>NC_064617.1:588941068-593741068 GCF_023898315.1 Schistocerca nitens
TTGTCTGTCGCACATAGCATTTGAAACCCCTGTTTCATTAATGTGTTGCCTATATCTGGGACAGTTTGGTGAGTATGTGCTATTTTGTTTTTTGCTTTTGTGTTATTGATATTTGCTGTCTTGCATGTGGTCACTATTTGTGTATTGTGTTCGTAAGTGCTGTGTAAGATTTTTTGATGTGTACTGAGCCTTCGTATCTTTTCCATTTATAAATTCACTGGTTTCATTTTCTGTAAAATGGGGCCTGTGGACATATTCCGCAGCAATTTTTGTATTTTGTTTAGCTTCTGTGTCTAATTGTATTCCCTTATCGGTGTTCTGTTGAATCTGTGGAGTATGAATCTAAATATTGCTTGTTTCTGTGCCACCTGATTGTTCGATAGATTGTGAATGGTGCTGCTCAACATTGTCAGTTTTCTGAATATTATGGAGCTATGGATGTTGTTTCTTGTTGTGTGGCGAGATTCAGAAAAGTTAATGAATTGTCTGCTTATGTTTCTAATGAAAATTAATTTATTTGGTTATTTCGTTGTGTAGCTGTTCTATGTGTGCGTGTTTCTCTTCAGTTACAGATATTATGTCTTAAACATAACAATATCAGCATATAACTTTGTTTCGTTTTGGTTTCAATATGTGTGTGAAGATCTTGTCTGCAAGCTGTCCATGAAAATATTGGTCAAGAGGCCACTAATTGATTATCACATTGGTTGTCCTTCATGGTCAGAATAAAGTTCTTTGTAGAACAATAAGTTGGTTTGTGCTATTATTATTATGAATACAGTTCGTATTTCATTTTTGCACGTCTGGTATGTTTCATTGTGATTTTAGTCTTTATATGATGATGCTGATTGTTTCATTTATTTGAACGAAAGTTTATATTAAAGCGACTTCAAATGATAAGAGACTTGCTGCATCTGGTATGTCTGTGTGGTAGTTTATATCTACTACTGCCACTGAGTATTCTAGGTTCATATTGTTTTCAAAAGTGTATATTTTCTTCAGCAATTTCTGTGTATGTTGGCCTAGGTGGTATGATGGACCATTTCTGAGGTTCAAGAGCGATGACATAATATGCCTGATTGCTGAAGCACACACACACATAGAACAGGTACACAATGATATAAACGATTTACAGAAACGAAATTCATTTCACATTAGAAATAGAAACAGACAATATAAAAAATTTTCTGGATATCTCCATACGAGAAACAGACAACACTCATTATTCCATAGTTTCAGGAAACTGACAACCATGAACACCGCCATTCATAATCTATTGCCCTGTGGCACATAAGAAAGCAAGTTTCAGATTCATGCACCACAGATGCAAAAGAACACCCAGAAGCAAACACTGTTACCCAAAGGAGCTAAACACAGTTAAACATATAGGAGAGGAAACTGGTTACAAGCTCCATTTCAAGGAGAAATTAAACCAACAAGTAGGTAAATGGAAAGGAAATGATTGCACAACGTACATGCAAAACCTTACACAATATAGAAGAACACAACACACAAAAAATGACTACATCCAAGACACAACAGTGCAACAATACACGCACAAACCAAAATGGCATAAACTCACCTACAATAAAAAAAATCGGTCACAGAATAGGCAACATGTTGAAGAAATGTGACTTCAATGAGGATACGCATCGGACAACACAACAAAGAAGAAAACTCAGAACACAGGAGGCACCCACAGATAACTTCAACAGATCAAGAATATATGACCTCTTATACAACACTAGCCAATCACTATAGATAGGATAAACGTGCAGGTACTGTAACACAACATACTCAGAACACATTGGAGCTCTAAAAAGTAACAGCACTAATAGCACATTTGCTGCCCATCTTATAGACTGTAACCAGCAACAAACTACATTAGCAACAGATTTAGAAATACTGAAAATCCACCGACAGTATATATTTCAAACATACTATAGAAGAGAACTTACACATATAGAAAAAATAGCAGAATGCCAACAAGTCTTAAATGAATGAACTAAACTCAGTAAAGACACATTGTTAAACACATTAAAGGAGACAGAGAGCTAAAGTAACATAAATGCACACACACACACACACATGAAGGGAGATGAAATTTAACAAAATTCAAATTTTGCGCCAAACTCACTCTTGAACAAAGGAACGACGGCTAGGCTAGTACACAAAAAACACTGTGCACATGGCGTTATGGAAGCGAAAAAGCGTTTGTAATGCTCAAATTACACAAAGTAAACCTAACATTCGATTGCAGTGCCGTCATATCGCGAAAGAAGGATCACTCAAAATAAGTCATGGAAAATAAGGAATGTATGCGGGTCACTCCAAAAGAAATGCACACATTTTTTTTAAAAATCCATCTTCTATCCTACATATATGCTCAAAACTTTCTGCTACACCAACATCATGTTTTTAAAAAAATGGACGTGTTAATTCTCTGATAAAATTCACTTTTACATCGTCTGTTTTGCAGGTGACACATTATCAGTGCAGAACACCATACAGACAGATTGGCAAAAACCAAATGATGTAAACTCAAGGTAAGAACAAAAACGAACAGAACTCAACTTTGGACCTCATTTTGTTAGATCGGTTGCAACCTAAAATAATTTCACTTTTTGAAGGTTTTCAATAAACAAAAGTCACTGAAGACAGCACAGAGGTAACGAAAAATGTTTGGGTAACAAAGAGAAACAGTGTTTTATATAAATGGCAGAACTGGCATCCAGTAGTTTTAACAGAAAACACGGAATTAATGGGAATGATGAATATTTAACAACATTGACACTGAATTGTCCAGCAGTATGAAAGTTGGAAAAGTGATTAGACAACAAGCAGCCAAAGCGAAAATTATCATAATAGGAAATTATATACATTAAAAAATGTACAGATATAATGAGTTTAACAGTGGATATTTTTATATATAGCAATTCTATATATATATATATATATATACACATCATTGTATTGGTATTCCTCTCTCAGTCTTGGATCGTCTTGCACACATACACAAGAAACTGTATGACCTTACATTATCTACATTGCCATAACTGTACAACTAATTGTACTACGCCTGTGAGCATAGATTAAAACATTTTGTGTCTACCCATCCAAACTTCATCATCTGATTTACTACCGAGTTACAAATAAGCAGTAAATGCTTCCTCTTGTCACATGTACTTGGAGGTACTAACAAACCTAATTACATTCATCTTGTAATAGCTATAGTTCTTTGTCTGCAAATGACATAGATAACGATGTAATGTGGTAATGTTGTTCAGCACACTGTCCTCAGACTTGCACTTAAACTTATTACACCCTGTATAAGCAAGGATCAGAAGGTTTCTGTTTGAGTGCATAGCTGCAGCATGTAAGCGACCTGTCGCAACTACGGTGCAAGTATGTAAGCATTGACATTTATGCTAGCGGTTAGAGGGTCTTCAAACAGAAACTAAATGATCATCCCTAAATCGAAATAACAGTGACACCAATTATGAGAAACACCACGTATACATGACCAGAAACATGTAAACTAAATAACTTTGAGAGTAGTATAATTATGACAGTTCTGGCAGAAAGAGCATTTAGGAGTAAAAATTCCAAGTTGCAAAACCAGAATCTAATGCACAAATGAAAGATCTCATTTGCCTATATAGAAACTACAAAATTCTCATTTTCTCCTTCAAAAGTTTTTCAAATATAGTAAATTTTAATTAATATAAATATGAACCATCGAATCTCATTTGCCTATATAGAAAAATTGCAGTTACTCATTTTCTCATTTATGAATTTTCAAATACAATAAATTTTGTTGTTTCTCAATTAGGACTATCAAATCTAAAATCTCAATGGTTCATTTTAACCAAAAACGTTTAAAAAAATTAAAAAGCTAATTTCATTGTATATAGGTACAATGAGAACGAAAATGGGAAACGAACATGAACTGTTTAAAAACTTTGAAGATTATAGTAAATGGGAGTGTGGATTGGGTACAGAGATTTAGAAAATTATTGCAATGAAAATTGTTATTCAAATGGAAGTAGAGAAGACCTGTTGTAATTTACTGGTCAATTTAGTAGGAAAGGAATAAATAAAGAAATAAAGGAGATACAACTGAAATACAAAATTTTGAATAACTTGGATCAATTGCAAAAACAGAAAATCTGGAGAATCATTCCAAAAAAATAACCAATCTTATTACCAATCCAAATGAAAATAATTATGAAAGTGGTAATGGCAATGAATTGAATAAAAAGCCTTTGAAAGAATTTCATCAAATCTGTAGAACGAAAAATAATAATATTTCTAAACTTAGAAAACCATAGTTAACAGATCTTGTCACAACATCTGAAGGTAAATTTAACAGTGGCAATGATTTGAGTAGAAAATCCTTAAGTGATCTTCATAAAATATGTAAACAAAAAATTTAACAAATTTTCCACAGTCTATAAACGACTACTAATCAATTTTATCAATAGATCTGAGAAGATAATTAATAATAATGATAATGAGAAAATATTAATAATATTACAATGAGAATTGTTTTAAAAAACTAGTATTAGACAAATATCAAGAAATTAAGCAAAAATTTTACCAGGAAAATTTTCCATGATTACATTTTCTAGATTATGAAGATATCTTCAAATTAATTACATGAATTTGTAGAAACATTCTACTTTCAAAAAAAGAATAATAACTTATGGAATTAATAATAAAGGTAATATTGGTGTATCACAAGAACTTTTTAATCAAATTGAAGAAGAAGTATTTTAATTCAGAGAAGAGTAACTGAAGTTAACATGAAGTGTTGCTGTAATTTTCAATGACAAATATAAATCCCAGAATTATATTTAAAACAACTAATCAAAAATTATTAAGAACTATTGATTTAGAAAATAAATTTCGAAAACCATGAATAAATTATTAACTGAAATCAAAGAATGGCAAAGGAAAAAAATCTGGTTGTCTTTACTTTACATACTTAAACTAATAGATTAATTCCTTGGTCTCTTCTAGCTAATGTTTCTTCCAGTATGGTTCCTGTACAATGAAGTCGATAACCTGGAAGATACATCTTAAAAGCTAATTTATTAATATAAGTATTATTTAAACTTTTTTCATAATGTACACTTTTCCAAAATCTATAAGATAAATTATTCAAAATCGCAATAAGTAATGAATTCCTTTTGGATAATTAATTATAAAGTCACTAACTTCATTTGTGGGCATTTGATCAATTCCATTTTTTTGACTATGGTAATTTTTATTCCATGATAATTCTTCAGCATGAATTACTGTTTCATCTGAATATATTTTTACTAAACCTTCAACAACTTTTTCAGATGAATCACTAAGACTTTTTTTCTGAAAAATTAAGAAAATATTCTTTAGCAATTGTTTTTATCAAATAATTATATTTATTTCCACTACTTGATTTTATGGTAATTGAACTACTTTCATTACATACAGCATTTCAGTGGAATAAAATCCATGCATAAATTTGTCAATTAAGAGAATCAAACTCTGTTCCTAAATTATCCACTGTTATTTGTTTTCTAGTTAAATGTTTCATTAACCCATCTGTTGCTTCATATTGTTTTTCTCCAACTTTTAACCCTTTGAGTACTGCAGACGTGATACGCCACGGCCCTCCACCTTGCTGCGGGGCCTGCGGACGTTTTTTGCCGCTGAATTTTGCTTTTCCGTGGGCCCTGGAGATGGCATTCGCCGCTCGGCCAGGCCAGTACTTGAGTCCTAATGAAGGCTTACACCGCAGTCGTATCCACTGCCTGTGGGCCTGCGGACGTCAATAGCCAGTCAGAGCTGCATGCCAGCCCGTCACAAGTCCTTTTGTACTGTCACTACCTGGGATGGATGCACCCCATTTATTGTTCTGTGTTGCTGTCCCTGATATCAGGGAAACAGTCTTCTATGGATTCCGCAGTTGCTGTTCGACATTCGTGCTAACTGGTTCATGTGGTCTTGTGCATTCTGCTTCTGTGGTGTCACTTAGCTATCTGCTGTTTCATCAGGATTTTTAGAGTGCTGTCGCTTTTGAGTTCCACAGACAAATGGCACATCGTCGTCGTTGCACTGACGAAGGGACATTGGAGATACTGACAAGCAGTGACAGTGACTGTAAGGGTGGCATCTTCAATGAATGTAGTGACGATGAAGATTCATCAGAAGAATCTCACAGTAATACACCTCCACGTACTTCAGCTAGTATAGCTCGCCAGGACAGCTCTTCTTCAGATCTGTAAAAGGCCGCGCCATAGTGAGAATGAGAAATTTGCTTGCCAAAAACGTAATTTCAGTCCAGCACTTCATGCATTTGATGATTCATCTTCAGGACATAATTGCCAACTAGCGCCTGATTCAAGGGTCCTTTTTCATTCTATTTCTATCAGAAGATCTGTTGAAATTTATGCACTTGAAAAGAACCGATTTTTCACTTTCACCATGGCAGATGCGTCGGAATCAGTTAGTTCTAGACTTTCCACCTGGAAAGATAAATGTTTTGAGGAAATATATAGCTTCATTGGTATTTGGCTTCTCATGGTTCGTGTTAAAAAGTTGATAATAAAGGAATATTGGTCCAGAGATGTACATCTGAGTACTCCAATTTTAGGCGAAGTCATGTCCCGTGACCGTTTTATGTTACTTTTAAGAGTCTTCCATTTTAGTGACAACTTGACAAATCGTGGAGAAGACAGTTTGTTGAAAATTAGGGAAATAATTGGTAGAGTTAGTGTGGGGTTCCACAGTGCATTTAATCCACACAGAGAAATCTGTGTCGATAAAAGCCTATTATTGTTCAGAGGTCGCCTACCTTTTAAACAATACTTTCCTTAAAAACGTAGTAGATTTGGAATCAAAACATTCATGTTGTGCGACTGTAAAACTGGATTAACTTTATACACAGGCACAACAACAGAAACTGAAGTCCATAATTTGGGAAATCTGTTGATATTGTGGCAATACTAATGAAGCCATACCTTGAACGTGGACATACCCCGTATGTCAACAATTGGTATACGAGTCCAACCTTGTTCCTCTGACTTCACAACCAGAGAACAGCAGCAAACAATTCTGTACACAGGAACAGGCGCAAATTTCCGAAGCTACAAAAGAAACTGAAACGAGGAGAATTTGAGTTTATGTCAACTGATGCAATGCTTGCCATCAAGTGGTGCGACAATAGAGAAGTGTTAATGTCGACTACCTGCAACACTACAGAAATGCGTTACATGGGAAAGACAAACAGGACGACTGGCGAATAAGTAATGAAGCCCCAATGTGTTGTTGATTACAGTGGAAATATGGGAGCAGTAGACCACTCCGATATGCAATTAAGTCCTGTTGCATCCGTGCGTAAATCTGTGAAATGGTACAAAAAGTTACTTTTCATGCTCACGCTCTTCACAGATTGGTGAAAGGGAGCAAAATATCATTTGACGATTTTGATGTCTGGTACGAGAACTTGTGGAAAAGTTTGCTACAGAACAGAGAAGAGATAGGAAAGGACGACACTGTGATGACGAGAAACGTCTTCGCTTTACTGGCAGGCACTTTCCACATGTCGTTCCAAGCGACCAGTCCAAGTAACGGGGACTGTGACGTAGATGTGCAGTTTCCTCGAAACAGAATGTGCACCGAGAAACGAAATATGAATGCAATACATGCAATGTACCTTTGCGTATTGACCCATGTTTTGAAACATACCACACAAAGAAGAACTTGCAGCCAAGTTGCTACAGTTGGAAGATGAAATGATGCCCTTATTTCTGAAAAAAATTACTTAAAAGTTAAAAAAATAAAATTAATTACAAAAATTAAAAAAAATATTTTTAACTACGCCATTTCTGGTCCTAAGCCTGGAAGAGAAAGAAAGATGGGAAATATAACTGTGCAAACAACAAAAAAATCACCCAATTATCTGAGCTTGAAGAGCCTCTACTTTGCTGACAAATACCTCCTGTACGAACATGTGAAACATCTAGTCTGTGCTGACAGTCACAGACTGGATGCTTCAAATGTACGTCCAGAAGGTGCCAAAATAAAAACTAATACAAATTTACGGATTCCTCCATAACTTCTTGGTAGAAAGTTAAACCTTAAACTAAGTACAAATATCATTAATTAAACAAAAAATTCTAGCATTATTATTACTACATAATTGTAGCCTGGGTTCCATTAAAATATATTTATTTAAGCGGCGACTACTTTCAGGTGGAGCCCATTTTCAAACCACCAAGTAAAACTAAAACTCTGACAATCACACTATAGCTGTTAATAAAACCATATAAGATGGATAGCTATTGATATTCGATGGTTTTATTAACAGTTGTAATCTGTTTGTCACATTCCTTTTTGATATGATTGTTTCAAAATGGGCTTCATCCGAAACTAGTCGCCGCTTAAATAAGTATCTTTTACCGCAACCCTGTCTACAATTTTGTAGTATTATTCATTAACGGATTGCTGCCCTATTTTTCCAGGAAATTCGATTTGTGAAAAAATATTAGTTCTGCACTTGGAAAGGGCGTCTCAGCACACGTTGGGCCGTTGCCCACATTCGCCCGTTTCTGGAGCACTAGAGGTCATTAGGAATTAAAAGTGACATTTAATTGTGTAGTTTATAAACTTGAGTATTTCCTTATGTAATTCTTAAACATAGGTTATAAATCATTATTTATTTCTGCTGTACAATAACAGTTGCATCCCATATAAAAAGATTTCAGGATTGTTGAATTTTTGGTTTTTAAGTTTTCTTGTGGATAATTTATTGGGCTAATGCTCTCAAAATATAGTTATTAGCTTCAGAGAGTGTCTCGGCATCCCGACGCTTCCCTCGAAGGTCGTTTGCGGGCGATTTATTGCGCTAGTACAGAAGAATGTCAACGTTTGGTCGTTAGGGATTCTACAGTGTTAACATCGCAAGTTGCATACATAAACCTGATAATTACGTATTAGTATGTCAAATAAAATATAGATGTATATTGAGACCTTATGACGATTGTCAAGAACAAATTGTAAATGAAAGGAAGAATTTGATGAGGAGTTAGATGTTAGCAGCGTAAGCAGTTTCCGTGTACTTTACGTCTGTCGAGCAATTCATCTCCAGATTCAAATATATGGAATAAGCATCCAGATATCCTGCATTTATTTGTAACGTCGGTGATCACACTAACTGCGAGACTGTCACGACTGCCGTGGTTCCAGAAATACTCAGGCCAGGGCGAGTACAGCCGAGCGGAGAGCCCAGGCACACACAAGAGTCCGCAGAAGTGGCTGCCAGTGCTGGTACACCGATTAGGCGGCCCCAAGGGCAGGCCTGACATATCCAGCCACACGCACGGGTGCAGCATTCAAAGGGTTAATTTATCACTATAGAATTTTATAGTTAATGTACCAGCAGATTTAAATGGTCTAACAGGTCTAAATCCGTAAACATAATCTTCGCTGTGATTAACAAATTCTAACATTCTGTTTAACATCTTTTTCTTCTAATTTTCTCTCTTTTACATAGTTGTGTAACAAATTGTTAATTACTGATTCAGTTATTGAAAAATTTCTTTTAATGCTTTCATAATTGTAGGAATATCATTTAAGTCTTCTAAATAATGTTGATTATAAGAAAACATTTGTTTTTCAACTTCTGTATTTTCTTGTAGTCTCTCTAAAAATTTTCTCCTTATCCTTCAATTACTTGCTTAACTTTATCAATAGTATCGATAACTGGTTGATACTTTTCAAGTTTTTCATATGCTGTTCTTGTTTGGTTTCCTATTTATTAAGCTCTTCTAATTTTTCTGTTACATTTTTATTTTGTTTATATTTTTTAACGCTTTCCGAATATGTTTTGTAAACATTTATCAAAAATAAAAATTTGGTATTGACTTTATTTTTACATTTAACGTACATGTTCAACATTTACATTTAATGCCTTATATTAAACCTTTACGTTCAATGTACATGTTTAAAATTTACATTGAATGTCTATGTTCAGTGTTTACATTCAACATTTATGTTCAACATTTATGTTCAATGTTTAAAAAACTCTGAATCTTTTCTCTACATTTACATTCCTTAATTTTTCTTATCATATCGACTGTAATAAAAATTGCTCCAACATTTACTATATATTTCTTTAAATTCATCAATCTTTAGACCAATATCAAGAAATTCATGATATATACGATACAAATTTTTATCATCTTCTCCAAATATGTTTAAAAAATTAAAATTATCTCAAATAAATGTTTTTGAATTTTTGAATATGTTTGACCTAAATAAAAATAATCAATTACTTTATGTCATACCTCTATAAAATATTCGCCAAACATATCTTGATTTTCAAAAATGAAATCGTCATAAACTGCAACTGAATTATCTTCACAATCATCTAAAGAAATAATTTCATCATTATTTTGAATAAAACCAATAATTTTTTCTTTAAATTTAACTTATATTCTTTGGCATCTTTTCATAAATTTTTGATATTTTGGTGGATATAAACTTTTAAAATAATTATGCAACGATTAACATTTTGCCAATTTAGCCAGCCAGGTACTAAAATACAATTATCAACCATTAATATTGTTTCTGACAACTACTTGTTCCAATGGTTGCACATAAAATAGAATCTGGTAAAAATTTAGTCATATTTGCTTTTTAATTTCTTTTCTGGAATTCTCGTTTTTGTTTCCCATTCTATCATTTATTTACATAATTTTTCTTATTAATAGTGAGCAGATAATTCCAACTGAGTGACAATTCTTCTGTTCTGGAAGATAGATTAATTGTTCCAATAAGAGAAACGTAGAAAAACGTTTCACTAGTTGGTTTATATTCTGACTTTTTAATTCCAAATGTTAACTGAAGAATAATAAACTCTTTTTTGATGGAGAAATATGAGAAATTACTGTTGGCCAATATAGTCTGAAAAATTTATATGTTCACAAAATCCAAATATTCATATTAAAGCAGAAAAAATTTGAAGTGGAATTGTTAATGAAAGTGATAAAAACTATAGATAGATACTGAAGGAAGAACATTTCATGTTTTTGTGATTTAATAATGAAATTATTGAAACTAATAAGAATCTTGTTGCTAAGGATTTTCCTAAAATTATTCCATTTGAATTAATTAACGTCCATTTTAATTTGGCTCATGGGATGTTTATTAAACATATTAATCGTTTTCGTAATGAAACTAATATTTTTTCTCCATTTAAACCTAATTCTCAATTTGTTGGTGTCATGTACAACTACATCATACTCTGCAAGCCTGCTAATAATGTGTGGCGGAGGGTGCTTTCGCTACCACTATCGGATTCCATCGACCCTGTTCCACTCACAAATAGTTTTTGGGAAGAATGATTGTCGGTAAGCCTCTGTAATGGCTCTAATTTCACGAGCTTTCTCCTCGTGGTCAGTAAGCGAGATTTGTGTGTGTGTGGGGGGGGGGGGGGGGGAGGGATGGAGGACAGTAACATTCTTTCTTTTTCCTCCTGAAGAGTGCTGTAACGAAATTTCAATAGTAAATCTCTCCGTGATGCAGAACAACTGTCTTGTAACGTCTGCCACTGGAGTTTGTTTAGCATCTCCATAACGCCCTCTCGCCTGCTAAACGATCCCGCGACGAAACGGACCGCTCTTCGGTGTATCTTCTCTATCTCCTCTGTCAGTCCTATCTGGTAGGGCTCTCAGGTAGATGAACAATACTCAAGAATCAAGCGAATAAGCGCCTTATTAGCAATTTCTTTCGTGGATGAGTTACATTTCCTTAAGATTCTTCCGTTAAATCTGAGTCTGGCATCTGCTTTTCCCACAATCTGTTTTATATGGTCATTCCACATAAGGTCGCTCTGGACGGTTACGCCTGGATATTTTACGGTAGACGCCGTCTCCAGCTGTTTGTCATCAATAGTGTAGCCGTACAGTAGTAGATTTCTTATTCTATGTACGAGCAATATGTTACATTTATTTACGTTCAGGGTGAACTGCCATAGCCTGCACCACTCATCAATTCTCTGTAGGTCGTTCTGAAAATTCTTACCATGTTCTGGCGTTATGACTTTGGTATAGACACTACATCATCTGCGAATAGCCTTAAAGAGCATCCGACACTTTCTACTAGATCATTTACATATATTGTAAACAGCGACGGTCCTACCATACGTCCCTATGGTACTCCTCACATTACCTTTAACTCTGTCGATTTAGTTCCGTTAAGAGCGACGTGTTGAGTTGTACCTGCAACAAAGTCTTGAATCCAGTCACAGATCTGCTCTTATACTCCGTAAGCTCGTATTTTTTTCATTAAACGGCAGTGTGGGACGGTGTCAAATATCTTACTGAAATCGAGGAACACGGCATGAACCGGAGCGCCGTTGCCCACTGTACTGTGGATCTCATGGAGGAACAGAGTGAGCTGATTTCACAGGATCTCTGTTTCCGGAATCCATGTTGATTTTTATGGAGGAGATATTCATTTTGCAAAAAGTCATAATTCTTGAGCAGAAAACATGTTCCATAATTCCACAAAATATTGACGTCAACGATATAGGTCTATCTTTGGGAGGATTTGTCTTTCTTAAAAACGGGGATGCCGTGCGTTTTTTCCCAGTCGTTAAGTACCTTTGATTGCCAAGCGATCTACGATAAATTACTCCTAGAAGAGGACCAAGTTCTTTCGCATAATCTTTGTAGAATGTTAGAGGTATCTCATCTGGTCCTGAAGCCTTTCCACTTCAAAGTCTTCATCTGATGTTGCTTGTAGACCTGCGTGACGTTCTTGACTAAATGGACTATCGATTTTACAGTTGCCATCAACGAACACTTCACTTCTTATATAATGTATTCGAGTAAAGAACTTCAGGCGAATGGTTCCCGTTTGTAGCAAGGCCCCGACACTCTCCGCCTAGGTCGCGGCATTTCTCGTAGCTCTTAGTTACCGTTTCTGGAGTCGTGCAGCCAAAAGGTGACTCGCTCCATCAGATAACAGCATCAGTCCCTCAAGTTGTTGGTCTGCGGCCTCAGCGACGGGTAAGACGTCTCTACACAAGCTCCAGATTGACGGTTATATAACATAAAGTACACATGTAGACCTAGCACATATACACACTGTCCACTACTGTCACTCATTAAATTTTATCCCCAGCCATCAGTGTTCTTGTTCACTAATGTATTCAGTCTTTTAGCCTCTCTAATAGCTCATAGAATTCATTTTGCTATCAGTGTCGGAGACTAACTATTTGCACATGCGCTATTTCATTATTTCACAGTTATTCATAGTGCTCAAATCACTTTCAATTTCGCTGGTTATGTCGATATTCTATCCTGTTCAGTTCCCGCCACAGCTCTATTGAAATAACTGACAATTCACTAAGCAACCAGCACTGTGGTAATTTCATATGCAAATAAATTCAATAACCCATGTGATTGTTCTTGATCTAAGGCCTCTGTTCAGAAACAGTTACATGTGAGGCAATCAAAAAATTACAGAATCAAGTATTAACAAATTGCATTGTCATTAACTCCTATACTATTAAACAAAGAATCCATTTATTTCCACAAAGATCACAACATTATTAAAAAATAAATTGTAATTTTACTAAACTACGAAGACTAGTTAGGTAAAGCTCTAATTCGGTCTTCCGTTAACTGTCACTAAAGGTTTCACACATACAATTTCTTCAAATCTTTGTGAGGAAACAAACCCCGCCGCACCCCGTTCATTACCTTTAATAGCTAACAAATAGCTTCCCCCCATGAACCATGGAACTTGCCATTCGTGGGGAGGCTTGCGTGCTTCAGCGATAAAGAGGGACGTACGGTAGGTGCTACCACAACGGAGGGGTATCTATTGCAAGGCCAGACAAACGTGTGGTTCCTGAAGATGGACAGCAGCCTTTTCAATAGTTGCAGGGGCAACAGTTTGGATGATTGACTGATGTGGCCTTGTAACACTAACCAAAACTGTCTTGCTGTGCTGGTACTGTGAACGGCCGAAAGCAAGGGGAAACTATACCGTAATTTTTCCCGAGGGCATGAAGTTTTACTGTATGGTTAAATGATGATGGCGTCCTCTCGGGTAAAATATTCCGGAGGGAAAACAGTCCCCCATTCGGATCTCCGGGCGGGAACTACTCAGGAGGACGTTGTTATCAGGAGAAAGAAAACTGGCGTTCTACGGATCAGAGCGTGGAATGTAAGATCCCTTAATCGTAGGGTAAGAAAATTTAAAAAGGAAAATGGATAGGTTAAAATGGGATATAGTGGGAATTAGTGAAGTTCGACAGCAGGCGAAACAAGACTTTTGGTCAGGTGAATTCCGGGTAATAAATACATAATCAAATAGAGGTAATGTAGGAGTAGGTTTAATAATGAATAAAAAATAGGAGTGCAGGTAAGCTACTACAAACAGCATAGTGAACGCATTATTGTTGCCAAGATAGACACAAAGCTCATGACTACTACAGTAGTACAAGTTTATATGCTAACTACCTCTGCAGATGATGAAGATATTGATGAAATGTATGATGAGGTAAAAGAAGTTATTCAGGTAGAGAAGGGAGAGGAAAATGTTATAGTCATAGGTAATTGTAATTCGAGACTAGGAAAAGGGAGAGAAGGAAACATAGTAGGTGAATATGGGTTTGGGGGTAAGAAATGAAAGAGGGATCCGTCTGGTAGAATTTTGCACAGAGCAAAACTGAATCATATCTAACACTTGGTTCAATAATCATAAAAGAAGGTTGTATATATGGAAGAATCCTGGAGACACTAGAAGATATCAGATAGATTATATAATGGTAAGACAGAGATTTAGGAACCAGGTTTTAAATTGTAAGACATTTCCAGGGGCAGATGTAGACTCTGACCACATCTATTGGTTATAAACAGTAGATTAAAACTGAAGAAACTGAAAAAGGTGTGAATTTAAGGAGATGGGATCTGGATAAACGGACTAAACAAGAGGTTGTACAGAGTTTCAGGGAGAGCATGAGGGAACAATTGACAGGAATTGGGGAAATAAATACAGTAGAAAAAGGAAGGGTAGCTCTGAGGGATGAAGGGAGGATCAAGTAGGTAAAAAGACGAGGGCTAGTTGAAATCCTTGAGTAACAGAAGAAATATTGAATTCAATTGATGAAAGGAGAAAATATGAAAATGCAGAAAATGAAGCTGGCAAAAAGGAGTACAAACGTCTAAAAAATGAGATCGACAGCAAGTGCAAAATAGCTAAGCAGGGATGGCTAGAGGACAAATGTAAGGATGTAGAGTCCTATCTCACTAGGGGCAAGATAGATACTGCCTAAAGGAAAATTAAAGATACCTTTGGATAAAAGAGAACCACTTGTATGAATATCACGAGCTGGGATGGAAACCCAGTTCGAAGCAAACAGTCCGCAGCTCGTGGTCGTGCGGTAGCGTTCTCGCTTCCCGCGCCCGGGTTCTCGGGTTCGATTCCCAGTGGGGTCAGGCATATTCTCTGCATCGTCATGACTAGGTGTTGTGTGATGTCCTTAGGTTAGTTAGGTTTAGGTAGTTCTAAGTTCTAGGGGACTGATGACCTTAGATGTTAAGTCCCATATTGCTCAGAGCCATTTGAACAAAGTTTTTTTTCTAAGCAAAGAAGGCAAAGCAGAAAGGTGGAAGGAATATATAGAGGGTCTATACATGGCGCTCTACTTGAGGGCAATATTATGGAAATGGAAGAGTATGTAGATGGATGAAATGGGGGATATGATACTGCGTGAAGAGTTTGACAGAGCACTGAGAGACCTAAGTCGAAACAAGGCCCAGGGAGTAGACAACATTCCATTAGAACTAATGACAGCCTTGGCAGAGCCAGTCGTAACAAAACTCTACCATCTGGTGAGCAAGATGTATGAGACAGACGACATACCCTCACACTTCAAGAAGAATATAATAATTCCAATACAAATAAAGCAGGTGTTGACATGTGAATATTACCGAACTGTTAGTTTAATAAGCTACGGCAGCAAAATACTAACACTAATTCTTTACAGTCGAATGGAAAAACTGGTAGAAGCTGACCTCTTGGAAGATCAGTTTGGATTCCGTAGAAATGTTGGAACATGTGAGGCAATACTGACGTTTCGACTTGTCTTAGAAGCTAGAATAAGGAAAGGCAAACCTACGTTTCTAGCATTTGTAGACTTAGAGAAAGCTTTTGACAATGTTGACTGGAATACTCTCTTTCTAATTCTAAAGGTGGCAGGGTAAAATAAAGGGAGTGGAAGGCTATTTACAATTTGTACAGAAATCATATGGAAGTTATAAGAGTCGAGGGGCAAGAAACGGAAGCAGTGGTTGGGAAGGGAGTGAGACAGCTTCTCCCTGATGTTATTCATTCTGTATATTGAGCAAGCAGTAAAGAAAACAAAAGAAAAATTCGGAGTAGGTATTAAAATCGATGCAGAAGAAATAAAAACTTTGAGGTTCGCCGATTACATTGTAATTCTGTCAGAGACAGCAAAGGACTTGGAAGAGCAGTTGAACGGAATGGGCAGTGTCTTGAAACGGGGGTATAAGATGAAAATCAACAAAAACAGAACGAGGATAATGGAATGTAGTCGAATTTATTCGGGTGATGCTGACGGAATTAGATTAGGAAATGAGACACTTAAAGTAGTAAAGGGGTTTTGCTATTTGAGGGGCAAAATAACTGATGATGGTCGAAGTAGAGAGGATATAAAATGTAGACTGGCAATGACAAGGAAAGCGTTTCTGAAAAAGAGAAGTTTGTTAACATCTAGTATAGATTTAAGTGTCAGGAAGTCGTTTCTGAAGGTATTTGTTGGGAGTGTAGCCATGTATGGAAGTGTGACATGGACGATAAATAGTTTGGACAAGAAGAGAATAGAAGCTTTCGAAATGTGGTGCTACAGAAGAATGCTGAAGATTAGATGGGTAGATCACATAACTAATGAGGAGGTATTGAATAGAATTGGGGAGGAGTTTGAGGCACAATTTGACAAGAAGAAGGTACCGGTTCGTATGACATGTTCTGAGTTATCAGGGGATCATAATGTTAGCATTGGAGGGCAGCTTGGAGGGTAAAAATCGGGGGAGACCAAGAGATGAATATACTAAGCACTTTCAGAAGGATGTAAGTTGCAGTAAGTACTGGGAGATGAAGAAGCTTGCACAGGATAGAATAGCATGGAGAGCCTCATCAAACCAGTCTCAGGACTGAAGACCACAACAACAATAATCTGAAATCGAATTATCCGGTAAGGACCGGCATAAACATGTTGACATTGCTTGCTTAAGCTCTTAAGAGTCGATGACTTACGGAGTTTTCTTAATAAGATGTTATTGCCTGTGGTATATGTCACAGTTCCACCCACTTAACGACCTAATTCGGCCTTCCCCAGTGACGCAGCATGCTTTAGTGATTCACGCACGTCGTCCAACAACGACTTCCTATCTTTTCTTGGCTGAACCAAGATCGATAAAGATTTAATCCACACAACAGATTCCAGTGTCGTGTATATTATCTCAATTGGAGTATGCCTGGTGGATGACTGCAGCATGTTATTGTGAATCTCTTCAGAGTCCGACACCTTATATTGTTTCATTGCTGCACAGTTACGAATAAATCTGTAAGTCTTTAAATATACATTCAGCTGGTGACGCTTCGGCATGATTTCGTGATGGCAAGATATGCTTAACATCTAAATTTTAACATACACTCCTTGCAAGCTCTGCTGGTATAATGTGATGCATTATCTGACAGAATAGCTCTCGGCTTACCAGCCTTAGGCTCAACATTGACATAACATTAGTAGACGTTACTGAGTTCATTTTAATGCAATTTTAAAACAAGTCCTAAAAGGCAGTTACATATTTAAATCTACGTCTTGGAATCGCAAGTAATCCGACCACATCACAAGATACTATCGTCGAAGTATCTGATGGAACTATTACTGTAGTACTAACTTACTTCTGTAATTAATAAGTTTTACTTTTTGAGATAGGTGCACAACTTAAGAATATTTTGTATTGTTCGTTTCATGTTACAAAACAAAATAGTTTGATTTTATCGTTACAATTAGTAGCACTAAAATGTCCCCAGGAGTAATGAGTACTCCATACGAATTCAGAGACGTATTTATCAGGTATTCGCTCTTTCCAGCTTCCTTTATTGATATTTGCTCGATAAAACAGGACCCCCGAATGTGATTTATAATTGAATAATCAATTATTGTTTTCGCCTGGTTTTAAACACTTATTATACGATTCCAGTTCAAATGTTGTTCTTGTAAGACAGATAAATTTTTACACATATATGTGTAATCCTTTGGAAACGGCACATTTTTCAGTAGTGTTACCTTAAAATTCTGTTTATTTTCAATTTTATGGTCTTCATCATTTAATCCTTGCGGTAATCGAGATTGTGCATCGGCTACTACATTATAATTCTCTTTAGTGTATCTTATATCGATATGCTATTCTTGCAACAGCAGTGCCCTCCTCATTAGCCTTGCCCATAACAGTTTACAGGTAATTAAAAACGTGACACCCTTATGGCCGCAGAATATAATGGTCCCTTTCCCGTTTACAGAATACCTAAATTTATGCCGCGAATAAGGCGCAGCTAGCGAACGAAACGATGTTAACAATTTCCAGAATATCAGGTTGTTTTGTTTGAAACATCATCGCACCGATCCCAGTAGCCGACGCATTGATTGTGATATAAAAATCCTTTTGCATATCCGGATGACTCAACGAGTCTGAGTTAACTAATCCTTCCTTGATTTTAACGAAAACTGCGCTGCCACCCGCAGTCCATTGTCATTTTACGTTCTGTCTTAACAAAGTTAATAAAACAGCGTTGTTTAATCATCCATTCGGTAAAAACTTTCAAAAAAAGGTCTTACTCTGCAGTTTTTACACTCTGCAGCTTCTAGTAACATGGAAGTCATTTGCTCTTGCCTTAACACATGTCCCATCATCCTGTCCCTTTTCTTTATCAGCGTCTTCCACATATTCTTTTCTTCTGCGATTCTGCGCTGAACCTCCTCATTATTTACGTTATCAGTCCACGTAATTTTCAACATTCGTCTGCACCACACATCTGAAATGCTTCGGTTATCTTCTGTTCCGGTTTTCCACATTTCTAGTTTCGGTGCCATAAAATGCTGTGCTCCTGACGTACATTCTCAGAAATTTCTTCCTTAGATTAAGGCTTATGTTTGATACCAGTAGATTTCTCTTGGCCACATCAGTTTTACCTGAGTTCGTCTGCTTTTGATATCCTCCTTGCTCCTTCTGTCATTGATTATTTTACTGCCTAGGAAGCAGAATTCCTCAACTTCATCTATGTCGTGACCATCAATCCCGATGTTAAGTTTCTCGCTGTTCCCATTTTTGCTATTTCCCATTACTTTGCCTTTCTTTGATTTATTCTCATTACATGTTCTTTACTCATTAGACTGTTCATTCCATTTAGCAGAACATATAATTCTTCTTCATTTTCACTCAGGATGGCATTATCATCAGCGAATCGTGTCATTGATATCCTTCCACGTTGAATTTTAATTCCACTGCTGAACGTTTCTTTTATTTCTAGCATTGCTTCTTAGATGTACAGATTGACCAGTAGGGGCCAAAGACGACATCCCTGTCTTACATCTTCTTTAATCCGAGCACTTCGTTCTTTGCTATCCACTCTTATTATTCTCTCTTGGATCTTATACATATTTTATATTACTCATCTCTCCCTATAGCTTATCTCCATTTTTCTCAGAATTTCGAACATCTTCCACCAGTTTACGTTTTCGAACATCTTGCACCATTTTACATTGTCTAACGCTTTTTGCAGGTCGACAGTTCCTATGAACTTAACTTGATTTTTGTTTAGTCTAGCTCCCACTACCAACTGTAACGTCAGAGTTGCCTCTCTTGTGCCTTTAGCTTTCCTACAGCCAAATGATCGTCATCTAACACATTCTCAATTTCCTTATTATTCTTTCGTATTTATTGATACAAGCCATTTTAAAGCATGAGCTGTTAGGCTGCTGGTGTGATTATTGTCGCACTTGCCAGTTTTGTGGTATTCGGAATTGTGTGGATGACATTTTACCGAAAGTCAGTTGCTATGTCATCGGTATCATATATTCTAAACACTAACGTGAATAGTCGTTTTGTTGCCCTAAAAATTTTAATTTATGCCTTCGAAACTTAGCTTTCGTCAAGTTCTCTGTGACGCCATATTCCTTAATTTGGCCGATACCCTTCTTTAAAAGCCAATATGCTCTGCCCTTGTAGGGGTTGCAAATAATAAATCACAGAAGTAGTCACCCTCTCTAGCAAATCCGATCCTAGTACAGTATTCAATGACATGACAAAAAAAAATGCCACTTACGTTTAATCCAAAAGGAAGTTCCTTAAAGTGGTAACTCCTACCAGCAAAGATAAAGGCTGTGCATTTGCTAAATTCTTTAGATAACTTTATCTGTTAATATGAGGAACCTTAATTGATCAAGGTTAATTAGTTCACACTGTGAAAGCCTTGCACTAATTCTTCGATATTTTCTGGTATCGTTATGACTAGGTTAATAATGTTATTTATATCTCTTGTATCCAATATAAGGTGAATACTCTCATCATATTTGGATACTGCTACTAAGGAACGACTACGTAGTGAATTAGAAGGTTTGGTAATGCCCAGTTCTAACATTTTCCTAATCCACTTTGTGACACTTTCCTTCTTGGCCCAGAGATTGGAATAAGAGGTTTTAGAATATGTTTGATGTGGATACACATCCATCGCATGAAGATAAATCTTGATCACCCCAGGCTTTATCAAATACTTCCAGATATTCCTTTAACAAGCTAGCTAATACATTCTGCTGGACTTCAGTTAAGTGTTCAGGTTTGAATACTTTATTCTCGATAGTGTTTTCAACCTCTGATGAGTTGTCTGTTGGTAAACCAGTTAATCCACTACTGTCATTTAAATACCATATTTTATTACCTAATTAATTAATCTTTCCTCTGCCACGCTCTGCCATGCAATTCCTATTTCCTCAAAACAGTAATTCTTCCATTACTGGATAGAGTTCGTACCCCCTTTCAAGAGGTCGATTACTCCATTTATGTCCTTCACAACTTCCCAGCACAGATGCACGGATAAGATAGTGCAGGAGTTACCAAGAAGATACATAATACTCGCCGGCCGTTGTGGCCGAGCGGTTCTAGGTGCTACAGTCTGGAACAGCGCAGGTTCGAATCCTGCCTCGGGCATGGATGTGTGTGATGTCCTTAGGTCAGTTAGGTTTAAGTAGTTCTAAGTTATAGGAGACTGACGACCTCAGAATTTAAGTCCCATAGTGCTCAGAGCCATTTGATTTTTGAACGTAATACTCTTTACCTTCTGCAACCAGTTCTATCAGCGCCTAAGACTCCACAGGAACGGCACGAGTACTCAACGCACCTGACAGAGTACGTTTGAAACTGGCAACACAGGCAATCTTTGATTTCTATTCAATTGTTTGAACAGACAAATGTTCATCACACTAAGAGTCTCTCTAGTATCGAGCTGGATGTTTACAGGTTCCTTATTTATTGAAGCTTCTAACATTGCCTGTACCATTTCAATAGATTTTATTTCCCCCCCCCCCCACTCGGAATTTGTACTAATTCTTCTCGAATGTCCATCGCATCGTTGCATCTTAGCACTCGTACTTCTAAAGATGTTTCGCTTTCCTCTTTACGACCAGTTACTTCTGGAAGGCGTAAAAGTTATGGCTCTAGTTTGTTGATTCAACTGTCCTGTCATTATTCCCTTCTTTTGCAACTACCACTCATACATGGTTCGGAGCCGCCCATTAACAGTCTTGATTACACGGCCTATTTTCAATTTTGTTTGCCATTTGAGGTTTAATATACTGCCCTGACGTCTCTGTTACGTTTGCAGGCACTGTCCACGGAAGAGCCGATAGGTTACCCCATTGGATGTCTCTTATGTCATTATTCTCCGGTGGCATGTTATGATCGTTATATTTCCACGTCTATGTGTACTTGAATGAACCGCTAATACTGTCGTTCCGTCTCAGTTCATAATATATATTACTATTATTGTGCATAGCACAGTTGTTATTATGACCATTATCCTGCTCATGATCATGTGAATTGGACCTTCTATTTCCCGAATGATCGCTGTTATACGGATTATTGTTTTGGTAACTTCAATTATTCGTATTATCGTTATTACACTGCGATTTCCCGTTGCGATGGTTTCTATTACAACAATTACCGTGATATAAATTGTTCGGATTCATATTAGATATCTGATTTCCGAACTGCTAGCGTCCTCTCGGATTACATCTAGCGAGTCTGCCACTGGCTGGAATTGATCTAAGTCGTCATCGGGCACATTAATTAGTTCCTCTCGCAAGTGAATTGATAATTTTTCTTTCAGTATTCTTAAATCCTTCCTGTGGTTAGTGGGTTCATACCAATATCGCATCTTACTTATGTAGCTATCGCAATACATTCGAAGTGTGCCCTTTTCCCGTTTGAAAAATTCCAGACCATAAATCTAGTTTCTAAATCTGTTTTGTTAACTCTTCGACCAGCAATTTGCAATAATTTTTTTTTCAAATTCGTAGTATGACGTACAAGTTTCGGCAACCTCAGACGCCCATGTCGAGATTTCACTACTGGTTTTCGACACTATAAACCGACTTTTGTTCTGCTCCATGATTTAGGAAACATGTTTCGAAAGCTTTTTATGAATATCTTAGGGTGGACAGAATTTTTGTCTGTGAAAAACGTATGGAATTGCCTGGCTTTACATATACTGTTTTTGCCTTTTGTCGACGAAGTTGTACTTCGACGATCAGAATGTCGATTCCCGTAATTTGAATCTTCGCTACTGCTAACCGATTTCTCCAAGCAGCATTTCCACCTCCTTATCCTTATCTCTGGACTGATCGTTGAACGTTGATCGGACAATCTATCCACAGATTTAAATTCAGCTGACTCGTCTTGCATACGGAATAATTGGTTGTTGACTCTAACTATCATGAATTTCTGAGATGACCTTTCCTTTAATATTCTAAAACTAGGCTTTACATTGCTCTATGATTTCGGTGTTTCCGGGTTTTGATAATTCCTGCTTGATTGATTTCCTAAGTGACTCTATAGCGTTCTGTAGTTGAGATCGTACCTCCTCTAATTTGGTCTCCGTCTACTCGGACATTTCTTCATCTATCTTTTTCGTCTGACTAATTAAATAATTGTCAGTATACTTTTGGCTTGTTAACTGTAGGTTTCTTACTTTGATCAATAGATCATCTATTCTTTCCGACATAGCAGACTGTTCTTTACGTATCTGTTTCACATCCTTCTGTAAAGTGTTTCCCTATCTCTGTAAGGTATCATGCTTACCACTTGCTGACTTTAAATCCTGTCTCAGTTTCTCGAGTTCGTTAGACAACCTGTCGTCTCTTCCTTTGTTTAGAGCCTCTAACGGTTTAATTGCCTGTTTGAATTTCCTCCTTAAATTTTCGGTCTTTCTAATACCATTCTTCCCCATATTTCCGTTCTTGTACCTCCGCTCCCACTTCATTTGAAGGTTTACCCACTCTGTTAGGTTGTACAGTTGAATCACTCAATACCGACATGCCGACGATGTTACTTTCAGCCGTTTCCGTGGCAAACAATAAGTATATTCCTGTCGGATTTGATAACTCTAATTAACCTGCGCTATTCATTTCTCTAGTGATACGTTTTCTATCCTATTACACATCTCTGTTCCCTCCTCCCTAGTCACATCAACTACAGTTGATCTCAACCTGTAGGACTTCTTTGACATGGTCAAGTACTACAAATTACTACCAATCAACGTTATCACGACTACAGATACACTACACACAAATATTGTCTAAGCTACAATATCAAATCAATACCGTGACAAACCTGCCGTAGCCATCCACCAGCTGTTGCAGTATATTTAGCTGAAACGCAATGACCTATGACTCAGACATTAAATATAGATTACTACGCAAAGCTCGTCGTGTAACTTATTTCGATACGTATTGTGGGGCGGCGGTTAGAATTGGAATTATAATCGTTTGTTGTATAAATGTTTGCATGTTGAATCAGTTTCTGGCTTTTAGAATGTTGTTAATGCTGTCTTTCGCCGTTCTCAACACTGGCTCTCTAATTCCTTTTTAGACCCCAGAAAGTGATTTAACAAAACGTGAAGCCTATAATTAGAGTTCCTAGTGCCCACTTCATCTGAGAGTACCATTATAGCTGCAGCTTATAGCTCTGAGGAATTAGGAGATTGTCTGGGATTTCTAATCAAAAACGATTTTCCAAAATAGTTGAGTATATTCTCAAAGTCATGAATAAAAAACACAAGTATCCCTGCAACCTAACTAACAGAGCAGTTCAGAGTCTAATGCGCTGATGCAACTATAAATGTCCGAATTAAATGTTAACAGAATGCTCGCCATAATTTGATGAAAATATTTCATCAAACGCCACGCTAAATAATTGGTAGAATGTCTGTCCCGCGACGGCACGTGAAAATACGACAATACGCAAACTGAAGCTAGATAATGAAAGTCAACCCAGAATTAACACTTCACTTGAAATGATTTCATGGTTCCGCGTATCTCTAGTAACTTAATACGGCACCCGAGGCTGTTTGTAGCAGTGATACCGACGCGACGCGGCTCCCGACACACATGGCATGTTATTCAGCGTCTGGAGAGAACTGGGGCCTTCCTTCCTCGCGCAACGCTCTTATATATAAAGCCGCGGTGCGGACGCTAAGGGAACGCCTGATCAAATCGGCTCTCCCGACTAGCCGCTGGGCTAGTAATGTATCACATTAAGATATTGAATAAATCATAGCTTCTCTTGCTGATGGCCGATGAAGCTCTTAATTTAAATGTGCATTCAGCACGCAGGTAAGTATTGATAATTAAATTTTGACGTGGCTAAGTTAAATATTTTGGGCGAGAGAATTAATTTAATTACACTGCATGCAGCAGATGAGCTCCGAACTGTCCCTTTTGAGATCTGCTATCGCTATAATTTTATAGGTATTCAAAAGAAACTTTTCACATCTTCATAGTCATAGCGGACCTCCAACCTATTTAAATCTAAACATCCTAGCCTTATTTACTAGCCTACTTAATCTATCTTGCTTCCTTCAGTTTTGAGACGAAAACCACAAAATCATGAATTCCCACTAAAATCTTAATTTGTGAAATCCAAAGTACTGTTTTTATTAAATCATTATGAAAGATGAATCTGAATATAAATTTTGATGTCCCTAGCTCTTTTCTGTTGCGCCAATGATTTTTACAGAAAAACGTCCAAATTTCGGAAATGGCTTAAGTTATCGAACTGATATTTAACACACATTAATTTAGTATTATTTCTGACATGCTAGAAAAGGTTTAGGTTATTTGCTTGATTTTTTAAAGTATTGCGCAACATTTATGACGTCAGAGCTAGTTACAGCAGACTGGCTGGCACACAATGGAAACTGATGAGAATTTACTACAGCGTGAGTAGGCTGCTTCCCTACATCACCCTCTACTTAAATGTTTTGTTTATGAATGTTAATGAATGAAAAAAAAATTTAATTACAAAAAGGGAAGCAAGAGTACAGTTTAACTCCCTATGAAAAATCAAAATTGAAATGTAAACCTGTAGAAACATTAAAAGAAAACTGATTACCTACATTAATTATTTAAACTGTGGGCATGTTCACTGCCTTTTAAACAATGTCATTCCTCAAAATTTTAAGCAAAGTCAATGAAATATTTTGGCATACATATTGCCTTAGACAAATAAACACATACAAATTGAAAAATTACGAAAATCTTACATCAATTAAATACATTTTTACATACACAAATTCAAAGAAAATAGCATGATACATAAACAGATGATTATCTCTTAGCAGTCTTTTCTAAACCTGAAAGAAAAGTTCACAAATAATTTTTACACACGTGGTTGTAGCCGCTTTGGCTGGCGTTCTACACTTCCATTCACAAAGGTAGAGGAGGGGAAGTTGCTATGGTGTGCGTTCTTCACGTTCTGTCTAAATAACATGGGGAAAGGGGAGGGGTCACTGTGAGTTGTGTCCAAGTCACTCCACGCTTTCACGCAGCTACCAGGCTGCCATTATCTGGTTTGTCCTGTAGAACAAACAAAAAGAGTGCCTCAGACTCTGTTCACTTAATATCTAAGGGTGGGTCACAATGAAATGGGGATATATACATTTTATCCTTCAATATTTTGCTGGAACAAAGTTAACAGAACTTTTTCAGTATTACTCTCGCGGTTACTTAACTGTCATAAAATCGGTAAACAAATGGCTCAAAACGCCGTTAGTCACGTACTAGAGAAATTAATGCTCTTAAGGCATACAATCACAAATCCTATTTAATCTGAATTTATTATTTCTGGACCGGAATACTGAACCAATGCTCGGTACATTCCTGATACATTTGTCTTTTATTCACTTAGCTGACTCATCTTTGATTACCTTATTCTTAGAGATAGTATCAGTATATTTGATTAGTAGTTGTTTTTCAGCTTCTTTGTACATGTGAGTAACTTTTGGTAACAGTACAGTTGTGAGTGTTCAAAACACACTACGTTTAGTTGACTACTAAATCCACTTATTGGTCCTCTGCTGTTGTGTCAGTTCCACATCTGCAATTAGGTACTTATTTACTTTGAAGTGTATTTATGCTGAGCTAAAATAATGTTTTACGTCTGTCATTATGTTACTTATTTACTTTGCTAGAGTATGTACTTATTTAACACTCACTCTATTAATATTTAAAGCATAGGATAGCACATTTATTTCATATCTTTAGTGTATTGCAGCTGATCAGTTTGCTCACGTGGCAATCCATTTCCACTCGATCGGACGCTGAAACCACAGGTAGTCTCTCTCAGACCTACCACTAAAGTGCATCAAGTAATTATGGACGAGCGTAATGCTAATTTCCTTAAACCTATAGGACACCATGAGCTGCTCTGTCTCATCTAACATAAGGGTACCTATGGTCGCATTCACGCCTCCAACTCATAACCTCAATACGTGTAGGTGTATCCTGTCACACACTACACCAAAATAATGGCCAGCTCTAACCTTATAAATACTTCAGGGACGTGTCCTTCACGTCTCAGCCACAAACACTGCTCAATTCTATTTCACTGCCTTTCCTTGCTACACCAGATGAGTTTATTCTTACAAATTATCTGCATATTTTTCATAACACTAAGCAATCTCTTTCTTATTATTTATTAGTTAGCTCTAATGCATACACTAGGTTTCACTACCACTTCAGATCCTGCTTGTACATGAATTTGTACATCTTTTTAAATTACTGTTGAGGGACCATTTCCAATAAAACAATGCTTTATACTTACAATATTACCAGAGTACTATACATACTTGTTACTCAAATACATTTTATTTTAATTGCGTCATACTTCTCTATTGTTTGTCACTATTAGGTTTGTCACATTAGGTATTTTGTTTCACTAATCGGTGGATAGAATGGTTACATAATTCATGGCTTGATAGCCATAACGGAAAATTTTGTGTTGGAAAGAAGAGATCGAATTTTTTTTTTTTTTTTTTTTTTTTGGATAGGAAAGATGAAGAGAGTGAGTGAGATCTGAAATGGGAAGGAAGATCTCACACAGCTGGGACTGCACAGCTGCCACACGGTGTAGAGGTTACAGAACAACCTCCTCCCTACAGCATTCATTAGTTGAATGCTGGCTTAATAGTCATAACGGAAAATTTAATATGTTAGAAAGAAGAGGTCGAAATTTTTGGGGACAGGAAAGATGAAGAATGAGTGAGACCTGAAAGGGAAAGAAGATCTCACACAGCTGGGACTGCACAGCTGCCACACTGTGTAGAGGTTACAGAACAACCTCCTCCCTACAGCATTCATTAATTGAATGCTGGCTTCAGAAAATTTTCGTAATGGAAAGAAGGGGTCGAAATTTTTGGGGACAGGAAAGATGAAGATTGAGTGAGACCTGAAATGGGCAAGAAGATCTCACACAGCTGGGACTGCACAGCTGCCACGCTGTGTAGAGGTTACAGAACAACCTCCTCCCTACAGCATTCATTCATAACCCTTGACCACGCCACGTCGATCTGAAAATACTTTATGATGCCTTTTTAGAACCTGTCTCAGTTCTTCCTTCTGATTGGCGGAAATTTTATCGATTTCCTGCAATTTAGCTTCTATTTTGTCCAAAATAATTGCTTCTTCTTCTTCTGTGTTTAGCTTACTTGTACTAAGATTCACACCTTCATCCCAATACCTCCTATTTTTCCGAACTCGTATAGGCAGCTCCCAATTTACATCATCAGTTACTACATGTTTATCACTAAAAGGGACTGTAATTACTCCGGTTATCGGCAAGACCATTTTTAACTGGCTTCTTTCAAAGTCAACAACACTCTGATATTTTGACAAGAAATCTATGCCAATTAAAACCTCAATACTGAGATTGTTTACAATTAAACATGGATGATCAATTAAATTACCATTAATGTTAAAGGGCAGTAAAGCTTCTTGCTTTACTGTTTTTGACACCTTGCCAGTAGCACCAATTATTCTTAGTCCTGATATCCTCATTACTGTAAGTTTGTCTTTACCAGGTAATGCATCAAAGAAGGACTGAGATATTGCACTCACCTCACTTCCACTGTCTAAGAGACAACGTACATTGACACTCAACATATTCACTATTATTATAGGGTGGCCTATTCTAGGTTGTACAGGTGGTTTCTCAAATTCATCTAATAGTTCCTTTTGGATTTGTCTCCAACTAAAGTGATCGACATCTGTCTTCATTACATTTAGGTCACAGTGTGTAGGGGTTTCCTGAATTACATTTTCAGCTGCCTTTTCCAGTCGGTCTATTATTTTTAAATCGAAACACCGCACGACTTCATTACATTTAGTTTGCTGAACATAACCCAAATTACTGTAGTCTGAGCGATTCTGCGCCTCCAGACCGGGCATAACACTAGTTACAGCTAAACCACTTTTACCATTATCGTCGGTTTCCTTCTCAAGTGACAACTGGTCACAGCTACCGGGTTCATCGACCCCCAACAACCTACCCTCTACATTCTCACTTACCTCCTGTCCTAAATCTATTAGTACATTATCAACATCCTGCACAGGCACTTTAGATACGAGCACATCATCCTCATCGTAAATATAAGCATGAATTTCTTCTGCTTCTTCACCTGACAATTCAGTATTTTGTAGCTCTTCCCTACTGTTACACTGCTGCGCCTTCTCTTGCTCTTCCCACTTAGAAAGCGTCTCTAACACGGTATCTATCAAATACTGTGAGTGATCTAATATTTCTGTTGTATCCTTAGGTGCTACCGACTCTTCATCCACATGTTCAGTTTGAGTATTCTGATCTGTCTTACCAATTCCCTTAACTACTGGCTTAGGAAAAGTAACCGCCTGGTGAGCGCCAGTGTCCTCATAGACGGGAACTAGTTTTCCTGCCTCGGCCTACTACTGTTTGCTTTATTTCCATTATAATTAACTGGCACCGCATTGCCTTCTGCACTGTTGTTTACCAGCATAATTCTGTTTGTAACAACATTACTGTCATTTGGATGCCATTGTTGGTTCTGATAATTATTTCCCCAATTCCTACCTCTCGTAGGATGGCGAACACCTACTGTTCTGATGTTTACGTTGCCATTTTGCTCGTTCCGAAAATTACTACTATTATTATTAGCAATTCTGTTATTACGTGCTTGCTCCTCATTGGCAGCAACACGTTCTACACGTTCCAAATACTCAATGAAACGATCCAGATTGTCTCTAGGGGCAGATATAATTCTAGTTTGCCAATACCATGGCAGTTTGGCTTCCAGACCTAGTATAATCATTTGAGGTTTCAGCTTTTCGTCCAAATGTGACAAACGTGAAATCCATGACCTAGCAAACTCTTTAATAGATTCCTTGCCTGCATTGAAGCGTTTTCCACTCCAAAATTCTCTCAACACTTCATTTTGCTTATTGCTAGACCAATACTCATTAATAAAAGCTGTTTTAAATTCAGCTAATGTTTTACATTTCAACATAACATCAGCTGACCAACGCATGGCGTCACCTGCTAAATGGCTTCTAATAAATGAGATTTTCTCTCGTTCAGACCAAGTTGGTGGAATTACATCTTCAAAATCGTCCCAGAAATCTAGCGGGTGGATATTTTTATCTGGATCGAACCGCAAGAACTGCCGACACCCGATAAAAGCGGCGTTTGCAGCTACAACTTGTTGTATACTACCATTACCAGAAGCTACTGGAGCTACTTTACTCTCAAGGTTAGCAATGTTAGTACTGATATTTTCTACTTTCATTTCCTCATTATCTACTCTTTGTACAATATGAGTAGTATCAGTTTTGATTGCATCTACATCTGCTTGACATATGTTTACTTTTATATTAACATCTTTAAATCTATCTGAGCACAGTTCAGATTCCGCCTCGATCTTTTCTGTTAACTTGTGCTCCAGCTTCGCATCTTTCATTTGGAAGTCTTTGCGAACCTCAGCAACTTCGGATTTTACTGTTTTATACATTTCCGAAAATTGTTGAGCAACCTTTTTCTTAATATCCTCATGATTGTAATCAATTTTATAATTCAAACTGCCTAGATCCTCTTTCAACTTATTGCAACCAGCCTTGAAGGTATCGTCCATTACCTCCAATCTTTTATTAAAATTAGTTTGGCTGGCCATAATCTCATACTTTAATTCAGCATTATTGGATTCTAATTTATTGTCCATTGCCTCGAACCGTTTATTAGAATTTGTTTGGCTGGCCACAATCATGTTATTTACCTCAATTATATCTGATTTTAAATCAGCAGTCATTTGAGCGTTACTGGCAGCTATTTCTTGTAATATAACATTTAAATCAACGGCCCCAGCATCTTTGGGTTGCTCACTAGCTGGCTTTCTATCACACTCAGGTGACGAAAAACTAGCTCCAATACCAGAATCATCAAAACTAAATGAAACTTCAGATTGATCAGTTATATCTAACTTCTCCTTCTTAAACTCTACCACCTCCGTTGACTGATTCATTTTTAACTCATCAGATAAACTGTCATCCAATAAATTAACAATTTCTGCTTTCTGCTTAACTACAGGGGTCTCTATTATTGAATCATTGCCCCTTTTTAACCTACTATCAGGAGACAATACTTCATATTTCACCTTAACATTACTACTTTCATGCATATTTACACTTGAACCGTTGCCTGGATTTACATTTCCCTCAACAGACATAGGTTCTAATTTAAGATTAAACTCGGTTTCTTTTGGCGGTTCCATCGCCGAGAGTCTTTTAGTGCAGGTTAGTAAAATTTTTAACAGCTTTTCACTTAACTTAGTTCCTTCTGCACGACGTTGTCGGCGCGGCGTACCAGGATTACTGATGCAACGTGGCACGTTGAACTGCAGACGGCACTCCGACGGCTGTTGTGTGTTTGCGTGGCCCGTAACGGCAGGCGCGGCTCCGGCTGCTGCGGCGGACGACTGCGGTGCGGCGAAACTGGCTACTCGCGATGCCGGCAGCACCGCTAGACTCAGTGCCAGCTCCGTGAATCCAGATGCGTTGTTAATCCAACTGCGTTGTCCACATGCACACGTAACACTTTCACTGCTCTATTACTCAGATGCGTGTCGCATTTCACTGGCGAATCCGAATACTTAAAAATCACTTTCACTTAGTTGATTTCCCGGCCGATGCACCATATGTGGGGCGGCAGTTAGAATTGAAATTATAATCGTTTGTTGTATAAATGTTTGCATGTTGAATCAGTTTCTGGCTTTTAGAATGTTGTTAATGCTGTCTTTCGCCGTTCTCAACACTGGCTCTCTAATTCCTTTTTAGCCCCCAGAAAGTGATTTAACAAAACGTGAAACCTGTAATTAGAGTTCCTAGTGCCCATTTCATTTGAGAGTACCATTATAGCTGCAGCTTATAGCTCTGAGGAATTAGGAGATTGTCCGGGATTTCTAATCAAAAACGATTTTCCAAAATAGTTGAGTATATTCTCAAAGTCACAAATAAAAAACACAAGTATCCCTACAACCTAACTAACAGAGCAGTTCAGAGTGTAATGCGCTGATGCAACTATAAATGTCCGAATTAAATGTTAACAGAATGCTCGCCATAATTTGATGAAAATATTTCATCAAACGCCATGCTAAATAATTGGTAGAATGTCTGTCCCGCGACGGCACGTGAAAATACGACAATACGCAAACTGAAGCTAGATAATGAAAGTCAACCCAGAATTAACACTTCACTTGAAATGATTTCATGGTTCCGCGTATCTCTAGTAACTTAATACGGCACCCGAGGCTGTTTGTAGCAGTGATACCGACGCGACGCGGCTCCCGACACACATGGCGTGTTATTCAGCGTCTGGAGAGAACTGGGGCCTTCCTTCCTCGCGCAACGCTCTTATTTATAAAGCCGCGGTGCGGACGGCTAAGGGAACGCCTGATCAAATCGGCTCTCCCGACTAGCCGCTGGGCTAGTAATGTATCACATTAAGATATTGAATAAATCATAGCTTCTCTTGCTGATGGCCGATGAAGCTCTTAATTTAAATGTGCATTCAGCACGCAGGTAAGTATTGATAATAAAATTTTGACTTGGCTAAGTTAAATATTTTGGGCGAGAGAATTAATTTAATTACACTGCACGCAGCAGATGAGCTCTGAACTGTCCCTTTTGAGATCCGTTATCGCTATAATTTTATAGGTATTCAAAAGAAACTTTTCACATCTTCATAGTCGTAGCGGACCTCCAACCTATTTAAATCTAAACATCCTAGCCTTATTTACTAGCCTACTTAATCTATCTTGCTTCCTTCAGTTTTGAGACGAAAACCACAAAATCATGAATTCCCACTAAAATCTTAATTTGTGAAATCCATAGTACTGTTTTTATTAAATCATTATGAAAGATGAATCTAAATATAAATTTTGAAGTCTCTAGCTCTTTTCTGTTGCGCCAATGATTTTTACAGAAAAACGTCCAAATTTCGGAAATGGCTTAAGTTATCGAACTGATATTTAACACACATTAATTTAGTATTATTTCTGACATGCTAGAAAAGTTTTAGGTTATTTGCTTGATTTTTTAAAGTATTGCGCAACATTTATGACGTCAGAGCTAGTTACAGCAGACTGGCTGGCACACAATGGAAACTGATGTGAATTTACTACAGCGTGAGTAGGCTTCTTCCCTACAGTATCTGTGTTTTGTGTCTTTTATAATACCTGTACGCGTGCCTCCCTCAGGCACGACGTCTGTCGCTTTCAGGTCTTTGTAGTACTTCCTCCCTGTCACTCCTGGCGTAGTTTCTCGACGACAGTGTACAAGTACCAGGAGCTACTTTACACGAATGGTTACTTCGTTCGTATACAGTCACTAACTAATTCCTAAAATCACATGATGAAACTGTATATTGTCGATTTGTTACCTTCGAGCCCCATGTTGCCGCGTCATTTGTGATTCCTCTTTTTGCTGAGTACCAGCACTTCCACGATAAGCGAAAGTGTAATGTCTTGTTTCCATTCCCAGGCAGTATTCTTCACCTTGTTGAGATACGAGAAAGCGAGGCGACGCAACACTATTTGTTGTTGTAGTCAGTATTTGTTGATTACGGCCGCTATTTGCACTAATTTGAGTCAGATAATAAGGTTAGATTCAAATTATTACTGTCAGCTAGCTGCGTTGTTAGGCGGTTGTCGCCAAAGATACTCATTAACAGTTACTAGGCGACTGATTCGCGTCTAAAAATGAACAAATATTTTTGATTTGCATAGCACATGTACACCGAATTAATTCCTTCAAAAGTTACAGGGTTCATTTAACACAGCACAATGTCTTGTCCGTTGAATCTTATTTCCTTTAATATTATTGTGGAATAGAGTATTATTATTACAATTACTATCATTATTATTATTATTATTGTCCAGAGATAATCCAATGCACGGTTCACTTCTCGTGATCTCTGTTCAAAACCGTACGAGACTACAGAGTTTTTATTAAGACAATTTCTCGGATATGATTTACTACTATGAACTGTCATACTTTAGCGAGATAATAAATGTCCAAACATGATCTATAACATAAAGTCAAGTTGCAACGCGATGTTTGAATAGTAGCTTCCGCAAGATCTAAAGTTCTTAAATTGGAATTAATGATATTGATCCTTTATCGACTCAGATTTTCGATAGATTTTAGCGTTATCTCAGTTCTTTCAGTTTTCGTACTTTTGACAATAAATTGAATGAACAGCGATTTACTTTTGAGTAGCCATGCTTTCAGTGAAAATAACTTTTTCCCCCGGTGGCTTATGAACTTAAGAGACGCGAATACTGTGGATTCAAACGCTAAAAGCTCGGACGCTACAGTCTCGAATACAAAGACTCCCAGACGCTAAATGCGTTAACAATCAGGGCGTCGGATCTATACAGCAGATGTAAGACAAAAGGGACGTTCGTTAGAAACACTTTAAATGAAGCTCCTTGTTACTTTGCATATAATACTCTATTCTATTGGCGCCAATTATTCTTTTATTTAGTTTTCCATACTTTAAAACGGGAATTCGTGATTTGATATGAAATACGGGAAATAGTCATGGCCAGTTCGAATAAATTTTAGTTAAAAAAAAGGCCAGATATGTAAAGAGGGAATTACGATATCCAAATGAAGGGTAAAACATAAGAAACATTTCGCGTGAAATCTTACTCTGTGCCTTCAGCGACGAAGGCTGCATTTGACCAAGAGATTTAGAGAACGTTAGTTATCGGAATTGTAGAGTGAGAGGAGAATCAATACAGAAGTCCGATTCATGCATAAGGTAACGTTCACAGTTGTGTTGGATGTCAGAGCAATCAACAAGGAGAAAATCAGCCTTTGAATTTAGAGCAACCATTACAGAGTTTAACTGAGTGAAATTTCTGAGTAGCTTAGACCTCACAAGGAGTTAATGGGAACTTTTACTGCACCGAGAATTCCGGACAGTACACAACGCTTTCGCATAGCGGTCGAAGTTATCAATTAAAGAGAAAGTTATTTGTTTTTAATATACCGCCCGCTCCCTTTACGACAGCAGTTGACTAGGTAATGGGCGTCATCCACTTTACTCCATTACTGCCTATATTGATGACTTTCCATTATTTGAGCATCCTGGGATGAACTTCTCGCCGGCGGTTCTAGGCGCTTTAGTCAGGAACCACGCGACCACTACGGTTCGAATCCTGCCTCGGGCATGGATGTGTGTGATGTCCTTAGGTTATTTAGGTTTAAGTAGTTCTAAGTTCTATGGGACTGATGACTTCAGATGTTAAGTCCCATAGTACTCAGAGCATTTTTTTTTTAATTTCTTGGCCTCTTATATCGTGCCCTCAGTGAGTTAAAGATGGAGTGAGTTCATTAGGAAATCATTAAGAAAACTGAAAACATACCGGCGCAGACGTGTTGGAAACACTTGAAAGCTAGTTATGTGTTCAATATGCTTAACATCGATTCTCCGTTGGCCACAGTCGACTGTCACTTCATCTATTATAGTTAGTAATGAATTTTGGACACATACCACATGATGTACCGGTTGTGTCTTTGATTAGTTATAAAAACATCCTCGGTCTCGGTTTCGAAACACACTACCGCTTAAACATTGATCAATAATCATCATTGGCACCCAGAGGCTTCTAACACAAGAACTTATACTTATTCCGCCAACGGAATTGTCAAAGAGGGCGGAAGAGAAGACAGGTTTAGGACACACTCTTGTCCTTGGGGTCTGAAGCTGCTCCTAATTGAGGAAGGATCAGCAATGATCATTGGCATGTGAATGCAGAAGAGAATGGACCCAACTGCATTAATACAATGATTTCTGGTCAGATGGGCGTAGGGTAATATTAAAAGCAGCAGAAAATGGTATAACGACAGAAGGATTCGTTATGAATAGGTAGGTAGGCCAGAGAGTGTGTTATAGTGAACAGTTCAGTGATAGGGTTGTTCTTATCAGAATCGACAACAAACCAACACCGATAGTAGAAAGCTGAAGATGAAGAGTTAGAGTGAGTGTATGAGGATATCGAATGGATAATATAGTTACATACAAGGAGACGAAAATCTAATAGTCATGGGGGACTGGAATGTAGATGTTGGTGAAGAAGTAGAAGGAAAAGTTGGAGTAGAATATGGGCTTGGGACAAGGACTGAGAGAGGAGAATGACTAGTTGAGTTCCGTAATAAATTTCAGTTGGTACTAACGAATAGTCTGTTCAAAAACCACAAAAGCAGTAGGTATATATGGAAAAAGCCGGCTGACACTACAAGAATGTAGTTAGATCACATAATTGTCAGATACTCGATTGTAAGGCGTAACCAGGAGCAGATATAAACGTAGTAGTGATGAAGATTAGGCTGAAGTTAAAGAGATTAGTCAGAAAGAATAAGCACGTAAACAAGTGGGATACAGAATTACTAAGGAATAACGTGACACGCTTGAAGATCTCTAAAGCTATAGATACAAGCATAAGGAATATCTCAGTAGACAGTACAGTTGAAGAGGAATGGACATCTCTGACAAGGGCAATCACAGAAGTTGGAATTAAAATCATAGGTAAAGAGAAGGTAACTACGAAGAAACCATGGGTAACAGAAGAAATACCTCAGCTGATCGATTAAAGAAGAAAGTTCAAAAATGGTCAGGTAAATTCTGGAATACAGCAATACTTGTCACTGGTGAATCAAATAAATAGGAAGAGGCTGCATGAAATATGTGAAGAAATGGAAATGGAAATCTTTGTCAGAAGTACTGACTCAGCTTGTAGGAAAGTCAAGAAACCTTCTGTGAAACTAAAAGCAAGGGTGGCAACATTAAGAGTGCAATGGGAATATCATTGTTAAACTCGAAGGAGAGAGCGCATAGGTGGAAACAGAACAACTATTCCCATTGGTATGCAGAATGCATGAGTCTGGCGACATATCATCTGACTTACAGAATACTATCATCCTCACCATTTTGAGGACTGCAAGAGCTGACAAGTGGGAGAATTGTTGCTCAGTCAGCTCAACAGCTCATGCATCAAAATCACTTACAAGAATAATTTACAGAAGAATGGAAAAGAAAGGTAAGTGTTGACGATGAGCTGTTTCGCTCTATTAAAGGTAAAGGCACCAGGGAAACCATTCTGACGTTGCGACTGAAATGGAAGGAAGATTAAAAACAATAAAGACACGTTTATAGAATCTGTCTACCAGGAAGGAGCGTTCCACAATGTAAACGGTGGAAGATGTTCGAAATTTTGAGAAAAATTGTGCTAAGCTATAGGGAAACACTGGTAATACACATTATGTACAGGAGCCAAGGAGGAATACCAAGAGTGGACGACCAAGAACGAAGTGCTGGGATTAAAAACGGTGTAAGACAAGGATGTAGCCTATCGCCCTTACTGTACAATCTGTACGTTGACGAAACAATGACGGAAATAAAAAGGAAGATCCAGGAGTGGAGTCAAAATTCACGGTGAAAGGATATCAGTGATATGATTCGCTGATGATATTGGTATCCTGCTGAAAAAGAAGAACAATTATATAATCTCCTGAGTGGAATGAACAGACTATTGAATACAGGATATGCACAGAGAGTAAACTGCTGAAAGCGAAGGTAATGAGACATAGCAGATATGAGAACAGCGAGGAACTTAACATCAGGATTGATCGCCACGATGCGGGTGAAGTTACGGAACTCTACTAAGTAGGCAGCAAAATAACGAATGGTGAACGGAGGAAGGAGGAAATCAAAAGCAGACTAACACTGAAACTTCCTTGCAGAATAAAATGATGTTCCAGACCGAGACTCGAACTTGGGACCTTTGGCTTTCGCCGGCAAGTGCTTTACCATCTGAAATACCCAAGCACGACACGGGACCCGTCCTCAAAGCTTCAGTTCCGGCCGTACCTCGTCTCTTACTTTCCGAACTATACAGAGGTTGTGAGGAACGGTCGTAAGTCGTGCTTGGGTAACTCAGTTGGTAGAGCACTTGCCCGCAAAACGCAAAGATCCCGAGTTCGAGTTTCGGTCCGGCACAAAATTTTAAACTGCCATGAAGTTTCATATCAGCGCACACTCCGCTGCAGAGTGAAAAATGCTTTCCAGGCAAACACTGATAAAAAGGTCATTCGGGCCAAGAGATGTGTACTAGTTTCAGACATAGGCCCTAATCTAATGGTTCAAATGGCTCTGAGCACTATGGGACTTAACATCTGTGGTCATCAGTCCCCTAGAACTTAGAACTACTTAAACCTAACTAACCTAAGGACATCACGCACATCCATGCCCGAGGCAGGATTCGAACCTGCGACCGTAGCAGTCGCGCGGTTCCGGACTGAGCGCCTGAACCGCTAGACCACCGCGGCCGGCCCCTAATCTAAGGAAGAAATTTCTCATAATATACGTTTGGAGCACAGCATTGTATGATAGTGGAATATGGACTGTGGGAAAACTGGAACAGATGGGAATCGAAGAATTCGAGATGTGGTGCTGTGGACTGATAAGGTAAGGAATGAGGAAGATCTTGGCAGGATCGGAGAAAGAGAATTATGTGGAAAACGCTGACAAGGAGAAGGGACAGGATGATCCGACATCTGTTAAAACATGAGGGAGTAACTTCCATGGTACTACAGGCAGCTGAAGAGGACAAAAACTGTAAAGGAAGATGGAGACTGGAATATATACAGCAAATAATTGAGGACGTAGGTTACATGTGCCACTGTGAGATGAAGAAGTTGGCGTGGAATTCGTGACGGGCCGCATTAAACGAGTCGGAATACTTATGACAAACAAAACAGAAAAATAGAAAATTGTAGTATGAGTCAGGACCAGCAAACACTTTTGAAGATATTCGTTGTGATTTTTTATCAGGAATACTCATACACCACCACGAGTAAGCACAACAATTATACCCACGCTCAGATGGGGGCCAATATGGGTCGGCTCCCTATGAAGTCAAAAGTCGAAGATGAGACTAAATGGTAGCCCCCACCAGCAAAAAAATAACTGCGTAGAAGAATAAATTACATCAATATTGAGAGAGAATTGGCCACTATATGGCATTTAAATTAACGTTTTACTCTATCCTCTTTGGACAGATGTCATTGCGCTACATACTACAAAGCTTAATCATGTTTAATGAAATGTAGGCACACAACAGCCTGCCCATGCGAACACTAGTACGAGAAAAGAGAACATTATTCCCGATGTGGTCTCACGATTACACAAAAGGTCGGAAGAATTAATACCACCTAATAAATGACGCTAGATATTTATATAAATTAGGGCTATATGAATAGTGTAGCAGGTAAGAAAGGGATTAAGACGATACTGAGGATTATTATGGTTGAAAAGGCTGCATATGACATAGTAGTAAATTTAGCCTCAGTAAAAGTAGTTTTATCGATCTGGAGGTCTCTTTTAGAAGGTAGTTGGACATATCTTGGCGTTACAACTTAAGAAAAAGAGAAACAAAATAAATCCTGGCATTTGCCTGAAGTAATTTGTGGACATTTGCCTGAAGTAATTTGTGGAAACCACGGAAAGCTTAAATCAGGAGGATTGGCAGTAGATTATAGTGTCCACCCTCCCGAATACAAGGTCACTCTGTTTAAAGCACTGCTATCTCTTCCGGTTTACCCTAGTGACAAAACTCTTTACACATAAGTTATTTAATCATGCAAAAGGCTAATGCTACAGGGGAATTTCATTACTCACTCAGCCGCTGCGCAATACTACACACAGTATTCACACATTGATACACGACACTACACATACACACAATCAGCTAACATCAGGTCTATTTTGTGTACTTAACTTCCCATTTGACAGTCAGAAAGGGCTAGTATACCACTGTAAAAAGTGAAAGGCTGAACTTCAAAAGAGGGCAACGTGTTGTTATTACACACACCGCATAGTTTTGCTATAACTTTTTGCAGGGAAGAGAAAAGACGAAATGCATAGTTTGAATACGTGAAGTGGAACGATACATGTTTTGTGATCGTTATTAGTATTTAGTTCTGTTCTAGTGTTGACGAAACACCAATTCTGTACTATCTACTTAATCTATACAATGTAATGCTTAACAGGCGCTTTTAAGTACCTTTTTATACAAGTTTGATTTAGCAGTTTTTTCCTTGCCACTTTATTGTACATGACAGAAAACTGTGTTTCAAGTTCTATGTTTTTTCTTTCTTGGTACTTTCAATGTTTCTCTCGATCTTGTTTCATGTACATGGACAGAGCGGTTTGTGCGGTAATGGTCTAAGTTATTTTTGATGTGTGCTTGTAACTGGTATTTATACTCAAATCATACAGCTCATATGCCAGTGTTCTGGACAGATCTTCATAATGAGCTCGACTACTGTTTGCAAGTACATCTGTGTGTCCACACAACTTTGACTGAGAATCAGTAATCATTCCTAGATATTTTGCATATGTTGCCGTGTGTATAGAGGTGTCATCTACATTTAACAGTGTCATTCTCCCTCTTCAAACTGAAATTTATAGCATCAGTTTTATTAATGCCCTACATCACTTTATTGCTTATGGGTCAATTGTATACTTTATTGGGGGTTTCATTTTCTTTCTCTGCAAGGACTTTTCTTCATTTCTTAGTGAATAAATATCTGCTGTCAACAGACAAACAGAGTTTATATCCAGTGACAAAAACTACTGAGAGTGTCACTCATGTATGTCAGGAGCATACTTCGTTGAAGAACACCTATATTAATGTGTTTTTGGGTTCTCGTAAGTTTTTTACTGAACGTTTAGACTTATTTGAAGTACGTGTTATCTCTACTCATTGTACAACCAATCTGCTAGATATCCGCCCGCATCTCGTGGTCGTGCGGTAGCGTTCTCGCTTCCCACGCTCGGGTTCCCGGGTTCGATTCCCGGCGGGGTCAGGGATTTTCTCTGCCTCGTGATGGCTGGGTGTTGTGTGCTGTCCTTAGGTTAGTTAGGTTTAAGTAGTTCTAAGTTCTAGGGGACTTATGACCACAGCAGTTGAGTCCCATAGTGCTCAGAGCCATTTGAACCATTTTTTTGCTAGATATCCTCTAAGACAAAAAAACCACGCACAAAGAAGAAATTATCTGATTGGCCCGGTGATCAGTAGTATTGATGTTTATGTACACACACAAACAAATGCTTACAGTTTCAGAGGAATTGTATTATTTATTCAGTGGAAAGATCTTTTCGAATTAAACATGTTAACATAGCGCTGCTTCATCTCAGGCCCTTAGGCAATTAGTTACTCGGCTTGGCATTGATTGACAGTGTGCTTGGATGTCCTCGTGAGGGATATCGTGCCAAATTCTGTACAAGTGATTGTCAGAGTCCCAAGTTGGTTTGAGGGCCCTATCCATAGTGCTCCAAACGTTTTCTCAGTTGGGCACAAATTGGTGACATTACTGGCAAAGCCAGGTTTTCCCAAACACATAGACAAACAGCTGAAACTGTCGTCGTGTGCTGTCGGACGTAACCTTTCTGAACTATAAGCACAGAATAGCTTGCCATGAGAGCAACATAACGAGGCATGGAAAATCGTCGACCTAGCTGCTTATTTAGTATAATCGTATTGTCAACAGTACCAACAGTCATAGAAATATCTTGAAAATTGCGTGTGACACGTTTGTCATTGTCAAGAGCATCAAATACCAATTTTCTGAATTCTACTACGGCTAACGCAGTACTTCTAACATTTCTGAAAACAAAATGTCATTCACTTAAGAGATTATATATATTCAAGTAACTCATTAATCTGTGTTTCATAATTCGTCCTATTATTTTTGAGAACAGTGACAGCAGGAAATGAGGTAGTGGTATTCAATGTCTTCTGCAGTACCTTCCTTTAGCAGAAGTACAACTCTTGCCTCTTTTAAACATTATGGAGATTTCTCTATTGCATTCATTAATTATGTTTGTTAAGGGAGCTCTTACATGGTCTGTGCTTTGATTTAATACACACACTGCTAATTCATTGATACATGTTTCTGTACAGTTTTAATGAATTCATGCTCTGTGGTAGGCAATAACATCATTTTCTCTTAGTGTCCAATTATTTACATGTGTTATGTAAGTTTCTATGGATTTTTGACGCAGATTCTCTACAAATCTTCAAAAGTGCTCATTCACACAGTGTGCTTGGTGATGTAGTTCGCTTACTATTATATCCCCCTCACTTGTGTGAATGTTATTATGCCTTTGCATGTCCCTCCTAGTTTCCGTTTTTTACAAAAGCCCAGACTGATTTGCTCAAGATGGAGAAAACAAAAGTCAACTTATGACTTACAAGCGAAGATCCGCAATGACACACACACACACAAAGTTTTGCAATAACGTGGTTCCCAGAACTCCTGAAGACAGACGTTGACTGTGGATATTGTATAACAAACACAGTCCCTTTCACTGTTCAGAGATGTCACTAAACCCACCCAAAGACATAAACAACCATGCATGAGCAGCGCCTATAAGACGGAGGGGGTCCGACAGCCGATCAGTTCCATTCGTTGCACCAGGAAGGAGATACACGGCGCGTGGTGTCTGTAGTTTAAACATGCCTAGACTGTCAATACCGCGGTTCGATCGCGTCCGCATTGTTACTTTGTGCCAGGTAGGGCTCACAACAAGGAAAGTGTGCAGGCGACTCGGAGAGAACCAAAGCGATGTTGTTCGGACATGGAGGAGGTACAGAGAGACAGGAACTGTCGATGAAATGCCTCGCTTAGGCCGCCCAAGGGCTACTACTGCAGTGGAAGACCGCTACCTACGGATTATGGCTCGGAGAAACCCTAATAGCAACGCCACCATGTTGAATAATGCTTTTCGTGCAGCCACAGGACGTTGTGTTAAGACTCAAACTGTGTGCAACAGGCTGCATGATGTGAAACTCCCGACGTTCATGGCGAGGTCGATCTTTGCAACCACGCCACCATACTGCGCGGAACAGATGGGCACAATAATATGCCGAATGGACCGCTCAGGAATGGCATCATCTTCTCTTCACCGATGAGTGTCGCATATGCTTTCAACCACACAATCGTCGGAGACGTGTTTGGACACAACCCAGTCAGGCTGAACGCCTTAGACATACTGTCAAGCAAGTGCAGCAAGGTGGAGGTTCCTTGCTGTTTTGGGGTGGCATTAGTGTGGGGCCGTTGTATGCCGCTGTTGGTCATGGAAGGCGCCGTAACAGCTGTACGATACGTGTATGCCATTCCCTGCCCGATAGTGCAACCATATCGGCAGCATATTGGCGAGGCATTCGTCTTCATGGACGACAATTCGCGCCCCCATCCTGCACATCTTGTGAATGACTTCCTTCAGGATAAGGACATCGCTCGAATAGAGTGGCAAGCATGTTTGCCAGACGTGAACCCTATCGAACACGCTTGGGATAGGTTGAAAAGGGCTGTTTATGGAAAACCCGAGCCACCAACCAGTCTGAGATATCTTCACCGAATCTCCGTTGAGGATTGGGACAATCTGGATCAACAGAGCCTTCATGAAGTGGATAGTATGCCATGACGAATACCTGCATGTATCAGTGCAAGAGGACATGCTAATGGGTGTTATAGGTACTGGTGTGTACAGCAATCTGGACCAGCACCTCTGAAGGTCTCTCTGCATGGTGGTAAAACATATTAGATGTGGTTTTCATGAGCAATAAAAAGGGCGGAAATGATGTTTATGTTGATGTCTGTTCCAATTTTATGTACAGTTTCCAGAACTCTCGGAACCGTGGTGATGCAAAACATTATTTGATATGTGTATTATTTAATTTATCCATGTCAGGCATGCATTCTCTGATACATAACACTGACACAGAATTTTCAAGGAAACGTTGTTTTTACAACATAGCTACCTCAGGAAACTAAATTCCCATTTTACAACGCTAGGGATTGATGTGTCATGTAACACTTGATAAACGTAGATAAAAATCGCAAATCCATCATAAAAATGAGGAGTGAGGAACAGCTGCTAGTCGACCTGTTGCAGAAACATACAGGGTTGTCCATCTGAAGTTTCGGATGAGGTTATCTCGAAAACTATACATCGGGTAAAAATAGTTGTAAGACAATTTCGTAAGCCCAAATGGGGACATCAAACGATACTACACGTCACCTCCAGCCGCTGATCCCTTGGGTGGGGCGGGGGACAACTTTTAAATGGACACACCCATTTTTATTGCAGATGCGGATTCTCCATATAAAAGTAATCTACTTTTGCCTGAAACATTTTTTTAAACCGTTGACAGATGGTGCTGAAAATTGAGATAAAAGAAAAATTGGGGAAGAACTCTGATTTATTTCGAATTATCGGAGAATGACGCATCAAATCGATAAAAAATGTGCACCAATTCTTTCGTTACGCCAAATTAAACTATTTTTGTACAAAATGTACTGTATCCTAGTTTTAGCGTTACCCATGAACAACGACATGGACTTAGTAGAATGATGTTCCCATGGGATGCTTCATTAATGTGAGTCCCCTTGCCTCTCACATGTTGGGGGTGTTTCATTAGTGTGAGTCCCCTTGCCTCTCACAATTTGGGGTGCTTAATTAATGAAATTAGTCACAAAGAAACTGTCCAAAACTATCCTCAGTTTCTTCAATGGATAAAGTCTATCGTCTGCGAAATTTGTCCACAGGTTTGAGCAGCACAACCCGTGGTATGGCCGCACCCGCTCTTCGAATGCATTGCTCGATATCGTTTCGGGTTGTGGGCTGTCTTTCATAAATAATATTTTTTAAATAACCCCACAAGAAGAAAATCTGATGTTGGGTCTGGTGAACGTGGAGGCCACTGAATTGGTCCGCCGCGTCCTATCCACCGACCAGGGTACCGTAAATTAAAAACGTTCCGCACATTTTTAGCATAGTGGGGAGCTGCCTTGTCCTGTTGGAACCACATTCGTTGCCTGGTTTCTAAATTAACATCCTTCATTACCTCCGAAAAATCATCACAGAGAAGTTGTATATAAGATTCCCCTAGTAATATTTCGGTCAAAGAAACACGGTCTTATCTAGTAGCCGTTTAAAATTCCATACTAGACCACTAATGACCATTTGTGTTGACTGTCAACGGGTCTGTGTCAGTGTGGATTGAGATGGGACTAATAATGACAACCATGGTGATTTATTTCGCCATTTCTTTTAATGTGGCTTCATCGGTGAACCTAACGTTCTAAAAAACTCATTGTCACCTGTTATCATTTCCAAGGCCCATTGGCAGAACGCACGCGTATTTGCATATCTTTCGGCTTTAATGCCTGTGTCAGTGTGATATGATACGCATAAAATCCTTCAAAATCCTCAAAACAGTTGATTTCGGTATTCCAGTTTGTCTATGAATCGAACGATTACCTATTTTTGGATCCAGCTGAAGACAGGCGAAAACGGTAACGGTACGAGAATCATTTCATTGTATTCAATGAGGTGGACGGTGTATGTATCCATTTCCAGCTCGTTGAGTGCTATTTCAAAGAATGTTTACGCTTTAATGTTGTCTGTTTGGGAAACTATCCGCATACCGTTGAGCAGCTGCAGCGTAATTATTATGGCATTCACCTAAAATTAACATCGTATCAATAAACTCTGCAGAAGGATAGTGAGCCATGTTTCGCTGATTCGATAAAGATTCATATACTTCCGTCAGTTGATGTTTACGATTCACAATCTGCAAGTGAAGTGACGTCTGATCGCATTGGACCGACCTTTATACTGACCCATACTTCGCAGTTTAGCCACGTTAGTGCCACAGTCGGGTGAGTAATGCAATTGTGAAGAGTTCTCCAACGAGGTTTTAATACCATTCCGCCTCCCTCCACCATAAACTCTGGCGGGTAGTATACATTTTGTTGTGGACTGGCAAGACAGCCAATCCACAATGGACGGGAGACCCAAAGGCACGCGTTTAAGCTCACGCAGAGTGGCGTGAGGTCTGGAACAGGTAAAGTAATTATACTATCAAGAAAAGTACGTAGCTGCTGGAATACTTAACTTTAATCCATAATTGGTGAACATCTGTCTGACGGTACATGCATCACCAGATAAATAGCAAATGATAATGGCGCCTTGCAAGGTCGTAGCAAATGACGTAGCTGAAGGCTATGTTAACTATCGTCTCGGCAATTGAGAGCGTATTTGTCGGTGAACTATTGCTAGCAAAGTCGGCTGTACAACTGGGAAGAGTGCTAGGAAGTCTCTCTAGACCTGCCGTGCGGCGGCGCTCGGTCTGCAATCACTGACAGTGGCGACACGCGGGGCCGACGTATACTAACGGACCGCGGCCGATTTAAAGGCTACCACCTAGCAAGTGTGGTGTCTGGCTATGACACCACACATTTTGTAAAAAAAGAGCTTCTTAATTTGGCGTAACGAAAGAATTGGTGCAGATTTTGTATCGATTTGATGCTGCGTTCTCGGATCATTCTAAATAAATCGCAGCTCTTCCCCAACTTTAATTTTTCTCGATTACAGCACCATCTGTCAATGGTTTAAAAAAATGTTTCAGCAAAACTTGAGTACTTTTTTATGGATAATCCGAATCTGCAATATAGAATGGGGGCTTCTATTTAAGAATTAAAAGTTGCCCCTTGCCCCACCCAAGTGGGCGGGGGCTGGGGGTGACGTGTAGTATAATTTTATGTGCCCCTTTGAGCTTACGAACTTGTCTTATCCATTATTTTTAGATGATATACAGTTTTCGAGATAATCTCATCCGAAACTTCAGATGGACCACCCTGTATACTATCAACCGTTATTTCTGAAAACGTTATTTCGGCTAAAAATTTCAAAGCCTTGGTATATCCTGCTTCAGGCCTGTATATGGTTACAAAATGTGTTTAAATGAACATCACGTCTGTTAAGGCAACTATGGTACACAATGATGTCACTGTAATGAGATGCAGTAAACCTACATTATTCAAGGACCAACAAAAGAAAAACATTAAGTAAAAAGATAAAAATAAGAAATATCATAAATGAAAGAAGATATGATCATAGTGTATAAAAAACTTACAAAGCAGTAGTAGTAGAAAATGATATTGGTTAACTGAAATGAAAAATTGTATATGATAGGACTGTGTATCATCTGTGTAGCGAACGAATTACTTCATCCGCTGGAAAGAAATAGGATAAGATCGTTTCATACATAAAAATCTGCCATCAATAGTGTGAAAACCACACAAGTTGGCGCACACGCGCAGTAGTGTGCAAACATGTAAACAGGCAGTAAGAAACAGCGGCCACTCAGTTGAAAAACATCGCGTCAGGGAGAAGGTACTGTTTACTTGCAAGTTACACCAGGAAACAATTAAGGGATGGAAAAATGACAGGCCAGGAGCTCATTAACCTTTAGAATAACGATGAAAATGAAGTGGGAGCTGGATTAAAATACCGGGCCCATTGTGAAACAGCAAGAACGATGCAATGGGTTAAAATATGCGATTGTCAGAATGAACTTACGTGAACTTGATAACGAACATGATGGTATATGGCGAGAGAGCGAACTCAGAATTAAGAAACATTATGTAAAGAATATATGTAGGATTTAAATCAAAACAATCCTCTCTGGACAAAATGGCTCTGTGCACTATGGCACTTAACATCTGAAGTCATCAGTCTCTTAGAACCTAGAACTACGTAAACCGAACTAACCGAAGGACATCACACACATCGATGCCCGAGGCAGGACTCGAAGCTGCGATCGTAGCGGTCGCGCGGTTCCAGACAGAAGAGCCTACAACCGCTTGGCCACATCGGCGGGCTCTCTGAACATAAATGGTAGTTAAAATAACAGTAAAATTACAGTCATAATTGAGTAAAAATTACAATACAGGGTGTAAATTTTAAGCTGAAAAACCAGATTAACTCGAAAAATAATCATCACACAAAGAAATGTATAGAATCAAAAGTTGATTACATTCGAGGGGGTTGGCGCTGTAATTCAAGAAAATCCATCATCTCATTTTTGCTCGGAAAATGGTTATGGATAAATAAAAAATAATTATTTACTCCCTAGATTTTGATTAGCTAAAACTAAAACTCTCCATCTCTTCCCATAGGGTGGGGTTTGCGAGAGAGGAATTAGAGTTTTACAAATGTTGACCCAAATATTACATTATAACCAAACATGCATGCCTTGTGCTGTGCAGGTACCAGACTTCAGTATGGGATGGTGTTCCATTCATGTTGCACTTAGTCGGTCAATATAGGGACTTTTAATGTTGATTGTGGATGATGTTGGAGTTGTAGTCTATTGACTTCCCATAAGTGATCGATTGGTGACCGATCAGGTGAACGAGTAGCCAAGGCTACACGTCGACCCTCCAGAGCATGTTCGGGTTACAACAGCGGTATATGAGTGATCATTACCCTGTTGGAAAACACCCACGGGAATGCCGGTCATCTTCACGAATGGCAGTACAATAGGTCGAATCACCAGTCAGGCGTACAAATTCCTAGTCAGGGTGCTCCTGATGTCGTACGAAGTCGCACCCCAGAAATCCAGATGTAGGTCCAGTGTGCTTATCACACAGGTAGGTTTGTTGTAGGCCCTCAACTGGCGTCTGTCTAACCAACACACGGCCAGCACTCGCACCATGGCAGAATCAACTTTCATAAAACACAACACACCTTCACCTTGCCCTCTATGAGATCTCGCTTGATACCACTGAAGTAGCACCCGTGGTCTAGGGATAGCGTCTTTCATTCATAATCAAAACTTCTTCGGCCCGGGGTTCGATCTCCGCCACTGCCTAAATTTTGGTAAATAATCAGCATTGGCGGCCCAAGACTTCCGGCATAGGAAGTCAGCCTCCTTCTGCTAACGGCCTTGTCAAAGAGGGCGGAGGAGCGGATAGAGGTTCAGGGCACTCTCTTGTCCTAGGGGTGGGAAATTGCCCCTAAAGGCGGAAGAATCAGCACTGATGAACGACATGAGGATGCAGAAGGCAATGGAAACCACTGCATTAAAGACACGTAACGTGTATCCGCAGGACATGTGGCCTGTAAATGAAGAAGTGTCGTCATGATCTCTCCATTGGCAAAAGATTCCCAAATAGTCCCCCATTATAATCTCCGGGAGGGGACTGGCAAGGGGGAGGTAACCACGAGAAAAGGAATGAATAATCAAAGAAAGGATAACGTTCTACGAGTCGGGGCGTGGAATGTCAGAAGCTTGAACGTGGTAGGGAAACCAGAAAATCTGAAAAGGGAAAGGCAAAGGCTCAATCTAGATGTAGTAGGGGTCAGTGATGTGAAGTGGTAGGAAGACAAGGATTTCTGGTCAGATGAGTATCGGGTAATATCAACAGCAGCAGAAAATGGTATAACAGGTGTACGATTCGTTATGAATAGGAAGGTAGGACAGAGAATGTGTTACTGTGAACAGTTCAGTGGACGGGTTGTTCTAATCAGAATCGACAGCAGACCAACACCGGCAACGATAGTTCAGGTATACATGCCGATGTCGCAAGCTGAAGATGAACAGATAGAGAAAGTGTATGAGGATATTGAAAGGGTAATGCAGTATGTAAAGGCGGACGAAAATCTAATAGTCATGGGCGACTGGAATGCAGTTGAAGGGGAAGGAGTAGAAGAAAAGGTTACAGGAGAATATGGGTTTGGGACGAGGAATGAAAGAGGAGAAAGACTAATTGAGTTTTGTAACAAGTTTCAGCTAGTAATAGCGAATACTCTGTTCCAAGAATCACAAGAGGAGGAAGTATACTTGGAAAAGGCCGGGAGATACGGGAGGATTTCAATTAGATTACATCATGGTCAGACAGAGATTCCTAAATCAGATACTGGATTGTAAGGCGTACCCAGGAGCAGATATAGACACAGATCACAATATAGTAGTGATGAAGAATAGGCTGAAGTTCAAGACATTACTCAGGAAGAATCAATACGCAAAGAAGTGGGATACGGAAGTACTAAGGAATGACGAGAAACGTTTGAAGTTCTCTAACGCTATAGATACAGCAATAAGGAATAGCGCAGTAGGCAGTACAGTTGAAGAGGAATGGACATCTCTAAACAGGAGTCGAATTAGAAGAGAAAGCGGATTCAGTATTATAATCGGAATTTAAAAGAGCTTTGGAGGACTTACGGTCAAATAAGGCAGAAGGAATAGATAACATTCCATCAGAATTTCTAAAATCATTATGGGAAGTGGCTACAAAACGACTATTCAAGTTGGTGTGTAGAATATATGAGTCTGGCGACATACCATCTGACTTTCGGAAAAGCATCATCCACACAATTACGAAGACGGCAAGAGCTGACAAATGCGAGAATTATCGCACTATCAGCTTAACAGCTCATGCATCGAAGCTGCTTACAAGAATAATGTACAGAAGAATGGAAAAGAAAATTGAGAATGCGCTAGGTGACGATCAGTTTGGCTTTAGGAAAAGTAAAGGGACGAGAGAGGCAATTCTGACATTACGGCTAATAATGGAAGCAACGATAAAGAAAAATGAAGACACCTTCATAGGATTTGTCGACCTGGAAAAAGCGTTCGACAATATAAGATGGTGCCAGGTGTTCGAGATCCTGAAAAAAGCAGGGGTAAGCTATAGGGAGAGACGGGTCATATACAATATGTACAACAACCGACAGGGAATAATAAGAGTGGACGATCAAGAACGAAGTGCTCGTATTAAGAAGGGTGTAAGACAAGGCTGTAGCCTTTCGCCCCTACTCTTCAATCTGTACATCGAGGAAGCAATGATGGAAATAAAAGAAAGGTTCAGGAGTGGAATTAAAATACAAGGTGAAAGGATATTAGTGATACGATTCGCTGATGACATTGCTATCTTGAGTGAAAGTGAAGAAGAATTAAATGATCTGCTGAACGGAATGAACAATCTAATGAGCACACAGTATGGCTTGAGAGTAAATCTGAGAAAGACGAGGGTAATGAGAAGTAGTAGAAATGAGAACAGCGAGAAACTTAACATCAGGATTGATGGTCACGAAGTCAATGAAGTTAAGGAATTCTGCTACCTAGGCAGTAAAATAACGAATGACGGATGGAGCAAGGAGGACATCAAAAGCAGACTCGCTATGGCAAAAAAGGCATTTCTGGCCAAGGGAAGTCTACTAATATCAAATACCGGCCTTCATTTGAGGAAGAAATTTCTGAGGATGTACGTCTTGAGTTGAGCATTGTATGGTAGTGAAACATGGACTGTGGGAAGACCGGAAGAGAAGAGAATCGAAGCATTTGAGATGTGGTGCTATAGACGAATGTAGAAAATTAGGTGGACTGATAAGGTAAGGAATGAGGAGGTTCTACGCAGAATCGGAGAGGAAAGGAATATGTGGAAACACTGATAAGGAGAAGGGACAGGATGATAGGACATCTGCTAAGACATGAGGAAATGACTTCCATGGTACTAGAGGGAGCTGTAGAGGGCAAAAACTATAGAAGAAGACAGAGATTGGAATACGTCAAGCAAATAATTGAGGACGTAGGTTGCAAGTGCTACTCTGAGATGAAGAGGTTAGCACAGGAAAGGAATTCGTGGCGGGCCGCATCGAACGAGTCAGTAGACTGATGACAAAAAAACCACTGAAGTCGTAGATGTCGGTGGCTTGGGGATAGTGGAATGCACACTGCGGAACACCTGGCTCGGAGCTGTCCTTAAAGTTACCGGTTTGTAACAGTTCGATGTGTCTCTGTGATGCCAACTGCTTCGCCAGAGCCATACGCCGAACCGATGTCTTCGCTCTCGGTAGTGGCACGTAGGCGTCCGGTGTGCGGTCTTCTTGCCACTGCGCATTCACGTGACCGCTGCTGCCAGCAGTCATGTAAGCGGCTACATTTCTGCAACGTTTTTCTGCAATATCACAGAAGGAGCATCCAGCTACTCGTAGCCCTTCATACAACCTCGTTCAAAGTCAGAGAGGCGTTGATAATGGCGTCTTTATCGCCTTACAGGCGTTCATCACTAATACAAGCCTCCACGTCCAAGCTCATAGGTAAGTAATGCTCACGAGTCTTTCAGTGTGTATTTAAAGCAAACCTTATAAGCAGTTAATGCAAACCTTATATGTATTCTAATAGTGTCGCTAGTAGCGACAGTCTTGTGCGACTGGCGCGCAATTTTGATAGACGGCATTTTTATATGTAGAAACATGTTTACCAGCTTTGGTTTGTTTCACACATTCCCTTCTTGGTGTTGTGATTATTTTTCGTCAGTGCTTACCAAGTATTCTTCGTATGTTTATCGTAGAAAAGGAAGAGGCTATGCAAATTCAAAGCAAGAAAAAGGTGTTAGGAGAATAAATATAACATCAGTGGCTAAACGGACTGTTATAAACAAATATGGTTGATAATGCGTTATTTGAGAGACAGAAGTACAGTATGGATGAACCATCTGCCGATATAGATTCAAGAAACATATCAGAGATGTTAGAGTTGTTCTGTCCTGTCACATATAGTGATGAAACACTAGATCAGCAGTACGATAATATTGAGTCACTCTATATCTATGTAGAAACGATGAATTTGAAACGGAACCTTAAGACCTAAAAAAGATACAGAAAAAAATTTCCACATGAAGTTAAGAAAAGCTGACACTAGAGAAATATTATGGGTTACATCATCACGTAAATGTAATTAAGATTGGAGGAACGCATCTGTTAAGACTTCCAAATAAATTATAGTCACACGGACGAACAAAGGTACAGTGAATACTGACTAGCATTAAACAGCTTGTAGCCACAATTCCTACGTAATTTTCTGGAAAGATATAAATGTACTTGTATATTTGATATGCACATCGATGAAAAGAACTATAGCAGTCTGCCACTTCAAGGTTCATACGTTGTCGGAAACTCATCATTAAAAAGAGACCAAACAGTACCACGTTAAGAGAACATGTCTGAATACCACAACACCGTATGGCATAAACAAAAATAAAATCTACATCCATCACGTAGAGTACATTCTTCGTAAAGTAGCTTAACCAGAGTCTTTAAAGGAAAGTAGTATGGGTCCCGATACCTACGAAACTAGCTGCACACAAGTACTAGGTAGTTGAAGCACAATAAATCCGGAAATGTATGTGATTATCATGTCAAAAGGAAACCGTTCATAGCGCAATAATAACGACCTTACATATCTATAAATCACATATATGGTTACACTATGAAATTACAAATATCGTAGAAAACGCTTAATGACGTGGAATAACGTAAGAGGTGTCTTCGGCAATAATTAATAAACAACACATCGCTTGGGAACTAAATAGAATGCTATCTTCAGAGAGCGGTAGAAAGACACCGATTTCACAAGAATATTGCCAAACCGCCAACCCGAAACAAAAGCTTTCAATGTACTCGCCACTCTGTCGAGCATATGGATAAATCCAGTAGTACCTGTACATACTACAGGAACCACTGCAGTGATTGGATTCAGCAGATGTCTGTATGGATATAATGTCCGAAATAGGCAGCGAGTAAATAATCATAGCTCACAATAGGCCTGCTAAACATCTACCTTTCGAGCAGTGTGTGCTCTCCTTGCCGATAGCAGCCACTGTCAAAAAGAGTAAGGAGCGTGGGCAGTCAAAGTAGATGGTATACGTCGTGGGTTGCAATAAAGTGGTGATTTGCTAAGATGAATCAATGTATCGTGTTTACGTCACCAGCAACAATACATGAAAATACGAGTATTATTAAGGTGGTAAAAGTATGAGAGGTGCCGTGTAATAAACGGAAATGAAAGTAGTAAACATAAGCTGAAAAAGCAAGTGAAAGTTAGCATAATGTAAGGTACCATCGCATCACTGTGAACACGGGTGTACTTCCTATGTAATAAGAAGACAAAATACAGTATGTAATAAACCGTTTAGTTACTGTTCCGGGCACTAATGACCACAAGAACATTATTAAGTTACGTTGTTGTCTTAATATACCGCATGGACTCATATATTACGTCTGAGGAGTACTGTTATTCATATTATTTCTGGCTCATCATTATTTACGTGTATCTATCTCATGTAACAGGTTCAATTTATTACTGAACTTATTTCACATTTTATTAATTTAATTATTATTTGTAAACTTGGAGAGAAGCATGAAGAAAGCGCTACTGAGACGTTGACCCTGGTAGCCCAAATAAACTTTTCAAAAATGACGGCTCACAGTACATATTTCTACAAGATAGTTAATAGCCGCCAAGGACTAAAGGAAACTTTTCGTAGTTGGTGGTAGTTTGAGAGGTTTGCTCAAAATACAGTATATCGCGTTCTAACTGTTATGGAAATGTCCCCAATAGGAGAATTATAAAAAAGTTACTAGAGAATTTTTGGGTGCTTTCTGTTAAGGCGGACGATATCTTGACACACATTGTCTCACACTTCCCATCCCTTGAATTGAAAACGTTATTAGAGGAAAGTAATGTTAAACGTATTTTGAATTCAGATTGTCTCTCTGGATCCAACATACCGTTGAGCGCAATATATCAAGTGAAACGATATTTTTTGGCATATTTCGATAAGAGCCAAAAAAATTGCACTTAAAATTACTCGATGTCGAAAATGCCGTTCCAGCACTTGTTTCCCAACTTGCACTGTGTTGATTGGAGAAATCCACGCTGTACTTTTATAGAGCACCTACAGCTTCCACATGTAACAGAACTCAAGCAATGTCACAAAATGACACTGGATACTATCTGTATCTACAGCTACATGGATACTCTGCAAATCTCTTAAGTGCAGGGCAGAGGGTTCATCGAACCACCTTCACAATAATTCACTACTACTCCACTCTCGAACAGAGCGCGGAGAAAACGGAAACCTTTTCCAGAAAGGAGCTGAACGCGGACCTGCAAACGATAAATTAGTGTGGCATAGTATGTATGCACTCGAAGATTTAATCATAGTTAAATCACACACTAAGCCGTCCAACGAAAAGGGGGACATCCAAAACGTTCATCATTATTACGTCTGTAAATTTGGTGTTAGAGAAATAGTACTTCCTAATCCCGTAAAAGCAGCGTACATTCGAACTGGCGAAGAATATAGAGTGCACAGCATTGATGTAAGAACTCTTGTTTTATGCTGTATTTAGGCATCCCGGCATTCAGCGATAGAGGTATTAACGATGCAAGTATACAGCAAAATAATTTCTATGCAGCAAATAAACCGCATTGCATTAAGATTCTCACTGGAGTTACGATAGCCTAATCTTCACCTCTTTGACTTCAAGCAGTGACACTTTCTTAGCTAAGTAAGTGCAAACGGCTATCCACTGTAATTATATTTACGGAGGCAGTGTCATGCAACCCTTCAGAACGCTCTTATTGAAACAGATTTCTCTATCTCATATTTTGATTTCATTACTCCAAATTTTTAATGTAGGTGTGGCAGGTTAGTGGTTTGACTTTGTGCATTTGACCTATATATTTAAAAATCGCACGATCTCATAATTCAAAAACTTTTTTTCATTACTCGTCTAGGTGGATAGCACATTTACTTTTAGGTTTAATTTATGTATAGGAGGAATATATTCTTCTTACAATCATCTGTCTCATTTTATTACTATGTGTCAGTAATATTGATATATTCTCGTAGCAGTTCTTATTAATATCGATTATATATGTCACTCTGGTTTCATATCCCATTTTCAAACCAGTCATTGCTCCGAACTTCGCAGTACATGGTTTTCAATTTTTAGTATTTCAAATCACTATGTCACGGTACTGATTGCAGTTCAGTTTCTGATATCTCAAAATTTGTCCAATCATGAAGTACGGTAGTATGGACCAAAATAAGAAAAAACTTCCAGTAAACATGTGCTCTATAACGCATACCTTAAAAGGACGAGCACTTGATTATATGAAGAGTTGTGTTTCAAAGTCACAAAGATGAACAAATGCTCATAGTTCTTAAGAAATGCATTTTAGAGCATCCGATTTCGTGCAGCACATTTTACAGAGGCTATCATATTATCAAACCTGTCGAAAAATTTATTCCCTGGTACGACAATGAAACGATTATGCTGCCAGTCGTAAAATTTTATTCAGAGATGTTGCACAGTTCTGTAGAACTATAAATAAATTGCCGCCCTCAAATCTTTTCAACAACACGTAGAAAGGGATAGTTGGGCGAGACAACTATTGAATAGGAACCCTGTCTTTGGCTGAAACTCCGTGAGACAGCTTCAGTTTGGGGGACCTTTTCGTATTATGTTACACATTTATCCCATTTATGATAAAATATATTGACAGTGAAGTGATTTTTAGGATTCCAGACATCAGCTGTTAAAAACTAAACCATTATAGGATAACTTCGTTGTTTATCTGTCTCTCTGTCTATCTGTTCGATTCTTAAGACTCCTAAGAGCTACGGTGCCTTGTTGGTGTAAAAAGTTTAGGTACCTAAGTCAGTGCAATGAAATGATAGGGCCATTTTCTGATGGTAGCAAACTCACTGTTCAAAAGCTGCTGGGTAGCTCTCTTGGCTCTAGAAGCTTGACATTTGGCAAGAAGCAATGTTTCACAGTAGAAATAAACCAGAAAGTCCGAAAATTCTTAACTTGCAACTACACCACATAAAAAAATCGTATTTTCTCATTAGAAATTTTCGAAATTCGTTAAAAACTCAGGAAACACTGTAGATATTTTCTTATGATTTTCGCAAATAGGTAGACAGATGCGCGGAGAAAGTAAATGTGCTTAACTTAAAAAAAATATTTCGTATTATATGCCTAAGGTATAGTGAGGTCAACTGTCATTGTGAATACGATTCCTTTGCCATCTAGTGGTGATAGACGTAAGGCCGGCCAACTTCGGAACCCTACCGGTGCTAGAACGCAGTTTCTTTACGAAATGCTCATCGTAAATACAAATATTCCCTGACACTCTACGTCTACGACGCATATACCATCCGTTATGTTTCAAAGCAAAGTTATACTGGTAACTGATGCAAGACTACAAATACGGAAACCCACAAACCATCCACTGAAGCATTTTCCAGAACAATTCCACATTTGTCTGCCGACAATAGTCCTATCGGAGGCCGTGCGGTTTCATTCTCTGGAACTTCCATCAAATCTAGCCAGTAGTTGGAACAAAGATGAGAACAGACAAAGTCAACACACATCTACATTTGACAGTTAATATAAGTCCCAACTTATCTAAACGAATGAATACTTACAACTTAAAACTAAAACTTCCCGAAAGCCTTGAAATTTCCTGGACTGATATCTTGCTAGTATCTTTATCGTTAACAGGTAAAAATCGTCCACATTCTCGGTTCCTGGGATGTATAAACACTCACATACAAAAGTAAGTTTTTATAGAACCCTCGGAGCGCAAGTCCTACTGTCACTTCTCAGCTATTCTTAAGGAATGAAACAACCTACTGACTTTTGTAAAAGTGACTGATGCTATAGCAGCTTATAGTTCAAGTCAGTTTCCGTAGAAGTTTTGAGCTCACTCACTTCTCAAAGCCTTTCTGTTACCGTTCTCCAGAAATTCTTAGAATTTACTCGAATATATTCAGAGATAGTGATGGAAACCTTTTGCTCGACGCTCGTTGCAATTACTTACCAGGCTTACCATAATTACATTAAAAATCACTGGAATACATATGGCCATTTATATCTCTTATATAGATGTTACCAGCCGATTATGAAATCGAGAATAAACTTCCAGTGTGGTAGAAAATGTGGTATTCAATGGAAAGTTTAATCGGGAAAAGTAGTGTTAATGTATTGAGGATACTTTGCAATGCGTTCGTTTTGCATGCTACAGCCATGGGTGAAGTAGAGATGGACTGCAGATAGGTGAAAGTAATAGCTGTTGCAACACAGCCTTATTCCAGGCACAGAGGCACATTTATTTGGTACGGGTGTTTACGCTCGTGGGCGTAACGGGACGAGGCACTGTCAGCTGCCTATGTAGAACATGCATTTACACGTCAATAATCTTTGGTTTTGATGACGCAGACGGTCTATTACTGAATTTGGGCCAGAACCGTTTCGACTCGCACCCACGCACTCCACTGCTCGACTCGCTGCAGCTCACTTCGTTACCGTCGCTCGCGCACGCCAACGCCAGTAGCCCAACGCCATGGCTGGACGCAAGGGAGAGCAGCTCGCAGCCGCACTGGAGCTTCTCATCAACGCGATGGGGAGCGACAGCGGCCGCCGACGACAGCCGAAGCGCACTCAGCGGCAACGCAAGGTCATGCAATGCTGCAGGTGCCAGCAACTGGAGCACACTGCGAGTGTTTGCAAGAACGCCGTGGCGCGTTTGAAGTGCGCAGCGGCAAACGACACTCGCAGTTGCACCAAGCCACGAGGAGTGGCCAGCAGATGCGCGAACTGCGGCGGCTCACACTCCGCCAATCCGTGTAGCTGCGGCTATCTGAAGGAGTTTCACCGCCAGCCCGCCGCAACACGCCCTGCAGCGGTGTCCGGTGCCACGACGGCCGCCCTCCCCCCCTCCCACTGGCGTCGGGTGCGAGCCGCACCGACCCGAAGCCGCCACTGACGACGCCATGGCGGGCTTCCAAGCCGCCTTGGCTCGTCGCAATCCATCGTCAGCTCCAGCAGCTGCGTGAGGAGCTGCGAGTATTCAACAAGAAGAAAGTGCCCGCTCCCGCGGCGGCCACCCCAGCGGAGCGCCCGGTGGGGGTGGACACCACCACGCAGACGGACTTACCGTCACAAACGGACGTGGCCACTCAAACAGACGCCGCCCCGGAACCTGTAGCAATACAGGAAACGGGTGAGACGCCCTTGGACGTGGCACCGTCCTCCCATTCCCCAACTCCCGACGGGGAGGTAAAACAGCAGGGGAAACTAGAAGAGGCTGGGAAACTACGTACTGAGGCAATCCCATTCCCGGACAGCACCAGCACGCCGGCGGTGCTAAAGAAGAGATAGCAATGATGCTGCGGGATGGGCGCTACAACGCCCACATGAACCCCTACCTCTTCGCACAGGTGGAAGGGGAACAGAAGCCATTGCTCCCGCATAGGTCGTACGAGCTACGTGGCGGACATGGGGCGATTATGCTCGAGTTCGTTACGAAGAAGGATCTCCACATCATCAGCGCGAACCCCGTCTTCACGCCGTGCGACTGGGACTACATCCTGGAAGACGCAGTCGTGCGGCTGAGGAAGGAGGTTCGCGACGGCGAGAGGAAGCTGTCAGCAGATCTACAGACAGCACTGCACAACGTATTGCGCGAGGCAAAGAAGACACAAAACCACAAAGTCCACCACTAGCATGCCTGCATGGTAGTAGCCAGGACTAACGACCGGAGCACGAGAAGACACATCAAAAAGCCAGGCCACATCAACACATCGCCAGGAATAGGAGGAAAGGCTACCATAAGCCAAAAATCCTGCACCTCGGGCCAAGGGCAAGGCCTGTTTGTAGAGTCTCAGCGTCAGCATCAGCGAGGTGAGATATTGCCTCCAGCACTGTAAGAAGAAGACGGTTCATGAAGTTTTATTTATTGTGTGAAACAGGAAGTCACAATAACAATAATTGGGTTGCACCCTAATTGCCCCAAAGACTAACTTTTCAAAACATTCATGGTGTGATAGACCTTTATTATTTACCTTAAAAAAACATTGTAGCTCTCGATGTTCCACAAATGATAACCTGAAGCTATGAAATATGGTACTAATTAGTATGAACTTTAAATTCTTGTACTAACAAGGGGAGGACTCGCCATTGTGATCACAGATTTACTTCAAAGTTTGTACACCTCCAGTAGACCATTAAAATACGAAATGTGAAAGTAGTAAGATGCACTACTCTGGCAATTACAAGGAAATCGCAAGAGAAGTTTTACGTGTCTGTTATGTGCAGGATATACTGTGCGAAGGCGCTAGTGCCAAGAAGTTATTGTAGTCATGTGGTTAACTTTCGCTCTGGGCCAGAAGTTCGTAGGCAACACGACGGTTTGAAACCCTCTAACGCTTCCTTTTTTTTATCTATATTTTTTCGCCACTGGCCACGTTATTTAATTTATATGACACTTGAGAGGTGATATAATGAAAAATACCCTTTCGCGTTTTCATAAATAGTATCAGTGAATTTCACATGTTATTTGACTATTTACTATTCGTAAATTTTCAAGGATGATGGACGGGCTTGGAAAGACCAAGTGAAACTTTGTAAAATAGTGATACGAATGACGTTATTCACAAACAGTAGTATAGCAAGCCAAGACTACAAGAGTAATGTACAATTACTCGTCGCATGTGCTCTCGACATACGCGTTGCAGTATGTTATTTGTCATACAGACATGGAAACCATTAACTGAAACATCATGCAAATAGACGTGGTTTTTATGCCATATAAATTAAATAATATTACCAGTGATGAAAATTTAGTGTTCGCGGGGTTCGAACCTTAGCTTCATCTATTATTCTATTATTCCTTATCACGAGCGAACGCTTTCCACGTGACTACAATACATTCTTATTATGCTTCCCTTCACACAGACTTTTTTTTGCGTAATATCCACGTAAAACTTCCGTTGCATTTGCCTCTGAATTGCCAGAGTAGTGCACTTTCCTACTTGCACATTAAGTAGTTTAAATCGCCTACTAAAGCTGTACAAAGTGTGAAGTAAATACGTGATCCCAACATCATGGCCTCCCATTTTAAAGTAACATACACCGTGATTTTCCACCAAAAGTTGGAAGACAACTACATGGATCTCCTACACAATTAAAAAAGGTAATGAGTATTAGCCCTTATTAACAGTAAGTATCTTCTTTCAAGAAGGATGACTACTATTTGACATCCCGTCTTCTATGGAGGCAATAGAGATGGAGTATATCACAGTTTTTATAAATTACCTTTGTTCGTTAAAAGAAGTTTTCTTGTTTACCTTCAGTTACCTAATACAATTTCAAATGTTAAGAATATATCCAACAGTGGAAGACGAAGAATGCGCTTCTGTTGTTCCTTAGTCTATCGCAGGAGGTGGCATGTAGAGCAGTGGGATGGTAGTTGGCCCTAACACACACACACACACACACACACACACATACACACACACACACGCTTGCACCAACATTCTGCACTTCCCCACCCAACGTTACAAGATAAAGTTCTACTGCAAGCCAGTCTGTATCTGTCCCATTGTCACCTTCTTGCTCTGTTATTTCGGTCTCTTACATGTGCTCCACCATCTTTTTTCTCGTAGTTCGTTCTATATACACCACCTACCACCAAAATCGCAGAACTTCGATCTCTGACCCATGTTACACTACCTTTATTTTCGTAGTTTATAGTGTACTTCCAAGTCACCATCTTGCTCTGATAATCCAATCTCTCACCCCACGCACACCATCTCTGTTTTGACAGTTCTGTCTCCTATCATCTGCTCTACCACCTTTATCATAGACGATCTCAGACGCCCGAGTATACTACCATGGTAGTTCGGTCTGTGACTCCCTGCCCTGCCATTTTGTTCTCATACTTCGTTCTATGTACCAAGTAAATTTACGCTGTAAAAGTTGATGAATGGCGGCCGTCTAGATTTGGAGGCTCACGCAAAACTCCTATCCCCAAGCTGCTTTGCTCACTTTATCATTGAGTATGAAGTGTTTATCATCCTTTACCGACAATACTAATTTCCACTGCATTGTAAACGGTATGTATCTTTGATCAAATAATACGTTGTACGCTCCGTTATCAAAAGAATTGCATAATTAGGCTAAAGTACACGTGACGCAACGATTGTTATCGACTTCTTTTGGCTTTTTCTTATATCCTCTGTTAGCAATTACGTGCAGTATGCACCTAAGCATGTATCTGTTGAGCTTGTGGGTGTCGCAAACTGATAGTAGCGTTACTTCGTGTTTTGAAATTCCGAGATAAAATATATTTGAAGTTAAAACAATCTCAACTTTGAAATCAGTAAATACTATTTGCATTGCTATATCTCAAAGTATTTGAGATCGCTTAGTTTACTTACTACATACTGTAGTTTAGCACTGCTATAACGAAGAGACAGTGACTATTGATGACAGTAATCTCTGTGATGTGGGGACTGCATGTGTTCTTCCATTAATATTCAAGGAACTGTGTGTACAATTCACTTAAGGTTTTTTTAAGGTTTATTCAGTAACTATACCCCCACAAAACAACATATCAGATTGTGTTCTACACTAAAAAAATATATCTGGCATTAATAAAAGTTCCATACATCCTGGAACTCGAGAAAGTTCTGTCACACTATTATGTCTGAACAGCTGCAATTCGTGGTTGCCATACTGAGGTAGGCTGCGCCAAGTACCGTTTTCAACAGTGGTGCCAGGGTTTTCTACAACGATTACACAATATATCTCCTCTCCTTTTCAGAAATGACTGCTAAATAGTACGGGACCTAATTTGCAATATGAAATGCCAGCATCATATTTCCCAGTACTTTATCACAACAAACCATAATGGTCGGAGTCTCTGCCCCCACAATATCGAAAATGACGTGTTTTTCTGAGATCTTTAACGCATTCCATCAACTGAACTCCGTATTTCAGTAATACACAAGTATAACAAATAATAGCACCCAATATGACACATTTGCTTCTAAAGACACATCAAAATGGCAGCTGCTCGATTTCTTTCTGTCAACCAGTGTCACAGAGAGATAGCAGTGATGTCACGAAAACATCACTATTTTGTTATGTGAACTCATAAACGCTGCAGACTCTTTCCCATATTGTAGCATATAGAATTTTAATTATTCTACCAAATGCCTGTTATATGTAGTTAACATATCAGTTCTAAATATTCAAAAAGGTTTACCAGTTATTAGATGCTCAATGTTGAGTCCACCACACACTTTTTATGGAAATCCATGCGTATAAATATATTTTTCGAGTATCGTCTGATGTAGCAAATGTCAAATGATCCACCACTTTCTGCACGTTGAATCGTATGTTTTATCAAAATCTCCCCTCCCCCCCCCCCCCTCCCCCATGTCAGGTGTAGATACTTTAATGAATAGCATCATTTCGCAAATTGCTGTTTATGAGCTGCTTGTACTGATTATTAAAATGTATTCTGAACATGATGTCATTTTTATTTAAATCATTGTAAAATTACTTACTTTAACCAGTAGTAAGAAAGCAACATATCGAAAATACAATGTAGTCATGTCAGCCGTCTTTTCACGTAATAATTTTGTGTGTAAAAGAAGAATTAACGTTGTTGGATTGTATTTTGTTACTTATTCTTGCCTTTCTCCACACCAATCTCCATGAATAATATCGTTGTGTTTAATTCAGAACTGTATTATATCAGCCAACTAGTTAATCTATTATTATCTTTACGTTAATTGAGTCACGAAAATAGTGTCTTGGATATTTTAACGAAGTTGGAGGCGTTTTGTCAGGCGACCCAACCACTGAATGACATCAGGTGTCTATTGTTAGCTTTTTCATTACTGGAAGTCAAGCCTACAATTTCAATACTAACTCTAATTACTATTTTTCAAAAAATTCGTAAGTGTGAATATTAGTTTACTTTGATGGACTACATTGAGTTCTGGTGTGTAAGCTGAAACTTGTAAATGAAAGGAAATACTCAAAAAATTCATAAGAAGCTAAAAGAAAAGTAATCAAAATTTCACATATAAAATGGATTCACATATTGTGGAAATGTATTCGCTTCATCATTATGTTGCTGATAAATGAAAATTTGGATTAGAGTGAGACTCGAACCCGGATTTCTCCCTTGTCATTTGGATTGTCTTAGCCATTGAAGCTATAGGCGCGCACCCCAAATGCCAGTCCATACTTTCACATTTCATGCAGTCAACATCCAAATTTCAACTGCCGATTAGATCTGGAAGGAGATGCAGGACAAATATACAAGTAATTAATTAAACTTGTCATCAAATAAATAAAAACCTGACACTTGCAGCTTTGGCTGTTTTCTACATCAAACTTGTGTTGTTGTTGGAGCCTCTGTTAACAAATACTTCATTCAGACAAAACGCTAAAATCTTTCCTCGGTCTTGATTGTCTGGAGGATTATTTGTACACATATCAACTTTCATGTATTCGTATTGACCAAGTACTCAGATCGTAGAACTATGTTAGATACGATACAAGCATCCATTCTGTGGTTATAACTGTAGGTTCCGATCTTCTGCACTACTGGCCATTAAAATTGCCACATCACGAAGATGACGTGCTACAGACGCGAAATTTAACCGACAGAAAGGAGATGCTGTGATATGCAAATGATTAGCTTTTCAGAGCATTTACACAAGGTTGGCGCCGGTGGCAACACCTACAACGTGCTGACATGAGGAAAGTTTCCAACCGATTTCTCATACACAAACATCAGTTGACCGGCGTTGGCTGGTGAAACGTTGCTGTGATGCCTCGTGTAAGGAGCAGAAATTCATACCATCACGTTTCCGACTTTGATAAAGGTCGGATTGTAGCCTATCACGATTGCGTTTTATCGTATCGCGACACTGCTGATCGCGTTGGTCGACATCCAATGACTGGTAGCAGAATATGGAATCGGTGGGTTCAGGAGGGTAATACGGAACGCCGTGCTGGATCCCAACGGCCTCATATGACTAGCAGTCGAAATGACAGGCATTTTATCTGCATGGCTGTAGCGGATAGTGCAGCCACGTCTCGATTCCTGAGTCAACAGATGGGGACGTTTCCAAGACAACAACCATCTGCACGAGCAGTTCGACGACGTTTGCAGCAGCATGGACTATCAACTCGGAGACCATGGCTGCGGTTACCCTTGACGCTGCATCACAGACAGGAGCGCCTGAGATGGTGTACTCAACGACGAACCTGGGTGCACGAATGGCAAAACACCATTTTTTCTGATGAATCTAGGTTCGGTTTACAGCATCATGATGGTCGCATCCGTGTTTGGCGACATCGCGGTGAACGCACATTGGAAACGTGTATTCGTCATCGCCATACTGGCGTATCACCCGGCGTGATGGTATGGAGTGCCATTGGTTACACGTCTGGGTCACCTCTTGTTCGCACTGACGGCACTTTGAACAGTGGACGTTACGTTTCAGACGTGTTACGACCCGTGGCTCCACCCTTCATTCGATCCCCACGAAACACTACATTTGAGCAGGATAGTGCACGACAGCATGTTGCAAGTCCTGTAGAGGCCTTTCTAGATACAGAAAAGGCACCACTGCTGCCCTGGCCAGCACATTCTCCAGATCTCTCACCTATTGAAAACGTCTGGTCAATGGTGACCGAGAAACTGGCTCGTCACAATACGTCAGTCACTACTGTTGGTGAACTGTGGTATCGTGTTGAAGCTGCATGGCCAGCTGTACCTATACACGCCATCCAAGCTCTGTTTGACTCAATGCCCAGGCGTATCAAGGCCGTTATTACGGCCAGAGGTGGTTGTTCTGGATACTGATTTCTCAACATCTATGCACCCAAATTGCGTGAAAATGTAATGACAGGTCATTTCTAGTATAATATATTTGTCCAATGAATACCCGTTTATCATCTACAGATCTTCTTGATGTAGCAATTTTAATGGCCAGTAGTGTATAACTAAGTTGTGCAGCTAAAAAAGTCGTAACCGTTTCTCTTAGAGGCGTTAATGAGATGTTTATATATTATTTGTTTATTCCTGGCATTACATCTCGTCCTTGCCAATTTTTTCCAGTAGACCTCTGACTAACAGTGTCCTACACACATGAACTTGGAGAATTTAACACTTAGAAAACTGCTGATGCTTCACATATTTCCTCCTTCAACATTATAGGCAATCGCATCTCAAATTATTGTTCTTGGTAGCCCACTAGACTCAGCAATCGAATAAATGTGCCGCCTGTATATCTCAAAGATGAGAAAAAAGACACGTGTGTCACATGCTATCCATGCCGCCTTTCTCGCATCACATCTACCACCCTCATTACATCATGCATGTGATGTGGTAGGGAGTCAGCTCCATGGTATGTGAGCATGATGATGTGCAGTCTGGTACAGATTATTTGTGCACAACGTAATGTTTAAATACTTCGCTTCTGTTCCACCTAGCATCCAAAGAATAGTACATACATAAAAGTACATAAAATAGAATAACGTTGATTATGCTTAGCAAGAACAGTTGGCACATTTTTGACAGAAACAAATAAAGCAGTAAGCTCAAAGATATCCATGTTTTATTTATGTGATAAGCCGATTTATAACATTTTCAACTGTAATAATATATGTAAAAAGTACAGTCCAGTTGCAGTCTATTTAAAGAAAGCAACATGAATCCACAAGGAGCTATAGTATAGCACATATTTGTGGTTTCATGACACAGTTCTTTAATTGTAATACAAAGAAAATTTGCATATGAGTGCTGAGTTACTGTGGCCTAAATGACTCACTCTGGTGCGTAAAATGCTTACGCAGATAGAAAGATTACATTCACAGTGAAGAGTTTCTCAAGTATGTAGAATTAATTCAAATATCAAGAATACGCAATAAATATTTACAAAGAGATGCAGACATGTTCTTTTCTCTCATCCTGAGTGAAATGATCCTCATGGATTCGGAACAAATCAATAAATCTTAAACATATTTCCATTTAAAAAATAATACAAATGTTTCACAAAACACATATAATGCAATAAACTGATATACATATGATATTTCTTAAACTGTTTTAACCACACATCATGTAATACACTCCTGGAAATTGAAATAAGAACACTGTGAATTCATTGTCCCAGGAAGGGGAAACTTTATTGACACATTCCTGGGGTCAGATACATCACATGATCACACTGACACAACCACAGGCACATAGACACAGGCAACAGAGCATGCACAATGTCGGCACTAGTACAGTGTATATCCACCTTTCGCAGCAATGCAGGCTGCTATTCTCCCATGGAGACGATCTTAGAGATGCTGGATGTAGTCCTGTGGAACGGCTTGCCATGCCATTTCCACCTGGCGCCTCTGTTGGACCAGCGTTCGTGCTGGACGTGCAGACCGCGTGAGACGACGCTTCATCCAGTCCCAAACATGCTCAATGGGGGACAGATCCGGAGATCTTGCTGGCCAGGGTAGTTGACTTACACCTTCTAGAGCACGTTGGGTGGCACGGGATACATGCGGACGTGCATTGTCGTGTTGGAACAGCAAGTTCCCTTGCCGGTCTAGGAATGGTAGAACGATGGGTTCGATGACGGTTTGGATGTACCGTGCACTATTCAGTGTCCCCTCGACGATCACCAGTGGTGTACGGCCAGTGTAGGAGATCGCTCCCCACACCATGATGCCGGGTGTTGGCCCTGTGTGCCTCGGTCGTATGCAGTCCTCATTGTGGCGCTCACCTTCACGGCGCCAAACACGCATACGACCATCATTGGCACCAAGGCAGAAGCGACTCTCATCGCTGAAGACGACACGTCTCCATTCGTCCCTCCATTCACGCCTGTCGCGACACCACTGGAGGCGGGCTGCACGATGTTGGGGCGTGACCGGAAGACGGCCTAACGGTGTGCGGGACCGTAGCCCAGCTTCATGGAGACGGTTGCGAATGGTCCTCGCCGATACCCCAGGAGCAACAGTGTCCCTAATTTGCTGGGAAGTGGCGGTGCGGTCCCCTACGGCACTGCGTAGGATCCTACGGTCTTGGCGTGCATCCGTGCGTCGCTGCGGTCCGGTCCCAGGTCGACGGGCACGTGCACCTTCCGCCGACCACTGGCGACAACACCGATGTACTGTGGAGACCTCACGCCCCACGTGTTGAGCAATTCGGCGGTACGTCCACCCGGCCTCCCGCATGCCCACTATACGCCCTCGCTCAAAGTCCGTCAACTGCACATACGGTTCACGTCCACGCTGTCGCGGCATGCTACCAGTGTTAAAGACTGCGATGGAGCTCCGTATGCCACGGCAAACTGGCTGACACTGACGGCGGTGGTGCACAAATGCTGCGCAGCTAGCGCCATTCGACGGCCAACACCGCGGTTCCTGGTGTGTCCGCTGTGCCGTGCGTGTGATCATTGCTTGTACAGCCCTCTCGCAGTGTCCGGAGCAAGTATGGTGGGTCTGACACACCGGTGTCAATGTGTTCTTTTTTCCATTTCCAGGAGTGTAGATAAATCATTTTAGAACACTAATATACAATGATCACACTATTGCACTGAATTTGTATTTAAGTCAGATGATTTGAAACACTCACATTATTTGGAATTATTACTAAATCATGCTGAGAAATTCATCAATGGAATGAAAGGAGTTCGCCTCCAATAAATCCTTTAGGCTCCTCTAAAACAGAAATTTTTTAGTACTTAAACCCTTTATAGCTGTTGGCAAATTACTGAAAACGTTTGTTTACAAACAATGGACAGCTTTCTGTACCAAATTAAGTAATTTTGTATTTTTGTGAAAAATATTAATATTTCCAATACTTATTCCATGAAATGAGATGTTGGTTTGAAAAAGGAACATACTTTCAATTACAAAAATTATTCAGCTACAGTTAAATTGGGGAACAGTAAACAGTACCCATACTAAACATTCCTCTGCAGGACGTTCTTGGATTAATGGCACAAACAATTTCTATTAAACGTTTTTAGGCTCAGAAATCGTTAATTTTGACTGATGAGTCACTCCAGAAAATAAACCTGTCGGACATTACAGAATGAAAGTAAGTACACTAACCTGTTTAGTTTTTATATTGCCTATGTATGAAAACATTTGCACTATAGATCGAGATTTGTTTTGTTGACTCACCAGTTTTCCGATTTTTCGTCCAAATTGTGTTATCACCAAGCAGTACTTGTGGTAATTTAACTTTATCAACTACTTCTTTCTGCTCGCAGTAATATTTTTGGCATACACTGCTGCAAAACCTATTACAAGTTCCAGTCAGCCTGTAATATAATACTACAGTTACAAAAAACTGGCTAGGAACAGTTTGTTAATGTTCATGAACAGTTTTTAACCGACCTTTCTAAGAGTATTCTAAGTTTGCTATTTACTGCAATCTTTGTATGAGTTACCAACAAAACAAACTCGTCACATTGTTTCGTTACTGACGTAAGGTCATTAATACAAACAAAAAACACTTAGGGTCCGAAGATAGAGCCTTGTGGGACACCACATGTAATTAGTTCCCTGTTTGAAAATGCCTGATAGCTTAATACACATCTACTTCCTATTATTTTGTTGCAATTCTTCTCACACCACAATATTTTAGTTTAGTTAAAACATATTGAGATTTACACAGCCAGTAACTTTGACAGACCACAAGATACACCAGTAGCCTGCAATTTATTGACTAATAAGTACAATCAAGTTGCATGTATAGATAGCTTTCTAAATACTGCAGCCATTCAGAACACTGAACTGTGACTTTGAGAATATATTATATTCTTTTCGATATGGGTAAGAAGCACACTGTACCAGGTGGTTATTATTAAAATTCACCAACTCATACAGGTCCAATGTGAACTGTAATCATGGTACAGAACCGAAATTTAGTGGATACCATAATGTGTTAACACAGAACCAATTTGTGCTGGAAGAAATTGTTATAACAGCAACCGGAACAGTCGCGGGGTTGTAGTGACAGAAACGCGTCGGGACCCACGGACCGCCCCCCTAACAACAACACAACAGAAGAGGACAGACACGTCCAACGAATGACCTTCCGACACAACAAGACAGGGCAACCGAGTTACGAAAGCCAAAAAAGACAACCACACCCACTCGTGAAGAAGACAAGAAAGTCAATACGCTGTCTAATGAGAGGCGATATGCCCTGAGACGTACGCAAGGTAAGACTGGCAGGCTGAAAGACAGGCAGGCGCTTAAGTACTCGATCGGGGACACCGTTGTGGGCCGCTGCATCCACGTGTTCCACTGTGGCGCCCTCACTCTAAATGCGCGCCAGGAGGCACGCGCCGCCACCGCTTAAGGCGCGATGGTGCAGAGACCTCTATCGGTCGTCGACGTCCAAGACGCCTGGCGGGGATTCGAATTCCGCTGCGCGCGGTACCAGGCCCCTGCCCCCTGAAACTTGCGCGTAGGAGCTGATTATGATGGCGGCGCTCCAAGCATTTAAATGTCTGCACCGACGTCACACGTCGCGCACGGGCCGCGACAACCGTGGCGGGAGTCCAACCCACCTTGCGCACGTACTCGCGGGCCCACACGGCCGTGCCAGGGGTGTACCACTGCGACGGCCGGGAGTAGGGGTGGGAGGAGGAGGGCATCAGCAAATGGAGCCGGGTCCGCAGCTGTCGCCCATGAAGGAGCTCTGCCAGACTGCGACCGTCAATGAGCGTAGTGCGATAGGTGCTCAAAAACAGGGTGAGGGCCAACGTGGTTGGAGATGTGTCAACCGCCTTAGTCAACTGTTTTAAAGTGCGGACAAGCCTCTCCGCAGCGCCATTGGACGAAGGGTGGAAAGGTGGGCTACAGATATGTTTCATACCATTGGCCTGACAGAAATCGTATGAGGACGCCATGAATTGGGGACCATTATCGGAGACCAAAGTGTGTGACAGACCCTAAATGGCGAGAACCTGGGCCAGGGCCATGAGTGTAGCCTCCATGATGGTGGATGCCATTCGGACAACATATTGGTATTTGGAGTAGGCATCAACGATGAGTAACCACATGGACCCCAAAAACGGGCCCGCAAAATCGATATGGATGCGATCCCAGGGCCGGCGAGACACAAGCCAGGGTGCAAATGACTAAATGGAACTCGCCTGGTGACGCGCACAGACAGTGCACCCACGGACCAGGCGCTGAATATCGCCATCGATGCCGGGCCAATACATATACCGGCGAGCAAAAACTTTCACACAGGACATACCCCAGTGCCCGCGGTGTAACAAACTGAGCATCTGAACCTGCAGTGATGGAGGGATGACCACCCAATGGGCATCTGACTCTGTGGCCAACAGAATGACATCATCGACCACGGAGATCTCGTGGGAAAGGTGGCGGCAGGGGCTGAAATCGGACTGCATCCGGCGAGTAACATAGGATGGCCACACATGGACCATATTGTTGAGAACCCGCTGCAAGACAGGGTCACTGTGGTTAGCCGCAACAATGTGTGCAGCCATAAGAGGCAGACCGTCCAGCGCATCCCAGCGTGTGGAATCAATGTGAAAGCAGAGGACTTCCTGTTGGTCAAAGGCAGGATCGGGGCCCGCTGGCAGACGTAACCAAGCGTCCGCGTTAGCGTGGTGGGCGGTAGGCTTATACCGGATGGCGTAAGCGTAATTACGAAGAAACAATGCCTAGCGCTGGAGACGTTGAACCGTCCGCTCTGGAAGGTGAGAGCGGGGTCCGAAAAGTGTAACCAAGGGTTTATGGTCCATCAGGAGGGTGAACGTTGCCCCAAAGAGATTGGTGTGAAATTTTTTGAGAGCGAACATGATCTCCAGAGCCTCCTTTTCAATCTGGGAGTAGCTCCATTGTGCTGGGGTCAACGTCTTAGAGGCATAAGCGATGGGCTGTTCGGAGCCGTCGGCATCCCAGTGCGCAAGGAGGGCCCCAATGCTGTACCCAGGCGCATTACTCGCCACAACCAAGGGGCGGTCCAGAGAAAAGGGAGTAAGAGAAGGGGCGGACTTCAGCATCGCCTTTAAATGGAGAAAAGCCTGGTCACAGGCAGGGGTCCACTCAAAAGATACCTCTTTGCGACGCAAGTGTTTGAGGGGTTGAGCAATGGAGGCAGCCCAGGGAAAGAAATTTAAGTAACAAGTAACGTTGCCCAAAAACACCTGGAGTTCAGATAAGTCTTTGGGACGAGGAAGGGCCTCAATGGCCGCAACATTACGACCCAAAGGGTGAATGCCATCTTTGCTAACCCAGTGGCCTAAGTATTCCACTTCTGGTTGAGGAAACCGACACTTGTCCAGCCGACAGCGTAAACCAACAGTCTGCAGAGCGTGAAATAAGGCGCTGAGGTTTTGCAAATGTTCCTGGCGGGAACGCCCAGTGACCAAGGTGTTATCCAGATAATTCAAACAGGCAGGGATAGGCTGCGTAAGCTGCTCCAGGAATCGCTGGAAAATGGCCGGCGCCGAAGAGACACCAAAGGGAAGGCGCTTGTACTTATACAATCCGAAAGGTGTGTTGACAACCACGATGTTCTGAGATTCGGCATCCAGGGGCAACTGGTGGTACGCCTCAGCCAGGTCGATCTTGGAAAAATACTATCCCCCGGCAAGCTTGGCAAGAAGGTCTTCCTGTCAGGGAATGGGGTAAGTGTCAACGAGGGACTGAGCATTGACTGTAGCCCTGAAGTCACACACAGCCGAAGGGACCCATTGGGGTTCCGTATGACCACCAGTGGTGTCGCCCATGCACTGTAAGTGACAGGGTCAGGCACGCCAGTGGCCTGGAGCCGATCAAGTTCCTGCTTCACCGCTGGACGTAAGGCCACCGGAAGTGGCCGGGCGCGGAAAAAGCGAGGCTGGGCATCTGCCCGTAGGGTGATGCGCGCCTGAAAGCCGGAAGCACATCCGAGATCAGGTGAAAACAACGACGCAAGAGCGGAGCACAGATCGTCCAAGTCTTGAAAGGGAACAGCCGTGGAAACGACCTTCACTTCGTTGGAAATTGAAAAGCCAAACAGTGGAAACACATCCAGGCCAAATATATAGGAAGCCGACGGATGGTCGACCAGGTTAAGGAGCCGGGCAACACGCTTCTACGTCGCCTGAGTGACAAACTGCCCACGAAAGGCAATGGAATCGTCTCTGTAGGTGACCAAACGGCGAGAGGGAGGCGACAACGCAGGAGAGCCCAGCTGGGTATACGTCGCCATGTTAATCAGGGAGACGGTAGCCCCAGTGTCGACATGAAAACTGTTATCCTCAGTGAAAATGCGGAGCGTGAGGAAAAGCTTCCGCGCTGATGGGTCATCCTGTGGGACGAGCTATTGCAGATCATGGACGGTATATTGAGGCCCAGGAGGGGCAGGACTGGAGCGAGTAGAGCGACAACGACAAACCGATCGGATGTTGCCCTTCTTGTTACACAGTGTGCACGTTTTCCAGCGGTGGGGACAATCAGCCCGCGAATATGCAGTGAAGCACTGTGGGCAAGGTGGAAGTGGGCCGCGCGACGGGCGACGAGGGGCGACCGAAGGCGCCGATGCCATAGAGACGTCGGACAACGAGGAGTCCCGACGGCGCCGGCCTCTGTCGGCTGGGACACGTTGACGTCGCAAGGGCGGAACCCGCCGTGACGCCGCGATCGCCGCCACCTGCGGTCGCGCCATAAGACGCTCGTTAGCCGCTTGAGCAATACGGAGAATCTCTTCTAAGGACTGGTTGTAGAGTTTCAATGCCGCAGTACAGACCTCAGGATCGGGAGCCAGCTGAACCACCTCATCCCAGATCAGGGAGTCTGCATACGAAGCCTTACACTGCTGATTGGTGCACGTAAAATCGCATCGATGGCTAAGACCCTGTAAGTCCGTGACCCAGAAACAATACGATTGACCAGTCTGTTTATGGTACTGGTGGAACTCCAGCCGAGAGGCGACCACATGGTACCGTTGCAAATAATAGTTTTTCAGCAAAACGCAGATCTCCTGGAAAGAGAGAGCCACAGGATCGGATAAGGGTGCACACTTGCGGACAAGAAAAAACGTGTCCGGGGAGACCCAAGACAAAAACAACGACCGCTGCAAGGAGTCGTCCGTGACTTGAAAAGCCGTAAAATGTTGTTTCAGCCGATGTAAGTAGGTTTCCCATTCTGCGTTAGCGTCATTAAAGGGTGGAAACGACGGCGGGCGTGGGAAAGCATCGACACCAGAGGACTCTTCAGCTGTTGTGGTATCGTGTCCCAGGCATCGACTTTGCCTGTTAGCAACTGCTGCGACTTTTGTAAGATATATCACTGGAGCTCCTGCTGCTGCATGAGTTGCTGCTGTTGCTCCAGCAGACAGACCAACTTCGCCTCCATACCAACAACGACCACCGTTTACCTCGTCGTCAAAATGTTGTAACGGCGACGGGAACAAAAAATGGTTCAAATGGCTCTGAGCACTATGGGACTCAACTGCTGAGGTCATTAGTCCCCTAGAACTTAGAACTAGTTAAACCTAACTAACCTAAGGACATCACAAACATCCATGCCCGAGGCAGGACTCGAACCTGCGACCGTAGCGGTCTTGCGGTTCCAGACTGCAGCGCCTTTAACCGCACGGCCACATCGGCCGGCGACCGGAACAGTCGGGGGTTTGCAGTGACGGAAACGCGGCGGGACCCTCGGAGGGGCCTGCGAACAACACAACGGGAGAGGACGGACACGACCAACGAAGGACCTTACGACACATCAAGAAAGGAGAACCGAGTTACGAAAGCCAAACAAGACATCACGTCCACTCGTGAAGAAAACACGAATGTCAATACGCTGTCTAATGCGAGGCGATTTGTCCTGAGACGTTTGCAAGGTTAGGCTGGCAGGCTGAGAGACAGGCAGGCGCTTAAGTACTCGATCGGGTCGCCGCTATTGGCCGCTGAAACCACGTGTTCCACTTAGGTGCCCGCACTCTAAATGCAGGCCAGGGGGCGCTCGCCGCCACAGCATACGGCGCGATGGTACAGAGACCTCTATGGGTCGTCGACGTCCCTGACGTCTGGCGGGGATTCGAATTCCGCGGCGCACGGTACCAGAGAAATAGTTTCAATTGTGGTCACCAATTGCCAATATGGCCATGAAAATAGAAGAAAGAGATATAGAAAGGTCTTTATATGTAATGGATTAGGAATGGGATGTGGGTGGAAAAAATCAAACAAATGAGAAACAGTGATTTTATTGTTAACTGCAGCTTACACAGTTTGTTGAAGATGAGCACTGAAGACGTCCGTAAGATGCAGCACAGTGACAGATTGGCTCCTGGTTGCCTAAATTTGAACTATTTCTTTTCCAGCGAAACTCGGTTCTGCATTAATGCATCAGGATATCTACCATGTTTCGCTGCCATTCCATAGTTACAACCCACAATGGACTTTATGATTAGCCGCACTTTAAATATAACTAAGCGGTTTAATGCATTTGAAAAAATTTTCGAGAATTCTGACAAAAGTGGAATTGCACGGAAATTTGAACGCATTTAATCACCTCCTTTCTGAAACGAAGGTTTATCTTCAGCATATTTCAACAATGCAAAAAGTGTTCTGCTGGTAAATGATCGGTTACTCAGATAACTGTACGACCCTCAGTAACACATTCTTTATTTAACTTTGTTTGTGTTCTATCGAGACCACTAGAATTTTTTGATGTTATAGATTTTGTAGTCGACACTACTTTTAATAGTATAGTGAGGATCATATTAATTTTACTGAAATTATTTGTAAAGAATGGTCTATGATATTCCATGGAATTATCGTATGAATCTGACAACCGCATCCTTTCAGTAAGTCACTGAATGTTTTCGACACTGCACAATGTATTATTTACTCTTAATGCAATCTAGTCTTCTTTATCGCTGAATCTACCGATAGTCACCCTCACTATATTCGCTATTGTCTTCATTTTGTTGTCTGGAGGCATTATCTTTTTCTCATGATGATTTGCTTTTATGTCCTTATTACTATACTTAACATTTTGAAATATTTATTTTAATGAGCTATAACATAAATTTCACAGCTGTTTCTAATAGATGTGATTTCATTTTTGTCTTGCAAGATAGTGTTATACCTTAAGTAATCACTCTGTTTTCTTATATTGTGTGGCAAAATAGTTTTCAAATAAGCACATTATTAATAAAAACTTCTCATTCATGCAATGAGCACTCCACACATCACCCCTTAGCTTCAAGTAGTTTCCTAAAAAAAGAAATTTTTTTGTTACTGACTACGCTCTTGAATTCTGATTCAGCAGATTTTACTTAATGTTCGCCGGCCGGGGTGGCCGAGCGGTTCTGGGGGCTACAGTCTGAAACTGCGCGACCGCTACGGTCACAGGTTCGAATCCTGCCTCAGGCATGGATGTGTGTGATGTCATTAGGTTAGGTTTAAGTAGATCTAAGTTCTAGGGGACTGATGACCTCAGAAGTTAAGTCCCATAGTGCTCAGAGCCATTTGAACCATTTTTTTACTTAATGTTCAGAGTCAACATTTTACAAAACGAACTGTATGTCACGGTCTGAGAAGCTATTGATTATTAGTTTTGCGATTGTCCATTATACTGCTCTGTTCAGACGATGTCAGTAGCTGGTTTTGTGTTATGAGCCACCCGAAATGGCAAGTTTACAGTACATCTTAGGTTCAGTGATACTGATACTGACTGTAATAAACTTTCACAGGAAGAACTTAAAAAAAATTACTTACGAATCCCCAGCAAGCACTATTCCCTTGTTTCTGTTGTTAAACAGGTCAGTAAATTTTTTATGTGAGTTATGAACAGATTAAAATTACCTGAAAGTGCTTGGTGTTACGACAGTCTGTTACTGTCACACTTGCTTCTGTATGCCACTCTAGGTAAAAATTATGTGTGTCAGAATTTTTCATTTTATGACAATTCGTGATGAATGTGGCAAATCTTTTCTCCATTTCTGCTCTAGAAACATGAGATGCTAACCTAAATCTCTTAACATACCTGTAGCAGTGGTCACATATCTTACAGAGAGCCAAATTATGTCAACAGTGGTCACATGACTAACAGAGAGCCAGATTATGTCAACAGGGTTTGATGACTGTAATTCCTCAATACAGTTAAGTAGTCAATTAATTTTCTTCACTGTCCTCGAATATTTCTATGCTATAGAGATAGCGATTATTTCACTTTCCGTGAGATAAAATTGGGCAGAAATAAAATTTATTGTGCTTGGTGGAAATTTTTTGCCATCAGCTATTTCTGGTCATTCAATGTCAGAATTATGTTGTTTGGTTCCATTCTAGAACTGAAGATTTGCTTCTGTCCTGACTATTTTTAAAACTTTATTTCTGTCCTTCCTATCTTCAACAGGTATTAATCTGACATCTGTAACGAGTGATATTTACAATGACAGTGAACCCCTCTTGTGTTTTCTATTATTAACCCAGCCAGTTTACCCTTCCCTTTCCCGCTGAGATGCAGACCATCTCGAGTATAATACCTCCTGCTGAAAGGGGCAACAGGATCGACGCCAGTATGTGATACTACACCCAACATAAGCACCTGTTCTGACTCTAAATTAACTCTCCTGACAGTCCGTTATGGCGTCACAGAAGACATAAAAACTAACACTGATATGTCACAACTGATGAAAACTTTTCAAGGACACGCCATATGTTGTATCACACAATATGTTGTACCCTGAGATCTCTGTCGATACTATTGCCTATCTTCCCTGGACAAGTCTTTACAGATTGTTCATAAACCCTGTGTCACCTGCCACAGAGTTAGAGAATTATGAAATGGAATTTCCTTTCTATGTTCATTTCTTTACAAGAAAAAATTATATATTTTTTAAATTTTTCTTACAACTGATAGCAGAGAGACTGGAAAGGAATGTGAGTTGCCTTTATTGTTCACATATCTCAAGAAGGTGTATGTCACATTGCTGGTCAAGATAGTATGCCAGGTGGCAGAGAGCTTGGAAAGACTAGTGTTAAAAGTAAATGCCACCTATACGAGTTTGCCCAATGTTATCAAATTTTGGAATGAAACTTCGTCTCAGTCTTTCAAAATTACTAGAGATTTGAAGCAGGGTTTTTGCGTGCCTCCTATTTTGTTTGAAATATATTTACAGATAGCCTTAGACTTGTGGAGTAGAAAATATGCAGGAATCAGCATTCAGAACATAAAGGATTAATGTTTGTACTCAATGTCCTTCGGAGTAGATTCGGTCACTCTGACCAGTGAAGATGATGATTTCAGCTTTCTGGTAAAAAAATTATTACAAGAATACACGAATACTAAAATTGAGTACTGAAAAGTATCTGAGGGCCCGCACATCAAGGCATGGAAAATACAATTTTTTGGATAGGAACATATTGAAGGACGAAATAAGTGTTTCAGAAATACAGAAATGAGCAGCCCATAAGCTTAATGCTATGTTATCGTCTTGGAAGGTAACGAAGAAGCTCTACAGAAGTATTCTTGAATCTGTAACGACCTGTGGACTACCTCAGGAGACAATGTAGAATATCTCAGAGAGACAATCAATGTAAGATGACAATGACTAGGGAACCCAGCAGTGCCTTGCGATTGCTATGTGAGTATGGGAACTGGATGTACATACTAATCTCCTTCTCCTTCTTCCGCTACACTCTCTTTGTTCACCTTCTAAACTTCTCCACCCCTCCTCCTTTTCTCAGACCACCTTCCCCTATTCCCTGTCTCTGTCACTCTGCTCTTCCCCCTCTCTCAGGATCTCCTCCTCCCCCTCTCTCTGTCCATCTCTGCATTCCGCAATTCTATGTCCATTTCCTCCCCCTTCTTTGTCTGCTACATCATTCTTCATCTGTCTGACCTTGGGCCTTGTTTACTGGTGTTGCCAACGAAGCCTGAATGCGAACTGAAGTTGTTGAAAACGAAAGGGAAGATCGATTGGGATCATTGCTACACACGACATGAGAGAGACCTCTCCAGCTGCTGGATTGGTGAGGATAGAAAATTCATTTGCCGTATTTCGCATAATTTTAATCTGCGAGTTATTATGATTACAAATTTTCAGACGATTGAATCATAAGCCAATAAGCCACCGATAATACTTTCCTGATTCCTGTTAGAAAACCGACGGCGAGGAAGGAAAAAGAGGCCTCGTTGTACATAAATTTCTTATTTAGAAGAAATACGTGAGTAGTCTGAATATATGTGGCGAAACAAATTTGTCTGACCCAGAGTCAGAGCCACGGTGCGTAAGATTGCACGCAGGCAAGATGCGCAGGCCGCGTCATGTCCGATGCAGGGCCTGTCTCGGCGTTACTTGGTACCTCCCGGAAGTAATGGGGCAGCACATTTCATTCAGCATTGCGGTGAGGAAGTTTTAGATCCTCACGACTTTCTTCACTTCTGCAGTGTCAACGTTGTTTACCCTTGGCTATTTGTTCGTGATATAAAAGAAGTTCTCCAAGTCCATTGGCTGGCTGCACAAAAAAGCTATCCTAGTAGTCCATCGTCACAAGACTTTAAAAGTGAATGGGGATGACCGAACAGAAGAATTCTCAGGATCTATTATTCGGCATGCTGTCACGAATCGACGGGTGCTGTAATGTTGCTATTGAATGACATTATCGTACGTGCAAGACGAATTTAAAATTAGTTGACGAAACAGCTAATTTTACAAAGAACGACGGACGGGATTCATCGCTCTGTTCATCAAGAAGCACCTCGTATTATTTTGCAGATACGGATCACGTGATGAAATTTGTTGTTCGAGTGGTAAATTCTCTGAAGTCGCACACATTACTATATTGTCAGTTGCGAATGTATTCGACGGAACTTCACGATGAGTATTGAGCTTTATGTATTACTGTGAGTAGACTCTTGAGGACAACGGTACGCCTGAATCAATTTTCCTATTTCATATTCACCATTGTTCAAATTCCCAAGGAAAAGCAGAGCAAGGGAAATTAGAACCTCTGGAATGGACTGCAGACCCGTGCCATTCCCCTATTCAGGCGATGTAAATTTTCCGGTTATATAGCAACCAATTCTGAACAAACTGTTAAGGATAGGACCATGAAACTAGGAACGGAGATTTTCAGTAACTATCGCTTTCGTCTAGTGCGGATTCAGGTACACTGAATTTATAGAGTTCTGTTAACAGTTGTTCAGAGAATTGGGTTGTAATTTAAAAAAAGTAACTTTTTTTTAACCTTAATCAAAAGAAATACTCTTACAAAGGCAAAAGTGAGTCTGTTTGTTGTCTTGGAACAAAAGCTGAAAATTGCAAAATTCTATGACGGAAGGTTCTGAAAATAATGGTACATATGGGACCAATTCTGGGTTTGAGATAAATTGGTTATAATTTTATGAGCATATTGTTTACATTGTTTATAATAGTTTTCCAGGTAACATTTTCCGGTAACATATTCAGCATCATCTGAATCGTAGATGTCTTCTCATCTCTAAAATCGATATTTCGTAACGTCGGCCTTGTGTCTGTACCTCGATTAACGCCTGTTTTATCTATTACTTCAATACCTTCTGATATGCCATGAGATAAAGATTGAATAATCAACGAAAGGATAACGTTCTACGAGTCGCGGCGTGGAATGTCAGAAGCTTGAACGTGGTAGGGAAACTAGAAAATCTGAAAAGGGAAATGCAAAGGCTCAATCTAGATATAGTAGGGGTCAGTGAAGTGAAGTGGTAGGAAGACAAGGATTTCTGGTCAGATGAGTATCGGGTAATATCAACAGCAGCAGAAAATAGTATGACAGGTGTACGATTCGTAATGAATAGGAAGGTAGGGCAGAGGGTGTGTTACTGTGAACAGTTCAGTGACCGGGTTGTTCTAATCAGAATCGACAGCAGACCAACACCGACAACGATACTTCAGGTATACATGCCGATGTCGCAAGCTGAAGATGAACAGATAGAGAAAGTGTATGAGGATATTGAAAGGGTAATGCAGTATGTAAAGGGGGACGAAAATCTAATAGTCATGGGCGACTGGAATGCAGTTGTAGGGGAAGGAGTAGAAGAAAAGGTTACAGGAGAATATGGGCTTGGGACGAGGAATGAAAGAGGAGAAAGTTTAATTGAGTTATGTAACAAGTTTCAGCTAGTAATAGCGAATACCCTGTTCCAGAATCACAAGAGGAGGAGGTATACTTGGAAAAGGCCGGGAGATACGGGAAGATTTCAATTAGATTACATCATGGTCAGACAGAGATTCCGAAATCAGATATTGGATTGTAAGGCGTACCCAGGAGCAGATATAGACTCAGATCACAATATAGTAGTGATGAAGAGTAGGCTGAAGTTCAAGACTTTAGTCAGGAAGAATCAATACTCAAAGGAGTGGGATACGGAAGTACTAAGGAATGACGAGATACGTTTAAAGTTCTCTAACGCTATAGATACAGCAATAAGGAATAGCGCAATAGGCAGTACAGTTGAAGAGGAATGGACATCTCTAAAAAGGGCCATCACAGAAGTTGGGAAGGAAAACATAGGTACAAAGAAGGTAGCTGCGAAGAAACCATGGGTAACAGAAGAAATACTTCAGTTGATTGATGAAAGGAGGAAGTACAAACATGTTCCGGGAAAATCAGGAATACAGTAATACAAGTCGCTGAGGAATGAAATAAATAGGAAGTGCAGGGGAGCTAAGACGAAATGGCTGCAGGAAAAATGTGAAGACATCGAAAAAGATATGATTGTCGGAAGGACCGACTCAGCATACAGGAAAGTCAAAACAACCTCTGGTGACATTAAAAGCAACGGTGGTAACATTAAGAGTGCAACGGGAATTCCACTGTTAAATGCAGAGTAGAGAGCAGATAGGTGGAAAGAATACATTGAAAGCCTCTATGAGGGTGAAGATTTGTCTGATGTGAAACAAGAAGAAACAGGAGTCGAATTAGAAGAGATAGGGGATCCAGTATTCGAATCGTAATTTAAAAGAGCTTTGGAGGACTTACGGTCAAATAAGGCAGATGGAATAGATAAATGGTTCAAATGGGTCTGAGCACTATGGGACTCAACTGCTGTGGTCATAAGTCCCCTAGAACTTAGAACTACTTAAACCTAACTAACCTAAGGACAGCACACAACACCCAGCCATCACGAGGCAGAGAAAATCCCTGACCCCGCCGGGAATCGAACCCGGGAACCCGGGCGTGGGAAGCGAGAACGCTACCGCACGACCACGAGATGCGGGCTGGAATAGATAACATTCCAACAGAATTTCTAAAATCATTATGGGAAGTGGCTACAAAACGACTATTCACGTTGGTGTGTAGAATATATGAGTCTGGCGACATACCATCTGACTTTCGGAAAAGCATCATCCACACAATTACGAAGACGGCAAGAGCTGACAAGTGCGAGAATTATCGCACATTCAGCTTAACAGCTCATGCATCGAAGCTGCTTACAAGAATAATATACAGAAGAATGGAAAAGAAAATTGAGAATGCGCTAGGTGACGATCAGTTTGGCTTTAGGAAAAGTAAAGGGACGAGAGAGGCAATTCTGACGTTACGGCTAATAATGGAAGCAAGGCTAAAGAAAAATCAAGACACTTTCATAGGATTTGTCGACCTGGGTCATATACAATACGTACAACAACCAAGAGGGAATAATAAGAGTGGACGATCAACAACGATGTGCTCGTATTAAGAAGGGTGTAAGACAAGGCTTTAGCCTTTCGCCCCTACTCTTCAATCTGTACATCGAGGAAGCAATGATGGAAATAAAAGAAAGGTTCAGGAGTGGAATTAAAATACAAGGTGAAAGGATATCAATGATACGATTCGCTGATGACATTGCTATCCTGAGTGAAAGTGAAGAAGAGTTAAATGGTCTGCCGAACGGAATGAACAGGCGAATGAGTACACAGTATGGTTTGACAGTAAATTGGAGAAAGACGAAGGTAATGAGAAGTAGTAGAAATGAGAACAGCGAGAAACTTAACATCAGGATTGATGGTCACGAAGTCAATGAAGTTAAGGAATTCTGCTACCTAGGCAGTAAAATAACCAATGACTGACGGAGCAAGGAGGACATCAAAAGCAGACTCGCTATGGCTAAAAAGGCATTTCTGGCCCAGAGAAGTCTACTAATATCAAATACCGGCCTTAATTTGAGGAAGAAATTTCTGAGGATGTACGTCTGGAGTACAGCATTGTATGGTAGTGAAACATGGACTGTGGGAAAACCGGAAGAGAAGAGAATCGAAGCATTTGAGATGTGGTGCTATAGACGAATGTTGAAAATTAGGTGGACCGATAAGGTAAAGAATGAGGAGGTTCTACGCAGAATCGGAGAGGAAAGGAATATGTGGAAAACACTGATAAAGAGAAGGGACAGGATGATAGGACATCTGCTAAGACATGAGGGAATGACTTCTATGGTATTAGAGGGAGCTGTAGAGGGCAAAAACTGTAGAGGAAGACAGAGATTGGAATACGTGAAGCACACAATTGAGGACGTAGGTTGCAAGTGTTACTCTGAGATGAAGAGGTTAGCACAGGAAAGGAATTCGTGGCGGGCCACATCAAACCAGTCAGGAGACTGATGACCAAAAAAAAAAAAAAAAAAAAAAAAAATGCCATCATCATAACATACAACAGCATCTGATACACCAGAGTTTAAGAGTTTAAACGTCTATGTGTACATACACCGTTTTTGCTAGATGATTAAAAATTAATGAACTAAATCTTTGATTGAGATTTAGCGTTTACCATGTAAGCACTTCTTGGACACCCCATTATTGTACTTGTCGAGAGCATTAATACCCCAGGCAAATTAATAAGAAAATCAGCAAAGGGGGCAAAAAAGTATAAAGTTTTGAGACTTTGGGAAAATACTAATATCGGGTATAGTAATAAGAAAAAGAAAGGTACCCCTTCGTAGGGAGGGGAGGGGGGGTGGCGGGGTGCGTGCCCCTTTCATCCTTTTCGAAAGTCAATTTGTACCATTTTTTTAAATTTATACGCAAAAAGGCTCATTTTTGAACAGAGCTCTTATTAGTAATTATATTCCTGTACACCAAATATATTCCTGTACACGAAAAAGATATTGTGCATATTTTCATTTATACAAATGTTATTTGAGGTATAAGAATTGTAATAAAATTATGTTAACGTAATAGTTTGCAGTTTTTGTTATTTAGGAATGTATTTAAATGAAAAGTGTAATTCGTTGCCTATATATTCCGACCACCCCCCCCCCCCCCCCCATCTCCATGAACCATGGACCTTGCCGTTGGTGAGTAGGCTTGCGTGCCTCAACGATACAGATAGCCGTCCCGTAGGTGCCACCACAACGGAGGGGTATCTGTTGAGAGGCCAGACAAACGTGTGGTTCCTGAAGACGGGCAACAGTCTTCATTATTGACTGATCTTGCCCTGTAACACTAATCAAATCGGCCTTGCTGTTGTGGTACTGCGAACGGCTGAAAGCAAGGGGAGACTACAGCCGTAATTTTTCCCGAAGGCATGCATCTTTACTGTATGATTAAATGATGATGGCGTCCTCTTGGGTAAAATATTCCGGAGGTAAAATAGTCCCCCATTCTGATCTCCGGGTTTGGAACCACTCAGGAGGACGTCGTTATCAGGAGAAAGAAAACTGGCTTTCTACGGATCGGAGAGTGGAATGTCAGTCCCTTAATCGGGCAGGTAGGTTAGAAAATTTAAAAAGGTAAATGGATATGTTACAGTTAGATATAGTGGGAATTAGTGAAGTTCGGTGGCAGGAGGAACAAGACTTTTGGTAAGGTGAATACAGATTTATAAATACAAAATCAAATAGGGGTAATGCAGGAGTAGGTTTAATGATGAATAAAGTAATAGGAGTGCGGGTAAGCTACTACAAACAGCATAGTGAACGCATTATTGTGGCCAAGTTAGACACGAAGCCCACGCCTACTACAATAATACAAGTTTATATGCCAACTAGCTCTGCAGATGATGAAGAAATTGATGATATGTATGATGAGACAAAAGAAATTATTCAGGTAGTGAAGGAAGAAGAAAATTTAATATTCATGGGTGACTGGAATTCGACAGTAGGAAAAGGAAGAGAAGGAAACGTAGTAGGTGAATATGGATTGGGGCTATGAAATGAAAGAGGAAGCCGCCTGGTAGAATTTTGCACAAAGCAGAATTTAATCATAGCTAACACTTGTTTCAAGAATAATGAAAGAAGGTTGTATACAAGGAAGAACCCTGGAGATACTAGAAGCTTTCAGAAAGATTATATAATGGTAAGACAGAGATTTAGGAACCAGGTTTTAAACTGTAAGACATTTCCAAGAGCAGATGTGGACTCTGACCACAATCTATTTGTTATGAACTGTAGACTAAAACTGAAGAAATTGCAAAAATGTGGGAATTTAAGGAGATGGGACCTGGCTAGACTGACTAAACCAGAGGTTGTACAGAGTTTCAGGGAGAGCATAACGGAACAATTGACAGGAATGGGGAAAAGAAATACAGTAGAAAAAGAATGGATAGCTTTGAGGAATGAAATAGTGAAGCCAGCATAGGATCAAGTAGGTAAAAAGACGAGGGCTAGTAGAAATCCTTGGGTAACAGAAGATATACTGAATTTAATTGATGAAACGAGAAAATACAAAAATGCAGTAAGTGAAGCAGGCAAAAAGGAATACAAACGTCTCAAAAAAGACATCTACAGGAAATGCAAAATGGCTAAGCAGGGATGGCTAGAAGACAAATGTAAGTATGTAGAGGCTTATCTCACGAGGGGTAGGATAGACACTGCCTACAGGAAAATTAAAGAGACCATTGGAGAAAAGAGAACCACTTGCATGAATATCAGGAGCTCAGATGGAAACCCAGTTCTAAGCAAAGAAGGGAAAGCAGAAAGGTGGAAGTAGTATATAGAGGGCCTATACAGGGGCGATGTTCTTGAGGACAATATTAAGGGAATGAAAAAGGAGGTAGATGAAGATGAAATGGGAGATATGGTACTGTGTGAAGAGTTTGATAGAGCACTGATAGACCTAAGTCGAAACAAGGCCCCAGGAGTAGACAACATTCCATTAGAACTACTAACAGCCTTCGGAGAGCCAGTCATGACAAAACTCTACCATCTGGTGAGCAAGATGTATGAGACAGGCATAATTCCCTCAGACTTCAAGAAGAATAAAATAATTCTAATCCCAAAGAAAGCAAGTGTTGACAGATGTGAAAATTACCGAACTATCAGTTTCATAAGTCACAGCTGCAAATGACTAATGCGAATTCTTTACAGACGAATGGAGAAACTGGTAGAAGCCGACATCGGGGAAGATCAGTTTGGATTCCGTAGAAATGTAGGAACACGTGAGGCAATACTTACAATACGACTTATCTTAGAAGATAGATTAATCAAAGGCAAACCTACGTTTCTAGCATTTGTAGACTTAGAGAAAGCTTTTGACAATGTTGACTGGAATACTCTCTTTCAAATTCTGAAGGTGGCAGTGGTAAAGTACAGGGAGCGAAAGGCTATTTACAACTTGTACAGAAATCAGATGGCAGTTATAAGAGTCGAGGGACATTAAAGGAAAGCAGTTTTTGGGAAGGGAGTGAGAAAGGATTGTAGCCTATCCAAGAAGTTACTCAAGCTATATACTGAGCAGCAGTAAAGGAAACTAAAGAAAAATTAGGAATTAAAATCCATGGAGAAGAAATATAAACTTTGAGGTTCGCCGATGACATTGTAATTCTGTCAGAGACAGCAAAGGACTTGGAAGAGCAGTTGAACGGAATGGACATTGTCTTGAAAGGAGGGTATAAAATGAGCATCAACAAAAGCAAAACGAGGATAATGGAATGTAATCGAATTAAGTCGGGTGATGCTGAGGGAATTAGATTTGGAAATGAGACACTTAAAGTAATAAAGGAATTTTGCTATATGGGGAGCAAAATAACTGATGATGGTCGAAGTAGAGAGGATATAAAATGTAGAATGGCACTGGCTAGGAAAACGTTTCTGAAGAAGAGAAATTTGTTAACATCGAGTATTGATTTAAGTGTCAGGACGTCGTTTCTGAATGTATTTTATGTAGTGTAGCCATGTATGGAAGCGAAACATGGGCGTTAAATAGTTTAGACAAGAAGAGAATAGAAGCTTTCGAAATGTGATGCTACAGAAGAATGCTGAAGATTAGATGGGTAGATCACATAACTAATGAGGAGGTATTGAATAGAAGTGGGGAGAAGATGAGTTTGTGGCACAACTTGACTTGAAGAAGGGATCGCTTGGTAGGACATGTTCTGAGGCATATGGGATCACCAATTTAGTATTGGAGGGCAGCGTGGAGGATAAAAATTGTAGAGGGAAACCCAGAGATGAATACAGTAAGCAGATTCAGAAGGATGTAGGCTGCATTAGGTACTGGGAGATGAAGAAGCTTTTACAGGATAGAGTAGCATAGAGAGCTGCATCAAACCAGTCTCAGGACCGAAGAGCACAACAACAACAACAACAACATATATTCTACTTCTTTATATTTCTTTTGCGATCACTATTCTTTTTAATCAGGAGTACGTGCCAACAATAAAAACGTCAAGTTCCCCCTCCCATTCACTTAGTGCTCCCGTACCACTGTTGTCGCTGCCGTTTCTTCCTACCCAGTGTCCAGTTCAGCTGGGTTAATGTTGTGAACTGTCAAAGTAGTGCTAGAGTATTGTTTTTTGTGACAGTATTCATCGGTTTGTGGTGTTATGAAGTTATTATACTTAGTGTTATTTATTTTGTCTGGACTGAGAAAACAATAACGGTTGAACCTACTACCTGTTTTATTTGTGGCATATCAGTTTTGGAAGGAGAGATATCAATAACGACGAAGGGCTTGGAAACTCTGATACACATCAGCAAGGAACGGAATGATTTGGCTCATAGCCTTCTGCAGACCGCTGGATTGACTGAAGCGCATAATGTATGTCGACGTGAATATATTAAGGAACGTAATGTAAGGAAACTGTTGAATCAGAATGTTGGATAATCAGATGATAAAACTTTGAGATACTCCTCCTCTTATCCATTCAGTTTCGAAAAAGCCTGTTTCATATGTGCAGAAAAGTGTGACACTGAGGCGGAAACAAAAAAAAAACAAAAAAAAAAAAAACTACTCCACAAACGCCTTGGATCGTTTGAAGTTCGCTCTTTAACTACGGAACATACGCTGCTTCAGAAAGCAGAGAAGCTCGATGATGATTTCGGTAGAAAGGCTGCCAAACATGTTAACAGTGTTTTGTGTTTAGTATCTGCAGAAGCCCATTATCATCAAGATTGCTATGCTAAATTACTGTCGAACCCCCCCCCCCCCCCCCCCCCCTCTGTTCGAAAATGAGGCCGCCCTCAAAACACCAACTTTTATACCACTTTTCAAGATTTATGACAATTTATAGATAGTTCAGAGAAATGTCAATTTTGATTGAAAGATTTGTTGGGAAAGTTAATGAAAGTCTCCCAGTGGGAGAGACAATGACTTTAAAAACACTGAAAAATAAACTGACTGAACACTTAAGTGATGGTATTTAGTTTGCCACAGTGCCAAAAAAATCCCTCAGTTGTATGTTTTCGTGGAAGTGGCCACCAACTTTTGAATCAATGATGCAATGAACAAGCTGTTAATGGAAAAGATGAGAGAAAGAGAATGGTAGAAGCCCCAGCAGCTATCATCAATGAAGATACAAGAACAGCTCCTTACAGTATTGCCGATTATCCAGATATCAATGACTTGACATAGAATGCTGAATTTATGGATCCTGACACCTTACACGAATTTGTGAAGGGTGTGGTTTTGTCAAAAAAGAAAGGTAGTGAACAGTCCCTTTAAAAAAAATTTACAGCAATATCCCATGCGATTGTATCAACTACCAGGCCTCGTTAAATTACCCCACCACTGCAACTTGGTCTTACAGTGTACTTGTTCCGTAAAGTGGGATCAAAATACATTGTAGAAATTTTCTCGAATTTGGCTTTCTGCTCTTCATAGAGCACTGTCTATGGCTTTATTTGATGCTTCTGCCGTTCAGTGCTGGAAACCAAATATATCAAATGATTCGTTCTCAGAGTTCGTTCTCGATAATGCTGACTTCAGTATTGTAACAATGACGGGCTCTGGTTGGAATCAGGTCTGTGACTCCAGGGAGAGCGATAGAACATCAGAAAGTAATGAAACTCTCTGTCATGCCAAGCTCTACTGAAACAGCAAGTGCCGAAAAAATTTGTCTGCTAATTTTCGGAAGGCAGAATATAGTTGGAATTGAAGAAATTGTTGTGCAAAGTGTCTTCTCAGAACAATCGTTCACTAAAGCAACAGTGGCTACCAATCACGATTTTACTACGATGATGGGAAAGTTTTTACAGCTTTCTGTTCCTGTATGGCAAGGTTTTATGGAGAAAATCACAACCGGAGAACTATATACGCAATCAAATGTATTAGCGCTTCCATTCATCAACAGCCTGCTCACAGATTTTACCACTATTTTAACTACTTTAACTTATGCCGTCACGGAGAGTAAGAAGACCACACAGCAAACATGTATCGTGACGTTTGATGAACCACTCTACATGAAAGCTATAGTTGCAGTGGAGGATAATGTAGGGAATGAGCTATTCACTAATGTAGTTATTCGATTAGGAGGCTTTTTCTTGATAATGTTTTTTCTAGGAGCAATAGGATTCTTGATGAGAGACAGTGGACACTCTCAACTTTTGGAGACTGTATATGCAGCAGCTTCTGTTCCCCATATACTTGCTGGTTGTGTGTACACGAGGGCAAGTCAGACTCACTCTGCAGTCATGAGCGCTGTTTCCATCACAATACTGGAGGAAATGGCAGTCATGGAGGAGGAGAAGCAACATATTAAAGACAGCATTTCTGATGTGCGTGGAAACGGTGCATATTTCGGCGATTTGGAAAAAGACCAAGTGATTGAAGAGCTGAAAAATAAATTTGCCAACACAATGGATAATATTCAACGAAGAGGAAAAATTTCCCAGTAATTGATTCAATACATTCAGTTTGTCATCTTGGCATTGCATTTGCTCCAAGCAGAGCACATGGGGAATTGGGAGCTCTGTATAGAATGTGTGAGAGCTATTAAATTTAGCTGTACACTTTCCTTATGCTAAGGCGTGTCATTTGTACCTCCAGAACATGGAAAAATTGGAAGAAACCATGAAGCCCGCGAAGTTCGATAAATTTACGAAGGGCAGCTTCTTCACTGTTCGACGATCTGATAAACATTGGTGTGGAGTATGGAACGACATGAATAGGACAAACACTTATGAAGAACCTGAGGAGTGTCGAAAGTGTTTCACACGGAGGAGGTTTCACCGATAGTGTGTTGAACCGATGGATTTGCGGTAAACCAATAGCCCACGACATTTGTGAAGCTATGAAACATTTCAGCAATTTAAATTGGGTTCCAAGTGATCAACATGTTGAACTGAGGAGTGGGAGGATAGAAACTGACTAGAAAATTGACAGATTTCAGCTATGGTTGCCACATCACACTCAATTTGCTTTTAAGGAGCAATTATATTCATTTGGATCTGGCTGAGTAGCTTCTCAGGAAGTAAACTGCTACAAAGCTGTGTCTGTTGGCGAAGAAGCTCTTCGAACAATAATAACTGTCTCGCCAAAATTTAGTTCTCTGAGGCTTACGCGATACAGCATGGTTAAGACAATGTGAATGTCAACTGTTAGGCTTGGAAAAAAAATATAACTGAAGTAGATACAACTGAGTTATCTCAGACAATTCTTTGCACGTTTCATTCACCTGATGATCTAAAGGATTGCTTCACGTACGAATTATCGAATGTACGAATGTCCCTGTTTGACAGCAGTAGACTGATGAGGAAAAAAATTTCGTCTCTGTACAATCTTTTCAGTCAAGTGCCAGAAAAGAATATTTACACTAATGAATCGAAGTTATCTGTTATAATTGAGGGTTCCTTATCCATCACGTCAAGTGGTCCGAGAATGGAACTTTTGGAGACATTTATAAAACCTTAACAGCCTATATTGAGAGACATTATAAAGCTGATGTTACTGTTGTATTTGACGGATGTTCAGAAAGCTCTCTGAACATAAAAACTGTTGAACACCATAGGCGAACGATGGTGCAGCCCTCACGAGAATTTTTCTTTAATGAAGAGACGTTATGCGTTGAATCATAGTCTGCCTTTCTTAGTAACCTCAGCAATAAGTAAATGTTTGTTACACACCTTGTGCAAAAACTAGACAGTTTTGGTACTGAAACCAGGAAAAAATGGCTCTGAGCTCTATGGGACTTAACATCTTAGGTCATCAGTCCCCTAGAACTTAGAACTAGTTAAACCTAACTAACCTAAGGACATCACACACATCCATGCCCGAGGCTGGACTCGAACCTGCGACCGTAACAGTCGCGCGGTTCCGGACTGCGCGCCTAGAACCGCAAGACCACCACGGCCGGCACTGAAACCAGGATTGCGGATGGCAATGCAGTTGTTGAAATTGTTGTAAAAGCAATAAATGCTTCAAACTTTTACCAGCAAGTGATTATAGTGGATCAAGATGTACATTTTTTTGCGCTATTTTCGCCCTTGCTCCAGACGACAGAGACCTAATCCTGATGAAGGAAGGTAAAGGTAGCATCAGAACAAGGTGTTACAGTTCCAAAGATATACGTAACTCCTCATTCAATACTGTTTCTTCGTACAGTAAGTGGTTCAGAGAGCACTTCAGCCTTGTTTGGGAAAGAAAAGCTGCAAGCTTTCCAACTATTCAACCGATATCCCCAACATCATAATATTCCACAAATATTCGACGATCCTGCTTCCTTTCCTGATACCATTCCAAAATCAGGAGAGAAATTTATACTCTTTCTCTGTACAAAAACAGTAGAATGTCCTGATTATAACTTACATGCCATTAAATGTAAATGGTTTAACGTACTCTTGGGTCAGGCAAACAATGCTGTCATACTCTCTCTTTTGCCACCTATTACTGATGCAGGACGCCTTCACTCCTACCGAGTTTACCTACAAGTCGTGCTTGGATCCCAGAAACTGGGGCTGGAGGGAATCAAACATATATATCCCTCTCCCCCGATTCACATAACACGACCACCTGCTACAGAGAAAATACTGCTGATGATTTCATGCAGCTGCTCTCAAGGCTGCGGAAGAATGTGCGGATGTGTGAAGGCTGACCTACATTGCACAACAACGTGCAAAAACTGTCATGGACAAAGTTGCACTGATGTGCCTCGCAATGATTTGACAGAAGATTTGGATAATGGTTTTGTGTGAAAAATTTAGAAGAATTTATTGGTTTGATAGAAATTGCAGTATTTTCATTGTCTACATGCTGTACATATGGTTGTAAATATGTTACAACAAATGTAATTGTTGATTAGTTGTACGGTATTGCCCAGTTTTCACGAAAAATGATTTCCATTCCAATAATTTAAGTTGCATTTATCTAAAGTGAGAGAAAAAATGGCTCTGAGCACTATGGGACTCAACATCTTAGGTCATAAGTCCCCTAGAACTTAGAACTACTTAAACCTAACTAACCTAAGGACATCACACACACACCCATGCCCGAGGCAGGATTCGAACCTGCGACCGTAGCAGTCCCGCGGTAAAGTGAGAGACTATAAAGCAAAATTGTTCTGTATTAATGAAATTAGTTTTAACTTTCACTATTTTTTACCTACAAACTTAGCACTCATAAACTAATTACCTTGCTTAAACATGCATTCGATCTTCTCTGAGTAGATTTTCACCATAAATACTTTCTGTCATACCGATAACTTCGTCAAATGAATCGTTTCTCCTAAAGTTCGGAAAGAGGAAAATAGATTACATTTAGGGGCGGGGGAGGGGGAAGCTCCCCCTACAGGAGAGGGAATTTTTCTGTCTCTTTCTTCTTCATCCGCTAAGAGTGTTTCCCAAAGTTTCAAAACTTTATAAATTTTTTCCTACTTTTTACCTAATTTTCCTGGACCATAGTGACTTCTGGGCGCAAATCTCACAAGGAATTCTGTGTTGTCAACTCCACTGAACGTACACAGCCTGCAACTGCGGTTCGTTCCTTCACTTTGGCAAAGTCGCATGCCGGCGTGCCTGAATCTTCCTCACGTTTGCAGAATGAGTACACTTTAGCAATACGGTACCATGCCTGTTTGTGATACACGTGGCACGTTCTAAGTGTTTCAGCCATTATGCAAAAACTCACAGAATGCCCAGAATATCACTGAAGTTACTCAATCGTAGTTTCGCGTACGTAAAAACCGATAGAGCGATCAAATATTGCAGCGGTTTAGATGGTACGTAACGTGGAAACAGAATGAGCCCTGTTGGGCTAACTGCGAAGCAATCTACTTCACATTCCCGGCTCAGAAGCCATAAACGCTGTCGTGGACTGAATACAGTTTCTACTGTGCTCGTAACTGCTAGTGGTAAAGAGTGTTTATGCTCATAACTTTCTCCAGGACATAATGTCCATTTACATTTGCACCAGCTTACGGGACGGTTTGGGCAGAGCCTATGGTGTGGGCGTTCGTCACTTGATACCTTACGAAAGAAATTTACCATACATCTCTTCCAATACTTTCTAAATCATTGCAGTTGCTTCTTAAGGCTAACACGTAGCAAGTCAGCGTCGTGTCTATTTCAGAATTTCTGACAGGTACCTATCCTCGAAGTTATTATTTCCATATAAAGAAAAGAAACACATCTTCATCTCATATCGATATAAGATGATCAGTTGTCACATATGTTACAGGGTGGAAAATCCATTGAAATAGAAATCAAAGGTGCTTACATCACAGGGCGGCAGCACCATGTCATACATGTGAAAACTTAGAGTAACGTGAAAATTGGTGTACCATTTGATGTGCAACGCACTGTAAAATGGTCAATACCCGGGAAATAATCATCAGAATTTCGTGAAGCGAAGTTCATTTTGCAAAGAAAACTGCAGAGAATTTGAAACGTCAAAAAAAAAAATCTGTTTTTTGAGCCGATTTAGTGCCTGTCTCCTCTGAAGTAGATTTCACTGCATGTGGTCGACAGTAAGAGATTTGAAGGTGAGAAACAACTTATATCTCTTTCGATAGGCATGCATTTAAAAAGAAATCGCTGTGTTTAAGGGACAACTTATGAAAAGAAATACCATCCATTTCCGTAAGCTCACCAGCGTTAAGAAAACGCGAGGTTTGAAGAATTGATTTTGACCGTGAAAGAATTATAATGATGGTTTTCTAAGCATTTAGAGACTTACATCTGCTTTTGAGCTGTTTTCGAGACCATTTGCCATTTCGGTTGAACGTGCCTTTTCGCATGTGAAGATGGAACTCAGTGATTTAACTCTTTTACGTTACAGCTGTTCAGGAGGACTACGTTATTTTCCGCAGGAAGAGTTTCCACTTCTCCAGAATTCCGTTTCTTAAGTAATAAATTATCTCGATGGACATATGTGCGTGGAATTTTTTTTCGATTTTGATATCTAACTGGTCGAGTTCCAAGGCAGCCTGAGTGTGAGAAGGTATGAAATTGTCTGCGTCTGTCCGTATGCCAAGAGTTTGTAACAGAACCAGTCAGGATATTATCCAGCATTTTAATATCAACATTTCGCCGTTATATACACACTGAAGAGCCAAAGAAACTGGTACACCTGTCCAATATGGCGTAGGGCCCCAGTAGAACACGACGTGGCATGGACTCGACTAATGTCTGAAGTAGCGCTGGAGGGAACTGACACCATGAATCCTCCAGGTCTGTTCATGAATCTGTAAGAGTACGAGGGGAAGGAGTCCTCTTCTGAACAGCACGTTGCAAGGCATCCCAAATATGCTGAATTATGATCATGTCTGGAGATTTTGGTTGCCAGGGGGAGAGCTAAAGCTCACAAGAGTGTTCCTGGAGCAACTCTGTAGTAATTCTGGACGTGTGGGATGTCGGATTGTCCTCCTGGTATTGCCGAAGTCCGTCGGAATGCTCAATGGACATGAATGGATGCAAGTGATCAGACAGGATGCTTACGCATGTGTCACCTGTCGGAGTCGTATCTAGATATATGAAGCACCCCATATCACTCCAACTGCATATGCGTGACACCATTACAGAGCCTCCACCAGCTTCAACAGTCTCCTGCTGACATACAGGGTCCATGGATTGATGATGTTGTCTCCCTACCCGTACACGTCCATCCACTCGATATAATTTGATAGGAGCCTCGTCGGACCAAGCAACATGTTTCGAACCATCAACAGTCCAATGTCGGTGTTGACGGGCACAGGCGAGGCGTAAAGCTCTGCGTCTCACAGTCATCAACGTTCACGAGTGGGCCTTCTGCTCCGAAAGCCGGTATCGATGGTGCTTTGTTTAATTGTTTTCATGCTGACACTTACTGATGACCCAGCACTGATATCTGCCACAATTTGTGGACGGGTTGCACTAATGTCACGTTGAACGATTCTCTTCAGTCGTCGTTGGTCCCTTTCTTGCACAAACTTTTTCCGGCCATAGATTTAATGATTTACACTTGTGAAATGGTCGTACGGGAAAATTCCTACTTCATCGCTACCTCGGAGATGCTGTGTCCCTTCGCTCATGCTCCGCCTATAACACCCCGTTCTAACTCACTAAAATCTTGATAACCTGCTATTGTTGCAGCAGTAAACGATCTAACGACTGCATCAGACACATGTTGTCTTACACAGGCGTTGCCGACCGCAGCGCCGTATTCTGCCTGTTTTACGTATGTCTTTATTTGAATACGGATTGGAAGAGCAATTGAATGGAATGGATAGCGTCTTGGAAGGAGGATATAAGATGAACATCAACAAAAGCAAAACGAGGATCATGGAATGTAGTCCAATTAAGTCAGGTGATGCTGAGGGAATTAGATTAGGGCATGAGACACTTAAAGTAGTAAAGGAGTTTTGCTATTTGGGGAGCAAAATAACTGATGATGGTCGAAGTAGAGAGGATATAAAATGTAGATTGGCAATGGCAAGGAAAGTCCTTTGCTGTCTCTGACAGAATTACAATGTCAACAGCGAACCTCAAAGTTTCTATATCTTCTCCGTGGATTTTAATACCTACTCCGAATTTTTCTTTTGTTTCCTTTACTGCTTGCTCAATATGCAAATTGAATAACATCAGGGAGAGGCTACAACCCTGTCTCACTCCCTTCCCAACCACTGCTTCCCTTTCATGACCCTCGACTCTTATAACTGCCATCTGGTTTCTGCACAAATTGTAAATAGCCTTTCGCTCCCTGTATTTTACCCCTGCCACCTTTAGAATTTGAGAGAGAGTATTCCAATCAACATTGTCAAAAGCTTTCTCTAAGTCAACAAATGCTATAAACGTAGGTTTGCCTTTCCTTAATCTTTCTTCTAAGATAAGTTGTAAGGTCAGTATTGTCTCATGTGTTCCAGTATTTCTATGGAATCCAAACTGATCTTCTCCGAGGTCGGCTTCTACCAGTTTCTCCATTCGTCTGTAAAGAATTCGTGTTAGTATTTTGCAGCTGTGGCTTATTAAACTGATTGTTCGGTAATTTTCACATCTGTCAACACCTGCTTTCTTTGGGATTGGAATTATTATATTCTTCTTGAAGTCTGAGGGTTTTTTGCCTTTTTCATACATCTTGCTCACCAGATTGGAGAGATTTGTCAGGACTGGCTCTCCCAAGGCCGTCAGTAGTTCCAATGGAATGTTGTCTACCCCGGGGGCCTTGTTTCGACTCAGGTCTTTCAGTGCTCTGTCAAACTCTTCACGCAGTATCGTGTCTCGCATTTCATCTTCATCTACATCCTCTTCCATTTCCATAATATCGTCCTCAAGTACATCGCCCTTGTATAGTCCCTCTATATACTCCTTCCACATTTCTGCTTTCCCTTCTTTGCTTAGAACTGGGTTTCCATCTGAGCTCTTGATGTTCATACAAGTGTTTCTCTTATCTCCAAAGGTCTCTTTAATTTTCCTGTAGGCAGTGTCTACCTTCCCCCTAGTGAGATAAGCCTCTACATCTTTACTTTTGTCCTCTAGCCATCCCTGCTTAGCCATCTTGCATTTCCTGTCGATCTCATTTTTGAGACGTTTGTATTCATTTTTGCCTGCTTCATTTACAGAATTTTTATATTTACTCATTTCATCAATTAAATTCAATATTTCTTCTGTTACCCAAGGATTTCTACTGGCCCTCGTCTTTTCACCTACTTCATCCTCTGCTGCCTTCACTACTTCATCCCTCAAAGCTACCCATTCTTCTTCTACTGTATTTCTTTCCCCCATTCCAGTCAATTGTTCCCTTATGCTCTCCCTGAAACTCTGTACAACCTCTGGTTCTTTTAGTTTATCCAGGTCCCATCTCCATAAGTTACCACCTTTTTGCAGTTTCTTCAGTTTTAATCTACAGTTCATAACCAATAGATTGTGGTCAGAGTCCACATCTGCACCTGGAAATGTCTTACAATTTAAAACCTGGTTCCTAAATCTCTGTCTTACCATTATATAATCTATCTGATACCTTTTAGTATCTCCAGGGTTCTTCCATGTATACAACCTTCTTTCATGATTCTTAAACCAAGTGTTAGCTATGACTAAGTTGTGCACTGTGCAAAATTCTACCAGGCGGCTTCATCTTTCATTTCTTAGCCCCAATCCATATTCACCTACTACGTTTCCTTCTCTCCCTTTTCCTACTACCGAATTCCAGTCACCCATGACTACTAAATGTTCGTCACCATTCACCATCTGAATAATTTCTTTTATTTCATCATACATTTCTTCAATGTCTTCGTCATCTGCAGAGCTAGTTGGCATATAAACTTGTACTACTGTAGTAGGTGTGGGCTTCGTATCTATCTTGGCCACAATAATGCGTTCACTATGCTGTTTGTAGTAGCTTACCCGCATTCCTATTTTCCTATTCATTATTAAACCTACTCCTGCATTACCCCTATTTGATTTTGTGTTTATAACCCTGTAGTCACCTGACCAGAAGTCTTTTTCCTCCTGCCACCGATCTTCACTAATTCCCACTATATCTAACTTTTATCTATCCATTTCCCTTTTTAAATTTTCTGGCCTACCTGCCCGGTTAAGTGGTCTGACATTCCACGCTCCGATCCTTAGAACGCCAGTTTTCTTTCTCCTGATAGCGACATCCTCTTGAGTAGTCCCAGCCCGGAGATCCGAATGGGGGACTATTTTACCTCCGGAATATTTTACCCAAGAGGACGCCATCATCGCTTAATCATACAGTAAATCATACATGTTGGAGTTGTTAACACAAAAGTTGGTAAAATCAAAGAACATATTGTTATGATTAATACCGAAATCGGTAATCTTAAACAGGAAATGATTGGAATTCAGGCGGAAATTGCGAGCATAAATACTAGTTTTGATTCCGAAATTAGCAGAATAGAGAAAAGTGTAAGAGTAGCAGTTGATCCGATCATCGAGAATAAGGTGACGGAACAAATTCAGTTAGTAAAAAAGATGATCAACAGAAGGTGGAAACTTTAAAGGCTTTAGTATCCGAAGTAGATACTAAAGTGACGAAGCAGGCTAATACCGGCGAAGAGAAAAAAAGGGAAGTAGAAACACTTGCGACAACCACTTGCCAAGTAATTACGAGAGTTTCGGAATTAAAAAAGAAACTTGAAGAAAGACAGGGATATGTGCCAATCTGTGCACATAGTTCGGAATTGTTGACGAAAGAGGAGCGGTTCGACCCCTTGAAAAAAGGCGATATACACGCGACGGATTTCTTTAAAAATTATGAAAGAGTTTTATCCAGATCATGGACTAATGAGAGAAAAATTAATGCAGTTATTGACGTGTTGGCTGGTGATGCCAAGCGTTGGGGCTTAAACCTCAACATTACGAACCTGACTTTTGACGAGTTTAAAAATTTGTTTCTGGCTGAATACTGGTCAGAGCAAAAACAACAAAGTGTGTGGCGCGAATTTGTCGTATTGAGGCCTTTCGATGCGAATTAGCGCGGCTCGATGAAGCAGTTTTGTGAGGGCTGGATCCGCAAGTTGGAATATTGGTGTGATCGCCGCACGGAATCCGAAATAGTCTGGGAACTCTACAAGAAGCTTCCAGATGATACAAAACGCTACGAAGGAAGCAATTACAGGATAATCAATGATTTCCCGGAAACAGTTGAGGACGAGGTCAATTGGCACAATAATCGCGACAGTGGTAGAGGCCGTGTTAACAACAACGGGAACCACAACAACGATAACCATGGGAATAATGCATACTGCAACCATGGCAGCAATAACAATAATGGTTCGGACCGTAATAACAATCGGTACAATGCAAATAATAACAGGAATGGCGGAAACCAGTATCATACTAACGTGATACGGGCTTCACAGAATAGTAATAAAGCCAGAGGGTCCGATAAGCCGCCTCAGCAGCATCCGGGGAGTGGATCTGCTGGGACGAGACAGGGAAACCATTAACTGCGCCGGTGAGGGGCCGCCCGGATGTGGAGAAATTTTGGCGGCCCAATAACAGGAGGAAACCCAGGTGTCGTCGTTATGAAAATTCCGTGTGGAATAATCAACGGCGGGAGAGTGTGCCAGTGTTAGGAGAAAGGAGCGCGCCCACGAGTAGTAGATCAGCTGTAGACACGGCAGTAGAAAATACATTCACTGTTAGTGAGTACAATTTAAGTAGTGTTCCGGAAATCGATTATAGAGTGGCAGCTGTAACACCCACAGCAGAACTGGAGATTGAGTTTAAGGATGATTCGCAATTGTTGAGAGAAGATCAGATTTCGGATAACACGTCCGTCATTGAACGAGTGGATGCAGAGAGGGATGAGGTCTGGTTAAGGCAGTTCGGTCGCTTATACGACGAACTAAGAGATTATAGGGGCCTGTACGGGAGAAGTGTTTATGGGGAACGCATGCAGGATTTGCCGAGTCTCGTCCCGCAGGAAGATAGTGTTTATGCAGTGATAGAAAGTTCTGGCCCTAACCGGCAGACCTTACCCAAAGTTGTAGTGGTAGAAGTAGCAGACCCATCCGACGCAAAACTCCAGTTTAAACATTGCGAGAGTATTAAGGAGAAAGATTACAAGAATTTTAGTGATAGGCGGACACGATTGGTAGAAAAGCACGTAGATTACAGCGTGTATGAGGTTAGAGCTGACGTTATACAGTCGGATGGTAGCAGTGTGGTTTGCGCAGATCCAGAGGAAGTAATTGCAGATACTACTGGGCACATTCTTCCCGGTAGATTGGCAGATGAGATCAATCTGAGCAAAGAGGAATCAACGATGGTGACAATTAGTGAATTGATAGCAAAGCAACACTCACTAGTTGACGAGTTACAGGAAAAGTTTCGTTATTGGAGGCGGAGCTACAGACTAAGCCTCAGGACAAACGTGTTGAAATCAAAACTGCATGCGAAGAGAGGCTGAAAAAGCCGCCAGATAAGCCGGATTTAGGATCAAAGCCGGATGGTTTTTTCTGGAATGACCTGGCTATAGACGAGGATTTATTGTGCGAAAATAAAGAAACAGTGGGGGATAAGTGTAGACAGACAGTAGTGTCTGTTAATATGCACGGCCTACAACTAAACGTGTTGATTGACACCGGAGCAGAATTGAGTGCTGTTGTAAGTAGGCTGTTTAGGTTTTCTTAGCGCTCTGTATGAAAATCACTGGCCGTGCTGTGCGCAGTCTGTGGGTAGTTTGCATTGTTGTCTGCCATTGTAGTGTTGGGCAGTTGGCTGTGAACAGCGCGTAGCGTTGCGCAGTTGGAGGTGAGCCGCCAGCAGTGGTGGATGTGGGGAGAGAGATGGCGGAGTTTTGAAATTTGTAAGACCGGATGTCATGAAATGCTATATATATTATGACTATTAAGGTAAATACATTGTTTGTTCTCTATTAAAATCTTTCATTTGCTAACTATGCCTATCAGTAGGGAGTGCCTTCCGTAGTTTGAATCTTTTATTTAGCTGGCAGTAGTGGCGCTCGCTGTATTGCAGTAGTTCGAGTAACGAAGATTTTTGTGAGGTAAGTGATTTGTGAAAGGTATAGGTTAATGTTATTCAGGGCCATTCTTTTGTAGGAATTATTGAAAGTTTGATTGCGTTGCGCTTAAAAATATTGTGTGTCAGTTTATGGACAGTCGTGTATAATTTTTCAAAAGGGGACGTTTCATATGTCGACCCTTAGCCGAGGATACCTCACTGGAATCTTCTGATTTTTTCTTGTAGTTTGTGTGATTAGTGTAGCTTTTGTTTATTGCTAGCGCGTAATTGTAGAGAAAATCTCCTTTGTAGTTGCAGTCTTTCATTGTTGTAAAGTAAAGCAGTTGTGGCATGCATGTAGATTTGCACCAAGTATTTCGCAGCTGCAATTAACTAGATATTATTTTCAGTGCTATGTTAATGTGTTCTCTTATATTTGCTCTTCAAATTGTGTTTTTCTGTGTTGTCGTGTGAAATATTGTGACAATAATGGTGTGTGAAAAACGTAATACTAGGCTCCAAAGTAAACTGAGAAATGACAGTGAAGACGAAAGCAGTGTGTTAGCGCCACCGTGTAATGAATTAACTATCGCTCAACATAGTAATTTGGTAATTGTGCATAGGAAAATGGAGCGGGCGGCAAACAATGGCGTAGGCAGTGAAACAATTAGTGAACAGGGAAGCATTATCGATCGATCGCTCGGCAACAGCTCGCCTCAGGAATCAGAAATGACAGGACACAATTTTGCAAATACTGTAGATTCAGGTTTTGCGTCCTCACCGTTTTCTCAAATAAGTCAAGACACATTTTCTGCTTGTCAAAATGTGAATGTTGCCGGTGCAAATGCACTGCCGAAAAGCGTAGAGGAACAGATTCCAGACACTAATGCATTGTTATTACAGCTAATGCAACAAATGGAACAAAATCAGAGACAAACACATCAAAAGCTTCAAAAGTTAGACACAATGGAACACCAGAGACAAACACAGCGAAAGCATCAAAAGTTAGACACAATGGAACAAAATCTTTAAAAGTTAGACACAATGGAACAACACCAGAGACCAACACAGCAACAGTTGGACGCAATGGAACAAAATCTTCACACCACGCTTGAACAAACACGTAAAGATTTAACTACTGAGTTACATAAAATCGAATCGAAATGTCAAAATGTCTGTAACGACGTAAAAACACAAATTTGTGAGCATTTTCAACCTATTTTTTCGCGGCAACAAAATGCATTACGGACTCATAAAGAAGCCATAAAAGAACTGCAAGTTATGGTTCATGAAAATCATGAGACCTTGCAAGCTAAAATTGACTCAGTTGCATCTACCGATTCGGTTACGCAACTTGCAAAAACTCAGGAAAACTTACAGGACACAGTAGAAAGACACATGGAGGAAATTAGTTCATTATCAGAGAAAGTAGTTGAACTTTCGGATCAGATAAATAATTTATCTACGAAGGTAGATGATTATCTGAATGGCACAAAACCGGTAGTCTTTAATGACACAGAAGAGTGCGAACAAATTAGGAAATTAAAAAAAAAAAAACAGAATCAAATTAATACGCAACACCATACAGAAATCCAAGTATTACAAGATCAGCTGACACAGGTAATACAAGAATTACGTATTTCCCGCTACAATGCGGGAAGAGGGACATAGAAATACGGAACAGCCACAAAATAATAACTCAGGGCACTTCGGAAATTATGAAAGAAATTGGCAAGGTACACCGAATTTTGAGATGGAACCGCCGAAACGACGTAACAATGACCGACATGCGACTCGCCGACATGATGATTTTGACTATAAGCTGTTTATTACTAAACGTAAATTCAAAACATTTAAGAATTCCGCAACGACATTCGTCCACAAGCGTGGCTCCATAAATTCTTTCATTGTTTTCCTCCCAACTGGTCATTAGAGCACAGATCAGAATTTATGTGTGGCTATTTAGAGAATAAACCAGCTGTAAGAATGCGATCGGTCATTCACGATTGCCACAGTGAAGGAGAATTTTATGATGCCTTCCTCTCAGCATATTGGTCTCAAGCTACACAAGACTGAGTAAAACATAGCATCATAATGATGAAACATTTCGAACAATCTGAATTTTCCAGTCTTGTAAAATATTTTGAAGACATGTTGCACAAAAATCAGTACCTGTCAAACCCATACAGCCCCTCAGAACTCATCCGCATTTGCTTAATCAAATTACCTGAAAATTAGCGACATTTTATTTTGGCAGGACGTTGCAAAGACGACATTGAAGCTTTTCAGGGACTCTTACAAGAATTAGAAATTGACACTGACAATCGCAGAACGCGAAAACAGGAACACTACAATTACAGGTCACGTCCGTCACAATTCCGCGATGAAAGAAATAATAACTGGACACGACAAGGCTATTCTCACAACACAAATCGTGAACAAAACAGACACCAGCCATATGACAACCGTTGGGAGAGTAGTAATAATTACAGAGAAAGATCACATTTCCGTAGTAATGAATATGACAGAGACAACCATAGAAACAGACAATATGGCAACCAGAACTATTATTATCACGGGAGACAGAATAACTTCAGACGCAACGGTCCAGCGCGCAGTTTCGATTCAGGGAGAAACTCTCCACCACGTGATCGACAAGAAAGAAACTGTGGAATCTATCGACATGACGACAGACGATATGATCGTAACGACAGACCTGAATTGCATCAGAACTGGCGGGATTTAAACAGGGCTGGGCCCTCTGGGCAAGGTGAATTTGTAGAAGTTAGGTCTCCTAATCCCAATAACGACGCGCGCCAACAAAGAGACACACAACGACTCGCACGGCAGGCAGCCGCGTGCGCCGGCTGGCTCAAAGAGAAATAACACAGACGCTAACCTTGAGAAACATTTTGGCATTCCTTACCGACGTATACCACATGATAATTGCATGGAAGTTGAAACTCTGCGTACTAGGAAGAGTAAAGGTTTACACCACATTTCACATGCAAAACCGTTTATTGAAAGATAATCTGCTTTTTAACTTTTTCTTTGCAATATAACTTTTCACTTCACATTTCTAGTATGCATTGTAAGACTTAGAAACTGTTACCATGCAACAATGTTTGAAGTTAAATATCCAATCAAGAACCAAGATAACTTATTTAAACAGAGATTACGAATGCATTGTTATAGTGAACAGATGTCACAGTGTTAATGTGTGTGTACATTCTTGGTCGTTAGTTGCATGATCACGTAACGACTATAAGGCTCACATACTTAGAACATATACCGGCACCGCTAATGATATTTTCATGCAACATTTTGGTTTACTTGAAAAGACATTCTTTATTTGAAGTACTTTCTGTGGGATTAAAGATGACTTAGCACTTGGTTTCTTTGACAGCTACACAATTATATAACGACACTACTAATGTGTGACACAATTTACATTGTTGCTTTTGTGCTGTATCTGCTTTATATCTGCACAATTTATCTGAATTCTTCTGGAAAGTAAAACATGTTTAATAGTAACTTTGTGGTATAGCTACAATAAGACAGCCTTTTTTTGTAGCATAACAATACGTTACATTGTAGTACTTTCTTGATCACGGTACTGTACGTAATAACTACAATATCTATACGCAAAGCATTTCACTTTTGTATATCATGAGGTAAGTACATTGGCTTCTGCAAAACTTAGCTTTCGGAGGAAAATAACTACGACACTTCCACAGAGATTATCTTACAGCAAGACGCACATTTAGCGCTACAGGACACGTATTTGAGTGATTAATTTTGTACTTAAATCATTTATTTTTAAAGATATTTGAAGTACAATGATACAAAGGTTTTCCGTGATACATTTCATTCCATTGCTGTAATCTGTAACACCTGAGGGTATAATTACATTAATCATCAGGGGGGTACACGCTTACTTTGTGTATCTTGTGTTTGGCAAGCACAAGGAGCCCTAGCTAATATGGTATTTGCTTATACAACTTTACACATTGGTACCATATTTCTCTAACACATAAATTACACACCTATCTGATCATTTAACTGAGAGAGACAAACATTTTTTTTTACTACATCAGTGACAGATGTTTACGCAATTACAGAGTTGGATTACTTCACACTTATGAAATTGTATTTTGTCTGTACTTTGTGAACTGTTCATATTTTTTGGGAACCATTGTGATACTATGAGAGCTTTGAATGATGTATTTGGTAATGGAGCATGATTTTGAAGTACGTTTGAGGTAGATGACACTATTGAAATGAGCAGAGAATTTTTTTAGGTTTTGTCATTATTGCAGAAAGCTACAAAGTTTTTTAGATTTGACTGAGGTGTTATGATGTTTTTTTTTTTACGACGACGATGTGTATTATGCTGTTGATGTATGTTTATGATCAATAAGCTAATGTTATATGAGGAATTTGATTATGCTACGTATTTATTATGATGAAATATTGAAGTAGTGTCGACGAATATGGATATGTGTAATAAGGTAAGGAATAATGAGTAGTGGTTAGGGACTCTGGTTTGTGAAAAAGGTTGTTGGAAATGAAGAATCGTACTTTAAGAGTTATGAGATGTATGTAAATGTGTGAATGTATTACAATGCCGACGAAAATTTTTTGGACACTGTTATATCAATAGGATTTTGTTTCTACACATTTGTAACGTAAATTTTCGACCTGTGAAATTTTTATATGAGACTGTCACTGTAGTGCAAACTGGTGTCGTAAATATTTCGGTAAGAAGTTAAGTGACCACCTTCAAGTAATGCGTTTTGGGCACCCAGCTGCACGACAATCACCTGGAAAAAAGCCATTAGTGTGTGCCTTTTCAGAGGCACAGGTAGAAAAAAAAAGAGAGGCCACTATCCTCGCTATTGACATTCCTTTGTAGAAAGCATCGCAAATACGACACGCTCAAACTTGAAAACATATGATTATTCTGTGGAGCTCTTAATTTATGATATTTACTAAAATGCCTAATGAAACGATGAGAAACATTTCACGGCTATTGTCTTGCTAGTTGAGAGAAATGCCATATGGCTTGCTTTATGTATTTATTTACTCATTTTCTTAAATATTAGTTTCTAGCTGCACTGCAGGATTGGTTAAAATAAAATTTAATAGATGTACTAATATAAATATTTTATGCCTACAGATCCAGTAAATAATTTTATGATCTATTCAAAAAAAACGAAGGAGCATAAAAAGACATTTCCCTTCACAGGAATTGCATACGGAATTTTCTTTTCAACTACTTGGTAATTTTTTTGGTAGAATAACTTCTTGTGTTGCACCACATTAATTACATAGACATTAAGATGTGAATATACATTTCCCTCGTCTACACTGTTGTCTTTAATGTAATATTTTTTCTGCTTGAGCTATGTCATGTTCAGATATAAGTTATTGCATTTCCTGCTGCTGTTTGCCAAGCGTAGTGCCACTAAATTTCACTTTGTATTACTCTGTTAAGCTAGTTTTACTACTGATTTATTTTTCTTGTTGCTGCACATTGGCTCATATTAGTTGTAATGTTGCATTGCTTGGTAATTTAGATTTACTGTAGCTTGCTTTGCAATTCTTCATTTTTTTTGTCATTGCTGTTTGTGTTAATTGTTTTGTGCTGCTGCACTGCCTCGTCCCTTAGTTTAGCATCTGAGCTCAGTAGATTTAAGTTAGCTTAAGAGGGGGCTAGCCTATAAGAGATTGAGTTGCGATGAATTTGAAGAAATGCACTGAGAGGCTATACGAAAAAAGTACAGAAAGCAGGTATAGATAGGACTTTTTGGAAATAATGAAGAACGAAGGGAGATCTCCGAGAAGTAAAGAAAGTTTTGTTTGCAAAAAACTGCAGTAAAACAAACCCTGTCCTTTCCTTGTGTTATCCCACTATGTGTTTGTGTACCCTTGTGTATTTATGTTCTTCCTGTCTTTATATGTTTATCTGATGAAACTTATGTTGTAGAATTTTTCTAATACTCAGCTACATGAACTATGACGAGGAATACTGTTATCCTCACATATAATTTGCATTAATAATATGTTAATTGCTTTGTAAAGATGTTAGACAATTATTAATTCTGTTCTGTTTTAATGCTCATGTGTGAAGTTGATGTTTCAATAATTATTCTGATCTTTTATGTATTTACTTATGTCATTATTGCTGTAACACTGATGTATATGTTTATTTCTATTCTATTGTAAAGCCCCTATTACTACAAATGTTATCTGTATTATTATGTTTTTAATGATGTATTTTGTACCGTTGTTATTGTATTCTTATGTTATAAAATTGTAACTGATACCAGTTCATCATATTATTAACTTGTAAGTTACATTTCACTGCACACGTTTCTGTTGGTCATAGTATATGGACAATATGTGAGAAGTAGGGACTGTTAGTGTTTGCATGTGTGTTAATAATTCAGCAATGGACTGGATAACAGCATTGCTGGTTCTAAGGACAATTCCAAAAACTTTGTGAGAGCACAAGTGGTGGTTTTGGACTTACTATGTTATCCACAAGACTCTTCAATGGTGATTCTGCACCTGCACAGTCACAACAGATGGCTGCTGGCCATTTCTACAAGGACTACGGTGGGTCTACACCTTTGCTGACTCACCAGTACCATTATTTCTACAAGGACTGCAGTGGGTCTGCACCTCTGGTGGCCCACCAATACCGTAATCTCTACCAGGACTACAGTGGGTCAGCTCTGTGATGACCTACCTACCATTACTCTTCAAAATTTCGACTGACTCTGCTGTGGGTTTGCTCTGTTGTGGTCCATTACTTGCCTGCATGTCAAGAGTCAGCACTCTCTTTCCGTTAGAAAGACAACACTACTTCTTCAAGACTGCAGGGAAATCCACTACTTCCGTGTGCATTTTCTTTTACTGCTCAGGCTTTGAAAAACACTGCTATTGTACTGTGATGAATGATCAGGACTGTCTTTATGGATTGTGAGAAAATTTTACCTTTTGACCAACATTGTATCAATAACAGTGTGCATTTGATATCTTTGTTATTGTAATTATGAAAATGTTTATCAAATCATTATTGGCCACTGCCCAAAACAATTTGTAAAATATTTTGTGGGGAGCATGGGGGCTATGTAAGTAGGCTGTTTAGGTTTTCTTAGCGCTCTGTATGAAAATCACTGGCTGTGCTGTGCGCAGTCTGTGGGTAGTTTGCATTGTTGTCTGCCATTGTAGTGTTGGGCAGTTGGCTGTGAACAGCGCGTAGCGTTGCGCAGTTGGAGGTGAGCCACCAGCAGTGGTGGATGTGGGGAGAGAGATGGCGGATTTTAGAAATTTGTAAGACCGGATGTCATGAAATGCTATATATATATAATGACTGTTAAGGTAAATACATTGTTTGTTCTCTATTAAAATCTTTCATTTGCTAACTATGCCTATCAGTAGGGAGTGCCTTCCGTAGTTTGAATCTTTTATTTAGCTGGCAGTAGTGGCGCTCGCTGTATTGCAGTAGTTCGAGTAACGAAGATTTTTGTGAGGTAAGTGATTTGTGAAAGGTATAGGTTAATGTTAGTCAGGGCCATTCTTTTGTAGGAATTATTGAAAGTTAGATTGCGTTGCGCATAAAAATATTGTGTGTCAATATAAGGACAGTCGTGTATAATTTTTCAAAGGGGACGTTTCATTGTATCTGCGAAAATATTTGAGTTACTGAAAGACAGACCTGGTATCGTAGTTATGCCAGTAACAGGAGTGAAAATTATCGGTGCGACTGGGAAGGCCAGTAAACCGGTCACAAAACAGACTTTTGCCAACTTCGAGAAATGTGGGGCACAATTTGAACAAGAGTTTGTCGTCGTGCCAGACTTTACTACAAAAGTAATAATCGGGTTAGATTGGCTATTAAAGTACCGTGCAGTGATTAATTGCGAAAGCAAAACTTTGACATGTACGTCACAACATAAAACAATAGTAGTTAGTTTTGACGAGGCAGGAGACCATGTGAATAGGCAATACCAGCCTATACATATTGTTAACTGACCAGATGCCATTGACATAGGTATGAATTTGAACTACTGTGACGTGAGGAATCCCGGCATTGACAATAGTATAGAAAGTGAATTGGAAAGCATTGAGGACGAGGTGTCAAATGTAACACACGAACAAAGACGATGCCGACTTCCCCGTACCTATTGCCATCACAACCATAGGGCATGGGGCCAATATGTAGCAGAATTTGAGAGAATTATGAACACCTTGAGACATGAGTCTACAGGATTTTCTCCAGAGGAAATCCTGTTAGATGACAGAAATAAAAGTTTAGTGGAAGAGATAATCAAATTCCCTCCACGGTTTGACATTAGTATTGGTATGAAAAAAGATCGTTTGCGAGAAATAATGAAGCTAAAAGCCGATGCTCGCATACGTCGTCATGACGCTAAAGCGCGTTTTGCTACGTTTGCAGTCGGAGACTTAGTACTTGTAAAAGCTCATGAGAAATCGAGCGAGATAGACCATGAAATCTCTAAATTTAAGTTTGTTTATAATTGACCATATAAAGTCATTGGTATACCTCACACAAATGCTTATTGCTTAGAGTATCCAAGCTCTGGAAAGCTATTAGGTATACGGAATATTGTAGACCTGAAATTGTACCAACAAAGGATTTATTAATATCCCAGAAAGGGTTATTTGTGGAGTATGTAAATATAGAGTGTAAGATTTAAGGATGTACCATGTTGCGATGCTTTTGCCTAACCTAGAGGTCGTTAAAGACGTTATCATTAATAAGTAATTAATTTTGTTTAAATGATTTAAGAGTAACTGATAAGTAACCAATTGAAAAATCCAAGCTGGTAGTTTAAGTTTTCAGCTAAGTCACAGTAGATTAAGGAATGTAAATATGATTTTGTAACTAGCTGTAAGATTTCATTAATACCTGATTTGCTAGTCATTGCCTATGTACTTAGAAGCTGTTTTAAGTTTCAGGCTAGTACATGTGTGTGATGATGGACAGTGTTGAGTTATCCACTGTTATAGTGTTAATGGACTCTTTGGGATTACTCGGGAGTGAGTTTTTCCGAAAGAATTCAGTGTAACGGATTTCTGGAATTGCCGTTACAAGGGTGAGTGAGTTCAAGAGTGCCGCACAGGCAGGACCAACAGCACTGGCGAGGCGGAGCCGCTGTCGGCTCTTGTGCCGCTGTTAACTCTTGTGCCGCTGTTGGCATTCTTTGTACTTGCGGGTATGGAATGCGGAGTTGTTTTCCTTCCAGGACAGCTGATGTGAAAGAATTCTGATGTCAATATTTATGTTTTTGTCGATCTGTTGTATATTATTTTCTTGTTTAGCGTTAAGTGGACTCTCCTGGCGAGAGTATTAATTATGAAAAGGTTGTATAAAAATGTGTATTCTATGTAATTAATTATTAATTTGCGTATTTTGGTCTACCTGTTTTTATGATCATGCACTCTGATTAATTTTGTAAAAAGCATTCCATTTCTTGATACTGTTAGGAATTTTGATGATTTTAGAATAGCTAAACCATTTTCTATGTTTTCTGTGAATTTTATTATGTTGTCAACCTGTTTTCTTTTGTGTAAGATGACAGAGTGGAATAAGGTTATGAGCATCTCCAATCCATTCCTAAGGTCTAAAATTTGGTTTATGGTTAATTAGCCTAATGCTAAAGTTTCTTGATATTTTGAGCATATGCATTTCCGTTGCCTTTTTACCTTTTTGGGACATTTTCTGAGTCTGTTTAGGTTACACGAACATTTGCAGACACTGTGGGGCACGTGTAACGCCGGAAAAGCATATCCTCCTATTTCCATCTATTGTTCTATATTTTTTTTCCCTTGTTTTGTTACCTCAAGATATGACATTTCTGTCTTTATATATTGTAATTGTTTTACTATTTCTCTCTCTCTCTCTCTCTCTCTCTCTCTCTCTCTCTCTCTCTATATATATATATATATATATATATATATATATATATATATATATATATATATATATATATATATAATTATTTATGCATTTATGTCGATGTAAAATTGGTTTGTTTTGTAAATATTATTTCTATATTTACGCTGGGTTTTGCCTAGGGAAAACTATGCTATCGAACTAATACATCGATAGGTCGTGTGGAGAACCAAATTGTTTAAGATCTTTGGTAGTGTTAACTCTGCCGCGTGGGGCGCAGGCAGAGCAGATAGAGAGTCTGGCTGGATAGGGCAGTGGAGCAGGTGTGTTGTGTGAAGCTCCCGTGAGTTGCCGCGCTTTCAGGGTTCTGGGAGCATGTAATTGTGCTCGACTTGCTATGATAGTTTCTGACATGGTTTCGCGCAGGGGAAGCATTATCTGGTGCACATCACGAGCCCATTTCGCCTGGTGAAAGTGTCGAGAAGAAGGCGCGCCAACATCCAGCTTCTGCAACAGCGTCGGCCGACAATGAGTGACTGTCGCCACCTCCTCGGCCGACGACTTCAAACCTTCAATCAACCAACAAGGAAGACTGGAAGCACGTAAAGTTTTAGAACTGTATGGCAGACCTCAGCTTTTAAAACAGTTGCATCACAAAATTACAGGAACTTAGTATGAACCTTTGTTGCTCATTGTCCCAATTGAATTACCAAGCAGGGTCCCTTCCTTTTCCGAAATGATCCCGAGTGTCGTTGAAATTCAAACGCCAGCATTAAAGTAATATCATCCCATTTCACTGCTTTAATTTCAAAGTTCAGTTAAAGTATTCATAGCTGGCAACAATATTTAGATTACTCAAGCACAAATTAAAAGTGAGAGTTTTTTTACGATATTTTAGCTTACCTGTGACTGCAGCTCACCTTCGTATGTACTAAATTTTACTATTGTTAATTGTTCAGAATCATTTAATTCAGGTTCAAAGTTAAATCTCTTATCTCTAAATTGCGTAGATTCAAGTAGCTTTTGAAATGATTGTTGAGGTAGCCCAAGAATAACCTTATTTTACTGAATTTCGTAGTGCTTCAGAAACAAAGTTCACTATTAATTTCAGTCACTAAATTAATTTTAAATTTTCCAGTTTTATTAATTCCTTCGCTAAATTAAGTCAGAGTGTAGCGAAATTTATTACTTCTGACAAACTTTCAGTTTTCACACAACACGTGTAAACCTTCAGTTGCCACACTTTTAGTGCTAATTTTATGTGCAGGAATCTTTCACTTTCAGTCAGTCAGACCCGTGGTCTAGGGGAAGCGTATTAGATTCATAATCTAAACGTCATCGGTCCCGGGTTCGATCCCCCGCCACTTCCTAAATTTTGATAAATAATCAGTATTGGCGGCCCAAGACTTCCGGCATAAGAAGTTAGTCTCATTCTGCCAACGGCCCTTTCAAAGAGGGTGGAGGAGCGGATAGAGGTTCAGGGCACTCTCTTGTCCTAGGGGTGGGAAATTGCCCCTAAAGGCGAAGAATCAGCAATGATCAACGACATGAGGATGCAGAAGGCAATGGAAACCACTGCATTAAAGACACGTAACGTGTATCCACACGACATGTGGCCTGTAATTGAAGAAGTGTCATGATGATCTCTCCATTGGCAAATGATTCCAGAATAGTCCCCCATTCGGATCTCCGGGAGGGGACTGGCAAGGGGGAGGTTACCTTGAGAAAATGATTTAATAATCAACGAAAGGATAACGTTCTACGAGTCGGGGCGTGGAATGTCAGAAGCTTGAAGGCGGTAGGGAAACTAGAAAATCTGAAAAGGGAAAAGCAAAGGCTCAATCTAGATATAGTAGGGGTCAGTGAAGTGAAGTGGAAGGAAGACAAGGATTTCTGGTCAGATGAGTATCGGGTAATATCAACAGCAGCAGAAAATGGTATAACAGGTATACGATTCGTTGTGAATAGGAAGGTAGGGCTGAGGGTGTGTTTCAGTGACTGGGTTGTTCTAATCAGAATCGACAGCAGACCAACACCGACAACGATACTTCAGGTATACATGCCGATGTCGCAAGCTGAAGATGAACAGATAGAGAAAGTGTATGAGGTTATTGAAAGGGTAATGCAGTATGTAAAGGGGGACGAAAATCTAATAGTCATGGGCGACTGGAATGCAGTTGTAAGGGAAGGAGTAGAAGAAAAGGTTACAGGAGAATATGGGCTTGGGACGAGGAATGAAAGAGGAGAAAGTTTAATTGAGTTATGTAACAAGTTTCAGCTAGTAATAGCGAATACCCTGTTCCAGAATCACAAGAGGAGGTGGTATACTTGGAAAAGGCCGGGAGGTACGGAAAGATTTCAATTAGATTACATCATGGTCAGACAGAGATTCCGAAATCAGATACTGGATTGTAAGGCGTACCCAGGAGCAGATATAGACTCAGATCACAATATAGTAGTGATGAAGAATAGGCTGAAGTTCAAGACATTACTCAGGAAGAATCAATACACAAAGAAGTGGGATACGGAAGTACTAAGGAATGACGAGATACGTTTGAAGTTCTCTAACGCTATAGATACAGCAATAAGGAATAGCGCAGTAGGCAGTACAGTTGAAGAGGAATGGACATCTCTAAAAAGGGCCATCACAGAAGTTGGGAAGGAAAATATAGGTGGCCGGCCGTTGTGGCCGTGCGGTTCTAAGCGCTTCAGTTTGGAATCGCGTGACCGCTACGGTCGCAGGTTCGAATCCTGCCTTGGGCATGGATGTTTGTGATGTCCTTAGGTTAGCTAGGCTTAAGTAGTTCTAAGTTCTAGGGGACTGATGACCTCAGATGTTGAGTCCAATAGTGCTCAGAGCCATTTGAACCATTTTTGAAACATAGGTACAAAGAAGGTAGCTGCGAAGAAACCATGGGTAACTGAAGAAATACTTCAGTTGGTTGATGAAAGGAGGAAGTACAAACATGTTCTGGGAAAATCAGTAATACAGAAATATTAGTCGCTGAGGAATGAAATAAATAGGAAGTGCAGGGAAGCTAAGACGAAATGTCTGCAGGAAAAATGTGAAGACATCGAAAAAGATATGATTGCCGGAAGGACTGACTCAGCATACAGGAATGTCAAAACAACCTTTGGTGACATTTAATGCAACGGTGGTAACATTAAGAGTGAAACGGGAATTCCACTGTTAAATGCAGAGAAGAGAGCAGATAGGTGGAAAGAATACATTGAAAGCCTCTATGAGGATGCAGATTTGTCTGATGTGATAGAAGGAGAAACAGGAGTCTATTTAGAAGAGATAGGGGATACAGTATTAGAATCGGAATTTAAAAGAGCTTTGGAGGACTTTCAGTCAAATAAGGCAGAAGGAATAGATAATATACCATCAGAATTTCTAAAATGATTGGGGGAAGTGGCCACAAAAGACTAGTCTGGCGACATACAATCTGGCTTTTGGAAAAGCATCATCCACACAATTCCGAGGACGGCAATAGCTGTCAAGTGCGAGAATTAACGCACATTCAGCTTAACAGCTCATGCATCGAAGCTGCTTACAAGAATAATATACAGAAGAATGGAAAAGAAAATTGAGAATGCTCTAGGTGACGATCAGTTTGGCTTTAGGGAAAGTAAAGGGACGAGAGAGGCAATTCTGACGTTATGTCTAATAATGGAAGCAAGGCTAAAGAAAAATCAAGACACATTCATAGGATTTGTCGTCCTGGAAAAAGCGTTCGACAATATAAAATAGTGCAAGCTGTTCGAGATTCTGAAAAAAGTAGGGGTAAGCTATAGGGAGAGACGGGTCATATACAATATTTACAACAACCAAGAGGGAATAATAAGAGTGGACGATCAAGAACAAAGTGATCGCATTAAGAAGGGTGTAAGACAAAGCTGTAGCCTTTCGCCCCTACATCGAGGAAGCAATGATGGAAATAAAAGAAAGGTTCAGGAGTGGAATTAAAATACAAGGTGTGAGGATATCAATGATACGATTCGTTGATGACATTGCTATTCTGAGTGAAAGTGAAGAAGAATTAAATGATCTGCTGAATGGAATGAACAGTCTAATGAGTATACAGTATGGTTTGAGAGTAAATCGGAGAAAAACGAAGGTAATGAGAAGTAGTAGAAATGAGAACAGCGAGAAACTTAACATCAGGATTGATGGTCACGAAGTCAATGAAGTTAAGGGATTCTGCTACCTAGGCAGTAAAATAACCAATGACGGACGGAGCAAGGAGGACATCAAAAGCAGACTCGCTATGGCAAAAAAGGCATTTCTGGCCAAGAGAAGTCTACTAATATCAAATACCGGCCTTAATTTGAGGAAGAAATTTCTGAGGATGTATGTCTGGAGTACAGCATTGTATGGTAGTGAAACATGGACTGTGGGAAAACCGGAACAGAAGAGAATCGAAGCATTTGAGATGTGGTGCTATAGACGAATGTTGAAAATTAGGTGGACTGATAAGGTAAGGAATGAGGAGGTTCTACGCAGAATGGGAGAGGAAAGGAATATGTGGAAACACTGATAAGGAGAAGCGACAGGATGATAGGACATCTGCTAAGACATGAGGGAATGACTTCCATGTTACTAGAGGGAGCTGTAGAGGGCAAAAACTGTAGAGCAAGACAGAGATTGGAATACGTCAAGCAAATAATTGAGGACGTAGGTTGCAAGTGCTACTCTGAGATGAAGAGGTTAGCACAGGAAAGGAATTCGTGGCGGGCCGCATCAAACCAGTCAGTAGACTGATGACCAAAAAAAAGTAATTGTCCATAGGACTGGCGACCATAATTTTCCCAAATCTCAAATATCCAATTAACGCCAATTAATTGTTATCATAACGACTGCGCATTTTCTTTCTTTATTAGTTTTACCCTTTTCTCAAAATTAATTTCTACTGACTTCATTTGCATTTTTCCTTTCATTTAGATGTAACCCTTTCCTCCCTCTTTAGCGACAATTTAACTTCGGTGACGATTGATTTTCCCAACTTTCCATTAGGTACACGCCGTTTAATTTTTCACTAAGGTCTATATGTGAAGAGGAGGTTACAGGCTTACCATAAAAATGACACATACGCCCTCCTTGCTCGACCATCAACTCCGTCCCCGCCCAATTCACCACTTCAACATCACTCTCTCTTACAGCGCCCAGGATCCCTTAGTCAGCCCTAAAGCAAGAGAGCAAGAAATGTGCAGGTGCTAAGATATAGGTTACATGGAGAGAAATGCTTAAGTGATACTCATAAATAGGGAGAAATTTGCGCTCTGTGCATCAGGTGCTTACGGAATACCGCATGGATTAAAGGAAAGTACATGAAGTGAATGTAAGTAAAAACTACAGTCACACAGTTGTAAGTAAAACTGTTTGAAATGGGCTGCCAAGAGTTGCTATGGGTATCCTATTAAAAAGTGTAAAAATAAATAATTTTCTTCATATTGCAGATCATTTTAGACCCCTAGCCTAGCAGTTGAAACATGTTTGATACCCAAGTAAATCATTCAGTTCCTAAAAACGGAATATTATAAATCGTAACTGAAGTAGAAGAGAAATTTGCATATATTCACAACAGTATTCAGAAAGACAAAACTGAGTGCCTTAAAGGAAATTAAAACCGAATACATACTTTCACTCAAATATTCTTCCTAGCATATCTCTGCGCCTGCTTTAATTTTTCGGGTCATTATTTCCTACTCTTTAGTTCCTAACTCTTCAGATGATCATATACATAGATCGAGGGGCAACCATCACTGGGAGATCCGTCATGGCAAAACAATAACATAGTGGAACACTGAGGGTACATCTCGAAGTGATGCTTTGAAGCTGCAACACACTGCTTATTGAAATGAATCAGTATGGCCAGATCAGATTCCGATAAAGGGAAAAGTTTCGGTTCGCAATTGTTTCACGCATTGTAAGCTGAAATTTAATACAATTTCATACACATACTATTTCAAATGAAACGTAGACGTCCGTTAGCGAAATTTTCACAGATAATATGTACCCGCAATGATAAATTTTTCTTTTGCCACTAATACTTTCAAGTGCTCTACGTCTTACTCGAAACGTTTTCCTATAGGATTTCAGTCAGACCGCAATCACTTATGCATAGTAACTGTGGACGCACGCCAAAGCAAACAACCTCTGCATTTCAATGTATTTTGTCGGCTAACTTATTTATTAGCTGACACCGATAATGCTACTTTTCTCATCACAGCTTTTCGCATTCGTTAATTATTCAAACCAGAAATTTGCATTATTTACACTCATTATTCATATAAATATATTTGCGTATTTATGTTACTACGTAGTTTTTGATGGCATTTTCGTCCTCGCGTCTGTCTCCACCTCTGGATGTAATACTGATATTTTGTTTGCTACAACAAAAGTTTTTATCCATTCTTAAAAAGGTGTCGGTCATTATACGACTGATATTCAAACATTAAGATTGTTTTTATAATTCGTTTGTCCTTATTGCGGGTGTTGCCATATTTTCCCTCTTAGTTTTGTCCCAACTGTATTTCTATGCGATATTGAATATTGTTTTCCTATGACGTGGCCAAACCGAGAGTTAAAATCACCAGATGAATGTATCTCAACCATTAATCCAATGTTTTGCTGAAAAATGAATCTAATATGCCACCTCTATGTATGTTATGTTTTCGATACTAGGTGAACAGATTGAATTCGCAGTGCTTTATATTAGGAACAAGTAAACCATAAGTATCGGTAATTAACTTCCTTATTTTTTTCTCTTTTAATCAATGCTATGCTAGGGATGGACATAGTCGACGGAAAATCAACAACACAAATAATCAGTCTAACGCAGTATAGCGTAGTACAAAAATTTTCTGTTACTAGAAATACAGCTGTAAGGTTATTGCGACTAATTAACAACACAGCCCTGGGGGAAAATTGTTCCCAACTGTGCCGCTAATTCATATTTGACTCGAGTATTTTGTTGCCATGGTCCCAAGCGCACATGAACTCCTCTCAACTGTAAAGCTCTTAAAGTCCAACTTTCCCGGGCAAAAATAACTCTTTTCTCAAGGCTGAATACAAACTAGATGTTCGCATTCATTGAGCGTTCCATAGCAAATAATATGGAAAACAGTATCTGAATGAACAAGAGATGTCATTGCTCTGAAGAAGGAAGTCACTGCTTTGTGGACACTGTGTGGCCTATGAAAAACTGATCCGCGCTTGCAAGTAACAATTCTGTTTTCTGCGTGCTAAATTGTTACCCAATGTGGTAGAAAGACAAACTGTAGTAGATATTCAAAGATTAAAAGTGTTGTGCCACTGCTGGAGTACAGAGATGAGATATTCAAAGACAAAGACATGGTTGATGAAAAGAAAACAGGAGAGTGACCTACTAAATATGTATTTGAGCTTTTGACTTTAATGAGTTAGCTTTGATTCATTTGGTCACCTCTGATGTTATATACTGCACCGTAGTAACGTTAGTTATTCAAGAAACCAACTAAGAACATTAGATTAGATTAGTTTTCGTTCCATAGATCCGTGCTATCCTCGTGGATGTGGAACATGTAAATTTTTTTTTAAGCTGAAATAACAATACTAATAGTATGAATATATACAATACATCATTTGTTTCTATTAAAAAATTCGTCAATGGAGTAGAAAGAGTTGGCCACTAGTAAGTCTTTCAGGCTCTTTTTAAACTGATCTTTATTTGTAACTAAATTTTTTATGTTTACTGGTAAATTATTGAAGATGAGTGTTCCTGAGTAGTGGACCCCTTTTTTAACTAAAGTAAGTGGTTTTAAGTCCTTGTGCAGATCATTTTTCTTCCTGGTATTGTATGTATGAACTGAGCTGTTTGTTGGAAAAAGAGATATATTATTTAGAACAAATTTCATTAATGAGTAAATATACTGAGAGGCAGTAGTTACTATACCCAGTTCTTTGAAGAGGTTTCTACAGGACGTCCGTGAATTTACTCCACAAATAATACGTATTACACGCTTTTGGACTCTGAAAACTTTTGTTTGACTTGAAGAGTTACCCCAAAATATTATACCATACGACATTATGGAATGAAAGTAGGCAAATTATGCAAGCTTTTTTTCATTTTTATGTCGCCTATGTCTGCTAACACTCGAATTGCAAATACAGATTTGTTAAGGCGTTTCTGCAGTTCTGTGGTGTGCTCTTCCCAACTGAATTTATTATCAAGTTGTAATCCTAGGAATGTAAGACTGTCAACCTCTTCTATCTGCTCTTCTTTGTATTTTATGCATATGCTGGGTGGAAACCTCTTACAGGTTCTGAATTGCATATAGTGAGTCTTTGCGAAGTTTAATGTCAGTGCGTTCGCTTTAAAACAAGATACTAAATGTCCTCTTACGAACTATTGCCTTAACAAAGTAGTGCAAGAGCGCGTAACAGATCTCCTTGTGAAGCTGACATAGGTGATGTACGCTTTGGTTGTACTACGTACAAAAAGCTGTTAATACAAATAGTAATTTGTATAAACTTTTCTCTTGGAGAAAATCAATATGTTTCCGATGCGTTAATGACCCAGTTGTTCTCAATTTATCATACACATATTTAAATGTACGTGTAGGGTGAGTATGTTGAGGATATCTTTCAGTGTATAAGTCTCTATCTCTCACAGAATGTCTTTGGCATTCTCCTTAAATGAGAAGCATATCTACTTGTTCTTCGAAGGAATACATCATTCAAATTCGCTTGATTCGACAAAATTAGTCTTACCGTTCGTATTAGCGTTGTATTGGGTAACCGTTGATTGGTGTTTACATATCAATGGCAAGTTAGATGGATACGCCGTATTCGACGAATATTTACTATCTGCACGATATACGAGAGCGAATTGTCACACCATACGCTTCGATAAGTGCCGTAGTGGTAATGAATACCACTCAGTCCATGATAAGAAGATTGCAGCACTCCATTGATACCAATCGTCATTACTTCTAACAGCTTCTGTAAATAGACGTTCGTGCCACCTTTTTGACCTTTGTTGATCTTCAAAGACCTTACTGTTACACATCACTGGATTCGTCTCGATAGCCGCTATCAGATAATACCAGACTATAGAATCCCATTTAAAAATACGAAGTTGACAGTCATATCTCTGCCGCGACCCCTTCTAGCAACAAAAATAACCGACCTCATATTATGGGTCCCGTTGTCCCATACAACATTCGTCCCACAAACTTTTCAGCTCCTATCATACTTTATGAGTTATTCTAGATGGCAATAATTAGTGACTCACCCTATATATATATATATATTACTTATTAGCTTTAATCGTACTATACTCTATATGCCGTATTGTAATAAGTGCTTTACGTCATGTATACCTGATTACCCATTCCTGATGGACTGTGGCATGCAATGTATCTAAGCAACATCTCAGTTGCTCTCATTAGCAGTTGGAGCCAAATCATCTGTTCCGTTCACCGCCACCAACTACCATTATGATATTAAAAAACTAACTGAGAACATAATTCTAAATGTCCACTAATGAACTATTATCTTAGGAAAGTAGTGCAAGAGAGCATAACAAATCTTCTTTTCATTTTGATTATGTATCTGTAGTTTATACGTTACTACTATTATCCGATTTCCCTCTAAATCGATTCTGTATTTATATTTCAGTACACATATAAATGATCTGAAGATGGTCACAACCTGAGCGAAAACAGTTACCATTAAAAATAACTACTTTACTGCGGTCAAGACTGATTTAGTACATTTTAAAATTTATAAAAAAAGTCATCGGAAACGAAAGAGGGATTTAAATATTTACTAATCCGTCAACTGCGAGGGTGGGAAAAGAAATCGTCGGGTCATTCTTAAGAGATCCACCACTGCATTCGTCTCAGTCGGTTTAGATAAATGACGATAAGTCTAGAAAGAGTGTAGCAACTCGACGTGGCATAGATTCAACAAGTCATTCGAAGCCCCCACTAGAAATATAGAGTCATGCTACCTGTATATACGTCCATAATGGCGAAAGTGTTGACAGCGCAGGACTTTATGGGCGAACTGACTTCCCGGTAATGTCCCATATATGTTCGATGAGATTCATGTCGGTTGATCTGGGTGACCAAATGATACTCTCAGGTTGTCCAGAATGTTCTTCAAAGCAATTGAGAACAACTGTGGCACAGTGACATGGCGCATTGTACCCATAACAATTTATTCATTATTTGGGAACTTATAGTCCATGAATGGCAGGAAATGGTCTCCGTAGCTCAACATAACCGTTTGGAGTCAATGATAGATTCACTAGGACTACAGGCCCCAGTCCACTCCATGTAAACAAAGCAAACATTCTTATGGAGCCACCATAAGCGAGGAGAGTGCCTTGTTGCCATTTAGAGTCCACGGCTTTGTGAAGTCTGCACCATTCTCTAACCATACGATCAGCTCTTACCAACTGAAATCGGTACTCGTCTGACTTGGACACGGATTTTAGAGTCAAGTAGCATCAAATAAATGTGGTCAGGAACCCAGGAGGGGCACTGCAAGCGCCATCGTGGTGTTAGCAAAGGCACTCGTGTCGGTCGTCTACTGCCGTAACCCATTAACGCCGTATTTTACCGCACTGTCCTAATGGATACGTTGGTCGTACGTCACACACTGATTTATGCGGTTATTTCAAGCGCAGCTGTTTGTCTGTTATATCTGGCAACTCCACGCAAACGCTCAGCTCTCTGTCATAAAGCCAAGGCCTTTGGCTACTGTGTTGCCTATGGTGAGAGGTAGTAACTGGAATATGATATTCTCGGCATATTGTTGACACTGTGGCTCTCGTTAATATTGCGTTCCTCAACGCTTTCCGAAATGGAATCTCCCATGCGTCTAGCTCCAACTACCATACCGCGTCAGAGTCTGTTAATTCTTGTCGTTCCGCCCTAATCACGTCGGCAGCCTTTTCGCATGGATCATTGGAGTACGCATGACGGCTCCGGCAATGTACCACCCTTTTATACCTTGTGTACGGGATACTACCGTTGTCTGTATATGTGCATATCGCGATCCCATGACTTTCGTCACTTCAGTGAATCTATAAATTCAGCAATCTTTGTCTGTCTGATCATCGTATTTCATCTGTTATGAAGAGGCTTAAAATTCTGCAAATCCGACACTCTTATGTCCACAACGACAGGCGTAAGAATTCAATTTGAAGGATGATGTTACCCTGTGATTGATATGGCGTGCAGTGTTACAATAAAGAATGTTACTTCTCATTTTGTATTTATTTTCGTGAGAATATCAGTTACACTTTCTAAAGGAGAGAGGAGGCAGTAAAGCGATGTGTTTACTAAATACAAGATGTTTGCAAAGATTTCAGGCCACGTGAGGGTTGACTTTAGAGCAGCAATACAGATATTAACTTGTATCAGTAATATTAAATTTAAACAAATCGATTTACTGAAGCAGCTAGCTTGTAATCATCGCAGCGAAAATATGTCTGTTTCGTAAAGCTACTGAAACGTTCTACAACATGGCAAGTGCCACTGGTTACGAACCATGCAGTATACACAAAAACTAAACATAATCAACTTAATTAACCTCTCTGTGGCTCCTGCGAATTTCAGGTGTAACATATTTATCAAACAGCACTGAGGGGTCTCCGTTAGTTACTCGAGGTGCTCTTCCTTCAGGGACAATTAATTCTGGTGTAACAAGATGCCAATAACTGTGCTTTTGTTCCTTACAAGTATTAAAATAGGCCTCCTGCCTCTAATATTTGCTTCGGTCCATATCGCCTTCACAACACATTAAAAATGTCAAACAGATGCAAAAAAAAAAAAAAAGGCACATGAAAATTATAAAATACGGAACAGGTTTCACTAATAAAATTAAACTGTTCTGCCACACATCGTATGCACATGTAATTTCGTATATAGTACACACTTTTGGTGTGTATGTAAATTATTGGAGTGGTAACAGCAGAATGCATTTGTATTGATCACATTTATTATTATTTCCAGGCCAGGTAGATACCTGAATGGCGTGAACCGCGTCAGGAGCGATGGTTGTGAAGGACACTGATGTGCTGCATATGCATAAGAGACCACGTTACCAGCACTTCAAATGGTCTGAAACGGTCCTTTCCCTTTGATTGGCTTGTCGAATATTGCAATATCAAGATTTGTGGGGCGTTCGGATGTGACAATGACAATACGTTGGAAAGAATGGAAACCTGAGTTCAAGCATACTCATCGTAAACGTTGTGGTCGAATACGTCTGATCACCACAAACCTCCGTATGTAGTGCCACAGACACATAGTAACTCCATCGCATCCACGCCGGCCATCCAGCAATAAATAATGAAGTCCCTTCAACATTCTGTGTTATTCCGCTGCACGGGTCTGAGACTACCAGCAGCCTGGCTGGGGAATTACCGCCACGTGGGGCTGCCTTAATCTTCACAAGACAAAGGGCCGTATTTTGAGGTGTAAAGTGACTGGTAAGTATTGATGACTAATTTTGTTCTGTGACGAATTGCTGTTCTGTACGACGCTGGTAAACCATCGTCGGCGAGTACAGCGGCGGCCAGGAGAGGCGAAAGGCACAACGGTACATCACAGACATTCTACGTCCTCACATTTTACCTCCAATTCAACAGTATGGTGGTGCTGTTTCTCAGTAGGCATTCACATTGTCTGCAAGACACCCAGAAATTTCCACAAAACAACGTACGTGGTATCAAAGCGGACGCCAACTCCGTCCCAGTGCTAGAATCCTCAATATCGAGTGTCCGTTACAACAGTTGTGGTTCATCTTGCCACGGATGAGGATACGACGGATTTATGACACCACTACCAACCGGATCAATGCATCTATCTGAGTGAAAGACTGTGTAGCATCATAGTGATAACTGGATCATATTGCAGTACCAAGATCTTTATAGGTTCGACTTGATTTTCCAAGCACCAGAATAATGTCACATACCCTCCCAAATCATCAAGTTCCTTTTTTTCTTCCTCCAGCCATCCTAGGTACTTCACTTTCTTTATCGAAAAGAACTCACGTACACAGGGTGACGGTAATTTCAGTTCCACTTTTAAAACGCTATAAAAAAAGAGCCACTGGTATGAATGGCGTTAATTTTGAATGTAATAATATCGAAGAATGGGAAAAAGTCGTAAAAACAAAAAATTACGAAATAGTCCCACTAGATGGAGCTGTAAGACTGATAACGTAATTGCGTCCGGCTCCAAATGATATAAGAATCGCAGTGAGTTGCACATTAAACCAAAGGTACTGGACAATGTGCATGACAGCACAAGTTTGGCATTCAACAATTGCGGCAGTGTTAACTAGGTAAGCCCAGCCACCACAGAAAGGTTATGTGAGATCTGATGAGGAAAACAGTTTTTATTGTCCTGGGGCCAGAAACCGAATGAAAAGCAAGAGTCGTTTTTTAACTGACCTGAGACCGGCGTCAGACATGTTCAGTATGCTGTCCGCGTTTACTGCCACTAGTACAAATCGAGATACAGCATGTTCCGCAATGGATCAGAACGTATCCGGGTCCACGTTCAGTATGAGTTCTGCAGTACGTGTCTTTAATTAAACTACGTTTGTAATGGGAACACTGACCACACTATCTTCAGGATAATACTTCAGTCAGAAGTCACGCGAATGAAGATCAAGTGAACTGGACAGGCAGTGTGTGGGGAAATGATGGCTCATTATTTATTTACAATGTGCCTCTGCAGTAGCTACTCGGAGGTCTGTGCAATGTGCGGAGCGCCATCTTGAATGCAAGTGATACTGCCCAAACATCCACGCTGTTGAATGACTGGAACGACATTGGTGCGCAAAAGACCATCATAGCGTTTGGTAGTAACACTATAGGTAACAGACACAGCAGGACCAATCTCCTCGAAGAAATATGGCCCTACGATAAACGATGCCGTCAACTCGCACTGCACAATCGCTTTTACACAATGAACCAGTAGCGGTTGAATTGCGAGCAGAGTTTCCGTTGCCCATATCCTGTTATTCTGTGTACTGGCATGTCCTTGGAGATGAAAATGGGCTTCATCTGCCCACAAAATGTTCCATCACCGTTCATTACTCACCTCCATTCGAGCATGAAATTCTAGAGCACACGCTTGTCTTACTGCTATGTAAGCATCAGGCAACTTCCGCACATGAGTAATTTTGGGTGGATTGTAGTGTCCGAGACAGCAAAGGACTAGGAAGAGCAGTTGAACGGAATGGATAGTGTCTTGAAACGAGGGTATAAGATGAAAATCAACAAAAGCAAAACGAGGATAATGGAATGTAGTCGAATTAAGTCGGGTTATGCTGAGGGAATTAGATTATGAAATGAGACACTTAAAGTAGTAAAGGAGTTTAGCTATTTGGGGAGCAAAATAACTGACGATGGTCGAAGTAGAGAGGATATAAAGTGTAGACTGGCAATGGCAAGGAAAGCGTTTCTGAAGAAGAAAAATTTGTTAACATCGAGTATAGATTTAAATGTCAGGAAGTCGTTTCTGAAAGTATTTGTATGGAGTGTAGCCATGTATGGAAGTGAAACGTGGACGATAAATAGTTTAGACAAGAAGAGAATAGAAGCTTTCGAAATGTGGTGCTACAGAAGAATGCTAAAGATTAGATGGGTAGATCACATAACTAATGAGGATGTATTGAATAGAATTGGGAAAAAGAGGAGCTTGTGGCACAACTTGACTAGAAGAAGGGATCGTTTGGTAGGACATGTTCTGAGACATCGAGGGATCACCAATTAGTATTGGAGGGCAGCGTTGAGGGTAAAAATCGTAGAGGGAGACCAAGAGAGGAATTCACTAAGCAGATTCAGAAGGATGTAGGCTGCAGTAGGTACTGGGAGATGAAGAAGCTTACACAGGATAGAGTAGCATAGAGAGCTGCATGAAACCAGTCTCAGGACTGAAGACCACTACAACAACAGTAGTGTAGGACGTTCCGTTAAATTTTACGCACCGTATTCACAGGCGTGTCTAATATTTGTGCAACTCCCCGTGCACTGTGTGTTTGCACACCACTGGTCGACCCCTCTTGCAGTCCTGTGGCCACATCTGAAGTCGGATCAATTGTTTTACTAACTCAGCCACAATTCACCACAACAGAACTTGTCTTTTCGAATTAAGAAATCATTTTCTGCAGGCAGTTGGAAGACATTGAACAAACGCCTTCTCTCATACCCTTGACTGTAAGGCACTTCGACAGAGCTACCAGTGCAGTCACCGTTCTTGTAAATGGGATTTACAGGCGGCGTGCGATCCTGCATTGAAAGTCATATAGAGCGTCTCGGATGCAAAGTACGGAACAGCCATTTTTTTTTTTCCTTTATTGTATTTCAATTCCCCATCGGGGCGGGCTGGCAGCAGCATAGGCGCTGCTCTTCAGCCGAAAGACATAGAACAAAACAACAGAAGACAGTTAAAAACAGCAAAGGAGAGAATAAGGTGAACATAGATATAAAAAAGGGGAACATCATGGAAGGCAATAGACAAAAAAACGGGGTGACTAAAATGGAGATAAAAAACTGTTTAAAAGTAGCACACACAAAAAGCCACACACTGCGACGGTTAAAAGAACACGAGGCACAGTATGACTGGAGCATAAAGTTAGCGACGTAAGGCATAGCACATAATGTAACACTGACGGCGAACCGCAAGGCAGGACACAATTAAAATCACACCTCTTGACGCACACGAGAAACAGCACTAAACAACACTGATGTGGCACACTGATGAAGAGCAACACAGAGGACCTGCCAGGCGCTAGGAGATGAGGGAGACCTGAAGAAGGGAGGGAGGGGAAGAGATGGGGGAGGGGACCAGGGGGCACGTGGAAGAGGGCCAGGGAGGGAGGGATGTGGGAAGGAGAGAGGCAAGTATGGGGTGCAGGGTCTCAGGGGAGGGGTGGACAGAGGAAAATCCGCTCTGGGAGAAGGAGGAAAGAGGGAAAGGGGCCCTGGGGAGGGGGGGGGACAAGGCCAGGTTATAGTTGGAAGGAAGGGTACATGTCACGGCGAAGTTCGTCATCCGGGAGGGGGAGGCGTTGGAAATTGCCCTGATGAAGGAGATGGAGGGTATGGAGGTGGAGAGAGGGAGGGATACAGCGATAGAGGCGCGGCAACGGGCGGGGGGTGGAGAGGAAGGAGGAAACCAGAGGGTGGGGGGGATCAAGCCTGCGAACAATGTAAAGGATGCGGAGATGTTGGAGGAACAGGAGGAGGTGGGGGAAGGGGATCAGTTCATACAGGAGCCGTGTGGGGGAAGGAAGGCGGATACGGAAGGCAAGGCGGAGCGCATGGCGTTCAAGGATTTGGAGGGCCTTGTAAAAGCGGGTGGGGGCGGAGATCCAGGCAACGCTGGCATAACAGAGGATAGGACGGATGAGGGATTTGTAGGTGTGGAGGATGGTAGAAGGATGCAAGCCCCATGTCCGGCCAGACAGGAGTTTCAGAAGGCGGAGGCGGGAATGGGCTTTCTGCTGGATGGTCAGGAGATGAGGGGTCCAGGTGAGGTGGCGGTCAAGGGTGAGGCCAAGGTATTTCAGGGTGGGGGTGAGTTGGAGAGGACGACCATAAAGGGTGAGGTAGAAATCATGGAGGCGGAAGGAGCGAGTGGTGCGCCCTATGATGATTGCCTGGGTTTTGGAGGGGTTGAGACGGAGGAACCACTGGTTACACCAAGTGGTGAACTGGTTAAGGTGGGTTTGGAGGGTACGTTGAGACCGTTGAAGGGTAGGATAGAGAGCCAGGAAGGCGGTGTCATCAGCATACTGGAGAAGGTGGACTGGTGGGGGTGGCTTGGGCATATCAGCTGTATACAAGAGATAAAGGAGAGGGGAGAGGACAGAACCCTGGGGGACGCCAGCCTTGGGATAAAAGATACGGGAGTTGGTGTTGTGGAGGGTGACATAGGAAGGACGGTGCGAGAGGAAGGAAGCGACCAGACGGACAAAATTGATAGGCAGGGCGTAGGTTTGGAGTTTAAAGAGGAGACCGGGATGCCATACACGGTCATAGGCATTTTGGAGGTCAAGGGAAACAAAAATGGCGGAGCGACGGGAGTTGAGCTGGAGGGACAGAAGGTGAACAAGGTTGAGGAGTTGGTCGTCAGCAGAGAAGGAGGGTCGGAAGCCACACTGGGTAAGGGGGAGAAGGTGGTGTTGAGCAAGGTGCTGATGGATACGGCGGGAGAGGATGGATTCAAAGACCTTACGGAAGACGGAGGTGAGGCAGATGGGACGATAGGAAGAGGCGGCAGAAGGGGGTTTGTTGGGTTTGAGGAATAAGAGGACGCGGGAGGTCTTCCACAGGTCAGGGTAGAAGCCAGTAGAGAGGACGACATTATAGAGATGGGCGAGGACAGTCAGGAAGGAATAGGGGCTTTCGCGAAGGTGACGGTAGGTGACACAGTCGTGACCAGGGGCCGTGTTGCGTTTGGACCGGAGGATAAGTTTAATGTCTTGTGCTGTGATGGGAGTGTTTATGTCGGAGGGGGGCAACTGCCCCAAGTACTGGAGACTAGGAGCAAGAGGAGCGACCGAGGTATCAGCACGTTCCATGACCGTGGGGAAAAGAGAATAATCAAAGTGGGGATCATCGGGGATGGAGAAGACCTCGGAAAGGTGGGAAGCGAAGTGGTTGGCCTTACTGAGGTTGTCAGGAAGGGGGCGATCGTTATGGAGAAGGGGGTAGTGGGGAGCGGAAAGGGAACCAGTAAGACGATGGAAGGCGGACGGAACAGCCATGTATCCAGTGTCTTTTAATTTATATATTTTGCCGCTTACAGCGCTGACTAGCCGTTAAATTTTTCGTTTTTTTAACGTTTCCCTCTTCTTCAATAATATTGCGATCAAAATGATATCAATCTGAGCAGTGTTTTTTGTTTTACAGCATTCTGAAACTGGAACGTTATTTATTATCACGCCGTATACAGGGGTAGACCGGGGTGAAACGACCTCTTGGGGTATCATGGTAACGCTCTGTGGCTTCGCAGTTAGTGCTTCCATCCAGCGGACAATTCGTGAATTAAGAGCTCACATGAGTCTAAGGTTACACCAATGATATAGTTCCGCCGTGGGTTCTGCAACAAGATTTACTGAAGAAAACTTCGCTTTATGTACTGTTTATCTAAGGTAAGTTCTAAATCTGTAATTGTTTATGTCACGCTGTGTGCCTCTAAAGTGAGTCACAAATATTTCGGCCTTTAAAGCAGTTTATAAGGAAGTTGTATTCGCTTTGTTGTTAGTGTACAAGATGGCGTTTTCCCGCAACGTTGTTCTTGGTGCAGGACGAGTGTTTGGGGCAAAATGATGTAGGAGGGATCATTACACCCCGGAGGGATCATATTATCCCATTAATAAGTTATTACATATAAATAAGCCGACTTTTCTATTTTGATGTATGCTTTTACTTAACGACGTACTTAATTGTACAGTTTCATGCGATTATTTCTTTAAGTGTTTCAATTTTCAGATCCAACAATGGTGCGTACTTACGTTCGGAAAACTGATCGACAAAGCTGGTGTGCTGACGATATGAACAACGCCTGTAAAAATAGCAAGTAGGAATTTTAATGTCCCTAGAATGGCACTAAAAAGAAGAGTAACAGGAAAAAATACATCTGCTGTGCAAGATAAGAAAGTCTTAGGAAATTATAAACCTGTTTTCACTCAATGCCAAGAGGAGGAACTGGTTAACCATATCATGGATACGGAAACAAGATTTTATGGTCATATATCCTTATGAACCAGAAATCTTTACTGATGCAGACTTTATAGGTGCAGAAACTACCAACCAACTAGAAGATCAGTCAAATTGCGAAGCAATGGAAACTGAAAGCGGTTCTAAAATCTTAATTGAAGAATGCACACCACATGCACAGTCTTCTATCAATCTGGAATCAGGGTCTGCTGAGCCTACAACACATGAGCATCACTCAACAATCACAACTTCTGTTGAATATGACCTATCAGGTTTAGATATTTCTCTACCAGGACCAAGTGGAGTGGGCGCATCTTTATGTAGGAAAACATCATTTGGTACAACATTTCCAGCCCAAATCATTCCAGTTCCCAAAATGAAAGGACAAAGGTGTGTTAAGGAGAGGCAGAGGGGTGGCGCAAAAATACTGACTAGCAGTCCACACAAAAATGCGTTACTAGAGGGAAAGAAGGATGATTTACAGAAAAAGATACACCTACAGAGACCTAAACGTAAACAAGTTCATGTAAACATATCTGATGGCTCTTTGCAAAGAAGAAAAGAAACATCTGAGAAGACGGGAAAGTCACGCATGCTACAGAGTTGTGAGACTGACGATCTTGAGGATGTCTACGACGATGGTAACCCGGAGTATATTTACTGCAAAGGAACGGAATCAGAATGGGTACATGAACCAGGCGCCTGCTTCAATGGCTCATATGCTGCAATGTGCGTAAAGTAAGTGGTGAAGGTTAGATTATGTGTCAGGGCTGTAAAAACTGGGCTCATTAGGAATGTCCTGGAGTTGACGTGATATGGACTTCATTTGTGATTTTTGTAGGAACAGAAATGTTCTGGCAAGTAAAAGGAAGTTGAATATGTAAACAGCTTCGTATTCATTTTGTTCATTTTGTATTTTAAATGATAGCCTTGAATATTTTATATTTTAACTTTGTGACAATGAATCGAAATTTAATATCCCCCTTAACTAGTTGCGTTTATGTAAAATAATATGTTTCTTCATACATTTCATAGTATAAGTTGAATAATATATGCATTTAATTTACTAAAACAAACATAATTACAAAGAACGCAGTAAGCTGCAAATTATAACCCAGGGGATCATTTTACCCCAAAGGTTCAAATGGCTCTGAGTACTATGGGACGTAACATCTCAGGTCATCAGTCCCCTAGAACTTAGAATTACTTAAACCTAACCAACCTAAGGACATCACACACATCCATGCCCGAGGCAGGATTCGAACCTGCGACCGTAGCGGTCGCGCGGTTCCAGACTGAAGCGCCCAGAACCGCTCGGCCACCAACGGCCGGCTTTTACCCCAAAGACCAGGGCCAAAATGATCCTTTACATTAAAACTATCTGTGCATTTATTCTCAACTACATTTAAGTTTCAAAATTTTAAAAGCAAGTTAAATAACGAATAAAATATGTGCAAAACATAAACCCAATGGATTTTATAAAATATTTTGAATATTACCCAGGGTAAATGGAGGACTCCTTAAATGGATCGTTTTGCACTGCTCTCCCATATATATATGTAGGGACAGTGTAGCAGACTGACCGGCCAGAACATTGTGACCATCGATATAAACCCGGCAACGCGACACCCACCTGGTGAGGAAAGACTGCTAGTCGGACACAAGCATGGTTCACGTAGTATCAGTGAACGTGCTGTCGTGTGTAGAATGGGGAAGGCGCTGCGTTGCACATCAAATGCTACACCAATTTTCACGTTACTCTAAGTTTTCACATGTATGACATGGTGATGCCGCCCTGTGATGTAAGCACCTTTGATTTCTATTTCAATGGATTTTCCACCCTGTAACATCTTATATCTGATCCTCTTATATCGATATGAGATGAAGATGTGTTTCTTTTCTTTATATGGAAATAATAACTTTCTGAAGAAGAGAAATTTGTTAACATCGAGTATAGATGTAAGTGTCAGGAAGTTATTTCTGAAAGTATTTGTATGGAGTGTAGCCATGTATGGAAGTGAAACATGGACGATAAATAGTTTGGACAAGAACAGAATAGAAGCTTTCGAAATGTGGTGCTACAGAAGGATGCTGAAGATTAGATGGTAGATCACATAACTAATGAGTAAGTATTGAATAGGATTGGGGAGAAGAGAAGTTTGTGGCACAGCTTGACCAGAAGAAGGGATCGGTTGGTAGGACATGTTCTGAGGCACCAAGGGATCACAAATTTAGCATTGGAGGGCAGCGTGGAGGGTAAAAATCGTAGAGGAAGACCAAGAGATCAATACACTAAGCAGATTCAGTAGGATGTAGGTTGCAGTAGGTACTGGGAGATGAAGAAGCTTGCACAGGATAGAGTAGCATGGAGAGCTGCATCAAACCAGTCTCAGGACTGAAGACCACAACAACAACAACAACTCCAAGATTGTTGTTATAACATTAATAGATTTGTTCTGGTTGTCTAGCTTCCTGTCAATTTTTCCTGTCTGAGCATTAATTTCTACCGATTGACTCTTGATTTCATTAATCAAAACATTCAATAAATCAGTTAAATTCCCGGAAACTACTGGTTTTACTTCCGTAGCTGGTTCCTCTATATATGTTCCCCGTATTTGTCATAAAGAGGTACAGATTTGATTTTCGCTTTCGATTCCGAAACATTTTCTAAAGTTTGGAATTCCATTTTTGCTCTTTGTTGCGTTTCGGCGGTCGTGTCTTTCATGCTAGCCGCCTGCCCCTGAACAGTGGGTTCCGCGGTGCGTGTTTCCCACTGTTCGAACGATTGTTCCGTATCCAAGTGTCCCTAATTTTGGTTATTGTTGCCTTCACTCATTTTAATAATTTTCAATATAAACGCCAAATCTCCAATATAATTTGGATTATTCCCACTACTTAATCTCGCTGATATATATATAAAGACAGAAATGTCATATCTTGAGGTAACAAAACAAGGGAAAAAATAATAGTACAATAGATGGAAATAGGAGGATATGCTTTTCCGGCGTTACAAGCCGTGAATTTGTTTGAATAGTGTTTATCCGCTATTGCTGTTTTGGTCACTGGAGGTATTTCAATTCCCACTTATGACCTTGTGAATGAAGTATTCTTCGTGTAGAATAGGAATCTGCCTTCTTATGCTGTTAGGGCGTAAGATTGCCTTGCTTTTATTTTCTTTCACAGTTTCTTTTATTAGATGTTCTACTTATGTGGAGCGAATTCATTCACTATTCAATGCTCTTGTATGCACTTAGTAGCGGATATTACAATTTCTAGCAGGAGTCGCAATATAGTAGGAGTAGCACCTCAAGCATTCACTAGTCGGTTTACTCTTTGCTGAGGGTTGTGACCTGTGTTCTTCATTCATTTCGTAGACGACTCTACGACTAGGTGTCTCCATCCACAGCGATCTTCTGCACATCTTTGTATAATGTGAAGAGTTAGGCCGGTAATCTTCGCATGTTCCCGCAGTTTACTTGCTGCTGTTCCTTGTGGTCCTCTGCCTTTGATTTTTGCCTCGCAAGATGGAATTTTTTAATTTATACCCCTCTTCTCCGGACGTGCCCGAGAAACTAGATATATCTTTGACTCGCGAGGACAAATCATTTTGGTGCTACGTTCTTCTATAATAGAAGCATAGGGTCTTCTTTCAGCTGTTGTACACGCTACATTTTCCGCTAACACCTCATCTCGAAGGCATAAATTCGGCCTTTGTCAAAATCTCTCAAGGTGTAGGTATCGCGGACGTACAAGAACTTGGGGAACAGCAATGATTACATGAAGCACATCTTAATTGATTAAAATATTGCCCTTTTCTGTGAGTTTATATATTGCAACCCTACCAAGAACGATTCTATGTTTTATTTCTTTGCTAGCTGAGTACTCGGCGTAGCTCTGGAATGTATTTATTTCAATCTTCTATTCGTCCTTCTCTTCATTTGCTCTCTCGGTATCTCCTCTGGATCCTGTGCATTTCCATCTGCTCTTCCCTCCGTTTCTGTCCATATGCTCCCCCACCCCCCCTCTCACTCTGTCTTCACTCACAATGATGTCCAGTTGCCTCTTACCTTTGCATCTATATCTAGATTCTCCCCTTCACTCTACCGCCTCTATCTCCTCCTCACTTTCCCTGTTCTCCTCCCCCACTCTTTGTGCATCTCGTCTTCATCATGTCTCTATCCATCTTATCCTTTCTCTGTATCCATCTCCTCCATCCCTGTCTGCTTCTGTCCATCTCTTCCTCCCCAATATCGTTCCTGCCGAAATAGATGGTTGTTAATTCATCCCCCAACATTTGCTTGCCGGTACTAACATTCGTACCAAGTTTGGTTGAAATCGATGCAAGGATTTTAGGAAGAACTTCGTATCCATGGATTTACCCACAAACGCACAAGTTACATACATTTCACATATTCTTAACATTCTTCATACCTTATCTGTACCAACATTTCACCTGTATCTCTAGCGAGTTTCGCCCTGCAGATTCGTTTCACGCAGTTCAATACTTGTAATGCCATAGCTCCTAAACTATATGTCGCATTATGATTAAATTTTGAAGGTGTATCTAGTGATATAGGAGGATACTGTGTGTGGTGTGAGTTGTGAATAGAGGTGGTAGTACAGGTGTAATAAATTAAAAAATCATCAATGCGGCGGGAGTGTTTCACGCATCCCAGTGTATATGACGTCATATCTACTGAACTATGTGTCGTACAATGATATATTTCCAAGTGCGTTCAGTTGTATATGTGAATAATGTCTACAATATGCGTTGAAGAATTAGTAGTGAAGAAGTAACAATTGGAAAGGACATGCTTCATGTGGCAGTAATCTTCACCTCCCGCCACCGAGGATTTTTCCCGATAGTAGATCAGTAGATAACATATGTAGAAAATTTGATTGAAATCTATACAGTAACTTAGGAGAAGATGCGGAAGATACATACATATATACACTTTCATATTATGTGAATTACATGATCCTCTGTCAGTTATCGGAGATGCTAGATACACTCAGTCATTCGCTACCTCACGATCCTTTAAACATCGTCTAAGCAGAACTATATCTCAGAACCAAAACCAAGACTTTGTATTCACTCGGAGACCATATCACTAAGATCGTTCTCTTGCTATGAGGATAATATTATCTGCAAAGTAGGCTGCTGTTTTTCCTGCCGTCAATTGAAATTCCATTAACCCAGCCATCCAGTGCGTCCCTGGTGAAATGCTCTATATAGCTATTACAGAACTTAGGCGACAGCATGCAGTCTTATCTGACACCATTTGCCAAGTCGAAAATCGAAGTATTCATCACGAAAATTTGTGCTAGCATTTTGACTGCTATAAATATGCTTTGACAGTGATACTAGTTGATTTGGAGCCACAGACTCGTTTACCACATGCGAGAACTACTCTTGTTTGATACAATCAAAAGCCACTTTATAATCTTCGAGCCAAATGAAGTCAGGGACATAGAATTCACAATGTTTTTCAGTAATCTTACTTAAATTAATGATTGTCTCTTAAGTACCTTTACCTGTCACAAACTCAGCTTGATCTGCAGAAATTGGAGACTGCAGGAATATCCTTAGGTGTTGATTCATTATGTAGAGGAGGATTTACTAGAATGCGATGTAGATGCTATAGTTGGGTAAGTGGAGCAGTGCCTAAATGAATCTTTTTTGTGAAGAGGAATTAGTAGTTCAGTCTTATTAAATGTAGAGCATGCATCCCTTGGTCTACCACTCCAGTCAGCATTTCTCTGGAAATTCCATCTTTCTCTAGGGCTTTCGCTTCTTTCGAATGGTGTTCTCGATTCCAGACAAAGAAATGTCAGCTTCTGTGTCTGATTCCATATTACTTCCTTGGCAGTACAGGGTTCTGCAGAGTTGTTTCCACCTAACAATTGTTTCTTTCTTGTCACTCCCAAGATATTGTTTTACATCTTCCATCCTCCTACTCTCATGGAATGCTGTATACCTTCTTTAAGTGTGTATACGTTTCATTTAGTTTTTGAAACTAGACTACTTCATTACCAATACTGGAACTGTAATGCGTCTTGTGAGTTTCGCAGCTCTCCGCATTTTGCAGCAAAGTACTTTGAATGCTCCTTCAATTCAGTAGTTTGAATGCAATGTTTCTTCAGTGGGCTCCGCTCTTCGATGAGTATTAGAGTAGTGGTCGAAATCCAGGGATTCTTCGCTTGAGGGATCTTAGTAACCTGCTCAGGAGCGGACGAACTGACTATGTCCCTCATTTTACCCCATGCTTGTGGAGTTATTCCATCGTCCGTTATTTTCTTGAGTTTTGGTCTTAATCTTTCTCTAAACTGTTCTAGACTAGTTTCGTCTGTCATATGAACCTGTCTTTATTCTAAATATATTTGCAGCTTCTCCATGTTAATTCATGCAATCCCAAACTACTTGCATAGTACGAACAGGAGAAAGTTGTTCGGTACATCCAAATAAAGCATTTAGTTACAGAACAAAGAAATTTTGTGTCTATATGATACAGAAAACTGAAGTGGCAATTGAGGAAAAGTAGTGGCATGTATTAAGAATATAATAGCTGCATGTTAAGCATACCCGTTACTCATCTACAACACAGATAAAATGTTACCCATCCAAATCCAACAGACTAGAAGCAGCTCAAAATTCGCAAAAAATTACCTTTTGATTCAAATTCCTTTAATGTAAAAGTAAATAGTGACACTGAAGCTGATAACAAAGCGAATTTAACAGCGAAAAGATAATTTTTAAAGAATGAAATCTCGCCAAGTATGCAAAAGCTTCCGCTAAGAAAGGAAATTGCGCAATTTTCTCCTGTAGAAAGCAATTTACCTGAGCAGTCCTACATTCCTATCAGTTGTAACAGATATAGCAGATCAGAAAACATAGGAAGTATCAACAGAACAACATACAACAGAGGAAATTAAATGTACTCTTAAGAAAAAAACTGGAGGATTACACAGCACACACACAAACACGAACTCAGCATATTCCAACACACATTTTACTCAAGAGCAATGAATAACTCTGACAACAACTAAGTGAAGTAGATACATATTTGTCAGAGAAATGTCGTAAATATAATATTAACAAGAATTAATTAACAAATGCATACACTACGGACATCATAATAGAAAGAAAACATTTTACAACACAAGAAGAAAACAACTAGACCAGTGATATAATCAAGAAACTGATAATCGAACAAGTAACGGTCTTCGTAAAAAAAGAGGAAACGCATAGAATGAGAAAGGACAACAAAGGTGACTAACTGTTAAGTCAACAACGAAAAACTTCTGGAAAGAAGAATGTAGCCACAAAAGCAACAAAATTGAACTGTAATACATATGTGATACGTGGTATTTACTGGTATTAAGGGAAACATAGAAGGGAGCCACCAATGTAACTTTCTTTTCACACAAGCTGGTTATTTAACAATATATAACCATAAATTTGTTTCCTGTACCAATTATCAGATTTGTGAAATGAATAAGCTTTTACAAGAAAACTCAAAATAAGAACAACACGACAATAATCACAAGGGCCCAGACCTGCAGCCCGACTGTTATCGAGTGAAACAGCGGTGTTTACTGCCGCGCTGGATACAGTTTCTCTTATTCAGTGCCCCTCTGCAACACATGAAAACGTGTAAGTAATATTGATGACAAGAGTGCTCCAATTACTCAAATAGATGACGTAAAACTTTTTCCCTTCTTTTTTTTTTTTTAATTTGGACATTGTATATCGAAAGGTGCGGGGTTAAGATGCGCACCTACGCTTAAAGGTTAAACAAATTAGGAAACAATAATGACAGTCATAGCGTGTAGGCTTTCACGGCCGGTGTCTTCAGTAATTAAAACTTCCGGGCTAAGAGGCCGTGGTCCAATAGTAGAAATACTTCTCCCTGACGTTTCGTTGCCAGCTGCGGGCAACATCATCTGAGGTGAGTCTACGACTGGCTGCTAGGCCTTTTTTTTTTTTTTTTTCTTTATTGTGATTTCATTCCCCTGCCCCATACGGGCAGGGGAGGGCTGTCAGCAGCACAATCCGCCGCTCTTCAGCCGAGCGATATGACGTGTAAAACAAGAATAAAATAATACATACATAAGGAGGTAAAAAGGGGGAACATAAAACAGAGTAAGGGGAGAAAATGGAGGTAAAAATACACTGATATGTAGACGGTCATTGGGGACAGTTAAAAAAGTCACCAGAAAGTTAAAAAACACAATTGGTGATTCTTAAAACACATGGAAGTCACTAGTTGCTCAGGCACAGGTTAAAAGTCGGCCACAGTATTAAAAACACTCCGAAACAACACACTTAAAACCCACTCGGAGCACACACGACGAAGAATAAAACTACCAGGTGGGACCTGCCGAGGGAAAGGGCAGAGAGGATGGAAAAGGAGGGGAGAGCATGGGGCAGCTGGGGAAGCGGCGGGAGGAAGGGAGGAGGGGTAACCGTGGGTGCACGAAGAGGCAGGAGACACATGGGGCGGGAGAGGAAAAGGGAAGACAGGGCAGGAGGGAGCGCAGAGACACTGAAAGAAGGCACAAGAGATGGAGGGGGAGGGGAAATCCGCGCAGAAGGAGGGAGGGGGAGGAGAGGGAGCCCTGAGGAGGAGGCAGGAAGAGGGGGTTAGAGTTGGGAGGAAGGGTAGATGTCAGGGCGAAGCTCATCATCCGGGAGCGGTAGACGGTGGAAGTTGTGTTGGGAAAGGAGATGGAGGGTGTGGAGATGGAGAGAGGGAGGGACACAACGGTAAAGGCGCGGCAACTGGTCGGGAGTGGAGACGAAGGGAGACACCAGGGGGTGAGGGGGAAGGGGATGAGGTCATAGAGGATGCGCGTGGGGGACGGAAGGCGGATGCGGAAGGCGAGGCGGAGCGCATGGCGTTCGAGGATTTGGAGGGCGTTATAGAACCGGGGAGGGGCGGAAATCCAAGCGATGCTGGCATAACAAAGGATGGGGCGGATCATGGATTTGTAGGTGTGGAGGATGGTAGAAGGATGCAGACCCCATGTCCGGCCGGACAGGAGTTTCAGGAGGCGGAGGCGGTTGTGAGCTTTGTTTTGGATGGTAAGGAGATGGGGAGTCCAGGTGAGGTGGCGGTCGAGGGTGAGGCCAAGGTATTTGAGGGTAGGAGTGAGGTGGATAGGACGGCCATAAATGGTGAGGTAGAAATCATGGAGGCGGAAGGAACGGGTGGTGCGGCCTATGATGATCGCCTGGGTCTTGGAGGGATTAACATGGAGGAACCACTGGTTGCACCAAGCGGTGAATTGGTCAAGGTGGGTTTGGGGAGTACGTTGGGACCGTTGAAGGGTAGGATAAAGGGCTAGGAAGGCGGTGTCATCAGCGAACTGGAGAAGATGAACAGGAGGGGGAGGTTTGGGCATATCAGCAGTGTACAGGAGATAGAGGAGAGGGGAAAGGACAGAACCTTGGGGCACGCCGGCAGAGGGGTAGAAAGTACGGGAGTTGGAATTGTGGATAGTCACATAGGAGGGACGATGGGAGAGGAAGGAAGCAACGAGACGGACGAAGTTGATGGGGAGAGCATAGGTCTGGAGTTTGAAAAGGAGCCCGGGATGCCAGACACGGTCATAGGCGTTCTGGAGGTCAAGGGAAACAAAGATAGCAGAGCGACGGGAGTTAAGTTGGAGGGAAAGAAGATGGGTAAGGTTAAGGAGCTGGTCGTCAGCAGAGAAGGAAGGCCGGAAGCCACATTGGGTAAGAGGAAGGAGGCGGTGCTGGTTAAGGTGGCGGTGGATACGGTGAGAGAGGATGGCCTCAAAGACCTTACTGAACACGGAGGTGAGGCAGATGGGACGATAGGAAGAGGTAGCAGAGGGGGGTTTGTTAGGCTTAGGGAACAGCAGGACACGGGAAGTCTTCCACAGGTCAGGTTAAAATCCAGTGGAGAGGAGGACATTGTACAGGGTAGCAAGGACAGACAGGAAGGATGGAGGGGATTCCTTGAGGTGACGGTAGGTGATGCCATCATGACCAGGGGCAGTGTTGCGTTTGGAGCGGAGGACGAGTGTGATGTCTTGCATGGTGATGGGAGTGTTGATGTCGGAGGGGGGTAGCCGATCCAAGTACTGGAAGCTAGGGGCGAGCGGGGGGACCGAGGTGTCAGTGCGGTCAAGGACAGTGGGGAAGAGGGAGTAATCAAAATGGGGATCGTCAGGAATGGAGAAGACCTCGGATAGGTGGGAAGCAAAATGGTTAGCCTTACTGAGGTTGTCAGGAAAGGGGCGATCGTCATGGAGGATGGGGTAATGCGGGGTGGGATGGCTACCAGTAAGGCGGTGAAAGGCTGACCAGTACTTGGAGGAGTTGACAGGGAGGGTGGAGTTGAGGCGTGTGCATGTCTGACGCCAGTCCCGGCGTTTCTTTGCTGTAAGGAGGTTCCGGATATGTCGCTGTAATTGCCGGTGGCGGGTGAGAGTATCCCGGTCACGAGTGCGGAGGAAGGAGCGGTAGAGCCGGCGGGATTCACGCAGAAGAAGGACGGCCTGTGGAGGAAGCGTAGGGCGGTGAGGGTGGATGAGTTTGGTAGGGACATGAGCCTCCACAGCGTCAGTGATGGTCTTCTGAAGGAAGGAGGAGGCATGGGTGATGTCATCAGGGTGGTGGAAAGTGAGGGGGTGGCTTTCGGCCTGTGAGGCAATGGATTCCCGGTAGGCATTCCAATTGGCACGGTGGTAGTCATGGACAGACTTTGGAGGGGCTGGTGGGCGGGTGGCTGCAGTGGCAGGACGGGTAGAGGAGATGGTGAGAAGGACAGGGAGATGGTCACTACCGACGGGATCGAGGACATCAACGGCAATGCGACCAAGGAGGTTGGGGGAAGCGAGGATGACATCAGGGGTGGAGTTACTTTCAGGACGGGTGTGCTGTGGGAGAGGAACAAGGTCACCATGGAGGGTGGCAAGGAACTGATGCCACCGCCGAAGGGTGGCAGGGTCACGGCTGTGGATGTTGAGGTCAGCGGCGATCACATAGGTGGAGAAGGTACGGTCAACATGGGAAATGAAGTCAAAGGGGAGAGGAGCTGCGGGGCGAATATAGATAGTGGCACAGGTGACGGTGAGGGAGGGAAAAAAGAGGCTGAGGAGAAGGTGTTCGGTTGGGTCATTGAGGAGGGGTTGTGGCCGGACAGGGAGATGCCGGAGGTGGCCGATAGCGACCCCGCCTCGAGCGAGGGGAAGGGGATTGTCAGTGCGGTGAAGGAGATAAGGGGAGATGCGGACCACATGGTGGGGTTGGAGGAAGGTTTCATTAAGGATGAAGGAGTCAACCTGGTGCTGGGAGAGGGTATGCATGAAGAGGTATTTGTTTGCAAGGAGGGAGCGAATGTTGAGGTAGAGGAGACGATACTGTTGACGAGCCATGAGAGTGGGTGCGGGAAGGGTGCGGGAAGGGGAGAGGGGCTTAAACGAGGGTGTCTAGACGGGTGAAGGTAAAGTGGGCCTGGTTGTGGGAGTATGTGGCGTAGGTGTTTAAGTGGAAAACAGAGCGGGCAGCGAGGGAAATCTGCTGGAGGGTGTGGGGGCGCTGGAAGGGGTGGATGTTCTGCAGGACGACGGTGAGGAACCGGATGATGTCTTCTGCCGTAGGGGGAGGGCGGAGGGAATTGTTAGGGTGGATAGGTGGGTCAATGGGGCGAAGGGGGACAGTGAGTTCAGGGTTGGTGGGAGGGGGCTTGGCTTTGCATTTGGAGGAATAGGTGGGGTGAGGTTCATTGCAGGTGTTGCAGGATGGGGGGGGAGGCGAGGTTGGGACACTGTTTGAGGAAGTGGGAGGCTTTACAATGGGGGCAGGTGGGTGGGTTCTTGCAGTTCTGGGTGAGGTGGTCATTGTACAGAAGACAACGCTGGCAGCGGTAAGATTGAGGAGGGGAACGGGACGGGTCAACAGGGTGGCGGCGGTTGAAAATCAGGGCTCCCTGCGTGAGGAGGTGGTCGATGGAGGAGGCGGACTCTGTAAAGATACGCATGAGGAAAGTAGGGCCAGAGGAGTTGTAAATACGGCGGGCAGAGCGGATTTCCAGGGAGGGGTGGGCATTCAGTTCCGCCAACACCTCAGCCTCCGTGACCACAGGGCTGAGTTTTGTGATGACGGCAGTGAGGGTCGGCGGACGACGAGGCGGTTGGGGTTGGCGAGGAGAGGAGGATGTAAGGAATGGGGTGAGGGATGCGTGGGGCCCAAAGGTGATGCGGGGAAGGCGCCGGAGGAGATCAGTATGGAAGGATGGAGAGGGAGACTTGATGAGAACAGAGTCTCTGCGAGGGATAAGTTGGGTGATGGGTGCACTGGGGATGTACTTCCGGATTTCAAGGGTGAGGGTGCGGGCATCCAGGAATTTCGGATCAGGGTTTGCTAGGACAAAGGTATACAGGGGGGGGGCTGGAGAGGAGGGAGGTGGGGTGGTATCCATAGTGGGGTCAGTGGGAGGTGGGGGAGGTGGGGCGGGCAGTGGCCTTTTGGAGGAAGGAGTAGAGGAGAGGTCGCCACTGGGCCGTTTGGAAGATTTTTTGGCGGGTGTTGCCTGGGAGGAGGGAGGAGGGACTGGATGGATGGGGAGGTGGTGGGAGGCAGGGCCCTCCTGTGAGGCAGGAGCACCGGATGAGAGGGTAGGGCGCTCTGTGGCCGCGACTGTGGCGCGGCGGCCGTGACTCCGGTAGGGGAAGCAGCGGTAGTCGCAGGGGGGAGAGGGGGGAAGTCGTCTCGGCGGGCGACAGGAGTGGGAGTGGGGTTGGGAGCAGGGGCAGAGGCAGTAGCGGGAGAAGTAGCAGGGGCAGTAGCAGGGGTAGCAGCAGGAGTGACGTACAGGTGGGGATACATCGATGGAGAGGAGATAGATGGGGAGGAGACTGTGAGTAGGGGAGGTGCATGAGACGGGTGAATCCCAGAGGAAGCACTCCATGACGTTACAGTGGGGGCAGGTGAAGGAGAGGTGTAGATGATGGTGGTAGTTGGGGCGTCCATGACCGCAGGCGGCAGCGAACACCGAGAGACGGCGGCAGAAGAAGCGGCGAGCACCAAGAGACGGCGGCAGAAGAAGCGGCGAGCACCAAGAGACGGCGACAGCGGCGGCGGCTACTGAAGAAGCGGCGACCAGGTGGCGGCGGCAGAAGAGGAAGCGGCGAGCACCGACAGACGGCGACCAAGCGGCGGCGGCGGCGGCGGCGGCGGCGGCGGCGGCAAGCACCGGGCGGCGGCGAACAGACGACGGTGGCGGCGGCGGCGGCGGCGGCGAGCACCGACAGACGGCGACTAAGCGGCGGCGGCGGCAAGCACCGGGCGGCGGCGGCGGCGGCGGCGGGCAGCAGTGACGGCGTGCAGACGGGCAACAACGCGACAAGCACGAGTGGGGCTCTTCCACGTCGAAGGTACACCCTGAGAGTAGCCCAGGCAGTGCGAGTCCTCGATGAGGAAGGGAGGGAATCCAACCCTCGAATGCTGCTAGGCCGTGGAGGTCCTGTTTATATAGAGCGCGTAGAGGGCGCCACCACTCGTCACGTGTTGTCAACAGTAAAACTATCTCGGGCTGGCGTCATTACTCTCGATCGAGGGTAATCGATTGTCACATCTTTGGTATAGAGTCGATCGCCATATCTTATCTAGCTTCAAGCCTTCTTCTTTCCTGTTAAAATTATTGTGGTGTTTAAAAAACTCTACAGCCTCTCTATACATACGTGCATAATAATGCGATGTCTTAGCTAGCACGCTCGTCTCACTAAATTTTATTTCATGGTCACCCGTTTCAAAAACATGTTCCGCTACAGCCGATTTGTCCGTGTGTCCCAGTCGACAGTTCCTTTTATGTTCAGTTAGGCGAGTATTGATACTTCTTTTTGTGGTTCCAATATAAACCTTCCCACAACTACACGGAATCTTATAGACACCAGGAGTAGCTAGAGGGTGTCGTGCATCTTTCGCCGATCTTAAGCATTCACTAATCTTCTTGGTGGGTCTGAAGATTGTTTCAACTCTGAACTTGGCCAGCACTTTCCCGATACTATCCGTAACATTGTGGATGAATGGAAGAAAAACTTTCCCCACCGACGGTTGTTGTTGTTGCACATTTTCGTACATTTTTCTTCTGGGATGGAGTGCTCTATCTATCTCCTTGCCAGCGTACCCATTTTTCTCGAAAGCGGTTCGCAGGTGGTTTAGTTCCTCTTGCAAATAAGCTGGCTCACAGATTTTATTAGCCCTGTCCACCAATGTCTTGATAATACCTCTCTTCTGCCTGGGATGATGGTTTGAATGCTTATGAAGATAACGATCGGTATGCGTATCTTTTCTGTAGACTTTGTGACCCAGAGTCCCATCTGCTCGTTTAATTACTGAGACGTCCAAAAAATTTATGTGTCCATTACTTTCTGTCTCCATAGTGAATTGTATTTTTGAATTAATGCTATTCAAATGCTTCAAAAAACGGTTCAGTTCTTCTTCACCGTGATTCCATATGACAAAAGTGTCGTCCACATACCGATACCACTTCAAAGGCCTTTCTCTGGCTGACTGCAGTGCTTGCTGTTCAAAAAATTCCATAAAAATATTAGCAACGGCTGGACTTAGAGGGCTACCCATTGCCTCTCCATTAATTTGTTCATAGAACTCATTATTATACTGAAAATAAGTCGTGGAAAGGCAATGTCTAAACAAAGCTACTATATCAGTCGGAAATATGTCAGATATGCAAGCAAGAGCTACGTTGACAGGAACCATGGTGAACAGAGACACAACATCAAAGCTGACAAGAATATCACTGGGGCTGACGGTAATCTCCTTCAATTTTTCGATGAAGTGCATAGAGTTTTTAATATGATGATCAGTTTTTCCAATAAACGGTTGTAACAAGGTGACAAGATGTCTAGCCAGCTCTTGAGTAGGGGATCCAATAGCACTTACTATCGGTCTAAGTGGCAGATTAGGTTTATGCACCTTAGGTAGCCCGTATAATCTAGGAGGATAAGCTTCCGTTTTACAAAGATCTTTTTCATCCTCTGAAGAAGTAGAAGACTTTTTCATTAATTGATTGGTAACTGTCAACACTTTCGTTGTAGGATCCTTTTTCAACTTTTTATAAGTGGTAAGATCCAAAAGGTCACTGATCTTCTTGTGGTAGTCTTCACTCTTCATCACCACGGTAGCATTTCCCTTGTCAGCAGAAAGTACAATAATACTCTCGTCCGCATTAATCTCCCGTAATGCTTTCTTTTCTCCTTGAGACAGATTACTGCTAGGTGGCTTAGCTTTACGCAGTATCCTGGCTGTTTCCATCCTAACTTCATCAGCAGTGTGTGATGGTAACAGCCGAATCCCCGCCTCTATATTAGCTACAATATCCTCCGTTGGAATCTTCAGTGGAGTAATTGCAAAATTACCTCCTTTCGAGAGAACACAAGTTTCTTCCCTGGATAACTCTTTTCCGGACAAATTTATAACCGTTCGAGAATCGTCTATAACCGGTGTTTCCTGTCTGCTCTTATGTAGATAGTCAAACTTCTTCTTCTGTCTATTAGAAGACACTTCTGCACTATGTTCCATGGATCTAAATGTTAGCCCATCCACCTTATTCCAATCGCAAACCTGCATTGTATTGCTAATAAATAGATGGAGATTTAATAGTTGACTGCATGTTACCGCCAGTCCTCGACGTGTTTGATGGATCCGTTCTCGTAGCATTGCCAGTTCCATACGTGAATAGATACGACTAGCTTGCGCTGAATGAAACAATCTTCTCACCTTCAAAAACTTCGGAACTGTACCGGTGTCACGACAACGTAGCAAGAAAGTGAGCGAACAAAGCTGCTGGGCCTTCTTCTTGCGTAGGCTCTCCAATTGTCGTACCATAAATTTTTTGGACGTCTCAGTAATTAAACGAGCAGATGGGACTCTGGGTCACAAAGTCTACAGAAAAGATACGCATACCGATCGTTATCTTCATAAGCATTCAAACCATCATCCCAGGCAGAAGAGAGGTATTATCAAGACATTGGTTGACAGGGCTAATAAAATCTGTGAGCCAGCTTATTTGCAAGAGGAACTAAACCACCTGCGAACCGCTTTCGAGAAAAATGGGTACGCTGGCAAGGAGATAGATAGAGCACTCCATCCCAGAAGAAAAATGTACGAAAATGTGCAACAACAACAACCATCGGTGGGGAAAGTTTTTCTTCCATTTATCCACAATGTTACGGATAGTATCGGGAAAGTGCTGGCCAAGTTCAGAGTTGAAACAATCTTCGGACCCACCAAGAAGATTAGTGAATGCTTAAGATCGGCGAAAGATGCACGACACCCTCTAGCTACTCCTGGTGTCTATAAGATTCCGTGTAGTTGTGGGAAGGTTTATATTGGAACCACAAAAAGAAGTATCAATACTCGCCTAACTGAACATAAAAGGAACTGTCGACTGGGACACACGGACAAATCGGCTGTAGCGGAACATGTTTTTGAAACGGGTGACCATGAAATAAAATTTAGTGAGACGAGCGTGCTAGCTAAGACATCGCATTATTATGCACGTATGTATAGAGAGGCTGTAGAGTTTTTTAAACACCACAATAATTTTAACAGGAAAGAAGAAGGCTTGAAGCTAGATAAGATATGGCGATCGACTCTATACCAAAGATGTGACAATCGATTACCCTCGATCGAGAGTAATGACGCCAGCCCGAGATAGTTTTACTGTTGACAACACGTGACGAGTGGTGGCGCCCTCTACGCGCTCTATATAAACAGGACCTCCACGGCCTAGCAGCCAGTCGTAGACTCACCTCAGATGATGTTGCCCGCAGCTGGCAACGAAACGTCAGGGAGAAGTATTTCTACTATTGGACCACGGCCTCTTAGCCCGGAAGTTTTAATTACTGAATAATGACAGTGATGAGGCTTGCTTCAGAGTGAGCAACCTTTTAATTTCGATCAGCAACTAAATTGCGACTGGATCCTAACCCGTCCCTTTTGACAGTCTTATTCTGTCTAAAGCCCTGGTGACAGTTGGCTGTCCATATGTAAAAAATTAAATTGCTTCTCAGTTACGAAGGCCACTCTGAAGCTACGTTTTAAAACATTACGTATGGGCACTTATTACAAGAGAACTCACTCGGCGGAACCACAAGATCCAATTAAAAGTACACTAAAAATGACCCGATCTTTCAAAGACAGGAACGTACAGCTTAGTAAAACAGGTATTTCAGATTATCTAAAATGCAATTACAATCAAGGAAATTTACCGTTAACATCTAAATCCAACCACAAACCCCTGTTTGTTTAACGTCAACCTGTGGCTTGGTACAATTGTTCCGACCGTATTTCCTACCAGGAGCTGATTCATTAAAACATCAATAATCAGATATAAACTTGAAAGGAAGGGCAATATAATATCAGAACAAATTTTCAAACGATAACTAGTGTCTAATACAATACTACGGTCTATATTTACTACCGAAGAACCGAGCCAGTAAAACGCTGTACAAACCATAAAATAATAAGGAAAGGCAATATAGTAACGGGACAAATTTTTAAACGACTACCAGTGTCTTAGTTCAATAGTACAGCCTATGTTTACGACCAAATAGCCGACCGAGTAAAACTCTGAAGGTCGCATACAAACCAGAAAATAGTTAGGAGGTCGGTTAGACAATGACACCAATCACTACAGGGATTATAGAATGTTACTACCTTTTATCAGCAAGCAGCTCCACGGTGCGTCGCGGCAGTTACTGGGTGGTGCCGTTGACAGCCATATAGAAGGGGGCAGCCAGGTCACGAGCGGACGTCCGACACGAATGTCGCCCACCAACCGACGGGATGTCGGCCTGCTGCTTGTAGTCGAAGCTGACCCCGGTGAAGTACTCCGGTATCGTTACTCTGCGCAGGCCCTCCTTGCGTATCTCATGGCTTCGGCCGCTCGGACCTCGTGACCGCCTCTTGTCGCGACGCTACCGCCAATCCCCTATTTTGGTGCCTCCCCCGTTGAGCCAGTGAACCCGTACACATATTGGCAAGCAAAGAGCTTCTGAGGACACAACCCACAGATGCCAACTCTTCGGCGGACACTATGGCCGAGCGGTTCTAGGCGCTTCAGCCCTGAACCGCGCTCCTCCTACGGTCGCAATTTCGAATCCTGCCTCGGACATGGATGTTTGTGACGCCTTTAGGTCAGTTAGACATAAGTAGTACTAAGTTTAGGGGACTGCTGATCTCAGATGTTAAGTCCCATAGTGCTTAGAGCTACTTGAGCCATGTGAACCAACTATTCCTCATAGACATTGGCAATGGGGCCGCAAGAGGGATAGTCAATACTACCCTTGAGCTAGTGGCGTCAGACAGTGCAGTAAACTAACTTAATGGCGCCACGGCTCGATATGGTAAGACAGAGCTACAAAAATAAAACGAAATAACTATTACAGAAGAAAATAATGTTGATGAACTAAAATCTGATCCAACCAGTAGATCTCAAATTAAGCTCAAAAACATACTACAAACCCCAGATATAAGACATAGTGTAAATAAATCCAGCAACACCAATGCTTAGAATCAAGCCTTTGCACATGTCCAAAAGAAAACAAATCATTTTGATCCTGCAGTACTATGAACAGAGACACAAAGAAATTAAACACATTAGCTGCCAGTGGATGGTGATCTACATCACTGAGGCAAATTGAAAATTAGTTTCAGAACGGGATTCGGCCCTGGGACTCCTGCTTACTAGGCAGAAGAGCTGACCACTATGCCATACAGACACCGTCCACCGGAAACTCATGGACTAACGTAAAACACGTTCCATCAGGCCAAAATCATCTTAATTACATATATCTGGTGTCTGTACCTTCATCTAAACCAATGCTTGCTGGCAGCTAACGTCTGTAATTCCTTTATGTCTCTACTCATAGAGGCTGAGGGATCAAAATGAAAAAATGCATATAATTGGGTTGACGACGGCCAACGCTCCCTCTATATCAGGTGCACACCAAGCACTAACTCGTACTGGATTTGGCGGAATTCTGCGAGTACTAAGGGTAATGCGCAGGGGCACTAAATCACTAGTATGTGGTATAAGTCGAGAATTTGTTTCCGAAAGGAGGCATGTCAGGGTAATCCATGCGGTTGTAGTGGCCACTGTGTCCAGATGGTGTTGTGTTGAGCACATCTGCCTAGCAAGCAGGAGACTCAGGTTACAATCATGACCTGGGACAACTTACTCTACTGACGTAAGTCAATGTCCAATGGCAGCTAACGTATGTAATTCAATTCCTACCTAAGTATGATGCAGAAACACTTTATTTCTGTGAGACGTGTGATTCATTTCATGACTGCTCCCTTCAACAAAACCCAAATACATAACATTTCAAGTGAGAGAACAACAGAAGTATTAAGAACATCTTAGACATAACGAATATTAAGGATACGCACATTAACTGCAAAACTTATTTCCAGTGATGTGAAAGACAAGTACACCTCAACTACACTCAGTGAGACAATTATCAATATAAACGAAAAACTGAAAGAAAACCGAGGAACTCCAAACACCGCTACAAAATAAGTGTTACACATTATTAAAGCATTCAGTGAGAAAAACTACTTTTAATTTAACAGTTCAATCAGTTTACAAAAGGAACATCCTCCAAGGGGGATCCCAGCCTTATACACACTGATAGATATCCTAACCAATCAAGGTGAGAAAAAGTTTGCAAAATATTAAAAACATAATTTATAAAGATTTTTACAGACACCAGAATGTAAAGTTAATGAAATCGTGTTATATCAGCTATGAACTGCAAATACATATAGTCAGATAAAGTACATTCACTACAATATTCATTTCCTATATTAATTGCCACAGAAGAGACAATAAAGTACTTCGACGTTAAAACCATAGAATCTAACGAGAGACAAATCATCATTATTTTCAGTAAGAAAACAGCCTCAGACATTCTAATGAATAAGAAATGAAACTACTGACATTACCAGAAAATGGCGGTCGTGAGACACAAGGTAAATAGGCTATGCAGAATGGCTCTATGCAAAATTATCTCTTAAGGAAACTAAACATGATCATCCTCACAGGACAAAACAATAAATCAAAATACAACAGTGTGTGAAAACTACATCACACCATTATAAAGAAAATACAAACCGAAGAGATCAAAATTTAAAACAATCCACCTACACCAACCCATTACACTAAAATGGGGTTCACACTCACTCAACGCAAACACAACATGACCTACAGTAACATATTGCCACCAAATCACTCAAAAGATTAGCGACATCTTTAAGCTCTTTCAGATCCTCAAGCTACAATTGTATTCATTAATGTTTACTATTACTTAGCTGCAACAGAAATATTGTTATCCAATGGAAGCCTGAGGTACATATCTGTGAAAGTTCAACCTCTCCGTCATCCTCTTGTACTGCCAACTGCTGGGCGTCACTATTAAAATACCAGCAAGTCAGTGTAGCAGTGGGCAGCAGCTCGTGACCACCTGATTACATGGATGTGGTTGCTTAGCTATATTCCAGAGTTTAACTGAATACAGTAATTGTTATTTTGCATCATAATTATTTAATGATAATTTTACTATTTATTACGATAGAAAATACTTATTAATTAACTATTTAAATCCATAAAATGTTGCCAGGCTTAAAAAGTATATATTGAACATCGGTACATATTTTTCTATAAATCTTGCATCTAAAACCAATACAAAATGACCTAACAGCATTACTATATAAAGAAATACTTAATTTCTTCCAGCAAACGTTCAGTTCAGGAAGGGTTAAACAAACGCTAATTTGGGGACTGATGACCTCAGATGTTAAGTCCCATAGTGCTTACTGCTTAGAGTAAATATAATATATAATTCAAGATATATAGCGCAAAAAAATTAGAAACTTTGACATCAAAGGATGATAAATACAACAGTTAAAGACCATATGATTTAAAATGTATTAGCAGGATCTATAAATATATTTGGGAGGTGTTAATTGACTCTGCCATTACTTCGTGGTAGAGCAGCATATTTATAAATGAAAAGCAGAATATTGTGTAATTTCTAGGAGATTAAGTTAGTTACTTGACTGGTTTTTGGCTTAAAATGTCATCATCAGAAAGTGGCTACCGCCTTCAAATAATTTACATTATTTGTAAACAACAATGTAAAAAAGATGTTCCTCCTCTTGAATAAGCATGAGCAAATAGTAAATTTTAGCTTTGATACTGTACTGGTATGTTATTATTGAACAGTAAATATAAAGGGAGCGAAATTCCCTAACGTTAGGTGGGGACGGGAAAGGGCATATGGAAGGGCAGACCCACAATAATCGCATGATTTTTCCTTTCATCGCATTTATTTTCAGAACACATTACACTAACAAACGGAATACAATATTAACCCCTTTCAAAGAATGAGCAAAAGCACCTTTTCGGTTTTTCCTTTTCGCAAATAAACTGTTTAAGCCAACGACTAAAGGCCCCAAAACACAAGCAAGACAACAGTAATGAATACATTTTGTCAAGGTTATAAAGTAGGACATTCCTTAATTAAAGTAATTTGGCATTGGAAAAATTTGTAAGAACTACGATCCCAAAACTATAAGAATATACAGACAAACCTCTTCAGAAGATTTTGAAGAAGAAATTTAAAATAATGTCGGTATTAATCAGACTTTCCTTCGAAAGGAGCGCCACCAAAGGTGATCACTAAATCACCAAATTTGATTTATCGTGGATTATCCTATCTAGGTAGATAATGACAGAGAAAAGGTAAATAATAAGAGGTAAAGATAATAGTATGTGATCAGTTTCTACAAACTTTGGACCCCTAACAATAGCTTTATCGTAAGATCCGTTCATAGTAAGTTTGACAATGGGTGATTTTTTCTTTTTTTTCTGAAAATATATCTTTATTGGACTTCGTAGACAAAATAACTCCAAAGTTTTGGTTCGTGCTGGACCATTGATAAAATTTAAAATACGAAATCTTTAACCATGCCAAGACGCCATTTAACAGCAAAAATTGCTTGCAACATAAATGAAACACAATATGACAGTATTCACAAAATATTAAACTAAACTAAATTAAATAGACATTTACATTAATGCTGTTGCTGTGTGTAACTATGAGTATGCCTAGTGAGATTGCGTCTCAATAGAACAGAACAGTGGCGATGTGCCAAATAATTATCTGCAGCGTCGGCAGATATGCGTCCGATCTGGACGGTCTTCTAAACAGGACAACTGAAATCCGAAATTAATCTAATGTTACAAAGGTCGCACTCTACAATCGATAAAACCGCTTACACTAATAATATCTGAAGTACTGATTAAAACTGAAGAAACTGCAAAAAGGTGGGAATTTAAAAAGATGGGACCTGGACGAACTGACAGAACCAGAGGCTGTAGAGAGTTTCAGGGAGAACATTAGGGAACGACTGACAACAAAAAAGGAAAGAAATACAGTTGAAGAAGAATGGGTAGCCATGAGAGATGAAATAGTGAAGGCAGCATAGGATGAAGCAGGTAGAAAGATGAGAGCTAGTAGAAATCCTTGGGTAACAGAAGATATATTGAATTTAGTTGATGAAAGGAGAATATATAAAAATACAGTAAATGAAGCAGGAAAAAAGGAATACAAACGTCTCAAAAATGAGATCAACAGTAAGTCTAAAATGACTAAGCAGGGATGGCTAGAGGACAAATGCAAGGATGTAGAGGCATATATCACTAGGGGTAAGATAGATATTGCCTACAGGAAAGATAAAGAGACCTTTGGAGAAAAGAGAAACACTTGTATGAATATCAAGAACTCACATGGAAAACCATTTCTAATCAAATAAGGGGAAGCGGGAAGGTGGAAGTAATATATAGATGGTCTATATAGGGGCAATGTTCTCGAGGGCAATATTATGGCATTGGAAGAGGATGTAGATGAAGATGAAATGGGAGATTTGATACTGCGTGAAGATTTTGACAGTGCACTGAAAGCTCTAAGTCGAAACTAGGCCCCGGAAGTCGACAAGATTCCATTCAAACTACTGATGGCCTTGGGAGAGCCAGCCCTGACAAAACTCTACCATCTGGTGAGTAAGATGTATGAGACAGGCGAAATACCCTCAGACATCAAGACGAATATAATAATTCGATCCCAAAGAAAGCAGGTGTTGTCAGTTTAATACGTCACGGCTGCAAAATACTAACACGGCTTCTCTATAGTCGAATGAAACAACTGATAGAAGCCGACCTCGGGGAAGATAAGTCATAGGGTCAGTATTGCCTCACGTGTACCAACATTTCTACGGAAGTAAAAGTACACCGCTCTGAGTGGAGCAGTGCTAGTCATCACCAACAGCCAGTTACTAGGTGAAATCTGCGCCAGGCATAATCCTCAGAAATGGGTAATCAAGCTGCTGCCGTCACCTAGTTGCACGTCTGACAGCCACTCTTAACTCCTAACGCTGCTCATTTGGTGCCTTCCTGCCAAAGGGCCACATTCTGACTATTATCCACTGCAAGCCACCTAATTCGTGTTATTGGGACCTCGCAGGTGCTGAGTAATCGTCTCAGTGGGCAAGCAACTTCTGCCTTTTTTTGGGCAAACTCTGCTGTTGTTCATTGTCCTATGAAGGAAAACTTTGCTGTTGCACGCCATCGCTGGTATCCTGATTCGCACCACATAGCCGGAGTGATGACAACCAGCCTGCCTCGGCTGCAGTATGCTGGATGTGACAGGACTACAGGCTGGCTGTGCTTGCTCGTCCCAGCACGTTTCACCAGATGGGACAAGCCGGCGGATTGGGGCACTGAGTGCTACCCACCTTAATTTTGGCTTGCACTAATGATTATATGAAAATGCTGTTTTTATAACTGGCCATCGGACATCCACTGGGTTACAAGACACTGCATCGCTGCAATGAAGACCAGATTGGGGAGTGGAAGGCCTTCGTTACCACTAACTGCTCAGCTCAACGACCCACTGTAGAGGTCATTAACACCCGTCCTCTACATAAACGATTGGCGTTGGTGTGTGACCCTACACATTTGAATATTAAAGAGGAAAAGACATGCATTGTTATAAAAAAGTCACTATGTATGAGTCCCAGACCCGTAAGAAATTTTACTACCGAAGTTTGTAGAGGTTGCGAATTTTTAAGCACCTGGGTCATGGATGGACAGAGCCCCTTCTGAGTCGTATTGACCTGAAGATAAATACAACTTTAAGCACTTCATACGCCCAAAGACGTCAATGCACTCTTCATAAATGGACTTGTACCACAGAATTCCGTTTAACTTTAACAGGTGTATAAGTAATGCAACTGAAGATGCATATTTGTTGTACATAATCTCTCACCCATATGCTAGTCACACTACAGCAAAACTCATAAATTCGGTAAAAACATGACTACTTATATAATTTTTCATTACGACCTTGTATAGTGTCAATAGAGACAAGAAACGCCTATCGTTTCGATAATTAGTGAATCCTGGGAGCTTATTTGAATAATTTTAGCTACATTCTGAAGTAAGTTGGTGAATTACAATCTCTCATTTAAGTGACTGGTTTTATATTATGCTCTCATGAAGTAAACACTTTCTTATTAAGCGTTTGGTATGGCCACATACCGACTACAGGGAATTGCTTTCTTTTTTTTTTTTCAACCCACCTGAAAACCCAGAGGCCCTTTTTCTCCTTGTTCTCGACAAAGCGATTCTTCCCGAAATATTCGTCATTGTGTTCCCTGGTGCTGACCAGACTGGAGCCACACCTATCCACCATAAAGCCGTGCAGGGATACGATGCTGGTGGGTGCAATCCTGTGCCCAGAAGATACTTGTCGCTTCGAACTGAACTGACGGCACGCAGTTTGGTAAACAAGGAACTTTCCAACCACGAGTGGTAAGGTCTGATTAGCCTCCCACTAAAATTGATGTGGAAGGGGCAGCTAGTTGCCGTTTCTCTCACCTCACTAACGGACTGGTTGTCGCAAGATGTTTAGTGTACGAAACATATTACGCGTTTTTATTAGAAGAGGCTAAGAGAAACTGAGGTAAGAAGTACGGACCACAATCTTACGCTAGGCCCAGAGAGGACCTGGTGGCTGACACGCAGTGGCACAGAGTTTCTAGGAGCATAGCCTGATGTTTTCAGAAGCCATTCTGCTCCACGATGGCTGGCGTGAAATTGGGCAAGCGCTGCACACATGAATACTACGCAAGGCCTGAGCAGAGTTCGTCAAGCATCGAGGAATCCATGTCAGCGGGAGTTTCTCTTAACTTCATTCCATTGATTCAGGTAGTCGCTTCTCTTTAAATCATGAGTGGAAGACTCATTCGTGATTGCTTTTCCAGTGCCGAGCAGATTTAATTTCATCCTATGCATTCTCAACTAACATATCTGTAGAACGAAGTAGTTATCGTTGTCCCTTCATCTCGCGTAGTTTCTCGGCCAACTCACTCCAAGTGATGTCTTCTTGCTAGCTTTCAATGCAGCCCGACCACCAATGGATCATGTCCGTTTCTTACTTTCTTTGCAGGCGGTAATTATCATTTTGATTCCCCTTGAAGATGTCAACATCTAGTAGTTTCGTTACTGCTACAACGATGCCTGTGAGAAATGTAGAATAATATAATGTAATCTACGCTCATAGCTTCCTTCAATTAGTAACAGCAACGAAGTCCCTCTCGAGCTATTTGGTACGTCGCAGTAGCGACATACTTTTATTAATCTTTCAACTATTCGTTTCGAAGTATTATAGAGACAAAATAACTGCGCTATAACTTCCAAACTTTTTTTGGGTTACTGGTACATCATCAGGATGTTTCCCACTGTTGATTTCCTACGGTGTCTCAATAACAGATAACCCAGAATGAGATTTTCACTCTGCAGCGGAGTGTGCGCTGATATGAAACTTCCTGGCAGATTAAAACTGTGTGCCCGACCGAGACTCGAACTCGGGACCTTTGCCTTTCGGGGGCAGGTGCTCTACCAAATGAGCTACCGAAGCACGACTCACGCCCGGTACTCACAGCTTTACTTCTGCCAGTACCTCGTCTCCTACCTTCCAAACTTTACAGAAGCTCTCCTGCGTTTCGTATCAGCGCACACTCCGCTGCAGAGTGAAAATCTCATTCTGGAAACATCCCCCAGGCTGTGGCTAAGCCATCTCTCCGCAATATCCTTTCTATCAGGAGTGCTAGTTCTGCAAGGTTCGCAGGAGAGCTTCTGTTGTTTGGAAGGTAGGAGACGAGGTACTGGCAGAAGTAAAGCTGTGAGTTGCGGGCGTGAGTCGTGCTTCGGTAGCTCATTTGGTAGAGCACTTGCCCGCGAAAGGCAAAGGTCCCGAGTTCGAGTCTCGGTCGGGCACACAGTTTTAATCTGCCAGGAAGTTTCAACAGATAACCCGTTGGAAATAAAGAAAATATTCGAAAAGTAAAAGCCCTGTATGTTTTTCGCCCTTAAATACGAGTTTGTTCTGCCAGTACATGGGGTAGGAATCCACAAATACATCTCTATCTTTTCCAGTTTGTATTCTTCATTAGAAACCGCAGACTATTTCAGCAGATAATACTTTCTGTATCCTGAGGCTGCATCGGATGATAGAATTAACTGATTTACTTCATAAATTTACAGTACTGTTGATTCTCTTATTGATTACGATCCAATAAATAGAATATGAATGTTTTTCAAGCTACACAGGATGCTTTTAATAATAATCTGTAGGGAAATCGCAATTTCTAAGAATAGAAGTAACGAAGACCGTGTATTCGTAACTAACGAATGGAGCGAACGTATCTCGTTAATAGTGTGTTGTACATTTTAAGAATGACATACTATCCGTCCTACTTGTGTTCAACTTTTAGGTAACAGTGTTTTGATGGAACTATATCCGGTTTGCTGGATACAGTGCCTGTGTGTTTGTTCTGCCCGCCTTTCCTCAGAATACGCATTGCGTACATGAGTGTATCGTTAAACGTCCCTGTAGAGCACTAATAGAAATAATATTTGTCTCATAATATCTAATAATAAAACGTGGTTCTGCGTTGGTCAATTACAATTTTTCTAGTTTAGGTACGAAAACATATTTCCGAGAAGTTTCCACAATTTCTTTGGGTTCATATAATCTCTGTAAATAACATATCAAGAGTTAACACATTATAACACAAAACAGTGTTTGAGGCTACAGTTTTGACATTACTAAAAGTACTGGCTCGAATATTAACAGCAAACATAAATATATAGCCTAGTACTACATACTGATGTTGACGTTGCTGTCTGTCATTTGCAGCATAGCTATACTCATTGCCTTCTAGTATGCCAACTGCAGTTTATCAACATGCCTAAAAGTTCTCCACAAGTGAAATTCTGGTGATAATTAGTTTTGCTGCCTTAGAACAAGCGAGCTTTCCTCTAAATCGCTGATGATATCGTTGGTTAATCAGCGCAAATATCTAGATATTATCGGTCTTCTAGTTTATTAACTTCTCTATGTATTCACAATCTATACCATTATTCCCAAAACGTTAAGATAGGGAATATCCTATTTTCATCAGACTTTTTGATAGCCCGTTTATTTGATCTTTATCAGTGTGGTTAACGAAATGACAGCGCGGAAGGTACAATAACGTAATACCCAACAAGACAGCAGTCAATAGCGTGTCATTGTGTTGGCTGTTTCTTGTATTACATCACACACAGTTAGACAGCAGAGAATCCTCTGCTACTGCTGTAAGAACAGGCTCTATATGTTTACCTTCTTAAATAAATTAAAATCCTCGCCTTGAAATGAGGACCCTAACGATGTTTATAGAGAATTTGTTACGCTCATCGTACAGATTATTAATGGGAGACGTAGAACATAGTCCATTAATAAAATGCTTACATTTATCTAATTACCTCCCAAGTACTCTGTGCTTGAATAAATAAGATTTGCTAATGTTTTGACATATTTTCAAGAAGATGGTGTGCACGTAATTACTAAGTGCTTGCGCAGTTTTGTGAGTAATGGTAATGCGTATTTTCTGTCACTGTTGTTCCGCAAAATAGTGCGATACTCGACGATAAGTTAGGAAACATATACATCTTTTAGCCTTTGCGAAGAGCCTCTGAAAAATTACGCATTCGGGCTGATGTAAGGAACGCACAAGATTTCCCCGTGGTATCGTTCGCTGTCGAGCGAGCTTCCTCAGTTGCGCAAGTTGCTCGATTGTATCGCGGCATGTTCAAGAGATGGGCTCTGTCAAAGGAAGGAATCCGAGAATTTTTCTCATGGTGAAATTTATAACATGATTTATGCTGAAGACTGAACGGTTTTACGTGGTCAATAATAAAATCAACTGCAGTTTGTGCGTGATGTGTCAGTCGCGTAACAGTTTTGCTTAATACAAGATATCGATTTCAGAGAACAATTAAAGTTTTCGTCTGCTTTAAGCGTATGTTTGTTGTTTCAATTTAAATAGCTCAGAGAAAATATATAAGATGATTGGCACAAATAATGGTTCCAGTGGAGAAACGTGATTTGTGTACAACGGAAGCAAAGGATTTATCTTACTGGGTCATTGTTGAAAGCAATAAAACTCTTGTACATGATGTTATAGCAATGAAGTCGAAGTAGATAGTAACTAAGAAATTTGCACAATATTATTCAGAACAACAAGTAAGTATAATGTTTTCAATATTCCATAAATTTATATAAATTTTGACAGATATACTTATTCTAAATCAAAACGACAAGGATTTGAAAACATACATACGTTACCGTAGACTACTTGAATTAGCTCTTTGGTTTACCAACATCATTATCCTGACAGATAGATTGCAATAAAAGCAATGAATGAGTTTATTTGAAAAGTGAATTTTTTTGAGGAGCTACACAAACAAAAATAATATGTACACACTTTAATTTACCAGTAGCAAATATTGACAGCTAAATTTATGAACGAGAAAAAGTATTCACTAAAGCAATATAATCTAACACACAATGTTAGAAGCACTTTAACGTAGTCACAGAATCTTCAAAGTTGAGAATTTCTGTTCAAGATACTAACACGTTGACTGACAAGCTTTTTTTCCCATTGAAACTGTTTTAATTTTCTCAGAAATCCTTAACACGTAATTTAGGTGAAAGAGACCTAAAACATTGTAAAATGAAAATATGAAACAATTGATACATAAGTGTACTTCGTATTTGTTGTAGCTCTTGTAAAAAATTAAACATAAAAAACTGTGTAACACTATGGCTCTGTTGCACCCCTTGCGCTGGGATTGCGTTGTGAACTGGAGGTAAAGCACAGATTTACGGCGAGTGATCCAGTTCGCATCCGTAGGCGTCAGTGACATAGCGGTATCGGCAATAACATTTATTTATCATGGAAAATGAACAGAAAGCTTTGTTATGTGTCACAGCAGCAACTGAATTTCTGCCTAACTTGATCCGACGCCAATCGCACTTGTTCACGAATCAATAGGCACACCAGCACAGCGCTACCCTACTGTGTTCTGCACTCACCTCGTAGATCTATTTAAACGACTAAAATAAGGTTACTGTGCTGCGTAACAGCTGATTACGCAGAAGAGAGCTGTTATTCTGGCTTTAAGTATTTTTGCTTTGAAGGCGTGAACAATGTTTACATTTGCATAAAAAGGAACTTCAACATTATTCACTTTCCAACTTGATCCCTGTATCACACTAATTCGACACCTACTTTGATCTAATATTTTGTATCTTTTCAGTAGTACAAATGCAACCATGAACTTAGTAACATTATAAAAGACACAAATAAAATAACACATATACAGGCTTCACTTTACTAACTACGCGAAGAATGATATGAAGGAGATGCAGCAGGCAACAAGGAGAAAGTTATAAAAGAGTTGCGTAGATCTGTAGCACAAATCTCCAACACTTGTCGAACGCGCATGAATGAATGAAGTCCACCACCTCTATCTTTTGCTACAGCCATCAAACGAGTACGTTGCACTGGATCAACTGCTCCGCATCTATAACGGACAACAAAAGAAGAGATATTGGGACAGAGGTCAGCGCTCCACTGTCGACGCGCTAGACACACTATACGCTGCTGCAGGGAAATGAGTTTTCGACAACTACGACGCTAGCCGCCAACCATCTCAACAGACCTATTCACGTCACTCAAATGCAGTCGATTATGTCGACTTGTGGACGAAGCCAATGAACGTACCGCGCACCAGGTCGGCCCATAACACACCGTAGATGATCCCCATCACCGTACAGTGGTACCAGCCTCTCGCCTAATCGCCGGACTTAGAAAAACGACCGTCTATGAAAGTGAGGCCGCCACAGATGCAAATCCTCCATCGACGACAGTTACCAAATGTCAGGAAATCTCTATGACGTCGTCATCGACGGACAATCTGTTCGGGCGTTAGTGGATTCAGGAAATTCCTTCTTGGTAATGTCGAATGCTTACAGTGGCCAGCTGAAGGAGACTATGTTCTATTATAGGGACGTTGTTGTTCCGAAAGTCGAAAATGGGAAATGTGGCCAGCTGACATTAACATGTATAGCAAGAGTAACAGGGCTCTTCGAGATGGTTGTTTTATTAGAATATAACCACAACGTTTTGCTCGGATGGGCCTCTTGCAGGCATCGTAAGCGTCATAGACTGTGGAAGATCAGTGGTCCCGATTGACTATGCTATTTCAATAAGAACACATAACCACGATTGCTCTGGGCGGTTGTTTGCTGTTGAAGACGTTATCTTGCCGTTATGAATAAGACGAGCTCCAGTCATCAGTTTATGGGCTCATTTAAATTCAGAATACTTTGTCAGTTGCAAACAGGTAATCAGGATAACCAAGGGAATCTCCATTCCAGCGGCGATCATAAGCGTATTACGTGGGTAAGGAGAACTTTTAATCACTTCCAGGAGCATCCACACATCATCCCTAAAGGGATGGGCATAAGGGAAGCCGAACTATCCACAAAAGACAGTTATATGGCATTGACGAGTTCGTGCTCAACTGCCACTACGGAACATGCAACAGAGGAACCCACCACGCAATCGCGAATAGTATGTAAAGCAGCCGAGAAACAACGTCGTTGACTGCAACTGACAAAGATTCAGAGGCATCCGGGATCCATGGTTAGAGTTAGCTGAAGTGTGTCCTCCATCTTTATTCTGTTATGACTCGAATCAGAACGACTGCTGTGGATGAAGATGAAGGTGGACAACACGAAGACAGCACTCACGACCATGGAGCTTTTGCAGCAGGAACTTCCTACGCACCAACAGAAGTAAGTTCCAAACTCTAAATTTTGTTTGAACATCTATGGTTTTTTTTCCCATCATTCTTTTCGTTTTTATTTTGGTTATACTTTTACCTGGTTTGTTAGTAAGTACGTGATATGGAGAAGCAAACTTCGGCTCAGGACGGTACCCAACAATTAATAAATCAAGTATCTGAGTTACAAGCAAGGAAGAAAACGAGGGAACGATCGCTCCGTAGTCCACCTGCGCTTGACATTAATATCGCTGCATTGATCAAACCGTTCTCAGGAAATTCAGGGGAGGATGTGTTTGTGTTCTCCGATAATTTGCACATATTATGCGGAACTGGAGTAATGACCAAATTTTGAGTGTAGCCAACCAAAATCATGCATGGGGTGCTAGGATGTGTGTAATGTGCCACGAAAAGTTAAGGAAAGCACAATCGTTTGATGATTTCAGGAAGGTTTGGTGGACAGGTGAAGGAGCACGAGTACGACGAGGTACTATCGTGAGCAAAATGTATTTCAAAAGCATGGGGAATCAATAGAGAGTTTTGTAGACCATATGCACAAAAGAAATGTCAATAGATAAGAGCTCAGGAAAGATGATAAGCACCGTGAGCTTCTCCTACTTGTAAGAACAAGTTATCATAAGTGGAGTGAATCCAGTGAAAATCTGGGTGCTGGAAATGCACTCTATATTCAAGGATATGTGCTAAAGTGTTATTGCATCTTGTACTGTTTACCGTCAATATCGGTGCTCTGTGCTACCTGCTGCTCTGATAGACCATGCTGAAGAAATATCAATATTGCTATCCTCCTGTATAACGAATTCTCTGGTTGTGGTACGGTAACATCTTGTGTCTGAGGTTGTTCTAGTGTTGGTCTTACTCTTGATTCTTTATGAGGTGAATAGCAGTCCCTAGCCATGAACGGAAAACTGTTGTTGTTATAACTGTTGGGTAGGCAACTTCCAGAGGTGGTGGTATGGACCAAAAGAAAACGAAAATGTGCAGTAAACGTGGGCTCTAAAATGCATGTCTGTGAGAGCTATGAGCATTTGTTTAATACAGGAAACTTGTTTTACAATAGAAACGAACACGTGCCCATAGCTTCTCAGGTGCACGTTTTAGAGTCCATGTTTACAGAACACTTTTTCCGTGCTTAGGCCCATACTACCCCCTCTGAAAATTTCGTACTTTACATTCTTAACAACAGTATTACCAGTACATGTATTTCACTCTCAGAGGACTCACAAAGTTATAACTTTCGAATCGTTTTTTCCCTATACAGGGACCCATACCTCAGATTGACACAGTTATCCTTCTACATCACCCTAGAAATTTCCTAAGATCATCACAGAATCGTCCAGTATATATACTGTACAGAGATTTACAGGTGCCAGCGACTACAACCTGTCCGCTCTTTAGCGTCGTCGGTTGACGTTTCTGGACATGGATTCCTATGTAAAACTTGATCTACTAATCCCCCCTATCACCTCTAGAAGTATGTAACATGAAAGGTAAAACGTCTCGTGTTTTTCGCTATCACTGGGTATTATGAGCGTAAACTAACTCGTCCAACATCACAGTGTGAGACTGCGTCTACAGTGTAATGCTATCTTCACTATCTCAGTCTGGGGGAATGGGAATTACACCCAGGTCGGCAAATTACCTCTCTGTGTTGCAGACCACTCACTCACAGGGCTCTGATAACGGTGTTTGTTCTAAGTTCCCATACTGTACACCTGCGCAGTATGCTACACGCGCTTTCGAAGAAATGTGGTGTCCTGGTGCTGTGAGAAACTCAGCAGTCTTGCTTCCGGGAAGGATGGAGTCACATCAGATCATGCGCATCAGAAAACAGACAACTGTGTCACTTCTGAAAGTTCATCAGAGTGACCATCATTTCAGCATTCAACAATTGATTCCAGTTACTGAGGACAGAGAGCTAGATAATATGTTTTAGTCCGTTTTATTTGCATACTAGACCACATTAGAAGACAAATGGCGTAATTTTAGTTCAATTCCCGCCTGCATTCGAAGAGAAATTTACTGCGATTTGCCCGTCCAACTAGCCACTGGGTCAAACGCGCTACTTCCCGAGCGCGAAGGCGTGCTTATCCCCGGCACGCATCCTCCCGGCGGATCAGTGTCGAGGTCCGGTGTGTCGGCCAGCATGTGGATGGTTTTAAGGCGGTTTTTCATCTACCACGGCGAATGCGGGCTGGTTCCCCTTATTCCACCTCCGCTACACTGTGTCGGCGATTGGTGCGCAAACATCGTTTCCACGTACGCGAAAACCATAATTATTCTACCGCCCAAACATTTGGGATTACACTCGTCTCCTCTGGTATGAGACGTTCCCGAGGGTTCCATTGGGGGACGAACCACACAACCCTGGGTTCGAAGTGGGTCCGAGGTGGGTGGGTGGACTACTGAGGCCTGTTGTGGGGTTGTGAACGACTGAGGGCTACGGCTTGACGAAGCCTCTCTGTAGTTTCTAGGTCCACGTTTCAATACATACATAGCGCGATTTCCGGTTCGCATGCGAAGCGAAATGTCATAATTTTAGTGCGATGTTTGCAGATTTCTGTAGTACGTTAGCACTGCGAGATAGATCTTTTATTGTCGTCAATTAGACGCGATAACCTTCAGTTGTTCTTTAATTTTCTGCACCACATCATCAGTCACAACAGACGGCCGTCCGCTAGCGTCTTGTGCATTTCTGTCCTTACAAAATTGAAATTCCGTTACTATTTAGTCACACTCTGCCTTGAATTACGTCCTCGAAACAATACCGTGAAGATTCGCAGCGGTGTTCAAGTTAGATAGCGAATTACAGCGCGCACTTCACACTTGGCGGGAGCTGGAATTGGAACGCTCATTTCTAATAGTCACCATAACACTAATCAACGAGCTTCGGGATTTTTGGGAGTGCTCGATCCATCCGCTGGAAAGCCACATGCCTTGTAACCTTAGTTTCCGGATAACGCTCCTATGTGGTGAACAGCAGCGGTCACGTCACACTTCCCTGGGGCGCTTCTGAAGACACCCTTGTCTCTGATGAACACTCGCCGTCGAGGACAACATACTGGGTTCTCTAATTTAGGAAGTTTTCGAGCCACTCAGATATCTATGAATTTATTGAATATATTCGTACTTTCGGTAACAGCCTGCAATGCGGTACTGTGTGAATGTTTTCGGGAAATCGAGATATATGGAATCTGCCTGTTGTCCTTCATCCGTAGTTCGCAGTATATAATGTGAGAAAAGACCAAGCTGAGTTTCGCACGATCGATGCTTTCTAAAACCATGCTGATTCGTGGACGTAAGCTTCTCAATCACAAGCTGGCAGGCATGGGCAGTCAGCGTATGAAGTTCTGAATACTTACGAGGCAACGTCCTCCAATCTTCCGCAGCAGCGAATGGTCCACGAACTGATAGGTTCCACCAAGAATGCACTAAACTACATTAATACTGAAATTGAATATGGGTTTGTGACAGCGGAGCTGCCTAGATAGGTCACACAGGGTGACCAGTCAGCACACGTGTTGTATAATGTGAACGCTATATGCGATTAGAATACCATAATAAACCGGCAGTAGCTGAACATCACCGTGACTGCGTACAACCTCTCAGTTCCAAGAAGAGCTAGTAGGCTTTTCATGTCCTCCTTGCACCGTCCGTCATTGGTTAATTTGTTGCTCGTGACCATCAATTGTGATGTTAAGTTTCTAGCTGTTTTCATTTCTGCTACTGCTCATTACTTTCGTCTTTCTCCGATTTACTCTCCGTCCACATTTGTACTCATTAGTGTGTTCATTCCGTTCACCAGATCATGTAATTCTTCTTCAATTTCAAACAGGACATCAATGTCGCCATCAAATCGTATCATTGATATCCTTTCACCTTGAATTATAATCTCATTCCGGAACCTTTCTCTTACTTCCATCATTGCCTGTTCGATATACAGATTGAACAGCAGTGCGGAAAGAATACATCCCTGCGCTACACCCTATTCAATCCGTGTACTGCGTTCTTGGTCATTCACCCTTGTACTTGAACAAATTCTTTGTTACCCGTCTCTCCCTGCAGATTACCCCATTTTTTTCAGAATTTCAAAAACCTTGCACGCTTTTACATCGTAAACCGCTTCTTCCAGGTCGACAAATCCTATGAAATTGTCTTGATTTTTCTTTACTGTTGCTTCCATAATCAATCGCAGCGTCAGAATTCTGTCTCTTGGGCCCTTACCTTTCCTAAAGCCAGACGGATAGTCATCCAACACATTCTCAACTTTCTTTTTCATTCTGGTGTATGTTATTCTTCTCATCAGCTTGAATGTAAGGGCTGCTATGCTGAAAGTACGATAATTCTCGGAGCTGACAGCTCCTGCAGTCTTCGGAACTGTGTGGATGATATTTTTCCGAAAGTCAGATGGTATGTCTCCAGACTAATACATTCTACACACCAACGTGAATAGTCACTTTGTTGCCACATCCCCAATGATTTGAGATATTCTAATGGAATGTTATCTGTCCTTTCTGCCTTGTTTCATCTTATCCAAAGCCCTTTTAAATTCTGATTCTAATACTCGATGCCCTATCTCTTCTCAATCGAATGCTGTTTCTTCTTCTATCACATCAGACGAACCTTACCCCTCATAGAGGCATTCAATGTATTCTTTCCACCTATCCGCTCTCTCCTCTGCATTTAACAGTGGAATCTCGTTGCACTTTCAATGTTACCATCCTTAATTTTTCATTTCACTGAAGTTTGTTTTGACTTTCCTATATGCTGAGTCAGTCCTTCCGACTGTCGTTTCTTTTTCGATTTCTTAGCATTTTTCATGCATTTCCTATTTACTTCATTCCTCAGTGACTTGTATTTCTCTATTCCTGAATTTCCCTGAACATTTTTGTAGTTCCTTCTTTCATTGATCAACTGAAGTATTTCTTCTGTTACCTATGGTTTCTTCTCATTTACTTTCTTTGTTCCTAGATTTTTCTTTCCAGTTTCTGTGATTGCCCTTTTTAGAGATGTCCACTCCTCTTCAACTGTACTGCCTACTGGACTATTCTTTATTGCTGTATCTACAGCCATAGAGATTTTCAAGCGTATCTCCTCATACCTTATTACTTCGATATCCCACTGCTTTGCACATTGATTCTTCCTGTCTAATCTCTTACACTTCGGCCTACTCTTCATCACTACTACATTGTGATCATGCGTGGCTCATCCTCCCGCCGTCATGTATTTTACACTCTGTTTTTAACGTACTTCCATCTTACTACGTAAATTTAAATTACTGGCGTCAATGAGTTGCTGCTTTGCCTGACCGTGAGCGGCGCTAGCAGCGCGTATCAATAAACCCCTGTCGTAGTATCTTTGCTCGACTGCTTTTACTTCCCGGTCGGTATCTGTAGTAAACGAGTTGGGGTCGCGAGTTCTTGCTGCAATTCAGTTGGAACACGTCTGGAGCGCAGTCCTGACCTGCCAGTCGAGAAATTGCAATGCGGCACTAGTGCAGTCGCTTTGGAGCAATGAGGTCTGCGTCGACATGGCTCGCCCGACCGTTTGCATATTGATTCTTCGTGACTAATCTCTTACATTTCGGCCTACTCTATATCACTACTACATTGTGATCTGAGTCTAAATTGGCCCCTGCGTACGTCGTACAATCCAATATCAGATTTCGGAATCTCTTTCTGACCATTATGTAACTGAACTGAAATCTTCCAGTATCATCCGGCGTTTTCAAAGTGTACCTCCTCCTCTTGTGGCTCTTTAACAGAGTATTCGCTGTTAGTTGCTGAAATTTATTATAGAAAATTAGTCTTCCTCCTTTCTCATTCCTTGTCCCAAGCCCATATTCTCCAGTATCCAGTATCCATTTCTTCTGCTTCTTCCCCTACAACTACATTCCAGTCAACTATGACTATTATATTTCCATCTCCCTTTACGTTCTTATTATCCTTTCAATATCTTCATATACTGTCTCTATCTTTTCGTCTTCAGTCTGCGACGTCGGCATATATACCTGAACTACAGTAGTATGTGTTCGTCTGTTGTAGATTCCGGTAAGAACAACCCTATCACAGAACTGTTCACAATAACACACTCTCTGCCCTACTTTCCTATTCATAACGAATCATAGTCCCACTGTACCATTTTCTGCCACGTGGCCGCGCGGGATTAGCCGAGCGGTCTATGGAGCTGCGGTCATGGACTGTGCGGCTGGTCCCGGCGGGGGTTCGAGTCATCCCTCGGGCACGGGTGTGTGTGTGTTCGCCCTTAGGATAATTTAGGTTAAGTAGTGTGTAAGCTTAGGGACTGATGACCTTAGCAGTTAAGTCCCATAATATTTCACACACATTTCTACTTTTTGTTTTTGGTACCATTTTCTGCTGCTGTTGATATTACCCTGTACTCATGTAACCAAAAATTCTTGTCCTCTTTCCATTTCACTTCACTGACCCTTACTGTATCTAGATTGAGCCTTTACATTTCAGTTTTCAGGTTTTCTAGCCTCCCTATCACATTCGAGATTCTGGCATTCCACCGTTCGACTCATGTAACGTTATCCTTTCGTTGGTTATTCAATCTTTTTCTGGCAGTCCCCTTGCCAATGGAGAGATCATGATGACACTTTTTCACTTATAGGCCACATGTCCTGTGGATACACGTTATGTATCTTTAATCCAGTGTTTTCCATTGCCTTCTGCATCTTCATGCGTTTGATAATTGCTGATTCTTCTGCCTTTAGGGTCAGCTTCCCATCCCTAGGACAAGAGAGTGCCCTGAACCTCCGTCCGCAATTCCGCCCTCTTCGACAAGGCCGTTGGCAGATTGATGGTGACTTGTTATGCCGGAAGCCTTCAGCCACTGATGCTGACTTAATCAAAATTTAAGCAGTAGCGGGTATAGAACACGGGACTGAGTACAGTTTGACTATCTAGAGAAGACGCTACCTATTTTTTTTAATCTTATTTTGTTCGCGTTTGTTCGTTGCATCTACTAGGGGCGGACGTCGTAAGACATCCGTTTAAGTTCGTTGTTGATCGATTAACTCATTTTTTTATTACAGAGGGAAGCTAACCCTCTGACCAAACACGCTGAGATACCGTGCCGGCGCCCCTGGACGAATCGTCTACTATGGCAATATAATAATATTTCAAGCAAACGTCAAAATATATAATAGTTTAATTACAGGTAATCCTTGCTATTTACATTTTTTCTCTTAAACTTATAGCAAATGAAAGTATTCAGTTAATTTTAATATTGATATACTTATTTTATGAGTTTAATATTCTGTATAGCAAAGGTAAATGTAGTAAAACAACATTACTTTCCTGTCAAGATTTGTCATTAACATTTGTGAAGCCTGTTATTTTAACACTATTATCAGTTAAACTGCAGCAATTGGTTTTTTGGGATGGGGGTAACATGTTTTGAAGGCGGTTTTGCCTCCGGGATAATCAATATAATTACGTTATAAAATTAAGCGTACAATGGGCATGCCGCTAGAACACGGGAACCAGTCCCGGTACGATCAAGGGAGCTACATAGCGTGGTAGCTCTCTATCCACCACCCATGAAGAAGGCTCCTGTTTTTACCTAAAGGACGTGCTTTTGACAATATAAGGGCTCGGAAGTTTCGACCTCTAGAAATTTCTAGAACGTTCCAGGTTACTCTGAAATATTCCAGAACATTTGAGAGCATTCCACAACATTCCAAAATGTTCCGTTATGTTCCAAAATGATCCACCATGTTCTGTAAATTCTGGAAATAGTATGGACGATTTCAGAAGATTCCAGAATGTTCTGCAACATCCGAGATCATTGTGGAACATTCTAGAACACTCCAGAATGCTGTGTAATTTTCTAGAAACTGTGTACCATTCAAAGCCTTTTTGGTATGTTCTGGAATTCGTTACTGTGGGGCTACTACCCATTGGTAGGGGTATATAAAACAAGACCCGTCGTGGGTTCGAACATCATTTTCTTATCAACGACAAAGGGAAGAACCGAAAAAGTAGTGCAGTGACTGAATAAAAATAAACAATGAAGTGTGTGGGTAATGGAAGTGGTGCAGAGACATAATGTATATCTAAAATAAAATGCGTAAAGTTTTCTTGAACTTTTTGTTAATAAAGAATTGATTTGATTTATATTTTAGATAATCCTATACGTAAAAGACGAGGAGATCTTGCCAGTTCTGAAGCACAACGGCGAAAACAAAAAAGACAGCGAAACAACGAAACACACGAAGAGTGAATCATGTTTAAGTTCCCAACGAACGGCAATGAGCACCACGAAAAGCTGAGAAGCCGAAGAACAAAATAATGAACAGGCATAAGAAACAAGAATTGCGACACAATGTTGTAATAAAAGACTGCGAACTCAAGCCACCCACGAAAATATCGAGCTACGAGAAGCGCGGAAGACCTAATACATGAAGCTATCCATTACCACCCGACGAAAAAACGAAAAAACTTCGTAGAGAAACATCAGGATCGTGTTGCATGAATGGAAAAATTCGATTACGGTCACTGGAAGCACATCCTTCTTTCGGTGTCACTTCGATCAAGAGTAACAGTGAAGAAATCGGTTATGTTTTCTCGATCCAAGGGAAAATCTATCAGAACGCGGGATCATTACTACCGCTACCCAATGAAGATCATAAATTTCTGAAAGTATATTTCATCGGAAATGAAGAAACAGAAATTCATCAACGATGCACAAATATCAGTGGATTAAGGCGAGAAGTAGTCCGAGATGTAGAGAGGATCTTACATGGATAGAATCAACTGATTCACATATTCAAAACAGCACTAGACCAAATGGTTTCTGATGACTTTAAAGATATAATAGGAATCGACAAAAGAGCACATGGGGAACACTAACGTCCATTTAATGCCCTCGGATAGACCAAGTACCCATTGTAATTGCGGACGGTGAAAATACAAGCCGTGACATAACCCTACAACGAAAAAGAAAGCACTACAACGCATTACAGACACACCGTTCATGTGATACCTTCCAATATCCATCAACATATCTGCATGGAGAGGACGGATGTCATTTTAGTGTGAAACAAATCCAACCTGAAATAGGCGTAGAAACTAATAAAAAAGTTACTTCCAAGGATTCCTATGTTTGCCGCTTACTGATCAGACAGAATGAAACACAGAATCACGTTCTCAGCACTCGCCGTTTATTCCAACAATTACAGGTAGATATGTATGCAAAAATATAATTCATCCCAAGAATATTTAAAAAATCATCCAAGCTCATTTTCCCGATCCACAAAAAGATCCAGAACTTTACGACTTAATAGTGAAAGACATGATACACGGGTCATGCGGGCCATTAAACCCTAATATGCCACGTATGTGTGATGGAAAGGGGACAAAAGAATATCCAAATCCATACATAGATGACACACAAACCGGAGTTGCTGCCTGCCCAAATACAGAAGACGATCACCCAATAACGTAGGCTTAACAGTAAAATACCAATAACGAGGAAGCGACGAACTGGAAATAGATAGTAAAAGTTTAATACCCTATAACTTTAATACTTACCAAAATATTGCAAGCACGCATAAACGTAGAATAATGCAATTCGGTGAAATCCATCTTATAGGTCTGTAAGCATGCGAACAAAGGCAATGACATGGCTGTATTTCAAATTGCTAAAGACAGCTAATAACAAAACAGAAATGTCGAGATCCTCATGTAACAAATGGGAAAATATACCAAATGGGAAAATACATCAACAGTAACGAAGCAGCCTATTGTATTTTCGGTTTTCCCTTACACGAACGCCAACAAACTGTGCAACACCTAGCAGTACATTTGGAGAATGGACAGGGAGTTTACTTCATAAAGGACACCGCAAGAAAAACTGCATGCGAACCACATCATAACACAACATTAACAGATTGTTACCAACTGTGCCAAATGGATCCAATTGGGAAAACATCACTGTATTTCGACTTTCCTACCTATTATATGCGGGGCACAAGAAGAAAAAATTTTGTTCGAAGCAAACAAGGAATTCCGGTAGAAGATCATCCTGGAATAATGAGATGTGGCACACTACACCGAATATACACCGAACATCCGAACAACACCGAATGTTTCTATTTCCGGATGTTGCTACACGTAATACGGGGACGAATAAGTTTCACAGACCTGAAGACTGTTGACGGTTACCTATGCCTTATGTGCAGAGAAGCATGCTAACTGTTAGGACTACTGGACAACGAGCTGAACAAATGAGAAACTCATTCATTTGTTTTCAATTTCAACAACATGTAACCAATCTAATCCAAAACACCTATGGGACTCCTTCAAATAGAGTATGTGTGATGACATACTCCACCAAATCCGACAAGCCCAACTTCAACTGACCGTCGAATTCAATTATGGAATCTTCAATGAAACACATATTCGCCTAGAAGCTAAATGTTTAGCAATAAAAAACCAGACCTTAGTACAACTTTGGATGCAAGGACCGCGAAAAGAAGCTATCCGTGTCTACACTTCAAAATTACAAAGGAAAAAAGCTACTGCATCAAAGAACTACATCAATACATTGCTCACAACAAACCATTCCTACATAACAATCAAAAGGAAATTTACGACGTTATCATGGACGGGATCAACAACAACATTGGTGACTTTATTTACTTGGAAAAATGAGGCGGCAGCGGGGAAAACGTTTCTCATAAATCTATTGTTGGCTTAAATACGTGCTAGGCTACACTCGCATGATTCGGCATTGCGGCCACGCTTATGGAAGGAGGATGAACTGCCATTCCGCCCTACAGCTAACGTTGAAGATAGCCGAAGAACAATCCCCTACACGTAAAATCTCAAGAGCATCTGTACGGAGTGAACTTCAAAAGCAAGTAAAAATTATCTTCTGCGACGAATGCACAATGGCACATAGAAAATCTCTCGAAGCCTTGGACAGAACATTACAGGACTTGGGAGGATACTCTAGAGTGATGGGAGGAGCTTTAGTCATATTTTCAGGAGATTGTCGGCAAACACTTCCAGTCATCCCCATGTCAACACCAACAGCCGAGATCAATGTATGCTTTAAAAAATCACATCTCAGGTCACACATACAGATACTGCGCCTAACAAAAAACATGAAGTTGAACTATTGAAAGACGAAACAGCAGCACATAATGCTCAGCAATTTTTATAACTAGTGGAGGGCACATATCCTATTGAGCAGACGACCGACCTTATTAAACTCAACAGTGATGTCTCCAAAATAGCCACTGCTGAAGTCGAACTCATCGACCACATTTATCCAGACTTTGTTCACGACTATACTAATCTGGACTGGCTACTTGAAAGGACAATTCTGGCAACTAAAAGTGATGTTGTCAACGATAAGGACTTACATTTTTTTTAAAAAGTCCCGGTGAAGAGAGATTATACAAACAGATCGACACAATGGTAAAGACTGAAGGAAGTGTAAGCTTCCGTATATAATTTGTAAACTCTTTGCAGCTACCAGGAATGCCATTGCGCTGCCTTCAATTAAAGATTTGATCTCCTGTCATACTACTCAGATATCGCAACTTACGAAAACTATGTAATGAACACGGATGTTCGTCAAACAGCTATCGAATAACGTCAAAGTCGAATTTACGCCTGCGAAGTACGTAGGGCACACACTATTTGTCTACAGAATACAACTGATCTCAAGTGAACTGCCATTAAAATTTAAAAGACTGCTGTTTCCAGTCCTATTAACCTGCAGTTTTACAATTAACAAAGTGCAAGAACAAATCTTAAGATATTGTAGCATCAACTACAAACACTCCTTCTTCTCCCAGGCTAAACTATACGTAGCCTGCTGTCAAGTAGGAAATTCGAAAAATTTGTACATATACAGATCGGTTAACAAATTGAAAAATGTTTTTATAAACAAGTATGGTAAATGGCTCAAATGGCTCTGAGCACTATGGGACTTAACATCTATGGTCATCAGTCCCCTAGAACTTAGAACTACTTAAACCTAACGACATCACACAACACCCAGCCATCACGAGGCAGAGAAAATCCCTGACCCCGCCGGGAATCGAACCCGGGAACCCGGGCGTGGGAAGCGAGGTCGCTACCGCACGACCACGATCTGCGGGCTAGTATGGTAAACACAATATATTTCCAATAAGCAATGTTTACCTCTTACACTTTAAAATGTATCCTTCTATTCTAACTACCACACAATCGCATATGAACTCCATTAGTGAAGCCGGGTACGGCAGCTAGTATACACATAAACCGCGAGATAGATTATCCATTGACCCACCGACATACGAACTTAAGGTTTGTTATATGGGAAGAACAGGCTCTTTTTATCTTCCCAACACTGCTAACAAAGCCCACTTATCATTATTCACAAAATTTGTTTCAAATTGACATCTGTGTTGATGAAGGTTTCTCGGGTCTCCAGCCGGGTGGCAGCGTTGATATCTCGCGACGTTTCGAGAAGTGTCATACTGCCAATCTTCTGGCAATTCCCGAAACGTCGCGAGATATCAACGCTGCCACGCTGCTGGAGACCCGAGAAACCTTCATCAACAGTTTACGCCGGGAAAGCCTACAGTCACAAACATCTTTGTTTCTGATGATCTTCCATTCTTAGACGATTTATTTCAGAGTCGCTGAAGGCCATAGCCAAGCCCTTAGCATAAGCCATGAAATCATGGATGTTGTAAGCACTCGCTCTGATAAACCAGTGTACCTAACATGAAATGAATTACAAATGGTGATAGCACGGTAATTTCCTAATAAGAAGGCGTTCATGACGGCTGCAACGGAGGTGCTTTCCGAGCAGAGAGCTGTCATTCAGTTTCGTCCGGCGGAAAATCAGAATACCACATGTATCCACAGGTGCTACCAGAATGTCAACGGAGACCTGACAGTGGAAAAAGAAATGAAGAGTCGTTTGGCAAGACGTCTGTCATCATCGCAATAAAGTAGCGCGAACCATTTCAGTCTCCCGCGTCCCAACCGACCGCACTGAGCCGAAACTACTCCATTGTATGAACATACGCATAGCCTCATATGAGGTGGTAGAAGGATCAGAATCAAAGACCTCGCTAATTAACTTGACGTCTCAGTTGGTAGTGCTGAGACACGTGACTCCTAGTTGGCATATTAAAAGGTATGTGCCCTCTGGATTCCCCGCCGCCAAACAGAAGACCATAAATGGCAACGAAGGACTATCTGTGCGGAATTGCTGGCGCGTTTCGAGGCTGATCATGATAATCGTTTGTCGTCGTTACAGACGAAATATGGGTTCGTCACTTAGAACCTGAAACATAACGGCACTTCATGTAGCGGCGCCACACTATTTGTGCTGCGACTAAAAAGTACAAAGACGCACCCTCAGCGGGTAAAGTCATGGCGACCGTCTTCTGGGTCTCTCATTGGGTTATTCTGTTTCATGTCTTCCCTTATAGTGCAACGATCAAATGTGAAGTGTATTGTGCTGCCCTTAGGAAACAGTAAAAACAACTTCATCGTGTTCGTTACCACAAAAATGCAAAAGAACGTCTCCTTCTCCATGACAATGCAAGGCCTCACACATGTCTGCGTATCCGAGAGGAGCTCACAAAACGTCATTGAACAGTTCTTACTCATTCACCCTACAGCCAATATCTCGCGCCCTTCGACTTCCGTGTGTTTGGCCCACGAGAAGACACACTTCGCATGAAGCAGTATGTCGGTGATGGAGAGGTTATTGACAGAGTAAGATGTCGCACCGACGTACACCTGTGTGGTGGGACCATGAGGATATACAGGCCATCCAAGTTAGATGGCGCATGCCGTTGCAAATAGCGAGGATTATGTTAAAAATAGGATTTGGTTACCAAAAGAGTGTGGAATAATATCGTCTGTGGGAATCCTGAAAAAAACCAACCTGCGTTCAGAAAAAGGTGTTTTGCATTACTTATTGAACGCATAATCGTGCTTTGACGGACATTATGATTACAGTGAACCATTAACAGACCATTTTCATTCTCATCTTTGCTCTTAAACGGACATTTCCTCAGCAGACAAATAATTGAGAGTATAAGGAGCCCACGCATCTTCGCATGTTTACTACCCCATGATAACTGCGACGAACACCGACTCATAGTACCGACTGTTAGAGTTTGAGAAATGTTAGCGCCCTGGCGCTCGTAATCTGTCTTTTCAATTCGTTACTAGCGCCTTCAATGACATCATCTATCATATCAGTGCATTATTATACATAATTCGTTAGTGGTTAAATTTATTTCCCCCCTAGGCTAATAATTTACGAAATATTCATTTTTCTATTCGTGTTACTGCTAGTTTTGCGCTTCGATCATTTTAAAGTTTAGAATATATAAAAGTATTTCCGTAAGCCATCTTCATTTCATGTGTTGTTGTGCAGATGCATGTAATCCAAGAAATGAAGTCTATAATTGTATGTGTATGTGAGACACCACTTTCGTCGAATGTGATAGTGCACTTGAAGATGAAAGAAGTAGATAGCAGTAAGGAATGAAACGTATTTCGGGAATTATCGTCCCAAGAGCAAAATTGTTTTGTACTCTCCTGAATTTATTGACGCTGTTGAACACATTGCGAAAATATAAATAAATCGTTATTTTATGTCTCTCGTTAACGTCGTCCTTTGATGCTACTAATCGCGTCCATTTCATCCGCATATCATCTGATATCTTCGGAAAGCATCGGGGAGAAATTTCTAATCTCCATAAAATCATTGACACAGTCTGTTTTCAAGGTATCACGTTGAGAGAACCTTTACCTTAACTTACTCATACTTGGTTTTCGTGACTCTGTATCTCACATCTCTGGTATTACCTACTGTTAATAAAGAACCTCTCTTGCCATAGGGTAGTTATTTTTGTAATGTAAGAGATTCTAGAAATTTATAAGCTTGCCTGTCAGACTGTCGCAGCTCCTCCATTGCTGTGTTTTAAGATTGAAAACGCTACGTAGGGGATCGTTCCTGCTTCACGGGCTCTGGGAAAAAGCCGTAAAGCTATTACAGGTCTTTTTTATCTCGGAAGAAGTTAACTTACCGTGTAAAACAACCATACTGCTCAGAAAAATATATTAAAATTTCACTTTAACTTTAGCACAAGAAAGTGAGCCTCAAGATTTCGTGGAAGAAACCTTAATTAAAACGGGAGAAGGCACCTGCTTTACACTTTTCAGAATATTTCAAGCTGCCTGGAGCTTCTATGTCGTTCACTCAGAAAGGCTGCGTTGCTATTTTACGCCCTTAGGGCAGTTCACACTGGAATAGCTTCAGAAGTACATGATAACCGTGGTATTTTACCCAAAAAACACTGTTGATAATCAGCAGAAGGACAATTGTTGAAAAGAGAGCACGGCATGGAAATATTCCCACAAGGCAAAGGTATTCTCTTGTATAATTCACGAAACCATTCGGCGTAGAAAGTGATGGATTAGGACTGTTCCTTTAGCAACTACTTGCTTTTATCTTACGTTGCTAGAAATGTATATTCAATAAAATATGAAGAAAGTCGACTGATCATATTCCATTTGATGTCTGGTACAGATGCTTTTGTATGGATATTAGAGAACGTATTACCTTTAACAATTGTGCCATTAAGAGCAGGACATTAAAATCGGAAGCATGGAGTTCCCAAAAACAAAAATGTTACATCAACTTAGCGTGGCTGCAAGCACGTTCAACAAACAATTTTATCAACCAAATGAATTACAATAACTGCCAATAAATTGCTCAATTCTTAAAAAAACAAATTTAACAATTCTACCATTAAGGGGAGACGGAAGGCAATTATATCCCTATTCTGCCAATGTTACTTTTCCCTTTGAATGGGTACACTTTTCGAAATAACTATAAGTGATAAAACAATGAAATTCTTACTGCCTATATATAACATATATGCCTTAATTTACAAGTAAAATTAACATAATACGTCTTACGGTTTGAAGAAAAAAAAGTTATTCTTTCACTAGGAAAATTTAATTGTTTTTGTATATTAGCACTCCGTCTGCAGGCAACGAGTGGCCTACTGGGACCATCAGACCGCCGTGTCATCCTCAGTGGAGGATGCGAAGCCGCTACTATTCGGTCGAGTACTCCTCAATTGGCATCACGAGGCTGAGTGCACACCGAATATTTTTTTTTGTAAAATAGTTTCTGATTGTTTGGTGGTTCTCAATTTAGTTATAATTACTTATTACCATCTGCAGTACAAATTGACCAAATTTCATGTTTATGAACCTATTAGTTTATCAAATAATGGTACCTGAAAGAAAGAAATGTAGTTTTGAGAAAAATCTATTTCAAGTTTAATATTGCAATTGTACTATAGTTATTAATGAGAATTACTTACCGCTAATATTTTCATGCACCATACTGAGCATCATCTGGATCATACTGATCTTCTTTTCTTCTCTTCGTCCCTCTTCTATTCTGTCTGGCTTCTTTTGTGCATTTTAAATTAGAAATATCTGCTTTGCGGATTCTCTGTTTATCTACTTGCACCAAGCATTTTTCAGCATTTCCACTAGATTTTATGCGCAATAATTCCAAAACATCCAGTTTTCTAATTACACTATCACCGAAGCATAAAATAGCATCATAAACACCAAATTTGTAAGCTGAACAAATATAGTTATCGGTAACTGGTTCCAAATGACGGAATTCAGACATCCATTTAAATTTTGGGTTTCCCCATGAAGACATTTCTTCAACAAGGTATCTTTGCAAAGGTCTCTAAAGATGGGTTTAATTTCACTTCTTTTAATTTAATGCTGTGCATTATCTCTGCATGGCGCAAAAAAGAAGCGTGGCATTTAAACGCCAGATTGCACAGAGCGTCAGGAAAACCATCATATATCACGGAAAAATTGTCGTATTTATATAAAACAAAAACTGTTTCAAGCGGGAAAGACCAGGCATTTCTAATATGCTAAAATCTAAAAATCGAATTTTTGAAGGCCACTTGCCTTCCGTCTCCCCTTAAGAGTAGGACATCAAAATCGGAAATACAGCGTTCTCAAAACAAGAAAAGTCACAACAACTGGGCATGGCTGCAAGCAGTTTCAACAGACAATTTTTATCAACCAGTGCCATTAAATGTACTAACACTTGCTCAATGCAATTTTTTATTAAAATTGTAACCTGCACAAATAAAGCTTCACTCAGGGATGACCAGGACATAAAAAGTATAAACTTATGGCAAAGGAGGTACTAATAGAGTTAAACTTTACACTCCTTAAAAATTACTGGTTTTAAGAGTGATCACATCAGCGCCTGCTGGTACAATCACACAAACAAACACGTGTACACCTTGCCTCCTACACAGATGCAGCCACAATTTATTCACAGAATCTATCACAGGAAATACTCTTACATTTGCACGACATATGGCCTAGAACACAAATTGTAAGTAGTAACACAGACCGATGGTCATGCCCTCAAACGCTGGTAGGGTCGTCAGTATAACAGGTCCAATTCCATATAATACAGGCATGGCCTCACAATATCCAATACTCAAAGTCTGAAACCAAAAACACTCAGGTGTGAAGGAGCTGCGACTTGAAGGATTCCACCAAGGCTGTTACTGCCTCCAACCCACACAGGCAATCGTCGAGGTGCCGTAAGCCTTAAATTTGCAGAGTAAGCCGGGAACTTGCACGTGACGTCCATCTGTAGTTTCACCACACAACGCCGAGTAGGCTTGCCCCTCACCGATTTAACCTTAGGCCGCTTCTCGAGACCGGCGCAGTGCAGCCTGAGACGCCGCCCCTCCCTCCACCCCCCCCCCCCCCGGTCACAAAAGCCACAACTTGCCAGCCACGTGCACCTCAGCCAACCACACACACAGACACACAGTTCGACCGAAGCCCTTAGATCGCAACACACGATCGAATCGATATCGGCAAACTAAATAGTCAGTGGCGTCAGTGGAATGCTATACCGTCAAGAGTGCAGCCGCCACAGCTCAACATGTACATGTATTACTTCGTTGCTACTAACTCTATTCTCATCAAATTCATTACACAGTATCCACATATGACGCTGACTATAACTACCAAAATATGCCATTGTACAACTCATAGTTCAGGAGATATGAAGTGAAATACTGAGATGCGTAAATAACTGACACATCATGCGTGACGTTTCAACTTCTTAATTCTTTGCTATTAATTCTATTCGTAGCACATTTCGCAGACAGCACGAATATTATGCGTTGAATGCACATAGAAGAATATTTCATTTTGCGACGCATATCAGGAGACATAACGTCATAATCGTTGAGATATGTGGGAAATTGCCACATAATGCATGACGTTTTGATTTATTACTTCTTTACATACGCTACTGGATGTACCTGTAAAATCATATCACGGTACAGCGCATAGTTCAGGAGATACGACGTCATGAACATTACGCTCATGAAAATGAAAGATCAGGACGAAATTCGCTAGATATACAGGTGAAATATGTGCAAAAATATGCATTAAAAGTATTAAATACGTGTGAGATTTATGTGGTATGTACTTATGCGAACAAAGCCACGGGTGAGAAGCTCATCCTAAACCAATGGAACTATTTCGATCAAATTTAGTACACAATACCTGGGAAATAAATAGTGTAGGGATAAGAACCACCAGCCTCCTATTGGGGTGAGCGTGATAATGTGGATAGAGAAAGGAGGGTGAAGAGATGGATACACTGCGAGGGGGAATAAGGAGATAGGCAGAAACAAGACAGGAATACATGGATAGGCGTAGGGTATAGGAAGGGGAGGTGATGGACTGTGATAGGACAGAGGAGGAGATGGGCAGAGACAATGCGAAGAAGAACAGGCATAAAGATGGGGGACGAAGAGAAGAAGAGACGGGGGAAGAAGAAATGATGAGTGAAATGGAAGAGGAATAGATGGGAGAGAGAGGGGAGAGGAAAGACGGTCATAGAGCGGAAAGGAGATGAACAGGGAGAGAGGAGGAGGAGGAGAAGGATACACGAAGTGGGAGGAGGAGACTGACACGAGGAGGAAAGGAGGAGATAATCAGAGAGGGATAGGGCAGATGAACAAATGGAGAGTAGTTGATTGACAGAGAGAGTGGGAAGAAGGAGATTGACAGTGAGAAGTCCAGGAGAAAATGGACAGAGAGTGGGGGTGGAGGAGGTGGACTGAGGGCTGTGAGTGGAGAACGTGGAAAAAGAGAGGTGTAAGTAGGAGATGGGCTAACAGAAGATTGGAAGAAATACGTACTCGAGCAATGCCAGGTACTCAGTTACTTTTAAGAAATTATGTAACATGGTGGGAAAGTAAAGCAATACAAACTGAGAAATGCACAAAACTATAAAGAATTTTACAATAAGATGCACTCAAGTTGTTTGTAAAATATTGGCAGTTTATCTCCTCCACTCTGCAGAACCTAACTAATAGATGTCAGAAGAAGTGACATCATATTCTAGTCCCACTCTGTATTTGGTAGTTATAAATGTTAGTTAATTTCAGTGGCGATGTTAGTTAATTTCAGTATCATTGATAGATTCTGTCTTTTAGAGAGGCAAATGACTTACCCCACTTTCATCATGGTCAGTTCATTAGATTTAGTGTGATCTAGTAAGCCAATTGCTTGTTTGAAAATGTATTTCGTTATAAAAATGATCAGAAGCTGGCGAGGGTAGTAGTAAAGTACTACACATAAAAATCAGATCAAATGCTCCCAGGTATAAAGAAAGTCATACAGCAGTTGGTTGTTAGGTCAGACTGTACATGGATTCTATATCAGTGTAACTACATGTATCAGAATCTTTAAACATGCAACTTTCCAGAGTTTAAGGGAAGACATAACTGTCGTGAGATTAATCATCTAAATTAAATTAGCTTTTTGCTGTCAGGCCACGGAGTGCACTTACACAACCAAAAATCTATTTATTGATCCGTCTGCTGACATATTGGTTCGGTCACGCACTGATAAATAGTGCCCTTAAGAAATGCTTGAAATAGCATACACCACACCTAATTAATCAATAGACACTAAAGTCAGCCAAAATATGAATATTTAAATAAAGGATGCTAGGGAATAGTCCCCCGGGAAAATAGTATACCTTGACCAAAATGTTAAAATTCACTTTCAGATACAGATTTAATTGAAAGATAAAATACACTCAACAGTTACTTTTTCTAGCTAATACGATCATAGAGGAAAAATAGCAATTAACTGAGCTAGCAGACCAATCAGAGTGCTCAAAGGAAGCGACTAATACAAACCAAAGGTTTTGTCCAGCAGTGCAACAAAATAAACTAAACTGAATAAATTCCACGTCCTCAACAAGTTCGTTCAAGTCTACATGTAATTCCCAGTTCACCACAGGAAAGTGTAGTTACTGATAGCTACACTAGCACACACAGTTAAAATATTTTCTAAGTCCCAAGCTATTACAGCCGAAAATGACGAAATACCGAATCAGTGCACGTCGAAATAATCCTAACATCAACACACCTGAACACTTGCGGCTCTCTATCATCTTAAATCATACCAACGACCTTACCCAACGAGAAATGAACATCAAAAGATCCTGAGCACAGTTCTGTTCACCTATTTAAGAATTTGGTCATGTCACTGTTACTCTAGTCCTGTCAGCTTCTATATTCTAGAGCACCATTCGAATACACTTATAGATCTGTTCACATAATCATTTTAAATATATCTGAAATTCATTTACACATGATTAAATATCGTTTAGTTTTCATACATAAGAAAGAACACGATTTTCCTTGAATATAGTACGACAGAAAACAGCACTGCAGGACCCTAGTCAGGTTCATGCCTTTAATCTTCATCAACCTGTGGACCACTCTTCTCAAATGACCATCCTAAACGTTAGATCACCGAAATTACTTATTACTGCAAGTAAACGAATTAGGATGATAGGACAACTCTTTTATGGTGATGGTAATCTTTTATGAATGTGTCGAGAACTCCTGATTTTGCCTTGGTTTTTACTATTATGAAGTACTAATTATTTTAAGCAGTTCTGTTAAACAATTTCAGACCTGCTAAACGATTACATAAACATACAAATGGTTGGTGTTGGTGCAGAAAAACTGAAGCATGTGGCATGACGTTTAATTCAATAATTGCTTACAACTAATTGTATTGGTAATATATTACACAGACGGTATCCACATATACCGCTCAATATATGTAGAAAATATTTTATTGTACAACACAGTTCAGAAGATGCAACATCAGATTCGGAGATGAGTGAAAAATTGTTTCATCATGCGTAGCACTTAAATCTGTAAATAATTCAGGAGTCATGACGTCAGAAACAGTTCACAGTGTGGAAATAAAATATTGCAGGTGGGCGGATAGAGAGAGAGCAGGTAATCCACAAAGGAAGGGAAGCAGGATGGGCTGAACAAGTAGGAGAAAGGAGAAGAGTTTGGCAGAGAGAGAGGGAGGAGGAGATGGAGAGTTGGAGCAGGAGATGGACAGAGAGGGGAGGAAAGGGAAGGGGATCGACAGAGGGGGGGAGGGGGAGAGGAGCACATGGACAGAGACAGAGGGAGGAGCTGATGGACAGAGACAGGCGAATAAGCAGATGGACAAATAGGGTGAACAGAGAGTTGGGAGTGTATGAGATGGTCAGAGAAGATGGGAGGAGGGGATAGACGGAGCGGAAGGTAGGAGATGGAGTAATGAAAGATTGGAAAAATACATACCCAGGCAACGACAGGTACTCAGATGGTCAATTTTAAACATTAGAAAGAAGTCTGTAGAGATGAAGCAGTAAGCGGCAGTATAGAAATGATCTAGAATGTAATTGGAAATGAAGTTGTTTGCCCACCTGTTGAAAGATAACAAAATTAAAAGGGTAAAGACGGTGTCTTGGATGACAGTAGGCTCGATATTACACCATGAATTTAAAAATTATTAGGTTTAGGAAAAGCTGCTGTATCCTCACAATGGACGAATGAGAGTCTCGGATGTTTTCTTGAGACTTACGGACTTTCACCTCGAATATCATCACTGTCATGATACGCATAAACTAGGTCATTACCACTAGTTTGTCTTACTGCGTATAATAATCATAACAGCGGCTCTGACAATCCAGGCGACATGTACCCGCAGAAAAGGTTGATGTACTCTATCTTTAATAGTCACTATAAAGTGAAATGGGGAAGTTAAGCGAAGCACTATCCACTGATAAGACCCTATCACGGTGGGGAGCACGTCATTTCGTCGCAGGTACGTCCTAGCCCTCGTTCTGAACGGCCAGAATTGAAATACAGATCTGTAGTTGCGTGGACTTTGCTCTTTCTGGTTGTATACGTCATTCCACAAACAGTGTACAGCTCAGTTCCAGAATATGGCCCTTTTCATACACCCATCAACTTCAGTTTATTTTAATATGGCACAAGAAATTAGAAGTGATCGAAATTCACTTGCATTAATCGAAAACCATATACTTTTGTTTATTTATTCAATGGATAATACAGTTAAAATGAAAATAATTAAGCGAGTACAACGATAATTTTTCAGGCATGACAGCCAGTATGCCTTTATAAAGTTAGTGGAGCAGTTAGAGTCTTCCTGAAGTTAGAAGATAAATTGAACTTGAAGTCTAATGGAGGAGCTAAAACAGCAAATTTTCGGATACCAGAAAGGAAGTGTAGGACAATGGTACTGTTGCTCTTGATTAATTATTACTTGGTTAAGGCTGAAAATATTAGAACTATAACTAATGCGGTTTGTCGTTAATTACTCGACATTTGTACATAAATTGTGTTCACTTATTGTTGGATTTTTGTAGCAAATTTTGTCTTAACTTTATTAATATCATAGCATAAACAACTATGGAGACAATTAATTGGACTGTATAAATAATTTGAGTAACTTATATGAGCTCCTTTATAAGATTTCTTTTTCTCTCTACAACCCATCAAATCATTCATTCTTAAAAATTACATATTACATATAAAATTGAAATAGTTAAGAGTTACATAGTAGATTTAATATTGAAACTGTTACCATATCGTCTGGTTGTCACAAATGAATAGGGGGCGGGGTAGTTTCAAAAACAAGAATTTAATTGTACCCTTTCATCCAAAAGTAGTATACAATCAGTTATAATAAGTCTACACTGATTCCTACAACAAAGTTACAACAGATTTTTGTGGAGGGATGGGGGCTGAAGTTCGTCTCACCATAATGTGAGACACTGAGTTGTTTGACTGTGTCCCATTCAGGAGTTGGGACCGGGCAGCGCCACCACTTCCGATTCGTTGGTGTCAGGTAAGAGATGGCCACGTAGTTGTCTTCTTTGACCCCAAGTTATTACCCTAACACACAATTAAAAAGTTCTCACTCAACAATGAACTCTATAGTCAGTTATCAAACAATGAATGCCTAAAATAAACATTAAAGTTCTTGACAAAAATAAAGAAAAGGAACTTAACGCTCATCGATTCCTTGTCTTATGGTCTCATACTTACACTGATCTCATTCCCAACATCGAGATAACAGTCTCGATGGTGACTAAACTTTGTGTTAGCTATTGGCACCTGTCGTGGCTTCGTATGCTTTCTCATTTCGTGACATTCCCATGTGCACAAATACCCAGTAAAACTGTACATGTTTCCGCTAATGCAAATGTCGTGTGGCTAGGGCCTCCCGTCGGGTAGAGCGTTCGCCGCGTGCAAGTCTTTTGATTTGACGCCACTTCGACGACTTGCGCGTCGATGGGGGTGATATGATGATGATGAGGACAACACAACACCCAATCCCCGAGCGGAGAAAATCTCCGACCCAGCCGCGAATCGAACCCGGGCCCTTAGGATTAACATTCTGTCGCGCTGTCCACTCACCTACCGGGGTCGTCTACTAATGATTTTCCTATATCACTTCTCCTTTCTCCTGGTGGGTTCATTTAGTGCAGTGCTTGAAATGCGTTGTTGAAATCGGAGCAAACGAAATCTTTCTTGCTTTGATGACATATGCCAACGTCAGTCCCACGGAACCAGCAGTCACCCCACCTCTTGTGAGAATTTATCAAGAAACGACACGGGAACAAATGGGAAAATTGGTTCTAATATGGCCCTCATACTATAGTGAAATATTAGGTGGTTCAGGACTCAAGACTTGGTTCGACGTATGTTGGCTAACATTATTGTGATTAAAGAAATGAGACAGTTTCTCAATGCAGTGCATGGCTGATCAGTATAAATAAATGGTGTCATGACATATTTTGCAAAAATATAGGAGAAATATATGGCATGCTATTATCCTACTTCAAAATTGTAGCGAACATTAGCGTAAATAATAGTCCGAAATGGCCACACTCAAGTTTCATGATTTACGTAACACAATAAATTCTAAGTACTGTGAATTTTCGACGTACTGTGCAAAAGTGATGTCAGTTTTAATCTAATGTAAGGGGTAAAATACTTCGACGTTTCGGTGTGTAGATGAATTAGTGTGAATAACATCATGACCTATTAAGCAGAAAATCAAAATATAAATTGGAATAGTCCCCTAGGCGAACTGTGTGACAAAGCATTATCCCAATTAAAAATCGTAGCTGATATTAGCATAATTAATGTTAGAATTTTTGTTTACAACAAGATAAAGTCAGTTTACCGAACATTATTTATTACCTCCAGTGGTACATAAATCTTGTAGTTTTAGGGTATACATACGAAACTTTCACCCCCAAAAGTTTGACTGTACTCAGTGTAATTAGCATATGCGAAAACATTAATGGACGACGTCGTTACTGGGCGACAATGGAGTCACAATTTATAAGAATCAGTAGCTGTAACTGTGTATTTAATGTTTCTATAGTCAATTACCCATACGCATGTTTTAGCGTGCATGTAGGTTGACTTCCACAATTGTCACAGGGTGATGCCGAAATTATATTTTTCTGAGGTGACATTTGGTAGACGTAGAGTAACATCAGATGTTGCAGATACAGTGTTAAGTAACTCTTGTTTGATGAAGGAACACAAATTGATTGTTGCAGTTTAAGAAAATTTGCACGGTAAACAATAAGAGTGTATACAAAGAATATGGAAAAAATATGGAAAATACAATGGGGAAAATAGGATGCCTACATACAATCGATATTTCTGTCATAAGCACTAGATATTTAGCATATGGTTTACACTACACACACACACACACACACACACACACACACACACACACACACACACCAGACACTTAGAAACTAAAATTTGTATAAAGGGTGTCACTGGAATTTGGGGTCAAGACCGTAGGACTTTAACGCAGAGCAGAGAGTTGACAACGTATGTATATACTTTAATAGCGGAAAGGTGGGTATTCTAAAGATATAGTGTGAAGATGAAGTTACCATAATTACCTACATATGGGGCTTACTGCGTCACCAATATACATACCAGAAACAAAATGTTGCAAGGAGACGCTGGAAGTCATATAAATCGAGTCAGACCCATGTTAAAATCATCATGGAAATAATACAAATACTTCGATGGGACTTGTTTGGAACCATGATGTATTCGGTGTTATATACAATATGCATATTATTTTACGTTTCAATTCGGATATGTGGGATCTACAAGAAAAGTCGTTTCTTTCGATGGTTTACGTTGCATTCTAAGGTCATTTCTTCGTGGATGGTCACCTCATATCACCTGTAACTGCTCCTACATAACCGTAGTTCCCTGGGGTACGTTACGGTGCTGGCGTTGCCTCGCAGAGCCGTTCCTATCTAAGGTTGTCACTATATCAGGAACAAACAGTAGCGCCTTTCGGTGTTCCATAATTTAATGTTTCAACATATGGTTAGAAAGCCAACAGGTTGCACATAAACAGTAGGTGCTGTGACGTAGGTTTCGATGTCTACTAGGGGTGTCTTCATCAGAATAAATGTTGCTAAATCGTAAAATTACATTGCTAAAAAGTAATAGTCAGAGCAGCTATGGGCACACGTGGCAAAGGCGAGAGCGTTATATTTGGCTTTAGAAAGGAGCATAGCTGCTCCCAATTCTACTGGTTTTTAGACAATGTAATTTTACGATTTAGTGACATTTATTGCCGAATAGACACCCCTAGTAGGTGTCGAAACTTAGTCTAGGTCCTAACCGTTTAATCCTATGTTTAAGCTAGTATACAGCTGCTGAATAACAGCCATGTTCAAAACTGTGAACCTTTAATATTTAATACTTAAAACAAACACACTATTGGTACTGAATGGAAATGTAATACATTAAAACAAGTGTTTTGATGGAGTACTGTAACAGCTTTGTGTGTTATCTGTAAGTGCCATGATATTAAAAAAGCTTTAGAAACTACTTTTTATGTTCCCTTTATAACACACCACACCTCACCACGGTAAAATACATGTGTAACCACTGTCACTCGTAATTTTCTATATTTTTTAAATACTGTTTACATTTCGACAGAAATACACTCCCAGTATTAATATCCGTGGTGTCTAGATACTAGAGTGGTGCATTGTAAGTTAATACACACAGAAAAATGAATGCTAAGGCTACAGATGTCTGTATGTAAGGGGGTCTTGTATAAATATCAACTGGGAAGCCTAGATGCACCAGCAGGCGGCCAAGACAGAAGCAGCAACAGCGAAGTGACCGATTTTGTGACTTTTACGAGATCCTAACCGGGAGGCAATTGTTTAATTTTATCTGTTTGCATTGATAGTTCAAGTTCTTGAGTTTCTGCGTGTTAATTTAATATCTAACAGACACAGCTCTCGTGTTTTCGTTTGTGTCGGAAAGTAATCCGATTTTGCGAAATATTGTAAGTTCCTAATCAGGAGCGAATTATTTAGTCTCACCTGAGTGCTTCGGTAGTCCGGTTTTTTAATCCTTACGTACTAATCTAATTTATTAGACACAGTTCTTGCGTTTTCGTCAGGGTCTGCAGTAGAGTTCTTCAGCACATGTCGATAGTCCGTTTGTCTTAGTACTGCACTTTTGCGGTCTTTAGTGTGGATAGGGACTATGACTATTGTGTGCAGATGCGAGCCGATTTGGTGACACTTCGCTCTCAGCTCCTGGCAGTGATGGCTGCAGTGGATGGGCATCACTATTGTGGGCCGGCCGTGGGGATTCAACTGACGGCCGAGTCCTCCGATCGGTCCTCACCGGTGGCCAGCTCAGTTACTGTTCGCACTGAGGTTGACCCCTCACCTGTGGTTGAGTGGGAGATCGCCTTGGGGGGTAGCAGGCAGCGAAAGACTTCCCAGGCGGCTGCACGTAAGGCCTCCCCGGTTTGTCTGACAAACAGGTTCCAGGTTATGTCTACGGCTGTCGCTGTCGCTCAGCCACACGCGGTCGCCTGACCTGTTCAAAAGATACCGCTCAGCCTGTAAGATTCAGGGAGTCACAGATGGTGGGATTATAGGTAGTTGGGAGCTCCAATGTCAGGCGCGTTATGGGATCCCTTAGCGACATGGCTGCCAAGAAGGCGAAGAAAGCCAATGTGCACTCTGTATGGTGCCGGGTGGAGTCATTCCAGGCGTGGAACGGGTTCTTGCGAATGTCTTGAAGAGTACAGGAAGCAGCCAACTGCAGGTGGTGGCTCACGTCGGCACCAATGATGTGTGTCGCTTTGAATCGGAAGAGATTCTCTCTGTTGTCGAGCGGCTAAAACAAGTGGTAAAAGCTACTAGTTTTGGTTGCGAGATGAAAGAAGAACTCACCATTTGCTGCATAGTCGAGAAGACCGAATCCGGACCTCTAGTACCGAGCCGAGTGGAGGGCCTGAATCAGATGCTCAGACAGTTCTGCGACCTGCCCGCATCTCGTGGTCGTGCGGTAGCCTTCTCGCTTCCCACGCACGGGTTCCCGGGTTCGATTCCCGGCGGGGTCAGGGATTTTCTCTGCCTCGTGTTGGCTGGGTGTTGTGTGCTGTCCTTAGGTTAGTTAGGTTTAAGTAGTTCTAAGTTCTAGGGGACTGATGACCATAGCTGTTAAGTCCCATAGTGCTCAGAGCCATTTGAAGTTCTGCGACCGTGTAGGTTGCAGTTTCCTCGACTTGCGCCATAGGTTAGTTGGGTTTCGGGTTTTGCTGAATATATCGGGAGTCCACCACCCGCAGGAGGCGGTTAAACGGTTAGTAGGGATTGTGTGGCGCAGACTGGACTGTTTTATACGTTAGAGGATCTCGGGAAAACACAGAAAGGGATTCAGTCACGATGGGTGCAAGCCGAACACAGTAACCATCGGTTGTTGTTGTTGTTGTGGTCTTCAGTCCTGAGACTGGTTTGATGCAGTTCTCCATGTAACCATCGGTATAACAGTTGAAAATTGTGGTACCAGTGTTTGGAAAGTACCAGAGCTCCAAGCGCTAATGGAAGGCACTGCATCCCAAACCTTTATAGGCACTGAAAGCTGGCTAAAGCCAAAGATAAGTTCAGTCGAAATTTTTGCTAAGAACATAACGGTGCTGCGAAAGCATAGGCTAAACACAGTTGCCGGTGGCGTATTTGTTGCTGTTGGAAGAAGTTTATGTTGTCGCGAAATTGAAAGTAGATAGTTCCTGTGAGTTTGTAAGGGCAGAGGTCAATCTTGGCAACCGGAATTAAATAATAATTGGATCCTTTTACCGACCTCCCAATTAAGGTGATGTGACTGATTACTGAAACGTTCAAAGAAAACTTTAATTCCAAATGCGTAGTCGACTCATATAATCATAGCTAGTTGTGACTTGCATATACCTTCAATATGTTGGCAAATACACATGTATAAATCCGGAGGTAGGCACAAAAAACATCATCCTAAATTTTACAAAATGCGTTCTCTGAAAATTATATCGAGCAATTAATTCATGAGCCCATGCGAATATTAAACGGTTGTGAAAACGCACTGGACGTCTTAGCAATAATTAATCCTCAGCGAATAACAAGCAACAAAACAGATACAGGAATTAATGAACACAGCGTTGTCGTAGCAAACGAAAAATATGCCTATTCAAAAACTTTGATAAAAATTCACTTGACGCCTTTCTAAGAGGCAGTCTCCACTCTTTCCAAAATAATAATGTAAGTGTAGAGATATGTGGCTTGAATTCAAAGAAACAGTTTCGGCAGCTCACCCTCGTTGGTACACAAAACGAGTCAGAACACTGTTGTAGAAAGAACGATAAAAATATGCCAAATGTAAATTGACGCAAAGTCTCCAAGACTGGCGATCTTTTACAGAAGGTCGAAATTTAGCGCGGACTTCAATGCGAGTTGCTTATAGCAGTTTCCACAACTACATTTGTCTCGAACCCCTGCAGAAAATCCAGAGACATTCTGGTCGTATGTGAGGTATGCGAGCGGCAAGACACAATCAGCGCCTTCTTTGCGCGATAGTAATGCAAACATTATCAACGACAGTGCTGCGGAAAAAGAATTACTAAACACAGCCTTCAGAAAGTCCTTCACCAAGGAAGAAGAAGTAAATATTCCTGAATTCAAATCAAAAACCGCTGAATACTTGAGTTACGTAAAAATAAATGCCCACGGAGTAGTGAAGCAAGTTAAATCACTTACCAATAGCAAGTCATACGGTCCAGACTGTGTACCAATTAGACACCTTTCAGAGTATGTTGATACAACAGAAAATCCTAAGATATTCTAGTCGTATGTGAAATATGTTAGCGGCAAGAAATAATCAATGCCTTCTCTGCGCTTTAGCAATGGAGATACTATCGAAAACAGTGCTGACAAAGCAGTCACTAAACGCAGCCTTCCGAAATGCCTTCACAAAAGAGGACGAAGTAAATACTCCAGAATCCGAACCAAGAACAGCTGCCAAAATGAGTAACGTAGAAGTAAATGTCCTCGGAGGAGTGTAGCAACTTAAATTACTTAATTAAAGCATGTCTTCTGGTCCAGACTGCATACCAATTAGGTTTATTTCAGAGTATACTAATGCATTAACTCCATACTTAACAATCACGTACAACCGTTCGCTCAACGAAAGGTCCGAACCCAGTGACTGGAAAGTAGCATCGGTCACGCCAGGATTCAAGAAAGGTAGTAGGAGTTATCCACTAAATTACAGTCCCATATCATTAACGTCTATATGCAGTAGGATTTTGGAACATATATTGCTATTGACACACCGTCAACACGGATTTAGAAAACATCGTTCTTGTGAAACACAGCAAGGTCTTTAGTCATACGAAGAGCTGAGTGGTATTGACGAGGGGCTATAAATTGATTCTGTGTTTCTAGATTTCCATAAGGCTTTTGACACTGTAGCACAAAAGTGGCCTGTAGTGGAATTGCGTGCTTTTTGGAATATCGTCTCAGTTATGTGACTGGATTCGGATTTCGTGTCAGAGAGGTGCCGTTACGCGAAGTCATCGAGTAAAACAGAAGGGATTTATGGCGTTCCCCACGGTATTGTTACAGGCCCTTTGCTGTTCCTTATCGATATAACGGATTTAAGAGACAATCTGAGCAACCGTCTTAAGTTGTTTGCAGATCATGCTGTCAGTTATCGTCAAGTAAAGTCATCAGAAGATCAAAACAAATTGCAAAACGATTTTTAAAAGTCATCTGTATGCAAAAATTGGCCATTGACCCTAAATAACTAAAAGTGTTAGGTCGTCCACATGATTGCTAGACGGATCCTATTGAACTTCGATTTCACGATTAATCAGTCAAATCTAAAGACCGTCAATTCAACTAAATACCAAGGAATTACAATTACGTACAACTTAAATTGGAAGGAACACATGAAAAATGTTTTGGGGAAGGCTAACCAAAGACTGTGTTTTATTGGCACGTCATTTAGAAAATGTAATAGATCTACTAAAGAGACTGCCTACACTACGCTTGTTCGTCCTCTTTTAGAATAGGACTGACGGAGTGCATCGAGAAAGTTCAAAGGAGGGCAGCACGTTTTGTATTGTCGCGAAATAGGGGAGAGGGTGTCATTGAAATGATCAGAATTTAGGGTGGAGATCATTAAAACAAAGGCTTGTTTCGTAGCGCCGGAATCTTTTCTCGAAATTTCGATCACCAGGTTTGTCCTTCGAATGCGAAAATATTTTGTTTTCGTTTTTTCAGCGTTATTCGAGATCGTAATAATAGAGAATTATTGTGAAGGTGGTTCGTTGAACCCTCTGCCAGGCACTTAAATGTGATTTGCAGAGTAATCATGTAGCTGTAGTTAGATATATTAGCCCTTTGCGGTGCTGGAGATATTGGCTAGTCTCCGTGTTCTTTTAATCTACCTGTTAAAATATATCGATTAACAAATACCGAACTACACTATTTTGAGACAGTGTAGAATGCGTCAGTAAAATTATGTTTTGAAATCATTTTCTTTGTAACATCGTGATCACAAGATTTTATTATTTCCTTCAGTCATCGTTTTATTTCGTTGCCAACAGCTCTGGACAATATGTCATAGGAAGCAATGTGTGCACACGTCTTCCAGAACGATATGTGATACAACTATTGTGTTCCACCGTACACATAAATTAAACAAATTTTTTAAAGATTCTACCACATTCATCACTTGATCAGCATGTCCCTTTGAAAGAACATACCTTCTTTGTACTTTCCATATTACACTACTGGCCATTAACATTGCTACACCAAGAAGAAATGCAGATGATAAACGGGTATTCATTGGACAAATATATTATACTAGAACTGACATGTGATTACATTTTCACGCAATTTGAGTCCATAGATCCTGAGAAATCAGTACACAGAATAACCACCTCTTGCCGTAATAACGGCTTTGATACGCCTAGGCATTGAGTCAAACAAAGCTTGGATGGTGTGTACGGTACAGCTGCCCATGCAGCTTCAACACGATACCACAGTTCATCAAGAGTAGTGACTGGCGCATTGTAACGAGCCAGTTGCTCGGCCACCATTGACCAGACGTTTTCAATTGGTGAGAGGTCTGGAGAATGTGCTGGCCAGGGCAGCAGTCGAACATTTTCTGTATCCAGAAAGGCCTCTACAGGACCTCCAACATGCGGTCGTGCTTTATCCTGCTGAAATGACGGGTTTCGCAGGGATCGAATGGAGGGTAGAGCCACGGGTCGTAACACATCTTAAATGTAATGTCCACTGTTCAAAGTGCCATCAAGCGAACAAGAGGTGACCGAAAAATGTAACCAATGGCACCCCATACTATCACGCCGGGTGATACGACAGTATAGCGATGACGAATACACGCTTCCAATGTGCGTTCACCGCGATGTCGCCAAACACGGATGCGAGCATCATGATGCTGTAAACAGTACCTAGATTCATCCGAAAAAATTCGTGCACCCAGGTTCGTCGTTGAGTACACCATCGCAGGCGCTCCTCTTTGTGATGCAGCGTCAAGGGTAACCACAGCCATGGTCTCCGAGCTGATAGTTCATACTGCAGCAAACGTCGTCGAACTGTTCGTGCAGATGGTTGTTGTCTTGCAAGCGTCCACATCTGTTGATTCAGGGATCGAGACGTGGCTGAACGATCCGTTACAGCCATGCGGATAAGATGCCTGTCATCTCGACTGCTAGTGATACTAGGCCGTTGGGATCTAGCACGGCGTTCCGTATTACCCTCCTGAACCCACCGATTCCATATTCTGCTAACAGTCATTGGATCTCGACCAACGCGAGCAGCAATGTCGCGATACGATAAACCGCAATCGCGATAGGCTACAGTCCGACCTTATCAAAGTCGGAAACATAATGGTTCGCATTTCTCCTCTTCACACGAGGCATCACAACAACGTTTCACCAGGCAACGCCAGTTAACTGCTGTTTGTATATGAGACATCGGTAGGAAACTTTCCTCATGTCAACACCTTGTAGATGCCGCCACCGGCGCCAACCTTGTGTGAATGCTCTGAAAGCTAATCATTTGCATATCACAAAATCTTCTTCTTGTCGGTTATATTTCGCGTCTGTAGCACGTCATCTTCGTGGTGTAGAATTTTTAATGGCCAGTAGTGTACTAAGTGGAGAAAAAATTAAGTGACATTAACCTAGATTTTAATTACAAGTTAAAAAATTTAACTTGAGAATCTATGTTTACAAATCCTCCACCTCACAGTAACCCTGAACAGCACTTAAACTTAAGAGTGTATCTATTCGTTAGCAAATCATCAGCTCACAGCCATTGTGACGGTTCGTTACAAAAATGGACATTTGGAGAAAGGGAAAGATGTTTTTTTTTTTGTTTTTAATGAGACGTGTGAATTACAAATTATTCCAAGACTGTGTACGTGTGCGCGATGTGTAACAAATAGTAAAGAACGTAAGTTATTATTATCAAAACACAAATATCGATGAAATTAACAAAACACAGCTTTTTTGTATAATCTCTGAGTAACATAGGCCATGAAGATCAGAGAAAATTCTTGGACTGAACTAGCTCTCCTGTTTTGTTTCGTGTAGCGGTAGGCCCCCATTGTAGTGCTGTCTGATAATTAACGTAAGTTTTATCTGTATTTTTGAAAAATATAATAGAAATTGTTATTAGAAAGTGTGTATGATTGACTTAGTTGTCACCTCTCGTGATTGCAACCATTAATAACAAAGTTTTTACAGGACTTCGTAGTGGAGGGTGTTTATCCCCCTTGGCACGATTTAGTCAGCCATTACGCTGACGATTCATGTTATTAAATGTAAATGCGAGAGACCTCTCAGTTTTGATCTTTCATTAATTTCGAAGTTAAAATTAATTTCAGTTACCAAAATTCACAGCACTTAATGAGTTCAGTGTGTTTCATCTTGTCCGCCTAACGGCAGACGAGATTCTCTCGTTTTGCCTTGCAAATAATGAACAAGAAATATTGAAAATCATTACATTCCGCAATATCTCAGTTAAACTTTGCGTAATTTGGTACATAAATAACCAGTAGCCCTTAGACCCATATTAATAATTACAGTTTGCATAAGAATACGCATATTTTCTTTTCTAAATAGCAGCGCTCACGCAAACTATTTATTAGAAGGCGGTGAGTCGCGCGCTGTGTTTAAAAAATATTATATCGTACGTACTTCGGGGCAGCCGATGTCCGTACGAGTGTTATCGCGGTATAAGTTAATTAAAAGTTTAATGCTAGCCCAGATTATTTAAAGCCACCCCAACCAAAATCATTAAATATATAGTTACAAAAATAAAAATATACACTGATACCGTGATTAGTGGCGCCCAAGAACGCGGGGCTCGAATTTTTATGTACGATCACTATATACAGAAATATTGAGTACATAAAATTAACTGAGGTATAGTTGTATTTATAAAAAAATTGACCAAAATAATAGTAAATATTTACATATATGTAATGATGTGTATGATGCAAGAACTAATACCATGTATGTAAAATTGTTCCATGTACCCTATATACAAACTTTCTCCTGTATGAGACTGATGCTGAATCAATACATAAAATTGTCTCAACCAAGATATATTCAGCAGCAAGCAATACTAATCACTACAGGTAAGGGTATAACAGCATGAGCCTCTGGGCTGGAATCGAGAAGAGGAAGGAATCCGGGGGCCATACACTGTGCTAACTTTCTTGGCACAAATTTGTCATAATTGTGTATTACGTTCTTTTACCACATTGAAAATTTTGTCAGATTCATTTACTATAACTTAGTACTTATAAGTGAATCACTGGTAGAATTTGCTATACAGCGAATTGTATTTGAAATAGAGGTCACACAATCAGCTGTGTGGATTACAGATAAACTCAAGCCCAATTAACAATAGGTTCACTTGTGTGTGTACTGACACCAAAACAATATTTCTGTAGAGATATATTTCTTGCATTACACAAGAAGTATTTGAAAGGATTACGTCATAAAGTGAGTGTAAAAGGGTAGGTGATAGCTTCATTTGTAGTAATTAGTAAGCCTTAATTAGATTATTTCAGTATTTTTGTGTGTGTTTTGTATATTTTGTGTATTTCTTGTGTGGGTGACATTTTGGGGGAAACAGCTTTCTGTGTATATTTGTGTCCAGTTAGTCAGTGTAAATTTGTTCAAACATGGTTAAGACACGGTTGGTTGGTTAGTTTTGGGGAAGGAGACCAGACAGCGTGGTCATCGGTCTCATCGGATTAGGGAAGGATGGGGAGGGAAGTCGGCCGTGCCCTTTCAGAGGAACCATCCCGGCATTTGCCTGGAGTGATTTAGGGAAATCACGGAAAACCTAAATCAGGATGGCCGGACGCGGGATTGAACCGTCGTCCTCCCGAATGCGAGTCCAGTGTCTTACCACTGCGCCACCTCGCTGGTTAAGACACGGAAGGATAAACTAGTAGAGAGCGAGAATATGTCTGGCTATGATATAGATGATAATGTACAGGAACTTCCAGTAAATAATCCACTCGAAATGTCAGGTTCTGAAATTCCTGGACAGGAAGGTGAGCAGCCAGTGACAGATAACGTATCATGCAATGCTGAGGATCAGGCCCAGATGAACAGAGAAGGTCACTCATCTGCTGAGACAGGGAAAGATGATGCTACTGCATCAACAGCTAATGTAGTTCAAGTACCTGCGCCAACAGCTGATTTCTTGACTGTACTTATGGCGCAATTAGATCTAAGGGAGAAGCAACGTGAAGAAAAGGAAAGACAAGAACGCCTTGAACGCGAACGCAGGGAACAGGAGCGTGACGCTCAGTTCCTAACAAAAATGAATCAAATGTTTGATCAACGTGACAAGGCGCTAGTGTCATATTTGTCACAGGAGATCCATGTGGTAAAACAACAAGTCGCAGTATTGGTTGAACAAATTAAAGACATTCCGCAACAGGTAACACAATTAGACGAACGCGTAGATCAATTAGACAAAGCGTATAGCGTCTTAGAAATTCAAGTGAAGGATGTTGTTAAAACGGTGGACGAAATTTTATGCAATTTAGATCAAAAGATTGACGATTGTGTCACGCAAGCTGTGGCTCGGCTGGAGGTCGAGGCATAGTCATCGATCGACGCGACACCTAGCAACAAAACACATTATGGAAATATACCACTTAATGTGGGGTAGAAAAATCAGACTGTGACAGAATGAAACCGCTCTCGCCGATGAATTATACAGGTCGCTGCAAACGAGGCTGGAATACTACCAACCGTAGCACAAGTAAAACATGAAGAATCGTTAATCAATCACCAGCAATTTCAAACATTTAACGTTGAAAAGAAATGCGTACATCCCGTGATTATCGTAAAGAGTTATAGAAACGTGTTACTTGTTTCATGGACTGAACATCAAAAAATTCAGATCGCGATTTAATTTATTACGGGAGACGCAGCACAGTGGGCGATGGAGATCGCGGAACGATGTCCGACGTTCTCGGAATTTGAAAGCAAATTCCTAGCCAGGTACTGGTGTAGATCTGTACAGCAGAGGCTACGTAAACAGGTGTACAACCCTGAACCCTTTAACCCTCGCTGTGGAAACCTAAGGAAATACTTTGAACGATGTTTGAACAAGACGAGGTATTGGGATGAACCCATGCCCGTGACAGATGTTTTACGAATACTAAAAAGCAAATTACCATTAGCGATTAGGGAAAAATTAGTGCACGTACCTGATGCCGACCTGGAACTGTACATGGCAACAATAGATTCTTTGGACTTAATACATGAGAATGCCCAGCAGAATGAGCAAGGGAACTCAAATACCGGTCAAGGTAATAATAAAGCAAGAAATCAGGGTAATAATAGCCCTCGTAAAAATGGTAATGGCAAAAATAACAAATATTCGCATGGAGAGAAGCTCTATAAGAAGGCGAACTCAATTAATAATGGGCCGCCTGCTAATAACAAGTGGAATAGCAATGGTTATAATGCGAACCAGTGTGCCAGCATGAATCTGTCTCCACCAAAAAAGTGGGGGGAGAATTATAACCGAAAGAGACGGGGCAAAGGGAGAGGAAACTCCTACTTCGTAAACAAAAATATGAGAACAATTAATGACCAGTGGCAACGGACAGGGCCAGTGAATTGACAGGCACAACAAGCCAAGCCAACAGGTCATGTGCCTGCCAATCGTATTAACGTTATTCCGATGGCTCCGCCCCCACATCAGCCACCGAATAGTCAGCCACATGAGTATGTCGCGCATGGTACATCACAAACTGTGACTGACGGGGTGTCAATCACAGGCGTGACAAACCGAGTATCGGCAGGGTGCGACAGACCGTCAAATTCTGGCCGACCTCTGTAAGTCCTTCCCAGACGGTCGGCAAGGTTAAAGAGGGGGGCAGCAGAATGTGGGTGTGCATTTACTCCGTTATAATGACGGAGGTGATGTGAGGGAAGAATTAATAGTTGATCCGCGATCTGCGGAGCAACAGGAGGTAGAACATGTACAGGCTCCATTCAGAGCAAAAATAAATGGCATAGAAGTGACAGTAATACTTGATACAGGGGCGAGTGCCTCTTGCATAGATGAGCTGTTATTTAAATGAATAGATCGTGTAAAGAAGTTACACAGTTTGCCAGAGGAAAATTGTAAGGTCGTAGATGCTCTACGGAGCAGAGTGCAAGTGATAAGGAATCAGGTGCAGGCTGAGATTGCCATGGAAAAAGAATCCATACTATGCTCATTCCCTGTGGTTAAAAATCTTACAGTGCCTTGCATCCTGGTACTTAATGCTGCCGGAAATGAAGGATAGAATTGACCTCTCCCGGACAAACTGCACTTTATCCTATCGCAACCGGCAAATTGACCTGGAACTGCTAAGGACTCCGGACGTGTATCTAAACTACTGCCTGAATGTCCGAGTAACTGTAAATGATCCAGATACATTGAATATCAATCACTGTATCATTAATCAAAAGAGTAATGAACAGGAACCCGATTGGGAGTCGGAAGCTGTCACTATCAAACAACAAATTGAAGGAAAAGTAACCGCATCATCTTACTTAAGCCTGTCATAACAAGCTGACTTAAATCAAGTATTAAGCCAATTTGTAAAAGTGTTCTCAAAGAAACCAGGAATAATTATGGGTATGAATTTGACATGCAGGTTAAGACCCATTAAACATTCTGTCGTGCTACCTACTCTGTACCATGGTATAAAAGTCCGACCGTAGGAAAGGAGTAAATACATAGTTAATAAAAGATTTATTTCATGTATGTTTAATTTTGTGTATATGCTTATTATATATGTGGTAGTTTTTAAGTATGTGTATAAGTGAGTTGCTTGTGAATTAATGTCATGCATTTAAATCAGTGCAATAAAACAAATTATTAGTAAATGAATCCGCATAATGGCACTTAGCACAAAGGTAGAAATGAGAGAGAGGCATTGTGCATGGTTGTCGGAAACGCGTACTAGCAGTGGATCATTTACCGAATGCCGGAAACAGAATGACGTATACTCTAAACAGTATAATACCTGAAGGTATGACAGGTAATTAACGCCTGCTCAGATTCCAGCTTGGATGCGCTTGCAGTTACACCCGTACAAGCAAGGCAACTGCAAACGCAGCAACAATATGAGCAATGAATCAGTGTTGAATGGATATAAAGAACATATGTTAAAAACCTACTGAACTCACGAGTCCCAAAAGACCAGTTGGTCGACACTTTAAATAAGAGGTACCAACTAGATCAATCACTTAGTACAGAGTGATAAAACATATCTAGAAGGAACTCTGATTTGTGTCACGTATGAAATACGATTGTGTAAAGTGAGAGCAATATTTCTTATGTAGCTCAAGTTATAGGTGATAAAATATGTTCCAATTTACAAGTGAGACTATCCGGACGCTTAGTTAGTGCAATATGGATAAACAGAATCACTAATTGGAATGTGATGGAAAAAGTGAACAGTAAACTGTGTGATAACACACTGAGTGTTGACTGTATTTAGCAGTGGACAACTGTTGTTTGAGTACAGTTAACTATGATATATAAAATTAACAGTATACGTGGTGGTGCCTTCCGCAAAAAACAATTTCATATGCGAAATAATACTGACATCCATAGTGTGGAAAAATATTTATGTGAAGGAAATACTCCCGGTGCACTGTGAATGGACGCTACGTGTAGCGCACAGCGAACAGCGGATTCTGGGGCCGACAACCGCACGCTAGAGGTGACGCAGGCCAAATACAGTGAAGTTAAAAGTGTCACAGCAAGGTACTAGCATGAACACTCACCACAGTGACAGTGAGTAGTGCTGAGTAGTGATCACTTAAAAAAAACAATGGTTAAATCCGAGTAGTGAAATGTGTGAGTTCGAGCCAGAAACTTATTTAAAGAACTGGACCTCGTACGTTTGTACATCGTATCAGTGCATACAAAAACAGTTAACCCGAATGACTGTGGAGTGCTTGAAAACCAACAACATTTCTTTCAGCACTTCCGCTATGTGTATTCGTCTTGTTTTGCTGATGAACTGATACGAGGTCGAATATTTGCAAGTTGCGCGAGGCGAGCGACCGGCAAATGTTCCTGACATGCACACCTGATGCGCCGCGCCTGTCGACTGATCGTCAGCTGTCTGCGTGGACTTCACAGCGGAGGTCAACGAACTGTCGCTAACAGTGACAGGGTGCCGCACACGCTTCTGTCGTCGCCAACAACGATTCACCGACAGCTCAACAATGCACCAGCGTCGCCGACTCTTACTTCGATGCAATTTCGAAATGTATTTATGGTTGACGACGAATTAATAAACACCGACTACAATGTAAATCTGTAACATACATAATGTACAAAGGACACAGAAATTGAGAAACTGATTACTTATGTCAGATCAAACGTATTGTATATGTAAAGACAGTGACTATATGTTTCTTATTGTGATGTATATGTGTACGTGAAAGCACAGACAGACATTTTGCGCAAGGATGACTTAACAGTTCAAGACAAACGTACTGTGTACGTAATTTCAATTAACATATATTTCTTGTTGTATGTATATATAGATATATACATTTTTCTTTGTTGATTAATTCAATGCGCATATCATCAGCATAAATAATATAAAGAGAGACTGAATGTCAACAATCCGAAGGCTCCGGGCGAGGTTTTTGACCCTTTTTCCTTACGCCTGCGATCCAAATGGGGGAGCGTAAGCAAATTTGTACCGGGTCTGTAGGATTCCGGATTGTTCACATTCCTGATGAAAAACAGAGTTGGAACTAGTAGATGAACTCACCTGTAATAGTGAGATCGAAACGTACCTAAAACATATGAACTATGTATGACTTATATAACTGTATATATAACTGTGTATTGAATTAAATGTGCCTATCTTAAACATGTAAACATGAACTCTTAAATTATGGTGTAAGACGATAGTGAGCTTGTACATAAAGTAGTAAACCACATTCAGTACACCCTCACAAGGGGGCCCATGTGACGGTACGTCACACTAATGGACATTAGGAGAAAGGGAAAGGAATTTTTTGTTATGAGACGTGTGAATTACAAATTATTCCAAGACTGTGTACGTGTGCGCAACGTATAACAAATAGTAAAGAACGTAAGTTATTATTATCAAAACACAAATATCGATGTAATTAACAAAACACAGCTTTTCTGTATAATCTCTGTGTAACGTAGGCCATTAAGATCAGAGAATATGCTTGGATTGAACTAGCTTTCCTGTTTTGTGTCGTCTAGCGGTAGGCCGCCATTGTAGTGCTGTCTGATAATTAACGTAAGTTTTATCTGTATTTGTGAAAAAAGTAATAGACATTGTTAGGAGAAAGTGTGTATGATTGACTTAGTTGTCACCTCTCATGATTGCAAACATTAATTATAATTAACAAAGATTTTACAGGACTTCGTAGTGCAGGGAGCTCATCTCCCCTAGCAGGATTTAGTCAGCCATTACGCTGATGATTCGTGTTATTAAATGTAAATGCGAGAGACCTCTCAATTTTGATCTTTCATTAATTTCGAAGTTAAATTTAATTTCAGTTACCAAAATTCACAGCACTTAATGAGTTCAGTGTGTTTCATCTTGTCCGCCTAACGGCAGACGAGATTCTCTCCAGTTTTGCCTTGCAAATAATGAACAAGAAATATTGAAAATCATTACATTCCGCAATATCTCAGTTAAGCTTTGCGTAATTTGGTACATAAATAACCAGTAGCCCTTAGACCCATATTAATAATTACAGTTTGCGTAAGAATACGCATATTTTCTTTTCTAAATAGCAGCGCTCACGCAAACTATTTATTAGAAGGCGGTGAGTCGCGCGCTGTGTTTAAAAAATATTATATCGTACGTACTTCGGGGCAGCCGATGTCCGTACAAGTGTTATCGTGGTATAAGTTAGTTAAAAGTCTCATGCTAGCCCACAATATTTAAATCCACCCCAACCAAAATCATAAAATATATAATTGCAAAAAATTGAAATAAACTCTTTTACCGTGAGACCATCATCAATGGCCTACATAATTTAATCCCATACTGTCTGCTGTGTGGTATAGCTGACAAATTTACATAAATCTGGTTAAACAGTTTGTACCAACTAGTTTTACTGAAACAAACACCAAGAAATTAATGTACTTGGGCATCACAGCGCTTCCGGGCTTGAAGACAGAAACACTTCTGGTTTATATACGCGTATTCAAAGAGGGATTAGAATCTTCATAGGCTCTTTGCTCCAGGTGGAAATCCTAGGAAAACAAGATAGGAATAGTACAGGTAGACGATAGGTCATTTCTGGTGTAATAATTTTAAGGAAGGCTCGTCACTTGAAATACTCTCGGTATTCAGAGGAATGCGTAACAAAATTATTTGAGATCGCTTTGAAGGTTGCCTGCATACTCCACCGACTCGTTGCTTCTGACAGCTAATAACTGCTGCATGGGTGTCGATGGCGGGCAGACGTCTTAAGATTTGGTGTGAGTGTAGTCTGGAGTTGGTGGGTGAACCTTTCACGTCATGAAACACTTAGCTGTTACCCATCCCGTGAAAGTGTGACTTACAAGATTTGCACAGACCACCTACGGAGTTTCGGCTCTGCACAGGCAGCGTCTGTCAAGGATTCGCCCTGGACAGAGTGTGTTTTTGTGGGCGGGAAATGCCTTCACTATCTCGAGTGACCGCAGCAGTGACTCTCTACCACACTATGTAGTACGTTGCGTGTGACATAAAGAAAATTATACAACTTGTTTCAGTTTGCTGTTAGTAAAATTTATCTTTCTACCATTTCTACCTACCTCCCGGAAACTGTTTACTGAGCAATGTAGCGATGTGTAGAAACGTTACTACTCGGATATTCCATTGCGTGTTGGCGAATATATTATTTTCTTTTACGTTCGACTTCTCTAGGGAATCATGTTATTGATTTAGCCGTTTTTTTTAATAAAATAATAATGTTACGCCGGTGGTGAATATGGGTGTTTACAGTGGAATTTAGGTATATTGTAATGTCGTCTATGTGGATTTGTCGTTGTTATTTACATGGGTACTATGCAAACTCTTATTGTAACCTCACACATAATGCATGGATAGTGACCAGGGTTTTAAAAAGAGTGCATTCGTCATTCAATGATGCTGCGCATCATTTAGTGAAGATTTGTGTATTTATAAACGTGTTTTTGAGGTACTGAGGGGTGTTCATGCCCAGGACTACTTCCAGAAAATGCCTAATACTTAGTTGGTAAACATGTTAATTGAGAAACTTCCGGGCAGATTAAAACTGTGTGCTGGATCGAGACTCGAACTCGGGACCTTTGCCTTTCGCGGGCAAGTGCTCTACCGTCTGAACTACCCATGTACGACTCAGATTCCGTCCTCACAGCTTTACTTCTGCCAGTACCTCGTCTCCTACCTTCCAAACTTTACAGAAGCTCTCCTCCGGAGCTTGCGTCACTAGCACTCCTGAAGGAAAGCATATTGCGGAGACATGGCTTAGCCTGGGGGATGTGTCCAGAATGCAGATCAGCTTCCAGTCCAGTCGAACCAAGCAATACCACGAGCCTTTAAAATCGAACTATTCATCTGCGACAAAGTTGAAATACCACCACAGCACATCATTATATCCACCAATCCATCACAAGCAGCATCGTCTACTTAAAGATGGTCGATGACGAGTTGTGAGCAGATGTGCGAACAGTCTCAAAAGAAGTGCTGCCGGACGTAATTACCACAGCTTTCCGACGATATGGGACGGTAATTAGCAACGTGACCGAAAAATGGAACACCTTCGAGACGTGCCCGGTCCTCAATGGCGTCTTACAAGTCAAACTTGATTAAACAAAACAACGTGCAGTCCTACCTCGTCATAGGTGGATGTCGAGCAATCGTGATATACGATTGACTGCCTCGTACTTCTTCTTGCTGCGAGGACGGTCATGGACGCTCGGCGTGTATTCAACGTCGGGATACACAAATCCCATTGAGTGACACGGCGCCACCCTCTACACTGACGAACCTCCCCCTCAGTTACGCAGGTTGACACGGTCGACTGTCATAGCAGACGAAAGACCTTTTGAAAGATTGGTACGTTAGGTTGCACACCAGTCGCACGTCCAGGCCGACCAACACAGAGATTGCAGAAAGCCGCCCATCGACTCCACAGGGAGATTCGGAAAAAGAATAGAGCTCGACGCTATGGTGGTGCTGTCCTCTGCTTTTCTCCCAGAGGGTATCCGGCGAGAGAACCACACACTCTTTCGGACACAGAAACCCACGTCCGAAAACAGAGGTCAACGTACAAACATAAAACGCAACGTCGTACACCGTCAGACAATCTTCTCTAGTTGACGGCACGGCCTATGAGACGGTAAAAAAGAATGACACAGGAGCGCCCCCACGCGTTTCTTACCCCGTATTCGCTCTCTCAGGCAAACAGATCACAAGCACAGCGCTCCCCCCCCCCCCCACTCCCCACCACCCTCCGGTTTACAGCCAGAAAGAACTGCGGATTCACCCTTGGTCACTCAGCTCACAAGTATCCCACCGCAGCCACGGTTAACTAGCGCACCTTGGGCGGACGACACTAAAGACGATTCTACACCTGCTACTGTAGATGAGGGGAGGGTCTATCGTCATACATCTCGGCCCGTCCCGAGTATCGTCAGATGACGGCGCGGACGCGACCTGCGTCTGAAAAAAAACTCACACACATTTCGTCTCAAGAAAAAACTTTTTCTACCAGTTTTGCAAAATACGCCATTATATCATTTATCAGACGCACCGAGTGGCCAAACGGTTTGGGGCAACATGTCACGGATTGCGAAGCCGCTCTCGCCGGAGGATCAAGTAACATGTTAGTAACAAGTCTACGATTGAAGCTTTCAGGAAACGATAGTATGCCAAGTATTCATGATTTTTATGGATTGGTGAATAATGTCACAGAATGTTAAGGAATGATGTGATGTGTTGCTGGTTCGCGATTAACAAGGTCCCAATATTTTATTACTAAGCTTCGCGTTAACTAATAGATTCTGATACCTTCTTATTAGTTTACTAAATGTATACTCTATAACATTCGATGTTACGTAAAAGTAAGTGCACTCTCTCTAAGCAGAGAGTTTGTTCGATTAGCTTAATCTATAAGAGAGCTTTCACACAGAAGATATTTGGCACTTGCATGTTTCTAGCCGGCCGCGGTGATCTCGCGGTTCTAGGCGCGCAGTCCGGAACCGTGCGACTGCTACGGTCGCAGGTTCGAATCCTGCCTCGGGCATGGATGTGTGTGATGTCCTTAGGTTGGTTATGTTGAACTAGTTCTGAGTTCTAGGGGACTTATGACCACAGCAGTTGAGTCCCATAGTGCTCAGAGCCATTTTGAACCATGTTTCTAGTTTTGTATTTCACAAGTTTCAAAGATTTTGCTACTGAATAGGGAAAGTGATCAAGTAAGATTTACATTAGGATTCCACTAGAAGTGAGAATGATGAAATATTTTGTATCATAAATGGAGAACTACTGCAAACGTGCATGGCTCTATTTGTAACGGAACTTCTCTAAGCCACTAGCCTCATTGACTGGGCATAGTACTTTCCTTTTGCCTTAGAACATGTGTATGGATATTGATGTTTTTATTTATGTATACTACAGATAGAACAATGTGACTAGCATATGGTCAAGGGATCAGATGTTCGTTTTAATTGATCTAAGACAAACTTTTACGCCCGTCTATTTCGTGAAAAGTGTGATCTGCGAGCCAGGTACAGCCGACAGAAGCCGACGGAATGCGGTGCAATCGCGTGTATCACGTTGAAACACACGCACAGTATGCGCAAGTCGCATCGTTTCTGAACGTTCAGCAGCACGTTTAGCTTTTTTTTTTTTTTCTTTTACTTTCCACAGGGCAGCCAACCCTGTGACCGAAGGCGCTGAGATACCCTAAAGCGCCGGCTACTGCCGTCGGAAAACGCCTCCCATCTAATCCAAGTTCCTGGCTTGTTGCACTCTACTATCGCAGCCCCACCTACCCATTAACCCCTCACTCGGCGTTTCGGTTTCCGAAGGGGCTAGGGCTTACATTCCGTACGTTCTTTAGAACGTGTCCGAAATAACACACACTTTAACATCTTATGTGATGCAGCAGCCATATAAATAATATTTCCAGATTCTAAGTCACTTTAGCCGCATTTGAGCATTGAAATGAATGAATGGCAGCAGGTCAAAATTCCTATCGGGACGGGATTCTGCAGCTGAAAGCACGTGGTCGCCTTAACCGCCTCGCCATCCGAGCGCACTTTCCATCTGATCTAAATTCCGAGCCTGCTGCAATGCTGCGGAACGTATATCACACACACACACACACACACACAAACACAAAAATGGTGTATTTAGAGTGTTCAAAAAAGTATCAAATAATTTGAGATGTGGTAGAACTCATTGAAAGAAACAAAATAAGTAAAATAAGCGTGGGTCTGGAAATGCATATTTTCTGCGATCAACAAGTGTTTATGGGAGGTGTTCAACGTGGCTCCATTCATTACGATGCACCCCTCTGCCCTCCGGCGTAAGGAATGACGCGCCGTGTAAAGTGTACCCAGATGTTGTACCTGCTGGCACACATTGAGGACCCGATCGTGTAGTGTCTGCACATCGTCGATTGGCGTGGCCTAGACCAGTTCCTTCAAGTGTCCCTATAACCAAAAATCTAGGAGATTGATGTCTGGGGAACGAGCAGGGCAAGTTGTGGGGCCACCCAAGACCATTCCAGCGGTCCTGAAACGTCTCTGTCAGATGTTCGCGTACATTGTGACGAAAGTGTGCTGCTGCGCCATCATGCGTGAACCACATTTGTATGCGTAGCTGCGATGGTACGGCCTCCAGTAAGGTAACAATACAGTAATGAGAAAGTCCAGATATTGCTCCCTCGTTAACGTCTCTGGAAGTACGTATGGCCCTGTTAATCTATCTCCAAGTACTCCTCTCCATACGTTGACTAAAAACCGGGGCCGATGCTCCATTTCCTAAATTGCTTGGGGATTTACATGCCGGTCATGAAAATCCACAACACCGTGCCTTGTGAACCCTGCTTCATCGGTAAACAAAATCTTGGATGCGAACAGTTAATCTGCAGCATACTTCTGCAACAGCCATTGACAGATGATTCTGTGGACTTACGGCCTGAACGCGGTGTACATGATATGGGTACAGAAATTGCTCACGAAGTACCCCTCAGATAAGAGAGTGAGACACGCCTCCTGCTGCTGCTAACCGTCGCTCACTGGTCCCAGGGGTTTCTTCCACCGAACATAGCGCACGCTCCTGCAGGCCAGGCGTGCGGACTGCGCTGGGCCTTCCGCTGCTGGTCTTCGAAGTGCAAGGGTACCTGCGCTCCTCAGACGCTGGAAATGTCTGCCGAACTGCTTATTACAGGGCACTCCGCGCTGTGGATATTTTTCACCGTAGAAGGCATCGTCTCGCAGCTACGTTCATTTGCTAAGCCGTTGCGGAATATCATATGCCCCATTTCACTTGTCGACTAGTAGGGTTCCATTGCTGACAGGTGGTGGAATAAACAAAACGTAAATATACTACACCATTTGTACGTACAAACATCGCAACAGCAGTAAACACGTAAGTGAATCCGAGTTTGGAAGAAGGTAAAACACCGTGATACGTACCCTCGGTTGAGTGTAATGTACAGTAAGGCACAGAAGCAAGACGAAAACTAACGTAGCTTATAGCTCCACTCGAGCCACGGTTAGTGTGGTATAGGTCAGGAATTTTATTTCGATGGGAGGCGTGCTCGAGTGGAACAGGCGGTTAAAGCTGCCGTTCACGTTGAGTGGGAAATCCGGATACGAGTCCTGGTGTGGCACAGATCTTCATCGGGCAACAGATACATTTCAGTAACCAAATACAGCTAATGCCACTAAAAAACATTAAACACTAACACGATGATAAAAATTTGATGTGCGTAGTTCATTCTTGGGCAGGCAACCTATCTACACGTCGCCTAATTATGGCATCCCATGACACTGTTAGATGTTGACATCCGACATAAGGTCCGTTTGCTACAGCGAGTTGTAATAAAGGGACCTATAATGAAAGTTGATTCTGCACAACTATTTCATTAGCAGCCGAAAATAGGTGGCTTTCGAATGGGAAGCGTAGACGTTTGATGACAAGTCCACTGAAAAAAACATTGGCTTTGTCATACACGGCTTAGTTATAGCATGTCTCATATGATAGGAATCTCTTATCGAAGCACCTAACTTGTACTCCTGGTGACTGAGTATGCCTCCTTGCCCGATTTAGGTCATCGTAAGAATGTGAATGTGATCACTTCCAAGAAAATGATGAAGTAATAGTTTGTCTTATAAGCTGCAACAAATGAACGTAAGTTTCACACTCACACCGTTTTCCTTGTTCTATGTCAAAAGAAACGTTTTCAAGTTGCCCCGTTTTTGATGTTGTGACTCTTGAATTCCTATGTTGTAATGCAGTTCACGCCCGTTTTTATTTGTTGTTTTCACTTCTGTGAGACGTTATGTGGTATCTCGCTGATCTCACATTTCATCATATTTAGTTGCAACGGTAATACATTCTTACCACATGACTCGTATTCCATAACCAATGGATAGTATGAAAACTGCCAAGACTACAGAAAGAGAACAAACATTTCAATCACTGGGCGGACACCACACAATTTTGTGAAAAAAATACAAAATAAATTTAAATGGCACAAAAGAGTTTTGAACAAGGGTCGTCGTCTGCGTAGCGATCCAATACCATTACCACTTTTCTTTCTGTGGGCATGGCGGTTCAGCGTGTTCGGTGAGAGGATCAGCTCCCCTGTGTACGATAACAGCTGAGTGAGTGGTTCAACGATGAACTTGAACGGATGTCATGGGTCGTCCACAACGAAAAATAACGAACAAAATATGATATAAAAAAATCTTAATCACGATGTCATAGCTCTTCCGTTGCGCTCAATGTTGCACTTGCTGTTGCTGACCTTGGACCGATCGCTGTTTCTATTTTGCTTCTTTTATTTTTTTCATACTTCAGTACACCATCCTCCATCCTTCAGTACGCCTTCCTCCTGTTTTCATACTTGATCTGTTTTCTCTTTCTGGTGAGCCACTTTACCACTAAATCTGTGGTCGGGGAGGGGGGGGGGGGAGGGGGAGGGTGCGATGGGGAGTTTCCCTTCTCATAGCGCAGTGAGGCTCCTACATTAACAACTATATACCGTGCCTCCCAGTCATGAGTGAGTTCGGAATTTGCATTTATCACTATAATTCCACTTGGAATAATTGGATATTCGTAATTTATATTCTAGCAGCTCAAATTATTAGGAGGCAAATAATTATCTATTGCTGTTACATATTAGAAATGATAAGGTACATTTACAAATAATTTCATGAAAAAGTGATTGTCTACATAACAGTAGCCTATTCAGTTTACTAACACAACTTTCTTTCGACACAACAGCGTAAACTCTCTGAGCTTGAGGCATGCAGAAGTACTGAAGTGGAGCTCACTGACTTGAATCTGCTTGATGCCTACTCCACCACCGCAGCACGGTTTGGTGTTACGCGCTAATAAATACATACCTTCTTCCTTCACACGAACTTTATGAATAGATTATTGGACATTGCATTCAAGTGCTTTGTCCACACTCGTTATCGTTGTGCACAATAACCGCTCCTAGGGACAACCGTAGCACTATCGTGATTGCACATTTTCTTCAGTACAGTTGTCTGCATGCAGCTCACTGTTTCCACTACAACCTCGCACCTTTTTTAATACACTGACGGTAGTGGAAAGTGTTACGTTAGTATCAGTCCGGTACTTACCAGAGCTTATGGGGATTCTCATCATACAAAGGGAATTGAGTAACGCCCAGGGCCGCGAACATTATTGAAATCGTTGTGGCATGGAGCCAAAGAGACTCCAAATGCCGCCTGGAGGAATTTCTTGCCCTGCTTGAGAAACGTGCTTCCAGTTCATTGACATAGTTTGCTGGAGGCGCATATTATTTTATACATCTCACCACTGTACCACAGTTGTGTTTTGTGAGTGACAAATCAAGGAGAGCTCGTGCCAATCAAACAATCGCAATTTCGTCAAAACTTATGTGGTGTAAACTGTGGTGTGGGGCATGAGATCTCGAGTTATCCTCGTGGGCTACACCATTTAGTATCCTGGATATGTTGGATAGTACAATAGGGTTCACCACTCTTGCCCTGTACTAGGAAGCTTTTAGCATCACTTGAACACTCATGAAATCAGTCCCACTGTCATATCCAATAGCTCCATACACCACGATTCCAGCAATTGTATAGAGGTAATGCTCTCAATAATCGCTGCTTCGTCTAACCTTTCACCGGATCGTCTGCGGAGACGTTGGTGCAAATCTAAGCACCACAGGCTGAGGTGAGACTCATTACAGACTCAGTGTTCCAAATGACTTTGGCTGTACATCAAGCACGTCTCTGTTGACTGCGGTATAGTGTCGGTGGTAAAAGCCGCATGACATCTTGGATCTGAATCCAGATTCCAGTAATGTGTTCCTGACAGTTCATGATGACTCCCTGCCTGTACGTCTACCCATATTACATTGGTTGTCTTCCGCCAGTTCGTCAGAGTTAGTCTTACAACCAAACGCTCGTGTAGCGGAACAGTTCTTCTGGAAGAGCCGGTGCCTAATCTTGCTGCACTGTTGCCAGAGTTTATTTCGTAAGCAGTCGTTAAGCTGTCGTATGCTGCCGTCCACTAAGTCTGATGCTACATCGTCTCTCATGGCAAAGGTTCACCTGTGCTCAGAGCCCAAAAAGGTAAACATAAGCTGCACGTACACGTCATCTGATCATTTTGTGTTTTCATTGTGACGATACAGTTAAATTCATATTGAAATGTAAAAGAATTTTTGTTTATGGAAACAGAATCAGTAAAATTATCGATCTCGTACCAAAGGCTGGTGTTAAGGAAACCTCTACAACTACGTCAAGATGTAAAAGTGTTCTTTTTTGTGATAAAGTTCGTTGGAGGAAGAGGGTGTTTTTGAAAACATTAATAATTTTATGGAAAGTAAAATATGGAAATTAATATAAATTATAGATACACTGACACTAACATTCTAAGAGTATAAAAACAAGTAATTCATTTAAACAAATATAAATCATGAAGGTAGGTAATCGACTATGTGTTTCGACCGACAGTTTTTTTGTTGACTATGGCACCAGCACTGCAAGAGAGGCAAAGAAATGAAAACCAGAAGCAACTGCTGTTAAGACTTGGCAGCGGGCGTATCGTGACGTGCCATGTCTGGCGTTGTGAGGGTTAACCAGTAAAAAATTTGGTTTAAACGTGCTTAATATTTGGTTTGGAAGTGGTTTATAGTTCCTGAAGTTGTCTCCAATTTATTTTGTGTCGAAAAGCAAGAGGATCCGACTGGCTTTATATGACGGAATATGGAACCGATGATACAGGATGTTGACATGGCTACTGCGTGGGTGTGGTAGTTATAAATTAATTCCATCACTGGAGACGTGAAGAGCCAATCCAAATATTCGTACAGCAAGCAACAACGCCAACACCAATGCGACTACAACCTACAAGGCGACGCACTTTCGTATTAACAGTATCTAGCAGTGTATCAGGATGTCACAGTTAACTCCTTGGTTCGTCAAGGTTTTAATTTAGTTTTCTTTTTAAGTTTTTGTTAGAATCATTGTCCCAAAGTCATATACCGATCCTAAGTTCCCTGTAATTTTCTTGAATGTAATTTTGGTGTCATTCCGTTTGGTTAAAAGATCGCAGTTCATTCATTTTGGCGTTACAACGGTCTCTCAGCATGTATAAAAGTAACTCCGAAGGATATTTGTTTACTTTCATTTTGAAGGGATAAAAGTTGTGGCCACTTCGATATGTCATTTTAAAGTTCAGTTTTATGAGATTTATTACCCTTAAATATGCTTTATCAAAATATTAACTTTACATAATTGTTCAAAGTAAAGGACACACCAATTAAGACATGTTCGAATATTTCAATCTGCGTCCATAACGTTTCCAAGTAAAATTGTTGCAATAAAAGATATTAACGTAAATTTATTTCTGTTAATTTAAAGTAATCAATTGAAAGAAAGCACTGAAATTCCTTCTTCAGAGTTGGTGACAGAAACAGTCTTCGTAGATTTAGTTTCCTTTGAGTGGATCTATCATACTACAAGGTTACATAGCTCCAAGCTGTTTGCTACGAGGGTGTGGAGAAGACCAAATCCAGGTAGTCATGTAAAGTGTTGTGTGTGTAATAACTTGTGGGCTGTACCAGCCCTGAAAATCGAACTACATTGTCCATATTTCGCTTTGAAGAGATTTTTACATCGTAAATAGGTGTCTTACTAGTAATAGTACTCAGGTAACACACGTATTAAGTAGTGCTAGAGATTATTCTTAATGTTAGAGAACATAGTGTAATGTTGCACAGATTTAATGAAAATGCTCTACTGGTGAAACTAAAAGTTGTATTTTTCTAAGAATCGCCACGTAGTCAACGCGGAAGGGATTAAAGTTTTAATTTTTTTTTCCCAAACGGATTCACATTTCCTAGAGCAGCCAACGCCGTGTTTTCACATCTGTAGGGATACAAAAATTATTCAGCACATTATTAATTCCATTTCAAGCAATACTAGCAGGAAATACCGCTAAATATTTTCACGTTCATAGTGAAAAAGCATTCCTTTCCCTGCCACAAAACGTTAAAGAAAGTTTCGATTACGTGCGATTAGTACATTCAAAAGCACAGAGGCGACTCGGTCACATGTGGATTCGCCATGAATGCTTACACTATCTCCAGCTGGATATTTCCAGTAGCGTTAGGTACATTGTATTCCCGTTGGGTACTAACACTATTTTTAATCTGTAGGAATGGACGTTTTTACTGCAAATAAGCTCGTGTAAGGAGACATGCATGATATGTGTACTGTAATGTTAACAAATATTATAACGAACGTAAGAAACACGATCAAGCTGTACTTGATGTTATTGTTTGTAATAGTATAATGCTATTTCACATTCAGTTCTAAGAAATTTCTTCGACTTAAGACGTTTACTATAAAAATATAATTTTTTTTATTAATGTTCCTTCTCCTCATAGCCTACTGAACCAGTCACAGCCAAAAGTGAACTGTGTTATGTTTAGATTCATATAAACCATTAATATGTAAGCAGCTTTAAATATCTTTCGTAAGAAAGATTTTACATCATTGTACATCCTTTTGGCAGAAACTGCTGACGATTTTCATTATCGCCTGCTTATCGCATCCTAAACAAAACATTCGAAAATTTTGCTGCATGTATTTTTGTTTGATGCTCAGTCAAAAACGTATGGTCGAAATATCAAGGCACCTTATCACAGATATCCTGAGAAAAAGGAATGTAAGTGTCAGAATATGTAGGTCCCAAGAAAATGAAATTAAATATTAAATTTATGTATTTTTTTCAATCATACCTTCTCAGGATATTCCTGAACTGTACCTATGATCTTCTTTGTCCCCAATATTTGTCGTGCATCTTCTTGCCTTGTTTCCTTTCCTACGTCGCATTTAGCTGTCTCAGCACAAGACATACGACGGCAGTCAGTTTCCTCAAGAATTTTTAGTGCGAATGCTACAGCTCTGAAGCTCCAACGCTGTAGCACTTTCGCTCTCAGTGTGTTTTGATGATTAAAACCAATTACCCAAAATATATTGTAAGTTTTATAACTGTATGCGATTAGAATATTGGCTTGAGGCAACGTTTCCAGACAGGCACATTCCGAGACTTACTTGAATTTTGGGTTTTCCTATGAACACACTTCCTTAGATAGTCAGTACTTTCCAGGACCAAAAATGTGGGGTTGATAGCATTCATTATACATTCAGAAATGCAGTGATATGCTAAATGGAGAATAGCGCAAGAAACAATAAACTCCATTTTTATAACATATTCGCGTAGTTCGTAAAGTAATATGAATGTTTTAGTTGGACCACATTTTTCGCTTTGTGATAGATGGCGCTGTAATAGCCACAAACGTATGAGTACGTGGTATAACGTAATATTCCGCCAGTACGAACGGTATTAGCTTCGTGATACATTACCCGTATTAAAATGGACCGTTTACCAATTGCGGAAAAGGTCGATATAGTGTTGATGTATGACTATTGTGATCAAAATGCCCAACGGGCGTGTGCTACGTATGCTGCTCGGTAACATGGACGACATCATCCACGTGTCCGGACCGTTCGCCGGATAGTTACGTTATTTAAGGCAACAGGATGTGTTCAGCCACATGTGAAACGTGAACCACGACCTGCAACAAATGATGATGCCCAAGCAGGTGTTTTAGCTGGTATCGCGGGTAATCCGCACATCAGTAGCAGACAAATTGCGCGAGAATCGGTAATCTTAGAAACGTCGCTGCTGAGAATGCTACATCAACGTCAATAACACATGTACCATATTTCTATGCACCAGGAATTGCATGGCTACGACTTTGAACGTCATGTACATTTCTGCCACTGGGCACAATAGAAATTACGGGACGATGACAGACTTTTTGCACGCGTTCTATTTAGCGACGACGACTCATTCAGCAACAGCGGTAACGTATATCGGCATAATATGCACTATTGGGCAACTAAAAATCTACGATGGCTGCGACAGGTGGAACATCAGCGACCTTGGCGGATTAATGTATGGTGCGGCATTATGGGAGTAAGGATAATTGGCCCCAATTTTATCGATTGCAATCTAATAGTAGCAACGTATGCTGATTTCCTACGTACTGTTCAACCGATGTTACTACAAGATGTTTCACTGCATGACAGAATGGCGATGTACTTCCATCATGGTGGATGTCCGGCACATAGCTCGCGTGCGGTTGGAGCGGTATTGCGTTCACAGAAATGATAAGTTCACAAACGTACATGTATCAGATTGGAACAACCGAAACGAAATGTTCAAATGTACCTACGTTCTGTATTTTAATTTAGAAAACCTACCAGTTACCAACTGTTCGTCTAAAATTGTCAGCCATATGTTAGTGACTATTACAGTGCCATCCATCACAAAGCGAAAAAAAGTGGTCCAACTAAAACATTCATATTTCTTTACGTACTAAACGAATATGTAATAAAAATGGGGGTTCCTCTTTAAAAAGACGCAGTGACATCTAGCGGGCCAACCATAGCGCCATCTGGTTTCCCCTTCAGGCTAGACAAGCTTCGTTCTTTGTAGTTTATTCGGTTGACGATTATATATATATATATATATATATATATATATATATATATATATATATATATATATATATATACTCCTGGAAATGGAAAAAAGAACACATTGACACCGGTGTGTCAGACCCACCATACTTGCTCCGGACACTGCGAGAGGGCTGTACAAGCAATGATCACACGCACGGCACAGCGGACACACCAGGAACCGCGGTGTTGGCCGTCGAATGGCGCTAGCTGCGCAGCATTTGTGCACCGCCGCCGTCAGTGTCAGCCAGTTTGCCGTGGCATACGGAGCTCCATCGCAGTCTTTAACACTGGTAGCATGCCGCGACAGCGTGGACGTGAAACGTATGTGCAGTTGACGGACTTTGAGCGAGGGCGTATAGTGGGCATGCGGGAGGCCGGGTGGACGTACCGCCGAATTGCTCAACACGTGGGGCGTGAGGTCTCCACAGTACATCGATGTTGTCGCCAGTGGTCGGCGGAAGGTGCACGTGCCCGTCGACCTGGGACCGGACCGCAGCGACGCACGGATGCACGCCAAGACCCTAGGATCCTACGCAGTGCCGTAGGGGACCGCACCGCCACTTCCCAGCAAATTAGGGACACTGTTGCTCCTGGGGTATCGGCGAGGACCATTCGCAACCGTCTCCATGAAGCTGGGCTACGGTCCCGCACACCGTTAGGCCGTATTCCGCTCACGCCCCAACATCGTGCAGCCCGCCTCCAGTGGTGTCGCGACAGGCGTGAATGGAGGGACGGATGGAGACGTGAAGCCTTCAGCGATGAGAGTCGCTTCTGCCTTGGTGCCAATGATGGTCGTATGCGTGTTTGGCGCCGTGCAGGTGAGCGCCACAATCAGGACTGCATACGACCGAGGCACACAGGGCCAACACCCGGCATCATGGTGTGCGGAGCGATCTCCTACACTGGCCGTACACCACTGGTGATCGTCGAGGGGACACTGAATAGTGCACGGTACATCCAAACCGTCATCGAACCCATCGTTCTACCATTCCTAGACCGGCAAGGGAACTTGCTGTTCCAACAGGACAATGCACGTCCGCATGTATCCCGTGCCACCCAACGTGCTCTAGAAGGTGTAAGTCAACTACCCTGGCCAGCAAGATCTCCGGATCTGTCCCCCATTGAGCATGTTTGGGACTGGATGAAGCGTCGTCTCACGCGGTCTGCACGTCCAGCACGAACGCTGGTCCAACTGAGGCGCCAGGTGGAACTGGCATGGCAAGCCGTTCCACAGGACTACATCCAGCATCTCTACGATCGTCTCCATGGGAGAATAGCAGCCTGCATTGCTGCGAAAGGTGGATATACACTGTACTAGTGCCGACATTGTGCATGCTCTGTTGCCTGTGTCTATGTGCCTGTGGTTCTGTCAGTGTGATCATGTCATGTATCTGACCCCAGGAATGTGTCAATAAAGTTTCCCCTTCCTGGAACAATGAATTCACGGTGTTCTTATTTCAATTTCCAGGAGTGTATATATATATATATATATATATATATATATATATATATATATATATATATATATATGTGTGTGTGTGTGTGTGTGTGTATTAAACAAGACACTGAACAACATAGTTAACAAAAAGGAAATGGTGAAAATATCAGCTTAATTAACAATGAAGTATATAAAAATAATAATAACAGTTTTCTTATAATATAGCGACAAAAATGAAAAAGAAGACTCTAGTATAAGCATATTCAGTAATTGGTATCTTGACTATCTGCAAAATAACTAACGCTTCTTCAGATAGGACTCACAATTAGAGTGAAATATATATTAGCAAAAATTATTGTGCTTTGTAGCCCAGCGAGACTTTCATGTCAAAAAACTTTTATGCTGTTAACAGACGTAGGAAAATGTGTGAATCTCTATATCTAGCACTATATCGCTATCTGTCCTTTTTCTCTAAGTTTGGTAGACCACCAAGTCAAATTTTATTATCATTATCATAAAATCTGATATGTAGACATACAAGTAGTATTATGAAAACAGTTAGGCTAACATGCCAGTATTCAAACATATCCTGGAACTTTCCACTATCGGACATGTCAGTCTTCTCCAGTACGCAAGCTGGCAACGACTACGCTCAACAAAAAGGCAAATTACTAAAAATCCTCGATTAGTACGAAAGCCTCCTCTGGCGCCTCTAGCAGGGTCAGGGCAGGGTGGGACCTCTCCTGACGCGTGACTTCCCTCCACACCAGGAAGCGTCCTACTGCTCTCAACAACTGATCGCTGGCTAGCACTCGCGATAATAATATCTCAGACACAGAGTCTGTGTATGCACGCAACAGCAGAATCACTAGTCAATTTTCCAGAAAAAGGACTGTGCCAGCCACTAAATTCGGAATGACTCGAAAAAGCACAAAAAATACCCCGGTACCATTCCTCGTCATCTTTGTCTAGTCCACCATATAGTTCACACAGATGTTTGCCTCTGCTGTGTTTTGCTGGATGGCGCTGTCTCTAATAGAAGTGCTATTACAAACAACACTGATCGCATTTCTTAATTCACCCGCCGTTCAAGAAGCTCTCTGTGCTTTGCGGATTTAGGTCTTCGGCATCTGAAGAGAGTAACCCGTTCTTATAAAAATTATGTATTATGTTATTTTTACTTTCATTAAACAAACTTTAACGTGTCTCAGTTAGATACCAACTTTCACTGGTTTAAACGACGCACTCTGCCTCTGTGCGTAAATTTACTCTAACAAACATGGGTTATATAAAACTATAGTTACACACTCGCGCTTTGCTTAATACTAATATAATCGTGAACGCTAATGTCCAGATATAGGCGTAACAACAAAAACTTCTATTTTAACATAACAGGAAATGGCTTACCTTTTAGAAACTGCAGATCACGTATTAGAACAATCAAAGACGAAACATAATCTTGCTTCTAGATCCGACAACTGGCACGTAATGGTTCCCGCGTTCTGCATTTTTGTATATATAACTGAGCATCAGATGGCAGTGCCGATCAAATAAGACAAACTCTCATAGTTAAAGGCATATTGACGTCCGTCATTTTATCTGCTGTGACAAATCCCCGACCCCCCTTCCCACACACTGGTAGAACTTGACAATCTGTATAAGTATGACGAATTACGTTTAAGAGAATTGTTCTTGAAAATTATCGGTAAAGAGCGTCACTTAGCTGGAGATTAGATTGTTTGTGCTCCTGTAAATAGGCTTTCACTCGCAAATCCAATTGTTTGTCAACAGCAGCAAACTGGGGACGCGTGTTTATTTTGTTTGCTAGCTGAGTCCGAAGCGACTCTGTAGCAACGCTGCGAAGCACTCAGAAAGCAACTGCAGTCGTTATCCGTGTTACAGGGTTCACAGCAGTGATACCGATCGTGAGAAAGGCTGCAAGTATCTCAATAGCAGAAACGAAAACTTCCTTGCAGTGGGAATTGTAACAGAGCGAGTCGCTACCTAGGCCAAACAGAGGTAGTGACCGTGCCACTACGCAACGAGAAGTATTTGAAAAACGTGAAACTTATACGTTTTCGCAATTTTTGACATAATATAAACCAAGCGTTTCCAACAGATAATAATAGAACCCGAATCAAAACGAGTCAACAGATGTTTCTATCATTTGAAAAGTCAGTTTTTTAATTATTGGCATGTTATGTACATCACAACTGCGACATTCAAGTACGATGTACAACGAGTTGATTTTACAATTATAGTGCATCTTCTTTGTAGAAATTATGGAACATCCTGTCCATTTGAATAGCATTCTAAGGTTTTTAAAATAATCTTTCTTCTCACATACATACAGTATTTTCACTTAACTGCATTGAATGTATGTCTCTCCCTGTATTAAAAAAAAAAAAAAAGAATACACACACACACACACACACACACACAAATCCCCTTTATTGCATCCGTTGTAGTTCATTCGGTGCACATACTTTACGAACGTCTCCATAGAATGTTAGGCTGCGTTTTCTGGTAATGGCTGTGAGTATGTCCGTGTGTTCGTATAATTCATTGGTTGCTCTCTTCGTCCATGCACCATCTCGGTGTACTGCTCCATAGATCTTGCTGAGGGACCTACATTCTACTTATTTCTGTCTCTGTGACGCCTGATGCTCCGATTGTAGTTGTTTCTGAGGCGTAGAGTTCTTCCGTACTATGGTCACTTAAGTGACACGCCACTCTACATTTTATATCCTCTCTACTTCGACCATCGTCAGTTATTTTGCTTCCTAAATAGCAAAACACATCTACTGCTTTTTCTCATTTTCTAATGTAATTCCCTCAGCATCACTTGACTTCATTCGACTACATTCCATTATCGTCGTTTTGCTTTTGTTGATGTTCATCTTATATCCTACTTCAAAACTGCTCATTCCGTTCAACTGCTTTTCCAGGTCCTTTGCTGTCTCTGACAGATTTACAATGTCATCGGCAAACCTCAAAGTTTTTATTTCTTCTCCATGGATTTTAATACCTACTCCAAATTTTTCTTTTGTTTCCTTAACTGCTTGCTCAATATACAGATCGAATAACATCGGCGATCGACTACAACCCTGTCTCACTCTGTTCTCAATCACTGCTTCCCTTTCATGCCCCGTACTCCGATAACTGCCACCTGGTTTCTGTACAAACTGTAAATAGCCTTTCGCTCCCTCCATTTTACATCTGTAACCTTCAGAATTTGAAAGAGAGTACTCTAGTCAACATCGTCAAAAGGTTTCCCTGAGTCTACAAATGCTAGAAACATAGGTTTGACTTTCCTTAAACTATCTTCTAAGATAAGTCGTAGGGTCAGTATTGCCTCACGTGTTCCACCAATTCTTCGGAATCCAATCTGATCTTCCCCCAGTTCTGCTTCCACCATTTTTTCCGTTTGTCTGTAAAGAATTTGTCGTAGTTTTATGCAGCCATGACATATCAAACTGATAGTTCGATAATTTTCACACCTGTCGACAGCTGCTTCCTTTGAGATTGATATTATTACACTCCTGGAAATGGAAAAAAGAACACATTGACACCGGTGTGTCAGACCAACCATACTTGCTCCGGACACTGCGAGAGGGCTGTACAAGCAATGATCACACGCACGGCACAGCGGACACACCAGGAACCGCGGTGTTGGCCGTCGAATGGCGCTAGCTGCGCAGCATTTGTGCACCGCCGCCGTCAGTGTCAGCCAGTTTGCCGTGGCATACGGAGCTCCATCGCAGTCTTTAACACTGGTAGCATGCCGCGACAGCGTGGACGTGAAACGTATGTGCAGTTGACGGACTTTGAGCGAGGGCGTATAGTGGGCATGCGGGAGGCCGGGTGGACGTACCGCCGAATTGCTCAACACGTGGGGCGTGAGGTCTCCACAGTACATCGATGTTGTCGCCAGTGGTCGGCGGAAGGTGCACGTGCCCGTCGACCTGGGACCGAACCGCAGCGACGCACGGATGCACGCCAAGACCCTAGGATCCTACGCAGTGCCGTAGGGGACCGCACCGCCACTTCCCAGCAAATTAGGGACACTGTTGCTCCTGGGGTATCGGCGAGGACCATTCGCAACCGTCTCCATGAAGCTGGGCTACCGTCCCGCACACCGTTAGGCCGTCTTCCGCTCACGCCCCAACATCGTGCAGCCCGCCTCCAGTGGTGTCGCGACAGGCGTGAGTGGAGGGACGAATGGAGACGTGTCGTCTTCAGCGATGAGAGTCGCTTCTGCCTTGGTGCCAATGATGGTCGTATGCGTGTTTGGCGCCGTGCAGGTGAGCGCCACAATCAGGACTGCATACGACCAAGGCACACAGGGCCAACACCCGGCATCATGGTGTGCGGAGCGATCTCCTACACTGGCCGTACACCACTGGTGATCGTCGAGGGGACACTGAATAGTGCACGGTACATCCAATCCATCATCGAACCCATCGTTCTACCATTCCTTGACCGGCAAGGGAACTTGCTGTTCCAACAGGACAATGCACGTCCGCATGTATCCCGTGCCACCCAACGTGCTCTAGAAGGTGTAAGTCAACTACCCTGGCCAGCAAGATCTCCGGATCTGTCCCCCATTGAGCATGTTTGGGACTGGATGAAGCGTCGTCTCACGCGGTCTGCACGTCCAGCACGAACGCTGGTCCAACTGAGGCGCCAGGTGGAACTGGCATGGCAAGCCGTTCCACAGGACTACATCCAGCATCTCTACGATCGTCTCCATGGGAGAATAGCAGCCTGCATTGCTGCGAAAGGTGGATATACACTGTACTAGTGCCGACATTGTGCATGCTCTGTTGCCTGTGTCTATGTGCCTGTGGTTCTGTCAGTGTGATCATGTGATGTATCTGACCCCAGGAATGTGTCAATAAAGTTTCCCCATCCTGGGACAATGAATTCACGGTGTTCCTATTTCAATTTCCAGGAGTGTATATTCTTCTTGAGGTCTTAGGTTATTTCGCCTGTGTCATACATCTTGCTCACCAGATTGTAGAGTTTTGTCATGGCTCGCTCTCCAAGGCCATCAGTAGCTCTAATGGAATTTTGTCTATTCCTGGGGCCTTTTGTGACTTAGATCTTTCAGTGCCCTATGAAATTCCTCACGCAATATCATATCTCCCATCTCATCTTCATCTACGTCCTCTTCCATTTCGATAATATTGCCCTCAAGTACATCGCCCTTGTATGGACCCTCTACATACTCTATCTTTCTGTTTTCCCCTCTGTGCTGGTTTTTCATCTGAGCTTTTGATATTCATACAGGTGGTTCTCTTCTCTCCAAAGGTCTCTTTCATTTTTCTGTAAGCAGTATCTATCTTACCCCTAGTGATATATGCCTCTAACTCCTTAAATTTTCCTCTAGCCATTCTTGCTTAGCTGTTTTGCACTTCCTGCCGATCTCATTTTTGAGACGTTTGTATTCCTTTTCGCCTGCTTCAGTTACTGCATTTTTGTATTGTCTTATTTTATCAATTAAATTCAATATCTCTTCTGTTACCCAAGCATTTCTCTTAACCCTTGTCTGTTTACCTACTTGATCCTCGGCGATCTTCGCTATTTCATCTCTCGAAGCTACCCATTCTTCTTCTGCTGCAATTTCTTTCCCCTGTAGTTATTAATTGTTCCCTAATGCTCTCTCTGAAACTCTCTACAGCCTCTGGTTCTTTCAGTTTATCCAGGTCCCATCTCCTTCAATTCCTACCTTTTTGCAATTTTGTCAGTTTCAATCTACAGCCCATAACCAATACATTGTGGTCAGATCCACGTCTGCCCCTGGAAATGTCTTACAATTTAAAACCTGGTTCTTAAATCTCGGTCTTGCCATATGGAAGCTTCCAGTATCTCCAGGCGTTTTCCACTTATACAACCTTCTTTCATGATTCTTAAACCAAGTTTTAGCTATGAGTAATCTGTGCGCAAAATTCTACCAGGCGGCTTCCTCTTTCATTCCTTACCCCCAGTCCCTATTCACCTACTACTTTCTATTCTCTTCCTTTCCCTACTATCGAATTCCAGTCCCTTACTACTATTAAATTTTCGTCTCCCTTAATTATCTGAATAATTTCTTTCATCGCATCTTACATTGGTATGATGGGTAGTATCCTTTGCATATCATGGGAACATAAGGACATGAAACTCCTTATGTTTGTTAACGGAAAGGGGTTTTATAATATCGACGAATACTATGATTGAAAGCTCTGATGTATTATGCTGAGACCTAAAATGTGATTCCCTAAGAAAAAACAAAATGCTGTAGTAGATTGTGGTGGGTTGTAGAGTCACATGTTGAGGCTGATAGGGAAGGTGATGGAGAACGCGATGAATTTGGTAGTTCATGTAATGAAGATAAGTTGAACTTTCCCCCAATGTCGTGTTGTCCTCCTTTATTCGGGTCTAATAGGGTGATTGTTTCATAAGCGCCTCCAAACATATTCAGCACTAGTAATGACCGTTTTACGATATTTTCATTCCGCTCTGTTACTTTGTGTTTCATTAAAGTGGGAACAGGTACCGCTGGTCCGCCTTGAGGACACTGTCTCCCGATGTGAACGCCGTGTCGTGCTACGAAACTAAAAATTATGTCGTTGAGTATAACGTAACTTGGAAAATACAGTGTTTTTCTATTTTCGTGTAGAAATCTAGCCTTAATATGGAAATACGGAAAGATATTGGAAACAGATTACACTTTATTACTTCAAATTTCGTTATTTATGCAGAGAACAGAATGAAGAAAGAAAATCATCTTCACTAAACACATGTTTGCCTACTAATCTGCGCACTTCTTTCACTGAAATAATATTCAAAAATATCCAGTCGAATTTTAATTCACAGTACACTGATGGTTGCGGAACAAGAATCTGAAACTCGTTTTAAGATTAAAGAAATAATAATAACAATAAATAAATTGTAAGAAAAGGGCTATGGGTGATTGGAAGATACCTTAGTGTTAAAGACTTTCTTGTTTAGATTTATCTATATTTATAAATGTTGTAATACTTTAAAATAATCGTTGACTCGTCAGTGGTCTATGACTTTTGTGAACAATGAGTACATTCTAATAAGCACTTAGAAAAAGTAACCCGTAAAACAAAATCCTTTTCTTAAATATTGATACGGCTCGGAAACGCAGACAGTGAAGTATGACTTTATGGTTTGTAAATGTGGAGTACGCTTCATTACTACTCGGAGCAGGAACCCGTCTGAGTGTACTAAGAGAACCAATGAACTAACGTAGGGATCAGGTAAACAAATCTTATAGTCGTGGTGATGTGTTATATCTAGTTTCACTATGGATTTCATTGGTATGTGTCGGTGAACTTCGTACTGGAGTAAGATACTGCTAGCATTGGTCACCTAGGCGTAGTTTAATCAAATATTTTTACTACCGAAATTTACCACATTGCAACGTTGTGATTCTGTACTGCGTTTTCACGAAACCTTGCCACTGTCATGTGCAATTTTTACCATAGTAGATCGTCTTCACGAACTTGCCAGGAGTCTACTGGGGCACATTTGTATGTGGCACACTGAAAATGATTTTATAAACGATGTATGTCTTTGATTGGCTTTATATCGCCAACTGTGTAAGACCACAGAGCCAGAGATACTGCTAGTGTCAGAGTAAGAGAACGCTTGGCGATTTGGCGCAAAGTTGTAGGTAGCTGTGGTGAGCGAAAGGCGATAGAATAGGCAGTTTTTGTGGTGTGCTGTGTGAAGCCACCAAGTGTTAGATTAGTTTAGGTGTGTAAATATTATTGAACTTGGAAGCAGAAGTCTTCATGCAAGTAAGGTAAAGATTTAAATAATTATGATTTCTGTTTTTGCTAGCGCATTAGTATAGATGAGTTGGCCGATAATTTGTAATTGTTGAGGAACCCCAGAATGTTCATGAACCGTTTCGAAAAAAAGGTTAGTTGAGTTACATTGTGGCTGTAATTACCGTATGGCAGCGAAATGTGGAAATTTGCTACTGCGTTAATGATGGACCGATTTACGCTGGAAAACAATTACTGCCAATTGTGGCCAAACAACAAACGATTCGATTCAAACTACTCGTCTGTTTCCAATTTCACTGCGCCCATGGACCATTGCTACACTACTGAAACTTCCGCCATTATGACAACTCCAGACACAAAAATTTTGCAATATTACACCTAGCATCTCCAATATAATTCTTCAGGAACACTACCACCGTTAAGACAAACCAGATAAGAATCTTTAGAATACCTTCGCGAAATTTGAACAATCCTCTCAGTTTGTTACTGATAATAGTTGTTCACTACATTTTTGAGATAGATAGTGGTTTGCAGTCCATCTCAATATACTTAATTTTCTTTTCATTAGCACCTATTTTAAATTTTAAATTACATTTTACTCTATTTTACTGACAAGCGGTGTTTGATAAGCAAACAATGTTTACGAATATGAATCTGAACACGAAATACTAAACTTTTGACTGCCTACACCACAAACGGATATAGAGGCAATGCTAGGATAGAGTCATGGTAAATATCGAATATAAGATACTCCTCTACAGGAGGTATTCATATGAGCGTATTCATATGAGCTGCACCACTAAGAAACATCTTGATGAATCAAAGATATCTGAGTTGATGATACTGGCTCCAGATTCCCTCTCTAGTTCTTAGAAATACATTCTAAAATTTTCTATGAAACATATAGCCTTTTTAAATATTGTGCGTCTGTAGTAAAGTGGTACGGCATGAAAGGCTGGGAGACCCCGACGGGTAGTGTCAGCCGCCTAACTGGAAAGATTTTCCCTGTGCTTCGCAAGCGCAGGCATCTTTCCTTCGCGAAGTATGGGAGCTGTTGGCATAAGTGTATCTGTTCAGGTTAGGTGACTGTAGTGAATGTGTGCGAAATGTAGGGTCATGTATGTGTTGGAGATGATCAGAGATGGAGTAACTCGGTGCCAGCACTTAGCCTACTCCTCTTGGTGAGCACCAAGGAAACCGACGAACTTAACGTCTCCAACCGACGGACGGATCACCATCGACGGTGTCGCCAGTGCCTCACTTCATGATACACGGCTAAGAGGTTTGGAATTTAATCGAGGACATTGACGATCAGGAACTTCACGACACTACTCCTCCTGTCATTGTCAAAAACAAGCGTTGCCTCCGGATGGTCAACCATCCATACAATGGCCTCTCCCACCTGTGATTATCTTCTGCGATGGATTCACGGGAAGTGATGCATCCAACTGTTTATTTTCTTTTCCTCTTTTTGTTCGTCACTGCTGTCGTCATTTGGTCTGGACGGACGCGACTTGACACCCCTTGAAGTTCATCGACGAACATGTCACTCAGGTTTTTTATTACAGGGAACACTCAGCCCTCTGACCGAACATGCTGAGCTACCATGCCGGCTGCTCGGCACGGCCGTTGACCGTCTCTGCTGTGTAGTTTTATACACGCAGTGCGTAATATCGGAAATTGTTTGTTCATATAACTTTTTTAAACTTCATTTACATTCAGAATAGCTTGTACGTCCGTCTACAAATGTCCGATGAAATTAAAAAAAGAGAAAGTGAAAATCGTAATTCGTATGGGACTTTATAAATGACGTTAAAACTTTGTTGGAGGAACAAAAAGTCTGTGTCGCTTCGACTGTTCCGAGCTACATGACGTCCTCAGAATCTGAGATAGAATGAAACTATTTACTTCTCGTAACTCAAGTTTATCGTACCGTAGTAACTTTAGTCGCACAGGATTATATAAACGTATTTTCAGATCGATAATGCGTGCGCGCATGAAAAGCGGCGGTGAAGCGTGACAGAAAGTAATTGCCTTTACATTTAACAACGATTCAATAGAGTAGTTATCTTTGACCCGGTCGAGTGAGCCGGCAATACGGAACGAAGATGTAGTAATAGACTATGGCATACCGGTAAGCTCAATACGAGTAAGCAGTATGCAGTGACGCAATATCAATGCTAATTTTAAATCTGATACAACCTGGAAAATTTAGTTGCTGGTGTGCGAGAAAAAACATGAAGAAATGGTTGTACTTTAACGCGAAAAGTATGTTAACGGGGGTGGAAGGGATGACCCAATAAAGTGAACATTTCAATTCCAATGAAATTTTTATTACAGGGAATTAACCAAAACAATCCCACTTAAAATTTGACAAGCGCCACTCGTCCACGATTATTTAAGAGACATTCAGTATATAAATCATGAGCAAGTTAATAAATAACTTTAACAAATAACTCTATTTAAGACGCATTATCTAAGACCTTTTCAATTAATATTACATGTAGCCCACGATTTTCGGCCAAAAGTGAGAGAAGCCATTGAGGCTGAGCTCAACTATAACTTTAACAAACAATTATAGTTAAGACATTATTTAAGACTCTTCCAATTAAAACCTTATATTACATGTAAAATAACATTTGACAGACAGCCTCAACTTTAACACGAATACTTAAAACATGTTTATAACTTGGTCAGTCTTACGGAGCGACTGCGAAATTATTCAGATGCCCATTGTCCTGTAAGATGTACTTTTAGGGCATAGTAAGTTACAACTTTGTACAATGATAAATGTGTAACAACATAAGCAAGGTACACGGTTGTAAGGCCGAAGTTTAACTAAGAATGGTGGAACGGACTGAGGGAAGTAAACTTAACTTCGGACCAAGACGTGGCTCCGTTTGTAACCCCACATCCAGTAGGCCACCAAAATGTGAACCAAGCAAAAGCTACCGAAGAGGAACTCATGAGCTCAGGCGAAGTCCACCGCCTATAAGCCAAACTTGTAATCTAAAGCGAAGCAATGCGCTTCGGTAGCCCTCTGCCTCAGCTCACAGATACACAAACCACACCCGACAACGGAAGGCAGAAAAACCTTTCTTAACCTTAACATTTAAGACTAACCAGTAAATTAACTTTATAAAATCAAGGATAAACAACAACTAATTTGACTAGGAATTGCTTCCTTTAACTGAAACAGTACTTGATAAACAAACTCTAAAAGTGGGAAATGAACTGGTTCACGATAACCGGCACTCACTAAAACTTAATGACACACATCTGCAAATACATCAGTATTATGCGGAAGCAGAGCACACGCTTAGTTGTTGTTGTTGTGATCTTCGGTCCTGAGACTGGTTTGATGCAGCTCTCCATGCTACTCTATCCTGTGCAAGCTTCTTCATCTCCCAGTACCTACTGCAGCCTACATCCTTCTGAATCTGCTTAATGTATTCATCTCTTGGTCTCCCTCTACGATTTTTACCCTCCACGCTGCCCTCCAATACTAAATTGGTGATCCCTCGATGTCTACAGAACATGTCCTACCAACCGATCCCTTCTTCTTGTCAAGTTGTGCCACAAGCTCCTCTTCTCCCCTATTCTATTCAATACCTCCTCATTAGTTATGTGATCTACCCATCTAATCTCCAGCATTCTTCTGTAGCACCACATTTCGAAAGCTTCTACTCTCTTCTTGTCCAAACTATTTATCGGCCATGTTTCACTTCAATACATGGCTACACTCCATACAAATACTTTCAGAAACGAATTCCTGACATTTCAATCTATACTCGATGTTAACAAATTTTTCTTCTTCAGAAACGCTTTCCTTGCCATTGCCAGTCTACATTTTATATCCTCTCTACTTCGACCATGATCAGTTATTTTGCTCCCGAAATAGCAAAACTCCTTTACTGCTTTAAGTGTCTCATTTACTAATGTAGTTCCCTCAGCACCACCCGACTTCATTCGACTACATTCCATTATCCTCGTTTTGCTTTTGTTGATGTTCATCTTATATCCTCCTTTCAAGACACTGTCCATTCCGTTCAACTGTTCTTCCAAGTCCTTTGCTGTCTCTGACAGAATTACAATGTCATCGGCGAACCTCAAAGTTTTAATATCTTCTCCATGGATTTTAATACCTACTCCGAACTTTTCTTTTGTTTCCTTTATTGCTTGCTCAATATACAGATTGAATAAAATCGGGTAGAGGCTACAACCCTGTCTCACTCCCTTCCCAACCACTGCTACCCTTTCATACCCCTCGACTCTTATAACTGCCATCTGGTTTCTGTACAAATTGTAAATAGCCTTTTGCTCCCTGTATTTTACTCCTGCCACTTTCAGAATTTGAAAGAGAGTTTTCCAGTCAATATTGTCAAAAGCTTTCTCTAAGTCTACAAATGCTAGAAACGTAGGTTTACCTTTTCTTAACCTTTCTTCTAAGATAAGTCGTAGGGTCAGTATTGCCTCACGTGTTCCCACATATCTACGGAATCCAAAATGTTCTTCCCCGAGGTCAGCTTCTACCAGCTTGTCCATTCGTCTGTAAAGAATTCGCGTTAGTATTTTGCAGCCATGACTTATTAAACTGATAGTTCGGTAATTTTCACATCTGTCAACACCCGATTTCTTTGGGATTGGAATTATTATATTCTTCTTGAAGTCTGAGGGTATTTCGCCTGTCTCGTACATCTTGCTCACCAGATGGTAGGGTTTTGTCAGGACTGGCTCTCCCAAGGCCATCAGTAGCTCTAATGGAATTTTGTCTACTCCCGGGGCCTTGTTTCCACTCAGGTCTTTCAGTGTTCTGTCAAACACTTCACACAGTATCGTATCTCCCATTTCATCTGCTTCTACATCCTCTTCCATTTCCATAATATTCTCCTCACGTACATCGACCTTGTATAGACCCTCCTTATACTCCTTCCACCTTTCTGCTTTCCCTTCTTTGCTTAGAACTGGGTTTCCATCTGAGCTCTTGATATTCATACAAGTCGTTCTCTTTTCTCCAAAGGTCTCTTTAATTTTCCTGTAGGCAGTATCTATCTTACCCCTAGTGAGATAAGCCTCTACATCCTTACATTTGTCCTCTAGCCATCCCTGCTTAACCATTTTGCACTTCCCGTCGATCTCATTTTTGAGACGTTTGTATTCCTTTTTGCCTGCTTCATTTAGTGCATTTTTATATTTTCTCCTTTCATCAATTAAATTCAATATTTCTTCTGTTATCCAAAGGTTTCTACTAGCCCTCGTCTTTTTACTTATTTTATCCTCTGCTTCCTTCAGTATTTCATCCCTCAAAGCTACCCTTTCTTCTTCTGCTGTATTTATTTCCCCCATTCCTGTCAATTGTTCCCTTATGGTCTCGCTTAAACTCTGTACAACCTCTAGTTCTTTCAGTTTATCCAGGTCCCATCTCCATAATTCCCCAACTTTTTGCAGCATCTTCAGTTTTAGTTTACAGTTCATAACCAATAGATTGTGGTCAGAGTCCACATCTGCCACTAGAAATGTCTTACAATTTAAAACCTGGTTCCTAAACCTCTGTCTTACCATTATATAACCTATCTGATGCATTTCAGTATCTCCAGGATTCTTCCATGTATACAACCTTCTTTCATGATTCTTAAACCAAGCGTTAGCTATGATTAAGTTATGCTCTGCGCAAATTTCTCACAGGTGGCTTCCTCTTTCTTTTCTTAGCCCCAATCCATATTCACCTACTATGTTTCCTTCTCCCCCTTTTCCTACTCTTGAATTCTTGCCACCCATGACTATTAAATTTTCGTCTCCCTTCAGTACCTGAATAATTTCCTTTATCTCATCATACATACCATCAATTTCTTCGCCATCTGCAGAGCTAGTTGGCGTATAAACTTGTACTACTGTAGTAGGCGTAGGCTTCGTGTCTATCTTGGCCACAATAATGCGTTCACTATGCTGTTTGTAGTAGCTTACCCGCACTCCTATTTTTTTATTCGTTATTAAACCTAATCTTGCACTACCCCTGTTTGATTTTGTATTTATAACCCTGTATTCACCTGACAAAAGTCTTGTTCCTCCTGCCACTGAACTTGACTAATTCCCACTATATCTAACTTTAACCTATCCGTTTCCCTTTTTAAATTTTCTAATCTACCTGCCCGATTAAAGGATCTGACGTTCCATGCTCCGATCTGTAGAACGCCGGTTTTCTTTCTCCTGATAACAACGTCCTCTTGAGTAGTCCCCGCACGGAGATCCGAATCGGAGACTATTTTACCTCCGGAATACTTTACCCAAGAGGACACCATCATCATTTAATCATACAGGTAAGCTGCATGCCATCGGGAAAAATTACGGCTGTAGTTTCCCCTTGCTTTCAGCCGTTCGTAGTACCAGAACAGCAAGGCCATTTTGGTTAATGTTACAAGGCCAGATCAGTCCATCATCCCGACTGTTGCCCCTGCAACTACTGAAAAGGCTGCTGCCCCTCTTCAGGAACCACACGTTTGTCTGGCCTCTCAACAGATATCCCTCCCTTGTGGTTGCACCTACGGTACGGCTATCTGTATCGCTGAGGCACGCAAGCCTCCCCACCAACGGCAAGATCCATGTTTCATGGGGGGAGGACACGCTTAGTAGGAGGCCTCAAATGGAATGGAACAAACATAACATCACATGTCGTGCAACATATTACTGTACCAACAGCGATCACAATCACAGTTAACTAAGCGCTCTTAGTAAAAGCGTACTTAACTGGATGACTTGATGCTGGGGCGATTTTCCGAAGATGCCAGACCATCACGTCGCAAGACCATAACAGCATGTCCCTCCGAGGAAGCGGGCACACCCACGGCTGACGAGGTTGCCGGAGAATCCACAGCGCCGGCCATCTCCCGCCGACTCCAGTACAACCATGTGACGACCGCCGCCCCGCCTCAGGCACGCCGTCTTCGCTTGTGCCCGACCGCCAATCGCCGCCTTCCGTTCCCACCGCGTTGTGTCCTCTCCTCACTACTCGCGGTCGGCACTCCCTTATATCTCTAGCCGGCCCAAGCCCAAAGACAAACCCCTGCACTAGGAAATCAATCGTACTCACTTCAGAGATACTGCTGGCGCCAGTCCCGCCACGGCTCATATACTTCTTTAGATGAAATTCTTATTATCAAAATAAACGTAAAATATTATAGATAAAAGTGAATTGGTACTACCGCGACAATTTTGATTAGGACAGTAAGTGCGTATGAGCCTGTTTAATTCGCGGAACACTCATTCGCACGGATTTGCTTGCTGGTTAAAGCGTGATATTAAAATAAATTGTATGGCATTTTCTCACAATTAGGCTATCCCTTTGTACCCACTGAAGTAAGTAGCACTGCCGTCGGCAATTCCTTCCGTATTCCTACTGTGGGAACGTTATCATTTGATTTTTTGTATAAACACTGCAGCCATAGCGGACTTAGTACCAGGCAACTTTACAAAACTTGCAAAAATGTCATACAATGTAACAACGTATTTGATTCCTCCATAGGCAGTCCGGTATGGACAGGCAACATCAATAGCCACTATTCGTAGTGGTTTGCTAGGCAAAATTTAGTGCAGTTCAGTACTATAAGTTTTTTTGGTGGATTTTGCTTTCTGACTGATAACACATGCTATACTTCTTCTTGCACGTTGGGAAAGTAGCTGAATAATTAAGTTTCGTTACATATTTTCGGTGCAGTATTGTCCCCAGGAACACCCACATCAATTCATCTACACTTTCATACGGAATGCATACACGCCAAGAGTTAGTGTTGGCATGTCTTCTATAGAGCCATGCACTATTCTGTATGGTTTAATATTGTTACAAACTGCTTGTGTTATTCTGTTACAGATGTGTTCTCACTCTGTGCCATTTTGGATCTGCTTATTGTAGTCCTTTAATGTTACTACACCTATGGAAGTAGTCAGTATCACGAACGTTTCGTCTTCCGATAGTCTGTTACTTGTTCCAGTATTTCTGAATTTTCGGTTTGACCTTGTTGCAATCAAGGCAATGTGTCAGCTACAATGTTCTGCTTTACTGTTACGTGAATTATTGCAAAAGAATGTCCTTATAATAACATTGCCCGTGGCACAAGACTTGGGTGTAATAATCTACACGACATGAAGAACCTGAGATCTTGGTGATCAGTTTATACCTTCATGTTTTGACCATAAATGTAATAAATGAAAATTTTTCTAATGCACATACTACTGAAAATATTCCTACTTCTGTTTCTGAATATAACGTTCACATTCAGTGAACGTTCTACTTGCAAAGCTAAAATTTTTACTTGGTAATTACCTTGTTCTTAATCAATATGAAACAGAGACGAGCCCAAAACTATGTATGAGGCGTCTGTACTGACACAAAAGTCTTTTCTCACATCAGGATGACGTAAGATACCTGAAATAAATGATCTTTCTTTACTGTGTCATTGGTGCATTCCTATGTCCAACTCCACAGACCCTGCTTCTTGAGCGAACCTAGTGGAGCCGTTCTATTTAGTAATGGTCTGGAACGAAATTCCGAAAGAAAGAGCAGAGACAGAAAAATGTTTTAACTGTTTCTAGATGTCTGGATATGGGAAATTCTTGATTGCACTAATTTTATCAGGAAGTAGAAGTATTGCTTGTGAAGATATTACACGGCCCACAATTAGACCTCCTCACTTGTAAACTTAAATTTTTGTAAATTTGCCGTTGCTCCTGCTTGTGAAAACTTCCCCAGTGTTCTTTCTGGAATATGTCGATATTCTTCCCAAGTACTTGTTGCTATTAGAATACCGACAGCATTCTGGGTTACACTTTGCTGCAATACTGGACCTACTACCATGTCTAAAGCTGTGATGAATATTCCATAGCTGACATTAAGTCCGAATGGCAGGATGAAAAGTTGTGCACCTACTGCAGAGAAAAAGAGACTCCATATTTTCTAGATTCTGGCGTTATTTTTACCTGCCAATAAGAACTTTTAAAACGATATTTTGAGGTATTTGATACTATGCAATTACTGTAATTGCGTATCGAGTTTTTCAGGTCTTGTGTTTATAGGTAAAATGATTTCATTTATAACTCTTGCATCTAACATGAGAAGAATACTTCAATTACGTTTGGTTACTGTTACCAGTGGGGTACGGTATGATGATACACATGGTTGAATTATATTCCATTCTAGCATTTGCTTGATCCCATCTGCCACTGCAGATCACTCTGACCAGAGGATCATATATGTGTAATGGGTACATCACGGGTCGAGCATCCATATTGTAAAAGTAGATTTTAATATCACCTGGTTTTCGTGCAAATACCTGTCATTTGTGCAATTATAAATCATATAACCTGTTGCTACTATGTGGCTCCTGTAGATTGAATGCTTTTATCGCATACTAGATTCTTTAAGAGTGATATCTCACATTTTGTTATGAGATGTCTAAAGTGATGGCTGTCATCATTGTCTAAGAATTTTATAGGATAGCGCTGACGACAACTGCCGTGATTTAACTTTTGTACGTCCAGAATTACTTCAATGTTTTTGCCATGGTGTGGCAAGAAACATTTTCATCCGTAGAAATCGATTATTGCGTATTTCTCCCTCCTGCCTATTAGGCAGTCAGTAACAAAATGATCCATTGCTAGGAAAGATCAATCCATTACTTCGTTTCCCAGCTTTATCGTCACAAAAACTTGTATTACAGGCCGACATGACGTAAAACCAACTACTCTCACGAATCAGCATTTCTGGACACGAAAATGTGAACTGGGGCCTAATTCCCTCAGCATCTTACACAAAGTGTATGATGCGGCACATTGCTACAACAACTGTTTTTAGCGCTCTATCCTTAACAGCCTCTGCTGTAAGCTGAATAATTTCTTTCTATGGACAATTAAAGTTATACTTTTTTCTCCCTCTAAAACAACACAGGAACCCCCTGATTACTATTTTTTTTAATCCCGATTCCTTTTATTAACTTTCTACAGGTCTAAGACGGTACCAAATCTGTTTTGAGTGGCCGTCGTTTAACGGCTGTGGCTCATTCGCTAGCTCTGTTACGGTTACATGAAGATGATTTGTTCTCGAGTCACCTTGGACCACACGACTTCACGTGTTATTTTGAGAACTATTCTATCTGCTACTGTCATTGTTATTATTATCACACGAGTTTCCAGGAAAATTATTAGTGTTGTTTAGTGGCTTCTACTGCGATTGTCTGCTTCCGTAATTATTGTCATTGCATCATTAAGGCTATTACCGTACTTAAAGCTGGCATTATCATTTCTGTTCCCATTCCAGTTGTCCTGTCTGTTGTGATTACTATCGTATCCTTGATGAAAAAGGGATTCCCTTTCTTTCTTTTATAACTGGTCGAATTCGGCTCATTGGTGTGAGGAGACGGGTTCACATTTTGCGGCTTAGTAGCTGGTAATACACTGATAACAAAGCTTTCACGGGGCGAAATGTTTTGGCTTTACTGTCGCGACTGCATCTTGTGGGCTGTCTGACCACTGATATTTCGCTAGCCTGTATGTCTTCCCAGATTAAGTCCAGTGAGACGATTGAAAATATAAAGTTTCCTATATCTGTCTTTGTAACTTGCACAGATTTTTCACGTATCTCAAATAGTAGTTTTGCTTTTAGAATTCGTAAAACATCACGTTTGGAGACAGGGTCATCACAGTAAGGCACATTTTATAATCATCACTTTTGTCAGAAAAACAATTTGACAGTTGTACGTTTGTAGCCAAAGAGAACAAATGTGTAATGTTCCTAAGTCACTGCAGAGAGCATCAATGTAAATGAAAGACGTAAAAACAACATTATTATTCCATAGTGAATGTACATCAGGAAATGATTGTCTTGACCAGAAGACAAGAACAGACCTCTGGAAGAGACCATTAAGAAGGTAGTATTTTGTCCCGTAGACAAACATATTGGGTGTAGTATTTTCTCAATAACATCACAACTTCATGGAAGACGGATATGATAGAAACAGAACTTTTGTGCTGTTGAGAGTAGAATCAACAAGCACGCTCCTCAATAAAGTTCTACAAGCCACTGCACGTTCGGGAATTTCCAAATAACGAGCGAAGATTGCGGCAACTGGATCACCAAAAGAAGACGCTTAATGTCTGCACATTTATAAGACTGTCAAGTCATCAATCATTCGCCAAATGCAAAAAGAAATATATGCATGGAACTTAGGGGAGTTCTCGTGAACAGTGTTAGTTTCAATGAGCAAATATTCTGCTGAGGATCGATAGAACTGAGAGTGAGTTATTCAACTCCGGAAAATTATAGCACACCTTATCATACTGTATTTCATATTATACTAAGATAAAAGTCACAATATCATAATAAATACTTTATTATTCATTATGTGTAACCAACCCCTTCAAAACTTTATAATTTTTGTTTAAACATTTGGTACTTGTTGTGAGGTAGAGGTCTTACATACCCTCTCGTGCATTTGTGTTAGTCCAGCCACTCATATTTCCAAGGGTTGGATAAAAAGTAGTTCACTGCCTAGCGATGACTACTTCAAACAGTACAGCTCTAATGAATTCTCTCTTAAATTAAATATCTTCATTCTGCTTCGGCTTGATAATTTTCCCTTTATAGATTTGTTTGCTCATTTTACTTCTTATTAATTCTTTTGACTCCCTTTTAGATTCCGTGTATTACGTATGTACGTGCAATAATGCTTTGAGCGATCGCTCGAATATGAAAGAAAAACAATCAGAGGCTTCAAAACAACTACTATTTTGTACAATATATGTTATTTAACAACTGTACGAACGCGGTCGCATTGTGAGTTGGCTTGCACCTCACTAAATGAATTCCAAAGTAGTTTAAAAAAGCACGTTGTAATGGACCCATATTAGTGTTGGGTCCAGCGCAACTAAAGATATGGACCGATCGAATTTTTGAAAATGCAAACTGCATATCACGATCTGTACACTTTCAATGCTGTGTAATTAGTGAAAGTTCTCGAACGTCTTCGTCGAGGACTGTTTGTTCAGGCTATAAGATAAAAGAAAAATTACAGAAAAAATCGGTATTGTGTTGCGTCTATCACAAAGAAAAGCTAAAAATTCAACTAGTAGGATAACAATTACCAACGCAAATATGAGGAAATCAAAAAATATCGGTACTACGCCCAGGTGTTGCGTTTCTCCCACAAAACAAGCTAAAATGTCGAACAATTATTAGACATTATTCTGAACTACAGACAACGATCTTACATGACTAGATCAGGCTCGTAAAAGGCAAGCCAGGAATCTCCTAGCTGCCATCGAAGAAAAAATTGAAGGCTGACCCCTAGTTTCCTTGTATAGAAAGTATAAGTATGAATACTGCCATACGGACTCTTTGATCCGGAATCGATATATCAGTTATATCTTGCTTTACACAAGCATACAAAAAATTTTACACACAAAAGCCGTATTTTACAGTAAAGCGGTCTTACACATTCTAGATCACGGTACAGTCTACTGTTGCAAATCCTTGGTCATACATTTGTAGAAGAGTTTACCAGTATATTTCGCTTAGAGACCACGAAGAGGTAGCACCTTCCATTTGATAAATAAATTGTGGTTGAGTAAATAAAATATTTATTGTTATTGTGGTCCAGCGCCATACCGCTCCCAACACATTTTAGCTCTCTACCTTCTAAATGCAATTTGAGCGTGATTCTGTTCGAGCGGCGAGATTCTCATCTCTTGTATTAGGTAAAGTAGTGTTGTTTTGTGTGAATATTGTGTGCACTTTAAGTTTTTGTTATAGGTTGCTGTTAATCGAGGGAGATAATGAATGAGTGGGGTGATTTCGTTATTTCATACTGTACCAAATCTCAATTTTAGTACGATTTGGCTGCAAGAAGCGCAGGCAGCTTTGCTGATTTGGTACAGTTCATGTGTGGGGCGCTGGATCACGGGTTTGTTGTCATTGCGGTAGCTGTGGGTGACGTCAGTACTACTCATTCCGAATGTGAAAATCTTTTACCTGACGTACAATGAAATGTAGAACTGCTGAAAGATAGTGTTTCCACTTCCACCGAAATTTTCCGATTCTATGGCTGAATGGGCAATTTGGTAAACTGTGGGCAGGAGCTTCCTGTAGTCAGTACTGACCGTAAAATGAGCGATTGAGAAACTGCGTAGGAGACTAACCAAATTGCATGTAGAGGGGAATGTGCTCTGCTAACAAGAAAATGAAAGTCAGAAAGAGGACTCAAATCCCATATGGTCAAGGGGAGGGATGGAAGTTCTTCAGTAAGATTCCTAATCCACTTTGGTTCTTGGTGTAGAACATCACCAACTTAGCTGTTGACATTAATGAAAAGATAATTCTAATCTTGCGGCTATTAGTGCATCTGGAAGATCAACCTGAGGTACAACACGTTCCAGCCTCGGTAGTTACCCAGATTATGTATCCGTTAGCTCGGCAGTAATTGTGTGGATTGATTTCAGAAGCACTTAGTGGAGGGCGAACGTTGCGTGTGTTAAGAACCTATTTGCTCGAGCTGGACCTGTCACACTGATGTTTTTACAGCTTTCTTAGGCAACATTTTTATCGAGTTGAGAGAAACTGTGAACCACAGGTACAGTATACTGAAGGCGACTAAATCGCCGTGAAGCTTTTGTGTCTAAGTGTGTCAAAAAATGCCATTAAAAATATCCAGGAAGGAATATGGTCAGAGGACTGATCATGGGTATTATATTGCAGCAAACCTCAGACATACTTCCATCTCAACCAGCTAATAGCTAGCATAAAAAATATGTGATTGACAAATGGGAAGCAGACTGCCCCCGCGTCTGTCGTTGTCAAATCTGAAAGTCATAACTCTACTTTTAGGCCTAATTGCGCAAGGTCTTGTTTCTTGGTGTAACGAGGTGTGGCATCTATTCTGTTACTGCTAGCTGCCACGTAACAGGTGGCGAGGGGGGAGAGGGGAAAGGAGTTGTCACCAGCAAAACACAGGTCGGATTACGAGCCTGCGTTGTTTGCTCAGCTGTTTCCGGAAAACGAAGAGTACGATTGACGGTAATTTACCATTTGTCTGCACCATTGTCAATCATGAGTTGATGGGTGCAGTTATAGACTCCATCAGCTACGTTTCACATATTACTCACGAGTGGTACATTAAAATATTCAGTTTCTGTAAATTTCCTAAAATAAGGGGCACAGATATGAAGTGTCATGGCGCGTAGTGAACTGGAAACCCCTACATGTCGTGGGCAGGGTGCGGTATGACCTGGTATATGGTGGTTTCTCATGAGATGAAGAGTTCTCTGTTATTCAGGAATCAGTAGTTAATGTGAATCTAGGCTGTGATTTTGTGATGTCCACTGCGTGTATTCTGAATTATGTAGATATGGTCTTCACATTTAAAATCAAACCTATTGGAAGCCTCCCATCACGAAAACACCAGTGCAAAGGGTAAGTATGCTCAATAAGGTCATGGAAGTTGCCTTTTCACATATCTCAGTTAAATGAACAACAAGAGCACATGTACCTATAAATGTTAGGGCATTATGGCAGAGTCCTCAGGGGTTGGTTGGGGGAACCTAATATAATCGAGTATAAGATCTCTTTAGCCGATAAATTATCTGTGCAGCAATAAGCTTATTGGTTGTCTCCATTCCAGATGAGGGAACTACGAAAAATAATTGATTAACAGCTGGCAGATGGAGTAATTATACCCTCAGTGTCACTTTATTCTTCACTTGTCTACCTTATTCTCAAACCTAGTGGGGAGGGTATCGTCTGGATGTAGGAGTACAGAGTGCTCAATGAAGAGGTGATTCAGAAATCAGTCTCGCTACCAGATCTTCACAACTACTTCACGTAGTTCTTTGGAGAAAAATACGGTATTTCACCGTCCTTAATATACATCATGCAAATCTTCATGTTCCCCCTGCCGAGGAGTCCAAGCCCCTGACTACTTTAAGTATGGAGTGGACATATTTGAATACAACAGAATTCCTTGTGGGCTGGCAACAAGAGTGGGTAATCTATCGCGTCTCTTGGATTTGGTGCTTGGAGACTTGAAATTCAGATCTGTTTATAATTATTTCGATGATGTTTTATTTAGTGAAGCAGTTTTGCGCATTGGATCACAATGGCCACTGCTTCAGCAGCGTCAAGAGACTGAGGTAACTAAAAAGCCTTTTAAGGTAAATCTTATGTGTATGGAGATTTTGTTTCTTGCGAGAAGGGGTAAGATCTGAATTATGACCGATCCAAATTCTCAGCGACAAAAAGGATTGGAGGGTGAGCCGTAGCAGCTTGAATTTTGGAGAGCATAGAAATCCGCTGGCGTCACTAACTGCTTCGTTTGCCGATATCGATCTGATCAATTGTCGGGAGGTAGAACAGTGTGTTGTTGATTTGACTGACCAAGTTGTAGCTTTTGGAGGACTTAGGTTGACCGGTTCATGCCTGGAGAAGCAGCGAGTGGCTACTTCGGTCTGAGGCAAGCCTTCCCGACTCGCTTAAGGATTGTTAGCGGGAAGAGCAGCGGACGTTACATGCAGCCTTGTCAGCGCGTTCCCGGCCTACTCTGCAAGCTTAAATTTTATGGCACCTCAAAGACCACATGAACGGATTGGAGGCAATATCACCCCGGTTTGGAATCCTGGAATTCATGACTTATCCAAATGTGAATGAAGTTTGTTTTTCTTATATTTTGGATACTTGACATTTCAAGGCCACGTCTGTGCCAGTGTGGAATAGGACCTGTTACATTAACATACCTCCGGGTGGTTATGTGTATCATCACAGGTCAGTTCGCAACTTGTCTTCCAGCTGTCAGTCCGTACAATTATACGAGTGTTCTCTGTTACAAATTAAGTCGACTAAATTAATTTTGTAACATAATCTGTAACGCACGTGACGAACCCTTGTAGATGACTATGTCTTAATCATTTTATCAGCAAGTGCTGATATTTCGTCTCCTAACTTACAAGTAAAGCTGTGTTAAGCTTGTAACTAGTATGTGTAGTCGCTTTCGCAATAAGTTGAGATTTCCTACATCTTATCCATTCTCGTCTGTAGCCTGATTTGTTCAGAACACTGTTCCCTTCAGATGGGTGCTGGCAAGGTAGCTTTGGCAGGGGACAACGTGTTCCTGATCCTGGGCCCGGAGCAGAGACGTGTTTGTTTTCTGCTGCGAGGGCATTTCCTACGTCGCACGACGTCTGGGTTGGCCGGCGGTATGGTGCCTCTACCAGCTGTGTCGCAGTGGCTCAAGTGAAGTTAAGTTGACCGTTTGATGCGTGCCATGGTCGAGTGCGCCTATTAATCGGGATCAATTAGTGTGTCCTATTTGTTGAATTCCGTAAGCTCCCGAGGTTTAAAGTGTGTTCTGGAAGCACAAAGTTCCTCCTTACTGTGCCTGACAGTTAATTATTTGTTTCAACCTTGCGCCCTTATTGCTGCTTATTGAGCTCGTTATGTTTTTAGACCTTTCACCTAGGCATATAAAATTGTAGAACTTTTCCTTTGATCCACAGTCATTAGGTAACTCCATTCATTGTGAATCTTGCCCGCTTGTTCCTTGTTGCCTGTGATAGCCGTCCGCTTACCTTGTGTTTTGGGAAATAGTATATTTATTACCGGTCTTCGTCAACATTTCTGCTGGTGTGTGCCAGTTATGAATCATATTTAAATTGCATGTACTCCTAAATTATCTTGTATTTTGGGGAACTGTATTCTTATTAAAGGCCATTGTCTACTTTTCTGCTGGTGTATACCAACTGGGAGTCACGTTTAAATTGTATTCATTCCCAACTTTGCCCTTATTTTCGGGGTTTGTGTATTTTATTTCTTAAGGGACTTTTATTTCGGCTTATACATTGTTAAGAGCTTTCCAAGAGCCACAGTCATTGGTGTGGCTAGTTACCTTTTCTGTATTTTGGATGGCCGTTGTCCCCTTCTTTTACGTGTTACCTCGTCTTGGAATCTGTTCGTACATTTAGTGCCCGTCATTGTAATTCATTATAATGATAAGATTGTTTGTTGAGCCCGCTTGTAGCCACGCCTAGTTGGTGTGACTTCTTTTTGTACTTGGGAACTGTATACTCTTGGTTTCAAGCTCTGCTCTTAATGGTATAAATTGTTAAAATTTCTTGTTAATGAACTGACCCTGTTGAAGTTTTTAAAATGGTAGGGAGCGTTGTTATTCTCTTAAAAGAATTTAAATTGTAATAATAATGTTGTATTTAAACAATAAATGTAATCGATGAAATAACGAATGGTGACATGTGTAGATCCACCATCCATGCGTTTTTCCTTAAATTTTCCCCAGCCGTGCCTGTGAGTTGTCAGAAGCCTTATCAGTGCGGTGAATTTCTTTTGCATGTGCATCTTGAATTTCGCCCAACTAGACGTACCCCTTAACAGCCTGCAGCGTAAGGGTGATCCCTTTCTTTGGGACGATTCTCGGAAAGCACCTTTCGATGCCATAGAGGCCAGCCTGGCCAGTGCACTGGTTCTCACGATGCCAGGTTTTGAAAGAGATTTCACTTTTCAAACTGAGGACTCTAACTCAGGAGTCATGGCCATGCTTCTTCAGGATAAGGAAGGAGAAAGGAAACCTGCTGCTTATGCTTCTCAAGGCTGTCGGGCTCTGAGAGCAAGTATCTCATGTATGAATCACAATATTTGGCGATCATGTTCGGGATGGAGTGGTTTAACTTCTAACTCGAGAACAAACCTTTTCATTTAGGTAGTGATACTCAGAAACTGATGCGGTTGCTGGCTGGGCCATGGAGAACTGCCAGGATAATTTCAGGTTTTCGTTTTAGTGTTTTCCACGTAAAGGGGGCCACTGACACGGAGCCATACGGTTCAGGATAAGGCAAGAGTTTCACTGTGTCAGGAAGACACATGTGAGTGCCACCTGACTGAGGCCTCACAGTTATTCGGAAATTCGGCTGGAAAACAAAATCCTGATCCTCGACTGCAGGATATTAAGTTTCAGATTAGGGGTGCGGGAACTTGGTACCACTTATTTCGTTCACAAAAGTCAGCTCTGCTTTCGTACTCGGTCTGATGGCAAGAATATGCTCTGCCTTTCCCACGAAATGGTCGTGGTGGCATTCAAGCAATTACACTGATCCTTGTGCAGACACCACCTGGGGATGTTCAACATAAGTAGGCTTATCAAGGCGCGTGTGACCTGACAAACCATCAATGTGGCGTTACGAATTCAGTAGGGAAGAGAATTTATAAAGACTAAACCCAAACTGACCACCAGGATGGGAAGGTTCAGCTTGGACCGTGTGGAATTCTGTACGAATACGGTGTTCATTTACTATTTGGAGCTTTTTCCAGAACGAAACAGAGCATTGGGTTCATTTTCGTCCCAGTAGACAGTTTCTCCCACATCATGTGGTTGTCGCCCAGAAGAGTGGGTACTAATAAAATGACAAACATTTGGACAGTGTGCTCCCTATATTTGGGACCCTGAATCCCCTTGTGAGGGCTGATGCTTCGGTATACATGTTTTGCGAATTTAAGAAATTGTTTTTTATAAGTGCTACAACCCATGTTACCACCACAATCTGCTACCATTTCAGTTATGCGCACTTTGGTCCCAGAAAATTCTTTCATAAATTACGAGAAAATTGCTACTTCAGTAATATGGAAAAACGTATTCGATCTGTTCTTGCCAAATGCAAATTATGTCAACAGGCTAAGCCGCCAACTGTTTCTCACAGAGAACCGTTGTTTCCTATCATTCCAGAGAAATTAAAGGACATGGCTGCAGTCGATTTGTTCGGTCCAGTGGTTCGTTCTACTAATGGTTTTGCGTACATTTTTGTAGCAGTGGAATTGACATCAAAATATGTGTGTTTTACACCGTTACGCAAAGCAACAGCTCGTTCAGTATCTAATGCTTTCATCAAACATTTTCTTAAAGAAGTTGGTCATGTTGATAAGGTTATATCAGATAATGGATCACAGTTTCGCTCTAAAATTTGGCTTCGTACTCTACGGCGTCGTAAGATTAAACCAATTTTTATTTCACTTTTTCACCCTCAGTCCAACGCTTCAGAAAGATGGATGAAAGAAATTAATAAATTATGTCGTCTTTATTGTCATCAGAATCACAGAACTTGGGATCAGTATCTTCATATTTTTCAAAACATTCTGAATGAACTTCCTAATGACTCAACTTCTTTACCGCCTCTATTGATATTAAAAAATAAAGTACCAACAAATCGCATTTCTGAAATCGTTCCTTTTCCGCCTTCACAGAAACTGCGGCATTCTGAAGTTGTCAACCTGGCTCTACATAATATTGCATCTGCGGCTGCTAGAAGAGAGAAATCAGCTAAACGTTCTGGTCGTTTAAAAATCTTGTCAGTTGGTCAGAAGGTGTTAATTAAGTCTCATCGTTTGTCTCATAAAGGAAAAGGCTTGTGTCGCAAATTTTTTATGCTTTATAACGGTCCATATAGGATTCGCAAAATTATACATGATAATACTGTGGAAGTAGAAACTCTTAAATCTCGGCGCTCTAAGGGAATACATCATATATCGAACGTAAAAATTTTTGTGGAATGACATACTTTTGAGAAACCAACAGTTATACGTAAACAGGTGGAGAATGCAAGGATACCGCGCCGTGTTCCGGCGGCGGCAGATACTCAAAGCAACAGTGAAGTCTGCGTGCCGCAAAAGGCAGTCGTTGACCGCAAACAATTACTTCATACGTCACGCGCCTACAGCTGATCGAGCGCACAGTGTGAATGCACTGACAGCCGTAAACAAATACACAGTCTAATTTTTCCGATTAAATTCTGTATAAGCTATGGTGACTTTATAAATTATGTTATTAACGTTCAGTATTTTTCAGGATATGGTTCTATAAAATATTTAAGAACTTCAGGTAAATTCTGTGCGTGTCCGACGTTAAGACGACTTGCTATTGAGATAATTTCAGGAAGAATGTCATTTCGAAGAAGAAAGTAATAAACAAAAAAGGTAACGATTAATTGAGTTTATTTTTCAGGTAACATATTTCCACTTAGGTACGTACTTTAGACGTAATTTGCTGCTTGCGATTACGTGACTCATACTTTGTGCTAAATTTCATGTTCTATGAATTTACTTGTGAAGCGACGTGCTTACGCACATTAACTGATTTTGACGATGATTGATTAATGAACAGGCTTGTTATTTGTATATATTATGCATCGCTTGGCTGCACTGCTTTTTCACTGATGTCATATTTTTCTATTATGTGCCTGCTGTGCTTATTTATTTAAATTATAATTGTCACCTGATTAATTGTGCTGACTGTAGTTAGGTATGTAGGTTACACTTTGTGATTTATCTGCTTGCGCCTTCATGTTTACTTATTAAGATTACATATGAACATTTATTTGCTTATGCTGAATGATGCTAATGACTTGTTTATTATGTAAGATATATGTTTGCTGCTGTGCGTATGGATTGCATATTTACACACTTCTGTTTTGTTGTCATAACTATAAGTTGGTATATAGAAATGCTGATATACTGTGTACAAACATAGAGTTTAGATCACACTATGGTATTAATTACAGATTGTTCGCTTGGCAGAGCCTCGTTGTAGGGATTGTGCTGCATCCACTTGTTGACATTCTGTTCTCTACTGGTATATTTACTCGCTATTGCATGTTTTGCTTACGCTCAGTGCCTTATATTTTTAAGATAAGAAAATGAACTGCTATAATTCTACGAACGACATTGGTACAAAAAACTGCATAGAAGTCACATGAGCTGGAGGTTTTATGGAAGCTGTATAAATTTATGCTAATAGGAAGGAAGCTAACGACATGACATACCAACACTAGGTTTAGACCATTGACAGTTATTACACTGCATTCTTCGTGAGCAATTGAAATAGGAAGTGACACTTGACACGAGAAATACTCCACATGTTTGCTTCTGTTTGCCATAATTTTTGAAGTGGTGTACACACTGAAATATCAGCATCATTAACACTTCGTAATCGTACTTACTTACTGAAAGTTATTCAAACTAAAGTCTGTTAGAGGTCATGTATGCATTTCTTTTATTTAACGATGGACAAGGAACCAAAATGTATCTTATAATTTATAATGAGTAGAAGATTTGGGTCAGATGGATTATACAGAGGTTGTGTGTGGACACTGTGTCTTCGGATTGTATGGGATGCTGAATTGAAGTTGCACTAGGATTTTGTCTGTACTTGTTCGAGGAGACTGACTAGAGGAAAGAGTTGTTATGGAAGTGAAATGATATTGGTGCTGAGGTTTATATGTATCGACGTATTATTGAGGTATTGAGATTATGTGAAGTTGATGATTATTGGAGTTTCGTGGACAAGAGGTAAGGTAAATGAGGTATTATTGAAGTATTGAGATTATGTAATGCTGATGTTTATTGGAATTTTGGTGGATAAGAGGTAAAGTAAGTGAGGAGCATATTTTTTTTTGTTGGTCCATATGGAACAAGGAGGATGAAGATGGCAGACTAGAACACTCAAGTAGAAGGAAGATTGTCTACACACACACTTTGTTAAATCACTAACCAGTATATACTTTTTTTTGGGAGAGAGGAAGTAATTGCATATCTTGGCTCACTGACAGTTGTTCAGCAACTGTACATTTTGATCTGGCTTGGCAAAGATTGGTCTTGACATGATGACTATGACGTTGACTAACTATTATTGACTGTTATACATTGCTGCCACTACCACTTGATACACATGATGAACATAAAATTTTGACAGAATTGCATTTACACAGTTAACACTATTCAACTACACAGTAGCACTAAATGTGGATGAAAGATGAGTGAGTGTGTTTTGTGTGTTTTCCTTTTATAATCCCAGAGAAGTGATCCCAACCTATCTCCTAAATATTATTTTACTTGTTTGTTGTGGCTTGCACTGACACCCATAAATATTATAGGTTTACTGGTATTTGTGTATTGTAATAGTTAATAGGACAATTATCTGATATCATTTGTGTGTTTGTTATGATTTGTATGTTTAGTGTAAAAGCATTGTATGTGTATTCAAACTATTGTTCATGCCTGAACTGTCTGATTAGTGATGGTGCTGCACTTTTCAACATGGTGGATGCCACCTGGACATGTTTAATTTCTGCTGATGAACTGTGTGATTAGTGATAGGGAATATTATGAACTGTTATTTGCACTTTTTCTACATGATTGGTGCCACTAGGACATGTTTAATTTCTGCTGATGAACAGTGTGATTAGTGATAGTGAATTTTATGGACTGCGGTCAGCACCTGGTCAACATTACTGGGTGCCACTGATGGACTGCTTCTACCGAAATGGTGTTACTTGTTGATGTCTGCACCTGCTCAACATTGCTGGGTGCCACTGATGGACTGCTTCTACTGAAATGGTGTTACTTGTTGCTGTCTGCACCTGCTCAATATTGCTGGGTGCCACTGATGGACTGCTTCTACTGAAAAGATGTCACCTGTTGATATCTGCACCTATTCAACATTGCTGGTGCCACTAATGGAACTGCTTATACTGAAATGGTGCTACTTGTTGGTTTTTGCACCTGTTGACCATTGCTGGGTGCTACTGCTGGAACTGTCAACTACTTGTTTCTTGGGCTATGGAAAGCGTTTATGTGAATATTTGTATAAACCGATTTTTTGTGTATTACTGTTTGTGAAAAGTTATGAGACTCTTACCTGCACATATTCGTCATTGCTGACGCTATTGATTGAACTGTTTAACCACATAATACTTGTGTAAACTATTATGTAAAGTCACATGCATGAAAGAATTTGTATTGCTTACTGTATTTTATATATTAGGTTATTGAAAGGTCAGTGCAAAGCCAAAATTTTATCTAGTTATATGATATTTACGCATGAATATTATCTTTTATTTTTGTCTGTATTTTTTTGACGAATTTGGTGGTATTTTCACCACCAATGCTGGCAAAAATACCATCAAATTCTAGCCTGTGGAGGAAGGGCATATGAAAGGTGGCTACACTGAGCCACAGCGCCAGAGATCGCGCTAGAGAGTATTGTTCCGCCGCCTCCACTGGCAGTGATTATTGAGAACTCGTAGTGGGCAGTGCTTGGGGAGAGCTCGTAGTAGACAGTGTGTGTTGAGATGTGCTAGTTGGCAGTGTTTGTCGAGATGTTGTTCCATGTTTTATGCAGTTGTTTGATGGGATAGACAGCAGTTGGTTCAAATGGAAATACAGTAATAATCAGAGTGCTTTTCGTCAATATATATATGAAGGTAAAATGTGTTGTTCTTCATTATTTCAGTGTTTTAAATAATGCGTCATTACAGGTTCAGTCAACAAAGCATCTGGCTTGTGTTCTTGGATTAGAGTGTAATTCTGGTTTTCTTGAGTAATTATGGTATTTCTATTTTCTTTAATTCATTCAGTATAAATGTTATTTAAAATTTCTTGTGTTATTGAAGAAGAACCGTGCCAGATGCGTACGTTGAGTCATACTTCCACACACAGAACAGTTACACTTGGGCTTTGGTTTCGTAGGTTTTATAGTTGCTGGGGACTTAATTAATTCATTGTGTTAATGAAAATTTCCATTTCATTCTTTGTTGTTGTTCTTTGCAGTCAGATAGCGTAATAATACTAGTCAGGGCCAACCGTTACGAGACTTCGTAATCGGACATACAGCTACTAAAGCAAAAAATTAAAATTATTTTCATTGTATTTTAATTAAGCCCCCATGCACTAGGCATATACTAACACGAAAAGTCACAGACTGAGGGAGAAGTCCTTCGGCTGGCTAGATTTTACGTTCAGCATGGCTGCTCATGATAACCGGAAAAATACGACAACTAAATTGTTGTTTACGATATTGTTCAACTGTCAAATTTGTGGGGAATTTATGGTCATCTTCCTGAGAACAACGACCCAGAGATAACTAAAGACAGATGGAAAACTGCTACTAATAATTTGAAGTTTGCATTCTAGAGGGATCAGCTTTAATAAAAGGAAGGCGTAACATGTCAATGTGACCGGGAGATCAAATATATCTGAAAAACCTATTGATACAAGAGATGAGACGCCAAGATATTACTGCTGAAACGTTACCGAATTTAGTCGAAATTTAGGATAATTAAGGGTAAGTATGGTCACAAATAGGGCTTTTTTTGTGTATGATCAGTCATCATACTAGTTCGATGCGGCCCGCTGCGAATTTCGCTTTCATGCCAGAGTAGCACTTAAAACCTATGTCCACAGTCGTATGCTGCATGCATCCAAATCTCTGTTTTATTCTGCTGCTTTTACCCTCTACAGCTCCATCTAGTACAGTGATTCCCAACTTGTGAGTAGTTGCCACCTGAGGGGTAAAATGAAATTTTCTGAGGGGTGAAAACGGAAAGGGTTTGTTTGTGGTTATCACGAAATTAAATTATTTTCAAACTATAATATTGGTTATTGGGTTATCAATAATTACTATTTCTCAATAATTACTTTTTCTCAATTACCGCCGGCCGCGGTGGTCTAGCGGTTCTGGCGCTGCAGTCCGGAACCGCGGGACTGCTACGGTCGCAGGTTCGAATCCTGCCTCGGGCATGGGTGTGTGTGATGTCCTTAGGTTAGTTAGGTTTAAGTAGTTCTAAGTTCTAGGGGACTTATGACCTGAGATGTTGAGTTCCATAGTGCTCAGAGCCATTTGAACCATTTTTTCTCAATTACCAGCATTAATGTTTGGCAGTTTGCGGTGGAGATCACTGGTTATACACGTAGTCCACTCACTACATTTGTACTTTGAGCTTTCTAAAATGCTTCGTTGACGGGGAAAAGTTAGAGATACACGTAACAAACACTGTATGTTGTTTAAAATATGTTCTCCATATTGTGGGCAATTCCTGCAGTAGGCCAGAAATTGCGTTATTATTGACTTGGAAACAGATAATGAAGTGATTGGTAGCACGAAACAGCAATAACAACATAAGGTTACTGTAGTCCTCTACACATTCTGAAACGTCCCCTTAGAAAAATTTATACAATGACTGTGCTTAAACTGACACACAATATTTATAGTGCAACGCAATCTGACTTTCAAAATTCCCTACAAAAGAATGGCCCTGACTAACATTAAACTATACCTTTCACAAATCACTTACCTCACAAAAATCTTCGCTGCTCAAGCTACTGCAATACAGCGAGCGCCACTACTGCCAGCTAAATAAAAGATTCAAACTATGGAAGGCACTAACTACTGATAGGGATAGTTAGCAAATGAAAGATATTAATAGAGAACAAAGAATGTATTTACCTTGATATCATCATATATATAGCAGTTCATGACAAATTACAAAACTCCGCCATCTCTCTCCCCACATCCACCACTGCTGGCGGCTCACCTCCAACTGCGCAACGCTACGCGCTGTTCACAGCCAGCTGCCTAACACTACAATGGCGAGTATTACAACAATGCAAAGCAGCCACAGACTGCACACAGCACAGCCAGTGATTTTTTTATACAGAGGTGGCGTTACCAATAAAAAAACCTAAACAGCCTACTTACATAGCCCCCATGCTCCCCACAAAACATTTAACAAATTTTGTTGGGCACTGGCCAATACATATTTGTTAAAAATTTTTTTCACAATTACAATAGCAAAGAAATCAAATGCACACACTTATTGATACAATGTTGGTCAAAAGCAAAAATTTTCTCACAGTCCATAAAGACAGTCCTAATCGTTCATTGTAAAACTGCCGTTTCTTTTCTCAAAGTCTGAGCAGTAAAAGAAAATGCACACGGAAGTACTGGATTTCCATGCAGTCTTGAAGAAGTATCGTTGTCCTTCCAACGGAAAGAGTGTTGACTCTTGACATGCAGACAGGTCATGGGCCACAACAGAGTAAACCCACAGCGGAGTCAATCGAAGTTTTGAAGAATATCGTTTGGTAGGTCATCACAGAGCAGACCCACTGTAGTCCTGGCAGAGATTACGGTATTGGTGGGCCACCAGAGGTGCAGACCCACTGTAGTCCTTGTAGAGATAATGGTATTCGTGGGTCATCAAAGATGCAAACCCACTGTAGTCCTTGTAGAGATGGCCAGCAGCTATCTGTTGTGACTGTGCAGGTGCACAATCACCATTGAAGAGTCTTGCGGATAATTTAGCAAGTCCATAACCACCACTTGTGCACTCACAAAGTTTTCTTTTTAATTGTCCTTAGAACCAGCAATGCTGTTATCCAGTCCCTTGCTGAATTATTAACACACGTGCAAACACTAACAGTCCCTACTTCTCACATATTGTCCATATACTATGACCAACAGAAACGTGTGCAGTGAAATGTAACTTACAAGTTAATAATATGATGAACTGGTGTCAATTACAATTTTATAGCATAAGAATACAATAACAAAGGTACAAAACACATCAGTAAAGAACATAACAATACAGATAACATTTGTGGTAATACAGGCTTTACAAAAGAATAAAAATGTATACATCAGTGTTACATAAATAATGACATAAGCACATACATAAAAGATCAGAATAACCCTTGAAACATCAACTTCACACATGAGCAACAAAACAGAACAGATAAATAATGTCTAACATCTCTACAAAGAAAATAACATATTATTAATGCCAATTATATTTGAGGATAACAGCATTCCTCATCATAGTGAATGTAGCTTAGTATTAGAAGAAGAAAAAAATTCTATGAAACCACACAGAGACAGGAAGAAAACAAATACACAAGGGTACACAAACACATAGTGGGATAACACAAAAGGAAAGGACAGGGTTTGTTTTCAGTGTATCATTTGGTACTGCAGTCCAACGCAAAACTTCATTCTGTAGACCTTTCGTCTTATTTCAACCTTTGCTTCCACCAAAAAAAATCCTATTCAAGCATGCTTTCTGTATATATATGTTCACATATTTCTTACCTCATTATTTATTTTCCATTATCTTACTTCATCATTTATTTCCAAGAAAATCCTACCTAAACCTGTTGTCCCTAAAACCTACTTTCAAAATACTGTTTTGGCCAAACCATTTTCTTATAGATTTTCAATGTATTTCTTCCAATTCATCACAACTTGTTCTCTTATACAGTCTACCCCCTCTTAAGCTAACTTAAATCTACTGAGCTCAGATATATATACCAAGGGACGAGGCAATGCAGCATCACATAAAACAATTAATATAAACAGCTATGAAAAAAACGCAGATTTGCGAAGCAAGCAGCATTAAGAAATTAGCAAAGCAATTGTAATATTACAACTAATCTAAGGCAACGTGCAGCAAACAATAAAAATAAATCATTAGTAAAACTGGCTTAACAGCGTAATACAAAGTCAAATTCAGTAACATTATGCCTGGCAAACAGCAGAAGCAAAAGCAATAAATTATATCTAAACATGACAACGCTCAAGCAGAAAAATATTACAGTAAAGACAACAATGCAGATAAGGGAAATGTATAATCACATCTTAATGTCTAAGTAACTAACGTGGTGCACCACAAGAAGTTATTCTACCAAAAAAAATTACCCAGTAGTTGAAAAGAAAATTCCGTATGCAATTCCTGTGAAGGGAAATATCTTTTTATGCTCCTTCGTTTTTTTGAATAGATCATAAAATTATTTACTGGATCTGGAGACAGAAAATATTTATATTAGTACATCTACAAAATTTTATTTTAACCAGTGCTGCAGTGCAGCTAGAAACTAGATATTAAACAAAATGAGTAAATAAATACATAAAGCAAGCCATATGGCATTTCTCTTAATTCTCGTAGATAGACACTTGTCCTAATCAGGTGTGCAGATGTAAGAATGTTCCCAAGTTATTATTAGCGTCTCGTATTTACGATGCTTTCTACAAAGGAACGTCAATAGCGAGGATAATGGCCTCCCCTTTTTTTTTCTACCTGTGCCGCTGGAAGGCTAATGGCTTTTTTATTTTTTTCGGGCCGCTGTCGCCCAGGTGGGTGCCCGCGACGCATTACGTGCGGGTGGTCACTTAACTTTCGTACGGAAATATTTACGACAGCAGTTTCCGCTACAGTGGCAGTCTTATATAAAAAAAAAATTCACAGGTTGAGAATTTGCGTTACCAATCTGTAGAAACAAAATCCTATAAATATAAGTGTCCAAAAAAAATATTCATCAGCATTGTGATACATTCACGCATTTACACACATTTCATAACTCTTAAAGTACAATTCTTGGTTTCCAACATCCTTTTTCCCTAACCACTACTCATTATTCCTTACTTTATTACACATATACATATTCGTCGACACGTCTTCAATATTTCATCTTAGAAATCCGTAGCATAATCAAATTCCTCATATACAGTAGCATCATCTTATTGATCATAAACATATCTCAATAGCATAATACACATCGTCGTCGTGAAAATAACATCATAACACCTCAGTCAACTCTCAAAATCGTCGTAGCTTCCTCCAATAGTTTCTAAACCTAAAAGAATTCTCTGCTCATGTCAAAAGTGTCATCTACCTCAAACGTACTTTAAAATCATGATCCCATACCAAATACATCATTCAAAGCTCACATAGTACCACAATGGCTACGAAAAAATATTAACATTTCACAAAGTACAGACAAAATACAATTTCATAAGTGTGAAGTTATCCAACAGTATAATTACGTAAACATCTGTCACTGAGGTAGTAAAAAAATGTTTGTTTCTCTCAGGTAAATAATCAGATAGATGTGTAATTTGTGTGTTAGAGAAATATGGTACCGATGTGTAAAGTTGTATAAGCAAATACCACATTAGCTAGGGTTTCTTGTGCTTGCAAAACACATGGTACACAAAGTAAGCGTGTACCCCCCTGAGGATTAATGTAATTATACCCTCAGGTGTTACAGATTACAGCAATGGAATGAAATGTATCACGGAAAACCTTCTTTGCAATTCAAAAATCTTGAAAAATAAATGGCTTAAGTACAAAATTAATCTCTCAAATGCATGTCCTGTAGCGCTAAATGTGCGTCTTGCTGTAAGATAATTCTGTGGAAGTGTCGTAGTTATCGTCCTCTGTAAGCAAAATTCTGCTGAAGTCAATGTACTTACCTCATGATAAACAAAAGTTAAATGTTTTGCGTATAGATATCGTAGTTATTACGCTTATTGTTGTGATGAAGAAAGTACTGTGCTGTAACGTATTGTTGTGCCACGAAAAAGGCTGTCTCATTGTTGCTATACCACAAAAGTTACTACTAAAACATGTTTTACTTTCCAGAATAATACAGAAAAACTGTGCAGATATAAAACAGAAACACCACAAAAGCAACATTGTAAATTGTCACTCATTAGTAGCGTCGTGATAAAATCGTGTAGCTGTCACATAAACTAACCACTGTGCCATCTGGTATCTCACTGAAAGTACTTTAAATCCAGAATGTATTTTCAAGTAAACCAAAATGTTGCATTAGAATCTCATTAGCAGTACCAGTATGTGTCCTAAGCATGTAAGCCTGATAGTCATTACGTAATCGTGCAACTTACAAGCAAGAATGTACACACACAATAACACTGTGTCGTCTGTTCACTATAACAATGCATTCGTAATTTCTGTTTAAATAAGTTCTCTTGGTTCTTGATTGGATATTTAACTTCAAACATTGTTGCATGTTAACAGTTCTAAGTCTGACAAAGAATACTAGCAATGTAAAGTGAAAAATTTTATAGCAAAGACTAAGTTAAAAAACAGATTATCTTTAAATAAACGGTTTTACATGTGAAGTGTGGTGCTATCCTTTACTCTTCATAGTACTCAAAGTTTGATTTGAATGCAATTGTCATGCGGTATACGTCGGTAAAGAATACTGGAATTTTTCTCAAGGCTAGCGTCTTATGTTATTTTTCTCGGAGCCAGCGGGCGCACGCGGCTGCCTGGTGTGTGAGTCATTGTCTGTCTCTTTGTTGGCGCGCGCCGTTATTGGGATTAGGAGACCTAACTTCTACAAATTCACTCTGACGAGAAGGCCCTGCCCTGTTTAAACCCCCCAGTTCTGATGCATTTCAGGTCTGTCGTTACGAATATATCGTCTGTCGTCATGTCGGTAGGTTCCGTAGTTTCTTCCTTGTCCGTCACGTGGTGGAGAATTTCTCCCTGAATTATCACTGCACGGTGGACCGTTGCATCTAAAGTTATTCTGTCTCCCGTAATAATAACTGTTTTGGTTTCCATATTGTCTGTTCCTCTGATTGTCTCTGTGATAGTCATTACCGCGGAGAGGTGACCTTTCCCTGTAATTATTACTACTCTGCCAACGGTTGTTATACGGGTGGTGTCTGTTTTGGTAACGATTTATGTTGTGAGAATAGCCTTGTCGCGTCCAGTTATTATTTCTTTCATCGCGGAAATGTGACGGATGTGACCTGTAATTGTTGTGCTCCTGTTTTCGCGTTCCGCGACTGTCAGTGTCAATTTCCAGTTCTTGTAAGAGCCCCTGAAAAGCTTCAATGTCGTCCTTGCAACGTCCTGCCAAAATAATATGTCGTAAATGTTCAGGTAATTTGATTAAGCAAATGCGGATGAGTTCTGAGGGGCTGTATGGGTTTGACAGGTACTGATTCTTGTGCAACATGTCTTCAAAATATTTCACAAGACTGGAAAATTCAGATTGTTCGAAATGTTTCATCATTATGATGCTATGTTTTACTCGGTCTTGTGTAGCTTGAGACCAATATGCTGAGAGGAAGGCATGGTAAAATTCTCCTTCACTGTGACAATCGTGAATGACCGATCGCATTCTTTCAGCTGGTTCATTCTCTAAATAGCCACACATAAATTCTAACCTGTGCTCCAATGACCAGTTGGGAGGAAAACAATGAGAGAATTGATGGAGCCACGCTTGTGGATGAATGACGTTGGCAGAATTCTTAAATGTTTTGAATTTACGTGTAGTAATGAACAGCTTATAGTCAAAATCATCATGTCGGCGAGTCGCATGTCGGTCATTGTTACGTCGTGTCGGCGGTTCCATTTCAAAATTCAGTTCACCTTGCCAATTTCTTTCATAATTTCCGAAATGCCCTGTGTTATTATTTTGTGGTTTTTCCGTATTTCTAAGTTCCTCTTCCCGTGTTGGAGCGCGAGTGTCCTCTGAAATAAGTAATTCTTGTACTACTTGTGCCAACTGATCTTGCACTTCCCGGATTTCTCTTTTGTATTGTGTATTGATTTGATTTTGATTTTGTTTGAATTTTCTAATTTGTTCGTACTCTTCAGTGTCAGTGAAGGCTACAGGTGTTGTGTCATTCAGATCATCATCTACCTTTGTAGATAAGTTAGTGACCTGATCCGCAAGTTCGGCTACTTTCTCCGATAGTGAGCACATTTCCTCAGTGTGTTTTTCTGAACCAAGTTTCAGAGTGTCCATTTGTGTTGAAATCGAATCTACTGTGTCTTTCAAGTTTTCCTGAGTTTTTGCAAGTTGCGTAATTGAATCGGTAGATGCAACTGAGTCCATTTTAGCCCACAAGGTCTCATGATTTTCATGAACAATGGTTTGCAGTTCTTTTATGGCTGCTTCGTGATTCTGTAATGCATTTTCATGACGCGAAAAAATAGGTTGAAAATGCTCACAAATTTGAGTTTTTACGTCATTACAGACTTTTTGACATTTCAATTCAATGTTATGTAACTCAGTAGTTAAATCTTCACGTGTTTGTTCAAGTGTGGTGTCTAACTTTTTAAGATTTTGTTCCACTGTGTCTAACTTTTTAAGATTTTGTTCCATTGTGTCTAACTGTTGCTGTGTTTGTCTCTGGTATTGTTCCATTGTGTCTAATTTTTCAAACTTTTGCTGTGTTTGTCTCTGGTATTGTTCCATTGTGTCTAACTTTTGAAGCTTTTGTTGTGTTTGTCCCATTTGTTGTATTAATTGTAATAACAATGCACTGGTGTCTGGAACATGTTCCTCAGTGCTTTTCGGCAGTGAATTTGTACCGGAAACATTCATATTTTGACAAGCAGAAAATGTGTCTTGACTTATTTGAGAAAACGGTGAGGATCCAAAACCTGAATCTACAGTATTTGCGAGATCGTGTCGTGTCATTCCGGATTCCTGAGCCGAGCTATTGCCGACCGATCGATCGATAATGCTTCCCTGCTCACTAATTGTTTCACTGCCTACGCCATTGTTTGCAGCCCGCTCCATTTCCCTATGCACAGTTACCAAATTACTACTTTGAACGTCTGTTAATTCATTACACAGTGGTGCTGGCAAGCTACGCTCGTCGTCACTATTATTTCTCAGTTTGCTTTGGAGCCTAGTGTTACGTTTTACACACGCCATTATTGTCACAATATTTCACACGATAACACAGAAAAGCACAATTTGAAGAGCAAAAATAAGAGAACACATTAACATAACACTGAAAATAATATCTAGTTAATTGCAGCTGCGAAATACTTGGTGCAAATCTACATGCATGCCACAACTGTTTTACTGTACAACAATGAAAGACTGCAACTACAAAGGAGATTCTCTCTACAAATACGCGCTAGCAATAAACAAAATCTACACTAATTACACAAACTACAAGAAAAAATCAGAAGATTCCAGTGAGTTATCCTAGGCTAAGGGTCGACATATGAAACGTCCCCTTAGAAAAATTTATACAATGACTGTGCTTAAACTGACACACAATATTTATAGTGCAACGCAATCTGACTTTCAAAATTCCCTACAAAAGAATGGCCCTGACTAACATTAAACTATACCTTTCACAAATCACTTACCTCACAAAAATCTTCGCTGCTCAAGCTACTGCAATACAGCGAGCGCCACTACTGCCAGCTAAATAAAAGATTCAAACTATGGAAGGCACTAACTACTGATAGGGATAGTTAGCAAATGAAAGATATTAATAGAGAACAAAGAATGTATTTACCTTGATATCATCATATATATAGCAGTTCATGACAAATTACAAAACTCCGCCATCTCTCTCCCCACATCCACCACTGCTGGCGGCTCACCTCCAACTGCGCAACGCTACGCGCTGTTCACAGCCAGCTGCCTAACACTACAATGGCGAGTATTACAACAATGCAAAGCAGCCACAGACTGCACACAGCACAGCCAGTGATTTTTTTATACAGAGGTGGCGTTACCAATAAAAAAACCTAAACAGCCTACTTACAATTCTTATTATCATTATCACATTGGTCAGACTGAATGCATTAACAGTCTGAAATCTACAACTTTCTGACAGCGTAGACCTAAGGAGTTCAACAAAGTGATTTATAAACAGTAAGTACAGGGCATATATTTTAAATTAGGTAATTTTGAATTGGGGTGCACAGTTCAGGTGAAGCAGTTATCGCTAGGGCGAAGACTAGTGCTCGGGAAAGATGTTTTGTAACAAGCGTCCACGCTCACTGTGGATAGTCAGCTACATCTACATCATACTCCGCAAGCCACCTAATGATGTGTGGCGGAGGGTACCTCTAACCTCTAACTGATTCCTCCAATCCTGTTCCACTCACGAATAACGTGTCAGAAGAATGATTGTCGGTAAACCTCTGTATTGGCTCAAATTTCTTGAATCTCCTCCTCATTGTCATTATGCGAGACGTATGTAGGGGGAAGTAATATGTTGTCCGACTCTACCTGACAAGTGACCTACCGAAATTTCAATAATAAATCTCTCTGTGATGCACAGCAGTTCTTTCGTAACCTCTGACAATGGATTTTGTTGAATATCTCGCTCACGTGCCGACTGACTTTAGTGATGAAACGTACCGCTCTTCGTCGGACAAGAATGTGTCGAAGAAGCGACTTGTAAGCACTTCCTTTGTGGAAGAGTTACATTTCCTTAAGATTCTTCTTATGAATGTGAGTCTGGCAACTGATTTTCCTACTTTCTGTTTAATATGGTCATTCAAGATCACCCCGGGTGGAGATATTTACGACAAAAACTGCTTCCAGCTGTTTGTCATCAGTAGTGCAGCTACACAGTAGTGGATTTCTTTTCCTATAAGTATAAATTTATTTAAGTTCAGGGCAAACTACCAGAACCTGCACCATTCTCTGGAGGTCATTCTGCAAATCATTACTACCCTCTGACTTTGCTACTTTATTATAGACAACCGTATCATCTACGAACATTCTTAAGGAGTATTCGACGATTTCTACTAGATCATTTACATACGTTGTAAACAGTAAGGGCCCTAACACACTTCCATAGGGTACACCGGAAATTACCGTTACCACTGTATATTTTGTCCCGAAGCGATGTGTTGGGTTCTGTCTGCAAGGAAGTCTTGAATACAGAACATATTCTAATCTGAACTTAGGATTTTGTTTTCATTAAGGTCCGGATTTAATCAATTTTCTGTTTCTCAATACTATCTCTGCTTTCTAACCTTCAGTAAACGATACTAATTCTGGGACCTTTCCTTGGTTGTTCCTTTAGCTTACTAAAATTGTATTAACCTTCTCCATTTCTGATCTGCGACAAAGAACGTTCTCTGAGGACACTGTGTCTATCAGGCAAATCTTATTTGATCCCAAGGGAGAGTTTCTCTAACCTAAGAAAGCACCATTTGCACAACAAACGTATTCCGCTACCTTAGTAGCTGCTTCCTGAGTGAGAGCATACCTGATCTATTAAGGGGAACCCTGAAATTCTGTGCCCTATAGCAGAAGTCGAGAAATTCGCATCAAATACCGTCGCAAAGTCGTCTGATCCTCTGATTTAGACCTTCTACTCTCCTCCACACCAGAGGATCGCGATAAATCCTGGGAACGAAGCTACAAATAAACAGCTTACCCTGCACTCGGCGTGCAATGCTAGTCATCCGCCGAAACGAGCTGAGGATCCCCTCAGAAGGCAAGCGTCAGGCGTTAATCGTGGCGATATGTGCCACTATGTACAGTCGGTTGCACCTAGTGCGCTCTATACCTGCCGGCAGGACCTCTTCCACACCACCGACGAGACCCCCTGCAAACATACCAAATACGCGCTGGCATTCTTTTCCGTCTTGCCCGCTAGTTCTTCCGGACTGAGAAGGAAAATCGGATGCTGGCCCAAGAGGAGAGGCATCTCGTGCTGGCACAGAGTTGTCATCAACACTGGGTAGCACCTCGTACCTGTTGCTAAGGCTTATGGAGACATCCGTGCGACCCGCTTGTTCTTTCGCCTTTCGTCCAATGACAAGCTGACCGACCACTGTCACCCATTCTCGAGTGAGAACTGACTGGCCAGATGTTGCGAATCAGATGTCGCAGCAACATCCGTGACACCAGGGAAGGGGATTCCAAAGGCACTGCCCCGATGCCACCGCAACTTTGAACATTAGCCAGAGGCATGTCAACGGTAGACAACGCTGCTTTGAGCTGTTTACCGACAGCATCCAATTCTCTTTGTTTCCGTTCGCAACAAGCGCAGTTCCTAGCCATATCGTAATGTGTAAAAATAGATATAAGATCTCAAATGGCGCTACTGAGCTAGGAATATGGGCAAAATAAAGTGAGTAGAATAAATAGAAACACTAAAAACTGCCCTGCAAACTTCTCACTAAGTCCTGAGATGACAGCCTCTTAAAGAGAAATAAAGTTCTGTACTGAAGTGGCCATATCTACAGTTACCTGTTACGAAAAACTCTGCTAACCCGAAAGCTACTGCACGATATAAGTTTGCAAAACTAGAATGAACCGCTTTAAACTCTATGCTATGTACCAGTACGAGATTTAAACTTAGTGGGGTGACGTGGCGGTCTGACGGCGGGAGAATTACACTTAGAAGCTGCCTTATTCAAGGATATGCACGCAAACAAGAAAAACTTACAAAAATTTTCTAACCACATGAAATGTGTGTGAAATCTTATGGGACTTAACTGCTATGGTCATCAGTCCCTAAGCTTACACACTACTTAACCTAAATCATCCTCAGGACAAGCACACACACCCATGCCCGAGGGAGGATTCGAGCTGCGCCCGGACCAACAGCACAGTCCATGATTGCAGCGCCCAAGACCGCTCGGCTAATCCCGCCCCAAATTGAGTAAGTCATTAACGCACTGGCCCTTATATAAGCATTTATTCGACCTGGTATTGATTTATAGAGATGTCGGAAGTCCTCTGAAGGCATATTTGCAAAATTCTGACCTAATTCTAATCATTCAGCGTGCCACACCGTCAGGATTCTGAGTTGGTTGAAAGTCCTGCCCATAATGATCCTCCATATGTCCTCAGTTGGGGATATCTCCGGCAACATCTCTGGCGAAAGTAGTATTTGGTAAGCACGAAGTCAAGCAGTAGAAACTCTCACCACGTCAAGGCGAGCATTAGCTTGCTGAAATGTAAGGGCAGGATGGCTTCCCATGAAGGGCGACAAAACGGAGTGAATAATATTGTAGATGTACCACTGCACTATGAGGGAGCCGCCGATGACAAACAAAGGGATCCTGTTATTAGAAGAAATGGCAGCTCAGACAAACACCCTTGGTTGTCAGTTTGGCAGCCCATCACCGTCTGGGCCGTCTCAGACACGTTTCCCCTGGTTACTGGGGCTCTGTTAGATGCGGGGCTGTTCACTGAAGACAGATCTACTCCAGTGACTGAGATTCCACCCATCACATCATGCTGAGTTTCATCTTCTGACTTGTGATATATCTTATCGTCTCATGTGTGTCACTCTTTCTTTTTTTTCTTTTTCTATTTGTTGTTAGTCTTCTGACTGGTTTAATATTGGCCACAGCTTCCTCATTATTTGCTGAATATATTCCAGTCTCTGCCTTCCTGCACAGCTACACACTTTGTCTTCCCCTCTAGTAACATAGTGGATATTCACTGGTGCCATAACACATTCTCATATGTCCCATTCTTCAACGAACCTGCAGAGAACGTGTTCATCTTTTATCTTATAAGCCCACCAAATTTTCAACGTACTTCTGTAGCACCCCATCCCACACTCTTCGAGTCTCCTCTGTTCCGATCTTCCTGCTGTCCACAGTTCATTACCATAAAATGTTGTGCCTAAACGTACATACTTATAAATTTCTTCCTCAAATTGAGGCCTGTGCTAGATTCCAGTAGAAGTCTACTGAATAAGAATACCGTCTTTGCCTGCGATAGTGCGCTTTTTATGTCCCCCTTGCTCGGCCCGTCATTGTTTACTATGTTCCCATGTAGCAGGATTGCTTTACTTCATCTACTTTGTGATCACCAGTTTTAACGTTAAGTTTCTCACTATTTTCATTTCAGGTACATCTCGGTACTTAAGTCTTTCCTCGGTTTGCTCTCAGTCCATATTCTGCATTCATTATAGGATTCATACTATTCCCCCGATCCCAAATTTTTCTTCACTCCACTGAGGTTACCAATGTCATCAACGAAGCTTATCGTTGATACCCATTGACCCTAAGTTTTAATTCGACTATTGAACGTATCTTTCATTTCCGTCATTGCTTCTTCGATGTATAGATAGAACCGCAGGAGCAAAACACTACATCCCTGTATTCCACGTTTCTAATGCGAGCACCTCATTTTTGGTCCAGCAGTCTTATTGTTACCCTTGATTTCTTGTACTTAATGTGTATTACCAGTTTTTCTCTATAGCTTGTTTCAAATTTTCTTAGATTTTCAAGCTTTTAGCACCATTTGAAACGGTCCAACCCGTTCATAATGAATTCTGATGTTTTACACGCATTAAAAAGAGTTTTTCATCACCTCGGTTCCGAGAGTTCCGGAACCAGTACAGAAAATTGAAATAGAGATCCATTTCCGCCCTTTTTATTGCTCATGAAAAGCGCACATTGCATTTTGTGCCACCATACAGCGAGACATTCAGAGGCGGTGGTCCAGATTGCTGTACACACCGGTACCTCTAATACCCAGTAGCACGTCCTCTTGGATTCATGCATGCCTGTATTCGTCGTGGCATGCTATCCACATTGTCCCACTCCTCAACGGCGATTCGGCGTAGATCCCTCAGAGTGGTTGGTGCGTCACGTCGTCCATAAACAGCTCTTTTCAATCTATCCCAAGCATGTTCGATAGGATTCATGTGTGGAGAACATGCTGGCCACTCTATTCGAGCGATGTCGTTTTCCTGAAGAAAGTCATTCACAAGATTTGGACGATGGGGAGCGAATTGTCGTCCATGAAGACGAAGGCATCGCCATTATGCTGCCGATGTGGTTGCACTATCGGTCGGAGGATTGCATTCACGTATCCTACAGCCGTTACAGCGCCATCCATGACCGCCAGCGGCGTACGTCAGCCCCGCATAACGCCACCCAAAAACAGTAGCAAACCTCCACTTTGCAGCACTCGCTAGACAGTGTGTCTAAGGCGTCCAGCCTCACCATGTTGCCCCCAAACATGTCTCCGACGATTGTCTGGTTGAAGTCATATGCGACACTCATCGGTGAAGAGAATGTGACGCAAATCCTGACCGGTCCATTCGCCATGTTGTTGCGTCCATCTGTACCGCGCTGCATGGCACCGTGGTTGCAAACATGGATATCGGGAGTGAAATTGAGCATCATGCAGCCTAATGCGCACAGTTTTAGTCGTAACACGACGTCCTGTGGCTGCACGAAAAGCATTATTAAACATGGTGGCGTTGCTGTTATTGTTCCTCGGAGCCATAATCCATAGGTAGCGGTCATCCACTGTAATGTGCTGCGAATACATAGAAAGATAGATCCCTTACCATTTAGCTACAATATAGCAGGTCAGCAACTGGAAGCAGGTGGTGGTGGTTAGTGTTTAACGTCCCGTCGACAACGAGGTCATTAGAGACGGAGCGCAAGCTCGGTTTAGGGAAGTATTGGGAAGGAAATCGGCCGTGCCCTTTCAAAGGAACCATCCCGGCATTTGCCTGAAACGATTTAGGGAAATCACGGAAAACCTAAATCGGGATGGCTGGAGACGGGATTGAACCGTCGTCCTCCCGAATGCGAGTCCAGTGTGCTAACCACTGCGCCACCTCGCTCGGTACTGGAAGCAGTTAATTCCATAAATTATCTGGGAGTGATTTAAAATGGAATGATCATATAAAGTTGATCGTCGGCAAAGCAGATGCCAGACTGAGATTCATTGGAAGAATCCTAAGGAAATGAAATCCGAAAACAAAGGAAGTAGGTTACAGTACGCTTGTTCGCCCTCTGCTTGAATACTGCTCAACAGTGTGGGATCCGTACCAGATAGGGTTGATAGAAGAGGTAGAGAAGATCCAACGGAGAGCAGCGCGCTTCGTTACATGATCATTTAGTAATCGCGAAAGCGTTACGGAGATGATAGATAAACTCGAGTGGAAGACTCTGCAGGAGATACGCTCAGTAGTTCGGTACGGGATTTTGTTAAAGTTTCGAGAACATACCTTCACCGAAGAGTCAAGCAGTATATTGGTCCCTCCTACGTATATCTCGCGAAGAGACCATGAGGATAAAATCAGAGAGATTAGAGCCCACTCAGAAGCATACCGACAATCCTTCTTTCCACGAACAATACGAGACTGGAATAGAAGGGAGAACCGATAGAGGTACTCAGGGTACCCTCCGCCATACACCGTTAGGTGGCTTGCGGAGTATGGATGTAGATGTAGATGTAGTAATAGCATTTGGGGGAACGAGCGAGGCATGTTATCGACAGTTCCTGTCTCTCTGTATCTCCTACATGTCCGAACAACATCGATTTGGTTCACTCCGAGACGCCTGGACACTTTCCTTGTTGAGAGCCATTCCTGGCAAAAAGTAACATTGCGGACGCGATGGAACTGCGGTATTGACCGTCTAGGCATGGTTGAACTACAGACAACTCGGGCCGTGTACCTCCTTCCTGGCGGAATGGCTGGAACTGATCAGCTGTCGACCCCATCCTTCTAATAGGCGCTGCTCATGCATGGTTTTTTACTTTTTAAGGCGGATTGACATCTCCGAACAGTCAAAGGGACTTTGTCTGTGATACAATACCTACAGTCAACGTATATCTTCAGGAGTTCTGGGAACGCGGGTAATAAAAACCTTTTTTTGATGTATGTATTCCTGTTATTCCTTCTTCGATGCATACATAGAACAGTAGAGGGTAAGGAATCATGATCGACAAATCATACGAAAATTCCTTGATTTTTGTTCACCCTTTCTTCCCCTCTCAATCGTAACGTGATAAATGCTTTCAGTTACCTTCATTTTTCTTAAGGCGAAGGTGTCATCTAATTGATCACAGATTCCTTTTCCATTGTAATTTTTTGTCATTCTCATGGATTCTGTTGTCTTCTAAAACTCTTGAAAAATCTGCTTAGTACCTGTCCACTACGTCATCTATTTCACACTATGGGGTTTTTAATGAAGGAAATTGTTAATTTGTCCTTTGAGTCCCTGTGTGATTTCGTGGTTGTTTTATGGCTTTCTCTCAAAACTGAGCGTCATGCTGACACTTAGAATTTACCTGATATCAGGTTCTTCCGTGAATGCACCCCTTAAACGTGGGGCATGGTGTCAAATATTTGCTGATATTCTGGGCGAGGGAACGGGGTTGAAGTAGTTGCGGCAATGGGTAATCAGTTTCAGGCTGTCACCGTGTTTGAACAACAAGTTGCAATGTAAGCATTATTGGCGGGTGGACCCAAGTAATGATTCCTTGAGTAAATATATTGAGTGGATCCGAACAGCTGTTTTCGTCTTAGAGTTGCAGGTACCCGAGGATCAGATTGTCCATAACATATTGGAAGGGATTATCCGAGGATCGAACTCGCATCACCTTTGCCAGTTAACTCCACCTTTGATCAATTAAGTTTTTAGTTTCTAGTACTGAAGGACTTAGTTACGCTGATAATCAGATCTTCAAACGTCTTTTGGTTCTTTGAGGGCTAGTGGCTGTTCGGTGCAACCTAAATTCTGTAGTGTCCCGATTCAACGATCAGAAGTCTGTTTTCGTTGCTGGCAGGTCGGACATTGTTCGTGCATGTTGGGTTAAGCGAAAAGCGGAGGTGGACAGTTGACGGTGTCGGCAGTTGGAGAAGGCTTTTATACTTTCCTTTCCTAGGCGTTGTCATCGAATTGGGGGTCGTAGAGGGTGAGCCCTTTGCATTTGTCTGTGCTCAGTACAACTATGAACCAGTGTGCGCCCTTGTTGATTCTGGGAGCTCAGTATCGCTGCTACACCATTTGCACCTGGAGTATCGATGTTTATGTAAGTTCACTCCGTCACGAACTGTTGATCGGTTAGCGACCGTTAGGTGCTTTTAAACGTTGAGTTTGTGGTTAGTTTGAGCACTGCGGAATTTTCCTGTCTGGTTAAATTGTTAGTGGTTAAGAATTTGTCTGTCTATGTGATCTTAGTTTGTAATTTTACATCCTGCATGGGATTAATGTTGATGGTCAATAATGCGCTTTTTATTTTAAATTTTTTTCTGTGGAACGAATCGGTTGATGCTCATTTAATATCTCATTGCCAGTGTCTTCTGTTTTGCCTGCTGCTGGGAGTTATGACCTGAGTAAATTGGAGCCATGACAAAGGGATCAACCGTCGTGGGAGCTTGATAAGTTTCTCAATGTCTTCACCAACTGGTTTGGCGTGACTGACGAGATCCAGTACCAAATTCGGTTCGTCAATCGCCCTACAGGTTATAACCCCTCCCCCCCTCCTCCCACCAAGACGAAGAACCTGATAGAGTGTGATACGTGAAGGGGTGGAAGGAGCTTCTACTTACCCACACGCGTCACCGCTGTTATGAATTCGTAACGGTAGAAAGGGGGAGTTCGAACTGGTAGCTGATTACAGGTTGGTGAACCAAAACGTTATCTTTAGAATGTGTGCCTTTACCTGAAATTTATTATCGCTTCACATGGAACACGTGAGGCAATACTGACCTTACGAATTATCTTAGAAGAAAGATTAAGGAAAGGCAAACCTACGTTTCTAGCATTTGTAGACATAGGGAAAGCTTTTGACAATGTTGACTGGAATACTCTCTTTCAAATTCTGAAGGTGGCAGTGGTAAAATACAGGGAGCGAAAGGCTATTTACAATTTGTACAGAAACCAGATGGCAGTTATAAGAGTCGAGGGACATGATGGGGAAGCAGTGGTTGGGAAGGAATTGCGACAGGGTTGTAGCCTCTCCCCGATGTTATTCAATCTGTATATTGAGCAAGCAGTAAAGGAAACAAAAGAAATGTTCGGAGTAGGTATTAAAATCCATGGAGAAGAAATAAAAATTTTGAGGTTCGCCGATGACATTGTAATTCTGTCAGAGACAACAAAGGACTTGGATGAGCAGTTGAACGGAATGGACAGTGTCTTGAAAGGAGGATATAAGATGAACATCAACAAAAGCAAAACTAGGATAATGGAATGTAGTCGAAATAAGTCGGGTGATGCTGAGGGAACTAGATTAGTAAATGAGACACTTAAAGTAGTAAAGGAGGTTTGCTATTTGGGGAGCAAAATAACTGATGATGGTCGAAGTAGAGCGGATACAAAATGTAAACTGACAATGGCAAGGAAAGCGTTTCTGAAGAAGAGAAATTTGTTAACATCGAGTATAAATTTAAGTGTCAGGAAGTCGTTTCTGAAAGTATTCGTATGGAGTGTAGCCATGTATGGAAGTGACAGATGGACGATAAATAGTTTCGACAAGAAGAGAATAGAAGCATTCGAAATGTGGTGCTACAGAAGAATGCTGAAGATTAGATGGGTAGATCACATCACTAATGAGGAGGTATTGAACAGAATTGGGGACAAGAGGATTTTGTGGCACAACTTGACAAGAAGAAGGGACCGGTTGGTAGGACATGTTCTGAGGCATCAAGGGATCACAAATGTATCATTGGAGGGCAGCGTGGAGGGTAAAAATCGTAGAGGGAGACAAAGAAATGAATACGCTAAGCAGATTCAGAAGGATGTAGGTTGCAGTAGGTACTGGGAGATGAAGAAGCTTGCACAGGATAGAGTAGCATGGAGAGCTGCATCAAACCAGTCTCAGGACTGAAGACCACAACAATAACAATGATGGATCCCTGGAGAAAAGTGTTTCACCGTTTTGCATTTGAACCAAGCCTGTTACCAAATTCCACCGGCAGATTAATCCCAGCACATTACCGCCTTCTGTACTGATTGGATCCTCTTTGAATTTAAAAGAGTTGTGTTTGGTCTCTCCACAGGAGAGGCTGTGTTGTCTATGTTACCCAATAGCATGCTTGGAAACTTAAAATTTAAATGTGTAGACAACTATTTGGACGATGTTGTTATCTATAGCCATATGTTTGAGGAACGACTGTAGTATTTGGAAGCAGTGTTGGAAAGGTTTAAGGAAGCAGTTTTCACCGTAGAACCTTCTAAGGTAACCTTGGCACGCCGGCAGATTTCCTTTGTTGGCCAGTTAGTCTCTCCCAGTGGGGTTAGGATTGATCAGGAGCGTACGAAGGATCTGCAAAAATTTCAGTCTGCTGTTAATAAAAGATGGATTGCCACATACATTGGGTTGGCCAAATATTTCCGCAAATTTGTGTCTAACTTCTCACCATTTGCCGTCCGTCTTAATGAATTACGCAAGAAAGGAAGTAATTTCCGTTTGGATCAAACTCACTAGGAATCCGTCGGAGTTATTAAGCAGGCTCTTAGTAACCCGTCCGTCCTGAATGTCTCAAATTTTGAGTTTTTCTTTGTACTCCAAACTGACGCCTCTACTTACGGTGTAGTGTCAGTCTTCCTCGAAGAGCAGGAAGAGAAACATAGACCGTTGGCCTGTGCATCTAGAAGATTGTCCCCAGTAGAGCTTACGTATTCTGTCTACATATGGGAGGTAATAGCAGTGCTTGTCGCTTTAGAAAAGTTTAGGTTTTACCTTGAGGACCGCGGATTATCGCTTGAACTGATAAAGTCCGCAGTTGGGTGTTGGTGCCCCCACATAAGAGAGATCTTATAGTTCTCTGGTCCGTCCGAATATCGGCTTTCCAATTCAGTGTGATGCATATTCGTGGCACCGACATTGAGTGGATAACACCAAGGGTCAGATGTTTGAAGTTGGGATTCAACAGTCGGAAAAGAATTCCAGTCCGTAGAATTGTATAACTGGAATTATACTTGAAGTTCCAAAAATTTTCGGTGACGTCAGGCAAAGATAGGACATTGATTCCAGGATTAACGGCATTAAGAATAAGCTACTTCATGGGGAACAGGTAGCCGGTCATCTCATACATAAATTCCTACTTTGGTGTCACTGGGCAGGATCATGTAGTTAGCTCGTCCAGGCTGTGTTCTGGTACTTTCATCGTACGGTGGTTGGAGGGCACCCAGGTGTCCACAAAATGTTTGCTAATATTCCGCGTCATGTTTCTTGGCCTACCTTACGCAAGGATGTCCGACAGGTGGCGAGGGTGAAGTCTACAAAAGAGAAAAATTCTATCACCGGTAAAGATCTTCTGCAATCCACTACATAAATTTATCCCATGAATAAGTGGCTTATCGATTATACTGGTCCTTTTCCACCCACTCGCGATGGTAACCAGTATGTGCACGTGGTGGTGGACGCCTTCCCACGCTTCTCTTGGTTAATCCCTAGTCGCAGGGTTTCGGCCCCTATTATGATTCAACATTTCTCACGGATAAACTCCATCTCTGGCCAGCAGATGTGTTCGGTCAGCGATAGTGCCCAGGTTTTTAATTACAAGTGCTTTAGGAGATTTTGTTTTGAGCAGGCTCTCTGTCGCCTCACACCTACATCCTATTATCTTGAATCATCTTTTGTCGACCGTGTTAACTGAAACTAGAAAGGGGCTCCTATTGCCTTCTAACCCAATTCTCAGCGTAAATGGGACTGCTCCGTGGGAGGCTTAATTTTTCGTTTCACTGAAACCTACCCATGCTTCCCTTGTATTAAGCTGTCAAGTAAACCCACCTCTGGCCAACTTGTGGTCAGTTAACAATTTGTTCCCTGACTGTATTGACGCTAAGGTTCTGCATGAGACTTGGAGGAAGACGCGTCGATATATTCAGCGAGCCCATGGGAGCTTGGCCCATCAGTATAAGCAAGGACGTAGAGAATTTAGGCTTCCTTAGGGTTTTTGTGCACAATGCGAATGTTAGCCAAAAAAAAGGGGGGGGGGAAGGATGTTCTAGTGACTTTCTTCTGTTATCTGGTGGAGTGGCCGTAGTGCTGTTATCCCGGACACGAGTTGGTGGTAGTTACGAACTCTGACTAATGGCTTAGCTGCTTGCTTACGGGAATTCATGAAGGAAAGAGCCTGGTTAGTGTCACCTTCCTGCCCTGTGATTTGTATTTATTGAATTAATCTGAAGGCCCACCAACTGTCCTATTCGCTGGCCGGAGTGGCCGAGCGGTTCTAGGCGCGACATTCTGGAACCGCTCGACTGCTACGGTCGCAGGTTCGAATCCTGCCTCGGGCATGGATGTGTATGATGTCCTTACGTTAGTTAAGTTCAAGTAGTTCAAAGTACTAGGGGACTGATGACCTCAGAAGTTAAGTCCAATAGTGCTCAGAGGCATTTGATTTGAACTGTCCTATTCTAGATAACAAGCTGCTGCTTTCTCTGAACTCATCTAAGGTGGCCAGCAGTTTGCTTTATACTTTGCATTTTTCGGCCAAATCTTGAGTCGTTCTGGGTCTCACCAACATCTCTCTTCTGTTCATACGGCCCCGTGGAGTTGCCGGCCTTGGTTTCTGTCCATTGCCTTCCATAGCCCCTGGCAGCTCGGTGCTTCCATAGCGACTTTGGTTTTCCAAAGGCGTCGTTCTGTATCGCACCGGTCTTATATTTACTTACAGGCTGTGTTTACTGAAACGACTTCTGGACTAGTGGTATCGAACCGGCCGTCAACACACACTTTAGTGTGTTCTTGTTTTGTCGGTGTGAGGGCCACTTCTTGTAGAAGATAGAAGACGACGCCGGTCTGATGGGGAGGAGGGACGCCCAGACCTTGCGACAACCGAAGGACGATGGCTCGGCCAACGGCTCACCGAATCAAGAGTTACGTAAAGCAGTTATACATAACTGAAGGCTTGCCTTGGAGGTGTATTTTGGAGGATGTTTGTCAAATGGCTGTTTTCTTTCTCAAATGAGTCATGCCAGAAGAATTTTCACATTGTTTCTTTAACTGAAACGACTTGTAAGATTTTATTAAGTATGCTGGAATCATTCAGACATTAATATTTTAAAGTAATCATACACACTTTGAGGCTTGTCTTGAGGGTATATGTTGGGGGTATCTCTTAAATGGTTGTTTCTCTCAGATGATTTATACCTTAGGAATTTTCTGTTGTATCTTTAACTGGTAGGAACTGTAAGATTTTATTATGTATGGTGGAATCATTTAGACTTTAATATTTTAAAGCAATCATACATAATTCGAAAATTGCCTTCAAATTATATATGTTGGGAGGAATTCTCTTAAATGGTAGTTTTTCTTAAGCGGTTAATACCTTGAAAAAAAAAAAAAAAGAACCTGTTGGTTTTAACTGAGAGAGAGGTGTGAGATTTGATGGTTAACACTTATCTTAGGAACAGGGTAATTGGGAACTTTTCTCAAGCGCTTTAGACAAGTTGTGGGTTTTGCTACGTGTTTTTTTAATTGCATCATATTTTTAAAACACTAGGAATGTTTTAATGACTGAAAAATTTGGGTCTTGCTTACATAAAGTGTGTAAACTAAAGTTTGAAAGATGTATGAATCTTGCCCAACGGTTCACCTTCCCTTCGCCTTGTTTCTAAATCTGTTATTACGTTTTGTTTGGCCATATCAACACTCTTCTCTTGTGATTGTTGAATAGAGTATTCGCCGTTACTATCTGCAATTTATTGCAGAACTCCATTATTCTTTCTCCTCTCTCATTCCTACTACCCTATCCATATTCTCCTGCAACCCTTTCATCTATTCCTTCCACCAGAAGTGCTTTCCAACCCCAACGATTACTAGATTTTCATCTCCCATTAGGCACCTAATTACCTGTTCAGTGTCCTCACATACTTTCTCTTTATCTTGTTCTGCAGCTTGTGACATTAGCATGTATACTTTGTGCTATGTGCGCGTGATGTTTTTTCTGTTATCGATTGTACCAGTGCTAGGTTTCTCTGTAGCCCCTCTCTGGGATATCAGAGGACGCTTGTGCTATTAAGCAGCGGCGGACGGGATATACACTCCTGGAAATGGAAAAAAGAACACATTGACACCGGTGTGTCAGACCCACCATACTTGCTCCGGACACTGCGAGAGGGCTGTACAAGCAATGATCACACGCACGGCACAGCGGACACACCAGGAACCGCGGTGTTGGCCGTCGAATGGCGCTAGCTGCGCAGCATTTGTGCACCGCCGCCGTCAGTGTCAGCCAGTTTGCCGTGGCATACGGAGCTCCATCGCAGTCTTTAACACTGGTAGCATGCCGCGACAGCGTGGACGTGAACCGTATGTGCAGTTGACGGACTTTGAGCGAGGGCGTATAGTGGGCATGCGGGAGGCCGGGTGGACGTACCGCCGAATTGCTCAACACGTGGGGCGTGAGGTCTCCACAGTACATCGATGTTGTCGCCAGTGGTCGGCGGAAGGTGCACGTGCCCGTCGACCTGGGACCGGACCGCAGCGACGCACGGATGCACGCCAAGACCGTAGGATCCTACGCAGTGCCGTAGGGGACCGCACCGACACTTCCCAGCAAATTAGGGACACTGTTGCTCGTGGGGTATCGGCGAGGACCATTCGCAACCGTCTCCATGAAGCTGGGCTACGGTCCCGCACACCGTTAGGCCGTATTCCGCTCACGCCCCAACATCGTGCAGCCCGCCTCCAGTGGTGTCGCGACAGGCGTGAATGGAGGGACGAATGGAGACGTGAAGCCTTCAGCGATGAGAGTCGCTTCTGCCTTGGTGCCTATGATGGTCGTATGCGTGTTTGGCGCCGTGCAGGTGAGCGCCACAATCAGGACTGCATACGACCGAGGCACACAGGGCCAACACCCGGCATCATGGTGTGGGGAGCGATCTCCTACACTGGCCGTACACCACTGGTGATCGTCGAGGGGACACTGAATAGTGCACGGTACATCCAAACCGTCATCGAACCCATCGTTCTACCATTCCTAGACCGGCAAGGGAACTTGCTGTTCCAACAGGACAATGCACGTCCGCATGTATCCCGTGCCACCCAACGTGCTCTAGAAGGTGTAAGTCAACTACCCTGGCCAGCAAGATCTCCGGATCTGTCCCCCATAGAGCATGTTTGGGACTGGATGAAGCGTCGTCTCACGCGGTCTGCACGTCCAGCACGAACGCTGGTCCAACTGAGGCGCCAGGTGGAAATGGCATGGCAAGCCGTTCCACAGGACTACATCCAGCATCTCTACGATCGTCTCCATGGGAGAATAGCAGCCTGCATTGCTGCGAAAGGTGGATATACACTATACTAGTGCCGACATTGTGCATGCTCTGTTGCCTGTGTCTATGTGCCTGTGGTTCTGTCAGTGTGATCATGTGATGTATCTGACCCCAGGAATGTGTCAATAAAGTTTCCCCTTCCTGGGACAATGAATTCACGGTGTTCTTATTTCAATTTCCAGGAGTGTATATGCCCGTGATAAGCTTGCGGCAGGGTGGGTTATGTACCGTTTTTCGTTTTTCGTACTAGTCAACATTGAATGTCTTCCTACCTCAGTATGGCGTCTGCTCTCTGTCCCTTTTCTCTGCAAACGTAGATTCATGTTAGACGAGGAAAAAGCAGCGTCACCTCATATCTATCCTGCAAAGTCCGCTTAAACTCTAATAGTATTTCAGGTCTTACAATCTCTCTTTTGTCGGGATTTCGTGTGGTAATATGATGCATTTGACTGAAATGAACGTCCTACAGTTTTCAGGCTACTAAAGTTTATTGCTGAATCACTGCTCAGTCAAACAACAAACTTCACACGCAAAGCAGCCAGAGTTTTACATAAGTCCAACCCAACTGAAGACGTGATCTCCCAGTCACAGAACCGCTGCTATAAATGAGATTCACATACTGTTCTTTTCAGTGGTTTTCCTCAAAAGAAACTGCTAGACAAATACTCCATAAACGATTACAGAATACGCCACGCGGAATGTTCACATAGGTCGAAAGTTCACACGCTCGTAACTTTCCAACAAAACAAACCAAAAGCACCAAAATTTCATCAAGCTGTCGGTAATTGCAACGGCTTTCATTACGACGCGTTTTAAATGCGCAGCACTCAATAAATCTTCATCTTACACATAATGAACACTGAGACATTTAACATGACCTTTGCGCGTACGAAGCTGGCGAGCGACTCTCTCGATGCCTCCCTCACTCACAGCATATCTAAATAGTTGTGTGCGGGAATTACTTAATTCTGATTGGCTGACCAGTCTGACGGACCAATCAGAATGAACCTTCGAGATCATTCTCGTGGCAAAACTCACCTAATCCAATCACTATTCAGAAACGCATTTGCGTCTTCCAAAATACAAATACTAACACAATGTTTAAAATAACAAAACGAAAATAAAATTAATCTTGAAAATAATTTAGAAAACGATTGCACTTCAAACTGATATTCTGGCTGCCTTCTTAAAAAAGCAATCACACCTAGACATACGTCATCAGCAATGTGGGTAAAACACATCTTTCCCTTTTTCCAATTACGTAATGTTGTACATAATATAATACTTAATTTTTTAACGCATGTCCCACTGACACACTCTAACTCTATCCCATATTTTAACGCAACAACATCATAAACAGATATTAATTTTTCCGGAAGTTTAATCTATGAAATGAAAAGTAATTAAGGTTTTAAATATAAAAATCCAAATAATTGATTGGCTACCTTGAGAACTCTATTAATGATTTCAAACGATAACAAAAGACAAACTGTTATTGTTTCTAACTGAATTTTCCACTCTGAATATCAGTTTGGGAGGGGGGCGGGGGGTGTTTAGGTAATTTTCTGAATCTCCGAAACTATAATCTGTACAGCTTTGAAATTTGGAGGAGATCTTCTTCTGAATAACAAAAAATAGTATACCAGGTTTCAACACAATCAGTTATTGTGTAATATGTTTTATTTAGATTCATAGGGGGTGTGAATATATGGTCGTTCTAATTGACACAGAATTTCAAGATTTCTCTCGTTAGATGTGTTCCATAGCGCAAGCTGCAGCTGCTTGACTCTTGGACATAGATAAATTGGTTTCATATTTTCTGTTTTACATAGTTGTTTTTAAATGGTTCTGATATGTTTTATTTATTAAGACAGAGGGTTTGAATTAGCACAACTTTTAATAATTTTGATGCGCATGTGTATGTATCTATGGATTTCAATGTGCGTGAGTGTCTGGCACATACCACAAGTGCCCTCTCGCCGAAACCATCTGCCCCAGGGCTTTCACACTCTCGTCACGATAGTTCATAGGCGAAGTACTAATGCTAAACTGTGTTCGAATTGACCCTGTGCCCATAATCATGTTGTATAAATGGAGATGATCTCTTAACTACTGACGACGCCTTTGGCACAATTGTTTTATTAATCTCCATTGAAGGATATAATTTTAGTAAGCGACTAAAAGTTTTTGTGCCTGTAATACTCTGGTAATTTTACGGTTACTTAAGCTATAGGGTTTTTTCTTTCTCATTTCCCATGCTAAGTTTTTGCTAATGAAAGTGACTTCCTGTTCAGGATATTTTACTTCTGATGAAGGTATTTTTATACATACCGAAACGTTGGTAAAGAATTTTAATAAATCTTCTCCTGCAACTGTTTTGGCTGTCATCATTTACCGTGAACACAGAATTTCGCTCTCACGCTGGCTAATAGCGGCAGATGTGCTATGAGTCATGGCTAAGACACAAGTTTGCAGCCTCCTGTACCTTCACAGGGCTCCTCGTCTAGATATGTTACTGCAATAAATGCTATTCCGTAATAACGTGCGATGTCACAAGCTGTCGACAGAAAATCGACAGGCAGCTATGGTTGTTGGAGGTTGTGTTCACTGGGAGCGTGTTAGCGCTCTGTTTTGGCCAAATATTGCTGGAAAGTGGTTTCCTCGCCTGAGGAGTTCTCAGCATGTTCACACTGGTTGGGAATTTAATTGGTAGCTACTCGTTCGTTAAAGCAATCAAGTCTGTTCAAGGGCACCGTTGTCAGCACATATGGTGAACCGTGGTGAGATATTTTCATGAAAGACTTATTTTGTACCTTATATCTGCATCGTGCTTGCTTTCGCAAGTTCTTGTTTTTGTGTCATTACTTCAGCCTGGTATTGTGAGCCAACGTGGTTGTTTGATGTTTCTAGTATAATGGATGTTTCACAAACCGTGGCGATTATGCATCAAACTTTTTGTGTACCCTCCAAATTACTGAACAGCGTGGACTCCGTGTAGAGTCTTAGAGGAGCTTTTCCTCATTTCACCCTGTACATATTTTGCTGCCATTTTAGAATTTTGTACTTGCTGTTATTCCTTAACGTGCCAGTTATTACCTATTATTGTCTTGCACTTTCACGAAAGAAGTTTTAAAGTGGTCAGCCTATGCTCTCTCATCACAAAAGAACACTCCTCCAGAGTAGTTGTCACCGCAAACTACTCCCAAGAGCTTCCTGCATCACTTTTCCTCGCTTCTTAAGCTATGTACCACTTCATCACAGCAATCTTAGAAAACATGCACCCATACCGTTGTCCTCACGCACTCCAGTAAGTTTTCCCTGAACCCTAATTTGTTTTCCAGATGAAAGTAACAACCACTTCTCCACCGACTAGACATAATTCAACACCCTACTCCCCAGCTTAATCTAGCAATTGCCACATCCTGCTATCTCAGACCAAGCAACATTTCACCCTCTTCTCTAATTACCCAAGCACCTTGCAACTCACTCATCCTATCGCCCATAGCGTCCCTATTCCATTCCCATTTTGTATGAATTCTCTCATCTCTAATCACACTTAACACCATCTACAGCCAAGATTCCATCAGTTATCTATTCTACGACTACAAATATACGCACTCCCTTGTTCAACGCCGGCCGCTGTGGGCGAGCGATTTTAGCGCTTCAGTCTGGAACCGAGTTACCGCTACGGTCGCAGGTTCGAATCCTGCCTCGGGCATGGATGTGTGTGATGTCCTTAGGTTAGTTAGGTTTAAGTAGGTCTGAGTTCTAGGGGATTGATGGCCTCAGATGTGAAGTCCCGTAGTGCTCAGAGCAAATTTGAACCATTTGAAGCATCTTATTCAACGCGTCTGCATTTATCCTATTACTACCAAAGTTATCACACAACAGTATACATCACCTCATGAAATAATCCGTCATAAGTAATTTTAATAACTATTTGTTGTTAAGTTTAAATAACTTATGAATGAATAGTAATATATTGGGCCTCTGCCAAATCATCCTCCAATTAAGGTACGACATTAAAAAGAAAGTAAAAGTAAATGATATTTGCATATAGATTCCTGACTTTACTCTTGAGTGAACACTTCTATGCATGCTGAGCCTTGTGTCCTCAAAAATTATGGTGTCCTCAATACAACTTTCGCATTTCCCAGCAGTTCAGCATAGTCTGTGAACAGTTAAACTGTCAATTCGTTCCCTCTTTCAAGGTCATATTGTTATGCTAAGAACATTTTGCTATATTTTGTTTAGCATGTATTCTGTATAGGTGGAAAGGCGCTGGTACAAACAGAAAGGAGAAACGAAGCCCTCTATAACAAGCAGACATCTAATCTGAATTGTTCGGACTCAACAGGCAGATTGAATTCATTTAAACGGGGACTAATCTCCAAGAGCATGGCACTGCACCGAACTGTACTCTCCATCTGTAACAGAACAGACCAGAGTAGAATTTTGACCAACCACACTGGTACAAAATAATGACTTCAGAAAAGCTTTTCGACTATAATGATCTATTAATTGGAGAGCAAATCCAGAGTGGCTACACGGGACAAATCTGAAGAATATTAAAAGGCATTTATTTCGAGAAATTCATCATATCTCTTATTTACTTAATTACTAACTGTCGTAGTGGACCTCGGACGATTCGAGAAACCATGATCTAACGACTTGTTTTGCTAACGTGTCGCATATTGAGAACATATTGTCATCAGGAACTAAGGAAGTTACTGAACTTGGTGACGGATTGTGTTCAATGGTCTCTTACAAATCCATCAGTTCTTTAAGACAGACAGTATCTAGTTTGGTGTAATGTAACAGCATAAAATAAAATGACATTTTGAAGTAAATTAGAGTGACTTTGTATGAATGATAGTAGGTCACAGCCTGTGTTACCGTAAGTGACTATAAAAGTTACATGCTGAGGCACCCATGTGTGGCATCCGATTCAATTTCCCTCAAGGCTAAATGGAGTATTGTTACGAACTTTAAGTTTCCCATCTTAGCTTTCATTCCTGTTTGTGGAACACGCGGTACAGGACGAACATGGTTAAACTGTGAAGTACATAACTTGCGCCAGTAACTTACTTTCTAGATGGTTTTGAATCGAATTATTAATTACGTAGTCGTGAATGTAATGAGTGCTGTTGTGTGCTTACGCTACAACACATAACACTTAGTCCTTCAAACGTTCATTATCTTTCGGATTTTGATTTTACAGAGTGTTATCTCAAGGGCGATACTTAATTGTTTGGACAGTGGGGGAAACTAGTTTTCATCCTATCAGATCTGTTATGCTTCAGGCTAAAAGCTCTGTTAGGTTGCTAAGAGGATTTCGTGTTCGTAAGTGCTGACATAGGATTTACTGGTAGAGCTTTGCAGACGCTGCAAATCCAGAGCCCCACTTACCTTATTCATGCAGTGCCACGCATTCTTCAATACCAGACCACGGCCTCTGGTTTGACGACCACATTGGTGGCTACTATTTGCATGTGCTTACCCTCGCCTGTCTTGCAATTTTGTCTTCTGGAACTTTGGATCTCGAAAGATCTCATCTGTGTTTAAAGTTACTTAATGACGTATTGTAGTTAGTTAGAATATGGGGCGTATGATTGGCTGATTCTTTGATCATCTTAGAATTATTGATTTCAGATTCCAAGTAAAATCGTTAATATAGAAATCTGTGTCTCATTTTGACACCGAAGTTATTATAATATTATTACAGAGAGGATATTATATTCTTAAGAGGACAGTTCCGAAAATATTCATGACGCTCTGTTCATCGGAACCATGTAGTTCTTCGATCTGGTGGGTGTTCCACTTAAAACATTCCTAACTTACATACGTATCATTAATTTATTATAATTATGCCGATACAGACTGTCTCTCGGCCTCAGTATTCAGTTTGTTCCTGTACCCAAGTAATGCCATAGTGTTTTTGCTAATAACTGCGATCTGTCTCTTTACTTCTACGAAGACGCCACTTAATGACTATCGTGTACCACAACTGCTGTGTACAAAATATCGTAACTACTCGTCTTTCGTAAAAATAATCGACGCACAATGTAAACTGAAGAACAACCAAGATCGCATTAATTAATATTTATTATTAACGACCGTTTTCGACAGCTGAATCTCTCGCTCCTGATCTTCAAAAATTTTTGGATGTAAATCGTTTTCCATTATGAGTTTATCTCACACGCCGCGTCATCATTATGATGGAGAATGTGTTGTTGTGGTCTTCAGTCCATAGACTGGTTTGATGCAGATCTCCATGCTAATCGATCCTGTGCAGCCTTCTTCATCACCGAGTAACTACGATAGCCTACATCCTTCTGAATCTTCTTAGTGTATTTATCTCTTGGTCTCCGTCCATGCTTCCCTCCATGCCTTAGAACGTGTTCTTCCACCCGATCCCTTCTTCTAGTATAAGTTGTGTCTCAAATTTCTCTTAATCCCAATCTACTCAGAACCTCCTCGTTAGTTACGTGATCTTCCCATCTAATATTTAGTATTCTTCTCTAGCACAACATCTCGAAAGCTTCTTTTCTCTTCTTGTCTAAACTATTTATCATCTATGTTCATTTCCATACATGGCTACACTCCATATAGATACTTTCAGAAACGACTTCCTGGCGCTTAAATCTATACTCGATGTTAACAAATTTCTCTTCTTGAGAAACGCATCCCTTGCCATAGCCAGTCTACATTTTATATCCTCTCTACTTATATTATCATCAGTTTGTTTGCTCCTCAAATAGGAAAACTCATTCTCTACTTTATGTGTCTTGGCATCACCCGATCTAACTCGACTATATTCTAATATCCTCGTTTTACTCTTGTTGACGTTCATCTAATATCCTCCTTTCAAGGGACTGTCCATTCTGTTCAGCTGCTCTTCCAAGTCCTTTGATTTCACTGACAGAATTACAATGTCATCGGCAAACCTCAAAGTTTTTATTTCTTGTCCATGGATTTTAATTCCTACTTCTAATTTCTCTTTTGTTTCCTTTACTGCTTGCTCAATATTAAGAAGGAAAATATAGGGGATAAGCTATAGCTCTGACTCCCTCCCTTCTCAAGCACCGCTTCCTTTCATGCCCCTCGACTGTTGTAACTGCCTCCTGGTTTCTGTACAAATTGTAAACATTCTTTTGCTCTCTGTATTTTACCGCTACCACCTTCAGAATTTTAAAATGGATAATTCCAGTCAACATTGTCAAAAGCTTTCCGTGAGTCTACAAATGCTAGAAACATAGGTTTGCCTTTCCTTAAACTATCTTCTAAGATAAATCGTAGGGTCACTATTGCCTCATGTGGTCCAACATTTCTACGGAATCCAAATTCATCTTCCCCGAGGTCAACTTCTACCAGTTTTTCTAATCCTCTGTAAGGAATTTGTGTTTGTATTTTGCAGCCGTGCCTTATTAAACTGATAGTCAGGTAATTATCACACCTGTCAAAAATGGTTCAAATGGCTCTGAGCACTATGGGACTCAACTGCTGAGGTCATTAGTCCCCTAGAACTTAGAACTAGTTAAACCTAACTAACCTAAGGACATCACAAACATCCATGCCCGAGGCAGGATTCGAACCTGCGACCGTAGCGGTCTTGCGGTTCCAGACTGCAGCGCCTTTAACCGCACGGCCACTTCGGCCGGCTATCACACCTGTCAACTCCTGCTTTGTTTGGGATTGGAATTATTATATTCTTCTAGAAGACTGAGGGTATTTCACCTGTCTCATACATATTGCTCACCAGGTGGCAGAGTTTTGTCATGGCTGTCTCTCCCGAGGCTATCTGTAGTTCTAATGGAATGTTGTCTGTTCCCGAGACCTTGTTTCGACTTAAGTCTTTCAGTTCTCTCTCAAATTCTTCACGCAGTATCATATCTCCTATTTCATCTTCTTCTACAACATCTTCAGTTTCCAAAATATTGCTCACAAGTACATCGCCCATGTATGGACCCTCTATATACTCCTTCCACCTTTCTGTTGGTGGAGAATATACAGCACATTATATGTAGGTTAGTCGAAAGTGATATTATTTGAAGATGAAAAGCACCTTGCGCTGAGTGGCATATAAGAACACTCTGATGCTTATGAGTATATTGTTTTACGTTTGAAAAATCTATGTATAATTTGCTGTATAGTGTCCACCATTATGACGACATGACACTAGTATTAAGCTTATAATGCCACACTGTTTATAACAAAAAGTTTTTTAAGGATCAGAAGATGACAGTTTCAACTGTCTAACCGGTTTTCAATAATAAATAATAATGAACAGAATCTTACCTATAACTATTTTTTGAAGTTCAGTATAGATCACTCCTTCCATTTTCCTAATGTGAGAACCCTCAGTCACACTGTCAGATTCGGCTGAAATCGATCCAGAGTACAAAAAGAGCTGTCTACCTGTGGCTTTGCCCCCTCACGCACATGTCAAATATATTTATCTTATTTGTTCACATATTTTCCTGTTTTCTGTAGGGAATTTCATACTACAGTTTCATTTTCACGCAGCTTAATGTCATATCACTTGAACCGTGTGTCGTACAATGATGTATTTTTGTCAGTACATTCAGTATATGCAGATCCTGTCTGCGAAATTAAGTGCGAATATATTTACTAGTAAAGATGTAATATATTAAACGCTGTTGCATGTTGCGGCAGATCTTAATACATTAATGGCAAAAATGTAGCACGTGGTAAATGTTTTTCCTCTCCCCATTTTGTGGGGTTTGTCAGAAATAAAGTTTCGTAAATGATTGAAATTACGTGTAACGTTTGTTGCAAGGTACTAAGTCCACTGATTCCCAAATACTGTATGAATAAAATCTGGGTATCCATATTTCATGGAGTCCACTACATTTTAACCGCCACCCCTTTGATATGTAAGTGGTTCATACGCCGACAGCGATTCTCTCTAGACGATAAGTGTTATGTGTATCGAGTTTGAGTCAAATCGATCCAGTGGGTTACGAGAAAATATGAAACATGCAAACATACACAGAAGTTACATCCTTTTTTATAATGTGTATCGATATGTACAGAACCTTTTTTAAACGTTTCAAGGGTGTATCCCAATACAAATGTCTATATTATGACAAGCGAACTACAGCCTTCGTCCATTAGTGGGTAAATCAGATTTGCATTTCATGCGAGTAGCATTTTTTTTCCTTTTCGAAATCTAGGTGTGGGTAGATACCTTTAATGCTATTGGTTCCAAGAAGGACTAGTAAGTACGCTCCAGGGTGAGGTGTGTTTGCAATTTCAAATGGTCCAATGTAAAGCACTTGCAATTTCCTATTCTTTCTACTCGTAAGGGAAGACCTAGGGGCCGGCCGAAGTGGCCGTGCGGTTAAAGGCGCTGCAGTCTGGAACCGCAAGACCGCTACGGTCGCAGGTTCGAATCCTGCCTCGGGCATGGATGTTTGTGATGTCCTTAGGTTAGTTAGGTTTGACTAGTTCTAAGTTCTAGGGGACTAATGACCTCAGCAGTTGAGTCCCATAGTGCTCAGAGCCATTTGAACCATTTTTGAAGACCTAGGGTATTTTTTAAGTAGAACGTAATGGCCAGTGTCTTGTCGTGGCACTTTGACCAATATTTTGTTTAATCAGTACTTTCTTTTGTGGTTCGCTTAATGAAGACAGGTCTATCACTGATAGACTAGGTTTGATACGGATAAAAATTTATCAGGTTGGGTGGCATCCATGTCACACTGTTATTCTCGGACTATACCGGATGTTTCGTCAAATACATTTACTTCTTTCAACAACACTCTCGTCAAATTATTACATTGTTCATGGTCAAGTATGTAGACTGCTTTACTTTACTGATTACCAGTTCCTTGATATTGGGTGCAGAGGTCAATTCTGTAGCTACTCATCTTTATCAAGTGAACCACTAAGTACTGGCAGTATTTACTATGGCCCTCACTGATTTTGGTATTCTACTTGGACCCCGAAACTGTCAACATCAACGTGACATCTCCCAGCTGAAAAGTCTATCATAGTGTTACCTTCATGGAGCAACTTTTTTCCTAATATGCATCCTGTCACCAATGAATCTGCCACTAAGAATATGCTTAATATCGCTAGATTTATTAGGTAAATCGCACAAAGACCTGCCATTTGACGTTGAGAGATCTGGTGCCTGTCACTCACAAAATCTAGCAATCGCTAACGGATAAGGCGGGTACATGCGTTTTATCGCATATCTTTTTGCATAAATATTTCGTGTAGGTGGTGCTGCACAATCTTAATGAAGGTTAAAATATGCACTATGGAACACAAGTCTCTGTCAGTGGTATTTACTAAAGATGATCGATATAGGTCTAGGATGAGACCATCATCGGCCCCAAAAATATCTCATCTATGTATTTAAACAATCTGAATAGCAGTTATTAGTTGTAGACTGACTCATCAGTAATATTAGCTGTATACGAGTAGAATTTACAGTCTATTAACCTAAGACATGGTCGTGGATACTTGTATCATGTACTGAACTGAAGAGTAGGAGTAGCGTCATTCGCTATACTTTCATTCAATAAACACGAAAGTATCACAGACACGATCAAGAAACTCCGGTGGCAGACGCTGTAAGAGAGACGTTCGGCACCACTGTGTGAATTACTGTTAAAGATCCGCGACTCTATGCTCCTAGAAGAATCAACCAATATAATGCTACATCGTCTGAGCACCGCACGGAAAGACCATGAAGTTACAATTAGAGAGATTTGAGCCCATTGGGAGACTTACAGGCAGTCGTTCATACCGCGAACTATTCTCAAATGTAACAGCAAAGGGGTGAGTGAAGGTGGTGCACAAATTAACCTCCGCCACACACCACTAGATGGTTTGCGTCGTATAGATGTAGACGTAGCTATTTAACGCTACGTTAACTCCAACAATGATTAAATTTAACTCGCATTAATGATACTTTTCTACAATGTCTTATAACTGATTCGGCTGGGGCAGCTACCATGAATGTGCTGTATTCTATCCTGATTTACAACTATTGTAACCAGTGCTTGGTAAAGCGGCTGGTGGCTTTTGGTGTGTGGTGACGTCCGAGCTGGTCCCATCGATGTTCTATCGGCGACTGTTCTCGCTGGCCACAGGTACGCCTCAACATAAGCAGTTTTTAGAGACATGTTCCAAGCATAGTAGAACTTCATCCTTTTCAAAAATTTCACCACGATTCTAATGAGACGTAACTCTTGACTGCGGAGAACGTCTGTGACGTACGTATGGGCGGTCAGCGTTCCCTCACTCACGCTGTAATTTCAATAAACACGAATAACACTAATTCTGTCGTTTGTCTAAGTTACTTCTGAAAGAGAACTGCACCGCTGATTAACTCTTTCAAACATCATGCCTTTCAATAGCTGTGGATATAAAGTAGTTCGTGGAGTTTTTTGTGAAGTTTATACTGATTATTGCACGCACAGAGGCATTTAAGAGAATCGCTACTTACGCAATACTTATGACAGTGGAGGGGAAGAAAAGCTGATGACAGGTACAATGGGAGGTACCACTTGTCACGCACTTTACATTGGTTTCTTCGTATGTAGACCAACCGAGGTGGTGCAGTGGTTAGTACACTCGACTCGCATTCGGGATGGCGACGGTTCAAATCCTTGTCCGGTCATTCTTATTTACGTTTTCTTGATTTCCCCAAATCGCTTCAGGCAAATGTCGGGATGGCTCCTTTGACAGGGCATGGCTGACTTCCTTCTCCATCCTTTCCTAATCCGCTGGGACTGATGACCTCGCTGTTTGGTCCCTTCCCCCATATCAACCAACCAACCTCGTATGAAGATTTCCACGTAGAACTGTGAATATTTCCTCAATCTCGCCTTTCACGTGCTTCATTACGTTTCATACATCAAATTTTTCATCCTCTGCTCTAAGATGTCACTCAGAAATGAGAAGGTCCATAATTGTAACAAAATCCTTCCTTCAGTTCAGGATGCTGTGCATCTTCCTTGATATTGGATACACTCCAAACCTAAATAAATGGAATGCTTGCCGGGAAGTAGATGTTTCTGCAAGATGTGACGCTTTCCAAACATTTCCACAGATTAAAGATTAACTTCAATACGTTGCAAGACTTTCAGAATATAAAACGGTGAGACATGTCAAAAAAAAACACTCATTACATTTCCACTCAGGAAAACCTTTGTAAGTAGGCTGTTTAGGTTTTTTTATTGGTAACGTCACCTCTGTATGAAAATCACTGGCTGTGCTGTGTGCAGTCTGTGGCGGCTTTTCATTGTTGTAATACTCGCCATTGTAGTGTTAGGCAGCTGGCTGTGAACAGCGCGTAGCGTTGCGCAGTTGGAGGTGAGCCGCCAGCAGTGGTGGATGTGGGGAGAGAGATGGCGGAGCTTTGAAATTTGTCATGAACTGCTATATTTATAAATGATGATATCAAGGTAAATACATTGTTTGTTCTCTATTAATATCTTTCATTTGCTAACTATCCCTATCAGTAGTTAGTGCCTTCCATAGTTTGAATCTTTTATTTAGCTAGCAGTAGTGGCGCTAGCTGTATTGCAGTAGTGGGAGTAACCAAGATTTTTGTGAGGTAAGTGATTTGTGAAAAGTACAGGTTAATGTTAGTCAGGGCCATTCTCTTGTAGAGATTATTGAAAGTCAGATTGCGTTGCGCTAAAAATATTGTGCGTCAGTTTAAGCACAGTCTTGTAAAATTTTTCAAAGGGGACGTTTCATATGTCGACCCTTAGCTGAGGATACCTCACTGGAATCTTCTGATTTTTTCCTTGTAGTTTGTGTAATTTGTGTAGCTTTTGTTTATTGCTAGTGCGTAATCGTAGAGAGAATTTCCATTGTAGTTGTAGTTTTTCATTGTTGTACAGTAAAACAGTTGTGGCATGCATGTAGATTTGCACCAAGTATTTCGCAGCTGCAATTAACTAGATATTATTTTCAGTGCTATGTTAATGTGTTCCCCTATTTTTGCTCTTCAAATTGTGTTTTTCTGTGTTGTCGTGTGAAATATTGTGACAGTAATGGCGTGTGAAAAACGTAACACTAGGCTCCAAAGTAAATTGAGAAATGACAGAGAAGACGAAAGCAGTGTGTTAGCGCCACCGTGTAATGAATTAACTAATATTGAAAGTAGTAATTTGGTAATTGTGCATAGGGAAATGGAGCGGGCGCCAAACAATGGTGTAGACAGTGAAACAATTAGAGAACAGGGAAGCATTATCGATCGATCGGTCGGCAACAGCTCGCCTCAGGAATCCGAAATGACAGGAAACAATCCCGCAAATACTGTAGATTCAGGATTTGGGGCCTCACCGTTTTCTCAAATAAGTCAAGACACATTTTCTGCTTGTCAAAATGTGAATGTTGCCGGTGCAACTTCACTGCCGAAAAGCACTGAGGAACGTGTTTCAGACACCAGTGCATTGTTATTACAGTTAATGCAACAAATGGGACAAAGGCTACAAAAGTTAGACACAACGCTTGAACAAAATCAGAAACAAATGGAACAAAATCAGAGACAAACGCAGCAACAGTTAGACGCAATGGAACAAAATCTTCACACCACACTTGAACAAACACGTGAAGATTTAACTACTGAGTTACATAAAATCGAATCGAAATGTCAAAAAGTCTGTAACGACGTAAAAACACAAATTTGTGAGCCTTTTCAACCTATTTTTTCGCGGCATGAAAATGCATTACAGAATCACGAAGCAGCCATAAAAGAACTGCAAACTATTGTTCATGAAAATCATGAGACCTTGAAAGCTAAATTTGACTCAGTTGCATCTACCGATTCGGTTACGCAACTTGCAAAATCTCAGGAAAACTCAAAGGTCACAGTAGATACTCTGAAACTTGGTTCAGAAAAACACACTGAGGAAATAATTACACTATCGGAGAAAGTAGCCGAACTTTCGGATCAGTTCACTAATTTATCTACGAAGATAGATGATAATCTGAATGACACAAAACCGGTAGTCTTTAATGACACAGAAGAGAGCGAACAAATTAGGAAACTGAAACAAAATCTGAATCAACACCAAAGAGAAATCCGGGAAGTACAAGATCAGCTGACACAGGTAATACAAGAATTACATATTTCAGAGGACACTCGCGCCCCAATACGGGATGAGGGACATAGAAATACGGAACAGCCACAAAATAATAACACAGCGCATTTCGGAAATTATGAAAGAAATTGGCAAGGTGCACCGAATTTTGAAGTGGAACCGCCGAAACGACGTAACAATGACCGATATGCGACTCGCCGACATGATGACTTTGACTATAAGCTGTTCATTACTACACGTAAATTCAAAACGTTTAAGAATTCTGGCAACGACATTCATCCACAAGCGTGGCTCCATCAATTCTCTCATTGTTTTCCTCCCAACTGGTCGTTAGAACACAGATTAGAATTTATGTGTGGCTACTTAGAGAATGAACCAGCTGTAAGAATACGATCGGTCATTCACGATTGCCACAGTAAATGAGAATTTTACCATGACTTCCTCTCAGCATATTGGTCTCAAGCCACACAAGACCGAGTAAAACATAGCATCATAATGATGAAACGTTCTGAACAATCAGAATTTTCCAGTCTTGTCAAATATTTTGAAGACATGTTGCATAAGAATCAGTACCTGTCAAACCCATACAGCCCCTCAGAACTCATCCGCATTTGCTTAATCAAATTACCTGAACATTTACGACATATTATTTTAGCAGGACGTTGCATAGAAGACATTGAGGCTTTTCAGGGACTGTTACAAGAACTGGAAATTGACACTGACAATCGCGGAACGCACGAGCACAACAATTACAGATCACATCCGTCGCAATTCCACGATGAAATAAATAATAACTGGACGCGACAAGGCTATTCTCGCAACACAAATCGTGACCAAAAAAGACAACACCCATATGACAGCCGTTGGCAGAATAATAGGTACAGAGAAAGATCGCACTTCCATAGTAATGAACATAGAGATTACCATAGAAACAGACAATATGGGAACCAAAACAATTATTATCAAGGGAGGCAGAATAACTTCATACGCAACAGTTCGGCGCACAGTTACGATTCAGGGAGAAATTCTCCACCACGTGACGGACAAGGAAGAAACTACGGAACCTACCGACATGACGACAGACGATATATTCGTAACGACAGACCTGAATTGCATCAGAACTGGCGGGATTCAAACAGAGCAGGGCCTTCTCGTCACGGTGAATTTGTAGAAGTTAGGTCTCCTAATCCCAATAACGGCGCGCGCCAACAAAGAGACAGACAATGACTCGCACAGCAGGCAGCCGCGTGCGCCAGCTGGCTCAGGGAAAAATAACATAGACGCTAACCTTGAGAAAAATTCCATTATTCTCTACCGACGTATACCACTTGACAATTGCGTTGAAATTGAAACTCTGCGTACTAGGAAGAGCAAAGGGTTACACCATATTTCACATGTAAAACCATTTATAGAAAGATAATCTGCTTTTTAACTTTGTCTTTGCCATATAACTTTTCACTTTACATTGCTAGTAAGCTTTGTCAGACTTAGAATCTGTTAACATACAACAATGTTTGAAGTTAAATATCCAATCAAGAATCAAGAGAACTTATTTAAACAGAAATTACGAATGCATTGTTATTGTGAACAGACGACACAGTGTTATTGTGTGTGTGTGCATTCTTGCTTGTTTGTTGCACGATTACGTAACGACTATAAGGCTCACATACTTAGAACATTTACCAGTACTGTTAATGAGATTTTAATGCAACATTTTGGTTTATTTGAAAATACATTCTGAAATTAAAGTGCTTTCTGAGAGATACCAGATGACACAGAGGTTAGTTTATGTGACAGCTACACGACTATATCACGACGCTACTAATGTGTGGCACAATTTACATTGTTGCTTTTGCGATGTATCTGTTTTATATCTGGCAGTTTTCTGTATTATTCTGGAAAGAAAAACATGTTTTAGTAGTAACTTTTGTGGTATAGCAACAATGAGACAGCCTTTTTCGTGGCACAACAATACGTTACTGTACAGTACTTTCGTCATCACGCCAATAAGCATAATAACTACGATATCTATACACAAAGCATTTCACTTTTGTTTATCATGAGGTAAGTACATTGACTTCTGCAGAACTTAGCTTTCGGAGGACGATAACTACGACACTTCCACAGAATTATCTTACAGCAAGACGCACATTTAGCGCTACAGGACACGTATTTGAGAGATTAATTTTGTACTTATGCCATTTATTTTTCAAGATTTTAGAATTACAAAGAAAGTTTTCCATGATACATTTCATTCCATTGCTGTAATCTGTAACACCTGAGGGTATAATTACATTAATCCTCAGGGGGGTACACACTTACTTTGTGTACCATGTGTTTGGCAAGCACAAGGAGCCCTAGCTAATATGGTATTTGCTTATACAACTTTACACATCGGTACCATATTCCTCTAACACAGAATTACACAGCTATCTGATTATTTAACAGAGGAACAAACATTTTTTTTACTACGTCAGTGACAGATGTTTACGCAATTACACAGTTGGATAACTTCACACTTATGAATTTGTATTTCGTCTGTACTTTGTGAACTTTTCATACTTTTTCGGAACCATTGTGATACTATGAGAGCTTTGAATGTCGTATTTGGTATGGGATCGCGATTTTTAAACTACGTTTGAGGTAGATGACACTATTGAAATGAGCAGAGAATTTTCTTTAGGTTTTGATATTATTGGAGGAAGCTACGAAGATTTTGAGATTTGACTGAGGTGTTATGATGTTATTATTATGACGACCATGTGTATTTTGCTGTTGAGGTATGTTTATGATCAATAAGCTGATGCTATATGAGGAATGTTTATTATGATATGTATTTATTATGATGAAATACTGAAGAAGTGTCGACGAATATTTATATGCGTAATAAGGTAAGGAATAATGAGTAGTGGTTAGGGACTCTGATTTATGAAAAGGATGTTGGAAACCAAGAATCGTACTTTAAGAGTTATGAAATGTGTGTAAATGCGTGAATGTATCACAATGCCGGAGAAAATTTTTTGGACACTGTTATATTTAAAGGATTTTATTTCCTACACATTTGTAACGGAAATTCTCAACCTGTGGAAATATTTTTATATGAGACTGTCACTATAGCAGAGACTGTTGTTGTAAATATTTCGTTAAGAAAGGTAAGTGACCGTGAACTTTTTTCTCTTCTAATACTAAGTTACATTCACTATGATGAGGAATACTGTTATCCTCAAATACAATTGGCATTATTAATATGTTATTTACTTTGTAAAGATGTTTAGACATTATTAATTCTGTTCTGTGAAAGTTATTCTGATCTTTTATGTATGTACTCATGTCATAATTCCTGTAACACTGATGTATATGCTTATTTCTATTCTTTTGTAAAGCCCCTATTACTTCAAATGTTATCTGTATTGTTATGTTCTTTAATGATGTATTTTGTACTTTTGTAATCGTATTCTTATAAAATTGTAATTGACAACAGTTCATCATATTATTAACTTGTAAGTTACATTTCATTGCACACGTTTCTGTTGGTCATAGTATATGGACAATATGTGAGAAGTAGGGACTGTTAGTGTTTGCACATGTGTTAATAATTCAGCAAGGGACTAGATAACAGCATTGCTGGTTCTAAGGACAATTCCAAAAACTTTGTGAGTGCACAAGTGGTGGTTTATGGACTTGCTATATTGTCCGCAAGACTCTTCGATGGTGATTGTGCACCTGCACAATTGCAACAGATGGCTACTGGCCGTCTCTACAAGGACTACAGTGGGTCTGCGTCTTTGCTGACTCACCAGTACCATTATTTCTACAAGGACTGCAGTGGGTCTGCACCTCTGGTGGCCCACCAATACCGTAATCTCTACCAGGACTACAGTGGGTCTGCTCTGTGATGACCTACCTACCAATACTCTTCAAAATTTCGACTGACTCTGCTGTGGGTTTGCTCTGTTGTGGCCCATTACCTGTCTGCATGTCGAGTCAGCACTGTCTTTCCGTTGGAAGGACAACACTACTTCTTCAAGACTGCATGGAAATCCACTACGTCTGTGTGCATTGTCTTTTACTGCTCAGACTTTGAGAAAAACACTGCAATGTGATGAATGATCAGGACTGTCTTTATGGACTGTGAGAAAATTTTAGCTTTTGACCAACATTGTATCAATAAGTGTGAGCATTGGATTTCTTTGTTATTGTAATTATGAAAAATTTTTTCAAATCTGTATTGGCCACTGCCCAACCCAATTTGTAAAATTTTTTGTGGGGAGCATGGGGGCTATGTAAGTAGGCTGTTTAGGTTTTTTTATTGGTAACGTCACCTCTGTATGAAAATCACTGGCTGTGCTGTGTGCAGTCTGTGGCTGCTTATCATTGTTGTAATACTCGCCATTGTAGTGTTAGGCAGCTGGCTGTGAACAGCGCGTAGCGTTGCGCTTTTGGAAGTGAGCCGCCAGCAGTGGTGGATGTGGGGAGAGAGATGGCGGAGTTTTGAAATTTGTCATGAACTGCTATATTTATAAATGATGATATCAAGGTAAATACATTGTTTGTTCTCTATTAATATCTTTCATTTGCTAACTATCCCTATCAGTAGTTAGTGCCTTCCATAGTTTGAATCTTTTATTTAGCTAGCAGTAGTGGCGCTAGCTGTATTGCAGTAGTGGGAGTAACCAAGATTTTTGTGAGGTAAGTGATTTGTGAAAAGTACAGGTTAATGTTAGTCAGGGCCATTCTCTTGTAGAGATTATTGAAAGTCAGATTGCGTTGCGCTAAAAATATTGTGCGTCAGTTTAAGCACAGTCCTGTAAAATTTTTCAAAGGGGACGTTTCACCTTGTGTGATACAAAATTTGTTATAGGTCATTTCACCAGTATCTAAATAGGTACCCCCTCGAGAAGCTACCCTCCTAAGATATTTGACTGTTTAGTGGATGCAACACCCAAATATGGAACCCCTAGTGAAAGTCCTTTGGTAGCAAAAGAAACAGTAAAATAATTTTTCCTGACATTGACGGGAGCTACTGACAACAAAATTAACATATAACACTCCTAACTGGTAGTAATGTGATCATTTACTAAGCAAAACTTAGAGATTTTAATTTGAAGTTGGCAACAACACATTAATAATCAGTTTTACTAGGAAAATATTTCAGCAAGCATCATTAATTATAACTCACTCTCTTGCCACATTAACTTTAACTTTATTCTGTCCAATAGGTATTAATTAGCAAACTGAGTTTTAACGTACTTTCAGTAAGGGTACTCGGTAATCACTTTAGTTCGAACGGAAAGGACCCTGAGAGGTGTTATGATGAGGAGAAACGTCAAGGTAGGTACATAAATTCAGATACGAATTACCTTATATTTCAGCACAATCACACATCCATTACGCTGATCCTTCACTGTACATCATTATAGTGATATGGTGCAATGATTGCGCAATGTGGTGGCCACAGCATGTTGGTAGGTGGAATTGCGAGCAGAATTGCTGGACTCTGTCATTTCTTGGTGGCGAAGATAGATACGAATTCCAGAATAGCCCAGCTATTTATACACCCATCCGAGGCATTGTAAAATAACAGAAAAGCCTCTCTCGAAACCAGCACTATGCAACTTTTACACGGCAGTACACGGACTCGTAGCTCATCTCTGACTGCTGGCTCGTCCCCGACTGACTGCTCGTCCCCGACTGACTATCAGTTCCACCTTTTCCACCTATGCCAACCACATTTTGCTCGCGTTGCGCTGTTCCGTTCCCGAGGGGAACCCCTACACCTTTTACATACAGAATAACTAAGAGCCCTAAGTGAGGATCAGCAGTTTACATAACAGCAAACAAATACATTAAATAAGACAGAACCTTTGCACATATTAACATGTCTACAAAAATTATTCACACAGAAATTACAAATATATATATTAAGTTTTGTTCCCTCCAAATGGGACAAAGAATATAAATGACAGGTATGCTACACAGCATACAATCAAACCATGACATCAAAGTTTGTACAAAGAAAGCAGTATACAATTTTATGTTATCGATTCAAACACATTTACAGATGATCAACAATGTAACATTATATAAAGCAAAAAAATAAATAAATTAATAAATCCATACAGCATAAGAGCTGTGGTGTTACAAACACTATTGCAAGTTTGACTAAAAGGAATTCCATTAACTAATAACGTATATTATAAAGAAAGGACTAAATGAAAGACTATCAGATGATACGAAGCCTGAAACTTTAAATAAATAATTCAGAATATATTCTTTACGAAGGTTAAAGCCCAGACCACAAATAGATCAGAGATAACATTTACCCAAGACGAGAGTTGTAGCCGCATCGAGCTGTAAGTTCACTACGACTACAATGTAACACGGCAATGAAGATGTTAAATGAGTCTGTCTAGAAGAGACTGAATTAACATTTCTTCTAGACATATCAATAGTAGTAAGACTATTGAACGCTATTACAATGTTTCAAACCCATCTGAAGTTTTAAATGTTTTCCAATATCGCCTTGACGTACTAGCCAGAATTTCGAACTGAAGTAAAGTAACATTTACGGTTTAGCCAGACAACGGAGCAGTTATTATATGAGAAAGAAAAGTAAATCGTGTGATACCTGATTAGCGCTGGGACTTAGCCTTCGTGATCTGTGATTGTCACGAACATCAAAGGACACAGCAATATACCAACCGACGACATTAACTCTATTATTAGCCTTGAATAGGAAACAGCTATAAGGGATGACGAACAACTTACAGTTACGCCTCGTTGTCGGAAGTTGTAGTCAATGTAAGAATCACTGATGCAAATAGACTGAAGACCCTGAGTGCAGGTTTAAATAATTACGAAGTTCAATATAAACTCCAATATATCCTTAATGCTTCGTGTCGGCTACGTCATTTAACGGAAATTTACTGTGAAATCGTGAATTAAATATTTCTTGAGAGAACGCAGACGTTAAATGTGATTTAGTGATTTTTATTAACAGTGAACAGCAAGTTCTCACCAAAATAGTACGCTTTCTGTACGTTGTCCGAAGAGTATTTAATCTCTGGGATTACGTCGTATTAGCTGTTGAATTAACACCGCATCAACGCCTTGACTACGCTGTATTAATTAATAAATCAACATCCAGGCAAAACTGTGATGTGGGATCCACTTTAGTGATGGACTCTATAATTCCAGATATCTTATTAGCTGCGTTTGAACACTTATTCGCAAACCGGGCATAAGAACTACAGTTATCAAGTTCGCGTAAGCTCATCAGCCTGTAGCGAACACGCGAAGCATCTATGGCTAACTGTTTTTAGATCGAGGGAGTTGTTGCGGTACCGAGTGGTGCAGACGCTGTGGTTTCGAAGCAAACAAGACCGACAGACTTCGAACATCAGTGCTTCAATTTTAAACAATGGCTGCTTACACATTCCGGCGTGCTGCTCCATCGATACGCTGATATCAGTATAGGGGGGATAGTGTCTGAAACTAATCAACCAAGCGAGGAGTTTGTTTTTAACAGTTACAGATCGGAGTCTTCGCGATCGACGGATGCTGTTCCTTGTCAGCCAGACTGGGACAACCATCACCATCGAGGCGACACAAATTAAACGCCACAAGGTTTATCCAGTCGGTATACAATCCTGTCTTTATGACAGTGATTTTCTTTAAATAATTAGCTGTGGAGCATTCATTAAAAGCTAGGGTAACAAGAAATCGCCCAAACAGTGCCCAACCTACCTAGGTAAGCATTAAGACTGTGGTGGGGCAGGTTTCTTTCTCGTTAGCGTTTGTTTCACCTCAGCCATCCAACTTCTCGGCGCGCGTCACACCTTAAGACATAGTGTTACTGAAAGAGTTCTGTACAACTGTACCATAATTGTATTCAAGGCTATTAACCCACCATCCCTGCGCCTAGTGACACACAACGTTCCACCGTCGCACCGCATAGTGACCTCTGAAACATGCATACAGCAGACATAAAAGAGGGCTGACAGTTTTTACCAGCTCCCACCTCATGTATCCCAGGTCGAAATTTCAGCCTAAAGCTAACGTAGCTAGACTCGTGTAATTTAGATCCTCACCAACTGGCACGACTCAGGAGGTACGTGTGGTTTAACAAATTCCACTAGCGTCTTATGCCTTACACCGTTGTACTTCTAATACGGAAGGAATGTAGCGCATATGGATATACATTACGTTTGTCTCGTGTATCTTCCTTAAATGACATAAAGTAATAGAGCGCATGCGACATTTGTTTGCTACTTTATCTCTGTTTTTCTTTTTGCGGTTGGCAGTATTTTTTTTTTTTTTTTTTTTTTTACGGAATATTTATTCCCGTAGGTACCGCAGTGTGAAGACAACGTCTGGGAAGCAATTTGTGGGTAAATCTGTGGATATAATGTCTTATTTAAATTTTCTATGAACCAACTTTCCTAGTTTTCCGTGCTCTGTTTCTACAACTTCTGAGTATACTGTGACTGGATTAACATTAAAATAAGGTTTACATTCAACTGAATTCTCCAGATGTTGTTCCCGTTTCATAGAACAGAGCTTAACAGTATGGGCACCCGTGAATGGGGAAGGGGCTCGAGGAGTGGGAGCGGGAAGGATTCTCTCTGTCTCAGGAGATTACAGGAAAGACCGAGAATGTGTCTAATGTAGAAGCTAGCTTACCTTAAAAGCAGCGCACATTAGATGGCGAAGTCAAAGCGTTGTATTTCCTAAGCTATAAAGACATGAGTTTTAACTGTCTTAAATACAAGTTTAGGCATGAGGCCCAAAAAGGAAGCATCTAAGTATTTTTATTTATTTTTTGTATTATTAATTTATGTAACCTGATCTAAGTAGGGCCATCAAAACCTATTTTTCATCGGATCAGGGTTTCACATATACGGCAAGCCACAATTACATATGAAATAACAATTATAATATGACAAATAAGGTTAAAATGATCTGTGTGTCGATAGAGACCATTTCAGTAAATAATACTATTAATAATGACAGTACTTCTACTACTGCTGCTGCTCCCACTATAATAATAATAAGAAGAAGGCAGTTCATAAAATGTTCCGAGCTATTTGGCCCACGGAAGAAATAACAGAAGCAGACATTCGTAGTGTGAATAAGGTTACGACTGAAGAAATCCGTATGGAAGCTGTAGAGTATTTTCTCGCGTAAAGCCTCCGAAAAGTTATTTAACTGTGGGTGAGAGGAATGTCATAAAACGCCTGAATGAGATCGACATTGTTATCATTTTCCTCACTGACAAAGGAAATGCAGCAGTTGTTTTGAATCCTACCGACTATTATATAAAGTTTAACCAATTATGAGATCCACAGACATATAGGAGGCTAAGTAAAGAGCCAGTCGGCGTGGCCGAGCGGTCTTAGGCGCTTCAGTCTGGAACTGCGCGACCGCTACGGTCACAGGTTCGAATCCTGCGTCGGGCATGGATGTGTGAGATGTTCTTAGGTTAGTTAAGTTTAAGCAGTTCTAAATTCTAGGGATCTGATGACTTCAGATGTTAAGTCCCATGATGCTCAGAGCCATTTGAACCCTTTTCTAAGTAATGACCCCGCTAATCAAGTTTTTAGAACTGTTACGCGGTTGATAAAGAAGTTCTCTATGGAAAAGTGCGTTCAGGCAAGTCTCTTCAATTCAAGCGCTAGCACCAAGACTTTATGGATTGCCGAAAGTGTACAAAGAACATGTTCCTCTGAGGCCTATAGTGCGTGGTATTGGTTAGCCCGCCTATTCAATTGCCAAGTTCTTGACAACATTATTACGACCAATTGTGGGCGAATCTCATTCGTATATCAAGAATTCGGCACATTTTATTAGTAAATTAAACGGCACAGTAGTACAGCCGTAGGACATATTGGTTGGTTTTGTTGTAGAGTCGCTATTCACTGTGGTTCCAATCAATGAAGTATTGCAACAGCTGAATCGGATTTTTCCTCCAGATGTTGAAGAGCTATTTAAATATTGCCTCACAATCACGTATCTCTAATTGAACCAAGACTTTTACGAAGAAATCGATGGTTTTGCTATGGAAATCCCCTTAAGGCCGTTTATAGTGAACTTCTTTACGGAAAAATTCCTGGTGCAGGCATTGAAAACTGCTAACAAGAAACCGAATATTTGGTTCCGTTACGTGGATGGTACGTATGTTTTGTGGCGGCATGGGAGTGACGAAGTGGTTCGTTTTCCCAAACATATGAACGGGATCAGTCCAAGATTTAGTTTACCAAGAAGTAGGTCCCAGGCGGAACATAAAAATTTCTGGATGTGTTAGTTTTCATGAAAGAAGATGGTAGTTTGGGCCACACGATTTATCGAAAATCCACGGACACGGATCGTTACCTACACCGGGATTCAAACCACCACCCACAACAAAAACGAGGTACCAAATAAACGATGACCGATAGGGAAAGGAAAATCTGGGAACCACAGCTGTTTGACGCAGAATTTAAACATTTGACCAATGTGTTGCTCAAAAATGGTTTATCGCTTGATGAGGTGAAAAGAGCGTTAAGACCACCGCGTAAAAATCAAAGCGATGCTGAAGCGCCGGTGAAATCGAAAGTATTCCTGCCATTCATTAAGGACATGACCAACTGCACAGGAAAGACCTAAAAAAAAGAAGCATCACGGTAATCTACACACTCACACGGAAGATACAAGATTACCTGAAATTGGCCAAGTATGCTCGCCAACCACAGGAAAAGCTGGAATTTATAGGATTCGGTGTAGTTGTGGTATTTATAGGATTCTGTGCAGTTCTGCAACATCGGGAGGAAAAAATCCGATTCCGCAGCACTGCAAAAAGAACTGTCTAATAACGACTTGAAAAACACAAGGGCAATTGCAGAAGAGGAGAGACTGGCAGATAAGCTGTTGCGGAACGTGCTTTACAGCCAGCAGACCACGACATTCATATTTATAAGTCTCAAGTACTGCAGCCACAAGAGGATGCCATGACAGGCTATAGAGAGAGGGCACAGAGACTGTGAAACTCCCAGGAATTTCAATAGAAGGGAGGAGGGCGTGAAATTGAATGAAATTTTGATTTCGCTGCTGAAGAAGATGTGTGCCAGTTTTCCGCCATGGCATAATAGCAACAGCGGACATCGTCAGTCGACAACGGCCAACTGCGCTCGCGTAGGCAAAAGATGCAACGCCACATTTTAACAAGAAGATGAAGAACATCAATAACGATAAAGATGATTAGAATAATAATAAACATGATAGTGGTAGACGCAAAAAAAGTTACAGGTGTAGAAAATAGATATTTTCTGATATTGCGAGATATGGGGAAATGAAATAATACCGGTGTTCTCACTTTTCTGTTACGCTGTCGTTCAGCACAGTAATGTAATTTTTGCCGCACGCAGGCACACATGCTATCATACACACACACACACACACACACACACACACACACACATACACACACACACACACACACATACACAAACACACAGACATTCACACATACATACTAACACACAATTCACCATTCCGTACACCTACATTAAACGCCGACGGCCTTGTCACGTTGGTAACATCGATTCTTTCGCGTCCACGGATATTAGCAACGTTGATCCCGGCTAATACTTGGATAGCTGACCGGTTGTTTTAAGGACACTCAAGTCGTCGAAGTGGCGTTCAACAGAAATTCTTGCACCAGGTCGTGGTGCCACATGACATTTACTCCTATTCTTTAGCTTTCATTTGTTCATTCTTACATGCAGGGTGTTTAGAACCAGAGTTCAGATGGCTGTGAGCACTATGGGACTTAACATCTATGGTCATCAGTCCCCTAGAACTTAGAACTACTTAAACCTAACTAACCTAAGAACATCACACAACACCCAGTCATCACGAGGCAGAGAAAATCCCTGACCCCGCCGGGAATCGAACCCGGGAATTAGAAGCAGAGTCTCATACCCTCACACAAGACAGTACTAATAGAAAATACAAAAGTAATGTTTTTAACCATATATCAGAAATAAATGCATATTGATATACGGGTCATTTCACTTGGGTGTTGACCTGACAATAATCAGTGCTCTAGCCGTTCTTGCTGTTGACGATGGCTGCTTATTTCTTAGGGTTTTTTTTTGTGTAATTTGTTTGAAGTATCAGTTTGCAGCTATGCTGACATGAGAATAGTAATAGTGATTACGGAGACTCTCTACATTATATGCAGTGAGAGTCCAGTAACTTAATGGACAACGCAAGAAACAAGGAAGGTAGCAAGTTTGGGTTTAACGTCCCGTCGACATCGAGGTTATTATAGACGGAGCATAAGCTCGGATTGTGTGCAGGATGGGAAAGGAAATCTGCCTTGCCCTCTAAAAGGAACCACCCCGGAATATGCTGGAGAGATTTAGGGAAATCTCGGAAAATCTAAGTCTGGATGGCCGTATACGGGTTGAAACCATTGTCCTCCGGGATACGAGTCTAGTGTTCTAATCACTGCGCCACCTTGTTCAGTGAAAACGCAAGAGCCATGGCACATTTCCGGTACTGTCAGCATTTCCCACCGTCGGTAGGCAACACTACCCGTTCAGAAACTTAGCAGAGGCAACCATTTCTACGTCACCAGATTTCCATACGTCAATGGTCTTGGACATGAACAATCCTTGGCAGTTTCCGGAAAACCATCTAGATATGGCAACCACAGCCGGTGGCTAAGAAGCCGCTTCAGCTGTGTTTTACCTGTCTGTTATGACATCACAGCCGGTTTTGTGGCACTGAAAACTACATCCTCAGATGACATGTAACTATGGTTTAACTATATGTCACCCCATAAAGTGATTTCCAGTGCCATAGAACTTACTGTGATGTGGTAACAAAAAGATTAAAACAACGGAAGCGGGTTCTTAGTCCCCAAGATGCTTCTACAGCACCACACACTGCTGTGTGATAACAGACGGACACCAGGCACTGACCCTGTTCCAGATGTTTCTGCGGTGACAGAGAAACACAGTCCTCTCCAAATGGTCAGCGTTGAGCAGCTGCATTTAATTTCCGCATGGCCCAATACCTCACGACTGGCACCACAGGTTGACATCTCCCATGTTTCAGTCGTCGTTACAAGTTCTACTGAGGCAGCCTTGGTGTCTATGTTGTAACTATGTCGCCACCACCTCCGCCACCACCAGACTGCGCATGCCCTTGTTTCGAACATTATCACAGGAGATTGCCGGTTGATGCCGCTGCTCCCAAGGATTTGGTCCAGAGTTACTTTCTGGATTGCATGACCTGTCACAAATGAGAAGACACTATTGGCTGTCGCGTCTTGCTTTGGATGGCTTTGTTGACTCAGCCAGCTACGCCACCTCAACATGCCGCATATTCAGTAATACATGCAGACTGCACACTCTGCTACCTTGCCTTTTGCAGCGAGTCGAAACTTTGCAAGCCAACGTCAAACTGCGCCAGTGAAGAGTGCTCACTCGAATGACTGCTGCACTATAATTAAAAAAGAACTGAAATGACCCAATTTCAGAGACTTTACTTGCTCATACAGTATGATATTATGTATATAGACCGAAGTGACGAGTGAAAATTTTTACTCAGGCTGGGAATCGAACCTGGATCTTCAGCTTAGTGGGGTGGTGCGTTCGCCACTAAGTCACATTGGCACTCTTCGCTTGTAGAAGACTAGGATGGCTGTGAGAATTCGGATCAATGATGGAGACATGCCTCGATAATCCATTCTGCTGTGTGAACCGCTGTGCCAAGGTAGCCAAGGTTTCATTCCCGGCCTTGGTACAAATTTCCACTCACTGCTTCAGTCTACATACATAAACTAAATACCTGTTTACGTGATCCTCATGTTTCTCCACAGCCACTTAAACTCGCTACATTCTGGAATCAGAAACCCTATGGTTTGGAGGAAAGAAAGAGAGTACATTCTAATAAAAGAAAACTTCAGTCATGTTTCAGAAGAGCAGCAGTTGTAGGTAGGAGCTCAAACTTTTAATTTTTATCAGTAGTATCACAGTAACCTAGAATCTTTGCGTTCTTCGCTCCTTGTATTCTTGATGTTTACTGTATTGTGTTCTGACTCACTTGTGGTGTCTGGTAACGTCCCTAGTACCCATAGCATCTGCAGCATGTACACAGTGCAATTTACTAGTGCCGACAGCCACGTGCTCTAAATCTGACGATGTTATTGTTGATTTACCACTTAAAAGGGCATTACGCAAGCCAGTGTTGGGATTGCCCCTGGCTTAGGTGTGGGAAATCGTGAGGATGAGAGGAGTTAAGAATGGAAGGAAATAACTGTAAGTCTCTCTTGCACATAAAAATTTTGTAAGATAAAGTGGGTACTGTGATCAGTAATGTCCAGATAACAGATTAACGGAGCGTCCAAATTAAAATTATATTACATAAAACATATGAGTAACTTAGCTTGTTTAATAATAAGGCAGACGTAACCAGCAGTAGTTCAGTGCTGACCAATAAGGCCCGGTCAAGGAGACGCAACAAAATCAGACGGCAGACGGTTCAGTTTTCCTTTGTTACACTGACCCATATTATACCGTCACCCAGAGCAGCAGTATGCTGAGGTTCCACAGGGATGCGAGACATGTTACTGGCCGTGAAGACGTCAGCTAAACCTCTCCATGTCTACTGGGACTATTCACATGATAGCAGAAACTCAGATAACATTATCTGTAACGTTTACTTTGCAGGAGAACATATTTATTTTGCGACATTTTTATAGGTTTATTGTGGGAAGAGGAGGGTAGCTAAAAAGCAAGTTGATGGTATAGAAAACATCATGAAGCAGATCTACTGGATTACTTGCTGTATCTTAGAATGACGGTTGCTGTGAAATTAGACGGTAAGATTCATTATGTAGTAGTCTGAGGAATGCAATGATGAAATACTATGTGCAAATATTGATATATTGTGGTGGTGAAGTATGGCTTATAAAAACGCAATGTACTCCATTTTCTCATGTCGTACCAGGGTAATATGCGTGTACATTAAATAAAATAAAAATTTACTGGTCAGAGGGCAGATTAGTTTTTTCTTTTTTACTTTAGATTATTATTGTCTGTGTAAATGGAGTGTACGGCTGAAACTTTTCATTGTATAGTCAGCATAATTGTTCCGTTTTGTTACACTAGAGAAATGCTTAGAAAACAGCACATGCACATAATAAATGACGTAGTGCTTTGTTTAATTTGTTCTTAGTTGTTATTATAGTTTACTAATATGTGTTGTCTTGAAAGTATCATTCGTACACTAAAATTTACATTGGTCGGTTCTCGGAATTGCTTTCCTCGTTCTCCATAATTTGTGATTGTGTTTCGCAAGACAAGCTTCTCAGTCACAGTACATATCCAGATCGTCGAGTGCCAACATCTTCGCCATGAAGGATGAATTGTAAATGGTGCGACCAGACATAAGTATTGTGTAGCAAAATTGTGCCATTCTTTGTCTCGCACTTTCGAGCAATTTATACACTGAATATTATTGTGTCAGTAACTTCCAGTTCATGTGGGTCTCTTGCAAACTTAAGGAATGATAGTTAATCGACTTTCAGTAATTACCCACCAACCCTCACATCCAGCCCTCCGTTTCCAAACTGCCGATTGCCTGACGCCCCTAGAAGTGTCCTGTCAACCGATTCCAGCTTTTAGTCCAGTTGTACCATGAACTTACAGTGTCTCCGGTTTGGTCCAACAGCACCTCATTAGTTACTCGACCTAACCATTCAATCTACAGGATTCCGCTGTAGCTCCACAATTCAAAAGCGTCTACACACGTCGTTCCCTAAATGTTCCTTGTACACTTTTCACATCTATACATTGCTTAACTCTGCACGAATATATTCACAAAATATTTCCTAACATATGCATTATAATACAAGCTGGCATACTTCTCTTCTTCATAAATTATAGATTGCATTTCATATCCAATTTACTGTAACCATTGTTATTTTCCTGCCCTTACAGCAAAACCAATGTACTACTAGTGCTTCATTTCCTATGTTAATTCCCTCATCATCACCTGATTTAATTCGACTTCATTCCATTACACTTGTTCTACACTGATGCTCATCTCACTGTTTTCAATATTCAAATGGTTCAAATGGCTCTGAGCACTATGGGACTCACCTGCTGAGGACATAAGTCCCCTAGAACTTAGAACTACTTAAACCTAACTAACCTAAGGACATCACAGACATCCATGCCCGAGGCAGGATTCGAACCTGCGCGGTTCCAGACTGTAGCGCCTAGAACCGCTCGGCCACTCCGGCCGGCTTTTCAATATTCCATTCGACTGCTCTTCCTAGTCGTTTGCCATCTCTGACAGAACTACAACGTCATCAACAAACCTCTAAGTTTACTTCTTTCTCCTTGCACTTTAATTCTGTTTCCAGACTCTCCCTGGCTTCTCTCACTGTTTGCTTAGTTTAGAGATAGAATAATATCGTGGATAGTTTAGAACCCTGTCACACCACCTTCTTAATTACCGCTTCTCTTTCACGTCCTTCGACTGAAAACTGTATTATATTATAGTTAACGGATAAGCATGTACACACCTCATGCAATCGATGGATATATTATAGCTAGTTGATACACACAAACAGCTACATCCATTAAATAAGATGTACAGAATAAAGTTACTTCTGGAAACTTTTCCTATGAGACACATCTATTTATTGGCGATTAAGAAAGAGCTCATTCTGGATACCCCTAATTATTAGACATCTTACAGTCCCCCTAAACAAATCGTGAACTCACGCTAATACACCTAGCTGTCCTCTAGTTTGTTCACGCACTTTGGCCGCGTGCACATCCACATCCAATGCGCGAGATGTGCGTGTACTACCCAGAGAAACTGTCCTTGACGTGAGTGATCCCATGTAACATGATCCCATGTAACACGACGCTGATACTACCTGCTGAACAACTTTCTTTATTCACATGGAATTGAGCATCGAGGGACTGTTTGGCGTACACGACAATGTGTATCGATTAACGCTCTTGGCTAAATCACAGCGGAACACCACTCTTACCATATCCCGCGTGAAGTGTAAGAACTGTACCGGATCAGGGTTGCAATAACCACTAGAGGTTAGTAAGAGCTGCCTTTTTGTTTGCCAGGATGGGTTCGTCTACCACCTGGGACGTCTTGGACTACTTTTGACGGATTAGGAGACAGAAGTGACGTTGTGGGCAGTTGTAAATAAACAAATGGTGAACATGAACACTTTTTTATTAATTCAACCTCGGCAGCTATTATCGTGCTCGCTCGTCTCTAGCACATTTTGGTATTGGCTCGTAATATTAATTTGCTCTCGGCTGAGCAGCAGAGACGGTGCAGCATGAGATGTGCAGTCGCTACAAAGGAGGTGCCACACTGAGCTGGAGGTGTCCGCACGCCAAGAGCTGAGTCGACATCAAAGTCTAAAGCCTGACGTGACCTGCTATGGAAACGAGGCAGAACATCAGTGTCCTCTCACTTCCGGCAGGTCTCTCTAGACCAAAAGCTGGGAGCAGCAATTGGCAGATGGTGGACTCCAGCAGCAGAGTGTAGGTTGCCAGGACTTGGGTAGTGAGGCAATGTCCATTAGTCCAGAGTCTGGCAGGAGCAGTGGTGGCAGCGACGTAGTTACAGCGTGAACTCCAAGGCTGCCTCGGCAGAACTCGTAGCGTTGAGTGATATGCGGCAGGCGCTGTGTGTGTTTCCCTGCTGCGCCGATCATGATGTACTGGGTTGGAGCAGCTGCTTCATATTGACTTCACGCAAGGAACTGCTTTTCTCCACCACTATTAAAATGTCACGAAAAGGGTCAGTGACTCCTGTCCATCTCTTATCACGTGGCAGTGCGTCAAATTGCAGAAGCTTCCTGATGTCCAAGGCCGCTGATAAATGGAATTCTGATGACACAGAAGCAGTTGCTTCTGCTGAGCTCCTGAACTAGCAGGTGCATCAGCCCATGGCGTCCAAAGCTTGGTGTCCCAACACTCTGTCCATAGTTCTTGCAGTTACCCTCCATTCTCCTAACTGCAGCCTGGTTCCCAGATTTCTATTGTCTGCAACATAAGAACTGTTCAGTTACACGTATTTACACGCTGGTGTCGTCTATCCTCTACTTCACCCATTTACATAATCTCACAACCATTGAGTCTCTATGATCACAGTAGCACTATCTTTACTTCATCTGGCAATTTTAGTCCTATTAGCAGCTACATCACTTCAAATCATGGGTAGTGAATGCGAATCGGGAACGCTTCCTAACTCACTATGTGGATACTAAAATTCAACTCTCCCACATTCTAACATAACATACAGACCATTAGTATATCGAATATATGTCTTGAATAATGTCTCAGCTGCTGGTGAATCTTGCAGGTTGCATGGCCGTGGTCCATCAAACTTTCTCGTTCCTAGCGTTTCGTCGAGACCTGCTCTGGACAGATTACAAGGTGCTGCTGGTTCATAGACCATGACCACAGAACCAAGGCTATTCACCAGCATTAATTAGATTGAATGATAGCTTACATGACATTGTTTCTGAGCTGTGACAACTGCTGCAAGAAAAATAGACGTATGTGCTCAATAGACAGCTTACCTCATTTTATGTAACACTTTTGAGAGCTGTTACACGTGAAACAGATATTTCTGCTTACCGTTCTCAAATCGCGTTCTTACCTTTCTCCTTCTGTGGTGGACAACCGGATATCTTATTTGTCCTGGTTCACCCAGAGCTTCGTTTCATCAAAGTACCACATCATGTTTTCATATACATGTTCATCCCACTTTTTAATATTTCATCATCATTGACCTTTATCAGTTCTTTGCGGAAATTAGTTTGGAGGGAACTGAATTTGTCTCAGTATCAGCAAGAAATGACTTGTACTGCACATCACCCTCAGACGGTATAATACACAGTTTTGCGCAATACAGGATGTTAAAAAAGTATTACACATTATGAGAAACGGCAGTATGGCCTAAAATAAGATTCAAATGTCCAGTATATATGGGCACTAAATACCGTAAGAGCTACGAGCAGTTGAACATCTTCGTTGCTGCGTAGCACACCTCTTCTACAGTAAGTTCTTTGCTATTACGAATGACCTACAGAATGCAGTAAACAAATGAGGACACATTCCTGTGTTATTGTCCACAGATGCCATAAACTTCAGTATTTTCAGTTTTGAGTATGGGCAGCGCATATATTAGCGGCAATGGAATCAGGCTGTGTTGTGACAAGTTTGTGAAATAATTTTACACTGCAGTTTTAAGTTTCCACTTACCAGCATAATAAAAGTCTATTATTCCACTCGGCGTATGGCAGACGCGATTTTCTTCTATGGTCTGCTAAATGTAAACAACTGTTTTGCCTGTGTGCTGTATGCTGCAAAATATCCACCTGCACAATTATTCATCCGTCTAAACCTACTAGCTGACTCTAGCACCATGACCCAACAACGGCGTGTCGTGGTACACATCACACCATTCCTATCCTAAAATTTTATACATGGCTGCACGTTCAAAGACCGTGAATAGTTACAACTGAAAGAAAACAGTCCTCGGTCACTATTTTTAACGAATTAACCGGGTTTCAACACTGCTAGGAGTGTCTTCCTCAGAATTTAAATCAAAGAATGGTCTATAACATGGTCACAGAATTATAACCCAAAACGTATGATACAGAGTATAAGTACAGAATCATCGTGAAAGACTGGCAGTACTTATATGTCATTTATAAAATAATAAATCGGCCAAAAGGGCATTAGTCACAAAGACATTTAAGATAAAAAACTGTGATGGCGAGCCACTAAGGGCTGCTCGTTACTTACGCGGTTACAGGTTGCTAACGGCCCTTTTGGCATATTTATTTTTTTATAAATGACATATAAGTACTGTCAGTCTTTCACGATGATTCTGTACTTATACTCTGTATCACACGTTTTTAGTCATAATTCTGTGACCATGTTATAGACCATTCTAGGATTTAAATTCTGAGGGAGACACTTCTAGCAGTGTTGAAACCCGGTTAATTCGTTAAAAATAGTGACCCAGGGCTGTTTTCTTTCAATTGTGTCATTCCTATCAGGTTGTGGAAGTGCTGGTAGTGCAACAAGTGTAAGAAGATCCTGGAACTACAATGTCAGTATGTGTTGTATATAGTGTCGGCGATCCTGCAGAGAGAGTTCCTTAGCCAGCACCACGTACGCTGTGTCCAAGGGCTTCGGCCACAAGCTGAGCTTTCCAGAATGAAGATCTGTCGGTGGATGTTGTGAAGATATGTTGAAGATGTACTTTTAACAATATAGTTACTGTTCACTGTGGAAGTTGGTTCCACGCTGGAAGGGATTGTCAATTTCCATAACATTCATTTGTGGGTTTACTTATTTCCACGCGTAGTTGAAAAAGCCAGGCATCATTGCCGATTTCCATTTACTCAATTACTGCATGAGCAGGAATTGTGGGCGATTGATATACAGGGCCTTATATAATACCAAACAGGTTCACTAGTGCAAGGTATCTTCAGAGCCTACCAAAAGAATTACCTGTCCTGCTAGAAGACGTAACATTCCATAACGGCCTGGGATGTAGTCCTTGCATGATGGAGCACAAGCCCATTTTTGTCGATAAGTCCGAGGACGCCTCACTCACCAGGCATACAATGAGCAAAGGATTTTTTTGGGATGGCCAGTAAATTGATCAGCACATTTCCCCGGACACTTGAAGTCTTTGGTGTATGCTCACTTTACTTTCTGTTTGATCGTCAGTGTTTTTACTGGTGTTCGACCCATCATGAATTCCTCTCCTTTGGGAACGTTTTCATGTCAGAGTAGTACTTGCAACCTACGTCCTGTATTTTTTTTCTGAACGTAAACTAAATTTCCGGTTTCCCCTACAGTTTTTACACTTTACAGCTCCTTCTAGTACCATGGAAGTTACTCCCTGTTGCGTTGACACACGTTCTATCATCCTGCGCCTTTCTTATTAGTAGTATTTCCCAAATATTCCTTTCCTCGCCGATTCTGTGGAGAACCTTCTCACTCCCTACCGTATCAGTCCACCTAATCCTGAAGATTCTTCTGTAGCATTATACCTTCTATTCCGGTTTTCCACTCCCCATCTTTCACTGCCATTCAATGCTATGCTCCAAACGTAAATTATCAGAAATATCTTCGTCAAATTTAGACTTATGTTTAATACTGGTAGGCCTTTCCGCCGGTGCCATTTTTTGTGTACTCATCATTCCGTCTGTCATTGGTTATTTTGCTTCCTATGTAGCAGGATTCCTTAACTTTATCTACGTCGTGATCTGGCATTCTGATGTTAAGTTTCTCGTTCTCCTCATTCGTGCTACCTAGCATTACTTTCGTTTTTCTGCGATTTAATCTCAGTCCATATTCTGCACTCATTAGACTGTCTTTTCATTCAATTGTTCTTGTAACTCATTAGACTGTCTTTTCATTCAAAAGTTCTTCTAATTCTTCTACACTTTCACCCTGGACAGGAACGTCATTAGCGAATCGTAAGATTGATATACTTTCGCCTTGAATGTTATTCTCCACCGATGCTTACAGATTACAGGAACGCGTCATGAATGTCTGTCATGCATTTGTGACCGACCTGGAGGGAGTCTTACTGAAGCATGCCTTATTACGAATGGGGACCATACTGAGCACGTTCTTTAGCAACGACTCTCAAGTGAAGATCATATGCGAAAGCAAGAAGCACTTCTGTTTCACAGTAGCAGAATAAACGTTTCTTAACTGCATCCTGTAGGTCGTTCGTAATAGCAGACTGCTTGCTATAAGAGAGATGTGTGGCACAACAGCGAAGATGAACTAGGGCTCGTCGGTCTTAACGCATGTATTTCCGTGCCCACGTTTACCGTATATTTGTTTTTTACTTAGGTGCATTCTAACGCTTCTAAAACTATCGAACTTTAGTACCTTGCATGTTGAGCAGGTGTCTTTACTTTTAATGCGCCGCAATCTTCTACAATATATTCTCAAACGTCAACACCGCTCTCGGACGTTCAATATTATCGCGCTATACTACATATTGTGTAATAATTATCCAGTTTGTGAATGCCCCTTAAGGAGCACTATCGTTTAAACAGCGCAATGAAATGCTGAGGGAAGCACCGTATGTAACTTAGCGCCAGCCATGTCAGCGCGTCTGCCCAGCGTAAATGCCAATAGACCGCAGACTGGGCGGTCAGCGCAGTGCAGGTTCAGCAGTGTTTGTGCTCAGCCGCAGGGCGCTATACGGCCTGGTAATGGGCAATCGTCAACAGACGTAGCGAACACATCACGCGCCCCGCTGCCCGTAGGCTACTTGCAAATGAGCGGCCGTAGCGCCAACCTCGGCATGCTGGGCTCCTGGTTAGTGTTAAGCGTATAAGCGAGGCCTCATTACGAGTGTCTGGTTGGACGATGATGGTACTTCACGTAACAGTCCCAGAACTGGCGGTTCCATAACTTGACTACCCGATGCCTGATTAACATATTGAACGTTAGATAAGTAAATCACAGCATTATATGTGATGTACTCGCAACTCTAAGCAGTTCCAGATGAGGACAGTAACAAGATGGTACAAACCGTAAGAATTAATTTTTGTGGTTTATTTCAGAATTTTCTCCAATGTACTATTCGTTCCTTTTGACAGTTATTTGACATCAGTGCAACGTATTTTCATTAACCCACGTGTAAAAGTGTTGACCTCTGTGTCTATTACTCAACACACAGAAACGTGACAGCACGGTGACGAATTAGCGTTCACTTCCTGCTTATCTACTACTGTGATTCTGTTTCTGTTATTAGACGTACGAGTGCAAAAATGTCATAGAATAGAAGTTTACATGCGAATGAAATAAACTTCCCACCCCAACTGAGTTTCTCAAAGCGTTAGGATAGCCGAACTCCGTGTGATCTTCGACGTACAGAACTCACTGTGATACAAGGCTACTACTTATTTTCGTGCTACGAAACAAGTATCAGCGAGTACCATGTGCTGTGTCACGGGCACGGTGTACATTCCCGTTTACTTTCGTTCGACAAGAGGAAAAAGGTTTGTGTATGTAGTGCTATGTGTATAACACCTTAGGTATGTTGTTTTAACAATGTTTTAGATACACGATTTGTCGTAAGCGAAAACGAGACTAATGCACGACGTAGTATCGAGGCAACAACTGGTCAGTGCCGAAACGAGACATGTAATGACACTGTGGAGCAGCCGGCCACCTCTCGAGTTTGCTGAAGACCACCATAATGATGAAATAATTGTCAAAAGTTCAGGAGGCGTTACGTGTTTGCTCGTGTTGACTGTTCCAAACGACTTTTGGTTGAGAAAGGTAGGCAATCCATATATGAACTTCACATGAGTCAGTTCGTCAAAAGACGACAGGTCATAGTCCGTCTCAGCTGAGGTTTCGTATATGGTCTGGTGGCGGAAGACTCTCTCGTAAACAGACTTACGAATTCGGTAAGTCAAATGTTGTGAAGAGTCTACTGCTAATTGACCTAGTCGTGAAATTTTTCTCCCAAGACCGATGTAGACTGACTTCGTTGGAGTAGGTTCCGCTGATAGTGTTTTCTCCATCGAATTGCTTAGTACTGGCAAGGGCGATCTTTATTGACTAATTGGACTTTCTGGGCAGAAATGATGATGATTCATGACCTACTTGTATCGTGGTAGGAACTGTTGTAAGCCAAGTCTTCGTTTGGTGGTAGTTATTGGAGCAATGAAGTGTATCGTAAGCTATCCGAATTTTCTTCGTATCATACTCTTAGTTGGCTGATAGCACTTCCTGAGATAACTGGATTGTTGCTCTTATTCTGTAGGGGAACTGGGTGCTTTTTTGGTGCCTCGAGCGATATGCTGACTGGAGTATTGTTGGGTGTAGAGGTAATAGCAGATTACAATAGGAATTATGTGGCTTTTTAATATTGATTTACTCCACAATCATTTGACCTGATCGTACCCTTCAAAACAGAGATTATTAAAGGGGAATGGCAAATTTTCATTTAAGAAATAGTAGATGGTCGTGAATCATCAACGGTTGAAGAGGCATAGCTTTGTTGAATAGTATAACTTTCACCGACCAAAGAGGCGATGGCGCATAGGATCGTTTTTTGTCTATGTATCCTGACGGTTCGCGTGGGAAATTATTAGTTTTGTTGCTGGCACTCGCATACGAGCTACATTTGATTGCACTGAAATATCTAAAGTTGGAAGTAAAAGAGGCTACGTGGATTAGCAAGTATAAAGCAAAATAAACAGTTTGTGTTGATCGTTAATTTCAGTAAAGAGACGCATTTTTATTTTTAGAAAGAAATGTTTTGATACGACGCTCTAAGTAAGCGTAATTTTTCTAAGACAAAAGATTTTCACAAATTTAACTCTTGCCTCGAAAAGCTGAAGTCATCAGTAGTGATAAATCATATCTACTAAAAGTGGCAAAACCTGCCAGAACAGCCAATAAATGAAATTCTTAAATGCAGAATAAGGAGTATTCATATCTTTGGTCAGTGAAAAGTCAGTCGGTCGAATGTTTTGTTATTAACATAGCTAAAGCGAGGACGGGAAGTTGTGGCAGTGAGATGCTTTCGTGCAAATGCGTGACGTGTTGTCGTTAGTGTGCTAGTCGTTCGTTTGGTGGACATTGAGTTTTATTTTTGCCGTCATGTTATGTAATTTCTTAGCGGTGGTTGATTCTTCTTGTCGTTAAGTAATTTTGGTAAGATTTCGACTAATAAAGAGTTTCGTTTATTAATTATACGTTACAAGTATTTTATTTATGTGCTGTTTGCCCATTCATACGTAAGTGGTGACCCGCGACTAAGGATTTTTCAGGACTTTTGAGGGTCGGCGTAAGTCTACTGGAAATCTAATGAATTTGAACAATAAATGGCGACATCAAACGATGTCGTCCAATAATGGAAGAAATTCCCAGGCTGAATACTGTAACAGAAACCTTGCATCCTTAGGAAGTACAAACTTTAAGCAGATGACGAACTAAAGAAATGACATTGGTTCAACAACGCCAGTACAGCCCAGGAAAGCAACACAGTCAGAAACGGTGATAACCGCTGCAACATGGCCACAGGGAGAAACAGCAATGGATATATCCGCTCGTTTCAGCATTTCACCCATTCAACAGCTGCAATTACATGTTCCTTCATTTATGCCTCCACAATCATATATAATACATGGTTCACAGTAACGCAAAATCTATTTCAACAACAGGCAGCTCACTTTGGTGGTATGTCACCTTGACCAACACACCTCGGCGTTAATACAGGACGTTATTGTGAATTCGACTACAGATGGAGCGTACGACAGACTGAAAGTACTCGTATCTCGGTGAATTAAGTTAGGCGACGCAAGATGCAGTAAGGTACTGTATCAAGAGAAATGGAGAGGTAGGACCCCGTTGGAACACTGGTGACACTTACGCAATCTGGTAAATAATTAAACAGTCATTCACTCGATGCTGTTATATGTATGGCATACAGTGCAAGTAAGGACTGCGGTAATCACAAGTGAAGAAAGATCAGCTCACAAACTACTGCTTCCCGTGGGCAGAACCTATCAGACGCACGAGCCAACTTCAACACTCGCAATAATTTAGACGGACTCCGCGCACGATAACCATCATGGTCAGCAAGACGGAGCAGGATCCACAACCGTAAACTGCGCCGCAGTGGAACCACGATTTCATCTAGCATTTCAAACTGCACACGCAAGAGCGACAACAGGTTTACAATCATACGCGATAGTGGGCTACGCGTGACACACGAAGTCGGGAAGAGCATGAACATAACGTGAAGTAGGTACCAGGAAAGTTGTGGGAGATACACTGCTAGATGCCCACCACTGTGCTCCTACCTGGAGAGCCAAGGTACATAATCGTACATTAATAGCACTGTGTCTTCATTTCACCATTAGCAACTATCACTACATATATCTCTTTGTGCTTCAATGGGGTTCTTAATACTACAAAAACATATATTCACAAGGTTTATGGTGGATATCGGGCCTAAATCAGCTCGCTTCCTGTCCGCCATGTATTACACAACGAACGAGACGTATAGCCACGTGTGAAAGCAGTGAATAATTCTGTATGGACATGGTCTTGTGTTCCCCTCATGAACCATGGACCTTGCCGTTGGTGGGGAGGCTTGCGTGCCTCAGCAATACAGATGGCCGTACTGTAGGTGCAACCACAACGGAGGGGTATCTGTTGAGAAGCCAGACAAACGTGTGGTTCCTGAAGAGGGGCAGCAGCCTTTTCAGTAGTTGCAGGGGCAACAGTCTGGATGATTGACTGATCTCGCCTTGCAACACTAACCAGACCGGCCTTGCTGTGCTGGTACTGCGAACGGCTGAAAGCAAGGGGAAACTACAGCCGTAATTTTTCCCGAGGGCATGCAGCTTTACTGTATGGTTAAATGATGATGGCGTCCTCGTGGGTAAAATATTCCGGAGGTAAAATAGTCCCCCTTTCGGATCTCCGGGCGGGGACTACTCAAGAGGACGTCGTTATCAGGAGAAAGAAAACGGGCGTTCTACGGATCGGAGCGTGGAATGTCAGATCCCTTAATCGGGCAGGTAGGTTAGAAAATTTAAAAAGGGAAATGGATAGGTTGAAGTTAGATATAGTGGGAATTAGTGAAGTTCGGTGGCAGGAGGAACAAGACATTTGGTCATGTGAATACAGGGTTATAAATACAAAATCAAATAGGGGTAATGCAGGAGTAGGTTTAATAATGAATAAAAAAATATGAATACGGGTAAGCTACTACAAACAGCATAGTGAACGCATTATTGTGGCCAAGATAGACACGAAGCCCATGCCTACTACAGTAGTACAAGTTTATATGCCAACTAGCAATGGAGATGATGAAGAAATTGATGAAATGTATGATGAGATAAAAGAAATTATTCAGGTAGTGAAGGGAGACGAAAATTTGATAGTCATGGGTGACTGGAATTCGAGAGTAGGAAAAGGGAGAGAAGGAAATATAGTGGGTGAATGTGGATTGGGGGAGAGAAATGAAAGAGGAAGCCGTCTGGCAGAATTTTGCACAGAGCATAACATAATCGTAGCTAACACTTGGTTCAAGAATCATAAAAGAAGGTTGTATAAATGGAAGAATCCTGGAGATACTAGAAGGTATCAGATAGATTATATAATGGTAATACAGAGATTTAGGAACCAGGTTTTAAATGGTAAGACATTTCCAGGGGCAGATGTGGACTCTGACGACAATCTATTGGTTATGAACTGTAGATTAAAATTGAAGAAACTGCAAAAAGCTGGGAATTTAAGGAGATGGAACCTGGATAAACTGAAAGAACCAGATGTTGTATAGAGTTTCAGGGAGAGCATAAGGGAACAATTGACAGGAATGGGGGAAAGAAATTAAGTAGAAGAAGAAAGGGTAGCTTTGAGGGATGAAGTAGTGAAGGCAGCAGAGGATCAAGTACGTAAAAAGACGAGGGCTAGTAGAAATCCTTGGGTAACAGAAGAAATATTGAATTTAATTGATGAAAGGAGAAAATATAAAAACGCAGTAAATGAAGCAGGCAAAAGGGAACACAAACGTGTCAAAAATTAGATCGACAGGAAGTGCAAAATGGCTAAGCAGGGATGGCTAGAGGACAAATGTAAGGATGTAGAGGGTGGCCTCACTAGGGGTAAGATAGATACTGCCTACTGGAAAAATAAAGAGACCTTTGAAGAAAAGAGACCCACTTTTATGAATATCAAGAGTTCAGATGGAAACCCAGTTCTATGCAAAGAAGGGAAAGCAGAAAGGTGGAAGGAGTATATAGAGGGTCTATACAAGGGCGATGTACTTGAGGACAATATTATGGAAATGGAAGAGGATGTAGATGAAGATGAAATGGGAGATATGATACTGCGTGAAGAGTTTGACAGAGCACTGAAAGACCTGAGTCGAAACAAGGCCCCAGGAGTAGACAACATTCCATTGGAACTACTGACGGCCTTGGGAGAGCCAGTCGTGACAAAACTCTACCATCTGGTGTGCAAGATGTATTAGACAGGCGAAATACTCTCAACTTCCAGAAGAATATAATAATTCCAATCCCAAAGAAAGAAGGTGTTGACAGATGTGAAAATTACCGAACTATTAGTTTAATAAGTCACAGCTGCAAAATACTAAAGCGAATTCTTTACAGACGAATGGAAAACTGGTAGAATGTGACCTCGGTGAAGATCAGTTTGGATTCTGCAGAAATGTTGGAACACGTGAGGCAATACTGACCCTACGACTTATCTTAGAAAATAGTTTAAGGAAAGGCAAACTTACATATCTAGCATTTGTAGACTTGGAGAAAACTTTTGACATTTTTAACTGGAATACTCTCTTTCAAATTCTAGAGGTGGCAGGGGTAAAATACAGGGAGCGAAAGGCTATTTACAATTTGTACAGAAACCAGATGGCAGTTATAAGAGTCGAGGGGCATGAAAGGGAAGCAGCGGTTGGGAAGGGAGTGAGACAGGTTTGTAGCCTTTCCCCGATGTTATTCAATCTGTATATTGAGCAAGCAGTAAAGGAAACAAAAGAAAAATTCGAAGTAGGTATTAAAGTCCATTTAGATGAAATAAAAATGTTGAGGTTCGCCGATGACATTGTAATTCTGTCAGAGACTGCAAAGGACTTGGAAGAGCAGTTGAACGGAATGGACAGTCTCTTGAAAGTAGGGTATGATATGAACATCAACAAAAGCAAAACGAGGATAATGGAATGTAGTCGAATTAGGTCGTGTGATGCTGAGGGAATTAGATTAGGAAAGAAGACACTTATAGTAGTAAAGGAGTTTTGCTATTTGGGGAGAAAAATAACTGATGATGGTCGAAGTAGAGAGGATATAAAATGTAGACTGGCAATGGCAAGGAAAGCGTTTCTGAAGAAGAGAGATTTGTTAACATCGAGTATAGATTTAAGTGTCAGGAAGTCGTTTCTGAAAGTATTTGTATGGAGTGTAGCCAAGTATGGAAGTGATACATGGACGATAAATAGTTTGGACAAGAAGAGAGTAGAAGCTTTCGAAATGTGGTGCTACAGAAGAATGCTGGAGATTAGATGGGTAGATCACATAACTAATGAGGAGGTGTTGAATAGGATTGGGGAGAAGAGGATTTTGTGTCACAACTTGACAAGAAGAAGTGACCGGTTCGTAGGACATGTTCTGAGGAATCAAGGGATCACAAATTTAGCATTGGAGGGCAGCGTGGAGGGTAAAAATCGTAGAGGGAGACCAAGAGATGAATACACTAAGCAGATACAGAAGGATGTAGGTTGCAGTAAGTACTGGGAGATGAAGAAGCTTGCACAGGATAGAGTAGCATGGAGAGCTGCATCAAACCAGTCTCAGGACTGAAGACAACAACAACAACATGGCCTTGTGTGATATCTGATACATTGGAACCTGTATTGGTTCCTGATTTTCTAACACATTTCGTGTTGGTGGTTGACTTACAGGGAAAACGTTTGTTAAATCTGACAGAGAACAGTGCAGTATTAGGCAATAAAGGGCATACAACGTACGAGAAGTTTTAAGTGATTGGCTACGCTGTATCTGAGGAAGCGCTTAAAAGAGAGGAAAAGCAGAAACTTTCAGAGAACCGGTCACCAGGAACAACTGACGATTCGACTAAATAGCCCTCCTGCAAAGGAATTGAACACAGTATGATATACTATACCATACAACGCCACGACGACCACATTTATGATGAGGAATGATAATTTATTGTACCAGAGAGGCTGACAGAATAAAAGGTGATATTCTAAGAAATATAACGGTCGGTAGCCAGATAGGCAGTGGTTTTCGCCCATACATTTAGTACGCACGAAGCACAGATTCTGGAGGCAGTGTGGGGACTACCCGGCATTTAACTCAAGGACCTCACCAGATAGCTACCTATTACATAACATTCAGGACTTCACATGTGTTTTAGCATGTGGGAAAACTTTTAGGGTTCTTAACTGCAAGAAAGGTTACAACCAGGTACCAGTAGCTACAGGAGACCTTCTGAAGAGAACATTTATTACACCATTCGGGTTATTTGAGCTTTTATTTACGCTTTTCGACCTTAAGAAAGCAGCACAGGTTTGGCAGCATTTTTTCGACGAAGTGCTAAAGAGATTGATATTTCTTTTTTATTTTTAATTTTGCTTATGTTGCTGACCTTTTGGTGCTGTCACCAGATTCTCAAATGTATGAACAACATCTGGTCAAGTTCGCAAGCGACTCTTTGACCAAGTAGTGGTTCAAAAATGGTTCAAATGGCTCTGAGCACTATGGGACTTAACTGCTGAGGTCATCAGTCCCCTAGAACTTAGATTTAATTAAACCTAACTAACCTAAGGACATCACACACATCCATGCCCGAGGCAGGATTCGAGCCTGCGACCGCAGCGGTCGCACGGTTCCACACTATAGCGCCTAGAACCGCTCGGCCACACCGGCCGGCACCAGGCAGTGGTGTTAAACGAAAATAAATACGTCATGCACAAGAACCAAGTCACTTTTCTCGGATATACTGTATTGTCAGAGGGAATATTGCTTCTGGCAGAGAATAGGCAGTGATACAGTCGCTACCAAAGCCAGCAAACTGCCACGAGCTACACAATACATGAGAGTAAGAAATTGTTATTGACTTCATCTGCCAGCAGTGGCTACAGTGAAAGCCCTACTCACCGATTCAATCTTGGGGCGCAGTGCTGTCAGCGACTGGTTAAGTGGACACCAGAAACTGTCAAAGCATTTAGTGATCTTCAAGCAAGACTCAGCCATTCAGTGTTGCTCGCTCACTCAATTCACTATGAGCAGTTAGTTGTTGTTGTAGACCCGAGTGAGTCAGCAACCAGGACAGCACTTACTAGCTTATAGAAGTGCAATGGCAGCCAGTGCAGTTTTCCTCAAAAGAAACAAATGTATCACAAGAGAAGTGGAGCTTCTATGAGAGAGAGTCGTTGGCGATCTATGAAGCTGTAAAAGAAGCTAGATCAGTGATCATGTTTGCAGACCACAAAATCATAAAATCTGCCCTCAAAAACACTAGCGATTAATTCTCAGCTAGACAGTTACCTATATTGAGTTTGTAAGCCAGTTTACGACACATATACACCACGTAAGAGGAACAGAGAATTTAGTGACGACTATGTTTCGCGTATTTTTGGGATTTCAGAGATTATAATGATAATCTCGTGATGGAACAGGTAGTGGATTCAGAATTACAGCAACTATTAAACGACCCATTTACAGGTCTGCAGTTCGAACAAAATCCAGTGCCTAACTCTAAGCTGAAGCAAAGTTTCTCAAGGCAAGCCAAGACCATTAGTTTCAGGGGAGTCCCAAACACCAGCATGCTGCAGTGTACGCTGCCTCTCCCACCCAGGGGCCATGCTTGTGCAGATCGCTCTGTGTGGCCCACTATGAAAAGAGACACGTGCCTTTGAGTACTTTCCTGTGTACCTTGTCAACAAAGGAAAGAGGCACGTCATATACATTGCATGGGGGCTTAATTATTTAAAATGCAAATAATTTTAGTAGCTGTATGTCCGGTTATGAATTCTCGTAACCGGTTGGCCCTGAGTAGTATTAGTACGCAATCTGACTGTATAGAATAACAACAAAGAATGAAAGGAAATTTCCGTTAACACAATTAATTAATTAAGTCCCTAGCAACTATAAAGCTACGAAACAACAAAACACAAGTGTAACTGTTCTGTGTGTGGAAGTGTGATTCAACGTACACATCTGGTACGGCTCTTCCTCGATACGACAAGATATTTTAAACACCATTTACAATGAAGTAATTAAAAAAACCAGACATACTATAATTGCACATAGAAACCAGAATTACAGTCTAATACATGAACACAAGCAGGATGCTTTGTTGACTGACCCTGTGACCAAGAGGCATTGTTATTTAGGAAATTTGAAATAAAAATTTTTTTTTACCTTCATATATAGTCACGAAAAATACACTGTGATCATTGCAACATCCCCAATCACACAACATCTGCTGTCTCGTCCAACAGAACAACTGCACACTACATGCCCTCAACTAGTACAGCTCTCGACATCCTCTCAACAAGCACTGCTCACAGCAACCTCTGAACTACTACTTCCCCAGTGGAGGCGGCGGAAAAATACTCTGTGGCGCAATCTCTGGCGCTGTGACTCTGTGTAGCCACCTTTCAACATGCTATAGTGGAAATTTTCAAGGTACCTTTGCTAGATCCACACAATTTCACGTGGACTTGGTTGGATCTCTTCCAGAGCCAGAGGGTTGCAGTTATTTATTTATGGCAATATATATGTGTACAAAGAGGGCACATGCAACTACAGTGAATACGTTTCTGTGTGTGAGAGTCGCACGTTTTGATTAGCCCATCATGTTATCACTGATCAAAGATGTCAGTTTGAGTTCCGATTGTTCATAGAGCTGCTAGATCGGTGCTATTTCGAATGCCACCACAAGACTAGCTATCATTCCATCACTAATAATATGGTGGAGTGGTGGCACACGACTCTGAAAGTTGCACGGATGGGTAACCAAGAGAGACAGATGGAAGTATTACCGTTAGTGTTGTTAGACCTGCGAACAGCTCACAACCCCGACTCTGGTGCGTCAATGGCTGACATGGTTGATAGCCAACTGCTGCAGACCCTGGCAGACTATTCAGTATCAATCTCACCACCAAATTCAGACTGTTTTACACCGTGTTTGCAGCAGGTAAAACGTCACTGCACAATTACACGTTGCCCACTGCCTTCCCGCCATTGCAACCGTCAGGTGTTTGTACACAAAGACTTACACAATTGCTCTCACTTAAAGGTACGAACCAACCCAGACCAGTCGTTCTTACAACCACTGTATACTGGCCTTTCCAGGTGTTGGGTAGGGACGAGCACATTGTGAACATATTACAAAATGGCGTTTCTACGAAGGTATCAATTGAACGCGTCAAGCCAGCAAGGATTTTACCCTTGCCGACTTCAGACAACGTACCTGTGAATCAACAAACAGTGAACAGAGAATTAACTGAAAGGACACGTGGCATGTCGACCGAGACAGAAGCACACCTGAGAGAAGCATCAACACCGCAAACCACAGATCGCTGCTCCCGAGACACCCGATACACACAAGAGCCGTCCGTTAGATTAAATTAGATTATCAAAAGATTCCAGAGGATCCGCACTTTATGGGGATTCTGTGTGGCAGTGATACTTGTTCTTGCACTTGTGCGACATAATTTAGCGTACTTTGATGAATGGTGGTGTTTATGTCTACCATCATGTTATTTAATTTCTTTGTGTTGATTGATTCTTCTTGCCATTATGTAATTTTGCCAAGATTTGAACTCATAAAGAGTTAATTCATTACATACTGTGTGTACTCTATTTATGTGATGTGGGTCGATGCATACAGTGTGTTTAATCTCTAACTAAGGAGAAATATACCCATGGGAATAGAAATGAAATCATTCTAAATCGCTGTTTGAGTTTTGTACAGAAAGGTAGTCGTTGATTATCTAATCTTCTCCATAGATGTTTTGTGTGAGCACGGATAATAAGAGAAAGCAACACATTAACCAACCAACAAAACTGCAGATATTCTGAATGAAGGAACATCATTCCCATAACGAAAGAAAATATTTCCATAGGACTGAAACCACAATTAATTATTTTAGAATGAGAGATCAATTTTACCTATACCAATTATAAGAGAGAGATATTGTGCACCGGATTAAATCGCTGATACTTAGAGACAGTTCTGTACTATCTGAGAGCGAGCTCACGCAGAGATATCATTATTTGCTGCGGTTGAATATATCACATTAAACAAAGGAGAGCAATTTCATATAATACGTTAGAAAGCATTTTGAAGTAAGTAACCAACGTCATATTATGTTCCCTCCTTGTGCCATGCAACATTTGTCCCACAAACTTTTCAGTTACTATCGTACTATCCGAGTGATTCCAGGTGGCAATAGTTAGTGACCCACCCTGTATATTCTTGTGTATGAAGGTATACACTTCGCTGTCTGTTGTGTACATAGTTCCGCGTAGTCAGCACGTACACAACTTTCCCAACAGAGCGCGCCCCGCTAAGCACAACAGCGCAGGCGCAGCGCTCGTCCATCTCCGCACTACGAGATGGCGCTGTCTTAGAGACGGACCAAATTCTGCTTCCGTCGATTCACGTATTAATATGTCTCGCAGCTAATGAGATTGCTGCTAACGTACAACCTTTTCTCCTCGCGGATCACACTCGCGCAGTGATACCTGAATGCTCGAGGTATTATAACGAGTGTACAGACCTCCGATTAATCAGTCTGCATTAGTCTGCATTGGTCTGCATTTGTCTGTAGTCAAGTTTCAGTCTGCGCCTAGTAAGATTACCATATTCCTGTACATAGCCATGAAGAGAAATTCATAGACACTTTGTCAAGTATCAGAGATATGTGAGAATAAGATTATCGTACCAAGACCAAAGGAACTTCAGATTGTCAATTGTAAATAGCATCCAGAATCAAGTTAAGTAAGGTTTATGATTTTTATTATTTTAATAAATGTGTGTGAAAATTAATCAAGTTCTGTTTAAAGTTGGTCACCGTCAATCTGCTACTCTATGCGTGCAAGTGGCATTTCTATCGTCTGACCTAACGGCAGAAGATAAACACGCCATAATAAGACCACGAGACATATTGCTGACACTTGCCTACTTCGCTAGAGCGACAAGTCAAATAATCTGATGGTGTGTGTACCGAAGGCCTAACAGTACGCACACCACACTGTCGTAATCGATGTGTTTACTTACTGCACAACTTTTATTCAGTAACTGTTAGGAGACCAAGCAACCCTGGAATCCAACGAGGCATTCGGGACGACGACGGTTCAATCCCGCGTCCGGCCATCCTGATTTATGCTTTCCGTGTTTTCCCTAAATCGCTCCAGGCAAATGCCGGGATGGTTCCAATCAAAGGGCACTGCTGACTTCCTTCCCCGTCCTTCCCTCATCCGATGAGACCGATGACTTTGCTGTCTGGTCTCCTTCCCCAAACCAACCAACCAATCCAACGCGAAGAGCTAGGCTAGACGGATAACAATAACATCTATTGTAATTCCTGTACATATAATTACATTAATTACTTCTGGAGCGCTGCTTGGCAGGTGTATCTGAGTGATAGTGCAACAAAGGCTAGTTAAACAAAGTGTGACATTTTGTACAGTGGTTCACTCTTTTATAATATCTCAAATATAAACTGAACACAGCTTTACATACCGCCACTGTAGAATCAGCAGCAAGCTAGTCTACAAGTATATTGGTAGTCATTGGCAGCACAGTGTTCACCACTACCATCCGTATAATACGGTGTCCATTGTATGCCGTGTTTGTAGATGCATACGGAAGTTTCGATTCACTAGTCGCATACGTGTCTTGTCACAGCAGTAAGTGACGTACGAGGCGAAACGTCAGGGTATCAGCAAAGTATTTTCCACAGACCAGTCATTTTGTCTACTGGATCTTCTCCGCCACACATTTACACCATCCCTCTCCACTCTTACTAATTTCCGGTTCTTGGCTCCACATATCCATTATTTTTGTTCATGTACTGGTCTTGTTTTCAAAGTTCTTCAATTCTCATGAATGTATAGTGCACATTCAAGCACATGTTTTTAGATTTTCGTTATACTACAATGAGTAATACCTGTTACGACATTCTATGAATTATGTTGCTAAACATCAGAAATTTATTAAAGTTATAAACGTTTAAATCTGCCGCGCAGAGTAGGGTGTCGTCCTTAGCGTAAGTTAATGTACCGGATGATCAAAAAGTTAGTATAAATTTGAAAACTGAATAAATCACGGAATAATGTAGATAGAGAGGTACAAATTGACACACATGCTTGGAATGACATGGGGTTTTATTAGATCCCAAAAAATACAAAAGTTCAAAATATGTCCGACAGATGACGCTTCATCTGATCAGAATAGCAATAATTAGCATAACAGAACAAGACATAGCAAAGATGATGTTCCTTACGGGAAATGCTCAATATGTCCATCATCATCGCTCAACAATAGCTGTAGTTGAGGAATAATGTTATGAACAGCACTGTAAAGCATGTCCGGAGTTATGGTGAGGCATTGGCGTCGGACGTTGTCTTTCAGCATCCCTAGAGATGTCGGTCGATCACGATACACTTGCTACTTCAGGTAACCCCAAAGCCAATAGTCGCACGGACTGAGGTCTGGGGACCTGGGAGGTCAAGCATGACGAAAGTGGCGGCTGAGGAAACGATCATCACCAAACGACGCGCGCAAGAGATCTTTCACGCGACTTGCAATATCTGGTGGAGCGCCATCCTGTATAAACATCGTACGTTCTAGCAGGTGTTTATTAGCCAGGCTGGGGATGATGCGATTCTGTAACATATCGGCGTACCTCTCACACATCACGGGAGCACTTAAAAAACCAGAATCACGCATTTCCTGGAAGAAAAGAGGCCCGATAACTATTTTTGTTTTGTTTTCTTGGTTCTAATAAACCCCCATGTTATCCCAAGCATATATGCAAATTTTTACCTCTCTATCTACATTATTCCGTGATTTATTAAGTTTTCAAATTTATATTGACTTTTTGATCACCCTGTAAGTTAGGTTAAGTATTGTGTAAGCTTAGGGACCGATGACCTCAGCAGTTTGGTCCCATAAGACCTTACCACAAATTCCGAAAAAAATTATTTCTCACCCCGAAAAAATAGAGTTCTTAATCAACTGTTTAGTTGTTTTCGGGTCTGCCGTCCTGGTATACATTTAGATCCATACTTCATATTACTATAGCACGACGACAGAGGGTGATAATGGAGCAGGCTATGGAACTTTAATTTGTTGGCTGCAATTTTGAAGGGGAAGAAGACTACAACAATGCATCTAGAGTTGATGGAAAAGTACGGCAACAGTGGTCCATCATCTGACAAACTGATTAGCTGATACCGAGGTTGCGAGTGTGTTCACACAAGTCGATTAATGATGAAGAACAAAAGGCAGAACATATTTGTAAGATGAACTGCGAACTGGAAGGGAACTAGAAGCCCTGGTGCTTAAAGGCCAGCGTATAACAGCTGAGGTGATAGTGGAATAGTGACAAGTGGTCATGGATAACATTTCAACTTAATGTCCGACATTTTGTACACGACGCAGAACACCGCCCAATACGCTCCTTACACGCCTTCAAAAAGTTCGCCGACATTTGGCTTCAGTGGAATTGTCGCTGGTTTGTGGCCAATACAGGTGACGTCTTCATCCGACCAGTCGCCATGAACGAGTCATGAGCTGTTCACAGCTGCCTCGAAATAAGTATAGTAATTAGAGCATAACTACCGCTCAAAACCGCAAAGACCAGACATCATCAGGCAATGCTATTTTGTCGAAAACTGCTATCTTGAGACCGTGGCTGTGTATGTAAAATACAGGTTGATTCTTTCAGACAATTTAATGGCAGCCAGCCACTTTTTAGTTGCTGTTATCGTCTCTGCAAGAATCAACATATATCATCAAGCAAGGCAGTGCTGGGTCTGTTTTGGATTGCCATGATGTGGTGTTCGCGGAATGTGCTCGTTAGCGACAGATATAACAGCAGTATCCCTTGATGGAATTACTGGAAGCTGTCACAACGTAACAGGAAGACGTCCAGAAGTTTCTCTATGGGAAAGCTCCGATTCCTCTGCACAAGATACAATCACGCTTGCAGCCTCCCGAGGCTATAAAATTTAGCGTCACAACCCTTGTTCTCATAAATGTCTATGTGTGACCTTTCTCTTTCCTTGGAGAAATAGTCTATTGCGTGCCGTTAAATTTCCTCAATGACGTCCACATAAAATTCGATGTCGAGCGCTTTCTGAATGGCTAAGCTGCAGGCATCTACAGTAAAGCCTATAGTAGAAATACGAGTGAGTAACACAGGGTATATATATATATATATATATATATATATATATATATATATATATATATATATATATTGTAGCCTCCCCACAATAAAATATAATTATGTGTAGCATTGACATTTAGCGTAACCTCCCAATAAAAAAAATAATTATATACCATTCACATTTAGCATAACCTGCCAACAGACCAATTCCATAATGTACCAATAGTAAAAATGTGACTAATCTCTCAATAGAATTGTGGCTCACTTATAACCTTTCAATAATTGACATGAATTTAAAATGGTGTTCATTGTATCTTAAAGATTTCATAGTGCATACAGACAAAATTCTACTTTCGTTAGGAAAACAATCACACATACACAAAAAATGGAAAATGTGCACAGTATGATGTCCAACGACAAGAAAAGCGACCTGCTAACCTTACCTTGCCGGGCTCTTGCCAAGAAAAAATATGGTGATTGCCCTTGCTTTTTCTGGTTCTCAAAGTTTCGACGTGTACTACATTGGGGTGAGGAATGCTGCGAATTCTATATGGACCTGCGTTGGATAAATAGTGTGTGCGTACTAATATCTTATGCCCAATGTGAAACTTACGGCGAGTGCAAACCTGTTTTTTCTGTCTTCTCCGGCGCTCTGCGCCACATTTGATGTTGTTGAGCGCAGCGTCAATTATTTCATGGTGGCGTAGTCGACGAGATGTAGGAAAGGATACTAATTCTTTAATTCTGTTAGGTGGTTCAACGCTTTTCAATATAACAGTCGGAGATAGCATAGTAGATTCATTTGGTATGGAGTTAATAACATCCTGGAATGAGAGTATGTGTGTATCCCAATCAAAATGTTTTCAATGGCAGTATATTATACATAGTTTACCAATTTCTTTCATCAGTCGTTTACAAGGGTTCGAAGAAGCGGGATACCTGGATATATAGATCGGCGAAATGTTTCTAGCTCGTAACATAAGTGTCCATATTGCAGATCGAAATTGTGGTCCATTGTCGGAAATTACTTTCAATACATGCCCTACATGAAATAAAAAATGTTTTACAAATGCATTCGAAATAGTTTTAGCAGTAGGTTTGCGTAACGGGGTGAAGGTAACAAATTTCGAAGTGAGTTCAACAGCGACAAAGATGTAACAAAAATCTGTATTAGATCTGGGAGTCGCACCAAAAATGTCTACATCGGCCGTATGTCTCCATTTAATCGGTACAATGGGATGTAACGGATGAATATGTGTAGTCGTGTCTGATTTAGCTTTCTGGCAGATTTTACATGACGCTAAAACTCGTCTAATACGTTTCTCCAAGTTGGGAAAATAACAGTTCTGTCTAACTATAAAAAAAAAATTATCTGGCTCCATAATGTGCGTAACTTAAATGAGTATATCAAATTAATTTGTTCGTCAGAAATACATAATAACTAGTTGTTGCTGTCAGGGGGAGAGCAGCGAAACAGAATGTTCTTGCGTACAGTATAATGGTTTCTATGGGTAACGTTATTCCTATCTTGCCAAAGGTGTTTAATTTCTTTCCACACGTGGTCTTTGCTCTGCTCTTGTGCTATGTCTCGTAATGACGACGAAATGAAATTTTCAAATGCAACTTGTTGAATATTCATGAGGCTAAAATTTGCTTGGCAGAAGTTGGTTGCGATGTCTTGCTGATTGTTGCTAAGAGAACGGAATAGTGCGTCTGCTACAATATATTGTGTACCGGGAATGTGAACAATTGTAAAATTAAATTCCTGTAAATAAAGTTTTCATCTGCTTATACTGTCATGTGTAAATTTAGCTGAAAGTAAAACCTGAATAGCGCTATGATCTGTGTAAACGGTATTACGTCTTCCATAAATAAAATGCGTCAAAAGTTATAACAATTTCGTGAACAAGTTTCTGTGTGTCAAAAGTATTGCTTACGTTGTTGGAAGATGCAACTTGTACTGTATCTAGTCAAATTCTTTCTGACGTGATGTTGTTTGCGGGATGATGCATGTGGCGTCTCGACTATTTGTACTGTTCTGTTATTTCTTCCTGAGGAATTTGACTGAGGATGATACCGACTGTCTGGTTCATTCATAATAATCTGTTGTTGTGGTTGACTCTGCTGCTGATAAGACCTACTGTTATTAAATGTACGCTGAAAACTGTGCTCATTACTTTTACGTCTGTCATGTTAGTCATTACTATACGGCGCGTTACGATAGTAGTTAAAATGATGTGTTTTCTGTACGTAGTGATTTCCTTGTTGCTGTGCGTTACTATTCGGTGGAGCCGACGCTATGCGTGTAGGCGGCGAAACATTAAAGCTTGGTTGACCTTGCACATTATATTGTTGGTTAGGTATGCTAACCGCCAGGTTTTGTTGCTGTTGTGGAGAATAACCTCGATTGTTGCCAAAATGAGTTGCAGTTGCTGAAAATTTTGACGATACTGATGATTAAAATTTTGTCTGGTACTAAAATTATGCTGTTAGTTCTTGTCATTTCGGGAGTCTCTACTGAAAACTGTCACTTTCAGGTAAAACATGTCGTATCAGATTTTCTTTAGTCATTCTTAATCCTAAATAGATCGATAGTTGAAGAGTTGTTTTGATAGATATAAAGGATAGTAAAAGAAAAAGCAGCAGCGCAGAAAAATAAAGATGAAATAGCACTACTATGGCCCGGGGCCCTGTGCACGCTAAGGCACATATTCATCAAAGTGTAATTAATCCCCTGAGGTCTCTTAGGCGCTGCAAATAATTTTTAGTTTCTGCATTACAAGCCAAGCTGGTGGAAATGCGAAAGCAAATTGTTGTATCCAGTCCAAAGGGTGAAACTGTGTTCTGTCATTATTGAGTACCTTAAATTTTCTCAGGGACAGAAAGTGCTTATAATCAAAATTATCGTCTCTGTATGTGAGAGCAGGTTCAGGATTGTATCAGAATCTATATATCTGTGTCTGTTCGGATTCTAAGTCACGTACTCTCTGTAAATTACCTAAGTTATACTGGCCGTGTGAGTGCCAGAAATGTTCGGAATGTGGCGTATGCTGTGTCATGTTAGAGGCTGAAACATTTTTCATCTCTGTCACTACATTCTACGTAATGTATTACTGGACGAACCTATCTCACTGATAGCCTGCTGTAAATTCTGGAATTCGGGTGTTTGATTAAACGAAACTGGTGATGTATCGTCTGATATGGTGTCATTGTTATTTTCGATAACGTCAGTATGACTAGCCAGTTAATCAAATTCTTCAGTCAGTGCCTTTACCTGACGGTCGATTTTAATGTCACAAGCATTAATTTGTATTTGCATTTTTCAGCGTGGTTTTTTTCAGTTTCTTAACGTCTGCTTTAATGGCATCGGGATCCTGTATTAATTCCAATTGTTCAAGTCTGCTGGTCACTGTCTGAAAGTCTACTCCAATAATCAATCTAGCATAATATTATCAACAAGTCAAAAGATAAAATATATCATAAATAGTGGTTTCAAGCATATTAATGAATTACAACAAAGTAAACGAAAACTTGAAGTAATAGCTCAATCACACTTTTTGTGTAAATTTCATTGTAACAATAATAATGCGAATAGAGGCATGCTGATTCCTGTGTTTGTGAACGTTCTGGGATTGGGTCATAAGAATTCTCTTAAACTGGTGATAAGTTTCATACATCATTTAATTGATGATAATGTCATCAGGCAGCGCATATTTGATCGTTCACTCGGAAAAGCACCAGAAACAAACTGTCTATCGAGCCACGGAGGCAAGCCATCTGAATTTATGTAAACGTAACATACTTCATGATAACTAAAACCGTTGTTATTTCAAAGAACGTAGTGACCTGCGTAGCACGTAGGTTGTACCACACAGAGTTTAAAAATCCCACGGTGGTGCCGAAGGTAATCAGAGAGAGCATACCGGTCAGGAACTCCGATTTGCTCGCCTATTAAACCTCAGGTTCTCTGACGAGCTGGCCGAAGTGGCCGTGCGGTTCTAGGCGCTGCAGTCTGGAACCGCGAGACCGCTACGGTCGCAGGTTCGAATCCTGCTTCGGGCATGGATGTGTGTGATGTGCTTAGGTTAGTTAGGTTTAACTAGTTCTAAGTTCTAGGGGACTAATGACCTCAGAAGTTGAGTCCCATAGTGCTCAGAGCCATTTGAACCATTTTTTTCTCTGACGAGCTTTGCGCCCAGCCAGTTGCCCAGTGAGAGGGTGGCGGCGGCCATCGACAGTAACTGAGCCGCCTACGATTTGTCGTCCGTTTCCGTTTCTCATCCATGCCGACAGGATACAACGTTCGAGCTGCTGCAAGGAATCAATCGTCGTTTGACTTGGTTTGGTCTGGTGTGGACAGATTGATACGGAAGTAGAGGAACAGCCAAGAGCTCTACGACTGAAGGGTTACTAAGTGATTGCTCCAAAGTCTGCGGTACTACTTAATTTCAAGTAAAATTCTTAGTTTCCAGGAAAGTGTCGTCTGGTCAATAAAGAACTGTTAATCGTTATAAAAATTTCAACTGCAACTAACTGTAACATTATTTTATATATACAGGGTGGACCATTGATAATGACCGGGCCAAATATCTCACGAAATAAGCGTCAAACGAAAAAACTACAAAGACTGAAACTCGTCTAGCTTGAAGGGGGAAACCAGATGGCGATATGGTTGGCCCGCTAGATGGCGCTGCCGTAGGTCAAACGGACGTTAACTGCGTTTTTTTTTATTTCATATTCGTGTAGTACGTAAAGAAATATGAATGTTTCAGCTGGACCACATTTTTCGTTTTGTGATAGATGGTGCTGTAATAGTCACAACCATATGGCTCACAATTTCAGACGAACAGTTGGTAACAGGTAGGTTTTTTAAATTAAAATGCAGAACGTAGGTACGTTTGAACATTTTATTTCGGTTGTTCCAATGTGATACATGTACCTAAGTGAACTTTTCATTCTTGAGAACGCTTGCTATTACAGCGTCATTACCTGTAAATACCACATTAATGCAATAAATGATCAAAATGATAGCAAATATCCTTCAACTTTCCCCACAGAAAGAACTATGGCGACGCCAGATCCGATGAACGTGCGGGCCATGGTATGGTGCTTCGACGACCCATTCACCTTTCATGAAATATGCTATTCAATACCGCTTCAACTGCACGCGAGCTATTTGCCGGACATCCATCATGTTGGAAGTACATCGCCACTCTGCCATGCCCTGAAACATCTTGTAGTAACATCGGTAGAACATTACGTTGGAAATCAGCATACATAGCACCAATTAGATTACCATCGATAAAGTGGGTGCCAATTATCCTTCCTCCCATAATGCCGCTCCATACATTAACCCCGCGAAGGTCGCTGATGTTCCACTTGTCGCAGGCATCGTGGTTTTTTCGTTGCCCAATAGTCCATATTATGCCGGTTTACGTTACCGCTGTTGGTGAATGACGCTTCGTCGCTGAATAGAACGCGTGCAAAAAATCTGTCATCGTCCCGTAATTTCTGTTGTTCCCAATGGCAGAACTGTACACGACGTTCAAAGTCGTCGCCATGCAATTCCTGGCGCATAGAAATATGATACTGGTGCAATCGATGTTGATGTATCATTCTAAAGACTGACGTTTTTGAGATTCCCGATTCTCGCACAGTTTGTCTGCTACTGATGTGCGGATTAGCCGCGGCAGCAGCTAAAACACCTACTTGGGCATCATTATTTGTTGCAGGTCGTGGTTGACGTTTCACATGTGGCTGAACACTTCCTGTTTCCTTAAATAAGGTAACTATCCGGCGAACGGTCCGGACACATGAATGATGTCGTCCAGGATACGGAGCAGCATACATAGCTCACGCCCGTTGGGCATTTTGATCAAAATGCCATACATCAACACGATATCGACCTTTTCCGCAATTGTTAAACGGTCCATTTTAACACGAGTAATGTATGACGAAGCAAACACCGTCCGCACTGGCGGAATGTTACGTGATAGTACGTACTTTAACGTTTGTGACTATTACAGCGGCATCTATCACTAAGCGAAAAAAGTGGTCCAACTAAAACATTCATATTTCTTTAAGTACTACACGAATATGTAAAAAGAAATGGGGATTCCTATTTAAAAAACGCAGTTAATATCCGATTGACCTATGGAAGCGCCCTCTAGCGGGCCAACCATATAGCCATCTGGTTTCCCCCTTCAAGCTAGACGAGTTTCATTCTTTGTAGTTTTTTCGTTTGACGCTTATTTCATGAGATATTTAGTCCGGTCATTATCAATGGACAACCCTGTATTTATAAAACATTGTTACAGGTAGTTGCAGTTGAAATTTTTGTAAGGATTAATAGTTCTTTATTGACCAGACGACACTTTCCTGGAAACTAAGAATTTTACTTGAAATTAAGTAGTACCGCAGACTTTGCAGCAATCACTTAGTAACCCTTCAGTCGTAGTGCTTTTGGCTGTTCCTCTACTTCCGTAGCAATCTTTCCACACCAGATCAAACCAAGTCAAACGACCATTGATTCCTTGCAGCAGCTCGAACGTTGTATCCTGTCGGCATGGATGAGAAACGGAAACGGACGACAAATCGTAGGCGGCTCAGTTACTGTCGATGGCCGCCGCCACCCTCCCACTGGGCAACTGGCTGGGCGCAAAGCTCGTCAGAGAACCTGAGGTTTAATAGGCGAGCAAATCGGAGTTCCTGACCGATATGCTCTCTCTGATTACCTTCGGCACCACCGTGGGATTTTTAAACTCTGTGTGGTACAACCTACGTGCTACGCAGGTCACTACGTTCTTTGAAATAACAACGGTTTTAGTTATCATGAAGTATGTTACGTTTACATAAATTCAGATGGCTTGCCTCCGTGGCTCGATAGACAGTTTGTTTCTGGTGCTTTTCCGAGTGAACGATCAAATATGCGCTGCCTGATGACATTATCATCAATTAAATGATGTATGAAACTTATCACCAGTTTAAGAGAATTTTTATGACCCAATCCCAGAATGTTCACAAACATAGGAATCAGCATGCCTCTGTTCGCATTATTATTGTTATAATGAAACTTATACAAAAAGTGTGATTGAGCTATTACTTCAAGTTTTCGTTTACTTTGTTGTGATTCATTAATATGCTTGAAACCACTATTAATGATATATTTTATCTTGTGACTTGTTGATAATATTATGCTAGATTGAGTATTAGAGGGTACGATTTTGTGTTAAAATTCCTCTCAGCCTTATTTCACATAGTTTTTCTTTTGTTTTAGAAATTTATATTTTCCTTTTTTCCTGACTTCTTGATCAGCAGCTAAATCACTCCACTATGCGAAGCCTCCCATTAATATTTTTTTGAAAGAACTACCGAAGTATTCCACAGTGAGTATAACACGTACTACCTATACGAAAATGCAAATAAACAGATATGGTAACATCATCATCATCATCATCATCATCATTTAAGACTGATTGTGCCTTTCAGCGTTCAGTCTGGAGCATAGCCCCCCTTATAAAATTCCTCCATGATCCCCTAATCAGTGCTAACATTGGTGCCTCTTCTGAAGTTAAACCTATTACTTCAAAATCATTCTTAACCGAATCTAGGTACCTTCTCCTTGGTCTGTCCCGACTCCTCCTACCCTCTACTGCTGAACCCATGAGTCTCTTGGGTAACCTTGCTTCTCCCATGCGTGTAACATGACCCCACCATCTAAGCCTGTTCGCCCTGACTGCTACATCTATAGAGTTCATTCCCAGTTTTTCTTTGATTTCCTCATTGTGGACACCCTCCTGCCATTGTTCCCATCTACTAGTACCTGCAATCATCCTACCTACTTTCATATCCGTAACCTCAACCTTACTGATAAGGTAACCTGAATCCACCCAGCTTTCGCTCCCATACAACAAAGTTGGTCGAAAGATTGAACGGTGCACAGATAACTTAGAATTGGTACTGACTTCCTTCTTGCAGAAGAGAGTAGATCGTAGCTGAGCGCTCACTGCATTAGCCTTGCTACACCTCGCTTCCAGTTCTTTCACTATGTTGCCATCCTGTGAGAATATGCATCCTAAGTACTTGAAACCGTCCACCTGTTCTAACTTTGTTCCTCCTATTTGGCACTCAATCCGTTTATATTTCTTTCCCACTGACATTACTTTCGTTTTGGAGATGCTAATCTTCATACCATAGTCCTTACATTTCTGATCTAGCTCTGAAATATTGTTCTGCAAACTTTCAATCGAATTTGCCATCACAACTAAGTCATCCGCATATGCAAGACTGCTTATTTTGTGTTCACATATCTTAATCTCACCCAGCCAGTCTATTGTTTTCAACGTATGATCCATAAATAATATGAACAACAGTGGAGACAGGTTGCAGCCTTGTCTTACCCCTGAAACTACTCGGAACCATGAACTCAGTTTACCGTCAACTCTAACTGCTGCCTGACTATCCATGTAAGGACCTTTAATTGCTTGCAAAAGTTTGCCTCCTATTCCATAATCTCGTAGAACAGACAATAACTTCCTCCTAGGAACCCGGTCATATGCCTTTTCTAGATCTATAAAGCTTAGATACAATTCCCTGTTCCACTCATAACACTTCTCTATTATTTGTCTTAAGCTAAAGATCTGGTCCTGACAACCTCTAAGAGGCCTAAACCCACACTGATTTTCATCCAATTGCTCCTCAACCAATACTCGCACTTTCCTTTCAACAATACCTGAGAAGATTTTACCCACAACGCTGATTAAAGAGATACCTCTGTAGTTGTTACAATCTTTTCTGTTTCCATGTTTAAAGATTGGTGTGATTACTGCTTTTGTCCAGTCTGATGGAACCTGTCCCGACTCCCAGGCCATTTCAATTATCCTGTGTAGCCATTTAAGACATTTGATGAGTTCCGACTTAATTTCATCCACCCCAGCTGCTTATTGCATTGCAATCTATTGACCATTTTCTCCACTTCCTCAAACGTGATCCTATTTCCATCATCATTCCTATCCCATTCTACCTCAAAATCTGAAACATTACTGATCGTATTTTCACCTACATTGAGCAACTCTTCAAAATATTCCCTCCATCTGCCCAAGGCATCCACAGGATTCACCAGCAGTTTTCCTGACCTGTCCAAAATACTTGTCATTTCCTTCTTACCTCCCTTTCGAAGACTGCTAATTACACTCCAGAATGGTTTTCCAGCAGCTTGACCCAATGTCTCTAACCTGTTTCCAAAGTCTTCCCAAGATTTCTTCTTGGATGCTGCAATTATCTGTTTGGCTTTGTTTCTTTCTTCAACATAACTTTCTCTGTCTACCTGAGTTCTAGTATGTAGCCATTTTTTATACGCCTTCTTTTTCCTTTTACAGGCTGCCTTGACTGTGTCATTCCACCAAGCTGTTTGCTTCCTCCTACTTTTACGCACTACTGTTCCAAGACATTCTTTAGCCACTTCTAGTACTGTGTCCCTGTACCTTGTCCATTCCTTTTCCAATGACTGTAATTGACTACATTCAACTAACTGGTACCTTTCTGAGATCGCTGTTATGTACTTGTGCCTGATTTCCTTATCCTGAAGTTTCTCCACTCTTATCCTCCTACATATGGACCTGACCTCCTGCACTTTCGGCCTCACAATCCCCATTTCACTACAGATTAAATAATGATCAGTGTCATCAAAGAATCCCCTGAATACACGTGTGTCCCTCACAGCCTTCCTGAATTCCTGATCTGTTATTATATAGTCAATGACAGATCTGGTTCCCCTGCTTTCCCAAGTATACCGGTGAATGTTCTTATGTTTAAAAAAGGAGTTTGTGATTACTAAGCCCATACTGGCACAGAAATCCAAGAGTTGCTTCCCGTTCCTGTTGGCCTCCACATCCTCTCCAAATTTACCCATAACCTTTTCATACCCTTCTGTTCGATTTCCAATCCTGGCGTTAAAATCACCCATGAGCAGAACACTGTCCTTGTCCTTTACTCTAACAACTACATCACTGAGTGCCTCATAAAAACTATCCATCTTATCTTGATCAGTCCCTTCACAATGCGAATATACTGACACAATCCTAATTTTCTTGCTAGACACTGTCAAATCTATCCACATCAGTCGTTCGTTTACATACCTTATTGCAACTACGCTGGGTTCCATTTCTTTCCTGATGTAAAGCCCTACACCCCATTGTGCTATTCCTGCTTTGACTCCTGACAGGTAGACCTTGTATTCTCCCACTTCCTCTTCTTTCTCACCCTTTATTCGAATGTCACTAACAGCTAAAACGTCCAGTCCCATCTTACTTGCAGCCTCTGCCAGCTCTACCTTCTTCCCAGTGTAGCCCCCATTGATATTAATAGCTCCCCATCTCATTACCATTTCTTTGCCAAGTCGTATCTTAGGAGTCCCTGGTTTGTCAGTTAGAGGTGGGACTCAGTCACCTCCAAATGTCCGAGGCATTTTGCTCTGGTAACGACAAAGAATAATGAAAGATTCCACGAAGCACAAATTACAGAAAAAATTAATTCTAACTTTAAGGTTAGCAATAGTATACCTATTCAAATGTCAGAGGTATCTGTGTATCACAGACAATGTACTACAGTACCCTAACGAAGTGAAAGTTCCGCGTTCTGGTCCTAGACTGGCAAGTGGAGTCCGACCGATCACCGTATCATATGGAGGGGCATAGTGACCTCACGGGGCTGGTTGCAACCCATACCATCCTCCCACTAAAGAAAAGTCGCTCTCAGTACCGAGAATTAAGACATAGTTCCCGCATGATAGTTATCCGCGCTGAAAACTCACATACGGACGATGACGTGCTGAGGAAGGAAAGATGCTAGAAGCCAACTATGAGAACTGACGAGGGAGAAAACTGTATGTTTCTCGGAGAGACCAAAAGTGATTTTAGTATGTACAAATAAAACCAAGTTCGCTAGGACAGAGAAACAGGATTCAAGTAAGAAACTAGATGTCGAACTAGGACGAGAAAATACTGTTAAACCAAAAGGAAATATGGTAAGTCACTACCAATCATTTATGGAACACTGTAGAATACAAGATGTGCAAGAAGATGAAAAATTGCCGACTTAAATCCGTTGAAAAGTTGATGAGGAAAATAACACATTGACAGTACAGTAATTGAACAGGAGATCATAGGTGTAATAAAATGAAGCCTCAAATGAAACCACCTTCTGCTGACACGCTACCAGTGAAATTCTGTCTAGCCTACCGAGTGATTGTGCGACGGTCAACTAGCTACTATGTATAATCTCAATTTAATAATAAATTCAAGACACGACAATGATCACAAAAAAGACATATAGATATTTAAATACAAATAAAAACTTTATTTGATTCTGAGTCTATATTGTTCAGCCGTATAGTGGCGAGTGTAATGACAGAAAGTGTGAAAAAATTGTTCGCATACAGAAAACTAGCATAAGCAGTTCCAGATCTACACTGAACGCAATAACGCTTATCAAAGACAGAGTAGCAGTCTTACAGCTGAAAAAGAAAAACAGGTCATTATTTTTTTAAGTTTCATAGGGGCCTCAGTCATGTCCAGAAACAACGCATAAACACACAATTAAAAAACTGGACACATGTGATTCGTAGTACAACACAGTCACGCGGTAATAAACTATACGATATCTTAGACTGTAATCACTTTAAATAAAAGCATGTCAACAAAAATAAGTATAACGCTGCTACATGCTGCAAATGTCTACAACCATGTTTCCTTGCTAAATTGACCTTTTGATACCCACGAATGATCAGGAGATGCGTTTGTTGAAATGCTACGATGAACTGGCAGTAGCACCATATTCAGATGACGATGGTTTACACTTGCCAAAAATAATAACATAGAAAACATTCGTCAAGTCGTAGGCAGCTATTAAAGTGCAGTCGGCAATCCTAATTCCTTATTCTCCCTCTGAATGCAAGCCATAACAATGTAATGGATTCAACCCTGCCAAAAGTGAAACTCATATGGATGAAATTAATATTTACTTGCAAAAATGATGCTATAATAATTTGCATACAATATAAGACTAATAGGAAGAAAGCAGGAAACCTATATTTAATGAGAACTGGTTGATTTATAGAGAATGCAGTAAACATACAATGCAGCACACCTAAAATGTGTTATGGCTGTTATTCTTCAAGCTAATATTCTTACAATGGTACATTAGAAAAGCATGTCTCGAATAAGGGAAGTACAAACTCCAAACAGAGAAAATAAACACAACATAGGCCACATTAGTTGCCTGCCTTAATGCTGCCATACGTTTTTGCAATGAGAGTCTACAAGATGATACTGCTAGTCAGAAATAACGGTACCAGAACCAAATAGGTTCACTTAGAACGAGACGACCCCAGTGCAATCAAAATCGAAATAAATTGGAAACAACGATGAACAAATCTTCTCAAGTCACTTATTTGCTCAATTGCGAGCTCACTATGGTACGGATTGGTTCGCTGAAAATTCACCGCTAACAGCAAGCTTCACAAAGTAAGCCTATGCCTTACCTCCATGTGCCTCAATTGCAGCATAAAAGACATAGTATAGCAGTACAGGCGAACATAAGCTTTGCGGGAAAACTCAAGTATGGCGGTGAAAACGCGGAAAACGTACCCATTAACACTGGAGCAACAGCAGATACATCCATACAGTACTGGTAGACAAGAATTATCCTAAAAGTTAATTCATTACGTTCAACTGGCTGCTTGACATTCACGCGTATTCCACTCATCTGCTTAAGGGGAGAAGTAACGTTATATGATTATTAGAAGTATTTGCAACAGAGGACAATCAACTGACGCAAGTGAAGTTCTAGTTACAACAACGTTAAACCGAGAAGATTATAGCCTGGAGAACGCGTATTTACAAATAAAGTGAGCTCAAGAAGTATGTTCTTACTTAACTAATTTCTATATTTCTTTTCTAATTATTAATGCAGGAAAACGTTAGCGAATACAAGAATACTACATTTCCTTAAGTCCGAGGCTTTGTTTTCATTGACAAAGCTTCGTTTTCATTTAGAACAATTAAGACACAGACGGTCGCTAACCAAGATTTAAAATCCATTAAGATTTTCCTGTCGTTTCTTTTTCGACAGAAACTGTGGCATAGGTGGCTTCCAAAGAAGACACACTAGAAAGGCGTAGTGTGGGAAAGTGACTGATTTGAAACTGAATGGCGTAGGATTCGAGCAACAGCTCATTGTTTCCTCCTTCCTTTTTTCCTGTTAGTTATCGCGTATTTCACCTCTGGTAATGTTCGCTAACGTGATAAACTGTAACCTACAGTGTGATTCAGTGCAACTGTGCACGGTACACTCCATCTTTAATTGCGTAGCTAAGTCAATTGTTAGGTAGGAAGAAAGTAGGGTATTCCACCTACGTTAAGACCTTGTCTGGTAAAGCTATGGGGCATTCAAATCAGTCATCTATACCTGGACAGCTTTGCGTTTCTTATATGCAAACGATCAATTGTGCAGCCGTTATTGTAGAATATTGAGGACCAAAATCTGTTACTTCTTTTGACTTTTCCTGTGTTGAAATTATAAATATCTATGACTCAGTTTAAGTATGGTTTGGGTAAACTAAATCTTTCTAACGTAATTAGCCAGAACCAGTAATTTTCCTCTACTTGGACTTAAAAACACTTATGTTGTGGTTCTTAATTTATTATTCCTCAAAACTTTGGTTACTTTCAGTCAAGTCACGATATTTTATTACATATTCTAACAGTTTCATGCTCTTAGAAAACAAAATCATCTTTTATGTCATATACAGTACGGCAGTTTAATGCATATATGACTATTACGAATTAAGAGACTTTGTTCCAAAGCATTCAAAATACAGTGGTAGATTTTGGTCAGTTTTTATTTGTTCAAAAAAGTGGCTCTGAGCACTGTGGGACTTAGCAGCTGGGGTCATCAGTCCACTAGAACTGAGAACTAGTTAAACCTAACTAACCTAAGGACATCACACACATCCATGCCCGAGACAGGATTCGAACCTGCGACCGTAGCGGTCGCGCGGTTCCAGACTGAAGCGCCTAGAACCGCTTGGCCTGCTTTTGATTTGTGATATTTTCTTAATGTACGACACACATCAAAACAATGTTCGTTCAGAGAAAAGTGGAAAATGTTACAAATGCTGACTTAGACCGTTTTCTACTTTCTGTATCTTCTTATCATTCGGCCAGTAGTGAAACAATGTTAATACACTTTGGTATTCAAACAAATCTTCATACGCGGAAACTAAGTTAAAATGGCGAGCAGTGCCCTAAAAAAGAGCGAAATCGTTATAGGACTACTTCGTTGTCCCTCTCTCTATCTGTTTATCTGTACGTCCCTCCAGCTGTTAAGACAACTTTTTCTCCGGAACAGCTAGAGGTTTGAAGTAGAAACTTTTGTCACTCTGTAAAATATAGGGCCACGTGGAGGGTGTGAAAACTTTAAGCTTCTAAGTCAAGAGATAGGGCTATACATGGCACATACTTTGTTACGGCCATATCTGTCACATATTTTGATGCTCGTAAACTCATTCTCGAAACTCTATGGATGAACTATCTATACACGTGTCGGACAGTGTGCCCTGTGAGTGAAAAAAAAATGAAAAGAAAGGGTAAAGCACGTGCCGAGAAATGCAGAGATCGAGGGATCGAAATTTGGTCGGAATAGAGATTTTTTGTCCTTCGTTTTAACTCAGATTTCATGTCTTAACCATGCGAGGAGTCGCCAGAAACGCATAGTTCTAATTCTATGTTAAGCTTCAGGACCCCTTTCCTCGGCTAGATAACTGTGGAAGGTTTGTTTACATCGCGCCCGATAGAAAGACAACCACAGTCCACATGAAATTACTATTATTATTATTATCATTATTATTATCATCTTTATGCATAATTACTTTTATACGGAATCTTAAGACTGCGAGTCCTGTCAGCACTTGCCCTGGTTTTTATGAATTCTTTTTGGAAATGACGATTTATCAATGACACACTGCAAGTATAGTGTCGGTGAGCTGTATTACCGTTGACTTACGTTTTGCTACATGCTAAATAGAAGAAGCTTTCAATAAGTAATGTAGCAACTTCTTTTTCGGAAAGCAATTTGGTTTTATACAGGATTTCAATACACCATATTATTCGCCACTCTTTCCACTACAAATACTTTATTTCTCAACATAATCTCCGTGAAATGCGACAGCCCTGCACCACCTTACTAGAACGGAATCTATGTCCACAAGGTACCACCCCACTGGTCGATGCCGGAGTTAACGTTTTGCATCATAAATAACCTCGTCATCCACCTACTGCAGAGTGCATTCTTCATTGGCCGAAAAAGATGGAATTCGGACAGTGTCAGATATAGGCCTTAGACTGAAGTTTCCTGAGCTCCTCTCAGGTGAACAGACATGTGTGAGGCCTTGCGTTCTCATAGAAGGTCGTTTGCATTTTTTGGTGACGAACACGCTGAGGCCATTTCTTCCATTACTTGATGGCAGCATAATATACTTCCGGGTTAATCGTTGCACCATGAAGTTAACCGTTGCACCATGAAGTTAGTCGTTGCACCATGAAGGACGACATCAAACAGAATAACCAGTCTCAGACAGTTGCCATCACTTTACCAGTTGTGGCTTTGAACTTTTCGCTCGGAGGAGAGGTGGTGTGGAGCCACTCCAGGGATTGCCCTTTTGTTTCTGGTTCGTAGTGATGAACCCTTGTTACACCGCCTTTGACGATGTACGACAAAAATTGTCATGATTAGCCTCATAACAAGCAACCAATTCTGCACAGGAGGTCCTTCGTAGCTCTTTATGGTCTTCTGTCAGGCGGCGAGTAACCCATTGGAAAGACACCTTAGAGTATCAAAACTGATGATCGACTGTGCCAGTACTATCAACAGAGATGTCCAGTTTAGAAGTGAAGTCTTTGATTGTGACTCGTCGGACATCTCTATTGTAAGTGTCCTCACACTTCAGAATTCACAGCCGTGTGCGGCCCCAGGTATGCAGAAGGTCATATAGATTTGCGCAACATTGTTGTTGTAGTGACAGACGCCTCGACCAACGCCCCACTGTGATTTTATTCACTGCCATGTCTCTGTAGAGATTCAGCAGTCTCCTATGATTATCTGCGATGCTCTGCTTCTCCGCCAAAGGAAACCCAGTAGCTCATTGTGGAAAAGCACTTCCGTTACAAACACCAGTTTGAAGGGTATTATTAATTGCGCCGCAAAATATCAAAACTTCGTCAGAGTAAAGGGGCCGAAGCGGGAATATTCCACTACGTGCCATAAAAAAATCAACATTTTTTCAATCGAAACTGATAGAGGAAAAAAGTAATGCATTACTTACATGAACTGATTTAATAATACCTTTAAAGCATTCACAAACTCAGTAACTTTTGTTTAAAAATTTTCCAATAACCGTCGGACGAAAACAGAAGTTCGGTCTATTTGTATCACCTTTTAGTGTTTGCTGTGAAACCGGCGGGAGTCAGAGACGCAGAGTGGGAAGCCGAGAAAACTGCGCTTCCGGAATATCCGACTGTATTGTAGTGGCGCTGCCGTCGCTGGAGAGCGCGTAGTTGAGGGGAGCTCGGCTGTTCGGACTGTCCGCACTGACTGCAGCCCTCGCAGTTCGGTCCATTCTGGCAGCTAGCACGGCCTGCTCCACACGGCAAACCACTCTTTGTTACACTGTCCGCCTCCATAGGGCTCCACCCAAGTTGCGCCGACTCCCTGGACGACGCTACAAGCTTGGAAACGGTATTCTTAAGTCACTCGCAAAGATTTTCTTCCATTTATGGGTTCACGCGGTACGCGATCTCTAGCACACATGGGCTGCAAATACCAGGCTGTGTGGCCCTTCACAGACACTATTCAAATTAGGGGGATAGTAATCTCACAGGTGAAACACGAAAGTTAAATTTTCTGCATGCACTGCCCTACGAAAAAGTGAGGCACACTAAAGGAAGCAGGAAATAGAAAATTATCAGTTGAGGGCATATGTTACTTCAGTAATTGCAAAATCAGGAAAATTTCCTAAGAACTCGACAATTTCAGCACACCTATCAATATCACGGTGCCCCCTCCCCTATCCCCCTCCGCCACCCACCCTGACTACTGGCTCCAGACGTCCTGCTGAAAAGTGGCACCACCATACTCTCACATGAGAGATAGCACATTAGCATTCAATATGTCTGTGACGTACTGTTGTCCAGTTTTCCATCTATCAATGCCAGCAGTCGCCCACAGCATGAAGCAAGGCATAACATCTCCGTGTCTCTTCAAAACAATGGAAGAAGTAGATCTCTTGTCTGGTCGTTGCCATACTCGAAAACTGGTCATTCAGGGCAATGCAGAACCACGATTACCCTCTGCACACAATGCGACGCCTTTCACCAGCAGTCTATGGTTCTTGGTCATGGCCCAGCTTCAGTTGTAATAACAGTGGGTCGGTAGTTCCACAATCCGGCTGCTGGTAGTCTCCGGACAGTTAAGTATTTGGGAAAGTATGTTTTAGAGTGGCCATTACTTCTTGTTTGACGGCAGGCACGTGTGTGAAAAGGTTAAGATATGCTTCGTGCACAATATGGCGTGCCTACATTGCGATGGCCAAACGTAGGCCTACAGCAACTTTGACAATGAGTATGCGTCTCGTAACGTTCCAAAGCATTCCAAGATCAACTCGTACTCACGTCCAAATGCCGCACAATTTTGAGGACAGCACGACTAGACCGGCTAGGCAAATGAAGACAAGCAATGAGGCCCCTTTCAAATTCTGTCAAATGCTGGTGACACTGTTTCATACGAGCACGTGGCATATCCGTGTCCTAAAAATAATCACTCAATATATGACGCCCTTCTATACACTAACAAGCCCGGTAGCAACTCTGTCACGAAGGACACTAACGCAATCTAATGACCGTCACTGAGAGTTGCAGCTCTAACCATTTGAATACCGGCCGATATTGTGTACGTGTTACAAACTTGTATTGATACTCAACCGCATCTTCTGAGAGCATCATATTTTTTTAAATTTTTTTATTTATTTTATTTTATTTTATTTTATTTTATTTTTTAGTTGGGCAGTGATCTTTTCTGTTAATTTGTGAGTTGAACGCAACATTGATGACATAAACGATGTGACGTAAAATGTGAGCAGCAATGTGTAACTGTTTGCTCTTGATGCTGTAACATCCTCGTATAGCACAACAAAGTCTTCAAGTAACTGTAGGAGGACATAGCATGACTGGACAGAATTTTTATTTTGTGTGATGAACGTTAGCTTGCTTTAACCGTGAAAAAATGTAAATTAACGCAGATATGCAAGAGAAACAATCCTACAATGTCCGAACACAGTATTACTACTGTGTTGCTTGACATAGTCAGTTCTATTATATATCTAGGTTTAATGTTACAAAGAGACAAGAAAGGAATGAACTCGAGAACAGCTCTTGTACGGAAGGCGACTGATAGTATTCGTTTATTTTGGGAGAATTCTTGGAAAGTTCAGTTCATCGATAAAAGAGACCGCATACAGAATAACTGTGATACCCACTCTTGAGTTCTTGTTGGGTATTTGAGAAATCCTAGCAATTCAGAGGTGTGATGCTAGATTTGTTCCCGATAGGTTCGATTACTATGTATGTACTACGGAAATGGTAACTGAAATGAAAGAGGAGTACCGGGGGAAAACGTTAAACCTTTCGCGAAACGCTAGCGAGAAAGTATTTCCTACCTTCTGCAGTATTATCCTACTGCCGACGCACATCTCACCTAAGGACCGCGAAGGCAAGATAAGAGAAATCAGACCTCGTGCAGAAGCATTTAGACAATCGGTTCTCCCTAGCTACATTTGCAGGGGAAACAAGAAACGCTACTTACAAGAGCTTGTGGGTTCCGGAGGACGTATGTGGATGGAGATGTAGATTTTTTCGTGATTAACCTTTAATGAGGTTCAAGATCATTTTCTCTCTTCTGCTAGCAAACATCTTCCATCGTGACGTGTTTACTTCTCTGACTTTATTTCACTCATTAATGATGCCAGTTGATTCACAAATGTTATCGATGACAGTGTCACTAAAGTGGAGTCCCTAAAAATGGTTTTCCGAAATTACTGCCCCAAAGAAGAAAAAATTTACATCCCAGAACTCCATTCAAGAACGTCTACCAAATAAGAAATTATAAGATATACACGGTGTAGTGAAGCTTTTTAAATCAGTTAATAGAGGCAAAGCATCAGGAACAAGTTGGGTACCAGTTAGTTATGTCCCTTTGAGATAATACTGAAACAGTAGCTCAATATCTAGAAATCATGTACAGCCTCTCTCCCAGCGACAGAAACGCACCGAATGTCTGGAAAGTTGAGCAGGTCACATCAGTATCCACGAAAGGAAAGAATGGTAATCCGATGAATTCCAGACCCATATCACTTGACGTCTATTTGCATTAGGATTTTGTAGCATAGACTGTATTCGAACGTCATGAATTACTTCGAACCCAACAGTTTATTGGCAAATAGAGGGCACACATTCAGAAACTAAGTTTTTTTTTGTTTTTTGTTGTTGTTTTTTTATTTTTTTAAACACAGTTACCTCTTTAATTACCTGTAGTAATGAATACTATCGACAGTGGATCGCAAACTGATTCCAGATTGTTATATTTCCGGAAGGCTTTCAGCAACGTTCCTCAAAAGTGTATTTTAAACCAATTACGTGCTTATAGGCTATAGTCTCATTTGTGTGACTGGTTTCGTAATATCCTGACAGGAAGGTCGGACTCCGTAGTAATTGAAGAAACGTTATCGAGTAAAGCGGAAGATTTATGTAACGTTCTCAAACAAAGTGTTATAGGTCCCCTACTGTTTCTAACATATATAAGTGCTGTAGGAGACAATTTCAGCAGCCTTTTCAGATTGTAAGCAGATGTTGCTGTCATTTACCATCGAGTAAAGTCATTAGAATATCAAAGGCAACTGCAAAGTTATTTTGATAAGATATTCCTATCAGGCAATCGAACCTAAATGATGGAAACTGTGAGGTCATACACATGAGTGCTAAAATGAATCATGTCTAATACTGTAGCAGCATAACCATTTTATTTAAATTATCGCGAACTAGCGCGTTAGTACCAACAGACGTGACAGCCATGGGAATTGTTGCAATCGGATTTAGGCCGCTTACCAATCTCACATTGAAAGAAAACAGGGATTTCGAATTAAACAAAAGTTATGAACGGTTGGCACAAAGTAAAGCAATATAGTCACTTTAAGACAATCACTACTATTTTCGTACGTTTCACTTTATGTCTCTCGACACAGGTCAAATATATTGAAACATCGTCGCATGTTGTATTATCGGCACAAGTCATCCTCGCAGCATTCCAACGGCCGCCGCCGTGCACGCGAACACGTAAATTCGGCAGTCTGTATTTATAATAACTTTCTGGTAAAAATACCTCTTTGCTAACCGGTATTTATTCGGTTTCCTGTCGTCATCCCACGGCGATGGGGACACTTTCTCAGCTGGCATGGTATTTCCCCCGCTGCTACGGCATTACGATCTCCACTCACTCCTCAACAGCGCCTCACTGACGAAACACTCGTTCGCCGCATTCGGCGCCTGACGATGGGTTTTTGACCTATCCTCGAGGTGTACAAGTAAAATAAACTTATCTTTGTGTAAGAGACTTAGGATACTTTACACATCCGCCCCAAATGACTTCTTTGGAGCCATAGGCGAAAAAAATGTAGAAAAAGTTGTTGAGCATTACAAAAAAGAAAATAAAGAACAATAACTGAAAGTTACAATGCATCGTGTATAGTTTACCTCTAGATCTGATAGTGAAGCTGTCTCTAAAAAATTATTACTCAAAAATTCAACTAATTTGAACGAAGAATGGTCAATATTTGAGCAATTTGTGTTTTACACTAGTTACAATGAGCCTTTCGGTAGCTGGAGTGGGGCCTAAAACACATAATTGTAGCTGCTTACTTTCTATGCGTCACAGATCAAAAGTCAAAAACAGTTAATACGTATCTGCCACCCCTTGGTTTTCCATTCCTTCGTGACGACTTTTACGATCCACGTTACTAAGATTATTTGAACTCACCTCAGGCACCACATCTGGAAGGTAGAGAGGAAAGCCACAAATAAATAACCACGTCACACTCATGTCTATAGAACTGTAGATAGGAAGAATGAGAATGAGAACATAATTTGACTACATCAAACTGTATAACCTACTGGCAATTGATTACTTTCTATTACACCAGTCGAAAAATGTAGATTATAATTTAATGCTTGAAATGTGTCTTACACACATTTGTGATAAATACAATTCTCCAGAAGTAAAGTGCGGAATAAATGGCTGTTTTAACCGTGCCATATGATAATTATTGTGGTTATTTGTTACCAATAGAGTTACTTCAATCGACAACTTTCTTATTCTATTGACACACGAATTAACGTTTGAAAGATTAGTACTCTTTATTGTTACTTAGCAGACAGTGCTAGAATTGTGCTTCTGAAACCCAGTGCAAATAGTTGCATTGTCAACCTCGACAGCTAACTAGATCATAGAATCAACATTCCTTCAGTACTGCTGTTACCATTATTGTCTTCTCATCATAAATATTATAAATATATGTAGAGATACAAATGGGACATCACTTGTGAAAATAAATGACATCATTCAAAAACTAGTCCTTAGCATACTTTATATTTCATATCCATTTCAATTCACACAAACCTGCATGACACATACATCTCTCAACTCAGTATCATTTTTACTTCTAATACTTTTTCCTACAACATCCACTAATCCACCTCACTATCTTCAATAATTACATAAAAATTGCTCAAAGATCCTTCATCTCCCCAAATCTCATTAACCCATCACAAAATTTAGCTTCATAGTGCATATCATTCAACCAAACAAATTACTCTGCCCCTAGCTGCTAAGGCATTACAATAGATTATGGTTGCCCTGCTTTCTCTTAGCTCATGAAACAAATATACGGCATTACAAAGTATTCTTTATTGATACTGATTAGTTTCACTCAAACTTTAGACAAACGTTTCGTTTTAGGTTCTATTTCTGTAGTGGGCTGAAGTTAGACAATTATATAAAATATGGTTTCTCGAATAGTACTCCTATCAAATGAGGATGAAGTTCATCTTATTATGCTGAATTTGCCACTAATTTTATTAAACTGTTCATATCTGAAATGCTTGACAATCATTACTCAATGAATATGATAATTTCTACTGTTTTTCGTAATCTGTAGATAGTTAAGATATGGTAGTGATGAAACTTGAATATGAAGTAAAGTCTCACCCAGATGGGAGTGTACCAGTCGCTAATTACCACAACAGCAAAAGTGTTGTTAGTTCCCTACACCTATTCTGAAGCCCTTCATTGTCTCGGTAACAGTTGTCTCCACGTGAGTTCCTTTCCATGAGCTCTGTTTTTTTTTGCACATATTCTAGTTTCATAGTGTTTGGATGCTCAGTCTTTATTAGCCAATATGGGCCTGCATTGACATAATTAAACTTTTAATTTTCTTTGATTTGGCATGTACTTTTACTAGCACAGAGTAATCCATTGACAAGTTACTGACTTCAATTTGTCATGTTCCTCTTATCTCCTCTTCGCCTTCTCCTTCATACTTAGTTTCACTAGTTCTAATTTCCTTGACCACACTTGGTGGGTAGTCCAATAATTGCATAGTCCAATAGTACATGAAACACACTATTAAGTAGACTGGCACATGGCGCAATTTCCATGAAATCATGTGGTAGGTGATCCTGACACATTCAAATTCTTTGAAACATTCCTTCCAGAAACCCTGATTCCAGTGACAGTATGTTGTACATAAAGGATTCAGTTCCATCACTGTCTGTTGTGCTGAATTGGAGGCTGGCCTACAGCTTTAGAAAACAGTCTTTTATATTTTATGACTATCAAGCACTTCTCTGATTTCATTGGATGAAAATTGTGATCTGTGATCACTCAGGATTCGCTTAGGTGAGCATACATAGCTGAAACAGTTTTTTTCAAACTTATTTGTGATAGCTGTGCTCATGACCTGTTTCAGCGGCAAGAATTGTAGAAATCTGGTGACAATTTTTCTTCTGGCAACTAGGATTTGTATATGGTTTCTCGTGTTGCCATCGAAGGTCCAAACAGATCTAGCGCTACAATCTCTTTAATTGTTGCTGCTACGATTTCAGCATAACCCTTACCTATGACTGTTGTTGTCTTAGTCTTTTGGCAGGTATGACAAATACTTAGTACTTTGTATGTATGCGTTTCCATGTTATATACGCAAAATACAATTTCAGCTTCTCAAGACATTTCTTCACTCCCTAATGGGCATTAATGTAACATATATAACAAGTTCACTTTCCCACTGTATGTTTTGGGACATATAGATTACAGTTTGCTACACTTTTATTGTTTCTTTTGTGTATTATTCCACTTTCGAAGTAGTAACATGTATGAATCTTTTCTTCTCCAGCAGAGCTATATTATTAATGTTAATAATCTGAAGTATATAGACATAAGTATGTTTTGGGACACATAGATTACAGTTTGCTACACTTTTATTGTTTCTTTAGTGTATCATTCCACTGTCGAAGTAGTAACATGTATGAATCTTTTCTTCTCCAGCAGAGCTATATTATTAATGTTAACTATCTTGAGTTAATCTCGATTATTTTGCTACTCACAAACACTCCTCAAGAGACTCCTTATGAATTCCTCATGTGACGCTCCCTACATTCCACTTATCCTAAATTTTTAACCTTGCGGCCTTCTCACTGCTATCTCCCAAGAGTCAGATGGTAGCTTTCATAAAGCATCAGGTTATCATATTGGTTTGACTGGGTTTCTACATCTCTTCAAAGTATAGGTTTTTAGCGCATGTGGCCACCTTAATCGATTATATCTTAGTGTTCTGATAGTTATAAATACTAGGGCATTATTATTAATGGCACATGTCTTCCTGGCAAACAGTAAAAGAATCATTTGAAGCCCCATCAGCTGCTTGTGCTTCCCATTGGGTAACAGAATACTTTTGTTACCATGCATTGAAACTTCTGCCACCAAAGACTACAGATTATATTACTTTCATACCCCCGTTTCCTCCACTTGATATACATGTATGCCTAATCTTTAATCTGATGTGTATGGACCAAAAAGAAGTCTTTAGTAAAGTCAGGGTGATAGAAGACCCCTGCATTACACAAGGTTTCTGTAATGAGTTCAAAATCCTCTTGATTTTGTTCATTCCAGGGTCACATGATCTTTGCCTTTGTCAGCTTTTTCAAGTCTGGGGCATTGTGTGCTGGGTCGTTGATGAATTTCCTGTAGAATTCACAGATATCGAAATATGTTCTCAGTTGATTCTTACTATCTGGAGCTGGAACTGCCTCACAGCCTCCAGTTCACTTGTATCAGGGTAAACACCTCTTCTGAAATTATATGGCCTAGAAATTTTATCTGTATTCTACACAGTTCTGATTTGCCATCAATCAGTCTATCTCAAATACTTCTAAGGTTACAACTGGTATTTCCTAGTGTTCATCTCATGAGTCGTTCACAATCAGTACATCGTCAACTAGATGGTGACTTTCTTAAGTAACTCAGCACCTATAATTTTGTCTAACACTGTGATGAATTCAGCAACAGACACATTAGGTCCAAGCAGCGCACACATAAAGGCTGTGTACTGATGAGATACTGGGGCCAAAAGTATCCGCAAACCACAGGCAGGCAGGTCAGTACTACTGAATATTTTTGCTCCTCGAAGTTTTTGTACATGTTCTTCTATTGTTTCAGGCCTGTTTCTCTCGATTTCCATGATTTTGTTCACATTGTACACATCCAACACTATCCTCACCTTACTGTTCTTTTTGTTAACTACAAATTGGAGACTATTACATGTACTATCATCTCTTTGTATAATCCCAAGCTCCATCATAACCTATTCTTTTTCTACCACTCTCCTTTTAGTGTGAGGGATGAAATATTGTTTATTATTGAAAGGCTTGTAGTCCTTTATCTTCAGTCGTCATTCTACTGCTTTCATGATACCCACTTGCTGAGACAAGACCTTACAACAGTTGTAGAATAGTGTAGCTAGTTTCCTTTGAACCTCTTCACCCAAGTTTGACGTTCCTTCCAATATCTAGTTTATAAAGTTCTCCCTATGTCATTCTTCTTGTACTAATCCTCAAAGATATCAGCACACCTTCCTCCTCTGTCTCTTCGTTTCACTGTTCTACTGTAGGCTCATTTTCATAACATAAACTCAGCGACATAAGTCATTCCTCCTGTTCTACTTCATTGTGTTCTACAAAACTTAACCTCTTCTTCCCCCTTTTCTCCCTTTCGCCTCAACAGCATCTTCATGAAAACCCACAACTGCTTCCGATTCTATCCCTAAAATAGTTGACATATTCAAACCTGGCACTACTGGAAAGCTGATTCGTGTTTTTCTCCCTTTACTTGATGAACACTTGCTGTTTAACGGGTATACTGTAGCAGTTACAACATTTACAACTCTCACAACAATCATTGGAAAATTGGGTGAGCTGAATCTTGTATTCAACAGTGTTTTATATAGCTTCTGGTCTATAGCACATGTACGCTACCTGTGTCTACTGGGCCATGAACATTCAATCCACACATATTCATCTTAACTGTAACTAGCATGGGTAGCTTGGAAAGTTGGTCGTTCTATTTCCTTAGCGCTCCTATTAGGTCTCAGCTATCATCCTCTTGGATAAAGTTAATGGTCGTCCCTGTATAGCTCACTCCCAACTGGACTTCATCCAGAGCACAGTTTAATTTCCCATACTCCCTGCTTCTATTCGTCTATTTTCTCTCCAATCATAATTTCTTGAGTAATATTTTCTCCTCTGTAATTTGGTGGGTAGTTAAATTGATTTCATTGGTAACTGTTTCCCCCTAGACTTTTTCCATTCAGCTCTTTTTTTTCCTGGGAGCGAATGGACTCTGTCTTCTCCAGTAGTTCCTTTAATGATGTATCTATGTCTTTAATCAGACTCCCACTCAAGTTTCCTAGCATCCTTCGCTTTAGCCTTCTTTATATTGTGGATATCATTACGTCGTCACTCAGTGGTTGCTTGAAGATCTCTCTCCCCATAAATGCTCAGGAAAGTCTAGCAAGGCACTCCTCCTATTGATAAGAAATTTACAACGTAGTAAGTCTTCGGGAGAAATGGGAAAGAAAATCGGGGATTTCGCTTTAGGATAAGTAAAGGCAGCAGACGTTGCAACTGATAATGGAAACAAGGCTGAAGAAAAATCAAAACATGACACAGACTTGTCGACATGGGAAAAGGGTTTGAAAATGTCGTCTGATGCAAAATGTTCGAAATTCTGAGAAAAATAGGCGTAAGCTACAGAGATATTACAATGATATACAATACCTGCCAGAAACAAGATGGAATCTTGAGATTGTAGGACGAAGAACGAAGTAATCAGATTAAAAGTAGTGTAGGACTGGGATGTAGTCTTTACCCACTTCTGTTCGATCTACGCACTGAAGAAGCAATGATGGAAGTAAAGGAAGGTTTCCAGCATTGGATTAAAATTACCGGAGAAAGAACAACAATGACAAAATTCTCTAATGATATTGGTATCCTCAGTGAAAGTCAAAAAGAATTACAAAAAATTTTGAATGGAATGAAGAGTCGTAAGACAAAAAGTAATGAGAAGCAGCAGAAATGAGAATTGTGAGAAACTTAACATCAAAGTGGGGTATTACTAAATACAGCATGTTAAGCATGAGAGACTAAGCAAGGAGGGCACAAAAACCAAAATAGCAGAGGCAGAGAGGGTATTCTGGCGAAGAGAAATCCACTGTTATCAAACGTAGGTCGTAATTTGAGGAAGATATTTCTGAGAATGTATATTTGGGGTAAACGTGAACTGTGAGAAAACCGGAACAGAAGAGAATCGAAGCATTTGAGAGGTAGTGCTATAAAAGAATGTAGAAAAATAGGTGGACTGATAAGGTAAGGAATGAGGAGATACTCCACAGAATTAGCAAAGAAAGGAATCTATGGAAACACTGACAAGAAGAGGGGACAGGATAGTAAGACATCCGTCGAGACATAAGGGAAAAACCTCCATGGTTCAAGAGGGAGCAGCACTGGGTGAAAACTGTAGCGGACGAAAAGAAATGGAATACATTCAGCAAGTAATTGACGAAGTTGGTTGCAATTCCTGCTCTGACACGAAAAGGTTGGCACAGGACAGGAATTTATGGTGAGCTACATCAGACACGTCAGAAGACAGATGGCTTAAAAAAAGTCTTCAAATGTTCCTCATAGATGGCTCCATTCTATCTACTGTAAATTGAATGTTATCTGCATCTCTAAAGTGTACAGGAAAGACTTCAGTTAACATCATAGCAAATATGACTGGGTGTAATTCCCCTTTGGTTTACATTTCTGCCACAGATTAGCTTGGATGTTCTTGATGTCACTATTCACTAACATAATGACATTACCTTCCTCCAGTGTAAAGTTTTTATTACTAATTATTCTATGAATCCCTTCGTTCTTATTATCCATTTGGTATATCTCTTCTTGTAAATATTTAACCTCTGCTGTGGCTCTCTGAATATCTTCTTGCCTTCGCACCACTATCACATTCTTTAAATATACAGCCATTTCAGTTGGTTTTCTAGTCTGTTAATAGCAATATTGCATTCATATTGTATCTATATTACTCCATTGTTTTGTTGGTCACGATATGTATCTGTTTTTTGAATATTCCCTCTCTAAGTCGTAACTCCCATAATATCTTCCTTGGCTTCTTTTGACTTCTGCTGATCAGTATTGTCCATATCTTTGTGGAGCCCGTGTAGAGCACCGAAGAGTATGGAAACTGAATGAAGGCTATAGGAAACAAGAAAAAGAGACAGTATTTGAGATGAAGTGCTATTGAAGAATGTTTAATATTAAAGGAGTGATAAAGCTCAAAATGACACGTTAGAAAGGAAGTTTATGAGAGACCCTTACCAACGAGTGGATCTTCTACGGCACCCATGAATAGACACTGCTCCGGGAATAGTAGTAGGCACAGGTGAAAATTAGATTTTGAGCAGCAGATACAAGGACGTTAGTGTGAAAGAGTTAAGTAAGGATGAAAAGATTAGCGGAAGGCAGGGATGGATAGATGACTGCGTCAAACGAGCCGAAAGATATTCCAGAAACTGCAGATTCTGTCGCTACTGTTTGACGTTTCATTTTCCACATACATGAATTTTCAATTCTTCTGTCTGGGCGATGGACGCTACAAAACTTAAATCGTTTTTCCTCTATCGGTGTGTATTTTAAGCAAAACAGATCCCGATGTTCCATAATTAAAACCGGGAAAAGTCTTTCCAGGCTAATTGTACCGTTAACGCGTGTATGTCGTGATTTTCTTGGAAACAGGCACACCAGTTCACGTAACCAAGGGTATTCTACGACGTTGTTCATCTCGCTTTGATGTGGCGAAAGCTGTTTGCTGTTCGATAATGAGGAACTTCATGGGTGTCTGCTTGTTATCTCTGAGGCGGCCTGTTACGGTGCGGTGGAGCTAGACAGATGAACAACGTTATTCTGCGGCGGCTGTAACGCCATGTTATGCAAAGCGAAGGCGTTGGCGGGGATGGAATATTCATTAAATCTTGCTATTAACCATACTGATACCTCCAGTTGGCTTTGTTGGAGGACTTCTCGTGCAGCGTCCTCTAGTGCTGCTTCTGTACGGAATTGTAGGCCTGTTGAGAAGTACATAAGGCAGTAGAGAGTTAATTAAGTGAGGCACCGGACGGTGTTTCACAGTTCAGTTCGTTTCCGAGGCTTACAAGTCGTTGACGTCTTTCAATTTATTTCATAACCGCAACTTTTTTCTCTGTACATTTTGTTGTCGTTCTTATTGTGTATCGGCTGTTATAGTTCCTATGCCTTGACTTAGTTGAATGTCTGTTTGCTTGCGACAGTCTGCATCATCCAAAATTTTCTCCTGCATATGAAACCTGAATTTAGCAAATTACTGAATCTTGAATAATAAAATGTGCTGTGTGCTGTGAACAACATTTTTTTCATCACAGTGTACAATACTAGTAAAAGCCAAAATGCCTTGTAAGAGGTCCATGATTAAGGAATTTGTTGCTAGCGCACTCGAGCAGATGTAATTTCGATGGATTGCTCACGCGCTGCCTGCGATATGTAAGCTGTAAGAGAATCTCAGACCAGAGAGCAGTGTCGTATGCAGTAAGAACTGTGTAGCAGTTGTAGTAGTAGTAGCTAGCAGTTGTGTGTGTGGAGTTGGCTGGGCCGGTCGTGGGGAGCGATGGCGGAGCCTGAGCATTATAGTATAAGGTAAAAGCACCCTCGCGCATATGTACTATTGTTGTATCAGGTCCCACAGAAAATGTTTTGAAAAAAATCTCTTAATAATAATCTCTCTCTTAAAAAAATTTACTTTTGACAATCATTCATCTCAATTTAAAGAATTTACTAATTTCTCCAATCGATGGTCATCCTAATTATTGTAAAGAAAAATCAGTTGTTTCTTTTCATACATGACCAATCTATCGGCCAGCATTGCACTGAGCTATGCCAGAAAAATTTCTTATAGGAGCAGATATATACGCGTTATCCGGCGAGGCGCAACGCATTTACTAACTTGTCATTCTTTCTTTCACAGATCATGGGCAATTTTTTTTGCTCTTTATCGTTATTGTATTTTTTTCCATTTTTGCTTTGTCTTTGTTTGATTTTGTGCTTAACTTTGATTTGTGAAAATGCCGCGAAAAACTGCTAACAGTACTTCGCGTTGCGCAATGAGTGAGAAAGCCGACTCGAATAATTTGACCGATAATACTAGCGACACTCTGTGTCATAATAATAATCCTCTAATTACGGATAATCAGTGCGTACGGACCACTAGTAATGATTTTAATCCTAATGATGAGCAAACAAATTCAATTGTGTCTACTGTAAATTTAACGACAATTGATGATGCGGCACGTTCCGTTACAATGAAAGCTGCCCATTTTGAAACACCTTATTTGCAAAATTTACACAGTGAACAGACAAATGTTTCTAACGAAGGTGAACAATATACACAAAACAAGTCAGATTTATTTGATTCCGATGTAGTGACCAACAGGGCACATCCGATTAGCAAACCTTTGAATCAGACAATGACGAAATGGTTACACAAAACGTGACACATGCAGATACACCATCAGGCAGCACAGAAAATAGAGTCGCTAATTTTGGGTTGAATCAAGTTATGGCATTATTACTACAACTCAATGAAAAATACGACAACCAGAACAAACAATTTAATGAGAAACAAGACAATAATTACAAACAACTTAATGAAAAAAAGACAACAATCTCAGACAGTCGAATGAAAAACACGACCGGTCGATCAAACAAATTATTGAGAACTTTAAACAGATTAATGAACAGATTGCAGCCGTTGCCGTGCAATGTCATGATACTAAAGAACAATTACGTGAGGAAATTAAGGCTTGTGCTAGGAATAGTAGTGAGGAAATTAGATCCGTTGTACAGGAATTACGTAATACACACGCAGACACAACATAATTACTTAGAGATGAAATCATAAAACGCAACACAGTTACGCGACGAGTTTAAATTAATGTCAGCAGAACTTTCACGCACAGTGGATGCGAAAGTTGACAAGAAATTGGAACAACAGAACAGCCAAATTGACGAACGTTTTAATTACCACTTACGAAACAGTCAAACGCGTTACCGTAAATTCATACACGAAAAGAACAAAGGAAAAAAACAAGTCATGGAAACAATTACTGCACAGAGACAGGAAGATAAGCGTAAATTGTTTACGAAAGCAAAAACATACGTAGACAACAACATTGCTACAGTATCAGACGAAATCAAACAGTTGAACACCGGATTGCATGATGAAATCTCCGATCTTAAAACAAAAACGGACACACACACAGTAGACTTTCAGACAGTGACCAACAGACTTGAACAATTAGAATTAATACAGGATCCTGATGCCATAAAAGCAGATGTTAAGAAATTGAACAAAACCACACGTAAAATACAAAAACAAATTAATGCTTGTGACACTAAAAACGACGATCAGGTAAACGCACTGACTGAAAAATTTGATGAATTGGCCAGTCGTATTGACGTTATCGAAAGTAATAATGTCACCAAATCAGACGATACGTCACCAATTTCTTTCAATTAAACACCCGAATTTCAAAATTTACAGCAGACCATCAGTGAGGTAGATTGGTCCAATAATACATTGCGTAGAAAACTGTCGTCTTTACAGCAAGAAGTGACAGAAATGAAAAATGTTTCAGCCACTAACACGTCACAGCGTACGCCACATTGAGAATATTTGTCACATTCACACAGCCAGTATAGTTTAGGCAAATTACAGAGAGTACGCGACTTAGATTCCGAACACACACAGACGAACAGATTATCATATAATCCTGAACCCGTTCAGACATACAGAGACGATAATTTTGATTATAAGCACTTTCCTCCCGTGATAAAATTAAAGGTATTTAAGAATGACAGAATACAGATTCACCCATCGGATTGGATACCACAATTTAGCTTTGCTTTTCCACCAATTTGGCCCGTAACACACAACCTGGAATTTATTTGCAGTTTTTTGGAAGGCGAACCGGCAACTGGTATGAGACCAATCGCGAGACAATGCTACTCAGTGGACGAATTTCAGAATGCTTTTCTGTCAGCGTATTGGTCGAAGACGGGCACAGCGCGGAATCAAGGATCATTTAATTAGCTTTCCGGATTATGAGAACTCAGATTTTCCCACTGTCACGCAATTTTTTGAACACATGGTCCAACACAACCAATACTTAAGTGAGCCATACAGTGAATCAGCACTTATCCAATTATGTACACTCCTGGAAATTGAAATAAGAACACCGTGAATTCATTGTCCCAGAAAGGGGAAACTTTATTGACACATTCGTGGGGTCAGATACATCACATGATCACACTCACAGAACCACAGGCACATAGACACATGCAACTGAGCATGCACAATGTCGGCACTAGTACAGTGTATATCCACCTGCAGGCTGCTATTCTCCCATGGAGACGATCGTAGAGATGCTGGATGTAGTCCTGTGGAACGGCTTGCCATGCCATTTCCACCTGGCGCCTCAGTTGGACCAGCGTTCGTGCTGGACGTGCAGACCGCGTGAGACGACGCTTCATCCAGTCCCAAACATGCTCAATGGGGGACAGATCCGGAGATCTTGCTGGCCAGGGTAGTTGACTTACACCTTCTAGAGCACGTTGGGTGGCACGGGATACATGCGGACGTGCATTGTCCTGTTGGAACAGCAAGTTCCCTTGCCGGTCTAGGAATGGTAGAACGATGGGTTCGATGACGGTTTGGATGTACCGTGCACTATTCAGTGTCCCCCGACGATCACCAGTGGTGTACGGCCAGTGTAGGAGATCGCTCCCCACACCATGATGCCGGGTGTTGGCCCTGTGTGCCTCGGTCGTATGCAGTCCTGATTGTGGCGCTCACCTGTACGGCGCCAAACACGCATACGACCATCATAGGCACCAAGGCAGAAGCGACTCTCATCGCTGAAGACGACACGTCTCCATTCGTCCCTCCATTCACGCCTGTCGCGACACCACTGGAGGCGGGCTGCACGATGTTGGGGCGTGAGCGGAAGACGGCCTAACGGTGTGCGGGACCGTAGCCCAGCTTCATGGAGACGGTTGCGAATGGTCCTCGCCGATACCCCAGGAGCAACAGTGTCCCTAATTTGCTGGGAAGTGGCGGTGCGGTCCCCTACGGCACTGCGTAGGATCCTACGGTCTTGGCGTGCATCCGTGCGTCGCTGCGGTCCGGTCCCAGGTCGACGGGCACGTGCACCTTCCGCCGACCACTGGCGACAACATCGATGTACTGTGGAGACCTCACGCCCCACGTGTTGAGCAATTCGGCGGTACGTCCACCCGGCCTCCCGCATGCCCACTATACGCCCTCGCTCAAAGTCCGTCAACTGCACATACGGTTCACGTCCACGCTGTCGCGGCATGCTACCAGTGTTAAAGACTGCGATGGAGCTCCGTATGCCACGGCAAACTGGCTGACACTGACGGCGGCGGTGCACAAATGCTGCGCAGCTAGCGCCATTCGACGGCCAACACCGCGGTTCCTGGTGTGTCCGCTGTGCCGTGCGTGTGATCATTGCTTGTACAGCCCTCTCGCAGTGTCCGGAGCAAGTATGGTGGGTCTGACACACCGGTGTCAATGTGTTCTTTTTTCCATTTCCAGGAGTGTATTTCTAAATTACCACGATCGTAAAGAGTATCACTTTTAACAGGACAGCAGAAAGAAAATATTTCGGCATTTAGAGATCTGTTACAGTTTTTGGAAGTTCAGCAGTCAGACTATTCCTTCATAAACAAAAATTTTTCACATCATAACCAAGGCCAACAAGCATACGGCAATTACGATCAGCCAAGCTATTTTAATAACAAAGGTAGCAGACGGTCCAGGAATGACAACCACCAGAACTTTAATAACAGACAAAATTTTTATTATCAGTATCGTCAAAATTATCAGCAACAGCAAACATATTTTGGCAACAATAGAGAGTTTTCCCCACAACAACAAAACCAGCCGGTTAGCATACCTAACCAACAATGTAATGTACAAGGTCAACTAAGCTTTAATGTTTCGCCGCATACACGTATAGCGTCGGCCACACCAAATAGTAACACACAGCAACAAGGAAATCACTACGTACAGAAGACACATCTAATCAATTCGCTTCGCAACGCGCCGTATAGTAATGACTGTCATGACAGACGTAAAAGTAATGAGCGCAGTTTTCAGCGTAACAGTCGGTTTTACCAGCAGCAGAATGAACCACAACAGATTATCATGAATGAACCAGGCCGTCGGTAGCATCCCGAACCTAATACGTCAGGAAGAAATAACAGAACAGTACAAATAGTTTAAACGCCACAGTATCCTCCCGCAAATAACAGCACTGCAGAAAGAATTTGACTAGATACAGTACAGGTTGCATCTTGCAGCAACGTAAGCAATACGTTTGACACACAGAATCTTGTTCATTAAAACGTTATTACTTCTGAAGACTTCCGAGACACACTTTTACATGAAAAACCAGTTATACAAAAAACCGTTTCCCACCCTGTCATTGAAGTAATGATTGGATCATACACATTGTCAGCAGTAATCGATTCCGGATCACCTATGTCAGTTATAAATGAAGAAACATTCAACGAATGTAACAAAGAGAACACGTATCCTACTTTACCATTAGGCAAAACTAAAGTAAAAGGAGCAGTATATGGTAAAGGAGTAGATGTAAAATTACAGACACACTTTCATTTTCTATTGCAGGTCATACGTTCCACTCAAATTTTTGGATTGTTCCCTTATTGTCAAAAGACGTTATTTTAGGTACGAATATTTTGATAAAACATGACGCAATTATTGACTTTCAAACTTCCTATATCATGTTAAAGGATGAAAATATACAACTGGTATTAGAATTTCAGCATGCTTTATCTGCAGAAGATCAAGCAATTAATCGAACAGAGGTCATTTCGTCATCGCGTAACACAGACTATCATTCCACATTGTTCACTGATACGTACGTACACAACTACAGTACACCGGACGAAGCCGACTATGTCGTTATGCAAATGATTTTTGAGAAAGTAAAGCAAAGCAGTGCAAATATAGACAATGAACGTACAGAGCTACGCAAAATTCTTTTACAGCAAGCTCCAGTTTTTGACAAGATCCCTGGTACTGTGTCCGGTTTCATATACGAATTTCAAGTTAAACAGCACGACACCTTTAAAGCCAAACATTATCCCATTCCATAAATTCACAGAGAACAAGTTAAGAAAGAATTGCAAGCGATGCTTGACCAAGGTATTACTGAACCGGCCGATAGTCCGTACATAAACCCCCTCCATATTGTTAAGAAAAAGAATGGATCACTTCGCCTCGTACTTGATTCGCGTCACATCAATGACATTATTAGAAATGAAACAGATCGCCCACAGACACTAGATGAACTTCTACAGAAATTTCATGGTACTGCTATTTATTCCACATTAGATTTTGGCAAATTCAGCTCCATCGAAACTGCAGGAAGTACACAGCATTTCTCTGTTTTGGTGACTGTTACCAGTTTTGCAAATTACCGTTCGGTTTAACAATTTCTTCGACAGCATTTATTCGCGGTTTGAATAGTATACTTCCGACAGAACTTAAAGACAGAATCAAAACATATGTAGACGACATCCTTATTGCAGAAGCTAACAAGTCTGAACACAATTTGATTCTGGAACAACTGTTGCAAACTTTTCGTGCACAAGGACTGACAGTTATTCTTAACCAATCACACTTTGGCAAAACTTCTATGAAATTTCTTGGAATATGTAATTTCAGCAGAAGGCATTGCGCCTGATCCGGAAAAACTTCAAGCCTTACGTGACATTACAGCTCCAACGACGAAGAAACAACTAAGTAGCTTTCTGGGATTAGTTATCTTTTTCCGTAAATTTATTCATTACTCTGCTTTAGATAAAGCTGGATTATGCCAGTTGACGGGTAAAAACGCTATTTGGTCCTGGGATAGCCAAGAACAGTCTGAGTTTGTTAATCTGAAAAAATCTAACCAGAAACTTTTCCATTGCCACCGACAACTCTAACACTGCTTTAGGCGTACACATTTTTCAGGAAATTGAAGAAGACGGTACTACAGTAATCAAAAACATCGCTTTTGCAAGTCGAATTCTGTCACCTGCTGAACGTAATTATTCTGTTACAGAACTTGAAACATTATGTGTTGTATGGGGATTTACCAGATTTAGGCATTTTCTTTATGGAAGACATACTACCGTTTACACAGATCATAGAGCTATACAGTTTTTACTACCGCTACATTTACACATGACAGATTAAGCAGATGGAAACATTATATACAGGAATTTAATCTTACAATTGTTCACATTCCCGGTACCCAAAATATTGTACCAGACGCACTATCCCGTTCTCTCAGCAACAATCAGCAAGACATCGCAACCAACTTCTGCCAAGCAAATTCTAGCGTCATGTATACTCAACCAGTTGCATTTGGAAATTTCATTTCATCGTCATTACGAGACATAGCACAAGAGCAGAGCAAAGACCACGTGTGGAAAGAAATGAAACACCTTTGGCATGATAGGAGTAACGTTACCATTAGAAACCATTATGCTGTACGCAAGAATATTCTGTTTCGCCGCTCTCACCCTTACAGCCACCACTGGTTATTATGTATTCCTGACGAGCTCGTTAACAAATTAATTTGGTATACTCATTTAAGTTACGCACATTATGGATCCAGAAAATGATTTCTTATACTGAGACAGAACTGTTATTTTGACAACATGAAGAAACGTATTTGACGAGTTTTAGCTTTATGTAAAATCTGTCAGAAAGCTAAATCAGACACGTCTACACATATTCCTCCGTTACACCCCATTGTAACCGTTAAATTGAGACACATGGCCGCCGCAGACATTTTTGGTCCGATTCCCAGATCTAATAGAGGTTTTTGTTACATCTTTGTCGCTGTTGAACTCACTTCGAAATTTGTTACCTTCACTCCGTTACGCTAAATCTATTTCGAATGCATTTGTAAAACATTTTTTATTCCATGTATGGCATGTATTGAAAGTAATTTCCGACAATGGACCACAATTTCGATCTACTACAAGGACACGTATGTTAAGAGCAAGAAACATTTCTACGATCTATATATCCAAGTATCACGCTTCTTCGAACCCTTGTGAACGACTAATGAAAGAAATTGGTAACCTATGTAGAATATACTGCCATAAAAGACATATTGATTGGAATACACACATACATTCCAGGATGTAATAAACTCCATACCAAATGCATCTACTATGCTATCTCCGACTGTTATATTGACAAATGTTGAACCACCTAACAAAATTAAAGAATTAGTATCTTTTCCTACATCTCGTTGACTACGCCACCATGAAATAATCGACATTGCACTCAAAAACATCAAACGTGCCGCAGAGTGCCGGAGAAGACAGCAAAAACAGGTTTGTACACGCCGTGACTTTCACATAGAACAGAAGATATTAGTAAGCACACATTATTTATCGAACAAAGGAAAATGTAGATGCAATAAATTTGAGCTTCTATACGCAGGTCCATATAGAATTCGCAGCATTTCTCACCCCAATGTAGTACAAGTCGAAACTTTGAGAACTAGAAAAAGCAAGGGCAATCACCATGTCTCCAATATTAAACCCTTTATTGAATGAACATACTTTATGATTTATCACACTGTAATGCCATTTCCATATATGTATATGACCACTTATTGATGATGATTATATTTTTTCTGGTCAAGTGCCCGGCAAGGTTAGGTTAGCAGGTCGCTTTTCTTGTCGTTATATATCAGACCGTGCACATTTTCCATTTTTTTTTTTGCGTATGTATGATTGATTTCCTAACGAAAGTAGAATTTTGTGGGTATGCACTATGAAATGATTAAGATGTAACAAACAAGTGGACTTTGACTCGTTGCCTTATGATATCTCAATATCTTGACTATTCTACAGTTTTTGCTTCTACATTATGATATTTTGTGTACATTTTTTGCACTTGAAAACTCTCTATGTTTTTGACATAATACGTTTCCTGTCATGCTATGCTGTATGCTTAGTTGTATCACTAGAAACAAGTTTTTAGTTAATGGGTATATGAATTCAATGCAAGATATCAATCCATATAAATCATTTTCAGAAGGCAATACTATGTAAAAGAAGTAAATTATACAACCACAGTGGTGTACTATGAAACGGAAATTTTACCATCAGAATGAAAGAAAGAAAATGCAATACCTTGTCATGAAGAGTAAATGAATCAGAATTAACAAGCATTAACAAGAATATACTCTACACACTGTATAATAGCAGTCTTAACTAATTATTTTTCTTTCATAATACAAGGCGATTGAAGCAAACGGTCAGAGAGAACTACACATATTAATTTTAGTGATGAAATATGCTATAAGTAAGAAACTCTATACCAAATGAAGTGTAAATTTTTTGCATATGATAATAAATGATGATGAATAGTTGTATGAAGAATATGGTAACATGAATAATGAAGTTTTTCTTTGCAGATGATGATAATGATGAAGTTTATAATTTTCTATTAGTTAAGAAATGCTATGTAGTTATTTAAGTATTCCTTTGGACAGTATGTCTTATGTCACATAGTATAATGACTGAATGTTTTGGAAAGACAGATAGAGTACATACATATTGAGTACACGTTTCATTACCTGTTAATTTGAAGTTTACTACTTTTCAGCGTAATATACATTTTTTCTTTCATCTTAATAATACACTTTGTTTTTTTCCAGGAGAAGCTTTTCATGATATTAATATGCTATCAGCAGTTACTTATTAAACTTGTTCAGTGCTTGCATTTTTTGTACCCAGTTGTGTCTATCATTTGTGAATGTGATCACATATACTCTACTTGTTTCATAACCTTGCTACAGCTGACTCATGACGAATGACGTTATTAATCCTTATTTCCAGCAATAAGCCTAAAGCAAATATTTTCATACCCCATTAATTGGCTATCGATCCCATCGCAATGCATTGCTAGCACAAAAAAAATGTATTACCAGTCCCAACTATTACCAGTATACAGTTAATAATGCTACCAGTTTAAGATATATTTCTAGTCCTAAATATAATGCAATTTTTTCTGATGTATTGATTCCATTATGTCTATGTATTATTGGACTGCAGACCTTAAGTAATAGTTACAATGTCTTACATTTTAAATATGTGTTATGTCACTTGCATTGTATAATATATAAACACTAGCAGCTTGATGCTACACGCAATAACTCGTGTTTCTAATGATGACTTCTGAATAATGCACAATAAATGCCTTGTAACTGACCAATGAATGCCAATGATTACTGTAATGAGATGACTTATGCGTAAATGCTATGCCAATGATTACTGTGATGAGACGACTTATGCATTAATACTATGCCAATAATTACTGTAATGAGAAGACTTATGATGCTAATAATTACTGCAATGATATGACTTCATAACAATGTTTTGTTGTACTGTATAGATGAATACCAATGATTACTGTTATAAGATGACTTATGCATAAATGCAATGTCAATGATTACCATAATGAGATGACTTATGCATAAATGCTATGCCAATGATTACTGTAATGAGATGACTTATGCACAAATGCTGTGCCAATAATTACTGTAATGAGATGATGTATGCTTTAATGCTGTGCCAATAATTACTGTAATGAGATGACATGATGGCAATAATTACTGCAATTAGATGACTTATGCAGAAATGCTGTACCAATGATTACTGTAATGAGATGACTTATGAATAAATGATATGCCAACAATTACTGTAATTAGATGACTTATGAATAATGTTTTGTAATACTCCATACACACCACATAAAAGTTTAGTAACCAACCAATGAGTGCCAATAATTATTCAAATCGGTTGATACACTAGTGTAATTCTGAATGATAACCAGCATAAGACTTAATGTATCCTTCACCTTCTGACATAATTACCACCAATTACTGCAATATCCGTATGTCCTGTCCATCCTCATGATCATGGAGCACTATACTTGGTTCTTGCACTAAATCTACGTTGATATAACAGTATGGATTCTACAAGAATGTGGTGTTGACGTATCAAGCTGTCCACCACCTTCAACGATGGAGATGTTATTATGGTCCTACTGTTGGGTGTACCCAATGTTCTACCAAAATGATAACATAGAATATTAATACAACATTTCAGTGTCTTAGCTACACTTTTAAATACTTCAGGGAAGAGAACCTCAGATTGTCTCACTTGGTGTTGTGCTTCTGTGGAAAGATATGGACTTTCAGTGCAGCTACGTGCAAACCACTGTGCTACAACCATGATGCCATCCTTCCCATTCCTTTCCTAGTTCTTGTAAAATGGTAAAGACTTATATAGTGCGCTTATATTCTTGTAAAATATTAAAGACTTTTACAGTGCATGTGAACTTTATTTCATTTCTTAATGTATTCAGTTCTTGTAAACAAATGCTGAAGACTTATACAGTGCGTTTGCACTTTATGTCACTTGTTAATATATTTTGTCCTCATTGCGTGTACACTTTGTAATTTCTTAATATGTTCTGCACTTTATTAATAATGTAGATACTCTGTGACTGTAGACTTAGTATCTAAATAGATTATAAAAAAATTTGTTGCTCTTGGCAAGTCCAATTGACTCACCATCACTGCCAAATTTTTGCCCCCTCCAGTGGAGGGTTACGTAAGAGGTCAATGATTAAGGAATTTGTTGACAGCGCACTCGAGCAGATGTAATTTCGATGGATTGCTCACACGCTGCCTGCGATTGTAAGCTGTAAGAGAATATCAGACAAGAGAGCAGTGTTGTATGCAGTAGGAATTGTGTAGCAGTTTAGTAGTAGTAGCTAGCAGTTGTGTGTGTGGAGTTGCTGGGCCGGTCGTGGGGAGCGATGGCGGAGCCTGAGCATTATAGTATAAGGTAAAAGCACCCTCGCGCATATGTACTATTGTTATATCAGGTCCCATGAAAAATGTTTTAAAAAAATCTCTTAATAATAATCTCTCTCTTAAAAAAATTTACTTTTGACAATCATTCATCTCAATTTAAAGAATTTACTAATTTCTCCAATCGATGGTCATCCTGATTATTGTAAAGAAAAATCAGTTGTTCTTTTTATACATGACCAATCTATCGGCCAGCATTGCACTGAGCTGTGCCAGAAAAATTTCTTATTGGAGCAGATATATATGCGTTATCCGGCGACCTTATTGAGGTAAGAATTTTCTATTTATTCAGAATGAACTTTCAGGGCCATGAGGCAGCACTGCTGACGTTCAAAATTTACCTGTTTGGATCCACAGTCAATGTTTGAAAGGTTATAAGGGAGCCACAATTTAATTGAGAGGTTAGTCACATCGTATTATTGGTAGGTTACGTTTTTTTTGTTACTGTTTGGAGGTTACGCTAAATGTTAATGCTACACAGATTTTCACTGTTGGGTAGTTACGTTAAATGTGAACATTATTTATATTATTTTATTGTGGGGAGGTTACAGCCTCTCAACGCACATGGTTATAACTAGCACAACTCTCACGTATCAGTTTCTAAATCTCTCCGTGATTTCCCTAAATCCCTCCTGGCAAATGCCGAGATGGTTCCTTTGAAAGGGCCCGGCGACTTCCTTCCCCGTCCTTCCCTAATCCGATGAGACCGATGATCTCGCTGTCTGGTCTCCTCCCTCACAGCAACCCAACTCTAAATCTCATCTAAAATGAGTTAAAGTTTTCAGAAAAAAATATGGCTTCTTGGAAATTTTGCGTACTGCCGATGTCCGACGTAGCGCTAGTAGCTGATTAGTACAATGAGCGCCGTTGGTGGTGATGTACACTTGGCTTCTTTCCTTAGGTAGCCGCGACTGCCTTTGGCAGCAGGAGTCATCCCTCGTTCGCACTTTCGCAACGGATAGACGAAACATACGAGCAGGACATTTTCGGTCTTTCTGTCTCCCAGCTTTTACCACATACTTTCCTGCTTTCTGATCCAGAAATTGCTACTTCTTCGCCTCATCCACACAGGGACGGCGTGGAAAACTACAACTGTTTTCTCAGTGTTGTAATTACATAAATAGTAAGTGACAGGCCCGAAAGATTTTTACAGGCTCCAACCACAGTTATCGATTAACCAAGGTAACAAATTTTTTGTGTAGCAGATTATTTAATCAATATTAGTCTCTGTACTAATTTAATGTTGTCGTATAAGAGACAGAACGTAATGTATAACCGTAATATCCAATTGTAATTTTCCATGACTTCGTATTTATCTTGTTTCATTCAGTTATTTTCCGTCATTCTGATAGTAATATCCCGTCATAATTTTCCCAATGAAACAAAAGGTATGTAGGTGTGTGAAATAGTGTACCGCCAGTACTGAATCAGTTGCGTCAAAGATGCTGAAATGAGATCCTTGTCGAAACGTTTAAGGCAATGTCGAAAGTAGATAATTAGGAGATGAGCTGTACGGTTTTACGAGAAAGAGGAGGCCTCGAGATAAATTTGTAGCGCTCTAACACATCGTTCCCTTACCTTTCGCAAGTCGCGAGACCAAGTTTTGCATCACATACGTATCATATACATATTAGAAAATTTGGCCTTTTGTTTAATTGGGAAAGTTATGACGCGAAGTTAATATCACAGTGACCGAAAATAACGGAATGAAGCAGGACGTCCTACGCCCGGGGTCCCGGGTTCGATTCCCGGCGGGGTCAGGGATTTTCTCTGCCTCGTGATGACTGGGTCTTGTGTGATGTCCTTAGGTTAGTTAGGTTTAAGTAGTTCTAAGTTCTAGGGGACTGATGATTATAGATGTTAAGTCCCATAGTGCTCAGAGCCATTATTGAAGCAGGACGTATATATATACGTGCACAGTGTGTGTGTGTGTGTGTGTGTGTGTGTGTGTGTGTGTGTGTGTGTGTGTCAGAGAGAGAGAGAGAGAGAGAGAGAGAGCGAAGAAGGGAGAGAGGGTGGGGAGAGGTTTCTGAAGATATGGCTTCAAGATTACAGCCTTTACAAATTAACAAGAATAGAAGAATAGGTAAACTTAATTGGTACATTGACAAAAGTAGAATCGATGACCATCCAATGCCCCCTGTCATACGGATAGCAGGAGAAAATTCTGCAGCAGGTCTATCGAACAGCGAAGAAAAAGTTTTCATAGACTTCACGCTAAGTGGTGAAATCAAAAGACAATTTAGTAACGAATCGCTCTTTGAAGTTTGGGCAGGGGGCACTGGTAAGTTTTTTGCACTGAATACAAGAGTATTTCGTATAGTATTACAATTGTCAGTATCCTGAGTTTGCGAATCCGGATTTCTTGCGTTGACTGCTTGGAAGACAACATACAAATCTTACTTAAACATAGGAAAAGAGCTCATAGCGTTTATTTCTAATATTAATGCTCACGTCGAAGAGCTTTGCTATGCAGTTCCTTGTAATTATAACTATATTTATTTATTATTGAAAAGTTAATTACTAAACGCTATTTGTACTACTGAGACATTCCTATTTACAAGAGCATTGTATCATCGTAAATTTGAAATTTTAATTTTTAATGCGTCAAACGGTATTTCCACTTGATTGTTTCAGTAAACTGGCTAATTCTTCAATTCGTATTTTTTCCCTTGTGATATGCTCGCGTCCGCTCACTTAGTGTTACAATGTCCCCCTAGGTGAGCGTGCTCCACAGGCTAAAAACGGCTGCTCTAACTAATAATCGAAGACATATTTATTAGAAAACTGCGACTTATTCATTACGTCTAACTCTCTGCCTTTCGAGCACGTTGCATTGAATGTAAAACCTAATAGGTTAAGCTACATCTTGTTACTCTCATCTTCCTCCAGAGGGTGTCTGACTAATAATGTCGGAATGCCCGGCGAGGATACTGACCGGTGGAGGTTTCAGTGCATCAGTAATAACCAGGCGTGTTCTTCCTCGTGTCTCATGTAGTTACAGACAGACCCTGTGATTCAGCGGCTACAGTCTCTCGGCATGTGGTCTGTCGCTGTGTGTGGTGTGTTAACAGCGGTCGTCTGGCCTGTAGCTGTGACGTGCTCCCAGCGTTGCTGGCACCAATGCCCAGCATAGGCACACGGCAGAACAACTTTAAGAATGAATGACGAGACATAACATCCTAGACCATCTTACCTACATCATACAGGGTGGTGAGAAACAATGTGAAAATCTCGTAAGGGTGCTGCAGGGTAGGCTGTGCTGATAAACCATTCTCAGGAAAAAAATTCGATACGTTGAACTAAGTTATTTGACATTAAAGTTAGCCATCCGGGCCGTTATGCTCGCAAATCAAAGCATCCCGCCAGATACAATTAGTTTCAGTTATTCTCATAGCATAAATTATAGTGAACCACATTCGTCAGTCCGGCCGCTGTGACCGAGCGGTTCTAGGCGCTTCAGTCCGGAACCGCGCTGCTGCTACGGTCGCGGGTTCGAATCCTGCCTCGGGCGTGGATGTATGTGATGTCCTTAAGTTACTTAGGTTTAAACAGTTCTAAGTCTAGGGGACTGATGACCTCAGATGTTAAGCCCCATCTTGCTTAGAGCCATTTGAATCATGTTGATTCGTCAGCCTTTAGTTCGGCTTCAGTTCTTACCACTGTCTCATGTCCAATTTTTATAGGTCTATAGTTCAGTTTAGGAAACCAAACGAAGAACACATTGGGGGACACCGCCTCTGACGGAGCGCCAGGATTTGCACGCGTGACTGTCTGATTGGCTAACTTAAATCCTAATTAAATTCGAAAAGGCACAAAGCTTATTTTTTTTACCAATTACCTGTCTGCACAAACTACCCTCCAACTCGTTTAAAAGTTTTTAGCCTTTTTTTCACCATCCTATACATCTCGTTCACTGTCTTACATAAAGCTTCTGTTCTAGTGGAATTAAATAAAATGTTCTCGGTCAGTGGTGAGTGCTCCAGTCTGCTCCACGAGAGGAGAATGGATTACCGTCCGATCCTGTAGTCGATATCTCACTACATATCAATTAGAGGGGAACGGTAATCCGTTCTGCTCAAGTGGAGCAGACTGGGGCAGTCACTACTGACAGAGTAGTGCCAGAGAACAGATCGGGGGGTGTGACGGGGCAGGATTACCAGCTACTGTCACTCTTTCTATTTAATCTTGATTTTGAATAAACAGTGAGGTAAGGAGAGGACGATCTCGATCAATATGTTATTTGCCATGAGAGCAGCATCCACACATCACAAAGATATGTCCGGCGAAAAGTAGAGTGAAACTGAACCAAGTCTTTGCTGAAGTTCAGACCTCCAGATCATAGAACGCTTGGTACAACTCGGTGTGTGTCTGAAATATGAAGTGATAGAAGCTTTGAAGGTCAAAAGCACTGAATGAATGAGCTATGAAGAGGTACTGCAACGAGTAAACATTTCTACTAAATAATTCAGCCAGGAAGAAATACCGGGAAGGACTAGACCACTGGGGACTTTACGCGCTTCATTCACTGGTAAAACACAAATTTAGTTTACACAGTTTCACTTACATAGCAGACAAGTAAGCCTTCATTTAATCAGAAGGACAAGAACTGAGCATGGTGCTAAATGAAAATATGAAACAGTTCACTGTGCTTCCTATTGAAAGTTACATGACCAATCACTTACTTTAAAAATCAGAAGAATTAGGGGAAGGCGGACAAGAACAGGTAACGCATACACTAATACACTTTTTTTCTGGAATACTTCGCCTTACACTGACTAAATGTTTTCAAGGACCACAGATACGTAAGGTTAATACTTAAAACAAATTATAATGAGATATCAGCCAATGAATCAGATTCAAATGTCTACCAGATCTTGCAGTCATATTGCCCTCCGAATACCATGGAAACACGGGCGTCCATATCCAACAAACAGAAGGAAGACAGACCAGAATGACAGTGAACACTGCCCTGATAGGTCGGCGCTATTCTGGTAAATTACAGTACAAACCACATCATCGGTACTCGATAACTTTGACGGGGTAATATCACCCCAGTGTTATTCTGTCGCCAACGGCTATCACCACAGCGAAGGGGTCCCACTAGCAGCGTGTTACAGTTTCGTTCCTCAGCTCATACTCCCACCAAACCAGCTACCACTCTCGCAGCGGCCTCACCAGAGGGCCCTGCTTTTAAACGGCAACATGTTAGTCAAAGATCGCGTGATTATGAGATCGATACATTCCGAAAAAGTCGTCACGGCTCCGCTTCCACTTTTATGCCCAGAGGAGTGCATCTGATTAGCTGGATTACCTCATGATGATGTCATGGAAATGTCGCATACTTTGGTGGAGTCCTTTGTGTCCATAGATTCTGCCTTCCCTCTCCATCCACAGCCGCTTGCAGCGCCAGCAGTCGCGCTGGACTGTAAACTAGATGTATTTTTTCTCTCTGGCCTTTCTTTATTAAGAATATGCTTTCATCAGTTGCTAATTCCATAGACAGTGTATCGTATTAAAGCTATTTCACATATCTAATTTCAGCTGTGTCCTTGATCGTAGAGTCGCTGAAGCTCTAAGCATGATCAAGAACGGCCGGCCGCGGTGGTCTCGCGGTTCTAGGCGCTCAGTCCGGAACCGCGCGACTGCTACGGTCGCAGGTTCGAATCCTACCTCGGGCATGGATGTGTGTGATGTCCTTAGGTAGTTAGGTTTAAGTAGTTCTACGTTCTAGGGGACTGATGACCACAGATGTTAAGTCCCATAGTGCTCAGAGCCATTTGAACCATGATCAAGAACTTTCGCTTGTTTAAACCAAATATTACGTCGTAAAGTCAAGCGCCGTCACGCCAGTCGGGAACGACGAAGAAGAGAAGGCTTTGAGACGAGGTCAGCCAACGGTATGGTGACCGAACGCCATTTCAGGAGCACAACGCGACAACAGTGGCCCCTACGTGAAGACAACATAAGCGCCACACCCGACTGGAGGCGGCCCATTTGGACAGCAGCGTCAACGGTAGGCACTTCGATGGCAGCTTTAACGTTAGCCACTTCAATAGCAGTTCAGGAAAGACTTTTGTCAGTTAGAGATCAACAGTCACTACTAAGACTAAATATTACGTATGTCGCCCTTTGCTTGCGACAGATCTTTGTAATTGCCGAAATTTAGTATTGTTTTTGATTAATTGTAATAAAACTCATTAGTACGAGTTGTTTGATTGTTTGGCTAGCGAATTCCTAGACACTGCCAATATGCCCAAACCACCTCCTACTCTCCACTTCCTCAAGTTTGTTGATGACATCGGTCTCCTTGTGCTCTGTCTTATACTCCAGAAATCCCAAACACCTCTTTAAGCTAACCCCAGTCAGTTCACCTCCAGGTGTAGCCAATGGGTGATGAGTAACAGCCCTTCCAAGCCCAAGCAGTAATTATAGGACAACCAACTCATACCTTCGTCCTCCATGACTTCCAAGAACGTCCTTACCAGTCAACTAAATCATTAAAATACCTGGGAGTAGCTATCTTACGGCAGATAACGTGGAAAATGCTCCTATTAATCGTCCAACAGAAGGCCCACAACAGACTAAAACTACTGAAACTACTAAGAGGCCGAACTTGGGATAGGCATCCCTTCACTGTACAGCACACCTACAAAACCTGACCGGGCCCATTCTTTTCTATGTAAATGCCTCATTAATATCTGTCCCACCTAAGTTCTGTACGTCCCTTCAGATTCTTGAACGTCATGCACTCCACCTCGCTTTCCGTATCCATTTACCTTTCACTACATAGATCGTTTACCGTCTCATCAAATCCCATTTCTCTTCACCCACACTTAACGTCTATGAATAATCTGCGCCATCGGAAAACTCGACACCATCAATCCTACTCTTTCCCTTCGAATCTCTATCATAGTTCGCTGTTGCTTTTGCAGCGCACATATATAATAATTCTGAACCGTTTCTCACTCCCAGACCATGAACTCCATCCTGACATTTACCTTTAAAACAAACTTTACATCCACCACATCCATTCCGCCTCCTCAGGGCACCTCTTCAGTTCGGTCCCCTTATTTTCCAGCCGATTTTCCCTTTCTCCCATTCATCATCTACTCCTTTTTGTCCTTCAAATGTCAACGGCCGTGCTGAGGCATGATATACCAGTTGCCATCAGACCACAGAAGTTAGGCAACGTGGAGCATGGCCAGTATTAGATCGGGAAGCGTCCATATACATCTCATGCATTCGATTATATCCCCTTTGCCTTACTGCTGACGGGATAAGAGGGATGGTAGCGTAAAATTCCTGATCAGTCTTAGCGTTAATGTCCTGGATTCAATTCCTAATCGCTCCGTTGTGCCACATTTGGTGAGGGCATGAGACACTTATGATGGTGATCCGTCAGTCGGAAGGGGAAGTTAGACGCGGTGGCCTCCTTGGTGCTCTTCAAGAAGAGTAGGCTATCTGCTGGCATCGTGTTTCATTATCTCCGTTGTCTAAACATTAACACACACACACACACACACACACACACACACACCATTACAGTAATCTGCACTTAACAGATATACTTGCACACACAGCTCTCTTACTGCACAAAGGAAAGGTGCCTGCGAGTGCAGAGGATAGGGAAACCTTACCAGTTAGGTAGCTGAGCCCGCGCATTGGGGTGTCAAACCATTCATACCATACTTTACTTTACCTTACCAATTACAGCTTCGCCAACACCTTCATCTACTCCATAGATACTATGTATCAGTCCTCCTTCAACATGCCACCAACCATCTATCCTCCGCAACGACTAACCTTTTTTCTCTTCAACAACAGACTACCTATTCTAGGGCTCGTTCTTTCAGTATTAGTGAAAATGAAGCGCTTCTTTATAAGATCAGTGTTTTACGTTATATTATTAATGTTTTTATACATATTCTTATGGTTTTTCATTTTACCTTTATTGTTACTGTTTTCAACTAAAAACGAAGAAATTCGTGTTTATCATTTACAAATACTTCCATAATTTCTTCATTACATTTTAGTTATTCACATTTAAATAAATTTATTTTATTAGTGTATCTTTTTGTCTTTCTTATTTTTACTTATCCCTTCTCCAACACCCCTATGCCGGGTCATATGGGGCGAGGGGGATGAAATAACAATACAGAAAAAATAGCCTCCCTATGTGCCGAGAATCCTGAATGTAAGCTAACGTTGATGCTCAACACAATTATCGGCAACAATCCGTATACACTGATGAGCCAAAACATTATTGCCACAGACCTACTTACCGATACAAACCCGTCCAGGCGATAGCAGCGTCACCTGGCAACGGATGACTGCTAATCAGACACATGTACGTTGCCCTTAGTATCAGTGAGTGTGTGGTTCGTGTGTATAACAGGGAAGGCGCGCAATCTATCTGAGGGCAGATTGTGATAGCCCGGAGCCTTAGCATGAGCTTTCCGGGATCTGCACGAATTGTCGGCTGTTTGAAGAGTGCTGTGATGAGTGACTTCAGGACGTGGTGAAACCAAGGTGAAACCACGAAAGTTCTCGCAGATTAAAACTGTGTACCGGACCGAGACTCGAACTCAGGATCTTTGCCTTACGCAGGCAAGTGCTCTACCGACTGAGCTACCCAACCCCCACACGCGACCCGTCATCTCAGCTTTAATTCCGCCAGTTCCTTGTTTAGCCAGGACTCACCGTTACCGGGATCTACAAAAAGTAGCTGTGGTCTAGCACAGCCTGATAAACACACGATTTTGTTTGAGCAAACGAGATTTCTTGCTCCCGCATCGAGCTATTGGAGCTCTGCGATTAAGGGAGCCGTTGAAATTAGACAATGTGATAACAAGTTTAATAGGGACACCGGCTACGCACTTAGCAATGAATGGAAGAGCGCGCTAAATGAAGACAGGGCTCAGAGTACTCCTACCAATGCGAGTGATGACGCTGCAAGTGATGCTGTGTAGAGAGCGTAAACATGATCTACGACAAAATGGGTATCACCGCAGTACGCACCATTTCCGCGATGCCATCGTGAAATAATAAAGCGAATGAGAAAATCTGCATTGGAGATAAATGTGGGAACGTTGCGATTTTCACGACAGTCATACGTCCCCTCTGACATTTGAGGAAAACAGTGGAGATCGGTAAACACGTATTATGTGACAGTGAGCAGCGGTTTAAATCCATCTAGAAATTGCTTATTTCCAAGTTGCAACTAACAGTTCAGTATGTTATTGTCTCTCTTAGCAAGATGCTTATATATTTCAATTTCTTCTAATACAGGGCAGAACGGTAGAACTATTAAAGGCAGGTATAAGGTGCGCCAGTTCGCTAAGAAAGGGGAAAATGTGCATAATTCTTAATTTGACGAAGATATACTTATTTAAAACCATTCTACGAAGGAATTAGAAGAAACTGTAATTCAATGAAAGGAAATAAATGGTGGTTTCCAGCCTTTTATTTCCTTTCATAAAATTACTGTTTGAAATATGTTCGTCAAATTAAGAATTACGCACATTTTACCCTTTCTTACCCAACTGGCGCACCTTATACCTGCCTTTAATAGTTCTACCGGTCTGCCCTACATAACAGCTAGGGCACTCTTCACAGACGATTTTATAGAGGCCTGAATTTGTGAAACGACCTTGTTCGGCTTTAAAATTTTTCTTCAAACTATTCTTCGTAGAGCAGATAGCTTTACAACCTTATTTTGTAGTCAGAAGATGGCCAACCGTGTTGGACAGACTACCTTAAAATTGTATCGAAATGAACTTGCCTTTTCCCTCTCACTACTCTTCAGTTTGTTGTGTTGAAAATTTTTTGTTTCCCTTTTTCTTGATAAATATCTGGTCGACTACGTCTTGTTAATAAGCATTACTGCTAGCAATAGTTTTAATCAAGTTAGCTTCTTTCTGAAATTCGTATGGGGAAGGTGGTGTTGTTAAAACACGATTTGTTGCTGAATGGAAAGCGCAATATCATGAGCCTGCGGGTGTGAAAAATCAATTGCAATAATGTCATCGGAGTAGGTTGTTTTACGATGTGACACTGCCAATCTCCATGCGTAATTTAAGATCAAGGAAATTTGGGTCATCGTTCTCATTTTGAATTTAATCTGTAAATTTAAATTTCTCGTAGAAGTCGTTAAATGGTTCAAATGGCTCTGAGCACTATGGGACTTAATATCTAAGGTCATCAGTCCCCTAGAACTTAGAACTACTTGAACCTAACTAACCTAAGGACATCACACAACACCCAGTCATCACGAAGCTGAGAAAATCCCTGACCCCGCCGGGAATCGAACCCGGGAACCCGGGTGCGGGAATCGAGAACGCTACCGCACGACCACGAGCTGCGGACGAAGTCGTTAAACGTGTTATATAATAAATCTAATTCATGGTCAGTTCCCTCAAATGCCAAATATTAGTTGTCTGCATAACGCACATAAAACCGTATTTTACTCACTATTTTTCACTTTGATTTGAAGAAGCCATCTTCAAGGGACTTAATGAGAATGTCAGCTAGTATGGTAGCTAAGGGACTAACCATTACAATACCAAAGGATTAAACACACAATTTACCGTAAAAGCAGTAAAATGATTCAATTTGAGCACTACTTTTAACAACCTCATCAATTCTATAATTTGAATCTCAGTTAAGTTTTTATGCAGTAATAGGTTCCATCCAACGAGTTCAAGTGTCACGTCAGTCGGAATGTTCATGAATAGTGTACGGAGTGCTCACTACAAGCTGGCTAGGTTGTTATCCTTTGATATTACAAGCCTGTACACTAACCTTAGGATCGACGTGACACTTGAAATCGTTGAAAAGAACCTGCTACTGTATAAAATGTTGAAGGTACGTAAAATTTCTTGTTATTTGTATAACCATTATATGGACACTGACTGAGAATACTTTTGATTGACTCATCTCAGTTTTTAGGGAGAGATGGAGGAACACTTCAACAGTAGTAGTGAATGTCATTCAATTGAAATGTCAACAGTGTATCTATTATTGCTTGGCTCTCACGACTCTGAAGCAAAAGGAACATTGTGAACCCTGTACTGTATTGCTTCGCTGTGTTGCATGGAAACATTACGACAAGCAGTATTGTATCCCCGTGTCCCTGCTCGGCATCAACATACCTCGACAGCACAAATTCCAACGTCTAATTAAGCCGTTCTGTGACGTTATTTTTCAATGGATGATAGGAAGTTCCCACACTGGTGTGATATCACAACGTTAAATTATCTGTGATGTTAGTCTTGGCATCTCCATACGCGTATGGTACTCCATGTTGAAAAGCGTGATATACAAGAAGATGTCGAATTCTGTAACTTCAGCAGTTGGCACAGCTTTGGTGAAGGGTAATGAACACAGATCATTGCCCTTCGACTTCTGTATGTCGAATTTGGGACCCTCCCAAACCGCTCTATTGGTGTTTGAGAGAATGGCGCTGTTGTTTGTTCCACTGACATTGGCTTTCCTCGCAGTATTTGACATAGTGACAGACGGATCAGTAGTGACCTGGCAATGACATCTGTGTCTGCTTATATCTAGAATCTTTACAAATCCCAAATAAACAGTGCTCAAGTAATATCGAAAAAGTACACCTTGCTGGAGTTAAGCTAGAATGTTGAGCAACCATTTTGCCACCTTGCATCATACTTCGCCTTGTATAACATTCCAATTATTAATTGGTACTCTCCTTTTGTCGTGTCTTCATTTTACAAGGCGTTTATATCTACATCTACATATATACTCCGCAAGCCACCCAACGGTGTTTGGCGGAGGGCACTTTACGTGCCACTGTCATTACCTCCCTTTTCTGTTCCAGTCGCGTATGGTTCGCGGGAAGAACGACTGTCTGAAAGCCTCCGTGCGCACTCGAATCTCTCTCATTTTACATTCGTGATCTCCTCGGGAGGTATAAGTAGGGGGAAGCAATATATTCGATACCTCATCCAGAAACGCACCCTCTCGAAACCTGGCAAGCAAGCTACACCGCGATGCAGAGCGCCTCTCTTGCAGAGTCTGCCACTTGAGTTTGCTAAACATCTCCGTAACGCTATCACGGTTACCAAATAACCCTGTGACGAGACGCGCCGCTCTTCTTTGGATCTTCTCTATCTCTTCCGTCAACCCGATCTGGTACGGATCCCACACTGTTGAGCAATACTCAAGTATAGGTCGAACGAGTGTTTTGTAAGCCACCTCCTTTGTTGATGGACTACATTTTCTAAGGACTCTCCCAATGAATCTCAACTTGGTACCCGCCTTACCAACTATTAATTTTATATGATCATTCCACTTCAAATCGTTCCGCACGCATACTCCCAGATATTTTACAGAAGTAACTGCTACCAGTGTTTGTTCCGCTATCATATAATCATACAATGAAGGATCCTACTTTCTATGTATTCGCAATAGATTACATTTGTCTATGTTAAGGTTCAGTTGCCACTCCCGGCACCAAGTGCCTATCCGCTGCAGATCTTCCAGCATTTCGCTAAAATTTTCTAATGCTGCAACTTCTCTGTATACTACAGCATCATCCGCGAAAAGTCGCAGGGAACTTCCGAAAGTATCTACTAGGTCATTTGTATATAATGTGAAAAGCAATGGTCTCATAACACTCCCCTGTGGCACGCCAGAGGTTACTTTAACGTCTGTAGACGTCTCTCCATTGATAACAACATGCTGTGTTCTGTTTGCTAAAAACTCTTCAATCCAGCCACGCAGCTGGTCTGATATTCCGTAGGCTCTTACTTTGTTCATCAGGCGACAGTGCGGAACTGTATCGAACGCCTTCCGGAAGTCAAGGAAAATAGCATCTACCTGGGAGCCTGTATCTAATATTTTCTGGGTCTCATGAACAAATAAAGCGAGTTGGGTCTCACACGATCGCTGTTTGCGGAATCCATGTTGATTCCTACAGAGTATATTCTGGGTTTCCAAAACCGACATGATACTCGAGCAAAAAACATGTTCTAAAACTTTACAACAGGTAGACGTTAGAGATATGGGTCTATAGTTTTGCGCATCTGCTCAACGACCCTTCTTGAAGACTGGGACTACCTGTGCTCTTTTCCAATCATTTGGAACCTTCCGTTCCTCTAGAGACTTGCGGTACACTGCTGTCAGAAGGGGGGCAAGTTCTTTCGCATACTCTGTGTAGAAACGAATTGGTATCGCGTCAGGTCCAGTGGACCTTCCTCTGTTGAGTGATTCCAGTTGCTTTTCTATTCCTTGGACACTTATTTTGATGTCAGCCATTTTTTCGTTTGTGCGAGGATTTAGAGAAGGAACTGCAGTGCGGTCTTCCTCTGTGAAACAGGTTTGGAAAAAGGTGTTTAGTATTTCAGCTTTATGCGTGTGATCCTCTGTTTCAATGCCATCATCATCCCGGAGTGTCTGGATATGCTGTTTCGAGCCACTTACTGATTTAACGTATGACCAGAACTTCCTAGGATTTTCTATTAACTTCCATATTCAGGGATGCTGCAACGGCCTTATGATCACTGATTCCATGTTCTGCACTTACAGAGTCGAAAAGTTCGGGTCTGTTTGTTATCAGTAGGTCCAAGATGTTATCTCCACGAATCGGTTCTCTGTTTAATTGCTCGAGGTAATTTTCGGATAGTGCACTCAGTATAATGTCACTCGATGCTCTGTCCCTACCACCCGTCCTAAACATCTGAGTGTTCCATCCTATATCTGGTAAATTGAAATCTCCACCTAAGACTATAATATGCTGAGAAAATTTATGTGCAATGTATTCCAAATTTTCTCTCAGTTGTTCTGCCACTAATGCTGCTGAGTCGGGAGGTCGGTAAAAGAAGCCAATTATTAACCTAGCTCGGTTGTTGAGTGTAACCTCCACCCATAATATTTCACAGGAACTATCCACTTCTACTACACTACAGGATAAACTACTACTAACAGCGACAAACACGCCACCACCGGTTGCATGCAATCTATGCGTCTGAGGTTTGCAGAAAATCTTCCCTCTGTTCAGCAGTGTATCGTTTAATGAAGCAGTGACTTACATTTCATCTGCAGTGCTGTGTTCTGCTAAAGGATTCTTGAAACATAATAAATATCCTAGTGTTTACGCCAGTGTCTGTGACATCCTGAGGCCTCAGCGTCCATCTCGCCGACTGACCCTACAGGTCCTTCATACAAATTAACAGAGATAAAGAATCACAGAAGTTTCTGATGATCCAAACAACTGCAAGTGTTGCCTGAAGCCAGGTGTGCTGTGAACATTCCTTTTGCTTATCGACTGCTCCGTCGTATGCAGATTAGACTGACGCTGAATCTATCTCCCCAGATCATATAAAATGATACATAACCCCCATGAAGCTAATAGGCTACTTGAAAAATCACCTGACGTGGACATCGAAGAACATTATATGACAAATCCCTGAACTAGTAAGAGGCCTCGCCTTTTAATTGTGCTTGAAGAACTCGGTCTTTTCAATTGAACAATTGCCTTTCTTTGTTTCTGAATGTAGATTTTAATATCGTGAAGCAGCATTTATTCAGTACGAAAAAATTACCCTCAGCACATAAAAGCCGAGGTTATCGAGCAATCTGAGAAAGAGTCTACGCAACAAAAATAGAAGAATAATTCGAATTGGGATGTTTGTTTGGGTCACGACCGGCATGATGGTGCACAGTTACGGTGAGGGTGTACCCAGACACGCAAAGGACACAAATTACGCTTTCAACCGCAAACAATGAATAGAGGATGAATCAGGAAGAAACATCACCAGGCGGGTGAGCTCGAACGATATAGCTCGATAGGGAAACAAACATGAGAGGATAAGAGAATAATTCACTTTGAAGCAAGAATTAGATAGCAGAAAAACTGTCATACAAGTACGTGAAGTGCTTAGATCAAGTTAGGAACACTAAAAAATAGAAACCAAGACGAGCTCATTTTCTGTCCATTTATCGCGATTCCCGAAGGCGGGAGTGTGCATTGCAAGTGCGGTTTTACGGTGAATGCTATTGTGGCGGTTCCGACAATTCGGTGTGTGGTGAACTGTGGCCGCTGTTATCTGGTACTGTATTGAGCCGATGTGATGGGATTGCGAATCGCAGATCTCACACCCTTCTCATTACTCTCCACGAATGCGCGTGGTTCCAAAGTAAAACTTCAAAGACTTAGCAGAGGGCCGAAGTCCAGAAAGACACGTACGAGCAGAGAGTGCAGAGTAGCCTCAGCAAGTAGAAGTTGGAATGAGAATCCCCATACGAGTACTAATGCCTCTCAGTTTTTTGGTAACGGCCGGCCACGGTGGCTGAGCGGTCCTAGGCGCTTCAGTCCGAAACCGCGCGACTGCTACAGTAGCAGGTTCGAATCCTGCCTCGGGCATTGATGTGTGTGCTGTCTTTAGGTTAGTTAGGTTTAAGTAGCTCTAAGTTCTAGGGGACTGATGACCTCCGATGTTAGGTCCCATAGTGCTCAGAGCCATTTGAACCTTTTTTTTTTGGTAACCATCTTTCAAATTTGGGAAGGGCACCCAGCACACTCTTTTCTGGTATCCCAAAAAAGGCCCACGTGCTCTTCCAATCCGGTATCTGGAAGTCTGTTCCCTCGCTCTCACCACAGGGTTAAAATGTATCCACGAAAGATATACCTGTACATGGAAATGGAAGACAAATGTCGTCCCGTTCCCACGTCCACATTTATTTAATGGAAACTGTGAAATGTTGTTGGCCTTCGCACAAGGTTCCTACAGGAGGAGCAAAGTTTGGCATGAAGCAGACACAAGAGTGACTCTATATTTTGCTTGAGGTGTTGTGCCTGGAGACCACACACGGAAGCAAAACGGCAAATGGAAAGCTGAGGAGTCTACTCCAAGTTACGTAACAAGCTAGAGTTCTCACTCCTTCCACCGGTGGTTTCCCACTCTGATTCTGAGAACACCAGTCTTCCGTTCCGCCATTCACTGCTGGTGGAAGCTTAGCCAGTCAGGCAGTAGTAGCCAACCGAGACAGACGCAGCAACAAGGATGTAACCGCTTTTGTGACATTTACGAGTTCCTAACCAGGAGCGTATTTTTTTATATCATCTGTATGCTTTAATAGTTTAGTTTCTTGAGTTTCTGCTTGTAAATTTTTTAATGTCTAACAGCCACTGTTCTAGCGTTTTCGTTTGCGTCGGAAAGTATACCGATTTTGTGACATATTAGAAGTACCTAATCAGGGGCGAATTATTTAGTTTCACCTGAGTGCTTCGGTAGTTATGCTTTTGAATATCTTCGTATTATTAGATGCAGTACGTACGTTTTCGTCAGGGTCTACAGTGATTTCCGTAGATCGAGTCGATAGTCGTTTGTTTGCTTGTTTTGCAAACTAGTACCGCTTGTTGGCGTTAGTCAGCCAGTCAGTCACGCAGTAGTAGCCGACCGAGACAGACGCAGCAACAGAGAAGTAACCGCTTTTGTGACATTTATGAGTTCCTAACCAGGAGCGAATTATACTATATCATCCTGAAACGTCCCGTTACAAAAATTTAAAAATTACAGTGTAGGAAAACCTCTTCGTTATTTGACTTTCAAACAGCTGAGAAAAAGTGGCCGTACTCAGAAAATTCTCTTTTTTCTTATTCTGATCATCACTAAAGTGACACACAATATTTTTAGCGCAACGCAGTCTGACTTTTAATAATCCCCACAAAAGAATGGCCCTGACTAACAATAACCTATACCTTTCATGAATCACTTACCTCACAAAAATCTTCGTTACTCGAACTGCTGCAACACAGCAAGCGCTAATACTGCTAGCTAAATAAAAGATTATAACTACTGAAGGCACTAATTACTGATAGACATAGTTAGAAAATGAAAGATTTTGACAGAGAACAAACAATGTATTTACCTTAATAGCGTTTAAAAGTCATCATCAAATAAAATAAATTTCCTTTTTCTGACGGACACACGTCCAGATCGTCCGCTCAAAACTCTGGAATCTCTCTCTGTTGTGGGTTGGCAGGAGAACCAACACCGTGTTACTAGAGGAAGCCGAAAGGCACGCGTTTTAGCTCACGCGGGCAGGCGTGAGGTCTGGAACAGGACAAGGAAATTAGACTTTAGATAAAACGGATGTAGCTGGTGGAATACTTAACTTTAATCCATTAATGGTGAACGTCGCTCTTGACGGTACATTATTCAGTATCAATAGTAACTGGTAATGGCGCCTTGCTAGGTCGTAGCAAATGACGTAGCTGAAGGCTGTGCTAACTATCGTGTCGGCAAATGAGAGCGTATTTTGTCAGTGAACCATCGCTAGCAAAGTCGGTTGTACAACTGGGGCGAGTGCTAGGAAGTCTCTCTAGACCTGCCGTGTGGCGGCGCTCGGTCTGCAATCACTGATAGTGGCGACACGCGGGTCCGACGTATACTAACGGACCGCGGCCGATTTAAAGACAACCACCTAGCAAGTGTGGTGTCTGGCGGTGACAACACACTCTCTCCACATCCACCACTGCTGACGGCTTACCTCCAACTGCGAAACGCTACGCGTTGTTCACATCCAATTGCCCAACACTACAATAGCGAATATTCCAACAATGCCAACAAGCCACAGACTGCATACAGCACAGTCAGTGATTTTCATACAGAGTTCTACGTGGCGTTATCAACATGAAAACCTAAACAGCCTACTTACGTAGTCCCCATGCTCCCCACAGAATATTCAAATTGTTTTTAGCAGTGCTCAATACCGTTTTTAAATAATTTTTCATAATTGCAATAACGAAGATAATAAATGCAAACACTTATTGATACAATGTTGGTCAAAAGAAAAAAATGTTCTGATAAAGACAGTCCTGATCATTCATCACAATACTAATTGCAGTTCTTTCTCTCAAAGTCTGAGCAGTAAAGGAAAATGCACATGCAAGCAGTAGATTTCCATGCATTCTTGAAGAAGTAGTGTTGTCCTTCCAATGGAAAGACAGTGTTGACTCTTGAAATGCAGACAGGTAAGGAATCACAACAGAGCAAACCCACAGCATAGTCAGTAGGAGTTTTTATGAATATTAGTAGGTAGGTCATCACAGAGCAGACCCACTGTAGTCCTTTTAGATATTATGGTATTGGTAGGCCACCAGAGGTGCAGACCCACTGCAGTCCTTGTAGAAATAATGGTATTGGTGGGCCACCAAAGGTGCAGGCCCACAGTAGTCCTTGTACAGATAATGGTATTGGTGGGCCACCATAGGTGCAGGCCCATGGAAGTCCTCATAGAGATGGCGATGGCCAACAGCCATTTGTCACAACTGTGCGGCTGCAGAATCACCATCGAAGACGCTTGCAGATAATATAACATGTCGTGAGCCACCACTTGTGCAATCACAAAACTTTTTGGAATGTCCTTAGCATCAGAAATGCTGTTAACCAGTCCCTTGCTGAATTATCAACACATGTGCGAGCACTTTTTTTCTTCTCACATATTATGCATATACTATGACCAACAGAAATGTATGCAGTGAAATGAAAATACTCAATTTGAAGTACTGGTGTCTATACAACTGCAAAATTATGACATGAGAAAACAATTACAAAGGTACAAAGTATATCATTAAAGAACATAATAATACAGATAACATTTGTAGTAATACAGGGTTTACAAAAGAATAAAAATAAACATATGCATGAATGATACAGGAATTATGACATAAGTAAATAAATAAAATAATGAGAATAGATTTTGAAACATTAACTTCACACACGTGCATTAAAACAGAACAGAACAAATAATGTCTAAACATATTTAATTGCATTATTAATGCAAATTATATTTGAGGATAACAGTATTCCTCATCATAGTGAATGTAGCTGAGTATTAGAAAAATTATACATCATAACTCTTATCAGCTAAGCACATAAAGACAGGAAGAACACAAATACACAAGGGTACACAAACACATAGCGAAATAACACAAAAGGGAAGGACAAGGTTTATTTTGAATATGACATTTGGTACCGCAATATTTATCGTATTTGACTTGCAAACAAAACTTTCATTACTTCTCGTAGATCTCCCTTAGTTCATCATTATTCCCAAAAATTCCTATCTAAACCCATTGTCCTTAAACCCTACTTTTGGTTCATATCCTCTTTCAAAATAATTTTTCTTCATTGTACACTACTTTTTTTCCAGACCTTTTTCTTATACCTTATCAATGCATTTCTTCCAATTCATCACAACTCATTCACTTATACAGCCTACCCCCTCTTAAGCTAACTTAAATCTACTGAGTTCAGATTATATTCTACAGAACGAGGCAATGCAGCAGCACTAAACAATTAACACATACAGCAAAGACAAAAAAATTCAAATTGGCAAAGAAAGCAGCAATAAATATAAATTAGCGAAGCAAATGCTATATTATTACTAATATGAGCCAATGTGAAGCAACAAGAAAAATAAATCAGTAGTAAAACGGGCTTAATACAACGCAAAATTCAGTAGGTCAATGGCTGACAACCAGCAGCAGCAAATGCAGTAACTTACACCTAAACATGATAAAGCTCAAGAAGAAAAAATACTACAGCAAAGATAGGAAATGTCAATTACCTATGTCACATCTTAACACTAGAGTGATGCATACAATGACTTACTCTACGAAACAAGTTATCAAGTTGCTGAAAAATTTATGTATGCAATTCCTGTGAAGGGAAATGTCTATTTGTGCTGCCCCCCTTTTATTAAGAAAGTAGATCATAAAATTATTATTTACTAGGTCTGTAAACAGAAAATGTTTGTATTAGTATATCTATTAAATTTTATTTTAACTAATGCTGCAGTGCAGCTAGAAACTAGATATTAATCAAAGTGAGCATATATATATACATAAAGAAAGGCTTGAAACATCAGTGACTAGCCATATGGCATTTCATAAGGCAGTAAAATATCTTTCAACTAGAAAGACATTACTCATATTCCGGTGTATAGAAATATAATATTTGTCATCATTTTATAGGCATTCCAGTAAAGAAACTACGAGCTCCAAAGTGTAATCATATGTCTTCAAGTTTGAGTGTGTCGCATTTTGCGATGCTTTCTCCACCTAATGGCTTTTTTCCATGCGACTGTGGCGCAGCTGATTGCCCACAATGCATTACATCAAGGTCACTTACCTTCCTTACCGAAATATTTATGACAGCAGTTGCCACTACAGTGACAGTTTGATACAAATAAAATTTCACAGGTCAAGAAATTATAGTAGAAATGTGTAGAAAGAAAATCTCATGAATAGCAGTGTTGTGATACTCACATTAATGCAAGTACACACATTTCATAACTCTTAAAGTACGATTCCTGGTTTCAAACATCTTTTTCACAAATCAGAGTCCCTAACCACTACTCATTACTCATGTACATATAAACACATAACCACATTCCGCATGTAGCATCATCTTATTGATCATAAACATATCCCAACAGTATAATAGACATCGTCGTCGCAATAATAACATCATAACACCTCAGTCAAATCTCAAAACCGTCACAGCCTCTTCCAATAATTTCAAAACCTAAAAAAAATTCTCTACTCATTTCAATATTGTCAACTACCTCAAAAGTACTTCAAAAATCATGACCCCTTACCAAATTCATCGTTCAAAGCTCTTATAGTATCACAATGGTTCTGAAAAAATATGAACATTTGACAAAGTACAGACAAAATACAATTTCATAGGTGTGAAGTTATCCAACTGTGTTACTGTGTAAACATGTCACTGACTTAGTAAAAAGAATATTGTCTCTCTCAGTTAAGTGATCAGATAGCTGTGTAATTCTGTGTTAGAAAAATGTGGTACCGATATGTAAAGTTGTATAGGCAAGTACTATATTAGCTAGGGCTCCTAGCGCTTACCACGCGCTTAGTACCCGAAGTAGGCGTGTACCCCCTGAGGATATATGTAATTATACTCTCAGATGTTACAGATTACAGCAATCGTTCTTTGTATCTTTGTAATACAAAAATCTTTAAAATTAAATGTTTTAAGTACAAAAATTAATCACTCAAGTGTGTGTCCTGTGGTGCTGAAATGTGCATCTTGCTATAAGATAATTTCTGTCATTACCTAATGGTAAAAATGTGTCAAGTGTCGTAGTTATCGTCCCCCATAAGCAAAGTTCTGCAGAAGTCAAAGTACAGTCATGCTCAAAAGTATCTAAACGACCTGAATTGCATTTCGCCTGAATCACATGCAACCCACATAACGCAGCTGTCTAGCAGGTCCACTAATCGCTCCTTGGTACAGTCATTTGACTATTGAAAATGGTTCCAACAATTCACCACTAGAAAACACTACTCTGTATCGCAATAACTCAAGATGTAAAGTAATACTAAGATACTACAAATATCTGGGAACACGTTACCACAGGTAAGACTGTCCTTAAGGCTTGTAAGCTCACATATATTACAGTAAATAACAATAGCTGAAATGTTACCACTCTTATGATTACGTCAGATAGGCAATGCACGTAGTAAGTTCATCATATTCATGATTTCCTCTACAAAGTAACATACCGTACTTACTATTTAACACAAAATGACATTAAAAATTTACGTTATTCACGAGAAGCTAGTTGAGAATATGTATGAACTTCAAAAGCACGACGAACCGTCTCATTCTGCATATGAATTCAAACCCAGGTCATGCAGACTAAGCAAAGATTTCGTGACTGACGGAAACTAACAGTCATACCTGATTTCAGACAGTATCAATTAGCGAATACCAACTTTCAATTACATAACGCAAACATCTTTAATGGACGCGAATTACCACCGAGCACTTATTGTCCCCGTTAACGAACTTCGAGGGATGTTAAATATTGCTTCTTAACAAGTTACTTATTTGAAATGCCGTGAGGTAAGGCTTTGTGTTGGACAGGGATTCGAACAAAGAACCTAATCGGATAGATATCGAAGCACTGTGAGATATCGCATTTTCTGCGCAGCAGCTAGAAGTTTTAACTGAAATGAGGAGACGAAACATTAATTTTTTCGTTCCCAGCTCTCCAACCCGGCACCTGTCGCTGTTTTATTCCAGAGAAAACGAACGTTAAATATCGGTTTCTTTCACCAGCAGCGATATGTGAGCATGATTGAACTCGAAATAATATGACAATGTGTTCATTGCTGACTGGCAATAGAGCCCCACATATCGCTGTTGACTACACACAAAGAGACGTCAGCTACCGAATTTTTCTCCACCAGCAGCTCGGAATAACATCTTGAACTTACAGTGATCTCGCAAATAGTTCTGTGTCTCACTGGGAGTCAAAAACGTCAAATATCGGTAATGTTGACAACGAATGAAATACATTAAAAATCGAAATTATTATTCACTAGCAGATAGATGTTCTCATGCTAGATGTTGATAATACATAATAAAATCTTTAGTGCCGGGCCAGGATTCGAACCCATTCACGCGCAATATGTGGAGATGTTGAGGAATTTGCAGTTTTCAACAAAGAACAAATTGTATCCTAGCTGTATTGTCACGAAGGGATCAAATTCCGAATCAAGGGCGGTCTGAGTTGCATTCCCAGTTCAGAGCAAATTTTATCGACATACAGAAGCTCAGATAAAAGATAGAATAAGTGTCCTGTGAGCCTACATAGCGTTTGTTTCGTCACTACAAATAAATAACTAGTATAAGGTAGGTTACTGGTGATAGAGTTTCTACATGTCGCCACTCCAGACTTTATTGTGGCTCAACGTAACGTCTACTTGGTAGAGAAGGTATATCATTTTTAATGTGAATTTCAGACCATAATGCCATTATATCTTCTTCATTTGGTATAGCCAGAAGAGAATGATATCTGCCTCTCCCTATCTAAATCACTGACCGAAGTTGGAACCGAACCCAGACCATAGATATATGAACTAATCATCAGCCCAACGCACTACCAAATCCTCTTCTTAAAGCTAATTTTTCTATCATAACGCCGTTTTGCCACACTGGCTGAGAATTCTGACACACAGGCTCCCTGTATCAATTTACAGCATGTTCAGTAAATTCATTTAATTGGTTGACTGAATCACCATGATCTAGCTGTCTCGGCTACCCAGGGCATACATTCAACTTTATTTTGTAATCACCTAAATATATTCACGTAACTGCTACCAACACAGAACTGCCAACAGTGTAGGATGCAGAAATTTAAATAGGAAGTGTTCCTTTCCACTTGAGCTACTATAATACGCTATCTGTTTGTTGAAAACTTCGTGCAGTGCAAAAGAAAAGGTATTAACGTTTGTCTTTCATAAGTATTGACCTGGCCATATGCATTATCCCACAGCGCTGTGGAATTTAGAAATTCTGGAGGAATTGTTGTTGACTTCTGGCGGCTTTGTAGCTACGTGTCAGCTAGGAGCGTAATAGTAAGTATCGCGCATTGTAGATAAGATGTCGAGAGTTCAGGTACATTCAAGGCCACATTTTTTAAAAAGCAATTCTGCTGTCCGCTAAAGTTATCAATCTAATGAAACTTTTAACCTAATTCCCTTCACTTCTCAACGCAAGATAGTCGTATGTAGAACAAGGGCTAACTTCTGCGACGGTTTGCTCATTTCTGGTTTAACTGACAGCCAGACAGTAGATGCATCTCGAAACTTTTGTATTATGTATAGGTAGAGCGTATCGTGCCAAAATACGTCGGAAAACTATTTTCTACATTAGCTGTCGTCTGGTAGTGGCACCTTATTCTTCTTCAAACCTTGTTTGAGAGCTTTAACTCAGAACAAGTTTTCTATATTCATGTAATCAATAAACTGCATGTGCATTTTCAGACTGTTATAGATAATATCAGAGAATTCGCATATATCGTTGATGATCAATTTCTCTCTCATGTTTACTATTGTTTTAACAACACTAAACGAAACCTTACGATAATTGTGAGCTGTATTATAAGAAATGTGATAAAACTACCCACAATAACCTTACGACGAAAGTCTGTTTTAATATAGCTGAGTGTCTGTACACAAGCGTGCCTCTATCGACACGAGTTTGTAAAATACTACTCACTTAGATATTGATTGGGTCTGTGTTTAATTGGTATGCTGCGTCATACTCAAGAGGTATGCAAATGTGGCATTTCATAAATAAAGTTATGTAGTCCTAGGAACCCAAAATTTGCTTGTCAGCAGCGGAAAAAGGTGTTACCTGTCGTGCAGCATTGTGAGTTTTTCACCATTGCACTATTAGACGAAAGTATTTTCTTGCGATTTCCTTATCGATGTTTGATCCGACTGTTTGTAGTTCATTCACAGATTGGATAAAAACGCTGCACCCAGGGAGACTTTAAATGCGAACCACAACAACGCTTTTTCACAGGTCAGCAGGTTACCACAAAGCTGGCGAAGAAGTATGTGTCTTAGTTTCCTCTTACGAGATCAATTGTGGCCAGAACTCGTAAACCGCTTTTTAAATTACGAGATTAGTTGTGATTTCCACGTGCAACGACTTTCCTGGGCTTAAAACCGTAAATTTACAAACTTTTGTTGCACATCAATCGATAATAACTCAGATTATTCAATGGAAATGACAGGTAAAATCAAGTGAACTTTGAGGCTTAATTCTGTGCACACCAGGAGGTAACTCGTCCATCACAGAGTTGCCCAACATACATTGCCTTGTTGCCAAATGTCAGTTATAATACCAGCAGGAAGAAGACGAACCGACATGATCTTACAGCGGGCTGGAAGTGACCATAGATGGTGTCTGCAAGTCGCAGCTGCTATGGCCTGGATTACGTAATGCCTGATTCACATTTTTGTAACTAGGTTTAGGGACTCTAGCGTAGTTACTAATAATACTCAGAACTGACTACAAACTAAGCATCATAAATCAGTAACTCTCATAGTTGTTTTTATATTTCTTTCGTAAGTGTACTCAAAACTAAGAAACTCATTCACAGACGTTTTCGTGCCTCGCCGATAGTCGAGCACAAGAAACAAAACTAAAAAAAGAATGTGTGTGTGGTGTGTGTGTGACAGAGAGAGAGAGAGAGAGAGAGAGAGAGATAAAATTAAAATAGAATGAGAGAGAGAGAGAGAGTAAAAAATTGTAAAGAAATTGAATCATGGTATGTAAAGAAATCTTTCTTTAAATTGACATGTTCCACATCATTACGAAATATCGTATTCATGATCTATGAAACAATAATTAATCTTATGTAATCTAATCTAATCTTATCATATTGATGACTAGCCATGAAGAGTAATGAATTATACAAGTTTTTGCCAATACCAGTAACCAAATCTGAACTTGAAAATAAAAGACCACGATTTTTGTAATAAACCGGAACTTCTGTCAAGACCCTTTCGTCCCTGTTAATTAACCACGAAAGATGCCTGATATACCTCTATTCTGAAGTAACAAAGTGTGCATGCATTTAAAGATGAAGTTCGCGATGTGAAGATTTGTGAAAGAGATACGAACCAAACACGGTTCTTTCCTTGTCTACGGAATCCTTTTCATGTTAATATCAAACATCAGTTATTACTCGTAGATTACATTAAATCTAAAGTAACTGATGAAGACGTTACTTGATAGCAAAAAAGCGCTGCCTTTCTTCATTTATTTGTGACTCGATATGCCTATCGAGTACTGCCAAACAAAAGGCAAGAGATATTACTGCCTTCCCATATACATCGCTGTCAGATCTTCCATATGATTTGGTCGACATGACCTGTTTCAAGTTGTGTATGACGGACAATGTTTTAGAAAATCAATTGTTTTCCTTTGCAATAAACAGAATAATTTTCATTCTAAGCTATCCAAATACAATTTTTTACAATATTAGTTCAAATTTAATATTCGTTTCTATAATGTAGGAAAGTATTTCACAGTTGCAAAACTCGCATTCGACCCATTGACCTTACATTTAGCTGCTGACCATAAATTCTAGCTCAGAGTGACACCAGTTTAAGTAACCTAATGTAGCGACGACTGTTTGCCAGTGCTCTTTCTCACCGGAAAATACGCCATTCACTCATTGGGCTCCATAAGTACACTGTAACAGTAATTTCTGTGTGTATGCAATGCATACGGAATAGAAGTTAGTGGTGCTCTCTCTTCCACTTCTGTATACGATATGCCTGACCTAAACGGGCTCTTTATCATTACAGACCCTGGGCAGTGCAACATAATACTGACAATAGTAATGTGCTTATACTGAGAACCTGACTGTTCGTTTTACCTGATTTTGTAATGATTTAAATAAAACAACATGACCTTCCAGTGGGAGACATTTTGTCCATCTTTTTCTTCTGTGAAAGAGTGTGTCAGTGAGCTTTTTGCCTTCCAGCCAGCGAAATGCGCAGAGTACGGCCGGTAAACGAGTCACAAACCACGATTTAGTGCCGTTAAGACGATTTCTTTAAACATTGCTGTAGCCGAAGGAATTTAGTTTCGTCTTAAATCGTCTCAATCAGCAATGTTCACAGACATCTCAAATAGGAAAAAGCCTATTATCCAGGTACGAAGGTTGTAAAACAAACTTCCCACAGTATGTGTCAGGTTGATCTTTTCGTCTGATAGCACTGCGTAAGTATTTTGTCTATGAGGTATCACAAGTAGTGTTCCTGTAGCTGTGGGACTCATTGGTTGAAAACGAGGTTAACACCAATGCGTACAGTACTGATAAATATTCAAAATGATTATCAACCTAAGTCTGCGTTCATCCGCAAACTGAGGCGAATTTATAATATTGAAGCTAGACTGTATATCCTTGTCTTACTTGAGTGGGTATTGGGGGGCGTTTACACACACGTATACAATACTATGAATACTTCGAACGCTATAGTTAACGTTGCTCTCATAAACTACTTTTGTTTTTTAATTCTTCTGGGTCTTCAGCGTGCAATATGTGTTGTAGATACAGTCTTAGAGCAAGAAATTGCCCGCCGAGTCGTTCACGTAAGGGGTGGGCAATACAGTCGTGCTTCTCTCAGAATCCTACGTCCGGCAATATGCTCCATCTGGCAACATTGTAGACTGCGGCACTTCCCAGAGGAAGTCTTCACTTCAGTCTTGATACTTTATTCTTTACTACGACGTCATGAGGTAAAACGCGAGACTAGCTAATACGACGTCTGGTAACTAAAAGCACATGTCGACAAAGTTTTATCGCCCCTTTCCTCTCGGGGCTGAAGCTATGAGTGTAATTCAAGCGAATCTACAATAGATATCGCTTTCTGCCACACTGGTAATAACAGTTTGGTCCAACAATGTTTTAGCGAAAGATTTCTTTGCCGACCATCTGCCTCTGAACACCGACTGCGTCTGAGTTCTCTGGGACCCGTTTACTGCCTACCGGCGGGGGCTGAGGCGCTGCATTGTTTCGCCTTCTGCCGACAACGTCTGCTCCACTCCACATTCTCGACCATGTAAAATGCTTTAATGTTGAGTTGTGACCCATAAAATCTGTCTACGATCTGTGTTTCATCTTGATAGCAAAGGAGGCACAAAACCGTGTTTATTTGACGATTATTTTATCACACTAGAATGCAACACCTAAATGTGGCACAGAATTAATTTCATTGTTTCTGATCCAGTGCACTACAATTAAAGTGTCACATTCTGTTCTTTTTCCTTCCACGGGAGGTTCCTCAAATAATTTATTATCGTCATGGATTCACAATGTGTTAGTCAAGGCACAGAGAGTAAATGCAATGTAATGTGTTTGATTTCTTTCTTTGATTCTCTATGGTAAACGGATGCAAAAGATTGTGTAAATACCTATCAGAACCTGCTCTATAGCTACTCAGGCAAATTGCTTGTTTTAAGGTCTATACATTAATTAATGGATAAGTGAACGCTATTCAGAAGCTGTATTTAAAGAATTAAATTGGATTTAAGGCTACAAAATTGCCTATATTTGAAGTTACCCAGAGAAAAAGTAAGTCGCTAGAGCCGCTGTTAGTAAATGTCTGCCGAGAGTTCGTAATTGTCACTGTGGAAATTTAGCATAGAGGCCCTACAGTAATGAAGAGGTTCATTCCCTTCATACTTATCACCCTGGCATGTGAGTCTTATGTGAAGAACAATATTGAAATTCGTACCGCTGATGGTCGATTCGAATTTCTTCAGAGACGCTAGTATTGCGAAGCAGCTTGGCAGTCAGAAAGCCAAGATCTATGACCGTTAACACAACTTACTGAGTCGAGCTACCAAGAGGATTCGGTGTGTAAAGGTTTTTTTCCGATATCGATACAGAATTTTTTCTGGAAATTCGCAGCTCCATAAAATATATCATAAAAAAAAGCTCGCATTCGCTGGCCCCTACCACGGTTAGAACTGACGACTGACTGAGCCCTTCTGACGCTAGAAACGGGCGGTACCACTGGGCTATGGACTCACTGCTGCCTGTATGCAACTCTCATCACGGTATTTGTCGCTCAGCCTCATTACGCATCGTGAAAGATAATAAAAGTTGTCACTTACGTGAAGAATAGCATTTCTTTAGGCAAAAAATTGAATTTTCTGTCTCAGTGTCTTTGTTTACATGAGGATTATATAGCACGAGTCATTCAGATGGAAAGGGAATATCAAGTGAATTTAGCGAGTCAATTCAGTACCATACGCGGAAGTGATTGCACTGTCACAGTGTTGCCTAATGTTTGTGACGATGTTGCCTACTCTCAGCTATGCTAGGAACAGCTCTATACCGGTATGCGAGGAGAATCCCGTGCTCGTGTCATAGGAGGATATGGAGAGGAGGCGCGGGGTTTGGTTAATAAGCAGCGTTTTCTCCTACCAGTTGTGTCAAACATTCAGGTGTATAATCTTCCATCACGATTACAATTTCCTACAACATATATACGAATAAAACACTTACCTTGTTACTTTGTAGCAAAAGATTACTTCAGTATAATAAAAAGTCTTTGGAAATCACTTATGCCCACCTGTCACAAAAGTAAAAAATGGTTGAAATGGCTCTGAGCACTATGGGACTTAACTTCAGAGGTCATCAGTACCCTAGAACTTACAACTACTTAAACCTAACTAACCTAAGTACATCACACACATCTATGCCCGAGGCAGGATTCGAACCTGCGACCGTATCGGGCGCGCGGTTCCAGACTGAAGCGCCTAGAACAGCTCGGCCTAACTGGCCGGCTCACAAAAGTAAGATAGTAAACACTGAAAGGTGGCTACACTGAGCCACAGCGCCAGAGATCGCGCTAGAGAGCATTGTTCCGCCGCCTCCACTGGCAGTGATTATTGAGAACTCGTAGTGGGCAGTGCTTTGGGAGAACTCGTGGTAGTCAGTGCTGAGATGTCGTAGTGAGGAGTGTTTGTTGAGATGAGCTAGTAGGCAGTGCTTGCTGAGATGTGATACTGAAAAGTTCTTGTTGAGATGTGATAGTAGCGAGTCAGTGTGGAGAGATTGTAATGTCTAGAGTGCTTTTCATCAATATAAATTAAGGTAACAAACTACTTTTCTTTTCTTTCTCATTATTTCAATGTCCTGAATAATGCGTCATTACAGGTTCAGTCAACAAAGCATCTGGCTTGTGTTCTTGTATTAGAGTGTAATTCTGGTTTTCTTGAGTAATTATGGTATTTCTATTTTCTTTAATTAATTCAGTATAAATGATATTTAAAATTTCTTGTGTTGTTGAAGAAGAACCGTGCCAGATGCGTACGTTGAGTCATACTTCCACACACAGAACAGTTACACTTGTGCTTTGGTTTCGTAGGTTTTATAGTTGCTGGGGACTTAATTAATTAATTGTGTTAATGAAAATTTCCATTTCATTCTTTGTTGTTGTTCTTTGCAGTCAGATAGCGTAATAATACTAGTCAGGGCCAACCGTTACGAGACTTCGTAACCGAACAGACAGCTACTGAAGCAAAAAATTAAAATTATTTGCATTCTATTATAATTAAGCCCCCATGCATGTGGCGACCGCTGCTTCGGATCGTCCCTTGGAATCTTCTGATTGTAAAAATAGTAGACAGTAGTATTGTTGTAGTAATTTGTAGTTTAGCAATTGTAGTCTATTTTGCATGTGTAGATTTGGTAATTGTCATTCTTCTAATGGTATTTTTTTTTTTGCAAAATTTCATTTATGTTGTCTTGTCTACGGGTTTGACAATTAGTGCAATTATTTCAATTGTTCGATTAATCGTGTGTGAGGGAAACATTTCGTGCGAATGGTATTGTTGGAGACAAAGTCTCATTGTATGTAATTTTCGTATAGTGACGAGTTTTGTATGTTTTGTAAATGATTACGTGGTCGATGAAAAAGGCAAAAATGATGGACAGTGAGAATGACGAAATTGTTGACATGGCGAACTCGCCAACACAGGACAACAGTATGATGAATAATGGAGTGGAAAACAATTTAATAAGTCGGGAAAATAGTCCGGAACCATTTCAAAATTTTTCTCAATCAGAAAATTCACAGAATCCGAGATTAACGACAGAAGATTCTGAAATAGTATCGAACACAGATAGCTTTACAGCCATGACGAAAGAAGTTGGTTTCGCGGGAAATGTTGGGGGCGAAAAGAATTTCGAACCGGCTATTACGGAGCAGTTGATGAGTGCTATATTAAATTTGGGAGCACGAATGGAAACAATTAAAACAGAGATAGGAACTTTAGCAACACGGTTAGACTCACAGGGATCACAAATAGGAATAATTACAACTGGTATGGGAACAATGGAGCAGTTTCGATCTGAATTTAAAACAGATATAGGAACAATTAGAACCACGATGAAAGCAATGACAACACGGTTAGACTCACGAATAGGGACATGTTTCAAAAATACGAATGATGAATCAAACAAAGAAATTAGAGAAGAAGTACAACCGGTTTTGAATGCTCACAATAATAGCTTAATTTCAACAGAAATCAGACAAGAGGAACAGGACAGAGAACGGGAAGAAAAAGATTGCGTGATAGTTCAAAAATTTTCAGAGTTAAATTTACAACATGCACATGATAAGGAAGAAATATTTCAGAGAATCGAGGAATCCGTAACAAATGACTTAACGCAACAGTGTGAACAGTCAACTACTAAATGTGACAATACCGAAACCCGAGTTGCGACACTGACGGAAGACGTAAACTTATCGGGAAGAGTTGAGGAGATTCCAGATAAATTGACAAGTCTTAACTTAAATGGGGACAGAGACTCAGATGATACAGCACCATTGCCATTTGCAGAAACCGAAGAGTACCAGAACATAAATAAGCATGTTGAAAATCAGGGAAAAGTTAATGAACGCGTCAAAAGGGAATCTGAGGCATTACAAAAGCAAGACAAATATATTGAAAGCGAAATCGCAGGAAAAGACAGCAGACGAAATTTAGTATCACAGATAGCAGAGGGCTTTGAAGAAAGTAATTTGTTTCATTTACGGGATGTAACAAGAGAGCGCCAGGCGCGGGAACTTGACAATAATCGACATTGGGACTGGGACAGACGCGGTAGGTCTTTGTCGCCGCGAGGCGGAAGCTTTGACTGTAAACACTTCTTGACTGTTCGGAAATTTAAGATCTTTTGCAATTCTAGGAATGACATACGTCCATGTTCATGGTTGAATCGATTTACGTGTGCACTTCCGCCAGATTTGCCACAGTGTCACAAACTGGAAATTATGTGCAGCTATTAAAGTCCTCAGGGGATTCACTACACTAAGTGAATATGTGCCGTAGCGCTCACAGGGCCCCGAGCTGTAGTGGTGCTATTTCCCTTTTAGTTTTCAGCACCGCTGCCTACTCTTTCACTAATCTTTATATCTATAAAAAACAATTCTTCTACTATCCATCTATCTAGACAGTAGGTAAAGAATAACCGGATTTGACTGTTTAACCCAAAAGTGACTTTGGAAATTACCGTTTGGACTTACTGTGTCTTCTGCAGCATTCATTCGTAGTTTAAATGAAATTTTATCTGTTTTTCTTCGTGACAATATTACTTCATATGTTGACGACATTCTTATTGCTAAACATTCTTGGAGTGAGCACAACAAAATTTTAGATTCATTATTACGTATTTTTGCAAGAGTTGGCATTACAGTGAACTTAGAAAAATCTGAATTTGGTCGTTCACAGGTGAAATTTCTCGGTCACATTATTTCTACAGAAGGTATTCTCCCTGATCCAGAGAAACTAGACGCTATTCGTAATTATGCTGTTCCTACCACAAAACGTGATGTTCGTAGTTTCCTTGGTGTCTGTAGTTTTCTTAGACGCTTTTTTAGATTGGACAATTTGGCCACACCTCGTTTATGTGAACTATCTGGAAATAAATCTAACTGGTGTTGGGATGAGGAAGCTCAGTCAGAATTTGAACAACTTCGTGATGCTTTAGTTGCTGCTCCACTTCTTTCACATCCGGATTTAGCTAAAGATTTTTGTTTGACAACGGATTCATCATACAAGGGCCTAGGTGCACACTTATTTCAAGAGATAGAAGAAAACGGCGTTGTAGTACAGAAGACTATTGCATTTGGAAGTCGTGTTCTCTCTAAATCCGAAAAGAATTATTCGATTACGAAACTTGAAGCTTTGGCTGTTGTTTGGGCTTTCACAAAATTTCGCACATTTTTGTTTGGCAGACATACTAAGGTTTACACCGATCATCGAGCTCTGGAATTTCTTATGTCAACAAAATTAACTCATGGCAGATTGTCACGATGGGCGTTGTACCTACAGGAGTTTGATTTTAGTATTGTTTACATACAGGGATCTTCAAATATTGTTGCTGATGCTTTATCACGTGCACCTATGGGTTTGAAACAATGTGCTGAAGAGGACTGCAAAGAAAACCATTATTGTTTGATGTACATTCAAGGTGTTGCGTTTGAGAACTTTATTTCATCTTCGCTCCAGGACATCGCTAAGGAGCAAAATAAGGATCCAATCTGGAAGGACATTAAGGAGAAGTGGAGGAGAAAGGAAAGCGTAGCGATCAGACAGTATTATTTAGTTCGCAATGATATTCTTTTCAAACGAAAATCGGTCGACAACTCTGTTTGGTTAGTTTGTATTCCTGATGAGTGGGTCAATAAATTGATTTGGTACACACATTTTAGTTATGCGCACTTTGGTCCCAGAAAATGCTTTCATAAATTACGAGAAAATTGCTACTTCAGTAATATGGAAAAACGTATTCGATCTGTTCTTGCCAAATGCAAATTATGTCAAAAGGCTAAGCCGCCAACAATTTCTCACAGAGCACCGTTGTTTCCTATCATTCCAGCGAAATTAAAGGAGATGGCTGCAGTTGATTTGTTCGGTCCAGTGGTTCGATCTACTAATGGTTTTGCGTACATTTTTGTAGCAGTGGAATTAACATCAAAATATGTGTGTTTTACACCTTTACGCAAAGCAACAGCTCGTTCAGTATCTAATGCTTTCATCAAACATTTTCTTAAAGAAGTGGGTCATGTTGATAAGGTTATATCAGATAATGGATCACAGTTTCGCTCTAAAATTTGGCTTCGTACTCTACGGCGTCGTAAGATTAAACCAATTTTCATTTCACTTTTTCACCCTCAATCTAATGCTTCAGAGAGATGGATGAAGGAAATCAATAAATTGTGTCGACTTTATTGTCATGAGAATCACAGAACTTGGGATCAGTATCTTCATACTTTTCAAAACATTCTGAATGAACTCCCTAATGATTCAACTTCTTTACTGCCTCTATTGATATTAAAAAATAAAGCACCGATAAATCGCATTTCTGAAATCGTTCCTTTTCCGCCTTCACGAAAACTGCGGCATTCTGAAGTTGTCAACCTGGCTCTACAAAATATTGCATCTGCGGCTGCTAGAAGAGAGAAATCAGCTAAGCGTCCTGGTCGTTTAAAAACTTTTTCAGTTGGTCAGAAGGTATTAATTAAGTCCCACCGTTTGTCTCACAAAGGAAAGGGATTGTGTCGCAAAATTTTTCTGCTTTATAACGGTCCATATAGGGTTCGCAAAATTATTCATGATAACACTGTTGAAGTAGAAACTCTTAAATCTCGGCGCTCTAAGGGAATACATCATATATCGAACGTAAAAATTTTTGTGGAATGACATACTTTTGAGAAACCAACAGTTATACGTAAACATGCGGAGAGTACAAGGATACCGCACCGTGTTCCGGCGGCGGCGCGTACTCAAAGCAACAGTCAAGTCTGCGCGCCGCACAAGGCAGTCGTTGACCGTAAACAATCGCTTCCTACGTCACGCGCCTACAGCTGATCGAGCGCTCAGTGCGAATGCACTGACAGACGTAAACAAATACACAGTCTAAATTCTCCGAATAAATTCTGTATAAAGCTATGGTGACTTTATAAATTATGTTATTAACGTTCAGTATTTTTCAGGATACGGTTGTGTAAAATATTTAAGACCTTCAGGTAAATTCTGTGCATGTCCGACGTTAAGACGACTTACTATGGAGAAAATTTCAGGAAGAATGTAATTTTGAAAAAAAAAGTAATAAACTAAAAAGGGTAACTATTAATTGAGTTTATTTTTCAGGTAACATATTTCCACTTAGGTACGTACTTTAGACGTAATTTGCTGCTTGCGATTACGTGACTCATACTTTGTGCTAAATTTCATGTTCTATGAATTTACTTGTGAAGCGACGTGCTTGCGTACATTAACTGATCTTGACAATGTTTTATTAATGAACACTGTTATTACTTGCGTATATTATGCATCGCTTGGCTGCTGTGCTTTTTCACTGATGTCATTTTTTTTATTATGTGCCTGCTGTGCTTACTTATTTAAATTGTAATTGACAACTGATTAATTGTGCTGATATGGTTATGTATGTAGGTTACACTTTGTGATTTATCTGCTTGCGCCTTCATGTTTACTTATTAAGATTACATATGAACATTTATTTGCTTATGCTGATATGATGCTAATGACTTGTTTATTACGTAAGATATATGTTTGCTGCTGTGCGTATGGATTGCATATTTACACATTTCTGTTTGTTGTCACAACTACTCTTCAATTTAGAATATAGCAATGCTGATATACTGTGTACGAACATAGAGTTTAGGTTACACTGTGGTATTAATTATAGATTGTTTGCTTGGCAGAGCCTCGTTGTAGGGATTGTGCTGCATCCACTTGTTGACATTCTGTTCGCTACTGGTATATTTACTCGTTATTGCATGTTTTGCTTACGCTCAGTGCCTTATATTTTTAAGATAAGAAAATGAACTGCTATAATTCTACGAACGACATTGGTACAAGATACTGCATAGAAGTCACATGAGCTGGAGGTTTCATGGAAGCTGTATAAAGTTATGCTAATAGGAAGGAAGCTAACGACATGACATACCAACACTAGGTTTAGACCATTGACAGTTATTACACTGCATTCTTCGTGAGCAATTGAAATAGGAAGTGACACTTGACACGAGAAATACTCCACATGTTTGCTTCTGTTTGCCATAATTTTTGAAGTGGTGTACACACTGAAATATCACCATCATTAACACTTCGTAATCGTACTTACTTACTGAAAGTTATTCAAACTAAAGTCTGTTAGAGGTTATGTATGCATTTCTTTTATTTAACGATGGACAAGGAACCAAAATGTATCTTATAATTTATAATGAGTAGAAGATTTGGGTCAGATGGATTATACAGAGGTTGTGTGTGGACACTGTGTCTTCGGATTGTATGGGATGCTGAATTGAAGTTGCACTAGGATTTTGTCTGTACTTGTTCGAGGAGACTGACTAGAGGAAAGAGTTGTTATGGAAGTGAAATGATATTGGTGCTGAGGTTTATATGTATCGACGTATTATTGAGGTATTGAGATTATGTGAAGTTGATGATTATTGGAGTTTCGTGGACAAGAGGTAAGGTAAATGAGGTATTATTGAAGTATTGAGATTATGTAATGCTGATGTTTATTGGAGTTTTGGTGGATAAGAGGTAAAGTAAGTGAGGAGCATATTTTTTTTGTTGGTCTATATGGAACAAGGAGGATAAAGATGGCAGACTATAACACTCAAGTAGAAGGAAGATTGTCTACACACACACTTTGTTAAATCACTAAGCAGCATATACTTTTTTTGAAGAGAGGAAGTATTTGCATATCTTGGCTCACTGACAGTTGTTCAGCAACTGTACATTTTGATCTGGCTTGGCAAACATTGGTCATGACATGATGACTATGACGTTGACTAACTATTATTGACTGTTATACATTGCTGCCACTACTACTTGATACACATGATGAACATAAAATTTTGACAGAATTGCATTTACACAGTCAACACTATTCAACTACACAGTAGCACTAAATGTGGATGAAAGATGAGTGAGTGTGTTTTATGTGTTTTCCTTTTATAATCCCAGAGAAGTGATCCCAACCTATCTCCTAAATATTATTTTACTTGTTTGTTGTGGCTTGCACTGACACCCATAAATATTATAGGTTTACTGGTATTTGTGTATAGTAATAGTTAATAGGACAATTATCTGATATCATTTGTGTGTTTGTTATGATTTGTATGTTTAGTGTAAAAGCATTGTATGTGTATTCAAACTATTGTTCATGCCTGAACTGTCTGATTAGTGATGGTGCTGCACTTTTCAACATGGTGGATGCCACCTGGACATGTTTAATTTCTGCTGATGAACTGTGTGATTAGTGATAGGGAATATTATGAACTGTTATTTGCACTTTTTCTACATGATTCGTGCCACTAGGACATGTTTAATTTCTGCTGATGAACAGTGTGATTAGTGATAGTGAATTTTATGGAACTGCTTCTGCTGAGAAATGTGACTTCTTGCTGTGTGTACCTGCTCAACATTGCTGGGTACCACTGATGGACTGCTTCTACTGAAATGGTGTTACTTGTTGATGTCTGCACCTGCTCAACATTGCTGGTGCCACTAATGGAACTGCTTATACTGAAATGGTGTTACTTGTTGGTGTCTGCACCTGCTCAACATTGCTGGGTGCCACTGATGGACTGCTTCTACTGAAAAGATGTCACCTGTTGATGTCGGCACCTGCTCAACATTGCTGGGTGCCACTGATGGACTGCTTCTACTGAAAAGATGTCACCTGTTGCTGTGTGCACCTGCTCAACATTGCTGGTGCCACTAATGGAACTGCTTATACTGAAATTGTGTTACTTGTTGGTGTCTGCACCTATTCAACATTACTGGGTGCCACTGATGGACTGTTTCTACTGAAAAAATGTCACTTGTTGGTATTTGCACCTGTTGACCATTGCTGGGTGCTACTGCTGGAACTGTCAACTGCTTATTCTTGAGCTATGGAAAGCGTTTATGTGAATATTTGTATAAACTGATTTTTTTGTGTATTACTGTTTGTGAAAAGTTATGAGACTCTTACCTGCACATATTCGTCATTGCTGACGCTATTGATTGAACTGTTTAACCACATAATACTTGTGTAAACTGTTACGTAAAGTCACATGTATGAAAGAATTTCTATTGCTTACTGTATTTTATATATTAGGTTATTGAAAGGTCAGTGCAAAGCCAAAATTTTATCTAGTTATATGATATTTACGCATGAATATTATCTTTTATTTTTGTCTGTATTTTTTTTTACGAATTTGGTGGTATTTTCACCACCAATGCTGGCAAAAATACCATCAAATTCTAGCCCGTGGAGGAAGGGCATATGAAAGGTGGCTACACTGAGCCACAGCGCCAGAGATCGCGCTAGAGAGCATTGTTCCGCCGCCTCCACTGGCAGTGATTATTGAGAACTCGTAGTGGGCAGTGCTTTGGGAGAACTCGTGGTAGTCAGTGCTGAGATGTCGTAGTGAGGAGTGTTTGTTGAGATGGGCTAGTAGGCAGTGCTTGCTGAGATGTGATACTGAAAAGTTCTTGTTGAGATGTGATAGTAGCGAGTCAGTGTGGAGAGACTGTAATGTCTAGAGTGCTTTTCATCAATATAAATTAAGGTAACAAACTACTTTTCTTTTCTTTCTCATTATTTCAATGTCCTGAATAATGCGTCATTACAGGTTCAGTCAACAAAGCATCTGGCTTGTGTTCTTGTATTAGAGTGTAATTCTGGTTTTCTTGAGTAATTATGGTATTTCTATTTTCTTTAATTAATTCAGTATAAATGATATTTAAAATTTCTTGTGTTGTTGAAGAAGAACCGTGCCAGATGCGTACGTTGAGTCATACTTCCACACACAGAACAGTTACACTTGTGCTTTGGTTTCGTAGGTTTTATAGTTGCTGGGGACTTAATTAATTAATTGTGTTAATGAAAATTTCCATTTCATTCTTTGTTGTTGTTCTTTGCAGTTAGATAGCGTAATAATACTAGTCAGGGCCAACCGTTACGAGACTTCGTAACCGAACAGACAGCTACTGAAGCAAAAAATTAAAATTATTTGCATTCTATTATAATTAAGCCCCCATGCAACACTTTGCACCTCGAAATCGATTGCACCTTTGTGCAGTCTTGTGACGTTTAAATAAATCGTATTAGCGGCACTAAATTTTGGTTTGTGAATCATTTACCGGCCGTACACTGCCGCATTTCACTGGTTGGAAGGCAAGAAGCTAACTGACAAATTTCACAGATGGAAAAGAGGGACGAAATGTCTCCCACTGGAAGGTCATGTTGTTTTATTTAAATGATTACAAAATCAGGTAAAACGAACAGTCAGGTTCTCAGTATAAGCACATTACTGTTGTCAGTATTATGTTGCATTGCCCACAGCCTGTAATGATAAAGGGCCCGTTTAGTTCAGGCATATTGTATACAGAAGTGGAAGAGAGAGCGACACTAACTTCGAATCCGTATGCATTGCATACACACAGAAATTACTGTTATAGTGTACTTATGGAGTCCAATGAGTGAATGGCGTATTTTCCGGTGAGAGAGAGCACTGGCAAACTCTGGTATCACACTGAGCTACGATTTATGGTCAGCGACTAAGTGTAAGGTCAGTGAGTCGGAGGCGAGTTTTGCAACTGTGAAATACTTTCCTACATTATAGAAGCGAATATTAAATTTGAACTAATATTGCGAAGATTTTGTACTTGGATAGCTTAGAATGAAAATTATTCTGTTTATTGAAAAGGAAAACAATTGATTTTATAAAACATTGTCTGCCATACATAACTTGAAACAGGTCATGTCGACCAAATCATATGGAAGAACTGACAGCGACGTATACCGGAAGGCAGTAAGATCTCTTGCCTTTTGTTTTGGCAGTACTCGATAGCCATTTCTAGGCGCAAGTAAATGAAGAAAGGCAGCGCGTCTGTTGTTATCAAGTAATGTCTTCATCAATTACTTTAGTTTTAATGTAATCTACGAGTAATTACTGATGTTTGATATTAACATGAAAAGGATTCCGTAGACAGGGAAAGGACCGGTTCTTGGGAAAGTACTTCTATTGTGACCAAAAGGCATCAATAGATCTTCAAGTACAGTGTTCCAGTAGCGGTATGAAGAACATGATAGTAATAATGACGGTAATAATCGAATTATCCGGTAACTTCACACTTCCCAGTGGATTTTCTCGAACTGAGAAATTTGCTGAATTTGTGAAAATTTCAAAATGGATTCACATCTAGCCTATGATGCCTAGACGAGTCTTTACATGTTGCTGACATGAGAACAGCATAATCTCCGGTTCAGAAGCTTGCTTCTAATTAACCATTTAATAGAATCGTGTTTTTTCCACCGTGAATAATTTTGAAAGCTAAGCACATCATCCGTTACAGCACACTGCTGGGGCTGGGAAATGTGGCCACAGTGGTCTGGCTGAACGAACTATCACAGGTGCAATGCGTGGGTTCAGGCATTTACTTTTGAGAGGCACAAACAGATTTACTTTACCCCTGATAGCATCAAGAGAAAGACGTTATAATCGACAATCCGTATTAAATGTCGCGTTCCTTCATTACCAACTGGGCAGAGCCGGTTTGCGTTAGGAAATTACATAGCGGAAGTCATGGTAAACAGAAATACTGTCGCCAGTTAACTTACTTACATTAGAAAATTTTATTTTATTTGATGAACCGATAGCCATCTAAAGGAACAGGGCTCTTACTTTACTTGTACTTCATTGAAACAGAGACGTTGAAAAATTTGGTGCTGGACTGTGATTGGAATTCGTATCTCCTCTTTCGAGGATCTAAATCTCTCTAACAGTATAGTACAATCATATCGTTCCTTTTCTCAAGACTGCAATCTTCTCTAGGTCTCCTCCAAAGGTAAGTATGTGGGCCCGAATCATGATCCAGTACAATATTATTCATAATTTCATTTCAAGCCCTATCACGTGCACACCGGCCTGTTAGTGAAAATTAATGTACATTTTTAATGTCTGGTCATGTGTTGTCAACAATCGCAATAGGTGTCGTTATTTCTGGTCAAACACGCACACATCTTACTATTGGTGAGTAAGCAACTGATACTTAAGATATATTCGTGGATTCACGATAGGTGTGCAGTTCGATTGTCGCTTAGGCACAAAAGTTTGTATCCTTATTTTAGATTCAAACACCTAGCAGCTGGAAAGAAAAACCGATACGATACCTACGATTTTACATAGTTAACAATCCCATTACGTATTGGGATCACATCTCCGTCACAGAACTTCACATCATGCACTTCATCTTTAAAAGCATGCACACTTTGTTACTTCAGAATAGAGGTATATCAGACATCTTTCGTGGTTAATTAACAGGGAAGAACGGGTCTTGACAGAAGTCCGGGTTTATTAAAAAAATTGTCGTCTTTTATTTTCAAGTTTAGATTTGATTACTGGTTTTGGCAAAAACTTCGATAATTCATGACTCTTCATGGCAAGTCATAAATATGGTATGATTCGATTAGATTACATTACATTAATTCTTGTTTCATAGATCATGAATAAGATATTTCGTAATGATGTGGAACGTGTCATTTTAATGAATGATTACTTTACATACCATGATTCAATTTCTTTACGATTTTTTACTCTCTCTCTCTCTCATTCTTTTTGATTTTTATCTCTCTCTCTCTCTCTCTCTCTCTCTCTCTCTCTCTCTGTCTCTCATTCTTATATATATATATATATATATATATATATATATATATATATATATATATATGACACACATTTTTTTTAGTTTTATTTGTTCGTTGTGCTCGACTATCGGCGAGGCACGAAAACGTCTGTGAATGAATTCCTTAGTTTTGAGTACACTTACGAAAGAAATATAAAAACGACTATCAGAGTTACTGATGTATGCTGCTTAGTTTGCAGTCAGTTCTGAGTATTATTAGTAACTACGCTACAGTCCCTAAATCTAGTTACAGAAATGTGAATCAGACGCATTACGAATTCCAGGCCGTAGCGGCTGCGAATTGCAGGCACCAGCTAGGGTCACTTCCCAGCCCGCTGTTAGTTCATGGCGGTTCGTTTTCTTCCTGCTGGTATTGTAATTGACATTTGGCAACAAGGCAATGTCTCTTTGGCAACTCTGTAAAAGACGAGTTACCTCCTGGTGTGCACAGAATTAAGCCTCAAAGTTCACTTGATTTTACCTGTCATTTCCATTGAATAATCTGAGTTATTATCGCTTGCGGTGTAACAAAAGATTGTAAATTTACGGTTTTCATCCCAGGATAGTCGTTGCTCGTGGAAATCACAACTAATCTCGTCTTTTAAATAACGGTTTACGCGTTCTAGCCATTATTGGTCTCGTAAGAGGAAGCTAAGACGCATACTTCTTCGCCAGCTCTGTGGTAACCTGCTGACCTGTGAAAAAGCGTTGTTGTGGTTCGCATTTAAAGTTTCCCTGGGTGCAGCGTTTTTATCCAATCTGTGAATGAACTACAAACAGTCGGATCAAACATCGATAAGGAAATCGCAAGAAAATACTTTCGTCTAATAGTGCAATGGTGAAAAACTCACAATGCTGCACGACAGGTAACACCTTTTTCCGCTGCTGACAAGCAAATTTTGGGTTCCTAGGACTACATAACTTTATTTATGAAATGCCACATTTGCATACCTCTTGAGTATGACGCAGCATACCAATTAAACACAGACCCAATCAATATCTAAGTGAGTAGTATTTTACAAACTCGTGTCGATAGAGGCACGCTTGTGTACAGACACTCAGCTATATTAAAACAGACTTTCGTCGTAAGGTTATTGTGGGTAGTTTTATCACATTTCTTATAATACAGCTCACAATAATCGTAAGGTTTCGTTTAGTGTTGTTAAAACAATAGTAAACATGAGAGAGAAATTAATCATCAGCGATATATGCGAATTCTCTGATATTATCTATAACAGTCTGAAAATGCACATGCAGTTTATTGATTACATGAATATAGAAAACTTGTTCTGAGGTAAAGCTCTCAAACAAGGTTTGAAGAAGAATAAGGTGCCACTACCAGACGACAGCTAATGTAGAAAATAGTTTTCCGACGTATTTTGGCACGATACGCTCTACCCATACATAATACAAAAGTTTCGAGATGCATCTACTGTCAGGCTGTCAGTTAAACCTGAAATGTGCAAACTGTCGCAGAAGTTAGCCCTTTTTCTACATACGACTATCTTGCGTTGAGAAGTGAAGGGAATTATGTTAAAAGTTCCATAAGATTGATAATTTTAGCAGACAGCAGAATTGCTTTTTAAAAAACAAAGTAGCGAATCTACTCGAACTCGCGACATCTTATTTACCATGCGCGATACTTATCATTACGCTACTAGTTGACACTTAACTATAACACCGCCAGAAGTCAACAGCAATTCCCCCAGAACGTCTGAATTCCACACCGCTGTAGGATAATTCATATGGCCAAGCCAATACTTATGAGAGACAAACGTTTATACATTTTCTTTTACACTGCACGACGTTTTCAGCGAACAGATAGCGCAGGAGGGCAGCCCAAGTGGGAAGGAACACTTCCTATTTAAATTTCTGCATCCTACACTGTTGGCAGTTCTGTGCAGGTTGAATGGATGCTCTGGGTAGCCGAGACAGGTAGTTCATGGTAATTCGGTCAACCAAGTAAATGAATTTACTGAACATGCTGCAAATTGATACAGGGAGCGTGTGTGTGAGAATTCTCAGCCAATGTGGGACAACGGCATTATGATAGAAAAATGAGCCACGGAGAAGAGGTTTTGGTGGTCTGTTGCGCTGATGATAGGTTCACGTATCTATGGTCTGCGTTCAATTCCAACTTCTGTCAGTGATTTTAGATAGGGAGAGAGAGATTCCATTTTCTTCTGGCTATAACAAGTGAAGAAGATATAATGGCATTATGGTCTGAAATTCACATTAAAAATTATATTCTTTCTCTACCAGGTAGACGTTACGTTGAGCCATAATAAAGTCTGGAGTGGCGACATGTAGAAACTCTATCACCAGTAACCTACCTTATACTAGTTTTTTATTTCTAGTGACGAAACAAACGCTATGTAGGATCACAGCACACTTATTCCATCTTTTATCTGAGCCTCTGTATGTCGATAAAATTGGTTCTGAACTAGGAATGCAACTCAGACCGCCCTTAACGCGGAATGTTATCCCTTCGTGACAATACAGCTCGGCTACAATTTGTTGTTTTGTTCAAAACTGCAAATTCCTCAACATCTCCACATATTGCGCGTGAATGGGTTCGAATCCTGGCCCGGCACTAAAGATTTTATTATGTATTATCAACATCTAGCATGAGAACATCTATCTGCTAGTGAATAATAATTTCGATTTTTAATGTATTTCATTCGTTGTCAACATTACCGATATTTGACGTTTTTGACTCTTAGTGAGACACAGAACTATTTGCGTGATCACTGTAAGTTCAAGATGTTATTCCGAGTTGCTGGTGTAGAAAAATTCGGTAGCTGAAGTCTCTTTGTGTGTAGTCAACAACGATATGTGTGGGGCTCTATTCCCTGTCACACTGAACTCTTCGTCATATTATTTCTAGTTCGAACATGCTCTCAAGTCGCTGCTGGTGCTACAAACCCATATTTAACGTTCGTTTTCTCTAGAATAAAACAGCGATAGGTGTTGGGTTGGAGTCCTGGGTAGGAAAAAAAATTAATGTTTCGTCTCCTCATTTCAGTTAAAACATGTAGCTACTGCTGAGAAAATGCGATATCTCACAGTTGATTGTGCTTCGATATCTATCCGATTAGGTTCTGAGTTCGAATCGCTGTCCAACACAAAGCTTTACCTCACGGAATTTCAAATAAGTTACTTTCTAAGAAGCAATAGTTAACATCTGTGTTAGTTTGTTAACCGGGACAATAAGTGCTGGGTGGGAATTCGCGTCCATTAAAGATGTTTGTGTTATGTAATTTAAAGTTGATATTTGCTAACTGCTACTGTCTAAAATCGAGGTATATCACTCTCTGTATGCCTAATCAGGAATGACTGTTAGTTTCTGTCAGACACGAAATCTTTGCTTAGTCTGAATGACCTGGGTTTGAATCCATATGCAGAACGAGGTGGATCGTCGTGTCATTTGAAGTTCATACATGTTCTCAACTAGCTGCTCGTGAATAACTAAAATTTTTAATCTCATTTTGTGTTAAATAATAAGGATGGTATGTTACTTTGAAGAGGAAATCATGCATACGACGAACTTACTACGTGCATTACCTATCTGAGGTAATAATGAGAGTGGTAACATTTCAGGTATTGTCATTTATTGTAATAAATGTAAGCTTACAAGGCATAAGGACAGTCTTATCTGTGATAAGGTGTTCCCTGATATTTGTAGTATCTTAGTATTACTTTACATCTTGAGTTACTGCGATAGAGAGCAGTGTCTTCTAGTGGTGACTTGTTGGAACCATTTTAAATAGTCAAACGACTGTACCATGGAGCGATTAGAGGATCTGCTAGACATCTGCGTTATGTGGGTTGCATGCGAATCAGGCGAAATGCAATTGAGGTCGTTCAGATACTTTTGACCACGACTGTACTTACCTCGTCATAAAGAAAAGTGAAATGCTTTGAGTATAGATATTGTAGTTATTGTGCTTATTGCTGTGATCAAGAAAGTACTGTACTGTAATGTATTGTTGTGCTATGGAACAGGCTGTCTCATTGTAGCTATACCACAAAGTTACTACTAAAGCATGTTTTACTTTCCAGAATAATACAGAAAATCTGTTCTGATATAAAACAGATAAAGCGCAAAAGCAACACTGTAAATTGTGTCACTCATTAGTAGTGTCGTGATATAATCATGTAGTTGTCAAACTAACCAAATTCTAAGTCATCTGTAATCTCACAGAAAGTACTTTAAATAAAGAATGTATTTTCAAGTAAACCAAAATATTGCATTAAAATCTCGTTTGGAGTATACGTTCTAAGGGTGTAAGCCATAAAGTCGTTATGTAATCATCCAACTAACATGCAAGAAAGTACACACAAGAACACTGTGTTGTATGTTCACTACAAAAATCCATTCATACTTACTGTCTAAATAAGTTCCCTAGGTTCTTGACTGAATAGTTAACTTCAAAACATTATTACAAGTTAACAGTTTCTAAGTGTGACAAAGCGTACTAGTAACATGAAGTGAAAAATTTTATGGCAAAGACTAAGTTAAAAAGCAGATTATTTCTCAATAAACGGGTTTATATGTGAAATGTGGAGTAAACCTTTAGTCTTCCTAGTACGCTGGGTTTCAGCTTCAACGTAATTACCATGTGGTATATGTTGGTGAAGAATACTGCAATTTTTCTTATGGTTAGCGTCTATGTTATTTTTCTCAATCCCAGCCGGCGCACGTGGCAGCCTGCGGTGCAAGTCATTGTCTGTTACCTTTGTTGTCACACGTCGTTATTGGGATTTGGAGATCTAACCTCTACAATTTCAGCTTGTCGAGAGGGCCCAGCCCTGTCTGAATCCCGCCAGTTCTGATTAAATACTGGTCTATTGTTAAGATTATATCGACTGTCGTCATGTCGGTACTTTCTGTAATTTCTTTCTTGTCTGTCACGTGGTGGAGAATTTCTCCAAGAGTTGTAACTGCATGGTGGACCGTTGCGTCGGAAGTTATTCTGTCTCCCTCGATAATAAATATTTTGGTTCCCATATTCTCTGTTTCTCTCATTGTCTGTGTCATAATCATTAGTATGGAAATGCGATATTTCTCTTTATTTATTATTACTCTGCCAACGGTTGTCATATGGGTGGTGTCTGTTTTGGTCACGGTTTGCATTGTAAGAAAAGCCCTGTCGTGTCTAGTTGTTATTTCTGTCGTCACAGAATTGTGATGCATGTGACCTGTAATTGTTGGGTTCCTGTTTTCGTATCCCGCGACTGTGTGTGTCAATTTCCAATTCTTGTAAGAGTCCCTGAAAAGCTTCAATGTCGTCTTTGCAAAGTCCTGCCAAAATAATATGCCGTAAATGTTCAGGCTATTTGATTAAGCAAATGCGGATGAATTCTGAGGGGCTGTATGGGTTTGACAGGTACTGATTCTTGTGCAACATGTCTTCAAAATATTTGACAAGACTGAAAAATTCATATTGTTCGAAATGTTTCATGATTATGATGCTATGTTTTACGAGATCTTGAGTAGCTTGAGACCAATATGCCGAGAAATGCCCTGTGTTATTATTTTGTGGCTTTTCCGTATTTCTATGTCCCTCTTCGCGTATTGGAACGCCAGTGTCCTCTGAAATATGTAATTCTAGTATTAATTGTGCCAACTGATCTTGTACTTCCCGGATTTCTCTTTCGTGTTGCGTATTAATTTGATTCTGATTTTGTTTATATTTCTTAATTTGTTCATAGTCGTCTGTATCAGTGTAGACTACGGGTCTTGTATCATTCAGATTATCATCTACCTTTGCAGATATGTTAGTGAACTGATCCGAAAGCTCGGCTACTTTCTCCGATAATGAACTGATTTCCTCCGTGTGTTTTTTCTGAACCAAGTCTTAGAGTATCTACCGTGTCCTTTAAGTTTTCCTGAGTTTTTGTAAGTTGCGTAACCGAATCGGTAGATGCAACTGAGTCAATTTTAGCCCGCAAGGTTTCGTTATTTTCATGAACAGTAGCTTGCAGTTCTTTTACGGCTGCTTCCTGATTCTGTAATGCATTTTCATGACGCGAAAAAATAGGTTGAAAATGTTCACAAATTTGTGTTTTTACGTCGTTACAGACCTTTTGACATTTAGATTCGATGTTATGTAACCCAGCAGTTAACTCTTCGCGTGTTTGTTCAAGCGTTGTGTCTGACTTTTGAGATTTTGCTGTGTTCGTCTCTGATTTTGTTCCATTGTGTCTAACGTTTGAAGCAGTTACTGTGTTTGTCTCTGATTTTGTTCCATTGTGTCTACCTTTTGAAGCTGTTGTCTCATTGGTTGCATTAATTGTAATACCAATACACTGGTGCCTGAAATATGTTCCTCTGTCCTTTTCGGCAGTGCATTTGCCCCGGCAACATTCGCATTTTGAAAAGCAGAAAATGTGTCTTGACTCGATTGAGAAACGGGTAATGATGCAAAACCTTAATCTACAGTATTTGCAAGACTGTTTTCTAGTCACTTCGGATTCCTGGTGCGAGCTGTTGCCGACCGATCGATCGACAGTACTACCCTTTTCAATAGCCGTTTCACTGTCTACACCATTATTAATTTCCTGGTCCATTTACCTATGCACAATTACCAAATTACTATGTTGTACCTTACTGAATTCATTACACGGTGACGCTAACACACTACTCTCGTCTTCACTGTCATTTCTCAGTTTACTTAGGAGCCTAGTATTACGTTTTTCGCACGTCATAAATGTTACAATATCTCACATGATGGCACAGAAAAGCACAATTTGTAGAGTAAAATAAGAAAACACATTACAATAGCACCGAAAATTATATCCAATTAATTGCAAGCGCGGCTGCGAAGTATTTGGTGGAAATCGACATGCATGCCACAACTGTTTTACAGTACAACAAAGAAAAAGTACAACTACAAAGGACATTCTCTATACAATTACGCGCTAGCAATAAACAATAACTACAGTAGTTACACAAACTACTTGAAAAATCAGAAGATTCGAGTGAGGTATTGTCGGCTAAGGGTCGACGTATGAAACATCCCCATAGAAAAATTAATGAATTGCTGTGCTGATAGACCTCTTACGTTATTTGATTTTCAAACAGCTGAGCAGAACTGAACGTACTAAGACATTTCTCTCTTTACTTATTCTGATCAACACTAACCTGACACACAATATTTTTAGCGCAACGCAATCTGACATTCAACAATCCCCACAAAAGAATGGCCCTGACTAACAAAAGCCTATACCTTTCATGAATCACTTACCTCACAAAAATTCGATAATCGAACTACTGCAACACAGCAAGCTCCAATACTGCCAGCTAAATAAAAGATTCTAACTACTGACGGCACTAACTACTGATTCGCATAGTTAGCAAACGAAAGATTTTGATAGAGAACAAACAATGTATTTACCTTAATGGTGTTCGAAAGTCAACCCTGGCATTTCTCTCTCCACATCCACCGCTGATCTCTCTCTCCACATCCACGGCTGCTGGCAGCTCACCTCCAACAGCGCTACGCTATGTGCTGTTCACATCCATCTGCCCAAGACTACAATAGCGAATATTCCAACAATGCCAACCAGCCACAGACTGCACACAGCACAGCCAGTGATTTTCTTACGAGCCCTAGGTAGCTTTACCAACATAAAAACCTAAACAGCCTACTTACAGTCTGTGTGTATTAATACACTCCTGGAAATTGAAATAAGAACACCGTGAATTCATTGTCCCAGGAAGGGGAAACTTTATTGACACATTCCTGGGGTCAGATACATCACATGATCACACTGACAGAACCACAGGCACATAGACACAGGCAACAGAGCATGCACAATGTCGGCACTAGTACAGTGTATATCCACCTTTCGCAGCAATGCAGGCTGCTATTCTCCCATGGAGACGATCGTAGAGATGCTGGATGTAGTCCTGTGGAACGGCTTGCCATGCCATTTCCACCTGGCGCCTCAGTTGGACCAGCGTTCGTGCTGGACGTGCAGACCGCGTGAGACGACGCTTCATCCAGTCCCAAACATGCTCAATGGGGGACAGATCAGGAGATCTTGCTGGCCAGGGTAGTTGACGTACACCTTCTAGAGCACGTTGGGTGGCACGGGATACATGCGGACGTGCATTGTCCTGTTGGAACAGCAAGTTCCCTTGCCGGTCTAGGAATGGTAGAACGATGGGTTCGATGACGGTTTGGATGTACCGTGCACTATTCAGTGTCCCCTCGACGATCACCAGTGGTGTACGGCCAGTGTAGGAGATCGCTCCCCACACCATGATGCCGGGTGTTGGCCCTGTGTGCCTCGGTCGTATGCAGTCCTGATTGTGGCGCTCACCTGCACGACCATCATTGGCACCAAGGCAGAAGCGACTCTCATCGCTGAAGAAGACACGTCTCCATTCGTCCCTCCATTCACGCCTGTCGCGACACTACTGGAGGCGGGCTGCACGATGTTGGGGCGTGAGAAGAAGACGGCCTAACGGTGTGCGGGACCGTAGCCCAGCTTCATGGAGACGGTTGCGAATGGTCCTCGCCGATACCCCAGGAGCAACAGTGTCCCTAATTTGCTGGGAAGTGGCGGTGCGGTCCCCTACGGCACTGCGTAGGATCCTACGGTCTTGGCGTGCATCCGTGCGTCGCTGCGGTCCGGTCCCAGGTCGACGGGCACGTGCACCTTCCGCCGACCACTGGCGACAACATCGATGTACTGTGGAGACCTCACGCCCCACGTGTTGAGCAATTCGGCGGTACGTCCACCCGGCCTCCCGCATGCCCACTATACGCCCTCGCTCAAAGTCCGTCAACTGCACATACGGTTCACGTCCATGCTGTCGCGGCATGCTACCGGTGTTAAAGACTGCGATGGAGCTCCGTATGCCACGGCAAACTGGCTGACACTGACGGCGGCGGTGCACAAATGCTGCGCAGCTAGCGCCATTCGACGGCCAACACCGCGGTTCCTGGTGTGTCCGCTGTGCCGTGCGTGTGATCATTGCTTGTACAGCCCTCTCGCAGTGTCCGGAGCAAGTATGGTGGGTCTGACACACCGGTGTCAATGTGTTCTTTTTTCCATTTCCAGGAGTGTAATTCAGTTTCTTGAGTTTCTGCGTGTAAATTTAATATCTAATAGCCACTGTTCTCGCGTTTTCGTTTGCGTCTGAAAGTAAATCGATTTTGTCACTTACTACAAGTTCCTAATCAGGGGCGAATTATTCAGTTTCACCTGAGTGCTTCGGGTATTAGGTTGTAGAAAATCTGCGTATTATTAGACACAGTTCCTGCGTTTTCGTCAGGGTATGGAGTTGCGCAGCACATACCGGTAGTTCGTTTATCTGCATAGTTTAGTTTTCCGCGGCCTTTGGTATGGACAAGGACTTTGATTGTTGTGTGCGGATGCGACCCGTGTTGGTGACACTTCGCTCTCAGTCTTCGGCTGTGATGGCTTCGGTTACACAGCTTGAGGCTTCAGTGGATTGGCGCCACTATTGTGGGCCAGCCGTGGGGATCCAACGGACGTCCAGAAAGTCCTCCGATCGGTCTTCACCGGTGGCCAACCCAGTTACTGCTTCAATGAGACTGAACCCTCACCTGTGGTCGAGTGGGAGGTCGCCCCAGGACGAAGCAGGCGGCGAAAGACTTCGCAGTCGGCCGCACCGAAGGCCTCCCAGGTTTGTCTGACAAACAGGTTCCAACTGCTGTCTGTGCCTGACACTGTCACTGAGCCAGATGCTGTCGCCTGTCCTATTTCAGAGGAAACCACTCAGCCTGCAAGACCCGGGCAATCACAGAGGGTGGGATTATTGGTAGTTGAGAGCTCCAACGTTAGGCGCATTATTGTGCCCCTTAGTGACTTGGCTGACAAGAAGGGTAATAAAACAAAAGTGCACTCCATATGCATACTGGGTGGAGTCATTCAAGATGTGGAAAGGGTCCTCCCGGATGCCATGAAGAGCACAGGGTGCAGCCAACTACGGGTGGTTGCTCAAGTCGGTACCAATGATGTGTGTCACTTTGGATCAGAAGAGATTCTCTTTGGTTTCGAGCGGCTAACAGAAGTGGTAAAGGCTGCCAGTCTTGCTTGCAAGTTGAAAGCAGAGCTGACCATTTGCAGCATAGTCGACAGGATCGATTGCGGACCTCTGTTACAGAGCCGAATGGAGAGCTTGAATCAGAGGCTCAAACGGTTCTGCGACCGTGTACGCTACAGATTCCTCGACTTGCGCCAAAGGGTGGTTGGGTTTCGGGTTCCGCTGAATAGGTCAGGTGTCCACTATACGCAGGAGGCGGCTACACTTGTAGCGGGGGCTGTGTGGCGTGGACTGGGCGGTTTTGTACGTTAGAGGGGAACAGAAGAAGTGTTTCAGTCACGAAGGGTGCAGGCTGAACACAAGAAGAACGTAGATACAGGAACCATTGGTATAATAGTTGCAAATTGTCATAGCTGTTTTGGGAATGCTCAAATAGTTATAGGCACGGAAAGCTGGCTAAAGCCGGATATAAGCTCAACCGAAAATTTTGTGAAGAACCTAACGGTGTTCCGAAAGGATAGGCTAAATACAGTTGGCGTTGGCGTGTTTGTTGCTGTCAGAAGTAGTTTAACTTATCGTGAAATTGAAGTAGATATTTCCTGTGAGTTAGTATGGGCAGAGGTCATTGTATGGCAACCGGAATAAAATAATAACTGGATCCTTTTACTGACCTCTCAATTCAGATGATACAGTTGCTGAAAGGTTCAAAGAAAACTTGAGTTTGATTTCAAACCCGTACCCGACTCCTACGATAATAGTTGGTGGTGACTTTAATTTACTATTGATATGTTGGTGAAAATACATGTTCAATTCCGGAGGTACGCATAAAATATCATCCGAAATTGTGCTAAACGCATTCTCTGAAAATTATTTCGAGCAGTTAGTTCATGAGCCCACGCGAATAGTAAACGGTTGTGAATGCACACTTATCCCCTTAGCAACAAATAATCCTGAGTTAATAACGAGCATCAAAACCGATTCAGGGATTAGTGAACAAAGGGTTGTCGTTGCGAGATTAAATACTGTAATCCCCAAGTGCTCGAAAAATATACCTATGAAAAAAAAGAACAGATAAAAATTCACTTGAACCCTTCCTAAGAGACAATCCCCACTCATTCCAAATTAACAATATAAACGTAGACCAGATGTGGCTTAAATTCTAAGAAACAGTATCGGCAGCAATTGAGAGATTTATACCAAATAAATTAACAAACGACGGAGCTCATCCTCCTTGGTACACAAAACGGGCTTGAACACTGTTGCAGAAAGAACGAAACAAACATGCCAAATTTAAAACAGACGCAAATCCTCAAGATTGGCGACCTTTTACAGACGCTCGAAATGTAGCACGGACTTCAATGCGAAATGCCTATAACAGTTTCCTCAAAAGAAACTTTGTCTCGAAACCTGGCAGAAAATCCAAAGAGATTCTGGTCGTATGTGCAGTATGTTAACTGCAAGACACTATCAAAGCCTTCTCTGTGCGATAGCAACGGAGATACTATCGAAGACAGTGCTGCAAAAACTGAGTTACTAAACATAGCCTTCCGAAATGCCTTCACAAATGAAGACGAAGTTGATATTCCAGAAATCGAATCGTGAACAGCTGCCAACATGAGTAACGTAGAAGTAAATATCCTCGGAATAGTAAAGCAACTTAAATTACTTAATAAAGGCAAGTCTCCTGGTCCAAGCTGTACACGAATTAGGTTCCTTTCGGAGTATGCTGATGCATTAGCTCCATACTTAATAATCATATACAACAGTTCGCTCCACGAAAGATCCATTACCAAAGACTGCAAAGTTGCACAGTTCACACCAATATTCAAGAATGGTAGTAGGAGTAATCCACTAAATTACAGGCCCATATCATTAACGTCGTATTTTGGAACATATATTGTGTCAGACATTATGAATTACCTCGGAGAAAACGGCCTATTGACAGACAGTCAACATGGGTTTAGAAAACATCGTTCCTGTGAAACTCTTTATTGCTATCAAGTGTTGTGTGCTAGTGACAATGGATTTCAGATCGATTCCGTACTTGTAGATTTCCGGAATGCTTTTTACGCGGTACCACACAAGCGGCTCGTAGTGAAATTGCGTGTTTATGGAATATCGTCTCTGTTATGTGGCTGGATTTGTGACTGCCTGTCAGAGAGGTCACAGTCGTAGCAATTGACGGAAAGTCATCGAGTAAAATAGAAGTGATTTCTGGCGTTCCCGAAGATAGTGTTATAGGCCCTTTGCTGTTCCTTATCTATATAAACGAATTGGGAGACAATCTGAGCAGCCGTCTTCGGTTGTTTGCAGATGACGCTGTCGTTTATCGACTAATAAAGTCATCAGAAGATCAAAACCAACTGCAAAACGATTTAGAAAAGATATCCGAACGATGCGAAAAGTGGCAGTTGACCCTAAATAACGAAAAGTGTCATCCACATGAGTGCTAAAAGGAAATCGTTAAACTTCGGTTACACGATAAAACAGTCTAATCTAAAAGCCGTAAACTCAACTAAATACCTAGGTATTACAATTACGAACAAGTTAAATTGGAAGGAACACATAGAAAGTGTTGTTGGGAAGGCTAACCAAAGACTGCGTTTTATTGGCAGGACACTTAGAACATGTAAAAGACCTACTAAGGAGACTGCCTACAGTAAGGTTGTCCGTCCTCTTTTAGAATACTGCTGATCGATGTGGGATCCTTACCAGATAGGAGTGACGGACTACATTGAAAATGTTAAAAGAAAGGAAGCACGTTTTGTGTTATTCCGAAATAATGGAGTGTCACAGAAATGATAAAAGATTTGGGCTGGATATCATTAAAGGGAGGGCGTTTTTCGCTGCGACGGAGTGTTCTCACGACATTCCAATCACCAACTTTCTCCTCCGAATGCGAAAACTTTGTTGACACCGACCTACATAGGGAGGAACGATTACCACGATAAAATAAGGGAAATCAGAGCTCTTACGGAAAGAGATAGGTGACCATTATTTCCGCGCGCTACACGAGATTTGAATAATAGAGAATTATGAAGGTGGTTCGATGAACCCTCTGCCAGGCACTTGAATGTGATTTTCAGAGTATCCATGCTGATGTAGACAATACATGCACAGGCTCGTGCACATTTAAATACTTGATTTGTGTTATGTGTTCATCTTTTACTTCATAAATTCTTTCATGTAAATGCTAACAACTTTGTATTAGTATTTTGAATTTTTAGTGAATAGGAAATTCCGAGATAACACAACAGACGATCTGTTTAAGTTATTTTCTTTTTTTAATTTTGTTCTTACACTTTTCTCGTTTCTTTCCGTACCTCACTGATAACTAGGTTGAGAGAAATTGTTTTGGGAATGGTCTCTCCTGTTTCTCAGTGAAATCTCTCCTGGCAAGCCGTCCGGTATGGCCGTGCGGTTCTAGGCGCTTCAGTTTGGAACCGCGTGACCGCTACGGTCGCAGGTTCGAATCCTGCCTCGGGCATGGATGTTTGTGATGTCCTTAGGTTAGTTACGTTTAAGTAGTTCTAAGATCTAGGGGACTGATGACCACATATATTAAGTCACATAGTGCTCAGAGCTATTTGAACCATTTTCTCTCTCATGAATTGGAGCTCAACGTGAGGTGTGGCGGAGGACTGTTTCAGCCCATTCTCCTCACATTTTATTCTAACTACATACTTAATTCACATAAGAGACCCTCTTTCCTCATTTACTTTGTGATTCAGTTTTATCTGTCGACTTTCCACTTGTATTGCGTGTTGTTTACATGAGTGACTAGGGGTTAACGTGTAGCAATGCAGATAGCTTACCCCTTTCACATTTCATTCATGAAGTAGCTTTTCCCATTAAATTTACAGCTAGATCTACAGAGATACTCCGCAAGTGGTGCGTGGCAGAGGGTAGCCTGTATCACAACTTGTCATTTCCTTTCCTGTTGCGGTAGCGTTCTCGCTTCCCACGCCCGGGTTCCCGGGTTCGATTCCCGGCGGGGTCAGGGATTTTCTCTGCCTCGTGATGGCTGGGTGTTGTGTGCTGTCCTTAGGTTAGTTAGGTTTAAGTCGTTCTAAGTTCTAGGGGACTGATGATCATAGATGTTAAGTCCCATAGTGCTCAGAGCCATTTGAACCATTTCCTTTCCTGTTCCACTCGCAAATACAGCGAGGGGAAACGACTGCGTATTCCTCCGTATGAGCCTTCGTCGTCCTTATGCACGATATAAGTTGGCGGCAGTACAATCGTTCAGCAGTGAACTTCAGATGCTGGGGCACTAAATTTCCTCAGTAGTGTTTTTCGAAAAGAACGTCAATTTCCCTCCGGGATTCCCATTTGAGTTCCCGAAGGATCTCAATAAAACTTGTTTGGAACTCTTTTTCGAACCTACCCATAACAAATGTAGCAGACCGCCTCTGATTTTGTTAAATGTCTTCCTTAAATCCGGCCTGGTACAGATCTTATCACTCGAGCAGTACTCAAGAATAGGTCGCGCTAGTGTTCTATATGCGATCTCCTTTACGAGTGAACCACTCTTACCTAAAACTCTTCCAGTAAACCGTACCTTCCGTACCACAGTTCTCACATGCTCGATCCATTTCGTATCGCTTTGCAACGTTATACTCAGATATTTAAACGACATGACTGTGTCAAGCAGGATACTAGTGGAACTGTATCCGAGCGTTACAAGTTTGTTCTTCCTACTCATCAGCATCCACTTACATTTTTCCACATATAGAGCTAGATGCCATTCACCACACTAATTATAAATTTCGTTTAAATCGTCTTGTATCTTCCTACAGTCACTCAACTTCGACACCTTGCAGTACACCACAGCATTATCAGCAAACAACCACTGATTGACGCCCAACACGTCCAGCAAATCACTTACGTAAACAGAGAACACCAACGGTCCTACCACTCTTCCCTGGGATAGTGGCGACACCGTTGTCTCTGCATCTGCTCTTGAGCAGGAGAACTTCCCCCGCTCTGGAACAGCCGCCGAGCATTTGGAATGAAGGGTCTGAAGCTCTGTCATTCGAGTCGTGGAAAGGTGGAAAGGTGGTTGTAAGTACATGTGTACGTTGTGTAGAAAAAAATAGGAACTATATATTTATGGTACATTCAGTTATTGGTGTGCACGTTAAAAACAAATGCAGGTATAAAACATGAAAGGAATTAAATAACGTTTACAGGCCGTGAGACACATGAAACTCAGCACATTTACAAATAACACATACGAACGCTTGATGTGACATGTGTCACTGAACATAATATAGGCTTATGGACATATTTGTGGAAAGAGATGAAACCATGTGAAAAGACAAAGCAATGCTTCGATAAAAGTATTACATGCTGTTGTGTATCGGTACAAAAATATCATCAGTTAAGTTTGACGAATATGTGACAATAAACAGCAACAAATAGAGGATGTAACAATTGTACAAATGTAAAAATGATGAAATAAAATGTTAGGCAGCAACATTTTACACACAAAAATATAGCTCATGATTTTTTGGTGAACCATTCGGGGAACAGCACGAAAACTAATTTTTAAAGCCTAGTAGCGAGGTCCACCATTTACCACATGAATTCTTTGAGAAACAGACCGCAGAACAGCACAAAAACAATTTAAATGAAGAAAAACTTATAAAGCCTCACAGTGAACTCCAAAATACAGCACATGACTATTTTGGAAAACATCTAGGAACAGCATGAAAACCATCAAAAAGAACAAAAACTTGTAAAGCCTCGCACTGAGGTCCAATATTGGTCTTTAATGGTACGAGGCTCTTTTTGAAGATAGGCACAGCAGTGATTTTGAGTTTGCATTGCACACAGACACTTCATTGATTTCAGCGTTGTACTGAACATCCTGGTCACATTTTGTGGAATCACATCTGGTGACAGCTGGATACTGCGGACAGTGCATTTTGGGAGGTATGAGTGTGGCAGCTTGAATGTGAGGACGGTTGTATGTTCTGGTAACAGAGTGCCATGGGGCAGATATAGCAGGTCTGATATCAGGCTGTTAACTGTAAAACAAGCGTGTGACTGTGTGTCACTACACGTGGTTGCTACTGTGAGATCTTGCTAGGAGATAAGACGTGGAGTGAGATAGCGGTTGCTCTTGTGGCATAGCAGACATCAAACAGGAATTCTCTTGCTACGAAAAACAATTTTAACTCTTTTAAATGTTTCACCACTCTGACTGAGGAGTCACACGGAAAGTGGTTCTCAGAGTGTAAGAAAGTTTTTTTTTTTTTTTTTATGGCGTTGCATGGATCTCATTTGATTTACTGATGGTGACATCTGCCCCTGTTGTGGAGACGTCAAGAGTAGTAATCGACTGCTTAACGATTCGTTGACACATGTCCGTTCACTCCTACTGGCCGCGTGCGTCAGCGCCAAACGGGTCGTTCTCACTGAGTTGAAATGAGATGCACCGCTGAGCCTGCTATCTAAGTCACGATTGGGAGAGCCACTTCTCTCTGACTGCGGGTGATCAGCGCCCTGGTGGAGACACGCTGGTCCTCCACTCTACCAAGCCAAATGCCTCGCATTGTGTCGTGATACCACCGTTGCTGGCGTCCACCCCTGTTAGCTGAGTGGTCAGCGCGACGGAATATCTTACCCAACGGCCCGGGTTCGATTCCCGGCTTGGTCGGAGATTTTCTCCGCTCAGGGACTGGGTGTTTGTGATCCCTATCATCTTCATTTCATCCCCATCGACGCGCAAGTCGCCGAAGTGGCGTCAAATCGAAAGACTTGCACCAGGCGAACGGCCTACCCTACGGGAGGCCCTAGCCATGTGGCATTTCCACTCACCGAGTGGAAGTGCTCGTGCCGCGTTCCTCTATCACTACACACTTACGCTAAATAATTAACTATCGTGCCACCGGTGTCTTTCAGAAACATAGCGTGCATGCTATAGAAAACCATCATACCACTGAACTTAACAACAAGGCAACTAAACTAATTTACCTTTAAAATTAATCATACTATTTAGATCACAGGAAAGACGTGTGAACAAAGCAATTTTAACTTTACGACCTGTGAGACATCATGTTTACGTTAGAAAGAAAAGATTAGTTACACAACAGCTGAGTTTACCAGGAAAATCAATCCGATAGCGAAACAAAATGTTGGGCGACACGTTGTGTATCATCGGAAATGGAACTCACATAAATTCATCATAGAATACTGTAAATTAAAATGAACGTGAGAGTATTTCCTAGTGTAAAACTATGAGCAAAAAAATCTTTATAACGTAAACATAACATATACAGAGAAATGAGGAGAACAGAAAGCAGAACACCTTGAGAAGGGATCAAGCTCATCGACTCATCCACACATACTTCCACAAGGTTAGTTTTGTAGTGTAGGATTTGTGTAATTAATCACATGCAGTAATAATACCCATGTCCAACACAGCTCGCGAACGTCACTATTAAACATCCACAAGAAAAACTGAAATATTACTGCCATGATGTATCAGAGTAGTCGCCTCATAGATGGCCCCCTCTCTCCACCCCCCCCCCTCCTCCTCCAACTATTCCTCTGAAATGGCTCGCCAACTTCTATTATTGACTATTCCCTTATTGAACTGTGTCGTTGTGAGAAGCAGCGACAATCAATATACAGGGTGAGTCGCCTAACGTTACTACTAGAAACACCTCACAAACCACAGCAAACACGGAATAACCAATCCCGTAGACCAAAAGCGAGGAGAGGGACTGGTGCAACTGGTTAATACAAACTACTGAGAAATGCACAGAAGTCTGATTTTCTAATGAAAACCTGTTAGTATTTTTAGCACAACTGAAAACAGAAAGAAATACTTAATCAGTGCAGTTTCTTACATTGTAAAATGTTAATTTCATCCACAGTGATTTTTAACGTGTAGTTGACGGTTGAGTAACTCCTCAGCAGTTCAGTCGTCTGTGTCAGTGAGAACCAAATTAATTAAGGATACAAAAAGAACAGTGATATAATGATGGTACAGAAGAGACGTTACGTCCACATGCTAACATTTTCAAAAAAACCTAAGCATGTTTTGAAAATCGGACTTCCGTGCACTTCTCAATGGTTTGTATTAACCAATTACAACAGCCCCTCTTCTCCTCACTTTCGGTATGCGGTATTGGTTATTCAGTGTTTGTTCTGGTTTGCGAGGTGTTTCCAGTGGTAACGTTAGGTGACTCACCACGTATATACAGGGTGGAGAAAAATCGTGTCACGAAATCTTAACCTTGTATAGCTGATTCCAGCAGGAATCAAAATTATTAATTTTGTGTAGGTTGGCAACGCACCATTTTTAAACTACAGAAACTTGACACCACGCGCTCCTATTGGCCGTGGGATTGCCCTGTCGATCGATGCTGTGGACAACGCATGGCCGCGAATGCTTTGCCTGCCGGAGGTACCGATGTATCCAAGGCGGCCCGCACTCTCGGTGGTAGCCTGCCAGCCTTCCACTCTGGGGGTCTGAGAGGGAATCAGCCGGGGTGCCGACACATCCATTATAGTTTCATTACAAGACGTACCGGGAACAAAACCGTCAACAACTGTTAGTTCGCATACAAAAATTGTTCTCCGTGGTGAAGCTTACGTGTGAATGCATGTGACGTGAGGTGGAGACAAAGAGCAAGACTTGTTCGACATGTGTGCATATCACGCTGTGGCAGTGACGGGGCGAGGAACGTTTGTATATGTGAACCGACAACCATAGGATATCTATCAAAGTATCAACACTGAAGTGGTACATTTGTAACATTTATAACAACCCGAAGAAATGAATATGACAATGCGTTGAAAGTCGTTGGAGGGATTAAATAAGCCCTGGAAAAAAGGATACCCATCTGCGTTGTCATGCGCTTCATGCTTCCTTCCTTGTGATATGGATAACACGTCGTCGGATACCACCAGGGTTGACGTCGTGGCTTTGCTGGAATCTTTCATACTATCATCTGGAAGAAAACACCTTAACGGAAACGCTTAGTTGTGCAGTTAGCAATCTTATCATCTAACTAATAGTATAGATTATGACTAGGTGCTCATGTCTGTTGCTGATAGTAGCAATGGAGTCTCATCGTTTCTTCCATGCAGTAGCATGAGACAGCCACAGAATGAACATCAAAACCCATAATTGTTCTCTCAAATTATTAAAAATTGCTGGTGGTCCCAACACACTGCGGTGGGAAGCACATGAACATCACCCTCACTAATATACCAATGGTTCAAGCGTACTCCGACGCACACGAATATGAACTCTTACCACCTCGTGATGGTCGACATCTCCTACGATAGGCACACAAAATGAACCGTTTCTTACACGTCATCTACGATGGTGATCAAACTATGACCCTCATCCCCTATGAAATCCAACTAATTTCTTCCACTCCTGCTAATCCAGCTTGTCAGATCCATGTTCTGTTTTCTTCCAGCTACTGTGCAGGGCTGCAACATGTGTAGTGTTTGTGTATGTCATGCGTACACTGAGCCCAAAGTACTTCATCTCTCAATATCCAGTATACGAAAACACATGCACCTGTTCGACGTCTCAAATTCCTTCTATCTTTTTAATTAAAAATTTCACCATACATATTCGCTAGACAGCGTAGCATACCGGACAAGTTGAAAAAACATCTTCCGATCCCCCCCCCTCCCCCTTCAGCCCTCACCTTTATTACTATTGTTAAATAAGCAGAGATGCAAGATCATCACAAAAGCTAAGACAGCAATTATTACTCATTACGATGAAGAAAGTACACGTTGGAAAAAAAAAAATACGAAAAGAAGAAACCCTTCATACAAGGAATTACACACTAATCTCTCCAAGATATACCCTACAAAACTTAGTTGTTTCCTAGGTAGACACAATGAACCAGCATTCTGTATACTGAAATTATAAGCTACGTACTCTAAAATAACTCCTTCGAATCCTTACGGTCGTCTCCGCTATGTTTCCTACCACGCCTTTGTTTGTAGGCTCCTAGCCCGTGATCGATTCCAGTGATTATTGGTTTGTACAGTTTATCAGCTGACTGCGCCTCAAGTTGAGCGCTCTCACTTCCACAGTCTGGGCAGTTTGTCACTCTAGATTTTGACCCTCTACTCTTCCATTCTCCACATGGTTAGTCCTGAGACATCCTCTGCTATCGGCGTTCTGTTTACGCTTACGCATGACAAGTTTGGTGCACTCCCCTGCCCGCTTCACTATTTTCCGGTGCCGTAACTTTCAATGTGGTGCCTAGTCAATGCTGTATAGGATCTCATGTGGATGCAGTTTACTGAGTTCTAAGGAAACTTAATGGTCGATGCCTTTGCCCGCTGACGACTTCGTGGCCGATTTGAACGCGGGGCGCGGATCATGATATGCGCCATTCAGTGTTCGTGACGGCATTCACGTGTTACAGCTTGATGACTGACTTTGATCGCTGCCTATCGTAACATAAAGTGCAGACTGGATTCCGCACTCGTTTGCACTGGTGCCACCCTCCGTGTCTAACACTAGCACTTCTTTGAATAGGAGAGAGCCGAATAACTCGGCATATATGTCAGCGTACCGTTTGCGTTCCCTGTTGAGATATACTTGAAAGTTTGATTTATCACAGCACTTCTGCTAAGTTTGAAACCGGTGGAGGGAACTTTCTTCGCTCGCATCTCGTGGTCGTGCGGTAGCGTTCTCGCTTCCCACGCCCGGGTTCCCGGGTTCGATTCACGGCGGGGTCAGTGACTTTCTCTGCCTCGTGATGGCTGGGTGTTGTGTGCTGTCCTTAGGTTAATTAGGTTTAAGTAGTTCTAAGTTCTAGGGGACTGATGACCATAGATGTTAAGTCCCATAGTGCTCAGAGCCATTTGAACCATTTTTTTTTAACTTTCTTCTAGTACTATCTTCGTGGCCATCTTGGCAAAGTTCTATTTCAGTAAATTCCTGTTCTTCTTGCTGTAATTCTTGTCCTGAGTCTGCCGACATTTTTTTCTTTTTGGTTATCTGACTCCTCTCAGAATACCTCGTTGATTACATCCTGTTTTTCTTGGCTAGCGTCGTCGGTTTTCTGGTGTCATTTTATGTTCTTTGCATTCTGCTCTGCTTGTTTCTGTGTCGTTCCAGTGAATGTCTGCAATTTCGCCTCTATCCCCTTAGCAAGTTCCTCTGCGATTATTGTTTCCTATCTCGTTCCTCGCCTCGTTCCCTCTGTAACCCCTTACTCTGCTCGCTGTCAGCCGTGATTTTCAATAGCATGCTCATTGTGACCTGGCCGTCAGCATGGTGAACCTGCCACTAGTGAAATCATAAACGCTGTCTGCTACAACTACATTTCCGCACATTGAGTGTCTTGTACTCTACCTTCTATCCTGATTTGTTCCCAGCATGGCGTCTTCCACATTATTATCTACCCACTGAAATTGCTCGTCATTTATTGTCATATCTACAGAACGGTCTGCTTATACATGAACCAACGCTGTCACGATTTCCGTACTGCCTAATTGTCTCGTCTGCCTTCTAGTCCTCATTTCCTACAAAGTCCGATTCACCTATCTATCCTTATGATAAGTAGTGCGCAGAGACTTTCAGCCCATTCATTAGTGACATAAATACGAGAAAAAATGTGGACAGCACACGTAAGTACCTAGGAAAAAAATGACACAGTAATGAGAAGCGCTGCACTATGAATTAACACAGAACACGCACCCTAAAAATTGAAACATATTCATTAACTGTCGTGTTCTCTTGATCGTAATTCAACTGAGTATTCGGTTCATAGATATGAGTGTGAGAAAAATTATATCTACTGTGGATCAAAAGAAAGTATGTTCACATAGTTTACACTCACGAAGAATGAATGTTATGGACACCAATTTATGCCTCTTGGTCATCAGACGCTCGGTGGGTATAAAAATTAGACTGTCTCTAAATCTGCCACCCCGCATCATATAAAATGACAGATTGTCAGCAAGAAGCGAACACACTACCTAAAAAATCAACCGACGCACACATCAGAAAACGTTATTTCACAAGCACCTGAACTAGTCAGAGCCTCGCTAATTGCGTATGGATAAAGGACATCCACTTTTCAATCGAATAATTTACGTTAATGGTTGGTGAATAACAGAGTTTCATCTGGTAAAATAACATTTATACAAACAGTAAGTAAAAGTTACTCATGGCGTATAAAGATAAAGGTTTTCAAACAAATTGAGAATAAAGTCACTTAATTAAAATAGAACAGTATAAGGAAATGAATGGCTTTTAGGGCCACCATCAGCACGATGTTGGACAGTTACGTCTCAGTTGGTAGCTAGATGAGTAAAGGACGTAAACTATGCTTTCCCCCGAGTTGGCAAAACTTTAAATTACACGAAAAGGTACGAATTCGAATAGAGCATAACATATCAGTGAACAAAACAAGAATCAGGAAGAAACATTACTAGGCAGGTGATTTCCAGTGAGTTAACTCTATAGCTAAGCAAACAAGAGTTTTTATAAGAAGGTCTCTTTTGAAGCAAAACTTTGATTGTAGAAAAACTCGCGTATCAGTGCATGAGGCGCATTGATCAGCTAAGGAAGACTAAAAAGAGAAACCAGAAATGAATACCTCTTCCCTCAATACATCGCTGTTTCACAAGTCCGGAGAGTGCATTGCAAATGCGACCTCTTCGTGATTGCCATTAAGGCGGTTGCGAGAATTCGGGGTTCACTGAACTGTGGCCATTGGTAACAGCTGGGCTGAGTCGATGTGATCAGATTGAGAATCGTAGATCCCATCATCCTCCTGATTACACTCAATGGATCAGCTTAAGTTCAAAGTGAAACTTCGAAGAATTGACCGAAGTCAAGAAGGACACGGCAAGAGTAGAGAACAAAGAAGACTCACCAAGCACAAGTTCGAATCAGAATGGACATATGAATCTCAACACGACTACGAATGCCTCTCAGTTTTTGATATCCTTCAGATTTCTGAAAGCCATCCCACACAATCTTTTCTAGCCAGTCGCAGAAAAGGGCCTAAATGCTCTTCCAATAAGGGAGCGCGAAGTTCAATCCCTATCTAACAGCATAGAGTTAAAATGTATCCACCAATGAGATACGTGTTATGGTAACGGGAGACGATAGTCGCATTGCTCCCACGTCCAGGCTTGTTTGTCAGAGATTCTGGCAATTTTGTTGGGCTTCGCACACCATTCCCACAGGAAGGTCAAAGTTTGGAAATTTACAGACACACCAGTGGTTATACATTTCGCTACAGGAAATATGTCTGGAGACCTCACACAGCAGCATAATAGAAAGTGGACAGCTCATGACTCCCCTGGATGTTTATAACAAGATAGAGTTCTCACCCCTTCAACCAGTGGATTCCCGCTCTGGGTACTGAGAACGCCAGTCTTCCGTTCCCGCCGGCCGCGGTGACGGAGCGGCTCTAGGCGCTTCAGTCCGGAAACGTGAAACTGCTACGGTCGCAGGTTCGAATCCTGCCTCGGGCATGGATGTGTGTGATGTCCTTAGGTTGGTTAGGTTTAAGTAGTTCTAAGTTCTAACGGACTGATGACCATAGATGTTAAGTCCCTTAGTGCTCAGAGTCATTTGAATCATTTGAACCATTTCTTCCGTTCCGTCTTTCCCTTATCAGCTCTTTCAACCTGTCAGTAGTCTGCATATCCGCAGAGGAATAATACTTTGCGCCTCTGAAACACCCCAGTGCCCCATCAATCTGCGGCAACAGAAATTTATCTTCCTTTCTGATTTGGTTTAGTCATCACTGAAATCTGGTTTCGCAGGACATTTGTGGAAAGGGGCCAAGGCGAATTACTGTCAGTTATACAAGAAGAAACAACTTTATTGCTCGAACCAAAGCACAGTTTTCTCTTTAAAACAACAAAGATCAATTCACGGCTGAGGACCCAAGTAACTTCTGCAGAATAAGTTTTAAATGATTCTTTTTAAAACACCAGGATTTAGAGTAAGGGCTGAAGGCCTTACTTAACTAAAATTGCAGTATCTTCTCGGCTAAAGGCCGATATAATATTTCATATCACCTAAGGAAATTCTTTAGAAGCCAAGCATTTACAATTTGTGGCTAAAGGCCGTATTAAGGAAAATGCAAATCAATTCTTTGGCTTAAAGCCCAATAAAAAAATTTTACACAATGAAAGAGAGGATTTAAAGATAAGCTTTTACGCAGTACAGCAACAACATCATAAGAAAATTTGAAGTATCTTGTTGGCTGAAGGCCCAAACTATTACTCAAGGATAATTAAAGACCACCTTAAGATAAACATTTGCAGAACACGGCTGAAGGCCGTTTCAAGAATTCAAAATAATGGAAGTGAAACCTTACAGACAATGATTTACGTATTAAAGCCACGTATTCTGAAACAAACACGGTTGAAGGCCTAAATACAGAGAAACAGGAATTTTAAATAAAACAGGGCTGAAAGCCTAATCTTAAAATAGTTGCCATGAAGTCGGCTGAAGGCCATATACTAAAAATAAAACAGACAATATTAATACACGGCTGACAGCCAGGCACAGTAGCTCCGACCAAATAAAATGACAATCACAAACAAGAAACAGTGGTGCTCCGAATTGTTCCAAGGGTCGGCCTCGGGAGGAAACTCTAACAGCTTAAGCGAGACAGGCAGCCAAGCGTAACACTAAATAATCAGGTGGCAACACGACCTAGGGACGGCTGAAGGACCAACCAACAACTTAATCAATTCCCTCTGTCGCAATCGACCAACTTCCTACTCCAGTCCGCAGACAGCATTCATCTGCTCCGTGGAAATCACAGAAGCTACACACAGTTCCACGTAAACACACTTGCACAAGAACTCAAACAATCGTAAAAGCAATCACTGTGAAACAACAAGGACGAATCAATTCGACAAGCAGAGAGTTTCCACAAGCGGTCGGCAACCAAATACACGTCGTCCGGTGAGACGACCGACCGAACGACCAACCCGGGTAGTTCCCACTCAAGTTACATGTGTCGGCGACGGTGGGGCGAGTCTTGGTTGTCCGAAGCTGACGGCAGGTCCAACCCGACTCAACTCCATGTCCGTTCGGAACTCGGAGACACGGCGACCCGGGCACCCTGGTTCGGACACATCCATGCAGAGGTAACTCTAGCCCAATGGCCACGACATCTCTGGACAGGAAAGGAACCGACCCACGTTCGGCAAGATGGCCAAGTGACAAGGCCCAGAAACGGTCAAAAGACCAAATACACGTCGGCCGATGAGACCAACCGAACGACCGACCAACGGTCGTCCCGTTCCAATCCCCTTCTGTCGGACAGTTCATGTGTGTCGCCAGCGATCGGCGAGCACTGGCTGTCCGTACCTCACTGGCGCTCCGTCCCCGACTTCACTGCTGCTGCCTCCGGGCTGACTTCCGACAGACGACGACCCGGAAATACTATCGGTCGCTCCAGAGATGGTACGACACTGCACTTATCGATAATCGCTGCTGCTGCCACTCACGGGCAGGCTAGGTAAGAAGATAGTGACGCCAGTAAAAGGGTTAAGAAAACGAGATGGCAGTACGTTAAGAGCCGGCCGCGGTGGTCTCGCGGTTCTAGGCGCTCAGTCCGGAACCGCGCGACTGCTGCGGTCGCAGGTTCGAATCCTGCCTCGGGCATGGAAGTGTGTGATGTCCTTAGGTTAGTTAGGTTTAAGTAGTTCTAAGTTCTAGGGGACTGATGACCATAGATGTTAAGTCTCATAGTGCTCAGAGCCATTTGAACCATTTTTTAGTACGTTAAGATAAGATGAGAAACAATAATCGGAATTAACACGAGCCGCGCACGGCTCAATGATATTCGAAGCAGAAACGCTATCTGCCGTCCTTCTTCTTCACTAGGACTACCGGACAGCGACAAGAAGTTTCTAAATGCTCAATAATGTCATCGTGCTGCGTGTTCTCCAGTTCCCACTGGATGATCCGTCTTTCAACAGCCGATACGTTATGTCAGCGCTGGCTAATTGGTGGATGATCCGCTGTGTTGATACGTCCTTTATCATGGTCCGCTTGGTTTGTGACGCATCCGAAAACTGATGCAGAATAGTCACTACTCGCCAACGTTTTTCCTTCGCCAGGTCAGATCGTACTGGCAGTTCGGTAATAGTTTCTTACCCTGCGTTGTCTGTAGTAGCAACGGAGCGCGACTGTTCGTCGATTAAACTAATCTAACCTTTCTGTAGTGTTTATAGATCTGATTGTTTATTGGTAGTGGCTGCTCGTGATAATTAGTGATCCAAAGTTATCCCCGACGACCTACAGTGTTCATGATCTTTAATGACATGTAGATTTATTTACTGAACATGACTAGCTTTTTACAGAATACAAAATCTTCGCAGTTTCATGTACTTCTCGTTTGACTACTGTTACTGCTCTCGTCGAGGATGCTCGGACATCAATGCCTTCAATGGCAAATAACCGCCAAGGGCTTTCTTTGTTAAGTGTTGTTGTTGGAATTGCTGTCTGTCTGGAGCTCACATCTTCCGTAATCTCTCATTGCTTGTGATGCCTGTAAAAGGTCCCATATGAGAATAACATAAATATTACTTTCTATTAAAACGACAAGTTCAGAAGGCCATGTTCATTAATTTATTTGCAGTACATGTTCTTACTGGATGGCTGTATTTCCCATCTGCAATGTACAGTACAATCGCTTACGTATCCCGGAAGACAGTCTTCCTTAGGTGAAATTAAGCATTCGACACTTCAGAAAAAACGAATCATATTAAACGACTAGCGTCATAACTTCTTGACTGTCAATGATATGTCGATGAGATCTCCTGTCATCATAATAACTATTATCCATGGAGGAATTTCTTCTGCAGCGGCCTCGCCTCCATAGATGATAGCCTCGCTAATTTTTCCTGAATTATTCATTTAGGTGCGCAGCTTCTGTCTCCTTACGGCAAGAACAAACTACAACGGCGTGCCGGTGAGTGACCTCGTTCAGGCTAGAGTTGTAGTGTAGTTCCGACAGTGAGGACCCAGTTTACGGATGGTACCTCACAACGGCATCACAAGCTAGAGACCGTCTCTGCCAGACGCTACCACCAATGAGAGACGGTCGCTGAACGCATGCCCATAAGAGGTTCCATACCTCGCAGCTGTCGAGAGACCACTTATACCAGAACACAGCGCCACTCGGCCCAGTCTGTGATCGTTGATGAAGGCAACAGCATCAACATAACCATCTTTTATTCCATAAGAAACTTTTGTGCACAGCGGCCCCAGACTGTCGCAAGGAAATAAAGGAACACAACAAATTACTGGAAACCCACTCGTATTTTATTATTATTGCATAACGAGATTTCAGTTATAAATAGCTCCCTGCAGTGCTAAGATACAAGAAAATTACAGAATGAGGAGTAATTTATGTAAATGAGCAGCTAAAAACAGCGTCATCCAATTGAAATTAACATTATAATTCGCATACTGTTAGAGAGATTTAGAATCCAGCAGACTCGCAGCAGTACATGTTTACTGGTGCATAGGCAGAAGGAGTAAAGTGAGGTCCCTGTTTCCAATTAGTACAGAAGCCTCTGCTTGCGTTATGATGTATAAGTTATGCCCTCCATACAGGGTGTTACAAAAAGGTACGGCCAAACTTTAATTAAACATTCCTCACACACAAATAAAGAAAAGATGTTAAGTCGACATGTGTCCGGAATCGCTTAATTTCCATGTTAGAGCTCATTTTAGTTTCGTCAGTATGTACTGTACTTCCTCGATTCACCGCCAGTTGGCCCAATTGAAGGAAGGTAATGTTGACTTCGGTGCTTGTGTTGACATGCGACTCATTGCTCTACAGTACTAGCATCAAGCACATCAGTACGTAGCATCAACAGGTTAGTGTTCATCACGAACGTAGTTTTGCAGTCAGTACATTGTTAACAAATGCGGAGTTGACAGATGCCCATTTGATGTATGGATTAGAACGGGGCAATAGCCGTGGCGCGGTAAGTTTGTATCGAGACAGATTTCCAGAACGAAGGTGTCCCGACAGGAAGACAGATTTCCAGAACGAAGGTGTCCCGACTGGAAGACGTTCGAAGCAATTGATCGGCGTCTTAGGGAGCACGGAACGTTCCAGCTTATGACTCGCGACTGCGGAAGACCTAGAACGACGAGGACACCTGCAATGGACGAGGCAATTCTTCGTGCAGTTGACGATAACCCTCATGTCAGCGTCAGAGAAGTTGCTGCTGTACAAGGTAACGTTGACCACGTCACTGTATGGAGAGTGCTACGGGAGAACCAGTTGTTTCCGTATCAAGTACAGCGTGTGCAGGCACTATCAGCAGCTGATTGGCCTCCACGGGTACACTTCTGCGAATGGTTCATCCAACAATGTATCAATCCTCATTTCAGTGCAAATGTTCTCTTTACGGATGAGACTTCATTCCAACGTGATCAAATTGTAAATTTTCACAATCAACATGTGTGGGCTGACGAGAATCCGCACGCAATTGTGCAATCACGCCATCAACACAGATTTTCTGTGAACGTTTGGGCAGGCATTGTTGGTGATGTCTTGAATGGGCCCCATGTTCTTCCACCTACGCTCAACGGAGCACGTTATCAAGATTTCATACGGTATACTCTACCTGTGCTGCTAGAACAGGTGCCTTTACAAGTACGACACAACATGTGGTTCATGCACGATGGAGCTCCTGCACATTTCAGTCGAAGTGTTCGTACGCATCCCAACAACAGATTCCGTGACCGATGGATTGGTAGAGGCGGACCAATTCCATGGCCTCCACGCTCTCTTGACCTCAACCCTCTTAATTATGGGGGCATTTGAAAGCTCTTGTCTACGGAACCCCGGTATCAAATGTAGAGACTCTTCGTACTCGTATTGCGGACGGCTGTGATACAATACGCCATTCTCCAGGGCTGCATCAGTGCATCAGGGATTTCATGCGACGGAGGGTGGGTGCATGTATCCTCGCTAACGGAGGACATTTTGAACATTTCCTGTAACAAAGTGTTTGAAGTCACGCTGGTACGTTCTGTTGCTGTGTGTTTCCATTCCATGATTAATGTGATTTGAAGAGAAGTAATAAAATGAGCTCTAAAATGGAAAGTAAGCGTTTCCGGACACATGTCCACATAACATATTTTCTTTCTTTGTGTGTGAGGAATGTTTCCTGAAAGTTTGGCCGTACCTTTTTGTAACACCCTGTATTGCAAAACAACTAACCTTGTTTCTTTCTGACGTAGTTGTTGAAAAAAAACTACTCTATTTCAGTAAATGATATTAGCAAGTATAGTTGCATAATACCTTTAAAATACATCGATAAATGCTGACTTACAATGTGTTGGTTCACATATTACTTGAGCAAACGATCCATAAAATCTTATGCAAGAGATCATTTATAAACTTATACAACTGTTCTATACAGAATTGCAAAAGGCAGTCATTTTCGAGACAATGTTAAAGAGAATATAAACAGAGCGCAGATTAATAGTAAACGGAGAGGTAAAAACTTTCTGTTGCGTAGTACATGGGATGTCCTTCAGAATAAGGTGAGGAAGCCTTGTACTCAGTGTTTCTCAAACCATAATAGAAAATCTTGTTCTTGGCGTGCAACGGAGCGTTTCAAGTGTGGTAAAAGGGTCATACTTAGACAGTCTGTTTACAACACAGCCAGGGCCGGCAATAATCAACTGCATGGCTACATCATAGCTTTCAGCAAATGAATTTTATGTCGGCACTGCCATTACGGTCGGCGCCAATGAAGAATGGCTTTACCACGTCGCAGAAACCTTCTGCCTTAGTCCAAATTAGAAGAAGAAATTTGACTGTCCAATTAAGAGTAGCTCAAAAGGATTAAATTTGCCTAATCAATAAAGATATGTATAAAATGATCAGTAACCCACGTTTACAGAAGCATACTTCTGATTTGTCTGCATATGAAGGACGTGAAATATCAGCACTTGCAAAAATTGTGTCATGGGTGGCCGCGTAGTTTGAAAGAAATTTTCCACGCAGAGGCACTTTGCTATTTTTCGTATCGTCACACACTAGCCACGCAGTCATATGTTCCGCTGTTAGATACAGAGAATGATGGAACACAGGTTGTGATTCCTCACTCCCTCCAGTGGGAATTTCTGTCGTTATTGCGCAAAGGTCACTGGGGCATAATTCAAACCAAGCAACCCGCCTGATGTCATTGCACTTGGCCGGTCATGGACAATGCAGATTTAGCAAATGACCTCTCCTTGTAATGTATACGCAGAGCTTCAAACCACGGCACCGCAATAGTTTTTTTCAGTGGGTACGTCCGTGTAGACTGTGGCAGCACATACACATTTATTTCGCGGGCTCATTTTGTAACATACAATGGTCGTAGGTGGTAGAAGAGTACGGGAAATATCCTTTTGTATTTATCACGACATCCACAGCTACTGCTAGTACCGTACCGGGTTTTTCCTCTACTTTTCGATTCGGTTCTAAGACTTCCTTGAGGTCCTTGCCTCGGGCAACACACCACCTTTCACTTCAACCAATTTTCCATAGCTTTGTGCCTACATTAGCACACATCACGTAAGTACTGCTCCTGTTCATGTATAGTCTAATGATGAAGCATATCGTTTCGTTTTCACATATCAGAAGTCACATGGGGTAACGTCATTCTCCCCACATACGGGAGCAAGCCTTAAAGAATTTTCTTTCCTCCAACCGCTCCTTGCCACGTGACGGGCAATCATCTGCAGAATTATTACACAGTCATAGTCACTGTTTGATTTTGACAGGGAAGTTAAAACAGCTTTGGTCTAACCCGCCACTGCACGCATCGAAACCGACTTTATTGTGCGGCATCGCCCCCTGTATATCTAGTAAAGCCAAACTATGCCCTTAAATAGTGCAAGGAGTCTTTACAAGTTTTTTGTTACACACGATTTCTTCAGGTCTAGTTGTCCCGAAAATTCTGTATCTCTTGCTCTCCAATGCCATGCATTCGAACATTAGGTCTGATGCAGTTTCTTCACCGTCATCACAGATCCTACATTTAGGGTCTTTTTCCTTTACACCCATTATATGTAGGTGTTTTTTGAAATTAACACGGTCAGTCATCAGTCCAGTCATGAGTTTAATCTCTTTCCTGTTCCATCCCAGGAGTACAGAACTTCTTTTAAAACACAGCTTAGGCATCATTACCTTACGATATTTTTTTTATAGACATTGGTTCAGTATTCTACGTGCTGTTTCCTAAGCCAGTTCCGCAGTTGTTGTTTGATCATAGCCTTTGTGATTGGCAGGGCAGGTTCCGTTCCAACGAATGGAGTCGTTGCCCCCATCCTGGCCAATCTGTCGGCTTGTTCATTGCCACAGATCCCTGAGTGGCCAGAGATCCACACTAGGTTGGCCTATTGTTTTCCCCTAGCTCCACCAGAGACCTTTGGCACTCTGCAACAATCTTAGATCTTGCAGGAGATGCCAATGATTTCAGGGCTGCCTAGCTGTCTGAATAGATGTAGATGCTACGGTCCTTGTAGCAGCTACGCATATTCTCCTCCACACATGCCCTGACTGCAGAAATTTCAGTTTGGAATATCGAGGCCAGTTCTCCTAGAGAGATGATGCCCTCCACTCTTGGCTGAAGCCTGAGAACCCCTGCCCCAACGATTTGGTCTGATTTAGACCCATCAGTGAACCAAACAATGTCCCCTGTACGGCGTCGATTTGTTTTTCCCACTGCACCCTGTTTCCAATTATTATATTGTAAGGCTGTTAAATGCAGAGGAGAGAGCAGATAGGTGGAAAGAATACATTGAAAGCGTCTATGAGGGTGAACATTTGTCTCATGTGATAGAAGAAGAAACAGGAGTCGATTTAGAAGAGATAGAGGATCCAGTATTAGAATCGGAATTTAAAAGAGCTTTGGAGGACTTACGGTCAAATAAGGCAGAAGGGATAGATAACATTCCATCAGAATTTCTAAAATCATTGGGGGAAGTGGCAACAAAACGACTATTCACGTTGGTGTGTAGAATATATGAGTCTGGCGATATACTATCTGACTTTCGGAAAAGCATCATCCACACAATTCCGAAGACGGCAAGAGCTGACAAGTGCGAGAATTATCGAACAATCAGCTTCACAGCTCATGCATCGAAGCTGCTTACAAGAATAATATACAGAAGAATGGAAAAGAAAATTGAGAATGCGCTAGGTGAAGATCAGTTTGGCTTTAGGAAAAGTAAAGGGACGAGAGAGGCAATTCTGACGTTACGGCTAATAATAATGGAAGCAAGGCTAAAGAAAAATCAAGACACTTTCATAGGATTTGTCGACCTGGAAAAAGCGTTCGACAATATAAAATGGTGCAAGGTGTTCGAGATTCTGAAAAAAAAGTAGGGGTAAGCTATAGGGAGAGACGGGTCATATACAATATGTACATCAACCAAGAGGGAATAATAAGAGTGGACGATCAAGAACGAAGTGCTCGTATTAAGAAGGGTGTAAGACAAGGCTGTAGCCTTTCGCCCCTACTCTTCAATCCGTACATCGAGGAAGCAATGATGGAAATAAAAGAAAGGTTCAGGAGTGGAATTAAAATACAAGATGAAAGGATATCAATGTTACGATTCGCTGATGACATTGCTATCCTGAGTGAAAGTAAAGAAGAATTAAGTGATCTGCTGAACGGAATGAACAGTCTAATGAGTACACAGTATGGTTTGAGAGTAAATCGGAGAAAGACGAAGGTAATGAGAAGTAGTAGAAATGAGAACAGCGAGAAACTTCACATCAGGATTGATGGTCACGAAGTCAATGAAGTTAAGGAATTCTGCTACCTAGGCAGTAAAATAACCAATGATGGACGGAGCAAGGAGGACATCAAAAGCAGACTCGCTACGGCAAAAAAGGCATTTCTGGCCAAGAGAAGTCTACTAATATCAAATACCGGCCTTAATTTGAGGAAGAAATTTCTGAGGATGTACGTCAGGAGTACAGCATTGTATGGTAGTGAAACATGGACTGTGGGAAAACCGGAACAGAAGAGAAATGAAGCATTTGAGATGTGGTGCTATAGACGAATGTTGAAAATTAGGTGGACTGATAAGGTAAGGAATGAGGAGGTTCTACGCAGAAACGAAGAGGAAAGGAATATGTGGAAAACACTGATAAAGAGAAGGGACAGGATGATAGGACATCTGCTAAGACATGAGAGAATGACTTCCATGGTACTAGAGGGAGCTGTAGAGGGCAAAAACTGTAGAGGAAGACAGAGATTGGAATACGTCAAGCAAATAATTGAGGACGTAAGTTGCAAGTGCTACTCTGAGATGAAGAGGTTAGCACAGGAAAGGAATTCGTGGCGGGCCGCATCAAACCAGTCAGTAGACTGATGACCAAAAAAAAAAAAAGGCTTGTTGAAGCAGTTGAGGGTTATTATATAGTCGTCCGACATTTCCCCATCCATTCCTATATTTACCTCACTCACTCTTTTAGTGTGTGATTCTGGATATCCCAATGAGATTCAGTTTTTATCAGCTTTACGTCTGTATGCCCCAGCTGCTGCCTCCATCTTGACGCAAAGGTGTAGTGGAGGCATGTCTGGCATGGCTCCCGTCCCAGCGGTTGGTGTGCTGCTAATTCCACCTGTTATGGATAAGCAGGCCAGTCTCGGCAACTCAGCAAGGTCCATAGCTACAACCTGCTGTTCGACCTTCTTCCAACACACTACAGCCCCGTACGAAATCCTAGGTCTAACCACCGTGGTGTATATCCAATGCATACCTCTGGGGATTAGGCCTGCACACGCTCTTCTGGTGCTCACTAGAGTACCTCTCGCCTCATATGCTCTTAAAGTGAGTGGTCCATCTAAGTTTCTCATCTAAGGTTGCCGCTAGATATTTCACTATACCCTTCACAGGTAGAGTTTCATCGTAGAGCTTTAGATTCCAACTTGAGTGTTGGATATGCCTCTTCGTGAATGGCACCACAACAGTCTTCTTAGGATTAACCCTTAGACCCTGTTTGATGTACCAGCCTTGCACAATATCCAGTGCACCTTGTGATATATTTGTAACTGTGGCAGCAAATTTTCCAAGTATTACTATGACAAGTTCATCTTCGTGTACTTGGCAAAAGCATTGTCTGCAATTAAGCTCCTCAGTGAGTTCGTTCACCTCTAGCTTCCACAATAAACGGGACAAAACTGCTCGTTGTGGACAACCTCTAGTGGTGTTAATTACCATCTTTTCATTCATCATGGTAGCCTCTACCTTTCTTCCACTAAGCATAGCCGTAGTCCACTTGCATATAGTGCTCCCTAGGTCATGCACCTCTGCTGCCCTTACTGTAGAATCGAAGGTTGTGTTACTGAAGGCCCCCTCGATGTCCCAATGAGTTGATGGAGGGCTGTCTCACATCACTTAGCTGGTTGATTTGCATCTTGGTTTGAATGTAGAGGAGCCCTAATTAGCCTCCTCTCCCCAACATATACATTAACCAGATTTTCCAATGATTTATGAATGGAGGAGCACAGACTGATTTGTCTTAGGTCCTTGGCCTTGGTGTGATAAATTCTCCTTCACTGCCCTCCAACCTTTGGGAATGATTGCTACTGCCAGGATAACCCTGAACAACCTGTATAGGACTCTTATGAGATTCTCTCTTGCCTGTTGCAGGAGAGGTGCGCAGATTCCATCTGGGCCAGGTGACTTGAACGTTTGGAATGTTCCCACAGCCCATTAGATTTTATTGAAGTCCACTCACTCCTTGGCCAGTCCAGCACATACGGAGGAAAGTGAGTTTTGAGGAGTAGTTCCAGCATATCATGTGCTGTCTTTGTATATTCCCCATCCTCCTTTCTCAAGGTACCTTCCTCATTAGTTGATACTCCAGTGAGGATTCTGTGAAGTCTGGCTTGAGTAGCTGTGCTCTCCACTTCCTCACAGAGTGCCTTCCAGGATACCTCTTTTGCTTGTCTAATTGCAATGCTGTGGTTGTCAATATTTTGCTCGTTGTCCTTTTACGTCTCACAATGTTTCGAAGTTATTGTTCGACCAAAGTACACTCCTATTTGTGCACTTCTTGGTGATTGTGCAGTTGTCCTGGTATGAGGTCACTATGGCAGAGTTTACAGCCTCTGCTAATTTCTCAAATTCTACATGATTCCTTATCGAGGTTTTAACTTCCGATAAGCGTCAGTCAAGGTCCCTCCTACAGTATATGACTCCCAGTCTGCTTTTCTGGGATTTGTATAGGCTGTGGTATGTCGGTTCCCATCTCAACCTTGAATCTAATGTACATGTGATCCATTAAGGATGGCTCTAACGCTGCATGCCATTGTTTTACATAGTTGTCCCTAATGGAACCAAAGGTTATATCAATTACTTCTACCCTTCTGCTATTCCTGAATGTAGGTCCAGTGCCCCTATTCAGGACCTCCAAGCTGATGGGCAGGAGAAATTCAGGAAGGTACTCACCTCTACTGTTGCTGCCCTTGCTGCCATACAGTAGGTTGTGGCCATTAGCATCACATTCAACCAATAGTTGGTCACCTATCCGATGGCAAGCTTCTGTCAGTCTCCTCACCTCCAAAGGAGAAGGAGAGCTGTCTTCATAAGGAAGGTGTGCTGAGTCCAAAACAATCTCCCTCGTGACACCTTCCTCACGTTGCTGCATCCTGATGGTCACTAGATCCCTGGAACAGAAATCCATCATTGCCATGAAAGAAATTCCGTTTCTTATATAGATGCGTGTTCTGGTGTCTCTTAGATATGGAGCATAAATCAGCTTACCTACAGTGCCACTGAGGCATGATACACCCCCCTATAGAGGTAGGGTTCTTGTATCAGGGCCACGTCCACTTATCGTCACCCCAAACAGCGGCTCAGGGCAGCAGTGGCCCCTTTACTGTTCCGCAGAATAATCTGCAGCACCTCCAGTCTCCATCTTGTTGCCATCATTGCCTTTAAGGTCTTTGATTACCCTGACAGTGACCTGCGAGAACCCTAAAAACAATTTCAGTTCTTGCTCTCGCATTGCCTTCTGGAACTTCTCTCTGACTTCTACCAACAGGGTTCGTCCTTCAAGTACATCTGGTTGATTTCTCTCCAGTCCTCTGTCGAGCCTTTTCGGTTCTGGACCAATATTTTCTAGAACAGTATTTTTGGATAGATATCATTAAGGATCTTTGGTACCAACATTCATACCTTTACTGTCTTGAGAAGCTCTGTTGCCGTCCTGACCAGCAGCTTCACATCCTCCAATGGGGATATCACGGGCAGCTTATCGTTAAGTCATTCCATTGCGTGCACCCTTTACAGACAAAAATGAGGGCACCACGATCTAGAAAGACCCTTCAGAAGTTGGGTCCTCGACCAGCATCCCCCCCATCCCAATATTTCCAAAAAGGGCCCTCTGTACGATCTCCTCTTGCTGTAAGGTGATGGCTACCAGTGGATAGCCTTCCTGGATAACTGCCATCTTAAAAACCAAGACTGTAGTACTACAGGTCCGTTCCAATATTTCTTGCCTTGGCTTTTTCACGGTCGTATCCCCTTAAACCTTAGAATGTTTTTTCTTGTGGGTCTTGGGCTCGAGCCCTTTTATTTCTCCCCACTTGTGTTTCGGAAGCCATTCTTTTCCTTCCTTTTGTCTCTGTTCCCTACGAAACTTCCACCTCTGGACCTCAGACAAAGCTTCAATCTTGATCTGGTCCAACTTTTCAGTTACAGTGCTCACTTCCAGTTCAGATCTAGAACATGATTCCATAGTGGGAGTGCATTCCATCGGTCCTGACCCCGATGTTTGGGTGTCAGAGGTCTCAGTTTGCCCCTCAGTTTGTTTTAATTTACTTTATTTTCTGGTGCCCATCTTGGTCCCACGATATTTGGGGACCCACACGGTCCACCCCAAGAAAACCCCACATGGTGTGAGGCCACTTACTCAGGGAGGTCGGCTGGTATCCGTGAGGCTCCATTTGTGAACATCTTCCCATGTGCCACGCACCCAACAGCATGGATCGCATTACACCTTGGGTTGGGAACGGAGTGGACTAAGAGTGGATAAGGAAGACAGGACGTTGTGGGAGCTCTTAGTCTGATCCATCAGCTAAGGCCTTTCTCGGAGTAGGCCCTCTACCTTTGGCTTAGACCTCGGCATCATGGAAATACGAAAGACTCTCCACCTGCACGGACAGTGCTTCGTCAAGTTGATGTTCCTGGAAAGGGATAGTCACTTTACTGTGTTACATATTTTGCTGGCACCGCGGAAACTGTTCGTTCCGTCGGATCAGATTAAATTTGAACATAAGGACGATTTTTTTTAAAGCTATCAGCAAGAAACAGCGTTTGGAACACGGTATCATGACTCAAGTATTGCATCGTTTGTCTTACTTCGGTAAAGGTTTCTCTGATCCGCACTAGCGCCATAGAACCAGCTGTGACGCTTTTATGTATGCCAGTAATTCTGCCGTAGAGTTTTTATCCAAAGACGCCGCACACCGCTAGGGCCTACAACAGCAGTGATTGCCATCTCTCCACCCATCGCGGCCGACGCTGTCCAGAACGAAACAGGTGGAGAACGACGTCGCGCCACCACCGCCGCCGCTGTCGTAGCAGATGTCGCCGCCAGTCCTAAAACCAGAGCCGTTATTCATGGAGGTCCCTCTCCGAACAGCTGTCACAACGCCCTTGGGGTCCTTTCTGTTGTACTTCCGACCACAGTGTCTGCACACCTGGATGAAGCTGTGAGCCACGTTGCCGGTTTATCGGCCGGTGTTCCCCGTCACTTGAAATGTGGATACAGGGGTGTGGACAGGGGGCTGTCATCAGCCGCCGCCACAATCCCGATCTTCTCATTCCATTCAGGACTCTCTCCTGCCGTCGTCACGTGGCCAAGCACTACACGACGACGGTTATGTGGTTGGAAGGCGGAGGGGAGAACTTGGTGTCGTCTGAGTTTCCAGGTTTCTGTTGGTAGCTCAGAACGGCATTACATACTAAAGTAAGTAGCTGCCAGACGTAGTTACGAATGGGAGTCGTCGGCGAAGACAAGTCCTCCAGAGGTTCCATACCCCGCCGCTGCCTGAAGTCTACTTGTATCAGAGCACAGTGCTTGACCGTTTGTCTCTGTGATTGTCGATTAAGACAACAGCATCAAAATAGCTCAGAGACTGCAGCGAGACTGTATCCTCCGACAGTCTCTCAGTTTCGACACCTTCCCGTACACTACAGCATCATTAGCAAACAACCACAGATTTATGCCCACCCTACCCGCCAGATCATCTATGCATACAGCAAAAACAGTAGTTGTCCTATCACACTTTCATACGTCACAGCGGGCGATACCTTAAGTCTGATGAACATAAGCTGTAGAAGACGATATGCTGAGTTATATTATTTAGGAAGCATTCTAACCACTCCCATAACTGTGACCTTATTCCAAATGTATGGACCTTCGTTAACAACCTGCAATGTTGCAACGTGTCAAACGCTTTTCGGAAATCCACACTTATAAAACTGTTTTGCAGCATCTCGGTTCTGAGAGTTCCGGAACTTGTAAAGAAAGTTGAGATAGAGAACAACATTAATATCATTTCCTCCCTTTTTATTGCTCATGAAAACCACACATTGCATGGTGTACTACCATAAAGCGAGACCTTCAGAGGTGGTGGTCCAGATAGCTGTACAGACCGTTGCCTCTAATACCCAGTAGCTCGTCGTCTTGCATTGATGCATGCCTGTATTCGTCATGGCATACTATCCACAGGTTCATCAAGGCACTGTTGGTCCAGATTTTCCCACTCCTCAACAGCGATTAGGTGTGGATCCTTCATAGTAGTTGGTGGGTCACGTCGTCCATAAAAAGCCCTTTTAAATGTATCCCAGGCATGATCGATAGGGTTCATGTCTGGAGAACATGCTGGCCACTCTAGTCGAGCGATGTCGTTATCCTGAAGGAAGTTATTCATAAGATGTGCACGATGGGGGCGCGAATTGTCGTCCATGAAGCCGAAAGCCTCGACAAGAAGCTACCGATATGGTCACACTATCTATCGGTGGATGGCATTCACGTATCGTACAGGCATTACGGCGTCATCCATGATCACCAGCAGCGTACGTCAGCCCCCATAATGCCAGTCCAAATCGCCAGACAGTGTGTCTAAGGCATTCAGCCGGACCGGGCTGCCTCCATACACGTCTCTGATTGATGTCTGGTTGAAGGCATATGCGACACTCCACGTTGAAGAGAACGTGATGCCAATCCTGAGCGGTCCGTTCAACATGTTGTTGGACCCATGTGTACCGCGCTGCGTGTTGTCTTGGTTGCAAAGATGGACCTCGTCTAGACGTCTGGATTGAAGTTGCGATTCATGCAGGCTATTGCTCACAATCTGAGTCGTAACACGACGTTCTGTGGCTGCACGAAAAGCATTATTCAACGTGGTGGCGCTGCTGTTCCTCCAAGACATAATCCGTATGGAGCGGTCATCTACTGCAGTTGTAGCCCTTGGGCGGCCTGAGGGAGGCATGTCATCTACAGTTCCTGACTCTCTGTAAATCCTTCATGTCACTCCGAGACGCCTGAACACTTCCCTTGTTGAGAGCCCTTCCAGCACAAAAAAACAATGCGGACGCAGTCGAACAGCGGTATTGAGCATCTAAGCATGGTTCAACTACAGACAACACGAGCCGTGTGCCTCTTTCCTGATGGAATGACTGTAACTGATCGACTGTCGAACCCCCTCCGTGTAATAGGCTATGCTCGTGCATGGTAGTTTACATCTTTGGGCGGGTTTAGTGACATCTCTGAACAGACACAGGGACTGTGTCGATAATACAATATCCAGAGTCAACGTCCTTCCTTCACACTTTTCTGTACGTTCTTTGAGAACAGAGCAAGCTGAGTTTCGGACGAGTAGTTCTTTCTAAAACCGTGCTGTTTCTTGGTCAGAACCTTCTAGGTCTCAATGAAATTTATTATAACAAAAAATTTCTGTGGCAAACCAATGTTACGATTACTGGTCTGTAACTTATCGGATCCGTTCCTTTATACTTTTTGTGCACAGGAGTTATCTGCACTTTACTTTGAAGTCGACTGGGACTTTGCTCTAGGCGAGAGTTCGCTATACATGCAAACTAAGTAAGAAGCTAATGCCTTAGAGTACTCATCGTAAAACGAAATTTAACCGACAGGAAGAAGATACTGTGATATGCAAATGATTAGCTTTTCAGACCATTCACACCAGGTTGACGCCTGTGGCGACACCTACAACGTGCTGACATGAGGAAAGTTTCCAACCGATTTCTCATACACAAACAGCAGTTGACCGGCGTTGCCTGGTGAAACGTTGTTGTGATGCCTCGTGTAAGGAGGAGAAATGCGTACCATCACGTTTCCGACTTTGATAAAGGTCGGATTGTAGCCAATCGCGATTGCGGTTTATCGTATCGCGAGATTGCTGCTCGCGTTGGTCGAGACCCAATGACTGTTAGCAGAAAATGGAATCGGTGGGTTCTGGATGGTAATACGGAACGCCGTGCTGGATCCCAACGGCCTCGTATCACTAGCAGTCGAGATGACAGGCATCTTATCCGCATGGCTGTAACGGATCGTGCAGCCACGTCTCGATCCCTGAGTCAACAGGTGGGGACGTTTGCAAGACCACAACCATCTGCACGAAGAGTTCGACGACGTTTGCAGCAGCATCGGCTATCAGCTCAGAGACCTTGGTAGCGGTTACCCTTGATGATGCATCACAGACAGGAGCGCCAGCGATGGTGTACTCAACGACGAACCTGGGTGCACGAATGGCAAAACGTCATTTTTTGGGATGAATCGAGGTCCTGTTTACAGCATCATGATGGTCGTATCCGTGTTTGGCGACATCGCGGTGAACGCACATTGGCAGCGTGTATTCGTCATCGCCATACTGGTGTATCACCCGGCGTGATGGTATGGGATGCCATTGGTTACACGTCTCGGTCACCTCTTGTTCACATTGACGGCACTTTGAACAGTGGACGTTAGATTTCAGATGTGGTGCGACCCGTGGCTCTTCCCTTCATTCGATCCCTACAAAACCCTACATTTCAGCAGGTCCTGTACGGGCCTTTCTGGATACAGAATATGTTCGACTGCTGCCCTGGCCAGCATATTCTCCAGATCTCTCACCAACTGAAAACATCTGGTCAATGGTGGCCGTGCAACTGGCTCGTCACAATACGCCATTGACTACTCTTGATGAACTGTGGTATCATGTTGAAGCTGCATGGGCAGCTATACGTGTACACACCATCCCAGCTCTGTTTGACTCAATGCCCAGCCGTATCAAGGCCGTTATTACGGGCAGAGGTGGTTGTTCTGGGTACTGATTTCTCAGGATCTATGCACCCAAAATGCGTGAAAATGTAATCATATGTCAGTTATAGTATAATTTATTTGTCCAATGAATACCAGTTTATCACCTGCATTTCTTATTGGTGTAGCAATTTAGTGGCCAGTAGTTTACTTCGACTTTCGTCTTGCCATCTACAACTTCAAAACCATACGGGACAACGAGTCACTGCATGGGAGCCTTAGATCCGTTTAGTGATATTACATGGGACCAGAATTTTCTCGGGTTCTGGTCAGATCGTTCGCTGAGGTATGAAGTTGTTAGTTATTGCATGCATCATCCATAGATCTTTTCACAAAAGCACGAATCTCTGCTAAACTTCAGCTGTCGTCAACGGCACGTTCTCCTATGAACCTTGAGTGCTACAACCTTTGCTTCCTCACCATTTTCCGAAATTATTTGTTAAACCACGTCGCTTTTCTCCGTCATCAATCACATACTGTGATATGCTTCTCCAGACCACGATTTACAGTTTGTTTAAACTTCCTCCGTAATTCCTCTACGTCTTTCATATCTGTTTTTCCGACAGAAACACTCTTTTTATTAATATTCTTAACCCTAGTCGCTCTAATGACGTTATGATCACTAATCCCTATCTCTGTACTGATGCCATCGGTAACGTGCAGCCTTTCTGTAGATATTTCCATTGTGTGTGGGTGGCGAACTACCTGCTCAAGACAATTTTTGGAATACGTGTTCTAAAATACTTCGCAAGGTTATCTGCCTGGCCTGTACTCCTTGCAATGAAACCACAGACGTCCAGTCTATACCCCTACAATGAAACTATTGACGTCCAGTCTCTACTCGGTAGGTTAAAGTGGCCTCCTACTACTGCTGCACAAACTACGTATTTATGCGCTACTGAGCGTAGGCGTTTTAAAATCGCTCTAAATCTGTCACAGACGAAGTAGGTGACCGGAAAAAACAGCCAACTGTTAACTTGATTGCACCTAGACCTGTTACGCGTCACTACATAACTACACAGTCACACTCAACTTCGACCTCAACAGAGACAATATTTATTTTTTCAACTTCAATTAACATTCGCCCTCCTGTGACATCTAACCCGTGTTTCCTAAATACCATTCATTACTCGCTAAATTTCTCAGAGCTTCCTACTTCGGGTTTCAGCCTGTTCTCGGTCCCAAGAATAATGTTAATGCAAGGACTTTCCTGTAGGATCAGTAAAACACGAAACTTTGTTACGAATAAAATTTTAATAATCTTAGTGTCTTTACTCTGCATGTGGTCTGATTTCGCTCTCGGCTTATCAACTGGGAAGCGTTCATCAGAGTACCTCAAATTACTGCCTAGATTAAAAAGCCCCATATGCACTCCACGAGTACAGTGCTTCCTGAGTAGCTGCTTCCATTCTATAGTAAACCCCTGACTTATCAAGGGAAGCCCTGCAACTCCCCAGACGATATGACAGGCCCCGAAATCTGCAGCGAAGACCGAGTCGACGAAGCCTTTGTATGAGACCCTCTGCTCCGTTCCACAAAGGACCACGCTGTAATATACTATATGAGCTCTGCCTTAACCCTGCACAGGAGGCCAGCAGCCTTCACCACTTCCACCAGCCGGCTGTATGAAATGAGGATGGCCTCACATTACTGCAACCTGCGCAGTCGTAAGTCACATGCAAGGCCGCCACCACGTCTTGGCTGAGGTCACCCAGTAGGCATACCGAGCGCACACTGTCTCTCCTTCCATTTCTAAATGCTATTTTCTTGAGGGGCTCCATAATGTCCCTAATGTTGGAGCTTCTCGTAATTAGCTTTTCCCTGTTCATGTATGTCTGCTCACATCCTGCTGAAGAGAAGACCACCTGCTTACTCACAGTGCGAATAGACAAGCCTCCGTATTTGCCGTCCATCTCGAGCACCACCAATACGTTGCCACCTGTCACTCATCATGCTGCCAAAATTAAGAGGTGCCTCAGTAGCAGAGCCCATGAAGGAAACAAGTGAGGCCTCAGGTGTCCAATGTGACGTGCCACATTCCCTGCCACCGCTCCCAAGGCAGCTGCTCTTTGAAGTGGACGACTATATTAGGAGACAGTCTCCTAAGTATCCAACTTGCTACCATCATGACATATAACCAATGGACTCAGATGCCTTAATGAGACGTGTAGCTGGCTTTTCTGAAGAACTGAGTTCTGTGCTACAGACTACCTGAATTACACTTACAGTTAGAAATGCGTGATGAAACCTTTGAAGTAGAGAAACACACAAATATACTATGCAGACATCACATAAAGCTAAATACGTAACTTACCACTCTGGAGAACTGTATCAGCTGGAAGCTGGAGCCTTCAAGGCTGCTGTCCCTTCCGTGCTCGCCCGACATTTCTGACTACCAGAAGCTGCTTTACCTTTTCTGGTAGTGTTTGGTGTGTGAAAGCTTGCTCATGATGGTCTTCCATAACTTCCATGGGGATCAGAGCAGACATTCGGTTACGCTTCCGTTGTCTGGCTGTTTTATTTTGCGTTTCGTCGATTCGGTAGGACCACTTGATGGATCCGTATGTCTTTGTGTCATCATTTATTAGAAATCGCTATAAAATGGTGCTGGAATGGTCGACATTGTGAGCTTTATTCCCCATTATGGGTTTTGCTACATTAAATTTGTTCATGGAAGTGAAAATATTGCCGAATAAAGGATAAATCACGTTGCCGATATAGTAAGATTCCATGCGTTAGCCACGTATGGCCAATGTGGAGCTGGCAGAGAACCACAGAGTCCCTGCGAGAGGCCCACATGGAGATCTTCCACACATTCATAGTCTCCTTAAGGGCACATAATTTGTTGTGCATACTTAGATTATTCCATTCTGTCTCCCAGAGCTGAGACACCTTGCGGCGTAATAATGATCGCGGGTCAGTTACTGCCCAAAAGCGGTTACCGTGTAGCCTGTTCAAATGGTTCAAATGGCTCTGAACACTATGGGACTTAACAGCTGTGGTCATCAGTCCCCTATAACTTAGAACTACTTAAACCTAACTAACCTAAGGACATCACACACATCCATGCCCGAGGCAGGATTCAAACCTGCGACCGTAGCAGTCGCGCGGTTCCGGACTGCGCGCCTAGAGCCGCCAGACCACTGCGGCCGGCCCGTGTAGCCTGTTTGAGCAGCCTGTAAGCAAGTTCATTTCCTGGGATTCCGACGTGGCCTGGGGTCCACACAAACACCACGGAACGACTGGACCGTTCCAGGGCATAGCTAGACTCCTGGATGGTCACTACCGAAGGATGGCGGGGATAGCATTGGTCGGTAGTTTGTAGGCTGCTCAAGGAGTCAGTACAGAGAAGAAACGACTCCCCAGGGCACGAGCGCATTCTCTCAAGAGCAAAGAAATGGCCGCCAGCTCTGCAGTCAAAACACTGCAGCCATCTGGCGAGGAGTGCTGTTCAGTATGTACTCCACGAACATACGCAAAGCCAACGTGACCCTCAGCCATCGAGCCGGCAGTGTAAACCACTTCATGGTCCCAGTACACGTCAGGAATCGAGAGGAAGTGTCAGACGAGAGCCACAGTGTTCACTGAGTCCTTAGGACCATGTGAAAGATCCAGGCGAAGCTTCGGCCTAGGTGTACGCCATGGAGGTGTACGTGAATGGACCTCGAGTATAGGTGGTAAAGGAAAGAGCCCCACTTCAGTCGGAAGAGATCGGATGTGAACCGCACTCGTAAGCCCTGATCTGGGCCTCTGATGTGGGAAATGAACCGTAGTGGATGGGAAAAGGAGACGGTAATTCGGATGCTCCGGAGAACTACGAATGTGTGCAACGTAACTGGAGAGTAGTTGTGCACACCTAACCTTCAATGGGAGGACTCCGGCCTCCACCGGGACGCTGGTCACGGGACTCGTCCTAAAAGTTCCCGTTGCCAGTCGAACGCCACAGTTGTGCACTCGGTCGAGTAAAATCAACGCTGTGGGTGCCGCCGAATAATAAACCAGACTCCCATAGTCAAGGCGGGATTGAACAATGCAGCAGCATAGAATGATCTGCTTCCCAATTGGTGTTGCTCAGGCAGCGGAGGGCATGGAGGTGCTGCCAGAACTTCCGCTTGAGATGACGAAGATGATGAAGCCATGCTAAGAATCGATATGTCTGCACTACAGTGAGTTCTGGTTCCGGATGAACGGTACGACGAGAGCAGAAAAAAGTGCATGACACACGACTCTGCAGTTGGAAACAACTGGAAGCCGTGGACGGCTCCCTGTAGGCGCCGCTCGGCAGCACCAGTAATGGAGGAGCAGTGCGAAATGAAGAAGTCGTCTGCATACAGAGAAGGTGAAACCGATGGCCCGACCGCTGCAGCTAGACCGTTAATGGCAGTAAAAATAGAGATACACTCAATACAGATCCCTGCAGGACCCCATTCTCCTGGATATGGGGGTAACTATGGGAGGCACCAAATTGGACATCGAAAGTACGGAGTGATAGGAAAAAATGGTAAGAGAGCCTGGAGAGCCCACTCCTAGGATGTGGCTAGGATATGATGTCATCAGGTACTGTTGTGAGTTTTTCATAAATCAAAAAAGACAGCAACCAAGTGCTGGCATTTGGAAAAGGCTGCTCGGATGGCAGACTAGAGGGAAACTAGATTATCCGTGGTAGACCGACCCTGGCGGAAACCGCCCTGGTATGGAACCTGTAGAACACATAACTCCAGGACCCAACACAACCGGCGACTTTACGTACGTTCTAACAGCTTACAAAGAAAGTTGGTGAGGCTGATGGGCCGATAGCTATCCACATCAAGTGGCTTTTGACACAGTTTGAGCACTGGAGTGACGGGGCTCTCCCGCCATGGCGATGGAAAGACGCTATGGCACCAGATCTGGTTGAAGATGACGAGGAGATGTCGCCTACAGTCGGACGAGGGATGTTTGATCATCTGACTGTGGATTCGATTTGGCTCAGGAGGTGTGCCAGCGAAGTGTGCAAGGACGCTGAGGAGCTCCCACTCCGTAAATGGAGCATTATAGGGTTCACTGTAACGTTCAGTGAACGAGAGTGCTTTCCTTTCCATCAGCTATTTGAGGGTGCAAAATGCTTAGCTCGGCAATAGAGTTTGCGTCAATAGATAACACGCCATTGATGTCAATGCCAGTAGTATCTGTCGGGGTCTGGTACCCACAAACACGTCTAATCTTCTTCCAGACTTGGGATGCTACCCAATGGTCGACACATACCTCTCCCAACACCTCAGTTTCCGTCTTTTTATAAGCTGGGGAACGCGTGCACAGAGCTGTTTAGAAGCTATTAGGTGCTCTAGGGAAGGGTGCCGCTTATGTCGCTGTAGAGCTCGCCGACGCTCTTTAATGGCCTCAGAGATTTTTGGCGACCACCTTCCCAGTCTGCCTTGTATACAGCCCATCTCGGTAGACCTCTGGGGCTGGGGGAGTGACCGAAAAATGGGGAAGTGGTCAGTACCACACTTCTCATCGTGGGCTCTCCAATGGACAGATGGGAGAAGTCCTGGCCTGCAGAGGGATAAATCAATGGCCGAGTAATTTCCATGACCTACACTGAAGTGTGTGGGGTCAGCAGTACTTAAAGAGGCAGACGTCGAGTTGAGACAATAAAGTTTCGACATCCCTACCTCTGCCAGTAAGCACAGTGCCACCCCATAAGGGCTTATGGGCGTCAAAACTTACAAAATTAGAAATATTTAGGGAGTTGATAAATCAGTGCAGCCAATGCGTTCAGGGGTACACCACTATCTAGAGGAAGATATATGTTGCAGACTGTTATTTCATGCATCGTCCTTATCCCGACAGCCACAGCTTCAACAGGGGTTTGAAGGGACACAGGTTCACTGTACACAAAGTTCAGGACATAGACACAAACTCGACCTGAGACTCTATTATGGTCGCTACAGTTCTCGTAATGTCCCCTAAAGCCGAAAAGGGCAGGGGTCCGCATTACTGGGAACCTGGTTTCCTAGATTGCAATGCAGAAAGCAGGTGTAAAGCTTAACACTTGCCATAGCTCAGCCAGGTGGTGGAAAAAACCGCAGCAATTCCACTTGAGAATGACGTTATCGTGAGGCTGGAAAGGCATGAAGCATGTAAGGAGGCAGGTTACGCCTCAGGGTCACCTGCTGTCACCGATTGAGTATTTGTATCCATTCCTATTGTGGAGGAAGCACAAGTGAGGTCCAGGTGTTCAGGGAACACTGAGATCGGCACCTCATCAAATGGCTTGGTTCAAATGGCTCTGAGCACTATGGGACTCAACTGCTGAGGTCATTAGTCCCCTAGAACTTAGAACTAGTTAAACCTAACTAACCTAAGGACATCACAAACATCCATGCCCGAGGCAGGATTCGAACCTGCGACCGTAGCGGTCTTGCGGTTCCAGACTGCAGCGCCTTTAACCGCACGGCCACTTCGGCCGGCGGCACCTCATCCACAGGTGCAGAATTGGTAGGGAGTGGTGGTGTTGGGGCCACTGGAGGTTTTTTTTTTCGTAGCAGACATCTTTATTTGCTTGCCTTCTTGCTTCTCTTTAGGGGCTTACTGGGAAGACTTCTCCAAAGTAGCTTCAGGCACAGAGGAAGACCGTGAAGCTCTTTACGAAGCAGCTTTTGGTTCCTTTAGCGGCTAGCGAGTGTCCGCTGTGGCATTAGTGGAGACCTTGGAAGAGAGGGTCCCAAGGGACCCTTTCCACATGAGAGGAGCTGGAGGAGGCTGTTGCTTCTCTGGCTGGGTGGAGGGGGCCAATGTCCCCTGCGTTTGTGGTGTCCATGCTCCCGAAGTAGGTACTTTGGGAGCTCGAGAGCTACAGAAGGATATTTTCCCCCCACCACCAAGGTGGTGGATGTATTCTGGAGGCCTCTTGGGCCCACTGTTCGTGGCACAGAGTGTGGTACGACTGGTACTTGTGATGGCGATGGAAATGTGGCTGCAGTGTTTGTGGACGTCAACCAAATGGGGTATAGTCGTTCAAATTTAAGTTTAGCCTGTTGGTAAGACAACCAGTACAGGCTCTTGTACCCCATGATTTTTTGCTCCTTTTGTAGTACTGTGCTGTCTGGCGAGCAGGGACAGTGTTGCTCTCCGCAGTTGATACAAGTGGGAGGAGGCGCACAGGGAGTATCTGGATGCAGTGGACGTCCACATTCTCGACATGTGGCGTTGGAAGTGCAGTGGGAATACATGTGCCCGAATTTCCAGCACTTACAGTACCACGTAGAGGGAGGGACGTATGGTTTGACGTCACAGCGATAAACCACCACCTGGACCTTTTCAGCAATAAATCACTCTCAAAGGCCAAGAGAAAGGCAACGGTAGCAATCCTGTTGTCCTTGGGTCCCCTGTAAAAACGCTGGATGAAATGAACACCCCGTCATTCTAGATTGATGTAGAGATCGTCGTCAGATTAGCAAGAGGAGGTCGCGATGGAAAATAATCTCCTGGACCATGAGGAGGCTTTTATGTGGAGTGATGGAAAAAGTAATATCACCCAGCCATTCACAAGCGAGTAACGCCTGGGATTGGGCTGGGGATGCTGTCTGAATCAAGAGTGCACTGCTTCTCATCTTGGACAGCGCTGTCACTTCCCCAAACTTATGCTCAAGATGTTCAACAGAAAACTGAGGCTTCGTAGGTAGAAACGAGTCCCTGCTACGGACTGAACACCGAGGCGAATATGGGTCTCTGCTTTCTGTAGCTGTACATTTCTCGCATGGTGTTGCGAGGGAGGGCAACGACTGAAGGCCATATTTGTCAGAATTGTACTCGATCTTCCCCTTCTTAGAGCCTGCTGTCGCCATACAGTCACTGGTAAGAGATGACACTTCGCTTCATTGCTGGTCATCCGCCCTGATGCCACTCTCTCCGATCAGAGGCTCTCCTCACAGGCGCCACCCAGCCACAGCAAAGGCCCCCTGAAATGATGGCAATTGTCGGGAGTCCTGATGCCCCAGGAAGAAGGGCATCTGCTCCTTGGCATACGGGCGAAGGGGCGTTTGCAGCACAGGCATCATTAGCAGTGCGATCCCCTTGTTGTCAGGAGGCTACCACCAAATGGGTACATGATGGACTGGCTAACGCGCTGGATATTGGGCACAGAGAAATCTGGTACTGTCGTGGGGCAGAAAGAGGACAAGAGACAACAGAAGAAGATTACACACCCTGGAAAGTGTCCTTGTCCCAAATAGTTGAATTGCAAAAGTAGATGCAGAGCCATGAAAAGAGGTTCAGGAGATCGAATCCAAGGGCACTATGGATAACTCATGCACCATGTAAGGCGTCCTTCCCCATATGGCCTGCACTTCTGTAGAACTTGGAAAGTGGCATGCGAAACCACAAAATAGGACCTGAACTTACAAAACCGAAAATTATGAGACTTATTTTAGTCGGTTCTTACAACTGGCAGGGATACCTCGGGCCTATTCTAACCTCCAGACCAGCAGGGGGAGTTTCGAATGTAAACAAACATCTGAGAATATATGATTTCGGAATTTCATACTCTTGTGGTTTTTTAGTTATTGTTGTTGTTTCGTTTCTTTGTGTATGTTTTCTGTGTTACAAATGCTGACACTAAAGAAATTTACCCCCAAACCAAAGTTTAGCGGCAACCAGTTCCAAACATAACCGAATAATACACATCAGTTGCTTTGAAATTCGACCACAGAAACTGTGTCTACAAGCAGTGCTGCTATCATAAATATTGTTGTAAGTATCAAAATACAATAAATATATAAATTACCTTTTTGGGAAATGCTTTGGCTAATGACCCTAATTGTGTGTAAGGATCAGTTGCACTATGAGGGTGAAGATAATGCTAAAAATGCAGCTCGTTCGGGAGTGTGTCCCCTTAAATGAGAAGACCGTAGCACGCTTATGGGGTGCGATCGTCGTGTTACCGAAATAACGATTTCCAAATTATTTACAAGCCAAGAATTGTACAAAACTAGTTTCATTAGTACAGGAACTCAGGAATTCGTACTGTGCTATCAAGACAAACAGTAAAAAATTAAAATAGCATTAGTATTTAATACTGAAACTTCCTGGCAGATATCAGCGCACACTCCGCTGCAGAGTGAAAATCTCATTCCAGTATTTAATACTAATTGCAAGTTACAGGAATGATACAAAATTATCACCAATACTTGAAGTAGAAGAAGAAAGGAATATTAATTCTAATGGAATATCTAAAATGGATCGAAATTGCCTTTTGCAGGTAATGAAGATGCAAAGATTTAGTTGATTTTCTGAGACGTAATCGTATTTCCAACATCGAAATACAAAGTTCAGTCAGGAAAACTGCTTGAGATAAAATGTTTTGCGGCAGTGCCTAGACCGTCGCGTTTCTAAAATTATAGTCTACCAGTATTCGAAGACAATACATACACTGCAAACGGGCTGTTAACCAACGATATTTACTTCGTACCGACTTTTCCTTGTTTTTCTAAAATACATTTTATGAGCGTGCAGCATGCGCATCAAAGACAGGAACTAGTTCTTAGCATTACACTTTACATCTGAAATTTTTATTAGTCCTGCAGCACAGTGAAAGATACCAGCTTGAGAGAATCAATTGTTTTAGAATATGATTGTTAAAGTTAACGTTACTTTTGAAAAAAAAATGCAAATTTTCCCACAACATTGGAGAACTGTAATTGTGTCTCCCTCCCGGCGGAGGTTCGAGTCCTCCCTCGGGCATGGGTGTGTGTGTTTGTCCTTACGATAATTTAGGTTCAGTAGTGTGTAAGCTTAGGGACTGATGACCTAAGCAGTTAAGTCCCATAAGATTTCACATACATTTGAACATAACACACATCCATGGCCGAGGCAGGATTCGAACCTGTGACCGTAGCATTCGCGCGATTCCTGTCTGAAGCGCCTAGAACCGCTCGGCCACCCCAGCCGGCTAGCTCCTGCCGGAACGCATAGCTAAGCTACCCTTCCCTCATTGAAGAAAACAAAAACAGAATAGAGACGTTGACCCGGCAACAGGCTAAGAGAAAAAAGGGGAGGCTAAAAATACCTGCAACGGCTGATACGGCAGTAGGACGCACCGTCCACAGGGACTTCCACAGCAGAATCGGCCTCCTACTGTCGGCCTAGCAGGAGAGTAAGGAACAGAGTCAATGAAAATGGGCCTCTGCTAAATTGAGTTTACCGTGGGTCAAAACAGGATTCGCCTTAGTTAATCGGCAGTGAATCGACTACATAGCACCTTGGGGATGTGCGATGTTCTTAAAGAACAAGATAAATTGAACGTCTGTGGTGCACAAGTGCGAATCAGTTGTGACGTAACCATCGTGTGGCAAATTTGCTCATGAATGCAGGTAATTAATAATACTATACGAAGTTAGGTGGTGAAATTTCCAGAAAACTTGTTGGGGAGCTTGTGGGCCATACAGTAAAATCGGCCACGAACGACCTCAACTAGCTGGTTTGGAGATGGGGCATCTCGTTGCCCGGGACTATGAAAGTCGCATAGCATCGATAATAGGAAGTGTTAGTGTGGGAGGCAGCGTCAAAGATTCGGGGCTAATATTGTGTGAATGTATGTTTTTATTGTTGGATGGAAAACAGCTCTGTTTAACACTCACGCCAGGAAAAAAATGAGGGAAGCAGTGTTGCAAAACAGCTCTGCTTAACCCTCACGCCAGGAAGAAAGAAGAGGACACCAATGTTGCTGCAGTTGTATCATCACTGAACAAGTCGGTAACTAGATGGTACAGTTCTAAGTAGGCTGTTTAGGTTTTTATGTTGGGTGGCTGATTTGCATTGTTGGAACATTGTTATTGGAGTGTTGGGCAGTTGGCTGTTAACAGCGCATAGCGTTGGGCAGTTGGAGGTGAGCCGCCAGCAGTGGTGGATGTGGGGAGAGAGATGGCGGAGTTTTGAGAGCGGTTGATCTGGACGTGTGTCCATCAGAGACAGTAAAGTAAATCTGTAGGACTGGATGTCATGAACTGATATATATATATTCTGACTTTTGAACACTATTAAGGTAAATACATTGTTTCTTCTCTATCAAAACCTTTCATTTGCTAACTATGCATATCAGTAGTTAGTGCCTTCAGTAGTTAGAATCTTTTATTCGGCTGGCAGTATTGTCGCACGCTCTATTGCAGTAGTTCGAGTAACGAAGATTTTTGTGAGGTAAGTGATTTGTGAAAGGTATAGCTTATTGTTAGTCAGGGCCATTCTTTTGTAGGGATTTATGAAAGTCAGATTGCGTTGCGCTAGAAATATGGTGTGTCAGTTTAAGCAGTCATTTATAATTTTTCTAAGGGAATGTTGCACAGTCAAGATTCCACACAAGGGCCTGGGAAAGAGTGGGTGGATAGTCTAAGGGCATGCTTCATATCAGCATTGGAAAAAGGGTAACGTCACAACAGCTGTACGCCGTACAGGATGAATGGTGCTAGAGGAGCACAGAAGGTCTGTAGGCTCAGTGTGAATGGTACCATGGTGATTGGGGGCAGACGACCGACTACAAAGGAATTCTTGGTACTGTGGTTGGACGTCATGTCCTTCTTCCTCCCTCCGGGGGGGGGGGGGGGCGGTGGCAATAAGTCTGAGTAGCATTGGCTACCGACCAGGGTGCAGACGAAGGCGAACCTCGTCGTGATGTGTCAATGAGGTATACATGAAAGAGATAGGTGGGCGATCAATTTATGAAGGCGAAAACTGAAAGAATAAACCGATCAGCTGGGCACTCTGCGGGCGCTAACCGCACCGTAGAAGGCACACGGCCCTGGAGAGGGGAGGTACAAAGTAATGGTTGAGGTTGGAACGAATAGACGAGCGCCTCAGAGTAGAGGTCGGAACCCCGTACAATGCGTGGGCGAGGGAGGAAACGTGCTTTGCCTCCATAGGGCGGTTTCGTCTCGTGGGTTAAATACTGCAAAATTCCCAAAACCCATGAAGTACCAGGGGAGCTACGAAAAACGGAGGCGTGAACTATTGCGAAATTATATAATAAAAAGTTTTATTCATTACGGTGCAAGTCTCTTGCTAACAATATTTCCAACAATATAACGCATTACTGTGCTTTGGGGATGACGTCACGTCATGGGTGCTAATCATAGAAAATCTAGTGCTTATTTCAGCGGGTGCTTCACTCTTATTACGTAATGGGTGTATCTGATTGAATAAACAAACGGGTGTCTCTCACTTCCTAAGCACACGGCAGGGCACTGTATCCAAATGGTAGCAGTGCCGATTTCCGTGCTCGCAAGTAACACATTCACTTCATCACTAAATTACTTTATGAAAAGGAGGGTGAACAACAACGAAACTTGTGTTCGTCTGGCTGAACTCTCAAATGTGCAAAACGCACATCGGGTGCGAACTACAATTCTTCACTTACTTGGGTGAAACATATTTACTTTTATCCTATCACAAAATCTATTTCGCTTACCGCTCTACAGGGAGAGGGTAGTGCACTTCTTCTCAACTTTAGGGGCGCACTCGTCTCTTCTCTATTGAGTATCTTAGATAATTTAGGTGCTTCCTTTCTTATAAACATACCAGTCCGGCTCTGGGCCCGACTGGCATATCCAGACACTCCGGGATGATGATGGCATTGAAACAGAGGATGACACGCGTAAAGCTGAAATACTAAACACCTTTTTCCAAAGCTGATTCACAGAGGAAGAACACACTGCAGTTCCTTCTCTAAATCCTCGCACAAACGAAACAATGGCTGACATCGAAATAAGTGTCCAAGGAATAGAAAAGCAACTGGAATCACTCAACAGAGGAAAGTCCACTGGACCTGACGGGATACCAATTCGATTCTACACAGAGTACGCGAAAGAACTTGCCCCTTTCTAACAACTGTGTACCGCAAGTCCCTAGAGGAATTGAATGTAACAAATGATTGGAAAAGAGCACAGGTAGTCCCAGTCTTCAAGAAGGGTCGTCGAGCAGATGACTTATATCTCTGACGTCGATCTGTTGTAGAATTTTATAAGATGTTTTTGCTCTGAATATCAGACCAGCTGTGTGGCTGGATTGAAGAGTTTTTAGCAAACAGAACACAGCATGTTGTTCTCAATGGAGATACGTCTACAGACGTTAAAGTAACCTCTGCCGTGCCAATGGGAGTGTTATGGGACCATTGCTTTTCCCAAATATATAAATGACCTAGTAGATAGTGTCGGAAGTTCCATGCGACTTTTCGCGGATGTTGCTGTAGTATACAGAGAGGTTGCAGCATTAGAAAATTGTAGCGAAATGCAGGAAGATCTGCAGCGGATAGGCACTTGATGCAGGGAGTGGCAACTGACCCTTAACATAGACAAATGTAATCTATTGCGAATACGTAGAAAGAAGCATCCTTTATTGTATGATTATGTGATAGCGGAACAAACTCTGGTAGCAGTTACTTCTGTAAAATATCTGGGAGTATGTGTGCGGAACGATTTGAAGTGGAATGATCATATAAAATTAATTGTTGGTAAGGCGAGTACCAGGTTGAGATTCATTGGGAGAGTCCTTAGAAAATGTAGTCCATCAACAAAGGAGGTGGCTTACAAAACACTCGTTCGACCTATACTTGAGTATCGCTCATCAGTGTGAGATCCGTACCAGATCGGATTGACGGAAGAGATAGAGAAGATCCAAAGAAGAGCGGCGCGTTTCGTCACAAGGTTATTTGGTAAGCGTGATAGCGTTACGGAGATGTTCAGCAAACTCAAGTGGCAGATTCTGCAAGAGAGTCGCTCTGCATCGCGGTGTAGCTTGCTGTCCAGGTTTCGAGAGGGTGCGTTTGTGGATGAGGTATCGAATATATTGCTTCCCCCAACTTATACCTGCCGAGGAGATCACGAATATAAATTAGAGAGATTCGAGCGGGCACGGAGTCTTTTCGGCAGTCGTTCTTCCCGCGAACCATACGCGACTGGAACAGAAAAGGGAGGTAAGACAGTGGCACGTAAATTGCCCTCCGCCACACACCATTGGGTGGCTTGCGGAGTATAAATGTAGATGTAGATGTAGATGGCGCATAATAGGATTCCGGAATCGCTAACTCACAAAATCGTGTACGACGACTGAAGGGGATCTTAAGCAATGGGAGTCTTGCTATAGTGCTATAGTATAACATATCTAGAATCCAGGGCTGTGTTGGCTCTTTACATACTGGGGTCATAAATATAGAGTACAAGTGCATATTGTGCATAACAAAGGCCATAAATTATAAAAATAAATGCACGGTATAACATATAGGGTACAACAAGTGCTTTGTTGCGTAGCAGAATGATTGTGAAATGCTTAAACGTAACACAACTCATAAGAGGAGAAAAAATACAAGTTATTGGGTATCAATTATTACTCAGCGATCAACTCGCAATGCATAGTGGGATGGACATCGCTCAACACCACTAATCATACAAAACGCGCATAATACTGATCCTTCTGGTATATATCTGGGTGGGGATGAAGAGGTTAGGTACCGTTTACTGGCGGGGTGTAGTTGTTTTAGTATTCTGGGGTGTATCATGTAGAAGTGATGGAATGGACTTAACTGTAATTATTTTTTTTATTTCTGGTTGGCTGTGGCCGAAGCTCAAAGCCTGGTTTTCTTGGGTCGTGTGTGCTCTCTCCTAGTACCTGTAAATCTATCGGCAGTATAAAGGGGACAATTCGATAGTCGATTTTCATAAGTCGTATGTTCGAGGAGCGGGATATAGTGAATGGGTACCTAATATTTAATTCGTGGTATTAATTCTTAAATTTGTCTGTTTGGGGTTCTCTTATTGGTGGATATGCGTGTATGGTAAGAGTTTTAGGGTGCCGCCAAAGCTGAGTGGTAAAACAATTTATCAAACTCGGTACATGGTGAGGCAGGTAGCGTTATGAAAGTGGCGAGAGGCACCAGCAGACGTGCTACAGAAGCAGGTTTCAAGTTAACGCTGAGGTAGCGGAGCAGCCACGCGGTTTGTGTAGCAGGCCACAGCAACACCGGCGTGTTCTAAGTGAAATATCTTGGCGGCTTCTTGGGATGTTTGAATTAACCATTTATAAAATGCATTTAACTTAAATTAATAAGGATAGAGTGGGATTTGTGACTGTTGCGAGTAGTAGTCTAACTCCTTTCTCGAACGAATCGATTTATACGCGTTTATTGGGTAAAAGTGCTATAGCTCATTTATAAAGACTTTTCTTTTTACTTTCATGGTGGCAAAAGTGGAAAGGCTGTGGTGGGCACGTAATGGTGAAACCATTTAAGAATTTGGAAAGGGATCAGGTAGTCGGCTCATAAGATGATTCAAAGTAGACGGAAGATGGATCGTGGTACTATACTTCAGAGGAGGCTCGGAAATGCAGAGCGCCACCAAGATCAATGGTGGAGCCCAGAAAGACACCCCATAACGGCGCGCTTCTTTATTATGGTGCTTTTCTGCTTCGCGTTCCGTCAGCTGGAGGTTACTTGCTTCCGAACTCCCATCGGAATTATAGTCTGGTCAGCAGGCATGTTAAGGGTTTAGGTGTGCAAGTAAATTTACGGGTGGGTTTTCAAGTTGTAGGAGTTACCCGGGTATGAGACGGAAATATGGAAAAAATTACATTTGAAGTAGGTATTACATAAGATGATGATAGGATGGTACCTTTCTGGCTTGGCTGGTTGAAATGGCTCTGAGCACTATGGGACTCAACTGCTGTGGTCATAAGTCCCCTAGAACCTAGAACTACTTAAACCTAACTAACCTAAGGACAGCACACAACACCCAGCCATCACGAGGCAGAGAAAATCCCTGACCCCAACGGGAATGGAACCCGGGAACCCGGGCGTGGGAAGCGAGAGGTACCTTTCTGTATTAAATTGCTATTCATTGGTTGATAGCGAAGATAGTACGTTCTAATATGTGTAAGGTCTCTTGAACAGCCGCAGTCAGGCACACGGACACTGCACAGAGGAATAGGAAGAGGGGAATGGGGGAATCAGGTGGCGACAGTTGGCTCAGGCTAGTGGGATGGCGCAGCATGAGGAGGGGCAGGGAGGTAACAGCAGTGCCAGGTTTTTGAAGTGACTCTGCCCTTCGCATTATGGCCGCCCCATGTGCGACTCCTTGTTGACAGGTTCACCTGTTTCTGGCAGGCGGAGTGCACGTGTTTACAACTTTGCAGTACTGCCAAGTGACTGTACTTACCTTCTGAGTTAACCTGAAAAAGAATGGGCGTCCGTGAGGGACAGTGGGGGAAATTTAGTGTGTCATTGTTGTGTGTAGGCCACGCGGCTGTGGTACAAGAATAATCTTTGAGTTATCTAACACTTTTGTTGGTGTCACAGTGACCAGTTATGTATCTTCGTTAAGATCAAGTTTTTCAGTTAGTACTGTGTGTTATTAATTATCACTCTGGGTGTTCGAACAGGAAAATTACTTAATGAAACATGGTGCCATTTCAGCGAGATAATCTTTGGAATAGAAAGGTAGATACTTAATGCAATCATTACTTCATACAATATCCTGATACTGATCCTTAACTTCTCCATATCATACTCTTATTTAGAATTAAATATATAGGCATAGAAAATAGAGCTGTTGTTCGACCACTAGGTGTGTCATAACATAGAATTAACATAATAAAAAAACAAAATAAAAATACTGGTTAAAACTACTGATTAACTAGACGAGGCCAGCATTGCAGAAAAGGCTGGGTGGGTAAAGCTCTGATAACCTCTTCCAGAGAGGGAGGCTAGGGTGACATCTTTGCTATCATAGCATAAGAGCATTAAATACATATTGTATAGGTAGAATGTTCATTTGCATAGGAAAGTACCAAGGTGGTTGTTTAAGCCTTCTTACTCTTTTTTTTTGTTTTTGTTTGATATAACTGGGAATCTCCTGAGTAAGATCTAAGGGCCTATGGTTGTTAAGATCTCAGTGCATATCTAAGGCGAGCTGGGAGTGGTGGAACTTTTCTTTTCCTCCGCTTCACAGGGGGTCAGAACCTGCTGAAGGTCTGGCGCTTTTCTCAGAAGGCGGTGGGAGAGGCATAGTTCTTGGATAGGGTTTTAGTCTATCGAAATGGATGACCACCTTGCTGTCAGCCAGTTGCAATTCTGCATTTACAGGGGAAGTGAGCTGAGTGATTGAATATGGCCCGTCTTACAGAGGGGTAAGTTTCTTCACACTCCCTTTCTTTATACTAGGGTTTTTAGCAAAACCAAATCACCAGGTTTATAGGGGGGTGGAGGGAGGATGGCATTTTTTTTACTTCTTTCCATCTGTTTCCTGGTTGCTTTGCATTTGTTCCCTTGCACCTTCTTCCAGATGGCCTTAAGGCAGCGTGCTGCCCCTTAACTACTGTATGATAGACTCCCAGAGGTAATTTATGGATCTGAAAGTGAGATTCCATAGGGCAGCCAAGCACTATCTCATAAGGGATATATTCAGTGGCTTCGTGGAAATGGCTGTGGTATGCACTTGCCACGTACGGAATCTATCCTTGCCAGCCACTGTGAACTGAGTTGATGTAATAGGAAAGTATTCGTTCCACATTTCGATGGACACGCTCAATGTAGCCATTTGCCTTGGGGTGAAAAAGGTGGTTCTCCATTTAATAATTCTCAGCAATTTGCAAACTTGGACAAATGAGGCAGACATAATATTGGTTCCTTGATCTGTTATAATGGCTTCAGGGCTCCCGAAAGGAAGGACAAGATGATCCACAAAAGATCATGTTACTATTTCAGCTGACATGTCAGCGACAGATACTAAAATAAGGTGTCAGGAAAAGTGATCATTAATGGATAGAACATGCACTACTGGCCATTAAAATTGATACACCAAGAAGAAATGCAGATGATAACCGGGTATTCATTGGCCAAATATATTTTACTGTAACTGACATGTGATTAAATTTTCACTCATTTTGGGTGCATCGATCCTGAGAAATCAGTATCCAGAACAACCACCTCTGCCCGTAATAACGGCCTTGATACGCCTGGGCATTGAGTCAAACAGAGCTGGGATGGCGTGTACAGATACAGCTGCCCATGCACCTTCAACACGATACCACAGTTCATAGAGAAAAGTGACTGGCGTGTTGTGACGAGCCAGTTGCTCGCCCACCATTGTCCAGACTAGGTCAGAGCAGCAGCATTTTCTGTATCCAGAATGACCAGTACAGGACCTGCAACATGCGGTCGTGCATTATCCTGCTGAAATGTAGGGTTTTGCAGGGATCGAACACATCTGAAATGTAACGTTCACTATTCAAAGTGCCGTCAATGCGAAAAAGATGTGACCGAGACGTGTAACTAATGGCATCCCATACCATCACGCCGGGTGATTCGCCAGCATGGCGATGACGAATACACGCTTCCAATGTGCGTTCACCGCGATGTCGCCAAACATGGATGCGACCATTATGATGCTGTAAACAGGACCTCGATTCATCCGAAAAATGACGTTTTGCCATTCGTGCACCCAGGTTCGTCGTTGAGTACACTATCGCAGCCGCTCCTGTATGTGATGCATCGTCAAGGGTAACCGCAGCCATGGTCTCCGAGCTGATAGTCCATGCTGCTGCAAGCGTCGTCGAACTGTTCGTGCAGATGGTTGTTGTCTTGCAATCGTCCCCATCTGTTGACTCAGGGATCGAGACGTGGCTGCACGATCCGTTACAGCCATGCGAATAAGACGTCTGTCATCTCGACTGCTAGTGATACGAGGCCGTTGGGATCCAACACGGCGTTCCGTATTACCCTCCTGAACCCACCGATTCCATATTCCTCTAACAGTTATTGGATCTCGACCAACGCAAGCAGCAAACTCGCGATACGATAAACCGCAATCGCGATAGGCTACAATCCGACCTTTATCAAAGTCGGAAATGTGATGGTACGCATTTCTCCTCCTTACACGAGGCATCACAATGTTTCACCAGGCAACGCCGGTCAACTGCTGTTTGTGTATGAGAAATCGGCTGGAAATTTTCCTCAAGTCAGCACGTTGTAGGTGTCGCCTTCGGCGCCAACCTTCTGTTAATGCTCTGAAAAGCTAATCAATTGCATATCACAGCATCTTCTTCCTGTCGGTTAAATTTCGCGTCTGTTGCACGTCATCTTCGTGGTGTAGCAATTTTAATGGTCAGTAGTGTATTTACTTCCATGTGTACTAACGGGAAGTGACCTGACTATGTCCAAAGCTGCAAACAGAAAAGATTTTGATGCCTCAGGAAGAGATTGAAAGTGTATTTTGATTCGTGAGGGTGATGCTTTTTGGGCATATGGTAGGCAATTTCTTATATGTTTAGCAACATCTCGCCATCATTTGTCCCACCAATACTTGTGGGCAATTCGGGCATTTGTGGCTTTTCGTGCACTGTGGCAAGCTTGAAAGCTATTGTGGCACTGGGCAATAATTCTGGATTGTAGGTTTTTAGGTATTACTTGGGGGTCTTGCGGTATAGAATTCTTTCTTCTGTAACAAAAACCGGATGGGAGTTATACTAGCAACATATTGTGTCATTCTCCTGTGAGTCTTTTAATTTATTAATTAACTCATCGTCTGTTTGAGCTACTCTCACTTTTCTAATAAGGGTGTCAGTATTCAGGTGCAATTTTCTAGCTTTGTGTTGCAATTGGTAATCATACTCACTCAACTTCAGTGAGACAGCTGCTAGTGTCTTTTAAACTTAATAGCCACTGAACCGCTGCGTGATCTGTTACTATTGTAAACTTTCTCCCATAAAGATAACATCTAAAATAGTTGACTCCAAACATTAATGCCAGCAATTCTTTCTCCATATTACTGTAATTAATTTCCGCCTGGTTCAGGTGACAGGATGCGTAACCAGTCGGTCTTCCTCACCATAATAATTTCACTCAGAATAGCCCCCACTGCAAAATCGGACATGTTATAGGAGAGAATGAATGGTTTTTCGAAATCGGGATACATCAGTAAGGGGAAACTAGTCAGAACTCTGACATTCTGCACATCAACTTCACACTAGGGGTCCATTGAGGGGGTACAACTTTTTCCAGCGGGTGGGTAAGGGGTTTTGCTACTGTGGCATAGTTGTTTACAAAACGCCGATAATAGTAGCTGAGTCCCAGAAAGCTTTGCAATTCTTTTACATTTTCAGGGGAAGGGAATACTCTAACTGCTTCAATTAGACAGGGATCTGGCTTTACTCCATCAGCACTACATTCCCAAGAGACTGTACTTGACTCTCAGCAAAGGAACATTTTTCTATTTTTAAGCTTCTATTGGCACATCTTAGTCTCGACAAAACATTTCTTAACCTGGTAACATGTTCATCTATGGTTCTGGAGAAGACAATGATATGATCTAGATAAACTAGGCACATGGTAGATTTCAGTCCTCTTTAAGTCAGCAAAGTGTTGGAAGGCACATGGCATGTTGCACAGCCTGAATGGCATTCTGAAAAAGTCATATAGACACGAGTTAACTACAAGCGCTGTTTTTGGCCTGTCCTGTAGTGCAATTGGTATTTGGTGATACTCTTCATATCAAGGGTATTGAAGTATTTACAAATTCCTAGCCTGTTCAGTGTTCACTCGATATGTGGGAGAGGGTAAGCATCAGGAGTGGTTACCTTATTTACTGCTCTCATATCGACTCAAAGCCATTAGGTCTTCTGTCCATTGATTGATTTCTTTTGGATGACCAGGGGCTGGCGGAGGGTTGTATTATCCCAGCCTCTAGCTGCCGTACGATAGTTTCCTCCACAACAGGTTGGAGGTGATATGGTAGAGCATTTGGTTTCTGCGCAATGGGCCTTGCATTTCCGGAGGGAAGTTCATGGTAAACAAGGTCAATAGCCCACAAATAACATCTTTTCTCGAATAACCAGGAGTATTCTTCCAAGACATACAATTTGTTTTGGTCAGCTGCAGGCAGATGAGCTAACTTATCTTTAAATTTGTCTCTGAGCACGGAAGCAATTTGACATTTTCTGCATCTCGGATGCCGTTGTTTTCGGATAGATTTTAACTTCTGTTGTACAGGGTGGTTTTCTTCAATGATGGTGCCAGTAGGAATTTCTACGTCTTTCTCTCCGAAATTGTCCATATAGACAGGAGCATAAAATTTATTTCCCAGCACGTCTGCTGTCACTAAACCATGTTTAACATGTATCTGTAATCTGTGGTTCAAATGGCTCAAATGGCTCTGAGCACTATGAGACTTAACAGCTGTGGTCATCAGTCCCCGAGAACTTAGAACTACTTCGACCTAACTTACCTAAGGACATCGCTCACATCCATACCTGAGGCAGGATTCGAACCTGCGACCGTAGCGGTCGCGCGGTTCCAGACTGTAGCGCCTAGAACCGCTCGGCCACTCCGGCCGGCTCTGTAATCTGTCAAAGACATCATTTAGATGGAGAACGTCCACCAATACGGCTGTTCTCGGCAGTCCACAGGATTTCAACCCAAGCTAGAGAATGCGTCTCGTGCCAACACTTTTTCTAACAGAAGTAGTTGTGCGTAATGTTCATGATTGCGCGGAAAGAACTTGTGGAAGCGGCCACGTTTCACAAGCACCTTGCGGCTGAATGGCATGGAGGGTGCCGAAACGGTGTGTTTCCTCACCGGGATGGACTTTTTGTATCCTGTAATCTACCACAATCTGATAGTGGTAGAGGAAATAATTTCCCAGGATGACGTTAGAATCTCTTAATCTCTTACATCCATGTCAAAAGGGCACTGGCTGGCTCCGATTTTCAGTTTAACAAGGTAATACCCAGCGGGCATTATTATGTCGTGACTCAGACCGTTAATGTGGTAACAGGGTGGTTTTAACACTCGTCTACCCCCAAGTCATATGAATAAAACGTTGGTTTGCGCTCCCGTGTCAATAAGCACTTTTACATTTTTTCCTCGAATTTTGCCCTTGAGGAGGATACTCGCCACCTCATTGAAGACACCGTGGCCAGCTGGGTGCGTGAATTTTAGAGGGGTCGCTGTCTGGAAGCGTGACTTGCTCCCCGACCGTTTCCCGGCTGATGCTGGGGTTGTGGTTAACTGTTGCTGACAAGTTCTTTCTGCTGATTGTGTGAGGAGCCCCCGTTTCCAAGGTTCTGCGGGCAGTTTCTATTACTATGCGCTATGGTTCCGCAACGACAACAAAAAGGTGCCTGGCACTGTGAGGCAGCATGGCTTGCTCGTATTTAAAAATTGGACACCGTTGTTCGTTCGGATGCACTGAACTGGCAGTAAAGTGCCCTACCTCCTATCGTACAAACGCGAGTCGTGTGGCATCATGCAATGTTTCAGGTAATACTATTTTTACCTCTCCTCCAGCATACGGGTCGTTTCCACGTATAAATACATCAATGGGGCGGGGTTCCGCCTGCTCAATTAACGCGTAATTAGGGGCGGAATCCGAAACCAGCGTAATACGTGCAGCAAGCCACTGCGCCGATTCGCTCATCAAATGTCTCTACATATTCTCCTTGCTTCTGGCGGATGGTGGACAACTTGTCCGTGTAATAGTGGGCGTCAAGCCTGTACAAATATCTCTCTTTCAACCCAGCCTCTAACGTGGCAAAAGAAGTGGTGTCCCTAAGGGTGTGAACTGATTCGATATAAGTACGGGCGTCACCTGACAATTTAAGGCGCACTACATTTAATAGGAAATCGTTTGGCCAAGTGCCAGCGCGGCCTACATCTTGGATAGTTTGTATAAAGTAATTTATTTGTTCATTAGTTTACCCAGAAAATGTCGTAATGAAACTGACTGCAGGGAAACTGTTAGCCAAAGTTACAATGTACGGCTGCGGTACTGTGCTTGCAGCCGTCATTTTCGTTGCAGCAGGGTGTGTTTCTGACGCACTTAGATGGGCAGACTGGGTTTGAGCCAATTTTTGGCATTCTTTTCTCAATTCTATCTTTCTCAACATAAACTTACGATTTCTACTTGAAGAGCAGCTACTGTGTCTAGTTTTTCCGTAGGTAGGGAGTTCTCTTCTCCAGTTGCGGTACTACGGGTTTGAGACATGCTTACAATACTGTGACACCTAGTGCTCCCTGAAAACTTTAGAATTAGGGCACAAAAATGGGCCTACACTCGACAAGATGACGGCGCAGCTGGCAGAAAAGAGGCGGCGGCAAGGAAAAATTGATCGATGAACTTACGGAAGCTGTAATTGCGCCGATGGTGGGTCGTGGATGGCTACATCCCGTTGGAGGACGGCGGCAGGAAACAGCGGCGAAGATGATGTTGGCAGTGACGACAGCTTTCCGTCGTGCCTCAGCTAGTCGGCCGGAACATTCGCGTTTCCCAGATGGCGGCGCGAGGCCCGAACATGCCACCATGCTGCATCAGAGCATCATGAAAGACGGCTACCCCTGATGCGTACCGCCGGACTGCCTAGGAACGGCAGCGGCAGCGGCTGGCTGTGGGGCGCAGCGAGATGCCTGGCCACACAAGCGGCCTGACATTCGCTGCTGCAGCTGTTAGGAGAGAACGCCAAAACAGCGGATGGCTGCGTGGCTAACCACGAATGCGTGCGCTTGTTATTGCTTGTCGCATCTGGCGCGTCAAGTGCGAAGTACTACTGGCAGCTTCATTGGGTATGGCATGTTCAAATTCAGTTAGATCGATAAGATGGGCCTAACAGTGAGCGAACCCACTTCTAACGCCAGATGTTAATGTGTCAGGTTTGGCGAGGAAGGGGAAACAGTAGGCACCCGTTCAGGTGATGAAGTTAAACATTTAATAAGAGGCATGATGGTTTAATTCAGGAAACAAACTGGTTCAAGGTAGGTCTGGAGAAGCCGCCGAAATTGAATGGGCTGCTGCCAAAGAGAGCAGGAGAGGAGAGCGTGTAGTCAGGTCGGAAGCTGCCAGCAGAAGAGGGCGGAGGGCGTGTCTGCTTCCGGCAGCTGGCTGCCGCCCCACCCCCATGTAACCACATCCAAACCTCCCTATTGGCTAGCCAAATTGTAGACGCACAGATTAGTAGCGTTACCTCGTCAGCAACACGTAAGTTCAGCTGCTGATGGTTCAACACCTTAGTTTGGAAGTGGTTCAGTCCTGTTTAATGCAACGTGACTTACGAACTGAAACTAGCCACCAGATAGAAGGCACTGGCGAACATCAATTGAAATATAAAAAAAAAAAATATTTTTGTAATATTGCCTCCATTCACTAACGGCCAATAAAGGTAAAACTAAAAAGCAGCTATAATTTACGGCCTGACAGCGAATCTTGACAACTTGTTTGGAGTAAGCAAAGAAATAATCAGTGAATAAATGTAATATGGTGTACACTTTCTCGCAGTAAAGATAATTAACAAATGTAATTTCAGTAAATCAGTTAAGTGTGCACCTGTTTCAATTTTCCATAGGTTCAATAGATAGATATGATAACAACAGCAACACAATAGGAATCACTTTTTTGTCCAATAATTTCAGCAAGTTACTTCTTACTTTACTTGCTGTCTGAACATGTAGTACATAAATGGAAATGATTACTTCTGGAGTATTGTGTCTCCATCAGTAAAAAGGGAACTCTTACAGCAGTGATGGCCAAGAACTCGGTCTGCAGGCTCTGCACTGGCATGAGTGCCATAGAGCTCAGCCTGGGTGGCACGTTTCCCCGTGTCATCATGCCATGCTGTCCGAGCATATAGAGGGAGTGACTGCGAACTCGCCACATTCAAATGGCAGTGCGGTCGCACAGTGTATGAGTTCATCTTAAATTTCACATTTCTACATCTACATCTACATTTATACTCCGCCAGCCACCCAACGGTGTGTGGCGGAGGGCACTTTACGTGCCACTGTCATTACCTTCCTTTCCTGTTCCAGTCGCGTATGGTTCGCGGGAAGAACGACTGTCTGAAAGCCTCCGTGCGCGCTCTAATCTCTCTAATTTTACATTCGTGATCTCCAGGGGATGTATAAGTAGGGGGAAGCAATATATTCGATACCTCATCCAGAAACGCACCCTGTCGAAACCTGGCGAGCAAGCTACACCGCGATGCAGAGCGCCTCTCTTGCAGAGTCTACCACCTGAGTTTATTAAACATCTCCGTAACGCTATCACGGTTACCAAATAACCCTGTGACGAAACGCGCCGCTCTTCTTTGGATCTTCTCTATCTCCTCCGTCAACCCGATCTGGTACGGATCCCACACTGATGAGCAATACTCAAGTATAGGTCGAACGAGTGTTTTGTAAGCCACCTCCTTCGTTGATGGCCTACATTTTCTAAGCACTCTCCCAATGAATCTCAACCTGGTACCCGCCTTACCAACAATTAATTTTATATGAACATTCCACTTCAAATCGTTCCGCACGCATACTCCCAGGTGTTTTACAGAAGTAACTGCTACCAGTGTTTGTTCCGCTAGCATATAATCATACAATAAAGGATGCTTCTTTCTATGTATTCGCAAGACATTACATTTGTCTATGTTAAGGTTCAGTTGCCACTCCCTGCATCAAGTGCCTATCCGCTGCAGATCTTCCTGCATTTCGCTACAATTTTCTAATGCTGCAACTTCTCTGTATACTACAGCATCATCCGCGAAAAACCGCATGGAATTTCCGACACTGTCTACTAGGTCATTTATATATATTGTGAAAAGCAATGATCCCATAACACTCCCCTGTGGCAGGCCAGAGGTTACTTTAACGTCTGTAGACGTCTCTCCATTGAGAACAACATGCTGTGTTCTGTTTGATAAAAATTCTTCAATCCAGCCACACAGCTGGTCTGATATTCCGTAGGCTCTTACTTTGTTTATCAGGCGACAGTGCGGAACTGTGTCGAACGCCTTCCGGAAGTCAAGGAAAATAGCATCTACCTGTGAGCCTGTATCTAATATTTTCTGGGTCTCATGAACAAATAAAGCGAGTTGGGTCTCACACGATCGCTGTTTCCGGAATCCATGTTGATTCCTACATAGTAGATTCTGGGTTTCCAAAAACGACATGATACTCGAGTAAAAAACATGTTGCCGGCCGAAGTGGCCGTGCGGTTAAAGGCGCTGCAGTCTGGAACCGCGAGACCGCTACGGTCGCAGGTTCGAATCCTGCCTCGGGCATGGATGTTTGTGATGTCCTTAGGTTAGTTAGGTTTAACTAGTTCTAAGTTCTAGGGGACTAATGACCTCAGCAGTTGAGTCCCATAGTGCTCAGAGCCATTTGAACCAACCAAAAAACATGTTCTAAAATTTTACAACAGATCGACGTCAGAGATATAGGTCTATAGTTTTACGCATCTGCTCGACGACCCTTCTTGAAGACTGGGACTACCTGTGCTCTTTTCCAATCATTTGGAACCCTCCGTTCCTCTAGAGACTTGCGGTACACGGCTGTTAGAAGGGGGGCACGTTCTTTCGCGTCAGCCATTTTTTCGTTTGTGCGAGGATTTAGAGAAGGAACTGCAGTGCGGTCTTCCTCTGTGAAACAGCTTTGGAAAAAGGTATTTAGTATTTCAGCTTTACGCGTGTCATCCTCCGTTTCAATGCCATTATCATCCCGGAGTGTCTGGATATGCTGTTTCGAGCCACTTACTGATTTAAAGTAAGACCAGAACTTCCTAGGATTTTCTGTCAAGTTGGTACATAGAATTTTACTTTCGAATTCACTGAACGCTTCACGCATAGCCCTCCTTACGCTAACTTTGACATCGTTTAGCTTCTGTTTGTCTGAGAGGTTTTGGCTGCGTTTAAACTTGGAGTGAAGCTCTCTTTGCTTTCGCAGTAGTTTCCTAACTTTGTTGTTGTACCACGGTGGGTTTTTCCCGTCCCTCACAGTTTTACTCGGCACGTACCTGTCTAAAACGCATTTTACGATTGCCTTGAACTTTTTCCATAAACACTCAACATTGTCAGTTTCGGAACAGAAATTTTCGTTTTGATCTGTTAGGTAGTCTGAAATCTGCCTTCTATTACTCTTGCTAAACAGATAAACCTTCCTCCCTTTTTTATATTCCTATTAACTTCCATATTCAGGGATGCTGCAACGGCCTTATGATCACTGATTCCCTGTTCTGCACTTATAGAGTCGAAAAGTTCGAGTCTGTTTGTTATCAGTAGGTCCAAGATGTTATCTCCACGAGTCGGTTCTCTGTTTAATTGCTCAAGGTAAGTCTCGGATAGTGCACTCAGTATAATGTTACTCGATGCTCTGTCCCTACCACCTGTCCTAAACATCTGAGTGTCCCAGTCTATATCTGGTAAATTGAAATGTCCACCTAAGACTATAACATGCTGAGAAAATTTATGTGAAATGTATTCCAAATTTTCTCTCAGTTGTTCTGCCACTAATGCTGCTGAGTCGGGAGGTCGGTAAAAGGAGCCAATTATTAACCTAGCTCGTTTGTTGAGTGTAACCTCCACCCATACTAATTCACAGGAACTATCCACTTCTACTTCACTACAGGATAAACTACTACTAACAGCGACGAACACTCCACCACCGGTTTCATGCAATCTATCCTTTCTAAACACCGTCTGTACCTTTGTAAAAATTTAGGCAGAATTTATCTCTGGCTTCAGCCAGCTTTCTGTACCTATAACGATTTCAGCTTCGGTGCTTTCTATCAGCGCTTGAAGTTCCGGTACTTTACCAACGCAGCTTCGACAGTTGACAATTACAATACCGATTGCTGCTTGGTCCCCGCATGTCCTGACTTTGCCCAGCACCCGTTGAGGCTGTTACCCTTTCTGTACTTGTCCAAGGCCATCTAACCTTAAAAAAACGCCCAGCCCACGCCACACAACCCCTGCTACCCGTGTAGCCACTTGTTGCGTGTAGTGGACTCCTGACCTATCCAGCGGAACCCATAACCCCAAAACCCTATGGCGCAAGTCGAGGAATCTGCAGCCCACACGGTCGCAGAACCGTCTCAGCCTCTGATTCAGACCCTCCACTCGGCTCTGTACCAAAGGTCCGCAGTCAGTCCTGTCGACGATGCTGCAGATGGTGAGCTCTGCTTTCATCCCGCTAGCGAGACTGGCAGTCTTCACCAAAAGCAAAACAAATTTTCAGAATAATTTAATTATATTTGGGCGCTGAAGTAATATAACTATTTTTCTGGTGCAAACTGTCGCCGGCCGTGGTGGCCAAGCGGTTAAAGGCGCTACAGTCTGGAACCGCGCGGCCGCTACGGTCGCAGGTTCAAATCCTGCCTCGGGCATGGATGTGTTAGGTTTAAGTAGTTCTAAGTTCTAGGGGACTGATGACCTTAGAAGTTAAGTCCCCATAGTGCTCAGAGCCATTTGTTTGCAAACTGTCAGTATACGAACAGTCAGACAATTTCACATATTTTCGCTCTCAGCTTGTCACTTCGTCGTGATTTATTTAGTTTTGTAATCGAGAAAACGTCTTTCGTACACAAATGTTGATCGAAATATTGTAGTACTTTTGCAACCTCATTATGGATATGTGGAACTCAGCCTGAGGAGAGCAATGTAGACGTCCTGGACAATGTTAACATCAGACGGATATGTCTTCACAATGGGAATTACCTTGCAGATTATTCAGTAACATGTTCACATCTCTATGGAGCTTTCAACTGAGATGGTAAACGATCCTGAAAACAGCTCTAAACCAGATTTAAGATTGGCCGTGTTATCAAAACGTGTAGGAAACTTTCTTTGTAGTTCTTTCTAGCCCACAATTAATTCTTGAAACCTTCCATTTTCTTTAACTGCAGTGGGCGTAGGGATCTTGATCGAAAGTGGCACTCCTGCAAAACGATTTTCTCCTCAATTGCATCGCCAAAAATTCGGAAATGAGTTCTCTCCAAGGAATGTCCTACTGGGGGTAGTGTGCAGTGAAGTACACTTAAAATGTCAAGTCTGCAATATATTCTCAAATTCTAATTTACGTTCCTGCACTACTTTCTCCTTCATATATTCAAAAATAGCTAGTTTCCAACTGGAAAATCATTCCAGGCTAGCCCCTTCACTTGAACAGGTAATTCGCAGTAAAATATAAGGGCAGTTCCATCGAAACCTGCTGCAACTGACTGGACAATTATAAGTGCGACCTCAGAAATTTTAATATTCATACCACTAATTTTTTACGTGCTCCGTGTCGGCAAACTTAGGACAAGGAGTTTTCTGATGTGGTGATTGATACTTTCCTTCTGTTGATCGTTTTCATTTTGGGCGTCCTGATTGCCAACTAAATCTTAAAATTCTCTCTGAATAGTACTACAATTTATTTTATAGCATGTTCAGCGGTACCCGCCAGTTATACAATGCATTATATACCATAAACCGAGAATTCTGTTCCCAATCTTCTATCATTTCCATTTATATTTAGACGCTTGTGACAATAGATTCCCAGACTGCTTTTCTTGGTTTTTGTGAATCACTCTGTGAAAAAGAACCCTTACAGCATCACTTTGTTGTTCATCTGTCTGTCTGTCTGTCTACATGCCCGATTGCTTAAAACCCTTTTGCTCTGGAGTTTATAGGTCTATAACATTGGAATTTATGACACTTACTGACCCAGACAGCCCTCTGGCAGTGTCAAATACCGTAGATTCTAAGTCAGCGACCATTTAAGTCACAAATTGCATTACTAGAAAGCTCATCAATCAAAACACAGAAGCGTACTTCTCATTGACCCATAAACATGAAATTTGGCAAACAGCAGGGCTTCACAATACAAAACTAAAATAAAATATCTGAAAATCAATAATCTGCAATTATGTCACATGATTTTTTCTTTTTTTTTTTTGGTTTGTCATCTGACTGCCTGTCTGTTGGTGCATCTGTCACGACCACTTCTTATCAGAAACGAGCAGATGTATCACATAGCAATTTATGTCATGTACTGATACGTATGGTACATTGGTGGTATGGTAAATGTCAATGTGATCAAAAGATGTATGTCACAGGATCTGACGCTCGAAAAGTCACTAACAAAAACCTGTAGCGTACTTCCCATTTAAATACATCTGAAATTTGGCAAGAATTTAGGTTTCACAGCACAACTAAGGGAAGAAACATCAAAAATGTGTGAATTCATAATTACATCACTTGAAAATGGATTTTTCTGTCATTTTGCATTCGCTGTCTAAATGTCTGTCCATGTACCAATTAATATCAATTATCCTAAATGGAAATTTATCCCACATATGATGGCATTTAATGTCTTGGAGTTGCAATTAATACAAAGATCTAAGTCAATGCAATCAAAAGATGCAACAATTTATGTCACATACTTGCCACTTGCTAACACATTTATGAAAATGTATGAGTGCATCCAGTTGGTGTAGAATCATGAAATCTAGCAGACAGTATGATTTCATGTACAAGTAAAGAATGTTATCCGCAGATTGTTAATCTATAATTATATCATTCGAATGTTTTGTTTTCATTTGTACTTCTACCGTCAGCCTATCTGCCTCTTATAACCCTTTTTTTCTTGGCAATGAGTGGGCATATCAATGAGCCCTAGGAGTTGTAAAAAGCTGAAGCTTCTAAATCAATGCAATCAAAAGGTACAGTCATTTAAGTCATATTTTGATATGTGAATGTCACTCATTACAACAGGGTACTTCTTGTCAGCCTGGAATCATTACATTTGGGAAGAAGAAAATCTTTATAGTATGAGCAAAGTGGAAAACTAAAGCTTGTTAAGTTAAAAATATATCATATGAAAACAATATTTATTTGTTTGGTTCTCTGGCTGTCTCCCTCTGTCAGTCTGCTAAGATGCTTTTTTCTTTGGAAGGGTTAGATGTATCAAGTGTAAGTTATGTCATATACTTGTCTGTGGTCCCTTGGTGGTGTAAGTATGTTAAGCTTGTGAGTCAATGAACTGAGAAGATACTGCCATATATGTTACTTATTTTAATATTCCACAACTCAGTCATTAAAACCTGTAGGCAATATCCCATCACATAGAAGCATGAAATTTGGTAAGAATGAAAAGTAGTCTTAATTTAAAACTCTGTTGTCACTCCATATTTTTCCCATCTTAATAGAATAATCTAATGTTTTCAAAAATAATCTAGTCCTCTCATATTATACTTACATTACAGTACTGAAACACACTTAGCAACAGTCATAAAAAGAGATATCGTCATAAAGCAAAGAATCCAAACGGTACTGAATCCAAAAATATTTCCCTGATTATTTCGGTAGTATTTAAACAAATATTTGAAATGAAATTGTTTATATTTAATCTCAGGAACTTTCACATTCCCTTGCATCCTAATTAATATTTCTACCATCAAAAACCTGAAATAACATTATATTACATTTTCAGAAGAGAGGAAGAAACACAAGAACTTAATTTTTAAACAGGAAACTAATTGGTATTAATATCAATAAATCTTGAAAAATATTACCACAATTATAGAGTTGGAACATTAAGTGAACTCCAAAGTGGTCAGAAAAGACAATGTGGATGGTCTCCATATTATATAAACAATTGAAACTGAGCATTAAGTAGCTAACTCAGTTTTTCAATATTCATATAATAAAATCCTGGATAGGTAACTTGAATTTAATGTTAAAAATTACGATAAAAAGTTCTTTCTCTATGCAATAAAATCAGCTTTTTATCAAGGAGAACATCATTCCGATATAGCATAGAATTACAAAAACATTGGTATAGTACTCAACATTATATTTGAAAAAGGAAGGGTTCAATGTCCCCTGGAAGTACCAAGCTTAGAAAAATTTGAAAAGAAGTTGAATAAAGCCACAACTGTTTATGCTTATAAAGAATATTTTCACGATTATGTTGTATAACCACTTTACCATGCAGTAACCAAAATAACAAAGTCACCTCAAATTATTGTTGAATTAGAGATTTATCTGCATTGCTTCCCTGTCAAATACCTAATCATAAGGGGAAACAATACTCCTGAGATAAATGAGATATAATTATGTCCTTGAGAAAAATTAGATAAACAAGAAAACTATTATAAGCTTCAATAAAAAAGTTAAAATGAGCCTTCCTATAATAGGTCACATAATGAAGTTAGAAAATTTCCGTCACTCACTGAGAATTCTATGTCTATGTTATACAGATTTTGAATGTTTTCTAAAAATACTAAACCATCTGATGCCTAATATTTAGATAAATTGAATTAGTTACCATTACAGAAGATAATATATATTCTTGAATGTATAGAGAAATATTACAAAAAAGTTACTGCCTAAGAAATCAACAATTTAAGTGCTTTGAATTCAACTTGAAATGTAGTTCTTACAATCATAAATATCAAAAACATGCACCAAATACATTTTACTACTACTTAAAACATTTTAATGGGTATTATAAGCCACCAGTAGTTTACACTTGAGAAGATTATTCAAAAGTGTCTGTTTCAATACTTAAAAAGAATCTATGGAAATCAAAGGGCTATATAAACTGAATAATAATAAAGAATAATTTATAGAATGAAAACTACATCGTAGTTGTGAACAAAAATTTACTAATTAAGAAGTAAAAGTTATGGATGATATCCATTTGACTGTGAAGTTAACAGGTTTTAGCTATTATGAATTTCAATATTAATCATCAAAAGCCTTCTTTTCTTAGAAAGTACTTTCACAATTCATCCAGTTTTGAAATTCACTTGTTCATAATAGGTCTGGGGCTGACATACAGTTACCAACAATGAAGATAAATTTATCTAGTTTAGCAAAGAAATAGGAACTGGACATTTTAATTCTGATAAAGTATAGTCTCATCTCAAGAAAGGACAGTTTACATAAATGTCAAAACACCTTCAAGGAGATCCACTATATTATATTAATGATTGTGAAAGGGAAAATGGGGATTGTGAAGATAAGATAAAATACACAAAAGTGCCCCAATAAATAATGTTTTTTCTAGGATCAACAAGCTACAATTAAGTCTGAAGAATATTCTAGGGAAAAAATATTGAAAATTTAGAAATTATATCTTCATATAAAAGAATTAAAGTTTTGACATATGTTGCAAAACTATAGAGATACATACATTAAAACATATAAAACTTGATCCACAGTAGTGTTTCACAGCATCAGGTCTATCGTAAGATCTATGCTGAAAATGACAAAAATGTATTACAATCATTAAATGACTATCACAGGGTTCTAACAATTGAGAAAAGAGTTATAGATGGTAGTTTACAAAGCACTTAACAATATACAAAAGCTAACAATAAAAATGTTAAGAATGAGTTCCCTATCAGGAAGTTTTGGTGGTTGGTATTTATAGCCCCTAACAACTTATATGATGGGCCATATCACAATTTTTACCATATGTTACGAGAAATTCCTGGTGAATTAGAACATGGATACATATTTGAAGAAGACTTTAAAATCATAAAGAAGTGAATGATCTGCATATGGATTAGCCTCTTGCCACTGAAGGAGGCAATAAGTTACTAACAAGTAACAAAAATAAAGGAAAACATGATTTCCATTACAAATTTTTGAAACACTATGTCTCTTAAGGTTTAAAGTTAACAAAACTCCATAGTCTTAAAATTGAAACTGTATGAACTGTTACAGGAATAGATAATCTGGAAAACATAAATGAGTGAGAAAGTTAAAAAATATTTAGAAAAAGACTTTTATATGTTAGTGAGCAATTGAATGTTCAGAGAAATGATGGAGAATATTAGAAATCGTCAAAATATAAAATAATGAAAAATATATATATAATATATTTCAAAACCAGATTATAATCACAACCATATTTTCACAAAACCTAGTAGCACTACATATGAATAAAACAGAAATCTTGTTCAGTAGTCTGATACACATCTCAATGAGTCTTTCAGATATTCCAAGCACCAAGCATAGAGATGAGCGGTTTTCACTTTAACATCACACAACTATAGTATGGAGAAGCCAAGATAAGTGTTACATGAACACTGCTTCTTTGTGGATAAATAAGAAATGAAAATTTCTGTGATGACATGCAGATGTTGTTACCCAAATTTAATATCAGTGATTATCCCAGAGAAAATGAATATAATATTTCTAAAGTTAACAGTAATGACAGGGGGAAAATGAGATATTAAAACTGGGGCCAGATTATGTGAAAACATGTTACTTTAAAACGAAACATGTATTGATGTAGGGTACATGATAAAGAAAACAAGAAATCTAAAGTAATAAAGAAGTCTCCAGTTAAGTATGGTTTCACATTTTACGCCTACAAGAAAGGAAATTGATTATGTTATACAGACATTAGCTGTATGGTATTGAATGAAATTAAAATTTTTCAAGTGCAATTGATGACAAAAGGTGTATACTTCTAACCCTTGAATCACTACACTTCTATAAACAAAAAAATACATCATTCAAACTTCTAAACTTTTTCATGATGTTGTGATTTTAGATCATTTCTAACACACATTACAAACACTCCTACCACAAAAGCATTCAACTTTACCAAAATATCTTGACTTTCATTTTTCATAATAAGCTTTTGATCAGATTTTACACATATACTGCTGGGTACAATCTAAAAATTTTCTTTTCTATACTGTCATATCATAAACTATTATATTTAATTACTACTTCACCAACTTGACAAGCATTTGCTTGTTTCATTCTGTTCTTGAATGTGTATCTTTAGATGTTATAACTGATTTCCTCCATAGCCATTTCCTTTCGTTTTCACACCATTAATGCAACAACTATTCGAAGGTGTGTTCTGTTTTGTTAATTTATATTCTTCATCAATTTATTTTTCTTGTTCACAATTGTGCTAAAATACTGTAGGTTTATCCATACATATACAATAAAGGCGTAAAAGAGAAGTAAACATTTTATGAAATTATTAGAAATTTGAGATTTCGCCAAAGTCTTGTTTTTGATCTATTTAATGAAGCATTGTTCATATTTAATTTGGTCTCTACCTTTAGGTGATGGGTCTAAGTCAAAACAATCTAGAAAATAATCAAAATCAATTGGAAGTAAGACCACCTTCATAAGCAAAAAAAATTTTCACTACAATAACACTTTGGAACAAAAAAAAGGATAAAAAAAGATTCTAATATTCCATGCCATCTGCGAAGTAAGTTAATGATTGCAGCAAGATATGGCAGTATTTAAATGCATCCATTTAACAGTTGCAGCTCTTATTAGGTATAAGTAAATTATTATGCAATACATATAATAGAACCCAGACTGTTTCACAATTGTTAATGCAAAATCCAAAAATTTGAAAATTTAAACTACATCATTTGAAGAAAATAAAATAAGAAAGTGTTTATAGAAAAAACATGAAAAAATTAATGATGTACTTATATTAATTAATCACCAACACAACATTAAATGATATAAAAATCACATTACAATTTGTGAAAAAGAAAATGATGATTACCTTCATTAATGTAAAACTGTTTAGGATTTTACAGGATAATTTCTAACTGAGGCAAAATAGAGTGAATTACAAAATTTACAAAGTAGTGAGACAATAAATATTTAAGCTGTATATTTTTGCATATTCAAACAAAATATCATTATATCCTCGCTTTAGTTCATTTAGAGCTATTAATTTTCTTAACAATATTCCTCTCATTTTCCTGTTTTCTCATAATAACATATTTCAGTGAAGATATGAAATAAGCACATAAAGAATATTAGTGGTAACACATATATTAAAACTAAAAAAAAAGTTTCTGTACATAAATCAATCAAGAAATAGCTACTCATTTATTACATTTACATTTTAATTAGCCTCAAATACATTTTATTCAAAGCAATGATACATCTCATCAACAACAAGCTTACTATCAATGGTAAGCAAATTTTAATTGTAACTGATGAAAGAATAACACTTAGATTAAAGATAAGGGAGTTGCAGATATATTGGAGTATAAAGACGCTACACAATCGATTAGAAAAAAATATGGATGTGATATTAGAAAATCTAAGGTGTCTCTGATACATCTTTAAAAGGGAATGAAAAATCGTTAATATTGTTCAACGAATCTGATTTGAATTCATTAGTTTTAAAACATTCAACGAAGAATTATTAGGCAAATGGGCTACAAAAATATCAGTATGAATTAATCACTAAATTTGTCAGTTTGAGGATCTGCCTACATGGCTCCTGGAACACCATACTTATTTTTATTGATAGTAATATAGAAAAAGAAATTAAAAATTAGAGAGTGATAGGATCTAACTTAAGTCAATTTTAGAAATGTGCAGCCACATGCTAGATTTATTAATAATGTAGGTACTTAGAAGCTAGTATTGGAGTAAAATATTTAACAATGTAAAAAATTCAAGAGTAGCAAGTTTCTAATGTAATGGCTTGCATATATAGATAAATTAATGAAGATTTCGAGGAGGCTAATTTTTTTACCTACATTGATATTATAGATGTTCTAAAACATGGGTATGTCTCATAGTACTAATTCAGATTGCCTTCAGAATTCAGTATCTATAAATGTAGCAGGTATATCTATAAAAGTATTTCCAATAAAGTCAGTAACAGATCATTACTCAAAGTATTAAGCAAGAGTATGTGATAACTGATGAAAATATTTAACCATGGTTTGTAGCAACATATGTTGTAGAGATACTCGAGTATAAAGTTACTAATAAGGCAATCAGAAAATTTTAGTGATGCAGATGATACGAAAACATTGTTTACATAGGTCTTTGATCTCCATAGATAGTTGTTTAGGTATTTCTACTTACAGCTTTTCGAGGATCTTTCCCAGAGTATACAGTTGGTGGTTTATACTCTCTATTATATTTTATGCAGTATCAAAATGAATTTAGGGCTTGTTTTTGGTATTTATGTGTGTAATACTTACATTTCAAGTTTAATTCACTGCTGTTAATTTGTTGATTTGTTAGGCTGTATCTTCGTCATAATATTTCCTTGTACATTTCAGAATGTATGTCATATTCTGTTATATTTATTATTTCATAAATGTTTAAATATTAGGGATCAGTAGTGTTAGCATTTTTCACATAATATCCAAAATCTACATAACAGACATATGGCACTCTCAGCATATAACTAAAATTATTTTCCATTTACACACATTTTTTATTTTCTTTGTTTCGAGCTTACAACTATTTCCATGTACATCCAACTTTTCTTAGAAGTACTAATAAGTCAGACATCCGTCACAGTAACAAATGTTTAGATATTTGATTGGTAAGCAATCTAGCTAAAACTTTAATCCAACAATAATGTTAAGTGACTAAATTTTTATCAGAAGAAAATTAAAACGTTTATCTTTTTTTTGTGCAAAAGGTGTATTCACAACAAAATCTTGAAAATCATCTATATAAGCATAAAAGTCAATTAATATATTCGTTTTCTGTTCGACTTTTTCTATGCTTCTTATTTTAAGGAACTTAAATCTTTTTTTTTCAAAGATCTTGTCCATTTGTATACCAATATTTTTATCTCTGGATGCCCTCACATAATGACATTCGTCTGAATACAAAGCAGACAATGTTGTGTAGAGAACGAATTATTGATCGCAATTTTCAAAAATAATGACAGCTGTCTTTCCTTGATATTCTTATTTGGATCAGTGTATGAAGATCCTGAAACTAAGTTATCTTTATTAATGATGAGAGTCAAATGAATTATTGAATGGAGAGGCACTCCAGAGAGCCTTCTCTGAAAACTTTGCAGTTCAATTAACATTTTATGTTCTAAAGTTGTTGATCTTAACATCACTAAGTTTGCAATTTAGAATTAAATTAGGAGGCTTCACCCTGTGTTACAAAAGTAGTAAAGTGCAATATTGATGTTTATTGGCTTCTCATGTATCGAAATATTTTGATTTTTTTATTACAGAAACCTTGACTTGATTGAAAATTTCTTCTGTTTCTATGATACTAACAGTATCGTTCATTGAAAACATAATCTATTTTTGAATCCTATAGCCTATTGCTATATGATCTTTGTTATGGAAATCTGTAAGTAGGCTGGTTAGCTTTTTATGTAGGTAACGCCATGTAGCGCTCAGTATGAATATCACTGACTGTGCTGTTTGCAGCCTGTGGCTAGTTTGCATTGTTGGAATATTTGCTATTGAAGTTTTCGGCAGTGGGATGTCAACAGCACATAGCGTAGTGCAGTTTGAGGTGAGCCGCCAGCAGTGGTGGATGTGGGGAGAGAGATGGCAGAATTTTGAGAGGAGATGATCTGGACGTGCATCTGCCAGAAAAAGTAAGACTCGATGTCATGAACTGATATATATATGTATGTATGTATGTATGTATGTATGAATGTATGTATATGTGTGTGTGTGTATGTTATGACTTTTGAACATTATGAAGGTTCATAAATCTTTGTTCTCTATCAAAATCTTTCATTTGCTGACTACGCCTATCAGTAGTTAGTGCCTCACATAGCTGGCAGTATTGGCGCTCACTGTATTGCAGTAGTTCGAGTAACGAAGATTTTTGTAAGGATAGTGATTCATGATAGGTATAGGTTATTGTTAGTCAGGGCCATACTTTTGTAGGGATTATTGAAAGTCAGATTGCGTTGCAAAAACTATATTGTGTGTCAGTTTATTGATGATCAGAATAAGTAAAGAGAGAAATGTCATAGAACGTTCAGTTTTGCTCAGCTGTTGGAAAATCAATTAACGTAAGAGGTTTACCAGCACAGTAATTTATAATTTTCCAAGGGGAATATTTCAAATCATAGGCCTGAAAGTTCTTTATAAATTGGTTATACATTAGTCTATCTTTTCCAGATATACGATTTTCAAAATTATAGTCTTTAAAATTCGTTATGACCATTATCATCATCTACTATGTGTTTGATTAGCTGGAAAATTTTCAGTTTACAATAAGCCATGAAACCCCAAATATTAGAAACCTTTTTAAGTTCTTTTACAACTGATATGCTTGATAATAGTTCTGGCACCACATTATTATTGTTTTTGAGAATCGTAGAAGTTGAGATAAATTATATTTGGATAATACTTGAATTCCATGGCATTTTCCTCTATCTCTCAGGTGGATTACTTTTACAGTTGTCAAGTTGTTCATTTACACAGATTAAACTTTAATAGGAAGGCAAAAAATAATCCTCAAGAGAACATTAAGGTGAATTTTTTCATCTGCTTTCGAAATCTCAGGGAGATTTTCGTCCACCAGTTTGAGAGAAAAATGGAAAACCTCTGGGACATACCAAATGTTATATAATTTTCAAAAAGAAATTGTTTTTAATTAAATTAAAAATTTTCTATGTAACTTGATTCCTACTAAAGAAACTCCACAGCACAAGAAATTCTAATTTGTTTTTACAAAATTTGTGAGAGAGAAGTAAATGTTTTGTATAACATTAATGGATGTGAATACTTAAACATTAGATGTGGCATTGAATAATGAGTTTATGATAATTTGGCCAGATAAATACATGTTATTTAACGGTTTCAACTATCAGTTTTCTGAAAATGACAATGTAAATTGGAATACAAGGAAATGGAGGAAGTTTATGAAAATAAATGTATTGAATTTCATGGTGTGATTTGCACTATTTGTTTAATGATGATTTGTAATTTTATGACAGTTTCATATTGTTTTTTTTAGTAAATTTGTGTGAATCTCGAAAAGTACCACATTACACAAAGTATAAAATGGTTTAGACTCTAAAATGTGCTATAATTTGTAATCAGTTTTTAAAAAATTATATTTTTGCTACTTTTATTATTATATTATGAAGCCAGACTAAAAAAGATCGTAATTAGGAACGGAACAGTCATTTAAAAGGTCTGAAAATCGTCATCTGAATTTTCTTCTTCTCTTTTGCTTCTACTTCTTCTTCCTCTCCCTTATCATCCTATGTCTTCTTCATATGTAAGGTCGTCTTCACTTCCATTGAGAGCACTTCTTGAAACATTTAACAATATCAGTATATGAAGGGTCGCTTCCATCATCCATCTGCTCCATTCTTCTCTCATGTACACTGCAAGTGGTTTATTTATCGAGACATCCAGAGGTAACAACTATGAAATAAGCCCTTCCTTAGAGTAAGCTCTGTTTCCTCTGCCTCAATTTCTCATAAACAGAATTTTTCAAATGGCTACTACGCTGATCTAGCACAAGATGAGACGTCTTCTTTTATAAAACAATTTTCCTTCTCTCCCACACTCTGTTAATTCGTAATTTCATGCCAGCTTCGTGCATACAGCCATGTATGTGATCAACAAGACTTGGCAGTATTTCAGATGGTTTTGTCATTGTTTAGCATTGATCGTTGGATTAACTGTAGTACTGTCAGCACAATATGAAAGAACAACAGTGTATCGAATTTTTTCATGCGCACTTGTTTTCTTAGTTCCAGTTTTAGCACCTTTTGTGGCAACAGTTCTGTTACTCGGTACATCAAATGTTGGGGGAGTTTCTTCCACATATTCGGTACATCAAATGTTGGGGGAGTTTCTTCCACATTAGCCAACTGACTATGTTCCACCCTGGCTTTATTTCGATGTTGAATAATAAAGCGATGAAAAGATAATATATTCTCTTGATACTGACATAGAAAGTTCCAAAATTTTTTTGGTTTTGCTTCAGATGCTGAGAATATGACGCTTTATAAACCTGTAACACCAACAAACTCCATCCTTATAGTGTGTTTCATCCGAGTGTAGTGCTACCTTACACGTGTTTATTTGAATCGTTTTTGTATTAATTACAATGCCATTTTGACACTGTCCTTGAATCCTCATCAATACATCATCTTTAGTTTTGCACTTTCTGCATTCTGTCCTCTATTTGCACATTTAGTCTTCTTTATTTTGTTCTTCTTCACTAGCCTACCAGTCGCGAATTGTGAAGGGCAAAAATGTTATGCATCTTCTCTGTTTCTATGCTTTTCTGCATATGCTACTACTTTCAATTTGCAGACCGCACCATATGAATACCTCATATTTTTTCCCTTACGAAACAAGCTACAAACAAAAATATTCTACTTTTACCAATAACACAACACTGGCACTGTAGACTGCAATGATACATTATAGGCTAGACGGTGTCCTGAGTTTGTAATGGTGTGGTGGGAGGCAGACAGTGTTAACAAGCTTATGGATCACTGCAACTCATGTTCGTCCCATCGGTGCACTGCTACTCTAACTTGAATCCAATGCTGATAAGTATAGGGTTCCTGTGGTATCGAATAGATGGCTATTTTTAAGATGGACTGAAATTTTAAATCAAATGCTGGTCATTTTTATATTTATTTCGAGTATAAGATGCACCTGAAATTCGATGTAATGTTTCCAAGAAAAAAGTGGATCTTATGGTCCATAATACTGATAGGTTTAATATGATGAATGTGGATTTTTTTGGAAATTTGACATTTTCCATTAAAAATGGAGCAAAAACAGAGTTTTTAATGTAAAAATAGCGCCTTTTTGAAAATTGTCTAGAACTCTCATATTGTATCTACTAACAAACTTCCACGAAGGAGAAAACCAAACAAATTTTAATTTTAAAGTCTATCACACACAAAAAAATTTGTTATTGTTATTAGTTAGTCGGATTTAAACTTAAAATAAATAGTTCCTAAGAATGTGTGTGTGTGTGCATTTTTAAGAGTGTAGGCAGTTGCTGAAAACGGAGATGATACTATTGTAAATTTTTGTCATTTTTGTCATTTAAGATGGATTCTGGTTGTTTCATTTGATGTTTTTGTATTTGGAGTGTTCCTTGAAACACTCCAAATATACAAACATCAAATGAAACAACCGGAATCCATCTTAAATGACAAAAATGACAATATTTACAACAGTTTCATCTCCATTTTCAGCAACTGCCTACACACTTAAAAATGCACACACACACACACAAACACACACACACACACACGCACACACACACACACACACACCTAATATTTACCATAAATACTGACAGCTGCCAAGAGTACAAGAGATTGATCTCATTCACAGATAATTCATCACACCAACAGCTTGTAACCCTTGTCAGCTTAAAACTGTATGTACATCTACTACTGGCACAAATGTATATCTATCTGCATATTTTATAGCATTAACCAATGTATTACCCCAACCTTTAGGCAGCTAATATATGCAACATTCAATCTTAAGACTCCTTGCCCTGTAAATGTTTGCTCTCATATAACCACTCTTTCCTCTCTCTCTCTCTCTCCTTCTCCTGTTCACTCACACACACACACACACACACACACACACTTTTTCTCTCTCTCTACCTCTCCTTCTGCCTCCAGCCCCTCACTTCACATCTGTTTATTAATCCCAATGAAAGAGTGTAATGTATGTATGATTTTACTGTTGTAGCCAATATGATCATTGTAATTAAAGTCTGTAACATTTCACCTAATTGTTAGCAACAAGTATGAAGTTTAAGCCATTTTAACATTTCACCTGATTGTATAAACGATTACGAATGTCTAGCTGTTTTAACTTGTCAGAATTGGATTTATATACCACCTGAAGTACACACACATATATTTGACAACTCAAAACAAACACCGCCAAATGCTTAAAGCAATTATTCTGTAATAATGTTGTTACGATGTATATTCCTTGCACTTTGCTATTATGTCTTCTCTTTTGCTACACGAATCTTGCACCCAGCTGATTGTAGACGCCATATTTGTTTACAAATGTGGCAGTATACATGTGATGTGTTACGACAGCAAAAGGAACCTGTGACCGCTGAAGGTACTGTAGTTTACTTATTTAATGTTTACCATTAGATATCAGTTTAATTTTTCGCCAAAAGTAATCCTAAACCATATTTTGAAGTAGTGTCTTGTTTCTCCACTAGGCAGTGCCACAAGTTCCTCCCAAAATCGTAACACAACACACACAGAAATGTAATACTTACTAATGTAAATCCACCCAATGATGGAGGTTAAAACCTTCGAAACGCGTCGTGGAAATATATAAAACGGTGACTGGTAACAGTGAACTTATTGTTTCATTTAAAGATTAATCTCCTTTCCACTATTTTCCAGTAGAAGGAAAGTGTGACCATAATCAGGTACTTAGTATGACCATTGTTGGTAAATTCTGCAACTTTGTCGTCAAGGTAATTCAAAATGCATAGAACATGTTGCGTTGAAAGCATTATAAATTTGGCCAGTTTTTGGATTAACAAATGCTAACTGTCAGAAAATAAATTTCATCGGTTGCTCATATACCCAATTTCACTAATCTTAATGAATCTAATTTCAGCCAAGAATTTAGAAGATTGGCACAATTATTGAATTAATTATTGCAACAGAGTTTAATGGATAAGTTAATGAATGAACCTATGCCAATCCCGTTGGTAAGATTAAAATCTCCAGCTACATTTTCGTATTGTTTCATGATACCTCGTCCCATTAATGTTATCAGTTGTGCATGTAATTAATTTGTTTTTTATATTTGCTGAAACGTCGACGTTGTCCACTGTTTCTCGCGTGTTTGCCTACTACAGTAGCCTGAGCTTTTAACCATGAGATAAAATATGTATCGAGACTAGGAGGGAGTCTGTAAATGATACATCATTGAGTCATTTATGTGGAAGAGTTAGTAATTTTTTAAGTGGCCGCCTTACCAGGATCATTTCGGTCCCAGGTTCCTTTAAGAAACAGTCAGGCTAGGATGAACTAATCCATTTTCTTTTAGGAATATTTCTATTTTTGTACAAATAAATTTGTCATGGTTCTTTTGGAATTATCATTGCTTTGAATCTGTAAGTACATTAGTGTAAACAGCATCTGAATTAGTAACTGTGATACCTGGTGCTCATGTTGGCAACTCTTTAATTAGGGTTTAGTGTCCCTATTGCAGGGCGCAGGGTGTAGGAAAGTTATGAACACTATCCTTACAAAGTGGCAAGCAAAGAGTTTTGTTAACATTGAGAATTCAGTAGAAACGGAAGCTAACTGTGTTGAGGGTGGTCAGGCATTGTCAGCTGTGGGTGACCTTGAGGTAAGCGTAGGGGAGAGCCAAGGGCGCGAGGGTTCGTTCAGCCCAGAGCAGGATGCCAACAAAAACGGGATAACGGCAGACCTCTCTGGAATGTTAGAAGTGGGTGTGGGCTATGCAGACAGCAAGAACGCGAACATAGAATGCGCGATGCAGGAACCTTTAGTTTTCGCTGCAGCAAAGAAGAAAAGAGTGAGTAGAAACCAGTCCAAAAGAAAGCAGTACTATGCCATTCCTACGAAAAGTATCAGAAATGTTAGACCGAAAGGCCTAAAATGTTTGAAGAGCAGCACAAAAATTTTTCTAAAGTGCAGAATGCGAATACAAAACGATTAGAGGAACAAATTAGTGAAATGAATCAAAGAATTAATGAGTAAAATTATAAATTTGAGCAGAAAAATGTATATATGAACTTGAATGTAGAACTGAGCTAGTGCTCAATGGGAATCAGTAGAATGCTGAAGCAATTGAGAATCAAGTAGAAGTTTTGCGTCAGGAAGCTACTGATGTGAGTGCTCTTTCTGATAACAGAATGGTATCCCTTAAACGTGATGTGTCTGGGAGGAATATCGCTACACCAGGTGAAGCACAGATCAAGGGAGTATTTAACAAGGTCTGTGCGAATCAACGCAAAATTGTTGATGGCGTCTGGGAACAGGTAGCAGAACATGAAGATCAGATCGATTCACTCGCGGCTGCTGTAGAGCAGATTTACGTATGACGAAGTTGCTTCTCATAGAATACAACCGATACTAGTCGCTGAGTGTGGTGAGGTACCCTCGTTACTCAACTTTAAACACACTCAAACTAAGATCAGCTAGAGAGAGGTACTCACAGAGCTGTTTAATCAAGTGGTAGATCGTGGGGGCGACAAATCGGGCCTTCATAGCGGCTCAAGGGATACATATGGCACTAGCAGTAAACGTACTTGGTAAGAAGTACATGACTATAGAGATGTGGTTCAAATGACTCTGAGTACTATGGGACTTAGCATCTGAGGTCATCAGTCCCCTAGAACTTAGAACTACTTAAACCTAACTAACCTAATGACATCTGCATGAGGCAGGATTCAAACCAGCAACCGTAGCGGTCGCGCGTTCCAGACTGAAGCGACTAGAACCGCTCGGTCAAAACGGTCGGCCTAGAGATTTAGTACTACGATTATGTAACCTACGACGAGTGGCCGAGAGAGCTAATCCAAGCTGTAAAAGTATCAGTAACGACTTTGATGAGGAAGAGTGCCAAATACACTTTGTCTTACTGTGTGTTCCCGGATGCGAATGACGAACTGCACCCATGTAACTGGGTTTCTTGATTTGATTCGCCAATGCCCACTTCTTGGAGACACTTTTCAGTCATAAATTTTTAACTATATTTTATATGGCAACCAGTTTCAGCGTTTTATTACACCATCTTCAGGCCCTTGAATGACGTGTAGGAAGGGCCTGAAGATGACGTAATAAAAGGCTGAAACTGGCTGCCAAATAAAATAAGGTTGTCATTTGAAGGCTGAAAGGTGTTTTATTTGACATCCTCTATCTGACAGCCGATTCCCGCAACCATCTCTAAAAAGATGGACGTACAGTCTTGGAGACATGTTCTGTTGTGAAATTTGTTTGTAGTCATTTAAGCGGTGGTGCGGCGGTGATAATTCAGATCGCAATGTAGGACTGCAGAACGTACGAAGATTTCCCGTCGGCATTTCTAAATAAGTAGTGATCAAAGAGCATTCAGAACAGAGTTCAAATGGTTGAAATGACGCTGAGCACTATGCGACTTAACTTCTGAGGTCATTAGTCGCCTAGAACTTAGAACTAATTAAACCTAACTAACCTAAGGACATCACACACATCCATGCCCGTGGCAGGATTCGATACTGCGATACTGCGACCGTAGCGGTCGCTCGGCTCCATACTGTAGCACCTAGAACCGAACGGCCACTCCGGCCGGCTCAGAACAGAGTTAAATTCAGTGTTTTAATGAAAGAAATTTATGTTGATAACACTCACAGCTCTGTTGTATATTTCAAGGAAATGGTGAGGGCTAATCAATATTTAGAATCACCATACCAACAGCCATACCTTACTGCTAACCAGACTGCCGAATAAGCTACGAAGAGACTTCATGATTGCAGGACGCAATATGGATGATGTCAGATCATTCCAACATCTATGGCAGGAATTAGGATCTGTGTGTAAAATTAACTACCAGAACAATGTCGTTACGTTTGAGGGAAATAATCCTGATAAGAGAAACAGAGACCGTAATTCGAGGAAACAGGTGGTCGCACTCTGGACGGAATGGCAGCCGAAAACATAGGAACGCAGGTCGCCCACGTCAGAATGGTTACGAGAGGCGGCACAGTAACAGTCAGGAGTCAGGTGGCAGGCCGGCGTCGAACTCGGATGATATGAAGCAATCAAAACGAAGTCAGAGTGACGAAGACAGAGGTGAGAGATCAGGTACTGAACAATCACTGGAAGAGGATTGCAGGATTGCGCACACTGTTGTGGCAGGGTAATTAATGATGCAAATACCATCTGTATAGAATTAGAAGACATAAGAGATACATTACTAGAAGAAAAAATGAAATTAAATCATCGTGTGACATTGATGGCCAGGAAGCCCCATCCGGGAAAATATGGCTGCCGGGTTTCAAGCCTTATTTCAGATTGTAACACTGAAAATGCAGATAAAATACCTTCTGTACCCTCCAAAACTTTTTCCCGCTTAATATCCGTTGATAACTTGCACTGTACTTCTGATTCTGAATCTGTAAGCTGTAATACAAAAACTATATTTAATAAGTAATCGATTTAATACTGTATTTATTTCTCAATGTATATAATTGATAGCAGTTATAATGAAACTATTGTAAATTGTTGGGTAATAGCCAAGGGAACTTCATTTAAATGTTTCATTTGCAACGAAAAAATGGCAGTAGCCGTGTCGCCGTTTATCTTTGCGTTTGGAGAGTCTCTCTGTCGCGTTGCGAGAAGAGAGGAGGCAGAGCAGCTTGAGTGATGAAAGAGTGCGAAAGCGTTTTAGGAGCTCCCGCCGACGTGGTGTGCAGCTGGCCAGTGCTGAAGCGCCTGATCCGTGAACCCTCGAGTATTGCAGTGGACAGGCGAAGGAAGCTGCAGTTCTAACTGTTGCCTGCCCCATAATTATCCGTGGCTCTGGAGACGACTAGGGCCTCTTAAACAGTAGCAGGAACAACAGCGGCAGCTCAGCAAAGTCATCGGCTACATTCTTCGTCAACGGCCGGAGTGGCCGTGCGGTTCTAGGCGCTACAGTCTGGAACCGAGCGACCGCTAGGATCGCAGGTTCGAATCCTGCCTCGGGCATGAATGTGTGTGATGTCCTTAGGTTAGTTAGGTTTAATTAGTTCTAAGTTCTAGGCGACTGATGACCTCAGAAGTTAAGTCGCATAGTGCTCAGAGCCATTTGAACCATTTGAACCATTCTTCGTTGTCCGCATAGCTACCACGTCGTAAGACTGTCAAGTGACAGATATAGTAATGTTGAGGCTTTCCCCAGGTGATTTTCTTTCACAAAGCATGACTAACCTCGATAATAACTTACAGTAGTTAAAACCTGTAGGGCACCTGTGTTGTCATTGTACTCAGACATTATTACCAGCCAAGGTTTCGTTTTTTCCGTGTAATCACTGAGTGCCGTAAGGATATCAAGACTGGTGAACTACTTACTGCCAGTTTTGTGTTATTTTCCAGAAACCAGTTGAAGCATAAATTTTCTTCATCAGTAACTGTTCATTCTTGTATTGCAAACAGAGGCTACATAAAGTAACGTGAAATTTCACTGATAAAACTAGTAACTAAAGACACAGCACAAATTAAGAGAGCGAAATTTAACTTATTCTGTATTTAGCTTAACGAGTGACTTCTGCTGGCTTGGTATGTATTTTAACCAGTAACTCCCTTTAATTCTACTTTCAAAATTTAGTATTTCGGTGTAAGTAACTGCAAACTTAGTGCTTTGCGATTCATTTATTTTGTCGTGAACTGTTGTGCTGTGGAAAAACGTGACAATCTTATGTGGACACGCCAGTGATATTTGCTTAAATTTCTTTGCTATTACCTTTCTTAAGATTCTGGAGATTCACGGTCCTATCCGGCTGGCGACCGTCTAATTATGCCCCTTTTAGCTAACCAGTATTTTCTTTGTATTATCAGTCATTTTTATAGTATTTAGTTTAAGTTTAGAATCGATTCTTCCTTCAGAAGAGTCTGTTGTACACTTTCCTCCAACTAACAGGTTTTTCCCTTCGGTAACGATAGCGTTACTCATTGTAAAATTTCCTTAGTCATATGCGATCACGGTCAGTTATACAGCAATCCAGTAGGCCGATTAGAAAGGGGGAGGTTACAAGGTGAGGCCAAATTGGGCGTCTTGCGCGTCAGTGGTGATAAAATAATGATGAGGACAACGCAACACCCAGTCCAAGAGCGAAGAAAGTTTTCAAACTGTCCTAGAATCGAACCCGGACCCGTTGCGTGTTGGGTAATCATGTTACCACTTTTTAATATCTAATTTTGTGCGTAATTGATCGTTGTATTTGTTCAGGGTGGACGTCCTATGACACTTGTTCAAGTTGATCCTTGATTCGTGAACTAAGTTCTTTTTTTTTTGCTACAGAAGGCAACTAGCCCTCTGACCGAACACGCCGAGCTACCGTGCAGGCCACTGACCTAAGCAGGCGGATATTGCTAGAAGAGAATTTAGTAGTTAGTAAAACAAAATGTTTCGTAACTAGCACTGAAACCAATCACGTGACAATTACCGTGTCTGCTGGATTAAGGCTGCCAAGCGACGGTGTTAAGGGAGGACGTGTTTTAGCGGTGCAATGCTGACAATATTTGGCCCTCCCTGCCATTGTGGGAGACGAGAGAGCGCGGCGCCATACGCGAGAAAAGTGAAGAAGTGAAACGGCAGGCTTATGTTGATTTCACTAGCCATTCGCAACAACTGACAGCAGTGTTTCTATTGGTGCAAACACTAAAAGTAGAAGCCATTACTGAGACTCTGCAGGCTGCACTGGACTTTGTAGAGGCTTGTTCAAAACGTTAAAATGGATCTGAGCACTACGGTACTTAAAAACTGAGGTCATCAGTGCCATAGAACTTAGAACTACTTAAACCTAACCAACTTGAGGACATCACACACATCCATGCCTGAGGCAGGATTCGAACCTGCGACCGTAGCAGTCATGCGGTTCCGAACTGAAGCGCCTAGAACCGCTCGGTCACTGCCCCCCGCCGTGAGGCTTTTGTTTGGTTGGTTAGGGACTACCAATTTTAAGGATACCGTACCACGTGATGGTCAAGTAGAATCCCTCGATATGATAGTGATAGGTGACGATAGCGTAGAAGAGCGTCTGCACATAATGGGTATCTCGGAAACAGACAACGGGGGCGGCAGACCTTTAGAAGAAGTTATCAAAGATAAAGTTCAGCATATAGATGCCAAGGAGCAGCTGAGTGGTATTCTATTGAGACATGACAGGGTATTCTCTGAATGACAGGGACTCATTAGAAACATTTAATATAAGTTCAGTGTAAAGCTACACAAACCTTTCGCTGCACACACTTACGCCATGCCATCACCTACCGAGCTGAAGTAGAGAAAGAACTAAAAGCTATGCTGCGGCAAGGTGTAATTCAATCCACCGCCATATCATACAATAGTCCGCTACATTTAGTAGCAAAAAATAAATAAATAAATAAAACGGATCAATCAGGCAGATCCTGAATTCACGCAAAACAACCAACATAATAGAGACCGAGGATGAATTTCTCCAGACGTTTCATGGAGTCAAAGTGCTTTCGTCCATTGATCTGAGAAGTAGCTTCTGACAGGTGGAACTTGAACCATCCTGTTGGAAGGCTACTGTTTTTCTACGCTTTGGTCGGTGTATGAGTTCAGGAGACCGCCTTTTTGCGTCAACGTCTCTTCAGCTGCGTTAATAGGAGCACTAGATGTAGTTTTGCTATAAGAATTAAGAAGAAGACTAACTTGCTATATAGACGATGTGTTAATAGCCGAAAAGTCATGGATGGAGCATTATGGAGTATTAAATAACATACTAGATGTACTAGAAAATCATAATCTTAATGGGATTCTGAGTAAATCGGATTTAACAGGAAAGATTTCATCATTTAGGGCACATTGTATGGACAGAAGCAATCTTCCTTTATCCAGAGACGTTACGTGACATTAAAGAGTATTCTGTAGTCAAGACTAAGAAGGGCTTGTGCTCACATTTAGGCCTGTTAAATTTTTTATAAGTGTTTCGTCGAAGATGAATATTTTACCAGTAACTTCAAATAGTAGATGTGTGGTGAGCTGACTGGTCACAACCTTTTGCCGAACAATCAAGTAATTGAGCTCAACAGGGGAGAAGCGGTTATTACGATATTCCGGACTCAATACTTTTCTCAACAACTGTTTTACCCAAATTATTCAGTTGCATGAGTGTGTGTGTGTGTGTGTGTGTGTGTGTGTGTGTGTGTGTGTTTCAGGGCTGTTGAACTAATGCCACTTCCCTGTGCGTTCTAGAAGCCTGAGTATTTTGCCTCTGGTGTGACCGCGGGTTTGCTTGTGAGCTTGTGACTTGGGTTAGGCTTGACCGCTATGTGTCCGGCCCAAGGGAAAGGTGTGCATTCAAAACAAGCTTATACTAGTTGTAACAATGGAAGACCATTGCTGTCTGTAAATTGAGTATAATGCTTCTGTAACCTTTTCTATATTTTTTCCCTTCTAGTACAGCTAATGTGAGTAATGTAAGTGTTGGCTAAGATTAAAGTACATGTCTGTGGCCTTAGGTGTGTAGCTGGAAACCTACAGTAACTGATTAATTTGAAGTGTTATTGACCATTTTAAGAATCTCCTGATATGTTCTAGTTTACGAATTTCTATAGGCAAGCAGTGTTGATTATGCTATCTTTGATTAGGAGTATCGTGCTTTGAAAGTCTTTTTATGATGACAATGGTTCTCTTGAAATTTAGCGTAGTGCCACATCTTATTTAAAGTTTTTTTTTTTAATTCTTAAAGTAATTAACTGTTTGAAAATACGAGGGCCGTTCAGAAAGTAACCTCCGGTTGATTTAAAAAAATACACCAAGTTAAATAAAAATATTTTAATATATACATCTTACAACTACATCTTTGCACTATTTTTCTACATAGTCTCCATAGCGATTGAGGCACTTATCGTATCTCTTCACAAGCTTTGAAATTCCTTCTGCATAAAAATCACCCGCTTGTGCCTGGAGCCAGCCTGTGACCGCATCTTTGAGGTCTTCGTCGTCATCAGACCGCTGTGACCCGAGCCATTTCTTCAAATCACTTGGCGCCAGGTCTGGGCTGTAAGGTGGATGGTTGATAACGTCCCACTTGAAGGACTCAAGAAGGGCCGTTGTTCTGCGAGCAGAGTGAGGACGGGCGTTATCGTGCAAAAAAACGATACCGGAAGTCAGCATACCACGGCGTTTGTTCTGTATAGCCCGTCGTAACTTTTTTATTGTTTCACAGTACACGTCTTGATTGATGGTCGTACCACGTTCCATGAATTCAACCAACAACACCCCTTTGGCATCCCAAAACACCGTTGCCATCAGTTTTATGGCAGAAAAATCTTGCGAGGCTTTTCTTGGTTTGGTAGGCGAATTTGAATGTGCCCACATCTCTGATTGTTCTTTTGTCTCAGGGTTCACGTACTTAATCCAGGTTTCGTCACCGGTCACGATTCTGTTTAACAATGGTTCTCCTTTGTTCTCATAACGTGACAGAAAGTCTAATGCAGAGGCCATTCTTTGAGTTTTGTGGTGGTCGGTAAGAATTTTGGGCACCCATCGTGCACAGAACTTACGGTAACCCAATCTTGCTGTCACTATCTCGTACAAGAGAGTCTTAGAAATCTGTGGAAAACCAGTAGACAACTCCGACATTGAGAAACGTCGATTTTCACGAACTTTTGCATCAACTGTCTGAACGAGTTCGTCAGTCACCAATGATGGTCAACCACTCCTCTCTTCATCATGAACGTTTTCTCGTCCACTTTTAAATAAACGTACCCATTCACGGACAACTCCTTCACTCATAACTATTGGTCCGTACACGGCACAAAGCTCACGATGAATAGCTGCTGCAGAATATCCTTTGGCTGTAAAAACCTTATGACAGTACGCACTTCACATTTGGCGGGGTTTTCTATTGCAGCACACATTTCAAACTGCCACAAAAACTAAACTAGCGCAGGTACGTCGTTCACTCGACCACGGCTTGATGCCGACTGACCTGTTGAGTGCGTGAACGCACAGATGGCGTCGCTACTCCCCCCACAACCCGCACTGTGACCAATCGGAGGTTACTTTCTGAACCGCCCTCGTACATTTGCTTAAAGCGAATTCTATTTTCATTTTTAGTAATTCAGAGTGAAAAAGTTAATGTTCCTTAATTATTGGAACGATGAATTCCTTTAGAATCATTGAAGCTGAGGCAAGATTTCTTAGCCTTTGTATTTGTAACGAATAAGTACAAAGGAATGAAATAAAGAAACCTTTCACGAAGGGATTTTGAAATAAATTTTACTTTTGAAAATTTTTTTCCAGCACCTTTCTTCAGTGGAATCATGTTTCCTGACCGTTATAAACGGAGTAGATGTTTCATTTTGTGTGGCATCAGACAGTTCCCGGAAAGGGATTGGAGTGGCCATCTTCCAAGAGTGTGAAAAAGACGGAAGAATAGTACTGAAAACAGTTGCCTTCAAAAATGGCTCTTGAGCACTATGGGACCTAACTTCTGAGGTCATCAGTCCGCTATAACTTAGAAATACTTAAACCTAACTAACCTAAGGACATCACACACACCCATGCCGAGGCAGGATTCGAAGCTGTGACCGTTGCGGTTGCGCGGTTCCAGACTGTAGCGCCTAGAACAGCTCGGCCTTCCCGGGCGGCACAGTTGCCTTCGTTACTGGCGTGCTAAATAAGGCAGAGATGAATTACACTGTCATGGAATTGGAAGCTCTCGCCATGATTTGGGGTTTTTCGATATTTATATATTACCTGTGTGGACACTAACCAAGGTATACACTGATCACAAGGGATTACAATTTCTGATGCAGGCCAAAGTGACATTCTCATTAGATGAGTGCTGTTTTTGCAGGAATTTAACTTCGAAATTGTCTACATGCCTGGCTGTAGAACGTGGAAGCCAATGCACTATTTCATGGTCCAGTTGGACTCTCTTATGGATGTTTTGAGAGCTCAGAAAACAGAACTGGTGTAATGTATATGAGGCTACATTTGAGAACCATTTCAGAACGGGGCTGACTAACATTGAGTGAGAGCTGGACAAAGACGAGTCATTAGAGATATGACACCCAGTGTATGTGACGGGAACGGTGACGGCCTTAGATGGTTCTACATTTCAAGAAAAGATATGCTGTTTTTCCGACGATGAGCCAACAGTGCAAATTGGTTAATGTGCGTTCCAGAAGAACGTGTTAATAAGTTAATGTGGTGTATCTACCCTAAGTACGGTCACTTCGGGTCACGCAAATGCTGCTTAAAACTTCATGAATCGGTATACTTTAGTAGCACGGAAAGCAGAATCAGAAAAGTGCTCAGAGGGTGAAGCACTCTACGGAGACCAAGCAAGCACTGTTGTGTTCAAAAAAATGGTTCAAATGGCTCTGAGCACTATGGGACTTAACTTATGGGGTCATCAGTCCCATAGAACTTAGAACTACGTAAACCTAACTAACCTAAGGACATCACACACATCCAAGCCCGAGGCAGGATTCCATCCAGCGACCGTAGCAGTCACGCGGTGCCAGACTTTTGCGCCTGAACTGCTCGGCTACCCCGGCCGGCCACTGTTGTGTTCCCTCACAACGAAGAAGCCAGAAGAATTCGCTTCAGCGGACCTTCTAGGATGACTCCCAGTAATGGCAGGGGGATTCAAATGTTAACTAGTTGTTGTAGAGCTCGTGTCAAAGCGCACAACGTACACTCCCCTTAGAAGTACAACGGGGAAGACGGTGGCAGCAGCTCTTGAACATTTCGTCCGAGATGTGGGACAACTAGGTAAAATAATATCCGACAATGGTCAGCAATTTGGGTTAAGGGCGTGGAGGATCGTTCTGAGAAGGAGGAAGATAAAACCTGTATTTATATCTCGATACCGAACAGCCAAAAATCCGAGCGCCGTATAATTAACGAACTTGTAAGCTTTGACGTATTTACTGCCATCGGCAACATCGAAACTGGGCTCACTGCCTGGAAGACTTCCACGAAATCATGAATGAAATGCCACATGGTACGACAGGACTCTCTCCAGTAGAGGTTTTGACGAACCAGTCACCACGTAACCGAATTAAGGTGATAGTGTATTGGCCCACAGTAGTTAGATGACATCATAAACTAATAACTAGTTTCATCAAAAACGAAGCCTTGCGAAAGAGAAAGAATCAGCATTGTCCGATCAGGAGGTTTTCTCAGTATGGGAGACATCGTTACATATGCAGCAATTTCTTGAATATGTACCCTGGACCATTTAGGGTCAGGCCAATTCCGCATTCCCACGCCATCGAGACTGAAGCCCTCAGATCAGGTTGACCTAGGGGTTTCGATCACATACTCCTGCCACTACACTAGAGTAAAGTTAACTTGTGTCAGGAGTAAAACAACCAAGACACAGTTCAGTTGTCATTTCTTCTGAGTGACCTTTAGGTAGGCTCATTAGAACGAAGTGCGTAGGTTTTCCAAATCTCATCAAGTGGTTTTATGCAACCTAAAAATAAATGAGATGATGAGCTGGCGTCTCGATAGAATATTCTGAGCTCGTAAGTGGGATGTCTCAATAGAGAGAGAGAGAGAGTCGATTGAAAGAGAATGATTTGAACCTACAATAAGTTATGGGAACTCGTTCTTTATGAAACTTTGGTGCGCCAAAGATAAGCCCATGTTGTACTGTCTTCTCGTGCCTATCTGTCGTCAGTCCTTCTTACGGTGACAAAATTCTCCGAAGTTGTGTTTTTATTGTTATAGTAGTTGTATGATGTTGTAGCGATTCAGGGTCAAGCTGACTTATATGATGACGAATCTGAGTGACCTCGAGAAAATAAGTAACTCATTAGAGATTATCCCTGTCAGAGAATGATTTAGAGGATCCCTTGGTAAAATGGGAACAAGGAAAAAGCTGCGTTGTCTACACTTATGTGTGGAAAAACAAAGACATCTTTTTTAGACTGTGTTATCGCTGATGATGCAGTTGTCTATACCAAAGTAGAAACACCAGAAGATTGAAATAATTTGCAGAATGACCTGCAGAGAGTTGATGAATGGTGCAGACTCTAGCAGTTGGACCTGAACGAAAATAAATGTAACATACTGCGCATACATAGGAAAAGAAATCCACTACTGTACAGCTATACTATTGATAGCAAATAGCTAGACACAGCGTATGCCGTAAAATAGCTACGCTTAACTATCCAGAGCGACCTTAAGTGGAATACCCATATAAAAAGACAGCGGGAAAAGCAGATACCAGACTCAGATTCATCGGAAGAATTTTCAGGAAATGTGGCTCATCCACGAAAGAAGTGGCTGATAAGGCGCTTGATCGCCTGATTCTTGAGTAATGTTCACCTATCTGGGATCCCTAAAAGGTAGCTCTGATAGAGGAGATAGAGAAGATCCAACGAAGAGCGGCACGTTTCGTCAAGGAATCGTTTAGCTGGCGAGAGAGCGTTACAGATATGTTAAACAAACTCCACTGGCAGACGTTACAAGACAGGCGTTGCACATCACAGAGAAATTCACTATTGACATTTTGGGACACAACTTTTCAGGAGAAGTCGGACAACATATTACTTCCCCTCACATCCATCTCGCGTATTGACCACTACGAGAAAATTGGAGAAATGAGATCCATTACAGAGGCTTACAGACAATCATTTTTCCCAAGCACTAATTGCAAGTGGAACAGGGTTGGAGGGATCTCATAATGATACCGAAAGTACCCTCTAACACACACCATTAGGTCGCTTGCGGAGTATGATGCAGATGTGACGTGTGGAAAATCTATGCGTGGTTTTCATGTTGACAAATAACTTGTTGCCAACTGGACTAATTGAAAGACGTAAGAGACGTTGAATCTTGGAGGAATGTAACGAATCCAACTTGCACGATAGGGCTGAAATAGAGATCTTGGCAACCAAACAATCAGCTGATCATGCATGGGCTAGTCAGTTCTTTGATGTGACGAAAAGGAAGATGAGATGACGAGCAGGTAAAGTAAACCAAAATAAAAAAAAATGGAGAGAGACCTCGTGTGGAGTGTTGGTATGACAAAAACTAATATGCAGTTCTGTAAATTTGCTTGCTTAATTGCGTTGTCTGCCACCTGAATTAACTATGGCGTTGGGATTCAAAAAGATTACAACCGGAAACTCTACACCTAGCTTTTCTTGTGGCAATTGACGTACGGCTTCTCCGTGATTGCTTCTTGCTTTTCTTTCTAGGTAACTTTTCTATTGACTTAGCCTTCAAATCGCTCCTACGAGTCTGCTCAAAAACTCGGTTGAAGCTCTTCCCCTACTTCAGGTAACAAGTCAAACAGACTGCTAACCGGAATCTGGAATGTTATTTCTGAGGCTTACTGCTTCTGCCTTTTACTTGCAACCTTCTCCAAGCTCCCACTATCTCTTTCCCCTTTCAACACATCTAACTCAGAATATGCCATTTCTTATTCTGCTTGGAGGAAACAAATTATTTGCCTTTGTACCACGACTTTTTTTTGGAGGGGTGGGGGAGGGAGGTGGCATCAGTCTCCTGACTGGTTTGAGGCTGTCCGCCACGAATTTCCCTCCTGTGCCTACCTCTTCATCTCAGAGTAGCACTTCCAAACTATGCCCTCAGTTATTTGCTGGATGTATTCATTCCTGATCTTTACAGTCCACTTAATTTCCAACTTTCGTCTGTAGCACCACGTTTCAAATGCTTCGATTCTATTCTGTTTCAGTTTTCCCACAGCCAACGTTTCATGATTGATACTAGTAGACTACTCTTGGTCAGAAATGCACTTTTGCCATTGGTACCCTGCTTTTAATATCCTCCTGGCACCGTCCGTCATTGATTATTTTATTGCGTACGTAGTAAAATTCCTGAACTTCATCTATTTCGTGACCGTCAAAGGTGATGTTACGTTTCTCGCTGTTCTCATTTCTGCTAATTCTCATTACTTTCGTCTTTCTTCGATTTGCTCTCAGTCCGTATTTTGTACTCATTAAACAGCTCATTCCATTCAAGCAATCATGTTGTTCTTCTTCATTTTCACTCAGGATAGCAATGTCATCAGCGAATCGCGCCATTCATATCCTTTCACCATGAATTTTATCCCCACTCCTGAGCTTTTCTTCCTTTTTCCATCATTGCTTCTTCGATGTACAATCTCAACAATTGGGGGGATAGACTGCATCCCTGCCTTACACCCTTTTTAATCCGAGCGCTTCGTTCTTGGTTGTCGTCTCTTAGTATTCCCTTTTGGCTCTTGTACATATAGTACATTACCCGTCTGTCTCTAAAGCTTTCCCCTACTTTTCTCAGAATTTTGAACATCTTGCACCATTTTAAATTGTCTAACACTTCTTCCAGGTCAACAAATGTTACGATTGGGACTTGACTTTCTTTTAGTCTTGTTTGCATGATCAACCCCAACGTCAGTATTGCATCTCTGGTGCCTCTACCTATCCTAATGCCAAACTGATCATCATCTAGCACATCCTCAATTTTCTTTTCAATTTTTCTGTATTTTGTTCTAGGATGAATGAGACGTTAAACTGATGGTGCAGTAATTCTCGCAGTTGTCAACTGTGCAGTCTTCTGAGTTGTGTGGATATTTTTCAGAAAGTCAAATGGTATGTCGCCGACTCATACATTCTACAAACCAAGGTGAATAGTTATTTTGTTATCACTTCCCCTAATGATTTTAGAAATTCTAATGGAATGTTATCTATCCCTTCTGCCTTATGAGATATTAAGTCCTCCGACGCTCTCTACATTTCTGACATCAATACTGGAGCCCCTATCTCTTCTAAATCGATTCCTTTTTCTTCTTATATCATGTCACTCAAATCTGCTCCCTCATAGAGGCCTTCAATGTACCTTTTCCACCTATCCGCTCTCTCCTCTGCATTTAACAATGGAGTTCACGTTGCACCCTTAATGTTACCACCCTTGCGCTTTTTATATCTCCGAAGGTTGTTTTGATTTCCTATATGCTGAGTCAGTCCTTCCAACAAATATTTGTTCTTCCATTTCTTCACATTTTTCATGCAGCCATTTCGTCTTAGCTTCCCTGTGCTTGCTGTTTATTTCATTTCTCAGTTACTTGTATTTCTGTATTCCTGAATTTCCCTAAATATTTTTGTACTTGCTTCTGTTACCCCTGGTTTCTTCGCGGTTACCTTCTTTGCAAGTATGTTTTTGTTTCCAGTTTCTGTGATTGCCCTAATTAGAGATGTCCATTCCTCTTCAACTGTACTCCCTACTGAACAATTCCTCTTTCCTATACCTATAGCCTTATGAAACTTCAAGTGTGTCTTTTCATCTCTTATTGCTTCTGTATTCCACTTTGCGTACCGATTCTTCGTGACGAATCTCTTGAACCTCAGCCTACTCTTCGTCACTGCTGCATTGTGATCTGAGTCTATTTCAGCTTCTTGGTACGCCTTACAATCCAGTATCTGATTTACTGTCTTACCATGACGTAATCTAACTGAAATCTTCCTGTACCAACCGCTCTTTTCCAAGTATACTTCCTCCTCTTGTGATTCTTGAACAGAGTAATCGCTTTTAAAGCTGAAATTTATTACACAAGTCATTGCCTCAAGCCCTTATTCTCCTTTGATCTTTTCTTGTACTCCTGCCTCTACAACTGCATTCCAGTATCCCATGCTTATTAGATTTTCATTTCCTTTCATGTACTGTATTACCCTATCAGTATCCTCATATACTTTCTCACTCTATTCATTTCATCTTGCAACGTCGGCATATATACCTGAACAATCGTTGTCGGTTTCGGTTTGCTGTCGATTCTGATAAGAACCGCCCTATAGCTGAACTGTTCACAGTAACACTCTCTGCCCTACCGTCCTATTCATAACGAACCATACTCCCGTTATACCATTTTCCGCTGCTGTTGATAGTACCCGATACTCATTTGGCCAGATATCCTTGTCATATTTTCATTTCACTTCGCTGACCCATACTATGTCTAGATTGAGCCTTTGCACTTCCCTTTTCAGATTTTATAGGTTCCCTACTACGTTCAAGCTACAGACATTCCACGCCACGATTCGTAGAACGTTATCCTTTCGTTGAATATTCCATCTTTTTCTCATGGTCACCTCCCCCTTGGCAGTACCCTGTCAGTGACTCGAATGGGGAACTATTCCGGAAACTTTTGCCAATGGAGAGATCGTTATGACACTTTTAAATGATTGGCCACATGTCCTGTGGATCCATGATATGTGTTTGTAATGCAGTGATTTCCATGCCTTCTGCATCCTCATGCCGTTGATAATTGCTGATTGTTCCGCCTTTAGGGGCAGTTTCCCACCCCAAGGACAAGAGAATGCCCTGAATCAATTATTAATCAAAATTTAAGCGGTGGAGGATTTCTAACCCGGGACCGAGAACGGTCTGATTTCCAATCAAAGACACTACCACTAGGAATTTTCCCCTATCGACTACATAATCTAAAACGTCAAGGAACAGCTTCATCCGACACTTTTCATTTTTCCCGCTGCATTCTCCCCAATGGAACATCAGCTCTCTATCTTGACATGTTTCTCCCACACCAATTAACTCACAGTAACATCTACATTTGACCCACTTGATGCTATTACAGTAAATTAAAAAACACTATAACATACGTAAATTATGGCAAAGTAATAGCTAATTAACCAATCCTTAGGTGAGTTGAACAGCTGACTTGCAGGCTTCAGGCAGACGTAGAATAATAGGTCGGAGTTCGTTGAACGTAGGTAGCATCAGACACGAAATGAATGAAAACTGAGGGAGCACGATATTTTCCAACAACGCTCCTAAACAGACGTTATCAGGAAATTATTTGATGCACTGTAGTGGATCCAAGCCAACACGTTTCGATTATATGACGAGCAGAACTTGACAATGGCTTATAAACTCACCACTGATTGTCACCTAACGAAGGTTTTACGTCACGGAGGAAATGAAGCGAATGAGAACTCTACAAAACCACGAAATATATAACAACATTATATAAAGAGACACAATACGGGAACTCGCAACGCTACGTCACTGCTCTGGTTACTTCCGGCATGTTATACCTTATCCGATAATGGGAATAGAAAAAAAGGATTAGAGGAATAACTTTTTAGCAAGCCCTCGTAAAATTAATCACTTTAAAATGCGTCCACGGTGATCACTTTTTGTAAATCACTTGGCTGCTGGACCTCCGACTTCCGAACTTTCACAAATTGAAACCCTTCAGACTGCCGATGCCTTGCAGGAAGGAAATAACGACATCACAAGAGACGGAGCACAAGATCGTATTCTTGCGAGTGTAGTCTGCTAACCACTACGTTACCTCACTCAGTGGCAATTATTTAAGTCTGGGTACAGCCACTAATAGTAATAATGATAACGTGTGTATCCCATACACCGGTGTAGTAACCATCAAACAGTCACTATATTTTTGTGTTATCTCTTACCTCGTTTATAACCTTAACCATATTAAGCACACAGCTTGTTAATGATTAATGAAAAACACCTCAGTCACATTTTTACACTTTATTGAGTGGCGACCAGTTTCGTTTCTTTAAAAATCCTCGGCCTGCCTGCGTTAAACAAAACAAAAGTTAGGAGAAACCTAAAGCATTTTATCGGACAAAACAAGCGACTCACACTGATAAAAACCGTTTACTAGCCCTAACCGAGTTATACTGAAGTTCAGTCGTAGATAATCTGGTTGTCGTATGCAGTGTCAAAGACAGCATCCAATAATGCTATTCGTAAACAACCGGCCGACCCCCTGGCAGACGTATGGCGAGTTGATACTGCATACTGCGTACAGTAAACTTCCTAGACAGGGCCGGTATTCGACAGGGGTTAATGTGGGAACATAGTATGTCGTCTCTGTCGAGTGTGGTAGTCGACTGTGCGACCGTAATTGTTACAACCAATGGCCAAACACAAAAAAAAAAATTGTAAAGTAGAATGATCAAAGCCGTGCGGAGTGGTCGCGCGGTTAGAGGCGCCATGTCACGGATTGCGCGGCCACTCCCGCCGGACGTTCGAGTCCTCCCTCGACCATTGGTGTGTGTGTTGTTCTTAGCATAAGTTAGTTTAAGTAATGTGTAAGTCTAGCGACCGATGACCTCAGCAGTTTGGTCAGTTAGAAATTCACACACATCTGAACAGAATGAACAAAAATAAACAACAAAATTGTGCACAATAACAAGAGGACAACTGGCAGAGTACATCGTCATTTGACAGATGTGGCAGTAAGTGCATAAATATAAACTACAGTGGCAGAATAATAATGTAAAATATATCTTTAACGTTAGTTTTGTTCTCATTAAACTATCGCATTATATTGGTATCGTTGTTAGAAGTGATGCACAGTCTTTTAAAAACGGAAAAGAGCTAAGGAAACCAAACTGGTGGTTATCGTATACTTGCAATAAAATTGCAGGTAATCTTTTCTTAGTTACCTACCATTATTTACAATTGGAGTAAACATACACCAGTGGTTACGCAAACGTGTATCATCATTAGATTGTTAACGTCATATGTCTTATTGTACAACTTATTGTGAAGTAATTAGATACAGAGCCATAGAATCCGTAATTGTGTTCATACTAAGTAATCGTATGCATAACTTTACACTGATGTAGTTCGACAAAGCCGGTGAGTAACCAGTAACACATATGAAGTAATTGCATGCATACGAACTGTTAATGTGCTCACACAAAGTGACAGAAGGCAATGAATAAAAGCGATTACAAGAAAACGTAGTTCCACTGAACATGTGGACTGATAAACTAGTCATTGAGTTTATACAAGAACATGTGGAATGATAAACTAGTCATTGAGTTTATCGAAGTCAAGCCATTCCGACTCCAGTGCCGCGGCAAGCTGCGCCAGGTTTCTCGGTTGAAGAAATGCGGCGTGAACAGCCCGGTCTAAATGCTGCTACATTACTCGATTGTCTTCAAATTTGGATAGTTCGGTGACCTGGAGTGTGCAGTAAACCTACTATGGTGCTCTTCAAAGCACGCACATAAACTGCGAGCTGTGTGACACGTTGCATTATCCTCCTGGCAGATAGCATCATAACGAGATAAGCAAACTGCATGGACGGGTGGGCGTGGTCCCCAAGGATAGATGTATATTAGTGTTGACCCATTGTGCCCTCCAGAACGACGATGTCACACAGGGAATGACACGAAAACATTATCCAGAACGTAAAGCTTGCAGCTGCTGGTTTTTAAACACAGGGAATGACACGAAAACATTACCCAGAACATAAGGCTTGCACCTGCTTGTTTTTAAACGTTTTACGCCGTAGGCACCAACCAGCGTCTGTCCGATGGGCCATAAAACGAACTCATCTGAAAAGGCCACCTGTGCCAGTCACTGGGCGAGTGCCAATTGCATCCTTTATCCCCGATGAACGGCAGTCAGCATGGGGTGCATGTACCAAGTGCCTGCTGCAGAGGAAAGCGACGGCTGAATCCTCATTGGGGCGACACTTTCGGTACTCCCTTGTTTCATCTGGTCAGTCTATTGCTCATCAGTTTCACTCTCGTCGCCCGCATACATCTCTGCATTGCCATCAACCTCTGTCATTCATAGCCAATGATGCACCACAGTTGCCTGGGCGTCCGCGCTGGATAGCACCATTTAGACATGCACGGTATACTTAAAGCATGGCGGAACTTAAGCCGTTTACAAACTTTGCTGTTTTGGAAGTGCTTCCGTCCTTGGCCCGAAAGCTAATGCCCAGGCCCTTTCGGGTGTCAGATGAATCACTAGGTTTCCGTATTTTGACAATGATCGTACTGTTTTCGGCGTCGCCTTCCCACGCTTTACATACTCTCCATTGGTACTACTTACGCCTGCCGTCTTTGAGTGGTTTTTGCACGTTAACGTGGAATACTGGCATTGGTCACATTAATATGGCTGAACAGTGGAATTAAACTGGACAGTTTCGGTGGTATATTAACAGTTAAAATCTGGCTGTATTGAACTTGCTACAAATATAAACAACGGATAAATAGGTATTAACAAAGGTTTACAGTATAAGTACGCACAGTGAAAACGTGTTGGATGACACTGCTGGCACCAAACTGCATCATCATTTGACACAAATGACAGTAAGCAAATATCTACAAAATACATGTAAAAAAAAATTTATGTAAAATAATCAGGAACTTCAGTTAAGATCTCGCTGACCTATCATAATTCATGTAGTTACAGAAATGTAGTTACAGAAAAGGCATTGTCGTAGAAGAAATAAAGAACTATAGCATTCGCCACAATGGTTCTCTTGTACTGTTAATAAAATTACAAGTGACTCTCGTTAAATTAGCTAAAATTCTTTGCAACAGAAGAGAGCAAATGCCATTTTTTACACAGCTGTCTGTTGTCATTAGATTGACAGAGCCACACTTTTTATTGAACAATCGATTGTGGAATAATTTCATTCGATATAACCGAACCAGTAATTACGATCATACAAAAGTGGCCGTATTTCCAGAATGAAATCAACTGAAAATAGATGCTACCACTGAACGTGTAGAAGAACTAGGCAGTTCTTGTGCGTTACTGACGAACCTGTAGCAAGCTGTACTGAATTTTCTACATATCTGAACAAAAAATAACAAATTGCAGAGCTTGCCCAAACATGTTCTGATGTTAAGCAGACGAAACGGTGAGTAACTGATTACACAAACGAGTATTTAGTAACTGTTTACTACATGGCGAACATAGTATATATGCTCACACCAAATTTTTGGTAATGACACATAAAATCTAATAAAAGCAATAATGCTGCGTTTCTGTAACTTCATTATGTATAACTTATCATGGCTCTAATTATTTTACATTATTAATTTGTAACTGTATTTTATAGCTATTTGATTATTGGCGGTTTGACAAATGACGATTTAGATTTATTTGTTTTGTAAATAAAATCACCTTCTCTTGCAGAACTGTATTTTATTTTCCCCACGCGCACACTGCAGGCTTTCAAATTATAAAATGAAATGTAACCCTCAACTACGTATTCTCAGACACAGAGTTGACATATTAAATATTTTGGCTGGTTTCGTTGCGTAGGGTTGGGATACGTAGTTGCCGTATTACAAGCCATATACTGCGGAGTCTACAGAATGAAATATGAATATACATATGAATCGAATGGTCGAAAGTTCCTATCACTCGGAAATTGCAAATTCTGAATTTGATATAGAAATTCATACATGAAAGATTACAATTAAATAATCTGCAGGTACTCTATTAACGACTTTAAATAATGAGTACAATAGCAGAAGTTCATTTAAGAATGCCATTGATTACTGTAAGACACTTATTGGTGTCGATGGTCCAGCAATTAATTAAAATATAAGTTGAATAACACATTAATAATAGATCCTAGTTCACGCAATTAGTTATGAACAACTACATAGTTCGCGATATATTTACTTGTAAACGCATACTACGTCTTCGCTGCAGAAGCTACGGAAATCTCTCACAAGTCGGTACTACGAAATAGTTATATCTTCCCCCACTTCGATCCAGTCTCCCCATTAACGAGCGCTGTGATTGGCTAGAGCGCTCCTGCCTTTTCTCCAAGCCAATGCACTCTCACAGACAATTGACATACATATGAAATACTGTATTTACATTTAAATAACTAGAAATTAAATAAATACTCCTACTGCTGGACCATAAACACGTTCTAACACTCATTATTAAATACATAAATAAATTGAATAAACATATATTAAACGAATAGAACAAACATAGGTCAGTAGCCTAATGTCTCTGTGCTTTCTAAAACACAGTAAATATTTGACCAATTTCTTCATCAATAGTATATATCGGATATAAACAAAGACATAGACGAATAAATATATTTATAAGCATGCTGCTACCGCTCTTTGTGTAACTGTGGATTACTTATGGCCTGACGTGATTAATGGTAATCGGCCTCTTTGACTTCAAATAAATTATGTTCTATTCAAGTTATATGCCTGTAATTCATACCAATTTAGGTCTTATATTAATAGCTTTCTAAATAGACGTCGATCGACAAAATCGGATGAACCGTTTAGATTTTGGAAATTCGTTCCTAGGTGTTACTTGTATAATTTACAGTCAGATGATAAACTTTAAACTAAAACAGATATTGAAAATATGATAACACCATCAGAATCGCCATGCAAATAATGTTAATGTACATGGTTTCTTTTCTAGGTATCATGATTCCTCTGGCTGTTATTCATTTCTAAATGAACTGCGAAATGTCTGCCATTATTGTTTCACAAAGTCCGCCGTCTTTGGCACTCCCAGCATACAAATCTCGTTCATCGACACAAAGCACCTTCCTCGGCGATATGGAATTCGCAGCCACGCGGTCGGCCTGGACCAGCTGCTTGGGCTGTCCCTCATGCTCCAGCTACAGTTCGCCACCACGCGGTTGCTGACGAGCCCCGGCTTGCCGCGCGGCCCGTGCAACCACGCCAACTCCGAACTTGGAATATTTTCAGGGCACCACAACTCGCCGGTTACCTCACAATTCAGCTGAGGCATCCTTAGTAGGACCTGCAATGATACAGTTTTGTTTTCATATGTGTTACTTGTGAAACTGTTCACATCTCATTATTTATGTAAATACCAAGTGATTACTTACAGTTCTTTGCGTATTTGTTGTCATCTGGGGTTGCTCTAAGCTGGTCTTTCTTTTACATGAGAAATGAGACGTGAACTGCATTATATTCTACAAAATAATGCATATAAAAACAAGACTGTATCTTTCTAGATCCCACTGATGATGCCTTAAAGTGAGAAAGGCGTCTGGCGGAAATAACATAGAGTGCAGAACGAGAAGGCGTTTTTAATTTACAAAAGAAAAGTTTCTCTGCTTACTGCGGAGGATAGCCATGCAAACAAACAAGATGCAGTTTGATGTAAGGAATGTCACACGATATGTTGTCACTGTGCGTGCTTTTACTTAACATCATTGTTCATATCTGTTTTCCAGTTGTTTGTATTAACTGTCTTGTGGCTATTTTTCCTTATCAGTTCTGTACTTCTACATAACAGTAGCAAGTTATATGCAGCCAGATTTTAAATGTCAACATACATTCGGAACTATCCAGTTTAGTTCTACGGTTCACTCGTAGTTATATGACCACCGCCAATGTTAGACATCCACTCATTGTTATTTGACCACCGCCAATGTTCGACGTCGACAAGCAGTAACCACTCACAGGAGTCAGGTGAAAGCAGTGGAAATGGAGAGTGAGTAAAGCGAGGAAAGGGGATGCAGAAAGCAGTGTAACCATTTATGACACCCAGAAGGTCATGATCCTTGGGTTTCAGGCCAAGGGTGGAAGGGCAGTATTTGTAAATGGCTTACTTGCCGCCATGCTTAAAGTATATTGTGTGTGTCTAAATTGCGCTATCTAAAGCTGATGCCAAAACAACTGTTGGGCTCCACGAGATATGAATGACAGAGGTGAGTGACAATTGACAATGTGGAGATGTGTACAGGCGAATAGACATGCTACTGTTGAGCAACTGACCAAGGGGCTACCTGCAGTGTCGCCCCAACGACGATTCAGCCGTCATTACTTTGTACAGGCCTCTGCAGCAGTCACCTGGTACGTGCACCCATGCTGACTGCTGTTCATTGGGGGTTGAATTTGCATGTCACACGGCGACTGGGCGTCCACTGACAGGCAACAAATGGCTTTTGCTGACGGGCCACGTTTTATGATCCTTCGGACAGATGGCTGTTGCCGTGGATGGCCTGAAACTTCAGAAAGCAGACACCCGGCATGCGTTAATGGTTTACGTAATGTTTTTGTGACATTCCCCGGGTTACCATGTCATTCTGGAAAGCACAGTGGAGCAACACTAGTGTACATTTATCCTTGGGGACCATGTCCACCCCACCATGCAGTTTGTGTATGTCGCCACGACGGTTTCTACTAGCACGAAAATCCAATTTTTAGTGCAGATCGCATTGTAGGTGCGTTATTTGAAGAGCACCATGCTTTGTTTACTGAGCCGCCCAGGTCACCAAATCACCCAAATTAAGACCCAGTCGAGAAATCGTGGAACCACCTCGGCCAGGTTGTTCACGCCATGATTCGTCAACCGAGAAACACAGCGCAACTGGCCACTGCACCCGAGTCGACATGGCTCCACATCCCTGACAGTAATTTCGAGAACTACAGTGAATCTCCCCCTGCAACTCACGCAGCGGTCAGTTCTGCAACGAGTGATAATTCGGACTTGTCACCGGTGGACGAATTAATGTGACTGGGCAGTGTTTTTTATCACTCCACACGCTCAGTGATTACACGTAGTTTGGTTATTGCTTTTATTCGTTGCTCATGGCCACTTTGTGTGAGCACATTTACGGTTTGTGTGCAACTACTAGCCGGCCGCTGTGGCCGAGCGGTTCTAGGCGCTTCAGTCCGGAACCGCGCTCGTGCTACTGTCGCAGGTTCGATTCCTGCCTCGGGCATGGATGTGTGTGATGTCCTTAGGTTAGTCAGGTTTAAGTAGTTCTAAGTCTAGGAGACTGATGACCTCAGATGTTAAGTCCCATAGAGCTTAGAGCCATTTTTTGTGCCACTGCTTCATATGTGTAACTAGTTACTCATTGGTTTTATCGATATACATCAGTGTAGCCTTGGATAAATTCAGGCATCTGTCCTTTTATTTTACAGACATGTAAGAAATTAAGCACAGCTCGCCTTTAGTTTGTTAGCAATCTTATACTACCCCGTTCATTTACTATCAGGTCTTTAGTACTTCTAATGATAAGATGTTGCTATGGTAACTGCCTTTATTCTGCAGACGTGATTAATCTGTACGATCAGTATTATGGGATTCTGTAGTACTACATGTAATTACTTCACAATAAGTTGTGCAATTAGAAATATTGCGTTATATAGTATTGCGTCACAACTGGTCTACTTTCTCTTACATTGTAAATAGCTGTAGCTAATTTGAAACGGATCGCTTGTGCTTTTGTCAACAGTATAGAATAGCTACCAATCTGGCTGCCTTAGCTCTTTCAGATTTTTAAAAGACAACACTTGTAAGAACGTTACTAATAACTCACGATCATTGTATGAGATCAAAATTATCGTCCCAGGTGTATTTTATACAATTCTTCATCTGCTGTACCTCATATTTATTTATTTATTTTAACAGCTGTCAAATGACGATGTAATTTGGTGAAACGAGTTTCACCTGTACCCTTGTTATTGTGCTTAATTGTGTTGGTATTTTCTGTTCGGACTATTTTTCAATTAATTTATCTCTTTTTAATATTCTTTTCTGAATGTTTTGTAATTTCGTATTACGGTCGCACAGTCAACTACCTCGCTAGACAGACGTCAATACTTTGATTACATGTTTGCCTCTGTCGAGGATCGCCTCTGTCCTGGCAGTTTAGTGTATGCTGCATTCCGTGTCTCCTCATCAAACTTCATCCAACCGGTCGGCAGGATGTTTACGTTCAGTGTTTTTGGATGTTGTCTATGGCGCTACGCAAAGGACAACCACATGATCTATGTCTTGACTTCAACAAAACTCAGTGATAATTTAGAAAAAGATCGTTATGTGTGATAATAGCGTATTTTACCCGATAGAATGCTGTAGCTTAAGCCTAATTTCCTGTTTTGCTTCACTGCAAGCAAGCTGATGATTTTCAAACAAACGAGAAGAGTCGTAAAATAATAAATGCACAAAAATGGATCTGAGGTGGATTTTATTAATCATTAACAATGATAATCCGTTTTCAGATCTGAAGTTTCACAAACTGTATCGTCTACGACGTTGGTGTTGACGCAAGTATTTGAAGATAACTTTATTATTTGTAACCCTGCCTAATCAGTATTACAGTCATATGTAGTAGTATTACACTTCGTGCATTATAAAAATAAATTTGATGCAAACAAACACAAACGCTGTGATTTGTCAGCTGCCTTAGGGCACGTACACTGGTACTGTTTCACTCTAAGAAGAAGGCTCTACTTATGTATCAGATAGCCTGTTATCACGTTACTGTAAATGAAACTTGAAGCTACTCTACTTTCTTAACAGCCATCAACGTATTTCTTAATCATTCTTCAGCCATATAGCTTATATTTCAAACATCGCATTCCCTGTAAACGATAGTCGGGGTCTTGATTGTTGCACTGTTTTGAAGTACTGTCAAAATGACTGTCGCTGCTTCCTGCTTCGGCCTGAATCACGCGTGCAGCACAAAGTAAGAAAGTTGTGAGAAAGATTTTGATCTTAAAACGTTTTTCACAAGTTTACTAGGAAAGTCGGCTTTGAAGTTTTCCGAGGAGGTTAAATCGTCTCTGCAAACGTGATCTAGGCCTGAAGAACTAGCGTTGGAGATTTTTTATCCTGGATCATGGTTCGACTCTCCTTTTGGTCTTTTTCGATTTCTCGCTTTCGTTCAGTTCGAATACCTGCATCATTTAAACATAAAATTAATTAAACATGTACTAATTAGCACATACGTAATCATTTTTATGAAAAATGTACTTCTTCTTTTATCCAATTAATTACCACATTCTAAATTACGCTTTTCATTGAAAATATAAAGTCTTCCTTATCGATATTTTATAAAATACTGTTTAAATTAAGAAAACGTTACAGATAAATCTTTTAGGGCAAAAAATGAGAAATCTGATACTCTGTATCTGGACTATTTTCAATGTTTTATACGAAAGATATGGCCTCACATTATCCTGAGAGATAAAGGGAGTCCTCATTTACAGTGTGTATCAAAAAGGATGAAGAAAACTTACTTGGCTCAAAGTACAAGATAGTAGAAGCACAAATGTCAAGTAAACAGGGGCTCTAAAACGCACACCTTAAGAGCTATAAGATATTCTTGATTTTCAATATTGTAAAAAAAATCACTTCTACTGCAAGCTCTTTGCTTTCCATATTTTGGGAAGTGGTAGTATGGACCAAAATAAGGAAAAAAATTTCCACTAAACACGTGTTCTAAAATGCATACCTTAAAAGTAATGAGCACTTGTTCATTAGAAGAGTTGTGTTCCAAAGTACCGAAGATGTCTCAGCAATTCACAATTAAGTGCCAGGCAGAGGTTTCATAAGCCACCTTAAAATTACTGCTCTACCCTTACAGTGTAGAACAGCACGCTGGGAAAACACACACTTACATCTTCCGCGCGAGCTCTGATTTTTCCTACTTTATTACCATGGTCAGTCCTCCTTACGTAAATGGGCGCGAAAAAAAAATTGTTACAATCAGAGGAGAAAGTTGGTGATTGAAATTTAATGAGAAGATTATGGCGTAGCGAAAAACGCATTTGTTTTAATGATTGCCACCCCAAGTGTAGTACCATATCCGGTGGCACTCTCTTCCCAATTTGGCGACAGTGCAAACCAGCGGCCCTTTTTTCATCTTCTACTTTGCTTCATTTTTACTGTTGCCAGCTCATTACTGCAATCTGAACGCAACAGAACTGATCTAAAGGAAAGTTAAATCATTCGCAATGAGAAATAAGACATTTAAGCTGCCACACGTAACAAACGCACCAAACTTTGTTACATATCACTGCCTAACGCTGGTGAGCTGCAGAACAACACTTCATAGAAAAAGGAGGAGATAATGTGGTGATTGGATAGGTTCTTCCATTTTTTCGTTGATTGCCTCGTTATCAACGTAGCGGATGACAGTTCCAGTACTACTGTATCTTAATGAGATTTGGATGTGGAAGGAGTTCAGAGAATATCACACGAATGGCTGTAAGTAGTATCCCCAATGACTTCCATATTTAACTATACGGTGAATTACCTTCACTGCGCTCCTATGTCACACATAGCTTACGCAGAAATATTAGGGTGTGGGTTGAGTTTAAGTTATAAACTTTCATCAACTTTCATCACTCTTATTTCTGTAATTATGTGACGGATGCTATGTTAGCTAAGATACTATCTTTGCTGAAAACGAGAGCTAAAGTGCTCGGCCCGGCTCTTAAAAAATCGTATTGCCGAAGTTGCACCGTATATTATTTCATTCTGTTTAAACATTTAAATTACATTCGAAACTCGTCTTTTTTTATGTCTTAACTGCCACTGTTCACATCACTGGAGCTTATCTGAACAAGCTGGCTAGCCAGTGCTGTCCAAGTTAAATTCGATGGAAAAGCTGTTGCGTCGTATAATCACCGAACCGATGTGCACGAAACGCACAGCATAGTGCATAGCCTTATTATATCGTACTTGACTCTACTGAAGACAGCTTGTCTTCTGCTCCACTTGAAACTAAATCCAATGAGACTCCATCAAGCGTGGTAGAGTACGTTGTGTGATACTAATATTTTTTTTATTCTTAATATGAACACTGCCTAATAGTAATGATCCTTAGAACATAATTTAGTTCTATGACCGCAACTCAACTATTTTTACCCGTCGAAAATTAAGTTTTAGCCGTTAGTGGGTAACTACCTCCAAGTTGGGAACCGCAGAGCCCCTCTACGTGGGACGTTAAAAAGAATAGCTTATAATGGTCGATCAGCTCCTAGAAGCTCCACATGTCTTTAATCAGTGCCAAGCGATGCTGGAGGGGATGTAAAGAGTGACTACAGACGAGTGATTTGGAATTATGAATCACGCAGTCACCTGTTGACAATCTGACGCACAGTACTTGATTTGGCGAATGTTTTGAGAAACTTATCTGCCGTCATGTGTAGTGCGGTGGTGGTGGTGGTAGGTTACTATGGGATCAAACTGCTGAGGTCATCGGTCCCTAAGCCTACACACTATTTAACCTAGCTTAAACTACCTTACACTAAGGACAACGCATGGAAATGTGCCCGAGGGAGGCTACCTCCCGCGGCTGTAGAATAGCAACAATAAAGTACAGAGGAGGCAGTGTTACGTTATCGGGTTATTTTCGTGTTTACGTATGGTCCCTTGATTGCCCTTACGTAATACTGTAATTGTGGTCGGTGTGAACGGATATGTCTACATTTTACAACATTGTGCAGTCAGGACAGGAGACGAAAGTTTGGAGACGATGATTGTTTCAACATGACAAGGCCACTTGTCGTCAAGTAGCATATCTGAGGCAATGATCTGTAAATAATATCATTTTGGAAATAGATTGGCCTACTCAGAGTCCCTACCTAAAGTCAATGGAACACATCTGCGATGAGCTGGGCGTCGGCTTCGTTCCAGATATAGAGCGTCTAGCTACCGTGCCTTATCTGGTTTCGGTCACCATTCCACCATTCTCAAACATTTTACTGAAAGAGTCACCAGCAGAGTTCAACCGTCATAAAACTGGAGCGTGAGAACATTTGGCGTACATGTGTAGATGCCATGTACAATTGATTAGGTGGTCTGCAACAGAAGAGAACTTTCACATACAGAAGGCATTATAAACTAGCACACTACACTATGCAGTGTAATGCAACGTAACACGTTAAATAAACTAAACAAAGAATATGGTACAAAGGAACGAAAAGTTAAAAAAAATTACAAACATACTCACACACACACACACACACACACGTGCACAGAGGTAGAGAGAGAGAGAGAGAGAGAGAGAGAGAGAGAGAGAACAGAGACAAAGATTGTGGGAGGGATGGAAAGAGGAAATTCAAATTCTCAATCGGCTTGATAAAAAAAATACTACCTTAAGCATGGTATCTTCTGAAGTGCAAGATTTAAATTTTCCTTAAATCCCGTATCTTGTTTGCTTATATTTCCATCACGGATGAGGGCAGATACTACGAATTGCAAAATATTTTTGCACTACAAAATTACGTTTATATAAGAAGTGAGCAGCTAACTTGCAAGTAACGTCGTTAAGTTGCAGATGGCAAGCTACTGGCTGGGAACAATTCAGAGAAGGTCCTACAGAAACCTAAATATTACAAAATATGGCAATAATCACCACAGATCAAGCTTTCACTCTTAATTTTCTCAGAACAATTTGTCGACAAAATATCTCAAAACGTTATAGAACAGAATAAAAGTACTCACTGATGATGGGACAAAGGTGCTGAAACAGGTCTGTGCATTTTTAAACAATAGTTGTTTCCATCACAAGCGGCTCTGAGTTCCTGTTAATGGGTTATCGCTATCACATATTATTGATGTTGTAGTAATGGTGGTATTGAATCCGAAGACTTTTTGATGATGATCTCTGTACCAGTCTGTTCTTCGAAAGACTCTACGTGTCTGCATAACTATTGCAACATCAATCCATTTGACCCTGCTTAATACAGTCGTGCATTGGTCTCCCTCTGCAATTTTCACCCCTACACTCCCCTCCATTTCCAAACTAACTATTCCTTGCTGTCCCACGACATTTTCTGTAAATGGAGCCCAACATAATCAACATTTGCCACAAATTCTTCTGTACATGTTTCAGTGTATTACTTCTTCACTACCTATCTAATGCATTCATCGAAATCTTGATTATTCTTCGGCATCACTACATTAGAAAGCATCTGATCCATTCTTTCCTTTGTTGCTGATAGTACATTTTTAATGTCTATACAAGGCAAAACACTAAATTAATGCGTTCAGTTAGGACTTCCTAAAGTGGCCTATGGAACACTAATTTCGACCAAAAACTTTTGTTGTATTACATGTTATGTCTTATGTATAAAGGATGTGTCACCTAACGTTACCGCTGGATATATTTCGTAAACCACATCAAATACTGACGAACCGATTCCACAGACCGAGCGTGAGGAAAGGGGCTACTGTAATTGTTGAATACAAACAATACAAAAATGCACGGAAGTATGTTTTTAACAGAAACCTACGTTTTTTAAAATGGAACCACGTTAGTTTTGTTAGCACATCTGAACATATAAAGAAATACATAATCTGGGCCGTTTGTTGCATTGTAAAATGTTAGTTACATCCGGAGATATTGTAACCTAAAGTTGACGCTTGAGTACCACTCCTCCGCTGTTCGATCGTGTGTATCGGAGAGCACTGCAACATACATCGCGTTTCTACATAATAATCTGCCAACGTTGCTCGAAACCGTCTTACTGGAAACGCGTCGACGTAGGTTGTATCAGCATGATGGTGCACCTGCACATTCCGCAACTAACACTAGGCTGACCCTTGACAGGATATTCGACGGGCGTTTCAGAGGACGTGGAGGACGCATAATTTGGTCAGCCTGTTCTCCTGATCTTACACCTCTGGACTTCTTTCTGTGGGGTACGTTAAAGGAGAATGTGTACCGTGATGTGCCTACAACCCCAGAGGATATGAAACAACGTATTGTGGCAGCCTGCGGCGACATTACACCAGATGTACTGCGGCGTGTACGACATTCATTACGCCAGAGATTGCAATTGTGTGCAAATGATGGCCACCACATTGAACATCTATTGGCCTGACATGTAGGGACACACTCTATTCCACTCCGTAATTGAAAACGGAAACCCGTGTGTACGTGTACCTCACCGCTCATGGTAGTGTACATGTGTGTCAGTGAAAAAGACCAATAAAAAGGTGTTAGCATGTGGACGTAATGTGCTGTTCCAGTCTCTTCTGTACCTAAGGTCCATCACCGTTCCTTTTGGATCCCTACGTAATTCGGTGCTCTCCGATACACACGATCGAACAGTGGAGGAGTGGTACTCAAGCGTCAACTTTAGGTTACAATATCTCCGGATATAATTAACATTTTACAATGCAACAAACGGCACTGATTACGTATTTGTTTATATGTTCAGATGTGCTAACAAAACTAACGGGGTTCCATTTTTAAAAAACGTAGGTTTGTGTTAAACAACATACTTCCGTGCATTTTTGTATGGTGTGGATTAAACAATTACACTAGCCCCTCTCCTCACGTTCGGTCTGTGGAATCGGTTCGTCAGTATTTGATGTGGTTTACGAAATATATCCAGCGGTAACGTTAGGTGACTCACCCTGTATATCCAAACTTACTCGTCAAAGAGGTCACATGAGATAAAAGTGTGAGTTATGCAGTCACGGTGTATCTTGAGAGATGTAAAGTTAATCATATTCTGCAACGCATAATTTACCACAGTACATTGTTGTCAATTAACTGACCTTGAGTCATCAGTCTTCTGACTCTATGAACTTTTCTCGTGTGCCAGCCTCTTCATCTCAGAGTAGCACTTGAAACCTACTTCCTCAATTGTCTGCTAGACGTATTCAAATCTCTGTCTTCCTCTACAGCTTTCGTCCTCTAAACCTCCCTCTGGTACCATGGAGGTCAGCCCTTGGTGTCTTAACAGATATCCTATCATCCTGTCCCTTCTTGTAATCACTGTTTTCCACATATTCCTTTCCTCTCCGATTCTGTGCGGAATCTCCTCATTCCTTACCTTATCAGTCAAACTAATTTTCAACATTTGTATGTAGCACAACATCTCAATACTTCGATTCTCTTCTGTTCCAAATTTCTCACAGTCCATGTCTCGCTACCATGTAATGTTGTGCTCCAAACGTTTATTCTCAGAAATTTCTTTCTCAAATGAAGGACAATGTCTGATATTAGCAAACTTCCCTTGGCCAGGAAGGCCCTTTTTGCTGGTGCTTGTATGCTTTCGAGGACCTCCTTCATCCGTCCTTGATTATTTTGCTACCTAGGTAGCGGAATTCCGTAAGTTCAGCAACTTCGTGACCACCAGTCCTGATGTTAAGTTTCTCGCTGTTCTCATCTCTGCTACTTCTCATTACTTTCCTCTTTCTTCGATTTACTCTCAGTCCATATTCTGTACTTTTTAGACTGTCTATTCCATTCAGCACATCATGTAATTCTTCTCTACTTTCACTCAGGATAGCAATGTTTTCAGCGCATCGTATCATTGATACCCTTCCACTTTGAATTTTAGTTCCACTTCTGAACCTTTATTTTATTTTCATCGTTGCTCCTTCGATGTACAGATTGAACAGTAGGGGGAAAAGACTACATCCCTGTCTTACACCATTTTCAATCCGAGCGCTTCGGTCTTGGTCGTCCACTATTATTACTCAGGTTTTGGCTCTTGTACATAATGTGCATTACCCGTCTCTCCCTATAGCTTACCCCAATTTTTCTCAAAATTTCGAACATCTTGCACCATTTTACGTTGTTGCGCCCTTTTTCTAGGTCGACAAATCCTATGAAAGTGTCTTGATTTTTCGTTAGCCTTTCTTCCATTACTGACCGCAACGTCAGTATTGCTCTCTGTTGCCTTTACCTTTCCTAAAGCCAAACTGATAGTCATCCAACACATCCTCAATTTTCCTTTGCATTTTTCTGTATGTTATTATTGTCAGCAACTTGGCTGCATGAGCTGTTAAGCTGATTGTGCGATAATTCTAACACTTTTTAGCTATTGCAATCTTCGGAATTGCGTGGGTGATATTTTTCCGTGAGTCTTACAGTGTACTGCCAGATCCAGGCATTCCACAGGCCCACGTGAATAGTCTTTTTTGCCCCTTCCCTAATGATTTTAGTAATTCTGATGGAATGTTATCGATCCCTTCAGCCTTATTCGATCTTTAGTCCTCCAAAGCCTTCTTTAATTCTGATTCTAATACTGGGTCCCCTATCTCCTCTAAATGGACTCATGTTTCTTTTCCTATCACATCAGACAAATATTCCTTCTCAGAGAGGTCTTCAGTGAACTCTTACCATCTATCCGCTCTCTCCTCTGCATTTAACAGTGGAATTCCCGTTGCACTCTTAATATTACCGCACTTGCTTTTAATTTCACTGAATGATAATTTGACTTTCCTATATGCTTGGTCAATTTTTCCGACAGTCATTCTTTTTTGATTTCTTCACATTATTCATGCATCCATTACGTCTTAGAATCCCTGCACATCCTATTTATTTCATTTCTCAGCGACTTGTACTTCTTAATCCTGAATTTCCCTGGATACTTTGCACTTCCTCTTTTTATCGATGAACTGAATTATTTGTTCTGTTACCCATGGTTTCTTCGCAGTTACCTTCTCTGTACCTATTTTTTTTCAACTTCTGTGGTTGCTTTTATGAGAGGTGTTCATTCCTCTTCAGCTGTACTGCCTACAAAGTTATTCCTTATTGCTGCATCTAAAGCCTTAGAGAACTTCAATCGTATCTCGACATTCCTTAGTACTTCCGTATCCCTCTTCATTGCGTATTAATTCTTCCTGACTAATCTCTTGAACTTCAGTCTACTCTTCATCACCACCGCATTGTGATTTGAGTCTGTGTCTGGTCCTGGGAACGCCTAACAATCGAGAATCTGATTTCGGAATCTCTGTCTGACCATGATGTAGTCTAGCTGAAAACTTCTAGTATCACCCGGCCTTTTCACAGTATACCTCCTCCACTCGTGATTCTTGAACAGAGTATTCGGGATATTCTTTTCCCTCTGCGTATTGTATTACCCTTTCGATGTCCTCACATACTTTCCGTGTCTCTTCATCTTCAGCTTGCAACGTCGGCGTGTATTCCGGAACAGTCGTTGCTGGTGTTGTTTTGCTGTCTGTTCTGTTAAGGATATCCCTGTAAGTGAATTGTTCACAGTAACACACACTCTGATCTACCTTCCTATTCGTAACGAATGCTACTGCCGTTATACCATTTTCTTTCCTCTGAATCAGAGGCTGAGACGGTTCTGCGACCATGTGGGCTGCAGATTCCTCGACTTGGCAATGGGGTGGTGGGGTTTCGGGTTCCGCTGGATAGGTCGGGAGTCCACTACACGCAACAAGCGGCTACACGGGTAGCAGGGGTTGTGTGGCGTGGGCTGGGCGGTTTTTTAGGTTAGATGGCCTTGGACAAGTACAGAAAGGGCAACAGCCTCAACGGGTGCGGGGCAAAGTCAGGACATGCGGGGACCAAGCAGCAATCGGTATTGTAATTGTTAACTGTCGAAGCTGCGTTTGTAAAGTACCGGAACTTCAAGCGCTGATAGAAAGCACCAAAGCTGAAATCGTTATAGGTACAGAAAGCTGGCTGAAGCCAGAGATAAATTCTGCCTAAATTTTTACAAAGGTACAGACGGTGTTTAGAAAGGATAGATTGCATGCAACCGGTGGTGGAGTGTTCGTCGCTGTTAGTAGTAGTTTATCCTGTAGTGAAGTAGAAGTGGATAGTTCCTGTGAATTATTATGGGTGGAGGTTACACTCAAAAACCGAGCTAGGTTAATAATTGGCTCCTTTTATCGACCTCCCGACTCAGCAGCATTAGTGGCAGAACAACTGAGAGAAAATTTGGAATACATTTCACATAAATTTTCTCAGCATGTTATAGTCTTAGGTGGACATTTCAATTTACCAGGTATAGATTAGGACACTCAGATGTTTAGGACGGGTGGTAGGGACAGAGCATCGAGTGACATTATACTGAGTGCACTATCCGAAAATTACCTCGAGCAAATAAACAGAGAACCGACTCGTGGAGATAACATCTAGGACCTACTAATAAAAAAAAGACCCGAACTTTTAGACTCTGTAAGTGCAGAACAGGGAATCAGTGATCATAAGGCCGTTGCAGCATCCCTGAATATGGAAGTTAATAGGAATATAAAAAAAGGGAGGAAGGTTTATCTGTTTAGCAAGAGTAATAGAAGGCAGATTTCAGACTACCTAACAGATCAAAACGAACATTTCTGTTCCGACATTGACAATGTTGAGTGTTTATGGAAAAAGTTCAAGGCAATCGTAAAATGTGTTTTAGACAGGTACGTGCCGAGTAAAACTGTGAGGGACGGGAAAAACCCACCGTGGTACAACAACCAAGTTAGGAAACTACTGCGAAAGCAAAGAAAGCTTCAATCCAAGTTTAAACGCAGCCAAAACGTCTCAGACAAACAGAAGCTAAACGATGTCAAACTTAGCGTAAGGAGGGCTATGCGTGAAGCGTTCAGTGAATTCGAAAGTAAAATTCTATGTACCGCCTTGACAGAAAATCCTAGGAAGTTCTGGTCTTACGTTAAATCAGTAAGTGGCTCGAAACAGCATATCCAGACACTCCGGGATGATGATGGCATTGAAACAGAGGATGACACGCGTAAAGCTGAAATACTAAACACCTTTTTCCAAAGCTGTTTCACAGAGGAAGACCGCACTGCAGTTCCTTCTCTAAATCCTCGCACAAACGAAAAAACGGCTGACATCGAAATAAGTGACCAAGGAATAGAAAAGCAATTGGAATCACTCAACAAAGGAAAGTCCACTGGACCTGACGGGATACAATTCTACTCTACACAGAGTACGCGAAAGAACTTGCCCCCCTTCTAACAGCCGTGTACCGCAAGTCTCTAGAGGAACGGAGGGTTCCAAATGATTGCAAAAGAGCACCGGTAGTCCCATTCTTCAAGAAGGGTCGTCGAGCAGATGCGCAAAACTATAGACCTATATCTCTGACGTCGATCTGTTGTAGAATTTTAGAACATGTTTTTTGCTCGAATATCATGTCGTTTTTGGAAACCCAGAATCTACTATGTAGGAATCAACATGGATTCCGGAAACAGCGATCGTGTGAGACAAAACTCGCTTTATTTGTTCATGAGACCCAGAAAATATTAGATACAGGCTCCCAGGTAGATGCTATTTTTCTTGACTTCCGGAAGGCGTTCGATACAGTTCCGCACTGTCGCCTGATAAACAAAGTAAGAGCCTACGGAATATCAGACCAGCTGTGTGGCTGGATTGAAGAGTTTTTAGCAAACAGAACACAGCATGTTGTTATCAACGGAGAGACGTCTACAGACGTTAAAGTAACCTCTGGCCTGCCACAGGGGAGTGTTATGGGACCATTGCTTTTCACAATATGTATAAATGACCTAGTAGATAGTGTCGGAAGTTCCATGCGGCTTTTCGCGGATGATGCTGTAGTATACAGAGAAGTTGCAGCATTAGAAAATTGTAGCGAAATGCAGGAAGATCTGCAGCGGATAGGCACTTGGTGCCGGGAGTGGCAACTGTCCCTTAACATAGACAAATGTAATTTATTGCGAATACATAGAAAGAAGGATCCTTTACTGTATGATTATATGATAGCAGAACAAACACTGGTAGCAGTTACTTCCGTAAAATATCTGGGAGTATGCGTGCGGAACGATTTGAAGTGGAATGATCATATAAAATTAATTGTTGGTAAGGCGGGTACCAGGTTGAGATTCATTGGGAGAGTGCTTAGAAAATGTAGTCCATCAACAAAGGAGGTGGCTTACAAAACACTCGTTCGACCTATACTTGAGTATTGCTCATCAGTGTGGGATCCGTACCAGATCGGGTTCACGGAGGAGATAGAGAAGATCCAAAGAAGAGCGGCGCGTTTCGTTACAGGGTTATTTGGTAACCGTGATAGCGTTATGGAGATGTTTAATAAACTCAAGTGGCAGACTCTGCAAGAGAGGCGCTCTGCATCGCGGTGTAGCTTGCTCCCCAGGTTTCGAGAGGGTGCATTTCTGGATGAGGTATCGAATATATTGCTTCCCCCTACTTATACCTCCCTAGGAGATCACGAATGTAAAATTAGAGAGATTAGAGCGCGCACGGAGGCTTTCAGACAGCCGTTCATCCCGCGAACCATACGCGACTGGAACAGGAAAGGGAGGTAATGACAGTGGCACGTAAAGTGCCCTCCGCCACACACCGTTGAGTGGCTTGTGGAGTATAAATGTAGATGTAGATGTTCTGCTGCTGTTGATTTTACACTATACTCACCTGACGAGAAATCCTTGTCTTTTCTCCATTTTACTTTACTGACCCTCTCTGTATCTAGACTCAGCCTTTGCCTTCCCCTTTTCAGATTTTCTAGCTCACCTACCACTTTGAAGCTTCTGACATTCCACACCCTGTCTCAGTCTCTAAGATAAGTGCTCTTAATCAATACAATTTAAAGTTCATGTATACTTGTTCTTAATTTTGTTCAATACAGGTCCGAGCATTACATTAGTTGGTGTTCGTCCTTCTGAACACCCTTCTGTGCCACTGATATTCTCCATCAATGGATATCTTGATGGTGATTTCCATTGTTTCGAAAAATTTCCGTTTGGAAAATAAACCAGTTGTCATTGTGGAAATGCACGCCGCGCAATAATTTTTACATCCTAGGGAAGATACAAAATTCACTGCGTGCCTTATCGGGGAAATACCTGGTATAACACAAAATTTGGTAACTAAGAGAGAGAGCATTTCTGACTTTGTCCTACGTAAAGCGATTGGGCGATGTAATGGATCAAAAATATCTCCTGGAACAACTTTAAGATCATGAACTACTATTCCTAATTTTTATATACAAACTACACCAAATGTATGATAAAATTTGCACTGCCAAATAACAAAAAAGGGCAAATACGTTTGTGTGCTTATAGCTATTGCAAAACAAGTTTCAGTTATCGGTTAAGATACAGTGAAACATAGCATGGAGTGAAGATGAGCAACGTAATATTCTTCGTAATCAACAATAACAACGGGTTTCTAAAAGTATAATTTATTTGTGTAGTAATTTCCCCCGGGAGCGAACAAAACAAGGAAAGTGCAGGCCGGAGAGAAAACCATCACTATCCTTTTTGGAAAGTCATCCGTGCGCTAGTCGACTCAATGGATAGAGTTGTGTCTGTAAATACTTCACCGCTGCGAATGTAATGCAAGTTCATGAGGAAGACAAATCAAGGACAACAGAACTGAAAGAAAAAATATACGATTTGTTATTGTTGGTTTTCAGTGCTACTTGATCACTTGTTATTGTGAACAGCTGTATAGTTTTAATTCATAAAATTAACTGGTGTGTAGGCAGAATCGGTGACGAGAGAATGAGCCTGCAATATAGGAAAATACAATATCTCTGTATTAAAGCTGCCTTAGAAGTAAGAAAAATACTTCTACAAAAGTCTTTTCTATAGTTAAGTTATACTTTCAGAGAAAAGTTTGTAATTTTTTTATGTTACGGGGTCGATTCATTCCTCAAAGTCTAGTAGCCAAAAGAAGCACTTTTTTTATTTGTAAAACGATCAGCTTTGCGAAAGGGTACATACTTGCAACTAGATGTATTTGCAGTTTACGATTCTGTGACATCCAGTTTAGTATGCACAGTGACTGTGCGCGGTAGTAAATAGGGTTGAGCTTGTACTGACCTAGGACGTCCATTAAACTTGCTGGGACGTGCTCTAATGTTAGTCACAGACCAAAAACGGAACACTGCCGACCAAAGCGAGTCATCAGTGTCAACTGTGTTGTTTGTTTTGTGAGCCCACAAAACAAAAGAGCAAAACAATGGAAGCTGTTTGCATCGTACAGACACAAAAGCGATTACGCGCAGATAACGAGGGAACAGACCACAGAGAAAGGCGGCGTATTGATTGAGGCAGTGGACTCGCGGTATGTAGTCAGAAGTAATGCCTCTCGCCAGACAGATCGATTCGGATTTTTAGAAATTTGATAAATTCTCAGTGCCTCGTTTTTGTTTGTAGAATAAGACTAACACAACCATTTTCTATCGTTATCGATATCTAGCTTTTTTGTCATTGTCGAGAATTTATTAAACCGTGAAAATCTTTCACTTTACTCGTACTGAAACAGTGACGACGAAATAACATTTTGCGTGTTAAATCTGTATGTGATACGATGGATCGAAGTGTTAGGACTTAAGAATTACTAAAAAATGTTTTAAATCACGCATATTTACTTCAGTATTAAGTACCTGCATTATGTCTTTGACGCTGGATTCATGCAATTCCATTATGATGTTTCTTTCGTAGAGGCAAGGAACAAATAAATACACAGATAGAAAGAAACATAGCAACCAATGCTACGATAATTGAGGAACAGAAAAGTATGGCAGCCTAATGAAAACAATACTTTTTTCATTTAGATTCTACAGATTTTAGTAACCAAGATGAAATAGAAATGATTTAAAAAAGATACTTATAGGAATTACAAGTTCTTAGAAAACAAAGGAAAGAGAAATAAGTGCAGTAACGTCAATATTAAAGAAAATGGGCAAATCTCCGGGAACTGGAAATAGGAAGATGTTGAAGTATTTATACATAAACAAATGCAATCTGGTACACTGTAATCTCCCCCAACATTTTTCTCGTAATATTGCGACACATATAATTTGAAAACAATCGTGTGTCGTGATAGACAACTTAAAAACAGATCACTTATGACAGAATGACGACACTACGTACCTACTTCACGTGACGTGCCTCTAATTAAACGCCACATAAAACTAGTAACCACTGATTACAAAGCTCGTCTGAAATAAATGATGATGCCTAATGACTTAATTTATTGAACGTGTAGCGACACAACATGCCTAAAAGTGTCATTCTACTCCACACTGACATCATTTGCATAAGAAAGCCTTATTGTTACAGAGGAACGACAGTCCGTTTATGTCGGTTCAGTCAGAATATCGTAAGTTCGGGTACAAGAAATTCCATGCACCGCTATCCATAGTAGGATTCCCGCGAACTGCATAAGCAGACGTCCGGCCCTGTAAAATAAAATCTGCTCATCGAGAAGAATTATCCTAGTTATATTCCTGACTAACCTTTGTTGTTGCTGTTGTTGTGGTCTTGAGTCCTGAGACTGGTTTGATGCAGCTCTCCATGCTACTCTATCCTGTACAAGCTTCTTCATCTACCGGTACCTACTGCACCCTACATCCTTCTGAATCTGCTTAGTGTATTCATCTCTTGGTCTCCCTCTACGATTTTTACCCTCCACGCTGCCCTCGAATACTAAATTGGCGATCCCTTGATGCCTCAGAACAAGTCCTACCAATCAATCCCCTCTTCTAGTCAAGTTGTGCAACAAAATCCTCTTCTCCCCAATTATATTCAATACCTCCTCCTTAGTTATGTGATCTACTCATCAAATCTTCAGCATTCTTCTGTAGGACCACATTTCGAAAGCTTCTATTCTCTTCTTGTCCAAACTATTTATCGTCCATGTTTCACTTCCATACATGGCTACACTCCATACAAATACTTTCATGAACGACTTCCTGACACTTAAATCTATACTCGATGTTAACAAATTTCACTTCTTCAGAAACGCTTTCCTTGCCATTGCCAGTCTACATTTTATGCCCTCTCTACTTCTACCATCATCAGTTATTTTGCTCCCCAAATAACAAAACTCCTATACTACTTTAAGTGCCTCATTTCCTAATCTAATTCCCTCGGCATCACCCGACTTAATTCGACTACATTCCACTATCCTCGTTTTTCTTTTTTTTTATTTTGTTCATCTTATATCCTCCTTTCAAGACATAGTCCATTTCGTTCAACTGCTCTTCCAAGTACTTAGCTGTCTCTGACAGAATGACAATGTCATCGGCGAACTTCAAAGTTTTTATTTCTTCTCCATGGATTTTAATACCTACTCCAAATTTTTCTTTTGTTTCCTTTACTGCTTGCTCATATATACAGACTGAATAACATCGGGAAGAGGCTACAACCCTGTCTCACTCCCTTCCCAACCACAACTTCCCTTTCGTGTCCCTCGACTCTTATAACTGCCATCTCGTTTCTGTACAAATTGTAAATAGCCTTTCGCATCCCTGTATTTTACCCCTGTCACCTTTAGACTTTGAAAGAGAGTATTCCAGCCAACATTGTCAAAAGCTTTCTCTAAGTCTACAAATCCTAGAAAAATAGGTTTGCCATTCCTTAATCTATTTTTTAAGATAAGTCGTAGGGTCAGTATTGCCTCACGTGTTCCAACATTTCTACGGAATCCAAACATAACTTCCCCGAGGTTGGCTTCTACCAGTTTTTTCATTCGTGTGTAAAGAATTCGCGTTAGTATTTTGCAGCTGTGAGTTATTAAACTGATAGTTCAGCAATTTTGACATCTGTCAACACCTGCTTTCTTTGGGATTGGAATTATTATATTCTTCTTGAAGTCTGAGGGTATATTGCCTGCATCATGCATCTTACTCACCAAATGGTAGAGGTTTGTCTGGACTGGCTCTCCCAAGGCCGTCAGTAGTTCTAATGGAATGTTGTCTTCTCCCGGGGCCTTGTTTCGACTCTTGTCTTCCAGTGCTCTGTCAAACCCTTCACGCAGTATCACATCTCCCATTTCATCTTCATCTACATCCTCTTCCATATCCATAATAATGTCCTCAAGTACATCGCCCTTGTATAGACCATCTATACACTCCTTCCACTTTTCTGCTTTCCGTTCTTTGCTTACAACTGGGTTTCCATCTGAGCTCTTGATATTCATACAAGTGGTTCTCTTTTTTCCAAAGGTCTCTTTAATTTTCCTGTAGGCATTATCTATCTTACCCCTAGTGAGATAAGTCCCTACATCCTTACATTTGTCCTCTAGCCATCCGTGCTTAGCCATTTTGCACTTCCTGTCGATCTCACTTTTGAGACGTTTGTATTCCTTTTTGCCTACTTCATTTACTGCATTTTTATATTTTCTCCTTTCCTCAATTAAACTGAATATTTATTCTGTTACCCAAGGGTTTCTACTAGTCCCCGTCTTTTCACCTACTTGATCCTGTGCGACCTTCACTACTTCATCCCTCAAATCTACCCATTCTTATTCTACTGTATTTCTCTCGCCGATTCCTGTCAAGTATTACCTTATGCTCCCCTGAAACTCTGTACAACCTCTGGTGTAGTCAGTTTATCCAGGTCCCATCTCCTTAAATTCCCACCTTTTTGCAGTTCCTTCAGTTTTAATCTACAGTTCATAACGAATAGATTGTGGTCAGAGTCCACATCTGCCCCTGGAAATGTCTTACAATATAAAACTGGTTCCTAAATCTCTGTATTACCATTACGTAATCTAAATGATACCTTCTAGTATCCCCAGGCTTCTTCCATGTATACAATCTTCTTTCATGTCTCTTGAACCAAGTGATAGTTATGATGAAGTTGTGCTCTCTGCTAAATTCCACCAGGCGGCTTCCTCTTTCATTTCTTTCCCCCAATCCATATTCTCCTCTTATGTTTCCTTCTCTCCCTTTTCCTACTATCGAATTCCTGTCACGCATGACTATTAAATTTTCGTCTCCTTTCACTACCTGAATAATTTCTTTTATCTCATCATATGATTCATCAATTTCTTCGTCATCTTCGGAGCTAGTTGGCATATAAATTTCTACTACTGTAGCAGGCATGGGCTTCGTGTCCATCTTGGCCACAATAATGCGTTCACTGAGCGGTTTGTAGTAATAATAATGAGCGTATGGCATTGGTGGCCGGGAGACCCCTCGCGGGCCGGTTCGGCCGCCGCTCTACAAGTTCTTTAACGCCACTACAGCGAATTGCGAGTGTGAGGATGAAATGATGATGAAAAACACACAACACCCAGTCATCTCGAGGCAGAGAAAATCCCTAACCCCGCCGTGAATCAAACCCGCGTCCCCGTTCACAGGAAGCGAGAATGCTGCCGCAAGACCCCGAGCCACGGACGCTGTTTGTAGTAGCTTACCCGCACTCCTATTTTTTATTCATTATTAAACCTACTCCTTCATTACCCCTATTTGATTTTTTATTTATAACCCTGCATTCACCTGACCAAAAGTCTTGTTCTTCCTGCCACCGAACTTCACTAATTCCCACTATAACTGACTTTAACCTATCCATGTCGCTTTTTAAATTTTCTAACCTACCTGCCCGATTAAGGGATCTGACATTCCACGCTCCGATCCGTAGAACGCCAGCTTTCTTTCTCCTGATAACGACGTCCTCTTGAGTAGTCACCACCCGGAGGTTCGAATGGGGGACTACTTTACCTCCGGAAATATTTTACCCAAGAGGACGTCATCATCATTTAATCATACAATAAAGCTGCATGCCCTCGGGAAAAATTACGGCTGTAGTTTCCCCTTGCCTTCAGCCGTTTGCAGTACCAGCACAACAAGGCCATTTGGTTAGTGTTACAAGGCCAGATCAGTCAATTATCCAGACTGCTGCCCCTGCAACTACTGAAAATGCTGCTGCCCCTCTTCAGGAACCACACGTTTGTCTGGCCTCTCAACAGATACCCCTCCGTTATGGTTGCACCTACGGTATGGCTATGCCCCATCAACGGCAAGCGCCATGGTTCACGGGGAGGGGGGGACTAAACTTTATATACATAAAATAACAAATAACTGCCTAAAATATCACATCTTAACTTTCGGTGTCCATTCGACTAAAAGTTTACTCATCTGTTTTCGACTTCTAACCCGATACCACTGCTGGCCCGATGTGCCCTTTACTTCCAGCACTGCCGGCGCGGGATGACTAGGCCTCCCTCCACCGTAAGACACGGGTAACTAAAACGAAACAATTAAGAGTCGCACCAGCCAGTGCACACTATGTCAAAGACTACAACTCTTAAGAACACCGTATTATTACATTTCCATCCACCGCCGTTACCAAAATTTGGGAAGTTAATTCAGAAAATGAAGAAAGAGACTCCCATAGCTGTGAAGAAATGTTAATAGTCACTCACACATATACCTTCATTTATCCACGCCTACACCTAAAAATGATTCGATCCCAATATTGTGTCAATTTCAGAATGGATAGGTGGTACATAAACGTATGATACACAGGGAAATAAATCGACAAACATCTTGGTCAAAAGAGAAGAAAATATGAAACTTACTTTTTTTAGTTCATTTCCAGGGTTCCGTACCTCAGTCGTTAAGAGCGGAAAGTTATAGCATTGGTGGGCAGCAGGTGACCCGCGGTCCGCCTCGGCCTCGCCGCTTCTTTCAGTCCGACCTGAAGAAGAAATTGCAGGTGAGCGTACTCTCAAACACACGTGTTTTGAGGCATAGTTTGTTCACGTAGCGTGTAGGGAAAAGGGTTCCATTCTCAAAGGTACGTTAACCCACCAACATTAACGTGACTGAAGCCACAATTTTTCATTCGTGCGCCAGATGTGTTCCTGTCGCTTCGTCTCCAGGTGGCCCACGATCATAAGTATGTGAATCAGGTCCGCGGGTCACAATGCTTGCCCATGCCTGCCATATGGGACCACTTTGTTGTTCGTCTGTCTGTCCGTCACTCTGTATCGTCGTCCAAATGTTAAGACATCTTTTTCTCAGGAACAGATTGACGTATTAAGTTGAAATTTTTCACAATTTAAGGTTTACGGCCCCATGGTGGTGTAACAGATTTAAGCCTCTAAGTCAATACAATCAAAAGATATGGAGATTGATGTCACTTATTTTAATACTTGAAAACTCACTTATCAAAACATTTAAGGTACTTCCATCGACCTAGAATAATGAAGTTTGGCAGGCAGCAAGGTTTAAGAATAAAAGTAAAGGAAAAATATCCGAAAATTGTGAACTTAGTTACACAAAAAGGTCTTTTAGAGTTTTTATCCGACTATCTATCAAAAGTCCGTTTTTTCCTCAGGAACGGGTAGACGTATCAAATTCAAATTTTTGTGACATGCTAGGGTCTCCGTTACCTTGGCGGTGTACAAAATTAAGCTTGTAAGTAGATGGAATGAAAAGATGCTGCCGTTTTTACACTTCCGTACTCGAAAACTCACTCATCAAAACGTACAGGGGACTTCCCACTGATTTACAATCATAAAATTTGGCACGAAGCATGGCTTCACGGTACAAATAAAAGAATTCGAACTTCTTTAATTTGTAATTATTCCATACAAATTTTTTCGTTATTCGTTACAAGACTCTCTGTCCGTCCAAGAGGCAAGACCTCCTTTGTCAGGTAGTACAACAGCAAATGCATAATTGCACTGAAACTTTAAACTTAAAATCTCCTCGAAAGCCTCGAAATTCCCGCGACCAATAATTTGTTATGATTGATATCGATAATATCAAGAATGGCCGAGATTCTTGATTACCGGAATGGATGAACTACCAACATACATAACTAAGTTCCTACGGGACATTCAGAGCGCGAGTCCTATTGGTACTTGGCCACTTTTCCTCCTCCAACACCAAATGCCATTGAAGAGAAAAGTGTCTATACGTTCATAAAAATTATATGCATATCTTTCCCATTTCAGAATTACTAGTTATTAAGCACCTCAGTTTTCACCTTGCAATCATGTTAACTGAAGTGTAAGGTAACTGTGAATTACTCACGAGCACATGGAGAATCGTAAGACTACACGTAATATATGGCGCCATTTTCTCAAAATGGTGGTAATCTGAAACGACTAAAGTTTTACTAATAAGATATTTGAGGAAGATATGCACAAGAAACTTGTACCATCTTAGCACATTATCCTTCGATGGGACGAGAATAATTTTATTGTATAATGCACAGGCAGACAAACGTTGCAAGCGACCCGTGAACGCACAGCGCTGCACTTGGAAATTTGATCGCGTGCAAGCTTGTACTGTGTCCCGAGGCACGGCGACAGGCCCTTGGGTTGTGGCACTATAGTAATGGCCTTGGACGCTGAAACTGACGAAAGGTGATCTTAGTGTACATTAGGAAACAAACAACAAAAATTGCTGTGACAATCAAAGAAAAAATTATAGGAAAGTGATTGTTTAACGTCATTTAAAATTAAATGGTAGTATCGGTTTTCCTTTATGCAGATTAATGAAAGTGCAAACATTTTTGTACGTGGCCCTATACTCGCTACTCAGCAGGAGTTTGGCGTAGAACGCGGTTATAACATACTTCACAAGGATGAGCATGGCTTCATTTCTAGTTGTGAATGGTTGGGAAAATTAACTGAGCTTTAAAAGAGCGGTCGGACGACACCTAAAAAATCTGAAGTAAGTTGGTTTTGTCACGAGAGGTCGACAGTAACCCTTCGAATTGTCCGTCATCTAAGTGATGCCATATTTTATGTGGCACCGTTTCCAGTTTTTCACATGGCACCAGTGACAGCCCAGCGGTACGTTCAAATTACAAGATTGCATTTAACATAATAGGAGCTGGAAAACCGTATGCTGATCGCGAGTGCAAAAAAGCGTGCATGAATGAAGCTGCCGATCTTTTTGCCCACCGAATCCTAATTAGTTTAGAGAAAGCAGCCTTTCTCGGCAACCTATACGTCGTTGCATAAGTACCACGAGTAACATTTGCCGACAGTCAATAAGTAAAGTGCAAGACTTATTTGCGTTTTCCACCTCTCTTTTTAAGTCCCTGGATATTTTATATACTGCATAATTAGTGATTTATGTCCAACGCATGTACGCTGAATCTGTAAAAACTAAGAAAAATTTGTACATTATATCTTCAAAGGGACATCCTAGAAGGCGCAGAACAATACATTAATTCCATTGGGTATTTCGTCTCACTGACACGAAAGGGAATCAGATGGAATTGGTTGAGTCCATAGTGAAGAATCCCCAGCACACGGAAGAATCATTTTACTGCATTCACCGCATGTTGCACCAAGATGCATTCTGTGCAAAAGCGGCAAAATTCTACAGTCATGCAAGTGCTTATACAGATGGTCAATTATTTGAGATTCCATAGTTTGAATAATCATGTACTGAAAAGAATATTTGAACTTATACTGCTAATAAATCAGTTTTTAAAGAACAAAAATCTGTATGTCCCCAAATTGCAAGATCCAGAGTGGGTTGTCCACTTTTAGTTTTTGTGGATATGGCGTATAAACACCTTGTACAATTACTTGCAAAGTAAAAACCAATCAATTAGTGACATGTTAAAAAAAGTGAACCTTTCAGCAGCAAGCTCGCCCGGTGGGAAAGACAGCTTCCATAAGAGAAGGTAGCACTTTTCACTACTCTGTCTTTCACCCACAGCCCAGTTACGAGGGGTGCGTTTCTCCACCTACTATAGTAAAAGAGACATCAACACACTTGAGGCTATATTAAATCCATATCAAGCTTTGGAGCTGCTTTCGATACCATTTGCTATTTATTTAGTACACATTCATCAGAACTTGCTATTGGAATTAATTCATAAATATTGCAAACCTTATCTGAGAGACAAGTTCTTTTCTGCAAGAGCTTCAACAGAATTTTATCTAAACTTTCACAGCAAGAGTTTCCTCGTCTTCACTATGAAGCCTCGAAAATAATATCAACGTTTGGCTCGACATACGGCTGTGAGATCTTTTTTCTGTTTTGAAAAGTAATAAATAAATCACGATTAAACCCACGCAATACGCACGTATAGTGGTATGTTACAAATTATTGTTCCATAAACATCCGCACTATATGTCGGGGTCGCACAAAGTGCTTCAAGCATGCAGTAAGGCAATGGAATCCAGCTGGAACAGGCTTGGCTAGTCTTTGGAGTGGCAACAACGGAGTCGAAAGGCCAGTTCATAAAGCCCAATTTTGGTTGTTAAGTGTTCGTAGAAGAATACGTATCATTTGTTCAAATGGGTTTAAGAGATTATCTGCATTGTTTGGATGCTTTTGATGTTAGAACTCCATTAACAACTTATAAGTCAACGGCTAATTAAAAGAGACTTTATGTTAAAGCTGAGCGAGGAGCTACAGACAGTAATAAAAAGAGTATTACAAATGAATGTGCAAGAATAACAAGAACCTCTTCCACAACATGCCTCAAGAAAATATTGTTCTTACTGCCACTACCGCAAGAAAAGGAACGAATGACAACAGTTTACTGTGTCGTTTGTAACAATCCAGTATGCAGCGAACATGAGTAAAAGATGTGTGTTGATTGCCCATAATGATATCGTGTCTGATTTCATCATTACACAGGGTAAACATTAATAAAATCGACAAATTGCATCGACGGATGCCTCACTGGAGATTGGGAAAAACGGTCCTATGAACATGAGCTCGGAAACGCATCGTTGCCATGGTACATGGCGCCGACGAGTGACAGCTCCTCTGACCCCCACGTGTCACGCGTTCCTTCTGTGTTGCAAGTTTGACTGACGCAGCGTACCGTAAGTAGCAGAATGCTACGATATTCATGTCGGGAGGAACCTGGGAAGCTGTTTGTGCACGGCCAAGCAGATGGGAACGGTCGAGAGGCAAAACGGCTATAGCAAAACACAAATATCCTGGCAGACAATAACCGCATCACTGAACATGTCAACCCTTTTTTAGGCGTTTGTTGTGATCATGGGTCCTTTCAGCACACGAACGTGCAGGGAGACGACGGACTGTGTGTGCACCAGATCTGGAGGATGAGGTTCTACAGAATATTGAGACGAACCCTAGTACAAGTTCTAGGCAAGTGACCTGCCAACACAGTGGAAGCCAAAGTACGCTTACGTGTATCCCGTATCACAACCGCAAGTAGCCAGATCATCTTCAGTCCCACGTAGGTCACTTTGACATCTGTGGTGACGCGGATGCGGTGCAGTTCTGTACTATGTTCTGGGCCGATTTGTTGTAGTTGCATGTACAACATCCGTTTCCTCCATTTTCAGTCAGGAATCCGTCCTGCAGTTTTTCTGTATTATTAATTTTCACACTGTATAAAAAAACTGTGATTTCCATTACATTCTCATTTGATATCTAAATGAAAATCTGCACTCAGTCTGTCCTCTTTTTCATACAAAAAAAAAGGTTAAAGTATGTATCATTGTCGTCCATTGTTTGAAAAGTGATTTTGTGTAATACGCATTCAAACCAGTAATAAGTGTATAAATATGTCACGAATATAATCCAGTTAAGGATCTACATGTACATTTTACGTATCTTTAGTATTTGGTGTACGTAAAGACGCGTTAGTGTTCTAGCATTAAGAACCTAAGTCAATGATGAAAATTTACGTAACTGTTTGCTTTTGTCTGTATGTGTCAATTTGGTACCGGACATTAACATCTCTGTAAATTCGGCCGCACGGGATTAGCCGAGCGGTCTAGGGTAGCTGCAGTCATGGACTGTGCGACTGGTCTCGGCGGAGGTTCGAGTCCTCTCTTGGGCATGGGTGTGTGTGTTTGTCCTTAGGATAATTTAGGTTAAGTTGAGTGTAAGCTTAGGGAATGAAGACCTTAGCAGTTAAGTACCATAATATTTCACACACATTTGAACTTTTTTTCTGTAAATTCGACGTGTGATAATGAAAAAAACTAAACACTCTTCGAAATCATAATTTCTTTTCAGCTGTCTTAATGAATCCTGCAACCTCATTTAATACTGCAACCTAGGACGCACATAACATATAAAAAATTAAATGCATTACGAAAGAAGAAAGAGCGTAAAGAAGATGAAAGAGTGGAGATGGTGGGGAAGATTGGGAAGAGAGTGAAGTAGACGCTCTCATAGTTACCTGATCGCGTGAAAATGCCGAAGTCCTGCCTGCCCCTGGTATTATGCCACATGTCACTGCACACAAGCGGAAATAAATACCTAAAAGATGAACAGAATGTCACAACGATATGGGTGTTACCAGAGATCAAGTTCCCTAGCCAGAGAGACGTCAATTAGAGAAATTACAGTACGATAGAAAGATAAATATGGATTTGTACTTAATAACCATCTTGAGAGAAAGTAATACAGGTTATGACCAGTTTTCATAAGGAAAACACTACGCTAACAGAAGTACAACTGGCTTTTTTTCTTTATCACACAGCCCTTAAGACAACACGGATACGCTTTAACAAGTAAATGGAACGGCTTATCAAGGCTTCCCGCCGCTACCTGTTGTGTTTGTTTGGCCAGGTGCTCATTCTCTGCGCATCGCTGCGGGTCCTCCACCATTCCAACGGAAAGCGACCCCCCCCCCCCCCCCCGCCTGGCGCGGCTGGGACTGTTTCGCGGACACTGGCACAGGCAAAGTCGCTGACCTGGCTGTAAGAGAGAATAGCTGGAAGTGAGAATTCGATGACTGTGCAACCCTCCTGCGCTGTGTTCCTCCGTTCACCCACAAGAGCCAGTGCTATCGAGGCATACCCTGACCCAATGAATGTGCTAATTTGGACGGGAAACTAAACACGCGCAAAATGGAAGAAGAAGGTAGTTTACAATCATGTGTCACTGCCAAGCTTCATAAAACTTGGACTATTCATAGAAAAAATTGCTAAAGTGTAATACCGATGGTACCTGAAATTCGCAGAGACCAACTAAAATTACCCACTTTTTCAAAGAAAATAATTACACTAAAACACGAGATGCTATTAATAGTTCCCACAACGAAACTGTGAACTGAATTCTGGAAGAAATCCAAAGCCATTCTGGTCTTATGTAAAGCACACCAGTGGCAAGGCACAATGAATACTCTCACAGCGCAAAGGGAAGCGAAAGTAATCAATGGCAGGGCCACTAAAGTGGAAGTACTAAATACAGCTCTCCGAAATTCATTCACCACAGAAGACGGATCTACTATCCATGAATTCGAATCAAGAACTGCTGCCAACACGAGATAATTGGATGTAGATGTCCTCGGTATAAAAAATCAATATGAACCGCTCAATAAAGGCAAGTCCTTCCGACCAGATTGTATACTTGAAACGTCCCCTTAGAAAAATTTATACAAGACTGTGCTTATCCTGACACACAATATTTTTAGCGGAACGCAATCTGACTTTCAAAAATCCCTACAAAAGAATGGCCCTGACTAACATTAACCTATACGTTTCACCAATCACTTACCTCACAACAATCTTGGTTACTCGAACTACTGCAATACGGCGAGCGCCACTACTGCCAGCTAAATAAAAGATTCAAACTACGGAAGGCACTAACTACTGATAGGCATAGTTAGCAAATGAAAGATTTTAATAGAGAACAAACAATGTATTTACCTTAATAGTCATCAAAAGTCATAATATATATAGTAGTTCATGACATCCACTCTTACAAATTTCAAAACTCCGCCATTTCTCTCCGAACATCCACCACTGCTGGCGGATCACCTCCAACTGCGCAACGCTACGCGCTGTTCACATCCAGCTGCCGCTGCCCAACACTACAATGGCAGACAACAATGCAAACTAGCCACAGACTGCACACAGCACAGCCAGTGATTTTCATACAGAGCGCTACATAACGTTGCCAATAAGAAAATATAAACAGCCTACTTACATAGCCCGCATGCTCCCCACAAAAAATTTTACTAATTGTTTTGGGCACTGGACAATGCAGATTTGAAAAAATTTTTCATAATTACAATAACAAAGATATCAAATGCACACACTTATTGATACAATGTTGGTGAAAAGCTAAAATTTTCTCACAGTCCATAAAGACAGTCCTGATCATTCATCACAGGAAAATTGCAGTAATTTTTTTTTCAAAGTCTGAGCAGTAAAAGAAAATTCACACGGAAGTAGTGGATTTCCATGCTGTCTTGAAGAAGTAGTGTTGTCCTTTCCACGGAATGACAGTGTTGACTCGACATGCAGACAGGTAATGGGCCACAACAGAGCAAACCCACAGCAGAGTCAGTCGAAATTTTGAAGAGTATTGGTAGGTAGGTCATCACAGAGCAGACCCACTGTAGTCCTGGTAGAGATTACGGTATTGGTGGGCCACCAGAGGTGAAGACCCACTGAAGTCCTTGTAGAAATAATGGTATTGGTAGGCCATCAAAGATGCAGACCCACTGCAGTCCTTGTAGAAGATGGTGGGCCATCAAAGATGCAGACCCACGGTAGTCCTGGTAGAGACAGCCAGCAGCCATCTGTTGCGACTGTGCAGTTGCACAATCACCATCGAAGAGTCTTGTGGACAATATAGCAAGTCCATAAACCACCACTTGTGCACTCACAAATTTTTTGGCATGTCCTTAGAACCAGCAATGCTGTTAACCAGTCCCTTGCTAAATTATTGACACACGTGCAAACACTAACAGTCCCTACTTCCCACATATTGTCCATATACTATGACCAACAGAAACGTGTGCAGTGAAATGGAACTTACAAGTTACTTAATTTGATGGACTGATGTCAATTACAATTTTATAACATAAGAATACAATTACAAAGGTACAAAATACATCATTAAAGAACATAACAATACAGATAACATTTGTAGTACAGGCTTTACAAAAGAATCAAAATAACAAATCCATCAGTGTTACAGTAATAATGACATAAGTTCATACATAAAAGATCAGAATAACTTTTGGAACATCAACTTCACACATGAACATTAAAACAAAACAGAACAAATAATGTCTAAACATCTCTACAAAGTAGATAACATATTATTAATGCCAATTATATTTGAGGATAACAGTATTCCTCATCATAGTGAATGTAGCTTAGTATTAGAAGAGAAAAAAATTGTATGAAAGAGTACACAGAGACAGGAAGAAAACAAATACACAAGGGGACACCAACACATAGGGGGATAACACAATGGAAAGGATAGGGTTTGTTTTACTGCAGTATTTTGCCAAGAAAACTTCCTTTACATCTCGGAGATCTCCCTTCGTTCTACATTATTTCCAAAAAGTCCTATCTATACCGGCTTTCTGTACTTTTTTCGTATAACTTCTCAATGCATTTCTTCCAATGCATCACAACTCATTTTCTTATTTGGTCTACCCCCTCTTAAGCTAACTTAAATCTACTGAGCTCAGATATATATACCAAGGGACGAGGCAATGCAGCAGCAGATAACAAATTAACACAAACAGCAATGACAAAAATTCAAATTGGCAAAGCTAGCAGCATTACGTCTAAATTAGCAAAGCAATTGCAATATTACAACAAATATAAGGCAATGCGCAGCAAACAAGAAAAATAAATCGGTAGTAAAACTAGCTTAATACAATGTAAAATTCAGTAGGAGTATGCCTGGCAAACAGCAGCAGCAAATGCAATAACTTATACCTAAACATGACATAGCTCAAGTAGAAAAAATATTACAGTAAAAATGGCCATTTTTAATACCTATGTCACATCTTAACGCTAGAGTGATACATCACGAGAACTAACACTACCAGATAAGTTACCAAATCGTAAAAAATTATTTATGCAATTCCTGTGAAGGGAAATGTGTATTTATGTGCCCTCGTTTTCTTGGAAGTAGATCATAAATTTCTTATTGACTGGATCTGTAGGCATGAAATAACTATATTAGTACATCTATAAAATTTTATTTTAACCAATGCTGCAGTGCAGCTAGAAACTAGATATTAAACAAATTGAGTAAATAAATACATAAAGCCAGCCATATTGCATTTCTCTCAACTAGTAAGACAATAGCCGTGAAATGTTTCTCATCGATTCATTAGGCATTTTAGTAAATATCATAAATCAAGAGCTCCACAGTATAATCATATGTTTTCAAGTTTGAGCGTGTCATACTTCCGATGCTTTCTACAGAGAAATGTCAATAGCGAGGATAATGGCCTCCTTTTTTTCCTACCTGTGCTGCTGAAACGCACACACTAATGGCTTTTTCTCCAGGCAGGTGGCACAGCTGGGTGGCCATGACGCATTACGTGCAGGTCACTCAACTTTCTTACCGAAATATTTACGACACCAGTTTGCACTACAGTGCCAGTCTCATATAAAAATTTTCACAGGTCAAGAATTTGCGTTGCAAATGTGGAGAAACAAAATCCTATGAATATAACAATGTCCAAAAAATTTTCGTCGGCATTGTGGTACATTCACGCATTTACATACATTTCGTAACTCTTAAAGTACGATTCTTGGTTTCTAACATCCTTTTTCACAAGTCAGAGTCCCTAGCCACTACTCATTATTCCTTACCTTATTACACATATAAATATTCGTCGACACTTCTTCAAGATTTCATCATAATAAATACATAGCACAATCACATTCCTCATATAGCGTCATCTCATTTATAATAAACATAAGTCAACAACACAATACACATCGTCTTAATAATAATGACATCATAAAACCTCAGTCAGATCTCAAAAACGTCGTAGCGTTCTGCAATAATGTCGAAACCTAAAAAAAATTCTCTGCTCATTTAAATAGTATAATCTACCTCAAACGTACTTTAAAAATCATGACCCCATACCAAACACATCATTCAAAGCTCACATAGTATCACAATTTGTTCCAAAAAAAAATGAAGAGTTCCCAAAGTACAGACAAAATACAATTTCATAAGTATGAAATTATCCAACTGTGTAACTGCATAAACATGTGTCACTGATGTAGTAAAAAAAATGTTTATCTCTCAGTTAAATGATCAGATAGCGGTGTAATTTGCGTGTTAGAGAAATTTGGTACCGATGTATAAAGTTGTATAAGCAAATACCATATTAGCTAGGGCTCCTTGTGCTTGCCAAACACATGGTACACAAAGTAAGCGTGTACTCCCCTGAGGATTAATGTAATTGTGGTGTCACCGTCAGACACCACACTTGCTAGGTGGTAGCTTTAAATCGGCCGCGGTCCATTAGTACATGTCGGACCCGCGTGTCGCCACTGTCAGTAATTGCAGACCAAGCGCCACCATACGGCACGTCTCGAGAGACTGACTAGCACTCGCCCCAGTTGTACGACGACTTTGCTAGCGACTACACTGACGAAGCCTTTCTCTCATTTGCCGAGAGACAGTTAGAATAGCCTTCAGCTAAGTCCATGGCGACGACCTAGCAAGGTGCCATTAACCATTTCAAGATAGAGTCTCACTTGTATAATCAAGAATGCTGTATACAAATGATGGATTAAAGTTAAGTATTTTAGCAGCTACGTACTTTTCTTTATAGCATTCATTACGTCTCCTGTTTCAGACCTCACGCCATCCTTCGTGCACAAATAGCGTGCATCTCGGCCCCCTCAAACACACTGTGTCGGCTCTCGTGTCGACACAATAGTAAATATACCCTCAGGTGTTACAGATTACAGCAATGGAATGAAATGTATCACGGAAAACTTTCTTTGTAATTCAAAAATCTTTAAAAATAAAAGTTTTAAGTACAAAATTAATCACTCAAATACGTGTCCTCTAGCGCTAAACTATGCTCTTGTTGTAAGATAATCTCTGTGGAAGTGTTGTAGTTATCGTCCTCCGAAAGCTAAGTTCTGCAGAAGTCAATGTACTTACCTCATGATAAACAAAAGTCAAATGCTTTGCATATAGATATCGTAGTTATTACGTACCTTACCATAATCAAGAAAGTACTATAATGTAACGTATTGTTGTGCTACGGAAAAGGCTGTCTCATTGTAGCTATACCACAAAAGTTACTACTAAAACATGTTTTACTTTCCAGAATAATACATAAAACTGTGCAGATATAAAACAGAAACACCGCCAAAGCAACATTGTAAATTGTCACTTATTAGTAGCGTCGTGATAAAATCGTGTAGCTGTCACATAAACTAATCACTGTGTCATCTGGTATCTCACTTAAAGTACTTTAAATCCATAATGTATTTTCAAGTAAACCAAAATGTTGCATTAAAATCTCATTAGCAGTACCAGTATATGTTCTAAGTATGTAAGTCTTATAGTCGTTACGTAATCGTGCAACTAACAAGCAAGAATGTACACACACAATAACACTGTGTCGTCTGTTCACCATAACAATGCATTCGTAATTTCTGTTTAAATAAGTTCTCTTGGTTCTTGACTGGATATTTAACTTCAAACATTGTTGCATGTTAACAGTTTCTTAAGTCTGACAAAATGCGAAGTGAAAAATTTTATGGCAAAGACTAAGTTAAGAAGCAGATTATCTCTCAATAAGCGGTTTTATATGTGAAGTGTGGTGAAATCCTTTACTCTTCATAGTACTCAGAGTTTGGACTTGAATGCGATTGTCATGTGGTATACGTCGATAAGAATACTGGAATTTTTTTCTCAAGGTTAGCGTCTATGTTATTTTTCTCTGAGCCAGCCGGTGCACGCTGCTGCCTGCGGTGTGAGTCATTGTCTGTCTCTTTGTTGGCGCGCGCCGTTATTGGGATTAGGAGACCGAGCTTCTAAAAATTCACCTTGGCGAGAGGGCCCTGCCCTGTTTGAAGCTCGCCAGTTCTGATGGAATTCAGGTCTGTCGTTTTGTCGGTAGTTTACATTGTTTCTTGCTTGTTGGACATGTGGTGGAGAATTTCTCCCTGAATCGTAACTGTGCGCTGAACTGTTGCGTCTGAAAGTATTCTGTCACCCTTGATAATAATAGTTCTGGTTACCATATTGTCTGTTTCTATGATTGTTTCTGTCACATTCATTACTTCGGAAATGCGATCTTTCTCTGTAACTATTACTCTGCCAGTGGTTGCATATGGATGGTGTCTGTTTTGGTCACCATTTGCGTTGAAAGAATAGCCTTGTCGTGTCCAGTTACTATTTCTGTCATCGCGGAATTGCGACGGATGTGACTTGTAATTGTTGTGCTCCTGTTTTCGCGTTCCGCGACTGTCAGTGTCAATTTCCAATTCTTGTAAGAGTCCCTGAAAAGCTTCAATGTTGTCTTTGCAACGTCCTGCCAAAATAATATGTCGTAAATGTTCAGGTAATTTGATTAAGCAAATGCGGATGAGTTCTGAGGTTCAAATGGCTCTGAGCACTATGGGACTCAACTGCTGTGGTTATCAGTCCCCTAGAACTTAGAACTACTTAAACCTAACTAACCTAAGGACATCACACACATCCATGCCCGAGGCAGGATTCGAACCTGCGACCGTAGCAGTCCCACGGTTCCGGACTGCGCGCCCAAAACCGCGAGACCACCGCGTCCGGCTGAGTTCTGAGGGGCTGAATGGGTTTGACAGGTACTGATTATTGTGCAACATGTCTTCAAAATATTTCACAAGACTGGAAAACTCAGATTGTTCGAAATGTTTCATTATTATTATGCTATGTTTTACTCGATCTTGTGTAGCTTGAGACCAATATGCTGAGAGGAAGGCATGATAAAATTCTCCTTCACTGTGACAATCGTGAATGACCGATCGCATTCTTACAGCTGGTTCATTCTCTAAGTAGCCACACATAAATTCTAATCTGTGTTCTAACGACCAGTTGGGAGGAAAACAATGAGAGAATTGATGGAGCCATGCTGGTGGATGAATGTCGTTGCCATAATTCTTAAATGTTTTGAATTTACGTGTTGTAAAGAACAGCTTATAGTCAAAATCATCGTGTCGACGAGTCATTGTTACGTCGTGTCGAGGTTCCATCTCAAAATTCGGTGCACATTGCCAATTTCTTTCATAACTTCCGAAATGCCCTGTGTTATTATTTTTCGGCTTTTCCGTATTTCTAAGTCCCTCTCCCCGTGTTGGAGCGCGAGTGTCCTCTGAAATTTGTAATTTTTGTATTACTTGTGCCAACTGATCTTGTACTTCCTAGATTTCTCTTTTGTGTTGCGTATTAATTAGATTCTGATTTTGTTTGAATTTCTTAATTTGTTCATACACTTCTGTGGCAGTGAAGGCTACAGGTCTTGTGTCACTCAGATCATCATCTACCTTTGCAGATAAATTAGTGAACTGATCCGAAATTTCGGCTACTTTCTCCGATAATGAACTTACTTCATCAGTGTGTTTTTCTGAACCAAGTTTCAGAGTGTCCATTTGTGTTGATATCGTATCTACTGTGTCCTTTAAGTTTTCCTGAGTTTTTGCAAGTTGCGTAACCGAATCGGTAGATGCAGCTGAGTCAATTTTAGCTTGCAAGATGTCGTGATTTTCATGAACAATAGTTTACAGTTCTTTTATGGCTGCTTCGTGATTCTGTAATGCATTTTCATCACGCGAAAAAATAGGCTGGAAATGCTCACAAATTTGTGTTTTTACGTCATTACAGACTTTTTGACATTTCGATTCGATTTTATGTAACTCAGTAGTTAAATCTTCACGTGTTTGTTGAAGCGTGGTGTGAAGATTTTGTTCCATTGCGTCTAACTTTTGAAGATTTAGTCCCATTTGTTTCTGATTTTGTAGCCTTTGTCCCATTTGTTGCATTAAATGTAATAACAATGCACTGGTGTCTGAAACATGTTCCTCAGTGCTTTTCGGCAGTGAATTTGCACCGGCAACATTAACATTTTGACAAGCGAAAAATGTGTCTTTACTCATTCGAGAAAACGGTGAGAACCCAAAACCTGAGTCTACAGTATTTGCAATATTGTGTTCTGTCATTCCCGATTCCTGAGGCGAGCTGTTGCCGACCGATCGATCGATAATGCTTCCCTGTTCACTACCTGTTTCACTGTCTACACCATTATTTGACGCCCGCTCCATTTCCCTATGCACAGTTACCAAATTACTACTTTGAATGTATGTTAATTCATTACACAGTGGTGCTGGTAAGCTACGCTCGCCGTCACTATTATTTCTCAGTTTACTTTGGAGCCTAGTATTACGTTTTTCACACGCCATTATTGTCACAATATTTCACACGATAACACAGAAAAGCACAATTTGAAGAGCAAAAATAAGAGAACACATTAACATAGCACTGAAAAAAATATATAGTTAATTGCAAGCGCAGCAGCGAAATACTTGTTGCAAATTTACATACATGCCACAAGTGTTTTACTGTACAACAATGAAAGCCTGCAACTACAATGGAGATTCTCTCTACAATTACGCGCTAGCAATAAACAAACTCTACACTAATTACACAAACTACAAGAAAAAATCAGAAGATTCGAGTGAGGTATCCTCGGCTAAGGGTCGACATATGAAACGTCCCCTTAGAAAAATTTATACAAGACTGTACTTATCCTGACACACAATATTTTTAGCGCAACGCAATCTGACTTTCAAAAATCCCTACAAAAGAATGGCCCTGACTAACATTAACCTATACGTTTCACCAATCACTTACCTCACAACAATCTTGGTTACTCGAACTACTGCAATACAGCCAGCTAAATAAAAGATTCAAACTACGGAAGGCACTAACTACTGATAGGCATAGTTAGCAAATGAAAGATTTTAATAGAGAACAAACAATGTATTTACATTAATAGTCATCAAAAGTCATAATATATATAGTAGTTCATGACATCCACTCTTACAAATTTCAAAACTCCGCCATTTCTCTCCACCACTGCTGGCGGCTCACCTCCAACTGCGATACGCTACGCGCTGTTCACATCCAGCTGCCGCTGCCCAACACTACAATGGCAGACAACAATGCAAACTAGCCACAGACTGCACACAGCACAGCCAGTGATTTTCATACAGAGCGCTACGTAACGTTGCCAATAAGAAAACATAAACAGCCTACTTACATACTAATTCATTTCCTTTCAGCGTTTGTTGATATAATAGCTCCGTACTTAAAAATCGTATACAACTGCTAGCCCGACGAAGGATCCGTATTAATAGACTGCTAAGTTGCACATGTCACACTAATACTCAAGAAAGAAAATGAGAGAAATCCGATGAATTACAGACCCACATCACTGATGTCGATTTGCAGTAGGATTTTGGAACATATACTGTGTTGGAACTTCATGAAATACCTCGAGGAAAATGAGCTGCTGACACATAGAAAGAGTTCAGAAAATATCGTTCACATGAGGCGTAGTAAGCCCTTTATTCACACGACGTAATGAATGCTATCGACAGGGAGCTTCAGATTGATTCCATATTTTTAGGAGAACGGAAGGGTTTGGGCACCGTTCCTCACAAGTGACTTCTAAACAGACTGCATGCCTATGGAGTATAGTCTGAGGTGTGCAAGTGGATTCGTGATATTCTGTCCGGATTGATAAATGTTTTACTGAAGATGTCATTATGATGAAGAATGTGGCACTTGGCTAACTAAAAGGTAAACTGTGAGATCAATTCAACGAAATACTTAGGAATTATAGTTACGAACAACGTAAATTGTTACGATCAGACAGATAATACTGTTTGGAAGGGAAACAGAAGACCACATTTTATTGGCAGAACACTTAGAAGATACATCAGGTCTGCTAAAGAGACTGCCTACATTACACTTGTCGGTCGTCTGCTCGAGTATTACTGTGAGGTATGGAATCCTCAGCACATTTGATAGACGGAAGATATCGGAGAACTTCGACGAAGTTCAGCTCGTTTTTTATTATTGTGAAATAGGGAAGAAGAGTCACGGATATGATACGCGAACTATGGTAGCAATCACTCAAACAAATTTCAATATCTAACGTTCTCCTCCGAATGCCAAACTAGTTTTTTAACCCACTTAGCGACAAATGGTCACTGTAATAAGATACACTGAAGTGCCAAAGAAACTGGTATACGGGTAGGCATGCATGTTCAAATACAGATACGTTGATAGGCAGAACACGGCACTGCGGTCGGCAACGCCTGTATAAGACAAGTGACTGGCGCATTTGTTAGATCGGTTACTGCTGCTACAATGGCAAGTTATCAAGATTTAAGTGAGTAGGAACGTGATATTATAGTCGGCGCATGAGAAATTGGCCAAAGCATCTCCGAGCAATGAAGTGGGGACCTTCGGGTACGATCATTACACGAGTGTACCGTATCAGGAAACAGGTAAAACAACAAATCTCCGACATCGTTGCGGCCGGAAATAGATCCTGCAGAACGGGACCAACGACGACTGAAAAGAATCTTTCAGTATGACAGAAGTGCATCCCTCCCACAAATTGCTGCATATTTCTGTGTTGGGCCATCAACATGAGTCAGTGTGTGAACCATTCACTAAATGCTTAGGGAGTTCAATTAGAAATAACCTAAATTGGAACGATCATATAGATAATTTTGTGATTAGAGCTAACCAAAGACACGTTTCATTGGCAGAACACATAGAAGGTGCAACAGATCTACTAAAGAGACTGCTTACACCACGCTTGTCCGCGCTCTTCTGGAGTATTGCTGTGACGTGTAGGATCTGCATCAGGTGGGAGTGACGGGTGACATCGAAAAAGTACAAGAACGGCAGCTCGTTTTGTATTATCGCGAAATAGGGGAGATAGTGCCACAGACATGATACGAGGATTGGAGTGACAATCATTAAAACTTACGTGTTTTTCGTTGCGGCGGAATCTTCTCACGAAATTTAAATCACCAGTTTCCTCCTCCGATTGCGAAAACATTCTGTTGGTACCCACCTACATAGGGAGAAATGATCATCACGATAAAATAAGAGAAATCTGTGCTTGCACAGAAATATTTAAGTTCTCATATTTCCCGCACGCCGTTCGGGAGTGGAGCGGTAGAGATACAGCTTCAAGGTGGTAGATTGATCCATTACAGCCTTCAGATTTGTGTGACTAATCACGTAATCGAAATTTTGCGGATTTATTTCAGTACTCATGTGAATAACTTCACATTTTTCTTTATTCAGGGTCAACTGCCACTTTTCGCACCATACAGATATCTTTTATAAATAGTTTTCCAATTCGTTTTGCTTATATCATGCCTTTCTAAGACGGTAAATGACAGCATCATCTACAAACAATATACAACGGCTACTAAGATTATCTCCTATGTCGTTAATATAGATCAGGAACAATAGAGGGTCTGTAACACTTCCTTGCGGAGCGCCGGATATTACTTCTGTTTTACTGGATGACAGTAAATCACCAATCCAGTCGCATAACTGAGGCGATATTCGATAGGCACGCAGTTCGGTTAGAAGACGCTTGTAAGGAACGGTGTCGAAATCCTTCTGGAAATCTAAAAATACGGAATAAATTTGACATCCCCTGTCGACAGCACTCATTACTTCACGAGGAAAACAGCTAGCTGCGTTTCGAAAGTACGATATTTTCTGAATCCGTGCTGACTTTATGCCAATAAATTGTTTTCTTCGAGTCACTTCTTAATGTTCGAATACAGAATATCGGTGTTAGTGATTTGGGCCTGTGACTGAGCGGATTACTCCTACTTACCCTTTTGGGTATTGGTGTGACTTGAGAAACTTTCTAGTCTTTAGGTATGGATCTTTCCGTGAGCGAGCTGTGGTATGTAATTGTTAAATATGGAGCTATTGTATCAGCATACTCTGAAAGGAACCTGACTGGTATACAAACTGGACCAGAGGCTTAGGGCTTATTAAGTGATTTAGGCTGCTTTGTTACACCGAAGATATCTACTTCTATCTTTCTCATCTTGGCAGTTGTTCTTGATTGGAATTAAGGAATATTTACTTCTTCTTCTTTGGGGAAGTAATTTCGGAAAATCGGGTTAATAACCCTGTTTTAGTTGCACTGTCATCAGTGACTTCTCCGTTGTTATCGCGCAGTGAAGGTATTGATGCGTCTTGCCTCTGGTGTGCATTATGTATGACCACAATCTCTTCAGGTTTTCGGCCAGATTTAGAGACAGAATTTCGTTGTTGAAATTATTAAAAGCATCTCGCATTGAAGTACGTGCTGTATTTCGAATATCTGCAAAACTTTGCCAGTATTGGGGATTTTGCGGTCTTTTAATTTTGGCATGCTTTTTGCGCTGCTTCTTCAACAGCGATCTGACACGTTTTGTGCCGGCCGCGGTGGCCTAGCGGTTCTAGGCACTTCAGCCCGGAACCGCGCGACTGCTACGGTCGCAGGTTCGAATCCTTCCTCGGGCATGGATGTGTGTGATGTCCTTAGGTTAGTTAGGTTTAAGTAGTTCTAAGTTCTAGGGGACTGATAACTTCAGATGTTAAGTCCCATATTGCTGAGAGCCATTTGAACCATTTCTTTGAACACGTTTTGTGTACCGTGTGTGATCAGTACCATCACTTATTAATTTATGTGGTATATATATCTCATGAGCTTTCAATGCTAGCTCTTTGAAATCGTTCCACAACTTTTCTACGCTTACATGATCAGATCGGAAGGAGTGAAGACTGTCTCTTAAAAAGGCATTAAGAGCATTTTTATAAGGTTTTTTAAATATATGTACTTTGCGTTTCTTTTTGATGGTTGTAGGTGTTACGGTATTCAGCCTAGCAGCCACTGCCTTGTGGTCGATAATCCCGGTCTTCGTCACGATACTCACCATTTGTCGAGGGTTATTTGCTGCTAAGAGGTCAAGTATTCTTTCGCAACCATTTACGCTTCGAGTGGGCTCGTGAACTAATTGTTCAAAATAGTTTTCTTAGAAAGCATCCAGTACAATTTCTGATGACGACTCTAAACGTATAATTTATCCGGCATATCGAGAGTAGATTGAAGTTGCCACCAACTATAATTGTATGGGTGGTCTACCTATTTGAAATGAGACTGAAGTTTTTTCTTTTAACTGTACAGGAACTACATCTTCTCTGTCGGTGGATCGGTAAAACGATCCAACTAATAGGTTAGTCCGATTGTCAGATATAAACTCTACCCATACTATTTCACAGGAACTATCTACTTCAACTTCACTACAAGGCTAACTACTTCTGACAGAAAAAATCACTCCACCGCCAGCTGTATTTAATCTGCCCTTTCTGAACACTGTTAGATCCTTTGAAAAATTTCGGTTGCAGTTATTTCCGGAGTCAGCCTGCTTTCTGTACCCATAAATATTTGAGCTTCAGTGCTTTCTTTTAGAACACCCTGGTTCTTTCCCAGTACAACTCCGACAATTTACAGATACAATACCGACTGTTTCTACAATCACCTTACTGTGTTTTACTTCCCTCCTTTTAGGCGGATACACTTCCTGTGGTTCCCTGAGACCCTCTAACATAAAAAAAACCAGCCACCTCACTCCACACACCCCTCGCTACTCGTGTAGCCGCCTCCTGTGTGTAGTAGACTCCTGACCTATTAAGCAAGACCCAGAAACCCACCACCCGATGGCTCAAGTCAACAAATCTGTAGCCTACACGGTCACAGAACCACCTGAGCCTCTGATTCAGACCCTCCACTCGGCTCTGCACCAAAGGACCACAATCGGTTCTATCGACGGTGTTGCAGATGGTGAGCTCCGCCTTAACGTCGGATGCCAGACTAGCATTCTTTACCATTACCGCTACCTGCCCAAAACCAGAGAGAATGTCCTCCGATCCAAAGCGACAAACCTCATTGGTACCGAGATGAATCGCCACCTGCAGTTTGCTACATCCTTTGCTCTTCTTGGCATTGGGAAGCGCCCTTTCCACATATGGAATGACTCCCTCTGGTATGCACACAGAGTGCATAATGGTTTCCTTCCCTTCCTTGGTAGTATGTTCCAAAGCGGCCCTATTATATACCTAACTCTGGAGCTTCCATCTGGCAGCAAATCCAACCTCTGTGAACGCCCAGACCTTGCGGGCCGAGAAGCCTCCTCTGGAACAGGGTCGACGACTGCATCTGGCTTAGAGACATCGTCAGCCACAGACAGTGCCCGAAACCAGTTCGTCAAACGAAACGGGGTGGTCCTAAGATCGGCCCCTCGGAAAGTTTTCGCTACGTGCCTGTCTTTGGAATGATCTCCCACTCGACTATGGGTGAGGGGTCAACCTCAGTGAAGGCAGTACCTGGGACAGCCACAGCAGTGAACCGATCGGGATACACGAGGACATGCTCAAAGACCCTCGCATCCTCACCTCAAGCCGCCCGCAGTAATGCCCCTTGGCAGCAGCCTCAAGCTGCGTGACAGAAGCCAACACCATCTAGAGCTGTGATTAGAGGGTCGACAACTCACCTCACATCTGTACACAGCAGTCACAGTTCCTATCCATTACTGTAGTCACTCCTGTTTGAAGCTCATAAAGATATGTAAGAAACTAACCGCGTACTCGCCTTATTAGCAGCAAGAATTCGAAGTGCTCTCTCGAAGAAGGTCTGTTCGACACTGAGCTACAATAATCAAAAGAAACAAAAGCCTATACGATAGGAGTGTCTATAACAATAGCGGTAATGTATGCTACGCTGTTACTAAAATAAAAATAAAAGGCAGTAAGCACTCAAACACACAACCATTACAAAAAATAATGTAGTAACTACACACGTATCTGTAAATCAGTCGCTCCTGTTGGAAGCTCGTAAATATATATAACATAGAGCTGTTAGTCTATTAGATCCCATAATTAACTCTTTTAGCACTCACTAAGGTAGACACCCTAAACATTAGATTAAAACTGTGTGTCGGACCGAGACTCGAGCTCGGGACCTTTCATATCAGCGCACACTCCGATGCAGAGTGAAAATCTCATTCTGGAAACATCCCCCCAGCTGTGGCTAAGCCATGTCTCCTCAATATACTTTCTTTCAGGAGTGCTAGTTCTGGAAGGTTCGCAGAAGAGCTTCTGTAACGTTTGGAAGGTAGGAGACGAGGCACTGGCAGAAGTAAAGCTGTGAGGACGCGGCGTGAGTCGTGCTTGGGTAGCTCAGTTGGTAGAGCACTTGCCCGCGAAAGGCAAATGTCCCGAGTTCGAGTCTCGGTCCGGCACACAGTTTTAATCTGCCAGAAAGTTTCACCCTAAACATTTCCTCCTCATCTTCACCTCCATCTATATTTGACACTTTATAGGCTTTTCATATCCTTCAATAGCTCCGTTTACTTAACAAACACCAAGAGGAAGATGATGTATTTTCATGTTTATCCTTAACAGCTCTTTATATACGAGATGATTCTTAGATACGGTCTAAATCTGAGTCCCAGAGTTCATTAGCACTTTAATATTCTTACCACATACCTCAGCTATAATAATCGGAGTCACTACCTCGTATTCATCGTTTTACTCGACATATATTGTTCCTGGCTGTTGTTTGAGTATGTCTGTCTGTGTAGCACACATCTTCACGGTTATATCAATTTTCATTTGTACTATGTTACACGCGTCCCTCGTTCGGAAATGACGGGTGTTTCCTAAGACGTTATGGGATGAAGCTTTTTCACAGCTATTTTGCCCCCGATCGTCGTAATAGTTCGAACTGAAGCGCAACCCTTCTGCTTTATAAGTTTCGTGTTGGCCCTTAGGGACAGGATTGACCTCTGTCATTCTTCATTGCTCCTTGTCTGCAAACAGATGAGAGAAAAATATCTCGCACGTTTTCGTGGTATTATTGTCCTGGCTACTCTTTCGGCGTTTTATCTGAAATCCGTTGTGTTGTCGCGCGTTCATTTTGTGCAAATATTTGCCATACCTGATCTATAGTTGCTATTATCATACCAATCAGATGATTATGTACTTCATGTGCTAGGTATTGTATATCCCAAAATAGAATGTGACGCTCTTCGTATGGTGCTTGTTGGTGCTGATTTCTGTCTAGTTCTTTTTCCAAAAGATGAGAACATTATGAGTGCGGCAAGCGACGAATCAACCATGTCAAAGTGTAAAAGTATTGAAGTCACTGCGCTCTTCACATGTCCTCAAGAAAATAACGGAATGAACTATGAACAAGACTGAAAAATGTTACAAATTAAGTACCTCGTATAGAGGCCACATTTTATCAGTTAAACAGGCAGTGACACAGTAACAAACTTCAAAGAGAACGTTTAATGAATGCTTAAAGAATTTTAAAGTATTTGTATACTAGACTCATAGCAGTGGCTTAGTCCCCAAACGCTAACAACACATACACTGCACAGATCTCGTCGTCCCTCCTATCTCTTTCTATCTCCTCCTCCTATCCAATTTCCACCCATTTACATTTCCTGTATTTATTTGCCGCCCCGAGTTGCCGAGCGGTTCTAAGCGGTTCAGTCTGGAACCGCGCGACCGCTACGGTCGCTGTTTCGAATCCTGCCTCGGCCATGGGTGTGTGTGATGTCCTTAGGTTAGTTAGGTTTAAGTAGTTCTAAGTTCTAGGGGACTGATGAGCACAGATGTTAAGTCCCATAGCGCTCAGAGACATTTGAACCATTTTTTTTTTAATTTCCTTACATCTCCTCCTCCTATCTTTCTGCATCTAAATTCTCCTCTGTATCTCTGTCCTTCTGCTCCTCCTCCTTCTATCAATTTCCTCCTCCACCCTCGCCAATCACCTCCTCCTGCCTCTCTCTGAGCGTCTCCCTCTATCCCCACTCTCTGTCAATCTCCTCTTACCCTTTCTTTGTTCATCACCTCTTCCCACCTCTCTCTCTGACCACCTTCTACCCCTCTTTCTGCCTATGTCCTCCACTTTCTTGCCATATCGTCTTCTCACCTCTCATTACACATTTCTTCTCCCTCCTCTTCCACCTACCCTACCTCTCTAACTCCCATCTTTCTCTGCCATCTCACCTACCTCCTCTCTATGTACATCTGCTCCTCCACCCTCTATTTGCTCATTTTCTCCTCCTTTGTGAACATCTGTCCGTCAACCCCTATGGCCACTCTGGAAGTCCACTTCACCATTGAATCTCTATCTGCTCATCCCCTCCTGCCTTTCAACCTTCCAGTTACTTCTATATTTCTGTCCTACTACCACCACTATCAGTCTTTCTCACTTTCTCTGTCCCTCTCATTCTCCCCTGTCTTTCTACCTAGCTTCTCTTCGCCACTCCCTCTGCTCAGGTTGTCAAATCCTCAGATGCATCCCCTGCAAATCATTCTGATACAACCTGCATGCCATATCTCTCATGCAGGATATCCAAAATGTCATGCAGTACCAACCCATTTCATCCTCACCCCCAACCCTGGTTTGTGGCTCTGCAGTAGTTCTAGATAATAAGAGATATCTGTAAGTTGCATGAATTCTATCCAGCAGTTAGGAGATGTGGAGCACACACACATACACACACACACACACACACACACACACACACACACACACACACACACAGACAGAGGGCGAGAGAGAGAGAGAGTAAGATATTCTTGGGAATTTAAAAATATTCAAGATATGAAGAAGTAAGATACAGCCAGTGCTTTGTTTCAATGGAAATGGTTAAAAGTAGAGGAATAATTATAAAAAAATCGAAATTGTTGAGTGAACGTTCCCAAGGGAATACAATCTCTTAAAAGTAGAACCATTCAGAATTATAGAATGTCACAAGTATGACGACAGACAGGACATAACTATCTATATAAGACTCTTCGCCTCCTGCCTCTAATGTAATATACACTCCTGGAAATTGAAATAAGAACACCGTGAATTCATTGTCCCAGGAAGGGGAAACTTTATTGACACATTCCTGGGGTCAGATACATCACATGATCACACTGACAGAACCACAGGCACATAGACACAGGCAACAGAGCATGCACAATGTCAGCACTAGTACAGTGTATATCCACCTTTCGCAGCAATGCAGGCTGCTATTCTCCCATGGAGACGATCGTAGAGATGCTGGATGTAGTCCTGTTGGAATGGCTTGCCATGCCATTTCCACCTGGCGCCTCAGTTGGACCAGCGTTCGTGCTGGACGTGCAGACCGCGTGAGACGACGCTTCATCCAGTCCCAAACATGCTCAATGGGGGACAGATCCGGAGACCTTGCTGGCCAGGGTAGTTGACTTACACCTTCTAGAGCACGTTGGGTGGCACGGGATACATGCGGACGTGCATTGTCCTGTTGGAACAGCACGTTCCCTTGCCGGTCTAGGAATGGTAGAACGATGGGTTCGATGACGGTTTGGATGTACCGTGCACTATTCAGTGTCCCCTCGACGATCACCAGTGGTGTACGGCCAGTGTAGGAGATCGCTCCCCACACCATGATGCCGGGTGTTGGCCCTGTGTGCCTCGGTCGTATGCAGTCCTGATTGTGGCGCTCACCTGCACGGCGCCAAACACGCATACGACCATCATTGGCACCAAGGCAGAAGCGACTCTCATCGCTTAAGACGACACGTCTCCATTCGTCCCTCCATTCACGCCTGTCGCGACACCACTGGAGGCGGGCTGCACGATGTTGGGGCGTGAGCGGAAGACGGCCTAACGGTGTGCGGGACCGTAGCCCAGCTTCATGGAGACGGTTGCGAATGGTCCTCGCCGATACCCCAGGAGCAACAGTGTCCCTAATTTGCTGGGAAGTGGCGGTGCGGTCCCTTACGGCACTGTGTAGGATCCTACGGTCTTGGCGTGCATCCGTGCGTCGCTGCGGTCCGGTCCCAGGTCGACGGGCACGTGCACCTTCCGCCGACCACTGGCGACATCATCGATGTACTGTGGAGACCTCACGCCCCACGTGTTGAGCAATTCGGCGGTACGTCCACCCGGCCTCCCGCATGCCCACTATACGCCCTCGCTCAAAGTCCGTCAACTGCACATACGGTTCACGTCCACGCTGCCGCGGCATGCTACCAGTGTTAAAGACTGCGATGGAGCTCCGTATGCCACGGCAAACTGGCTGACACTGACGGCGGCGGTGCACAAATGCTGCGCAGCTAGCGCCATTCGACGCCCAAAACCGCGGTTCCTGGTGTGTCCGCTGTGCCGTGCGTGTGATCATTGCTTGTACAGCCCTCTCGCAGTGTCCGGAGCAAGTATGGTGGGTCTGACACACCGGTGTCAATGTGTTCTTTTTTCCATTTCCAGTAGTGTATATGCATGCTAATCACCATGGTTTGCATGGGTGGAAATAACACTGAACATTAAATAGCCATACGAAAGACTAATTTTAGAAACAATTGTAGTGCAATGTGAAACCTATACTTATGGATAAAGGGATGTAAGGCCAAAGGTGAGGGCCCATGTACGATCATGTGTCACTTCCTGTTATTACCTTACTCACATAAATAACTATGAAATAGATAGGCCTTCGGCTATCACAGTCTCAATTAATTGCAACACAGATTGAGTAAGATATCAGATAATAGGGCAATTAAAAAGGTAGGCCTTGATTAATAAGCGTTTCAGCTAATCCAGTTATTAAATAGCTTTCAATTCAATTAAAAGAGAACAGACAGGCCTTCGATAGTAACAGTTTCAGTTAAATAAAATTACCAAAAAGAAAACTGCTAGAACTTCAGTAATAACAGCTTCTGTTAAGCAAAATTACCAAATAGAAAACAACCACGCATTATTCAGTAGCAGCTTTGGTTAAGTAAAATTACCAAGCAGAAAACAGGCAGGCCTTCTTTAATAACAGCTTCAGTGAAGTGAAATTACCAAATAGAAAACAGCCAGGCCTTCAGTAATAACAGCTTCAGTTAAGTAAAATTACCAAACAGAAAACAGCCAGGCATTCCTTAGTAACAGAATCGCTAAGGAAAATCACCAACTAGAAACCGGCAGGCCTTCGTTAATAATAGCTACTCTCTCTCTCTCTCTCTCTCCTCCCGAACAGGCCATGAAGACCCAAAGGTACCCACCGGCCGCCGTGTCATCCTCAGGCTACAGGCGTCACTGCATACGGATATGGAGGGGCATGTGGTCAGCACACCGCTCTGCCGGCCGTGTGTCAGTTTCCGTGACCGCAGCCGCTACTTCTCAATCAAGTAGCTCCTCAGTTTGCCTCACAAGGGCTGAGAGCAGCACGTTTGCCAACAGCGCTCGGCAGACCGGATGGTCACCCATCCAAGTGCAAGCCCAGCCACACAGTGCTTAACTTCGGTGTTCTGACGGGAACCGGTGTTACCACTGCGACAAGTCCGTTGGCTAATAACAGCTTCAGTGAAGTCTAATTACCAAATAGAAAACAGGCTGGCCCTCAGTAATAACAGCTTCAGTTAAGAAAGATTACCAAATAGAAAGCAGGCGGGCCTTCTTTAGTAACAGCTTCAGTTAGGTAAGACTACCAAGTGGAAAACAGGTAGGCCTTCATGGATAAGTGCTTCAGTAGAGTAAATAAAATTTTGAATTGCCTCCTCACAAGGGGTGCACTAGGAGGCTTACACACAAGGAGCACAAGACTACACCAAATAGGAAGGCCAAAAAGGTTACTACGAGAGGACCGGCCTTCAAACGCGCTTTTCGTTGGGTACAGACTGGCAAAATAATATTAATACAGCAAGGTTACCTACGTGAAAGCAACAACAACTAGCCAAACAGTATACCCGCGTCATTGGAAAGTACCACCTCTACAACGATGGCGAAATGCCTGAAGGAAAACTAGGCTGCCAAATGCAATTACAGAGCCTCAGAATTGCAAATTTTTAGACCCAGGTACCTCCTAAGTCAATATAATTAACAGAACAGTGACGTCTGCAAATCCCGAAGGTTTCTCGAAATCGGCACCCGGCCATAATATAAGAGGAAGGATCTTATCTGATGTTTGAAGATGTGTGGCAAGGATATAGGCTAAAACGCAACCATCTAGGTACTGCGTGACGACGGGGAGCAGATGAAGGAGTCCTACCACGGCATAGAAGAAACACGTTATCGCTCCGGCTCAGGAAACACAATCACCTCACATAGTTTAAGGTATCCTGTTAAGAAACAACGAAGGCCGGTATCGGCATAGGAAGAGCGAACAACAATCACAATTCAAGGAAGCAACTGGTGGGTGAAATAGATCAGCAAATAAATCAAAGTGATAGCAACAGACCTAAAGATATCAATATGAGAGTAGCAGTTAAGACCTAAATCTCCAAAACTTAGCTGAAGTTCACGAATCGCAGCTGAAGCTTGCTGGTTCCAAAGGGGACTCAGAATTCAGCACAACGAAACTGGATTCAACTCTCTAATCGGTGTGTCACGTCCCAGAGCTCGGTGTCCAGGCTACGTACGAAGACGGAACTCGAAGTCATCCACGGATTCAAATCGTCCCACAAATATACCCAGCAACCACTCACCAGACTCTGTACCCAGGCGCTTGCGCCACTGCTCTTCTTACTCGTCGGATGGACCTCTCACGCAGTGTTCCTCGCTCCGTTACCAATCCTGAACTCGCCACGCCACAACATGTCCCGTTCCCATTAACAACCTCGATCAAAGATCATAGTGGACCAAAGCAGAAGGACATGACACGATAGATGGAGCTAGTGGCGCCAGGAATTCGAAAGGCGACGCCAGCAACCCTGCCACGGCTCACAATGGACCACTGAAGATCGTGATCTAAATTTCATACCGTATTAAATACTATGAATTGGCGCTCTGTGCGTAGCCTTCCCACTGAGTTTTAAAAAAAATTATGTAGCTACAGGCATTGTATGACAAAGGCATTGATTTAGCTTATGTTAGTGTACTGATGAACGTATACGCCAGTGCAACAGCTTCCGTTCTACTTCACAAGGACAGCAAACAACTCAAAAGTGATAAATCACTCAGGAAAGGTGATCGGATCTAATCAAAATTATTGCCAGCAGTCATTTTCATAATGTCAATCCGGGAACACGGAAAATGAACATGTCCTTCGTACATTTTCTGAAGTAACCACTTCATAGCAGTATCAACGACAGCGAACTTTCGAAATAATCAGGAAATATTGTTTTCGTGGTGCACCAGCATTGTCATACAGGATGCGGCAGCGTTCATAGTAGGATATTAAAAACACACCATCAGGCAGTAACTTTAATTTATTTGTTACCTCTTACGTCAATTAATAGTTAAAGGTATGCCATTTACTAATGTGTAAGACATTGTCCATTGCGTGGATTACTTTTTGAATATGGCTCCTGACAAATGATGCCCCCTCAGTGAGCGCCAACTAAAGATGCTGCAAGACTTCGTTCTTCCCCAGTTAGGTATGGTCGACGTGGATGTGGAACAATTATCGTTTCAATAAGACGGAGCGACCTCTCATACAGCCAGAATTTGAATGGATTTCTTGCGACAGACATTTCCCGGTACAGTAATTTCCCGTTTTGCTGACATTTCCTAGCCGCCTCGCTCACCTTGTAACGCTCCCGCCCTAAATCGGACGTACGTTAGCTGTATAAAGCCTGTACTGTAATAAGTTCACGGGCTTCACCTTATAAACAAGGATTTTAGTACATAAGTTGACCGCGTGTACCTAATAGAAGCAAGATCGGACTTGTACTCAGTCAATAACTACAGTGATGCATCAAGCAAATATAAAGTACAATTGCTCGTTCGCATGGACAAGAAGTATACACAGTAGATGCTACCTATAATTAATAATTCGGTCGCCAGCCTAGTTAGGCAATGAGTGAGTTTTTCCTTGTACAAGTGGGTGCATGTACAAGCATAGTAACACGTAGTAATGATGCGTTATATGGCAAAGTTTGGAACCACAAAAATCCACTGAACTAAAGCTTTCTCTTTTTGTACTAATTTGGACGAGCTAAATTTACACAACACCACACAGCAATGATTACTACGAACGGCATTTTGTATATTGATCAGACTGAAATCGGGCATAGATTGTCCTAGAATGAGCAGTTTTGAAAGCACACATACAATGTCACTATTAAAATTGGAAAACAACACTAATACCCTTAGGTTGAATATAGAACTTAACTTTACTAGTCAAATCAGATCAGCACATTTCAAGGTTTGAAAGAATGGACAAGAGAAGGGGGGGGGGGGGCCTGAAACTGTTATGGTCGTTATACTGAAACTATTAAGTACTGAAGGCAAATTAACACTCAAAATTATCCATCTATGGATAACTATTCTTTTGTCTTACTTCTGAATAATTTAACTGTCATTATTTCTGTCTCAGATTAATTAAATAACATCGCTAACTCAATTCAAAAAACTCTCTTCCAATTTAGTCATACTTTTGTTCTTTACCAACATTTGCAATAACTCACAGAACTTTTAAACTTCTTTATAGCATAGATTGATCTACTGATAATTCTTATTAACACTAATTTTTAATCTTTCAGTTCAGGATGCTCGGGTTGCACAATACGAGGTAAGGATCCTGTCTAGGTCAGTGATCAGGATAAGTCATGGCTAAGGCAATTCTGGTAAAAGTCACGTTATTATTGAATAGTTAGAAACATTTTCGACACTGGTCCACACAGATACACTTCTAAAGATGAAATAATTGTTTGACCTGTGCAAGTCGGGGCGGCGGTTGGCGGGTAGCTAGATAGCGGGCAGCACGGCACACATACAAGCACGGCTAAGGCTCACACTACATAGGCACTTTCCATCTTCTTAGCGTCGTAATCTTTCCAACTTTGTGCCTCAGAATATAGCCATGCCAAGTAGTCGTCGGAATCGATGCATCCGAGGCTCAATGGAATCCACTTTTCCTGGGTAGCCGCCTCGGTACAGTACGTGTTCCCCTGACCGATTCACAACTCCGACTGTTGCTCGCCTCCGACTGTAATACTGAGCCCGTTGTGCCGAACCGCGCCAGTGTGCGTCTTCCCGCGCTCGCCTGCCTCCACCTTTTCCCGCTCCCCTACAGGTAGGGTATTCACTACAGGTTTTCTACTACACATATCCTACTGCATTACCTACGTATGGACCAAGTGTATAAATTACAATTTTCACATCTTACAATAGTTTTAACATTAAATACACTTCCCTTTGATTACCACATTATTTGTTACAGGGCCAGATCAGTCAATCATCCAGACTGTTGCCCCTGCAACTACTGAAAAGGCTGCTGCCCCTCTTCAGGAACCACATGTTTGTCTGGCCTCTCAACAGATACCCCTCCGTTGTGGTTGCACCTACGGTACGGCCATCTGTATCGCTGAGGCACGCAAGCCTCCCCACCAACGGCAAGGTCCATGGTTCCCTCAAATGGATAAGGAGTGCTAATCTCCCAGACATGCAAGCATCTGGAGAGATTTTGTACACTTGGACAGATGCTGTGAATAAGACTGGTGCGGAGCAGCACTTAGGGACTAAGCTCGCTCTGCTCAAGAAGTGGAATGTAGCAGGCTATTGCTGGTCAGCTGCAGATTAAATCAGTTTTGTGCACTTGTATAGATGCTGTGAATAAGACAGGTGCAGAGCAGCGCTTAGGGACTCAGCTCGCTCTGCTCCTTCACAAGACGTAGAGTGTAGCAGGCTATTTCTGGTCAGCTGCAGATTAAATCTGTGACAGTGTTTCAGTGAAGGTTCATCAAAGTCTATGCGAGGAGATATTTCAGTCTCTAACTATATCCTAACAATGTGAGAATGCTCTGTGACTCTCATCTGTATAAGGAAAGATGGGCGACCGTAATCGTAAATTATGAAGTATGATCAAAGTGCTAGCAGTATGTAGGACACTAATTGATATACTTAGATACATATCTGTTCGAGAATTAACAGTGAATATATGTGCCGCACAGTCGTAAACCTACATTTGTAGTGGTAATCACAATGTATGGAGGTGTGGTTTAGCAATGATACAGAAACTGTGGAGCATACTGTAGTGTCATTGGAAGCTAGTGAAATTACTGAAAACTGTTCAGATTTCTAAAATTGATCACATTGTTAACAGTGAAACTGTTTACAGTACATGGATGATTTCTTTTCTATCCCATGTGTCCTCTGGTATGTTGTTGATTACCACACAATGATTGACTGAAGGTGCCTGTTCAGAAGGAGAATGACTTTTGTTGGAGGGGCAACATCTTATGGGGATGGCTAACAGTGAACAGTTGTCATGTACATGAAATACATGAGGGATCAATCGAAACAGAGCACAGAGCCATCACCTTCCTCAGTCACCTCTGAACTGCTGTTTGGAAATGTTCCACAATGTCCCAAAACACCTCCATTTCCCATACGCTGTGACAGTCTTTCATTTAAAATTACCCTGTGTGTCCGATGTGGGAGCAGCATAGTTTACACGGTGTGATGTCCAGCTTTCAGCCAGAGCCAATGGATCTTAATGTCAGTTAGAAACAAAATGTATGGCGATGTGCAAAGCTTTAGTCATACACTGATTGGATGTGTTACAGTAAGCAAAAAAAAAAAAAAAATTACAGGTGCAGAGGGACCCTCTCTTGTGACTGGTACTCTGTGTGATATGGTATCCCTACAGTACGAGTGACGAAGCCTTACACTGGACAATGCAGGTGACTTCGATCCTGAATCGATCAATACCTGTATATTTAATGTATTTGATGAGGTATGCACATACGCTCAGTGCCAGCACACAGATGGTTTTTCTTTTCGATATATGTATCGGAAGACACATGGTAATAGCTTATTGAGTTCTGTACCATATGACATTAGTGGACTTCTTATAGAATGTAGTATCTCTGTTTCACTGTTGAATGGTACAAAATAATGATGATCAGATGACTGGGTGACAGGCTTGAATGCACCCTGAGGGTCACAAATCTCCTTCAGACTGCAGTACCTGTATGTTGTTCGGAAATGCATTGCAATGCAGTAGCAAAATCCTCATCTTTCTCCCAGTTCCTGTACATGCTTGTACTGTCTTTTTCGACACAGGAGGAAGCTTCATTTGGCGCTGGCCTTACACATCGTACACAGTTGTCTGAGCTAATAGCACTTTCCCATTTCCACTTAGTTGTCCTGTCACATTAATGTAGCTCCCCCTCTTTCTATGCTTGTTGCCCAATGTCTTAGATATAGTTCTCTCTCAATTCTGCTCAGCTCCGATTTAAATTGGGAGTGTCACATATACAGAGCTTCACGGGTTGTGGGGAAGAGACTGAGGAACAGTTACGAGATGCGGAGGCACTGTCTTAAACCATATTGGAGGTGTACTGTAGAAGACAGATTCGAGAAATGCGAGTCGTTTCAAGATATAAGAGTGCGACTAATATGATTCACTAGTGGCAGTAATCATTAAACGACACCTCCATAGAATCATACACAGCTATGTAGTTGAATGGAAAGACTTGATTCCAAATCGCAGACAGCATTTCTACCAGAAAGTATAACACTACAGTTCTGAAAAGTCAGTGTATTGGTCATCTGATTTTGTACATTTTTTACGATTTCAACTGGCACTGCATTTTTTAAAAGATAGTCATTGCATAGCACACCATCTATTGTATGCGATCATTCTCAATTAACCATTATCCTCATTTGCCTGTAATCCAGTGGATATGTCGCAGGACCTGTGACATGGAATCGGAATAGAATGCCTTACAAATACTGGAGAAATAGCATGAGGGAGTGGCTAATAGAAGCCTGATACCACGTTCCACAGCATGAGGGAGTGGCTAATAGAAGCCTGATACCACGTTCCACAGCTGAATCACTTTCTAAATTAGGTGATTTTATTGCTAGCCTACACCTTTGGTGATGTGCACCTGCACTTTCGGTGTGATAATACACACCCCGATGATCACTGTCTATATTCAATGGTGTGGTACTTGTGTGCAAGACCACTTCATTCGGAAACAATAGCATACCTCGATTTATAAAGCTTGTACAGTTTTTAACATGGGTATAATTAGTGATTCTTATGTGCATCTGTAGAACCAAGACCACTTTTTATGCAGAGCGACAGTCACACTGCTGTTGCGTACGTGTTTTTAACGTCTGGTGGTTTGTAATACGATTACATCTCTCCTCGTATTACACACTGGTAACACTCGCAAGAAAAATAAATGAGATTGTATATCCATCGCGGATTTTCTCTGAATATTCAGAATTCAGTTATTTTATTGAAGAAGTTGTAAGTAGGCTGTTTAGGTCTTTTTATTGGTAACGCCACCTCTGTATAAAAATCACTGGCTGTGCTGTGTGCAGCCTGTGGCTGCTTTGCATTGTTGTAATACTCGCCATTGTAGTGTTAGGCAGCTGGCTGTGAACAGCGCGTAGCGTTGCGCAGTTGGAGGTGAGCCGCCAGCAGTGGTGGATGTGGGGAGAGAGATGGCGGAGTTTTGTAATTTGTCATGAACTGCTATATATATGATGATATCAAGGTAAATACATTGTTTGTTCTCTATTAATATCTTTCATTTGCTAACTATCCCTATCAGTAGTTAGTGCCTTCCATAGTTTGAATCTTTTATTTAGCTGGCAGTAGTGGCGCTCGCTGTATTGCAGTAGTGGGAGTAACCAAGATTTTTGTGAGGTAAGTGATTTGTGAAAAGTACAGGGTAATGTTAGTCAGGGCCATTCTCTTGTAGAGATTATTGAAAGTCAGATTGCGTTGCGCTAAAAATATTGTGTGTCAGTGTAAGCACAGTCCAGCAAAATTATTTAAAGGGGACGTTTCAAAGTATTATACGTAGCAGGGGACATGTGATTGTGTCATAGATTCTCTGTGATCAACAGGCTTATAATGTACGTGTACTGTGGTCAGTGTTGTGACAAGCGCAAAGAAAATGACTATGTCCTATCATAAGGGGAGGTATGGATTTGACTAGTTGCCATGGAAAATTGCGAATGCCCAGAGGTGGGTGAAAAACTATTTTTGTGGAAAATTGTGTGTGTGTGTGTGTGTGTGTGTGTGTGTGTGTGTGTGTGTGTGTGTGTGTGTGTGTGTATGTGTGTGTGTGTGTGTGCGTGTGTGTGTGAATTCTGAAGGGACCAAACTGAAGTGGTTACTGGACCCCAGGCTTACACACTAATTAACTACCTTAAACTAACTTACGCTAAGAACAATGCACACACCGGTGCCTGAGGCAGGACTCGAACCTCTGGCAAGAAGGACCGCACAATCCATGACATAGCACCTCTCAGCGCCAGGCCACTCCGTGCAATGGAAAGTTATGTCCAGTCACCAAAATGGTACAGATAATTATATTTCCAGAGCTGTCATCGTCAGGGGAGAATATTTCCGAAACTTCTCTCGTTGTCGAATGTCGTCAAATTAAGGACGCAATCGTAATATTTAATTGTAAGTACAGTAATAAAACACATGTCGCTGTTTTCCTAGAACGATTCTGCCTGGTGTGTCATAAGTACGTGGCGGCGGTAGCCTGTGGCTGGAGCAATTGATCGTGTTGTGTGTCGTGTGCATTTAAATAGTTAAATACAGACAAAAGATGTTTTCTGGTGCTCTAGACATGAGGAAGTCCTTAGCTGACTTTATAAAGAAGAAACATGTTATGTAATCTGTTACATCACTGACTTCGGTATTCGTTAAAGAAATACAAGTGGAACTGCCAGTTTCCTTTATTTTTAAGTTATTAAATAAATATCTTCACAGACAACATAAGGTAAGTTTCTAGTTACTCAGTGGTTTGCCGCATGTCTCATCTCGCTGCACGTGGACAAAATTGCTAATTTTCTAGGGATATATAAGGGGCGTTCAAAAAGCAACGAGCCAGAGGCATAATTACAGTAAACAGTACCTGTATATTAGAATAATTGACCCTTGCTGTTGAGACGCTTGTCCCACTGTGGCACAAGGCGGTGAATGGCTGTCTCATAAAATTCACAGGGCTGCCATGTTTACCAGCTCAACATGTACAACTGGACGTCGTCGTCAGTGGTGCATCGTTTGCCCCTCAGAGCCTTTTTAATGGGACCCCCAATTATTCACTTCTGACTCACTTGCTGCAGCACGGGACAACCGTGAATGACCAGCGTTTCTTGCAAACCTTGACCACCCTTCGCCAATCGATCAAATCAAAACGACCAGGCAATCTCACGTGTGGAGTCATTCTTCTCCACAACAATGCAACGCCTCTTACGGCTAACACAGTCGTGTCACTCCTGCATAAATTCAAACAGGTGGTTCTCGGCAAACCTCCATACGGTCTGGACCTCTCTCCCTATCATTATACCAAAAAGAAGCCCTTAAAAAAGCTCTGAGGGGTAAACGATTCACCTCGGATAACGACGTCCAGCTGTACGTGCGGAACTGGTTAACATAACAGCCCCGAGAATTTTATGAGACAGCCATCTATCGCCTACCATCTAGTGAGCACGATGTATGAGACAGGTGAAATACCCTCAGACTTCAAGAAGAATATAATAATTCCAATCCCAAAGAAAGCAGGTGTTGACAGATGTGAAAATTACCGAACTATCAGTTTAATAAGTCACAGCTGCAAAATACTTACGCGAATTCTTTACAGACGAATGGAAAAACTGGTAGAAGCCGACCTCGGGGAAGATCAGTTTGGATTCCGTAGAAATGTTGGAACACGTGAGGCAATACTGACCTTACGACTTATCTTGGAAGAAAGATTAAGAAAAGGCAAACCTACGTTTCTAGCATTTGTAGACTTAGAGAAAGCTTTTGACAATGTTGACTGGAATACTCTCTTTCAAATTCTGAAGGTGGCAGGGGTAAAATACAGGGAGCGAAAGGCTATTTACAATTTGTACAGAAACCAGATGGCAGTCATAAGAGTCGAGGGGCATGAAAGGGAAGCAGTGGTTGGGAAAGGAGTGAGACAGGGTTGTAGCCTCTCCCCGATGTTATTCAATCTGTATATTGAGCAAGCAGTAAAGGAAACAAAAGAAAAGTTCGGAGTAGGTATTAAAATTCATGGAGAAGAAGTAAAAACTTTGAGGTTCGCCGATGACATTGTAATTCTGTCAGAGACAGCAAAGGACTTGGAAGAGCAGTTGAACGGAATGGACAATGTCTTGAAAGGAGGATATAAGATGAACATCAACAAAAGCAAAACGAGGATAATGGAATGTAGTCAAATTAAGTCGGGTGATGCTGAGGGAATTAGATTAGGAAATGAGACACTTAAAGTAGTAAAGAAGTTTTGCTATTTAGGGAGTAAAATAACCGATGATGGTCGAAGTAGAGAGGATATAAAATGTAGACTGGCAATGGCAAGGAAAGCGTTTCTCAAGAAGAGAAATTTGTTAACATCGAGTATAGATTTAGGTGTCAGGAAGTCGTTTCTGAAAGTATTTGTATAGAGTGTAGCCATGTATGGAAGTGAGACATGGACGATAACTAGTTTGGACAAGAAGAGAATAGAAGCTTTCGAAATGTGGTGCTACAGAAGAATGCTGAAGATAAGGTGGGTAGATCACGTAACTAATGAGGAGGTATTGAATAGGATTGGGGAGAAGAGAAGTTTGTGGCACAACTTGACTAAAAGAAGGGATCGGTTGGTAGGACATGTTTTGAGGCATCAAGGGATCACAAATTTAGCATTGGAGGGCAGCGTGGAGGGTAAAAATCGTAGAGGGAGACCAAGAGATCAATACACTAAGCAGATTCAGAAGGATGTAGGTTGCAGTAGGTACTGGGAGATGAAGAAGCTTGCACAGGATAGAGTAGCATGGAGAGCTGCATCAAACCAGTCTCAGGACTGAAGACCACAACAACAACATCCCTTTGAGCGTTGCAGACGTGAAATCCTCCTTTTCACACGGGCTGCAGATGCCGTTAACCACTGTAGTGGTATTTGCCATAGACGTTGAAGACAGCATTCACTGAGGCGACCCGGCTAGTACCTGAGTCCTAATTATGGCTTTTAGCATCAGCCAGCTTCGCTACCTGTGGTCCAGCTGATGTCTGTAGCTACTCTGGAGAATTTCCGTCAGAATTCACAGTTGCTGTTCGACATTCATGCTAGCTGGTTGCTGTGATCATGTGTATTCTGATTCTGTGGTGTCATATAGCCTTCTATCTATTCATTGGGATTTTTAAAGTACTATCACTTTTGAGCTCCACAAACAAATGGCACATTGGCATGGTAGCACTGACGAAGAGATACTGGAGATACTCTCAAGTAGCGACAGTGACGCTGAGTGTGCATCTTCAATGACTGTAGTGAGGATGATGATTCTTGTGAAGAACGTTGTAATAATGCATGTCCATATCCTTCACCTAGCAGAGCTCACCAGGATAGTTCTTCTTCAGATTCTGAAAGTAAAAACGAATCGATCCTTAAATGGCCACGCCTGAGTGACAAATTTGATTGGCAAAAGCGTGGTGTCAGTCCAGCACTGCATGTATTTGATGACTCCTCTTCAGAACATAATTGCCAACTAGCGCCTCACTCAAGCGTTCTATCCTTTTTCATGCTATTTCAAACAGAAAATCTGATGAAATTTAAAGCACTAGAAACGAACCGATTTTACACTTTCACCATGGCAAATACGTCGGAATCAGTTCATTCTCGACTATCCACTTGGAAAGATACTTATTTTGCGAAACTACATTGCTTCATTGGCATTTGGATTCTCATAGCCCATGTTAAAAAGTAGAGAATAAGGGAATATTGGTCCAGAGATGTACTTTTATGCACTCCAATCTATGGCGAAGTTATGTCCTGTGATATTTTTATTTTACTTTTGCGAGTTTTGCGTTTTAGTGACAACTATGCCAATCAAGGAGATAGCAGTTTAAAACCAGGAAAGCAATTGATTCAGTTCAGGGCAATCCGTAGTGGGTTTAATCCATACAAAAAGCTCTTTGTCGATGAAAGCCTATTGTTGTTTAAAGGTCGCTTATCTGTTAATCAATGCGTTCCTTCGAAACTAAGTAGAATTTGAATCAAGACATTTGTGTCGTGCGACTGTAAAACTTAACATGTATTGAATTTCATTGTATACACAGCCACAACTACAGAAACTGAAGTTCGTAATTTGGAGAAATCCAGCGATATAGCAGCAACACTAATGAAGCCATGCTGCGAGCGTGGACGTACCCTGTATGTCGACAATTGGTATACATGTCCAGGCTTGTTCCTCTGGCTTCACAACCGTAGAACAGCAGCATGCGGTATGGTACGTAGGAACAGGCGCAGTTTGCCGGAGCCTCAGAAGAAATTTAAACGAGGAGCAGTTGAATGTATGCTAACTGACACGATACTTGCCATCAAGTGGTGCGATAAGACGGATACTGGCGAGAATGTAATGAAGCCGCAATGCCGTGTCGACTACAATGCCAGTATGGGCGCAGTAGATCGCTCTCATATGCTATGAAGCTTTGTTAGATCTGTGCGTAAATTCATTAAATGGTGCAAAAAAATTTATTTCCGTGTTGTGTACCTTTGTATTTTGAATGCTCATACTCTTCACAGATCGGTGACTGGGAGATAAAAAGCATTAGCAGATTTTTCAATTTTATCTGGTACGAGATTGTGTGGAAAAATTCATATCAAAACGGAGAAGAGATAGGAAAGGAAGACGCTCTGATGACGAGAATCCTGTCGGCTTTAATAGGAGGCACTTTCCAAATGTCATTATAAGTAACTAGTACAAGAAACGCGGATGTGCAGTCTGCTCGAAACAGAACATTCACCGAGAAACAAAATGCAATGCACCCTTGTGTGCTGTACCATGTGGAAAATGAAATTAAGCCCTTACTTCTAAAAAATTATTTAAAAATTAAAGAATAAAAAAACAAAAATTTAAAAATAAGTACAGAAATAAAGAAATTAACTGGTCCAAAGCCCAGACGAAAAAGAAGGATGGGGAATATAACACTGCAAAAAATAAATAAATAAAAAAATTAAATATAGAAATAAAAACAAATAAATAAAAAAAATTTTTTTTTAGCTTGAAGAGCCTATCCAGATGGATTACTATGATGACAAACACCTTATGTACGAACACGTGAAACAACCAGTCTGTGCCGACAAACACCATGTGGATCCTTCAAGTCCAAAACCTTAATGAACAAAATGAAAAGAAGAATTATTCATATCTATCGTTTCAATCGTGAAAAACGAAAATCATGAAAACGCCAGAGAAAAAAGTATTCAGAATTTTCTAATTTTCTAAGCAATTTCTCCAAACTTTTCTTTCACGCAAACCTTGCCTTAACAATTACGAACGCAACAAAGAAAGAATAATCCAAGTCGGTTAAGCCATGTTTGAATTTCAGTGACACTAACGCGCAGCAGTTCATTTTCATATATAGGAATGTTACGTACCTGTATATATGTAGGTTAACTTCATTAGACAATCGTCAGTAGCACACACTCTCCAGTTTCTGAGGCACAACAAGTCGTTGGGAATTAAAGGTGATGTTTAATTTGGTTGTGTAGAAACTTGAGTAATTCCTTATTGAATTCTTAAAAAAAAGTTATACATCGTCGTTTATTTCTACTGTATCATAACAATTGCGTACCGTATAAAGAGAATTCTGAAACGTTTAATTTTTGATTTTGAAGTTTCCCTGTGGATAATTTACTGGGTTAATGCACTTAAAATATAGTAATTGGATTCGAAAGTGTGTCTCGGCATCCACAGTCTTCCTTCGAATGTTATTTGCAGGCAAATTATTGCCCTAGTACAGACGAACGTCAACGTTTGATCGTTACGGATTCTACAGCGTTTACATCGTAAGTTATGTTCAAAAAGCCGATAACTAAATATCGGTATGTCAAATAAAAACAGTCAAATAAAACTGAGATGTAGTCACAGACCTCATGCTGATTCGCAAGAAATGAAAGAAAGCCTTTGATAGGAAGTTACATGTGAGCAGCCCAAGCAGTTCTGGTGTACTTTATCTCCGTCGAGCAATTCATCTCCAAACACAATGCTATGGAATACGTATCGAGATACAATGTGTTTATTTGTAATGTCGGTGATGGCACTCAGACTTCCTGACAGTTGCGACTCTCCTACCTCCAGAAATACTCAGCAGTGGGGGGGGGAGGGGGGGGGGGCAGGGCCAACAGTGAGACTTTTCCACATCAATGGCAGCCATCTTGTATACGCCGTCTTCAATAAGTCTGACCACAACGCGAAATGGGGTGATGCCGGTGCTGCCCTACTACTGTTTATATCCCATCGAGAGCATTGTTCCGGAGATAGCTTGTGGACAAAGTAGTTGGTCATAGTGTGTGCAACGCTTCCAGCATGAGATGGGTCTTGCGGTGAGGGTAACGCGTATGAGAATGTGTATTCCAGATCTAAAAATTCGTGATAAAGGAAACCTGTGTGAAGTTCATACAGTTTGTTGCTAGGCGTAGATGCAGCTCAGGTGCCTGTGTAGTAACACGATGGAAACATTTCCTTAAATTTAAAGCCTGAAGCGCACCAAGCAACTGCCTACCTGTGGGGTCAAAACATTTTATTCCCGTCGCTTGGACATAATAAGTGCTTAGAATTCTAGTGTTGCAGGTGCTTTTGTTACTAAATGTGAAAATTGTGTTGCTGTAAGGTCAAACTAACAACAATAGTCATGGCATATACGAGTGGTACCAGCCGACTGCCCTATCTAAAATGAATCCGCGAGGTAAACGGAGTTGTCTTGGAAACGAGGTGCTTGAAATTCACTTATTGTAAAAGGGATTAGCAGACTTGCCACTGTGTTGCTTACCTTTCGAGAGATTTCATTTGTTGATACCTGTGATTATTTGTTTGTAACAATTTATTATAAAGTTTACTCAAATGACTTTTAAAACTAGTGAAACGTTTGATAGTTTAAAGTTAGTTTAATCTATTGTAAAGCTTTTTTAATTTTTTGGTATTTCTTTTTATTCCAAATATGTTTTTAAAGTGTCATAGGTGTCATAGTTTTGTAAGTAAAAGAAAACTTTGCTTAGAATACAACAGATGTAACTGCGATTTGATGTTACTAGCCCTCGGATATTGAGTAAAATGAATTACTATATTTTGTAAAATAGTACTTAACATTTCCTTTCCCTACACCTCACCTACGCCACGAGCATGGAACTACCTGTCTGATCCCAAAATAGTTAGTATTTGTCAGATTGAAAATGTGGAGAACAATTTATAATATTTTCAAAAGTAAGTGCATTCCTTCCGCGCCTTCAGGGGACAGACGGCCTTTCGCCAACTTAGGGGGGTCGATCATGCACATGGGTCAGTCGTGTGCTGCAATTAATCCTGATATTTGCGTCGGTATGGTGGTAGAGGCGCTACACTCCCACATCAGCCCATGCTATCCCAGCTGTTCAAGCTCGGCGTTTAACTTTGAGAAGTGCCTTAAAAATAGTGTTAGCTTAAATGCATCATTTTTAGCACACGACATTGAGCGCTATTAAATCGTTACTCCTGGACGATCACAGAGGAAAAAATACTGTGAGAACTTTCTACTCTGTTTCTACGAATCTCACCGGAAAGTTAACACTGAACATTAATTTGTTGCTGGTTGCCGTAGCTGATATTTCATATTTGACCGGCTGTTTCATTTCGAATGATATCGTTTGTAACGTACTGACTTTTTTTTAATTGCTAACTCATCTGGAGCCTTTGATAATTATTTTGTTTTATTTAATTATTTGGTGAATTCTGCAGTTCCAATGAAGAACATAGTTTAAGCAGCACTTGAAAATAACTCTTTTGAGTAAAAATGGTGGAAGATACATAAATAGCACCTACTGTGCTCTGGTACACTGATTTTATCACTTTCTTTAACTGGCGTTTTAACGTTACAAACGCTCATTTTTAATGATGTTTCTTTCTCACTGCTATAGTTCTGCATAACCTATTAACTATTATTACCATTTCAACGCTCCACTGGGCGTTACACAAACGCCAGTGATTCCAATGTAAATCTTTAATTTTCCGAAGTAAAATTTGTTGAATTAAAGCTATTAGTATAAAAGCCTTTTCATTATTCTTATCCTTTGTTGGTGTTTCATCCACCCTTTGCCCCAGATGGTGGAGTGATGCGCTGGCAGCCGTACATTCAACCCATTCATGAGACGCTATTCTCTAATCTAGAAGCTAAACACAAAATAAGGAGGCATACTTAACCATGAATTTAAGATAAGTTTGTAAAGTGAAGTTAGAGGGAGAAAGTAAGAAATAATACCGTCTTCATGAAGAGTTTAAAAACAGTGATAACACAGTTAAAAACACTTGAAAAACATTTGAAGAATACTAAATACCAGTAAAAAAAAAAAAAAAAAGCGGATAACGCTGAACACGACAGAAGAAAGATTGACCACTAAAAACGGAGCAATGTAGACTTTCATTAAAACTGGTAAAGAATCTGTTCTGGGATGGAAGAGTATTGGTGAACAGAAAGACTGCTAAGATATGGTTATCAGACAAGAGTGCCTGTGGAAAACAAGGAGAGAAAGAGAGAGATTTGTTCATTTGAAACGTAAACGGGGTGAGGGCGACAGAGAGTGGGATACAGAGAAAGTGTAGTATGGGGAGAAGACGATGAGGGAGCCCTTTGCGAGGTGGGGGGGGGGGGGGAGGGGCGAGGGGAATAGTGAGGTGGATTTAGAGTTGACCGGCGGGTATATGTCGGGACAGAGTCCGTTGTCTGGGAGAGGGAGACTGTTCAAATTCCTTGAGGAGAGGATATGGAGGTGTGCAGGTGGAGCATTAGTGGAATGTGTAGGTAGAGGCACAGCAGAACATTAGGAATGTAAGGGAGACAGGACGCCAGGGGACTGTTAGAGTTGAGTTTTCGGATACTGTAGGTTATTCGGAGGCATTCAGTGTGAGGGAGGAAGGAAGGAAATTTGGTGAGCTGGTAAAGCACCAGCATGAAGGTACGTGGATGGGAAAAGCAAGTTGAAAAGCATCAGATCCGCAGATCTGGAGGGACTTATAGAAGTTGTGTGAGGCGGATATCCAAGCATAATTTTCATAACAAAGGATAAGGATGATCAGGGATTTGTATGTGTGAAGGACAATGGAGATGTATAGTCACCATATTCTGCCAGTCAATAGGTTTAGTACCTTTAGTTTACCGTAGGCTTTTTGTTGGATGGTTGGCAGATGAGGTTTCCGTCGTAGCTGCCGCTCGAAGATTAGTCCAAGGTATTGTAGTGTTTTGCTAGCCGAATAGGACTGCCACAAATGGTGAGGGCGAAGCCCTGGAGATGAAATGTGTATATCGTAAGTCCTGGATTCTGGAAGGGTTAATCTTAAGGACCTATTAGATATGTGAGGAAATAAGTTGATTGAGGTGGATTTGCACGATTTTGGAGGGATCAATGTGACTTTTTCGGGTTAGGATAGAGGGCGAAGCTGTCTCTTCAGCAAAATGAAGGATGTGAGTGAGAGGAGGTGATTTGGGCAAATCGGCAGTGTGTAAGAGGTAAAGAAGGGGGGAGATAACGCAACCTTGGAGGTCTCGCGCAGTGGGGTGAAATATGTGTGTGTTCATGTTGTCAATAATGAGATAGAATGGGCGACTGATGAGGAAGGATGTAATAAGGTGGCCATATTTGGTTGCACAGACATATTTGATTGCAACTATGTAATTCTGGAATTTGAAAATCAGACTGGAATGCCATACGCGGTCTTTTGACTTCTCTAGATCAAGGAGTTCAAAGATGACGGATTTACAGTTCCTTAGCTGCAAGGATACGAGATGGGTGAGGTTGATCATCAGCAGAGGACGGAAGCCACGCTGGGTAATATGACGCAGATGCCGTTGGTGCTGGTGGTGGTGGATGCGTTGGAACGGACTCACAGACTTCGCCTTTTTATTATTTGTTAATCTTACCGATATTTTTTCATTCGCGCTAAAAGCGGCTTAAGGGTACAATTAACATTCAAGCTCCAGTGAAGGAGATCCCGATTTCGAAATAAATATCTCGAAAACTAAGACACACAGACGAAAGGAATGAAAGGTAAGTTTATTGCCAGAGCTGTAAGAATGTTATACAGAAGTTTCAAAATAGTTTGAAAAGCTTCTAAGAGTGGCGCTGTCATCGCAAAGCGGAAAGCCTACAAATAGTGAGCCACGGCTTAGAGCGATCAGTTCCACCACTGAAACGCAAAAGAAAGTCAGCGTAAGTCAGCGTAACGAAGGAAGAGGTTGATTATTCAACTAAACAACTTGTTTGTCTTATACTGGAATGTCAGAGGTTATAACACAGTCCTACGGCAACAAGGCACAGTTTCAGAGCAACATTTCATGTTTCACAGGGACTCGATGCAAAAGCCACTCCCAAGCTCTTCAAATTTCAACGGACAGGCAGCATGGCTCATGATGTCGGTTCCAGGCAAACTGTAGTTACTCCTGAAAATCTCGCTGTGGTACCGGAATTATTCAGCAAAACCCAAGAAAATCCATCTGCAGCAGAGACTGGTTTGAATCCTTTCCAATGAAAATCTGGAGCCACTAGGCCCTACCTGTACGATCTGTGCGACAGAGAGCTTACTTTGAGAACCAGATCCTCTCTATGACCGAGAATGAATGATTTGATGTTGACCGCATCTAGTTACAGATGAAGCACACTTTCATCTGAATGGAGCCGTGAGTAAAGAACACTAGTGATATTGGGGTTCAAAAAATTCCATTTTTGCGAAGAGAAATCATTGTGTTCTCACATTGTGTGTACCATTGAAGGATTGAAAACGCACAGAGTGATTCATGCAAGATGGGGCCAGAGCCCATCGCACCGAGCTGGTGATAAGCTTTCGTCATGAATACTTCAGGAACAGAGCCACTGCATCGGATTATAGAACGTATATTTGGGCAGGGATGGATTTGGCTCCATATTCGTGCAGTCTGAATCCTTGCTAATACTTTTTGTGGGACAAATGGAAAGACACTGTCTACCGGATACACCAAAGCCCGCTGGACGAGCGTGAATCGGCCGTCTGTGGAGCATCAGAATACGTTTCCGTTAAGACACCACAGGAAGTGACAGCAAATTTCATTTTTCGTTTGCGCCATCTCCGTACTGTGAATTCATGCTGGTAACATACGAGCTACGGAGCATACACAGTCATCTGTTAGCCGCTTTTAGAAATATTTCGAAACTTCTGTGCAACGTTTGTGAAAAATTCTTACACATTTAACTTAAACGTATCTTCCGTTGCATGCTTATATCTATGTTGGTTTTCGAGCTATTTAATTTTGAAAACAGGAAGTCCTTCGTTGGACACCATGTAGCACAATAACAGTACTGTTCTCCTAAGAGTTTATTTCATTTCTGTCTGTACGTTGGTTTTCGTAATAAACGTACTTTGAGTTGTAGATGTTGAACTTCATATTCAGCCCTGCCTGTAGATTTAGAGCTGAGATGATGGTGTTTTGTTTGTGGGGCACTCAACTGCGCGGTCATCAGTGCCAATAAATAGTCTCAATTTTTACACAGTCCAATTTTTATACAATCCAAATTAACCACGGTCACGAATGATGGTGATGACAACACAAATACCCAGTCCCCGAGCAGAGAAATGTCCCCAACCCAGCCGGGAATCGAACCCGGCACCCCGTGAGTGTTACTACTGTATATATAACGTTGTTAGACAGATTATAGGCAGAATTTTCATTTGAACTGTCTTCGAATGCTACTGTGGAGGAAGAGGTATACTGAAACTTGAAACTTGAAACAGAATGAAAACTATAATGCCTCAACACACGAGCACGTGTTTGCAGCACATTTTGTATCTGCTGGTGTGCGAGAATAAATCGAAAAATAATAAATTTGCGCAAATTTAGGGTTCCGTGTGCTATTCGTCTTTCTTTTTCGGTTGCCAGGACAAAGAAGAAAAATGAAACGTTATTCTTATGTGAAGAAGCTCATTGTGGCTCTATCTGTGAAGCAAGCTATAACATATTAGAAGCATAGCAATGATATCGTTTACGTGCGACTATATCATGTGTAAATTAATTGAATCTTGCAGAGAACATAAATGCGTATAATGAAGTCATTCATATTAATGGTTAAAGTATTAACTTCGGATGTACTGTAATTGAAAAAAGGTTCATGATAGGTATCTTTGTTTTGCTACATCGAACAAGCATTTTACAGAAGAATTTTACGAACTTCTTAATTTTTGGATTACGTTCGTATTATTTTTGAGTACTTTTAACTGAAGGGACCGATAACGTACAAACGAATATGTTATTATGCTCTAGTAATGAGTGGCTCATTGTAAAATAATAAAAAAGTCAGAAAGTACCAAATGTAATTATATAGAAGTCAAGGTTATTTACAAAGGTGTTGTTTCTTTATTTGTTGTCAGCATATCTTCACACAAGGCTTCAGATTTAATGGGTGTAAAGTTTGCAGAATAAGTCTAAACTCTACCAGTACCCTTACCCATAAACTTTCTTCCATAGACTGTGCAACAGCTTATGCATGGAGATGGATAGTGTGGTGAACGAGTCATATGTGGTTGAGTTTTATACATGCCATCCCCACCACAGCACCAGAGGTGGTGTCTGATGCTGCACCTAGAGTGCAGCGGCAAGTCAAGCGCCGGTCGATACGCCACCTTAATCACTCCGAATGCCACAGCCGGATCACGTGATGTGTTACGCGAACTGGAGAAAAGATTAAGAGGCTAACTCTGCAACAATAGTTTTCTTATGGCGATGTCGATCACATCCGACGATCTGGATCGTACCATACCTATGTTCATATTTATTGATCGTCGATTGACTTCAGTTCTTGTCGTTTTCCATTTGCGACATTTACTTTTAGCAAGGTTTGATCGCAGTTTGTTTGCAGTAGCACTATCGCTAATGCATATTATGGTAACAACACCGTTTCGTGATCAATCAGTAGTAACAAGGGAGTGTGGTGTCTCTTTAAATGAAGCCGAAAAAAGACTCCAATGCAAGTTAATCTAGAGTAATGATCCTGCATTCGGAATCTCTGTCAATATGGCATGTACCAGGCTAAATAAGCATGACTACAGAGATCTATCCTACTTTGGAAAGGTCGAAATCAATCGGTGGAGTTCATAAGGATGCATCATAAGGATCCTCAGCTCACTTAAATGTTTATCTTAGGAAGTCACGGGGCATTTTCCTACGTCATATATCTCGGCTATGTACTACAGTAATTAGAGGGATCAGGATGCATATTAACGCCTACAGACATTCATAGTTCCTTCGCACTATCCGTAAACCGAAAAGCATGAAAGCCACGATGCACACTGATTGATCCAAAGTATCCGAGAACATTTTAGTTGACATTAGGAAATGCCCAGCCTTCACTTCACCTTTCAGATAAGTTCAACTCTGCTGTAGACACATTCAACAAGGTGTATGTGTGTCTGTGGACGTATGACAGCCCACTTCTCTTCAGTGAGTGACGTTCGATGTTGAGATCTGTAGCGAAGTTTAAGTTGTAACTTATCCCAAAGGTCTTTCATAGATTCATATTGGGACCCTGGGTACGTAAGTCCTTTTCTACGATGTTATTGTCCCCATACCGTTGCCTCACAGACGCTGTTTTAGGACGGTATACAGTGTTATGCTGATACAGGTATGTTCTCCGAAATGTTTTTCTACTGAATGCAGTAACCAATGCAGTAAAGCGTGTTAATATCCTTCCAAACTTACTGCTTTCTTGAGTGCAATACGGGGACTACATTCTAACGCCGAAAAACACCCCAACCCCCAACTTCACTTCCACTGTAGTTCATTGTTTGCACTTCACATGAAGGCAGGTAACGTTCACGAGGTATTCGCCAAATCCATACTCCGCCGTCGGGTATTGCAAGGTACAGCGTGATTCATCACTCCAGATCACTCGTTTCCTGTCATCCACTGACCACTGACGTTGGTCTTTACACCTCCTCGAAGGCCGCTTAACGTCGACTACAGGAAAACGTGACTATGAAGAGCAGCTCGAACACAGTACCTCATTCTTTTAGTGTGCCAAATTTACTGCTGGTAGCAGTTCGGAACTCGTGGGTTACTCCCTCCGTTGATTACAGGTGACCTGTTACTACCCCTCCCCCCCCCCCCCTCTCATCAATGCTCGACAGTCCCTGTCTGCCACTATACGAGGTATGCCTAGTCTTTGTCTAGCCGTGGCTGTTCCTTCGCATTTTCACTACACAGTCACTTCATCAGCAGTAGCCTTGTGTAGTATTAGAAGGGTTGAAATGTCGCTGATGGATTTGTTACTCAGATGGATTTGTTACTCCGGTGACATGCAATGACTCGTTTAGTTTCGAAGTCGCTTAGCTCTGCTGACTAGCCCGTTCTTCTGTTACTACTTGTCTGCTGATAACACAATACTCCTCGCCTTCTTGTATAATGGCGGCATCTAGTAACATCTGGTGGCATCGAGTGGCCAGTAGTACGTTACATATGGTTGTCCGTACACTTTGGAACACGTAGTGTACTTGTATTGTATAGCAGTTTGCTGGGTGAAAAAATCTCATCTAACACAGGTAATCTTTGGCGCAGTTATAACACAGCAGTTGGCGATGATCGCATTAATGCCCCATGTGCTTGTACCACTAAATTAAAGAAAGGGAGAATGGGATTCGTACGGGTTGCTATTACGTGTCAAGGCTAAATTAATACATCAATAGCTCCAAACGGCTGTTTTCTGCTGGTTACGAATTAAAACAGCGAAAAATTCTACAAACAATGAGAGCTGATCCCGTTAACCCAGCATCTTTACCTTCGGTCACCTTTGGTACTTACATCTCCCACGTTATAGTGATAAAAGCATATCCGTTTTGCAGAATTATAGGTGGAAAGGAAGAAGGACGATCACCTAACGTTTCTTCAATGGAGTCATTGTTGGATATGGGAAAGAAGATCAGATGTGGAAGGAAAGCTAAACAGGGATACTCGGTAGGAGATATAGATTGTGATACTTCCAAGTCCAGGCCCTTAATCGGGGCATCGCCTCCCATTTTTCGAACATGGAATACAGGGGAAAGAAACTACAACAACGCGGAGATTTAAAGCATTTGGCTGAATGCCCAATTGCTGTCGCCTTTTGGACCAAACAACATTTACGTTACGTGGTATGCAAAACATTTAGTCACATAATAAAGCTTGATAGCAAAACAGGTATGCAAATAGCACAGTTATCTAATAAAGTTCATGGGAACTATATCCCATAGGTAAAATTATGTTGGCGAAATACTGACCATTTAAATAAATATATACCAGCAGTGTTTATTCAAGTAGAGGAACCCCAAAGATATCGTGCCGTAACTCTAGCCATACAGTTCTGTTACGAATATTAGTATCCATTCAGTCATGAAAATGTATAAAAAATTAACAACAGAGAATTTTCCTGCGATATTATACACTCCTGGAAATTGAAATAAGAACACCGTGAATTCATTATCCCAGGAAGGGGAAACTTTATTGACACATTCCTGGGGTCAGATACATCACATGATCACACTGACAGAACCACAGGCACATAGACACAGGCAACAGAGCATGCACAATGTCGGCACTAGTACAGTGTATATCCACCTTTCGCAGCAATGCAGGCTGCTATTCTCCTATGGAGACGATCGTAGAGATGCTGGATGTAGTCCTGTGGAACGGCTTGCCATGCCATTTCCACCTGGCGCCTCAGTTGGACCAGCGTTCGTGCTGGACGTGCAGACCGCGTGAGACGACGCTTCATCCAGTCCCAAACATGCTCAATGGGGGACAGATCCGGAGATCTGGCTGGCCAGGGTAGTTGACTTACACCTTCTAGAGCACGTTGGGTGGCACGGGATACATGCGGACGTGCATTGTCCTGTTGGAACAGCAAGTTCCCTTGCCGGTCTAGGAATGGTAGAACGATGGGTTCGATGACGGTTTGGATGTACCGTGCACTATTCAGTGTCCCCTCGACGATCCCCAGTGGTGTACGGCCAGTGTAGGAGATCGCTCCCCACACCATGATGCCGGGTGTTGGCCCTGTGTGCCTCGGTCGTATGCAGTCCTGATTGTGGCGCTCACCTGCACGGCGCCAAACACGCATACGACCATCATTGGCACCAAGGTAGAAGCGACTCTCATCGCTGAAGACGACACGTCTCCATTCGTCCCTCCATTCACGCCTGTCGCGACACCACTGGAGGCGGGCTGCACGATGTTGGGGCGTGAGCGGAAGACGGCCTAACGGTGTGCGGGACCGTAGCCCAGCTTCGTGGAGACGGTTGCGAATAGTCCTCGCCGATACCCCAGGAGCAACAGTGTCCCTAATTTGCTGGGAAGTGGCGGTGCGGTCCCTTACGGCACTGCGTAGGATCCTACGGTCTTGGCGTTCATCCGTGCGTCGCTGCGGTCCGGTCCCAGGTCGATGGGCACGTGCACCTTCCGCCGACCACTGGCGACAACATCGATGTACTGTGGAGACCTCACGCCCCACGTGTTGAGCAATTCGGCGGTACGTCCACCCGGCCTCCCGTATGCCCACTATACGCTCTCGCTCAAAGTCCGTCAACTGCACATACGGTTCACGTCCACGCTGTCGCGGCATGCTACCAGTGTTAAAGACTGCGATGGAGCTCCGTATGCCACGGCAAACTGGCTGACACTGACGGCGGCGGTGCACAAATGCTGCGCAGCTAGCGCCATTCCACGGCCAACACCGCGGGTCCTGGTGTGTCCGCTGTGCCGTGCGTGTGATCATTGCTTGTACAGCCCTCTCGCAGTGTCCGGAGCAAGTATGGTGGGTCTGACACACCTGTGTCAATGTGTTCTTTTTTCCATTTCCAGGAGTGTACTTAAAGTTCTTACCGGAAATAGTTCACTACAGTCATCACCTGCTACGTGCAAAGAGTTACATTTACACTCACAAAAAAGACGTTAACCCTGTCACAAACAGAAGTCGTACGTTCGTACACGGAGCCCTTAAAAGTTAAGAGCGATACTTGAAATTTACACAAAGTCTAAAAAGGGCAAACAATAAACACATGTGGCACCCTGACTGCCTAAAATCTCACCAATATTACCGCAAGCGAATCATCACAACGAAACGACAGCAGCCAAAAAAGCTCGAGATTCCCTCTGCCTACTTATTTAAAGCCTGGGTCTCGTGACCTCTTTTGTACACAACACACAGTAAAGTATGGTAATATTTACTGCTTTTGCATGCTACATTTAATAATCATATATAGAGGCTGATTAAGCTGCCCATACCTATTGGTTTTATGGAATCCATAACGTCTTGAAGAATGACGTGCTAGATTTTCATATTATGTTGCTCACTACGTGCAAACAGTTATACAGAAAAAAATTAAGAGGACATTTTTGTAGGAGATCTATGTTACCTTTTCTGCAGGAGTACGTTTACGCTGGCAGTCAAGGTTTTCGAGTTATTCTAGAAAAACACATTTAACGTAACTTTCATTGGTTTTTCTTGATTAACTCTAAAATGGTGGCCTTCAACGACAAAGTGTCCCAGTAGAAAACTTAACGACTTTAAATTATCTGCATAAATGTCAAGCTAATTTTTTCTTATGTTTTGCATGAAAGATGAAAATCTCACGCGTGGTGATTGAAGGCGTTCCGGGTTGCATAAATCCTCAGCTGAAACACCTTGTTCAAATAGTTCAGATGGCTCGAAGTACTGGGACTTAGAACTACTTCAACCTAACTAACCTAAGGACATCACACACATCCATGCCCGAGGCAGGATTCGAACCTGCGATTGTAGCAGCAGCATGGTCCCGGACTGAAGAGCCTAGAACCGCTCGGTCACAGCGGCCGGCGAAACACCTTGTACAAGAGGCATACTCATCAGAGCGCCAACAAACGCTGTTGGACCATGGAATACAGGGAAACAAACTACGACAACGTCGACCTTAAAATCATTGTGCCTAATTCCATGTCACTTTTTCTGATTCGATTTTTCTAACACTCTTTGCGAACTCTCGTAGATGCAACATCGTTGTCAAATTTAACAGCAAATACAATAGTAGACTAAAGGCCCGAGGCAGTTACAGTATGATCTGTGTGCTAACAGTACACGTTTCATTGTATGCGACTTGCGTTTGATCTCCTCACGTTCCGCACCTGCTCTTTCTCTGCCCCAGCGAGGAAACATGTTGGCGTAACCGTCACAGCTTACAGTCCTGGCCAAATTGTTTCCTGGTGCAGAGGAGAAAGCGTTGTTGGCACCGGACAGACCCCAACAAGGTGTAATGGCTCTAATCTGGCGCAGCCAGGCCAACAGACCGTCCACTGGGACAGAAAAGGCACTGAGAGGAATTCATAACGCGACAAATACCCCAACTAACCAAACAGCACCGCTAAAAGCTTGCGCGTTACATAGTGCCTTACTGTCTGTCAGTCCCGCCCCAGATCGATACAAAAATCACCATCACTAGGAATTATATAAATGCGCAATACACGATTAATATCGCTTGCATCTGACCTCGTGGTTAGCTACAGTAATCAGTCAATCCCAATAGTAATGCAGTGCAGTATCAACACTACTCAGATATAAGCAAATAGCTCTGTCAGATTTCGTACATAAATAATTCTACATTTTGAAGTAGAGGATATCTTACATACGCTGGAGTCATTATCTCAGAGCCGGCCAGTGTGGCCGTGCGGTTCTAGGCGCTTCAGTCTGGAGGCGAGTGACCGCTACTGTCGCAGGTTCGAGTCCTGCCTCGGGCATGGATGTGTGTGATGTCCTTAGGTTAGTTAGGTTTAAGTGGTTCTAAGTTCTAGGGGACTGATGACCACAGATCTTAAGTCCCATAGTGCTCAGAGCCATTAGAACCATTTTTGTCATTATCTCAGACGTTGTTCATAAACCAGCATCCCTGAAGAAAATCGCTCCGTGGTCGTCTGGCCCAAAGCTCGGAATATCGGCGACACATGTGCTACCAACATGCCCCCTGTTTCGGATGTTTTTAAAATTATCTGTAACACTACGCTTATGACGAAACAGCGTTCATCCCACTTCTCTTGAACGTGGACGAGAATCCATGAGTCGTGATTACTTTTCCTTTTTATTCGTAAATACTTCGTTCCTATGAAGACAGCAAGGATTTAATGACATTTGCAGCCAGCGAGCCTTGATTTAAATCAATTGAGAAAGTTAAATATATGTGCCGGACCGGGAGTCGAACAATGGTCTCCTGCTTGTAAGACAGATTCGTTGACCACCGCGCCATCGGACATAGTTGTCATCGCAGCTGCACGGACTACCGTGGGACGCCTCCCGTTGGACCCAAATTCTCAACCTTCCTACACCCTACCAATGCATTGTTCCTTGCCCGTCACCGCCACTACTCGTGGCCTTTCTCCGATTCCCGTAAGAGTTCAAGTTTAGTGTATATCCACACTGAAGTAATCATTTTCCGCCCTCGCCTTAATTACATATGTGGTGTCTGTTCTTTCGGACCACATGTACACTTTGTTCATGCTGCTTCTCGCTTCGGGAAGCTAATTCGTATCTGACGCCGCCAATACCTTTCGTATGCAACTGCTTTTTTTTTTTTATTTTTTTGTACAAATTAAGTTCATAACTGCGCCAAATTACCGATGTAGATTTTGTGGCTAGGAAGCCATCACAAGCAGGGCACTTGTCATAAAGTTTACGTAACGATGCGTAGGCTAATTTCTAAATAACAGATTTCTTACAAATTTTCCATTCCGTTTTCGCGTTTGTTCCATTTTTTGTCACACGGCTACCTTAATATGAAAATGAATATGAATGTAGTATTGAAATTGGCCATCAGTAACAGGTGTTTACATATATGACTGGGTAGATTTTGCGATTCACACGTGTGCCAGAAATCTTGAGAGACACAGTAGCCGCTACTACCCTTGCTATTATTTGACAGCACACGAAGTCAACGTAGGGGCCTCCCCTCCTCCGCTTTTACGCCATAATTAAATTTTTAATAGTACAGTGTGCAGAACTTACTGTTAAAAATCTAAATCTATAGAAGGAAATGTCCTGACTGACTGTATCATTGCCCACCACAGACCTCTCAGGGTAGAAGCTTGAAATTTGGAGAGTGTGTTGATCTTATACTGTAGGCGTCGTTTAGTGAGGGATTACTCAAAATTCCATCCCTAACGGGGTGATGTAGGGGATGGAGAGTTTTTCGAAATATGTCGCTATTAAGGCAATTTTGGAGCTAGAAGTACGAACATTGCTATTTAGTTTCCCCATCAGAATTAAAAAATATCTGTTTCAGTATTTTTGGATATTAAACCACTAAGAGAGTGTAATAATAAGTGAAAACTTTTTATATTAAAATATTTTTTTAAGCTAAACGTATGAATGTTTCTATGGAAATATCACCACAAGAAATCTGAAGACTGGATTAACAAAATCCTGCGACTCCAGCTACAAGAATCGCATTTTGGTAAGAAGTAATGGCGGGAAACACAATGCTTCTATTGCCTGAATTCGCTTGGATAGATTAGAAGCTGTCGCAGTTTATGAACAACATAAAAATTCCATTAAAGGTAAACAAAGAAAATCTGTGCGGATCATACAGTTTATCCAAATGCGCTCGGCACGGGGTGTATCAAAAGGCAGGTTACAATGCGTGGTGGTTAACAGATGGGTACCTTACGAGCGTATTTCGCTAGCAATGATATATTCGGAATCATTTCGTTTGCGTGCTGGCGTCTCTGACATTTGGAGGATGACGGAGGCAATTAGGACCACACAAGCTAGGAGATGACTCAAAGAGACTATTTACATCTCTGTCAGTAAACACCAGTTTAATTCACTTACGGAATGCGCTCAACATGACCGCCACTAATTTCAATACATTTTGTGTATTGCCTGTTTATTTGCGTGTAACTGATGGCTACAGCTGCTATCTGTATTCATGCAACAAAGTCCTGTGTTGACTCCACGGGTGCCTCGTACAACAGAGTTTTCATGAATCCCACAAATGAAAATCCAGAGGGCCTCACGATCAACCTATCACACAAAATGTTCCGACTCTGTTACTGGTCATACTGATTATCTACTGTAAGTGAATTAAACTGACGTTTACTCACAGTAAGGTGCATGATCTCGTTTACTCCTTACCTACATTGTGTGATGCAAACTGCTTACCTACTCCTTGACATTTCAGAGACGATGGCTAGCAAACCAAGCCTTTCGAGGATACGTTTATAGGCACTATACGCTGACAAGTTACTCATTTATCAACCACTATGCACTCCAGCATACATTTTCATACACCCTGTATTTTAGCTTCGAAAAATAGCGCCGTCGAAGGACGGGGCAGAACAGGCTCAAAGAAAATTTCCGTTGGGCGGAACAACTGCTGAGACAGACTAGTCCTCATTCATGTTTTAAATAATGAAAACTGCAACAGTTACTCATCTTTTCATGCTTAGCACAATGCAGCTTGTATGAAAGACAATCACCTGAGAACAGCTTGACCAATTTACTTGACTTTTTGTTATTGTTTTACTGTCAGAATGAGTTTTGTATGAAAGAAAATGTTTGGAACATCCAACGGAAAAGTCGGAAATTGACATCAGTTGCCGTACGTATGGAATCACACCCATTACGACCGGCTCGACAGATTTGTTTGATTTTCATCTATTTTTGTGAGTCAATGTTAGGAAAGGGTTTATACAAAAGAAATTTTTGGATAATCAACCGGCAATGTCAGAAATCAAAATCGACGGTGAAAGATCGTCAATTCAGAATGGTTCGACGGATTTGGTTGATTTATTTCTTTCCCTTTCTTTGTTTTCGTAATTGTGGATGGTAAAGGTAACTTTGATATGAAAACAAATAAGATAGATGTTTGCATTGTGTTTGAAAGCTCTGCTTTCACATGTTTTCATAACAAAAGGAATCAGTTTGACTGTTACATACTATACAAATACACATGTTATACATTAAAGGGAGATGTTACAACAAATATCAAAAATTTCTAGTCCGATTTACTTCCAATTTTGACACGATAATCTAACTGACGCACTAACACATTAACAACCAGACACACAAAATCTCAGACCACTTGTCTCTTCTAAGCAGCTCTTCATTTGTTGCTTTGTCTCTCCAGCTGATCATCATCGTCTTTAAATACGCCAGTATTTGTGCGTGCAGACAACCGGATTATTTTCCTTGTTAATTACCCCACGTGATGTGATTACGTAATTATTATACGGATGGGAGGGAATTCTGACTACCACAAGATTCTTCTCGGTACGCTGGCGTCAAACCAAGAACTTTGGCCGTTCTGTGGTGCAGTCTGAAATTCTAAGCCCCTGGCAGCCAGAGCTGCTGCCAAGCACATACCTCTCGGGAAACGACCGGCGAGGATCTCTTTGAGATATTGCCAGGCACACAGTGCGGCACCGGCGACGGATTCGCGGTCCCTCATGTCGTCGTCTTTCAGACACGGATTCGCTTGTGCTTAGTACAGCAGGTGATATATATTCCGGCTGCATCCCGGAGGCACTTGCGCGGAATGTGCCAGTCTACTCAAAAGAGGCGGGTCTCCTTGCGTGCGCAAACAGACGCTCCGGCACCGCCGGCCCAAGAGTTGGAGACGATTCTAGAAATGCTCGTTGTGCCAGCTTAGCAGGGGCATTTCAGCAGTAGAAGCACGAGGAAATATTTCTCTCGCACACATTCACTTTAAATGTTCTTCGTGCGGAAGTCTCCAAACAATAATGCCGGTGTTGAATCTTGCTTCTGCCTTCCCTACGCGTTGCTCCTAGTCTTCCCATTGCCTCGGTTTATTCTGAAAGTTACTTTCCAACAGTAAAAAGAATCGTTTCCAACAGCTCCCTGAGAGCTTATATTAAATTCTACTTGCGCAATAACTTATTAGCATTCGAGTACCAGTTTAGTGCGACAAGAAGAAAATTTCCCTGCCAGTCACAGACATATCTTCGATATGAATGAAATTGTGTATTCCATCGTGTTGACAGCATGTGACCAGGTAACGTAGTTTCTATATTTTTAGAAGTGGTGTTGTTAAGTGCGTATTTCACACTGTGCTGTCACTAAATTCTTCAGTTCGGACGGTTTATCACCGAAGTAATTTCTCAAATGTATTTCAGATGTTGACTGTTTGTTAGTAATCTGCTCCTACGAGTTCGATGCAACTGTCAAGACAGGACTGATACTCTCATAATTCTTCTTCTTTTTCTTTTAATGTTCAACCCTGAGGTTGGTTTGCTGCAGAGCACCATTCCTCTCTTCTGTCTGCCTTCCTTCCTACGTACGTGTTACATCCAACATTATTCATGATCTGTTGCATATATAAAATCCTTGGTCGCCCCCGCCGATCCCTTCCCTCAATAGCACCTTCTGCTATTGTTCCAATGATGTTATTGTGTCTTAGGATGTGCCCTACAGGTTTGTCTCTTCTTGTTTGGTTGTGTCTCCACAGAGATCTGGTTTCCCGTTCTCTTCTAAGCAGCTCTTCATTTGTTGCTTTGTCTCTCCAGCTGATCATCATCATCCCTCTGCAGCACCATATCTCCAGGGCCTCTAGCCGTCTACTCTCTTCTCTCCCCTCTGCCCGAGTTTCACATCCGTACAGGGCAACACTCCAAACGAAAGCTTTCATGATTCGTTTCCTTCTCTTCAGACTGATGTTCTCGCTGTTGAGTAAGTTCATCCTCAGATTAAATGCAATTTTGGCCTCTTGCATTCTGCTCACAACTTCTTTTCGGCTTCTACCATCCCTTGTGATTTTGCTTCCCAGGTAGTAAATTTCTCAGTCGCTTTCAGCTCCTATCTTCCAATTCTCACTCTCAGGGGTTCATATTCTGCTTTTGCACAGCATACCATTACTTTTGTCATTTTTTGGTTTATTCTCATTCAGTACTGATAGCATAGAATCTTTTCCATTGTTCTGAGGACTTCCTCTAGATCTTCTTTTGTCTCTGTGACTATATTAGTATCATCTGCATAACGTATCATGTCTATCTTCTGCCCTTTAATTTTAGTGCTCACGTCAGTAGTTTTGCGAACTTGATCTATAGCTTCCTGGATGTAAACGTGGAATATAAGAGGAGGAAAAGCACATTCTGGTCTTACTCCTTTTCTAATATTTGCTTCTTGTTCCTAGTGGCAGTTCCTAATCGCTGCCACATCATTCTTATAGAAACTGTGTATCACACCGATGTCTTTGTACTTTATTCCACTTTTCTTCAACATTCTGAATATCTCTAGCCAGACAACGTTATCAAATGGGTTTTCCAGGTCCACAAAGGCAATATAAGTTGCTTTTCGATAAGGAGTCACACTGCTAGAATCGAATCTCTTCTTCCCAGTCCACTTCTCAAACCAAACTGATGTTCACTTAACATATCCTCCACCTTCTCTTCAATTATTTTCAGAATAATTTTTATGATAATTTTTGACGCATGTGGTATTAGGCTTAAAGTTCGGTTCTGTTCACATTTTGTAGCTGCTGCCGTCTTTGGTATAGGAACAATGATGCATTTCTGGAAGTCTGTCGGTATCTCTCCTGTGCTATAGACGGGCCTAGTAAGTTTAAACAGCATCATTTTCATGCAGTCACCAGCATTCGTTTGTTAATTCTACAGGGATGTCATCAATACCCGTAGCTTTGTTGTCCTGTAGTTTTTCAGAGCTTTGTCAAGTAGTTCCTGCAGAATGTCATCTCTCTTGTCATATTCGTCTACTTCATCTTCTCTTCCTATTACCTCCTCCGAAAGAGGAGTTCCGGCATTCAACTCCTCAATGTATTTTTTCCATCCCTTCACCATGCCTTTTCTATTGTAACTGAGAGTGTTGATTTACGTTTGATAAAAAATTTATTTGTTGTTCTGTAGGCTAAATCCGTCTTGCCGTTTCGTATATTTTGTTCCACTTCCCTGTATTTTCCTAAAGAAAATTTTCTTTTGCTTTCCTAGCTTCTCTATTGACTAAATTCCTTTTTCTTCTGCATCCAGGATTTCCTTGTTCATCAGTTGCATTTTTGTATAATCTCTTGTTTTCTATAAGAGCAATAACATCTACTGTAAACCATTTCCTCTTGTTTTTGGATTTAGTTTTTCCAACTATCTCTTCTTTTGCTTTGTATATACTAGATTTAATTTGATCCCAGTCTTGCTTCACTGCACCACGTTGAAAATTTTTAGCTACCTTGTTTATTTCGTGAGCACAGAGCAAGTCCAGCCCCTCGGTTTTCTGTTTTACTGTCTTATTAGTAAATTATAAATATATCTTGAACATAGTAAAAAGAAGCAGTGAGATCAAATACCTTCCTCTCTCCTATTTTTCTAAGTTGCCGTTACCTTTCTGATCTTTGATGTAGATGTCGCGTTAATATTACCACTTGTAATTATTGAACAAACATCTTAATATATGGGAAGTGTACAGAAAAACAGTTATAAACCAGGGAAACTTACCTGATGAAAGTTTAACATACAGAAAATTTACATTATCTAAGACCTTTAAGACAGGTGGACAAACTGTTTTTCTTTACTGAATCTGAGCATTTCTAGCCGGAAACTGTCAAAGCAGTGATCCTGTGTTGAATGCTGACAGAATGATATACAGCCACCATTCGACTGACCGCTGTGGGTCCCTTTGCACCACCAGCAAAGGCTTAAAAACACAAAAAAACAGTATTTTCCAAAACTTCAGTCACAAAAGATCCGTCGTCGGTTAATCGTGGAGGAAATATCCAACGCCTTAGGCGTATTGGAAAGAAAATCAATACACTTAATTTGAAATATTTATGGGGAGAAAGCTGTTGAAAGAAACCAAAAGCAGAGTAGAATGTTTCGGAACTATCTGTATCTTTCTTCGTAAAAACTCACTGCCTTTACATCGTGATTTATTACTTTAATGGAAATGTTGGAGCACTAATGCACGCCAGGTACGAAGCAATAGTCGAAGAATTTATGCAAAAACGTATGACGCCGTGACCCTTTGCAGTTGGAAACTGGTACCACCGCGGTCGCAGATGACCAGACAACTTTTATCACCCATTCACTTCATTGGCAGCCAGTGAAAGAGCAAGTAAACAACGTTGAAACGAAGACTTGATGCCCACTGTAGATGGAGTTATTTGCAAACCTGCCAGCGTAGTATTTCAAGATAGTTAAAGCCGGCGCAAATTCATTGATCACAATGAGAAAATTATCATTACTGATATGACACTATTTGAGACACTCGCAAAGAAATTGTCTCCTTGTCCTTTTGCAACGATTGTCGCAAAAGTAAGGAACGATTAGTTACATATACAGATTGCATGAATGTACATAGATCTGCCGTAATGCGGATATTAAACCAAATAACAAATAAAATGTAAAAAAATTAACACTCACCGCAGTTACTTGTGAGGAATGAAAAGGGCCCAATTCTTAATGGGTACGCGTCTTTCAGCCAGTGTGGCACATATTGTTCACCCGTCAACACTAAATTTTATTTTTTGCAGTTATGCGATATTCATGAGTAAAACTGTTTGCTTGTATGTTATATTTACATCATTTACGTACAGATTAACTTGTAAACAGAATAACATTTGCTAAAGATTCAGTTTACAATACTGTTTAAACATTACTCAATGAATGTTTGTGGTAAAGGAACATCCAACGGTCTAGGAAAGATGAAAAAATGTTAATATCGACTTAGTTATAACTCTAGTACCCACATATTTTTTTCTTTTCATTTTTGAGCATCTCCGCCGACAGTGTTTCATGTGTTACTCTGCCGTGCGAGCACATCTTTTTACACCATCAGCTGGAAGACGCATATCACAGCGCTGCTGAAACACGTGATTTAAACTTTTTTTAAGTAAATTAGTTCAATTGATTGCTCTTCGCGTAATTGCTAGTCTTGGGGTAAAGAAAGAAATATTCGACTAACAGTTACGCATATTTCCCCTCAGTAACGTAAGATGGACGAATCACTTATCACTTACAAAGTGCTGATCGCACAAGATCGAGCAGCAAGAATAGCGTGTGCTGTTCACCTGTTCTTGTAAGGTACCTCATCAAGGTGTTAGGTACCCCTTGCATCATCACAATATATACGTATACGCCAATGAAATTCGTAATAAATAACTAATCTATCACAATTTGAGATAAATAGTGATAGGCATACCTGAAAAATTCGAGGAAAGATTACCTGTGTTATCCGTCATAAAGTAGTTAGTGTGTCTCAACGAAGTTCAGTATGGGTCAACAAACATTTTTCGTCATTTCCTCAACAATATAAAAGTCTGACAGGTAGCGAAGTAAGTGATAATTCTACTTAAGATCTATTTCTTCTAAACAAATCCTTTTATATCTTGACCGAATGTTTATTGAAAACCTGGAGGCCTGTACGCCACCCTATTTTTAAGAGTATTAGCATTAGGTGGACTGAAGAGCAATGTATACATTAACGTTGAAACTTGTTATGGATACTTATCCTGTGAAGTGACACGTTGCACATTTCGATAAAAGTATGGTAGAAAATGTCAGTGATACGTGTATCTAACAGGAAACCCTTGATAACTGGATAAATTACACTTATCATAGTGTGGCACTCTTTCAAACACTGGCCAATGTGAGACCCACATACTCAACTGATAAAACACATCTGAGATGTTTCCAGAATGAGATTTTCACTCTGCAGCGGAGTGTGCGCTGATCCGAAACTTCCTAGAAGATTAAAACTGTGTGCCGGGCCGAGAAGTAAAGCTGTAAGGACGGGGCGTGAGTAGTGCTTGGGTAGCTCAGTTGGTAGAGCACTTGCCCGCGAAAGGCAAAGGTCCCGAGTTCGAGTCTCGGTCCGGCACACGGTTTTAACCTGCCAGGAAGTTTCAGATATGAGATGTATTTATTCTAAGTCAGAGGCATGCAATAACCAGATGATTCAAAAAAAATTTTATTTTAAAAAAAAATCGAAACACACCAGTACAGATTAGATCGCGAGTTCTTTGACTATAATCTCTCCCAGTACCTGTAGAAGTGGTTCACATTCCTATATTACATAGGTATTGGAGATATGAAAAAAGAAGTTCAGCATTGGCTGATATATCCGGGTGCTTTATTCTAACGGTAGTTTACCAAGGTGTAGCCACACGGTTCTGTAACGACTAAAACAATATTTGTGACGATGAAGAAACATGAGTAATGTGGGTGCCTGAATTATAAGTTTTTTGATGTTAACCTTTTGTGATCATTCATAGGTCGTTGTTTGTGCCTTTATCAGCATCATATGGCATGTAAATTTTAGACGGTTGGTAGCTGAATCGTTAGTAAATAATATCCCGTTTACTAGTTGTTTTGTATAGTGATGGCTTTGATGGCGAAAACAGAAAATGTAAGCAAACAATATTATTCACGTAAGCAAACGGTATTATTCAAACATTAATGAGTAAATGCCAACAATAAGTGTTATGGTGACAGGCTAACAACGTCTGCCACACAGGCTGGAAGAGTACTGCCCGTTAAGATGAAATCAATTTTCTGCCTCGTAAACTTGAGCACTGAGACTTAATCTATACTGGCAGGTAAAACCACAGCAGCATTGTTATCGAGAAACTAAAATCGTACCATCAATAACTTTGAAAGGAAACTTACATGATACATTATGGACAATGTCATAGTGTGTCGGTAATACTTTAATATTTAGTAGTGGCCTCTTGAAGTTGCAGCTGATTGATTTATAATTTGTATGTGTCTGATGATACTACCGATCCTTCTTGTCCTCTGGTAGTTATTAGCACATTATTAATATTACCTTGAATTTAAGAAGCAAGAACGTAGGGCGTGTTTACTGCATTCATCATTAACATTTCAAATTTTTTTTACATTTATCTTTCAATTTCCTACAATGCTGGCCATAGTGGACCATTTGCTCTTCTCGTGGCCGGTCGCTGAGGGTTATCTTTGCTTATCATCTGAGACATTTATGGCAGCTTTGTCATTCTTATCGTGTTCTTATCTTTTATGCGAGCGCACAGGGACAGCTCATACAATAACTCACACACCTTCGTACAATGTAATTTACTCGCCTCCTACAAAATCCAGATTGCTCCTCTAACAGCTGCTGTCGCATGTCAGATACACAAGATGATTTGTAGCAGACACAGATTCCCAGTTTACACGTTATTAGCAATACTTTATCTGTTCCCAACTGAACTACAAATATGCACGTGAATCTCAAATTGTAGTAATTATAATTCTCTTTTACGCATCATACACTTACAATGCTTTACTTGAGTACTCTGACGAATTTACACCTTACCTCACCCTGGAACTCAAACAGTATCGTTGCATTTGCTGCTGTCCTTCTTGTCTTCACTGTGGATGGATGTTAAAGTGCATGAACACACACAATTACACAATTATAAATCAGAAAATGTGGCTCTGAAAGTTTGCATTGTAAGAGATAAGACAAGATGGTAAAGATTAATTTACGGTAGGATTCCTACAGCTGACGCAGCCTCCCACATTTATGTGTTGCCAATGATTTTTATTTCTTAACGTTTCCTTGCTGATGCAGAATACATAGTTCAAAATCGGAGGAAGACGAGCTACACTTCAAAAAAGGCATGGTGACACGGGAGGGTGCCAGTTTGATTACATCGCCGTGAGACAGAGATTCAGAGATCAGATGTTGGGTTGTAAGAGGTTCACAGGAGCGGATATAGACTGAAGCCACAGTTGGGCAATGACTAAGAGCTAGAGGAGATCTAAGAGACTTGTCAGCAAGATCGAACGTGGGAGAATGTGGGATAATGTAGTAAAGGGGAATGATGCTGTAATTTGTTATTATTAGATGCTGTAGGTAATACTATAATGAATACCATAATAGGAAGTTCAGGTGAAAAGAAGTGGACACCTCTAAAAAGAGAAATAACAGAATTTGGACAGACAAATGTAGGTCCGAGGAAGGTACTGCAGAGAACCCTAGAATAACGGAAGGAATGCTTCAGTTCATCGACAAAGGAAGAAATTCATCGTTGGAAGACAGGAATATATGAAGATAAATCAAGATTTTCATTGTTTTTATACCCTTGGTGCATCAGTTTTCAGACTAGTTTGACAAAGCCCACCATGAATTCCTCTTTCCACCAAGCTCTTAATCTCAGAATAGTACTTAGGAAGAAAATACGTAGTAAGTGGAAACAGAAAAGATCACCCGAAGGACAGATTCAGCATACTCGAACACAATTAAGTTTGATGAAATTAAGATTACGGTAGATGTTTCACTGTTAAACGCTGAGGAGGGAATGGATGGAAGGAATATACGAGAGGGTGAAATTTTATGATGGCGTGGTAGAATAGAAGTCTGCTTGGAAGACAAATGGGATGCAGTAGAACAGTATCGGTTGGACAGAGTCTTGTTAATCATGCGATTAAATAAGTCAGAAGGATCAGACTAAATTCCTTCGGAATTTTTGAAATCATTGAGGGCAATGGCAACCAATAGAAGACAGGTAGATATGTAGAATTTATGAGACTAGAGACTAACCATCAGAATTTAGAAATACTGTCATCTACGGTACTGCGAAGATAGCAACGGCCACTATGTGCGTGAATTATGGCACAATCGGCCTAACAGCTCATGGGTGGAAAGCAGCTAAGAAGATAGGAAAATGAAAAGTAGTTTAATGATCTGTTGGCTAGCGATCCATTTATATTGGGAAAGTTAAAGCCGCCAGAGAGGCTGTTGTAGCGTTGGGCTTGATAATGGAAGAAAGACATAAGAAATATCAGTACACCTTCATGCAGTTATCGACCTATGAAAAGCGTTCGAGATGTTCAAAATTCTCAGGAAAGAACGAACAGGCTACAGAGACGCACGGCTATAATATAATATGTATAAGAAGGAGAATAAGAATGGAACTACAAGAACAATGTGTGACAATAAAAAAAGGATGTAAGACTAGGATTCAGCCTGTCTACACTACGTTCTGTCTCTACGTCGAAGAAATAATGGCGGAAGTAAAATATAGTTTCAGGTGTGGGATTAAATTCAGGCTGAAAGAATATCGGTGATAAAATTCCATGATGACAGTCCCGTCCTTAGTGTAAGCGAAAAACATTCCCAGGGCATAGTGAGTGGAATGAACACTTTGCTTGGTATAAAGTGTATAGAATGTAGAATGTATGTAGTTCCTTTCATCTCATAACGTACAGTTACAAATGAAAGATTTTTGTGCTGGAAACACGTCAGAATAAACGAAAGAAAGACGAAAGTAAGGAGGAGTACTAGTAAAAAAATGAAAGACAAACAAAGCATTAAAATTTTCGACCATGAAGCAGTTGAAGTTATGGGAATATTCTACTTTCGAAGCAAAATGACATATGATCGACGAAGCAAGGAGGACATAAAAAGCAGACTAGCAAAGGCAAAGAGAGCATTTCTGGCCAAGAGAAGTCAACTAGTATCAAACATAGGCTTTATTTTGAGGAAGATTTTTCAGAGAATGTACGTTTCGAACAGAGAATTTTATGGTAGTGTAACGTGGACAGTGTTGAAACAGGAACAGAAGAGAATCAAAACGCTTTAGATGGGGTGCTACAAAAAGTTATAGAAAATCAGTTGGACACGTAATCCGTGAAGAAAGGAACATGTAGAAAAGACTGACAGGAAGAAGGAACAGCATGATAGGACACAAGTTTAGATATCAGAAAATAAGGCCTATTTCACTAGAGGAAGGGGCAGAAGGTAAGAACTGTAAGAAAATGCTGACATTCGAATATACCCAACAAATAAATGAGGACGTCGGGCGAAAGTGCTACTCAAAGATAAAGAGGCTGACACAGGGGAGGAATTCGTATCTTGCAAAATGAAACCAGTTTAAAGCCCGAAGACTGTCTGTCCCTCCCCCCACCCCCCCCCCCGCCAAAAAAAAAAAAAAAACGTGGGGAGCCTGATGGTACTTGCAAAGGACGGATTGTAGGTGATAAATCTCATTTCAGGGTCATTGCTGGTGTCAGGTTATACATCCAGTGTCGTATTACGCGCTTGGGATAATTATACTCAAGGTCACCCCCACTGCCTTCTCACTGGGAATCACTGGGATTTCATCAGGGTCAAGCAGGATCTACCACACACCTTACATATGAAGAGTAATTATATGCACGGTCACGACAAGGTTCAATACTGGTCAGATGGTATAAAACTGGCGAGAAGTCTTTCGACCAATAGGAGCTCATTAAAGTTGTGGGAAACCCCGCAGACCAATACAACTGCAGCTACCACTACCCCATAACCCTTAAAACTACCTCAGCTGTTTACACCGCTTCTTTCAAGGTCTGTGCATCATTGTAGGAGACGTTCACGTTTTTAATAAAAACTGACAATAATTGAACAGCGAAGAACTACATAAAAGATGAAAGTGATGTAACAAATTACCTAATAAATTTTTGTCAACAATTTCTTTTCTACAATACACTATTTACAGTAATTTGCTTTTTTTTATCAAGAATTTTCTCTTTTATTTACAAGGGTATTAGTTACTGTGACATATACAAAGTCTATTTTTTATTTATAAGTATTAGTTGTTGTTCATTAATAATTTTCTTCTATTTACAAGGTTATTTATTTCGGTTACATAGAGTTTTCTTCCTTTTTTTTCAAAAAAGGTCTTTCTTGTATAGAATACTTTTCAATTTTTCTTGTTCGTTAATTTTCATAGATTGTTTTGCTTACATATACATGCCCTGGCTTTATTGACAAATTAATTTTATGTAAGTACTTATGAATATTGTGTACACTAAAGGTATAAGAATTTAAATACTGCATGTCTCATTCTATTTACGTCTAGTGTTTACATTTCAATCATTTATTTTCGATCAATTTTTTTCTGTGTACAACATTTACATGTAAAACCGAGACTATCAATGTCAGGTGAAGAAAAAACACACACACACACACACACACATTCACTCAAATACGTTTAATACTTACATGCACACACAGTGTGTAGTCGCCGGCCGCGGTGGTCTAGCGGTTCTGGTGCTACAGTCCGGACCCGCGGGACTGCTACGGTCGCAGGTTCGAATCCTGCCTCGGGCATGGGTGTGTGTGATGTCTTTAGGTTAGTTAGGTTTAAGTAGTTCTAAGTTCTAGGGGACTTATGACCTAAGATGTTGAGTCCCATAGTGCTCAGAGCCATTTGAACCATTTGAGCCACAGTGTGTAGTCATGTACATGACATACTATATGCAGTCAAGCATGCATATCACACACAACTACGACAAGTAGCTCATCCAAGTAGCTCATCCACATTCTTCTACATACATCCACTATTTACATTTAAATAAATACACAGCGAAACATTCAATCCCCAGTGATGAACCTTTGCCATGACGTGAAACTTCTACTTTCTGGTGTAATGCAGAATGTACCTCATGGCTTCGAAAGGTTAACTGGCGCCCCGTATATAGAGTTGTGCCAACGCCCTCACGTAAGCACCTCTTGTCATCTTCAGTCATGTGAGCTTTTGAGACCGCAGATGTACACCCTTATCCAATATCTGGGTAGTACCAGAACCTATCCCGTATGTTAACATTTTTGACCAGAGTCCTACAAATTCTACAACATGTGACCTTTTCATCTCGTCTTCCATCAGAGTAATAAACCTCTTCTTTGTAGTGTTAATCTAAATGAATTATTGGCTGTGTATATAGACATGACGGATGTTTGTGCATTCGTTGTAATTACGTCATACAGAACAAAGTGCATTGTTTCTAATTAGGTCCTATGTATCAAACTGCCTGTATCCATATAGTTAAGTTGGGATCGGCGGAGTGCAGCTTAGCCAACCGTTAGTGGAATCAATATATGTGGAGTTTGCAGAGGTCCAGAACACATGAAGCGATACAGACAGACTTTATGAACCGCACTGAAACCTTGGCCTTCTCCAAGGCCAAAACTTCTTCATTGAAGGTGGCGAACAGCTAGAAATTTGGGTTGGCGATTTAATCTCTGACACCAAAAACGACCCTCTCTCCCCACTGGTAAACGACATGAATTTTGCGATAATATCGAACTATTTCCGTTGTTTTTCTGAAAATTGAATTTTTTATTGAGATGTAAAAGTATTCCTCAAAGTTACGCACACCAAGAGCCTCCTGTTCTTTGTTTATATCAGAGTACTCCTTCAGCCAGGAATATTGGTTGAAAGAGATGCTGCTGGTGATACTAACAATTTCCATCCCAACCAGAGACAGTGCTGGAAGATTCTGTAGAGCAGAATACATCGCTAGTTAATTTATAACTTCGTTAACAGCTTCGCGTTGGAAACGAGACTAGTTGCTCCACACACAGTAGCAAGTCTCTGTGCTCATCATGCACATGGAAGAGGTATCCGATTTTTGCCTCCAGAAGATATCTCTCCCCAGAAACATCAGGCACACCATGGATCTTATGCCTTCCATCTGACGTTTCCGCCTCAGGCATTATGTACCCATATACTTTGTTTACTTCCAAGCAAAGAATGAAACTGATGCATCTCTTGTTACTCACCTTCACTACCTGGATGCGGAGTGATAAAGTCACTTGAGAATCTGTTCGAAGAAGAGTGGCATGACAACATTGGTCAACAGTTGGATGCTGACACGTGTTATTATCAATATGTCATCCCACGGAAACGCCTGAGCGTTCTGTTGGAACACAGGATGTAGACTCTATGTGCCCAGGGATACGCTAGGGAACTTCTCTCAAATCTCCGCTTGCAGATGTACATTGGTGTTCATGTATAACCTAAAATATTCTTCTGCTGAACTCGCGCCAAAGATTCACCGCGTGCCCTTATTCTGTCCACTACGTGCCTCGTGGTTTGTTGGAAAATGAGGATATATCGGGAAGTGCGGTTTCGTGGGGCTTCTCCATCGAATCCAGGTATTCATATGGAAAAACGCTCTTCTTCGTTACAAGATGAAATCTTGCAGCGTCGGGAAATTAAGTCGAGTGATGTGCACATCCTCTCGATGCATCGTCTCAGCAAGTTTCTGATGAGACACGTGTACAAAACGAAGCGAACCGTTCAAACCGAAATCACCCTTGTGCTGAACAAGAGAGTGGAAATCATACCCACTGAAATTGTGAAGGAAGCTAGGTATACATTACGGCAGATGGTATTTCAAGTTCGAGGCGTTGTGAGCTGTGCCGCGGAACTACCCGATTAGATGACAATGGTCCCTTTTTGGAACTTATACTTCTCTGCCCAAGGGCAGCCCGCAAATTTGACACTCAAGTTCTTGCTCAAAGCCTCATTTTCCAGCAAGTCGATCACGGGAGCGTCGTTTGCGATGAATTACTTTAAACTACCACGTATGTTTTTCAAGCTAAGCAAGTAATTATCTAGCAGGATTATTCCCAATGTATGATTCGAAATTGTTACTTCTAGAGACATAAGGGAATAGACCTTAATATGGTGCCGCATACGAGTTTTACGTTGTATGAAGGTAGTATAAGAGGCAGTGGGGCCGCCTTCACAACACACCACAGAAGGGAGACACTCGAAGTCCGCGTAACGACGAAGGGACATCGCTCCCGGTGGTGGATATTGTTAAACTTCAAGAACTTTCAGTCTTTGGTGGGCATTCCCACACGTACCGTTACCTGGCTCGAGCAGTCAGAGCGACACTTTTCTAGAACCTCACTCTCCGTAAAAGAGTTAGGGCATCCATGTCAATATACAGGGTGGGTCACCTAACGTTACCGCTGGACATATTTCGTAAACCACATCAAATACTGACGAATTGATTCCACAGACCGAACGTGAGGAGAGGGACTAGTGTAATTGTTAAATACAAACCATAAAAAAATGCACGGAAGGATGTTTTTTAACACAAACCTACCATTTTTTAAATGAAACCCCGTTAGTTTTGTTAGCACATCTGAACATATAAACAAATACGTAATCAGTGCCGTTTGTTGCATTGTAAAATGTTAATTACATCCGGAGATATTCTAACCTTAAGTTGACGCTTGAGTACCACTCCTCCACTGTTCGATCGTGTGTAACGGAGAGCACCGAATTACGTAGGGATCCAAAGGGAACGGTGATGGACCTTCGGTACAGATGAGACTGGAACATCACATTATGTCCACATGCTAACACCTTTTTATTGGTCTTTTTCACTGACGCACATGTACATTACCATGAGGGGTGAGGTACACGTACACACGTGGTTTCTGTTTTCAATTACGGAGTGGAATAGAGTGTGTCCCGACATGTCAGGCCAATATATGTTCAATGTGTTGGCCATCATTTGCTGCACACAATTGCAATCTCTGGCGTAATTAATGTCGTATAAGCCGCAGTACATCTGGTGTAATGTTGCCGCAGACTGCCACAATACGTTTTCATATCCTCTGGGGTTGTAGGCACATCACAGTACACATTCTCCTTCACCGTAGCCCACAGAAAGAAGTCCAGAGATGTAAGATCAGGAGAACGGGCTGGCCAATTAATGCGTCCCCCACGTCCTATGAAACGCCCGTCGAACATCCTGTCAAGGGTCAGCCTAGTGTTAATTGCGGAATGTGCAGGTGCACCATCATGCTGATACCACATACGTCGACGCGTTTCCAGTGGGACATTTTCGAGCAACGTTGGCAGATCATTCTGTAGAAACGCGATGTATGTTGCAGCGCTCTCCGATACACACGATCGAAAAGCGGAGGAGTGGTACTCAAGCGTCAACTTTAGGTTGCAATATCTCCGGATGTAATTAACATTTTACAATGCAACAAACGGCACTGATTACGTATTTGTTTATATGTTCAGATGTGCTAACAAAATTAACGTGGTTCCATTAAAAAAAAACGTAGGTTTGTGTTAAAAAACATACTTCCGTGCATTTTTGTATGGTTTGTATTAAACAATTACACTAGCCCCTCTCCTCACGTTCAGTCTGTGTAATCGGTTCGTCAGTATTTGATGTGTTTTACGAAATATATTCAGCGGTAACGTTAGGTGACTCACCCTGTATACCTTGCATAATTTCTCGTGCTAAACTGGGAGGAAAGTATGTGGGACATGTTTCCAATTCACACTTTGTGTTCCTCCTCCCCCTCCGAGAATTGCCAGAAATCTACGTCTTTGAGATGTTGATCAGCTAATTTGGAAAGGTAGGCGAGTCCACCGACTTTAGGCTTTATTTCTTTGTTCTGCACAGTGTGCTTTTGGCCGTCTTCAACTTCATTTTCTGGTTCTCTATCATTGTCATACAGAGCGTGTATGTAAACTGTATAATGAAGATCCTGCCAATGCCTTTTCGTAAGTCCTGTAGTTCTATGGGGAACGAGATGCCTTGGAAACTGTATTGTCTGCGGTCGTCAAATGTTTTATAATATGTTCTCCGATCAGTTTAATGTTCAGGGTAACATGTATTGCCAGCGAGACGTGACCATGCAAAGCAATACTTATCTATAAGATTCTGGACATTATTGCACGCTTTTTCAGCAGCAATATCTTTCGGAAGAGCGATGAAACGGGACCCCCGTATTATGTGGATCAAATACGTGCGAGTTTACATCGAGGTAGACTACACTGCTGAGTTTCTTACCGGAGGCTCTTTCCAACATCTCGCCCTTCGCTGTATGGTAATGGTGAAATACCACATCTCAGTGACGTAACCGGAGAACTCCCTCTCCAGAACACTTTGACAAGCATTAACGGAATTGATGGAACAGTCCACGGATGTACTGTCGGTTCATAGTGTCCAACGGGCACAATATTTCGGCTACCAGACATGTCGCCATCGTCATGTGCGCTGACGAACTGAGCTCCTGTGGGCGCGTGGCCGACTAATATATCCCATGCCCCCGGGAGCCGCTCCGTCCCCAGTCGGAGCACGTGGCCGCGTGTCGTCGTAAGCGGCCGCGGAGACGCTGGCCTCTGCGTCTGCGATGGCGTTGATGTAAGTTCTCTGTCCGTCCTGGTCACCAGATCGTTTCGTTTGCTGAGAGTCTTCTTAATTAAACTGTCCCGGTTCGCAAGCCTTGCTAAGATTATAGAGACAATCTCGGTCGATAAGGTCGTCCCTGGTACTAATTTTTACGGTCTCTCTAACGAGGCTGTCCCGGTATTTGGAAATCTGTGCCAAGATTCTGGTACATTCGTACTCCATTCTCCAACAAACAGTTGTCGTCTTAGGATACATCAGTCGAGTGTGCCTTCGGTGTTCTCGGCAACGATCTTCGTTGGTGCGTACTGTCTGTCTAGTATACGTTTCCCCACACTGGTATGGAATCTTGTGTACGCCGGCCTTCCGTAAACCGAGATCATCTTTGACCCTTCTCAATAATACTCGTGTTTTATTAATCGGGCAGAAGACAGTTTTTCCTCGATGGTTCTTCAGTATATGTCGTATTTCTCCTGACAGTGTGGCAGTGTGTAGTATAAAAGAAGTGGCTGCCTCTTGGTCAGTGGCTTCTTCCGTCTCCAGAGGCTGTACAGGTGTGGTGGAATGGAGAGCGCACTTAATCTGCCTTTCTGGGTACCCGTTCTTTCGGAATACAGTTCTGAGTTGTTCCATTTTCTAGGGAAGTTGGGATGTATGGAGTTCAAATGTGTTCCTTGGGACCAGAACGACGAAGATGTCATCCGCATAACGGGAAACACTCTTGGGTTTCCATTTGGATAACACCAGGGCTTCCTCCTGAAAGTACTCCATAAACAAATTCGCGACCACAGGCGAAAGTGGATTGTCCATTGCGACTTCCGTTTGTTCGTAGTATTCTCCATTAAACAGAAAATACGTGGAGGTAGGAGACACCTAAAAGGGTCGGTGGTCTTCTCGCCAATAAGCTGTAGTGGCTCTCGCAGAGGTAGCTTGGCGAATAACGAAACGACGTCAAAACGGATAACTGAGTCTTTCACCCTGACGTATCGAGGGTTTAACAAAATTCACAGAATTGAGGATATGATGAGTGCCTTTACCCACAAAGGGCTTCATATTTCCGTCAGGTTTCTGCCAGCTGACATGCATGTGCCCAAATTTTGCCGACAAGTTGGAGCACCATGTTATACAAAGATGGTCTGCTCGAAGAACTGTAACACCTCAGAAGTGTACTCCGAGAAAACCGGTCCCAGAATGAAAGATTAGGCGTGCTCCTCGCTCCACCACAACAATAAAACCTATGGGGACGGAAGAAGCCACGGGGGAAGTGACTACTACTGCCGTCGTACCGTACTCTGGCGCACTATCGAGAAAAATAGGACGCATATTGAAGAAGCACCGAGAAAAAACTGTCTCTTTTCCGTCCAATAAAACACGAGCACTATTGGAAAGTAAGATGATCTCGGTATGCGGAAGGCCTGCGTATACCAGCTTCCATGTCAGTGTTGGAACGCATATATCGGACAGAGAGTGCGCACCATCGAAGATCGTTGCCGAGAACACCAGAGGCACACTCGACCGATTCAGCCACTAAGTCAGCGGTAGCAGAGCGCTGGTTGTCCGAGAACCACACGACGGACTACGAACGTATCAGGATCTTAGCTTAGACTTCCAAATACTGGGACAGCGTCGTTAGAGAAGCCATAGGAATTAATACTAGGGACGATCTTAACAACATTGATTGCAGCTGCAATCTTAGCAAGGCTTGCGAACCAGTACAGAGGTTTGTTAGGAAGATTCTCAGCAAACGAAACGATCTGGCAACCAGGGCGGACAGAGAACTTACATCAACTCCATCGCGATGCTAGCGCCTCCACAACCGCCGACGCCGACGCACGGCCGCGGGTGTGGATCGCGGATGGAGCGGCTCTCGGTGGCAAGGGATATTAGTCGGATACTCGCCCTCAGGAGCTCAGTGCACGTGACGATGGTGACACGTCTGGTCGCCGAAATATTGTGCCCATTATGCAGTACACCCGTGGTCTGTGCTTTCTCATAAAATTAGTTTGAACAATTAGTTCATGAGCCAACATTTAGCGTAAATGGTTGCGAAAGCATACTTGACTTCTCAGCATCAAATAATCTTGGACAGTTAGGGAGTATCATGACGAATACAGGGTTTAGAGACCACAAGGCAGTTTCTGCTAGGCTGGATACCGTAAAACTCATAACCATCAAAAAGACACGCAAAGCACGTCAACTAAAGAATCCGATAAAATTGTCTTAACGCTTTTTTAAAAGACACTCTCCACTCCCTCCAATCTGATCATGTAAGAGTAGAAAAGATGTGGATTGATTTAAAAGAGATAGTATCGACGGCAATTGAGAGATATATACCACTTAAATTAATAAGCGATGATACTGATCTTCCATGGCGCACAAAACCGGTCAGATCGCTGTTGTAGAAGCAAAATCCCAAAGACAAGAAAACTTTTGCTTAAATTCGAAATATAGGGCGTACTTCAATGCGAGACGCTCTTAATAATTTCCACAATAAAATTCCGTCTCGAAATCTGGTAGAAAACCCAGAGAGATTGTGGACATACATAAAGCATACCAGTGCCAAGACATTAGAAATACCTTCACGGCAAGATAACAACGGTGAAGTCACTCACGACAGTGCCACTAAAGCAGAGTCATTAGAAAAGGTTTTCCGAAACTCCTTCACCAAAAAATACGAAGTAAGTAATCCTGAATCAACACCAAGAACAACTGATAAAATTACTCCATATTTAGCAATTATATACAACCGCTCGCTCACAGAAAGATCTCCACCTAAAAACTGGAAAACTGCTCAAGACACACCAGTGTCCGAAAAGGGAAATTTGAGTAATCTGCTGAATAACAGTCTCGTATCACTAACGTCGATTTGCAATAGGGTTTTGGAACATATACCGTGTTTGAGCATTATGAAGTACCTAGAAGAAAACGATTTATTGACACATAGTCAGCACGGATTCAGAAAATATCGTTCTTGTTAACACCACCACTAGCTCTTTATGCTCATGAAGTAATGAGTGCTATCGACAGCAGATATCAAATTGATTCCATATTCTTAGATTTCCAGAAGGCTTTCGACACCGGTCCTCCCAAGCGTCTTATAGCCAAACTGCGTGCCTATGGAATATCGTGTCAGGTGTGCGACTGGATTCATGATTTCCTGTCAGAAAGGTCACAGTTCGTAGTAATAATCGGAAAGTCATCGATTAAATGAGAAGTAATATCCGGCGTTCCCCAAGGAAGTGTTATAGACCCTCTAATGTTCTTTATCTATATTAACGTCATAGCAGACAATCTGAGTAGGTCTCCTAGATTATTTGCAGATGATGCGGTCATTTACCGTCTCTAAAGTTATCAGATAACCAAACTAATTGCAATATGATTTTCATAAGATGTCTTTATGGTGCGAAATGTGGCAATTGACCCGGAGTAAAGAAACGTTCGATGTTATTCACATGAATAATAAAATAAATCTGTTAAATTTCGATTTCGCTATAAGTCACGCAAATCTGAAGGCTGTAAATTCAACTAAATACTTAGGAATTACAATTACAAATAACCTAAACTGGAACGATGACATATATAATGTTGTGGGTAGAGCAAACCAAAGAATGCGATTCATTGGCAGAACACTTAGAACGTGCAACATGTCTACTAAAGAGACTGCTTACACCACGCTTGCCCGTCCTATTCTGGAGTATTGCTGTGCTGTGCATCAGGTGGGACTGACGAATGACATCTAAAAAGTACAAAGAAGAGGCAGCTCGTTTTGTATTATCGCGAAATAAGGGAGATAGTGCCACAGACATGACACGTGAATTGGAATGGCACTCATTAAAACACAGGCGCTTTTCTTTACGACGGGAACTTCTCATGAAATTTCAATCAACAGCTTTCTCCTCCGTGTGTGAAAACAATCTGTTCACACCCATCGACAGAGGGAGAAATGATCATCACGATAAAGTAAGAGAAATCCTGGCTCGCACAGAAGGATTTAAGTGTTCATATATCTCGCGGGCCGTTGGAGAGTGGAACTGTAGAGGTACAGCTTGAAGGTTGTTCATTGAACCCTCTGATAGGCACTTTATTGTGACTAGCAGAGTAATCAGGTAGATGTAGATGACCTTGTCAATGCAGGCAAGAGAGATCATGTCGACAAATGTGCCACCAATATTAGAGTAGTCCAATGTTGTCGTAGGACTTATTTAGTGATACATCTTGATTCATAAAACTTCACCCACAGCCGTTTGTTTTGGTTTATTTTATTTTATATCGCAAATGCTACCAGTTTCGGCAACTCACTATTGCCGTCTTCATACCCCATACGCTATTATCGTATTAACAATCTTATCGAGTGGCGCTATAAAACTGGTATCGTAAATTCGATCTTTATGCCTTCATGATGTAGGTTGAGTCATTGTCACCCGTTCACAGAAACCTGTGGCATAACGATTGAATTTACGATTCCGGTTTTATGACACCGTTCGATAAGATTGTTAATACGATAATAGCGTATGGGGCCTGAAGATGGTCAATGGTGAGTTGCCGAAACTGGTAGCATTTGAGGTATAAAATAAATTAAAGCAAAACATACGGCTGTTAGTAAGGTTTTTTGAATCAAGAAATACGTACCAGCCTATGTCTCCCAGGCAACAATGGAGTGACAGAGACTATTTTGTGATATGTCGCATTGGAGATGGCGGTGCTACTACACGACCGAACGTAACGCTCCGGCGATGCTCCAAGTCGACGTTGTTCGCGAGCTGGGTCAGGAAAGAGAATGTGGCCCAGACCACAGCAAAAAGGCTGGAGGTGTTACGCTGCACCACGATGATGGACCGGCCTGGGTTTCCACTGCCTGGGCTGTATCCCAAATGAGACACCGAGCTGCTGCTCGTCCGGTCATAGGTGCGTCGACGACGCACTGGGCTTTGGCACATCCAGCTGTGAGTAAATCATTGATGATTGATCAGAATGAGGCCTGTAAGGCCGCAGAGACGTTCTCATCGACTGCGCGTCCTGCAAGGCACGTTCGGCCGCAGATGCAGCATCATTATCGACGACGGCTCAATTTCTGCAGGAGGTAGCCCACCTAGTAATATCTCTTCTATTTCACCTGCACGTGAAGAATAAAATGTATTGAGTATCATGTGTGAGAAAATAAAGACGTGTGTAGGCGTCTACAGTGATTCTTCTCAGATTCTAAATTTTCCATATTCGAATCGTTCGACGGTAAATTTTTGGCTGGTCTCTCCTGAAATATTCCGTCCAACACAGCTTGCAGATCGATGACTGTCCCTTTGCTCATGATATCGAGGTCCCCTAGAAACACAAAAGAAGACATCACATTAGTAATGTAAGCAGTGTGTTTTCTTCTGTATAATTATTGTTGTAAAAGAAGAGAAGAAAGAAGTACTACTTACATGTTCCTCGATGACCGGTGTCATCTCCCACGAAGTAATGCTGCAAAATGGGTATGGATTTACACTCATAGGCTGCGGTATTTATTCGTTCACTCTAGCATCAACATCGAGTGCAGATATAAAAATAAAAGAGCACATCGCGCTATAAATGCAAGCAACTGCTTTGTATATTATTATTGTAGACGAATAAGAATAACTACTAAACATGTATTCGCTCCTTGACGACTGGCGCGATCATCTATGAGTTAACAGCGGAGTAAGTAGTCGGCTTGAATATGGAGATCTCCGGCTGAGATATTCGCACATCATTATCATCATCAACATCATCAGGTGCAATAGGCGAGAGCGACGTTTTTACAATAACGCTTGCAAGACTCGGCGGTGGCATCGCATGGGTCTGATTCCATTGCGTTGAAGAATTTTACAGCAGACAGAGGCAAAAAGCATAAAGTTTGATAAATCAATTAATCACACACACACAAACACACACACACACACACACAAACACACACACACACACACACACAAACATACAGAGGGAGAGGAGGTACAACGAAAGGGTACTTACATTCATATATTCGAGATTTATTCAGTTCCTATCCTGTGGAATGCTAAGAAACCTCAACCGATCCTCAAGAACATCGCCGCTCTTCAGGGATGACTGCATACTGTCATTTGAGCTGAAGAAAGAGAAGAACAAATAAGTCTTCAGATTGCTGTTAAAAGAAGAAATTAGCGCTCAAAAAACCATAAAATGAAAATAAATCATCACCACACAGCTATAAAATCGTCCGAGACCTATGTGGCCCCTTATTAGCGGCATCAGCTTCACCAGTATTACATCGCTTCATAGTGCACAGAATGTTGACAAACTGTACGACGGAAGGCAAAAAGAACGAGGTGGATAACACATCATACTTAGGAACACTAGAGGATACACTACTCAGTGGGAATGAAGGGAATGCTGTGGTGATTACTGTTGAGCAGTACTAGAGAACAGTAGGGGGGCAACATGGACGCTGCCCCCACCTTCCATTGTTGCCGGATGTAAACAAGATAGCTGTGATGACGTCATCCAAGATGGCGTCGTGTAGACTTGGTAACAGCGCATGATGTCATCCAAGATGGCGGATTTTGACGGGAAGATAGGTAAATTGGACTACCTCCACTAACCTAGCCCATAAAAAATGGCGCCAAGGTCAAATTCCAACAGGATAATGCGTCGCACCCCTGTTAACTCTACTAAGCAAGGAAAATGGCGTGTCTTTATTATTTAACCAAGTACAAGCAGGTGTGTTAGCCACTGAGTCTGGACTCCTACTGGCTTAGTTCATATTGCTGCCGCCAGAGAGCGCCACTGTGAAGTCAGATCATTACGCAAGTATCGTTATTCAAGATGGCTGCACCCAGCGTATCCACCACGTGGTGTGGGTCTTCTTCATATCGGCGCCACCAGAGGACGCTACCGAAACTATGACTCAGGATCGTCAGCTTTCTCTCTCACACTGCGCCAGTGGTCCGTGAGCACAAGATGCTGATGTCACAGCTTCCCAGCCTGGACTTTTACACTCACGCCAGACAGTCTTCTGTAAATATTCTAACTAATGTAACATACACATCGCTCATCTCATGTACCTAACAACCTATGTATTTAATTCTTTTTAAAGTTTAATCACATTCAGTAACGCAATTTACAATTTCAATCTTCAATGATCAAAATATAAGTTCCACAATTTCACACTATCAGAGCGGTGTACATTCATGAGCTAGCAACCCCACCGCAAGAATGCTGCGCTCCTATTGGCTACTGCATTAGTCACGTGATTCGACTTCATACAACCTAGTACTTGTAATCAATTTACGCGAATTCCACACCCACCTGGTCTTAGAACCAAGTAGTTAAAGTCTCCACCACTATACTCAACCGACCCCCAAATCCGCCAACCAGCCCATGTTGTCGGGCTAACCTGTTCTAATGTGCATAGTTCATGACTTAATCAGAGATGGTTGTGCGAAATGGCGGGAAAACAGATCTAAACACAAGTCTTTATTTCACAGGCGATGTCTCCACCACGAGATTTACTGTCCAACTGACATAGTACACATTATTTCCCGCAGATAGTAGTGTCATCCCTCTTGTGATCTAATCCCATATACTGCTCTGTACAGGTGAAAATTATACTAAAATTACTGAGGCTGCACCACTTTGCCGGGGAGAGTAAGGAAGAAGTCCACTCTATTACTGCCGAAAATTTTATTTTGAGATCGAATATATTTATCACTCTCAGGCAAAACACTCTCCATATTATCGTTTGACTCACATTACACACTCTGCAGACACACAAACAACTCCTAATTTATTCAAATAATTTAATTACAGACATTCTCACTCCTCCTACATAATTCAGCACAGTTATGTCTAGACACGCTCAGTACTCGTAAACTGTGCAAATAACTCATAGCACAGCCTACACACCTGCTCTAGAAATAATGCAATCAACACACGCAAGTCCAGTAGAACGCACAGGCAGCTTAACGACGTGGCTCGCCCGTCAGATGTCAAACGACACTCAGGCCCCCGCCCGGGTCCAGCAAGCGGCCACATCGCTTTCATACTTCATTTCTGAGAAATGCCTATCGCAATACGTGTTCACCAAGACGCCTATCGGAAGGGAGGGAAGAAATATTTACAGAGCGCAAACGCTAGAATCTCGTGCGCGCACATTCGCGGTCGATGCGGCCGTCAGCTGTCAAACCACACACAAAGGTCCGTTCATGACCGCGCTCCTTCACAGCACCAAGCCGCGGCCGCTGAACGCAGGCGAAAGTCTGCTCTATACCATTACCATTATACTGACGTCACAGAATTCCAAGGGGCAGCTGCCATATGCGAGACACCTCCTAGCAGCAGATGCCTTAACCGCTTATAACACAATAGCGAACCGCGCATTGCTCCTAGCGTGACATGACAAACCCTTTTACCTAAATATAACTACACAGCCCTGCTCTCAAATCGTCCTAAAACGTGAGCGTGGCTACTCGCCATCTAAAACATTCTCAACATTATTCTTCCTTCATAACGCTATCTCCACCTAATTCTATAGTTCCCAGAAATAGTTAACGCTCGCTTTCTTAATCTCTCACCTTAAGAGCGGAAATTCTTCTGCTGACAGAACCTTTTTACCAAAATAATATCCAATTCACTCGTCCCACCGTACCTAACTTGACACCTTTCGTACTCTAAACATACGTAAACGTCCGCAGCCATATCTTGACGCTCATATATCAACCACAAACCATGTCAATGAATCAATCTAACTTTCTCACTCGCCCTTATCGAATTTACTCATCAGATCACAAATGCCGCCTCTATCGAAACACCATTCACCTTTTCTTTCTCGGACTTCCAGCTGGTAAATCATATTTACACAAATGGCAAAAACCCAATAACAGTGAAACCCGCAATCTTGTATACACATCATCAAATAAATACCACACTCAAAAGAATATTGGAAGTCAGGACCATGTTTACCATATCCAACTACAATTAAATAATATTACCATTGTCGCAACGGTCTGTCAGTGCTCGATTTACACGTAATTTCTACTCTTGACTGTTGTCGTTCTTGGACGAATACCAATATCTATAGAGCGCATAATTTTCCACATAAAAAGTTTCGCGCCATTATCTATTTACTTAATCTCTACGTTCCTCACGATAGTATACACACTCATCTTCTCTAGTCATTATACAACATAAGCCTAACAAGCTTTATCATGCACAGAGGTCGAGTGCCTTCCGTGATAATGAATACCAGACGAGCGGACGTAATGCTTGTGAAAACCTCACCGACGTGCGCTTGTGTACTGTAATGATCATCATAATCGATAAAACAACAAGGAAAACGGGAACTCGCTCGTCCTCGATGTTCTGATGCGGCACTGTTTCCAACACTCATTACATTTCATGCTTTCAACATAAGCATTCGTTAGCGCCGCCGTTTAGAGACTCCTACATCCGTACACAGAGCATGAATAAAGTATTATCTTTTGCTTTTAACTAATTACTCATACATCTGGTGTGGAAGCAAGGTCCGCCTTCATTTCTTTCTGCAGACGTGACATTCAACAGCAAACAACTATTTTTACACTGATCGCTTTATTGCACCGGCAACTGAACATAATCAAATGCCATACATACAGGGTGTTACAAAAAGATATGGCCAAACTTTCAGGAAACATTCCTCACACACAAATAAAGAAAAGATGATATGTGGACATGTGTCCGGAATCGCTTAATTTCCGTGTTAGAGCTCATTTTAGTTTCGTCAGTATGTACTGTACTTCGTCGATTCACCGCCAGTTGGCCCAACTGAAGGAAGGTAATGTTGACTTCCGTGCTTGTGGTGACATGCGACTCATTGCTTTACAGTACTAGCATCAAGCGCATCAGTACGTAGCATCAACAGGTTAGTCTTAATCACGAACGTGGTTCTGCAGTCAGCGCAATGTTTGCAAATGCGGAGTTGGCAGATGCCCAATTGATGTATGGATTAGCACGGGGCAATAGCCGTGGCGCGGTACGTTTGTATCGAGACAGAATTCCAGAACGAAGGTGTCCCGACAGGAAGACATTCTAAGGAATTGATCGGCATCTTAGGGAGCACGGAACATTCCAGCCTATGACTCGCGACTGGGGAAGACCTAGAACGACGAGGACACCTGCAAAGGACGAGGCAATTCTTCGAGCAGTTGACGATAACCCTAATGTCAGCGTCAGAGAAGTTGCTGCTGTACAAGGTAACGTTGACCACGTCACTGTATGGAGAGTGCTACGGGTGAACCAGTTGTTTCCGTACCGTGTACAGCATGTGCAGGCACTATCAGCAGCTGATTGGCCTCCACGGGTACACTTCTGCGAATGGTTCATCCAACAATATGTCAATCCTCATTGCAGTGCAAATGTTCTCTTTACGGATGAGGCTTCATTCCAACGTGATCAAACTGTAAATTTTCACAATCAACATGTGTGTGCTGACGAGAATAGGCACGCAATTGTGCAATCACGTCATCAACACAGATTTTCTGTTAACGTTTGGGCAGGCATTGTTGGTAATGTCTTGATTAGGCCCCATGTTCTTCCACCTACGCTCAATGGAGCACGTTATCACGATTTCATACGGGATACTCTAGCTGTGCTGCTGGAACATGTGCCTTTACAAGTACGACACAACATGTGGTTCATGCACGATGGAGCTCCTGCACATTTCAGTCGAAGTGTTCGTACGCTTCTCAACAACAGATTCGGTGACCGATGGATTGGTAGAGGCGGACCAATTCCATGGCCTCCACGCTCTCCTGACCTCAACCCTCTTGAGTTTCATTTATGGGGGCATTTGAAAGCTCTTGTCTACGCAACCCCGGTACCAAATGTAGATACTCTTCGAGCTCGTATTGTGGACTGCTGTGATACGCCATTCTCCAGGGCTGCATCAGTGCATCAGGGATTCCATGCGTCGGAGGGTGGATGCATGTATCCTCGCTAACGGAGGACATTTTGAACATTTCCTATAACTAAGTGAAGTCACTCTGGTACGTTCTGTTGCAGTGTGTTTCCATTCCATGATTAATGTGAATTTGAAGAGATGTAATAAAATGAGCTCTAACATGGAAAGTATGCGTTTCCGGACACATGTCTACATATTTTCTTTCTTTGTGTGTGAGGAATGTTTCCTGAAAGTTTGGTCGTACCTTTTTGTAACACCCTGTATAGTCAAATGCCTAAACAGTGTTACTCAAATACATGATGTCCCCACCATGGACCTGAGTTTGAATATTACAGTTGAAAGGTCTCTGTTGGATTCCTGTCATGTTTAATTTCTTAAATCTGATGTCATTTATGGAGTAAATTCCTCTCCTAAATTTACTGTGGCGTTTCTGACTATCTGGGAGGAGACTGAGTAGTGGAACGTGTTACTTTTACACGTAAACAAGAACGATCTGTCACACTACTACACTTTAAAACAAAGTTTATATGTAATTCTTATATGTAATTCATGTCACACAGTCTCATACGGAACCTACATCCGCTTTCTTTTATATACTGTATATGATAAGATACTGTCATCCCCCTTCCCTTCTGTGTGAGAGGATGAATGATCAAATGTGTTTGTAGTTGCATGCTTGAGGGTAGCAGACAAGGCTGTCTGCTAGAGAACACTAGGACCAACGTCGGAACAGGTAGCTACGGTTCCTAAAAGCAAAGAGGTTTCTATTCTTAGTATGGTCCGGTCCGTCCCTTGTCATGTTGGTATAGGAAGCTGCCCCTCAGGCCCCTTCCGTTTTGTCTTTGTGAGCCACCCTCAGGGAAGCACGCTCGGTAGTAGGCAGTTGCAGTCCAGCAGTAGGCAGTGGCAGTCTGGCGGTGGGGAGCGTCTGAAACGGTAACATCTCCGGCTAAGCGCGTGTCTGCTAAGTCCGTAGGACAATGGATTTGTTAAGTTCAGCCTAACTGAGAATTTAATGAGTTTTATTTCGGGTTAGCTCTAAAATATCTAAGGTTATCTTTAATTGCAGCGGAGTGTAATTCTCGTGTCCAGTTCAGATTATTTTCCGGTAGTTGCTTTGCCACTACTTTATGAGTAAAGTGGAACCACGTGTTGGTCAGTAACTCTAACTAAGATCAATCTTAAATGCAAATGCTTGTGTGATTATAACGTCTCGTCTTGACAATATTTTGAATATAGCAACTTTTCTTTATGTTCAACCCACGTGGGATGTACTTTGCGAGACCAGTACCACGTGCTTATATAACGGTTAACTTTCTCTTGCATGTGTTTCAATGTTCTTTGTGTGTTGTTTTATGAATGCAGTGTTGTATCCAGTCTCCCAATCTTGACTCCATATTTTATGTGTTCAGTAAGATTGCAATCTCACATTTTCACAATCGTAATTAAGGCACCAGCTCAGTTATAACTCACGTATAATATGCTGAAATTTCAATGAACAATCTTTAAAATAAATTTGCAAATATAAACTGAATTCTTTCTTTTTATTTAAATTCTCCCTTTTATAAATATATATTATCGGTTGTTGTATGACTGTAAAAGATTATAATCAATGTTAGTCTGATTGGTAATGTGGTAAACCTAGACTAGTTACCTGCTGAAACAGTTGCCCAGTAAATGCACGGTTAACCTCCCCAGACAGCTCACAGCTTGTAACCCGCTTTCATTGGCTATTAGCACCGACCTCAGCATAGCAAATTACTGTAGAAATATTACACATGGCGACCCTGTTCTGTGATTCCGCTAGACTCGGGAATCTCTGAGACGTTAGATTGCAAGCGTTGTATAATCTTAATTTTTTTTCCCTACAGCGCTCAAACAACTTTTGCGATGTTTCTGAGCAGACGTTCAAAAGATTCACGGCGTTGTTGAGCGGCGTTGTGTTGTTTGTCTTGTTTTGTTTTCTATATTTGTTTGTTCTATATATGTGTGTGTTTTTTTTTTCTCTCGCTTGTAAATTCCACTGTTTCGATCAAAGAGAAAAATTTGTTTCGCGTGTGGAAAAGTGCGTACTAGGTTGAGTATCTTTCGTGTGACTGTCGTAATTTTTGGGGGACACATTTATTGTGATTAGTGTGTTGCGTACTGGGTGTAAATTGCACTAATGCTGACACGTAACCAAGCTAAAAGTAAGCGGTCCGACAACTTAAGCAACATGGACCAAGGGGATAATTTGATTTCCAATATTAACGCGTCGGGCGGTTCCTAAAATGCAATGGGAAATACTTCAGACGAAATGCAAAACAGCACGAACGGCCTCACATCAGAGCCACAAATTAATTTGCCTCCAACTTACCAAATTGGTTTGGCAGAACTCATGAAAGCCTTATTGCAACAAAATAAAGAATCGTTCCGAGAACAAAAAGAATCATCAGAAAAATCGTTCCGAGAACAAAAAGAAGCATCAGAAAAATCGTTCCGAGAACAAAAAGAATCATCCGAAAAATCGATCCGCGAGCTAGGCGAACAAATGACGCAAAAATCTGAGAAATCGATCCGAGAGCTAGGCGAACAAATAGACGAAAAACTAATCCAGCAGACAAATAAAGTCGACAAGTCGATGCAGAGAGTGTGCGTGATATCTCACAAAGAATAAACAATGTGGCAAGTGAAATAAAAAGTGACATTATGAAAGAATTAGGCCGTACATTTGAACAAATCGATGGTCGTCTGCAAGCCTTAGAACAGAGTAAGCGGAGTGGCGAGGCCAAATCTAAAGAAAGCGAAGAACGGCTACTTAGGAATTTCCAAGAGCTGAGAGAAGAATGCCAAAGGGAGCACCAACAGGTACTCTCGAGGGTCCAAGAGGCGGAAATGCATTGTCCCACGGTCGTTAGCAACACAATGGCGGAAAACAGTTTAGCGATCCACGCGTTGGAACAGCAGGTTGAACAACTGAAGCAGACTGGGGCGGAGGACAAGAGACAAATAGATGATAAGATCGCGGCATTAGCGGACATTGTAGGCAGGATGAAGCTGACGGAAAGCGAGAACAATACTACACCGGTAGCGGCCGCAGAGACCGAAGAAGTGCGTTCGCTTCTTAAATTTCAGAATGGACAATTCGAAGTGAACAGACAGCACAAAGCTGTAACAGGCGAATTACAAGAACGCGTGGCGCATCTGGAAAACCGCATGGCGTGTCATTCCGAACTCGTCAATAGCAATAAAAATAGCCGTACGAACAGTGCAGAGAGGGACTCCGGCCACGAGGGAGATTTTGACGACAGGGAAGAATGTAATTTAAGGGGCAGACATGAGAGAAATAGAAACATTCAAGGGCCTTGACAGGAGGAAATGCGGGGATTTGATTTCAAACATTTCCTTACAGTAAGAAAGTTTGAGATATTCCGAAATTCTCAAAAAGGCATACATCCACGAGCATGGCTCGAGCAATTTGAGTTCTGTCTTCCTCCCGACTGGGCAAGTTCACATAAGATAGAGTATATGTGTGGCTATTTGGAAGGCGAACCGGCGAGTCGCATGAGGTCGGCAGCGCGTCACTGCAACTCCACTCGGGAGATTCGACAAGCCTTTCTCTCCGCCTATTGGTCGGAAGCGGCACAAGATAGGGTCAAACATGGCATAATTATGCTGCCAAATTTGAACCAGTCTTGTTTCGGCAGCCCTGCACGCTTATTCGACCACATGCTGCAGGCAAATCAATTTTTATACGACCCATACGGGCCTGCAGAACTAATCAGGATATGCATCACCAAATTGCCGATGCACTTGCGGCACGTCATTCTTGCGGGACGAAGCAAAGAGGACGTGGAAACGTTTAAAACACTTCTCCAAGAGTTGGAATACAATACACCAGAATGCCCGCCTAATCAGGCACAAAGTTATTACAGGACACAGCAGCGCGATCGCAGTCGTGGCCGTCGTACTAATCAACGGCGTGACTGGTCGTCGCGACGCGAACGGAACAATAATCGGGACAGGCCGTATAGAAACTGGGGTAACAGTCGCGAACACAGGTGGAACAACAGAAATGATCGAGGACGTGGACAGAATCGTGAACGGAACAGTTACGGCAACCAGAATCGATACTACGGTGAACACGGTGGGAATAGGACTATAGGCGGAGCACCTCATGATGTTGAAATTCGGCCAGCTAACCCTAGACATAATCCAGCAAATGGAAATGAACGAAACCGGCAATGACAAATGATCAGCCCAGAAGGCGCCAAATCGGAACAAATGAGCGACATGGCAAATGAGTACATAGGATTTATAGAGAGGAGAATGAATTGATTAGTTTAAATTTGTGGCGTATGCATTTCGAATAATATGTTAGTAAAAATTAATGATAAAGATGTTTCTATGTGATGTTTCTAGCTTTTTTTCTCTTTCCTTGTGCAATTAGGATTTAGGTTGGTTCTAATGTGAACATAAAAGGTTTCTTTGTGAACGAGTGAAATGCTGTTTATGTTTTTTTTGTGTGTAAATTGAATGGAGTCGCTCCTGAGAGAAGCAAGATCGTTGCTGAATTAATGCAAAAACTCAGGGGAATATCCGATCTGTGGGTATTATGGGTCTGGCAAACCCAGGTCCCCAGCTGTTAGTAGCCTTGTTTCCGATTTTCTGTTTTCAGTGCTACTATCTATTACTATTCTATATCTGTCAGTATAAATGAGGATCTCTTACTATAGTATGCGTGCTGTATGAATATTTTAAGATAGGAGAACTCTGAGAAAGAAATGAGTAAATTTGGATTCTTGAAAACAGGATGCGATAATACGATTGTTTAACCATTGGCTTCCCAATATGCGATGATATGTTAATATTGATGATATATGTCTTTTTTGTTTTTTATAGCTGAGTACGTAAAGTGCTGTCTGTGGATTTCGTAAGTAGATTGATTCCCTTCAAGGTGAAAGAAGAATTGTGGTTTGTGTAATTTACGTCGCCCTGAAATATTATTGTGGTAGTCAAATACGAGCAGTTTTTCAGCAAATGGAGAATGGAACGGAAATATGGATCCTTTTTGTAGTCTTGATTGATCTTGAGCCAAAGCCTGAAAAATTATTCTGCGTTAATATTTGTCCTAGAAAAGCGACGTTTATGTGTTTTGCTGATGCTGTGAGCATTACAGCCTACTGTTTTCGCTGTTGCGGGATGCACTGCAGCCTATATGATGTGTACTGAGGAAATTTCCCTCTTGAAGGTAGAGGATGATTAAATAATTTTGATTATGGGACCGAAGGAAAGCTTGGTTTAAGGTAATAAGGATGAAGCAAAACATTTGTCATTTAAACTACAGGAGGATTCGGATCTTTTGTGTCTGTTGTAAGTTCAATATGTTAAGATGATACTGTTTTACAGAATAGAGGTGACCACAATTTTGCCATTCATGAGAAATGAATCCAGAATAACCACCACAGGCGAAATAACTGATTTGGAAGCGAAAGGTAACTTAAAGAAGGAACGAAATGGGTAAGAAAATGTAGTATAACCTGTATAATTAAAATATTTTACCTTCTCAGAGCCATCTGTGTGATTAATTCTTGTGATAACGTAATTTTAGATGAAATTTTCTTACTGTGTTATGTGTGAATATATGAGTATGATAAATGTATAATTGCGAGTCTCTTTTCAGGTGTGCGAACTGGTATAAATGTTTTGGCGTGTAAATAACCATTGTTCTTTTTAATGTGTATGTTTAAGGAAAGTTCTCCATATTCATTATATGACAAGACATATGCGGCGAGCGTCAGGAAGAGGACGAATTAGAACCTTGTTGTAGTGGTGTAAACACTTTGTGGAAGTAGCATTGAAGTAGCTTGTTGGATTAACTAGTAGTGGATAGAAGTAGAATTTTGAGTAATGCATGTTTATGGGTAGTTAGTTTGTAGAATAGACAACAGGTGTGCATGTGTGTGTGTGTAAATAACATGTGAACCCTATGCTCTCCTGACCTATACTTGCGCAAGGCATAACCCTATTCATTTTAGTGAATTAATTAGTAGCATCTGATTTATTAAAACACAAGTGAACCACATTCGTGATGTGGATTTAAATATTGTATTGTCAGTTCATTTAATTTTTATTTTTACATTGTCAAGTCATTTAAATTTTATTTTATATTGTCGATTCATCCAATTTTTTTTATTAAAAAAAATTAATTAAGTCTCACTTTGTTCTTAAAAATTGTGAAAGACAATACTAAGTGGTATTATGTATGACATTGTGTAATCACATAAGGATGATGAAAAATTTCTGTGAATGCAGTTGAGAACGTGAAAGCGAACCGGCAAAACTCTTAAGAGACAGCGGGAGCAGCCGGACTAGTTGTAAACTGGCGGGTTTCCCAGCGGGACACGCTGTCAGCCAGGCCACTTTGGGAGCGCGGCCGACAACAAAAGACGGGACGCTGTCAACCGGGCCACTTCGGGAGCGCGGTCAACCACAAAAGAAGGGACGCGGCAAACACTTTCCCTTGTACCTGCTGCTAATGGGCGGCCGCCCCGTGCGACCCTCCGTGAAGGCGTTGACCTGAGATGGGCGAGCGGTCCACCGCGTGGAAATCCATCTCCTGGCAACGCACCTCACGCACGCGACCGTGACGAGACGGCCGCGGAGAAACAACACAAGGGGCGTGGAGCCTTTTGACAGGTACTGTCCAAAGAAACTTGCAGACGTCAACGACGCCTATCGACATTTCCTGACGGATGCCTACTGTCAAGCGACAGTAAATCATGGATCGATGTCCTCTGGTCGCTAAGGGTGACACAAAGAAGAGCCATTGAAGTGTCATCCTTGCCCAGGAATATCAACCTGGCATGTCAATCGAGGATACCGCACGAATTTGACAACACAAACATGGAACCAAATCGAGATGTACGTGACACAGACCACCAAGAGAAACTTCATGAGAGGGCAGAGACGGCGGGATCGCACGCAACAGATGGACCAAAATCCCTACTGACAGCTGCGGCGACGAACCCCCTCCCCTTATATTGTGCCTCGGAACAGTGGAACTAGTGAGTGTATCAGTGAACAGTGATTATACGGTTCTTAGTTCAATGCATATACGTGTGTTTCTGTCACAGAAACTTTGACTCATGTGTTTTGCAGGGACTCGATTTATTGGTGTTTATTAAACTCTGACTCTTGTATTTTGCAGGTGTTCTATATTTTTTTTAAACTTTGACTCTTGTATTTTGGAGGTGTTTTATTTATTGGTGTTTTGTTTTAGATGTTGACTATTGTACTGTTTCATTGATCAATGTTTGTTTTTGTGTCATGTATTAGATTTGTGATATTTTGTTTCGTATATTCATTGCAGTGGCATTGCTTCGTTTATCAGTCAGATTGCTATTCACTCCCATTGGACTGTGATCGATTAGCCTTTGCATGGGGCATATTTATTGTGAGGAACCCCTTAAGGGTAACAATCACATAATTAATTGTCTTTTCAGTATAATGACACAGTGCTCATTGTTTGCTAACTAACTGAAATATAGTAGAGTGATTAAATTAGTGCCACATAGTTATTTTAATTCGACAAATTATTAGTTTTATAAGATATAGAATTTTTTTGCGATAACCACTTTGTAAAATATGTTTTTTTTCTTATCAATTTTTTTTTGCTTTTGCGAATTGTGCATTGTAATGTTCTGCTTTATAATACTGATGTTATTTCATGTTCTTTTTTTAATTGCTGTGGCACCTTTGCTATTTTCATAAATTTTGCTTGTTAATAAACAGTCATAAATTTTCCTGTGATGAGTTGGCTCTTGCAATGAGCAAATACTGGTGAACTCCATAAGGGTAACAACCAGAAATTGTTTTCATATTAATGACACAGGAACCATTGTTTTTACTTGCTGACCGATTTAGGTCTACACGATCTTTTAAATAGGTGTCACAGATTGTGTGTTTTTTTTTCTCTCTTTGAAATTGGTAGATTGTAAAGATGTTTGAAATTATTGTGTTTTAGCAAGTAGCTGGTGACCTTTTGCCTTTTCTTTACACTTTTGGTTTAAGTAGGGTGTGAGAAGCCTGCTTGGGAATGTCCTAGCATGGCCAGAAAATTCCCTGCACAGTCTTTTCCCGGAGCGTTGGGGTTATGAAAGGTCTCTGTTGGATTCCTTTCATGATTAATTTCTTAAATCTGATGTCATTTATGGAGTAAATTCCTCTCCTAAATTTACTGTGGCGTTTCTGACTATCTGGGAGGAGACTGAGTAGTGGAACGTGTTACTTTTACACGTAAACAAGAACGATCTGTCACACTACTACACTTTAAAACAAAGTTTATATGTAATTCTTATATGTAATTCATGTCACACAGTCTCATACGGAACCTACATCCGCTTTCTTTTATATACTGTATATGATAAGATACTGTCATCCCCCTTCCCTTCTGTGTGAGAGGATGAATGATCAAATGTGTTTGTAGTTGCATGCTTGAGGGTAGCAGACAAGGCTGTCTGCTAGAGAACACTAGGACCAACGTCGGAACAGGTAGCTACGGTTCCTAAAAGCAAAGAGGTTTCTATTCTTAGTATGGTCCGGTCTGTCCCTTGTCATGTTGGTATAGGAAGCTGCCCCTCAGGCCCCTTCCGTTTTGTCTTTGTGAGCCACCCTCAGGGAAGCACGCTCGGTAGTAGGCAGTTGCAGTCCAGCAGTAGGCAGTGGCAGTCTGGCGGTGGGGAGCGTCTGAAATGGTAAGATCTCCGGCTAAGCGCGTGTCTGCTAAGTCCGTAGGACAATGGATTTGTTAAGTTCAGCCTAACTGAGAATTTAATGAGTTTTATTTCGGGTTAGCTCTAAAATATCTAAGGTTATCTTTAATTGCAGCGGAGTGTAATTCTCGTGTCCAGTTCAGATTATTTTCCGGTAGTTGCTTTGCCAATACTTTATGAGTAAAGTGGAACCACGTGTTGGTCAGTAACTCTAACTAAGATCAATCTTAAATGCAAATGCTTGTGTGATTATAACGTCTCGTCTTGACAATATTTTGAATATAGCAACTTTTCTTTATGTTCAACCCACGTGGGATGTACTTTGCGAGACCAGTACCACGTGCTTATATAACGGTTAACTTTCTCTTGCATGTGTTTCAATGTTCTTTGTGTGTTGTTTTATGAATGCAGTGTTGTATCCAGTCTCCCAATCTTGACTCCATATTTTATGTGTTCAGTAAGATTGCAATCTCACATTTTCACAATCGTAAATAAGGCACCAGCTCAGTTATAACTCACGTATAATATGCTGAAATTTCAATGAACAATCTTTAAAATAAATTTGCAAATATAAACTGAATTCTTTCTTTTTATTTAAATTCTCCCTTTTATAAATATATGTTATCGGTTGTTGTATGACTGTAAAAGATTATAATCAATGTCAGTCTGATTGGTAATGTGGTAAACCTAGACTAGTTACCTGCTGAAACAGTTGCCCAGTAAATGCACGGTTAACCTCCCCAGACAGCTCACAGCTTGTAACCCGCTTTCATTGGCTATTAGCACCGACCTCAGCATAGCAAATTACTGTAGAAATATTACACAGTTCTGAATACAATAACCACGAAAACCACTACTAAATCGTCTAAACATATTCACCTCTAACGCTGACATCCGTGAAACAGCACGTCGAGAAAAAGAGAAATCAATCCATAAACACTCTTTGCATATAAAAAAACCTTTACGAACTACCATCAAATGCAAGTATCACATATTCCATCATACCTTACAAAGCTAGCGTCGGAGTGCTGCCGGTGGCACGTCAAAGTCAGATATCTGTCCATCTAAATAGCTGTCCAGTCACCCCCCGGACCAACCTGCTGATGTTTACTCTCTCTATACCCGCTCTCCAACGATTGCTTAATCACGTACACCACCATATGATTTACAAGCCAACTAAGTTCCTTCCCATGTCTAGAGAACAGGCCAACGTATCTTCTACAAACCACCTTCGATCTTCTTTCAACTAAATAAAGACGTGAAAGGTGCACAAACAGTCAACAGAACAATTTACATGGGTGGGAATAACACTCCATCGTAATCGTACCATCTTCTCAAAGTTCCACCCGATCACGAAAGCCGGCCGCGGTGGTCTCGTGGTTCTAGGCGCGCAGTTCGGAACCGTGCGACTGCTACGGTCGCAGGTTCGAATCCTGCCTCGGGCATGGATGTGTGTGATGTCCTTATGTTGTTAGGTTTAAGTAGTTCTAAGTTCTAGGGGACTAATGACCACAGCAGTTGAGTCCCATAGTGCTCAGAGCCATTTGAACCATTTTTTTGATCACGAAAGCCACTTAACACATACTAAGTATTTGTTCGTTATGTGACCGTCTAGACAAGGGCAAAGATACCTCATATACATTGCTAAAGTCCAACAGGCCTCTACAATTGCACGGATGCTGCTGTTAACTGGAAACGTGAACCACAACCACCACGGACTTTTCATACACGGATTCGTACCGAAAAACCAGTCGCATATATGTTTTTCATTATATTTACAATTAAATGTTACGATCGCGCTCTCAATTCAATTTCTTTTGAGAATGAGCCAAGTATCAGAAATACACCTTTCGTCGGTAGTGGCTCTGCAAATAGCTGTACTTTCCTTACAAATCGATACACTCCCCCCTTGCTATCACAGTACTCCAAGTTAAATCGTTACCTTCCCTACAACAGGGCGTAGTCATATCCTTTCTACAAACACACGTAATTTATAAATATGATGGTCAAATGCGAACATATCACGCACTTGCCTCGGCGGTGTCTGTATATTTAATAGAATCGCTTCATAGACACAACAGGAGTAGCAGTAGCAGTTTGAGGTAAGAGCCGCTGAGAAAGGGGCTATACCGCTATGAATGCTTTGATAGCTGCACGCTACGTTATTGTGGGTAGGATTGTGGAATCTGTTTCCCTGCAATGGAGGCCGACCGCAGCTATGTGTCATTGCGCCATTATCGGTGCCTTGGTGACTTCTAATTCGTATGAGCTTTTATAGATCGTAATTATTATCTGCTGGGCTGATTGACTTGAATGGATGTGGATCTGTAGTACTTGCATCAAGTTTGGGGACGTACAACATTGCGTGAATTTCCACCGAATGGTCAAAACATGGTCCTGTTGCAGTAATTCAGGTCGCTCTGTTTCTACAGAGGTTGCTGAAGGTGGTGGATACGTCTTTCTTTGATTTCTGCAAAGTGAAGGCTTAAATTGGACCGATCTCATGCGCAAAGCTATAAAAATGGGATCGGTTGCATATCGTGTAGGGGGTGACTAAAGGCACGTGTAAGTAGGCTGTTTAGGTTTTTTTATTGGTAACGCCACGTCTGTATGAAAATCACTGGCTGTGCTGTGTGCAGCCTGTGGCCAGTTTGCATTGTTGTAATACTCGCCATTGTAGTGTTAGGCAGCTGGCTGCGAACAGCGCGTAGCGTTGGGCAGTTGGAAATGAGCCGCCAGCAGTGGTGGATGTGGGGAGAGAGACGGCGGAGCTTTGAAATTTGTCATGAACTGCTATATTTATAAATGATGATATCAAGGTAAATACATTGTTTGTTCTCTATTAATATCTTTCATTTGCTAACCATCCCTATCAGTAGTTAGTGCCTTCCATAGTTTGAATCTTTTATTTAGCTGGCAGTAGTGGCGCTCGCTGTATTGCAGTAGCTTGAGCAGCGAAGATTTTTGTGAGGTAAGTGATTTGTGAAAGGTATAGTTTAATGTTAGTCAGGGCCATTCTTTTGTAGGGAATTTTGAAAGTCAGATTGCGTTGCGCTAACAAAATATTGTGTGTCAGTTTAAGCACAGTCGTATGTAAAAATGTTTAAAAAGGGGACGTTTCACACGTTCGAATTTTACTGTAGAAGCTAGATTCGGGAAAGGTGACTCGTTTCGGGATATGAGAGTGAGTGAAATATGATTGAGTAGTGGTAGTAATCCGATGTAGGTATGTGTTTGAATGGATAGAGGTAATTCATGATTGACATCATTTCGAACATACAGCGTAACACTAGAGATCTGAGAAGCTAGTGTACATTTTTCGTCTTACGACCTTAGTCAGCACTTCATCAACTACTACTGTTTGTGTTCCTTCTCAATCAGTCATCGTCTATAACTCGGTGGATATATCGTGGAACCTCTGATATGATGTAGAGAGAAAGTGCGTTACAAATACTAACGAATTACCTAGGTGGGAGAGGGGGCGCAGTCGCCCCAAATACCACCTACATACCACGTTCCTTAGCAGAATCACTTTCAATGTTCAGTGACTTTATCGCTAGGCTGCATCGTTGGCTGAAAATACGTATTCCTACGATCTCCGTCACGGTATTTGTCCAGAAAAAGCACCTCATTCAGACGTAATGTCGTACCTCGATTCATAAAAATTGTCAAGATTTTAACGTTGATACTTGTGTGCACCTTAGAACCATGACTGATTTTAACAGTAACACGCGCTAGTTTCTTGGATTGGTTTTTTCTTTAAGGTCTCGTCGATTACATTACTCTTTCTAGCACACAGTGGTAGGACTCGAAAGACGGAACTTAAGAGACACGCATGCGCATCGCTGATTTTAGATCGGCAATCTGTTTCTGACGAAGTAATATACTTGGTAGTTTCGGCATGTGCGTGATATGTTCGCATTTGAGCATCAGGTTTATGAAGTATGTGTGTTTGTGGAAAGAATATGACTATGCCCTGTTGTAGGGAAGGTAAGGATTTGACTTAGAGTACTGTGATAGCAATGGGTGCGTATGTCCAGTTGTGAGGAAGGTACAGCTATTTCCAGAGCCACTACCGACGAAAGGTGTATTTCTGATACTTCGCTCATTCTCAAAAGAAATTGAATTAAGAGCGCGATCGTAACATTTAATTGTAAATATAATGAAAAACATATATGCGACCGGTCTTTCGGAACGAATCCGTGTATGAAAAGTCCGTGGTGGTTGTGGTTCACGTTTCCCGTTAACAGCAGCATCCGTGCAAATGTAGAGGCCTGTTGGACTGTAGCAATGTATATGAGTTAACTTTGCCATTGTCTAGACGGTCACATAACGAACTTATACTTAGTATGTGTTGAGTGTCTTTCGTGATCAAGTGTAACTTTGAAAGGTGGTATGATTGCGATGGAGTGTTATTCCCACCCATGTAAATTGTTCTGTTGACTGTTTGTCCACTTTTCGCATCTTTATTTAGTTGAAAGAAGATCGAATGTGGTTTGTAGAAGATACGTTGACCTGTTCTCTAGACATGGGAAAGACCTTAGTTGGCTTGTAAATCATATGGTAGTGTACGTAGTTAGGCAATCGTTGGAGAGCAGATATAGAGAGAGTAAACGTCAGCAGGTTCTTCCGGGGGATGACTGGACGGCTATTTAGACGGACAGATATCTGACTTTGACGTGCCACCGGAAGCGCTCCGACGCTAGCTTTGTAAGGTGTGATGGAATATGTGGTACTTGCGTTTGATGGTAGTTCGTAAGCGTTTTTTATATGCAAATAGTGTTTATGTACTGAATTCTCTTTTTCTCGACGTGTTGTTTAACGGCTGTCAGCGTTAGAGATGCATATACACTCCTGGAAATTGAAATAAGAACACCGTGAATTCATTATCCCAGGAAGGGGAAACTTTATTGACACATTCCTGGGGTCAGATACATCACATGATCACACTGACAGAACCACAGGCACATAGACACAGGCAACAGAGCATGCACAATGTCGGCACTAGTACAGTGTATATCCACCTTTCGCAGCAATGCAGGCTGCTATTCTCCCATGGAGACGATCGTAGAGATGCTGGATGTAGTCCTGTGGAACGGCTTGCCATGCCATTTCCACCTGGCGCCTCAGTTGGACCAGCGTTCGTGCTGGATGTGCAGACCGCGTGAGACGACGCTTCATCCAGTCCCAAACATGCTCAATGGGGGACAGATCCGGAGATCTTGCTGGCCGGGGTAGTTGACTTACACCTTCTAGAGCACGTTGGGTGGCACGGGATACATGCGGACGTGCATTGTCCTGTTGGAACAGCAAGTTCCCTTGCCGGTCTAGGAATGGTAGAACGATGGGTTCGATGACGGTTTGGATGTACCGTGCACTATTCAGTGTCCCCTCGACGATCACCAGTGGTGTACGGCCAGTGTAGGAGATCGCTCCCCATACCATGATGCTGGGTGTTGGCCCTGTGTGCCTCGGACGTATGCAGTCCTGATTGTGGAGCTCACCTGCACGGCGCCAAACACGCATACGACCATCATTGGCACCAAAGCAGAAGCGACTCTCATCGCTGAAGACGACACGTCTCCATTCGTCCCTCCATTCACGCCTGTCGCGACACCACTGGAGGCGGGCTGCACGATGTTGGGGCGTGAGCGGAAGACGGCCTAACGGTGTGCGGGACCGTAGCCCAGCTTCATGGAGACGGTTGCGAATGGTCCTCGCCGATACCCCAGGAGCAACAGTGTCCCTAATTTGCTGGGAAGTGGCGGTGCGGTCCCCAACGGCACTGCGTAGGATCCTACGGTCTTGGCGTGCATCCGTGCGTCGCTGCGGTCCGGTCCCAGGTCGACGGGCACGTGCACCTTCCGCCGACCACTGGCGACAACATCGATGTACTGTGGAGACCTCACGCCCCACGTGTTGAGCAATTCGGCGGTACTTCCACCCGGCCTCCCGCATGCCCACTATACGCCCTCGCTCAAAGTCCGTCAACTGCACATACGGTTCACGTCCACGCTGTCGCGGCATGCTACCAGTGTTAAAGACTGCGATGGAGCTCCGTATGCCACGGCAAACTGGCTGACACTGACGGCGGCGGTGCACAAATGCTGCGCAGCTAGCGCCATTCGACGGCCAACACCGCGGTTCCTGGTGTGTCCGCTGTGCCGTGCGTGTGATCATTGCTTGTACAGCCCTCTCGCAGTGTCCGGAGCAAGTATGGTGGGTCTGACACACCGGTGTCAATGTGTTCTTTTTTCCATTTCCAGGAGTGTATTTTGACGATTTAGTAGTGGTTTTGGTGATTATTGTATTCAGAACTGCAATTTTCAAACTCATGTCCTTGATGGGAACGTCATGTTATTGAGTAAGAGTGTTTAGGTATTTGACGGTATGTGTGGCAATTGCTGATGTTTAGTTGCCGGTGCAATTTAGCGACCAGTGTAAAAATAGTTGTTTGCTTTTGAGTGTCACGTCTGCAGAAAGAAATGGAGGCGGAGCTTGCTTCCACACCAGATGTATGAGTAATTAGATAAAAGCAAATGATAATGCTTCATTCATGCTCTGTGTTCGGATGTAGGAGTCTCTAAACGGCTGCGCGAACGAATGCTTATGTTGCAAGCATGAAATCTAATGTATGTTGGAAACAGTGCCGCATTAGATCATCGAAGACGAGCGAATTCCCGTTTTCCTTGTTGTTTTATCGATTATGATGATCATTATAGTCCACCAGCGCACGTCGGTGAGGTTTTCACAAGCATTACGTCCGCTCGTCTGGTATTCATTATCACGGATAGCACTCGACCTGTGTGCATGATAAAGCTTGTTTGGCTTATGTTGTATAATGACTAGAGAAGATGAGTGTGTATACTATCGTGAGGAACGTACAGATTAAGCAAATAGATAATGGCGCGAAACTTTTTATGTGGAAAATTATGCGCTCTATAGATACTGGTATTCGTCCACAAACGACAACAGTCAAGAGTAGAAATTATGTGTAAATCGAGCACTGACAGACCGTTGCGGCAATGTTAATATTATTTAAATGTAGTTTGAAATGGTAAATATGGTCCTGGCTTACAGTATACTTGTGAGTGTGGTATGTATTTGATGATGTGTATACAAGATTGCGGGTTTCACTGTTATTGGGTTTTTGCCGTCTGTGTAAAAATAATTTATCCGCTGAACGAAAAGGTGAATGGGGTTTCGATAGAGGTGGCATTTTTAAACCGATGTGTAAATTCGATAAGTGCGAATGAGAATGCTAGATTGACTGATCGACATAGTTTGTAGTGTGATATATGAGTGTCAAGATAGTATCGTAGATGTTTGCATATGTTGAGATTAGGAAGGGTATCAGCTTAGGTGCGGTGGGACAAGTGAATTGGATCTTATTTTGGTAAAGAGGGTCTGTTAGGAAAGGAATTTCCGCTCATTAAGTGAGAGATTAAGTAAGCGACAGTTAACTATTTATGGAAACTATAGAATTAGGTGGTGGTTGCGTTGTGAAGTAAGAATAATACTGAGAATGTTATAGATGGCAAGTCGCGACGCATACGTTTCACGACGAGGTTATGTTGTTATGTTTAGGTAAAAGGGTGCGTCATGTCACGCTAGGAGCAATGTGCGGTGTGCTCTTGTGTCATAAGCGGTTAAGACATCTGCTGCTACGAGGTGTCTCGCATATGGGAGCTGCCCCTTGGAATTCTATGACGTCAGTATAATGGTAATAGTATAGAGCAGACTTTCGCCTGCGTTCAGCGGCCGCGGCTTGGTGCTGTGAAGGAGCGCGGTCATGAACGGACCTTTGTGTGTGGTTTGACAGCTGACGGCCGCATCGACCGCGAATGTGCGCGCACGAGATTCTAGCGTTTGCGCTCTGTAAATATGTCTTCCCTCCCTTCCGATAGGCGTCTTGGTGAACACGTATTGCGATAGGCATTTCTCAGAAATGAAGTATGAAAGCGATGTGGCCGCTTGCTGGACCCGGGCGGGGGCCTGAGTGTCGTTTGACATCTGACGGGCGCGCCACGTCGCTAAGCTGCCTGTGCGTTCTACTGGACTTGCGTGTGTTGATTGCATTATTTCTAGAGCAGGTGTGTAGGCTGTGCTATGAGTTATTTGCACAGTTTACGAGTACTGAGCGTGTCTAGACATAACTGTGCTGAATTATGTAGGAGGAGTGAGAATGTCTGTAATTAAATTATTTGAATAAATTAGGAGTTGTTTGTGTGTCTGCAGAGTGTGTAATGTGAGTCAAACGATGATATGGAGAGTGTTTTGCCTGAGATTGATAAGTATATTCGATCTCTAAATAAAATTTTCGGCAGTAATAGAGTGGACTTCTTCCTTACTCTCCCCAGCAAAGTGGTGCAGCCTCAGTAATTTTAGCATAATTTTCACCTGTACAGAGCAGTATATGGGATTAGATCGCAAGAGGGATGACGCTACTATCTGCTGGAAATAATGTGTACTATGTCAGTTGGACAGTAAATCTCGTGGTGGAGACATCGCCTGTGAAATAAAGACTTGTGTTTAGATCTGTTTTCCCGCCATTTCGCACAACCATCTTTGATTAAGTCATGAACTATGCACATTAGAACAGGTTAGCCCGACAACATGGGCTGGTTGGCGGATTTGGGGGTCGGTTGAGTATAGTGGAGGAGACTTTAACTATTTGATTCCAAAATCAGGTGGGTGTGGCATTCGCGAAAATTGATTACAAGTATTAGGTTGTATGAACTCGAATCACGTGACTAATGCTGTAGCCAATAGGAGTTCTGCATTCATGGAGTGGGGGTATCTAGGTCATGAATGAACACCGCTCTGATAGTGTGAAAATGTGGAACTTATATTTTGATCATTGAACATTGAAATTGTAATCTGAATTATAGTATATGTTTAAAATTTAAATGGAATTAGGGACTTAGGTACTTATGTACATTGTTAGGTACATTACATGAGCGATGTGCCTTTACTTTAGTTCGAATACTTACGGAAGACTGTCTGGCGTGAATATAAAGGTCCTGGCTGGGGAGCTGTGACATCAACGTTCTGGCGCACAACGACCGCTGGGGCGGTGCGAGAGAGAAAGCTGACGATCTTGAGTCATCACCCATCATCGTGGTGGCGTCCTCCGGTTGCGCCGATATGAAATACACCCACACCACGTGGTGGATTCATTGGGTGCCGCCATCTTGAATAACGGTACTTCAGTCATGATTTGACGCCAAGGTGGCGCTCTCTGGTGGCAGCAATAAGAAATAAATAATAGTAATGTCATGTGACTAGGGCCTCCCGTCGGGTAGACCTTTCGCCTGGTGCAAGACTTTGGATTTGACGCCACTTCGGCGCCTTGCGCGTCGATGGGGATGAAATGATGATGATTAGGACAACACCCAGTCCCTGAGCAGAGAACAATCTCCGAACCAGCCAGGAATCGAACCCGGGCCCTTAGGTTTGACATTCTGTCGCGCTGACCACTCGGTTACCAGGGGCGGACGATATGAAATAAGTCAGTTGGACTCTGGACCCTGTGGTGGTGAACACGCGCTCTGGTGGCAGCGATATGAACTAAGCCAGTACGAGTCCAGACTCAGTAGCGAAGACAGCTGCTGGAATTTGGTAAAATAATAAAGATAAGTCCTTTTTTCCCGCCATTTTCCTTGCTTAGTAGAGATAACAGGGGTGTGACACATTTTCCTGATGGAATTTGAACTTGGCGCCATTTCTTTTGGGGGAGGCGTTACGTTAGTGGATGTAGTCCAATCTTCCCGCCAAAATCCACCAGCCTGGATGACGTCATGCGCTCTTGCCTAGTCTACACGATGCCATCTTGGATTACGTCATCCCCGCCATCTTGGATACATCTGGCAACAATGGAATGTGGGGCAGCGTCCTTCTTACCCCCTTCTGAGAATTACTCCAGCCTCTATCGTACATAGAAGATGAAGGGAATGCTGCGATCATTACTATAGAGAAGCGCCAAAGAAAGGCTTTGACAGTTCTTTCAGTAACGAATGAACATGGAGATAGGTTCTGAGATGCAACAAAGAATGATTTTAATCACACACTGGTAGGAAAGATATTTAATCGAGTCAGAAATCAGACCGGAATGACAGTTCTCAACGAAATGGCTCTTTTTATAGGCGAGTACCCTTGTTGTAACATACACTAGTTGGTTCTGGCACGTATAGCCGTGAACGAAACAGTCACCCCTCTATCATTCCTGTAGAATTAAGCCACATACTCTGATCTAAAGCAGAATCTTCTTCTACACCTTTGTGGCTCCCAGTTAACGGCACTGCTATCACGACGGTGTCATTGTATTTTCGTCAAGTTTGCGCTATATCGTATTTGAAGTCGTGCGTGTGCGGCGGCGCTTCTGGTGAATCCTCTTTCCGACAGTTTACAGGTCTCCCTTTTAACGGTAGAAGCGCTACCCACGCGCTCACATAATGGCAGCCTCTGTCCACCGCGAAATTCCTTTCTGCCTACCCTTCCACTGCTGGGCGGTTTCGCTGGCTGCCTGTGCAGACACGTCCGCTGCAGCTCTGTGCTGATCGCACAGTGACAGTGAAGGATAGGCGCTGAGCACAGGTCTTGACTCTCTGCTCATACATGCATTTGTATAAGAAAAAAAAAAGTGTGGTGACATACACGTCCAAGTGACGACGAAGCATGTTCACTTTCTATAAGAGGTGTGTAACGCAGTTCATACATAAAATTGTTGCCTTTTTACCGTTTACAGAGAGGCCTATGTGGGTCCGCGGATTCGACTTTGGGCAGATGGCACTTCGGAATACTTACTGAGGAGTCTTCTAGAATTATACTCCCTGTGCTCAACGAACTATACAGCCAGCATACAATAAATTCTTACCTCAGCTCATAACAGGAGGAGGAAGAGGAGGATAATGTGAATAAATAAACAGAAAGCACTCTTCTTTAAAGAAGACAATATCATTTACTGTTCAACCAACTTAGAAGATTTATAGAACGAATACAATTCAGTTGTAATAATGTTTCTATAAAATTCACGACCGGTTTCGAAATGTTAAGATCCTATCTTCATGATTATAAAAAACTGAAGCAGGGGAGAGATAGGGGAAATATAACCTAACATATCCAGGAAAACCATAAGAAAATAAGATGACTCACTTATTATAATTGTTCATATATAACCAATGGTCGGGTCACTCGCTGCACTTTGCACAGAACTAGAAAAAACAGGAGGGGGAGTAATAATCAAACGGGACTAAAAATGGAACGTCTAGGGACCAAGGCCAAATATTGTAGTCATACTGTCCAGTGTCCAGCAGCCGCACGCTATAGACACCAGCGAGGACTGACGCGAGGACTAGAGGGGCGGAGCGATGTAGGTGCGAGCGGTCTGCGAGAGGAACCAAAGTGTCATCGACAGACACGATCATATGTAATTCTCAGGCATGTAATATTATAAGAAGTAAACCAGTAAGGCTACGGTAGTATGCCAAATGAATGAACAGGGGGTAAAAACCCACGTTAACCATGTCAATTAAATCGTCTTTATATATACACCCCTGGAAATTGAAATAAGAGCACCGTGAATTCATTGTCCCAGGAAGGGGAAACTTTATTGACACATTCCTGGGGTCAGATACATCACATGATCACACTGACAGAACCACAGGCACATAGACACAGGCAACAGAGCATGCACAATGTCGGCACTAGTACAGTGTATATCCACATTTCGCAGCAATGCAGGCTGCTATTCTCCCATGGAGACGATCGTAGAGATGCTGGATGTAGTCCTGTGGAACGGCTTGCCATGCCATTTCCACCTGGCGCCTCAGTTGGACCAGCGTTCGTGCTGGACGTGCAGACCGCGTGAGACGACGCTTCATCCAGTCCCAAACATGCTCAATGGGGGACAGATCCGGAGATCTTGCCGGCCAGGGTAGTTGGCTTACACCTTCTAGAGCACGTTGGGTGGCACGGGATACATGCGGACGTGCATTGTCCTGTTGGAACAGCAAGTTCCCTTGCCGGTCTAGGAATGGTAGAACGATGGGTTCGATGACGGTTTGGATGTACCGTGCACTATTCAGTGTCCCCTCGACGATCACCAGTGGTGTACGGCCAGTGTAGGAGATCGCTCCCCACACCATGATGCCGGGTGTTGGCCCTGTGTGCCTCGGTCGTATGCAGTCCTGATTGTGGCGCTCACCTGCACGGCGCCAAACACGCATACGACCATCATTGGCACCAAGGCAGAAGCGACTCTCATCGCTGAAGACGACACGTCTCCATTCGTCCCTCCATTCACGCCTGTCGCGACACCACTGGAGGCGGGCTGCACGATGTTGGGGCGTGAGCGGAAGACGGCCTAACGGTGTGCGGGACCGTAGCCCAGCTTCATGGAGACGGTTGCGAATGGTCCTCGCCGATACCCCAGGAGCAACAGTGTCCCTAATTTGCTGGGAAGTGGCGGTGCGGTCCCTTACGGCACTGTGTAGGATCCTACGGTCTTGGCGTGCATCCGTGCGTCGCTGCGGTCCGGTCCCAGGTCGACGGGCACGTGCACCTTCCGCCGACCACTGGCGACATCATCGATGTACTGTGGAGACCTCACGCCCCACGTGTTGAGCAATTCGGCGGTACGTCCACCCGGCCTCCCGCATGCCCACTATACTCCCTCGCTCAAAGTCCGTCAACTGCACATACGGTTCACGTCCACGCTGTCGCGGCATGCTACCAGTGTTAAAGACTGCGATGGAGCTCCGTATGCCACGGCAAACTGGCTGACACTGAAGGCGCCGGTGCACAAATGCTGCGCAGCTAGCGCCATTCCACGGCCAACACCGCGGGTCCTGGTGTGTCCGCTGTGCCGTGCGTGTGATCATTGCTTGTACAGCCCTCTCGCAGTGTCCGGAGCAAGTATGGTGGGTCTGACACACCGGTGTCAATGTGTTCTTTTTTCCATTTCCAGGAGTATATATATATATATATATATATATATATATATATATATATATATATATATATATATATATATATATATGTGTGTGTGTGTGTGTGTGTGTGTGTATGTGTATGTGTGTGTGTAAAGGAGTTACGGCTAATAAATGATTTTTCCTGGAATTTAGCAACTTCGCTAATATGAAGCCATCGCAAAATTGTACGAGGTTAAAGGAAATCACGATTTCCGTTTATTTTGTTGTTATTGATCTGGTGAATCTGATAAAACATGTCCCAGTCGTGTATCTGCGGTAGTTTTCCAGAAGTTCCAGAGAAGCAGATAAGTAATTTAGTAAGATTTTTAATTTAGTAACTACTCGGCTCAATTTGTTTCTTAATTAACAGACAGTTGCACGAAGTTTTCAACAAAAGTTGTAGAGAATGTAATTTTTGAAAAACGATGGTCATATCGTTAAATGAAACTGTATTAATCCATCAGATAATCCTCTTTTATTAATACCATAGCACACGTGAATTGATGTTGAACCGGAGAAAGCAAAACTTAGTGTTAAGGAAGATGTACAGTGTACATAAAATCTCACAATACATTCACAATAAATGTTCAAAATGTCTCCAACGAATTCAGTGAATTTAGCTGCACGTGTATAAACAGATTTTATTGCTCGTTTGAGTTTCACAGGGTTGTTCTTAATTTCGTCTATTGCATTTATAATGCGAGCAAGTATTGCCTCACGTGTATTGACTCTGTCCTCATAAACTATGTTTTTAATCCATCCCCATACACCAAAATCCATTAATGTTAAATCGGGCGATCTGGGGAAAATATTTATTTAAATGTGTAATAACGGCGTTGATGAAATGTGGAGGCGCGCCGTCATGTTGAAAATGCATTTGCAATAGCGTAGGAAGTGGCACATTTCCGACCAAGCGGGGCGTTTCTTCTGGAAGCAATAGTAAGTACATCTCTCAAGTTAGACGTCAGGGAAAAATGAATGGTCCAATAAAGTGTGTGTTGATTACACCACAACACACATTTATGCTAAATCTCAGCTGGGAATTATGTGCACTGTTGCATTTGGGTTTGCTTCAGGCCATACGTGCTCGTTATGTAAATTGTTTATACCATCTCGAGTAAACTGTACCTCATCAGTAAATAAAAAGTATTTGTGTAACTAAACATTTGTATTTAACCGAGTTGCACAACTCCAAGCAAAGGGCAGAATCTCCCAGATGTAAATGATGAACTTTTGTTTATGGTAAAGCTACAATTATTGTACTGCAGTGTACGCCACACCTTACGTTATGAAATGCCAAATCGTTGAGAGATATGTCGTGTACTGGTACCCGGGCTACGTTGAACAGCATTCGTAATATCCTCATCATCGTTTTTCTCTACCACCATTTCGCGAGTGTACCATGAATATCAGGAATCTGTAAAATATCACACCTCACACATCTGACAGCTGCGGCCGGAAAAAGATTCTGCAAGAACGGAACCAATGACGACTGAAGAGAATCTTTCTAAGTGACAAAAGTGCAACCCTTCCGCAAACTGCTAGCACATCACAGTGTTGGCCATCAACAAGTGCCAGCGTGCGAACCATTCAAGGAAACATCGTCGGATACAAAACCTCACTCCTGTACCCTTGACGACTGCACAACATAAAGCTTTACGCCTCGCCTGGGCCCATCAACACCAGCTGACTGGAAACAAGTTGCCTAGGCCGACGAGTCTCGTTTCAAACGCTAGCGAGAGGATGGACGTGTACGGGTATGGAAACAACCTCACGAGTCTATGGTGTGAGTGTACAAGCTGTGGCGGGAGTTTAGAGCGGCAGTTTCCCGCCGCAGAGCATGTGGCTGGCGGTTTCTACGGGTCCGTGGCGACCGGCTAGCGTTACGCGGCCTTGGAAAACCCGAGCGGACGCTATGCAGGGGCGCATATTTGTCTGACCGTGTTTTCGGGCTTGGAGAAATTTATATGCCAGAGAAAAAGTTATAAAAAAAGAAGTAAGAGTGACACAGAGGTGGGAGTTAGCACTCATGGACAAAAAATATGTAAAGTCAAATTATCTAGACGTGCCACAAAAATATATAATACTCGTAGTTTGAAAGTTACTGTCGTCTTAAAAATTGTAAATTTGTGAAAGATCAAAAGCTAATATCTCGGCAATGTTTTGGCCGATGAATGTAAACAAATTGTCTACGGACGCGGCTAGTAGTGCTGCATCGTGAGCCGGCCGAAGTGGCCGCGCGGTTCTGGCGCTGCAGTCTGGAACCGCGAGACCGCTACGGTCGCAGGTTCGAATCCTGCCTCGGGCATGGATGTGTGTGATGTCCTTAGGTTAGTTAGGTTTAACTAGTTCTAAGTTCTAGGGGACTAATGACCTCAGCAGTTGAGTCCCATAGTGCTCAGAGCCATTTTTTGCTGCATCGTGTTGTCATAGCCGATTTAGCAGAATCTGTAACATTATTTTAATGAGAGGTTAGAATATGGGATTCGACAGAGAGAAACTCTGTTTTTCATAATAAATTAAATTAAAGAGACGAAGCTAGCGGCAGCTTTCTAAAGGTTAAAGAGGTAGATGAGCATTTAGGTATGTGTTTTTATTTGTTTGTTTATGTTTAGTATCCAAATCTGGGAAAAGCAATATCATGCCACAAGAACATTATTTGTAAAAAAAACGGTGACAGATACAGATAATTGGACCTTAATTTGGTAAAGCACGGAAATTTTCCATTTTATCAATATATCATATGTGTTTCTGTGTTTAGTTTTAGAATATTCAAAATTCTTTTTGTCAAGCATTGCTTTTAGTTAGGCAGTCTTTTCGAGGGTACATAGGGCGGCCATCTTTGATCTTTGGTGGGACAGCTGGGTTTGAGGGACGCTAAGAGACGGACGTGCCACCCATGTGGGGGTAGCAGTGGGTTGGTAAGCACACACACTGTCGAGTGCCGTGATCGAGACATATGAATTTTATAGTGAAGTGTTGTAGCATCAGTAATAAACGTAAGAGCCCATCAGACTGCATTTTAAGTGTTTAGTGAATATATTGAACAAAAATAGACTACTTGTTCAAATCATAAATCAACGTGAGTGACTCAATATTTTAAATTTCACCGCAGTACTTGCATGCATTGTGTTGTTATATTTTATTTCTGCATATAAAATGGAGTTTGCGGCAGGTGTGAGCTGGCACCCTATGACGAAACACGTAGCCAAACATTGAGACTAGCCAGATCTCTGGGCCACTCGCTTAAGCCGACTGTAACTAAATATATATTTTCGTGCCGTAGCACGTGGGGGCTCAAGCCAAACTATTCAAAATTCAATGTTTAGTTCCCAGTACGGTTAAAGTTAGATATCGTGGTGAAACCTTCCCGTCTCTCTATATCTCTTTTGTTAATGATAACCTTCCCTTTTACAATAACCTATGTAACCTCTCCTTAGGATTTCTATGTCTTGCTTAATAATAACAAATGAAATCTTCCCTTTGAAATTTATTCTCTTTCTCAATCTTCGCATACAAATTTAATTGATGCTTTTTAAAAGTGATTTTCGGATTATTTCGACGAAACATAGAATGTGTCGTAGTCGTGTGGCCCTCAGTCATTATCTGCAATAACCCAAAACTGTTCCTTACCTTTTTTTCTGTTACTGGATCGCCATCTGACTGCTACATCGAACTGCGACTTGAATATACTTACACTGTTTTACTATACTTTATTAACTGCTGGTGGGATGTCATAATAAGTAGCTGTATTTATTACCAAAGATGACGTTATTCTTTAATAGCAGAGCTGACGTTATTCTTTAACTAATTTGACTGAAGTTACGTAATTCATAGTTACGCTTTCTCTTGACAACAATAAAATTTTTGCAAAGTTTTATGTTGATGGTTTTTGGGATGGATTATAATCAGTAATGCAACAATGGTGGCAAAAATTAATTATATTCTGAAAACGCTTCAAATATTTACTGTTGGTAATGAAATGATTTTACAATTGTTCAAATGGGACTTATTTTTCACAATAATCTTACAGCTAGCAATGCGCAAACATACCTTCAGTAGTCTTGAGTTTCTCAAAAAAATTAATTCAATAATATTAGTTCCTCTTATGATAATAGTTATCTGATGTCTCTGTACATCCGTTTATAATGTCTTGTAAATCATAGCTAGTGGCTCGCAGGCACACCGCTCCTCTCAACCTCTCGCTTCAGACCTGCTACCGACTCGCTTCACTTCTTGCTTACTACTGACTCCTACGAAAGTGTGGTCTTGCCTGCCAACAATGCTTTCTGGTGCAGACAATCCCTGCTAGAATTACAAAAATGTATCAATGCGCGGTCTTTCGCGATCTTTTCTTAAAATGTATCCATACGCGGTCTCTCCCGCCCTTTTTACAATTATATCAATTAGCGGTCTCTCTTGCCAACAATACTTGGGTGCAGACATTCCCTGCTACCACAATTATTTCCAACATGACCAATATTAATTATTCCAACTTAATCCCATTAATAAAGTATAAACATCTTTCATAAATTGTAATTTGACAATAGACAATAGAAATATACACGTCCTACAGTGGGAATTAGTGAAGTTCGGTGGCAGGAGGAACAAGACATTTGGTCAGGTGAATACAGTGTTATAAATACAAAATCAAATAGGGGTAATGCTAGAGTAGGTGGCCAAGATAGATACGAAGCCCACGCCTACCACAGTAGTACAAGTTTATATGCCAACTAGCTCCGCAGATGACGAAGAGATTGATGAAATGTATGATGAGATGAATGAAATTATTCAGATAGTGAAGGGAGACGAAAATTTAATAGTCATGGGTGACTGGAACTCGACAGTAGGAAAAGGAAGAGAAGAAAACGTAGTAGGTGAATACGGAATGGGAGTAAGGAATGAAAGAGAAAACCGCCTGGTAGAATTTTGCACAGAGCATAATTTAATCATAGCTAACACTTGGTTCAAGAATCATGAAAGACGGTTGTATACATGGAAGAAGCCTGGAGATACTGGAAGTTATCAGATAGATTATATAATGGTAAGACAGAGATTCAGGAACAAGGTTTTAAATTGTAAGACATTTCCAGGGACAGATGTGGACTCTGTCCACAATCTATTGGGTATGAACAGTAGATTAAAACTGAAGAAACTACAAAAGGGTGGTAAATTGAGGAGATGGGACCTGGATAATCTCAAAAAGCCAGAGGTTGTAGAGAGCTTCAGGGAGAGCATTAGGGAACGACTGATAAGAATTGGGAAAAGAAATCCAGTAGAAGAGGAATGGGTAGCTTTGAGAGATGATATATTGAAGGTAGCAGAGGATCAAGTTGGTAAAAATACGAGGGGTGATAGAAATCATTGGATAAAAGAAGAAATATTGAATTTAACTGATGAAAGGAGAAAATACAAAAATGCAGTAAATGAAGCAGACAAAATAAAATACAAACGTCTCAAAAATGAGATCGACAGGAGGTGCAAAATGGCTAATCAGGGATGGGTAGAGGACAAATATAAGGATGTAGGGGCGCATATCACTAGGATTAAGATAGATACTGCATACAGCAAAATTAAGGAGATCTTTGGGGAAAAGAGAACCAATTGTATGAATATCAAGGGCTCAGACGGAAAACCAGTGCTAAGCAATTAAGCGGAAGCAGAGAGGTCGAGGAAGTATATAAAGGGTCTATACAAGGTCGATGTTCTTGAGGGCAATATTGTGGAGATGGAGAGGACGTAGATGAAGATGAAATGGGAGACATGATACTGCCTGAAGAGTTTGGCAGAGCAGTGAAATGCCAATGTCGAAACAATGTCTTGTCGCAGGTTCGAATCCTGCCTCGGGCATGGATGTGTGTAGTGTCCTTAGGTTAGTTCGGTTTAGGTAGTTCTAAGTCCTAGGGGACTGATGACCTCAAAAGTTAAGTCCCATAGTGCTCAGAGTCATTTGAACCATTTTTTGAAACATGGGCTTGGGAGTAGACAACATTACATTAGAACTAATGACAGCCCTGGGAGAGCCAGGCCTAACAAAACTCTACCATCTACTGAGCAAGATGTATGAGACAGGCGAAATACCCTCGGAATTCAACAAGAGTGTAATAATTCCAATCCTAAAGAAAGCAGGTGTTGACAGATGCAAAAATTACCGAACTATCAGTTTAATAAGCAAGGGCTGCAAAATGTTAACACGAAATCTTTACAGACGAATGGAAAAACTGGTAGATGCCGACCTCGGGGACGATCTGTTTGGATTCCGTAGAAATGTTGGAACACGTGAGGCAGTACTGACCCTACGAGGTATCTTAGAAAATAGATTAAGGAAAGGCATACCTACGTTTCTAGCATTTGTAGACTTAGAGAAACATTTGACAATGTTGACTGGAATACTCTCTTTCAAATTCTGAAGGTGGCAGGGGAAAAATACAGGGAGCGAAAGGCTATTTACAATTTGTACAGAGACCAGATGGCAGTTGTAAGAGTCGAGGGACATGAAAGGGAAGCAGTGGTTGGGAAGGGAGTGAGACAGGTTTGTAGCCTCTCCCCGATGTTATTCAATTTGTTTACTGAGCAAGCAGTGAAGGAAACAAAAGAAAAATTCGGAGTAGGTATTAAAATCCGTGGAAAAGAAATAAAAACATCTATGTTCGCCGATGACATTGTAATTCTGTCAGAGACAGCAAAGGACTGGAAGAGCATCTGAACAGAGTGGACAGTGGCTTGAAAGGAGGATATAAGATCGATTGGTAGGGCATATTCTGAGGCATCAAGGGATCACCAATTTAGTATTGGAGGGCAGCATGGAGGGTACAAATCATAGAGTGAGACTAAGAGATGAATACACTAAACATATTCAGAAGGATGTAGGTTTCTGTAGGTACTGTGTGATGAAGAAGCTTGCACAAGATGGAGTAGCATGGAGAGCTGCATCAAACCAGTCTCTGGATTGAAGACCACAACAACAACCGCAACAACGGTCGTAACGGAGACTGTTCATGCTGGTGGAGCCTCTGTCACGGTGCGGGGCGTCCGCAGTTATAGTGATATGCGTCCCCTGATACGTCTAGGTATGACTCCGACAAATGACACGTACGTAAGCATACTGTCTGATCACCTGAATCCAGTCATATCCATTGCGCATTCAGACATACTTGGGCGATTCCAGCAGGTCTGTGCGACATCCCACACGTCCAGATTTGTTACAGAGTGGCTCCAGACCCGAACACTCTTCAGAGTTTAAACACCTCCGCTGGCCACCAACCTCTCCAGACATGAACATTGTTGAGTATATATGGAAAGCATTGCAAATGTATTTCTCAGACTTTTTAGTAAAAATGAGACTGCGAACACTTTTATTATATCGGTTACTGTAGAGCTACTGTTTATGTCTAATACTAGTATGTTATAGCAATTAAATTGTAGTTAATGTTTCCTTTACATCTTTATCAGTGCTTACTGCTTTTTTTCTATCCCTTCTTCATTCATTTAGCGTATGTACCATTGCATTTTTCTTTACTTCACACGTCTTTACAAGTCTGAGAGTTACCTATCTTGACAGCGAATGACGTCATGATTATGTTTTATTATCCCTTTAATCGAAGTACTGCAAGCATTCGGAGCAGTCAATTCTGATATACCATTTCTCCGTTAATACAGGTGTCAGTGTACTTCCTATAACACACCATTTGCGAGTGTATCACTTCACGCCTCTCACCTCCAACGCAGCATTCCGCTCATCCCTTGCTGATGTCTATAGCTTGTGGTTGCTCGTCGATGGGCAGTGTGAGTACTGTGTTTGACCTTGGTCCCTTTTCCTTCGTCATGCTCTCTCGGACGATGCATGTTAGGTTCGCTCGTTTATTAGATCCACTTCTTTTGTTTCTAGTCCTACACAAGATCAGTGACTTGGAGCCACAGCAAGGACTGGCCCGACCGTTTGTTACGCACTGCCATGTGCAATAAGTGAGTTACCTTATTTGTTATTTCCCCCTTCTCACCTTCTGTGTTATAGTTTTTTTATATACCTGAAGATGTGACGTTATACTCTAGAATCCGTTTGCGGATTGAATAAATCATTATTACAGCTGAAGCAGATCTGCTTCAATTAAACGTACCACTCCGTTACAGATGTTATACAAATCAAACTTTGTGTAATAAAGTTTCGGGCGGGGCAGCCAGGACTTAATGTAGCCTTCTAAGCTTTCGGAAAGGGATTCCTATAACAACAGCTGGAATTACATTCAATGAAATATAGCAGAAAAACAATGTCACTATTAATTTTATTATACCGTTCTTCAATAATGCTAAAGCTCACTGACCGCGTTACGTCCGCAGCTCGTGGTCGTGCGGTAACGTTCTCGCTTCCCGCGCCCGGGTTCCCGGGTTTGATTCCCGGCGGGGTCAGGGATTTTCTCTGCCTCGTGATGACTGGATGTTGTGTGATGTCCTTAGGTTAGTTAGGTTTACGTAGTTCTAAGTTTTGTGACGGCCTTCGTAGCGACAACACTTCGCTGTAGAAACGGCCTACGAAGTCACCGCCACACTTTTAATTGCGGGCCGACCGGTCCGCTGGAACAGGGAACAGAAAGATGAAAACCCAACACTCGGATTAAATGAAAGTCGGTACTTATCTTTATTAACGACGATACAGAACACAGTGGTGAACATGGTCTACAGAAATCTGTCTAGTTCGAGTCGGAGCGGCTTGGTCAGCGTCGGCTGACGACAAACAACAACTCTGCTGCGATGAACACACAACTGACTAGCAGGTACACAATTCGGTGGTGAGTCTACAACTGAGCGGCGAATCCAGAACTGTCCTAGCGCTCGCGACTCCAGCGCTTAAGAAGCCAGAAGCCAGCGGTGGCGCGCGCAGACTTGCGGCGATTTCCTGTATCGCTGGCGCTGCTTATGCGGACGGCGTCCGGACTTTGATGCTGCCAACCTTTTGGCAGCGGGCTCGGGTGGCATTACTGGCTAGGATATAACACTAAGTTCTAGGGGACTGATGACCATAGAAGTTAAGTCCCATAGTGCTCAGAGCCATTTGAACCAATTTGACCGCGTTACATAAGGCAGTTGATGAAAACAGCATTATGAAAGATATATGTTAACAGGCACACTCTTAATCACAAAACATACAGTGCTCACTTATGATTAACTAAAGAGCTTGACTATTTCAGTATGGACGATGCTTACATAGATATCATCAGTATTAATGATGTTTTAATATATTAAATAACCGACACCCATGAGTGTATGTTTATAAAATTTGGACTAAGGTGTGAGAAAATAGAATGGATTTATGCACCTAACATACTTTCCGTTTACGTAAGAAGTTGGACGACCATTCCAGTATTGATTACGACTGGGGTTAAATACACTTACTGAATGAGTGATAGTCTTACAATACGTACTATTTTAGTTGTTTGTATTCTGGCTGCCCTTTTCCAATCTAAATGTAATGATTCGAACAAATATCATGTTACCAGTAAACTAAATGAGGACAGGGACTATTAATTTTGTAAAGGCAATGCACAGGTTGTTGACAGTAAGAGAACAAAAAGGCCACAAGCTACTACAAAAAACGATCTGAGAAAAATTCAGTAGATATCTGTGGATGGTGGGTGAAGTTCAAATTCGATGGGAGAGTCCCATTCAGATACGTTTTCTCTTTAAAACAATATCTTAAATTGTATTTTATACACTGCTTGTGTTTCTGACACTCAGAAGTGGAAAAACAGGAATGTTTAAGGCAGAATAAAATTGATGCAACATTATCTCTGAGGGCATCGGACCACTTTCAACATAATGCATACAAACAGCACCAGCCAGCTGGATCACTTTCTATGGTTATTCAGATTAATGGCTTTGATCTGACCTGCAGAACATCTTTTGATTTATAATTACGAAGTCGTTCAAAATTGGTTCAAATGGCTCTGAGCGCTATGGGGCGTCTGAGGTCATGAGTCCCCTAGAACTTAGAACTACTTAAACCTTACTAACTTAAGGACATCACACACATCCATCCCCGAGGCAGGTTTCGAACCTGCGACGTAGCGGTCGCGCGGTCCCAGACTGAAGCGCCTATAGCCTCTCGGCCTTACCGGCTGGCTACGAAGTCGTGCTCGGACATAATGCCTCCGAATTTTTTATGTTAAAATTACAGTTTTTTTTAAATTTTGCGGGAATAACAGCAACTATCCTTCATGTCGACACATATATTTCTCAATAAAGTCAGCCTGGAGACAAACCCATTTCTCCCAGCTACAGATCAGTTTGTTGAGACCGTCAATGTAGAATGTTTGACACTGTTGAAGGTACCACAACGTCACCATCACTTGCACCTCTTCATCACTATCAAAGTGAACTCCTCGAAGGTGTTCTTTAAGTTTCAGAAACAAAAATAAGTCGGATGACGGAGGATGGTCGATGACAGTGATCCCAAAGCGTCTGATTGTTGCGCATGTCGAAGGTCTCGTGTGAGATGTGGTATTGTCATGCTGCAGAAGGGGGTGGTCCATGTGTGGACGAAGATTTGAAATCAAAACTTGACTACAGCACATTGTTTTCCACGCACAGGCGTAGTTACGTTACACACCGTTATGTCATACGCTACTATTCGGAACTCGCTAGCGGAAGAAGACATGAAGAATATATATCAGGGGCGTTCCCTAGTTTTCCACATAATCTCCTTTCGATGCGATTGCCTTACTCCACGTTACCGGGAAGGCCTGTATTCCCACATGGTTCCGTTCTACTGGCCGATCTGGAAGTCAACGTCTTGTTGCATCAATAACCGGACCACTATCAATATACCGCTTCCAGTGGAGTGCATCCTTCACTGGGTGAAACAAAGTCGGAAAGTGCGAAATCCGGGCTGTGGGGTGAATGAGAAAACAATCCACTGAAGTTCTGTGAGCTCCTCTCGGGTGCGCAGATTTGAGTAATGCCTTCCGTTGTAGTGGAGAAGGAGGCGTTCTTTTGCGTTTTTGTGAAGGTTAGCGTTTGTCAACCGTACGGACACAGAGAGGAGGTTGTGCAGTGAGGTGTCCAGTCTAAAACCTGGAATGAAGGTATCCGCACAATCCTACACTGCAGGTGTCACAGCTGTGCGCGGTCAGCCGGCACACAGGAGGTAGACAGGTTTGCGCGATCTTGTTGCGATGATGACAGACATGTCGCCCCACGACTCAGCGTGATTTCGTTCTCATCCAGGTTTCCATAGACATTCTGCAAGTGCCCTATGGGTTTCTGTGATGTTCTGGTTTCCCGTCAGAAGAAACTCAGTGACAGCTAAGTCCTTGTTAAATGCAAGAACCTTGTTATTTTAGAATTTTTTCCGAATGAAGTTATAATGTGCCATAAACTAATTTTTAATCTTCCTAAATTCCTATCTTGTACACGTTATGCGTTATTCTTAAGAATTTCCCTTTCTGATTTACTGTTAAGTCTGCAAGTGTTCATGGCTGCAACATTGTTAAACATCATAAATTATATGGAAATACGGCGTGTCGTAGTAACAACATGGCAGGTCAGTTGAAAATGGCAGCAAATAAAATAAAATAAAACTGGAAAAAGAAGAGACTACTCATACGGTAAATAGTTTTCCACTTTCACTGGCTCGAGTAGGAAAACTTTAATTACAACCACACTGTGCCTCAGATTTAATTCAGAGGATTTTCCCTGCAGAATATCTATGACTATAGGAGTAGCTACGTCTGGGCTGACAAAAAATTGCAGCATGAGATGACGAAAGAGCTGTCAGGCGGGACACAGTGCGCTGTCCAATAGTGTCGGGCAGGGACCAGCTACTGCGCAGTGATCGCTTCGGCCACCGCATAGACGCCCTCAGGCCGGACGCACGTAATGCGGCGACTGCCGCGCTGCTCGGCAGCCGATATTCCCGCTGGGATGAGTGGGCACGTGTGTCGCATGCGGATGGCAGGGAGTTGGCTGCCGACTCCCTCCACTTGCGGCGAAATTCATACCTGCGGTCGAGGGGACGCCGAGCGCCTAGGATCAGCCACTGTTCCTGTAACCTGCAGACTCACGAGGAGGCCGCCGTTCGGAGGAACTCGTGCTACTCGGTGAGTGAACCGCAATATCCCAACGTGTCAGCAGTGTAGATGTAATTCAGAAGCCTGTCCTGAAGCTATTCTGTGGACCGTCATTAGGTTTTGAATTGTGTGGGCAACTAACAGTACCACCAGCAACTTTGGTTTGGACGTACACCAAAGTGACAAACCCCATGGGATATATATACAAACATACAGATTTCGTAAGTACTACGCACAAAAGGTATAAAAGGGCAGTACATTGGCTCAGCAGTCATTTGTATTCAGGTAATTCGTGTGAAAAGGTTCCTGACGTGAATATGGCCACGCAACGGGAAATAACAGATTTTGAACTCATAATGGTAGTTGAAGGTAGACATACAGGACGTTCAGTTTCTGAAATTGTTGGAGGATTCAATATTCTGAGATCCACAGTGGCAAGAGCGTGTCGAGAATATAAAATTTCAGGCATTATCTCCCACCATGGATGAATCAGTGGCCGACGGCCTTCACATAACGACCGAGAGCAGCAACGTGTCGGTACATTGTTAGTGTTAACAGACAAGCAACACTGCTTGAAACAGCTGCCGGGATAATTGTGGGATGTAGGTCGTAGGTATCCACTACGACAGTGTTGCGTAATTTGGTGTTAACGGGCTAAGGCAGCCGATGAACACCGCGAGTGCTTTGCCAAAAGCACGACATCGCCTGCAGCGCCTCTTCTGGGCTCGTGAGCTTATCGGCTGGAATATAGACGGCATTTCAGTAGGGTAAGAACTTATCGTTGGGTTATAGCGTGCAGTAGACCCAAAAGGTCATGAACCTAAGTTATCAACAACGCACTGTACAAGCTGGTTGTGGATCCATAATGGTACAGAGGGATTCAGTAGGAGTGGACTGAGTTCTCTGGTCCAATTGAAGCGATCATTGACTGGAAATGGTTATTTTCGTCTACTTGAAGACCATTTACAGCCACTCATAGGCTTTATGTTCCAAGCAATGGTGTCATGACAGTGTGCCCCAAATATTCGCGATTGATTTCAAGAACATTCTGAACAGTTCATGTGAATTAAATGTCCACCCAGATCGCCCAACATGAGACTCATTGAATATTTATGAGATATAATCGAGAGGTTAGTTAATGCACAACACCCTGCACTTTCGCACTTACGGACGGCTATACAGGGTGTTACAAAATGGTACGGCCCAACTTTCAGGAAACATTCCTCACACACAACGAAAGAAAATATTCTATTAGGACATGTGTCCGGAAACGCTTACTTTCCATGTTTGAGCTCATTTTATTACTTCTCTCCAAATCACATTAATCATGGAATAGAAACACACTGCAAAAGAACGTACCAGCGTGAATTCAAAACTTTGTTACAGGAAATGTTCAAAATTTCCTCCGTTAGCGAGGATACATGCATCCACCCTCCGTCGCATGGAATCCCTGATGCGCTGATGCAGCCCTGGAGAATGGCGTATTGTATCATAGCCGTCCACAGTACGAATATGAAGAGTCTCTACATTTGGTACCGAGGTTGCGTAGACAAGAGCTTTCAAATGCCCCCATAAATGAAAGTCAAGAGGGTTGAGGTCAGGAGAGAGTGGAGGCCATAGAATTGGTCCGCCTCTACCAATCCATCGGTCACCGAATCTATTGTTGAAAAGCGTACGAACACTTCGACTGAAATGTGCAGGAGCTCCATCGTGCATGAACCACATGTTGTGTCGTACTTGTAAAGGCACATTTTCCAGCAGCACAGCTAGAGTATCCCGTATGAAATCATGATAACGTTCTCCATTGAGCTTAGGTGGAAGAACATTGGGCCCAATCAAGACATAACCAACAATGCCTGCGCAAACGTTCACAGAAAATCTGTGTTGATGACGTGATTGCAGCCCACACATGTTGATTGTGAAAATTTGCAATTTGATCTCGTTAGAATGAAGCCTCATCCGTAAAGAGAACATTTGCACTGCAATGAGGATTGACACATTGTTGGATGAACCATTCGCAGAAGTGTACCCGTGGAGGCCAATCAGCTGCTGATAGTGCCTGCACACGCTGTACATGGTACGGAAACAACTGGGTCTCCCGTAGCACTCTCCATACAGTAACGTGGTCAACGTTACCTTGTACAGCAGCAACTTCTCTGACGCTGACATTAGGGCTATCGTCAACTGCACGAAGAATTGCGTCGTCCATTCCAGGTGTCCTCGTCGTTCTAGGTCTTCCCCAGTTGCGAGTCATAGGCTAGAATGTACCGTGCTCCCTAAGATGCCGATCAATTGTCTCGATCGTCTTCCTGTCGGGACACCTTCGATCTGGAATTCTGTCTCGATACAAACGTACCACGCCACGGCTATTGCCCCGTGCTAATCCATACATCGAATGGGCATCTGCCAACTCCGCATTTGTAAACATTGCTCTGACTGCAGAACCACGTTCGTGATGAAGACTAACCTGTTGATGCTACGTACTGATGTGCTTGATGCTAGTACTGTAGAGTAATGAGACGCATGTCAACATAAGCACCGAAGTCAACATTACTTTCCTTCAATTGGGCCCACTGGCGGTGAATCGAGGAAGTACAGTACATACTGACGAAACTAAAATGAGCTCTAACCTGGAAATTAAGCGTTTCCGGACACATGTCTACCCAACATCTTTTCTTTATTTGTGTGTGAGGAATGTTTCCTGAAAGTTTGGCCGCACTTTTTTGTAACACCCTGTAGAAGCTGACGGTCTCAATACCAACGCATGGGACTTCCAAAAACCTGTTGACTCCATGTCACGCCGGGCTGCTGCTATACGCCGGCCACAAGGAGATGTGACCCGATAGTTTCGCCGGCCGGAGTGGCCTTGCGGTTCTAGGCGCTACAGTCTGGAACCGAGCGACCGCTACGGTCGCAGGTTCGAATCCTGCCTCAGGCATGTATGTGTGTGAAGTCCTTAGGTTGGTTAGGTTTAATTAGTTCTAAGTTCTAGGCGACTGATGACCTCAGAAGTTAAGCCTCATAGTGCTCAGAGCCATTTGAACCACAATAGTTGCAGGTATCTCTCGAGTTACGTCACCGCAGTGTAAATTTCTCCTTTCTTACTTTTCGTCGATCTTAAGTGTGGTAGTCACGCTAGTGGTCAGCCAGCAAAACGCCTGTTAACAGCTGCGATTTGTGGAACAAAGGAATTAGTTCTCTTTATGAATCCCAAACTCAGTTCCATGGTTAATGTAATAATGGTCTTCTCAGTTGCACGTCTGCAGTACAGGCTGAAATATCCCAAACTCTATAACAGCCTGTAACTAGAACAGCTAAAACACAAGCCTGCGTTAGCACTGAGACGTGTACTATTGTGTGGTAGTTCAGTTTCTGCAGCTAAGAGGGACAGAGGGACAGTAATCCCTGTCCTGTTGTTGGAAGTGTATGGCAAGAGTGAAACATTGTACCGTGTAAGGGGCGGTCAAAAAGTTTGTCTTTGAGGCCATTACTACGGCATACAGGGTGAGTCACCTAACGTTACCGCTGGATATATTTCGTAAACCACATCAAATACTGACGAACCGATTCCACAGACCGAACGTGAGTATAGGGGCTAGTGTAATTGTTTAATACAAACCATACAAAAATGCAAGGAAGTATGTTTTTAACACAAACCTACGTTTTTTTAAATGGAACCACGTTTGTTTTGTTAGCACATGTGGACATATAAACAAATACGTAATCAGTGCCGTTTGTTGCATTGTAAAATGTTAATTACATCCGGAGATATTGTAACCTAAAGTTGACGCTTGAAACCTCCGACTTTCTGTTGCGTGTTGTAACAATCACGGGCCACGGTCCGCGAGCAGCATCTTCAGGGACATGTTTACAATGATGAACTTGTTTACGAGTGTGGCTGTAGTGCACTGTTGTGGTTTGGTCTAGCTGTCGCAGTGTCCGCACGCAGACCAACTGTAGTACACCGTGTTAACAGACGTCTGTGATAGTGTAGTTTTGTAGGAACTGTGACCATGGTGTATTCGAACTCTGAAAAGGCGGAGATGATACTCATCTATGGCGAGTGTCGACGAAATGCAGCTGAAGCCTGCAGGGTGTATGCAGAACGGTACCCGGACAGAGAGCATCCAACGTGGCGCACATTGCAAAACATCTACCGCCAACTGTATGCAACAGGTATGGTCGTAGCACGCAAACAGGTCCGTAACAGGCCCGTCACAGGAGAAGCGGGTGCAGTTCGTTTGTTAGCTGCTGTTGCCATGAAGCCACACATGAGTACACCGGACATTGCGAGAGCCGGTGGACTGAGTCAAAGTAGTGTCATGCGCATACTGCATCGTCACCGCATTTACCCGTTTCATGTGTCGCTACATCAGCAATTACATGGTGATGACTTTAATCATCGAGTGCAATTCTGTCAATGGGCATTAACACAGAATGCGTTGCAGTTCTACCTGTTTACCGATGATGCGGGTTTCACAAACCACGGGGCGGTGAATCTACGGAACATGCATTACTGGTCCGTGGACAATCCTCGCTGGCTCAGACAGGTAGAGCAACAGCTACCGTGGACTGTAAATGTATGGTGCGGAATCATTGGCGACCACCTCATTGGTCCTCACTTCATTACAGGGGCCCAAACAGCTGCAACATACATCGCGTTTCAACAGAATGATCTGCCAACGTTGCTCGAAAATGTCCCACTGGAAACGCGTCAACAGATGTGGTATCAGCATGATGGTGCACCTGCACATTCCGCAATTAACACTAGGCTGACTCTTGATAGGACGTTCGACGGGCGTTTCATAGGACGTGGAGGACGCATAAATTGGCCAGGCCGTTCTCCTGATCTTACACCTCTGGACTTCGTTCTGTGGGGTACGTTAAAGGAGAATGTGTACCGTGATGTGCCTACAACCCCAGAGGATATGATACAACGTATTGTGGCAGCCTGCGGCGACATTACACGAGATGTACTGCGGCATTTACGACATTCATTACGCCAGAGATTGCAATTGTGTGCAGCAAATGATGGCCAACACATTGAACATCTATTGGCCTGACATGTCGGGACACACTCTATTCCACTCCGTAATTGAAAACGGAAAACGTGTGTACGTGTACCTCACCCCTCATGGTAATGTACATGGGCGTCAGTGAAAAAGACCAATAAAAAGGTGTTAGCATGTGGACGTAATGTGCTGTTCCAGTCTCTTCTGTACCTAAGGTCCATCACCGTTCCCTTTGGATCCCTACGTAATTCGGTGCTCTCCGATACACACGATCGAACAGCGGAGGAGTGGTACTCAAGCGTCAACTTTAGGTTACAAAATCTCCGGATGTAATTAACATTTTACAATGCAACAAACGGCACTGATTACGTATTTGTTTATATGTTCAAATGTGCTAACAAAACTAACGGGGTTCCATTTAAAAAAAACGTAGGTTTGTGTTAAAATACATTCTTCCGTGCATTTTTTTATGGTTTGTATTAACCAATTACACTAGCCCCTCTCCTCACGTTCGGTCTGTGGAATCGATTCGTCAGTATTTGATGTGGTTTACGAAATATATCTAGCGGTAATGTTAGGTGACTCACCCTGTATATGCAACGAAGAGCGACACCGATGCGGTTTTAGAGGTTGCCGGTCCCAAGAGTCGTCATGCGCATTTTATATTGTGTTTATGCAAGTATTTGCAATTTCTTTCACATTGTGTATCTCGATTGAGATCTTACAAATACTGCTCATCACATCATTCATACGACTCCCAGAGTCGATGTAAAGCGTTGATTTGTTTCTCGTTACAAACATAATGATTTTTAAACTGTAATTTTCGGTATCCATTCGACAAGGCGATCCGAATTTAGTCTAGTACGATACTCGTTTCTTCAGAATGTATATTCAACGTTTATATCATAGAAGTAAGTGAATAATGTGATTTTTAAACTGTAATTTTAGGTGCTCATTCGACAAAGCGATCCCAAGTTAGTCTAGTGCGATACATGTTTTGTCAGAACGTATTAATGGATATTTATGTCATAAAAGTAAGTGTACAATGTGCATGTCGCTAAATCTCAGATACGAGGTCCAGTAGGATCAAGGGAGTTAACATGGTGTGGTAGTCCCCTATCGCCCATCCAAGAAGAAGGTTCGCATTTTTATCTGGAGGGCGAGCTTGTCAAGATAGAACGGCCGGGAAGTGTCGTGCTCTAGAAATTTCTAGAACATTCTAGACATCATAGAGTATTCAGAACATTCCAGAACGTTTCAAAGTATTCGAGAGCATTACACTACACTCCAGAATGTTCTGGAATGTTCCACAATGATCCGGGATGTTCTGGAACATTCGGGAATAGTCTTCAACATTTGGGAAGATTCTAGAATGTTGTGGAACATCCTGGGACATCCCAGATCATTGTGAAACGTTCCACAAAACTCTCAAACGTAGAGAAATATTCTGGAACACTGGATATCATTCGAAGCCCTTTTGACATCTTCTAGAATTCGCCACTGACGAGGCTACCCAATGGTATGGATATACAAAGCAAGACGTATTGTGGGTCAGAGTGTCAGTTTCTTATCAGCAACGAAGGAAGAAAAGAAAAAAAGCAGTACAATGAGTGAATGAAAACAAACAGTGAACTGTGAGTAACCAAAGTGATACAGTGACGGAATATAATCCGAAAATAAAATATGAAAAGTGTGTAAAATTTTATTAGTGTATTTGTCAGTGAAAAGTTGATTCGATTTACATTTCAGACAATGCCCCGATGTGAAAGAGTAGGATATCTGGCCAATTCTGAAGCAAAAAGACGAAAACAAAAAGAACGCCGAAAAAAACGAGACAGACGAAGAGTACGAAATACGTTTAAGTTCCCAAAGAGCGAGAATGAGCTCCGGGAGAAGCAAAGAAACCGAAGAACAACGAAAAAACTGGATTGAAGAATCAAGAATTGCGGCCCAGTATTCTAATAAAAGACTACGAATTCAAACCGGTCATGAAAATACCACCCTAAGAGAGACGTGTGCAAGGACAAGTAAGTAGTACAACGTAACAAAGAAGTGTTTCACTATGAACATAAGAAATACATCGTAATCGAAAAAATTAATAACATCTGCCAATTTTTCAACGCGAAGAAATTTAATAGAGAAACACAAGGATTCAACTGCATGAACCGAAAAACTGTATTAACGAATTACGCAAGACGTTTCTCGACCGGTTTTGGTTAGCGTCGACTGAAGAACGACTAGGGAAGATTTATATAACGCAGACAGACAGGCTTTTTGAGAAAATTAAAAAATACATTAATAATACAGGGTACTGGGATGAGCCAGTAACCACACGAGACCTTATACGAGTATTGAAGGCTAGTTTGCCAATAAATATTAAAGAGGAACTGTTTAACATCACACATACTGGTGTCAAAGAATTTTTGTCTGTGATAGACTCGTTAGAGTTGGTCCAGAAAGAATTCTGACGCAATAAGTGGTGCCGAATGTTCTAATGGAAAAGGTTCCTGGAACGGAAGCAATGGAAAATGGGGGCGAACCCAGTTCAAAGAGAAGGAAAAACAAAACCCGTTTAAGCGGAAAGTGTAGAAATTGTAAAAATCATTAAAACCAAAAATCTGATCACCTTGGTAATAATAATAATTACCATGAAACCAGTAACGAGGAGCATTCGAATGGTAATGAAAGGCAATATATAATGAAAATGAGAACAGTAATAATAATTCTGATCATAAAAAATGAACTGAAAATAAATCGGACTGTCTGTACAAAGATAAACCAAAAAACATGCGTGGTGACAATGAATATTGGCATCAACGAGGGCCAAGTCACTGGCAGCGGCAACAAAATTTTATGAATCCGAGTCAGACAGTAAATTACGAACGGGCTACACCCATGCCAAATAACCAGTATCTATAATGGTGGGACCCGAGTAGACTACCTCCGACTGTAGAATCACAAAATGTTACAATAGTGGAGGTATCCTCGGAGGTGAAACAGAATATACCTAAGTCAACAAACTAATCTCCTCCCCTGTAGGCCTTCGCCTGGAGACCGAGACCAAGAATGAAGGCAACATATGAAAGAGAACGTCAATATGATTCACTATAAACATGACAAGAACATCGAAGATGAACTCTATCAAGAATCTACCGACGCAGATAAGGAAGAAAAGGATTTAGCCAAGTGTCATTGAAACCATCAATGGTGTAGCAACCATTATCCTCCTCGACACATGTGCGAATGTATCGGTGATGAACTCACAGTTTTTAAGGAATGTAACGCAAATAAAAAACAAATACTGCCGATTTTGCCTGTTGTGGAGGCTTGCGTGCCTCAGCAACACAGGTAGCAGTACCGTAGGTGCAACCACAACGGAGGGGTATCTCTTTAAAGGTCAGACGAACGTATAGTTCCTAAAGAGGGGCAGCAGCCTTTTCAGTCGTTGCAGGGGCCATGGTCTGGATAATTGACTTATCTGCCCTTGTAACATTAACCAAAACGGCCTTGCTGTGTTGGTACTGCGAACAGCTGAAAGCAAGGGGAAACTGCAACAGTAATTTTTCCCGAGGGCATGCAGCTTTACAGTATGGTTAAATGATGATGGCGTCCACCTGGGTAAAATATTCCGGAGGTAAAATAGTTCCCCATTCGGATCTCCGGTTTTAAATTGTAAGACATTTCCAGAGGCAGATGTGCACTCTGACCACATTCTATTGGTTATGAACTGTAGATGGTTCAAATGGCCCTGAGCAGTATGGGACTTAACTTCTGAGGTCATCAGTCACCTAGAACTGAGAAATACTTAAACCTGACTAACCTAAGGACATCACACACATCCATGCCCGAGGCAGGATTCGAACCTGCGACCGTAGCGGTCGTGCGGTTCCAGACTGTAGCGCCTAGAACAACTCGGCCACCCCGGCCGGCTATGCACTGTAGATTAAAACTGAAGAAACCGTAAAAAGGTGGGAATTTAAGGAGATGGGACATGGATAAACTGAAAGAACCAGAGGTTGTAGAGAGTTTCAGAGAGAGAATTAGGGAACGATTGACAAATACAGGAGAAATAAATACAGTAGAGGAAGAATGGGTAGCTTTGTGAGATGAAATAGTAAAGGCAGTTAAGAAGCAAGTAGGTAAAAAGACGAGGTCTAGTAAAAATCCTTGGATAACACAAGAGATATTGAAATTAATTGATGAAAGGAGAAAATATAAAAATGCAGTAAATGAAGCAGCCAACAAAGAATACAAACGTCTCAAAAATGATAGGTCAGGAAGTGCAAAATTGCTAAGCAGGGATGGCTAGTGTATAAATGTAGGGATGTAGAGGCATGAATCACGAGGTGTAAGATAGATACTGCCTACAGGAAAATAAAACAGACCTTTTGAGAAAACAGAAACACTTGTATGAATATCAAGGGCTTAGGATGAAAACCAGTGCTAAGCAAAGAAGGGGAAGCAGATAGGTCGAAGAAGTATACAGGGTAGTCCATTGACAGTGGTCGGCCAAATATTTCACTAAATAAGCATCAAACTAAAATACTACACAAAACGAAACTCATCTAGCTTGAAGGGGGAAACCAGATGACGCTATGGTTGGCCCGCTAGGTGGCGCTGCCATAGGACAAACGGATATAAACAGCGTTTTTTAAAATAGGAACCCCCATTTTTATTACATATTCGTGTAGTACGTAGATAAATATGAATGTTTTAGTCGGACCACTTTTTTCGCTTTGTGATAGATGACGCTGTAATATTCCCAAACGTATAAGTACGTGGTATCACGTAACATTCTGCCATTGCGGACGGTATTTGCTTTGTGATACATTACCCGTGTTAAAATGCACCGTTTATCAATTGCGGAAAAGTTCGATATCGTGTTGATGTATGGCTATTGTGATCAAAATGCCGAACGGGCGTGTGCTGTGTATGCTGCTCGGTATCCTGGACGACATCATCCAAGTGTCCGGACCGTTCGCCGGATAGTTACGTTATTTAAGGCAACAGGAAGTGCTCAGCCACATGTGAAACGTCCACCACGACCACCACCATACCATGGCCCGCACGTTCCCGGATCCGACGGCCCCGGATTTCTATCTGTGGGGAAAGTTCAAGGATATTTGCTATCGTGATCCACCGACAACGCCTGACAACATGGGTCAGCGCATTGTCAATGCATGTGCGAACATTACGGAAGGCGAACTACTCGCTATTGAGAGGAATGTCATTACACGTATTGCCAAATGCATTGAGGTTGACGGACATCATTTGGAGCATTTATTGCATTAATGTGATATGTACAGGTAATCACGGTGTAACAGCATGCGTTCTCAGAAATGATACGTTCACAAAGGTACATGTATCACATTGGAACAACCGAAATAAAAAGTTCAAACATATCTACGTTCTGTATTTTAATTTAAAAAACCTACCTGTTACAATCTGTTTGTCTAAAATAGTGAGCCATATGTTTGTGACTATTACAGCGCCATCTATCACAAAGCGAAAAATGTGGTCCAACTAAAACATTCATATTTCTCTACGTACTACACGAATACGTAATAAAAAATGGGGGTTCCTATTTTAAAAAACGCAGTTGATATCCGTTTGACCTGTGGCAGCGCCATCTAGCGGGCCAACCATAGCGCCATCTGGTTTCCCCATTCGAGCTAGACAAGTTTCGTTATCTGTAGTTTTTCTGTTTGACGCTTATTTCGTGTTATATTTGGCCACGTCACGATCAATGGACCACCCTGTATAGAGGGTCTATGTTGGTCTGCGATGTGGATTATAAGACCACTCACATACATTAGATGTTGGAGCATACGGAAAATATAGTGACTCATATATACTTACAAGCAATCATGTTTGGTAGAAAAACTCGTTTAACAACAATTTACGAAAATAGGAGAAAAGCCTAATATCAAACAATGGAGAAAGAAATCTAAAAAACAACGAAACAAATTTAACTTCTGACTGTCTCGACTATGTGGTTTATAGAACTCACATTTCGCACTCTGTCAAATAAAAGGAATACTTTTCATTGCCCAATGAATGTTTGAGAAGAATTTGCAATTAACATAACAAAATAATGCAGCGTTTTACAGTATTATGTGCGAGAAAGAAATGGCTACAAATTTGAAGACATATTGTACGTCTCTCCATCACTGCAAATTCCCCAAGACCCTGTACGCTGTCGAAAATAATCGCGAGTTTTGAGTCAGAAAGCAAGCAAGGTCTGGCTGCTTCGACAAGTGCAAGGATACTGAAGGCAGCCACATATTGTAGATTCTCCAGGAGACACAGCGCTGACAACTGACTGCGCAGAGCCAGCTGGCTGCTCTGCAGGCCGACGTGTTCCAATGGCTGTCGCAGCCAGGAAATCACATCTGCCCTGTGCGAGGGCTGCAGTCTGCAGTGCACAGTCATTGTTTTATTGGCTGCCGTAGCCTGGCTCTCGAACGAGGGCACCCGAAAGCGTTGCAGCCCTGATACACTATCTCCCACTGCCAACATTTACAAGAACTATACGTAATTAGCCAACGCTTAAGGAGAAAAGGCTCATATCAAACAATAGAGAAAGCAATCTAAAAAACTACGAGAAAAATTTTAACTACTGACTGTCTCGGACTACGTGGTTTACGGAATGCACATTTCGCACTCTGGCAAAAAATTCAGCCGACAGAAAGTCTAAGACTTCAACACTATTCTTGTATTGTTACACTATCGGATATGCGTGTCTCCATGACATAATTACGCACTTCGTTCGTGTTTGTTGTGCTACAAAAAGGGTGAACCGAGCATGAATTCGGTGGTTCCTAAAGACTAACATCAACAGACCTTTAATATGAAGACTACTAATACGTTAGGAATGTACCTGGAATGTGATTTGACAAGTGGAGTTAAAGTGGGATCACAAAGAATTGTTTGCCAAAAACTACAGCAGAATTGATGATATTTCAAGTTTTGCCACGAAGATTATGGTAGGAAGTAACATACCGTTATTATGATTCCAGACAAATTCTGGAGTGTAGAATGTATTTTCTTTAGTGTCACAGTGGTAAATCTCTGAAAATCAGATAAAGTATCTTATGAGATGTTTGGAAAAAGTGTTGTTCTCAAAACAAATTTAGAAGAAACAAAAACATGACAAAGGACTGGAACAATTTACCTTTCAGATTTACCTTTTTTGCTTAACGGTTTTTTATTCTAGTATGACGAATAAGTGTTTCCTTTTCATCTAAGTGAACAATGTTTCGAATAATATTTGTTATTTACAAATAACGAATAATAGTTTATATCTCTATTCGTTATTCGTCAAGTGCTTCAATTTCGCCCAAGTCTAGTGGTAAGCAAAGCACATCACACATGTGCGCGCTGCAAATTCACAGCCTACGCGACAGTGAGTGCAGGTGCCTGAAACCTGTATGGCTGCGAACAAGCCCTCACGCAGCTGTGCCATCCACGTGGCCGGATGTACATCCGCTCACACGGCTGTAGCCGGCCAGTGTGACTGTGTGGTTCTAGGTGCCTCAGTCTGGAACCGCGCGACCGCTACGGTCGCAGGTTCGAATCCTGCCTCGGGCATGGATGTGTGTGATGTCCTTAGGTTAGTTAGGTTTAAGTAGTTCTAAGTTCTAGGTGACCGATGACCTCAGATGTTAACTCCCATAGTGCTCAGAGCCATTTGACTTGAACACGGCTGTAATTAGCATCCGTAATAGTCGGCAACTTCCGTCAATGCTTGGAAAGCGTACTTCAATATATTTCGCCCAATTGTGTAGCCTGACATCAGATGTGTAGCCTGATTCCAGAAACCATAAGAAGGTCCTGAAACTCCTAGCAGAGGACCACAAAAACCAAAGATATGAGTGTGCGATGAAGTTCTTGACTCGTTACCACGAAGAAGGTGACGGCTTCTTGAGTCAGATCGTAACTGGAGACGAAACATGGGTTTCGCATATCACTCCCGAATCGAAGCAACAGAGCATGGAATGGAGACACACACACTCGCCTGTAAAGGTGGAGGCCAAACAGACACTCTCCCAGCGCAAAATCATGGCGTCGGTGTTTTCGGATAGGCATGGCGTTTTGTTGGTCGACTTCATGCAACGAGGAACCACTATCAATGCAGAAGCATACTGCCAAACCTTGAGAAAGCTACGCAGAGCGAAGCAAAAGACGTGGCATGCTGAGAAAGGGAATTGTCCTTATCCATGACAATGAAAGACCTCACACTACAGATCAGACCCGCGAATTATTGGACAGTTTTGGCTGGGAAGTTTTAGATCACCCACCCTACATTCCTGATCTTGCACCGAGCGATTACCATGTGTTCCTCGACCTCAAACAACACCTCAGTGGCAACCGTTACAATGATGACGACGACGTGAAAACGGCAGTGAACTCTTGGTTATCGGAGCAGGCGGCAAGTTTTTATGAAGAGGGTATTTTAATATTGGTTGAGAGGTATGACACGTGTTTGAAGAAACTTGGCAACTATGTTGAAAAATAGTGTGAAGTTTTTAGTTTCTGAAAATAAATTTAGTTTTTTGAAATAACGTTTCGTTCGTGTACTTATGTTCAAACGGACCTTAAAAACACGCCCCGTAGCTTCCCATAAACTATTTCTTTAAATAGAGATGTAGTTGACGAGAAAGTGTAATTATCCCCACCGAAAAATTGAGGTACTTTGACAGTGTTAACTAACCACTATTTTCCATGTGTGTTCGGATTGGTTTGATGTGGCCCGTCACGAATTTCTCCCCTGTGCTAGCCTGTTCATTCCAGAGTCAGAGTAGCACTTACACCGTATGTCTTCAACTATTTGTTGCATATTTTCCTGTCACTGTCTTCCTCTACAGTTTTAACCGTCTCCAGCTCTCTGTAGCACCATGGAAGGTATTCCCCAATTTCTTAACATTTGTCCTATCGTCCTTTACCATCATCTCATCCATGTTTCCTACATATTTCTCTCCTTATAAACTCTATCATGAACCTCGCCATTTCTTGTCTTATAAGTCCACCCATTCTGAAGTACCGCATGTCAAATGCTTGGATTCCATTCATTTTCTGGTCTCCCATAGTCCATGATTCACTTCCATATAACGCTCTTGAGTCAAAAGTACAACGACAGATTTTTTTCTATAAGGGTGATATTTAATAGTAGTAGAGTGCTTTTGCCCAGGAACACCTTCTCTGCTTGTAAAAGTATGCTTTTTTACGTCTTTCTAGCTACATCTGTGGTCTATTATGGCGTTTATAAGGTAGCAGAATTCCTAAATTTCATCCGTTTTATGATCCCCAGTTTTGACTCTAAGTTTCTCATTGTATCATTTCTCCTGTTCCTCATTACTTTCAGCTGTGCAGCAGTAGCCGGTTCGTTCCACTCAGTATGTCCTGTAATCCTTCCTCACTATCAATGATGATATCAATATGATCAGCGAATCATATCTATGAATCCTTACACCCTAAATATTAGTCACTTTCTTTTAATTTTGTCAGCATTTCTTCGCTGTAGAGATTGGACACTTGTGGGAAGAGACTGAATCACTGTCTCACATACTTTTTAAGCGATCACTTCGTCCTTGATCTCCCATTTTTATTTTACTTTCTCTGCGTTTACACATATTGCATATGACCCCTCTTCCCTACACGTTACACCAGTTTTTATGAGTATTAAAATGTATTACATCATGTCGAAACCTATTTTCAGGTCAACAAATGCTATGAACGTTAATACATTTCCTTAGGTTTTGCTGTCGGTATCCAGTTCAACCTCAGCACTGCCAATACTGCCTCTCCCGCTTCCTAAAACCTAACTGATAGTCATCCTATAAGTTATTTATTTTCTTTTCCGTTCTTCTGTATGTTATCCCTTTCTGCAAATGAATGGATCAGTTGTTAAGCTGACTGCATGAACCACAGTACTTAGCTGCCTAGCTCATTTTACACAGCAACATGAATAGTCGTTTGGGTACCGCTTTGCTCATTAATTTTTAAAATTTAAGAATGTCATCTGTCTTTCACTTATTATAATCGCAATTCGGACAAAGCACTGTTAAAATATGACTCTAATACAGGATAAACTATGTCCTCCCTACCAACGTCCATTTATTCTTCTAATACGTCATCAGACAGTTCCTACCCTCGTAGAGTCTTTTATTACACTCATTCCACCCATCCGCTCTCTGCGTCAAACAGTAGAAATCCTCTTCCGCTCATAACATTAACAGTGTTGCTTTTGTTTCGCCTAAGATTGCTTTAACTTCCATACAGGGTAAATTTTTTCATCCAGAGACCATTTCTGTTTCAATTTTTTAAAATTTCGTGATGCAGGTGTTAAGAGCTATCTACATCTACATCTACTTGATTACGCTGCTATTCACAATTAAGTTCAATGAACCACATTCAATATGTCTCTCTACCATTCCATTCTCGAACGGCGCGTTGGTAAAACGAACACTTAAATTTTTCTGTGCGAGCCGTGATTTCTCTTATTTTATCAAGAAGATCATTTCTCCCTATGCAGGTGGATGACAACAGAAAGTTTTCGAAATCGGAGGAGAAAACTGGTGATTGAAATTTCATGAAAAGATCCCGTCACAACGTAGAACGACATTTATTTAATGATTATCACTCCAATTCACGTATCATGTCTGTGGCACTATCTCCCATATTTCGCGATAATACAAAACGAGCCGCCCTTCTTTGAACTTTTTCACTATCATCATTCAGTCCCACCTGATACGGATCCCACACAGCAAAGCAATATTCCAAAATAGGGCGGACAAGTGTAGTGTAAGCAGTCTCTGTAGTAGATCTGTTACACCTTCTAAGTGTTCTTCCAGTGAATCGCAGTAATTGGTTTGCTCTACCCACAACATTATCTTTGTGATCGTTCCAGTTTAGGTTATTTGTAACTGTAGTCCCTAAGTACGAGTATTTAGTTGAAAATACAGCTTTCATATTTGTGTGACTTATCGTGTAATCGAAATTTTGCGGACTTCTTTTAGTACTCATGTGAATATCTTCACACTTTCCTTTATTCGGGGTCAATTGCCACTTTTCGCACCACACGGATATCTTACCTAAATCATTTTGCAATGCATTTTGGTCATCTGATGACTTTACAAGACGGTAAATGACCGCATCATCTCCAAATAACCTAACATCGCTACTCAGATTGTCTCCTACGTCGTTAAAATAGATAAGGAACAATAGAGGGCCTATAACACTTCCTTGGGTAACGCCGGATATCACTTCTGTTTTGCTCGAAGACTTTCCGTCTATTACTACGAACTGTGACCTTTCTGACACGAAATCACGAATCTAGTCGCACAACTGAGGCGATATTCCATAGGCACGCAGTTTGGTAAGAAGACGCTAGTGAGTAACGGTGTCGTTAGCCTTCTGAAAATCTAAAAATATGGAGTCAATTTGACATCCCCTGTCGATAGCACTCACTACTACATGAGTATAAAGAGCTAATTGTTTTCCGCAAGAACGATATTTTCTGATCCCGTGCTGACTATGTGTCAGTAAATCATTTTCTTCAAGGTATTTCATAATGTTAGAATACAGTATATGTGCCAAAACCCTACTGCAAATCGACGTTAGTGATATGGGCCTGCAATTCAGCGGATTACTCCTATTTCCCTTTTTGGTATTGGTGTGACTTGAACAACTTTCCAGTCTTTAGGTACGGATCTTTCTGTGAGCGAGCGGTTGTATATAATTGCTAAACATGGAGCTATTGCATCTGCATACTCTGAAAGGAACTTGAATGGTATACCATCTGGACCTGAAACCTTGCCTTTATTAATTGATTTAAGTAGCTATGCTACACTGAGGAAATCTGCTTCGATGTTTCTCATCTTCGCAGTTGTTCTTGACTGGAATTCGGGAATATGTACTTCGTCTTCTTTGGTGAAGGAGTTTCGGAAAGTCGTTTTTAATAACTCTGCTTTGGTGGAACTGTCATCAGTGACTTCACCGTTGCTATCACGCAGTGAAGGTATCGATTGCGTCCTGCCACTGGTGTGCATTGTATATGGCCAATATCTCTTTGGGTGTTCTGCCAGATTCCGACACTGAGTTTCGTTGTGGAAATTATTAAAAGTATCTCGCATTGAAGTACGCGTTATATTTAGAATTTCTGCAAAACTTTGCTTGTCTTAGGAACTTAGCATTCTTTTAAATTTGGCATGCATTTTTTTTTTTTTTTTTGCTTCTGCAACAGCGATCTGACACGTTTTCTGTACCATGGGGGACAGTACCATCACTTATTAATTTATGTTGTATATATCTCTCAACTGCCGTTGATACTATCTCTTTGAAGTCATTCCACAGCTTTTCCACGCTTACGTGATGAGATAGGAAGGACTGGTGACTGTATTTTAAAAGGCGTTAAGAGCTTTTTTAAATATATGTACATTGCGTTTCTTTTTCATGGTGGTGGGTGTTACGGTACGCAGCCTAGTAGCAACTGCCTTGTGGTCGCTAATCCCTGTATTCGTCATAATACTCCCTATTTGCCCACGGTTATTTGTTGCTAAGAGGTCAAGCATGCTTTGTCTGCGCTTCCCAGCACTTCCTATTTATTTCATTTCGACCACAATTGAATCTTGTCTTGTTTCATTCTCCCAAACATTTTCTACGTCCTTGTTTCGTCAATAACTGAAGTATTTCTTCTGTTACCCACGTATTTTTCGCTGTTGCTCTTCTTGTACGTATATTTGTCTCTCCAGTTTCTGTGACTGCTCTCTTTCAGAAATTCTTCTTCAACAGTACTGCCTATTGTCGTACTCATTATCGCAGTATCTATAACCACAGGAAACTTCGAACGCACATCATCATTCCTCAGTACTACAGAATTCGACATTTTTCCATCTGTTGTTGTTGTTGTAGTCTTCAGTCCTGAGACTGGTTTGATGCAGCTCTCCATGCTACTCTATCCTGTGCAAGCTTCTTCATCTCCCAGTACCTACTGCAACCTACATCCTTCTAAATCTGCTTAGTGTATTGATCTCTTGGTCTCCCTCTACGATTTTTACCCTCCACGCTGCCCTCCAATGCTAAATTTGTGATCCCTTGATGCCTCAAAACATGTCCTACCAACCGATCCCTTCTTCTAGTCAAGTTGTGCCACAAACTTCTCTTCTCCCCAATCCTATTCAATACCTCCTCATTAGTTACGTGATCTACCCACCTTATCTTCAGCATTCTTCTGTAGCACCACATTTCGAAAGCTTCTATTCTCTTCTTGTCCAAACTGGTTATCGTCCATGTTTCACTTCCATACATGGCTACACTCCATACAAATACTTTCAGAAACGACTTCCTGACACTTAAATCTATACTCGATGTTAACAAATTTCTCTTCTTCAGAAACGATTTCCTTGCCATTGCCAGTCTACATTTTATATCCTCTCTACTTCGACCATCATCAGTTATTTTACTCCCTAAATAGCAAAACTCCTTTACTACTTTAAGTGTCTCATTTCCTAATCTAATCCCCTCAGCATCACCCGATTTAATTTGACTACAATCCATTATCCTCGTTTTCCTTTTGTTGATGTTCATCTTATATCCTCCTTTCAAGACACTGTCCATTCCGTTCAACTGCTCTTCCAAGTCCTTTGCTGTCTCTGACAGAATTACAATGTCATCGGCGAACCTCAAAGTTTTTACTTCTTGTCCATGAATTTTAATACCTAATCCGAATTTTTCTTTTGTTTCCTTTACTGCTTGCTCAATATACAGATTGAATAACATCGGGGAGAGGCTACAACCCTGTCTCACTCCTTTCCCAACCACTGCTTCCCTTTCATGCCCCTCGACTCTTATAACTGCCATCTGGTTTCTGTACAAATTGTAAATAGCCTTTCGCTCCCTGTATTTTACCACTGCCATCTTCAGAATTTGAAAAAGAGTATTCCAGTTAACATTGTCAAAAGCTTTCTGTAAGTCTACAAATGCTAGAAACGTAGGTTTGCCGTTTCTTAATCTTTCTTCTAAGGTAAGTCGTAAGGTTAGTATTGCCTCACGTGTTCCATCATTTCTACGGAATCCAAACTGATCTTCCCCGAGGTCCGCTTCTACCAGTTTTTCCATTCGTCTGTCAAGAATTCGCGTTAGTATTTTGCAGCTGTGACTTATTAAACTGATAGTTCGGTAATTTTCACATCTGTCAACACCTGCTTTCTTTGGTATTGGAATTATTATATTCTTCTTGAAGTCTGTGGGTATTTCGCCTGTCTCATACATCTTGCTCACCAGATGGTAGAGTATTGTCATGACTGGCTCTCCCAAGGCCATCAGTAGTTCTAATGGAATGTTGTCTACTCCTGGGGCCTTGTTTCGACTCAGGTCTTTCAGTGCTCTGTCAAACTCTTCACGCAGTATCTTATCTCCCATTTCATCTTCATCTACATCCTCTTCCATTTCCATAATACTGTCCTCAAGTACATCGCCCTTGTATAAACCCTCTATATAGTCTTTCCACCTTTCTGCCTTCCCTTCTTTGCTTAGAACTGGGTTGCCATCTGAGCTCTTGATATTCATACAAGTGGTTCTCTTTTCTCCAAAGGTCTCTTTAATTTTCCTGTAGGCAGTATCTATCTTACCCCTAGTGAGATAAGCTTCTACATCCTTACATTTGTCGTCTAGCCATCCCTGCTTAGCCATTTTGCACTTCCTGTCGATCTCATTTTTGAGACGTTTGTATTCCCTTTTGCCTGCTTCATTTACTGCATTTTTATATTTTCTCCTTTCATCAATTAAATTCAATATTTCTTCTGTTACCCAAGGATTTCTATTAGCCCTCGACTTTTTACCTACTTGATCCTCTGCTGCCTTCACTACTTCATCCCCCAGAGCTACCCATTCTTCTTCTACTGTATTTCTTTCCCCCATTCCTGTCAATTGTTCCCTTATGCTCTCCCTGAAACTCTGTACAACCTCTGGTTCTTTCAGTTTATCCAGGTCCCATCTCCTTAAATTCCCACCTTTTTGCAGTTTCTTCAGTTTCAATCTGCAGTACATAACCAATAGATTGTGGTCAGAATCCACATCTGCCCCTGGAAATGTCTTACAGTTTAAAACCTGGTTCCTAAATCTCTGTCTTACCATTATATAATCTGTCTGATACCTTTCAGTATCTCCAGGATTCTTCCAGGTATACAACCTTCTTTTATGATTCTTCAACCAAGTGTTAGCTATGATTTAGTTATTCTCTGCGCAAAATTCTACAAGGCGGCTTCCTCTTTCATTTCTTCCCCCCAGTCCATATTCACCTACTATGTTTCCTTCTCTCCCTTTTCCTACTGACGAATTCCAGTCACCCATGACTATTAAATTTTCGTCTCCCTTCACTACCTGAATAATTTCTTTTATCTCGTCATAGATTTCATCGATTTCTTCATCATCTGCAGAGCTAGACGGTGTATAAATATATACAACTAATGGTTCCTGTATTCATACTGTAATTCATCTGTCATTAACATTTTACGAGGCTGCTAGTACAAGACACGCTGGATCTCTTGGCACAACAATTTCTACCTGGAATCATCAACTTGTTCCGTCATGTTCTAACGACAACGTACTTCCTGTATGGTGAACGAATATTACGAAATGACGGATGGCATATCGATGGGATCACCATTGACTCCCGCAGTCGCGAATTCCCTCATGGAGCACTTTCAGGAGCAGCCTCTGAACTCTGCGGTGCTGCATCCGTCTTGCTTCCTGAGTCAATTATATGACACTTTCCTGACATGGCCTCACGGTTAAAATGCACTGCAACAGTTCGTCAATGTCCATCCCAATTTTAAATTGTAAGTAGGCTGTTTAGGTTTTTTTATTGGTAACGCCACCTCTGTATGAAAATCACTGGCTGTGCTGTGTGCAGTCTGTGTCTAGTTTGCATTGTTGTCTGCCATTGTAGTGTTAGGCAGCTGGCTGTGAACAGCGCGTAGCGTTGCGCAGTTGGAGGTGAGCCGCCAGCAGTGGTGGATGTGGGGAGAGAGATGGCGGAGTTTTGAAATTTGTCATGAACTGCTCTCTCTCTCTCTCTCTCTCTCTCTGATATCAAGGTAAATACATTGTTTGTTCTCTATTAATATCTTTCATTTGCTAACTATCCCTATCAGTAGTTAGTGCCTTCCATAGTTTGAATCTTTTATTTAGCTGGCAGTAGTGGGAGTAACCAAGATTTTTGTGAGGTAAGTGATTTGTGAAAAGTACAGGTTAATGTTAGTCAGGGCCATTCTCTTGTAGAGATTATTGAAAGTCAGATTGCGTTGCGCTAAAAATATTGTGCGTCAGTTTAAGCACAGTCTTGTATAAATTTGTTTAAAGGGGACGTTACAAAATGTACGATCAAGATGTACAACAATGGCAAGCTACCGTTCTAGTATGTTTTAGATGAGCTGAAGATAAGATACTGGCTTTATCATTCAGTGTATGAGAAACTATCGCTTATTGATCGATACTTGAACGCCGATAGTTTTCGCAACCCTGCATACCAGAAAGCGGTCCTGAACACGTTAGTACACAGAGAAAAATCTTATTTCTGACGATGGCCACCTAGTGTCTTTATTGCGGCACTTGTGGCACTTGTTCAGAGAGATTGGTTACACTATGACAGGCTTTGCAAAACCTTTCAGGTGCCACCGAAGGAGCAGCGTTGTAAATCGGCTGAAGAGCTGAGAGCAGCAGTTTCAAATGTGGCAAAAGCCCCGTGCGCTACGTGACGTCACTCGTTTCCGCGGTGGGCCGCAGCTGCTATGAGCTGCTCAATTCAGCGTTCCGCGTATGCGAGTTTCATCCCACCATGACTGGCGCCAGATGCTGCAGCCGTTCTTCAATAACCAGAATACAGTGCCAGCCTCGGCAGCAAGGAATTTTACTCCGGACGATGGTGGCAGAGAAAGCCATCGATAATTCGAGAATTTTACTGGAGTTGACGAAGCTTGAAAACCGGTACGATTTCATTCAGACATGCCGCTGCGAAAGACTCTGAAGACCATCGTTGTTCTTCTAACAAAATCTGTTCCTTCCTTTATTAGAATTATTGAGTAATGTTGATAATATTATGAAAGTTTACGATCGCCTAATGCGGCAATGTTGTGTATACGCTTCTGCTACCACATCCTGTACTACACCACGTCTACATCCGTGGCATAGACATATTCTATGGGCCTATATGGGCTGTAGTAATAGTAGAAACACCGTTTACATGGACGATTCTGTAATCTTGCAATCTTAAAAACTTCAGTCTGCTTCATGTCCACATGGATATTTTTTCCATACTAAGGTTATTCGAAATTTCCATAAATATGCATCTGTTATCTGTGCATCTGTCTGTCCAACTTTTAAGACCCATTTTTCTCAGGAATACGTAGAGGTATCAAGTTAAAATTTGTGCCACATATTACTGTCTACGGATGCTTGGTCGTGTAAGTAAATTAAGCTTCTAAGTGAATGTAATCAGAAGGTACGGCAATTTACGTCACATATTTTCACACTCGCAAACTCACTCAGCAAAATTTGTCGGGTACTTCCCGGTGAGTCAGAATCTTGAAGTTTGAGGAGAAGAAAGGTCTTAAAGTAAAAGTAAAGAAACAAACCTCAAATTATTGATTGGCAGTTATATCATTTTATTCTCCTGTCCAGAACTGTTATAGCTATCAGGCTGAAATTAATGTCTAAGGTCCCTTGGCGCAATGCAGTCAAATTCGCTTATCAAAACCTATAAGGCAATACCTCCAGACCTACAATTATGAAATTTGGCATGAAACAAGGTTTCAACGAGCAAGTACAGGAGAAGTGCAAAATTATCTTAGAACTGATGTCGCATGTCTTGGAATTCCGTTGACTCAAATCGGTAACATGTAAAAATCATCGAGAGTCTCGATTCCCCTGACGGATATAATATCTACAGAGGGTCCAAAAAAGTGTAGGCGCTCTTTGATGTAGGCACTCTTTGGAACAAAATGACATATCATTGCAATTTTCCGCGGTAACTTAGTACATCATTTTCTCAACAGATCTTGGAGCGCGTTTTCCAGCAGACAGTGCAGCTATGAATGAAGTAAGATTGTCGTCTGAGCAACGCAAGGCCGCATTGATGTGGTACTATAGGTACAACGGTAACGGCTTAGTGTGTACAGAACTGTGCCATCAACAATTTATTGTACTCGGGTTCAATTTGAAGCCAACGGTACTGTTCAGGACGTGCAGAAGGAAGGATCTGGCCCACCAAAAACATCAAAAAATATCCAGCTGCGAGCGCTTCTGTGTTGCAGCGTCTTACTAGGTGATTTCAGAAATCTGAGAAGCTGGGTGCACATGAATGCTGGGTAAGCCGATCAAACGAATGATGAATTCTAAAGGCTGAAAAGTGGAAAGTGTACATTCCATGGTCGCTCGATGCTATGGACGAGGACGACCCGGATCGAAGAATAGTTCGAAGCCATGTTTCGCGAGGATGAACGGTTTGCAGGGATGGTTATGTGGTCTGACGAGCGGCAGTTCAAAGTGAACGCTACTGTAAACAGTCACAAGAGCGGGTAATGGATTTCTGGAAATCCTCACGTTCACGTTCACGGATGTTAATGTATGGTTTAATCTATCATGGTGCGTTTTGATTGTCCCATTCTTCTTTGAAGGTTAGATGTATCTTCACATGTTGCAAACATGAATTTTACCTGCCATCCGTGAGGTGTTTGGAAATGAAAGATCTTACCAACACTAAGATGGCGCTCTGCCTCATTATCACAGAGATGTCGGAGACTATTTGTATGAAAATCTATCTGTACAATACGTAGGTCGAAGAGGAGTTGTTGAGTACCCACTACGTCTCCAGGTCGTACACCTCTTGACTTCTACCTACAGGAGACCGTGAAAAATGAAGTGTATCAACAGAAGCCAGCTATACTCAACGAGCTCAGAGAAACCATCGAGACGACCTGTGAGCTTATCACACCGGCAAGACTGACAGCCGTAGTTCGGTCAACAGTTCAGCAGCATCGACGTTGGTTGGCTGCTTCCCCTCGTGCGGGACTTGTAACGGTATATTATTTCTTTCCCTTAATATTGACTATGAAAGAGTGTCTACATATTTCTGAACCTCTCTGTATATACATATTTATGTTTGTACGGAACCCTCGGTGTACGGATTCTACTCGCACCTTTCCGGATGTATCTTGCGATGCGGGGTTATTAATGGCAAATACCTTCATGGCTAATATCAGTAGGTACATAAAAGATCCCTATCTCTCTTAAGCCTGATCCGGCGTATAATGAAGCGAAATTAATGATCTATCACTTTGTAACGCAAATCCCCCTGTACACGACCGGTGTGTTACCTTCATGTATATCGTTTTTGTAAGGAGATCATTTTACAGAGCATGTCTGGGACATTCCACCAGTTTCTTTCATTCAAGCAGTTGTCAGTTCCTGCGGCTCTACGTTGTTTCGATCTGAATGGAAATGTCGAATATATTACAGCAGCTTTGCGGTGGATTTGCTCCAGAATTTATTTATCGCAGCTGACTATGACGTTTTGAAGCTACTCACAACTTTCTAAAAAATTTCAGAAACACTGTATAACCTAACTAACCAATACGTCAAATTAAATATTACCACTGTCAAGACAACATATGTAGCAGATGTAGCCATACACGCAGAAGATTTAAAAGGAAAAACTGTCGCATTGTATCTAGGTTAAATTGCCATCTCTTGTTTCTTCCGTTAAATACACTTTTACTTAGCAACAAGCTTAAACAGAATTGTGTATATGCATTTGTGCTAATATATATATATATATATATATATATATATATATATATATATATATATATATATATATATATATATATATATATATATATATATATACTTTTTTGGTTGAAAATTTTACAATAGGACAAATCAAAAAAATTGTAAAATTGTAAAATTTTCAGCAAAAAAGTACTAGTAAGAAAACTGAATTTGTAAGATATAAAACGTAAAATCACACAATGTACGATCTGCTACATAATAAAAGTCAGCAGGTTTTTACTTCAGAAATAAATAAATCCTTTGTACTAAAGAAGGTCCGTTTCGGCTGTCCGTGTTGCCGCCATCTGCATCAGCGTGCGCCGCCGGGACGTTCAGTGCACAGCAGTGGTCACGCTGTAGCCGCCACATAGACAGCGGTGATTTGTGAGTGTCAGCAGCGATCATTGCCGTCAGCAACCGTTACTCCTGTGAAACTTTCCTTATTTCACAGTGTACACCTCCTTCTAAAAAACTTACTCATAGGAATTACCGTTGTATTCCTATATGCTCAGAAGGAGCTGCCAAAAACGGCGTAGCCCGTGTATTCATTTTTCTGATCTCCTATTAGGAACAATATTTTATGTTTTTAAAATAATTGAAAAGCCACGATCGCGTCAATCGTTTATTAGATGACCGCTTTCAGCACTCTGAAGGTGTCATCATCAGATCTGTGAAGGTATAACATAACAGGTTTGAGGGAGGGCATACATGAGTTAACTATATACATTACAATTATTACAGAACCACATACCTGAGACGTGGATTAACATTTATGGGTATATGACAAGCAGTTATAGTAAAGTTGTGTTTTATTAGTAATGCGTGGCTACACCGTGGGACTGTGTATGCGCTGCTTGGACAGCGGTATCTGATGGCTGGTTGTGAACCGCTTGAATCACAGCAGGTAAGGCTGCGCGGAATAGGGCAGTGATGATGCCGACCGGTGTTAGGGAACAGTGGTAGTTTTATCTGGTGACTTCAGTTTTATATTTTATGGAAAGAACGACCATGAGAGTAGTTTTTTATTATTTTTTATTGGTTGTGACAATGATTTTATCAGATGGCCTGCCTCTTATGCCATGATGTCTATATGGTTTTATAAAGGTTAATCCACATTTCACGTATGTTGTTCTGTAATAATTGTAATGTATATAGTTAACTCATGTATGCCCTCCCTCAAACCTGTTATGTTATACCTTCACAGATCTGATGATGGCAGCTTCAGAGTGCTGAAACCGGTCATCTAATAAACAATTGAAGCGATCGTGGATTTTCAATTATCTTAAAAACAGAGTGATCGCCCCACGACACACCATGTGTTCACTGCGAAATTTTGTGTGTACTCCTGCAGTAGAGTCAGTGTGAGACCCTAGACAGTTTCTATAGGCTGGGCGCAGCTGCTTCGGGTGTCTACAGCGTTTGTAAACATCTTTATGGGAACGCCTCTTCATAGCCCTGTCGACGCCTATTGTTTTCGCCGACAACCGTTTGCGCTTCACGGTTGGAAGCTGTGAAAGCGCTTTCAGGTGTCAGGAATTTCCTTAAGATGACACGACTGCAGCAATGTCTTAGTAGTAAAGAATAAATGTATTACAACTTTTTCCATCATGCGGCAATTTTTCAGAAATATCACAGTCTATGTCGTCATATCTTTTGAACTATACGTCGTACAATAATATATTTGTATAGCTAGGTTCGGTGGCATAGTCGGATAGTGTTTACATGAGGTGCTCCGAGTACTAACAAAAAGTGACGCCACAGTTCTCACTCATCGCACTGTTTGTGACGTCATATCTCCTGTATTATGATAGGCAGGGGGCTCTTACCTCCATATAAATTGTTGCCCGACAGTTACGGATGTATATTACCAATTTTGGTTGAAATCGGTCCACTCGATTAGGAGACTACGTGGAGCATACCCACGCACACATACATTCATACATACATCCCCTTTTATGATATGTATGGATGTATTTACCAACACTCAGTAAATGGGACTTGGTGAAAATGCGTATCATAATCTATTTTGGGAATTATTCGGCTCTCTGAGAAATATCATGTTGTGGGTGGAGTTGTTGCACGTTCTATGTAATTGTGAATCAGAATAGTCCCAGTGGGTCTTTTCATTTTCAATAATAATTTCCCTAAGCCATTTGAGTCGTCACTACAGGAGAAATTCTAGGCACACACTCCGGGAATAGGATTTGGTAAGGTTTTGGAATTTACAGCGCGTAAAGGATTATGGATTTGCAAATCTTTTTCGTTATATTTGAAGTTAGAAATTCATTGTAACTGAGAATCTGAATACACTCAATGAGTTTTGTCATTTCCACCACTAACAGCTTTACGCTGCTGCAATATTAACTTCTGGGGTAATTCGAGAAACTTTTTCCCAGTTGTCTGTGGCACGAGATATGCGATTGAGAAGCAGAACTCAATATGGAGGGGTACACGTTGTAGCGACTCACCGAGCGAGCTGACGCAGTGGTTAGCACACTGGACTCGCATTCAGGAGGACTACGGTTCAATCCCATCTCCGGCCATCCTGCTTTAGGTTTTCCGTGATTTCCCTAAATCGCTTCAGGCAAATGCCGGGATGGTTCCTTTGAAAGGGCACGGCCGATTTCCTTCCCCATCCTTCCCTCACCCGAGCTTGCGCTCCGTCTCTAATGACCTCGTTGTCGACGGGACGTTAAACACTAATCTCCTCCTCCTCCTCCTGTAGTGACTCGCATAGAAGTAACATAAATGCTAAAATAAACTAATAAACCAGTAGAAATACTGAAATTCTCTTTGTTTTTTCCATTTGTAGCTCAGCATTTACGCACAAGAGGAAATAAATAGTCCTCTAAATTCATCCTCAAAACAATGCCTGTTGTATTACATGTAGCTCCATAATGTGTTTGATGCTCTCTTTTGCGGCTTGTTGAGAGATGGTTACTTGTTGCCCTCTTTTCCTCACCTTTCCTACCTCTCGTAGATACTGATGCTAGTCTTTAAAGAGACTCACCAACAGTTTTGCTGTACATTTTATCTTAAAATCTTACAGCTAGTCGAGAGATTTGAGAGAACACGCTCATTGTGTAACAGCTACTCTTCGACGATACCTCGAGCCTCGACGAACGTGTATGCGTGCCCGGACGCACAGTGGTGTTTGTATTCCTGTTTCTGTTTGTGTGTGTGTGTTAAAGGCAGTTCATGATTTACTACATGACAACGACGAAGCTAAGGTTACGTCTTTTATGTTTCTGTGCTCCACGTAACTTGGCAGACTAACAGATGGCGCGTTGCATTTCGCGACCCTTGGAATCAATATCCATAATATTCCAGAAGTGGCTCATCCTGTCCATTAAATAATGTTACAGACAGCGCATAATACTTTATTGCAGTACTAGTTTTCGAGGAGTGATGCGACAACGCACGAGGGACGTTCAATAAGTAACGCAACACTTATTTCTCTGGCAATTTCCGGTGAAAAATCCGGAATTTGTTGTGAGATATCATGGAATATTCCTGAGTCAGCTCCTATAATTCCACGAAGCGGCGATCGATGGTGGCGCTATAGGTAGCCTTGAAAATGGCGTCTCCAACGGAGATGCGTTACAAGCAGAGAACTGTAGATGGGTTTCTTTTCGCGAAAAACCGGAGCATCGCAGACTTTCGTAGGCACTTTCAGAATGTCTACGGCGACACCTATCAGTGAATAGAAGCACGTTGAGTCGTTGAGCGAGTTCGACTATCATCATTGCAACAAGGTCCCGCAAATCTATCCGATTTCCCGTGTGACGGCAGGACGCACACACCTGTGACACCTACAGTGTTGGAACGTGAGAACACACTTATTCGTGCTGCATGTATGAACTTCTCCTTCTCCATGGCTAGGCAAGGCTTAACACAAGTCTGCGCGCCCGAGAGGAGCTCACAGTACTTCATTGGACTGTTCTTCCTAATTCACCTTACAGCCCGCATCTCGCACCTTTCGATTTCCATCTGTGTGTCGCAATGGGGGGAAACAGCATATGGATATCGGGGTGCAGCAATACGTTGCCTCCAATGTCGACCAGTAGGGTGGTACCATGTGCCCTTACAGGCCCTCCTAGTAAGGTTGAGTAAGGCCATCGCATTGAACGGAGATTATGTTGAAAAATATGGTTTTCTAGTCAAAAGAATGGGCAATAGTATAGTGTACTGCAATTCTGCATAAAACCAACCTGCTTGCAGAAAAAAGTGGGCATTACTTACTGAACGCTCCCAACATTGAAAAGAGAAAGGCACAGCTAATATCATCTCAACATCACAACTGATCACGAAAAGAAAAGCGATTCCCTCTGTCGTAGGAAGGGCAGAATTGATGCTCGAATCACTCAAATGAATCGGCATGAAACAACGAACGGAATACTGCAATCGCTAAAGTTTTTGAAATCATCCATCCAGGATAGTGTACCAACATTTGATACAAGTACCATAATTTGTTTGCTGGATGTGGCTGACCAAATTCGCCTTTATTTAACCCTGGCAACAGTGCAATGATTGGGCACTGTTTGACATATCTTTATTTTCACAAAAATAAATCTTTAAGAAGTTCGGGTCCATTTTTTACAGTTCAGGAACCCTTTGAGACCCTTGGAGTTGAGAGGTGCAGGTCTCCAATCACCAGAAGAAATCTGAAAATATTTTACTTAGATCTGCAGTACAAAGAGGCACTGAGAGTAAAACTGAAGCTGCATAATAATTAAGTACAAAGTATACTTAATATCGTGAATTGTAGCTATCATAAGACATTTTACTGTAAGCTAAATAGACATCACAACTGGCTACCACAAGCTATACTCTACGTTCATCAACTGGAACACGTTTTAAAAAAATTTATGGTGCATATCAAATGTCTGCAAATTTAAAAATATAATCCAGTTCAAATAACGTCGGTGTCGTGCCATATGCCAGGGCTGCATGCACACATGGTATTAAATAATTACGGTTTACAGTTTTAAGATTATAGACATGTTCGATTCACGTTAAATTTTTTTACAAGCTTTGCCAAATGATGACCTCAGAGTGGAAACTGCTCGACAAATAGTCAAATAATGACTCTTAGCAGATTTTAGTGTTTATTTACAACAAAATGTGATTTAAATCTCAGTTGAAAAGTAATATTTGAATCCTTTGTATTGGTAACATGTTAAGAATACAGGAAATGGCAGGATGGAGAACTTTGACGACCGAAGTGCAGTGATGGAAGTAAACTAATCTATTGGCCTCAGTTACAGCTGAACTGGAAACTCATACGGTGGATGAACAGTTTAATTAAAAATTTAGGAAGGATCTCCCCGCTTACTACGACATCCGGTGAGAGAGATTATTTTCATTTAGTAGCCAAGCGGCAGGCGTCGGCTGCGTGTTGGCGTGCAAATCAACCTGCATTGCTAATTTTACTCCGGCTGCTGTCTTCCTCCACCTCAGTGTGTGATTTATGCGGTGACATGGTCCAAGCGAAACGCACCAGGATTCCGATGCAGCGTACGTGTTCTGCAGCGTTTGAAAATGAGTCGAAGGTATCTCAGTGAAATATTTTCACTGTGTTGTTAAAGTTGGTCCAACAGAACCTTGCGTAGCGCACAAAAATATAACATAAAATTACGAGTATTTAGAGAACTACTGAACTGTGAGTGATGAAATAGACTTAATTTGCATGGAACATTATAACTAAGAAAAGTTTTTCTGTTGTAAAAATGTTTCAATTATTACTATTATTAAATTATTTATATTAATCTGACTCTGCATTAATCAATTGCAAGCGGTATTGAAGAATACCTCACACTATAGCTATGTTACAAAATTAAGAAAACAAAAACAGCAGATGGGTCATAAGTACTTCATGTAGAATCCCTCGCAAGTGTCAAATGTTGAATAACAACACAAACTAAGTAGATCTCAAACACATGGTAACAACAAAGCACACAGAACAAACTCTGCGGTAACAATCTACACTAATAATAAATCGGCAAAGCCGTCGTATTTGTCTGCTTGTTTGTTTGAACATGCTAACGTCTTAAAAAAATGATGGAGAGCGTTATGCATTTTCTTGCTCTTCGGAACCTTACACTCAGAGCGTTACTTCCCACCAACGTAGCGTAATACAAGTGAATATGTTGACTGGAAGTGACGCAAACGAGCGAGTTTTTATGCCCTGAATCCAGTTTATTTCTAACAATTTACCATTTTGCCTTAAACGTGTACTATTCCTGGAGATAGTTGCTGTATGCCCTGACCATAAACGTAGTACGAAGTGAGACGCTTCACGTTGGAGGCGTAGACCTTAGTGTCAGTTGCTTTTCGCATCTCCAGCTCTACATGGCCCCCCTGTGTTAGTGAAGCAAATAAGCTCATGCTCCATGTGTCCATTCGTACTACTTCAAACATTTTGTACAAAGAAGCTTCATAAGTCAAAAAATAAATTCCACACGTGTGAAGTCTCACTAGTCTTTCAGCTAGTAAAGAAATTAACCGGGTTGCATCTGAGTCTTGGAACCATAGTCTCCTGGGAGACGTGGAACGCAACAGGTGTGATATTGAACTGTTCATGATAAACGAAGTACTCTCCTGCCACAATAAAGAACTCGCTCCAGCATACACCATGTCTACAACTTTATGAGAGTAAAAGGTAAATTATTCATTACAAAGAACAGAAAGAAGAGCTAATGTTTGTGTGTGTGTGTGTGTGTGTGTGTGTGTGTGAGGGAGAGAGAGAGAGACAGAGAGAGAAAGAGAGAGAGAGAGAGAGAGAGGGAAGGACAGAGTGCGGGAGAGAGAATTTCCAGCCTAATGTCTCGTTGCTGCCAACGTCAGAAGAGAAACGGTGACCTGGAGTTCAGGAAATGATGATCCCAATTTTAACCCGGTGAACCGATATAGGGAAGACGCTGACAGCGATACTCATAATTACCACACAACCCGAGAGATGCTCATATAGTAATTCTTCTCTTCAGATATCCTGCATGGTGAAATAAAAAAAGTTACATATATTTAATATTTAATTATCAAATTAGTGACGTATGATCAACAAAGTACCGAAAATAGTTCCGACTTAGTGCAAAATACTAACATTCATTATTTAAAGTGAACACATAGCAACGTTGTTACTGTGGCGTCAAAATATAAAACATTCTGCTTTACTTAAATAAAGAAAATAAGTGCAAAATATTGGTATGAGTACTTTTTACCATTATACGTGTGGTGTCTGTTCTTTCCGATATGTCTTGAGGAACAGACACCTCACGTAGAACAGTCATGAATACGCCTTGATGACCTATCATGATATCATCAGTGTAGAAGCACTCTAGGACCAACATCTTGCGAAAATCATGTTAAACGCTGCAGAAAAGGGGAGGGTGGATAGGGGAGCACCACGTTAGAAGTTTGCGAGAAGTTGGGAATTTGGACTGAATGGCTAGTAGTAATCCATACATATTATGTATGTGTGTGTGTGTGCGTGCGTTTGTGTGTGTGTAGCCCGCATCTCGTGGTCGTGCGGTAGCGTTCTCGCTTCCCACGCCCGGGTTCCCGGGTTCGATTCCCGGCGGGGTCAGGGATTTTCTCTGCCTCGTGATGGCTGGGTGTTGTGTGCTGTCCTTAGGTTAGTTAGGTTTAAGTAGTTCTAAGTTCTAGGGGACTTATGACCACAGCAGTTGAGTCCCATAGTGCTCAGAGCCATTTGAACCACTTTTTTGTGTGTGTGTATGTGTTTGTGAGTGAGTGTGTGTGTGTTTGTGTGTGCGTGTGTTTTCCACATTCCTTCGAAACCACTGGACCGATTTCAACCACACTTGGTACACCTATGCCTTAATGTCAGGTGACAATCAGTGTGGCTTTAAGAACCACCTACCTATCAAAGAGGAAGGGGGAGGAGAGGGCAGTGAAAGAGAAGCGTAGCCCATAACACATGAATTCCCATACAGGGTGTAAAAGAAGTCCGAACACACTTTCAATTATTGATTCCACAAGAACTAAACATTGAACATATGTCATACGTATTGCATTTTGAAGAGAAACTCTGAAACTTTTTTTTTACAAGCATTCGATATGCGAACCATCAGTGATGGTAATCGAATTCTTGCCACACACGTCCCAGCATGGTGTCGTCGACTGTGGCAGTTCCTTCCCGTATTCTCTCCCGGAGCTTTGCTACATCACGTGGTAAAAGCGGTACAAACACCAGATCTTTAATGTGTCCCCACAGAAAAAAGTCACACGGAGTGAGATCTGGTGTTCGGGGAGGCCATTTCATGAAACAGCTCACTCCGCACCTGAACTCGCTTTGTTTGCGACCAGCGCTGACTATCGGCAAATTACCATACTACGCTGTGACGGTATACATGAAAAAAGCTTTCAGGGTTCCTCTTCAAAATGACATATGTATGATATCTGTACAACGTTTGTTTCTTGTGCAACAAATAAGTGAAAGTGTTGCCAGACTTTGTATACACCCTGCTTTATTCATCCAGTATTTGTGAATGTGAGCACGTAGGACTTGCGTAAATTCAAACCCTTAAGAAAGGTTTTTCTGTGACTACTCCTACAAAATAATGAAAGGAAAAATGTTCATCGCTTACCACTTTTCCGCTGTTCATGCAGCAAAAGTACCGAATGGGGAATGGTTTCATAAATTTTTAATAATTTTCTGCTAACTGTATTATCATCGCATTTTTCAGAAAGTAAGCACATATCCCAATGAATGTAAGTGAAAAATTAGATCATATATCATTTTAATACACATAGTTCAAGAGATATGGTGTCAGAAACAATGAGACCGTTAAAAATGCCGCAACATGCATGATGCGTACATTTGTTACTTCTTTGTTGCTTTTTCGCAGTAAATTTTGTAGAAAGTATCCAGATACGCAGATACGCTGCTGTATGTACCTACAATGTTATATCGTTGTACGACACGTAGTTCAGGAGATATCACATCACAACCAGTGAGATGTGTGGAAAACTGCTGCATTGTGCATGATGCTTAAATTTATTTCTTTGTTGCTACTAACTCCATTCGCAGCATATTTTGCAGACAGTATCTACATATGTCGCTGAATGTTCCTATACCTATATCAGAGAACAATACATAGTTCATGACATACGACATTGTAAACATTAAGGACAAGGCGATACATAGTGTGGTAAGGGCGTGAATGCCCAGCTGTAAGTAAATACCCAGGCAATGCCGGGGTTCTCCACTAGTATATAATACGTACAAGAGACAAGAGGAAAATGTGCGATAGGGAGAAAAAGAAAAGCGTGTAAGACAATGTTGTAATCTGTCTCCCCTACTATTCAGTCTGCAAATCGAAAAAGCAGTGACAGAAATACACGAAAAGTCCAAGAGTGTGATTAAAAATCAGAGTGAAAGGATATCAAAGATAAAATTCGCTAATGACATTGCTATCGTCAGAGAATGTGTAGAACAATTACAGATTCTGTTGAAAGCAATGAATAGTTAAGTGAGTACAGAATATGGATTGAGAGTAAATCGAAGAAAGACAAAAGTAAAGAGACGTAGCAGAAACGAGAATACCGGAGAAAATACGACATAATAGACACACTATCACTGGCAAAAAGGGCATTCTTGACCAAGAGAAGATTTCTAGTATCAAACATAGGGCTTAATTCCCGAACGATATTTCTAGAAATTGGAGCAAATCACTCAATGGTGGAAGGTGTCAAACAAATAATACACCTTGCACTGAATTCCTCAAGAAATTCAAGTTAACTTGGCGTTTCACACGACACAGTTACGTGAAAATGTACGAATTTTATTCATGGGGAAAGCGGAGAGAATAAGCAAACCGACATTTCGTGAGTATAAACCACTAACACACACATTAATAATTTCATGCAATTAATTTCCTCGACCCGAGCTATGAGATGCGGTTCTGAGGGAAAGGAGAATTTTACGATGGCACACCATCACGCGCGGCTGAATTCCACGCCACGGGGCACCCAGCACAAACCATGAGACACCATAGCCACTACATAGGCCACTGGCAAAACCAGTCCTTGTCCGTGCTTTTAATGACGACCTTTGGGAAGCCTTTCTACTGGAACATGACCGGAGATCAATGATAAACGTCCTTAGAAACCCAACTCAAAACATTGGTGGCTCACTGAAGCCAACTGCTTTAAGACTCGTATGAAAGGAAAACCTGTTCATCTCAATATTACGTAGCAGAACTTAAACTCGGACCTCGAAAGAAACGATTCCTGTGATAGGCTACAAAAACTCTAGCGGGTAGTGATATTAAAATTACGAATACCCTGACTGGCCAGAAAGAAAACGCGTTGCCATCAGCTTTGATATAGGGAAATTGCAGGCAGAGTAATTGTATTCTTCTCTTGCAGAAAATCGTCGAGTGTTTGAGCAAGGCGACTCTCGCCGCGCTGAGATAGTTGCGAGAGTCATTATGAGAACACTTGTTCACAGGCTCATCTTAACTCATAAGGACTTAAACTGCAAAGTCTCTTAGTAACGAAAATCGCACCGAGCGCTGGCAGTTAATGCTTGCGAGCGATTTGAGGGCATCGACGTACACGCTGTTCCAGCCAAATAAATGTGTACCAAGACAATTAACTTACCTAGGGCATAAATAGGAGTCTCGGCTTCACCGATGGCATAAGAAATTCATCAGACTGGTGTTTAACAGTCGAGAGAGATTTGGAATACATTCTTAGGATTCACACCTCGGGCCGACAGTCACCACAGCCGCCGCTGACGCAAGGTAATCACATACGCTCGCTCTCCATCTCTACTAATTTTCATACATTCAATCATGACTTGTAGTTAAACATATTCACGATGATCGGGTTTAATTGAAGCAGAAACACGAGACGCCCACTCTAACGGAAATGATTGATCGGCCACTGTAGAGTTATGAAGTGTTTTAATTGTGTGCTTCTTTTGGGTTGCTCTTTACCGACTGCCATTCAAATTTGGGTATTTTCATTGTGCATTGTAGCGTTATTTATATCTCTGGCCGCAATGGTATTTAATTTGTATTTCTATCGATCCACAGACACGCTCATCAACTATCTTACCATTTCACTTGGCAGTTGTGAACAGTCAGTATCAACATTTTACCATCCTGAACGTAATTTTTGTAACATTTCTATGTTATGAAGTCATACTAGAGTACAAATAAACCTTAATAACGAAATTTAATATTTTCATTTTCGCTAGCATATAGTTATACCTGAACCTGTATACTAATTTCTGTTAGCTATAAAGTTTCCCTTAAAGGTAGTGTAGTGGAACCGACATTGAGATCATTATTCGATTCATTGTCCGTACTGGTGCTCTCTTCTGAACTCTGCATGCGTGAGATGGTGTCTTCCTACCTTGCAGGCCGTAGGTTCAACACCAAATTCCTAAAACACTCACTGAGCGTCCTTGCGCAACTGTGGTAGCAAGATAGATCTGAACCAGTATCATATGTGTCAAGATAGATCTGAACCAGTATCATACGTGTCAGAATCCTAGTGAAACGTGGACTCTGCGAAAACCAGAATGAAGAGAATCAGGGCGTTTGGTATGTGGTGCTAGACAAGAATGTTGAAAATTTGTGGGCTGGTAACGTATGAATGAGGAGATTCTCTGCAGAATCGGTGACGAAAGAGGAAAGGAATACAAGGATAATACTGACGAGGAGTGGGGGCAGGATGATACTGCTTCTTTTAGGACTTTAGGAGAAAAATTCCATTTTACTGCTGAGGAAAACAGAGACTAGAATACATCTGGCAGATAACTGAGGATGTAGGTGGCAGGCGCTGCATTCAGATGAAAATGACGGCACAGGGGAGGAATCTGTGTTGGGCCGAATCAAAACCGTCAGAAGACTGATGACATTCATATTGTACGATAATTTTTAATGGCTTCCAGTTTGAAAGTTAGTATCGTTGTGACATAATTTCCTTACACTACACTTGATAGTTTGAACATAGTTAGTGGTTTGAAATCAATAATAATTCTGTCACAGACAAAATAGTAACAAGAATTCATTATTCCAGACGTCATAGCACAAATATTGCAGCTACTGGAGAATCAAACGTAATTTGTGGTGTAAACGGATGTTTCTGATAGTTCTTTTTCAAAACAGGGTTCAGTCTCTGTACATCCGTTTATTGTTGTCTTTTATCTGTGTTTTGACATTAGTCTACATCTACATCTACATGGGAACTCTGCAATTCACACTTAAGTGACTGGCAGAGGGTTCATTGAACTATTTTCATACTACTTCTCTATCATTCCACTCTCAAATGGCGCCTGGGAAAAAGGAACACCTAAATCTTTCCGTTCGAGCTCTGATTCCTCTTATTTTATTATGATGATCATTTGTCCCTACTTAGGAAGGTGTCAACAAAATATTTTCGCATTCGGAAGAGAAAGTAGGTGATTGAAACTTCGTAAACAGATCTCGCCGCAAAGAAAACCACCTTTGTTTCAGTTACTGCCACCCGAACTCGAGTATCATGCCATTGACACTCTTACCCCTATTGCGTGATAACACGAAACGAGCTGTCCTTCTTTGTACTTTTTCGATGTCCTCGATCAATCCTATCTGGTAAGGATCACAAACCACGCAGCAATATTCCAGCAGAGGACGGACAAGTTTAATGTAGGCTGTCTATTTAGTGGGTTTGTCGCATCTTCTAAGCGTTCTGCCAACAAAGCGCAGTCTTTGTTTCGACTTCCTCACAATATTATCTACGTGGTCTCTCCAATTTAGGTTGCTAGTAATTGTAATTCCTATGTATTTAGTCGAAATGACAGCCCTTAGATTTGTGCGCTTTATCGTATATCCAAACTTTATCGGATTTCTTTTAGTATCCATGTGGATGCCCTGCACTTTTCTTCGTTTAGTGCCAATTTCCCCTTTTCGTACCATACAGAAATTCTCTCTAGATCATTTTGTAATTGGAATTGATCGTCTGATGATTTTTACTAGACGGAAAATTACAGAGTTATCTGCGGCATTTGACCTGTCAAAGATTCTTTTCTTGTGCCAACCTCTCTTACTCACAGCAGCTCTTACAGAGTATATGCTCAATTACCTGTTGTGTATGTAAACTGAAGAGCCAAAGAATCTGGAACACCTGCCTAATATCACGTACAGCCCCCGCGAGTACGCAAAAGTGTTGTAACATGACATGACATGTACTCGACTAATGTCTAAAATAGTGTTGGAGGGAATTGACACTATGAATCCTGCAGAAATGTATATAAATCCGTAAGAATACCAGCGGGTGGAGATCACTTCTGAAGAGCGCGTTGCAGGGTATCCCAGATATGCTCAATAATGTTCATGTCTGGGGAGTTTGGTGGCCAGCGGAAGTGTTCAGACTCAGAAGAGTATTCCTGCAGCCACTCTGTAACATTTTTGGACGAGTGGGGTGTCACATTTTCCTGGTGGAGTTGCTCAAGTCCGCCGGAATGCACAATGGACATGAATGAATTCGGTTTATCAGACAGGATGCTTACGTACCTGTTACCTGTCTGACGTGTCAGGGGACCCATATCACTCGAACTGCACACGCCCCACACCATTACAGAGTACGCCCCACACCATTACAGAGCCTCCAAAAGGTTGAAGAGCCCCTGCCGACAAGCAGGGTCTGTGGATTCATGAGGTTTTTTCCAAACCCATATACGTCCATCTGCTCAATACAATTTTAAACGAAACTCGTCCAACCAGACAACATGTTTCCAGTCATCAGGAGTCCAATGTCGGTGTTGGCGGGCCCAGACGAGGCGTGAAGCTTTGCGTCGTGCAGTCATCAAGGGTACCGAGTGGGTCTTCGGCTCTGAAAGGCCATATCGATGATGTTTCGTTAAGTGTTTCCCACGCCAACACTTGTTGATGCCCCAGCATTGAAGCCGGCCGCGGTGGTCTCGCGGTTCTAGGCGCGCAGTCCGGAACCGTGCGACTGCTACGGTCGCAGGTTCGAATCCTGCCTCGGGCATGGATGTGTGTGATGTCCTTAGGTTAGTTAGGTTTAAGTAGTTCTAAGTTCTAGGGGACTGATGACCACAGCAGTTGAGTCCCATAGTGCTCAGAGCCCAGCATTGAAATCTGTAGCAATCTGCAGAAGATTTGCACTTCTGTCACGTTTAACTATTCTCTTCTGTCGTCGTTCATCCTGTTCTTCCAGGATCTTTTTCCGGTCGCAGCGATATCGGAAGTGTGAAATTGTAAGGGGTTTATCACCCTGCTGGAGCAAATGTAATCTCCATATATTGCTCAATTGCTAGAACGACAATTCACAGTCGCTGCCTGAAACATAAGATATCCTTGCCCCTGTCAAAAGAGAGCTACAATAGAGTCGCAGGTCAGAGTAGTCTATGCCGCAGTTGCAGTCGCTCGCTACTACACTGTAGCAGCGAGCGACTGCAACTGGGTAGAGACTACTCTGACCTGCGACTCTATTGCAGCTCTCTTTTGACAGGGGCGGTATTTTATTTCTTAGGCAGCGCCTGTGAATTGTCGTTCTAGCGGGTGAGCAATACATAGAGATTACATTTGCTCCAGTGGCGTGGTGATCACCATACAATGTTTCACTGGATTCCTGATATTCACGGTACACTCGCGAGATGGTCGTACGGGGAAATCCCCACTTCATCAGTACCTCCTAGACGCTGTGTCCCATCGCTAGTGCGCCGACTATAACACCACGTTCAAACTCACTTAAAACTTGATGAACAGCCATTGTAGCAGCAGTAACCGACCTTACAACTGCGCCAGACACTTGTCTTATATAGGCGTCGCCGACCGCAGCGCCGTATTATACCTGTTCACTTATCTCTGTATTTCAATACGCATGACTGTATCAGCTTCTTGGTCGCACCATTGTAGCAGTCTCTGTCTTCCCCTACACCTTTTGCCCTCTATAACTGTCTCTAGTACCATGGAAGTTATTAACCGATCTCTCAAATTATATTTTCTATTTTCCTAGCTATTCTGTCAGTGTCTTCCACAAATTTCTTTTTTCGCCAATTTTGAAGGGTTTCACCTCATTCCTCATCTCAACGTTCTACTTAATTTTCAGCATCCTTGTGTTACCTCAAATTTTAAACGCTGCATTTCTGTCCTTTTCCAATTTTTCTGCTCTCCATGACGCATTTCCATACGATACATTGCGAGAAACTTAAATTCTCACAAAGTGTTTTCTATAATTGACTTTTTCCGGGGTTGCAGAAATCCTTCATGTTTTCCGTTACGCGGTCCCCAATGTTGACTTTAACTTTTTCATTAATTATATTTCTTACACTCATTATTAATTTAGTCTCCCTCTGGTTTATTTTCAATACACGTTCTGTATCATTTAGACTGGTTATTCTAACCTTCGTCGTTGTCACGGAGGATAACAATACCATCGCCGGCCGGAATGGCCGAGCGGTTCTAGGCGCTACTGTCTGGAACTGCGCGACCGCTACGGTCGCAGGTTCGAATCCTGCCTCGGGCATGAATGTGTGTGATGTCCTTAGGTTAGTTAGGTTTAAGTAGTTCTAAATTCTAGGGGACTGATAACCTCAGATGTTAAGTCCCATAGTGCTGAGAGCCATTTGAATCATTTTTTGAACCTAAGTCGTAAATAGCCTTATTTCCTCGCAAGCCTTCCCAGGCCCTGTCCAATTTCAATACTGACTTTACCATTTAATTTGAATTTAAATTCCTTCCTTCTTCTCTCAAGTCAGCAGACAATACCATTCTCTCGTAGAGGCTCATGATGAACTGTTTCAGTTATTATCTGTGTCTTTTGCGTTCAGGAGTGGTTCTCGTATAGCACACATTATGGTTACTCCTCTGTTTTTAATTTCACTCAAAGTTTTCGGTATGTTGAATCCGTTGTTTCGACCTTCCGACAACCAGTTCCTTTACGATTTCTTCAAATTTCTTCTGCAACGATTTCAACTACATCGTCTACTATTGTTTTAATCCCATATGAGACGAAACATTTGCAACTATAAGGTGTGGGTTTGTAACTGATTGACATGTGATATACATCGTTACTATTCAAATCTCTTCGTACTCATAGTCTTAGACATTTTATGGAAATAACTACTTCCAGTGAGTATTGTGCAGTCGCACAGACATATAACGAAACGTCTTTCTGTCTATGTATTTACTATAGGTTACATTTTTTTAAGTTCGTGGTCGACTTCCACTCCATACACTAAGCATTTGTCCTCTACAGGTCTTCCAGCATTTTGATACCAATTTTCTAGAGTTGTTATTTCTCTGTATACAAAAGCATCATTTACTAAAAGTCCCATGGAGCTTCCGATGTAACTATTGTGTGAGTTACACATACAATGTGAAAAGGCCTTGGTCCAACAACACCTCCTTGGGGGCTTGCGTCTACAGCTTTTTGTGTCTTGTGAACTAACAGACAGAGCTGAGTTTCACATGATCGTTGTTTGCGGAACACATGTTGATTCCTACCGAGGAGATTTACCGTCTGCAGAAAGTTCGTAATGGAGGAGCATAAAACATGTTCCAAAATTTTTCCGCAGACCGATGTCAGAGAGATATACATATAGTTTTGTGGCTCTGTTCGACGACCCTTCTTGAAAACGGGAAAGATCTGTGCTTTTTTTAAAGTCGTTATGAACGCATCGTTCCTCTAGAGATCTACGGTACATTGCTGCTAGATTCAGGGCACGTTCTTTCGCATAATCTGTGTTGAATAGAATTGACATCCCGTCGGGTCTGGCGACATTTCCTGTGTTGAGTAGCATCAGTTGCTTTCCCATCTCTTTCACTAATTTCAATGTCGGTCGTTTTCTCGTTCGAGCCACAATTTAAAGGAGGAACTAAAGTTTTGGAAAAAGACAATTAGTATTTCGATCTGTGTCACGCTCTGGTTCTGGGCCATTTTGGTCACAGTGTGTTTAGGCAGATAACTTCGATTCGTTTACTGACTTAATGTGAAATAAAGTCCAGCATAGGAATCACAAAGCAAATAACCTACTCAGAACAACTTTATCAAAACGACAAATATGACTTTTAAGGCTCATCTAGCCTCTTACCAAATTTCGCACCGAATTTCTGAATACAAGAAACCACACACGCTTGCTGAATCTCTGGTTTTACCAACAGTGATTGATATAGTATCAGCAATGTTAGGCAACTAATCTGATCGAGTTGAATGGTATTCCTTTATCTAATGACATAATGGGAAGAAAACGTTTTGACTTTTCTGACAATTTGTTCAAGCAGTTAATAGATACACTGCGCAACAACTGTTTTGCACTTAAAGTGGACATAGTAAGTTATAATCTTAAAGACAGTTATTTGATTGCTTGTACTGACTTTAATATTCGAGAGGAAATTCTTTTCTATGAGCCGATACTGAAAACAACCGCAGTTCAGAGACATTTTGACGCGATCAATACTTTTTTAAACCAAAACGGTATATCATGGAGTAGGTGCATTGGACTATGCACGGATGTATACCGCTCAGTATTTCAAATTCATGGTGAACTGCGGGTGGAAGTCAAAGCGGTTTCTTCTGATGCACTAGGAAGACTCGTTATGGTTCAAATGGCTCTGAGCACTATGGGACTCAACTGCTGTGGTCATCAGTCCCCTAGAACTTAGAACTACTGAAACCTAACTAACCTAAGGACATCACACACATCCATGCCCGAGGCAGGATTCGAACCTGCGACCGTAGCAGTCGCACGGTTCCGGACTGCGCGCCTAGAACCGCGAGACCACCGCGGCCGGCCGAGACTCGTTATAAGACACATTGAGAGGCTCTGGCCGCTAAAGAACTAAGCCCAACATTTCATGAACTGCTACGAACGACGTTATGAACAGTTATTATTAAAGCAAACTCTATAAGTTCAAGGCTTTTTCAAGTGCCACTTGAAGAGATTGGTGCTAAACACACTCAGTTCCTCTCTTTTAGTAATTATCGATGGCTTTCAGCTGGTGAAGTACCAAAAACAACGTTGAACTGAGGGGTGAGGTATTCTGTTTCTTGGAGGAGGAAAATCACTCCCTGGCAAAACGGAGATTTTTTATTGAAAGTAACTTATCTCGCTGTTATTTTAGAGAAACTAAATATTCTTAACACCTCATTTCAAGAAAATAAAAAGTGTAATGTGATTCTTGAGTTTCTCCCGGCGTATTTGATAATCAAAATATCCACAGGTGTACTGCCGATCTAGTGTCCAACGGGCACAATATTTCGGAGATCACACACGTCGCCATCATCAGGTGAACTGACGGACTGACCTACTGTGAACGTGCCGGCACGGGGATCCGTACACTATCGCTGCTCAGGGGGAGCTCGGTTCGGTGGCGGCGGCGGCCGATTTAAATACCCTCCGCCCGCGGCGCGTTCACTTCGCCGTCCGCGCCACGGTCGCGCGGTGGAACAGATTGCGATGGCGTCTGAGATGACGTCGGTGTGATGGCTCTGTCCGCCGTGGTCGTCACAACTATACGTTTGCTCGATTTACTCTTGATTAACCCAATCGCTGGTTCCCAAGCCTTGCTAAGATTATAGCCAAGTCACGGTTTATGAGGTCGTCATTGATGAGAATTTCGATGGCCTCTCTAACGACGCTGTCCCAGTATCTCGACGTCTGTACCAGAATCCTCGTGCGTAAATATTCCATAGCATGATTTTCCGCCTAACAATGTTCACCGACCGCCGACTTGCTCGGATACATCAGTCGAGTGTGCCTCTGGTGTTCACGGCATCGATCCTCGACGGTACGAATCGTCTGACCAATATACGACTTGCCACATTGACACGGAATCTGATACACGCCGCCCTTCCTGAACCAAGGTCATATTTGGCGCTCCCCACCAGTGCACGAGTTTTATTCGGAGGACAAAACACAGTTCCGACGCGGTGTTTCTTCAAAATGCGGGCAATTTTCCCCGAGAGTGCGCCTGTATATGGAATAAACGCAGTGCCTACCTCCTCCCTCGTGATTTAATCCATCTCCACAGGTTGTGTTGTAGTGGTTATGCTGAGAGCACGTCTAATCTGCCACTGTGAGTACCCATTTTTTCGAAATACAGTTCTCAGATGTTCCAATTCCTGGGGTAGACTCTCTGCGTCAGAGATAGTGCGCGCCCTATGTACTTGAGTTTTAAGTGCCCCATTCCTATGTGAAGGGTGGTGGCAGCTGTCTGCGTGCAAATACAGATCAGTGCGCGTTGTCATCCAATACGCCCCATGACCTAGGGTGCCGTCAGCCCTTCTCTTGACCAAGGCGTCAAGGAAAGGTAATTTACCCTCCGTTTCAGTCTCCATAGTGAATTTGACATTGGGGTGTATGGAGTTTAGATGTGTAAGGAAGTCAAGGAGTTTATCCATACCATGTGGCCAGATGACGAACGTGTCGTCCACGTAACGGAAAAAGCAAGTAGGTTTCCATACGGATGACGACGGGGCTTCCTCCTCGAATTTCTCCATGTACAAATTCGCTGCCACCGGTGAGAGTGGGCTACACACGGCGACCCCCTCCATTTGTTTGTAGTATTCTCCATTAAAAAGAAAATACGTGGAAGTCAAGACATGTCTAAAAAGTTCAGTGGTCTCCTCGTCAAACTTCTGACTAATCAATTCTAGTGACTCTCGCAGGGGTACCCTCGTGAACGAGGAAACGACGTCAAAACTCACCATAATATCTGACTCATCCAACCTGAAGCTATCAAAGCGTTTAACAAAATCCACGGAATTACGGATGTGATGAGGGCATTTACCCACATAAGGACTTAATATTCCCGTCAGGTATTTGGCCAACAAATATGTAGGTGCCCTGATGTTCCTGACAATGGGGCGTAATGGTACCCCCTCTTTGTGAACTTTCGGGAGCCCATATAGTCTATGCGTTACCGGACCTTGGGGTAACAATTTCTTAGCGTCACCCTGCTGTAAATCTGCGTCTTTGAGAAGCGACCTCGTCTTGTTCTCCACCTTCTTTGTATGGTCAATTCTGATCTTCCGGTAGGAATCGTTATTTAGCAGGCTCTGCATCTTATCAGTGTAGTCCTTATGGGAGACAACAAGTGTAGCATTGCCTTTGTCAGCCGGTAAGACAACAATTTCAGAGCGCTTCCTCAGATCACGAATGGCCGCCATGTCTTTACTGGTGATATTTGACTTCATCGGCTTGGATTTTATCAACGGACGACAAGTTTTACGACGTATTTCCTCAACTGATTCAGGCGGAAGTCGAGCTGCAACCTGTTCAACAGCACTAACAATTTCTGCTACCGGAATTAACTTGGGGGTGGGAGCGAAGTTGAGACCTTTATGCAAAACCGAGACCGTATCATTACTCAACACCATGCCACTCAAATTGATGACCTCGGTTTGAGGAAGGCCGGCGTGTACCAGATTCCGTGTCAATGTGGCAAGTCGTATATTGGTCAGACGATGCGTACCGTCGAGGATCGATGCCGTGAACACCAGAGGCACACTCGACTGATGTATCCGAGCAAGTCGGCGGTCCTGAACATTGTTTGTCGGAAAATCACGCTATGGAATATGAACGCACGAGTATTCTGGTACAGACGTCGAGATACTGGGACAGCATCGTTAGAGAGGCCATCGAAATTCGCGTCAATGATGACCTCATAAACCGTGACTGTGGCTATAATCTTAGCAAGGCTTTGGAACCAGCGATTGGGTTAATCAAGAGTAAATCGAGCAAACGTATAGTTGTGACGACCACGGTGGTCAGAGAATCCAATATTTTCAGTGCATATAATAAAGTGTCTTCTACATCATCTTGCAACACTAAAAGTTCATTTCAGAAGGTGTTCAGCAATGGTTTCGGTAAATTTCATTGGAATAAAAATCCATTCAAAACTGCTCCTGGGCTATCATGTCTAAATTTAAAACTGCAAGAACAGCCTATTGCTAACTTGTGATACTTCACGGAAGTGCATAACTACCGCTAGTTTTCTTGATTGAGGAAGACCCAGAGGAAGAAAGTCTAAAGAGCGAAAATGTTTGAGAACAACTGTTGTAAAGGGTATTGTACAATTCTCTTGAACATGTTCCATTGAAGCCCAGCATTGTCAGCGATGGACACAACGTTTTCGTGTTGATCGGTCACATAATTTGATATATGTTTCATGTCACTCTTGCTAAGCAGAAATATCTTGCGGTCGCCGTTTGTATTCCTATTTTCAATCGTATGTAGTGATACTGCAAAGACTTTGTGATCACTGACTTCCTGTTCTACTCTGAGTCCAAAAGGTCTGGTCTGTTTCTCGCCAGCAGGTGAAAAATGTTGTCTGGAGGCGCCCTTTTTGTGAGTAACTACTAAAGTTATCGTGCGGATAGAGCACTCAGAAAAATTCCACTTCATTCCCTGCCCCTGCTGCTCGTTCTAATCACTTGTGACTCCTTGAAACTTTGCTCATCTTACCGACTACTACCTTTCCGGTATATTTCCTTAGTGGATACATTCTTCAGAATCAAAACTAACGTCCACTAGATCTGTGCCTGGCTCTTTGGGGTGATCCAGATATGTTAGCAGCTGCTAATCCACCCACCTCCATAAACTGAAGGGAGGCAGTCCCTTTTCGACAACCGTCTCTCAGTTACATTTTTATTCATGAGTTCGTCGACAGCCGGCCGGTGTAGCCGTGCGGCTCTAGGCGCGTCAGTCTTGAACCGCGTGACCGCTACGGTTGCAGGTTCCAATCTTGCCTCGGGCATGGATGTGTGTGATGTCCTTAGGTTAGTTAGGTTTAAGTAGTTCTAAGTTCTAGGGGACTGATGACCTCATAAGTTAAGTCTCATAGTGCTCAGAGCCATTTGAACCATTTTTGAGTTCGTCGAGAGGTTAACCTTGGTTTCATTTGTATTTCTTTCACTATATCAACCTGAATGACCACAGGATGATTGATCCATATGTTCGTATTGTTCTTCCATAAACACGATAGGTATGATTAATATATTCCCCTTCGTTACTTACAACAGTTTACCAAAACTAGGATAAGTTTTCGATTCCGCGACAGAAGAAAACACGTGGTTTTGCGGCGGAGAACTCGTCGACCCATATCCGGTGAACATTTTCATCTGGATAGAAAGTTCTAGAATGTTCTTGGATACAGAGAGGGAGAGTGAAAGTCTGAGGGCGCAAGATCAAGTAAATAAGGTGGGTGCGGGATGATTTCCCATCCCAACTTCCGTACAGCATTCTTTGTCAGTCTTGCAGAATTCGATGGCAAGAGGGGGGGGGGGGGGGGGGGCATGCGTTATTGTCGAGTAGAATCACTTTACGTAGGCTTCTTGGTCGTTGTTTTTGGATTCTGTCTATCAGACGTCTCAGTTATTGACAACACATATCAACAGTAATGGGTTCACCTCGGGGAAGAAATTCGTATTAAACAACACCGTCGGAATTCCACCGGATGCATAACATAATGGATGCCAGTAGGTCTTTGTACGAAAAGTTGCGGGTTGGTTTCTGTTCAACCACTTCTTTCTTCCCCTGAAGTTACATAAAGCCACATTTTCGTAACCAGTAACAATACAGGTTACATAAAAAGAATGGTCTTTGTCATTCACAAGCCCATTGCTAACGAGCATGCAGATATGCACAAACGTTCAACAACTGAATTTTTGTTTTGGCTAGGGCATGCGGTATCCGTACATCCCATTTCTTATCCTACTGCACTGCATGCAAATGTCGCACGTTGGTGGATGAGCACAGTTGGTGGATGAGCACTGTTGGTTTTCGTGTACAGTGAAGTGGATCATTGAGGATTAATGCGTTTAAACGATTTTCATCAAACCCGAAGGTCTTCCTGAACATGGAGAGCAACTAATGTCAAAATTATCCTCCCTAAAACGAGAAAACCATTTTCTTCCCGTGCTCTGTCCCGTGGTGCTATCCCCTTACACAACTCAAATGTTGTTGGCTGCCTCTGCTGCTGTCGCTCCTCTATTTAGCTTAAACAGAAGAATATGAGGAAAATGTTCCAAATTCTCTACTTGGTACCCATTTTTAGAGTCCGCACCTGCACTCAGTATCTCCAAATGACAATATGTTGATATGTCAATTCTAGCATCAACACTCAACTACAGTTACGAATTCATAATCGGTCAATAAATCCATAACAACCGAAATACCCATACACAAATCAAAAATGCTACCATCTTATGCACTGCCGTAATAGATCAAGTTCACATTTTTCGTTGTCCTTTTACGATCAGACTTACTACAGCCATTAGTTTCATATTAACCATATTTTAACTCTGCTCCGGGGATCAAGTAAGGGACGGGGTTCCACAGAAAAGTGTCTACAGTGCTCACCGCTAAGCCGACGAGGGGAGATATCCTTGGAAGTGGTCTGCTCCAATCCTTTTACAGCGGTCTGCCGCCTGAAAGACCTCCAGATTATTGTATAAACAGAAAAAACACAGCTCAGCAGCTGGACGGCCGTTAACTTGGAACTGTCTCTGTCAGACTGACAGGCGCTCTGTAAGAGACGTGATAACAGCTTTCAAAACTTTTATGGGAACCAACGCCCAAATTCTCCGTTTGGTACATGTAGTTTGCTAATGTGTTTTGGTGCACTCGGGACATTCGGTAGTGCTAGAGAAGAAGATTATAGATTTCTTTCCACTTGCGCTAGCGTGCCAATAGACCGGCTCATATTTTAGAAACATAGTTGCAGCAAAATTTTATTAATATTGTTTTGGAATGCATTCTTCGCTCTCCAATAGAGCGTGCGTTGATCTTAAACTTTTTGGCAAATTACAGCTGTGCAGTCCTAGAGCATCGACTACACATCGACCTGCGCAGCGCCGAGAATAGCAGTAAGAAAGTGCTGCCCGCGCACCAATCCAAAGAGCGAGCAGTGCCACACCTACAGGAAAACTGAGTTCAGTGACCCCTGTCAAAGCTGATTTGACCAGTTGCCCATAGCTGGTCGGGCCCAAACGGTCACAGACTTCGAGAGCATCGGTACTGAGTAATAGGAAGACGATAGTCAACCTGCGTTCTGCGTGTAATAATAGTGTGTAAAAGTAACAGGACATAGGAGCCACAGGAAACACATCAAGCCGCCCCATAACGAGAAATTATGTTTCTTTCCTTTTTAGAAATAAAGTGTCCTATTAACCTGCAAGTGCTACGTTAAGATCCTTTTGGATTCCAGCCACCGGCCATCGCAACTTCTTTCTTTTTTATGTTGGTGCTGACTCCCACAGTATCAGCCACAACAACAACTGTCTGCCCTGGCATTTCTTAGGCAAGTAGTGCGCTAACTGAGCTATAGAAGCACAACTCATGATTCTAGAATTATCTCCTAGCTTGTGGCTCAATCATGTTATAATGGGATTTACTTTAAATGATGAAAGTATGTGAATGCAGCTTGCCGCTAACTTGGTGTAATGTCTCTCACACATAAACCTGTACAGTAAAGTAAGGGCCTCCTGTTTTTATCTTTAGGCTGATCCATGATAAGACAGGCAAACAATTATACTAATGGAGGATTCTGCGTATTTTCTCTAATTTCATTCCCTCTCTTCCTCTCTCTCTCTGTCCTTTATCTATATACAGTTTTAAATATATTATTTAATTACGTGAACTCAGCCCAATAGAATCTCTGGTGGAGCCCTTCGTCTTAATATTCAGCGGCTGGCTTGCTGTAAAAGATCTTTATATCTATTATTATTGTTAAGCGCTGCATTCAGTTGGGAAAATCGATCGTTTGAACAATTCGTTCATTTTACGACAGATTTAGAATTTCAGATGTGTCCGAAGCCTTTTTGGACGATTTTACAAAATAGCGGTGATTGCAGGCTCTCTTCGTCACAACTGAAACTTCCCCACTAATTACAGGGCTCAGACAGAGAGCTCATTCGTCATTCACTCTAGAATAAAAGGGTCACAAACCTTATTTCTGAGGAAAAATTGTATATTCAATCCATCTCCAGTACATGTTCCGTTTTCTGTTGATTCCAAGTGTTATTTAATTTGCGTTTACAGTTTTTCTCTCTCTCCAAATAACCCGCTAGTGGCACAAACGTTAATAGCTCGCTTTAGCGAGAAGAAGAGCAAATATGTCTCTTTTAGCAGCCCGACAATCTTCCAACAGATACTTCCGAAGCTGTTCTCCTTATCCGTCCCTGACAACCATGGAGAATACATATATGTATCTCTATTCTTCCAAAGAATAAACGTACTAGAAAAATACCTTGGCGTCGACGAGCTGTCGGCGCATATATTACTAGAAAATCCGATCAGATACTTTCCAAAAGTGAATAAATGTGGATGATTTGATTGATAATTATTAATTATTGCTTGGTAGAGGGTAATTTTCCGTGGGGAGATTACAATGCCCCTCTCAGCGAGCGAAGTTTGTGAGCTAAATTTTTATTTGCCGAACACACTTCGCGAGCTACCTATTAGTGTGGATAACCCGGAAGTGTTAATTGTCAGTCCTCCGACTGAAAAAGAATATTATGTTTAAGACAGACGAAGAAAAGAAATATTGAAAACAGAAGAAATGAAGAGACAGGTACCGCGGCTGTATTGCTTTTACGTGCATCAAGGTGTTATGTCTGCTGTGCACAACCAAGGAAGATGATTTTTCATGAAACTGTTATCAGGGTCTACCCATTCGGGAACTTTCTTAAGCAGGGAAACCTTGGAAAACCTCTTAAGCCTAGACCCCCAGCTTACGGTACATAGAAGATAGGAAAGCCTATAGAAAGGAAAAAGTAATAATTTTGGAAATAGATCTCTAAAGGAGAGATAGGGATCGATTTATATAACGCTTTGGAGAAGAGTGATTTGTGCCTCTAGCAAAAAAAAAAAAAAAAAAAAAAAAAAAAAAAAAAAAAAAAAACATTTTACAATAAATAACGTAAGTTTTCGCGATTTCACATGCAACATTCATTCCGAAAGAATTAGCAATGACCAAAGGGGAAACTCTTCCTGTAAGAGAACTGGTTAGGTTGCACCGTCCAAGATTCTCCTTTTTGAAAGCAAAATCCTTATGGCTTCATGCATCCTTTTTCTTACGACGTACTTCAAGGAATTTCACCATTAACTAATGCTGTTGCCAAAACATCCTCAGATTTATTCTAGTTTGAATACTCTTTCGGACTTTGCATCCCCACTTGTGCTTATAAGTCCGAAAGTTCTGACACATTTCTGTCAGTGATTTGTTCTTCGTAATTTAAAGGATTCATGCAACTTACAGTAGATTTTGGATTGAAATCATCGAATAATGGAAAGTGTGGTTCATTTTATACAAAGACATAATCCCTCATTTCCGTGAAAGTCATATAATTTATCTATACTCAAAAACTTTTTCTCCTAAATACACATATTTCTCCAATTGATTATTGAAATGTAAAAGTTATTAGTATTGAGGAATGCGGATTCACTTCTTTCATTTATTCTCTGATTCATACGGCGTTCACACATGCACATATATGGAAATGGATTTTTCTCTTTCAAACAAAAATTCCAAACCAACACGATCCATTAAATAACTACTAATTCTATGAATATTACTTTCTTTAAACATTCAATAATAAATTAAAAACTCTTAACTTATAATTATAACACCTTTTCCTTTTAAAGTTCAACATGAATCAGTTTACCCTCGCGTTTGGTGCGAGTCTCTTACAAAGCATATCTGTGTCGTCTATATCGGTTCTAACTCTCGCGCCGACGTCGACTGTTTTGCGCGGGAACTCATCTTTGCGGCGTTAACCGTCACTCATGATTCACTGCCTTAACACATTCCTTCACACGTTTACACATCTTAAGTGTGCACTTGAAATTATATATGAACCTTCACTCGGAACCTCTTTTGATTATTCAGCGTCATTTACGGGAAACATTTCATTGTTCTTGAAGGTCAGTTAGATCCTTTATAAATCTTGATGACATTAGCAATGCTAAAGTTCCATGTTCACCCAAACACAGGTGAAGCCTATCTTCACTATCTTCTTTGCAACACTCGATAGTAATAGTTAGTCACTATTTCTATAGTCTATGTCACTGATTAATTATTTCAATTTAAAGTTTTCTAACACTACACACACAGTTTATTGTTATGTTTTTTACGAGCGTTCATCTCTGTCACTCGCAACACCATTCCTCCCTATCTTCTAATCTTCATTAACTTTTTTCAAGTCGTTATGGGAAAATAAACCCTTTTATTTTGTTCGATCCAGGGTATGCTAATAGATAAGCCCCAGGATTCGGAATTTGTAGGATAATGTATGGGCCAGTATATAGTAACTCCCATTTCTTTATACTTTTCTTTATTAAGGATGATTTGGTATGTCTTTTGACTAGTATCTTTTCTCCGACCCGGCATGTCTGTACTCTCTTGATTAATTTGTCAAATTGTTGTTTTCTCTGATCCGCTTTTTTCGTCATATTTATGATGGCTTGTCTTATTTTTTCTTCCCAAGGCATCTCAGTTTCCTGAGTTTTGGGCATATGGTCAGTCCAGAAGTTTTCCTCTTTTGCTTCGAACATCAATTCATGAGGTGTATATCCAGTTGAGGAGTGAGGCATGTTATTGTATATCTGCTCAAACTCTTCCACATAATTTGCCCACGCAGTCTGCTTATTATGGCAATACGTCCTCATAAATCGATTGAACTCTCTAAAAATTCTTTCAACCAAATTGCCTTGTGGGTGGTAAAATGATGTTAGTATGTGTTTCACACCGACTTGAGACAAAGTCTGTTTCCATCGGAGTCCCGTGAATATCTTGGCATTGTCTGTTATGATCGCTTTAGGGGTACCAACATGTGGAGGATAATCGCTTATCAATCTTACTACAATTGCTTTGGCTGTAGCCGCCTTTATCGGGTATAGCTTTACGTATTTCGTACACACATCGAGAAAAGCCAACACATATCTAACACCACCTCTTGAAGTAGGTAACGGTCCACACAGATCGCACGAAATTAATTCTTTTGGTTCTTGGACTAACATAGAGCATAATGGGTGCTTACTCCCTTTTGAATCCGGCTTTGTTTTTTGACAGATATGCATTTCTTTAAAACCTCATGCACTCTGCGCTTTATGTTGGGAAAATAACAGTACCCACTTATCTTGTCTGCACATTTTGTCGCACCAAAATGCCCCCAGGTTAAATGAGTGAACCACACAAGTTTCTCTATTTGCGCCTCAGGTATACAAACACACCAACGGACTTTGTTTGGCCTTCCACAGCGGAAAAATAATACGCCATTTACTAGTTTGTAATAATTTGCCATCTGATCCGAAGGTTGCTGTAGTAACCTCTGAATTACACTTCTCCATTGAGCATCTCTTTTCTGTAACTGTGCCATATGCGCACACAAATTGACGTAGTACGTCTTAAATGGATTTTCCTGCAGCAGCAATACAGGGAATTCTGAGTTATTATTTACTTCAATCTCTTTGGTTAAACCCTGCGGTGACCTTGATAGAGCGTCAGCAATAATGTTTTGTTGTCCTGACACATGCACGATCTTAAATTGGTATTGTTTCAGAGCGAGAGTCCATCTAGCCAGTCTGGGGTGCAACAGTTTACACGTTTGTAAAAACGTTAATGATTGATGATCGCAATATACGATAGTCTTTGACCCATATAGATAATAATGAATTTTTTTTAAAACCCCAGACGACCGCAAAAGCCTCTAATTCTGTCGTCGTGTAAGTTCGTTCACAGTTGGACAAAACACGACTGGCAAACGCAATAGGACAGAAGGTGAGTTGTCCATTTATCTTGCGTACTTGGAAAAGGAACGCTCCAAGACCCACATTCGACGAATCTGTTGACAAGTAAAATTCTTCTTGCATGTCTGGATGGTACAAAAGCGGTGCATTTACTAATTGCTTCTTTATCTCCTCGAATGCTTCTTGACACTCTAATGTCCAGAGCCAGGGCACATCCTTCTTCAGCAAACTATTTAGAGCTGCTGCATTCATGGCCTGATTTGTTATAAATCTTCTAAAAAATGAGGCAAGACCCATAAACCCTTTTAATTGCCTCCTATTTCTGGGTGTTGGAAATTTACTAATCGCAATTAGCTTCTCCTTGGTTGGTAAAATTCCCTTTGCGTCAATTATATGCCCCAGGAACTTGATTCTGTTTAGTGCAAAATGGGATTTCTGTAGGTTAGCAGTTATTCCCATGGTTTTGAACACGTCCAACACCCAGCTCAGTAAGGTAATATGCTCCTCCCAAGTCTTCGATGCAATAAGCAAATCATCAACAAACACTGTTATCCTGGCTCTTAGTTCTGGGCCTAGTGAATAATCTAGAGCTGCTATAAAGATTCCAGCACTAATGTTGAGTCCGAAAGGAACTACAGTAAATTGGTAACTTCTTCCGGAATAAATGAAAGCCGTATATTTCCTTGATGACTCATCCAGCTTGACTTGCCAATAAGAACTCCGCAAATCAATGCTTGTCAAATATTGGACATCCTGGAACCGTTGTATAAGTTCGTCTATGTTTTCCGGATGTGTTCTCACTGGAATTATAATTTTATTTATTTCTCTGGCGTCGAGTACCAGTCTCACAGTCCCATTTGCTTTTGGCACGACCAACAATGGGGAGCAGTATGGGCTTGTAGAGGGTTCGATCAAACCCCATTTCAACATGCGATCTATTTCTTTCTGAACTTGAGCCTTTAACCTCCTGGGAACAGGATAGAAAGTTCTACAATACGTTTCGTGCGGCTTAACGTAGAGATGGCATATGTATCCCTTAATAACTCCTAGCCTTTCATCAAACACGTTTTTATACGCTAATAATAATTCTTTTAGCTGCTTCTTCTGATCTTCAGTAATGCAGTCGGATTCATTTAACTTCTCGTACACTAATTGACCGAAATCTCCTTTGACTTGGAACTCATTAATTACATGCGGTTTAGAATTTTGTGCCGTCCTGATTACTTGCACACTGATCCCACAATTATATTTTCTCGTAAGGCTTTCTTTTTTCAACAACTCCAACTCAATTTCTTGTTTATTAACATTCAACCAAATTTTTCCTGTTTTAAAATCTATTCTGCATCCGTATTGACGTAGGCTATCGACTCCGATAATGCAATCTACCACCAAATTTTTCACAACAAGGAATGTGCTTAATATTGCTACATTTCCGACTTCTACACTAAGTAGTGACTGCACTTTTACATTAGCCGATCTAGCCCCATCGGCGCCTATTATTCTGCAATTTTGAACTGGAAAAATTGGTACTCGTCTTATACTTCTGATCTTGTTGAATAGTGCCTCCGAAATAACATTTGTGGTTGCAGCTGTGTCTAAAACCGCCACTATAGGTACAGTCTCCAAAATGACTTGCACTTCGGCTACTGCCACCTGTTCCTTATCCTCATCCTGTGGTTCTAAGTCCTCGGTCAGTTCATCTGCCAGCAATCGTCCATCATTATACGTTAGCATGGGTACACATATCCTGTTGCCCCTCAACCAATTGTTGACCGCTCCTCCGGGGCACGAGTGGGTCCTTACAAGTTCGTTGGATTTTGATTTGCCTGCTGGTTGACGTCATCCGTCACTTCGGTAATTACCGGTTGATTCGTAGATGTCCGTCCCCACTGATGTTGGTTATTTGAGTTCATTCCCCCCGGTTGATTCCACTTTCTATTACTGTTATTATTCCAGGCTTGAGGTGTGAAATTCCTTTCGTTCCCCCACACAGGATTGTATCTTTTCCCATTCCTGTTGTTTCTTGGATAGCCCCTCGCAAGACTATTTCCGGTATTACTATTGAGATTTTGAGGGGTTTCTCCACTATTTAACGATCTCTGTCCATTCCCTTGCCTACCGTTTGGCGGAGGTTCTATCTCCCTATATTGCAATCTGTTATTACGGGCTTTCTGGTTGTTCTCTTCAATAATATCTATATGGTCTAACGTCGTGAGGAACGACTCCAAGTCTTTATCATTGCCGTAAATCAATTGATTCCGGATGCTAATTGGTAGTCTTGCCTTAAGTATGTTTATTATGTCTGGCAATGGCATAGGTCTGTCCCAGTATCTAGTTTTATTTATATATTTTTCAAAATACTTCCTAGGGCTTCTTTTGAAAAGGAGAAAGGCTCTGGGTAGAGCACCTCCTGCCTTAGGCGTTCCTGTACCCCTTCTGACCAGAACTTTGCTGAAAACGCCCTCTCAAAATCGTCATATGTCGAGCAAACAGAAGTCATGTCCGAGGCCCAAATCGCCCCCGAACCTTGTATATATCCTGTAACAAAACTGATCTTCTGCCACTCCGACCAAGTTCTGGGTAGCACTCCTCTGAAACTTGGAATAAAAATAATTGGATGGACCCCCCTTTTGTCAGTGTTAAAAATCTGGAATTGCCGTTGCTTTATCATTTTTTCTTCGGCATGGCAAAGGCTTTCGTAATCTCCGTTAGATAAGACTTCACGCGAACAACTAGCTCGAGGCAATTTCACGTTTGAGTTACTTGCACAAGTCGGTATCGTGTGCGAATGTGCAGTAACTGGCTCTATAGTCGTTGCCAACTTCTGCTGCTGGCCTGTATTCATTTGTTCTGAGCCTTGTTGTGAAACGCGTATCGACTCTTCTATCGTTTGTTCCCAATGCTCGAAATCAGCACCTAACTGCTGTCGCACTTCAAGTCCTTTCGCAAACAAATTCTCTTCCTGTTTGCCAGATAGACTCTGGAATGCTGCCTTAACATTTTGCTCAACGTTTTCACACATTAGTCTTTTGTTTTCTAATGTGATTTCGGATAATTTACCCGTTAATACATTAATTTGGTGGTCTATAACATCTTGACGCTCTGTCAGATGTTCAACACTTTCCTTTAGGTTAGTCTGCGTACGTGCCAATTCAGGAAGTTGCGCAATTGCACATGACATGGCATCTTGCTTTTGTACTAATTGCGGAACCATTTCCACCTGTTCCCGTACGGTATCTATCTTAATAGCTACATACTCCTTCATTCCTACACGTACGCGGTGAGTAGATTCCTCACATTGAGCTTTCACCAATTCTATTTGTGCAGTTAATTTTCGTTCCGTCTCTTTGGCCTGATCTTTAAGTTCCTTTCTCTTCGCCTCTATCCGCTGCTCTAATTCGGAAAAACTGTCTTGTAACTGTTGCTTAATCTCAGTTTTCAAATTTTTCTGCCCTTCCGTAACTGAGGCTAATTTCGCGTTCAAATCATTTTGCCCTTCAGTAACTGAGGCTAATTTTGTATTAATGTCGATTTTCAGATTTTCCTGCCCTTCAGTAACTGAGGCTAATTTTGTATTCAAATAATTTTGCCCTTCAGTAACTGAGGCTAATTTCGCATTAATGTCGGTTTTCAGATTTTCCTGCCCTTCAGTAACTGAGGCTAATTTTGTATTCAAATCATTTTGCCCTTCAGTAACTGAGGCTAATTTCGCATTAATGTCGGTTTTCAGATTTTCCTGCCCTTCAGTAACTGAGGCTAATTTTGTATTCATATTATTCATGCTCTCGGTTATCATCTGCATCTGTCTCATGATAATGACCAATGGATCTAACCCATGTTGCGTACTTGCCGTTTCATCTCCAGCCATATCTACAGGGCGTTCTATTGCGCTATCTGTAGCGATCGGTTCTACAACACTTCTTACTACATCATTATTATCAGTGCTAACAGCTGAAGGCTGTTGCGTGCTGCTCTGCTCTGCTTGACTCATCTTAAACATTGCCCTAGTTAAAACCATATAAATGTTCTACCATGTAACTCCGTTCACACAAGAGTACTTCTGTGGCTAGTTTCTTACTGTACTTATACAGATAAATGCAACTGGGGCAGGTCAATCAAACTACATCTAGCATCAACACCATTAATCATTGTTCAAATATCCAATAATACTAAATAGAAAAGCGTATACTTCATCTATACTAGCAAGATTTAATAATAAAATCATAGATCTAGCCTTTACTCTGCGCTCAGCCTGTTGTTTTATGTTCTTATTTGTAGATCCACTTAATGTGACTGCGAGTATTTCTTCTTTTTTTTTCATGTGTCAGTTAAGTTGGCTCGTCGTAGTTCACATGAAACAGAGAACAAAATTATTTTAACAACGTCCAAAAACGTGTCCTGTCACGGATTGGCCATTATAATGCGATTTATACTGTAAACGATGAAAGTATGTGAATGCAGCTTGCCGCTAACTTGGTGTAATGTCTCTCTCACATAAACCTGTACAGTAAAGTACGGGCCTCCTGTTTTGATCTTTAGGCTGATCCGTGATAAGACAGGCAAACAATTATACTAATGGAGGATTCTGCGTATTTTCTCTAATTTCATTCGCTCTCTTCCTCTCTCTCTCTGTCCTTCATCTATATACAGTTTTAAATATATTATTTAATTACGTGAACGCAGCCCAATAGAATCTCTGGTGGAGCCCTTCGTCTTAATATTCAGCGGCTGGCTTGCTGTAAAAGATCTTTATATCTATTATTATTGTTAAGCGCTGCATTCAGTTGGGAAAATCGATCGTTTGAACAATTCGTTCATTTTACGACAGATTTAGAATTTCAGATGTGTCCGAAGCCTTTTTGGACGATTTTATAAAATAGCGGTGATTGCAGGCTCTCTTCGTCACAACTGAAACTTCCCCACTAATTACAGGGCCAAGACAATCATCAATGATTCAGACAGAGAACTCATTCGTCATTCACTCTAGAATAAAAGGGTCATAAACTTTATTTATGAGGAAAAGTTGTATATTCAATCCATCTCCAGTACATGTTCCGTTTTCTGTTGATTCCAAGTCTTATTTAATTTGCGTTTACAGTTTTTCTCTCTCTCCAAATAACCTGCTAGTGGCACAAACGTTAATAGCTCGCTTTAGCGAGAAGAAGAGCAAATATGTCTCTTTTAGCAGCCCGACAATCTTCCAACAGATACTTCCGAAGCTGTTCTCCTTATCCGTCCCTGACAACCATGGAGAATACATATATGTATCTCTATTCTTCCAAAGAATAAACGTACTAGAAAAATACCTTGGAGTCGACGAGCTGTAGGCGCATATATTACTAGAAAATCCGATCAGATACTTTCCAAAAGTGAATAAATGTGGATGATTTGATTGATAATTATTAATTATTGCTTGGTAGAGGGTAATTTTCCGTGGGGAGATTACAATGTCTCAACTATTTTCTTTCTTCCGTGAAGTTTCGTAGGAGGACTTCTGTGAAGTTTGGAAGCTAGGACATGAAGTACTGGTGGAAGTAAAGCCGTCACGGTGGGTCATGATTTGTGCTTGGGTAGATCAGGTGGTAGTGCAGTTACCCGCAGATATAAAGATCCCGATTTCAAGTTTTGTCCGGCACGCATTATTAATCTGTCAGGAAGTTTCATTATTATTGTCTTACCGGAGGAAATGCAAGCAGCGCCCCTTGATTAGTTGTAGCGGCAAGGAAGGAGCGCTTCAACAAAGTTTTGAAGAGAAGTGAAGCGAAATTCAAAAGACCACTCTTGTTTCAGAAATCGTTTAGTTAACATAATCACGTTCTATACTAGGACCTGTCAACACTCCATGGTGTGGAGTCGGCACCACACGTGCTCTTTGTTCGGGGTTGGCTTACCCTGCTTCGCTTATGGGTCATTGAGCCATCGTTCACATCAGCGATTCAAGTTGTCATTTAATTCAAATATATCTCGCGATCATCTAATTATGTTTGGTAGCAATATTTCGGTCTGTCGATTGTAATTTATTCGTATTTTGTCTCTGATTTTCGCCTTGCTTCCATTTCGTGTGTATTGTAATCTTAATTCTATTTTTATACAGTTCCCATTGTCCACTTTTTGTAAATTTATGTGGAGTTTCATGTTACATCAGTCACATTCAGTAACGAATGGAATATTCTTGCAATATGTCGCTAGTGTCGTTGAGTTTGTTATCCTTTTTGTTTTCAAATCAATCTCATTTCAACTGTTATTTTCAGTGATCATTTCTTTTGTTTCAAAGTCAATAAATTAGTGTTTTATCACATCATTCTCTGTTATATAGTAACTATACGTTCCACGGTCACAGATGTAAATAGCAACTGATAAAGCCAAAAGAAGTTGCGTTATGACCACAGTAAACGTAGCAGTGCGGGGCTGTTACCGAACGCACAAACATTATGGAATTACACAGTAAACGTCAGTTTCGTGTGGACGCTCTCCCAGACCGAGGGTGACAGGAGTTAGCACAAGTTACCTTGTCGATCCGCATGTTAACTTGCTCGGAAGAAGACATGTGTTAGGTTTGACCCCGTATTTGACACAATTCACAACACTCGGTTACACACACACGACCTGGTTTCTTGTATAAATGGCGACCCTGCCTGTATTACGCGGGTTTTGGGCATTTCGAATGGCAGATTCTTGTGAGAAACCGCCAGGGGTATTTATTTGTCAGAATTCCAAATTTGTAGGGAATTTTGTTGTCCTCATTAATTTTGTTAAAACTAAGATAACCGTAAAAGCTACATCTGTGTTAATACATTTACTCTGCATTTCAATACAATTTCCTTCGGCTTCTCCTAATCCTAGTATTTTTCTTGTTGCTTCCTGCATTGTGAGCACTAGGACTTGACAGTTATCGCACTTGGGACATTGGCGAGACAAGGCGAGGATTAGTGGTGAAGTAGTAGATTTTAGCGCAAATGTGGACTATGAGCCAGAGTCTTAGGAAGGCGGTTTTTTCTGAGCCATCAGTTTTCTGACTGTTTTGATGCTGCCCACCACGAATTTCTTTGCTCTCCATCTCAGAGTAGCACTTGCAAACAACGTCCTCAATTATTTGCTAGATGTATTCCAGTCAGTCTTCCTCTACAGTTTTTGCCCTCTACGGCTCCCTCCGGTACCACGGATGTCATTCCTTGATGTACACTCCTGGAAATTGAAATAAGAACACCGTGAATTCATTGTCCCAGGAAGGGGAAACTTTATTGACACATTCCTGGGGTCAGATACATCACATGATCACACTGACAGAACCACAGGCACATAGACACAGGCAACAGAGCATGCACAATGTCGGCACTAGTACAGTGTATATCCACCTTTCGCAGCAATGCAGGCTGCTATTCTCCCATGGAGACGATCGTAGAGATGCTGGATGTAGTCCTGTGGAACGGCTTGCCATGCCATTTCCACCTGGCGCCTCAGTTGGACCAGCGTTCGTGCTGGACGTGCAGACCGCGTGAGACGACGCTTCATCCAGTCCCAAACATGCTCAATGGGGGACAGATCCGGAGATCTTGCTGGCCAGGGTAGTTGACTTACACCTTCTAGAGCACGTTGGGTGGCACGGGATACATGCGGACGTGCATTGTCCTGTTGGAACAGCAAGTTCCCTTGCCGGTCTAGGAATGGTAGAACGATGGGTTCGATGACAGTTTGGATGTACCGTGCACTATTCGGTGTCCCTTCGACGATCACCAGTGGTGTACGGCCAGTGTAGGAGATCGCTCCCCACACCATGATGCCGGGTGTTGGCCCTGTGTGCCTCGGTCGTATGCAGTCCTGATTGTGGCGCTCACCTGCACGGCGCCAAACACGCATACGAGCATCATTGGCACCAAGGCAGAAGCGACTCTCATCGCTGAAGACGACACGTCTCCATTCGTCCCTCCATTCACGCCTGTCGCGACACCACTGGAGGCGGGCTGCACGATGTTGGGGCGTGAGCGGAAGACGGCCTAACGGTGTGCGGGACCGTAGCCCAGCTTCATGGAGACGGTTGCGAATGGTCCTCGCCGATACCCCAGGAGCAACAGTGTCCCTAATTTCCTGGGAAGTGGCGGTGCGGTCCCCTACGGCACTGCGTAGGATCCTACGGTCTTGGCGTGCATCCGTGCGTCGCTGCGGTCCGGTCCCACGTCGACGGGCACGTGCACCTTCCGCCGACCACTGGCGACAACATCGATGTACTGTGGAGACCTCACGCCCCACGTGTTGAGCAATTCGGCGGTACGTCCACCCGGCCTCCCGCATGCCCACTATACGCCCTCGCTCAAAGTCCGTCAACTGCACATACGGTTCACGTCCACGCTGTCGCGGCATGCTACCAGTGTTAAAGACTGCGATGGAGCTCCGTAATCCACGGCAAACTGGCTGACACTGACGGCGGCGGTGCACAAATGCTGCGCAGCTAGCGCCATTCGACGGCCAACACCGCGGTTCCTGGTGTGTCCGCTGTGCCGTGCGTGTGATCATTGCTTGTACAGCCCTCTCGCAGTGTCCGGAGCAAGTATGGTGGGTCTGACACACCGGTGTCAATGTGTTCTTTTTTCCATTTCCAGGAGTGTATTTACAGATGCCCTAGCATCCTGACCTTTCTCCTTGTCAATGTTTTCCGCATATTCCTTTCCGATTCTGCGTAAAACTTTCTCATTCCTTACCTTATCAGTCCACCCAATTTTCAAAATTCGTCTGTAGAACCACATGTCAAATGCTTCGATTATCTTCCGTTTTTCCCACAGTCCATTTTTCACTGCCATACAATGCTGTGCTCCCGATGTACATTCTCAGAATTTTTTTCCTGAAATTAAGGCCTATGTTTGGTACTAGTGGATTAGTAGACGATTAGACAAGTAAGGCAGATATGGAGCACATAACAACGCTTCTGCATGCTGTGGAAGATGATAGAATGGTTGATTTAAATATGGACGATGGTTCAGAGCAGGCTGATGCAGAGAGAGAGTACAAGGCACAGAGCCAGCTCAGCAGCCTGTTATATCAATTTATAGATATGAGGATAACGGGGTAGTTATGGAGTAACTTGGCGGTATTTTAGAATTGGAATTTGCATGGGAAGACGAGGCTACTGGAAACACAGTAGACGTGAGTGCTGAAGTAAGCCCTACAGTCACAACAGCTGCACCAATAACAAGGAAAGAGAGATAGTATCATGGAAATAGAGCTCTATTGTTACTGTTCATAAGCAAAAATCTTGAAAAGGGTAAGAGTATGAAGAAAAGAGAAAGAAAAGGGGTTAGACGAACGACTCACGAAAATGGAGGAAAGGGACGAAACATTTGAAGGAAAACTAGAGACACATGAATGAAACAAGAGCAAAGCTATGGAAACATGATGTAAGGATAACAGAGAATACCCACCAGTTCAAGTGATTTACGAGTACGGAAAAATAAGCTAGCAGAGCAGGAAAAACAGACAGCATCTGGTGTGAAAGGAATGTAAATGTAGGTGGAGTCATGAGGCAAATACCCGTTAATGTGGACAGGCGACTAGTATAATTTAATTCCTAGTCGTAAACCGATAATTAGAAAGAAAGGACAATAGCAGCAGCGCCTGTGTCAGAGACGCCAGAAGTATGGTAACTAATATAATTTAAGGAGAATCAGTATCACATCGATATCAAGTTCAGAGAGAAGTAACTGATGTGGCTTTGAGTTGCATTGATGTCGGAGTACTAGTAGCCTTTGCAACTGAAAGTAACGTTGTGGAGTTGAATATGAGATTCCATGAGTACTGGATGGCGCTATAGGATCGGGGCAAGCTCATGCTGTGGGCAGCGAGGAAGTCCGCGGGTTGAATGGATATTACGTCAGTTGCTGGCCACTACTTGGTGACATGAGACAGACTACAAAGAAAATAATCTTTGGCAATGAACTATTCATCAATATTCATGAGTTATAAGCCTTTAGGGGAGGCCCAGTTCTTTACATACCAGGACTTTTGTGGAACATTTGGATTATCCATAACCTCCATCATAGCCTACATGTAAACAAATTCAGTACATTTGTACTCACACCGAAGGTCAATCCAAAATGTGGTGAACACAACTGAGTTTGGTCTGTAGGTCTTCTGGCGAATGTCATACCACGTTCCTCTCGACCTGTCGGTCAGTGGAGGCGCGCACACACACACACACACACACACACACACACACACACACACACAGGGTGAGTCACCTAACTTTACCGCTGGATATATTTCGTAAACCACATCAAATACTGACGAATCGATTCCACAGACCGAACGTGAGGAGAGGGGCTAGTGTAATTGGTTAATACAAACCATAAAAAAATGCACGGAAGTATTATTTTAACACAAACCTACGTTTTTTTAAATGGAACTCCGTTAGTTTTGTTAGCGCATCTGAACATACAAACAAATACGTGATCAGTGCCGTTTGTTGCATTGTAAAATGTTAATTACATCCGGAGATATTGTAACCTAAAGTTGACGCTTGAGTACCACCCTCCGCTGTTCCATCGTGTGTATCGGAGAGCACCGAATTACGTAGGGATCCAAAGGGAACGGTGATGGGCCTTAGGTACAGAAGAGACTGGAACAGCACATTACGTCCACATGCTAACACCTTTTTATTGGTCTTTTTCACTGACGCACATTTACATTACCATGAGGGGTGAGGTACACGTTCGACGGGCGCTTCATAGGACGTGGAGTACGCATAAATTGGCCAGCCCGTTCTCCTGATCTTACACCTCTGGACTTCTTTCTGTGGGGTACGTTAGAGGAGAATGGGTACCGTGATGTGCCTACAACCCCAGAGGATATGAAATAACGTATTGTGGGAGCCTGCGGCGACACTACACCAGATGTACTGCGGCGTGTACGACATTCATTACGCCAGAGATTGCAGTTGTGTGCAGAAAATGATGGCCACCACATTGAACATCTATTGGCCTGACATTTCGGGACACACTCTATTCCACTCTGTAATTGAAAACGGAAACCACGTGTGTACGTGTACCTCACCCCTCATGGTAATGTACATGTGCGTCAGTGAAAAAGACCAATAAAAAGGTGTTAGCATGTGGATGTAGTGTGCTGTCCCAGTCTCTTCTGTACCTAAGGCACACACCGTTCCCTTTGGATCCCTACGTAATTCGGTGCTCTCTGATACACACGATCGAACAGCGGAGGAGTGGTACTCAAGCGTCAACTTTAGGTTACAATATCTCCGGATGTAATTAACATTTCACAATGCAACAAACGGCACTGATTACGTATTTGTTTATATGTTCAGATGTGCTAACAAAACTAACGGGGTTCCATTTAAAAAAAACGTAGTTTTGTGTTAAAAAAATTTCGTGCATTTTTTTAATGGTTTGTATTAACCAGTTACACTAGCCCCTCTCCTCACGTTCGGTCTGTGGAATCGATTCGTCAGTATTTGATGTGGTTTACGAAATATATCCAGCGTTAACGTTAGGTGACTCACCCTGTATATATATATATATATATATATATATATATATATATATATGTGTGTGTGTGTGTGTGTGTGTGTGTGTGAGAGAGAGAGAGAGAAATTCCTTGAAGATATATCTCAGAAAATATCTGCTTTTAGATGCACCGTTTAGCTCTGAGGAGTTGATATGGCTCTACTACTTGTAGCTATTGTCGAACTACCAGCATACACTTGTCGGCAAGTGTTCTCAGGCAAATGATGCTTTGATATACCAGCTACAAGGCCTGGAGTACTGCAACAGAGATAATAATTAGGCATCGGGGGTTAGAGGAAGATTGCCCAGTAGGTGCATCTCGGATAATGTACCACGACAGGAGAAATGAGTGGTTCGGTTCTCATGGTTGGAATAACCATAATAATGATTACACACGTAGAGAGAATAAGAGTTGAGGTGAATAAATGGCGAGAATTACAGCAACAGGGGGAGAACAAAAAATAAGTGAAGCCAAGGGGTGGAAAACGTTGAGGTCAAGTCAGTAGATCCCTGACACCATCAAAACTCAAGAAATGTGGAACCACAATGAGAGAAGTCAACCATAGGAAGCTAAATGTTATGACAATCCATGGATAGCAATGATACTACAGACAAGGAGCAGGATGTGAAATCTGTACGAGGAGTACAATATGATAAGATAATGGGTGATTTGTTAGAATAGAAGGAAAGTGTAGAGGTACGAAATTTGCATCCTGCTATTACAATATTAGTAGAATTTGTTGACATGAGAACTGTTTGGCACAGTGGTGTCTGTAATATCTGGAGGTCCATTACAGATATGTTTGAGAATCACGATTGGCTTATTCCCAAACTCCAAAAAACTAGGTCAAGGGAAGAAAAGCACTGAGACCAAAGTTTGAACTTCAGAGACACTGCTTGGAATGGAATATCCTAGTAAACCTGATACTGTCGATGAGTGCCTTCCTCGGAATGGGTTCTATGTGGGAGTTTGGAGCTCTCCTAGACCTGGGTAGGGAGGAAATAGTTCTGAGAAAAGAACGCCGGTCAGCTTTCACTTTGAAGCGAATGCCATGTGGCCCAGATTCCAGGAAGCTGTCTGCAACTCTGTGTAGAGACTGAGGAACACAGTGCTACAGAGAGAGATTTACTGTAACAGGAATCGAAGATACACTGAGGTAACAAAAGTCGTAGTATGGCGATATGCACGTATACAGTGTAGTATTGCGTGCACGAGGTATAAAAGAACATTGCGTTGGCACTGTTCTCATTTGTACTCTGCTGATTCATGAGAAAAGGTTTCCGACGATTTTAACAGACTCTGAACGCAGAATGGTAGCTGTAACGAGAAGCATGAGACACTGCATTTCGGAAATCATTGGGAAATTCAGTATTCCGAAATCCACAGTGTCAAGAGTATACTGACAACAATAAATTTCACACATTACCCCTCACTACAGAAAAATCAGTGTTCCACGGTCTTCGCTTAACATGTGAGAGCAGTGGCTTTACCATACAGTTGAGATTGCTAATACACAAGAAGCACTGCTTCGAGTTATCACTGAAATCAATGTGGGAAGTACGACAAACTTATCCATCAGGACAGTTCGACATAGTTTAGCATTAATGGGCTATGGCAGCAGACGACCTACGGTAGTGCCTTTGCTAAAAGCAGGACATCGCCTGGAACACCTCTTCTGGGCTCGTAACCATGTATGTGGGACTCTAGACGACTGGAAAACCGTGGCCTGGGCAGACGAGTTCCGATTGATGTTAGTAAGAGCTTCTAGAATGGTTCGAGTTTGACGCGGAGTTCTCGAAGTCATTGACTCTAGTTGTCGACAAAGCATTGTACAAATTGGTAGTGGCTCCATAATGGTGTGAGCTGTGTTTGCATTAAATGGACTGCATCCTCTAGTCCAACCAAATCAACTGAGACCATTTTCAGCCATTCGCGGACTTCATGTTCCCAAACAACGATTTAATTTTTATGGGTAACATGCTCAATGCCACTGGGTCACAATTGTTCACGATGATTGGGAGAACATTCAGGACAACTGAAGCCAATGATATGGCTACCCAGATCGTCGGAAGTGGATTTCATCGAACATTTATGGACCATAATCCGTAGGTCAGTCCGTACGCAAATTCCTGCATAAGGCAACATTTTTGCAATTACGGACGGCTAGAGAGGCACCACAGCTCAGTATCTCTGTATGGGACGTCCTGCGACATATTGAGTCCATGCCACATCGAGTGGCTGCACTACGGCGGGAAAAAAGAGATCCGACAAGTTATTAAGAGATATCCTATGACTTTTGTCTCCTCAGTGTACATGCGAAAGTGGACGGAATTTTTGATACTGATGAGAGAAAAGGAATGAACTAGTTCTACCGAGAAGCATGTTTCTGGGAGATGCAACATCTTTCAAAACATTTTTTGGCGGACTTACTGTCAGTTTGCCACTTAGTTCAAATGACAAAAGTGTGGATTAGAAGGAGAAAATAGAAAGACCACTTGGAAATAATGGAAGTACGCTCCACACAAATGATACAAATTATGCCAAGTAAGAAGAGACAGCCGAAGATCCTAGCAACGATGGGTGCCGCAACAGGCAATTTCGCCTAATACCTGAAGAACAGAAGAAGAACAAGGAGAAGAAGAATTACTGTCTGTAACTAGATTTCTTATTTTTAAATTTGGTTCCTTCTCACATTTTTTACCAATACCACCAATGACCCTTATAGTAAATTCACTGACCTCTCGTTGAATACCAGCTAATCTATCAGGCACGTCTTTTTTTGAACTAAATCTTTTCTGAAAGATAATGAAGCTTCAGCCATATCTGTTTTATTATTTATTTCAGATACTGTCATAGTGTCTTGTTCAATCTCTTTAATAAAAGCATTTCTCAAAACTCTAATTACTTTAATGTTGTCATCAATACATGTGCTGTATCCCATTATTACATCACCTGCATCTAGTCTTCATGATGAAGCATTGTCATTTCTTTCTCTACTTTCACGATATTACGTCTAAAAATCTCCTGTTATCATTCCTAACATATTCTTCTGACTCATTATTAGTCTCTTTCTGAGATACCTCTAGTTCCTCAAGTTTTGTGTTAACCTCTCTAATTCTTCCTTTTTGACGTTAGTTTCTTATAACTTATTGTTACACTCTCTGGTAGATGCTTCTATTTTGTCCATACACGATAGTAACTTCCTTTGCATATTAAAGCTTGAACTTGTACTTTCATGATGTTTTTTGCTCGTATTTAGTTCATCACTAACAACAAACAGAGCACTGGATTTCGCAGAATTGGTTGCTGAGGCTGGTTACTTGAGCCATTTTCTGATTCTCATTTTCCGTTAAATCATTCATCCTGCATCCCTGATCTTCCTTAGAGGTCACTTTTATTTTCTGGAGCCACATATTGCCCTGCACTTTCCACTGAATCACTCATTCTGACGTTTCAGCTTGTTCCATCACTTTTTTAGCAGCTTATCCCTACACATGACCGACTGTTCACGTTAGTCAGTCAGGCAGTAGTAGCCGACCGAGAGAGACGCAGCAAGAGGGAAGTAACCACTTTTATGACATTTACGAGTTCCTAACCAGGAGCGAATTTTATTGAAATATCTGTATACTTTAACAGTTTTGTTTCTTGAGTTTCTGTGTGTAAATTTAATATCTAATAGCCATTGTCCTCGCGTTCTCGTTTGCGTCTGAAAGTAAACCGATTTTGTGACATATTACAAGTTCCTAATCGGGGGCGAATTATTTAGTTTCACCTGATTGCTTCGGTAGTTAGGTTTTTGAATATCAGCGTATTACTAGACACAGTTCGTGTCTTTTCGTCAGGGTCTACAGTAGAGTTGCGCAGTAGAGTTGCCGATAGTCCGTTTATCTGCATAGTTTTGTTTACCAGGGGTTTAGTATGGACAGGGACTGCGATTGTTGTGTGCCGATGCGAGCCGAGTTGGTGTCACTTAGCTCTAAGCTTCAGGCTGTGATGGCTTCGGTTACACAGCTTAAGGCTGCAGTGGATGGGCACCCGTGTTGTGGGCGGCCGTGGGGATCCAACTCGTCTTAGTCCTCCGATCGGTCCTCACTCATGGCCACCCCAGTTACTGCTCGCACTGAAGCTGACCCCTCACCTGTGGTTTAGTGGGAGGTCGCCCTGGGGGCGAAGCAGGTGGGGACGTTTTCTCAGGCGGCCGCACGTGAGGCCTCCCCGCTTTGTCTGACAAACAGGTTCCAGGTGCTGTCTGTGGCTGACACTGTCGCTGAGGCAGATGCTGTCGCCTGTCCTTTTTCAGCGGAAACCACTCAGCCTGAAAGATCTGGGCAATCACACAGGGTGGGATTATTGGTAGTTGGGAACTCCAACGTTAGGCGCATTATGGTGCCCCTTAGGGACTTGGCTGACAAGAAGGGTAAGAAAACCAATGTGCACTCCGTGTGCATATCGGGTGAAGTCATTCCAGATGTGGAAAGGGACATCCTGGATGCTATGAAGAGCACAGGGTGCAGCCAACTGCAGGTTGTTACTTATGTCGGTACCAATGACGTGTGTCGCTTTGGAACAGAAGAGATTCTCTCCGGTTTCGAGTGGCTAACAGAAGTGGAAGATGCTGCCAGTCTTGCTTGCAAGATGAAAGCAGAATTGACCTCTGGTACAGAGCCAAGTGGAGGTTCTGAACCAGAGTCTCAGACGGTTCTGTGACCGTGTAGGCTGCAAATTCCTCCACTTGCGCCAAAGGTTGGTTGGGTTTCGGGTTCTGCTGAATACGTCAGGTGTCCACTACAGTGCTCATGGTGATGATACAAAGCAGAGCAATGGCAATGATAAATAAAGCCAACACTGCATTATATCTGCAACATCTACTGAAGCCGACATTTCGTCAGGAAGGAATCGAAGGCATTTCACAGACTGATAAAGAAATTCGAGATGAAATAAACGGTTCTGTAAGATGAGTCGGTGGAATATGTAGTGCCGGCCGGAGTGGCCGAGCGGTTCTAGGCGCTTCAGTCTGGAACCGCGCGACCGCTACGGTCGCAGGTTCGAATCCTGCCTCGGGCATGGATGTGTGTGATGTACTTAGGTTAGTTAGGTTTCGGTAGTTCTAAGTTCTAGGGGACTGATGACCTCAGAAGTCCCATAGTGCTCAGAGCCATTTGAACCATTTTTTTGAATATGTAGTGTAGTATACGCTCGACTGTACATAAAGAGTAAAATTGTAAGGATACGTCTTTAACAGGTGACATTGATACTGAAACAGATGTCAAGCCATGTAGTTTCTCATCCTTTTCTGACAGGGAACCACAAATACTGTCTTCAACGTAACGTAATGAAGGACAATAGCTGCCCAAGCAGCGTGTACCGAGCATAGTTACAGATATGGAAGATCATTCGCAGCATAAAAAAAATGAACAGATTTCAAATAAGTCCGCAGCAAAATGAAAGTGTAGTACATAAGAAACACTACCGATATTCAAGGGGGAATAAGACGCACTTGTCACAAAAACTGGTGTTTGCACGTTTCAGCAATGCTCGATACAGTCTACAGGATGCGCATGATAGTGCCCTACTAGGCTGTGGACATCAAACTGCACGCGATATATATTACAGTGATTTCAAAGGAAGCAGTGGATGATTGCATAACTTCAAACATTGCTACCGAACTGGGAGAGATAAGATTATGAAATTTCAAACAAAGCGTCAACATGTTGTTGTACATATAATGCAAAGTTTGCTTTATTTATCATTTCCATTGCTCAGCTCTATATGAAGAGTACGAGCACTGTTGTGAGTGACTCGCCGACTGAGCTGTTGAGCTACGCTCCATAGCCGTATGCTGTGCTCACCATCAGTTACGTCAAACTGGGCAATCGGCCAGAAAATTCGTAATGAATTTGGTTTCAACTCCGACCAATCGGGATTTGAAGAAGGAACACATATATATGATCCTTGGAAATTAGAGGTATCAAGAGAGTTGTTTGAAAATCAACTAATAACGATACCTCAACGCATTCGTATATAATTATGGCAACTGTCAATCTGGATGGTGAATTGAGTGGAAACTTGTCTGTTGTGCTGAGAGAGGTTGGGCGTGCTCTTCCCTACGATTCTTTTTCGATTTAGTGATCTTAAAAAGACAGTAGGTAATACTTGCAAGTACAGTAGGTAATATTTACGTCACAACAAACAACAGTGGGAAAAAGGGCATAAGACAACTACAACTATGGTATTAACACTGCAATTGGGCAATATCTGTTCAAAATAACTTCCTTTTGCTGATCAGTCTATCAAAGTCAAACTCCCTTCAGAGCAAACTTCCCTCCTGAAAAATGTGTGTCATTGAAATCCATACCACCTGGAAACAACAAATTCAGCCTCTCGATGTTTTGTTTCTCCGCGCCTATAGAACATAGGCTATTATCACATTATGTGTAGCTACATCCTGAAGGACAGCCAGTCTCACGATAATCTCCACGAGAGACCGTTTCGCTTTTAGTTGCTTGTCATCAAATTCTATTAGTTATCATCACCCCATTACACCAAGGTAATCCTATACGCATTCTTTAAGAGTTAATTCCTAAGTGAACATCCTGTACGATTTGTAACGCCCAAGGAGTTTTCCTTCGATCTTCATGTTGCGAAACTTTTCGATAGCTGTGGCACGCCATTTTTCAATCGGTGTTCATGGTGCAAGTCAAGGGTTTATTTCGAGCATTTCTTGAACGTCGACAGTGTCCTTTGGTGAAGTGTAATACATGCACCCCTTAAAAGAATTATCTCTGCACCTCATTCACGCTTATTTTCTGTCGCCCTGCACGTGCTGAGTCATTAGCAGCTAATTTTTTCGTGTCGTAATTGTTAACACTCTGTGTAGAAATAGTTATTCATATTGTCGGTCTCACTTACGTACGAGTGATGGTGTATGCTCTCGGCAGATTAGGGCACCAATTGTGGTGAAACCATTTTGGATGGCTGTGAGAGGGTCTCAGCGTAACGCGCCGTTCCTAACAGGATATTTACGTTTGACACACGTGTGTAGCATTTAGAGGTTTAGTCCTCGAAAGTGTATTGCCGATGCTTGGTTCGCAGCACATTGAAATCTGAGTTGCACAGTACGATGGAAATCGTGATTCCACTTCTCTGTAAGTTATTGTAGTGTTCGTGTAGTGACTGCAGCCAAATGCAATTAAAACTGCACAGAAAAAAATTGTGGTAAGATCCTTTGGGAGCAAACTGCTGAAGTCATCGGCCCCTAATCTTACACACTACTTAATCTAAATTAAACTAACTTACACTAAGGACAACACACACACCAATGCCCGAGGGAGTACTCGATCATACCGCCGACGGGGGGGGGGGGGGGGGGCGGTGCGAACTGTGACAAGGCGCCAAAGACCGCGCGTCTACCCAGCGCGGTAAAACTGCACGTTATACGCTCCACAGTATGCCCCTAGAAGTTCGAAGGATGTTTTTAATTGTTTTCTCTGCCTTCACATGGCTTAGTTACTTGCTTATGAAACGCGAAGGTATTAGCCAGCTTCGGTCATGTGCCATCTGCAGCAAATTGTTTCCTGCTGCCAACACCGACAACCTGTCGTCAGAGTGGAATATTAGTTAGTTTGTTGGGCGTATGTGCTCCTGGTCTACTATATACTACCTGTCGGGAATAGGTTTAAGGTCCGTTTTGAGTGGTTCTGATCCAAACTGTGATCGGTGATTAGACATACATGAGTCGTGTGTGATATGGTATTTCAACTGCGTGAATGATTAGTGGCTTGTAGTTCATCTGTCTGCCATTATGTACTAGACGTTGTTTTGAGATATTTTGTGATATCTTTTTCAAATATTAGTGATTCCTCATCTTAGTAGTTTGATACAAGTAGTGAATTTATTCACGAAGAAGTAACCTATGCATAACATTTGAGAGAAACAGCTAGAAAGCTTAGCGTGTTTTCTATGTGGAACCTAGAACCAGAAAATGAATAATGGGGGCACCACTGTGCGTTAGATGGTCACACGTGATGGTGTTCGACATGTTGTTGGTGAAATCTGTATCCCACACAGTATTAAATTTAGCTTCCTGCGTGTTACTTTTCTTTTTTTTTGGTTTGTTACGATCTACTTGATTGCTTGGTTATTGGTCGAACGTAGGCGTGCTTAGCTGTGTCGCCGCCTCGTATTCCTCTGTTCTTGTCTTGTGTGTTCCTGTTGCGAATTTGAGGTTACTTGTCTGTCGATCAGCTTCTGGCTTCGGTACTGCTGTTTCGTGTTTTGGCTAGTTTAAGGAATAAGGTTCTTATGTTAACAGAATCTTCCGTCGGTTCTTGGTAGAACAACATTATAATAAATGAAAGGCACCAGTTTGCTTTTGTTCTACAATATTAATTTCACTGTTAACCGGTTTTCGACTTACGAGGCCATCTTCAGACATTTAAATGTCTGAAGATGGCCTTTTAAGCCGAAAACCGGTTAACAATAAATGTAGTATTGTAGAACAAAAGCAAACTGGTGCTTTTCATTTATTAATATGGTTCTTGTTTGTCCGTGCCGGTTATTTCATGGACTTGTCCACGATTTACCCCCTTGTGTTAGGTAAGGAACAACGGAAGTGAGTTTGTTGTCGACGTGGTGTATTGAGCTACCCGCTTTACACTGAATACCTAGTTTAACCTACGACTAGTCCTGATTTGGTAAGCCATTTTCATTCTCAGGGCCTACTAGCAAAGTTGTAATTGACGTCGTGCTGTTTAAAGTTAAACTGTTAACGCTCTACCGTAGGTAGTTTTGGGTGTAACTTACAGCGACCGCTTCTTTAGCTTTATAACCAACTTGACACATGCAAAAAAGTTAAGTATGTAACTCGTTGACCGTAAATCCTGATTTCTTAAAACTGTGTATGTTGCGTTCACGTTTAGAATTTACTGTCTTGGAGTTTTATTTAATCCCTTTCTGGTTGAGGTTTGACGTGATTTTAAATGTTGTCAGTCAGTGGTGGTGCTGCTTGAAGTAAGATCTGGTAGCTTATTCGAAGCTCTCTTTCAGAGCTAGAGTGCTTCCGTTTGTCTTGGGTCTTACGCTCTCAACATTCAAGTGGTGGGCGTCGTAGTTGTCAACGATGCTGTTCCATGTGGGTCTGACTCTTTGTTCGGCACCCGGCTCACTCCAAGGACTTCCGGTGTTCCTACTTGGCGTCTCTATCAGGGACTCAGTGATGAAATATCACAAAAAAGTAAGGGAAAAGAAAACAAAACTGTCAGCCAACCGACCTTCAGTCACTCACAACCCAGAGGTCCCCTCCTGCCGTTTCAGTATCGAAACATAAAAAATATGTTATTTATCGCAATAAATTACAGACCTGCTACAAAAAGTAGAATACAGATTTAGCTTACCAAATAGCACGTCGTAATGTCAGTCATGGAAAGCTATGGATACACTGTATGTCAACATTCTTAACCAAGAAGAAAGTGAAAACTGTTATCAACGAAATAGGTTGGAACTAAGTGGACTAAACCCATAAGTGGTGATAGATACGCGGTGCACGCAGTATTAGTTTCTTCACAAATAATTTTTTCACCACTACATCGTACAAAACGTTTCCCATCAATAAATAATACATGACAAATCACTTTACAATGCTCTAAAAATGTATTTTTCGCAAAACGATGGGATAACATGCTGGGTGACGCTAGGGTAAAACGAAGCAAATTATCTCTTAATACGTGTAATTTTTAAGTATTTACAGTATATAAAATAATATCATCAGTAAAAGTACGTAAGTTCCGTTACATAATATTTTAGAGAATATTGAAATATCGGTCGTAGAATACAGCAAAATTTTCAAAGAACAGGCTGCGTCCATGCATAGCCGTCATCAGTAACACGAAGTTCGGTGACTCAGGGAACGAATTCATAAGAGTCAGAAGGAAAACTTCAAATAAATGGCGAAGAGAAAACATTGAAAATGTCATGTATAAATATCGTAAAAGGTATAATGTGATCATCACGACTGCCTTATCTAATTAAGGCCCGTCAACCAAAAACCTTCAGTTGACAAAACAGCATCCCGAATTACAATTATAAAAGGGTGACTTTGAAAATAATTTAAAAAATTTGGTTTAGATATCTAAAAGCGCATCACATAACAGCTTGGTCTCATATTTTCGTGCAAATTGTTGGAGATGCCATCCATAAGGTCCCCGCATAGGCCATTTGAAGTGGCTACCGTTCAGCTCTGATGTCGGAGTAGCGGTCCAACGAGTATTTATCTTCCTTTTAATGAGAGGCGTCAATCACCATATGAAATTTGGTATTATTCCTGTTGTATTAATCAAACCTTTTTCAAAATTTGTGTGATAGGTAATCATTAGATTTACATTAGTTGGCCGGCCGAAGTGGCCGTGCGGTTAAAGGCGCTGCAGTCTGGAACCGCAAGACCGCTACGTTCGCAGGTTCGAATCCTGCCTCGGGCATGGATGTTTGTGATGTCCTTAGGTTAGTTAGGTTTAACTAGTTCTAAGTTCTAGGGGACTAATGACCTCAGCAGTTGAGTCCCATAGTGCTCAGAGCCATTTGAACCATTTTTTTACATTAGTTATTCTTATAGACTTTCGTGAAGATCTTTTATGAAGGGTAACCAGACAAAACTAACCACGAAGGAAATCAGAGTTGATGAAGAATTCTATAGGGAGTTTTTGGAACATTTATTGGGATTTTGATGACCACTGGAATGCATGAATGTAATGACCTCAAATCTTGGCCGTATTAAGCCGGTAGCCATAGTTAATAAGTTGGGTCATACAATAGCGGATAAATTAATTTCAGTATGTGACGCTCCACATGGGATAACCGAAATGTCCAAGGTGCGTGATGTGAATGGCTCATTACCTTTCGAAAGAATTACAAGCACTTGATATGACAAAATCACCTCTGACTGAGACCATCTCAAGTTTATCACTTAACCGAACTGCCCATTACAGTGCACCCACGCTACCCTTTGTCATTACTTGCTAGAGGGCCCAATAAGCTAAAGCGTGCCATGTACGCATTTAATGTCCTCAATAACTATCATGATCCGCTGGCATTGTCGATCTGCTCATTTACACACTTCTACATTGTATCCGCACTTTACTGTATCAACCGTCATCATCTCTGACGCGGACACTCCGTCAAAGAGCTATCACAGTCGGGAAAACAAATGAAAAAAAATTGTTTGAATCAAAACCTCTTTAATATGACATGTCTCTTAAACGGGATAAATTAATTTCTCCTAACTCCATACAGATTACTAGACGCATACAGATAGCCCTAAATATTTGTGCATGTAAATTTTTAATAGCTATTAAAATACCCATAAGATTTAAAACGAAAGACATAGAGCGCAAGCAATAGATAATATTAAGCAGGTGAACTGTCATGTATCAGTTATGTACCTCATATATCCCACGTTTTTCATTTTAAATTCAATATCCTTTTTAAACCTATTAAAAATTCACAGACATATATCGAGACTACCTTTATGGTGTTAGGCATCTGTATGAGCCTAAGAGAGATTAATTTATACGTTTTAGACCGTTTAAAAATGTGTTATATTAAAAACTTTGTTAGTTAAATAATCATTTTCAGTTCCTTAGCCTTGTTTGTGTTTAAAGTTTTCAATCGATTTCAAACATTTTTATGGGATTACAACAGAGACGTGCGAATTCCAGAACTATTGCAGTTTCTCTTCAACTGAATCAACCAAACATTGCTTCCTCCTGCGATAACTTCACGAGAAAAACATGAAGGTAAAATTTAGACAGAATCGAACTCCCACGTGGACCTACCGGCAACCGTTCTTAGCAGGAAACACTCGTGAGTGGAAAAGGAAAAGCGAGAAATAGCAGTGGAACAGGAAGTACTGTCCGCCACACACCAGACACGAAAGCGGGTTGATACTACACTGTCATGGAGTTCTGAGCTATGTTGAAAGTTTAAAGTCTCTAACTCAACGGGGAATGATGGTGGTAAATAAAGTATCCTTCGGCACGCATCAGGCCAGAAAGCGAGTTAATATTGCGTTCGGAGAAATTTTGAACGTTTAAAGTTTCTGACACATTCGTATGTAAGTTTAAAGTAAGTTTCAAAATTTTTATTGAAGGAACAGACAAGAAAGAGACGAAGTACCAACGTGCTAATAATCGCTGTTGCGCTGAATTTTTTATGTTTGTTTCAGCGTTATAATTAAAGAAAACAATTTACAATTTTTTTTAGGAATATTACATTTAACTTAAAACCAGTAAACGAGTCCAAAGATTCAGAACGCGAACATTCTCTGAAAATATACGTTTTAATTTAATAGTAATGGCACTGGGAAATTTCTTCTGAAAGAAAAAGTTTTCCAACCATCTTACGCCATATTTAGCAGATAGCTCCGTATGTTCCGTAAGTACTAGTTTCTTGTGCATACTCGTTAAATAAATCGCTGCTTCTGAACAAATAAATCGAATTTCCTCCTTATGACAGGTATCTGCTACAAGGTTGTCTCTATGTCGTTCAAAATTCGGTTCCACGATATTCAACACGAAATGCCGCTAAATTAATTTAAACGAGAACAGTTATTAGTCGGTTTTCAAAATATGACGATACAATTTGGAATTAGTAGAATAATCTGTCTGTGATGAAAGTAACATAATTTGTGTGAAGCCGTGTAGATATTAGGAACTGTTTGGTGCAACCAAATGAAGTGTTCTGCGTCCAAAATAACTTTTTTATGCGATATATGTTATAGATATTAAAAGTCACTAGTCATCTCGAGTACAGAATTCTATCTATATTGAAAGTGAGCTTTGTGAGTACCGAAAAATGCTCTTTCAGTGACAACGGCAAGTAGGAATTATAGATTATTACTCGTAGATAGTTTATGTATCTGAAAATACGTTCAAGTAGCTGCCTTCCATCAGTGCTTGTTGCTGTCGTAAATAATTGACTATATATTATGGCAAGAGAACTGTCTTAATGACATAGATACTGCAATATTGCTGTAAAATATTTTTATTTAGATAGCTGCCTGAAACCACCATCGCCTAAAATACATAAACAATAGGAATTACATCCGACAGGTTCTTTTTGTTTTTCGAGGTTTAATTCATTTGCTACGTGATAGCCTGCGTAAGCAACTTGAGCTCATGATTACATTTTAAATAACTTATTTGGCTGTTAGCGAAACGGTGCAAAACAGTTCCCGTCTTTAAATTAAAGTTAAAAATATCTATTAACGTATAGTTAATTGCAACAGTTAATGATTGTAAATAGCTAGAGTCAATACGATTTATTAAACTACTAAACAGTTTCAGTTCTGGTTTCGAATCATGATGATTATTTTAAAAAAAAAACATAAGCATATTTGCGGCTGAAAATTGTTGACATGGCAACGCAGACTGGCAGCATATGCACGCAGCGGCTAATATCCAACCAAAGGTAGAAGACCATCCATATCTTACTCTTGTTACTCCTTTCATCACAGTATGTTACGAATACTTTAGATTTCACATCGTAAAATGCTTCGTAAAAATGTCGAAGTACCAACTATACGACATCTCTATCAAAACGTTTGACTTTCGGCTACGCGGCTGTCTACTGCCCAAGCACTAATAGGACAAATTAGTTTGTACTGTCCCAGTATAATTCTTCAGTCACTAATATCCCAACAGTAAGTTCCCTCTCCCGCATCCTAATAACAAACCTCCGGTCGCACCTTTCCTTACTGGCTGTTACCACGTTACCATTGCAACCTAGTTACCATTAGCTGTGGTTTTTACTTTACGTCTCGGAGCCACTCCATCACTAATGGCATACCTTAATACAATATAAAATTTACAATATCTAGCACAATTATCGATTGAAATAAACGGCATCTAATAAAAGTCGCACTGAAACGTACGTTAATTTCATGTTATACAATGCATCAATATTAATCCCTTTCTTATATAATGTTAAGTTGACAGTTTACAACATTGCTGACGTAGCCTTTCCGTAACTAATACATTAAATCATACCAATTAGCAGAATAAAAAATGCTCCTTTCATAACACAAAAAATGTAGTGTAATGCAACTTGTCGAGTAAACTAGCTAGAAGAGATAGCTGCGCTGCAGAAGTCGGGTTAAACAGCAAAAAAGCGCTAATGTGTCAAAATTTTTTGATTTAACTGTCTTTGAAGTTGCCAGATAAGTCGAAAAGCTAATCCCCTTTTCTTATATCCCGGCCCAGGACACATTCGCCATTTTTGTGCTATGACAGGAGAATTTTTCATTCTTATCCCCAACTTCCACTCAATCATAATTTTTAAGTCAGACCGCCATAGCTTGGTTACCAATGTTGCACATTTTTCTGACTCAGGCGGCGCCATATGCGGTACAAACTTTTGATTGTTCTTCGAACCATGTTGCATATATCGTGACAACGTGTAGAACGCTCAGAAAACAATCGTACCATAGTAATTACATGTGAAAGATACACATGGTGTGCGTAATAAACCTCAGAACAACATTAATTTTGCACGTAAAACCCGAATGAAGTTACATTTTCGAAGGAATTGCATAATTTTATTAATCTTTGTTTAGTTGAATTACTTTAAACCGTTTATCCACATTCGTTTAACGTAACAGTGGTTTTTACGTACTACATTTAGGTTGATTTTAGGCGGTCGCATCTCAACAGTGGATACAGATAATTGGACGAAAAAAGTCATTATTAGTTTATCGATCTATTTAACTTTGTGCAAAGCCTGACCCGATTCGAACAAATGAAAACTATAGAAGTTCTGTGCTTCAAAAACCTCCCAGAGAAGCGTGAATTTTACACGTACTTGCACGTAAAATCCGAACAGTGCACATGCAAGTGGTGCCATTAGCTGAGTATTAATTTCCGCCCAGTTAACATCTTTTTGGAAAAGAAGTTAACAGATTTGCCAGCGCCTTCCTCCTCACGTTCTGATTGCCATTAGTTACTTCCTGCAGCACCTCATCACAATAGGTGGCGCTCGCTCTTCTGCAGTTGGGCTGTTCACATACGCGTAATTCCTCCTAGGTCTTTCCTGCATGGTCGCCGCTATACTTACCACTCGAAGCTCCTTCCACTTGGTACTCGCCGCTATGTAACAATGAAGCGGCATGTGTTTCCAAATTTCATTGCTGGAATGTCACAAAGCACTCAAAACAAACGAATCTTTTAATTCTGCTAAATCCCTTCACAGAATTTTCCGACAGACGTTTACTAAACTAACTACCCTTCAAATTGACGGAAACCTTTCCTTTATCAAAACAACTGCACGTGCTATACTGTGATGCCACATATTGTTGTTCTCCAGGTGTGCCCATTTTCCTGTAGCTAACTCTAATTTTACCTTCCTTCATAGCAGGTTTTCTTATTAAACGAACTTTGTCCACAATAGTACTGATTCCACTCAAGGAGGTACGCCGTTCACCAACATATTGCACACTGTCAGCGTCTCTACAATAATAGCGTCCACTTACAGTAAGGAAACTGCCACTCAAAGCATCGCGTGGCACAGCGGTGCAACACTAATATTCGGGTCAGAGAAATTCTGGCCAGGAGCAACTAGTGGTTCATTATACCCACCAATCGAGAACCCCTGTCTTCCTTGGAACTGATTACAAGTGTGCTATTTAGCCGTGGTATGTCTTTGTTATGGCTTACACTTCCACTACACTTCCACTGCAGGCAGTTCAAGGCTTCGCTGCTAAGACTGTCAACTGCAAAGAACTAAAACAAAAAAGTTCCTTCCTTCTCCCCACCCTTCCCATCCCTCGTCTAATATGTAACGATTAAGACGTCCGAACAATAACTTTACAGTTCCAAAAAAGAAAAAAAATCTAAAGCGCATGCTACCGGGTAAACACCGATACTGACCACAGCACTACATTGGACAACCATTTAAACAAATAGCGTACAGTTCATGCTAAGTAGTATTAGCTACACGCCAATGGACAACGAGCTACTTTTACATTCCAGTGACATTGCATCGTTTGAAACTCACCACGTAACGCAGCCGGTATGAATATGTAAATGCGTGATGTAGCGTGTTTAAATGTGCATTTCATCTGATGGGACAGGGGTCAGCGCATGTTATAGCTTCGTTTCATAACGGCATTCATTCTATGGTGTTTCAAATTGACCGGATCAAATGGCTTTCGAATAATGATTTAGAAACAATGGCACACAAACAGAATTTCCTGCAATCCAATTACCGACAGCAAATCTTTTTAGTGTCCATTTAATTGTAGCTACACAGATTACCGATTTATTGTTCCGTTTAAAAGGCTAACGAGAGCTTTATTGGTGTAGCCAGAACATCTAGTCGAAGGGACTCTACTTGAGAGTTAAGTGACGGTAATGAAACTTCCGCACTTTTTTATTTGGCTTTTACAATGTGAAACTGTGGGTTTCCGGCGCCAATAGACTCCCAAGTGCAGAGGAATCCAATGGTGCGACCTTATCGTGTATACAGATTTCGAAAACTTCCCGAATAAGTTCAGCGTTAAGTCCTATCGAACTGTTTGGCTGCATTTCCTCCAGAGGCGCAAACAAACTAGGGAAAGATGCAGATATGACTTTGAGAGCTTCGTGCAAGGAATATCGTCTGCAGGAAATGTTACTACCTTTTCGAGCTTCCGTTGAGTTTTCATTTCACTACCATACAGTAAATGTAAAATCTCCAAAACAATATCGTCCGTTAAGCTGTCAGAGCTGTGCAGATGTCCACGTTTAACCTATGACACTTCTACGTTTTCACTTAAACTGGTGATTACAACTGAATGTTCTTAAACTGCTGAGTGAAACAGAACCTACTGATACAAACGCAACGCAATCTGACTGCAAATAATTAACAAAACAGAACGGCCCCGAATTAGAAGAAATCCTAATAACCTACTGTTTTCATAACTCACTTACCTCACAGAAAATCTTCAATACAGGAACTGCAGCAATAACAGCAAGCAGGAACTACTGGCAGCTAAATAAGAAGATTCTAACTACTATAGGCTCTAACTACTAGGAGGCATATGGTTAGCAAAGGAAAGATTTTGTTGCACAGCAAACAATGTGTTTAGCAGATCTTACCTTAATCATGTGACATCCAGTTCCAAAAATTATAAAGTCGTCACTAATTCCATTACCCAAACATTAGCAAATACATCCATCATCACTTTACAATCCATGTCCAATCAGTATTAAATCTCCATGAAGGACACACATCCAAATTGTCCGCTCGCGCTAACGCTGCTACCCTCCATCACTGCTAACTCTCAACTTACAACTATGAGTCAGTCCAGCCATAGAGTCTGTTAGCAAGGGCGCAGAGTGCTATCAGTGGTATTAATGCAGTCTATAGTGCTGCCAACATACAAACATGTAAACAGCTACTTACATAGCCCACCCCTGCTCCATTCAAAAAATTTTACAAAGTGTTTTGGGCATTGGCCAAGACTAATTAGTTAATTTTTTTTAATATTAACAAAATGAAATAGACCAGATGCACACAAAAGGTTAAGTAAGAAGCTGTAGGTCAATAAAGCATAAATTCTCCTCACAGTCTCTGAAGACAGTTCTAATCATTCACCAGAAGAGAAGTCTATGACAGGTTCATGTACAAAGTCTAACGCAGCAAAAGAAAATGCACACATCAGTAGTGGACCACCATGCTGTCTTGCAGAAGTAATGTTAACGTCCCATGGAAACACAGTGCTGACTCTGGACACGAATAATCCCGTTGAGAAGATGGTTAATGGGTCACAACAGAGCAGAGCCACAGTAGAGTCAGGCGAAGTCTTGAAGAACATTGGGAGCCTTGGTAGGTCACCACAGAGCAGACCAACAGAATCCCTTGTAAAGATTATGGTAGTGATGGGCCATCAAAGGTGCAACCCACTCTAGTTCTAGTAGAGATTATGGTAGTAATGTGCCACCAAAGCTGCAGACCCACTGTAGTCCTTGTAGAGATGGCCAGCAGCCATCCTTTGTCACTGTGCAGGTTCACAATCACAATTGAAGAGTCTTCAGGATAAAGTAGAAAGTCCATCAACCATCGCTTGTGCTCTCACTATTTTTTGTGATATCTCAGAACCAGCAATGCCTTTAACCATTTCCTTACTGATTTCTCAACACGTGTGCAAGCACTAACACAGTCATACAGTTTCTGAGATTTTATACATATACAGTGTACAACAGACAAACGTGTGCAGTAAAATAAATCCCTACTGTGTAGCTAATTTGAATAACTAGTGTCTATACAGTTACAATTTTACAGCATAAGGATACAATTACAAAGTTAAAGAAATCATCACTACAATAAAGAACATAATAATATAAACAACATTTGTAGAAACATAGGCTTTACAAAAAGAATAATAATAAGCATATATACGAGTATTATAAAAATTATTACATAAGTAAATAAATGAAAAATGAGAAAATCCTTAAAAACACTAACTTGAGACATGAGCATTAAAAGAAAACATAACAGACTAAATTATGTGAGAACATCTTACCACGGTAAAGAATGTGGTATAGACACATGGCTTGGATTTCAGGATAACAGTATTTCTCTTCATAGTGAATGCAGTTTAGTATTAGAACATAAAATTCTACCAAATTTATCTTATCAGATAAACACACAGTCACAGGAAGAACACAGGCACACAAGAGTACACACAAACATAGAGGAGTAACAGAACAGGAGAGGACGGAGTCTGTTTTAATTGCAACATTTGGTACTGCAGTACTTGTGGTGAGCATTTTATACCTCTCTTCCATTTTTCTCCTTTCAATAATATCCTTCTTTCTGATACATCTATAACTTTCAGCCAAAACTACTTCCTTTCCAACCAAACTCTCTTACTCCAACATTTGCTCCCAGAAAAAAATCCTGTCTAAGCATGCTATATGTATTCGTACTTATATATGTTTCTTACCTCATCATTTGTTTACATGAAAATCCTACCTAAACCTGTTGTCACTATATCCTAATTATCTATGTTCGTTTCCTCTTTCAAAATAATTATTCCTCATTATACAGTACTCTTTGGACAGACCTTCTCCTTACAGCTTCTCAATGCATTTCTTCCCAACTCAACATAACTCATTTTCTTATGTAGCATACCCTCTCTTCTGCTAACTTAAATCTAGTGAGCTCAGATAAACAAGAGAATGAGGCAATGCAGCAGCACAAAACATTAACACAAACAACAACAACAAAAGTGCAAAATGGCAAAGAAAGCAGCTGCATATCTAAATTGGCAAATAAAATGTTATGTTACAACTAATATAAGGCAATATTCAACATAACTGGCTTAGCACAGTGATACAAGGTAAAATTCAGTGGGACAATGCCTGACAAATAGCAGCAGCAAATGCAATAGCTTATACCTACACATGAGAAAGCACAAGCAGAAAAAAATTTTACAGTAAATACAGCAATGCAGATAAGGGAAATATAAATTTAAACTTACAATAGCATATGTGCATCTAAAACATCAGAAGTCCCATGCGAAATACAATGATTCTAAGTCACATCTTAACACTAAAGTGGTGCACCACAACAACTGTTTCTACCAAAAAAATTAACAAGTCCATGAAAGGAAAATTATCTATGCAGTGCCTATTACTAGTCCCTTCCTTTCCAAGTGCTCCTTTTTTAAGAATGTGGATCATAAAATAATTATTTAATCTATCTGCTGACAGAAAGTGTTCACATTAACATATATATTGAATTTCATTTTGTAAAACTAGTGCTGCAGAACAGCTAGAATCCTGATATCAAATCAAATAAACAAATATGTACAAAGCAAAACGTAAAAACATCATTCAATTGCCATGTGTCTTTCTTAAGTCAGTAAAAATTCTCTCAACTCTCGTAGAGAGACACTTGCCATAATTAGGTGTGTAGACACAAGAATATTTCTCATCATTTTATAAGCATTTCAGTAACTAGCACAAAGTACAAACTCCAAAGTGTAATCATATGTTTAAAAGTAACAGTATGAAACTTCCTGCCAGATTAAAACTGTGTGCCCGACCGAGACTCGAACTCGGGACCTTTGCCTTTCGCGGGCAAGTGCTTTACCATCTGAGCTACCGAAGCACGACTCACGCCCGGTACTCACAGCTTTACTTCTGCCAGTATCTCGTCTCCTACTTTCCAAGAAGTAAAGCTGTGAGCACCGGGCGTGAGTCGTGCTTCGGTAGCTCAGATGGTAGAGCACTTGCCCGCGAAAGGCAAAGGTCCCGAGTTCGAGTCTCGGTCGGGCAAACAGTTTTAATCTGCCAGGAAGTTTCATATCAGCGCACACTCAGCTGCAGAGTGAAAATCTCATTCTGGAAACATCCCCCAGGCTGTGGCTAAGCCATGTCTCCGCTATGTCCTTTCTTTCAGGAGTGCTAGTTCTGCATGGTTCGCAGAAGAGCTTCTGTAAAGTTTGGATGGTAGGAGACGAGATACTGGCAGAAGTAAAGCTGTGAGTACCGGGCGTGAGTCGTGCTTCGGTAGCTCAGATGGTAGAGCACTTGCCCACGAAAGGCAAAGGTCCCGAGTTCCGAGTCTCGGTCGGGCACACAGTTTTAATCTGCCAGGAAGTTTCATATCAGCGCACACTCCGCTGCAGAGTGAAAATCTCATTCTGGAAGTAACAGTATGTCATATTTGTGGTGCATTCTATAAGGAAATATCTATAGCGAGGTCAACAGTCTCTCTTTTCTACAGCTGTGTACGTGCTTGCGGGAGTGTTGTAAGCTTAAAAGTTACCAAAGCTATAGCATTAAAGCTGACAGACAACACAACAATGGGATTTTCCAGGTGGCTAGTGTGCAGCCAGTCACTTTAGAGCATTACGTCAAGGTCACATACACTGAATGTTTACGACAACAGTTTGAGCTACAATGACAGTTTCATACAAAATGAAAAATTTCACAGGCTGAAAAATTACAGTAGAAGTGTAAAGAAACGAAATCTCATCAACAACAGTGTCCAAAAATTTCGTCGGCATTTTGGTACTCATATTCAAATATATACTCACTTTTCATAGCTCTTAAAGTACGATTCTTCGTTTCAAACATTATTTTCCACAAACCAGAATTCTTAACCTCTATTCATTATTCATTGCATCATTACACATATAGATATTCGTCGATACTTCTTCAATATTTCATCATAATAGTCATGTAGCATAATCATATTCCTCATATTACACATCGTCGCCATAATACTCTCATAACACATCAATCAAATCTCAAAATCGGCATAGCTTCTTCCAATAATCTCAAAACCTTGACAAAAATGCTCATTCCAGTAGTGTCATCTACCTCAAATGTACTTCAAAAATCATGATCCCATTCTAAAACATCATTCAAATCTCTCACAGTATCACAGTTGTTCCGAAAATATAGGTGAAAAGTTCACAAAATTCAGACAAGGTATAATTTCATAAATGCAGAGTAATCGAATTGTGTAGTTATTTAGACATGTGTCAGATACGCAGTAAAAAAATAATATCCCTTTCTCTCAGTTAAATGACCAGATAGCTGTGTAATTCTGTGTTAGTGAAATATGGTACCAATGTATTAAAGTGTATAAGCAAATACCATATTAGCTAGGGCTCCTAGCGCTTGCCACATGCATGGTACACAAAGTAGGCATACCCCCTGGGCAATAATGTAGTTAAACCTCAGATGTTATAGATTAAAACTGCGGAATAAATGTATCACCGAAAACCACCTCTCTGTCATTGTAGTTCAAAAATATTTCAAAAAGTTTTCCAAGCACAAAAATTAATCACTCACATGTGTGTCATGTACTGATAAACTATGCTTCTCTGTCGTTGATTAACAGTAAAAATGTGCCAGGTGTCGTAGTTATCATCGTTCATAAGCCAAGCTCTCCAAAATTCAATTTACTTACCTGTACAATAGTAAAGTGCTTTCTGTATAAATGTCATAGTCATTACATTCATTGCCATGACTTTGAAACTAGTCTACTGTAACGTATTGCTGTTTTACGAAAATAACTCTCTCATTGTAGCCATGCAACAAAAGTCATTACCAAAACATGTTTTACTTTCCAGAAGAATGCAGAAAAACTGTGCAGACATGAAACAAATTCAGCGCAAAAGCAAAAATTAAAATTGCGACACTCATTAGTAGCATCGTAATATAATCATGCACCAAAGAAGCCAAATACCATGTCATCTGTGATCCCTCAGAAAGTATTTTAATTAAAAATGTTTTCCAAGTAAACCAAAATGTAGCCTTAAAACCCTCATTGGCAGTGTATATTCCTAATATGCGAACCTTATATTCGTTACGTAATCGCGTAACTAACAAGCGGAAATTTACACACAATAAGACTGTGTCGTCTGCTCCCTCTCGTAAAATTACTGTCTTAATAGGTCCATAGGTTCTTTACTGGGTAGTTAACTTCAAAACATCGAGGCATGGTAAATGTGACAAAGCGTAAAATGAACGACTAGGTCAGGAAGCAAATTATTTCTCAAAACGGTTTTACATGAGAAATGTGATGTAATCCTTTACCTTTCTTAGTATGCAGAGTTTCAACTTCAACACAATTATCATGCGGTATACGTCGAATCCTGTAAGGTCCACTGTAAATCGGAAATAATTTGTAACTCAAATGTTTCTTCTTATATGACAGAGAATGGGATTTAATGAGATCTTTCTGGCCAATAAGTAGTTTTTTTGCATTTGTATTACCGTGTAGTTTTCTCCTTTTGTCTGCAGCAGAATTTATACTTTTGATAGCCAAATCAATTAGGTCTTTCTGTCGAAGTTTACGTGTATTCGGAAAAGGTACCAGCTCTCTGATTCTGTTCAGTGGTTCCTCGCTCTTCCGAACAAGAATAGGTGGTAAAGCAGTGGAGTCATGAGGTATTTCATTCAGTACGTTTTGAAATAAGTGTAAGTATCAATCCCAATTCTGATGCTTCCTGCGACAATAAAGTCGGCAAAGTGTATTAATTTCTTTCTTAATGCATTCAGACAGGTCTGATTTTACATTTACGAAGCATGTGTAACCAAACAGCAGATCTGCACTGTGGCCTGTTATCTGAAATGACCTCGGCAACGTGTCGAACTTCACGTAAGAAATTTTTAACAACGGCGTTCAACAGCGAAGAGAACGTACGAAAATCCATTCGATGTTCTAACAAGGGGTCCCAGTAGATCAACAGCAGCTAATTCTTTTAATCTACTTGGAATAACAGGAAACAATGGAACACGATGTGAGATGGTAGATGGTTTGGCTGTTTGACTAAGTTTACAAATAGACAAGACTCTCCTAATTCCCTTTTCCATGTTGTTAAAGTAACAGGTCGTCCGAAGAATATGATAACACTTTCGTGGACCAAAATGTGCGTAGCCGAAATAAATGTATCAGATAAGCTTTTTAACAAAATCGTCATTAATACAGACTACCCATATCTTGTCATCAGCAGTGCAGCCGTGGAAGAGTATATTGTTTATAACCAGACAATGATGACGAACCTGTGTGTGTGTCTCTTCATGCCGTTTACTTTTGATATCTTTCCAAATCGGGTCCTTATCTTGTTCATAAGCAATGTCGTATAAAGATGCAGTGACGCAGTTTCAAAAGCTACTTTTTGATTGAAAGGAATAGTGAAATTTTTCTCAAGGTTAGCTTTTGTATTGCTTTTCTAATGGCAGCGGGTGCACGTGAAAGTGCGTCCGCAACATGTTTTCCGTGCCAGGAAAGTAGATTTATGTGAAGCGGAATTCTTGCAGAAACAATGCCTGACGTTTCAACCTGCCATGATTTCATTTTGATGACATAATAAATTTTAATGCTAGTGTTTGCCAGAAAGAAAGAAACGAAACCTGTCGAATGCCCAAACGATAGCTAAAGTTTCCAATTCAGTGACGGAATAATTTTTTCAGATTTTGTTAGTAAGCAGCTAGCAAAAGTGATGGTTATCTGAACAGTAATGTCATTTTCTAGGGCTCCTTGAAATAAATGGGCACCAAGACCAACTTTAGAGGAATCTGTGCTAAGACAGAAATCTTGTGACATACCTGGATGAGCTAAGATTGGCGTTTAAAGTAGCGCCTCATTCAAAGAGTCAAATTCCAATTGTGCCTGTTCGTCCCAGATCCAAATAGCGTTTTTTCCAGTAAGAGAACATTGTTTTGGTGTTATTAGAATTTGCATATTCAGGACTCGACGGTAGAAATTCACAAGAACTAGAAAACTACGAACTTGCTTCTTTGTGGATGGAACAGGAATAGCTCTGATTGCTTCCTAAATTCCAGGATCCTGGAGAATGCCCCCAGAAGAAATAATGTGACCCAAAAGCTTCACCTTTGTCCTAAAGAATTCAGGTTTTTCCAAGTTAACTGTAATTCCAGATTCAGCAAAAGCACGTAACAAGCTTTTGAGGATACAGTTATGTTGTTCCCAATAGGGTTCTGCTATTAAAATGTCGTCCATGTATGAGGCGATGTCTTGTTTTAAAAACTCATGTAATATGGATATTAGCCCACGAATGAATGCTGCCGAAGGAATGTTCAAACCAAAAAGAAGTTTCTGAAATGGAAACAAACACCGAAACAAAGAAAAGCCCTATATTTTCTTATTCTGGATGATGTGCAATTTGATAAAAGCTGGATCTGAAATCAATAGAAGACAACACATATAGGCCATTGAAATTTTGAAGTTCTTCGAACGTCTGCGGCCCGTCTGTTTCAGGATTGATAATGGTATTTATTTGTGTGGAAACTAAGACAAGCATGATCGATCCGTTTTTCTTCTCAATGACATGTCATCGATTATTGTATGAGCTTACTACGGGTCCAATAATACCCTCGTCGAGCATAGATTGTATTTCCCTTCCAACACGGCCCCTACTACGTGCCGGAATTATGTATGGTCTGACGCAAAACTTAGTATGCTCACGAACACGAAATTGGTATTGAAATCTCTAATTGTTCCTGTTTTGTGAGTGAAAACTGTGGAATGTGCTTGTAAAATGTCAAAAAGTCCTGCTTATCAGTATCATTACAGTTCTCAATTTTCTGAATTTTTTCTGAATTAAACTGTTAGTATCTAACACGTCATCAATGTCATCCCTATCAGTACTTGCAAACTGATTATTAGTGTCAAATTCCGTCGGAAATTCCAAACTATGAACTAATAAAAGGTAAAGCTGATTGATTTCCTCGTCATGGTTTGAAAGCCAATCTTCAAATTTCATAGATATTGACTTAACTTCTTTCTCTAAACTTATTTCAGCACCATAAATGTTTAAAATTGCTTTATACTCATTCAAAAAATCTACATCCAAAATTATCTCCGTCGGTAGCAATGGAACAATAAGAAAATTCGTAGTAAATCTATGGATTTGACAAAAGAGTTTTAAGATAGTTTGTTGACGTACGTCTACACTTCTTCAAAAAATTGCGCCTTGTAATTTAATCTTACGTACAGTAGGTGTGGGGCAATCGTTCGATTTGTTTCATTTACTGAAAGCTGTTTCACTAAATTACTGAAACAGGAATGCCAGAGTTAAGTACTGCTGTATATTTTATGTCATTTGCTGTGATGTGAATAACAGGATATGCAATGTTGTTCTGTTTCATGTCATGTTCCTGGAGTATAATGCCACAAATGTCTTCCATTTTTACGTAATTATTAGTCACGGCAGCTATGTCGTCTACTTTATAGGTACGTTTGTCTCTTTGTTGTCGCGCGTGGTTACTGGGATTTGGAGGTCTAATTTCTACAATTTCAGCTTGACGAGAGGGCCCTGCCCTATTTGTATCACGCCAGTTCTGATTAAATTCTGGTCTGTCGTCATAAATACAGCACCTGTCGTCATGTCGGTAATTTCTGGAATTTCTTTCATGTCGATCGAGTGGTGGAGAATTTCTCCCGGAATCGTAATTACGAGGTGGACCATTTCGTCTGAAGTCAATTTGTCTCCCTTGATAATAAGTATTCTGGTTCCCATATTGTCTACTTCTACAGTTATGCCTCTCATAGTCATTACCACGGGGATATGATCTTTCTCTGTAACTATTATTATTCTGACAGTGGTTGTCATACGTGTGACCCTGCTTTGCTCACAACTTGCGTTATAACAATAGCCTCGTGGTGTCCAGTTACTATTTCTGTCGTCACGGAACTGTGATGGATGTGACCTGTAATTGTTGTTTTCTTGTTTTTGCATCATGCGATTGTCAGTGTCGATTTCCAGTTCTTGGAAAATTCCCTGAAAAGCTTCGAAGTCGTCTTTACTATGTCCTGCCAAAATAATGTCTTAAATGTTGAGGCAACTTAATTAAGCAAGTGTGAGTAAGTTCCGAGGGACCGTACGGGTTTGACCAATACTGGTATCTGTGCAACATAATTTCAAAATATTTTACAGGGCTGGAAAATTCAGACTTTTCGAAATGTTTCATCATTATAAAATTGTGTTTTACTCGATCTTGAGTGGCCTGAGACCAATATTCAGAAACGAAGGCATCATAAAAATCTCCTTCACTGTGACAGTCACGAATAACCGATCGCATTCATACCACCAGTTCATTTTCTAAATAGCCACATATAAACTCTAATCTGTGCTCTGATGACCAATTATTAGGAAAACAATTATGAAATTGATGAAGCAAAGCCTGTAGAAGTATGTCATTACTGGAATTCTAAAAATGTTTTAAATTTACGCGTTGTGATAAAGAGTTTATAGTGAAAGTTATTGTGACGCCGAGTCGCAAATCGGTCATTCTTACGTCGTGTCGGCGGTTCCATGTCAAGGATCGATGCACCTTGCCACCTCCTTTCAAAATATCCGAAAATCTCCTGCGTTATTAGTGTCTGACTTTTCCCTATTTCAAAATCCCTTTTCCCGTGTCAGAGCTCGAGTATCTTCTTAAATACGTAGTTCTTGTATCACATGTGCGAATTGATCTTGTACTTCCCGCATTTCTCTTTTGTGGTGCGTATTAATTTGATTCTGACTTTGCTTAAATTTCCTAATTTCCTTGTATTCCTCTGTGTCAGTAAGGTCTAGAGGTCTAGTATCATTCAAATCATCCCCCACCTTCGTATTTAAATTTTTTAACTGACCCGAAAGTTCGGCTACGTTTTCCTATACTGTGCTATACTGTGCTGATTTCCTCAGTGTGTTTTTCTGAACGAAGTTTTAGTGTCCGTTTTTTTTTGTCGTAATGGTATCTACTGTGTCCTTTAAGTTTTCTTGATTTTTTTAAGTTGCGCAACAGTATCTGTCAATTTTAGTCTCCAAGGTGTCGTAATGCGTTTTCATGTCGCGAAAAAATAGGTTGTAAATGCTCACAAATTTGTGTTTTTACATTTTCACAAATTTCTTGACACTTCGAATCGATTTTAAGTAGCTCAGCAGTTAAATCTTTACGTGTTTGTTCAAGCGTTCGTTCAATTATATTTAACTTTTGAAGCTGTTGCTTAGTTTGTTTCTGATTAACTTTTGAAGCTGTTGCCCCTGTTATTGCTTCTGATTTTGAATTAATTGCAATAGCAATGCATTAGTGACTGAAACACGTTCCTTTGTGCTTTTCGACAACGTATCTGCATCGTCTAAAGCAGAGAGTGAGTCTCGACTTAATTGAGGAAAGGGTGATGATGCAAAACTTGAATCTACGGTATGAATATGAATATGAAGATGGTCTCTGTTCTGTCGGATATGTCCGAAAGAATGGATACCAATTTCGAACATGCAGCTTTCGAAGAATGAATTTATAATGAAATCCAGACCTTTACCTGCTTACAGGCGATGGTAAATATCACCGGGGACAGTCGAAAATCTGTGTCCCGACCGGGACTCGAGCCCGGGATCTCATGCTTACGTGGCAGACGCTATATCCGTCTGAGCCACTTTCTTTATAAAATCGTTTATCAAAGAAACAATGTTACACGTTCCAAATACATACTAAGGACATATAATAACCATGTACACGTGTTATACATGAAATGATTTAAACAAAAACAGTTTGATCATTGCAATTATGCTTATGTTAAAGAAATACAACAGAACATTGTGTTACTGACTAAATTACCAGAAACAATTAAGTTAAACATCAAGAAAAGTTTTTTTTAAAGACATTCAGACTTCAAACATGAAGAAATAAAATCTGCACTTTGAATTATGTGTGCTCCAGTCTTTATGGAAGCATAAATAACTGTCTATGAAGGATATCAGCAAGTTTGTATGATAATTTTTAATATATTAATGTACCCAAGGAAATCGTCACTGTGAGAGACAGGGTAAGGGTAGAAATTGATCTTTAGCCTTCTCAGCTTAGTGAGAATAGCTATGAGCATTTCACACAAATGTATGGAGGTCACCCAATAGAGAAAATGGAAGATTTATGCCCATCGCACATAAAAACAATTTAATAATCATATTAGACTATTTCTGAAATACTTGAGAATGGCGAAAAGCAGATATTATAACGTTCACTTGCCTTCCTACTACACTTTCTGGACATTAATTGAATGATAAGTATCTGAAGGGATCAGTCCTATATAATAAGTCTTTCACTGCAAAACTGACTTCCACGTCACAGTGCAAAAATTAACAAGGCAATGTGCCAGCCACTGAGTATTACATTATATCATATAGAATGTTACGGCTTTAACCGACCAATAAGGACGTTTCCATGAAAACTATCAATTTCCAGCTTTCTAATATAAACCAATAATGCAACTTTAATGTTTTGTGTTTTGATACTATCAGACACATAATCTGACGGTCACATAAGTTCTGTACATTAGCTCATAAAATTTCAAAAACTACTCTCTGAAGTAGAAAAAGCACACACAAAATATATACAGTAAAATTTTAAATAATATCCTTACGGTAATTACAATACATCACTGTCAACACAGTCTATCTTTATATTAACCAATGCCCATTTTTTCAAATATAACTTTTAACATATTACCGAATTATTTCTTTTGATTCGAATACCTACTAATTTTGTGGAATTCACACAGCATGTATACCTTGAACTCTGTGGTGCTGTCGGATCCTAATTTGTTAAGGACGTAAATAACAAAATTTCCCAGCAACCAGTACACAGCGTTATATTTTACCTCTGGGAAATAGCGTGCTTCAGGTCTGTGTATCAGTGACAGCGAGTTATACTCAGGGGATGTCCTTGTAATCAGAGCCATTTGGTCCCGGATCCACTTCCAACTGTTTATGTGACCACTGCAAGGATATCTATGAATTATTGTGTCAACTAGATGGCATTGTTGAGATAAATTTGTTTCACAGAGTCCGATTGCGTGCAGTCTTTCGCTGGTGCTAACTATGTTGTTAACTGTCTTGTACCATGACCTTTTTATATTAGACGTGGGCACATTGGAACTAATGTTAATCCAAATCTCAGTCCACTCAATGTTTGGAAAATGTCGTTCTATTTTGTTCCTTCCTTCGCTTTTCTTTCGTTCCCGCATTATGGCTCTTGTTGTTAAGTAACGTGACTGCCTGAGTTCGACACTTACATAACTAAACTCAGCATAGAAAATCCTCACATGCTGTAAACGACTGTTGATATTCTGCCCACGAATCGGGGGAAACAGCCTTCGAGGTTTAATGATCTCGAAAAGCTGGGTGATTATGCTTTCTCGCGAGTCTCTTATTAAATTAACTTACCTTTCGATAAAAAGTGCAAAGGCTTTATCCGTTATATCAGTTAAGACTAGTCCACCATTTTTAGGGACTAAGGTGGATACTTTAGCAGGTATTCTCAACACTTCACCTCTCCGCAAAAAGTTGGTGATTTTGGAGATTATTCTCCTCGCAATCATTCTCGGTTTTGGAAACAGCTGGGCAGTATGATAAGCTTTAGCAAGGATGCATGAGTTGATATACTTTGTTGTTAGAACTTGGCTCATATATAGAGTTATATTCTCTATAATGGCTCCTTGCACTTTAAATGCTGCAACTTTCCAATTTAAAGCCGTCATATTTATAGGGCATGCTGTCAGGGTGATCCCAAGTGTTTTATGTTGTCGGACTAATTTCTTCCCACTCGACGTTGATGTTATCAAAACCTCTGAGATTTAACATCTTACTTTTTTTCGTTTACATTGGCTCCAGATGCTCTACAGTACGAATCAGTCTCTGTTGCTAGCGTGGTTACCTCGTCATTATTCCTTATAATGACCCCTATATCGCCAGCATTGGCTCTTATAACTGTGTTATGTCCTGATAATGTTAAGCCTTTTAATCTAGCATGGACATGTCGGAGGAAAGGTTCCAGCGAAATGGCGGAGAGCGACATGGACAGAGGACTTCCTTGAAGAACACATCGTTGTATTTGCATCGGCCTGGATTGTTGACAATTCACCGCTATTTTAGCATTTATTCCAGTTGCTATGTTCTTAATCAACAGTATGACCTTATCGTTGAAACCTATTTTCGTCAATGTCTGTAGAAGATATTCATCATTTACTACATCGAAAGCTTTATAATAATCTAAAAAGAACACAGCACACTTTATGTTTGTTACAGAAGTTGAGGCAGGTATATTCCTGAATTGTATTAGATTTTGAAAAATGTTTCTGCCTTGCGCGAAGTTCTGATGTTGACTAATTATTTTGTCTGTAAGGCATAAAATACTTTTGTTTACTATTCTAGGTATTAATTTATAATCATAACAAGACAAAATTATTTAAATCTTTGTTTCCATTATTATTTGGCACCAGAACAATTTTTCCCCGTAAACTCAGCTAAAAACATTTTACTCTGTATAACCTCATTTACAATGACCGTGATTTTCGCACCTACTATTTGCCAGTAACGCATGTAAAACGCTGATGGCAGACCATCCGGTCCTGGGGACTTTTTTGGTGGTGAGGCGCACAGAGTCTCATACACCTCCTCTTCACTGACAACCATGAGGAAATTTTCTATGTCATCTTCTGTCAGCTGTAGGGCTAGGATGTCAAGGAATTCTTCCAAGGAAGTATCATTACTTGGATGTACAGAACATAGCTCACCATAATAGCGATAATTCTCGTCCATGATACCTTGCTGGGTTCTGAGAATCGGTCCGTGTTTTGTTTGAATTTCATTAATAACAGTTCTTCTCTTGTTTTTCGTATACTTCACTAAATGTTACAGGGACGTAGTTCATCTTCTGACAACGAATTTGCCTTTGATTTTATTTGCAGCCCTTCCATTTGACTTCTCTTGATATTAAGTAACTTGACTTTGATTTCTGTGATGTCTACTATCCGAACCTGCTGAGACTTGATCATATATATCTCTCAAAACAGAATAGTAATATTCTATAGTGCATTTCATTTGTCTTGCGCTCTGGGCACTGTATTGAATAAGAACCTTCCTCAAGTTTGTCTTCGCCATTTTAACCCACCAGTCGATAGAAGAGGCATATCTACTACGAGAACGCAGACATATTGCCCATGTTTCTTTAATCAGGTCTTCTAAATCATGATTTACTAACATGGAAGTGTTCAAATTCCACTGATTCTTGAATCGGCGAACCGACTGTCTTGTTAGATTTATGCAAGCTAAGACACTTGAATGGTCTGAAAAGTACGTAGGAATGGTTTCTACTTTTGTCACGGAAGCTTCAAGATTTTTAGAAATATATAATCTATCAATCCTGCTGCGTGATATTGTCGTGACATAATTGAACTCAACAATTGAGAGTACTTGATTTCCCATATATGCTTTCATTCTAAACTAGTAACTAGTTAATTTAGTTCACTTGAGAAATTAAAATTAGGTAACTGATCTTTTCGATTTATAATACAGTTAAAATCACCTCCTAGTACTAACTGTTTTGGAGTTTTCCTTGAAAAGTATATCATGTCATCTTTGAAGAAACGTGCCCTGTCAGCTTGGTGAGAACTTCCTGGAGGGACATACTAGTTGATGATAGTCACATCATAGGTATTTAGTCCTATTCCCCTTCCAGATTCCAGACGCTCCACCTCGCTTACTGTAATCCCGTCCCTCACCAATACAGATGTTCCAACACTTGTTTCGGGAGATACATTTATGTAACTGACAAAACCGGGAATTACTACATCCGAAATTAGAACTTCTTGTAACGTCAAAATCAGTCGCGGATTCGTACAAAAATTCCTTAAGGGACTATAATTTCAAAGCGGATGTGATTTTATTTATGTTTATTGTGGTGACAGAATAAGACTGCGTCATTGCGCTGTCATATGTAGTTGTTTCCATGAACTAATTTAGTTTCCTGTGGTTCAGGGTTCAGTTAAGCTATAACAGTGCTCTCGAAAGGCTGAACATGGAATAACACTTCAGTCAATGTATTAGTTACTGTCCCGTATTTTTCTACTTCTGATGTTTTCTCTTGTACCTCAAGCAGGCTGATTTCCTGGTAAACTCTCTGATTTTTTCTCCAGTGATTCGTGTAGGACCGTTTCGTACCGAACATTCTTTGGGCTTGGGTCGCCCTTTCCGGATTTTCCCTTCCCTTGGTTACGAGCTACATTCTCATTAGGTTGCGTCGGTATTTTACTGCACGGCTCATCTGGAGCAGCAGCAGACGCTTTCGCAATTTCGATTGCCGGCGCCTGCCCTGAGGTGTTTGCCCACCACTTCCTCGTTCTTTATTAATATCACTTACTTCCTGTTCGAGGGAAACGAATGGAATCTGCAGTTTTGCAACTTCTCCCTGAATTTGTTTATTAACATACAGCTGCTAATCTTTGCAATCGGCTACTGCACCTGTTGTTTCTTGTAAATTAATACTGGTTACACTCAATTCATTCTCTGGTACCGTATGTGTATTATCTTTCTGTTCATCATTTTCCATTCGCATTTTGCCTTCCGGTTCCTCTGCCACCTCATTGCACTGTTTTTACTTGCGAAGTGAGGGAGTGGGAAAGGACAGCTCTTGTCTCCTAGAGTTGGTTTTTTCGGTTGCATTTCAGTTCCACGAGTAATAATAACAGGGTTTCCCTTTGTTGTTAACGGGGGAAATTGTCTCCTATCGTGTAGGGAGACATCAGATTGGCCCGCTGCGTTAACATCCGCAACCAGTTGATATGGGCTATTCTTTGGTAACAGATCATTTAAGGTAAGCTTTTGACGCTGTTTCAAATTACTTTTAAGAACAACAGTTCGCCGCGGACATTCCTGCCTGTAGTGGCCGGTGTCGTTACATATATGACATCTAGGTTCCTGATCTGTACAAAAATTTGTGCCTTGTAGCCACAAACAGTTATGTGAGACGGAATATTCTTCTTAACGTCCATCTCTACACAGCGGACTCCTTTGAAACACTGCAGTTTAACGCGAGGCGACCATCTTTCATTTGTAATTTATTTTGGGTCCCCGTAGTTTGAAAGAGCTTCCTTAATCTTACCATTTTTGGTTTGTATGGGAAGATTCAAGAAACGAACAGCTTTGTAATGAATGTCCACTCTATAGATAGAAACCTTAATTTTACAACCATTTCTATGTACAGAATCTACTTCATAGCCCCACTTTCATAACACTTTATCAACAGTCGCAGCAGTGATTAACTTGACAAAAGCACAGTATTTTTCCTGATCCAGTTTCCAGGTATGGACGGTTTTAGAATTGAGACCAATTACCTGTGTAATCCATTCGGTTAAACCACCGAAATTCCAATTAGCAGCAGTAAGACCAGAAAGAGCGATCACATCACAAGGAATATGGACGAACTCGGAGATTAACGGACGGACAGCACTCGGCGAAGTACAAGTACACCGTTGTAAACACGGAAGTGCAGAGCAATAGTTAAGAGCGGCCACTCGTTAGCGCGACTGAAACGGAACTTCGCGAACGAGGACACAGAGGATAGCGCGATTGCACGGACTTACCTCTGGCACGCTCCCCGTAAGACCCACATTCCCAACTAACTGTCGACACACTACGAAGAGCGTGCCAGAGGTAAGTCCCTGCAGTCGCACTATCCGATGTGTCTTCTGTTGCTCAGATGGATAGAGCGTTTTCCATGTAAGCAGGAGATCCCCGTTGATATTTATCTACGCCTGTAAGCAGCTAAATGTTTGGATTTCACTGTAATTTCATTTGAATCAACGGTATTTGCAAGATTAAGTTCTGTTATTTCGCATTCCTGAGACGAAATGTTACCGGCCGATCGATCGACAATATTTCCATGTTCACTGATTGTTTCACATTCTACACCGCTATTTACTACCTGGTCCGAGACCCTATGCAAAATTGTCAAATTATTGTCTTGAATATTTGACACTTCGTTACTAGGTGATGCTAGCACGCTACGCTCTTCACTGTCATTTCTCAATGTGCTTTGCAGCCTAGTTTTACGTTTTTCACACGCCATGATTATCACAGTATTTCACACGATAGTACACAAAATACATTTTGAAAAGCAAAAATTGAAGACACACTAAAAGAGCACTGAAAATAATTAATATCTAATTAGTTGCAAAAGCGACTGCGAGATACTTAGAGCAAGTTCACATGCATGCCATAAATGCTTTGCTCATTACGATACAGTTCAACAATAAGAAACTCCAACTGCAAAGGAAATACCATGTATACAGTTACGCACTAACAATAACGAATTTCTTATCATGCACTAATTATTCAAACTATAAGAAAATCAGAAGATTCCTGTGAAGTATCCTCGGCCTAGGGTCGCCAGGTGGAACTTCTATGTTTCTGTGAAACATTCTCGGTTTTCTTGCACCGTCAATTCGGGATAAAATCTCAACCTTTCGACCATAATCTCCACCGTCATCGTCAGGAGCAACTGACTGTATTCACTGCTGCTGTAGTACCCTTTTATAGCCCGTGTACAGCTTTTGATTGGTCGGCTTGTGATTGGTCGGCGATTACGTACTGCTGTCGCAGTCGGTGTCAATGTGTGCGCAGGTGGCGCCACCGCTTCCGATGGAACGTAAACCTTGGAAGGCATGTCTCTGCTGCTTCTTTGCATGGAGCGCTCGGTTTCCATGCACCGCTCAGATGGTATCCGCTATCACGGTTAAAGTTCTTCTCGCTCATTCTTATTTCAACAGCCTCCTTAATATCAGAATCGCAGTATGTTGAGGCATGGGACAGAAATTTTGTTTCATCGAACAATATTTTATGTTTGCTCTTCAGGCTGTGCTCCGCAACTGCCGATTTCTACCGTTCTCTATTTTAAATATGGCGTTCGTGTTCTCCACAGTGGTCGGAAGCGATACGAATGGTCTGTCCTGTATAATTGCTTCCACACTCACAGGGGATATTATAAATTCCATTTGAAATGTGGCTTCGGTTAAATACAAGTGACCTCTAGTAATGAACTTTAAAATCACTTATCTAAGCTTTTCAGTGAACATACCACATTAATTTCTTTTTGAAGTAACATTGAATGAAGTACGACACTTCTACCATATTTAAATATGATGAGAACAAGGGCTTGCGTGCGTGAGTGTGAATATATTTTGCTCTTAACTGAAATTATGTTGCCTTCTTAGCTAGAAAAAGAAACACTTCGTCTGTTTTTATATAATGAGCCTAATCAGGTAAGACATTTTTGATAAGTATTAATGATTTTAGTTACGATGAACGCACAATGCATGACCGTGAGGGTTAGGTTGTTTGCGGGGAAGATACCAAACTGCGAAGGACGGGGAAGGAAATCGGCTGTGCCCTTTCAAAGGAATTATCCCGGCATTTGCCTGGAATGATTTAGGGAAATCACGGAAAACCTAAATGAGGATGGGCGGAAGCGGGATTGAACCATCGTCCTTCGTTTGGCGAGTCCAGTGTGCTAACCACTGCGTCACCTCGCTCAGTACACGGCAGTGAATCTAAACTCAAAGCGCCAACAAATACACTATATGCTCGAAAGTATCCACATACCCATACGTAATCCGGAATTAATCACTAAATGTCACGGGAGGCGGACCCAACAGTTCCAAAGATGGTAGGAAGTTCGGTGTTGTTAGTAGAAAAGTTGTAACGTCAAAATGGGTCGGTCAGGATGTCTCAATGACTTCCGACGTGGGTTACTAATTGGACTTCGCCTGAGTACCAGATGACATGAGGGACATGGGCAGACCTTATGAACTGACAGACAGCGACCGTCGTTCTTCGCAGAGACTTAATGCAAAAAATCGCATGAAATCAGTGGAAGGAATAACTCACTAGAGCCAGGGTGGTACAAGCGGTTCAGAGGACAACATAAACACCTAGTCCCAGGGCGGAGAAAACCACCGACCCGGCCGGTAATCGAACCCCGGACTCCATGATCCAGAGACAGCAACACTAGACACTAGACCACTGGATGGCTGGAAACGGGTTGTGTTGAGTAGTGAAACAAGCTATGTTCTGTGATAGTCCGAGGGAAGTGTGTGAGCTAAGTGTTCTCGAGAACGTTACCTACCATCATGAGCAGTGAGAACAGTGAATTGTGGAAGGGGGGGGGGGGGGGGCTTAGATATCGGAGTGTTTATCGTGGCATTTGGCAGATGATGACTGTATCGGTATGACATGTTAATGCTGCATATGTAAGGCAATGGTTTGTGGACAATAACTAATCTTCCCAGACCCCTATCTCACCCCAAAGGAACATGTGTGATATGATTTAGAACACTGACTTCGCTCCAGTCCCCTCCATCCCCTGGGCAGGAAACAGGGATGGGGTTGAGGGGGGGGGGAGGAGGGCGGACGGGGGGAGGGGAGTATAAGACTAATGCTGGTTCATTCATGGTCCGTAAATAGCAGAATATATTGGACAAATTGTGGTCGTTTTGTGAGGTTTTTCACGATCAACTCGTCGAGTATATAACTGAATTTTTCTTCTGTATGATCTAGATTTCGACTTTACACCATTGTTGTTGTCGTGGTCTTCAGTCCAGAGACTGGTTTGATGCAGCTGTCAATGCTACTCTATCCTGTGGAAGCTTCTTCATCTCAAAGTAACTATTGCAGCCTACATCCTTCTGAATCTGCTTAATGTATTCATCTCTTGGTCTCCCTCCACGATTTTTACACTCTACGCTTCACTCCAATACTAAATTGGTTACAGCGTGGGACCTCAGAACGTGTCCTCCCAAACTATCCCTTTTTCTAGTCAAGTTGTACCACAAATTCCTCTTCTCTATTCAATACCTCTCATTAGTTACATGATCCATCCATCTAATCTTCAGCATTCTCCAGTAGCACCGCATTTCTAAAGCCTCTGTCTCTTCTTGTCTAAACTATTGATCGTCCATGTTTCACATCCATACATGGCTACACTCCATACACACACTTTCACAAAATACTTCTCGACACTTAAATCCATACTGAATGTTAACAAATTCCTCTTCTTTAGAAATGCTTTCCTTCCCATTGCAAGTCTACATTTTTTATCCTCTTTCTTCGAAAATCATCAGTTATTTTGCCCCCCAAATAGCAACACTCATCTACTACTTAAAGTGTCTCACTTCCTAATCTAATTCCCTCAGCATAACCCGACTTAATTCGACTAAACTCCATTATCCTCGTTTAGCTTTTGTTAATGTTCATCTTATATCCTCCTTTCAAGACACTGTCCATTCGTTTCAGCTGCTCTTCAAAGGCCTTTGCTGGTCTGACAGAATTACAATGTAATCGGAAAACCTCAAAGTTTTTATTTCTTCTCAATGGATTTTAATCCCTACGCCGAATTTTTTTTTTTTGTTTCCTTTACTGCTTGCTCAATATAGGGATAGAATAACATCGGGGATAGGCTACGATCCTGTCTCACTCCTTTCTCAAACTCTGGTTCCCTTTCAGCTGCTCACTCGTCATTGAAAGAAAGAGTGCACTCCGTATCTGTCCTCCAACCTAGGAAACATCCTTGGCAATACCAGCAATGAAGCTTGGTTCCTCGGCATATCAGCCATCTACGTTCACCACTCATCATCGTAGTCAGACTACGTACAATAGCCATTTTTAAGGTATATTTACTGTTTCTTCACATGTCAGAGTATTAAGCAGGGACATTTGTGCTGGGTATCCGTGTCAATATCTAGTTTTCGTATATAAAAGACTGGAAATTTTATAATTTAGCATCCTCTTACAGATATTTTTGCGGACTTCTATTGGTAAGTATGTCTGTTTCCATACAGTTCGTATTTTAAATTTGAACGTCAATCCGCAAAATGGAGTCATTTATATAAAATAGTCACTCATTGACCATTATGCACCACCTGATAGCTGCCGAAATAGAGATAAACATCAAATGTGACAAGAGCAAAAGTTTAGAACTTTTGCAGTAACATACTAGATAAAAGACACATACTGAATGCAAAAATGGAAAACAATGTTCCATCTTTGAGACATCAGTCGTATGGCGGGATGTTTCATGCAGCTGAAAACGAATTCCTCTTGTGTGCCAACATTTTCGTATAAGAATAGCACTTGCAACCTGCATTCTCAATTATTTGCAGCATGCATACCAATCTATGTCTTCCTCCGCAGTTTTTACCCTCCTCAGCTCCCTCTAGTACGATGGACGTTGTACCCTGATGTCTTAATAAAAGTCTTATCATCCTCCCTACTTGTCAGTGTTTTCCATATACTCCTTTCGTCGTCGATTCTGTGGACAGACTCCTCATTCCTTACCGTATCAGTCCATCTAATGTTCAACATTCGACTGAAGCAATACGTCTCAAATACTTCGGTTCCCTTCTGTTCCTGTTTTCCACGGACCATGTTTCACTACCATACAATTTTGTGCTCCAAACGTACATTCTCAAACATTTCTTTCTCAAATTAAGTTCTACATTTGATACTAGTAGACTTGTATTGGCCAGGAATTAACTTTTTTCCGGTGATAGTCTGCTTTTTATGTCCTCTTTGCTCTGTTTGTCATGGGTTATTTTACTGACTGGTTGGCACAAGTCCTTAATTTCACCTAGGTCGTGGTCGTCAGTTATGAGCTTAAGGTTCTCCTAGTTCGTATTTCTGCTGCTTCTCATTATTTTTGCCTTTCTTCGATTTACTCTCAAACGACGTTCTCTATTCATCAGAGTGTTCATTCCATTTAAGGTAGTTCATCATTGATACACTTTCATCTTGAATTTTTATCTCACTTTTGTAATTTTCTTTCATTTCCCTCATTGCTTCTTTGATGTGTAGGTTGAACAATAAAGTCTAAGGACGACATCCCTGTCGTACACCCTTCTCAATCCGAGAACTTCGTTCCTGATCTTCCAGTCCTATTGTTCCCTCTAGTTTCTTGTACGTATTGTATACTACCGGACTTCACATATAGCTTAGTCCTATTTTTCTCAGAATTTCGAACATTTTGCACCATTTCCCATTGCTGTACGTTCTTTCCAGGTCGACAAACTTTATGAACGAGTCCTAATTTTTCCCCAGTCATACTTTCATTACTAAGCGCAACGTGAGACTAACCTCTCTGGTGCCTTTACCTTTCCTAAAGCCAAACTGATAGTCAGATAAGTGACGTCAATTTTCTTTTCCAGACTTCTGTATATTATTCTTGTAAGCAAATGATAAGGTGAAACTGAAATATTTAGAGTTAAATCGAAGAATTATTTTGTGCAGTTAGTATGCAAGGTGTTTTATATCTTCACACCAAACGTTCAGTGGTGACTGATCACGTCATGATGAAGAAGGTCTGTTAGAAACAAAATGTTCGATGATTTTGCCCGAAGTAACTTTCGTACTGATTATGCACCGGAGAGATGAAGGGCGTGGGCGCTCTATGGCCCGTTTATGCCTTGTCCGTTGCCTGTAATCCTGTCATCTCCTCTGTATCAAAGCGGTAGGCCCAACCAAATTATAGATGCTGATTCATTGCTAAAACATCTCAGTTTGCTTACAGATACCCATTCTTCAAATTTTATTGTTAAAATCACTCTGTTAGTTCACAGGGGCACAGAATATGCAGCACCCCTAGTAAGTCGGCCCTGCAATTTCGGTGAAATATCGCCGTCCCAACCCTGTCGTATACTGATGGGCGTCCAGCATCGCTGGGAGGCGTCAGCGAACATTTCTTCTTCAACAGGAGTTGTTTCCCATGGTATGGTTTATCAACCCTCGACGTTTAGTAGAAGTACTTCGAAACATAGGGAACAATAGATTAAAAATTTAAAAAAAACCTTTTGCTATTGCTCTGAGGTAATCAAAACAAGAATGTTGTTCATTGTAGCATTCTTTCTGCACCAGATGTCATACACATTATGTTATTATGTAAACGTAACGATGAAAATAAATCCTTGCTCGGTTTGAACATGACAAGGCTGATTTATAAAAGAATGTACCAGAATAAAATAGAAATAGAGATATACGTATGTAGAAATTACATACTAAATTTTCCAGTTCCACAATGATTACAGAAAGTAAAGTAGTATAATATTTTTCAGACTAAAAACATTCTGTGATGTGAGCAGTGGCAGACTTGTTTCACTTTGAATTTTCTCCTTTACAACAAAGTGGGGGCAAGTGAACTAATTCGGAAAGTTTTCGTATTGTACATCATTTGATTGTGCCTCAAGCAGAGGGAAGGAACCACTGTCCCCGAGTTTACACAGCATTTGATTTCGGAAGTTTAGAATTTCCTTAATGCTCCTATGTCATCAGGCTGGTCTATCTACAGTCGTAGCACAATAAGGTTATAGTGCTATATGGTTCTCATGTTACAAAATACGTAGATTACACACACACACACACACACACACACACACACACATATACATATATATATATATATATATATATATATATATATATATATATATATATATATATATATATATATATTACTTGACACAATATAAATTCTACACGTATGCATCCCACCTGTCAACCATGGGTTGGCATCTACAGTTTCCTATTTCTTTATCTGACGAGGGAGTTTTTGTCAGTATTTGCGGGTTGTGTAGAAGCAGGGGGAATGATATAACAATCCAAGATGGCCTTGACGCGAAAATTAAAAATGCGTAATGGCATTGGTGGGAAATTTAAGAAAACGCAGGTTGACACTGGTTGGATGCTATAAGCTTTTAGCACCCGTTTAAAAGAGGCAGCAGTCACAGTTGAAGCAGCCAGCCAGTATATATTCGCCATGTTCAACAGTATCTGAATGACCAGAATTTTTTTGTGCCATGTTCAAAACTATCCAAATGACCCCCATTATTTATAAAATGTGTAAAGATATTCACAATACTACAATATCTCTGTGTCAAAAGCAGTACGCTGCGCCTGGCCTCCGTAAACTGATGACTTGTCCGTAAGTATTCGAATAATTTGAGTTACTTCAGAAAACTGTAAGGGAACACACCTGATAAGGATATTACGCACACGTTTCTGCACTCCAACACAGCAGGTGGCTGATTCAGTGGAGAGAGAGAGAGAGAGAGAGAGAGAGAGACAGGCAGATAGAGACAGAGAAGGTTTTGGCTTCCTGTGATGACCTTGTTACGTCAACAACAGCCAGAGTGGGCGGCGCCCGATACGAGAAGCAGAAGCTATAGTCCCGGAGACGAACTAACAGGCCAAAAGCTTACGCTATCGGAATTGCATGACCTGTTTCTCTTATAATGGGATAACGCGTACATATGCCCTTAAATCAAAGTTTCTTTTCTACTGCAAGCAATAGTACAGGTAGTTATTAGCATTTTACCATAAATTGAGACGATTATTCTACAAATATTGTTACAAATTTATGATTTTCTACAGTTGCTATGCTTTAAAATATCCTCTTTCAACTACTTTTCAAATTCACCCTAGGATAAAAACCTTTACGTTACAGTAAAAATTTTTCCATCCTCTTCTGATAATGAGAACTTACGCTGTCACACAGCTGACATCAGAAAATACCTTGCTGAACGTTAGATGCAGTCAGTCATTTCTCCACTATATATCACATTACCAAGTCTCATTTTACATCTTAAATGAAAGTTTGCGTCTTCAGCTGTGCGTGTGCTGTTATGAAACTTCCCGGAAGATTGAAACTGTTGCCAGACTGAGACTCATACTCGGTACTTACGCAGTTTGGAAGGTAGAAGGTAGGAGTTGATATACTGGCGAAAGCCTATCTATGAGGATGGGTCGTGAGTCGGCGAACCGTGTTTGCGTAGCACAGTCAGCAGAGCACCTGCGTGCGAATGGAAACGGTCCCGAGTTCGGGTCTCAGCCCAGTTGACAGTTATAATGTGCCACGAAGTTTCATATCAGCACACATTTCACTGAAAGCGAAAATTTCATTCTGGAGATATTCCCTGGGCTATGGCTAAGCATAAGAACATCCGCGAAATTTCGAAGGTAAGAGACGAGGTACTGGCAGAAGTATATCTGTGAGGAAGGGTCGTGAATCGTGGCTGGGTAGCTCAGATGGTAGAGCACTACACCGTGAAAGAAATGTCATCGAGTTCGAGCCTTGCTCCTGCATGAGCCTTAATCTGCCAGGAAATTTCTCATTTTAACTGTTTATTATTTCTGTGATTGTAGTGACTTAGTAGGTCTTGCAGCATGTCAGTTCATTCGAAACAACTTCGTACAGTATAATAGTTAAACTTCTTTACCCTCAGGAGTTTTTTGGAATCGTTATTCAGCAGAGGCTTCCAAATTTGAAAATCGATGAATAGTGAATTTCTATTATTTCCATGAAATGATAGTTACCTATGTATGTAAATAAGTCACAATACTACCATTCCTACTTCTTCTGGATATCTTTCTAAGCACATCTGAAGCCTTTTTACACTCAAGCATATTTGGATTACATATCAGTTATTGTTAACTTATTCAGCTTACTCGTGTATACTGAATACGACAAGAGCAAGATCTCGTCAGATTGAAGGACCAGCTATATAATGCACTGCAGAGGGACAGGAAAAATTAAACAAATCAAACGAAAATACCCTGAATAAATATGTACTATGAAGCGTCTTTCTTTTTCCCCCAAGCAGTTAAATGTATTTTTTCACCTTCAACTATTTCTAGAATACCATTTGTTGGAAACAGTCAGTTGTTACACAGGGATCTAATATGTGAAAGATCTACAGCATCTTACAAATTTTTAAGAGATTATAACGTCCTAAACCCATCCATACTGTACTCAAATATAGTGTTATCTTTAGGTACGTTCTGGCAATAGTTCAAGTCTGTTAAGAGGCACGACCTCGCTACGAGTTCTTCCGTTTCATATAGCACATAAAAGCATATTAGCGCACCACAGTATCATTAATATTTGCGCTTTGAACACAAAAATTAATTACCATGCACTTTTTAACTATCTTTGACCCGGTGTTGACCTAAGTGAAATTAAATTTCGTTACCGAGCTCCGTCTGTAGCATTTAGTAAACAGATCGTATGTCTGTTGGTGGGAGGGGGAGGGGGTGGGTGGTTGGGAGTATTCTGTAACGATAAATTCGACATTCTCCTCTGCTTACCTCAATTTCGGTTTTTCACTAAAAATAGTGAGTGAATCCATCAATGTAACAGGAACCGTGACTAAACTCACCTGGAGAAATCCCTGTTTATTTTATACTGCCCTCGCGTTCTGAAGGAACAATTTTTGAAAGGCAGATCGGTTCATTCAACTAGGAACGGCCTTTAGAGAACCAGAATGGAACCAACAGGATATTTATTGACTTCCTATCATTATTTGAGGTTCAAAGATGGCATTTAAAGAAGGAAAATGTAGTTGAAACTTTTAAGAAAATATATTGGTACATAGGAATTTTACTCAGATAATACTGGAAAATGAGCCATCAGAGATAAGTAATATTGCGACTCTTAAACACAACATCGCAGCTGCTGCAGCACAGGATTCAGGAAAATCAAGTACGTTGTCTAATCCAATAGTAACACTGTGTAGGTGTAAACGACAGTCTAATGAACAAAATCCATTTGATCACAAAACGAATTGAATTAAGTCTGTCTCCCTGCTACATTGTTGACAGTGAAAACGTTCATAGTTTGCCTTATTAATAGCGGTGCAGTTGATGCAGTGGAGCCAAAAAACTCTCCAGGTAATGACATCTTGGGTTGTCGGGTGTTCTGCCGGATATCAGCGTCGTACTTGCACGATATTTCGGTCACGTAGCTCGTAACCTTCATCAGGTGCGACCTGAGACTGCTCATCGAGTGGACCTGGTCCAGTATTTATGCCTATGGCCTTCCCCCTCCACCAATGGCTGCAGGCGCATCGTCTGTGGTCCGCGCCCATTCCCTGCGACCTGCTAGAGTGTTGCTGCTCCGTTTTCCGTCCGCTGCGGTTGTAGGTGTTCCCTCTGCGGTCCGCGCCAACCAGCCCCGCTCCTGGGGGTTTCATCTACGGTCTGGGGTACCAAGCATTCCCCCTGCGGTCCACGCCCGCTCACCACGACCTGTTGGAGCGTTGCCGCTCCATTTTTCGTCCACTGCGGCTCTGGATGTTCCCTCTGCGGTCCGCGCCCACCAGTCCCACTTCCGGGTGTTCCATCTTCGGACTGGTGCTCCTGGCAGTCCGTCAGGGGCTCGTTTTCCATCTCCATGTCTCTGGTTCTTCTGTTTGTGCAGTGTTGCAGCTGGCCCCGTTGCTCCTTTAACAATTCCAGAGGCGGATCCCAGGCTCTGCTTAGCTGGTAGCCTGTGTCACGGTTCATAAGATCGTCAGCCATTTTAATTTCTATTGATTCTCTTATAACACTGTCCCAAAATCTGGGTGTTTGTGCTAGAATCCTGGTATCCTCGTACTTCATGGCATGATCTAGTTCTAGACAGTGTTCAGCAATGGCTGACTTAGTCACCTGTCTTAATCTAGTGTGCCTCTGATGTTCTTTGCACCTGATCTCCACAGTTCTTGTCGTCTGGCCAATGTAGGACCTGTCACATTGACAAGGTATATTGTAAATCCCTGGTTTTCGTAACCCCACGTCGTCTTTGACACTCCCCAGCGGTCCCCCAATCTTGTTGGATGGACAGAAAACACACTTGATATTGTGTTTACGGAGGATCCTACTGATTCTGGCAGAAATAGAGCCAGCATAGGGCACATATGCCACCTTCTTTGTTTCATCTTGGTCTTCTTCAGGAGCCTGTGGTATGGTGGCTGGTTGGAGTGCCCTGAGTGCCCTGAGGTGTCGAGATGGAGATGTGGTACCAGTATTTGCCAGAATTAAACATCACATCAACTCCAGAGCGGCGAACAAGATCACAGAGCCAGCATGGCACTGGTGAGAGAGAGGATTCGAGATATGCGCCACAGGTTAGATGTTGTGGCCGGGGAGCTGTTACACATTCATCTGTACATGGCAGCCTCCTTAACAAGAGAAGATTGGGATTGGGTAGACCGTGCCTCCTGGTCTTTAGCTGAGTGTGCTAGAAGGAATGCCTCATCTTGCCTATCTGCAAAGTTTGACCGCATGAGTAACGAAGCACAGCAGATGGAAGAGACAGGCACTGTGACGAATCTGAGTGGCATACAGTTTGATGATACAACCTTAAAGGTACTCAGCAAGGGTCTCAACTTTGCTACGACCCCTAGAAATGTACCCATTTCAGGTTTCGTCAGTGCATTAGAGCAAGCTGCAGCCACACTTCCACCTAATGTGGCAGAGGAAGTCCGCCGAGAGACCTGCAGGGCCCTCACCAAGGCCAGGCCGCCGAAATCGAACATCACAACCGAGAGGCTTGCACTCAAGAAACTCCGGGAAGACAAACAGCATTGTGGTACTGCCAGCAGACAAAGGGAACTCCACTGTCATCTTGCAGCGGGTGGATTATGATGAGAAAGTACGCCAACTTCTGGAGGACCCTTCATACAGAATTCTGGAGTGTGACCCCACGGACAAGGTGGCCAAGAAGACTAGTGCTCTCTTGAAGGAAACAGGGATGCCTGATAAGATCGTCAGACAACTACGGGAAAAAGCGCCAGTGCCACCTAGACTGTATGGTCTGCCTAAAATACACAAGGAGGGCGTGCCCCTACGTCCAATTGTCAGTAATATTGGGGCACCTACGTACACAACAGCCAAGTACTTGAAAGGTCTCGTCTCCATATGTGGGCAAATGTATTCACCACATCCGCAACTCAGAAGATTTCCTGCAACGCCTCAAGCAACTGCACATCACAGATTCGGACATCATGGTCAGTTTTGATGTGGTATCGCTGTTCACCAGGGTCCCACTGAAGGACTCACTAGAACTGATTGCAGAGAAATTTGACGGTGCTCTGTTGGACCTGTTCAGTCATACACTGACATCCACGTATTTCCTGTACAGAAACCAATATTACGAGCAAACTGTAGGTGTAGCTATGGGCAGCCCACTGTCCCCTGTGGTTGCCAACATGTTTATGGAGAGTTTTGAGGAGAGGGCATTGGAGACAGCCACATTTAAACCCACATGCTTCTTTAGGTATGTGGATGACACCGTCGTGATCTGGCCACATGGGATGGACAGGCTCAATGAGTTTCTTGAACATCTTAACTCGTGCCACCCTAATATCAAGTTCACCATGGAACTGGAGAAGAATGGCCAGCTGCCATTTCTGGATGTACTTGTCCAGAGGAAAGCAGATGGATCAATTGGCCACAGTGTGTACCGAAAACCAACACACACTGATTTATATCTGCAGGCCAGCAGCTGTCACCACCCTGCACAGAAGAATGGGGTTCTGAAGACTTTGGTCCACAGAGCACATGCCCTGTCAGACCAAGAGAATCTACCTATAGAGATAGAACGTCTCAAAACAGTTTTCTCCAAGAATGGATACACGGACAGACAAATTGAGAGGGCACTCCAACCAGCCACCATACCACAGGCTCCTGAAGAAGACCAAGATGAAACAAAGAAGGTGGCATATCTGCCCTATGCTGGCTCTATTTCTGCCAGAAACAGTAGGATCCTCCGTAAACACAATATCAAGTGTGTTTTCTGTCCATCCAACAAGATTGGGGGACTGCTGGGGAGTGTCAAAGATGACCTGGGGTTACGAAAACCAGGGATTTACAATATACCTTGTCAATGTGGCAGGTCCTACATTGGCCAGACGACAAGAACTGTGGAGATCTTATGAACCATGACACAGGGTACCAGCTAAGCAGAGCCTGGGATCGGGCTCTGGAATTGTTAAAGGAGCAACGGGGCCAGCTGCAACACTGCACAAACAGAAGAACCAGAGTCCTGGAGATGGAAAACGAGCCCCTGACGGACTGCCAGGAGCACCAGACCGAAGATGGAACACCCAGAAGTGGGACTGGTGGGCGCGGACCGCAGAGGGAACATCCAGAGCCGCAGTGGACGAAAAACGGAGCGGCAACGCTCCAACAGGTCGTGGTGAGCGGGCGCGGACCGCAGGGGGAACGCTTGGTACCCCAGACCGTAGATGAAACCCCCAGGAGCGGGGTTGGTGGGCGCGGACCGCAGAGGGAACACCTACAACCGCAGCGGACGGAAAACGGAGCAGCAACGCTCCAGCAGGTCGCCGGGAATGGGCGCGGACCACAGAGGAAGCGCCTGCAGCCGATGGTGGAGGGGGAAGGCCATAGGCATAAATACTGGACCAGGTCCACTCGAGGAGCAGTCTCAGGTCGCACCTGATGAAAGTTACGAGCTACGTGACCGAAATATCGTGCAAGTACGACGCTGATATCCGGCAGAACACCCGACAACCCAAGATGTCATTAGAACGCCGGGAAAGCCTGAAGAGTTTCTCCAGGTAATTCTTGATGTTCCTAGTTAAAACAGTATAACACTGGGGTCACTATGTTTTAGTATATTCAGCGCACATTTAAAGCTAACCTGTGGAACCGCTGCTAGCCTGTCATTGAGCCTGGCAGTTCTTGCAACGTGTATTACTTGCCGGAGATGATATTTTAATAGAGAAGTACGTGCTAATAACTGTCTTCCATCAATACTTTGTGCAGATGTTAGCTGAAAGAGTTTCGCAGAGCACACCAGAAAACACTAGTTTTCATTCCACTGCTCTCTGGCTTCTTCTGTTCTGCCCAGTCTGCTGGCGGTAAATTTCTTTCCATGTGAATAGCGTTCCCAAAAACAGAACGGAACTAGGCAACCTGTTACCCTTACCTCAGCACTGGCCACGGGGTCTGCCCACATTGCATTTTCTCTTGTAGAAATAATGGAACTCACAAAGGCAGATGGTAGGACTTCTACTATACTTATGGCTTCCTTCTTCCTTATGTATATTATGCTACTTTTTCAGTAATAAATAATATTAAGTAAGGATGCGCTATACGGAAATGATTTGTTTTATCTTCTTAATTGTAGAACAATAATTTAATCTTGTACTTTTCGCTGCAAGTAAGACTTGACAATTTTTACTATGTAAGCACATCAGCTTTCAATAAGACATTATGTACATAGACAAGATCACTGACCCATTACACATGCTTCCATTGTCTTCAAATATCCTATAATGATATCTTCAACAAAAATTGTTCTTTTGTAACGTAGCTCTGTTGCGATAGTTGTGTGACAGTCATTAACACACAGATAGATATTTAAAATTATCTCTGTGTAAACCGCTGTCAAAGATGTAACTGTTCATTTAAGTCACTGAATCATTTTGTAAATTCGCATCATATGAACCATTTAACTGCTCTAGACGTGTTAACGCACGCCTTTGTACCTGTCCCTGTGTGCTCTGAACGTACACTCCTGGAAATGGAAAAAAGAACACATTGACACCGGTGTGTCAGACCCACCATACTTGCTCCGGACACTGCGAGAGGGCTGTACAAGCAATGATCACACGCACGGCACAGCGGACACACCAGGACCCGCGGTGTTGGCCGTCGAATGGCGCTAGCTGCGCAGCATTTGTGCACCGCCGCCGTCAGTGTCAGCCAGTTTGCCGTGGCATACGGAGCTCCATCGCAGTCTTTAACACTGGTAGCATGCCGCGACAGCGTGGACGTGAACCGTATGTGCAGTTGACGGACTTTGAGCGAGGGCATATAGTGGGCATGCGGGAGGCCGGGTGGACGTACCGCCGAATTGCTCAACACGTGGGGCGTGAGGTCTCCACAGTACATCGATGTTGTCGCCAGTGGTCGGCGGAAGGTGCACGTGCCCGTCGACCTTGGACCGGACCGCAGCGACGCACGGATGCACGCCAAGACCGTAGGATCCTACGCAGTGCCATAGGGGACCGCACCGCCACTTCCCAGCAAATTAGGGACACTGTTGCTCCTGGGGTATCGGCGAGGACCATTCGCAACCGTCTCCATGAAGCTGGGCTACGGTCCCGCACACCGTTAGGCCGTCTTCCGCTCACGCCCCAACATCGTGCAGCCCGCCTCCAGTGGTGTCGCGACAGGCGTGAATGGAGGGACGAATGGAGACGTGTCGTCTTCAGCGATGAGAGTCGCTTCTGCCTTGGTGCCAATGATGGTCGTATGCGTGTTTGGCGCCGTGCAGGTGAGCGCCACAATCAGGACTGCATACGACCGAGGCACACAGGGCCAACACCCGGCATCATGGTGTGGGGAGCGATCTCCTACACTGGCCGTACACCACTGGTGATCGTCGAGGGGACACTGAATAGTGCACGGTACATCCAAACCGTCATCGAACCCATCGTTCTACCATTCCTAGACCGGCAAGGGAACTTGCTGTTCCAACAGGACAATGCACGTCCGCACGTATCCCGTGCCACCCAGCGTGCTCTAGAAGGTGTAAGTCAACTACCCTGGCCAGCAAGATCTCCGGATCTGTCCCCCATTGAGCATGTTTGGGACTGGATGAAGCGTCGTCTCACGCGGTCTGCACGTCCAGCACGAACGCTGGTCCAACTGAGGCGCCAGGTGGAAATGGCATGGCAAGCCGTTCCACAGGACTACATCCAGCATCTCTACGATCGTCTCCATGGGAGAATAGCAGCCTGCATTGCTGCGAAAGGTGGATATACACTGTACTAGTGCCGACATTGTGCATGCTCTGTTGCCTGTGCCTATGTGCCTGTGGTTCTGTCAGTGTGATCATGTGATGTATCTGACCCCAGGAATGTGTCAATAAAGTTTCCCCTTCCTGGGACAATGAATTCACGGTGTTCTTATTTCAATTTCCAGGAGTGTATTTACGCGCCTACCTGGTACTCTGAACGTGTTTACGCGCGCCCCCTTAGTGGCACCTCTTATGTTCCTGACGTGTTAAGACGCGTAAGATTTGCTGCCGCTTCTTCCCCTGTTGACTCTGGCCGCGTTAACGCGCCCAGCCGTATATTCGTGCCGAGCGCTTAGTAGCTGTTCAGAGTTCCGACAGCACAGTTGAAGTCTCGTGAGTATTTGCTACTGTGTTCTTGTGCTGCAGTTTTTGTCTGTGCATTTACTGACCGTTGACGCCGTTAACGTTTTGAGAAGAAAATGATACGCCCTCGTGGTTGTACAGACGAAGAAATCTTTGAAATTCGCTTTAGAAGCGACAATGAGAATAAAATTTTCGGCAACGAAGGTAGTGATTATTCTTCGGCTGAATCTCGAAGTAACAGTCCTGTGCCGTGTACTTCAGTTGGAACAACTCATCTGTCAACAAGGGAGGGATATCATTAAGAATCTAATGGGTCTGAGAGTGATAGGGAAGTGCCACTGAAAAGAGCTCGCTTTAGCGACACGTTTGACTAGAAGAAAAGTATTTTCGTCCATTTATGGATGCGTTCGATGCTTCAGCTTCTGGACACAACAGTGGTTTAGGGCCAGATTCAAATGTTTTGGTATTTCCTAGTATTTTGAACAGAAGAACTGATGAAATTTTTAGCAGATGAAACCAATAGATTTTTTTTGTATACGAAGGAAAATACGCCAGAATCAGAGCATTCTGGTTTATCTATATGGAAAGAAACGGGTTTCGAGGAACTTTATTCCTTCGTCGCTGTTTGTATGCCAGTGGCTCGTGTGAAAAAGCTGAAAATCAATGACTATTGGTCCAAACACATACTCTTGAACACTCCTGTTTTCGGCTTAATTATGCCCAGGGACCGTTTTCTCTTTGTTTTAAGCACGCTTCACATCAGTGACAACTCTGTCAGCAGTGAAGGAGACAGTTTATTTAAAATTAGGTATATTGTTGATAAAATTTGCGCAACATTTCGCAGCACATTTCATCCATATCAAAAGCTCTGCATTGAGGAAAGCCTCTTGTTGTTCAAAGGGCGATTATCGTTCAGACAGTACATTCCCTCCAAAATAATTAGGTTTGGAACAAAAACATTTGTGCAATGCGACTTACAGACGGGTTATGTCCTAGATTTCTTTGTTTACATGGACACAAATACTGCAATTGACTACCATAATCTGGGGAAAAGTGGCGACATAGTAGCAATATTGATGAAAGCATTTTTAGGAATTGAACATACGCTCTATGTCGATAATTGGTATTCAAGCCCAGACCTGTTCTTCTGGCTTCATAACCATGGAACAAATGCATGTGGTACTGTCGCAAAACAGACGCAATAGGCCAAATTTAGAAAACAAACTAACACGAGGAGAAATACAGTTTATGTCCACTGACACAATCCTTGCCACGAAATGATGTGACAAACGAGAAGTGTGGATGCCGACCACCTGTAATACTGCAGATATGGCTGAGATGGAAACGATAAACAGAAAGACAGATTAAGAAAACCACAATGTGCTGCAGATTACAACAAGAGTATGGGTGCTGTTGACTGCTGTGACTTGCTGCAGAGTTCAGTGCAATCAGTACGAAAGACTGCCAAGTGGTACAAAAAGTTCTTTTTCCACGTATTGGATTTGTGCATTTTAAATGCCCATACTCTCCACAGAGTAGTAACATGACGAAAAATGCAGGTAGCGGAATTTCATTTGTGTCTGGTAAGAGAACTTGTAGAAACTTACGCAAAAGAACGGAGGATAGCTGGCAGAGGAAGGCGCTCTGAAGACGATAATCCTCTAAGATTCACTGGGAGGCATTTTCCAAAGGTCATTGAGATGGAAAGCTCGAAGAAACGTACCACAGTGCGTCGGTGCGCAGTATGCTCGAAGCAGAAAGAGCGCCGATAAACGAGATACGAATGTAGAGCATGATACATACCACTATGTGTAGTGCCGTGTTTTTAGGCCTATCACACTAAAAAAACTGTTAAACGTCTATAATCACTCAGAAGAGAAGAAGCGACATTAATATCTTTTTAAAAGTAAAGGACAACAAAAAGGAATTAAAAAACGTTAAAAATACGAAAATTGTTTACAAAACAAAATAAAAACAAAAAAATTTATTTTTAACTTCGCCAATGCCGGCCCAAAGCCTGGATCAAAAGGAGCGATGGAAAATATATTCAGAAGGTGTAAAAGATACTCCAACACTTATGATTTCTGACTTTGAAGCCATTTTACAGAAGTGTTACTGTGCTGTCACCGCTAGACACCACACTTGCTAGGTGGTAACTTAAATCGGCCGCGGTCCTGTAGTACATGTCGGACCCGCGTGTCGCCACTGTGTAATCGCAAACCTAGCGCCACCACATGGCAGGTCACAAGACACGGACATGACCTCGCCCAGTTGTACGGACGACATAGCTTGCGACCAGACGTACGAAGCTTTCCTCTCATTTGCCGAGAGACAGATTGAATAGCCTTCAGCTTAGTCCATAGCTACTACCTAGCAAGGCGCCATTTGTATCAGTGCTTATAGCTTACTAATATTCAAGAGAGATGTATTCCAAGGACTCATTAAAGTTAAGTAACAAACATATACGTACTTTTCTTCTTATTCATTAATAAGTCTCCTGTTCCAGAACTTCAAGCCTGTATGCGTTAGTTTAGCGTGCACCTAGCTACCTCATTGTGTCTATGCTTTATGAGCTAGACACAACATTATTTGGCGACGAGTCAAAGAGTTTGTATTAATTCGTTTGTGTCATGGCTTCGCCACAATCTCCAGATGTACTGTCCGAATTTTTTCGCTTGCAGAATCAGCAGACGCAGGCGTTACTGGAAGCCCTTGGACAGCTCGTCCAGGGTCAACGTGCGCTGCAAAACGATGCGGCAGCCGCCGCTTCTTCGCTACCGCTGCCACAAAACGCTGTTGCACCTCCCTTTCGGCCATACGTGGCGGCCGAAGAGTCGTGGACTGAGTGGTCCCGACAATTTGCCTTCCATCTAGCAGCCTACAGAATTCAAGGTAAAGAGCGGCAGCCGTTTTTGCTTTCTTGTGTCGGTGTGTCTACCTACCGTGTGATAGTGAAATTATTTCCCCGACGCGACGTAGCAACTCTGACCTACGAGGAAATTTTGTCTGCTTTAGATGCCTATTTCAAAGAAACAGTAAATGTAGTTGCAAAACGGTATACGTTCTTTCGTACAAAACGTACGGCCGGTCAGACTAATAGGGAGTGGGTTGCAACTTTGCAAGGACTTACTAGGGAGTGTGCCTTTGAATGTGACTGTGGCCTCCCGTATTCAGACACTATGGTGCGTGATGCAATAGCACAGAACGTTTCTGATGTTCGCATAAGGGAACAGATTTTGAAACTAGTTAATCCCTCCCTTCAACAAGTGATAGACATATTGGATAGGCAAGACACACTTGACTGTGCTCAGGAATCATTTGAAACTTCGCCAGCCGTGTGTCACATTAACCGGCCCGCCGGCCGCGCTGCCCGGGACGCTACACGGCCCTCGCGCCCGTCCGCACAGCAGCGGCAGCCTAGCTCGCAAACACGTGCGCCGCGTAAGCAAGCAACTGCAGTGAAATCATGCCCGCGGTGTGCAACTAGACATTCGCGTGAAAATTGCCCGTCACGCCAAGCTCTTTGCTTTTACTGTCACAAGAAGGGACATGTTCAAAGTGTTTGCCAGAAAAAGCTTAGATCAGACAATCACAATAATTCCAGGCCTTTTGCTTCGCGCCGGAATCAAACCCAGGACAATCAGGCTCGTGGACCTTCACCCATGGACATTCATGTAGTTCATTCCCACCCGTCCAGTGACACTTTAGCTAACAGTGACTGTGTTCGTCCCACCACAAATGTGCGTCGACGTCGCCGAAAAACACGTAAAGTCGCAAGTGCTTCTGTACCTGTATCAGTTCAAATTGCAAGTGACAGTCGCTCTTGTCGTCAACAGGACAATAAACTTTTTGTGGACTTAGACTTTGCAAGCAAAGTGATTCCATTCCAGCTCGATACCGGAGCTGCAGTTTCATTGCTTAATCACGACACGTACAAACAACTGGGCCAACCGCCATTGCGTGCCGCAACTGTTAAGTTAACTAGTTACTCAGGACAGCCGATCCCTGTGTTAGGACAGTGCAGCCTTATTGCAACATACAAGGGACAAACAAAACTTGTATCATTTTACGTTCTTCGTTCTTCTACTGCAGTGAACTTGTTTGGTTTAGATTTGTTTCAATTATTTAATTTGTCTATAGTAAATCAGGTCCTATCAGTGAATCAGACTGTGCCTTCCGCCAGTGTTTCTAGTCTTTGTGAAGAATTTGCAGACATTTTTGCACCGGGCCTTGGTTGCGCTAAGAACTATGCAGCACATTTGGAACTGAAAGACAACGCGCAACCGAAATTTTTCAGAGCGCGCAATGTTCCCCACGCATTGCGTGATGAGGTCGCAAGAACATTGCACGATTTAGAATCTCAAGGTGTAATTGAACGTGTGCAGGCTTCTCTCTGGGCCTCACCCTTAGTAATTTTGCCAAAACCTTCCGGAAAATTGAGACTTTGTGTGGACTTCAAGGCAACTGTGAATCCACAACTTGTGACTGCTACTTTTCCTTTGCCCCGCCCGGACGATCTTTTTGACAAACTGTGCCCGGGAAAATATTTTTCCAAATTGGACCTAGCAGATGCGTACTTGCAAATACCTGTGGACGAAGACTCCCAGCGCGTCTTAGTGGTAAACACGCATCTTGGCTTGTATCGCTTCAAAAGACTGCCGTTCGGGTGTGCATCCGCCCCTGCTTTGTTTCAGCAATATTTACAAACTGTTTGTGCGTCGGTCCCTACTGCTGCGAACTATCTGGACGATATTGTGATCTCAGGAAAGACAGAAGCCGAACATTTGCAAAATCTCCGAACATTATTTCAGGTATTGCGTCAGAATGGTCTACGCTTGAGGAAGGACAAATGTGTCTTTTTTGCTAGGGACTTACCCTACCTGGGGCATGTCATTAATGCCCAAGGTATACATCCGAGTCCAGAGCACCTCCGTGCCATACAGGACTTACCTGCTCCGCAGAATTTGAAACAGCTACAGAGTGTGCTGGGTAAAATTAATTATTATGCGAAGTTTGTGCGCAATGCTTCTTCCATTTCAGCTCCGCTTCATCGCTTACGCCGTAAAGGTGTTCCGTTCGTCTGGACGACGGAATGCGAACGCGCCTTTCGCCAGTTGAAATCGGCGTTACTTTCAAATACTTGCCTTACGCCTTTCGATCCCCGAAAACCCCTTTTGTTGATGGTAGATGCTTCGGAATTCGGGATCGGTGCTGTGCTTGCGCACAAGGATGGCTCGCATGATCGCCCTATTGCCTTTGCGTCCAAATTGCTCTCATCTGCGCAAAGAAATTATTCACAGATAGAGAAAGAAGCTTTAGCTCTCGTGTTTGGTGTTACCAAGTTCCATGACTTCTTGTATGGTCGTCACTTTACAATCATCACGGACCACAAACCGTTGACATCGCTTTTTCATCCGAACAAGCCTGTACCTCCACGTACAGCGCAGAAATTCATTCGCTGGTCGCTTTTTCTCTCGCAGTACCGCTACGATATCTTGTATCGGTCCACTGCTACGCACGGAAACGCTGATGCGTTGTCCCGTTTGCCTATTGCTGAGGATAAAGCATTCGATTCTTCCGAACTTGCTTGCATGTTCATTGATTCGGAAGCCGATGACGTGGTCGCATCGTTTCCGATTGATTTTCGTCGTGTAGCTACAGCCACAGCTGCTGATCCTGTCCTTGCTACTGTTTTGCGTTTTGTTGCTACGCAATGGCCCTTGTCAAAGTCACGGATCGAGGATCCTTTGGTTCGCCGTTTTTTTGTTCACAAGGAGAGACTTTTTGTACGACGTGGTGTTTTGTTGTTGCGTTCTGATAATGATCAGTCCAGAGTCGTAGTCCCACGTTCGTTACAGTCCTCTGTCTTAAAGCTTCTTCACCAAGGACATTGGGGTATAGTGCGTACGAAACAGCTTGCTCGTCAGCACTGTACTTGGTTCGGAATCGATGCTGCGATTACAAATATGTGCTCCTCTTGCGTGGCGTGTGCCGAACAACAATCCGCACCGCCGCGGAAATTCTTTGCATGGCCGAAAGCCACTTCCCCTTGGCAACGATTGCATATTGATTTTGCTGGTCCATTCTGGAATGCTCGATGGTTGGTTGTGGTCGATGCTTTCAGTAATTTTCCTTTTGTTGTCCGGATGTCTTCCACGACGTCTTCTGCCACAATCCAAGCCTTGTCTGCTATCTTTTGCATTGAGGGTCTTCCGCAGACTATTGTTTCCGACAATGGCCCACAATTCATGTCCGCAGAATTTCAGTCATTCTGCACCGCCAATGGTATTCACCATCTGACATCCGCACCGTTTTCGCCTCAGTCCAACGGTGCCGCGGAACGATTGGTCCGGACTTTCAAGTCCCAGATGTTGAAGTTGAAAGAGTCGCATTCTCGGGAGGACGCTTTGTTGCTCTTTTTGTCTTCGTATCGCTCTCAGCCCCGCGATGGTCGCTCGCCGGCTGAATTGCTCCATGGTCGATCTCATCGCACCCTGATGTCTTTGCTGCATCCGCCACATCAGGTTCCTGTGCAGCGGCAGACTCCGGTTTTTGCTCCTGGCGACGTTGTCTATTATCGCAACTATCGCGGTTCACAGCGTTGGCTCGCAGGGCGCATTCTTCGCTGCCTCGGCCGCGCGATGTATTTGGTTTTGGGGGCCTCTGGTGAGGTGCGTCGGCATCTCAATCAGCTGCGCCTCTGTCGTCGCCTGGGTTCTGCCGCTCCCCGTCTGCTTTCAGCGACGGAGCCGTCAGGTCAGCGCCTTGGGGACCCATCTACTGGCTCGCCTCATCCCCAGGTGTTACCGACGCTGCCTTCCATTTTGCCCCATGGCGTCGCGCCGCCGCCGCCGCAGCAGCAGCAGCCGCCGCAGCCGCCGCCGGCGCCGCCCGCAGTGGACGCGTCGCTGCAACCGCCACGCGCCTCCCTGGGTCACGCGCCGCCGCTCGCTTCCCGTGACCAGCCGTCCTCCGCCATGGACCTCTTGCCCGCTCCGGACCAGATGTCGTCTTCGCCCGTCGGGTGCTCCGACCACATGGAGGTCGACCCTTCGGCCCCTCTTGTATCATTACGTGCGCATACACCGCATGTTGACGTGCACCCTGGACTAGGTTTGCAGGCGTTTCCTAGCTCCCCTCGGACCGAATGGCCGGGTGCGGGTGGCACAGCCTCGCCTGTTGTTAGGCTCCCCACCTCATCGCATACGTCAACATGGGGTCCTCCCCACGGCGGGCGGAAGCCTTATCTCACGACCGTTCGCCGATTTGCGGGGGAGGAATGTGGTGTCACCGCTAGACACCACACTTGCTAGGTGGTAACTTAAATCGGCCGCGGTCCTGTAGTACATGTCGGACCCGCGTGTCGCCACTGTGTAATCGCAAACCTAGCGCCACCACATGGCAGGTCACAAGACACGGACATGACCTCGCCCAGTTGTACGGACGACATAGCTTGCGACCAGACGTACGAAGCTTTCCTCTCATTTGCCGAGAGACAGATTGAATAGCCTTCAGCTTAGTCCATAGCTACTACCTAGCAAGGCGCCATTTGTATCAGTGCTTATAGCTTACTAATATTCAAGAGAGATGTATTCCAAGGACTCATTAAAGTTAAGTAACAAACATATACGTACTTTTCTTCTTATTCATTAATAAGTCTCCTGTTCCAGAACTTCAAGCCTGTCTGCGTTAGTTTAGCGTGCACCTAGCTACCTCATTGTGTCTATGCTTTATGAGCTAGACACAACAGTTACTCTACTCTCAAAAACACGAACTGCATTTCTCAGATGCCATTAAATCTGCTACATACGTAAAGCATAAAATTAAAACGAGCATACAGCTACATTGCTGGTTTAAACAAACATCACGTTTGTTTGCATGGCCATCTTCCGCAGCAGCTCTAATAATTAATTATTGTCAGCTTTGCCGTCTTAATCTTACTGCAATTTATGAAGAAGAATTTGACACTAGACGCGTTTCGCATTTATTTACAAAGCATCTTCTATGTTCACTGGTTTTCCTGCTTCATGTCAACCTCCGCTAATGGAGAGAGGAAAAGCAGTGGTGCGCAAAGGATGTAAACATGAAGCAGGAAAACCAGTGAACACAGAAGATGCTCTGTAAATAAAAGCGAAACGCGTCTGGTATGAAATTCTTTTTCATTAATTGCAGTAAGCTGAGGTCGACAAAGCTAACAATAACTATCTCTGCATATCGTTTATTCTGGTGATTCTTAGCAACATAAGCAGTTTCAGTGCACATCATGGGTGTCCAGTAATTCATCAGCAGATTCACAGCCACGGAAAAACTATCGAGATACATGGTGTGTCAGTGATCACACTCAGAAGGCGAGACAGCAGCAGACGCCCTAGCTCGAGAAATATTCGGCACAGGGCGTGCTCGACCAAGTGGCGAACTCTGCCGCAGGCAAACGGGCCGTGGTGAAAGCCATTACCGCAGGTACCAGGATTAGGCGGCCTCAACGGCGCGCTCGACCCTGCTAGATGGATGCACGGCTGCAGCAGCCAAAGGGTTAATCACGTAAGTTACTAATTTCCTTCAATTAAGATTATAATCAGAAATTACTTAATTGCACATTAAAGCTATCTGAAGATTTGATTGCGTTTATGCAGAAATTGTCATATTTTCCAGCTTGATAACACATGCGTAATATCGAGTACGGACCCCGCGAGCACGAAGGAGTGCCGCAACACGACGTGGCATTGTCTCGACTAATGTGTGAAGTAATGCTGGTGGGAACTGACACCACGAATCCCTCAGGGCTTCCTAAATCCCTAAGAGTAAGAGGGGGTGCATATCTCTTCTGAACAGCACGTTGTAAGGCATACCAGATACGCTCAATAATGTTCATGTCTGGGGAATCTACTGACCAGTGGAAGTGTTTAAACTCTGAAGAGTCTTCCTAGAGCCACTCTTAGCGATTCTTGGCGTGTGGGTTGTCGCATTGTCCTGCTGGATTTGCCCAAGTCCGTCGGAATGTACAATAGACATGAATGGATGCAGGTGAGCAGACACGATGCTTACGTACGTGTCACCTGTCAGAGTCGTATCAGGCGTCCCATATCACTCAAACTGCACACGTCCTACGCCATTACGGAGATTCCAACATTTGAACAGTCCCCTGCTGACAAGCAGGGTCCATGGATTCATAAGGTTGCCTCCATACCCGTGAACGTCCATCCGCTCGACGCAATTTGAAACGAGACTTGTTTGACCAGGCAACATATTTCCAGTCATCAGCAGTCCAATGTCGGTATTGATGGGCCCAGGCGAGGAGTAAAGCTTTGTGCTGTGCAGTCAGTAAGGGTACACGAGACTCCGAAAGCCCATACCGATGACCTTTTGTTGAATGGTTAGTACGCTGGCAATTGTTGATGGCCCAGCATTGAAATCTGCAGAAATTTGAGTAAAGGTTGCACTTCTATCACATTAAACGATTCTGTTTAGTCATCGTTGGTCCCGTTCTTGCAGCATCTTTTTCCGACCTCAGCGATGTCGGAGATATAATGTTTCACCGGATTCCTGATATTCGTGGTACATTCGTGAAATGTCGTACGGGAAAATCCCCACTTCATCGCTACCTCGGAGATGCCGAGTCCCATCGCTCGTGCGCTGACTATAACACTACGTTCAGACTCATTTAAGTCTTGATAACCTGCCATTGTAACAGCAGTAACCGAACGAACAACTGCGCCACGTATTTTTCTTATATAGGCGTTGCCGACCGCTGCACCGTGTTCTGCCTGTTTACGTATCTCGGTATTTGAACACGTATGCCTATATCAGTTTCTGTGGCGCTTCACTGTATATGATCATTTTGCGTTATGTCAGCTGGTTTTAGTCCGACTGCCCTAGATCAACTTAACGGGCCAACGGCTCAGCAACTTTCGCTCGATGTCGTAAACGTGAAGAGTGGCGCTTCTACCGCAAAGAATTCAGCAGGGTACATCTCGTCTCTTGGAAGTGGTGAGCCGCCTAGCATCTGCCGCCTGCTACCTCACGCACTAGTTCGTTCTGACCATTGTAGCCTGCTGTCATCCTAACTTCAATTTTTTTTCTGAATGTTATTACTTAAATCCAACTAGTAATTCTCATCATCTTAATTTAGCAGTACGATAATTCTGCCCCATACCCCATCATTGCTTAACAGACACTATTTTTTCGTTGTTCACTAACTCTTGTCACTACATAGCAAACTTTGATGAATTTATTCTCCCTTAGGACATATCTACTTATAAAGGTCCTCTCGCGATTGTCGCCTGCAACGGCCGTATACTAATCTTTCCTACACTCATATATATAGTTCTCTTTACTGAAGTGTTCTCAGTAGTCAGTTCATGTTTGTTTTGTAGTGCAAAATTACTATGATTTCATGTGTGTTGTAGTGTCTAAAAGTATATTCGCAAACCCAAACAACAGCAATATTTGTTCACTGAACGCTGAACTTCCCAGGAATGCATTCTTAAACTAATATTCACCACGCATTTATACATCAGAAATTTAATTTGGCTATCGAACTTCCACTGAAGAGTTTAGTAGACGAACTACTGGGTTGTTGTATTTAACAACAGTGTTAATACACACTTCACTGTTCACCCTGATTTCTGCTTTCCACTAAACTTAGTGAGAGCAACATTGGAACAGGAACTGTGACTAAACTCAGTTTGAGAACACCTCCTCATATCTAATACCTCTGTTTTCTTCACATAGACGCTATGTTCTAATGGAATGAATTTGGAAAGTTAAATGGTTCAAATGGCTCTGAGCACTATGGGACTTAACGGAAAGTTAAATTTATTTATTTACCTTGGAACAGATATTCAAGTGCTTCTTCTTCTTCTTTGTCTTCCTTTCTGTCTAAGCTGAGGTCTGTTTCCTTCAGTACCCCTCAGTCTACTCCCGGGTTCTCACGTCATCTTTTCCTTGGACGGACAATATTCCCTGTACCAGTTGGTAATTTATTTCTTACGATTTTTACAATCTTCTGTTCATACGTCTTGTTTATATATTTCTTCCAATCATGTTTTTCTCGTATGTGCTCACTGAGTAATGAAATCCACTTTACATATATTTTGTACTTGTCTCTCAATCTCGCAGTGTTTTCCCTGTAATCCTTGGCAGAATTTTCATTTCCGTGGTTTCCAGAAGTCATAATTGGTCTCACTATTGTTCTGTATATTCTTTCTTGTGGATCTTTTCCTGTAAGCTTGATTCTCAAAATAGTATCATTCAAAAACCCTTATACATTATTTACTTTTGCCGCTTTTTTTCTAACTTTCTTTTCGATGTTCCCTTTGCTGTACTGTTCAACAGCAGGTTATTTAAAAGTCATTACCTGCTGAATAAGTTTTCCATCCACTTCCACTTTGTACCTACATGGTTCCACAGATGTTGTCATATCCATAAAAATTTCTGCACGTTACCTCCAGTGTTTGCCAGCAGACTGCATCGTCACCATAAAAAGTTGTTTTTATTTCTTCGATTTGCAACCAATACCTGCCGATACTTTCGTCCATGATTACATAAATAAGTAGCGCCCTCAAAGACTTACCTTGTCTAATACCAGTATCAGCTGCTATACAGATAGTTGACCTCGAGTCAGTTTTTACCTGGATGTAGTTATTGGAATAAATGTCTTCAATTGTTTTTAATTTGGTAGGAATCCCCCGATAGTAGAGCCCGTTTACTACATCTCCTAACTGAATCCTAATGAAAGCCTTCTGTTAATGAATAAAAAAAGGATAAGCTGGTGTGTTTTATGGAATGGAATTCTCTACAACTTGTCTAAGAATTTATACAGCCTTTGTGCCTAACCAACCGAATCTAAAATAATACCCCTCCTCTGCAAGCGTCGTAGTGCTTTCTATTTCATTTCCCAATATTTGCGTTAAGAATTGAACTCAGTAGGTCAAGTGATCAGCTAGAACATTATGACCACCTACCTACTCTCGGTATAACCTCGCCCAGGAAATAACACCGTCACCTAGCGAGGAATGCGTGCTAGTCAGACACGCGCACGGTGCCTGTAGTATCAGTGAGCATCCTGTCCGTGTGTTGAAAGGTTAACATGCGCTATATATCAGAGTTTGACCTAGGGCAGACTGTGGTGGCCCGGAGGCTCGGAACGAGCATTTCGGAAACTGCACAATTTGTTGGGTGTGGGTGCTGTGTTGAGTGTCTCCATTACACGGAGAAACCAAGGTGAAACCATGTCCAGACGTCGTAGGTTTTGGGCGCCCAGCCCTCATTACAGATGTCGGACGTCGTAGGCTTGGCTGACTGGTAAGACAGGACAGGTGGTGAATTCTGGGGGAAACAACATCAGACTTTAATGGTGGACAGATTACAACTGGTCTGAACACAGGGTGGCGAACACTCCTAAACATAGTCCTCCACAGACGACGACCCATGCATGTGCCAACGTTAACACCACGACATCGGCAACTACGGCTTAAATGAGCTCATGATCATCGGAACTGTACTTTGGGGCAATGGCAGAGCGTTGCTTGGTCTTATGAACCCTGATATCTTCTTTGTCAAGCCGATGGGAGAACGTGAATTTGTCATCTTCTTGGGGAAGAGCTCCTTGACAGTTGTACTGTGGAACGGAGACAAACTGACGGCAACTCCATTACGCTCTGGGGAACATTCACGTGGTCGTCCTGGGTCCAGTGGAGCTCCTGCAAGGCACCACAATGGCCAAGGAGTATCGTACCTAGTTGCAAACAACGTCTACCCCTTTACGACGATCATGTATCGCGACAGCAGTGTTACTGTAACCAGAAAGTGCGCCATGTCACAAGTTCAGGATTGTGATTCAATGGTTCGAGGAACTCATTGTCGACTTTCAGTTGATGTGCTAGCCGCCCAAACTTACCAGACCTGAGCCCAATCGAACGTATCTTGTTTAAGATTCAACGTGACGCCAGAGCTCATCACCCCACTCCACGGAAATTACGGGAATGAGGTGACTTGTGTTTACTCCCCTAAGCGACCTACCAAGGCCGAATTGCCACGCCGCATCGCCGCTGTTATATGTGCCAAATGGAATACACCGGTTATTAGGTAGGTGGTCGAAGCGTTCTGCCTGATGAGTGTATATCCCTCTGTGGCTGGATGTATCTTTCTACCTCCGTTTTCGTACATGAGAATTCTAATACTGGTTCTCCACTTGTTTACAATTTTATTATCAGTTATAACATTGTTGATCAACTTGGTTAATTGTTGAGTTAGTGTATATCCCCCACACTTCAGGAATTCATTTGGGATGATATCTTTACATGAAGACTTCCAAATTTGTAACACACTCTTCTTCTACCTCTGTATGTAGAACTGTTACTTCATCACATACTTTGATACTGATCTCTTATTTCTCCTCGTTTTCAGATTTTTTCTCTATATACAACTCTTAAATATTTAACCCATGATTACCCTATATATGTCGTTCACTTTAAACATTTCATTTAATTCTTTCCTCTGCTGTCGTATCATTCTTCAAATAAGTTTTCCAGTCCATAGAAGTCATGTCATAATTTTATTTAAAAAGGAATCCCAGTGTTCCTGTTTAAAACGATACCCTAGTGATTTAACCTCAATACGAGTGTTTTGCAATCTTCATATGATTCTGGTGTTTTGAATGTTTCATATTTCAAACAGGCACATCTCTCTTTGGTTTCCTCTCGCTTTATACCGCGTACACCTAGTGCTTCTTAAGCTGCTGCTGCTTCAATACTTTCTTTGACTTTCCTCCAAGCCTGATCAACGTTTTCCTTCGCATTAGTGGGTTTCTCTTTTATTTTATCTGCTAATCGTTTGTGATATACATTTTTTCTAGATTCATTCCACAACAAATCTGTATTAAACTTTTCTTTTAACTTTCGTTCTTTAGCAGTCACGTTCCTTCGTACATTTAATCTGATTTTTCTGCCATGAATAGGCTGTGATCATTGTGACTGAGTTTAAAGTCATAACATCTGGCACTGACTAAGATTGGATGTTCTTGTTTATACCAATGTGGTTTATAATAGATTTATGAATTCTTGGGTTCTGAAACATCTATTTGTGCTGCTCTTTGTGGTCATAGAATGACTGTTTATTCTCATTTCTTTGCTTCAGCATAAATTGATCATGAACTCAACATTATCATATAGAAATTCTTAAACAAACATTTGTTTAACTCGGGGAATGAAATTATTTGCAATGTGGGCATTAAAATCCCCCATTATTCTTCTATGTCTCAGAGTGTCCACTTTCTGGAGCTTCTTGTTCAAGTCAATCTTTGCTATCGTTAAAAATTGGTTTCGAAACCAGAATTAAACTGACAAGATATATGTTGACTTCCTTTCAATACTTGAAGTCTTTCCACAATGCAGCTATAGTTAATACTTGTCATTTAAATATAAATAACATACTTTGAAACTTTGTAAGGAAAAGATGGAAATGAATTTTACTTACATGATGTAGAAATCTGACTCATTAAAACGCATAAGATAATGACAACACTGCAGCTACTGTTACAATAGTAATCGTTGCATTTGAATTTAAGATTTAACAAAAATGAAGTTGGTTTTTAAATCAAACAGTAACACTGTGTAGGTATAAGTGACAATGTATTGAACAAAACGCACCTGATCGCAGAACGAGTTGGATGAAGTTTGATTCTTCTTTACATTAATGACAGTAAAATTGTTCTTCGCTTGCCGTATTAATTACAGTACACTTGATGATGCGGTGCCAGAAACACCTCTGTTAAGTCTGCAGCTAAAACAGTATGGCAATGGCGTCTCCAATGCTGCACATATTTCGAATATTTGAAATTTGAAGCGAAGTTGTGCAACCGCTGAAAAACCCGTAATTTAGCGTTGTAATTCTTCCAGCCATGGTTAATAATTACCAAAGACGACTTCTTAATTCAAAAGAATTATTAGCACCTTATTCCAATATTTTGTGCAGATGTTAGCAAAAAGAGTTTTGTAGAGGGCACCCAAAAAGATGAATGTTCAGTGTTACTGCTTTCTGGCTGTTCCTGCCCCGCTCAGTCTGCCTGCGGTAAAGTTTTTTCCACATAAAACATGTTCCGAGAAACGGAATGCGACAAAGCCACCTGTCACCCCTATCTCAACATTGCCCGCCAGGTCTGCTTACATCGTATTTTCTCTTGCACAAATGGTGCTCTCAAACCGGATACATCAAAGGCAAAAGCTGGTGCTCCTCTTGGACTGATGGCTTCATTATCTGTTACGCATATTTTCCTACTTTTTGTAATGGTAAATAATATTAAGATCAGAATGGGCTCAAATCGTACGTAACTGATTTATCTTCTTAAAGCTAGAGAAATAGCTTAATTGTACGTAGGCTTATTTATCATTGTACTGAAAACTTTCTAATTTCTTCCAAGAAAGCTTGTTACTGAACTCACAGTGAATTGCGTGTTGAACTCAAACAGTATCCATTATCAAGAGTATTACCATAATGTAAATATGAAACAGTGTATAGTATTGAATCACAAGGAGTTCAGTGAAGTGAATACTTATATGTTTATCAGACACTTCAAAAGCAAACAAGTGTTCAGATTCTGCAGGGCACACTAACTTGAACGACAGTATTACTTTCACATTTACTTGCGAAGAGACATTTAGCTCATGCGAAGAGTGAACTATCTTGTGAATTAAACACAGAACCACAAGTCATCTTTTAGAGACTGAATATTAATATCCCATCTGATACCTTCGGAACAGCTATTATTAATTCACATTCTTAGAAACTGCAATAACGTACACACATATTAATAAGCGAAACTGAAAAGTAAATAAATTTCATTAATCTGTAACTGTTCTCCAAACTATCTGTATGCATCTCATTTCTCTACCAGGACAGGTAAAGTACATAGAGCCAATGATGAAAACTTAAGTTCCCCATCCCTGATATCTGAGGCTCATGGTGGCAGTCATAGCTTATAATTCAACAAATAAACCAGATGCTGCCTTTGTGTTGATTGTCTTGGGCGCAGCATCAGGGGCCTTTCTCCCTTCTACTGTGATGACAGTTTCTGGTGTTTATTGATCTTATGTCTCCATCCAAATGTTTCAAATTTTGCAAACCGGAAGCCGAAGAATCTGTCTTCTTGGATTACAGCAGCGAACTGATAATCAAAATGAAAATTTTGTTAATAGTGGTGCTATTGTTGGGAATATCTGAACAAACACCTTCCAGCGTGTATAGTGGCGCACAAGATATGATGTGCAGAGTGCATTAGACTCTGTGGAATATACATATTCCGTGTTTGTTGATGAGCACCGTAATATATTTGCGTAGCCAAATGTATTAATACGTGTTGTGCAAATAAAGCAAAAGTTTATTTTGTCCCTTAAATAGTTGTTACTTGTCATTTAGCAGCGTTAATCTGCATAAACTACAACAGGCTATGGGCCCAACTACTGGATTAAAGCGAAATAATAAGCTTTAAGGTGACGTGTATTTGCGCAAAAGGTGCGCGGAAGTTCGTATTAAGTTGGATTGTGTTCGCTACACGAAGATGAAAAATAACTGTAAAATGAGTTCAACACAGATACCGCAAATAGAGCGGCTTGTAGGGCGTGAAAATTACGCGAGCTCGATATTTGTCGCTGAGGCGTATTTGCACTTGGATGACTTATGGGACGTCGTAAACGGTAAACTGAAACCTATGCAATCAAGTTTTGCTACTAAGAAACGGAAGGCGAAATTACGTCAGCAAAAGTGGTATGGGAGAAACTCAAAAACGCATTTGAAGATAGTGGTTTAACCAGAAAAGCAGGATTACTTCGTGAGCTGAAAACCGCAAGATTGAATAAGTCTAAAAGCGTGGATGAATATCTGAATAAAATAATTTCAATCTCCAATCGTATGAGGAATATTGGTTTTGAAATTGCGTATGAATGGTTTGGAACTTTATTGTTAGCTGGACTACCAGAGAAATATTCGCCAATGATTATGGGTCTGGGAAGTTCGGGAATACCCATTACAGCGGAAAGTGTTGGAGTAAAGATATTACAGGACGTGAAGAATGAACCAGATTCTAATGCTTCAGAAAAAGAGACAGCTTCGGCTTTATACTCTGAGTACAAGAAGAAGAAGCTTATAAGATGTTTCAGGTGCCAGATGATTGGACATATTGCTTCACAGTGTTACGACAAGTTAAGTATAAAAGAAATGAACCATATTAATTCTAGTAGTCCTGAGAGAAAGACAACCCATAAAGGTAATGCAATTTCTGCTTTTTAATCTTTTAATTAAGCGAGTGACGATCATGCACAATGGTTCCTAGATTCAGTAGGACCTGTGCACATTACCAAAGCTCCACCAGGTTTGTATGATGTTCAGTCAAGGACTCACATTGGAATTTCCACAGTTGACGGATATAAGTTAAGGTGTGAACTCACAGGAAAAGTGGATCTAAATTTACTTGTGAATGGGGAAAAGGAAATTGTTAGTGCTCATGATGTACTTTAGGTAAAGAATATTGCAACTAATTTGTTGTCAGTAAGCGAAATAGTAAAGAAGGGTAATAAAGTTATCTTCGATATACGTAGATGGAGCCAAAGTGATAGACTCTTGAGGTGATATTGTAACTACTGCAAGTAATGTAAGAGATATTTACAAAGTGAATACAGTTCAAAATAGTGCTGAAATAGGAAATCACTCTATATATGCTGCAAAAGATTTTTTGTGGCACAGGAGACCTGGACATTTCAATTGGAAAAGTATGACTTAACTGAAGAATGTGGAAACTGGGATGGAAAATTATGGAACGAATAATGTCCGATGTGAGGAGTGTTTGCAAGGGAAGCAGGCTAGATTGCCATTTAAATCGAGTCAGAGCAGATCTACCGAAGTCTTGCAACCGATACACTCAGATCTCTGTGGACATGTAGAGAATAATTCCTTAGGAGGTAGCTTCTATTTCCTGGCATTAATAGATGATTTTTCTAGGTAAATGTATGTTTATAAGTAGCAAGGATCAGGTCAATGATGTATTTGTTGTTTATTGCAAAATGGTCGAAAGACAGACTGGGAAGAAAATTAAAATAATTAGATCAGACAAAGGATCAGAGTATGTAAACAGGCGGCTTAAGGAACAGTTGAGTGGATGGGTATTAGGCATCAGAATACCATATGCTACAGTCCTTCTCAGCATGGAGTTGCAGAACGAGCCAACAGAACCATTGTAGGAAAGGCAAGAAGTATGTTAAGTGATGCTGAGCTACCTAAGTGTTTTTGGCCAGAGGCTGTGTCAAAAGCTGTGTATTTAATTAACAGATGACCTACCAAAGCTGTGAGACACAAAGCACCTTATGAAGTATGGACTGGGAAGAAACCGGATCTAAAGCACAATAAAGCCTTTGGATGTGAAGTCATAGTTCAGATTCCAAAACCATTAAGAGGAAAATGGGCTGCAAAATCTCAAAAATATGTTATTGTTGGCTACTGGGAGGATTCAAACGGCTACATATTTTATAATCCTGTGAATAAGAAGATAATAAGGAGTAGAGATGTAGTATTTTTAGAGGATTATAGACCTAAAATAAAGGAAAGAAGTCAAAATGATACAGAAATGCAACCAAGCATGATGTGTGATAGTGCTGAAACAAAGATGGAAACTGAAACAGTGGAAGACGAGAATAAAGAGTAACCTGAAGTGCTACCCGAGAATCAAATTGAGGAAGAAGATTCAACAGAAGGTGGTCATCACATATAGCAAAACCAAAAGAATACCAAGAGTATGAATTGTATGTTGCCCAAACCATCAACAATGCACCAATCACAGTTGATGAAGCTTTAGCAAGTTCAAATGCTCAAGACTGGAAAAAGGCTATTGAAAAAGAGCTGCATTCTTATGTGGATAATGACACGTATGAATGGGTTGACGTGCCTGAAAATAAAAAGCCACTAAGAACAAGATGGCTGTTTAATATTAAAAATCCTGAGAGTGCAATACCAATATTCAAAGCCAGATTGGTAGTTAAAGGATATTCACAGAAAGAAGGAATAGATTACAATGAAGCTTTCTCACCTGTGGTGAAGTATTCATGATTAAGATAGCTTTTAGCTCTTGCAGTAAGGGAAGACATATTAATTCATCAAATGGATGTGAAAACAGCCTACCTGAATGAAGGCTGGAGGACGAAATATATGGGATTCCACCTCATGAAGTTAAGCGACCTTATCAAGGGAAAACGAGAATGTGGCATTTGAAGAAAGGCATGTATGGATTCAAGCAAAGTGGCCATTGACTAGAGTAAATGTCTGCATAAAACGTTGATAAAACTAGGCATGTTACAGTCAAAGGCAGATCCAAGTATGTATCATAAAAGGAGCAATGATTAAATTGCAATCATGTCTATATGGGTAGACAATTTTTATTTTATTTTAACTAATAGTGAAAGCCAGATGGCCTTTTTGAAAAACAACTACAGTCAGAATTTAATATGCATGATTTATGGGAAATTAATCAATACTTACGCATGAAGATTTTAAGAAGTACCAACTGAGAAGAATTATGGATTGATCAGTCTCTGTACACGAGGAAAATCTTTGAAAAGTTCAGTATGGAAAATTGCAAACCCGTTTCTACTCCTATGGAAAATAATGCAAAACTGATAATAACTGATGATGACAATAACCGTAAGGATAGTATACCCTATTTGGAAGCTGTAGGAAGTCTACTTTACTTAGCACAGACTTCCAGACCAGACATAGCATTTGCAACAAATTCAGTGAGCAAGTTTTCCAGTGATCCGAGAGAAAAGCACTGGATGGCAGTCAAGAGAATATTCAGATATTTAAATGGAATTGCTGATTATAAGTTAAAATATTCTCAAACTGGAAATGTAAATTTGGAAGTATACGGTGAGGCAGACTGGGGAAATGAGCTGGAAAGCAGACACTCCATCATTGGAAGTTGTTTTAGACTAATGGGAGGATTGATATCATGGTCATGTAAGAGACAAATAACTGTTGCTTTGAGTACAGAAGGAGATGAATACACAGCCCTGTCCTCCACTATCCAAGAAGCTCGTTGGATCCATACACTGATGAGTGAAGTAGAATCACCTCCAACATTAAAGCCAACTGGGGTATTTTGTGACACTATGGGAGCTATTAAACTTGGAAAACATAACGTCACCAGTATAAGATCCAAACATATTAACATAAGGCATCACTTTATAAGACAACATGTGGAACACGGAACTATAATCCTCAGTTATCTATGCACAGAAGAAATGTCATCTGATCTCCTAACCAAGCCTCTCAGCAAGGACAAATTTCAGAGGCTGGTGAAACATTATGTTTTAACCTGGGATATATAGTGCTGAGTATCTGAAAAATATTTGTTCAAGGGGGAGTGTTGGGGATATGTGAACAAACATGTTCCAGCGTGCATAGTGGCGCACAAGATATGATGTGCAGAGTGCATTAGACTCTGTGGAATATAAGTGTTCCGTGTCTGTTGATGGGCAACGTAAGATGTTTGCGTAGCCAAATGTATAAATATGTGTAGTGCGAATAAAGTAAAAGTTTATTTTGTCCCTTAAACAGTTGATACTTGTCATTTAGCTGCGAACCGTTCGCTGTTGCCGAACTCCCACAACAGTTGTTCAGTTCAATTCCAGTTGCTTCTCTGGCAGTTTTTCTTGGTGTATTTGGATCCTGAATAAGGGGTCTAGCGCTTTTATTTCGCATTTCATCACACAGGATGACCACACAGAAAACAACACACACACACACACGCACACAGAACGATGCTACTGTGGTAATGAATTACATACATTTCATACACACACGTAAACGCAGTTGGTTACTTACGCACAAGATAGGATTCAGCGTTGAATGTCGGCAAGTATGGCGAAATTTTTTATGTCTAAATCTAATCAAAATAGTTTGATTGTTGTTTATTCAGTTCACTGGTTTAAATGTAATTATTTTATTTCAAATGCATTGTCACGTCGTTTTCATCACCTTCCTAACTTCTTTCCTTGGTGTTATTTTTCTGCTTAGCATTCTTTTTTCGCTTGGAATCTGTCTCTGTCGCCTATAATTAGCAATCAAGTGCCAAAGAGGACTGTTCATCGACTGGTAAAGCAGCAGCTCTTGAAGCCAATGTGAGGATATTTTCAGGTAACCAATGATGGCGACAAATTACAGTTTGCTTTTAGCCCTGAAACTGATTTTTTTCTTTCTCTTGTTTGATGCTAGAAGTTAGTTTTAATCGCCGTTTTAATCGCCGTAAAAAAAATCTATTGTGACTTTAGTTCCTCCGCAATTGTTGACCACCGTTTCCTCGGATACTCTGCGTATCACGAAGTTATGGTTATCTTACGACATGAGTTCAAGGTTACAGAATCTGTTGCCTGTAGTAGTTCAGTCATTGGTCACTTAAAATCAGGTAATCGCAGAGCATCTCGCATTTCGAACATACCTCGCGGCGGGTACTTCCTACATTGCTCCGCGTAACACACAAACTGCAGTTGTGAAGTGAACCGCCGTGTCTGCATAACCGAACCGTGGGCGGCAGCCGATGCAGCAACGCTAATAGTGGCAAGTGACAGACGTCGGCCTTCAAGTAAGTTCTTATGCCTCTTTTTCCTGCTGTATAGAAAGTGAGTATTTTCAGCTTCACGAATCGTCCAATTTCCCCAATTCTACGTAAATGAACATATCAATTTGCAGATAAGTCAGGACTCGCACATTCAAGGAATATTCAAACGTGTCATATATCGTTGAAGCAAATCAAATATATATGACGGAAGCCTGCCTCTTGTCCAAGCGAGGTCCATTACCAACAAAATAATTTCATCTACTTACTTTATAGCAACAACAAATCCTGCAGTGAAGCTGACGATGGCCTGGTTCTCTAGCATGCGTGCTTACATGATTTATTAACTGCCTGTTAGGATATTAAAATACGATATTCACGTCACTTGACACTTCCGAGGTAAGGGTAGAAATGGCCACTTGAACTCTGAACATGTCTCCCGCAGTCGGAGAGAAAATCTTTCGAGAATGTTTAACGTACCTATCATGGCCCACTAGCCCGGAAGTTTTAACTGATGTCATTAACAGTCGTGAAAGCTTACACTGTATGAAAAAACGACATTGTTCACATTACCTGTAAACACAAGCTGTTGTGGCCCAGTTAGGTGAAGGCGGGGCAAGATGGGGAAGCTAACTTTAAACCCTTACAAAAGGGTCAAAAACAAACAAATTCAAGTAGGTTTGATTATCATTTGTTTAGCATGCAAAGAAACCTGAAAACTTATTACATTTAGTTAGAAATATCTCGATTTGAAACATAACTACCAATTCCCCGTCTTGCCCTATATGCGGGGTAAAATGGGGAACTAGCATGAATTCATCTCTAAAGCTTAAATAAGGACTGGAATAACGAAATCATGTGACATTAAGGCTTCGAAACATGGTTCTGCGAATTGTAGAATCAGGTATTACGTTTTATTTAGGCCTCTTACTTTCACATAGTACAGAAGTGTGGACAGCCTCGTCATCATCACTTTCTATCCCTGTACAAGTGTAGTGGGCCCAGCGTCCGCAGCTAATACACCGTATCCAGCCTACTTAAGAGAAGTCGCAGCAGTATAAACATTCTTCACTCTCTTCCTCGTTGTCATTCGACCTCAGTGTATTATCCCTTGAGCATGAAGGGGTGGTTAAGACGTCAGTAACCTTCGTCACTTTTTCGTTGTCATTATGTCCTTTTGGTGGTATCCTAAGTTTATTAAACGTCTTTGAGAAGAGTTTTCGTTTACAAGCAACACATTTGGGGACTCCTTTTCTTTTAATTTCTTCAGATAGTTCACTCCTATATGGAGATTCGGTTAAAACAACGGGTTTTCGACGCCTATTAGATAGTTTCCTTTTTGTTTTTTTATCCACCTTTGGAATAGCTAACACCATTTGAGGGCTGGTAACCTGAAAGTTAGACGAAACAGAGGCTTGATCGTCAGTTGTTAATTGTTCAGGTGTTTTACGTCTTGACAACATCTCTGGTATTTGGTCTTCCGTTTCTGTAACTTCAGATGTGTGAGCTTCATGAATGTCTGTAGTTGAACAGGGAAGGTAATCAATTTGTTGAAACACATTTCTGTTTACAGGCCAAATGCCTGTTTTCCGGAACCCGTTCATTGCTGTGGACATTGTAGCTGAATGAATGAAGGCCTTGCCGAATAAACTTGTGATCTGATGCAGCGTAACAACTTTTCCAGGTTGGGTGCAAAGCCACGATCGTACTTCATCTTCGTAAAATTTACCGAGAGGTTTCATAAATGCCACGCCCAATGGTTCAAGACGGTGTGAGCAGTGTGGTGGCAAACACAGCAAGACAACACCATTTTTGTGGGCCACATCTATCAGTTCTAAATTCTTGGTGTGCGTTTTGTGGCCGTCCAATATGAGAAGTATTGGTCTTTCCTTTGAAGCTCCAGTAAATGCATAAACTTCTTAAACCAAGTCACAAATAGTTCTTTCGTCATCCAACCAGTTTCTTGGACTTCTGCCCAGGCACAAGGGGGCAGGCCAGTCTCAAACCCTTGTAGCATTCGTTTACGAGGATAAATTAACATAGGTGGTACGAAGCACCCCGACGTTGAAATACAGATTTCTGCAGTCACAGTCTGGCCTCTTTCTACTGAAGTAATTTCTCCCACCTGTCTGCGCCCTTTCAAAGCAACCACCTTTGTGTGACCTTTTGGAATGACTGTTAAACCAGTCTCATCGCAATTGAAAATTCTGTCTCCCGTGAACTTGAATGTGTGTAATTGACTTTCTAACAGATCTAAAAATCAATCTACAGCAACTCGATTATACCCCATTGCTCGTGCAATTGATGTGGCCTCTGGTTTTCGTATTGTTAGGATTTCGTGCAAGAAACCAATTTAACCAATCTGGCTGCAGTATTAAATCGATGTTTGATGCTGTTTCGTTCAGCTAGCTGGAAAGCAAGTTCACAAAGCTCTTTAAGTGTTAGGCCAAAATACCGTCCTTCTATCTGTGTTAAGTAGTCTTTAAGTTCTGCCTCTTGTTCTGGGGTAAACACACTAGTGATTGGTCCTAACCTTTTCACAACTGTATATTCAGGATTAGCACGTTTCTTTGCCACATGTCGTTCAATCGTTATCTGTGGCACGTTGAACTGTCGTGTAGCCCTGAAAGAACCCATTTGACCTTCTATAACAGCATTTACAGCGCCTTCCATTGACTCCAATAACCAATCTTGCCTAGACGTTTGTCACCGATACTTGCGAACCTTCTGAAATAAAACACATGGAACGTACTATTGAGTCAGATCATTCCTGGTAATCAATATTATATAGTAAATACTATATTTCCAATAGTCAGTCGATAAAGCACAGAAAGAATACTGACTTTGCACGTTTTGTGTATTTTTATTCAACATATAGCCTAAGGCATACTTGGTAATTAATTAGGAAACGTTGGAATAACGAATATCATTCTATTTACAATTGTATTCAACGTATAATGTGCGATTTAAAAACCCGCAGTGAGGTAGGCACATGAGACGATAAGAACGTAATGGTTGGACAAATAGTAGGGGCAAGACGGGGAAGCTCCCCATCTTGCCCCACCCCGTCTTGCCCCCTACCATGCTGTCAGGTTATATCACGCCTACATGAACGATGTTTAGTGAACATTGACTACTGACACAGCAGTTGACTGTTTATAAGACGTACTATTCAGTGCTATGTATACAGTCTGGACAAATGTTCAGGAAACATGTTTTAGGACCTCGAAAGGTGTAAAACATTGCAAACCAGTATAACATTTGTACGTACCTTGCAAAGCTCACAGAAACCGCCGCGAAGCTGAAGTTCAGCAATGTCAACACACTGGGACCTGGGTATTGGTGATGTTGACATAGCTATCCACAGATGGCAGCACTCTAACTATAGCTTATAGCCCTTCCCCATCTTACCCCACCTCCCCGTCTTGCCCCTCCTTCCCCTACATATGATAAGTTACGCTTCAATAACGCCATGATACAGATTATGTACTCGTATTCATTAACTTCGACAGACGTTGCAAAGTTCAAACAATGACTGCTACTTCCTACATTTTATCTTCATAAGAGTTTATCTCACTTCCATGTTAATGATAGTTGCCACTCTGGCAGCTATCAAGAAAACTAATCGCATCTGCCAAACTATTCAGTTTATATTATAAACAAAATGTTGGTATGTGCTAAAAATTTTTTGGATATTATCTTCCAATCGTAAATGTCAAATCTACCCCGATATTTATGTTATTCTCTCTTTGTAACGAGTCACTATTTGCAGACTTCGTGATACGAGAATGTTTACAAAACTCTTCGAACGTAACGGTTTTTCGGAGAGATAGTTCTGCTTAATAGCATTGGTGGCCCTGAGAATTTTAGCATATTTTCGATTATTTCAGGTCGTGCAACTTTTTTCACGGGGTACAGTTTTAAAACTTAACTTGCGAGGCTACTTTTCCGTAATGTATACTACGAGGTGGTATGTCCTGGACCCCTATGTTTAAACTGAGATTTAGGGACCACATCATTTGAGCTCTTATAATTTATGTTAAAAACATTTTGTTTTAGAATTACTTAAGTGTTGTTTAAGTACTCTTTGTTGACCTTATTGGAATAAATTTAACCCTTCGGGAATTAATTTATCAGACAAAATCAAACATTTTGTGCAGTTTTTAAATAGTAAACATAAAAGAACGGTTAGAGAAATGAATTTTATATTCTGAAAAATTCTGTAGCAAGTAAATTTTTATATAAAATCAAATTTTAGGATTTAAACGGAGACATGAAAATTGCCCTCCGTTGTTCAAAAAGAAACCTGCAAAAGTGACGTTCAGTGTTGGGATCCACAGAGAACACAATTGATTGTAACTACAACTATAAATATTTTATTTAAGAACCAGAGAGTCCCGTCATTATTGTCTTGAAGTTCTTCCTCTGAATGACCCACCGCTAGCAAAATTGTGATCACAGGCCACTGTAAATTCGTCTGCGACCACATTTTGTGTTATACTGGAGAAAGCAGGTACATAGTTCAACCAAGGTGCTTTCTAGGAGACGGCAACACATGTCAATAACACGTGTCAACAACAAACAAAGAAGACTACAATGCACCTGATAACGAAACATTGTAGTGCTGTCGAGTTTTTTGGAAGGCAGGGGGGAATGTAAAAGTATTCCCCAGAACTGAGCTTGGAGAGCGAGTTCGAACATTTTCACACCTTTGAACTCACACAGCTCGTGAGTTAATGGTTAAGCAATAGGACGTATAACCTCTTAGTCTTAATTGTGTACTACCCAGTCATCCTCATTGATATTTATATGTGAAACATCAACTACACATAGTCCTGATAGTGGTTCAAATCTGATTCCATATACCATATCACACATTTAATCTATTTTGTTACTAAAAGTAATGCTACCAGTCTGACACCTGTCTCTGATATTATTACCTTCCATGACTTTCTTAATCTCTATCACCATCTTCCTTATGACATCATGATCTTCTTCCTCTCCTCCTCCTCCATCTCCTGCTCCTCCTCCTCTTCTTCCTCCAGGGTCTCGCCTTCTCGTTTCAAAAATGCTGGTTTCCTTTAACTTCACCATGTTGGCCTTTCCTCATTTCTTCATAATTGCCTCCCCATTTGGCTGTCCTTTTTGAGTCAATCGCTGTAGTGGTTGGGAAACTGGCCTAAATTTTTTTCCTCAACTTGCTCAGCTTTAACATGCTTTCTTTGTGTTAACAACAGTTTTCTGTGTACATTTCTTCAAGATTCTTGCACTTGACTTTTAAGGCTGATCTTTCGTCCAACGGAATTGACTAGCATGTGCACAATCACAACGCAAACTGTGTCTGAGCTATTTATAAGTGACCTTAATTTGTACCAGAATACGACACTGCTCACATATAGGGCATGATGTAATTACAAATAGAGTTATCAAACATAATACAGATCCATTATTTTAATCACTGTCTTTGCTAATAACTAGAAATATGTCTATATTTTGACTCCATGCTCGCTTACACAGTTCGAGGTATGCATTAAAAGTCGTAACAGAGCTAACGTGCTCGCTGAATACATGCCTAAAATAATTTTTGCCTTGTTTTCATAGAATAACTACGTCAACAATTTCTCTAATTATAACTGTTTTGGAATTGTGCTGTATGAGTGACATACGTACGACCTCTTCACAACATTAGGAGCTTTCCTCTTCCCATCATAAGGGCCACCTATAAAAAGGTATCACTTCATATTATTGAATCACAAGCACTAGCATCGAAAATAAAAACTTAATACAATACTGCAGAAGTTGGTGATGTTAGATTCTCCTTACTTGAATATATGAGGTATCCACATCATTCAATATTTCAGATACTTATTCTAGAAGTTGATACATCTTTTACTGAAAGTGCGTGCGTGCGTGCGCGTGTGTGTGTGTGTGTGTGTGTGTGTGTGTGTGTTTGTATTCGTAAATATTAGCTAGAAAGTTACATGTATTATTGAGGGTATATATATATACACTCCTGGAAATTGAAATAAGAACACCGTGAATTCATTGTCCCAGGAAGGGGAAACTTTATTGACACATTCCTGGGGTCAGATACATCACATGATCACACTGACAGAACCACAGGCACATAGACACAGGCAACAGAGCATGCACAATGTCGGCACTAGTACAGTGTATATCCACCTTTCGCAGCAATGCAGGCTGCTATTCTCCCATGGAGACGATCGTAGAGATGCTGGATGTAGTCCTGTGGAACGGCTTGCCATGCCATTTCCACCTGGCGCCTCAGTTGGACCAGCGTTCGTGCTGGACGTGCAGACCGCGTGAGACGACGCTTCATCCAGTCCCAAACATGCTCAATGGGGAACAGATCCGGAGATCTTGCTGGCCAGGGTAGTTGACTTACACCTTCTAGAGCACGTTGGGTGGCACGGGATACATGCGGACGTGCATTGTCCTGTTGGAACAGCAAGTTCCCCTGCCGGTCTAGGAATGGTAGAACGATGGGTTCGATGACGGTTTGGATGTACCGTGCACTATTCAGTGTCCCCTCGACGATCACCAGTGGTGTACGGCTAGTGTAGGAGATCGCTCCCCACACCATGATGCCGGGTGTTGGCCCTGTGTGCCTCGGTCGTATGCAGTCCTGATTGTGGCGCTCACCTGCACGGCGCCAAACACGCATACGACCATCATTGGCACCAAGGCAGAAGCGACTCTCATCGCTGAAGACGACACGTCTCCATTCGTCCCTCCATTCACGCCTGTCGCGACACCACTGGAGGCGGGCTGCACGATGTTGGGGCGTGAGCGGAAGACGGCCCAACGGTGTGCGGGACCGTAGCCCAGCTTCATGGAGACGGTTGCGAATGGTCCTCGCCGATACCCCAGGAGCAACAGTGTCCCTAATTTGCTGGGAAGTGGCGGTGCGGTCCCCTACGGCACTGCGTAGGATCCTACGGTCTTGGCGTGCATCCGTGCGTCGCTGCGGTCCGGTCCCAGGTCGACGGGCACGTGCACCTTCCGCCGACCACTGGCGACAACATCGATGTACTGTGGAGACCTCACGCCCCACGTGTTGAGCAATTCGGCGGTACGTCCACCCGGCCTCCCGCATGCCCACTATACGCCCTCGCTCAAAGTCCGTCAACTGCACATACGGTTCACGTCCACGCTGTCGCGGCATGCTACCAGTGTTAAAGACTGCGATGGAGCTCCGTATGCCACGGCAAACTGGCTGACACTGACGGCGGCGGTGCACAAATGCTGCGCAGCTAGCGCCATTCGACGGCCAACACCGCGGTTCCTGGTGTGTCCGCTGTGCCGTGCGTGTGATCATTGCTTGTACAGCCCTCTCGCAGTGTCCGGAGCAATTATGGTGGGTCTGACACACCGGTGTCAATGTGTTCTTTTTTCCATTTCCAGGAGTATATATATATATATATATATATATATATATATATATATATATATATGTGTGTGTGTGTGTGTGTGTGTGTGTGTGTGTGTGTGTGTGTGTGTACGTAAATATGAGACGATTTTTGTGAAGGTGGGGGTTAACTCTTCCACAGTATAAGGGGCCGGATACAATGAATGTCATTCTGTTTGGAGATAGTGAGACGAAGTTGATGGTTCCATCACTTGCTTTCTTCGAAATTCCACGTTCTTCATTAGCAATGATCTACTGGTTTTCATCGTATTTTGTTTAGGTACCGAGAGCCTATGGTGAAGGGATGGACACTTATGTGGTTATTTACTTATTTTGCTGTGTGCATTCTTTTCCTACCATAATTTGGTGCTATTAGTTATGGAGAGAGTGAGGGGTTTGTTTGTGTTTACGTGGGTATAAAACGCGTAGTGCGGAGAGAAATGTTGTACTTGGGTCTTCATGCCAACCTAATACTTGGAATGAACTTTCAAAGCTGCAGCTGTGGGATAACCTGGGTTGGTATGGCACCTTTCCTTGCCCTCCAGGGAAGAGCAGGGTAACCGTTACTCGGTGCTTTACGACTTTCAGCATTCAGTTTCTGTTTGGATTAGAGGAGGTACGAACTCTTTGTGTGTTTCCATGAGGAGTAGTGTAGTTAAACTCATGATCCATTCGCTTTCTGAACCATCATACTTAAAATTATTTGTGGCAACCTTTTGTTATTAGTGCCCCAGTAACTTCAGTGGTTAGAGTTTAGGATTTTGCCCAATCCATTTCACTCACTTGAGATCATCAAAACGAAAGTTAATCAGGTGATGCCGTCAATGCATTTAGTGGATGACAAATTCATATTACAGTGAGTTATAGTCTACTGATTTTTGTTAACTTTACATGGGGTTCTTTAATGTATTTTGTTTCTGATATTGAACTCACCCGTTGTCCGTCAGGCAGTCAGGTGTTTTCAGAGGTTGTAACAAAGAGAAATCACTTTCATGCATTTTTTTTTCGGCTTAAGTTATTTAAGTAAGTCTTGCATGTGAGACTATTTGATTTTCAAATGGCTCTGAGCACTATGGGACTTAACATCTTAGGTCATCAGTCCACTAGAACTTAGAACTAGTTAAACCTAACTAACCTAAGGACATCACACACATCCATGCCCGAGGCAGGATTCGAACCTGCGACCGTAGCAGTCGCGCGGTTCCGGACTGCGCGCCTAGAACCGCGAGACCACCGCGGCCGGCACTATTTGATTTTATTTGTTTTATCTTGCTTGATCTTTCTCTCCATGCTCCAGCGAGAGCATAAGTGCATAGAAAAAGGTCACCTACTTCAGAAGTTGGCTAAGTTTAAGATATGCCTGTGTTGTGTGTGCTGTCTTGTTTAATATTCCTAGATGGACCAATCTTGTCAGTATGTAATTTTGCCATTGACTTTCAATCACCTACATGGTTTGCTTGAACGTTAAATGAACAATGATCGTTCTTGTTGAATTTCATGGGAAACTGTCAGTCATAATAACCCAAGCATAATAGAACATGATGAGTAAATAATTTTTTAAGTGACTGACAATGACCCACTTGGCACTGTATGCATAGTTAATAAGTGATGGTCGTTCTTAAGAATTTCGTGGCAAGCTAACCAAGCAATCGTGTGTATGTTTGCTACAACTAATGCTTTACATGTACTAAGTCTGTCCGTGATATCCTGTGAGTATGTACTAATTGCTTCCGCCACATCCATTCATACTCCATTAGCTACGGTGAGTGCAAAATAATTAGTACCCATTAAACATTGTATGGGAGCAAGAGCATTAAAGTTGTGTTTGAGAAGCACCATAACTCCGCAGCAACATGTTTTTCTCCCTATCCTATTTATAGTAAACTACGAGACTGCTTACGTATCAAACTTAAGCGCACCTCATTGCGTGAAATTTGATGTGTAAATTTTGTTTTCCTGCGGGAACTGATGGAAATCTGTAGTAAATGGTACGTTAAGGATGAAATACTAACTCATTTTTCATGATAGTAATTTTTAAGCTGGCTCCACCCAGCAATGCAAACCGTAACATATTCATCTCCGGAAGAAACACCGATTGAGTAACTAATTGAATGAGAATCCCAGCTCATTTTTTATCTTGTCAGTGTTTGGAACAGTTGCTTCTATTCACTTATCGCCTTTGATTGCCTGTTCCCTCCCTATGCGTTACCCTTGTGCTAAGTGGTCTTCACCCACGGTTGCAGTAAGTAATTGACTGAATGACTAATTAGGCCGAACCCCTATATTTAACAACCATTGAATCAAATAAGGTAACGAGATTGTGAGCAATTATACACAAATGAAAAAAAGTTTTGCATCATCTCGATTCCGAGAGTTTCGGAACCTGTACATGAAATTGGAATAGAGATCAACATAAACATCATTTCCACCATTTTTATTGCTCATGAAAACAAGACATTGCCGGTTGTACCACCGTACAGCGAGACCTCGAGAGGTGGTGGTCCAGACTGCTGTGCAGACCGCTACTTATAATACCCAGTAGTACGTCCTCTTGCATTGATGCATACTTGTATTTGTCGTAGCATACTATCGTAAAGTTCATCAAGGCCCTGTTGGTCCAGATTATCCCACTCATCAATGGCGATTCGACGTAAATCCCTTAGAGTGGTTGATGGGTGACGTTGTCCATAAACAGCCCTTTAAATCTATCCCAGGCATGTTCGATGGGGTTCATGTCTGGAGAACATGCAGGTCACTGTAGTCGAGCGAAGTCGCTATCCTGAAGGATGTGAGTCACAAGATGTGCACGATGGGGTCGCGAATTGCGGTCCATTAAGACGAGTGCTTCCCCAATAGGCTACCGAGATGGTTGCACTATCTGTCGGAGGATGACATTCACGTATCTTACAGCCGTAATGGCGTCTTCCATGACCACGAGCAGCGTACTTCGGCCCCACATAATGTCACCCCAAAACAGCAAGGAACTTCCACTTTGCTGCACCCGTTGGACAATGAGTCTAAGGCGTTCAGCCTGACCGGGTTGCCTCCAAACACGTCTCCGACGATTATCTGCTTGAAGGCATATGCGACACTCATCTGTGAAGAGAACCTGATGCCAATCCTGAGAGATCCATTCGGCATGTTGTTTGGGCCCATCTGTACCGCGCTCCATGGTGTCGTGGTTACAAAGATGGACCTCGCCACGGACGTCGGGAGTGAAGCTGTGTATCATGCAGCCTATTGCGCACAGTTTGAGTCGTAACACGACTTCCTGTGGCTGCACGAAAAGCATTATTCAACATGGTGGCCTTGCTGTCAGGGTTCCTCCGAGCCATAATCCGTAGGTAGCGGTCATCCACTGCAGTAGTAGCCCTTGGCTGGCCTGAGCGAGGCATTTGATCGACAGTTCCTGTCCCTCAGTATCTCCTCCATGTCCGAACAACATTACTTTGGTTCACTCCGGGACACTTGGACACTTCCCTTGTTCACAGCCCTTTCTCGCACAAATTAACAATGCGGACGCCATCGAACCGCAGTATTGACCGTCTAGGCATGTTTGAACTAGAGGCAACAAAGACCGTATACCTCCTTACTGGTGGAATGACTGGAACTGATCGTCTGTCGGACTTAACATCTGAGGTCATCAGTCCCCTAGAACTTAGAACTACTTAAACCTAACTAACCTAAGGACATCACACACACCCATGCCCGAAGGAAGGATTCTAACCTGCGACCGTAGCAGTCACGCGGTTCGGGATTGAAGCGCCTTGAACCGCTCGGCCACCGAGGATGGCCCACTCCGTGTAATAGGTGCTGCTCATGCTGTGTTTTTTACGTCTTTGGGCGGGTTTAGTGCTTCTGTAAACAGTGAAAGGGACTGTGTCTGTGATACAGTATCCACAGTTAACGTCTATCTTCGGGAGTTCTGGGAACCTGGGTGATGCAAAACCTTTTTTGATGTGTGTAGAAACTGTAACACACGTTTTCAGACAATAGTTAGTGAAACTATTTGACTAACGGTGTTTATACCGGTCGAGTCTTACGCAGATGGAATGTGAAATAGTCCTCAATGTTAATCTTTCGATAGTTAACCATGTTCGTGAAACTATGGATGTAATTCAATGTCGTTAGTAATTGCACTGATAAGAAGCTGAATTGCATGCTTCTTGAATCGCATCTGGACAGACCCTATGGACTCATGTGCCTTGCAGTCACAAATACATAAGAACATTTTATAGATTCTATTACATGTCTCACCAGGTGAAATTCAAGAGAAGAACAATGAAGAGAAGCAGAAGAAACAACGTGGATTCCTTCTTAAACATGTTATTAACAATTTTCCGAAGGAAATTCATAAACCTGTGGTCCAGGAATGAATTTTGTAACATGAATGTATAAAAGTGATGTTGGAGTTAATCCATTAGAACCACGACATTACTTCTGCAACGTAGCCACGCGATTTGTCAGACGTTCACTGTGCAGGACACACTCTGACTGAAAAGTATGATGAAGAGTGAACGCAAGATACGGTAAGCACTGTGAAAACCAAGCTGTTTTGACAGTGACAGGTGTACGAGCCGCGAAATTTATAAAAGGTACTGGTGTGGTAAACATAACGAAGAACAAGAGGAATGCAGAGAATTTTATGTACATGAGAATTAAAACAGTCTGTTGTAGTCCAAACAGTATAAAGCTAGGTAGTAGTTATATAGCAGATAAGAAGATGGCATGTATAAATGCTTCACAAGTTACTCTGGAAGCAAAAAGCAGAGAGTGCAGATAATACGAATGCTCACAAAACGTGGAATATTATCTCTCATTGTCATATTTACTGGGTTCTCAGTGATTAAAGGATTAGCTGGAAGTGTAATAAAAAGAGCTGAGGTTGTTTATGATACAAAATCTGCTGTAAAAAAAATATAGAAATAAATAAAGAATAGCTAAATGAGACGTTAAGTCATAATAATACAATGGAAGCAATAGCAATAGCACTTCATGAAGAGAAAGAGATGTAATTGGGGCCATATACAAAAAGAGGATTTGGTCCACATTTTACAAAAATATTTTCTCTTTAACCATCCTCTCGGCGAGAATGCTTGCTAATATTGACATAAAGATTAACTAATAGAAAGAAAATACATTTTATTTGTGTGTTTATGAGGGATACTTTTCACAGAATGTCCATGAGGTCAGAGTGCAACTGTTAACCTCCAGGCAGAAAGTGAACCTGGTTCCTATTGGGCATATTAAAAGAAGGAGGGAAATGCTGTTTACTATTTCAACAACTTTAGCAGTTTACCACCTTCCCTGCAAATGGTGAGGTGTCTGGAAATCTGTACATCATAGAGTAGCTACAGTAGTTTTCAGTCAGCTAAAAGTTTGATTTGTGACCACCTTTGTTTGAGGTAATTGAGCTCTACATACTTTATCAAGTCTTTTAGCCTATAGACACGCTGTCACATGGAATGTGGTGTAACGTTTAACTTACCAGATATAAACTCCATTATTACTGTTGTCTTTAACCCTAGGCTAAATTTGTCCGTGAAACACACAATTGCTATGCTCAACTCTTTTGGTTACATTTCCTTACCACATACTATGTCAGGAAACAGTAACGTCTCCTTTTATAATCAGATAAGCGATCAGGAAATTCTGGCGAGAGTTGCTTTAAAACATGGACGTTAAGAATTTCATGACATTATTTCCACGTTTTTGAGGAGGAGAATCGCAGAACTTCAAGAATGAATACAAGGAAAACCAGAAGAAAATCTGCGTCTAACAGAAGAACCAGGTAGAATAAAATTGTCAAAAGTTGCGAGATATGGGGGAATGTAAATGTTAATATTAAGCTGAAAACAATTTTGGGCGAGTTATGAGTTTAGGGTCTAACAACCCTACCGCAACAAAAGGTCAAAATTTAATAATGATTGTGGAGTTGCTCACGCTGCTAAAAACTGCATTTTCGAGCAACAAAGTTATTATGTGGTAAGTGTCATTAGAGCACAGTTAATAAAGTCTTTCATGTAATAATGAATAAACTAGGCACTCATCTTTTCGTGTTTCCCACGCTGGTCTCGTAAAATCATGGCTCAATCGTCGAAAATCTAGGTGGTGATGATTCCGAGCTCGGATGCAAAAAGGCCTAGGTTTTATTCTGCTATATTCAAAAGTTTTGTAGATGCGCTTCACAAACCATTCTTGAAGATTAAACCCTTCAAAGTTAGCACAATGGTGATGTAAAAAAATAATCAGCACTCCGAATTTAAGTTACACTTCCTTTTTATTGCTTTCGTTGCAATATCACATAACACACAAAACATCACTTCAAAATACAAAACATACTTGAAAACATCTTCCTCATATTTTTAAGCTAACTACAATATGCGTCTTTCCAACATGACGTCCAAGACTTGACTTTTTCAAGGTCCGACTCTCTAACTCTAATAATCACTTACGCGCCCAAAAATCAAGAGTTACAAGTACGTCAAAGATCATAGTGCCAAAAGAAAGAGGACGCATAAGAATAATATCATTGCAATATAAACATATCGATGTATCAAAGTACCTCAACATAAATGAAATCTAATCTGAATGTTGTCTCAGAAATATGTCAACTACTTTACAGAAACACTGTAGAATATTGCTGGCATCGAGAGGTTGATTTGAGGTGCCATAATGGTTACATAATTCAAGTACCATTACAAGGTGGAAATGCAATTGAAAAATAAACTTTAAAGACACCTGAATATCAAATAAAACTTCCGATTATTAACTTCCTACACGTTGATTGTCACATTTTACGAGGTAAATTCTACAATGATGCTACTACACATACCTCGGTTCTGGCCTGCATTACTATGTGTATGTAAGACTGTGGAATCATCAGATTCGTCCTGTTTCATTCCATTTGTCGATACGTATTCTCTGATGCTCAATATATCAGTTGGCGATAATGAAGGATACCTTGTAGATTTAGGTAGTATAGAAATAACTATTTGATCATACTTAAGGAAAAGTAACAAACATCTATGCAGCAGCATGTAATGTCAGAAGAGAAAGGAAATGGATAAGAAGAAGAAGAACAAGACAAGAAGGAGAATCGGAAAATGAATATTGAGAATGCTTCTCGCCAACAACTAATAGTCTCATCAACAGTATGTATGGCTCTATAAATACTAACCCCATTCACAAAGAGGTTTCATTTGACATTGTGGTAAGTAAAGTAGAAGAGGAAGAAAAAGAAGAATGTAACTTACATACTGTATGTCAGGAAAACGTTCAATTCTTTTACTTGTATTTTTTAATTTACTTATAAGTAATATGAAATGTTTTTATGGTTCGTATACATCTTAATGCAGGAATATGAATTATCCAAATGGACATAAATTGTTAGGTGTGGTCTACAGACAAACAAATGATTACACTTTCATAAAAATAGGATAGTTCATTCAAGAGTAGGAGCTTCACAGATTTTGAAAGCCAGTAACGCGTTTTTCCACCTCTGTCCCTTAAGTGAACAGTTATTCAACTTGACATTGGTAGGATTGGTGGATGGTCACCAAAAGGATATCGTGCCAAATTTTATCTAACTGGCGCGTTAAATCGCCCAAATAACGAGATGGTGGGAGTATCTCGCCATTAATGCTCCCAACGGTCTCCATTTTGGAAGGATCCAACTACCTTGGTAGACAAGGTAGTGTTCGGCAACCACAAAGATAAGGAGCAGCAACTCTAGCCATGTTAAAGTAGATATTATGCTGCTTAAATGCAAGACCACAATAGATTTCCATAATGGGAACAAATACATAGAATATCGTCAACGGACCACTGTGCTTTACAGGTGTCACTGATGACCATCAAACAGGTCCGCTGTGGAAATAAATGGCACCCCAATCCATCACTACTGGTTTTCGTGCTTTGTGGTGAATAACATTCAGGTTGTTGTCCCACTGGCGTCTGGATGCTTCCAGATACGTCTTCGGTCTGGAATCTCAGCGATAGTAGTGTAATTATCTTTGGTGATTAGTCCAGTTTCCAGCTGAGCCCCGAAGACTGTTGGAGACATGTCTGAAGGCGGCTGTGACAATGGTAGGACGCCAACCTTATTTTCGCCAACCATGTAACCTGATGAACAGGAGTGAAGGTCAGGATTACCACTTCATTTCTTAGCAGGGCCCCTCCGGGGTCGTCCAGACATTCTTACAGCACAAAGATACATCGGCGATATTCAATGCTTCGTTATGATGCTCTTCATGGCAAGCCACCCTGGGCTTACATTTTAGCAAGACAATGCGAGCCTGAACACTGCAACAGTTTCTTCTGCTTGTTGATAGTGCTGCCCAAACCCTGCCTTAGTCACCAAGTGACATAGTACCCTCAGGAGAACATCCAACTTCTCAATCAATCAATGGCAAGCCAAATCGCCTCGCTAAATTTGGGAAGGTCTTTCTCTTGAATAAATTATCCAGTTTATCTAAAATTTTAATAATTTGTATGCCCACATGTATAAATCACAAATGATTAGTGCCTGATTTCGATAATAACTTAGTGTGCATCTTCTTCATCTTAGGGCATATATAAAATTTGAGCTATTACATATATACTTGGAATGATCTATGCTTAGTTACAGCTCCTGTGTTTATGGGATACCTTAAAGACAACTACATTTCTGGCGAGCAACAGCTTTTGAAATTTCTCATCAGCACTCTACATATAGGAACAGTTGAACTTCAGTAATGTTGAGGGTAATTTGCTGTAAGTGATGCAATATTAAACCGATTTTCCACAATCCATGTTCTACTACCATTTGTCATTGCAGCTGTATCCTTTCTATACCAAACTGTATCAATTAAACCGTTAGGACTAAATTGAAATACTGAATTTTTCCATTCCACCCTTACTTTACATCGAAGGCCTAAGTTACATATGTGTTGATTACATCATTATTGATTATATTATGTTTAATTAATCGCTTTGGAGACAGGTAGTTTTTTATAAGTCAGTCCTCTTATAATATCAGGGTATGTTTAGCCATAGTGATACTTATTATGTCTTTATGCTAATTTTTAATCAATATGGATGAAGGCAGGAGGAGTTAATGGTCAATTTCTGCCAGTTTCATTGTAATAACTTTACCATATTATAATGAAATGGCAATGTGAGGTTCTCAGTTATATTGTATAACTCAAATTTCAGTCTGAATTATAGCAATAATTATATGTTCACTAACATGAATTGGAAAATGACCAATAGAAGAGCCCCACAATACTACAAGAAATATTCTAACATCTTTTTCCTATTTTGCAGCTAATGTTATGTAGAAAATGCATGAAATATATTTATCAAGGTATGGATTTTAATGTACGTTCATTAGCTTACGAGTTGGTGAATGTATATGATCTGAAAATATAAAATCAGTAGTTTAACTCTTATATTAGTTCTGCAATTCTGAAAAAAATTCACAAAATAAATAAAACCAATAAGATCTTTAAGTAACAATAGATAATTTAAAAATCTGTAAGAATAATTTAAAAAAGGTATTAAAGCTAAATCTATTAAGTTAACATAATAAACCCAATGTCGATTTCCAAGTATATTTTGAGAAGCAATCCTGGTGTGCTCTGTGAGAGTAATTAGGTCAGTCCCACCTACCCTAAAATCAATATTAAACTTTAAAATTAATTCAGATTCACATTCAGAAAAATCGAAAGAGTGCAGCTAGTTTCAGCTAAACATGAACCAAGGCAAACTAGTCATAAGAGAAGTAAAAATACATCATCAAGAAAGTTTATGAATTATAAAATCATATATATTTAACATGCCAATTAAAGTAATTACAGACAATAAAATCAAAGCCAAACCAACCTCCTATGAAGTAATTCGAGTAGCAGAATGTAAAGTACCTAAGAAAGATTCACTTGAATTTTATGATCATCTAGAAGATATTAGATATAAATACCTAATATAGTATTACACAAATAGAATAAGGCATAAGAGAAAAAATATAAATAAGGAAATCAAACAAAATTTACCCATACAGCTACAGAAAGTACCAAATCATGGACATGAGACAAATAATAAAGTGAATAATTTGATAAAATAGGAATAGGTTTTTCTTAGAAACTAACTTAACTGCATCATTAAATGGTTGAGGAATACCAACAAAACCTACCTTATCAGGATCCTTTCAGATCAAGAGTTTATGTTCAAGGAAACGTAAGTATTAACCTTCTGGATCCATTTTTTTTTAAATTCCAGCATCAGAATCTCAATCTGCTTTTTTGGATATGAGCTCTGGTAAACAATTCACTATTATCCCTAAGGAAACTTAATATTGTGATCATAAAATATGGATCACAATAGGCATAAATTTTTGATTTAACTATAAAAGCTTAATTATTCACCACATTACCCCAAGAAAACATTACTAATAAATATAGAAAGTTGTCAAGAAACCATAAAAATATAAAATGTGAATGAGTACAGGATATTCTTGGAAATGTCAGGCCCCAATGGATACCATATATAATTATGTGGTATATTTTTATGTCTACGGTCACAACTGCTCTTATAGTTGTTTCAGTATCAATGAACACTACGTCAGATCTCCCATGGGAATCACAGTGACGTACCAGCAGGAGAATAACAGAGATGCTACCTCCCTACGACAGGATGGTTTGTTGGTTTCGTTAAAAGAGGGGGGAAGTGACCAAACTAGAAGGTCATCAGGCCCTTGTTCCGAATAAAACATGCCACAAGTGTAAAAACAGAACAAACGAGACTGACAACTCAAAACGGAATGAAAGGAAAAACCAGAAGTACAATGAAGGGCAACAAAGATGTAAATGGACAAAAGAGGATAAGAAAACCACAGAAATGCCAGGAACAGGATGGACAGATTAAAACAACAAAGCAGATTACCATGGCTGGCTGACCATGAGAATAAAAAAGGAGAAGCCAGCCACTCTGCAACACATTAAAACCTCCACCCTAGAAGCACTACAGTGGAGGACACAGAGTGCCAATGGACATGTGCTCAAGCTTGGATCAAATTATAAAACCCACCCTCATGAATAAAACATAAAAGTAAATTAGCTGATGTTGCATTATCAGATAAAATTAGTGGCAACGAGTCTGGTAACCAAAGATTTCGCCGCTGGGCGGTGAAAGTGGGACAATGCACTAGAATATCGACCACTGTCAACCGGGCGCTGCACTGACACTCAGGCGGGTCATCACGGTGCAGGAGGTAGCCGTGGGCCGCCCAGGCGTGGCCAATGAGGAGCTGGCAGAGGACAACTGATTCTCTGTGAGAGGCCCACATGGAAGACTTCCACACATTCATAGTCTCCTTAATGCCATGCAGTTTGTTGTGTGTACTGTTATGCCATTCCGCCTCCCAAAGCCGAAAAACCCTATGGTGTAAGTCAGAACGCTGGTAATGATTAGTGATGTACATTTTCAGAAGCGATTTCTGTATAGCTTGTTTGGCCAGCCTGTTGGCAAGTTCGTTTCCTGGCATACCGACATGTCCCGTGGACCATACAAACACCACTGAACGATGGGACCAGTGCAGGGCATAGATGGACTCTTGGATTAATGCTACTAAAGGATGGCGACGGTAGCACTGGTCGATAGCTTGTCATCAGCTCAAGGAGTCAGTACACAGAAGAAACGAGTCCCTGGGGCATGAACAGATCTACTGAAGTGAACGAGAGATGGCCAGCACCTCTGCAGTGAATACACTGCAGCCATTGGGCAAGGAATGCTGTTCAAAGTGTCCTTTTGAACATAGGCAAAGACAACATGGCCATTAGCCATCGAGCCATCGATGTAAACCACTTCAGAGGCCCGGAACATATCAAGAATCTACAGGAAGTGACGGCAGAGAGTGGCAGGAGGAACTAAGTCCTTAGGGTCATGGGAAAGGTTCACACCAGGTGTACACCATGAAGGTGTATGTGAACGGACCTGGATAGGAGGTGGTAAAGGGAAGGACTCTAGTTTAGACAGAAGGGATCGGATGCGAACTGCAATTGTTAGCCCTTACCTGGGCCGCCGATGCGGGAGATGAACTGCTGTGGGTGAAAAAAGGAGATGGTAATTGGGATGATCAGGAGAACTACGAAGGTGTGCAATGTAGCTGGCGAGCAGTTCTGCATATCGGATCTGCAATGGAGGGACTATGGCCTCCACCAGGACACTGGTCACTGGACTCATTCTAAAAGCTCCTGTCGGTAGGCAAAGGCTACAGTGGTGCGCTGGGTCCAGTACACAACACTGAGGGCGCTACTGAACCATAAACCGGACTCCCATAGTCAACTCGGCAATGAACAAAGGCTTTGTAGAGCTGCAGCAAGGTAGAGCGATCTGCACCCTAGTCGGTGTTGCTCAGGCAGCGGAGGTCATTGAGGTGCTGCCAGCACTTCTACTTAAGCTGACGAAGGTGAGGTAGCCAAGTCAATCGGGCGTCGAAAACTAATCCTAAGAATCGCTATGTCCCCACTACAGTAAGTGGATCGTCATGAAGGTAAAGTTGTGGTACCAGATGAACGATACGACGCCAACAGAAGTGCATGAAACATGACGTAGCAGCCGAAAACTGGAAGCCATGGGCGAGAGCCAATTACTGTGCCTTTGGGATGGCTGCCTTTAGGCGCCGCTCAGCAACACCAGTGCTGGTGAAGCAGTACGAAATCCAGAAGTTGTCTGCATACAGGGAGGGTGAGACGGACGGGCGCTACAGCTTCTGATAAACTGTTAATGGCCACTAAAAATAGTGATACACTCAATACAGAGCTCTGCGGGACCCCATTCTCCTGTATATGGGGGGAACTATGGGAGGCACGAACTTGGATACGGAAAGTATGGAGCGACAGGAAATTCTCGGTAAAAATCGGGAGCTTGCCTCTGAAAACCCACCTGTGTAATGTGGCCAAGGGTATGATATCACCAGGTGGTATCATGCACGTTGCGTAGATCAAATAAGATGGGCAACAAGGTGTTGGCGTCTGGAAAAGGCTGTTCAGATGGCAGACTCGAGGGACACATGATTATCGGTGGTAGAGTGCCCCTGGTGGAAGCTGCCCTGACATGGAGCCAGTAGGCCACGTGACTCCAGGACCCAACCCAACCGCCGACACACCATACACTCCAGCAGCTTACAAAGGACGTTGGTGAGGCTGATGGGCCGATAGCTGTCCACATCAAGCGGGTTTTTACCGGGTTTGAGCACCAGAACGATGATACTCTACCATCACTGAGAGGGAGAGACGCCATCGCACCAGACCCAGTTGAAGATCACAAGGAGATGTTGCTTGTAGTCAGACAAGAGATGTTTCATCATCTGACTGTGAATCCGATCCAGCCCAGGAGCTGTTTCGGGGCAATGTGCTAGTGCACTGAGGAGCTCCTACTCCTCAAATGAGGCGTTATAGGGTTCACTGTGGCATGTAGTGAACAACAGGACTTTCCTTTCCATCCGTCATTTGAGGGTGTGAAAGGCTAGGGGGTAGTCCTGTGATGCAGAGGCTAGAGCATAATGTTCAGCAAAGTGCTCGGCAATCCCGTTTGCGTCGGTACATAGCATGTCATTGATGGTAACGCCAGGAACACCTGTTGGGGTCTGGTACCCAAAAAGACGTCTGATCTCCGTCCACACTTGTGAAGGTGACGTATTGCTCCCAGCAGTCAACATGTACCTCTCCCAACACTCCTGTTTCCACCGTTTTATAAGCTGGTGTACACGGGCACGGCGACCCTTAGAGGCTATCAGGTGCTCTAGGGAAGGGCCGCTGTAGAGCTCGCCAACGCGGAGACTTTCAGCGACTACCAACGGACTGTCTTTCACCGAGGGCACCCTAAACAGGAGGGATCGCGTTTTCTGCCGCAGAAACGATTGTGGTAGTCACCTTCTCAATCATCACATCGATGTTTCTATGTGGGGGAGAGTCAATGGTGACATCAGAGGTGAAAGTTTCCCAGTCCGCCTAGTTTAAAGCCCGTCTGGGCAGGCGTCCATGGACCTGATGCCGGGACAGTGACAGGAAGATGGGGAAGTGGTCACTACCACAGAGGTCGTCATGCATTCTCCAGTGGATAGATGGGAGAAGTCCTGGGCTGCAAATTGATAGATCAGTGACCGAGTAACTGCATCAAGCCACCCTGAAATATGAGGCGACCCCAGTAGTTAAGCGGCAGAGGTCTAACTGAGACAGTAAAGTTTCGACATCTCTGCCTCAGCCCGTAAGCATGGTGGTCACTCCACAAGGAGTTATGGGCATTAAAATCTCCCAAAAGTACTAAATGTTTAGGGAGTTTTTCAATCAGTGCAGCTAATAAAATAAATGGCTCTGAGCACTATGGGACTTAGCGTCTATGGTCATCAGTCCCCCAGCTAATACTTTCAGGGGTACTTCTCCATCTGGAGGAAAATACACATGGCAGACAGTTATTTCCTGCATCGTCTGTATCCTGACAGCCACAGCTTCAAGAGGGGTCTGAAGGGGCACAGTTTCACTACAGACTGAGTTTAGGACATAAACACAGACTCCATCTGACACTCGATTATGTCGCTATGATTCCTGTAATATCCCGCATTGCCGGGAACCCGGTTTCGTGCAGGGCAATGCAGAAAGCAGGTGTGAAGCGTAACAGTTGCTGTAGCTCAGCCAGGCGGTGGAAACAACCGCCGCAATTCCACTGGAGGATGACATCATCGTGAGACTGGGAGGGCATAGAACGTTCAATGAGGCAGTTTACGCCTCAGGGTCTCCTGCTGCCACCGACGTTTTGCCTGAGCAGTCTACATTCATTGTATCTGAGGGTCTGGCGTGATCCAGGTCCTCAGTGGACGCCAGAATCTCCACCCCATCCGCAGAGCTTGTAGGTAGTGGTGGTGTGGGTGCCACTGCAAGTTCAATCTAATTTGGAGTCTTCTTTTTCGATTTCTCACGCTGTTGTTTGGGTTTTCCTGGCTGGGAGCACTTCACTGAATCAGTCTCCGGGACTGAGGATGAGCGTGAAACATTACGAACAGCTGCTTTTCGGTTCTTCAGCCATTGGAGGGTGTCACCTTTCCCACTGGCAGAAACGTGGGAGAGGAGTGACCCAAGGGGCCCATTCCCAGCGCGAGGAGCCGAAGAAGACTAAGCTGTTCTTGTAGAAGCAACGTATGAGGATATCATAGCCACAGGATGTAGGCGCTCAAATTTCCTCTTAGCCTCGGTGTAGGTCAGTTGGTCCAGGGTGTTATAGTCTATGATTTTCCTCTCTTTCTGTAAAATCCGGCAGTCTGGCGAGCATGGTGAATGATACTCTCCTCAGTCAACACAGATGGGAGGTGGGGAACATGGCGTATTGGGAGGCAATCTCGACATGTGGGGCTGGAAGTACAGCGGGAAGACATATGGCCAAACGTCCAACACTTGAAGCACTGCATTGGGGGTGGGATATGTGGCTTGACGTCACAGCAGTAGACCTTCATCTTTACCTTATTGCGCAATATGTCGCCTGCGGGCCGCGATGGACACGCCTGATGGAACAAACACCTCGCCGCTCTAAATTGGCGCGCAGCTCATCGTCAGACTGAAAAAGATGGTCCCTGTGGAATGCAATACCTTGGACAATATTTAAGCTCTAATGAGGCGTGAAACATCCCGCAACTTTCTACAAGCGAGTAATGCCCTTGACAGGGCAAAGGGAGCTTTTTTTATCAAAAATGATCCAGAGCGCATTTTGGACAAGCCATGTACCTCCCAAAACTTGTCCTCTAAATGCTTCACAAAAATCTGATGCTTCATGGACATGAAAGATTCCCCATGAACTCTCGTGCATACGAGGTACTAGGGCGAATAAGTTTGACTGCCATCCTTTGCCTGATGTTCCTCCCATGCTGTGGCCAGGGCGGGGAACAACTTGGGGTCATGTTTCTTAACATTGAAGTTAGACATTGCCCGCTTAGACACTGCTGGCGGCAGACCACCACCAAGAGATGACATACTGCGCTTCACTCCGTCTAGGGGCCCTCCCCACGTGTGCCAACCATCCTCAGTAAGGGCCACCTGGGCAGGATGGCCATTGCCAGGACTCCCGATGTCCCAGGGTGACGGCATCTACTCCCTGGCAACGTGGGGAGTTAAAGGCCCAGGTATCAGCAGAGCGAACCCTGTGTTGTCAGGGGGGCTACAACCAACATGGTACATGGTGGGTCATCACATCAAGGCCGCAACGTGTGAGGCTCCTTTTAGTCACCTCTTACGACAGGCAGGAATACATCTGACCTATTCTAACCCCGAGACCCGCAGGGGGACGACGGGATATAAATTAGGATCGGATGGTAACCGTGCCAGGGCACCCCATGCGGTGAATGCGACTGCCTGTGTTAAAATGGAAATCCTGGTTCGAGTTCTAATCTGGCACAAATTTTTAACCTGTCGTCTTTGAAGTTTTTTCGACGGCCATATGCTGCGGATGTCGGTGGCTCCTCTTAATTCGTAGTCGTTGGATGTCGCTTGAGTAACAAATCGATCAGGAAAATTTCAGTCATTCTAAAGTTGCCAAGGAGGACTATTCGCGATACGATTACAAAGCCGAAACCAGAACGGACAGCGTCAGTTGAATCAAGACCAGACAGACCTCATATAGTGACAGACTAGGAGTCTAAAGCATTGAGGAGCGTGGTTGAAAAAAAATCGTGTGATATCAGAGGAAGGAACCACTCGTAAGATCCAGAGTGCTACTTTCAGTAAACTTAGCACAATGAGTGTGTACAGAGTTAGAAAAAATGAGAAACATTGGTCGAGCAGCTGTTCACAAACATAGCACTCCTGTACCATAATAATAATGTCATGTAACTAGGGCCTCCCGTCGGGTAGACCGTTCGCCGAGTGTAAGTCTCTCAGTTTGACGCCACTTCGGCTACTTGCGCGTCGGTGGGAATAAAATGATGATGACCAGGACAACACAACACCCAGTCCCTGAGCGGAGAAAATCTCCGACCCAGCCGGGAATCGAACCAGTGCCCGTAGGATTGACATTCTGTCGCGCTGACCACTTCTTTTTTTTTTTCTTTTTGTTCGTTTTCGTGCGTTGCATCTAATCGGGGCGGACGTCGTAAGACACCCTTTTAAGTTCGTTGTTGATCTATTAACTTAGTTTTGTTGTTACAGAGGGCGGCTAACCCTCTCACCAAGCACGCTGAGCTACCGTGCCGGCACCACTCAGCTACCGGGGCCGGACAGCATTCCTGTAATTTGAGGTGATGTAAAGAGCGACACTAAGACACCACTGTAGAGTGGGTGAGTCAAAACGAATTATTTTGAGTGGTGAGTCACGCAGAACTCTGTGGTAATAAGACGGAAGTGTGTGGCTCTGGCTAATGTCTGTAAGATGTTAGTTGCCACCATATACAATGCAACATTAATGTATTGAGGAGATGGTGTTAGGGCATAGGTCTGTTTTTCGTGAATAGGACATGGTCCCTTGTCATCCTTAGTAATAAGAATGTATTTTACAGCATTGTGATGTGTGTACTGTAGGGGCATTGAGCAGAAACTTTTATGTTTGCAGTAACAGTAATACATCATGTCATACAGCAGAAACTGTGAGACATGGTTTGTAGAAAATAACGTACCTTACACGGACTGTCCTGACCAAAGTACCGACGTGAACCAAAGGAACAGCACTGTGATGAGCTAGATCGTCGACTTCGCTCTGGTTCCTAGCGTCCATTCTATAGCGTAGGTTCTTGAGGTAGAATGGGATGCCATTCCTCCACAAAAATATAGACACCTCACTGAAAGTGTCCCCACCAGATATCAAGCCGTCATAGAGGCAAAAATTGGAATCAGCACCATATTTATGCCCACTAGTATGTGTCCAGATACTTTCGTTTACATATTGTATGTGTCGGAACAGGTAGTACAAGATTTTACATGTTCATATCTATATACAAGTAGCTAATGATAACTAAGGCCAATAATCGAATCAGGTATAAATCATAATAATTTCATTGCGGCTAGTGGTAAATTTTGACTGTCGATAAATATCTACAAGTTGTGAGGGAGTGACTTGTGATTACTTTTCATTCGAATTTCCTCTGCTTAATTAGTAATATGTGGCCTTAGTCACAAGGCAGAATTATTTGTTACTAAGAGAAACATAAGTAGTGAGTGCTACGTTCACAACTTTTGCCCACTTGCTTATTTAAAATTAGATAATGTGACTTCTGCATGCACGCATAACTAACGCAGAAGTGATGTACAGTCATGGAAGTTTTGTAGTTACTGACGATGTTTACTTTCCACAAACTGGATATTGTTCATGTTATTTGTTGCGCAGACCAAATCTTAAAGTCTAATTACACTACTGGCCATTAAAATTGCTACACCAAGAAGAAATGCAGTTGATAAACGGGTATTCATTAGACAAATATACTATAACTGACTTGTGATTACATTTTCACGCAATGTTGGTGCATAGATCCTGAGAAATCAGTACCCAGAACAACCACCTTGCAGCAGCCTTGATAGACCTGGGCACTGAGTCAAACGGAGCTGGGATGGCGTGTACAGATACAGCTGCCCATGCAGCTTCAACATGATACCACAGTTCATCAATAGTAGAGACTGGCGTATTGTGACGAGCCAGTTGCTCGGCTAACATTGAAAAGACGTTTTCAATTGGTGAGAGATCTGAAGAATGTGCTGCCCAGGGCAGCAGTCGAACATTTTCTGTATCCAGAAAGGTCCGTACAGGACCTACAACATACGATCGTGCATTATCCTGCTGAAATATAGGGTTTGGCTGGGATCGAATTAAGGGTAGAGCCACGGGTGGTAACGCATCTGAAATGTAACGTCCACTGTTCAAAGTGCCGTCAGTGCGAACAAGAGGAGACCGAGACGTGTATCAATGGCATCCCATACCATCACGCCGGGTGATACGCCAGTATGACGATGACGAATATAGGCTTTCAATGTGCGTTCACTGCGATGTCGCCAAACACGGATGCAACCATCACGATGCTGTAAACAGAACCTGGATTCATAAAAAAAAAATTACGTTTTGCCATTCGTGCACCCAGGTATGTCTATGAGTACACTATCGCAGGCGCTCCTGTCTGTGATGCAGCGAAAAGGGTAACCGCAGCCGTGGTCTCCGAGCTGATAGTCCATGCTGCTGCAAACGTCGTCGAACTGTTCGTGCAGATGGTTGTTGTCTTGCAAACATCCCTATATGTTGACTCAGGGATCGAGACGAGGCTGCACGATCCGTTACAGCCATGCGGATAAGATGCCTGTCATCTCGACTGCTAGTGATACGAGGCCGTTGGGATCCAGCACGGCGTTCCGTATTACCCTCCTGAACCCACCGATTCCATATTCTGCTAACAGTCATTGCATCTCGACCAACGTGGGCAGCCATGTCGAGATACGATAAACCGCAATCGCGATAGGCTACAATCCAACCTCTATCAAAGTCGGAAACGTGATGGTACGCATTTCTTCTCCTTACACGAGGCATCACAAAAACGTTTCGCCACTCAACGCCGGTCAACTGCTGTTTGTGTACGAGAAATCGGTTGGAAACTTTCGTCATATCAGCACGTTGTAGGTGTCACCACCGGCACTAACCTTGTATGAATGCTCTGAAAAGGTAATCATTTTCATATCACAGCATCTTCTTCCTGTCGGTTAAATTTCGTGCCTGTAGCACGTCATATTCGTGTTGTACGCCAGTAGTGTAGCTCATGCGTAGGTATGTGTATATGTGGAGAGACTAGCTTTGAAAGTGTATGCGGGTATTTTCTTAGGGTCGACACACTTTGACTCATACCTGGTAAGGGGTCACAACCATTATGTCATATCTTCTATAAGCTTAAGTGAAAATTATTGCAGTACATGGAGTTGTGACACAGCAAGCATTGGTAGCCATACGAAAGGACAAACAGTCTTCATTTGCCATCAAGACTGTTCTTTTATACTCAACTGAAAATCAAGAAACTGTAGAAAAATTACATGCAGCCCAGTTCTTTTATTCTTTTCTTCTCTTATGTTGTGTTATGTGTAACAAAAAGTAATGTCAATAAATTTAACCATCTATTGCCACACAACAAAAGCTTTGCATTTAGATACATTCTGAAAATACTGGGAAGTAGCTGAACTGTTACGAGGATTGAATCAAACGCACTTCTAGTATAACATTTCATTTGATCCGACGATAAGTTAGTTTCTCTGCAACAAGTTGAATTCGGATACATACGTAGGAGTTTCCCTGAGATGAGGCTATCATCTGTTTAATAAGTTGCAGATCCCTGTTTCTTGTTACTATAGAAATGTGCTTATATTATACTCGCGAATTAATTAGTTTCCAAATATAGCGGACTAAATCGGGGCAGAATTTAATATGTGCCTCAGAAGCACACGCTGACAATAAACATCCAGCTCACTCAACTTAAAGGATTAGCACGTCCTTAATAAGTAATTGGAGTCTGTCGCTGTTAGCCTTGCGGGAGGAGACGTATACATAATATGCGCCCAGTATCGTTTCGTCATAGTCGGCTGTTCTGCTATCTTGTCAGCGTCTGCTCGTGACATCTACGCTTTCATTAACTATGCAACCTCTCGTAAATCTGCTCGCCTTTGTGATACTGAGATCACAGACAGCTCTCACACATTTACCCCCATATCTTTCGCAAAATCTGTCTGCTTACAGCAGCACAGTTAACACTAGAAATTGCAGTGCGTTGAGACACATGTGCAAATGCTGACAACTGCTACAAACACAAAGCATAAAGAATGCAGGGTGTGAGCGAAGGTTACTTTACTACAGCCATCGCTGTAGGAGTGCTTTGGAATTTAATCATTATGTCATGTAGGTCTGACGTGTGGACTGAACAGTCTAGCTCGACTTGAAATTACGACGAAAGGCGGCAGAGGTCTATGAACCAGTACAAGGAAGAACAGGTATTTAGTGTTTTATTTAAAGAGGGTACTATGATAACTATAGCTAGCTGCCACTGATAATGAACAATTTGCACTGTACACACAGAGGATATGTTAGTACAAGCTAAGTGCAAACATTCGGTTAGTTGCTGTCGTTTGTCTTCACCATTATGGTGGATTAAACTGCAGCCTTCAGTTCTAACGAGGGAAATCTCAGTTCACCAAAAATTATCGATGATATAATAGCAGACATGCTGCTTAGTAGCTTTATAGCGTGTATGTCATAAAACTGTGTTTTGCAGAGATACTGAATTGTAAGAAGGGTTAAGTTGGAGAATGATACGTCGCCAAACCACGAAGAGATTAATAGTGGACCAAACAAGATCCTACACGTTGTCCTTTGCTATGAAAGACAACAAATTCGAGAGAAGACGCAAAGTTGGAACAATTTACAAAATTTTGTGATCTTTTCCAAGGCGTTAAGATCGAACTAAAACTTCCAAGCGGACTGTAGTTTCAGTTTAAGGCCAGTACCGTGGACACAGAACGTTCTAATGGAAGGATTGTACCAAAGTATCTGTAAAAACGGTATGCTTGACAGGCTATGTGAGGGCAGTTAATAGATGAACGGACTGACTAAGCTGGCCGTTGTGGCCGTACGGTTAAAGGCGCTTCAGTCTGGAACCGCGTGACCGCTACGGTCGCAGGTTCGAATCCTGCCTCGGGCATGGATGTGTGTGATGTCCTTAGGTTAGTTAGGTTTAATTAGTTATAAGTTCTAGGTGACTAATGACCTCAGAAGTTAAGTCGCATAGTGCTCAGAGCCATTTTTGGACTGACTAAGAAAGTAAACAAATGCTTGTAGCTTCACGGTGCTTGCGTATTAGGAAAAGCTTTTTAGGGCAACAACGCTCTGGCTGCGTTCCACGACGCTTGGAGGGTAAGGAGCTGACAATTTCTGTAGTCATATAAAGTATGACGCACTGGTTTCCGCATAACGGCGCGTGTGCAGGCCGACCCTGCCGCCCGCTACAAACTCGACTAAACCGCGCTACCACGCAGTGACACGGTTGTGACGCCGGCAACTTGCACGGGAAGCTTCGCACGTGGCCTCACTTCGAGCCACACTTTTTTCGCGATCATGCAGTGATGGGTCTCGACACAGTGAAACTTATTGTCGAAGCGGAAAATCGTCCAGCCTTCTGAAATGTGAAGGTGACACAATAGAGTGACATAATTTTTAAGTTAAAGATGTGGAAGGAAGTAGTAGGCACATCTGAGGGCAAATGACTTTCAGAAGATGGAAAGAAAAAGGTAGGTAACTTTTTCGGCATTTATTTATCTGTACCATTGTGGTGGATTTACCTTTGTAAAATAATCTGCAAGTACATATCTGTTGTTTACAAGTGAACGGTTTTCTCTCATACTCTCCCTTTTTCAATATGCTTCAATACTTATTGTGGTGGGTATAGTCTGCTTGAAATTAATACCCTATTTTTCACATGTAAACAAGATTTTGAAACTTTCTTACCAAATTTACTTGAACATTTACGTGCCGATGTAATATATGCCATTTATTAGCCAAAATACCAAAAGAGCAATGAATGCATCTATGTGGTCTGCTAAGCCGATAGTTAATCCTTATTAATTTCTTTCTTAAAGATGTCGTGCACAGTGTCACAAAACATGGCCTGGCTTAATGTGTCATCACCAATAATGAAGTAAGGAATTTTGCTTTGAATGCCTTCCGTTTAGTCATCTTTAGGTGTCAGTTTTTTGAACTAGCAAAAGTCTTTAAAAACCCACGATTTGCCACACTTTTTCCTATATTCCAATATCAAAATAAGTTAAATCATAATTGCTATCACAAGTTGGCAAAAAAATATTATTCAAAACAAGTTAATAAACTAATGGCGTGTTGCCCGATTTCATTATACGGAACTTTTCCCCGTCTATATCTGAAATAAAAAGAGGAAGAGTTGCCATACGTTCAAATTTTTCTGGTGTATTTGACGAAGTATCTGCCTCCCGTTGAGGAAGGCACTCTGCTTTCGAGTTGATCCATATCGTTGCGCAAACTTTATAATCAGCTTTCCCGACTTCGTAGACTACTATAGACGTAGTGAATATCACCATATGAGCTTCCAGAAGCCAAGTAGCTAATACATGACGATGACTCTGACCGTCAATTTCTGTTTTCATTGCTGAGCGATATCAAACGAGTGCCGGAGCACCTGATCGCAACAACCAAATATAATACACTCCTGGAAATGGAAAAAAGAACACATTGACACCGGTGTGTCAGACCCACCATACTTGCTCCGGACACTGCGAGAGGGCTGTACAAGCAATGATCACACGCACGGCACAGCGGACACACCAGGAACCGCGGTGTTGGCCGTCGAATGGCGCTAGCTACGCAGCATTTGTGCACCGCCGCCGTCAGTGTCAGCCAGTTTGCCGTGGCATACGGAGCTCCATCGCAGTCTTTAACACTGGTAGCATGCCGCGACAGCGTGGACGTGAACCGTATGTGCAGTTGACGGACTTTGAGCGAGGGCGTATAGTGGGCATGCGGGAGGCCGGGTGGACGTACCGCCGAATTGCTCAACACGTGGGGCGTGAGGTCTCCACAGTACATCGATGTTGTCGCCAGTGGTCGGCGGAAGGTGCACGTGCCCGTCGACCTGGGACCGGACCGCAGCGACGCACGGATGCACGCCAAGACCGTAGGATCCTACGCAGTGCCGTAGGGGACCGCATTGCCACTTCCCAGCAAATTAGGGACACTGTTGCTCCTGGGGTATCGGCGAGGACGATTCGCAACCGTCTCCATGAAGCTGGACTACGGTCCCGCACACCGTTAGGCCGTCTTCCGCTCACGCCCCAACATCGTGCAGCCCGCCCCCAGTGGTGTCGCGAAAGGCGTGAATGGAGGGACGAATGGAGACGTGTCGTCTTCAGCGATGAGAGTCGCTTCTGCCTTGGTGCCAATGATGGTCGTATGCGTGTTTGGCGCCGTGCAGGTGAGCGCCACAATCAGGACTGCATACGACCGAGGCACACAGGGCCAACACCCGGCATCATGGTGTGGGGAGCGATCTCCTACACTGGCCGTACACCACTGGCGATCGTCGAGGGGACACTGAATAGTGCACGGTACATCCAAACCGTCATCGAACCCATCGTTCTACCATTCCTAGACCGGCAAGGGAGCCGGCCGAAGTGGCCGTGCGGTTAAAGGCGCTGCAGTCTGGAACCGCAAGACCGTTACGGTCGCAGGTTCGAATCCTGCCTCGGGCATGGATGTTTGTGCTGTCCTTAGGTTAGTTAGGTTTAACTAGTTCTAGGTTCTAGGGGACTAATGACCTCAGCAGTTGAGTCCCATAGTGCTCAGAGCCATTTGAACCATTTTGAACCGGCAAGGGGTCTTGCTGTTCCAACAGGACAATACACGTCCGCATGTATCCCGTGCCACCCAATGTGCTCTAGAAGGTGTAAGTCAACTACCCTGGCCAGCAAGATCTCCGGATCTGTCCCCCATTGAGCATGTTTGGGACTGGATGAAGCGTCGCCTCACGCGATCTGCACGTCCAGCACGAACGCTGGTCCAACTGAGGCGCCAGGTGGAAATGGCATGGCAAGCCGTTCCACAGGACTACATCCAGCATCTCTACGATCGTCTCCATGGGAGAATAGCAGCCTGCATTGCTGCGAAAGGTGGATATACACTGTACTAGTGCCGATATTGTGCATGCTCTGTTGCCTGTGTCTATGTGCCTGTGGTTCTGTCAGTGTGATCATGTGATGTATCTGACCCCAGGAATGTGTCAATAAAGTTTCCCCTTCCCGGGACAATGAATTCACGGTGTTCTTATTTCAATTTCCAGGAGTGTATTTTGAAAGTCAGCATGGATACTTGTCAGCTTAACCCACAACCCAAGATCTATCAAGGGAACACCAATTTCATTAGTACTGCCCACACGTAAACTAGCTACACACACATACACATACTCTCTCTCATATATATATATATATATATGTGGTTCCGCCGGGTGGGAAGTAGTGGGGGGTCTCAGGGAATGAACTGGCGCTGCGGCAGTTGCCTCCGAAACCCTAGAGTGTGCGCATCGCTTGCAGCGTGAGTGCGTGTCATTGCCCTCGGCCGAAAAGTGGGAGAGGCGGAAATGGAGCAGCACTTGGTGCAGCGTTGTGCAATTAAGTTTTGCGTGCGACTGAACAAAAGCGCCACGGAGACTCTCGGTGTGATTCGAGAGGCCTTTAAGGAAGAGGCAATGTCCCGTGCAATGGTTTTCATGTGGCACAAACGTTTCAAAGATGGCCGCGGGAATGTTGAAGACGACCGCTCTGGGAGGCCCTCATCAAGCCGAACGGATAAAAATGTGTAGATAGTGCAGGAACGTTTAAACAATGACCGTCGTCTTAGTGTGAGTGCTCCACCGCTTGAGGGATCGAGATCGCCGCGTCCGCCCGGCGATCAAGGGCGATTGGATTCTCCACCACGAGAACGCGCCCGCTCACACGTCGGGCGCGCCGCCGATGTTTTGGTCAAGTTCAACGTGACGACACTGCCACAGCCACCCTACAGCCCCGACTTGGCTCCAAGTGACTTTTTCCTCTTCCGCCGAATCGAGACAGGCCTAAAAGGGAAGCGATTCGACTCCATCGACGCCATCCAGCAGACTTCGACGAGAGCCTTTGGCAGCATGACAGCCGAGGCCTTCTAGATGGGCTACGAACAGTGGAAGCAGCGCTGGCAGCGCTTTGTTGATGCTGAAGGATCATAGTTTGAAGAATTTTAGTCCGCTGTACTTAAATGTCCAATAAATATCCAGTTCTGAAACTTTGAACATAGCTGTTAAGATTCAGTGACCATGTCAGAATTGTATGACAACAAATAAGCCCTCGGTCACAAATATTAAGTCAAAACTGACCAGTTTTCGACGATACTATGAGCGTCGTCTTCAGAATTACACTAACTGTTCTAAAACATATTAGGTATATAATACATTAATAAAATTATAGTTTGTACTGACTGGAAAAAGATGCAGTACTTACATGTCACATATTAAAAAAATGTCTAAGCCGGAAAGGCGACGTCATGAATAGTAAGATGGCGAGTCGCTAAGGGCTGCTCGTAGTTTCGTGAACAAGCGTTGCAACATGACTGAGGTGCCCACGTAAGAGAGTGTGGGCAAGTAAACACGGTGTTGCTACGAGCGCCATCTAGTAGTCGCAGAAACAACTAGGCTACTGTACATTCAAAATTAGACACATGAAATTGTGATGCAGCTGATTCAGGCATAACGTAAGCACTCATAATAATAGGATGCAGTTACATATTTATCTGCTTTAAACAGAGATATACGTATTTTGTAACGTAAAAAAAAAAGTTAGTTACGACATACAAGTAAACAGCAACAACGATGTAACAGGAAAACGACATTTCGGTAAACTGCATGAGGAAATCTGAACCAAAGATCAAACTATGGCTTTATACAGTCGAAAAAGTTTTTATTTCGCAGCTGCAGCTGTTAGTTAAGAATGAGGCCATCATGACAAGAGAGATGTTTGAAAATCTCCAATTTCTCTGAAACATCTAACCTACGCCCCTTCTTTTCGGTATGCAGAGTATTGTTATCTCCTATGGCTTTAGGCACGTCTCCAGTGATTAAGAAATGATCAGCAAAGGATGAATTTAGGGGACTGGTGCCGTTCTTTCTCAACAGATGTTCTTTATATCTGATGGTGAAAGCACGTCCAGTTTGCCCTATATAGTTGGAGGAGCAGGTATCGCAGATGATCTTATAAACGCCAGAACTTTCTGTAGGGGAGCGAATGGATTTCAAATTATGAATGAAGTTTCTCTTTAGATTATTATTAGTAGAGAAGGCAACATTGCGGTTGTATTTGTTGCGAAGCATGCGCTGAATCTGATAGGAAATGGGTCCTAGGAAAGGAATAGAAAAACGTCTTTTTGGGTTAATTTCAGTGCATGAGGTGTTGAGAGCGGGAGTTCTTGCAGTTTTCTTTTTTAGTATATCGTCCACTATGTTAGGCATATATTCATTATGGACTGCTATGGTTTTAAGTAAATTAATCTCCTCATTAAACTTTTCTGTTGAAAGTGGTGTAGAGGTGGCTCGGTGGACGGCAGAGTGAAAAAAGGCCATTTTTTGAGACTGTGGATGAAAAGAGGAAGCAGGCACGATTTGGTCGGTATACGTTTCTTTTCGAAAAAACATTGAAAGTGATGTTATTGTCTTCTATTGTAAGCGTCAAGTCTAAATAATGTAATTGGCGGTTTTCGTTTTCGAGTTCAATAGTGAAAGTAATATTTCATGGAGGTCATTAAAAAGTTTAAATATATGATCAATTCTATCGGCGGGTCCGTTATAGTTCTGAGTTAAGTATTGAAACTTTTGGATCACACCCTGTATATATAACTGAGGAGACAAAAGTAATGGGACAGCGATATGCACACATACAGGGTGCGGTAGTATGGTTATGGTGTACACACCGTATAAAATGACAGTGCATTGGCAGAGCCTACACATGTACTCAGGTGATTCGTATGAAACATATCCGACATGATTATGGTGGCACGACAGGTATTAACAGAGTTTTAATGGGGAATAGTAGTTATAGCTAGACGAATGGGATATCCCATTTCGGAAATCGTAGGTAATCCACAGTTTCAAGAGTGTGCCGAGAATATCAGCCTTCGGGAATTATCTCTGAAAACGGACAGCACAGTGGCTGAAGGCCTTCACATAACGACCGACATCAGCGGGATTGACGTAGAGTGGTCAGCGTTAACAGACAAGCAACACTGCGTGAAGTAACCGAAAAATCGATGTGGGACGCACGATGAACATTTCTGAGAGGGCAGTGCGGCGAAATTTGACGTTAATGGGCTACCGCGGCAGACGTGTAACGCGAGTGCCTTTGCTGTCAGGACGGCATCGCCAGCAGCACCTCTCCAGGGCTGGTGGCCATTTCGGATGGATCCTAGACGACTGGAAGACCGTGGCGTTGCCAGTTGAGCCAGAATGGGGCTGATGGTAGAGACCCAAGTTATCAACAAGGCACTAGACCTGTTGACATCTCTGTAATGTTGTGGACTGTGTTTACTTGAAATGGACTGGGTCTTCTCGTCCAACGGAATCGATCACGGACTGGAAATGGTTACGTTCGGCTACTTGGAGACCATTTGCAGCCATTCAACGGTTGAATTTTTTTAGATGATAAAACGTCTCGGTACAGAGACACAACTGCTCCCGACCGTTCTGGACAGTTCGAGAAAATGATTTGGCCACCCAGATTAACACACATGAAACCCGTCGGACGTTTGTGGGACATAATCGAGAGAATAGTTCGTGAACAAAATCTTTGAGTTATTCATATAATAAAGTGAATAAATATTTCATGTGTTTAGTTTGATGAGCATTCTGCCAGAGCAATTAAGGAAACCACATTTATTGCCAGACGAAAGTAACTTTAGTCCGCTCACAAGAAATTTAAAGTGGGTGAAGAAGATATTCACATGTGATTGATGAACTTGTGTAAACTGTGCGAGTAAGTTCACAATTTCCGATGTGTCTGATCATGTGTCTCAGATTTCGAGAAACACCCTCAATGGCACTGTCGGTGAGAGGCTAGGTTACGGTAAGTTTTGTGCATGGTGGATGTCAAAATATCCTACTGATATTCATAAAACTTGAAGAAGGTGTTCGGCCCTGACATTAATTCAGTGCTTCCATGAAGAAGCGGATGCGTTTTGGAATAGAACAGTCGTGAGGACAAGACAAAAGCCTGCAGTACGTATACTCCGAATTTAACAAACTGTCCAAACACTGGAAGTTCTTTCCCAGTAGTCCCCAAAATTGAAGAAGACACCGTGAAACCACAGAGGTTTGTTACAGTCTTTTCGGGCTGCAGTGGTACTTTGGCAACATATTGCATAAGAATAAGGCATCAGACTTCTGTGGTATTACAGGTTTCTTGTGAGACTCTTAGTAGTCGGCGGTGGTCGGTCCACAACAAACTGCGTGGGACCAATACCGAAGGACAATTGCCTTAAGATAGTGCGCAACCGCTAACGGAAAAAGGAAGTCAGATTTATGGCTAGAAGAGTTTACATTGTGTTCCCTATAGCCCGTACCATTCACCATGCGAATTTCCTCAAAATGGAAACCTGGTATGCTGCTCAGAACTTCATCACCAGCGATAAGCACAGTGTAGCTGTCAACAACTGGCTGAAGTATCAGACGGCACAATTTTTTGTAACAGAATAAAGAAACTGGTGCTAGGGTACGATAGAAGATTACATTTGGGTGTGAAATATGTGGAGCTCTACTCAGAGATTAATTTATGAGGTACACTCTCCGATACTGGGGTCGTTCATCATTGAAAGAGACTAAAAGTAAAAGATATTACAATCCAAGGTAAGACTACCATTGCAGCAGATTATACTGCATAAAGAAATAATCTCCTTGGCAATTCTGGAATCTGTGGGATGTTTTCTTTTATTTTAGTTTACAAACTAGGTTTCCTTGATATAAAAGAACTATTTACAGTAATTTACGAACCGGTAGTCGATTGCAACCAATTTTCATACACTTCGGTTCGACAACAATACCTCGGAAATCCAGTCGGTGGGCGATCACCAGAACTGAAAGTAATAGGAGATGCACACGTGTAATGGGCACAAACTGCATCCAGTCAACGGTCAGGCACGTATAGGCTGACGAAGCGCTGAAACCCAGCTGGAGTTTAATGTTAGCAGGCGGTCGGCAGCGGCGGTGCAGCTAATGCGACAATCAATGCAACCGCCAGCCCTCGGGCGGTGCCGTTAACTTTTATTACGCGCCGTTACAGATTGAACGACGTTTGTATTTTTTCCAGGCGCCTTCTAAAATTTTACGCTGATTCGTCTTCACGCTCACAAACTAAAGCCGTGTCACCGTTCCTTTACTGCGAATGTTTCATTTAACTTACATTACGAGCTGTAAGGTCAGAGAACAAAGGGAAGAGAAAGTAGATGATGAGACGGAAGATATGACAGTGCAAAAGGAAATAGTGAGAACACTGAAAGACCTAAGCTGAGAACAAGTCTCCTAGATTAGTCGATACGCATTCAGAACTGCTGATACCCTTTGGAGTGCCAGCTATGACAGAACTTTTTTACCTGGTGGGCAAGATGTATGTGACAGGGAAAATACCAGCAGACTTCAAGAAAAATTTAATTATCCGAATTCAAAAGAAAGCAGGAGGTAGATAGATCTGAATCTTACTAAAGAAACAGTTCTATTACTCACGGTTGCAAAATACTGACACGAATAATTTCAGTTTCTAATTACTCACTGTCGACGGGATGTTAAACTCTAATATAGTTTAAGCTACTTAATAATTCACAGAGGAATGGCATAACTGTCTGAAGCCAACCTTAAGGAATACCAGTTTGTGGTACGGAGAAATGCTTGAACTCGCAAAGCAACACTAATCCTATGACAACTCAGAAGATAATGAGAGGCAAATCTTTGTTTATAGCATTTGTAGAGGTAGACAAAACTTTTGACAACGTTAAAGGGAATACACTGTTGGAAATTGTGAATGGTAGTTCTGTTAAAATACTGGCAGCGGAAGGTTGTATACAGCAAGGACAGAAATGGCAGATACAGCAATCGAAGGGCATGAAAGGGAAACTAGTTGAGAAACGTGTGAGACGTGATTGTAAACTATGCTCTGCAGTATTCAATCTATACATAGAGTTAGCAGTGAAGGAAGCCATAGATAAATAGGGTAATGTAGTGTAAGTTCTTTGAGGTGTACCGATGACATTGGAAGTACTGTTGAACGAAATGTATGGTGCCTTGAAGGGAGGAACGTTAAGAAACACAAAATACGGATGACGGAATGTAGCCGAATATATGTTGTGGGAATTAGACAAGGAAGCGAGACACTAAAGGTAGCATACAAATATTGGTATTAGACGGTAAAATAACTGATGATAGCCGACACAGAGTGGATGTAGATTGTAGACTGTCAATGGCAAGAAAAAGTTTTTGAAGAAGAAACGTGTGTTAACATTTCATACTAATTTAAGTGTATGGAAGTCTGTCCCGAAGGAATTTGCTCAGAGTGTAGCCTTGTACAGAAGTCAAACGTGGACCACAGGCATTTCAAGAAACAAAAGAATACAAGCTTTTCAAAGGTAGTGTTACAGAAGAATAATGAAGATTAGTTGGGTAGATGGTGTGAGTGACGACGTTAAACTGGAGCCGTGTGGCTCGCAAGAGATCTATCGTTTCTGACGTCTGTACTGTCTTCCACTGGATGTTAAGTCTGTGGCAGCACCGCCTGCTGGCAGTGTCCGCGCAGCTGGTTAAGTGTGACTCCGAGCCGTGTGGAGTTAGGAACGGACACCGGTTAAAGAGCGGACGTCTCTTGCCTGCTACGGGGACTGGGCTGATTTCAGTACAAGTTGGCAGCGCGTACGACGAGAGCCGGAGCGGTGTTATTGAGGAGCCGTACCGCGGCGGCTTGAGCTGTGGAAGTGCAGGGGCACCTGCCCGCATCGCCTCTGACGATGATGGTGTTTGGCTTGTGGGACGCTCAACTGCGCGGGCATCAGCGCACATAGAAAGTCCCAATTTTTACACAGTCCAATCTAGCCACTGTCACGAATGATAATAATGATGATGAAATGATGAGGATAACACAGACGCCCAGTCCCCGGGCAGAGAAAATCCCCAACCCGGCCGGGAATGGAACCCGGGACGGCGTGATAAAGAGGCAGCAACGCTAGCCACTAGACCCCGAGGTGCGGCCGCCGCCTCTGAGAAGGGACGACTGCGTTCCGCCTGACGGTATTTTCCTACCTCCACCGTTACTAATGGCTGGTTACTTTCCCAAATGAGCGTCGGGAGAGTGTTATGTAGCAAGTGCAATGTATTTCAGATACATTGTCTCACCTTCTGAGAACTTTAATTGGATTCCCTAATGCGGCAATGTGCTGCAGCTGCCTGTCATGTTCCTAATTTAAACTAAGTTACGGTGGTGAACAGCCTTTCGTGACTGTGTTAATTTGTTGAATTATGGCCGCTCTTCACAAGTCTCGTTACTGCGTGGTTATCCTATCACGGAGTTAAAGTTGCTAGCAGTTGTACCCTAAAAGGCTCAAGGATAGCAACACAGGAGAGAATGCATTTTGCAATTAAAGGTAGTTTGATAAACTAATTAGTAGTTACTGTTAAGGCAGATTGAAATGTTTCTCATGCACGATGAATTCTTGCCGAACCTTTGGTTGTTCTACTATACAGGCTACCATTATCTTTTAAAGGGCAAGGGTGAACTAGAGTTTTCGAATTCTGGCGTTGGGCTGGATATATGCGTTGGCTTGCAAGCTACTATGAGTTCTTCCCTCTGTTTGCTATACCCTTTTGCTCGGTTTACTCATTCGCGCTGTTAATCCATTGCGCAGCGTTTGTGTACTGCTGTCACTACTGTCTGCTAGTTGTTTGTGTGACCGTTCACCGCTTTCGCCCTGGATTTCCTTAGGTACCCACCAAAGCCTGATAAATCTGTTGTCTTGTTACGTATGTCTGTAACTGAATTTGATCCATTCTCTTGCCGCTTCCTGGTGGTCGATCTCAGTCTTTTGTGCTTCTTGGATGTCTGCAGTCAGTCGTCTGTGTTGCACCGTCATGGCATGTCTCCTGGAGACGAGAGTAACTCGGTTACCTTACTGGCAGGACTGAGGTCTAAATTTGTATTCCCTGTGATATTTTGCTGTAAGTTTTTGTAATTGAATAGTAGTAATTGAACCCTGAAAGGGCAAATTAAGAATCTTTATCCCATTGTGTGTTGCTAATTCATCCTCACATTGAATATTTGAATGATGTGGTCATTCATTACCCTAGCCCGGAAAATCGTAAGAGCTGAAGTCTTATATTTTGGGTGAGTTAGCGTATAGATTCACTTCCACATGATAGTCGCTTGTCTTTGAGATTGGCTGCTTCTACTGTTAACGTTTGTCAATCGTCGTATTCAATTTCTCTATTTCCCATTAGGTAAATTTTGGAGAAGTTACATTTTATTGCCATGCGGGAGAGCAGCCCTGTTTTTAAATTGTCCCTTCCACTCCACATCAATTTGGGCTGCATCTAACATCGTTTTGGCTTCATATACGCATCAGTTTGGTAGCAGAGCTTGGTTGTCTTCTGAGTCCCATTGTTAGTTGTTGCATCAACGATGACAGTTTTATTCAGTTTGAGGTCTGTTAACTTGTGTGGGGAACTTTGATGTGTTGAAATTGTGTTGAAGGAAGAGAGAACCACTCACTCGCAACCTAGAGAATGTCTGGGCTTGAACCATCTCCAAAGTATACAAGTTCTGTAGGAGTTAAAGGTTAGAGGTGTGTCAACCGATGGCACCATTACGGAGCTTAGCGCTCGCTTGCGGGGAACCTTGGGGCGGCCGGTGTACCCCACAGCCGAGCACATGGGGGACGTAGGTGCTGCATATTATTACAAAGGCACCAGACAGGCAATTCTGACGTTGCGGTTGATAATGGAAGCAAGACTAAAGAAAAATCAAGACACGCTCACAGGATCTGTCGACTTTGAAAAAGCGTTCGACAATGTAAAATGGTGCAAAATATTCGAAATTCTCTGAAAAATAGGGGTAAGCTTTAGGGAGAGACGGGTAATATACAATATGTACAGGAACCAACAGGGAATAATAAGAGTGGACTACCAAGAACGAAATGCTCGCCTTACAAATGAGGTAAGGCGGGGATGTAGCCTTTCGCCCCTACTGTTCAACCTGTACGTCGAAGGAGCGATGACAGAAATAAAAGAAAGGTTCAGGAGTGGAATTAAAATTCAAGGTAAAAGTGCATTAATGATACGACTCGTTGATGGTATTACTATCCAGAGTGAAAGTGCAGAAGAATTACATGATCTGCGGAATGGAATGGACAGTCTAATGATTACAGAATATGGACTGAGAGTAAACCGAAGAAAGACGAAAGTAACGAGAAGTATCAGAAATAAGAACCGCAAAGAAACTTAACATCAGGACTAATGATCACGAAGTAGATGAGGTTTAGGAATTATGCTACCCTGGCAGCAAAACTACCAAAGACGGATGGAGCAAGGAGGAGAAAAATGGTTCAAATGGCTCTAACCGCTATGGGACTTAACATCTGAGATACAAAAATGGTTTAAATGGCTCTGAGCACTATGGGACATAACTGCTGAGGTCATCAGTCCCCTAAACTTATAACTACTTAAAACTAACTAAGGACATCACACCCATACATGCCCGAGGCTGGATTCAAACCTGCGACCGTAGCAGCAGCGCGGTTCAAGACTGAAGCGACTAGAACCACTCGGCCACAGCTGTCGGTAGCAAAGAGGACATCAAAAGCAGACTAGCACTGGTAAAAATAGGCATTCCTGGCCAAGAGAAGTCTTATAGTATCAAACAAAAGCCTTAAATTCTGGAAGAAATTTGTGATATTATTCGTTTGAAGCACAGCATTGTATGGTTATGAAACATAGACTGTGGGAAGACCGGAACAGAAGAGAGCCGAAACATTTGAGATATGGTGCTATAGACGAATTTTGAAAATGATGTGGACTGATAAGGTAAGGAAAGAGGAGGTTCTGCTCAGATTAGGAGAGGAAAGAGATATATGGAAAACACTGACAAGGAGAAGGGTCAGGATAACTGGACATCTGTTAAGACATCATGGATTGGTTTCCAAGATAATATAGGCAGATGTAGAGGGCAAAAACTGCAGAGGAATGATTCCATCCAGCATATAATTGGCGATGTAGGTTGGAAATGCTACTCTGAGATGAAGAGATTGGCACAGGAGAGAAATTCCCGGCGGGCCACATCAAACCAGTCAGAAGACTTATGACTAAAAAGAAAACAAGAAAACAAAAAAGCTGACAATAAATTCGGATTATGTTCATGTCAAGTTGTGACTGGAGTTAGTAATATAGCTGTGGAGAGTTCAGAGTTTTGCGTGAGCCATTTACCCAGTGGGGAGGCTGAGGGCCTGTTCAAAGTTCTTAGTTTCCTGAAGTTTTCACCAATAAATTGGCCAGCACCAGTAGAGTCAGTTATAAGATACGGCTAGCCAATGATGTTGCAGCTAGGCAACCCCAATGTCGCATTTCGCGACTCAAGATGGAGGCGTTACGACGGATAGTGAACAAAATTTTGGAGGAAGAAATCATTAGGCCAACTACGTCTCCTTATGCCACTGTCACGTTTCTAGTCCCTAAAGGGGAGTCTGGGTACCTCCAGCTGAATCGAAAGGTTAATTTGGATTTTGTTCCGTTACCCAACTGTTTTACTAGGTTCTCTGGAAAAAAGATTTTTGCGGTCTTGGAACTTAAACCGTGAACGGCCACTCCTGACTGAGCTCGTTATTGTGGCTACCCTATGAATGAATTAACATTTCTTGCACTTATAAGATTTCAGGGTAGGCCACACAAGTGTGGGTATCATTTGTCGTTAAAGATTTTTTGATAAACGAAAGAGTGGCACAGATTTAAACCTGTGTCATGCGTGATAAATTCTTACCAGATCTCGGGTTGTAACTCCTTACAGTGGTTTTAAGTGTTTTATGCAATGTCTGCGAGAAATTTTCGAATGCGGGCGTTGGCTTGGATACATGCATTGGTTTGCTGGTGGCTCTGAGTTCTTCCTTGTGTTTGCTATACGGTGTGCCCGGTTTATTTATTCTTGCTGTTAAGCCATTGTACTGCGTTTGTGTACTCGAGTCATTACTGCCTGCTAGTTGCCTGCGTGACTGCGCTCGCTCGCACTCGTGTCAGCTTTCACCCAGGATTTCCTTAGGTACCCACCAAAGCCTGATAAATCTGTTGTCTTGTTATTTATGTCTGTGACTGAATCTGATCCTTTGTGTTGCTGCTTCCTTATGGCCAATCTTAGTCTGTTATAGATGTGCCTCCTAGGATTTCTGCAGTCAGTAGACAGTTATGAGCTGCGGCTTCATGGTATCTCACTAGGATATGAGAGTGACTGAGCTACCTTACTGACGGGACTGAGGCCTTAACTTGTATACCTTGATACTTTGCTGTAATTTTTTGTAATTGAGCGGTAGTTACTGAAGCACGAAAGGGCAAATTAATATGTCTTAATACCACAGTACGTGGCTATACCACCTTCACATTGATTGTTTGAATGATTTGGTTATACATTACCCCGGCCTTGAAAAACGTAAGAAGTGAAGTCTTATGTTTTGGGTAATTTAGTGTTAAGATTTATTGGGACGCGATAGTAGTTTGCCTTTGAGATTGGTTGTTATAGCGTTAACGTTAGTTGATCGTGGTATTATTTCTGTAGATACACTTTATGTACATTTTGGGAAAGGGGCATTTCCTTGCCTTGCAGGAAGAAAACTATTTTGAAATTGATCCTGTATAACTCTGTCATAGGCGAGGGGAAATTAACAACTATTTGGCCACACAGTTTAGATGTTTTCATTAATTTACTGTTCTGTCAAATATTTATTTTAAAATTTTTAGAGGTCTCTTGTGAACTTTAGTTACTTGTACAGGGAGAACATTCGTTATTAGAGACTTTGTGGTTAAGTGCAGTTTCTTCATGACTATGGTTTGCCTGTAAATTTTCTTGCAATTTTAATTTAAATTGTCTGTGAGATGCAATGTTACAGTAAGGCTGATTGACTATCCCCGTTTACTTTTGCTGGAGGATGAAGAAAGCTCTTGAAATTCTCAGTGATTGGTATATGAAATTTGTTATTTATTGTAACTTCTACAACCTGTTAATTTTTGTGACTGTTAATATAGTTCTGAACTGAAACAAAGATTGTATAACTATAAATGCTGCTGTGACCGTACGTTTTTCGGTTACCCATTTCACTTCACAGCCTCTTGGGATGCACCTTACATTTTTTTGTCTCAGAAAGACAGATTTTTGGAAAACACGTTTAAAGAAAAAAAACTTTTTTACTTATGTGGACTAAATGAAGTACCCAACGAGGTGGATTAGTGGTTAGCACACTGGACTCGCATTCGGGAAGACGACGGTTCTAACCCGGATCCGGCCATCCTGATTTAGGTTTTCCGTAATTTCCCCAAATCGCTTCAGGCAAATGCTGCGATGGTTCCGTTAAAAGGGCACGTCCGACTTCCTTCCTCATCCATCCCTAGTCCGCTGGGACCGATGACCTCGACGTTTGGTCCCCTCCCCCAAATCAACCAATCAACGAACGTGCCACTAGGCCCCCATTCGGCAGTAACAGCGACTTAATACGCTTACGGACTGTAGGCGGAGTGTCTGTAATGCTGTTGTCCGCAGCTCATGATCTAGTGGCTAGCCTTGCTGACTATGGATCACGTGGTCCCGGTTCGATTCGCGACCGGATTTAGGAGTTATCTCTGTCTGGGGACTGGATGTTTGTGTTGTCGTCATCATTTCATCATTGGTCGTGAAAGTGGCGAGATTGTACTGTGCCGGCCGAAGTGGCCGTGCGGTTAAAGGCGCTGCAGTCTGGAACCGCAAGACCGCTACGGTCGCAGGTTCGAATCCTGCCTCGGGCATGGATGTTTGTGATGTCCTTAGGTTAGTTAGGTTTAACTAGTTCTAAGTTCTATGGGACTAATGACCTCAGCAGTTGAGTCCCATAGTGCTCAGAGCCATTTGAGATAGTACTGTGCAAAGTTTGGGACTTTGCACTTGGGCTGATAACAGAGCAGTTAAGTGCCCCTCAAACGAAACATCATCATATGATGTTTGTTGTTCTTCAGTGATCCCGACTGATTGCCACAAACGCCAGTTGGGAAAATGGTATTAGCTAATGCGTGGACGGCGATTGTCTCCAAAGAACACAACGCTTTCTTGCCTTGGCAAGTGACGGTTTGGGATACGTATTTCCGTTTGCAGTTTACTTTAATGCTCAATACTGAAAAACACTGAAGGTTTTAGAGGGTTCCAGGAGAAAAATACATTGTGGATGGAAATCCGAGTCCGAAATAATCTTCCAACGAGACAATATAGAGTCCCATTCATGGGAGACAAGACTTTGTCTACGAGGCAGTTAGCTCCATCTTCTCCACTGGGGATCATGTCAATCAGTCCCGGTCGCTGAACAACAAACTACACTGGGAGACGTTCCGCCTACGGTCCATAAGCGTATAAAGTCTCGTTTACGGCCGCAGGAGTTCCCTAGTTGCAGGCACTGACACCCACAACTTCGACGCTCTGCAGCGTCGTAGGATGACATACATCTCTGGACACTGGTTCCTGTACTCAGATTGTTCCTTGAGAAACCCTCTACAGTACTTTGAACTCTGTTGCAACATTTCTGGGTCGCTCTGCGTATCTGCTTCTATTGTCTGCTGTCAGATTACATGGTAGTCCGTATTTGGTTATGGTCGGATGGTCGTGTAGAATCGGGCAGAACATCGTTTCTGTATTAGAGAGCTAGCGATAGCACCTGGCTAGCCACTGCAGTATGAACTATAGAGCAAAAAGGCCCCTTACGCGATTTTCATTCAAAACAACACTGTAATATGGGGCAGCAACAAGGTACACTATGTGCTCAAAATTATCTGAACACCTAGTTGAAAATGTCTTACAAGTTCGTGCTGCCCTCCATCGGCAATGCTGTGATTCAGTATGGTGTTGACCCGCCCTTAGCCTTGATGACGGCTTCCACTCTCATAGACATTCGTTGAATCAGGTGCTCGAAGGTTTCTTTTGGAATGCCAGCCCATTCTTCACGGAGTGCTGCACTGAGGAGAGGTATCCATGTCGGTCGGTGAGTCCTGGCACGAAATCGGCGTTCCAAAACATCCCAAAGGTATTCTATAGGGTTCAGGTCTGGACTCTGTCCAGGCCTTTCCATTACAGGGATGGTATTGTCCTGTAATCACTCCACCACAGGCCGTGCATTATGAACAAGTGTTCGATCGTGTTGAAAGATGCAATCGCCATCCCCGTATTGCTCTTCAGAAGTGGGAAGCAAGAAGATGCTTAAAACATCAATGTAGGCCTGTGCTGTGGTAGTGCCATGCAAAACAACAAGTGGGCAAGCCCCCTCCATGAAAAACACCTATCACACCACAACACCACCGCCTCCGAATTTTACTGTTAGCACTACACACGTTGGCAGATGACGTTCACCTGCATTCGCCAAACTCACACCCGGCCATCGGATCGCAACGTTGTGTACCGTGATTCGTCACTCCACACGACGTTTTTCCACTGTTCAGTCGTCAAATATTGACTCTTCTTACACCAAGCCAGGCGTAGTTTGGCATTTACCGGCGTGCTGTGTGGCTTATTAGCAGCCGCTCGACCATAATATCCAGGTTTTCCCACCCCCACCTAACTGTCATGGTACTTACAGTGGATCCTGATGCAGTTTGGAATTCCTCTTCAACTGTCATCGGTCTCTGTCCGTCAACAGACGGGGTTGGCTTGTACGCTTTTGTGCTGTACGTGTCCGTTCAAGTTTCCACTCTGCTATGACATCGGAAACAGTGCACCTAAGGATGTCTAGGAGTGTGGAAACCTCCGTACAGACGTATGACACAATGACACCCAGTCACCTAACAACGTTCGAAGTTCGTCTGTTCCGCGGAGCGCCCCATTCTGAGCTCTCACTATATCTAATGACTGAGGTCGCTGATATGGAGTACAAGGCAGAAGATGGCAGCACAATGCTCCTAATATGGAAAACGTACGTTTTTGGGAGTTCCCGGATACTTTTGATCACATAGTGCATGTGTTCGTATCGACTTTTAGGGTCCAGCAACATAGGTTGGGTTAGTGGTATTTTGTTTTGCTGCTAATAATCTCACATTTCTACTTTATCTTTAAGCACAAGTGATAGTATTCTCTACATGGGCTGTAAATTATAACCGTGTACAACGTACAAGTCGAGACAAACAATTTGATGTATGACACATTAGTCGGGGTGCCCTACAGAAACTACCCAACCTACAGCGAATGCCTGTCGCGCCAGGTTTCAATATTCCCTCGACCTCTTAGGGTAAAATATCAGCAACTAATAGCATTTTCCTTGAGGGATATTTAATGGATTTAATTTTGTACTCAGCAACATAATCTTTAGAGTCCACTGTTTTAAAGATATTCAAAAAAACACACACAAGTGACATTCAGACGCACCAATATCCCCACTCACCCAGCACATTATGGAACTTTTACTACTTGGTTATGGCACTGGCTCCTGCCAAAAATATGCGACTATACGATTTATTTCCAATGCTAGAACCTTTCTGGTCATGATTGACTGGGCTATTACGCCACCGGCTCAGTTGTACACTTTGAAGTTCTAAAACTGGCTTTTGTATAATCATTGCGCCACAATGAAATATTCACTTTGCAGCGCAGTGTGGGCTTTTATGAAACTTCCTGGCAGACCGAGATTCGAACACGGGACATTTGCCTTTCGTGGGCAAATGGTCTAACTCTGGAGCACTTACTCCAGAAAACTTGATCCAGTACTTGGCTTTAATTTCTCACAATTTTCACAAATGTAAGAGTATATAATTTACGATCGATTTGTTTATCTTGTCTTCTTACTACAAAAGTGCTGTGGTTGTGAGCGTTCATGTTAGATCGAATTTTAATTGTACTTAGTTTTGACTTAGAGTATAGAAAAGTGTTTCTTCTTTCATTACCCTCAGAGTGAAGTTTAAATTAATAATGGTAATGACATAGCCGAATAAGCCAGTGGCGTGGCAGCCTAGTTAATGAAGACCAGAAAAGGTCGAATACGGGAAATAGTACGTGTAGCCGCAAATTATTGTACAGCGGCAGTAGGGTATGCAATGAACAAAATACTTATATTCGTGATCGGTAGGGAGTAGGTGAAGAGAAGAGGTGTGTTTGAGGATAACTTTTGTACGTTTTCTTGAATAAATCGAAAACGGCGGCCTGTAGCGAAACCGTAGCTTACCTAAAAGTTTAACTATATATTACAGAAAAAAGTCTTATTCTGTTTTACGTCAGTCTAATAGTTGGCACGAAGAGAGCGAGAGAATACCGAAAATCTTATGGACGCTGTAACAGATACTTATGTAGGATGATTTGAGGTAGTTTCACGATTTGTTGGACAACAAGTATCCTATTTCAGATTGTTTATCCCGACTTCCCCTACACCACTGCGGTGCGTTTTATACAGTTATTGTTTACACTGTGTATTGTGAATGCTTTGACGATGCATAGTAGAAGTAATACCAGTGGGAGTGTAAAACTACCCCCAGTGCTCATTTCAGGATTGTCCATTAACGCGCATATGTGAAGTTAGAACGTGGGTGGTATGAAAATAGCACGAAGAAAGCCGTAGGAACATTGGGACTCTTTTGATGTCACAATCAGGAAAGTGAGGGCGAAATATTCAGCTAGAGAGAAGTATGTTGTACAATAAACTTAAAACAGATATTGTTTGTTTTTCGTTTCGAGCTTACTGCACTTAAAGCGTATTGTTCGCCAGACACATTCCTCTTTTATTTACGAAACGTCTCCTGTGGTCATTCTGGAAATATGAATATATGATATGTTTCTACATTTTGAGACTTACGGATTAGTAATAGTAATTCCTGAAGAAGTTGTCGTACAAGTAACTCACGGCTTGTTTTGCTCTTGTTTAGGTATTCTACAAATAACTGCTTTTTCCTTCGTTGTTTACGGATGTTGAGGTCGAAATAACTCGGTTGCAATTTCATTCTTGCCAATTTTTGCCACTTCAGCTGTTGTGAAAGGCTTAATGATTTATTTCAGAACTAGGAGGTTGAAATAAAAACTGTTTTAGAGAACAATAAGATTTCTCCGGGAACACAGGGATGAACAGGAGAACGTACAGTATTCACCTTACAACATTAGTAAAAGTGAAAACGAAAGCGAATGAAAAGTTTTACGGTGACTTCGCGAAAAGACAAGAAGACTTAAGTGTGAGGAAAGCTGAATCAACGAGTTTGCAGCAAGCGCCATGTTTCACTAAGGAACAAGTTAACAAATTCTTCGATAAAGTAGGTGAGCTGATAGACAAATCTGAGTTTATACTGACTTACGATCTAGCTAAAACCTTTCGTCAACAAAAATTGCATTTGACTCACAATACAGGCTCTGTCAAATACTACCATTCAACATCTTAAAGGACCAAAACACAAAGCGTAGGACGAAACATCAATAAACCAACGAATGTATATTTTTAGTGCACCAAGATTTATAATTAAGTTATCTAACATATACTATTGTCCAGTCAGTCATACTGCAATACAACTTTCAGAAAGTATTATGCCCTTATGTATCAGATACTATCCTACCATACCATCCGTTGTGTGAAGTTCATAATGTGAGGTTCCTTTGTGGAAAGAAGTAGGAAATGCACTTCAGGATGATAGTCTGACTGACGTAACCACAGAAAGAGTTAAATAGTCTACAAGCATTAGGCATAATCATCAGCCGGTCGCGGTGGCCTAGCGGTTCCAGCCGCTCCAGCCTGGAACCACGCGGCTGGTAGAGTCGCAGGTTCGAACCCTGCCTCGGGCTTGAATATGTGTGATGTCCTTAGGTTAGTTAGGTTACGTAGTTCTAAGTCTAGGGGACTGATGACGACAGGTGTTAAGTCCCATAGTGCTTAGAGCCATTTGAACCATAATCATCAGGGAAGAAAACCAGAAAAAGGTAAGTTGCGTAATTAGAAAAAATTTCTGTCCTTATTTTCTCAAAGCTCGGAATTTGACTTCAAAAATAATGTCAGTTATAGATAACAAAGCTACTTTCTGGAACCTGTGCATAATGGAGGATTTCTATGATTTTTTAAAGCTGGTAAGACATAAACTATGTGTTCAACAGCATTGAATTTGACACTTAATCCCATCCTAGGCCTTAGGCCAGAGTTCCGAAACGCAGGAAGTTCTACTCTCAGTCCAGTACTAGGTTGACCAAGAATAATGACTCCTTATCAAGGCCAGCGTCTGGCCTGACCGAAGTATGCAAGGCACTCCGACGACTGTACAGGTTCCTCAATACTGCATTCTAAGGGAAACGGTATTAGGCCATTGGTTGTACTGTCAACCAGGTAAATACTGAATTATGAATAAGTGGAGGCAAGAACCCTTCAGAGTGCTATGTGTCTTTTAGTAGTTGTCCATAAGTTACAATTACAACAGCTCTGGTTAAAGATGCTTTGCTACAGATAATATTCGATACGTTCGCACATACTTAACACAACGGACATTCTTTGTCATCCGATATTTATTATTGTTAACTGAGCAAATTTCTTATCAGTGAAACTAATCTCAGATCCCATTATTTCGTATCCGCTAATACGTCGCCTGCATTAAACATTGTATGAATACGCCGAACTATTTCTCGTCTTGAGTTCTCGAGGAAAAATTACGTTCTCGAATCTGTCAGCAATTTATTAAAATACACTCCTGGAAATGGAAAAAAGAACACATTGACATCGGTGTGTCAGACCCACCATACTTGCTCCGGACACTGCGAGAGGACTGTACAAGCAATGATCACACGCACGGCACAGCGGACACACCAGGAACCGCGGTGTTGGCCGTCGAATGGCGCTAGCTGCGCAGCATTTGTGCACCGCCGCCGTCAGTGTCAGCCAGTTTGCCGTGGCATACGGAGCTCCATCGCAGTCTTTAACACTGGTAGCATGCCGCGACAGCGTGGACGTGAACCGTATGTGCAGTTGACGGACTTTGAGCGAGGGCGTATAGTGGGCATGCGGGAGGCCGGGTGGACGTACCGCCGAATTGCTCAACACGTGGGGCGTGAGGTCTCCACAGTACATCGATGTTGTCGCCAGTGGTCGGCGGAAGGTGCACGTGCCCGTCGACCTGAGACCGGACCGCAGCGACGCACGGATGCACGCCAAGACCGTAGGATCCTACGCAGTGCCGTAGGGGACCGCACCGCCACTTCCCAGCAAATTAGGGACACTGTTGCTCCTGGGGTATCGGCGAGGACCATTCGCAACCGTCTCCATGAAGCTGGGCTACGGTCCCGCACACCGTTAGGCCGTCTTCCGCTCACGCCCCAACATCGTGCAGCCCGCCCCCAGTGGTGTCGCGACAGGCGTGAATGGAGGGACGAATGGAGACGTGTCGTCTTCAGCGATGAGAGTCGCTTCTGCCTTGGTGCCAATGATGGTCGTATGCGTGTTTGGCGCCGTGCAGGTGAGCGCCACAATCAGGACTGCATACGACCGAGGCACACAGGGCCAACACCCGGCATCATGGTGTGGGGAGCGATCTCCTACACTGGCCGTACACCACTGGTGATCGTCGAGGGGACACTGAATAGTGCACGGTACATCCAAACCGTCATCGAACCCATCGTTCTACCATTCCTAGACCGGCAAGGGAACTTGCTGTTCCAACAGGACAATGCACGTCCGCATGTATCCCGTGCCACCCAGCGTGCTCTAGAAGGTGTAAGTCAACTACCCTGGCCAGCAAGATCTCCGGATCTGTCCCCCATTGAGCATGTTTGGGACTGGATGAAGCGTCGTCTCACGCGGTCTGCACGTCCAGCACGAACGCTGGTCCAACTGAGGCGCCAGGTGGAAATGGCATGGCAAGCCGTTCCACAGGACTACATCCAGCATCTCTACGATCGTCTCCATGGGAGAATAGCAGCCTGCATTGCTGCGAAAGGTGGATATACAGTGTACTAGTGCCGAAATTGTGCATGCTCTGTTGCCTGTGTCTATGTGCCTGTGGTTCTGTCAGTGTGATCATGTGATGTATCTGACCCCAGGAATGTGTCAATAAAGTTTCCCCTTCCTGGGACAATGAATTCACGGTGTTATTATTTCAATTTCCAGGAGTGTAGTAGGAGTCATTTCGTACGATAAGAGAACTGGTTACCATCGAACTTATAACTGGGCTGTAGAACAAGATCATGATTATTCCTGTTCCTGTGCAGCTCTTACTGATTACCACCATCATAAAAGACGTATTTCATTAAACTAATTGGATCAGAGAATGATATGTGAAAAAATATATGAGATTCTATTTTAACTTGTGGCTATTACATAACAAAGGGTAGTAATATTTTACCGATAGGGTTAACATCTCTTGAAGCACGTGATACGTATGAGGCTGTCATACCTGCTCTTCTGAATTGTCGTGTAAAGTATGAAGTGCATAAAGCCTTTGGTGAATGAAATACTGGCTTCCTAAACTGGACCCCAATCAAATACCCTGTGTAAACAGAAAGGAATCAGGCCCACTTCAATCATAGCCACAAATATCACCCTGCTATTCAGTCTCCTTTGGTAACTAATATGGCTCCAATATGGCCCACCAAGTTCGTAAATGTAGAGAAGAGTAGACTCGTGAAAAAATGTTGTGCACAAATTGTATCACCGGTACAAACCATAGGCTCCATCCATCACGGGCCACTCTCTTTCTCAGCATAACTCAGTAGAGCCACGTTAATTAGACCACCGTATCACACAAAAGCAAAAGCTTGCCAGCATTGCAACATAGTCGAAGGGGAAAGAATGAAGAAGGAGGCTTTGTTTTCCTTTCATCCCAGCGATCCCAGCCCATATTTGCTAGTGTACTAGAAGAAGCAGAATGTATACAGAAAATCGATCAGCGAGCACTGATATGACAGCAAGGACTATTCATAAGTGGTAAGCACACAGGATACATATTAGCACGATGGTAAATTATAACAGACAACTTCAGGCTTCTAAGCTCATATGACACGAATGATTCGATCATCACTGGAAACAAGAACTTGTGTGTTTAAGCGAGAAATCGCATGTTTTGAAATAAGGACTGTGTAAAGTCTTTGGATCAGCCGCATTCACTAAACCGAGTAAACCGGGAATGTTGACTGACTTTGATGAGGACAGAACTAAATGCCACTTCATCTCGGTATAGAAGCGAACACTTTTTCCATGTGTCATGAGTCCTCAACATCCATGAATGTGGATCTATCAATTTTGTGGAATATTGCCCATGTCTCGCAGCCCAATATTCGAGATTAATTTTGTCTGCGGCTACTTTAGGGAAGTAGCTACTGCAAGCTTGCGCTTGATAATTTCTAACTGAGTTCTGGTCTATGACCGCCCAGGGTCAGATAAAGGTGAGGTTTTGATGATGGAGGCTTCTAACGACTCTTGTTACAGAAATCTAGTTATTATCCAAAGAAATGACAAAACGAAATTGGCATCTGGTTGCAGCATATGACACAAGATGGTCAGTGGAACTGTGCCTAACCTTGCTGTCACATAGATTACAGAGAGAGACAGTAGTAGCTGGAACGAACACTGTAACTGTGTAACAGATTTCAGTGTCTCTTAGAGGAGTTGGGTTACTACTGAGATCGCAAGGGATGAGAACTGATACAGTAAGTGAGAAATAGGCATCTTCGAAACAATGATTGGACGAGCGGTGAGGGTGGCGGATGAAACGCTCAATGTAAACGATGAGCCGAGAAATTTGGTTGGAATGGTAAAAGATCAACTCAGCTATATAGAATTAATTGGGGAAGAGAGATCCACTGTGGAATATCTTTGTCACACTTAATGACACATTTTCAGAAACACTCGGGTGATTTGTGAGACCTTAACTTTTCCCGGCGAATTGAATGTTCGAACTACTTACGGGTTGGCTGCCGGGTGACGTCGTCGACCACCGCCGATATTTCGACAGGGGCACATCCTGCCATTCTCAAGGCACAAATGCAAGGAGGAAGAAATGTGCAAGGAAATTTAATATCTCGGTTCACAGAGGAGAAACTAGGAAGATACCACACACAGAACAAGTGTCAACCCAAACAAAGAGGACCAACGCCAGAAATATCGATAGTGACTAATCAACAGGTGAGGAAGCACTAATTCTGTCCCTCTGTTTTTTTATGACAGACAGAGCCGGATTACAAGCAGCATTTAAACAAAATCCACCATCTCTGTTAATAAGGTTGCTTGATAGTTTGATTTCAACAGCTTCCTTAAAACACTATCCCAACAGCTGGACGTGCAAGCCAGAATCACCGTGTTGTTGTATTCCATAGGATGGCCGGTGTCAAGGCAGTGTTCTGCAATAGCGGATTTGTTCGGCTGTTGTAAGAGTGTGTGACGCTTATGTTCAATACACCGGTCTTCCACAGTCCTGATTGTCTGACCAATATATGACATACCTCAACTGCAAGGAATACGATAGACCGCAGCCTTACGCAAACCAAGATCAACTTTTGCGGACGCCAACAGGGCCTTAATCTTAGAAGGTGGTCGAAAAACACATTTCACATCATATAACCGCAAAATACGACCAATCCTGTTGGAAATGCTTAGTGCGTAAGACAAAAAGGCCGTAGACTTGGGCACCACTTCGTTGCTATCGTCACTCACCCGTTGCACAGAAGGCTGATAGCGCAACGCACGTTTGATATGCCTCTCACTATAACCATTCTGACGAAAGGTGACTTCAATATGTGATAGTTCAGCTGCCAAGCTTTCAGGGTCTGAGATAACGTGGGCCCTGTGAACCAAGGTACGAAGTACTCCTTCACGCTGAGCTGGATGGTGACAACTATCTGCTCGCAGATACAAGTCAGTATGAGTAGGCTTCCTATAAACAGAATGTCACAACGTACCATCAGTCTTCCTTTTGACCAGTACATCAAGGAAGTGAAGGCATCCATTCTTTTCCACCTCCATAGTGGACTGAATATTAGGGTGGATTGAATTCAGGTGTTCCAAAAACCGATTGAAATTCTCACTACCATGGGGCCAAACAACAAAAGTATCGACTTCATACCTGAAAAAAACACGCAGGTTTCAAAGTCGCTGACTCCAATGCGCATTCCTCAAAGTCCTCCATAAACGAATTGGTCACAATAGGTGACAACGGGCTTCCCATTGCAACTCCATCAGTCTGTTCGTAGAACTGACCATTGAAGAAAAAGTAAGTGGAAGTCAGCACATGTCGAAACAAATTTGTTAACTCGACACCAAACTTAACCTCAATTAGCCGCAATGAATCAGAGACAGGAACGCGAGTGAAAAGAGAAACCACATCAGAACTGACTAAAATATCAGAGTCATTCAAACGCAATCCCTGCAATCGACGTAAGATATCTGCAGAGTTCTTATTACGGTGTTCACATCTACCTACTAGTGGGCTCAACAATCTAGCAAGATGTTCAGCTACACGACAAGTCGGAGCACCAATATTAGGTACAATAGGTCTCAACGGGACAGGCTCTTTATGGACCTTAGGGAGGCCATATAATCTAGGTGGTACAGCACAATAAGAATTAAGACTCTTGATAGTCTCCTGTGACAAAGAGGTTATTAGTCTTTCTCTCAACACTCTTAGTAGCGTCAGCACCGATTTTGCGATACGCCGAATTAGAAAGTAGACACTGCATCTTTTGAATCTAATCGTGTTTCTTCAGCAACACGGATGCATTTCCCTTCTCCGCAGGTAAAATAACAATATGAGGATCCATTCTGAGTGAACGTACAGAAGCCGCCTCAGCTGCTATAATATTACACTTGGGAGGACGGGCCCCAGTCAACACACGACAAGCTTCCCTCCTAACCTCTTCCGCAGCCTCGGAAGGTAGTTTATAAACGGCTTGTTCGATAGAACTAATATAATCAACGACTGGCAAACTCTTAGGCGTCGGTGCGAAGTTGAAACCTTTCCCCAGCACAGACAAAGCTCCGTCGTCAAACGTTTTCTCCGTGAGATTGATCAGAGAACGTCAAGAATTAAAATTAGATTTAGACTCTGAACCAAGGAAACATTGTTTGGCCCCATGGTAGTGAGAATTTAAATCGGTTTTTAGAACACCTGAATTCAATCCACCCAAATATTCAGTTCACTATGGAGGTGGAAAAGAATGGATGCCTTCCCTTCCTTGATGTGTTGGTCAAAAGGAAGACTGATGGTACGTTGGGACATTCTGTTTATAGGAAGCCTACTCACACTGACTTGTATCTGACCATCCAGCTCAGCGTGAAGGAGTACTTCGTACCTTGGTTCACAGGGCCCACGTTATCTCAGACCCTGAAAGTTTGGCAGCTGAGCTATCACATATTGAAGTCACCTTTCGTCAGAATGGTTATAGTGAGAGGCATATCAAACGTGCGTTGCGCTATCAGCCTTCTGTGCAACGGGTGAGTGACGATAACAACGAAGTGGTGCCTAACTCTACGGCCTTTTTGTCTTACGCACTAAGCATTTCCAACAGGAGGATGTTTCAAGAATGAGATTTTCACTCTGCAGCGGAGTGTGCGCCGATATGAAACTTCCTGGCAGACGGGGCGTGAGTCGTGCTTAGGTAGCTCAGTTGGTAGAGCACTTGCCCGCGAAAGGCAAAGGTCCCGAGTTCGAGTCTCGGTCCGGCACACAGTTTCAATCTGCCAGGAAGTTTCATATCGGCGCACACTCCGCTGCAGAGTGAAAATCTCATTCTTGAAACATCCCCCAGGCTGTGGCTAAGCCATGTCTCCGCTTTATCCTTTCTTTCAGGAGTGCTAGTCCTGCAAGGTTCGCAGGAGAGCTTCTGTAAAGTTTGGAAGGTAGGAGACGAGGTACTGGCGGAAGTAAAGCTGTGAGTGCGGGGCGTGAGTCGTGCTTAGGTAGCTCAGTTGGTAGAGCACTTGCCCGCGAAAGGCAAAGGTCCCGTGTTTGAGTCTCGGTCCGGCACACAGTTTTAATCTGCCAGGATGTTTCATATCGGCGCACACTCCGCTGCAGAGTGAAATCTCATTCTTGAAACATCCCCCAGGCTGTGGCTAAGCCATGTCTCCGCTTTATCCTTTCTTTCAGGAGTGCTAGTCCTGCAAGGTTTGCAGGAGAGCTTCTGTAAAGTTTGGAAGGTAGGAGACGAGGTACTGGCGGAAGTAAAGCTGTGAGTACGGGGCGTGAGTCGTGCTTAGGTAGCTCAGTTGGTAGAGCACTTGCCCGCGAAAGGCAAAGGTCCCGAGTTCGAGTCTCGGTCCGGCACACAGTTTCAATCTGCCAGGAAGTTTCATATCGGCGCACACTCCGCTGCAGAGTGAAAATCTCATTCTTGAAACATCCCCCCGGCTGTGGCTAAGCCATGTCTTCGCTTTATCCTTTCTTTCAGGAGTGCTAGTCCTGCAAGGTTCGCAGGAGAGCTTCTGTAAAGTTTGGAAGGTAGGAGACGAGGTACTGGCGGAAGTAAAGCTGTGAGTACGGGGCGTGAGTCGTGCTTAGGTAGCTCAGTTGGTAGAGCACTTGCCCGCGAAAGGCAAAGGTCCCGAGTTCGAGTCTCGGTCCGGCACACAGTTTTAATCTGCCAGGAACTTTCAAAGCAACAGCTGTTTGAGGAGGTTTACTAACTGCAACTTTATCATGTAGCAGCTGGCGCTCCTACAGCGCTCTTATGATTTCCCGGCCAACACCAGCAATCTGTTAAGCTGCGCTAATCGCACCGTGGTTAAAGTAGATTGCTGAAAACGTTTAAGACAGGACTGGCTATGACGGTGTGGGGAACAGGATGCGCTCTTATCAACTCACTATTACAAGCTCTTTTTAGGCTAGGATCGATTAATTGTTTCGTAATTTGATGCAGATGATCATTGTGTTATTTGGATTCTTTCATCCGGAGAATATACGCTCTCTGGTGACGTGTAATGCCTTGGTTTCTCTAAGACACGTAGCTTTTCTGTTTATGAAATACGAGTGTGGCCTCATGAATCAGAAGCAACCCAACTACTAATCAGATTCTTCGATCCTAGTAGATCAAATACCTGCATCGATATCCATATTTGTGTGTGTCGATTTTCACTAGTTTTTCTGTTTTTGGCCTATCGAACCTTAAGTGACTACACATGGGAGTACCTCACCATTATCTCCTATGTAATTTCATGATCCCTATCAATACTTACAGGTAAGCTCTGATGTTGGTATCTTGGCATTTATCGGAAGTACTGCAGTTATATCCAGCATGCTGAACGTAGTTTCCGCCCTCCCCCCCCCCATCCCACCCCTACTGATCCATCAATAATGATGTTGCTTATTGTCACATGAATCATGTTCACCTTCCTGGTGTTGCTTGTTGATAGTCGATGTGAATGCTTGAGTGTTACGAATGTTACAGCTTATCGAATTTCAAAGAGCATCCATGACATATCTCCTCGCTGTAAATATTCCTAGTTGACATTGATTTTTTTGAATAAACCACCCCACTTCAAGTAATCATGTCAATAAGTTTCTTCTGTTTATGGTGGGTGATAAGCAGGTTAAGAAAAGAGAGTTTCCAAACTAATAAATGTTTATTTCATAAAACATCATTCGATTTTCGTTTTTTCCATTTGAATTCCGTCACCTTGCTACATCCCTGGAGAGATCACTGACAACGGAAATCCCAGCTTGAGAAATGATAATTGGTGTTTCGATATAACCTATTCCATGAAGTGTCGTGTTGAAATCATAATGAAAGTTTCCAAGCGCACTTGATATATGAGAGTGGTTTGATAAATCTGGTAAATTCCCATGAAAGAATGGAACATTTTTGTTGCACCTTCATGGTTTGTAAGCTCGATTATTCCAGTGACAGCTTTCTGAATTGATCAGTGTGGCGACTGAGATTAAAAATGAAGAAATTCTACTTTCGTACTGTTATCAAACATTTTCATTTGAAACGTTGGAATGTCGCGCATATCGAAACAGAATTGGATGAAGTTCACGTGGACACCGCACCATTGCTGAATACCTGTTTGCTTTTGGATTAATGAATTTAAACATGGTGGGACAAGCACCAAAAAAGAAGCACGATCCAGCTGTCCAGTTGAGGGCATCACAAAGGTAACCTCTGACAAAACCTCGTGAGATTCCTGCGGCTGTAGGCTTCTAAACTGAGGGAGTGCGAAATATCCCGCAAACAGATCTGGCTGTGAGAACGCTCTGTGCATAACCGGTACAACATTTCACACACTGCCTGGCGATGTTTGATCACAATCCGAAAGACGTTCTGCACCAATTTGTGACAGTCGATGAAACCTGTATTCATTGTTACACACCAGCGTCAGGCCCCAATCGAAACAATGGGCTAAGACTGGCGAAAGTCATAGAAGAAGGCTAAGACCATTTTGTCGGCTGGTAAGGTTGTGGTCATTGTTTTCTGGTGTTGCCGAGGAATAATACTGACAGATTACTTGAAAAAGGAAGAACCATAACTGGACCTTATTACCGGTTTTTAAAATGGACATAAAGGGTCTCGACTGCCAGAAACTTTTTTAGGTTACCAGTTTCGGTCTATTTTAGTCCATCTTTAGACCTCATGCCCTAATGGTAGGTAACACCAACAAAAACAAAAAAACGTTTCTTGCAATCGAGACTGTTTATGTTCACTTGAAGGTAGTAAAAAGACCGTTGTTCTCCAAGAGAAATGTTCTAAAAATTTATCTATTATGGATCACTTAAAGCTTGAATTGACTGAAGAAAGAAAACAAGGTTACAACCCAGAAAAGGGCACTAACTTACACATCAGAAATGACGATGGCAAAAGTGCATAACTTGGGCTTTGAGATGCTTCCTCATAAACTATATTCGCCAGACTCTGACCCAAGTGACTTATTTCTGTTCCCTCACGTGAAAGATAGGCTTGCTGGGAAGAAATTTTCATCAAACGAGGATCTATTAATCGCAGTCAACGATTAGCTTGCAAAGTTTGACAAAAACAATTTGTCTGAAAAAGCTGGAGGATAGATGGGCCAAGTATATATCCCTCAAAGCAGACAATGTAGGGAAGTAAGATGACTTGGTTATGAAGCAAATGAAGAAAACACTTCTCGTTCCTTTTTTTTTTAAGAGACCTACCAGCCACCTTCATAATTTAATGGTCTTTATTATTTTAAACATTTCACACAACACTGCACTCATTGTCAGTGGAATTAGGTTGTAGCGAAGCTATGTTAACTGTTAACAGTTCAAAAACATAGTGTTGACACCTTTTGTCTAAGGAAGTCTGCCATGTTATTCGCCATTGCGAAAGGTCTCACGAGAGCTATATCGTCCCTCTCCTGAGGATTTCCCGATCATTTCAATTGGATTTTCGAATGACCTGCACCTACCTGATACGATGGAAGTAAAGTGTTAGAAGTCGTTGTCTGTTGCTTTGCCTATTTCATAATGACTGCGGAACGATGGAATAATTCTATATAATTGGCCGCAATAGTGTTTTCTATGCTATTTGATTTAAAGATTGATTTATTTTCCCAAAACCATTCCAATGTTCCATGTGCTTTACATTATAATGATATTAGTTACTGTCCCACTTCTCTCTAGAACCCGTTAACAGTTACAACGAAAATAGCACATAAAGCAAACAGTACGAACGACTTGGTGTTCTGTATAGGAGGAATCTTGAATCTAAACAAGTAAGGACTATTTTCCGTACTAGTGACTCCCATAACGAGACGTATACCAACGAAGAGAAGCTTCCATATCGAAAAACTATAACTGGACCAAATATCTACTCCCAAAAAATACAGCAGAAAATAATAGAGCCGAACGAACATGACATCTGAAGAGTGATGGCACTAATAGGAAAAGACAGTCATAAGGAAGCCCTAGAAATATTAAAAAAGTATTAAATGGAATCATGAAAAGAAAAATATGAAAACAATCGCAAAAATGGTTCTAAAAGGAATGATACTGGGAAAGGAAACAGACACTACAAGCACTATTACATGGCAGAAACACATCAACAAAGGGCGAATTTAGCTGAGTATGCAGAAAATGGGACGAAATACAAACTTATAATTAAAAGGTAAGGTAATTTATCGAGGGAGAGACATCAAAATTCACTATGGATGCAGATTCAGAGTCATTCAGGGCAATGAGGAACAACGTCTCACACATAACAGCTAAAATTTATGTGAGGAAATGGGAAATACGTTTCTCAGGAATGTTGATTCACCACAAAAATAATATGAGATATGAAATATAATCAATGGGGTAGAAACGCATTTGAGATAAACATTGCCGTATACAAATTTGGCATTGTGGGTGGGAGGGGGTGCAGGGGCAAGGCAGGCAGTTCAATACTTAACGGACAACATAGTACATACAATGACACACCAAGTAGGATATTATTAATCAGTCTTCGTTCATCTCAGGAAAGCGATGGAGTCAGTAAATAGAGGGAAACTAATAAAAAAACTGAAAAGAATGAAGAATGCCACAGATAGGGGTCCACTAGAGAAAACAATCGAGATATGCTTTCAACGAAATCTAAATCAAATAATCAGTAACGCTGAAGAGTCAAAGGAAATTACATACATGAATGAATTCTACAAGAGGACTCTTAGTCAAACGCTCTTAAATATACATACACGAGGTATGAAAAATATGATTCAGAAATAGAATCATAAATTATTCTGTATGTAGGCATTTTAACAGGATCAGTAGTATGAAAGGACGTACAGAAGGCACTAAAAAGACTGTTTGGCACAGTAAAATGACCCAAACGTTAACCAAGTAAAGAGAATTCATGTTACATTCAAAAAGGGAGAAGAAACATAACTCAGCCACAGAATTTCTCTTTATAATGAACAACTAAAATTAGTAGCAAAAAATAAATATATATTAATCACATACAGTTTAACCAACATCTTTTGAAATTCATATGCGGGAAAGAGCAGCAGCCATCAAAGCCCCATACAGTGACTCGAAAATAACCAGTGTATCGACAAGAACGGCGATGGCACTATTCACAGCAGCAATGGCGCCAGTCATAGCGTATGGAATAGACATTATATGAGACAAACTTATGATCAGCGATATGACAAGAATAGAAGAAATCAATATGATGTTCACGTAACTGTAGGATCGGTAAAAAAGAGTGCCATCGCGTCTTCCATGAAACACAATTATTTCACAGAGAAAATCAGATTAGACTACTGGCCACACTCAACAGAAACTTATCAGCAACTGATTACAATCGCGGTCTGGGTTAACAATGAGATAAATTTCTATAATACACCAACAATGCTGGTTAACAACTGGTCAGAAGTATGTATGAACCAAAGGAGTTTCACGAAAATACTCGCAATACATTGATTTCATCATAAAATATGCGTCAGCAACAAATTCCACGAACTGACTGAAGAGCATATATGTTTGTCTGCTAGGTGGAGAAAAGTGTAAAAAAGTTGGACGTTGTAACGTGTATGAAGAGAATAGAAATTGTTCCAGACTATAGTAAAGACTAGAAACGTATAAAGACTTGTATATTAATGTTAATCTTAGTGCACTTTCCTGGTTAATAAAAGAATCGTTACACAGTTTTATATTTTCAAGATAAATCATAACAGATTTTGTAATCTGATACTATCGTGTTCTTTCTCTTTGTTATGGGCAGTGTCTTACATTTACCCACGATTAAAAAGAGCTCCTAGTCACCATAGCAAGAGGAAGCTTTGTGCTATTCCATAAAATTGTCTAATTACAATGCATCCCTGAATGCAACGGCATCGTCAGGGAAGATGCTTAGGTTGCATCGGACCCTGTATGTTATGTATGCAAAAATGTTGGGCTCAATAACGCTTCGCTGCGTGTCACTCGATGTTACTTCAGTTCTGTTGTTTAGTATACCATACTGGGTTACACTATTAAAATGTTCCTTGAGCCAAAGTTTTGCGACCATGCTCAGTATGATCTTCTTGCGATTAGAAGCCACCAATGCCAAAAAGTGTCAGACAATTTTCGGAAATCTAAGATGACGAAATATACCTTTCCTCCTGCTTCTGTTGTTATCAAGGTGTGTATGATTAAATTAGCCCAAGTGATGCTCAAAACACGAAACCTGAGCTTAAAAGGCTACGCACAACGACTCTAGCAATTGGCTATAGTTGTAAGTTGATCCACACAGTCTTGTCGACGAGTACAAGCAAGCAAGATAAACAAGAAATAGACAAACTGCAGCTATCAGTGAGCTTACCTTACGTGAAAAATTTCACTGACCGAATACGCAAACACCTTTGCCGGGTTGGGGTGCAGCCTGTCTTCTATAGTGGGCGCAGGATCCAGGACGTACTAGGCTCCACAAGGACAAGGAGGATGCATTACAAACTGCAGGCGTGTACAAGACGGAATGCGAATGTGGAAAAGCATACATCGGCGAGATTGGCAGGCCTATAGCAACGAGCATTCTGGAAAACGTACGGTATATTCGTCTAGTGCAACACAACAAATCTGCAGTGGCAGAATATCAGCAAAATTCCGGAAAAGAACTACAATTCAGCGAAGCCTGTGTGTTGGCCAAACAGCCGGTTATGACGAAACGCAAAATTAGAGAGGCCACCGAAATACTTAAACACCCTAAGAATCTGACTCGAGAGGATGGACTTAGGCTTGCCCCATCTTGGATGCCAGCAATCAGAGCCCAACAGATCGCACTGTCAACAGGAGGCGCGAGCAGTGCCGGCGAGCGACTGCCCCCGCACGGCCGACGTCCAGCATTTGATAAATAGGAGCCAACTTCTCATTCGTCGGTTACCGCCAATCATGGCACATAGTACATGAGCCAATAGACAACAGAGGTTACGCTCTCCTTCCACCGCAGCAAACTACTAAAATTAAGTTCCCTCTCCTTCTTCCTCAACTGACCAATGAAATGAACTATGTTTTTAAAATTATGACGTAATGGCATGTGCATTGACCAGTAATAACAACAGATAATGGACACTGCATAGCTAGAACGCACCAGTAGACCGAGAAGAATGCCACTGCAACCGTGGTCGAAACGTTGGTTTTCTCCAGAAGTAGTTTCATACAATATGAGACGGTACCGTACACAGAAAACTTTTAGGTCGACTTACTCTGGCCGCGGAAGCCTACGCAATTATATTCCAGTAGCTCTGTTTCTCAGTAATGGCATTCACAACATCCGTTGGTGGACCCTCTAGTTGAGGAAGTAACATAACTAGCATTCCCAGCCTGCGAATAATATGGACTATGGCGGACGGAAGGACTGGCAGACTTCCCGTCATGGGAATGGAGGAGGCAGAGGACAAACCAGCCGAAGAGCTGCGTTCGTGCTCTGGTCTGCAGAACCGAGCGTTTGTGAGAACTACGCTAGCGGAATGCGACCACGTTGTAAATACCGACTCTATCGTGTAACGGAGTGTCTCTAGGTATCGTAATCTATCTCACTAGCTTTCACAATGCGTGCTGTCTAAAGATGTTTTGAGAAACTTTTAAGGGGCGTGTCTCAATTAATTCATTGTAGTCGTCAGTGGACTGGTCTGAAGCCACTCTCCACGCGAGTCTATCGACTTCAAACCACTTCATCTCCGCTTAACTACTGAAACGTAAAGAATCCTTAGTTTACCATAATAAACCTTCATCGTCCTCCATAATTTTCACCGTTACCCCGGCAAACATTAACAAATTAAGGTTCTTCGGACTCTTCAGGACCCATTTTTTCTGAAAATATGTGATTTATATCTTTTCTCCCATATTTCATTTTGTACCTCTTCATCATTTCGCTGTTCAACACACACACACACAAAAAAAGAAGAATTGTGCATTTCTCCGTAACACCACATTTCATAAACTTCCATCTTTTCATTGCCTGAAATGTTATTCATCGACTATTCCTTTCTTACTAGGCTACACGTCTGAACTATATACTTCAACTTAGCGTTCGATTCTAACAGAAGTTTCTCTTTTCATATAACTGATGGAGGTTGGGACAGAAGGGAAAGGTGAGTTAATGAACTTCTTCAGAACTTTGAGTGGGACCAGCGGCTATGAGTGAATATACGGGCCAGAGTGGGTCATCAATTCAGAAGCTCCTAGTTTCTGGGCAGCTGCATTAACTACTGTGCCACCAGGATCAAGGGTTATCACACTTGCGTGGACAATCTCAGTACCCTCTCCGGCTGATTCACGAAGCGCCACATACCCATAGTCAATGTCCATGTTATTCGTACGTTCTAATTTTCGATTCCCATTGGAGGTCGAACGTAAATATCATCCGAATTGAAAATTATTGTTTATTTATTCATCTATGCAAATCAATTGTATGAATGTGTGGTGTCAGCCGCGCGGGGTAGCCGTGTGGTTTGAGGCGTCATGTCACGGACTGCGCGGTCCCTCCTGCGGGAGGTTCGAGTCCTCCCTCGGGCATGGATGTGTGTGTTATTCTTAGCATAAGTTACTTCAAATTAGTTTAAGTAGTGTCTAAGTCTGCGGACCGATGGCCTAAGCAGTTTGGTCCCTTAGGAATACACACACATTTGAACCTTTTTTTTCTTTTTTTGTGGTGCCACCTGGATTAGCAATTAATCCACAACCTTCAGTTTTGGTGCACATCTACAGTCAACTAGGAGTGGCAATCTAAACCTAGCGAACATAGGGAACATGGATGAGGACTGCAGATAGACCGCAATAGATTGGTAGCCCTTGCATTTGCGATAAAAAATGGCTCTGAGCACTATGGGACTCAACTGCTGAGGTTATTAGTCCCCTAGAACTTAGAACTAGTTAAACCTAACTAACCTAAGGACATCACAAACATCCATGCCCGAGGCAGGATTCGAACCTGCGACCGTAGCGGTCTTGCGGTTCCAGACTGCAGCGCCTTTAACCGCACGGCCACTTCGGCCGGCATTTGCGATAAACACTGTGCGTGGGTGCTGCAATGCTTAAAGCAACTGCCTAGTAAGAAGAGAGTCGAAGGTTCGAGTACCGGTCCCTAACACATTTTCTCTCGTCACCTCTGATTCTGCATAAATTCCTGACACAATTCATACCACTAACTCCTTTCCTTTCCTTTCCTTTCCTTTCTTTTCCGTTCCTTTCGCTTTTCCCCATTCCAACTTCAGTTATGTAATACATATCACAGCTAAGGATTCCGCATGGTGTCCGTTCTTGTGGACTTACCCAAAAGAGCAGACGTCATTCAGTCTTGTAGAAAAAGGGGTTTCTTTGAAAAATATATTTCTTGCTATTGTCATCCTTCATTTTATAGTCTTTCTACTTCGGCGATCTTCAGTTACCTATTTTGCAGCCAAAAGAGTTATCCTCATCTCCCTCATTCTTAATTAACTCCCTGAGTATCGCTCGATATTTTTCGATTGTAATCCAAGAATTTTGTTTCACTTTTGTTTATGTGCAAAGTTTGTTTTAAAGACACTATATAATTCGTTCGACTGGTCTTCCATGCCACTTGACATCTCTATCTGTATGACAGCATCATCGGCAAGTGTCATTCTTTTAGTTTCGTTCTCTTGAACTTTGAGTCATTTCCAAAGTTATCCTTTTTTCTATTACTGCTTTCTCAATTTGCAAACCAAATAATATCTTTAATAGGGTAGAATTCAGTCCCAGTCTTCCCCTGTGGAGATACTACACTTGTACATCTGTACTACTGTGGTGGGTGTAGGATTTGTATTTATGTCGGCTACAATTAAGCGTTCCCTATGAACGTCGTAGTATTCATCCACATACGCGTTTTGTTTCTTTTTATTTTTAGACCTAGATCTCTATAACCTGTATCAGGTTTCGTGTCATTAAACGCTTAATGTTTGCAGCAATTGTGTATGTCTCCTAATGGTTTGGTTTCCATGAGTTCGAATCTATGGTAGACAAAAGTAATCCCATGGAAACTGTGGATACAAAGCAAGATATATGTATTTTTCATTGCAATATTTTCAATTTTTAACCATAGTATCATCAAGGAAAAGGAAATGAGTGAGAATATAAATTGCAAAAGGTTTTGATAGTATTTGATTGATAATTATATTGCTAAGTAATTTTACCGTTTGTAACAGTGATTGGTGTGATTGTAAAGTATTTCCTCGGTATTACTGCCGGCTCTTCGCGTAGTAACTCTCTGTGGCTTGAGTAACGACCCTACAAACTCATTTCAGCATCGACCAAGAGCTAATAATCCATTGATTTGAAAAGTGCACGTGAAGTAACTATCTTTTTCAGGCAGTTATGCAAGCATAAAGTAGCCACGACAATGATTTTTGCTCTCTCAGGTTTCAATAACTTTGGTTTTCTTAACCAGAGAAATGTAGACCAGGCTTACTCCGATCATAGCCCGCTGCCACCAATGTAAATTCAGCATGGAGTGAGACCTAGCAGAGAACGTTTGTCTCATTAGTGTGACAGAAATGTTTGTTAAGTGTCGCTGTGACCCTGGAGTACACATTGTGCAACTGTTCTGTCGCTGAGTGCTAAGTTAATGTGTGTGAAAGTGGCTCGAAGGAAAGACATCTTGCTAACGGACGAGCTATGCTGGAATAGTTGTTAAAAGAGCTCAATTGTGAAAGTGACGTAGGTGCTTCTAGTGATGGAAGTGATCCTGGAGCTGGTACTCCTGCAGCAGTTACGGACAATGGCAAAACTGACCAGTCTACCGAATCTGCAGACTGCGATGAAAGAATACAGTCGCCGACGGTAGAATGGTTATTGTTGGAACAGAGATGTCCCTAATAGTTAAAGCCTGCTAACTGCTCATAACATTGTAGTGCTTATTCCAAGAGTGTAGAAATAATGTATCAACGGATTTATGAATAATTGAGAACATCTCAAAATATTCGTGTAATATTTGCAGTGCATTAAACGAATAGCGCCCTCACCTAATTAAGCTGCAAATAATGTTTTTAAATCCGGATCACTGTAGGGTTCCTTCACTGAAAAATTTCGTGACAGTTTCTAGTTGGTTTAGAGTATTAAATTTATTAATACTCGTACTGATTGAAGAAGTACGTGAAGAAAGTGAGTATAATGAGCTTACTGCATGAGAATCCAATATCATTAAAAAACACTCTGTTTTCAGAAAATTTCTCCAGCAAATAATTGATAGTCACAGTGACCTTGGCGTAAACTTCGTGTGGCAATTTCAGAGGCGTGCGCTACGAGGGTTAAGATCCTGACCACGGAATTAGAACGCCAAACGCATTTTCCACCACTCTACTTGCTCCTGACGACATATAACTGAATATTCTTTCAATGTAACCTACATCAGGGTTTACTTCAAAAGTTTTCATAGTATATTCATTTGATGCGAATGCTCTGTCAGCCAAGAAGAAGTAAGAAACTTCAGTTACATGTGGTACCTGCAGTACAGGTGAATATATATATATTTTTTTGAAGACACCGCCATCAGATACCCTGCACTGAAAGCCAACATCCGCATAAAGAAATCTGTAGTCCTCATCCACTACATAAACTAGAGCAAATAAGACAATGCTGAAAAAATACTTGTAGTTATAGTATTCTGTACCTGAATTCGTGGGTGCTTGAAACATGGTGTGTTTTCCGTCCACAGCACCTACAGCATGTGAAAAATCACACCTCTTCTCAAAGAGCAGTGCAGTAAGTAATCGTTTTCGTCTCTCTTGTTCTGAACTGGGGAACTGTAACAAAAAATTAAGATGTAGCTCTGTAGGTTTTTATTTTTAGGAATGTGAAACGTCACACGGCGATCAACGTTTGTCGTTGGAGTAGTAGAATGGGCGTACGGCAACTGAAGGAGTAGCTGCTCCTAGGCCACCAGAAGCACCTCCACCCAAGTGGCGACTCAGATCTCACAAGTCGGTCAAGCTCATCCATACAACGGAGTCAGACAAAGGTAGTGGAAGCGTTCGATACCTTGAAAACGAGTGCCACGGCGCCCACGGAGCCCTATTTTTCATGGTCAAAGTACTATCAATTACCTGAGGAAACTCGATCCACGTGCCTTCGCACAACTGAAGTATGCGTTTAAGAACGTAGTGTTTGATGTTAATATAGAAAAAAATATGTACAATTAATTACACGGGAGAGAACACATAGTAACCTTCGTTCGTCTTGTTTCAGCTACAAACTACGTGCTCGAAAACAAATGAAACTTTACTTTCCCATCCGTAAACCTTCTAGAGATACCTGGATAATCGTTTAAGCAAATTGCGTAAAAGTGCCCAATAAGAATTTGATTCGTATTTCGTTTTGTGGTTACAATGTTTATTTCGCTTATCTTCATACAGCGTGAACATTAATAAACCAACAAAGTGCAGGGACGAAAGGAGGAGGAGCAAAAATGGTTCTATGAACTGTGTTGGGAAATGCATCCTTACTATGGTAGGTGGCGTTGACGAATGACAGTTCTCCTGTGAGCACGTGTCGTGCGTTCCTTGTGTGTTGCTGGCTGTGTGACTGGAGCAGCGGTACTATAAGCAGCAGGATGGTCGGGAAGAAACCGAGATGGCGTTTGTGTACAGCCTGGCAGATGGAAACGGCCGAGGCGCAGCAAGGTTATAACAAAGCAAGTAGCCTCACAGACACCAGTCACAACATTTTAAGCTCTTTTTGGGCGTTTGTGTGACCATGGGACGTTTCACACAGACAAACGTGCAGGGAGCCGGTGGCCTTGGCTTACACGTGATCCTGAGGGCCGTTTACTACAGGATACTGAGACGAATCCTAGTACGAGCAAGTGGCCCGTCATCATGTTGTAAGCCAAAGTAAGATTAAGCGTATCCTGCATGACAACCGATACTATCCCATAGAGGCCACTTCGAATATATGCTGGGACCTGGATGCGATGCAGGTCTGGGACGATTTGTTGTCGTTGCATGCACATCATATATTTCTGGACGAATGCTCACAGGACCTTTTTTCCTCCACTTCTAGTCAGGAATCTGTCCCCGTAGCTTGTCGGTTTTGTTAATGCTCGTCGTGTACATTCATTCGGGGCCTCGATGATGGTATCACCAACCTCAGATACAGTTTTTGTTATACTTTATTTCGAGACAGGGGAAAATTATTTGCAAACTTGCATAGGATTCTCCTTTGGCCAAGAATCTCAAAGAAACTGAAAACCTCTCCGTCACAGTAATCCCTTCTCGAAACCGGGTGTTTATTTTTCTTACTTTTGGCTCCATAATCGCGTTTAATTGTTCGAAATCATGTAACGGCAATCGAGTTAAATTTTTAATTGTATCATCCACCACTTCGAGAGTTAGGTTTCCATACATCTGTTTCCATACTGAATTCTTTGGCGGTGTCATTCTCTCATCCACTTACGCACTTTTCGTTTCGACTTCCTGTTTACGATATTAGTCATCAGTGTAAAGGAAGCCGCTGCACGTGTCGCATTCGTGACCAGTCATCACCAGCGAACACATGATGCGGAACGAGGTCGCATATCGACTGAGGGCGGCTGCCACGAGCGAACAAGTGCGACTTGCCGCGTACCAACTGTTACACGCAACAGCCGAACTCAATAGATACACGGCTTTAGGTGACGATCAGTTTTCCTTTAGGAAAAATATAGGCAGCAGAGACGCCCTTCTGTCGCTGTGGTTTCATAATGGAAGCAAGGCTAAAGGCTAATCAAGACAAATTCGTAAGATCTGTCGATCTGGTATAAGTGACGACGATGTAAAATTGTGAAAGATCTTAGAAATTCTGAGGACAAATGGCGGTAGGCTATAGGGAACGACCGGTACTGTATGTCCAAGAACTAAGAGGGAACAACAATACTGGAAGACAGAACAAAGTCCTCGGATTAAAAAGGATGTAAGAGAGGAATGTAGGTTTTCGTCCCTACTGTTCAGTCTATCCACCGAAAAAGCAATGACAGAGATGAAGGAGAGGCTCAAGTGTGGGGTAAAATTCATGGTGAAAGGATAACAGTAATAAGACTGGCTCGAGACATTGCTACTGTCAGAGAAAGTTGAGAAAAGTTACAGGATCTCGAGATTTGTGTGAACATTGTAATTGAGTACAGAAAATGGACTGAAAGTAAATCGAAGCAGACTAAAGTAATGAGATTTAGTAGAAATGAGATACCGAGAATCTTGACGTCAGAACTGGGGATCACAAAGTAGGTAAAGTTAAGGAAATCTGCTAGATAGGCGGCGCAAAGCGAACATAAAAAGCAGTCTAGGTCAGGCAAGAAGCGCCTCCTGATCAAGAGAAGCCTACTAATACCAAACATAGGCCATAAAATTTGAGGGGGAAATTTCTGAAAATGTACGTTTGAAACAGATGTATGATGGTACTGAAAAATGGTTCGTGGCGAAATCGGAACTGAAGAGACTCGGAGCGTTTAAGATGTGATGCTACAGAAGAATGTTGAAAGTTAGGTGGACTGATATGGTATGGAATGAGGAGGTTCTCCGCGGATTCGGCGAGGAAAGCAATATAACAATGGTAAGTAGCGACGTGAGACAGGGACAGGGTGACAGGACATGTGTTAGACATCAGAGATTAACTTCATTGGCACCAGAGGGAGCTGTAGAGACCAAAAACTGTAGAGGAAAACAGAGAGTGGGATATATCCAGCAATTAATTGAGGACGTAGGGTGCAGTTGCTGCTATGAGATGAAGTCTTCTGCACAAACAACATTATTTAAAAGGTATCAGAGCATTTATTTCATGAATATTTCGATTCGACTCACTACAAGGCTATAAGAAGTAATGTTAATGGGTTCTCATATGTGAAAAACTGAAGATGACAACGGTGTCCACACCAAAACTGTTGGTTCGAGGTGACGAAAATACTAATTAATTATTATTGGTGAGCTTACATGTTTGTAGGCTACATCGACGGAGAGTTCGTTTTGTCAAGCAGTTGTTACGTTTTACGTGACCAAACAACATTGTCGTCGAAGATTATCAGCTGACGGCGACATTAGTTGTCGATAGGAAAGCTCCATTGTCCACTTAAAAATCTATGTGCATTTTAATGATAAAAAGAGAGATCATAGGTATGAGAGGAGTTCTGGTGTTGGGGTATGGCGCTGGCGCCACGCAGTGCGGTGCAGCGTGACGTCACACACGCCACGCTACTCTCTGTCACACACGGCCGTGGGCGGCGTGGACAGAGGGCTGCCACGTGGCCCCGTTTGTTACAAGCAACGCCGAATCCTTTGTGCTGTATAAAATTGCGCCAGCTGCGTTTGGATAAACGCCCAGTGCAAGCAGTCGTTGCTTCCAGCACACTTTGCGAACTGTCACTGTGACAAGTACCACTACTACTGCTGGACATTTTATCTGCAAAATTTGGTACGTTTTTCGATAAATTACGTTCAGGAAGTATTTAAAAACGTATTGTCAACAGGCGTACTTACTCCTGTGCATTGTCTTGCTGTAGAGTTTACACCGTCGGCCAAACAAAATTGTAACAGCACGACGGAAAGGAAATAATTAAATTTTACTGATTGTGAGTACACAACACGCATGGACCTTTAAAATAAGCTACGTAAATCCGTCGATTCTTGAAGAGAAACTGTTATTTTTGGCTCAGAAAACGCGTCCGTTGATGGTTACACCAGGCATTTGAAAATGACTTGATAGCTGGAACTGTGTAGCAGAGCAAAGACAAAATGAAGGGTCATTCCAATCCTAATTATTCATTACAGGAGCTAGTGTGGCATACTGCTGCTACTTTAAAGTTTTTCTTCCACTGGGAACCTTGTTGCAGATAAGATATTGTTTACATATGCTCGCCAGTGTTAATTGTGGTGTGCTTTCAGAGCGGTTTATAATTAAACTAGTTCTGCGGCCGTAGGAGATGACTGTATAAAAGATCAGATAATGACGTGGAGAAAACGTTATTTGTTTATCGATATTGTAAATAAATATCAATTAGTAATACAACGCTTCCAGAAACAAGAATGCGCACCACTGTATACACATATTACTCAGCATAACTATAACGGTGCGTAGCAGTTTAGTGACTGGTTATAATGTCGGAGTATTAGCTGAAAGCAAAAGGAGAGCCCCTCTTGCCGAGCAACAGGACGAAACATGAGTCTGGATTAATGACCCAAATTTATGGCCTTCTCGCCAGTAGTTAGTTACAGTTCTAAAGTCGGTAATGTGACGCTGTTTTCTGAAGTCGAGGCAATAAGGACTACAACATAAATCAACGGAAAACTTAGCAGCCCTCTATCGGTTGCGTTTTGTTGCGGACGTCTACATGGCACTTACTTTATATTTAGTCTGAAGAAAAAAACTCATAGTAGTATGCTGAAAAAGCAGCATTCATAAAATTAGTCGTAAGAATGTTTCACAAGTTTTTTTATTAAATTAAAATATTTATAGATAGCAAAGAAATCGATAGCTATTGATCCGTTTTTCCAAATTTTTTGAGAAAGTGATGTAGAATAGAATAGAGTCCCACCTGAGCAACAATAACATCAGTTAATCGGGGATTTGATGTGAGAAGGGTTGCTCTACCGAGTATCCCATTTATGGGTCCAGTTGCCACATTTTTCAAGGATCAAATAATAAAATAGAATTGCTTATTATTTTCTGCGACTAAGCCTAAGGCGTTTGACAGTGACAGTCACAATATTCTTGATTAACCGAGGTATTATGGGATTTATGGCACTTCAACCAACTGATAATGTCGTATGTAATCTAAAGAATGCGGAAATTTCTACTTAGTAACCAATGTGATCAGAGGAGACTCTTCTGACGGAGAAACTATCACGCTGTTGAGCTCAATATGAGGTCCACATTATTTAAAGTATCTTTCGTCCAATATGCTACAAGCAGAATCAGTTTCTCTTGGGGATGATGCTAGCACTTCTATCGATCCAAGCATACATAAAGCAACAGAAGAATTCGTAAAGAGTGTTCTCAAAAGAGTGATTGACTTGTATTCTATGAATGGTGTGGTTCTTAATTTTAAAAGGCACAACATAATTAGTTGTGCACTTCTATGGGTACTACAGAAATGATAAGTACTATTGTTGGCGAGGCAATAATAAATGGTATGGAAACTTCTAAATAATTAGGTGTCGATTATAACTGGAAAAGCGTATTTTGAAGCTCCTGCAGCAATTTAGTTCAGCTACATATGCACTTGGAATCATGGCAAATCTTGAAGAGAAATTAGAAAGTTGACATATTTTGCGTTTCTTCAGGCTGTAATGCCATAAGCAATAATGTACTTGGGTAACTCGTCTTTAAAAAAGGAAATCTTCTCAACTCAAAAACTAGGTGTAATTTGTGTTTCTCTCTTACGATCACCTCGATGACATCTGTTTAAGGAGTTAGACAGTCTGAATACTGTTTCACAGTATGTCCATTCGCTCTTCAAGTTCGTTTTAAGTAAACCACTACAGTTCAAAAGAAACAGAGATGTACATCATTAGAAAACCAGAAGAAAAAATGACATTCATCAATCATCATTAATGTCCTCCTTAACGGAAAAAGGGGTGCACATTGCTGCAACCCAAAATTTTTGATGAGTTAGCGAGTAATATAAAATGCCTGACAAAAAACAAAGTAAAATTAGAAGACAAACAGAAAATGTTTCTCCTGAGAACTCCTTCTGCTCCCTAGAAGAATTTCTATTGTGCAGGGAGGAGACCTCCAAGAGGGATAATTTCTGATAAAATCTTATTAAATAATTTTTTCCATTCATAATGTACGGCCGTACATTACTGTGGTGGAAGGTGCTGGCCGGAAGAACGTGGTCGGCACATTCCTACCACGTGCTCCTCGGTCAGGCTCTATCTATTCCCACAGGTTGGTTGCGCTGACGAGGGTACACTACTAGCAAGGCGTGTTGGCGGAATCACCCCTCCAATCAGAGACTAGTCGTGTGATCACGTGGGGACGCGCCAGGAGCGGCGAGGGCGGCTCGGAAACAGCTCCGCGCCCTCTTAGCTTCAGACCTCGGCCCCGAGTTGTCGTTCCTCTAGCCTCTGCCTCTCCCCTCAAACCTCCTGATGAACAGACGGCAACCCCTCTTGGGGCTGTTCAGCCCTACGTAGGCACCCATGTACCATCATTACATGAATCAATAGGGTCCATTCAAGCTTAATTACTTTTAATTATTGCAACGCCCACAATTTTCTGCTCCTGACATCTATCCTGACGAACACTATCCTTTTAATCTGTAAAAGGTGGTGTGTGGGAACTAGCAAACCAACGTTCTTAAATTTAGAAGAAAACTGTATGTAGCCAGCGTAAGGCCATAATTACAAAATAATTTGTGACGTAGATATGAAATATCTTGTTCCCATAATTTCAGTTTATCGTGCGAGTTATCCACGCAGCATGATACTGATTTACAAACTAAATTCAATTGTTTTAATAGGGTGAATAAGAAGAACGTCACTGGTATACTTATCGTTTCAAATTGATTATTTGCATCTCGTCTTCAGATATTCGTAAGATGAGCAACGTATTAAGGTGCATTCTTTTCAGAATTCATCATTTAATTTGTTGGATAACTTAGTATCTCATTAACGGTATTACTCGGCGTCCATATTAAAGGGTAAATGTCACTAATAATCAAAATGTCCTACATCGCGGATTCTAACCCCGTCACTGCTTAAATTCCGAATAAAAATAATCAACAAAGGCAGTCGAAGACTGCAGGAACAAGAAGTCAACCTCGCTCTGTCAACACTCTTGTCGAAAAGGGCGGAGGCGAGGCCAGTGAACATCAGGGCACTCTCTTTCCCTTGGAGCTGGAAGCTGCCTTTAAAAGGAGGATGAATCAGCAGTAACTAACGACATGGAGATGCTGAATCCAATGGACACCACTGCATCAAAGACACATAATGTGTACACACAAAACATGTGGCATGTAGTTAAAAAGTTTCATGGCGATCTCTCAATCGGCAAAAAATTACGGATTAGTCCCCCATTCGGATATCCTGGAAGGGACTGCCAAGTGCTAGCTGACTGAGAAAAAATGGAATAACTAACGAAAGGAATGTCAGAAGTCTGAAAGTCGTAGGAAAACTAAAATATATGAAAATGGAATTAAAAATGCTCTATGTCGATAGAGTGGAGGTTAGTGAATTTAAATGGAGGAAGATAGGGATTTACGGTCAAACAGTATAGGGTAATATCGATAGGAAGAGAAATTGTACAACGGGAATGGGATTCGTCATGAACAGCAAAGCAGGGTAGACAAGAAGATACTATGAACAATATAGTAATATGATTCGACAGCAGCCAATGCCGGCAACGATAGTTCAGGTATATATATGCCATCGTCGGAGAAAGTAGATGGAGATAAGAAACGCTGTATGAGGATATTGAAAGGGAAATTTATAAGCAAGAGAAAGACAGAAACACAGCAGTATAAAACCTCTTAGGAATGAAATATGTAGGATGTGCATGACAGTCAATGCGAAATGGCTGCAGGGAACACGTCAAGAAATCGAAAAAGAAATTATCACAAGGATGACTTACTTACGATATAAGAGAGTCAAGTCAACGTTCGGTGAGGTAAATATCAAGAGGGCAATGGAAATTTCACTGTTACACGCAGTGGATAGATGAAAAGAGTACTGTGTGAGAGGAAGGGCATTTCTGATGAAGTAATAGTAGGAGAAATTGGAGACCATGTGGAAGGCTGCGGAATCCAGTGTTAGAGTCAAAATTTAAAATAGCTCTGAAAATCGGGTACAATATAAGATTCCTTCGAAATTTTTAATACCAGTTGTTTTGCTAGGGGGGATGGCACCGAAACAACTATTCAAGTTGGTGTTCCGCAACCACACAGTACCGTAGGCACAAGGGCAGGAAAATGTTGCGAAATCAGCTCAACAGCTACGTGTCCAAGCTGCTGACAAGAATAATGTACAGAAGAACGGAAACGAAAGTTGAGGATCTGTCAGACGATGATCAGTTTAGCTTTAGGAGAGGTAAATGCACCAGAGACGCAGTTCTCACGATGCAGTTCAGAAAGCAGCCAAGACTAAAGAGAAATTAGGACAGGTCGACAAGATCTGTCACCTTGATAAAGCGTTCAGCGATGAAAAATGGTGCAGGATGTTCGAAATTCTAAGGAAAAATGGAGTAAGCAACGCTGAAAGACGGTTAATTTGTATTATGTACAGTGTTAGACATAAAAACTGACCGCCGGCTGGCCGCCACAGAGACTAAGTCCGAGTCGTTCACTTTAAGGTGGCCAATAAAACTGACCGCCCAAGACAAAGCTAAGTGCGGCCATCTGCACAATATGGAAACACTGTAAGATGCAGAAGTGTTAGGAGGAAGTGTTGTCTACTTCCGAGACGTTCGCGGAATGTGTGAGCCCGTGGTACAGTGGCAATCGTCTTGCGTTCTAAACTTATAGTCGAAAGATCGCGTCCAACAGTTGTTTTTTTTTTTTTTTTGCCACATTTCGGCCATCGTCTGAAGTCATGAGTCTGATTGAACATCGAAGATAATTCACTTCACATTATATCCACCAGCAATAACATGTACTTCCAGAAACAATTCCGCAAGACAGCTCGTGGCTGCGTCGCGATCATAACAGCTTACGCTCGAGCGTTTTCTCGCGCTGCACCGGCTACCGGCCACCGGACAGACGCCACCCGCCGCCTGAAATCCGGCGCCGCCCAGGTGAACGCGGCGCGACGCTGTCAGTGTGTGTATCAACTGTCGTTTTCGAATTCGAAGTTCTAGTTATCATTTTGCAGCTAAGCATTGGATTTTGCATACCTATAAATCATGAACAACGGTTAAGCATTGTAAAATTGAGTCGCAAGTGGAAAAAGGTGTTACATGTCCAACACAATATATACTTGTGGTATAACAGAGGGGCGAATGAAGACGAGGCAGCTAGAAAGAATGAACTGTGTGTGGAGCGGGTGCTTTTGGGAATAATACGCCAGAAGAAGATATTCTTGTTTCAACAAGTTCGTTCTCGCATGAATGATTTTCCACATTAAGGAAGTCTCGACTATTGATATATGTGATGGAATACCATTTAACCATGATCCGACATTTGTATTCAACAGGCAAATCTCAGAAGTCTGGCGTAGGAGTACTGCATGCTCTAATTCGAAACAACAAAAATCAACGGAGTGACTATTACTGAACGTCATCAGGTCGCTCATTCAGCATTCTTATGCAGTACTGTTACTGGTGACGTGTTATGATGCCTTTATCGTTAACCTCTAAGAAGAAATGAGAGGCTGATCCCCACCAAAAGACGTAAACTCGAGCAAAGAGTAGTGTGAACGTAATAATTCATATCTGATAGCCCCAAAAGTATGTTTTTGGCTACGAATTCTGCCCCAAGTGGTGTGTGCATCACAACTGGAATTTGTTGCCAACAACTGAGACACCTTTGGGTCGCAGTGTAAGAAAATCGAGCAACAAAACTACACCACCTGTGCTACTGCATGATAACGCTCTCTGTTGATTTGAGAAACAAAACTATCCAGGAGATGGATATGAAAGTCGTCTCTTAGGCACTTGTATTGATAGGTAAGTCCTCTCTCAAGCACTTGTCCCTCTCATCATGTACTCCTAAGATTTTACCTTTCCCGCAATTGGTCGATAAACCGTCAAGGCAATTCATTTCTAGACGATAATACTCTTCAAAGTACACTGGATTAATGAAATCGTTAGAACCAGTAGGTTTCTACAGGCGTAGAATTTGTAACCAACTTTGACATTGTCAGATTTATTTTAGATATTGTGAAAGAAAATTCTGCTGCTGATTAATTTCTCTTTGATGATTACCGTTGCGTTTAGTAAACTAATGGAAAATTCAATTAAAGTATTCACTATACTAGTATAAATTAAATCCAGCTTACTACAGGAACATCACGACGGCAGTCTATCTTAATAAAGCATTAAGTATCTGTATGATGATTGAGCCTATTTTAACACGAATTAGTGGGATATTACCAACTTTTGACTTCGAAAATATCTGTATTTACTTCATTCGCAAGTATTATGAAAATGTGGCAGTTCATAGATAAAATTCCATATTCACAACGACAAAAAATATGTCGGCAGAAAACAAAAGTGGCATTATGAACTTCGCAGAACCGGAAGGTTTTCGCTCTGACACCAAGGGTTACTGAAAGTAGGAAGACGCATTTTGCTCGAGCGTTGTCTTACAATTCCCTTATTGAGTTTGTATCTGCCTGCTTGTAGCTCTGCTACAAAAGAATTAAAATCTGGCTTAATGCGAGTCTCGAAAGGCGAACGAAAGCAGCTTACACCTGGTAGCCAAGCATGTTACCTGGGACATGGTTTTTTCCTAAGGTGGGTGGATATCCTTTTGAGGTTGAAATTTTAGCAGATGTCAGTCAGACGTGTGTCGTTGGTGTAAGTGTTCCGATGTGTTGAATTTGTACCAATGATTTTTCTATAGGTTTTTTCTGTCCCAAATAGAGAGCTGAAGTCTCGCATTTGTATTTCCACGTTGTCTTGGTGAATTTTGCTCATAGTTTTTTCGAGTGAGTTCCAGAATTTTTCGACATTTTCGTGTCTTTCTTACTTTCGATGTTGGTGGGGGCATGTGCATTGATGAGTGTATACCTTTTACTGGGGCTCTGAATGAGCATAGTGATAAGTCGATTGTTGATGGGTGTGTTTTCTTTGACAGAGTTGATGATAGATCTGTGTTCGGGAAATGCCATGCAGAAGATTGGTGCGCCTTTCGCTACCATTTGTTGTATTTTGCTCATGAAGATGCAATGGTTTCCGTAATTCAAGGTCTCATTGTCAGTTAGTCGTGGTTCTTGAAGAGGAAGGATGAGAATTTTTTGTCGGTCGATTTCTTATGTGAGATTATTTAGTTTTCGTGTTTGGATAATGTATCGACGTTTAGTTTTCAAATGCATGTTTTCTGCTTGTAGGGAAATTTACCAGAGATCTTCGATATTGTCTGCCGTGCTAGCCTGGACTCCCCAGAATCCGAAAATCCAGCTGCCGTCTGACGACGGGCGGGTTGTGTACCACCTGGGGTAAGGTTGACTTTGCTTTCACAGTTCACGTTTGCTTGTGTTTCATTAATTTGGCCTGGGTGATACCACGACCGGACGGGACCTGAGGGTGTTGAAGCCTTTGGAAGCAAATATTTTCAATCGAGCTCATTAAGCTAACAGACGGTGACCAGGGTAGCGGTGATTTTCACTCAGACGTGTCTGGATTTTGGGTTCAACGGATTGAGTAGCCTTTCAGTATTGTGTCAGAATTTGGTTCACCCCAAGTATTTGATTTCCTCGGTACCACCCATACGGGGGAGGCTCTCCCCTATCCGCAATACGGGCTTATTATTATTAATATTATTATCATTATTATGTCATCAGCAAATCCGATATGGTGTATCTTCCCACCAGTGAAATAAATGTGTATTATTCGATTCAATATTTCCATCACAGAAATATGAGTTATAATTACATTACATTGTTGCTAGTAGACATAGTTTTCACTTATTGTTAGACAGTTACTACCTGTTACTCCATCAAAGGAATTTATGTGCGCAGCAAAGTTGCAATACAGGCTTTCAAATTATCCGATTTCTGTAATTTCATTTCGATACCAGATCGTTCTAATCGGATTCAGCCAGTCAGTCTTAATGTGGATATCCGACTACGACTCTCATCATATGATAGACAGGGTAAACCATATTCTTAATCGGACTGTTGAATGTAGATCACTTATCTATGACAGGGCCTGAATTCTTGAACACTATGGAAAATAATAATACAATATGCTTATTACAAATACGTTATTTAAATATAAATATATGAAGTGACGAGATAACAATTTATTTACAGGAGCATAGCCCCATCCATCACAGCAGAGCAGTGCAAGATTGGTTTCAGGGCCAAGAGAGGATAAAGCTGTTGCCGTTTGTTCCACGATCACCGAACATCAACAAAATAGAGAATATGTGTGCAGAGGTAACTAGGTCATTGCCCTGTGGACCTACAAATGCAAGATATCTTTGGATGAATATAGAATACGTATTGTGGCAAGTAAACCATCACGCTACACTATCGACGAGTTAATGAAGTCAATACCTCTACGCCTTCGAGAAATCTTACGTAATGATGGTGGGTGGGTTGGTTACTAAAAGTATACTCGTCCACAAAACCCAAGTGGACAGTAATCTGATAATCGGTCAAGCTTTGCTTTGTCGCAGCTCTTTAGCATACAAGTCCATTTAAATTCAGTCTCCTCATTACAATTGTAAATTGTATCAAATATGACTGTAATGTATTTTAATTCAATGGGAAGTTACAAACTGAATTTTTACCCAACCCACGTCCTATGTATCACGTTAAGCAAGTAAGATGTATTAACTCCATCGTTAGCAGACAGTGCGCTCTTGTAGGCAAGGCTCGCGACAAGTGCTGCGATTAGCAGTGCCCAATGCCCCCGCGATTTCTTTATGTTGGCTGAGCGTGGACACTGCAACAGACGCTTCGCCATAAACAGAAAGAAATCACCTTGGCTCTGAGTGCAGTGAGCGGCCATCACTGCCTGCGCGTTCTTATAGTAACCAACGTGAGACTCTACTCAGAGTTGCCATGGAGCAATTGCAACAGGTATCATGTCATTAGTCATCAGAATATTAACCAGTGACGAAATGTCCACTCTATTTGAATCCCAAGAAAATAGGAACCTTCTCACAAAGGAATGTGAGGTGGTATCAAAATTTATCCAACATACGAAAATTAACTACAGGGCTTTCATGTACGCAGTAGTAGCAAACAAGGAAAAATTATTTCTCGGAAGCGTATTTTTCATTTCCTCTTCTCATATTAACGCCCTTGTTTTAGTATCAAGTGAGAAAATAAACACGAAAAACTTAAGTTGCTGAGAAGCATATCAGACATTTCCTCTTCTCATATCATAGCCTTTGTTTCAGTGTGAAGTAAAAAAATAAACAGTTTAGGGTTCTGAGGCATAATATGACACCAGATTCTTATCGTAGGCGCTATCGGAAACGCAAAAAGCAGGGGGCTGTCCATTGTTTTGTCAAATAATCGGTTTCCTTTCATGCACTACTCCCGCTAGGAGATTCTCATTGAAGGACTTGTGGGCATCAAGTTTTCCAGCGGCATAAGCCTTACGTTATTGTGCTAATTACGGTATGGAAAAAATGCAACAAAGACGATTTCCCCTAGAACAGTGAGGATATTTGCACATGTATGTAGTCAGCAATGACTGCCAGCTGCCACAACACTTCACAGAATCCATGCGGCAGGCATCACAACTGTGAGTGCACTTCAGACTTCATTCAGTAAGACGTCAGGAGATGGACCGAAACGTTAAATTAACATCGCTTTCCGAGTCGTATTCTATCCAGAATGAGGTGTTATTAAGGTAGTTGAGCGTTCTAGCAATTACACTTTGATAATTCCCATATGAGTATTCCGACACCAAAAAGAACCCTTTAGTGTGAAACGATCGGGAACTGCATTAATATCAAACTGCAAGAACTTTAGGCAGTACGTGGACTCTTCTCTCCGCTGGGTAACCCATTATTGTTTTTTAGGATTCTCTCCGTCCTAGGCGTAATGCAAATGGAACTTCACATTCATAAGGCGCTTTCCACTACTCTTGACAAACATCAGCAACTTGTAACCACTGCGAGTTACAACTATGTGATGATAATGGTACAGGTTTTCAGTGGGTGTGGTGGTGTTATGCTGTCAGACTGCTTACAATAACGTTAATGGTGGCGCACATAATTCAGCGCGGACTATCTACTTAAGTGTGGTGGCGTCGTCGCTTCTCTTTATTTGGCATCAGATTGAGTAATCCGATTTAACCAACATAGTACTCCATTCGCTAGTTGCTAATGATACAGTATGACTACAGAGATCATCGTGCGGGTCTTACAATAATTCTGCAGTGAATTGCATAGCAAATATTACCCTCAAATATGCAGCTAGAATGACTCATTACACAGGTACTCTAAGTTGCACTTGGTTAAGTGATCAGTTTGCTGCAATCCTGCTCCTACTGTTCGCAAATACTTCTAAACTGACCATTCGTTATTTGACTAAATATGCGCTACAATCTTATTCACGTGTATATGACATGGGTTAGCACCGTAAAAAAGCAATGACTAATGGTTGGATGCCTTTGAAGTCCCGTTACATTGATGGCAAGACAAATGTTCTCAAATCACCTCTATTGCCTCAAAAAACAATTGCATCTTTAATATCGAAGGACCGACGTCCACACTGTCACAGCGCGTTGAAATACAGCAACGACGGCAGATGAAAATTTGTGACCGACCGAGCTTCGAACCTGGACCTCGTGCTTGCTAGGCAGACGTGCTGACCACTGTATTATTTATTTAAAAAAGTTTGAGAAGACTTTCAGCACCAGGTAGGTGGAGGTAAAGAGACCAGGGGTCGAATATCCGAGGCCTGGCAACAATTCCTCCCCCATACCTGTCAGTGAGTAGCTGCATTTTTCCAATGTATTCCATGTTTGTTCCCATATATCCCTTAAATTGTACAACAAAATTGAATTCGTAATTAAGGTAAAATAAATTACAGATTGCCGCTTCAATTGGCGTGCGTTCCTTGTAGAACATAACTCATAACAGGCAAAAGGGTGACGGAAAAGTACATAACAAACATTCATTCAGAAGCATATTGACAATTTAACTTATTATACAGTGGATGAATGTGAGGTGTGTATTGAAGCCATATATTTTTCAACAAATGAAAGAAATTTCGGAGCCGGAGGGGTTTTGCCTAATTAGAATAGTTCTGATTTTAGAGCAAACATAAAAGAAGATTCCAGGAAAAAAAAACAGTGAGAGAATAGTATTCTGCTTCTAATCAATAAAACTGTCCATCTCCTTGTAGCCCACACAAAGCAATAGATAAAAAATTTTGGAAACATTCCTTATATTTGTTATTCTTCTTCAACTTAGAATGTTCGTCTGCAATATAGAACATGTACCCCTCTAAGTTCGAAGTTTTGTTTGTTAACACGTAAAACACAAATTGTCCCAGAAGCCACGAATAACTGTTATTCTTTGCGTATTGGTAACATTTCCAGTCGGGTTGTAGAGCTTCAGTTATCGGTATATGACTTTCTACGGTTCTGTTGATAGTGCTAATTTCTTCCTAGTCCAGTTTCAAATTCTTATTCTGTTTTCACACAAGAAGACGTGCGCTACAGTTTCTACAAGCCAACATTTATCGCAGTATGGAGATGATCTCAATTTGATTTTCCATAATCGTTCCGCTGTGGGTATGGTTTCGTTAACAACGTCGTACCATACGGCACTGACTCTAGTTAGTAGAATTTTACTGTTGATATTTTTCCATACATTCATCCAGTTTTAGTAGGTTAATTTACCGGAATTGGGTTGTGAAGACGATGTCTGATAACATAATCTTAGACGGTTCTAATGTTGGTTTGTGCTGGTGGAAGTCCTATACAGCTTCAATCGCCACAGTACTCTCGGACGTAATCTAGGCTGGCATCTATATGTGCTACATTAACAGGAGCGTTCTTATCCTCAGGATCTAACGAGAGGAACAGAAGTTTCGTGATGCCTGTCATAGCGGCATGTATTATTTTAAAGGCACGTCTTTAATTCCGAGTCCTCCGTTTTGCCTCGACGAAGTCGCCGTGTGGAAGGATACTTTGAAGATGTTTTGACGCTACAGTTAATATTTTATGTGCGGTGACCTGCGGTATCGGTAAGACTGCTGCGACATGATATATTTTGCTAAGTATGTATGTATTTATAATCTGAACTTCCTGCAATCGGTCTAACGATTGCATGTCATGGTCCTTCAACAAGGTTGCGATGACATTAATTTTCCGCTCCAAATTGTTCGTATCCATGCGCTTGGTATTCGCCCTTAACCACAATCCGAGTTGGGGTCTCTCTTCAGTTACAGCTAACCAGTGCGCACCTATTGCACTATTGTAAGAATCGAGATGCAATACTTTCGATTTAAAATTTTGTAAATTTGTGGCAAGATCTTGTGGGACCAAGCTGCTTAGGTCATCGGTCCTTAAGCTTACACATTACTTAATCTAACTTAAACTAACTTACGCTATGGACAACACACACACCCATGCCGGAGGGAGAGCTCGAACCTCCGACAGTGGTCACTGTCGGGGCACAGCAGCCAACCCCTCTGCAGCACCTATCTACACACGCTCCTCGTCAGACGCGAATTCCCATCATTGCCGCGCACCACATGGGCGGTACCTCCAGCCCCCCCCCCCCCCCCCCCCGTCGTCCATTATTCCACCACTCGCTCGCGACCACACTCTATTCCCGAGAGGGTTCGGACGATGGAGTGCGTCTAGCACTGAAAACTTTCGATGACCCGTCGAGACCCAAATAGTTATACAGGATGTTTCAAGAGGAATAGTAAATATTGTAGGAGGTGGTAGTATAGACAAATTGCAGAAAAAAATGCCATGTGACATGTGTCCAATTTTTATTGCGTACATATACCTGGGTTCAATGCATTTTGCCGGCCGATGTGGCCGAGCAGTTCTAGGCGCTACAGTCTGGAACCGCGTGACCGCTATGGTCGCAGGTTCGAATCCTACCTCGGGCATGGGTGTGTGTGATGTCCTTAGGTTAGTTAGCTTTAAGCAGTTCTAAGTTCTAGGGGACTGATGACCTCAGCAGTTAAGTCCCATAGTGCTCCGAACCATTTGAAGCATTTTTTTTTCAATGCATTTTCGTTTCGTATGCTGGTCCTTACAGGACCCAGTTGTCTACACTTACATGAAAATGAGCTTCCAGCGTTATTGGAAGAGGTTCATTTGGCTACAATAATGCTTATGTTCCTCCAGCATGACGGGGCTTGTGCACATTCTAGTCGTCAGGTGACACATTATCCAAACCTAACATTTCCCGAAAGATGGATCAGTAGATATGGGCACTTTTCTTGGCCATCAAGGTACCCGGACCTAATTTCTTTGGATTTTTGCCTGCGGGGATGGTTAAAGGCGAAGTCTACAAAGAAACGGTAAAACCAAGAGCGGATTTGATCGTTCGGATTATGAATAGTGCAGGCCTTATAAAGGAACGCAAAGACGACCTCAGAAGAGCTGCACGTGGTGTTATCAAGAGAAGTCAAATGTGCATTGAAGCTGGTGGGGGAATTTTTGAAAATCAACTTTGAAAGTCCTCATTTGCCTTGCCTTGAGTTTGTTAGGGTATGTACTAACAGCTGTATCTATGTACTCAAGAAAAAGTGGACGCATTTATATGGAATTTTTTAAGCAATTCGTCTGTACTACCAGCTACTATAATATCTACTATTCCTTCTGAAACACCCTGAATATGGGTATATGTATGCTCTCTGTTCTTTCGGACATGTCCGAAAGAAAAGACACCACGAATCCGGGTTCGAACCTGGTCAGGCACAAATTTCCATCTGACGCCGTTGTTCTATTTTAACGCCCATGACAGCCTGGACATCTGCCCTTAGATATTTAATTGATTACCAAGGCTGTCTACTCCGATTCGTAGTGTCTGTTCTCTCGGAAATATCCGAAAGAACATACACACACACACACACACGTTTTTATCTTAACTGCAACTCGGAAAATGTTTGGCAACTCAGTGATTGTGCCGGACTGGAGCTGCATCAACCTACTAATTTCAGTAGATATAGTTGTAATTTTCTGAACAATTACTGTTTAATAAGTGACAGCGACAGTGTCTCTCATCGTTTACATTGTCGGAAACGTGCTTCTTTCTGCCCTAGCCTATACTATATCAATGACTGATTGCTCACATTCTTGATACCTCACTAGAGGTGCTACAGCAACTGTAGCCAAGATTCAAATCCCGCTGGAAATGTTTGTTTCAGGTCAGATGGTTTTGCTCCTCCCCTACTGTCATTGAAAATGATTACGACGAAATCTAGTACACGAATCCTTGAGTTCATACTGCGGTGCTATGCAGATGAAAATGTAATTTTTCACAATTATCAGATGACAGATGGATTTTGTCACATTCCACTAGTTATGACTGCATTATTAATTGTTGGTCCACAGGTGCTTTTCTGCCGCTTATTGTAACTGTTTCTTGAATGTTACAGCTGTAAGAACAGAAACATCAAATTTTCACCATATGGAATGTTCGAATTCACCTTAAGTCTTCACGTTTCGAGCCAAGGCAGATTTTCCGTCAGAAAAGCTGACAACAATATGCCAGGCCATGCCTGACTTCTGGGGGATGTGCCAATGACAGTGATCTCAATAACAATATTGGACAGCAAAGATACATTGCCAACTCAACGACTGGAGACGCTCCAAAATTGTGAATCACATCTGGCGAATACGCTTCCAAGGTTTCGGTGTGATTAAGACAGTAAAACACAAATAATTGTCGCAGTTATTAATTTATGACATTTAGTTTGCATTCAGTGCATCGATGTTTTACAAGTAGTTGCACTCTAGCTCCTAAACCTAGTTAAAAAAATGCGAATACGACTCATTGACATACACTCCTGGAAATTGAAATAAGAACACCGTGAATTCATTGCCCCAGGAAGGGGAAACTTTATTGACACATTCCTGGGGTCAGATACATCACATGATCACACTGACAGAACCACAGGCACATAGACACAGGCAACAGAGCATGCACAATGTCGGCACTAGTACACTGTATATCCACCTTTCGCAGCAATGCGGGCTGCTATTCTCCCATGGAGACGATCGTAGCGATGCTGGATGTAGTCCTGTGGAACGGCTTGCCATGCCATTTCCACCTGGCGCCTCAGTTGGACCAGCGTTCGTGCTGGACGTGCAGACCGCGTGAGACGACGCTTCATCCAGTCCCAAACATGCTCAATGGGGGACAGATCCGGAGATCTTGCTGGCCAGGGTAGTTGACTTACACCTTCTAGAGCACGTTGGGTGGCACGGGATACATGCGGACGTGCATGGTCCTGTTGGAACAGCAAGTTCCCTTGCCGGTCTAGGAGTGGTAGAACGATGGGTTCGATGACGGTTTGGATGTACCGTGCACTATTCAGTGTCCCCTCGACGATCACCAGTGGTGTACGGCCAGTGTAGGAGATCGCTCCCCACACCATGATGCCGGGTGTTGGCCCTGTGTGCCTCGGTCGTATGCAGTCCTGATTGTGGCGCTCACCTGCACGGCGCCAAACACGCATACGACCATCATTGGCACCAAGGCAGAAGCGACTCTCATCGCTGAAGACGACACGTCTCCATTCGTCCCTCCATTCACGCCTGTCGCGACACCACTGGAGGCGGGCTGCACGATGTTGGGGCGTGAGCGGAAGACGGCCTAACGGTGTGCGGGACCGTAGCCCAGCTTCATGGAGACGGTTGCGAATGGTCCTCGCCGATACCCCAGGAGCAACAGTGTCCCTAATTTGCTGGGAAGTGGCGGTGCGGTCCCCTACGGCACTGCGTAGGATCCTACGGTCTTGGCGTGCATCCGTGCGTCGTTGCGGTCCGGTCCCAGGTCGACGGGCACGTGCTCCTTCCGCCGACCACTGGCGACAACATCGATGTACTGTGGAGACCTCACGCCCCACGTGTTGAGCAATTCGGCGGTACGTCCACCCGGCCTCCCGCATGCCCACTATACGCCCTCGCTCAAAGTCTGTCAACTGCACATACGGTTCACGTCCACGCTGTCGCGGCATGCTACCAGTGTTAAAGACCGCGATGGAGCTCCGTATGCCACGGCAAACTGGCTGACACTGACGGCGGCGGTGCACAAATGCTGCGCAGCTAGCGCCATTCGACGGCCAACACCGCGGTTCCTGGTGTGTCCGCTGTGCCGTGCGTGTGATCATTGCTTGTACAGCCCTCTCGCAGTGTCCGGAGCAAGTATGGTGGGTCTGACACACCGGTGTCAATGTGTTCTTTTTTCCATTTCCAGGAGTGTATAATGAGGATCTTGCTGCCCTTGCCACCCGCTAATTTGAGACGAAGCTATAGTCACTTCCGAGGTCACTCTAAGAACATATCACCTGGTATCCTACCTGGCAGTATAACTGAAACTTGGCAGCAGCGCAGAATATGTTTGGCAACTCTTTGACAGACGAGTTACTTCCTTGATGGCAGAAAATTATCCTGCTAAATTCACTTGATATTATCGTGCCATTTCAGTTGAATACTGTGAGCGATTTTCTCTTGAGATGTGACATAAGGACATCGGTTAACGCTTTGGAGTCAACGAAAGTCGTTCCACAAGGGAAATACCACTACTCTAGTCTCCAAATGTGGCGGTTTATCTGCCATAGCGGCTACTAAGCCAATAAGTACGTCAAAGACAGTGCACCTGTTCGCTGGCTCCGAGGAAACGTCTTGCCTGTCAGGTACACGCTGCTTTGTTCGCCTTTCAGAACTCGCAGAAAGTCAGATCTTTAATTCTTTTGTAGCAGAGCTACAAGCAGGCAGATACAAACTCAATAAGGGTATTGTAAGACAACGCTCGAGCAAAATGCGTCTTCCTACTTTCAGTAACCCTTAGTGTCAGAGCGAAAACCTTCCGGTTCTGCGAAATTCATAATGCCACTTTTGTTTTCTGCCGACATATTTTTTGTCGTTGTGAATATGGAATTTTATCTATGAACTGCCACATTTTCATAATACTTGCGAATGATACAGGAAATGAAGTACATACAGATCTTTTCGAAGTCAAAAGTCGTAATATCCCACTAATTCGTGTTAAAATCGGCTCAATCATCATACAGATACTTAATGCTTTATTACGATAGACTGTCGTCCTGATTTTTCTGTAGTGAGGTGGATTTAATTCATATTAGTACAGTGAATACTTTAATTGCATTTTCCATTAGTTTACTAAACGCAACGGTAATCATCAAAGAGAAATTAATCATAGCAGAATTTTCTTTCACGATATCTAAAACAATCTGGTAATGGTAAAGTTGCTTACAAATTCTACGAATGTAGGAACATATTAGTTCTAACGATGTCATTAAACTACGGTAGTTTGAATACTATTTTCGTCTAGACATGAATTGCCTTGACGGTTGATCGATCAAGAGCGGGAAAGGTAAAATTTTACGAGTACATGATGAGAGGGACAAGTGCTTGAGAGAGGACTTACCTATCAATACAAGTGCCTGAGAGACGACTTTCATATCCATCTCCTGGATAGTTTTGTTTCTCAAATCAACAGAGTGTGTTATCATGCAGTAACACAGGTGATGTAGTTTTGTTGCTCGATTTTCTTACACTGCGACCCAAAGGTGTCTCAGTTGTTGGCAACAAATACCAGTTGTGATGCACACACCACTTGGGGCAGAATTCGTAGCCCAAAATAAACTTTTAGAGCTATCAGATGTGAAATGTCATGTTCACACTACTCTTTGCTCGAGTTTACGCCTTTTGGTGGGGATCAGCCTCTCTTTTCTTCTTAGAAGTTAACGATAAAGGCATCATAACACGTCACTAGTAACAGTACTTCATAGGAATGCTGAATGAGCGTGCTGATGACGTTCAGTAATAGTCACTCCGTTGATTTTTGTTGTTTCGAATTAGAGCATGCAGTACTCCTACATCAGTCTTTTGAAATTTGCCTGTTGAATGCAAATGTCGCATCATGGTTAAATACACACACTGACAGCGTCGCGCCGCGTTCACCTGGGCGGCGCCGGATTTCAGGCGGCGGGTGGCGTCTGTCCGGTGGCCGGTAGCCGCTGCAGCGCGAGAAAACGCTCGAGCGTAAGCTGTTATGATCGCGACGCAGCCACGAGCTGTCTTGCGGAATTGTTTCTGGAAGTACTTGTTATTGCTGGTGGGTATGATGTGAAGTGAATTATCTTCGATGTTCAATCAGACTCATGACTTTAGACGAGGACCGAAATGTGGTAAAAAAAAAAAACAACTGTTGGACGCGAGCTTTCGACTATAAGTTTAGAACGCACGACGATTGCCACTGTACCACGGGCTCACACATTCCGAGAACATCTCTGAAGTAGACAAACTTCCTCCTAACACTTCTGCATCTTACAGTGTTTCCATATTGTGCAGATGGCCGCACAGCGTTGTCAGGTGCGGTCAGTTTTATTGGCCACCTTAAAGTGAACGAATCGGACTTAGTCAACTATGGTGGCCGGCCGGCGGCCAGTTTTTATGTCTAAGTCTGTGCATGAACCGTTCACCCAACACATCCTAGACGCTTTGACAGAAATAAAAGTGAAGGACGAAAATGGGATTAAATTTCACGGTGAAAGGACTTCGATGAGAGGATTCGCTGATGACATTGCTATGTTGAGTGAATTTGAAGAAGAATTAAAGGATATTTTAAAGATAAGAACAGAGTAATGAGTAAGGAATGTGGACTGTGAGTAAACCGGAAAAAACAAATGTAATGAGAAGTAGCAGAAATGAGAAAAGTGAGAATCTCAAAAATAAAACTCGTGATTAGAAAGTAGAGGAAGTTAAGAGGTTGCAATACCTTGGAAGAGAATAGTGCGTTTGGACCACAGCATTTTATGGTAGTGAATCATGGACTCTGGGGAGGATGGAACGAAAGATAATTTGAGTTTTTGGGTGTGGTATTTGTGCAGAATATTGAAAATCTGATGGACTGATAAAGTAAGAAATGAGGACGTTATCGGCAGAACCGACGAAGAAAGTAAGAAATGGAAAACACTGACAAGAAGAAGACACTGGGCGATAGGACAGAAGTTCTGTAGACGAGACGAAAGAGAGAGGAATAACTGAGGACGTACAGTGCATGTGCAGCTCTGAGGAGGAGAGGGTAGCTCAGGGGAGCTATTGATAGTGGTAGGCATCGAACCAGTCAGAAACCGATGTATCCAAAAAAGTTTTACGAAAGACAACTAGAAGCCTTAAAGCACAGTAATATTGTGGTTTTAATCAAAAAGAAATATTTTTTTGCTGTTATTGAGCGATCTGTGGTGAATATATGGCATGGCAGTAAAGTGATTTTATCTGCTACCGTCCCCATTAAAGGTAGTCCAACATTTTAACCATTGCTCCGGTTCTTTCATTCGTGCAACGTAGCGACCGTAAATTTAGGCTAGTTATTGGAAAAGTACAATTTAATAAATTTGGGTATACGCTTCGAGTTCACAAACCCACAAAGAACATTAAGAGGGATTCATCTCCGTTTCGGTGCACTTTCATAGCACTTGGAAAATACACATTTCGTTGCGTGTGATTAATATTTTGCTTTTTAAAGCGTACACACCAAATATGAAGTTCGTTTGGACGAGAAAACAGTGCATTTATTGCGTATGATGTGGTACGCGAGTAGCTACTTTCCGGTTGCTTGCGTAACATGGTTGGGTGCACTTTCCCGAGAGATAGAGCCGTATATCCAATATGTCCTTTTGTCTCCACTCAGAGTTCGAACCGCGAAATAATTAAATATAGCGTACGTCTGGAAACTGCAGGGATGACGCTCCTAGCCAACGGAGCACTCCTGATGTGCACCTCTACTCAGGCGTGAAATAGAACCGCAACACCAGTAAGGAGAATTACACACTGCTAACACTACTACCCTAAAATGTACACTACAAAAGTAGAATATCTCTTCGTTTCTTATATGTAATTAGATAAGTGCATGTAAAAACTATTATAGTACTGGGCTGTTATTTTCAAGTTAATGTTTTGTATTGTTCTTTCATTAAAAGCTAACTTGATGAAAGTCTGATGAAAAGATTATAGATGCTGTCTGGGGCACACACAAGATCAGGCTGCTATGACAGACAACCGCAAAAACAAACGTGACCGACTAATCATGATGACGTGGTAGCGAACAATATTGCGAATATTCAGAAGTACGCTGTCTTATACATGAGGATTATGACAATAACTGATTTCTGTAATCTTTAATGGAGCAGTATTAATATGTCTGAGTCTTTGGAATGAGAGTTCGAAGAGGACATCAACCGAACAGTAATAAAATAACAGCGCTGCAAAGCACTTCCCCACCACCTACAACTGTAGGACTACTCTGCAGTTCACGATTAACTGCCTGTGTGAGTGTACATGAAAACGCCTTGAAGCTATTTCTCTACGGTTCCACTGTTGAACAGCGCGCGGGAAAAAACTACGTAATCCTTCCGTGCTAGCTCAGATTTCTCTTATTTTATGTTCATGGGCAATTCTCCCTTAGGATCTGGGCACCAACAAGATATTTTCACACTCTGAGGAGAAATTTGGTAAGTTAAATTTCTTGAGATGATCCTGCTGGAGCAAAAACCGCCTTTGATTTAATGACGCCCACATCCATACGTGTATTTTATCCATCACACTCTTTCCTGTATTTCGCGATAGTACAAAACGAGCTGCCTTCTCTGAACTTTCTCGATATCCTTTGTCAGTTGTATCTGGTACGGATCCCACTGCTATCAGCGAAACTCCAAGCTTAGTATAAGCAGTCTCTTTAGAAAATCGGAACACCTTATCAAGTCTGTTACTGTATAGGAAAACCGTTGGTATTCAAAATAGCTTACAGAGTCTCGGAATGAATAGTTACGGCCTGCAAATGGTTTTCAAGGGAATTTTATACCATAGTGACAAGTTCAGGTAACGATGGTGAAGGTGGATAGTGATCATGCACACTTCCCTCTAAAATAGACCACAATATCCCACTAATATTGAGATCTGATGTATCTGGCGGCCAGATGGTATAGTCAATCATGCTGCAGTAACCTGGTTCCAAAGTTCATCTGTGGTGGTTGGTGTTGGGTGAGAGGGCTGCACCCGTCGTTTGACCACATCCCACTCATAGTTATTGGAATGACCAGGGCAAAAGACTGACATTCTGTGGCACCAAGAAGGCACGTGTTCATATAGCAACATGTGTTCGTGCATTGACTTGCTGAAAAATGGCGTCTGGGGTGTTGACCAGATACAATATGGTTACAGTCACAGGATGTCATTCACGTCGGTCACACAGGCCACAATGCCCTGGATACGCACCAACTGTAATTTGTGGTTGTACAGAATAGGATCTCGCACCATAAGGCCTCGAGTTTGGGCTGTATATGGTTTGAAATAGCGATCACTTGCGATGCCGCTCTTCCTGTCAGCGGCGAACCGAAATGCGCTCATCAAATCCAAACAAACAGAACCTGGATTTGTCTGAAAACATTATTTGATGCCATTCCTGTCCGCGGCGACGTCGGTCCATACACCACTACCGTCTCGTATATTTCTGCACATTCGTCAAAAGAAGGTGGAGAAGTGGACGACGAACACGTAATCCATTCCGTAATAAACAGCGACGCACTGTCACTCCTAATAGTGTAGAATGTGTTCCGCTGTTAGACTTTTTCGCCAGAGCTGAGGAGAACGGAGATCTGCCCTCAATGCAATTCTTGTGAGGTGCCGATCTTTTGGGGGGATGGTCTCGGTGGTGCAACTTGATCCGTCTCGTCGTGAACCACTCTGCACACACCCGTTGCACTACCGAAACACTTCGTCCCACGCGAACAGAAATTTGCAGAACGCAAGCATCACATTCTGTCATACCAATAGTGCGTCCTCTTTCAAACTCACTGATTTGACAGTACGTCTCGTACGTGCGTCTGCGAGGCAACCTGCACGTCTGCTCGAGTAACACTGATCCCTTACCCTCTGTTTATAGCGACAATGTGAGCGCCAGGCAAATTTCACCAATATATTGTGGTGCACCACGATAACGACGTTGACATTGAACCGCTAGCCCACCTTTTTCAAATTTTAATCATTTCTGCAGAACATGATAATGTACGTGTTCTGTGAATATCAACGTCCTGTTTTTACTCTTTCAAGATGTTCCGTTTTTTTCTAAACATTAGTGTATATTGACGAAATGTGTCATTTGTTCATCATGGTAGTGGCGCGCAAAAGCGGCTCATGTAGTGTGATTGAATGACTAGTCGAGAATAAACGCAACATCGTGGCAGAGCAACAAAAATTACACAATGGACAGGAACATTGATCTAGCTTTCTAAATGTTAGTTAAAACTTCTCCCCATCCCCCTGAAAGAACAAGTTACTTTCACCGTGAAAAAAGGGCTGAAATTGCGTGAGGCGATTTGGAAAGCGGGGATGTCTAAATTTTTACATGATATTCTCCCCACCTTTCAATAGAGAAGAGCATGGGAGATATGAGAGAGAATTGCAGGACAGAAAACGTCTAGAAAAACGCGTTGCTTACATGGGGCATGAGGAGAGTGTTTGGCATCCGTCTGACCTTCTCTATCAGAGACGAAGCGGCGTTGTGGTGGTGGTCGAGATGGTCAGGATATGGGAGAGACAGCCGGAAACAATGTTAAGCCATGCGACGATTGGGCGTTCTTAAGACCACACGAGCGTTTTTCCCCTCCCTTTGGACGTGCGAGTGGTACTACTAGACAATGTTAGCACAGAGCACAAAATGAGACCTTGTTTAAGGGGAGGGTAACAATATTACGATAGAATGGACAGGGTTTCTCATTTTACAAATTTTACGCAATTTGCTTCCGCCCATCTATATGAAAGACGGAATGATCTCCTCATTTGCGCCAAGCTGCAGGGACAGTGACAGGCGGGGAGAGGGAGGGGATTTGGCGGACAGTGGGAGGGGAGCTCTGAGCGGTTTGCGGTTCCTGGTGGTAATGGTGCCGCATTGGTTGTGCGGCTTTTCCTATTGTTCTTGAGAAAAATTTCGCCATGTTATGTCACGCTTCTGTCGTTTTCGTTTAAGCTTACTAGATTCACTCACGTCAGGAAGGCATTTTAGGTTGTTTTTACTTCTTATAATGGTTTTGGATTAATAAAAGAATTGGATGTGTCAGGTAATTTCTAGGCTAGTGAAGTAATAATAGCTGGTAGTTAGCACAACACAGTTAGGGTTCCAGAAGGGATGCTCGACTGACAATGCTATTTACACGGTCACTCATCAGAATATATAAGCCTTAAATAATATCGCCAGCTGGTATTTTTGTGATCTTTTCAAGGCGTTGTAGACACGAAACTCTTTTAGAAAACCTTGGGTTTTACAGAACTGTTGGTTGTACACGCAGCTGGTTTAAATCATACCTGACAGAATGCAGCAGGTTATGTTGAATAATTCAGACGAGGACGAAAAGACAGAAAACTGCACTGCTTATAAAAAATGGTCATGGAGCGAGTTCCACAGGTTTCTATTTTGGGTCCACTCATATCCCTTATATATGTGAATGACCTTCCACTTAACATTCAACAGGTGAAAAGGGTGCCTTTTACAAAAGCTGCTAGTGTTGTCATAAATTCCATTAGACAGAAAGTAACACAAGAGTTGGTAAATTATATTTTCGAAAGAATTGTTAAGTGATTTTCTGAAAATTGACTCTCCCTAATTTTTAAAAAAATAATCTACATGCATCTCTTTACATTCATAAAGTCGTACCATCAACTAATGTAGCAAATGGGAAGAGTAGAAAGCTTAAAATTTTTCGGTGGGTTTACTAATGAAAACTTGAACTAGAAGCAGCGGTTTTACTGAGCTTCTCATACAATTAACTACCGCTGCTTTTGAACTTCGTATAATTACTAATCTTGGAAACAAACGTATTCACCACCTAAAATATTTTACATGTTTTCCGTCAATAATCTATTGTTGAATAATTCCCTCTTGTAACTGATCACTTAAAAGACAGCACTCGTTGCCAAAAAGTGAGAAGTAACAATAATGTATGGTTTTCATGAACGGGCGTCAAGTAAACACCTTTTCAAGGATCTAGGCATTTTAATTGCATGGTCACAATGCGTCTATTAGCTAATGATACGCGTCATAGACAATCAACTAAAACTGTTGAAGCTGCTAGTGGCTCAGAAAGGAGTTAAATGAGTACCAAAGAGAAATTTTTTATCATCTCTACAATTATACAAAATGTCTGACGGAAAATCAGTTCTCTTGGACAATTCCTTATTTTCCACTGACCAATTTCTACTTAAAACTGGTACATAGGAAAACAGTTAATAAATAAATAAGTAAAATACATAAATAAAACTAAAATTTAGTTTAGTTGCGTTAAGGAGGACTAAAAATAATCATGTGTTGATTAATGTCAATACTAAGCATCTATACACACAACGTCTACTGATTTTTTCTACATCATTTCGAAAAAATAATATTTCAAATGATCTATGGAACATGTAACTAACTAACCAATTAGAGTTAGATATTTTTCACACCTGTCAGAAAGGTATGTGAAAAGATAACGTATTCTCCATTAGCATACCTTGATAACTTGAGATGTAGGGGTAGGTGTCTTTGACTAGTAATTAAATCGCCATCGGTACCGGACTCGAACCCCACTACTGCTTAAATTTTGATTAATAATTATCATTGGCGTACGAAGTTACGGGGATAAGAATCACCCTCATTCAGCCAACGGCCTTCTCAAAAAGGGCGGAGGAGCAGAGAGGTTCAGGGCACTCTCTTGTCTTTGGGATAGAAAAATGCTCCTACAGTCTGATTTAAAGTAGTTGTCACTTGACGTTTGCGCTGCGAAGTTGCGGCGCTGTCACGTCAAGCACTGGCTGGAGGCAGCCGCCTACGCACATCGCTATCCCCGGCGATAGAAAATAGTTTTAAAGCCTATATCTTCTACAAAAAGTAAGAAAAAAATTTGTAACCCACGTATGATGTATATCTCTACAATGTCTCTCAATCTGTCAAATATCTATTCTTAATTTTAATTAGGACAAGAGTTACGTCAATTTGTTTGAAACCATTTAAACTCTCGATTTCGCAAACAGCTTCTAACTGATCACGTCATCACTGAAAAACTATTGGTGTCACAGCAAAATATTTTTTTTTTCGTTCATTACCAAAATAATGCACTCGGCAAAGAATCGTTAAAAGTTTTCGTGGTGCATTACGTTTCCTGTATATAAATTTCTGAAAACAGCGTTTTTAAGCTACCCTATCGGTACTGAACTCGAAACAAGTAAGACGCTTAAAATCTCTATCTCCTATAAATATTATGTTAATATTTTGAAATTTACGTACAGTATCGGCCTCAGTGGTATCTATAAGCATATCAAATATCTTTTCTTAATTTTAATTACGGCCATTGTTACATTATCTATTGAAGTGTGAGACATTTTCGCGTGCGGAAAAGTTTTCTTCTTCAGATTGCAAATCTCGAAAACTATTACACACATTGAATAACATCTTGGTGTATATACAAAATGAAATAGAATTAAAATTCAATTGAACATACCGTAAGGAGATGCGAGAGCTGGCCAAACAGTATTTCTTATTCTCACGACAAGAATAACAATTAATCGAAGTAAATTCACAAATACAATAATTAATAGCAGTAAGTACACTACACACTAATCAGACAATACCAAAACACCGCTTAATTCAGAGTCAGAGTCAGTGGAACTATCAGTGTCGCTGCTCGTATTGCCTTTGTGGGTGCTTTATCTTATGTTATTAAGTGATAAGGAGCGTTATCCATAACAATGATAGAGTTGTTTTTTTTTGCTAATTTCTGGAGCACACAGTCTTCAAACAATTCCGCAAAAGTATTATGGTTCATCTCTTCGTGGTAGTCGGAGGTCTTATTTGAACTGAATAGCAGCAGACAATTTGGAATGAATCCTTTTGAATTTCCAGCATGTGCTACAATTATCCTTTTTCCTCTGCCGATCGGAGCTGCCATACTACCACTGATGGTACCGTCTGTCCAGCCTTTTGTTAAACTGTGTCCTGCATTCACCCACGTTTCATCAAGCTAAACGATATCACCAAAATTTTTCCCCACTAATTCTCTAAGAAAGCGGCATCGCCAGGCTGCAATATCTTGGCGTTCCATCAGTAACTTTCTGCCAGAGATGGATTTATAGTGGAATCCTAACATTTTCGCGACTTGTAACAAAGACGATTTACTACCCTGAAACAGGTCAGCCGCTGTGAGGGTAGCATGTAGTTTTTGGAATGTTGGATACTCCTTCCTCAAATAAAATGCGTGTATTTGACGACGAATGGCATCTTCCTGAAAAGAGTCAAGTTTTGTGACCCTCTTCTCTAGTCGCCTCTTTTTCCCAGGTGTCTCCAATTAAGATGATTCACGTGAGCCTTCTTTCGTGAATTTCTCCTTGCAGATTCTTATTACTGGTCGTTCGCTAACTTTCAGAGCAGCTGCAGTTCGCTGCACCACCTTATCCAAAGGAACGAGAGGCCCTCCTGAATCCCTCTCTCTCCGTCAAAATACTCCCTTAAGGAACACACGTAATCACGCACCTGACTGCGTATAACGACGCCATGTCCACCACTTTTTGGAGATTTCCGAAGAGTGTGCAGCCTCGACCTCCCTCTCTTGCGACTGCTTTCATCAGACATCGTAAACACGCGAAGCTACAAGTCACTCTAATCTCTCACCCGCACGTCTACAACGGCTTGCTGAGGACTGGCTGGCACAATGCCCTAGTCAGCTCAGCAGGGCGAAGTGGCAACGCAGTGGCAGCCGACAGCGCCGGCTGCCATTGGTTTATTGGTGGTGGGAGCCCTGCAGCCCATTGCCTGGGCAAGTGACAATCCCTAGTTTAGATAATAATATAGAGGCGGAAGAATCGGCAATGATCAAAGGTATGAAGATGCAAAAGGCAACGGAAACCAATGCATAAAATACATATAACGTGTATCCACAGGACATGTGGCTTGTAATTGAAAAAGTATCACGAAGATCTGCCACTGACAAAAGATACAGGAAGACTCCCCATTCGGATCACCAGGAGGTTACTGCCAATGGGGAGGTGACCACGAGAAAATGACTGAATAATCGATGGAAGGATAACGTTCTACGAGTCGGGGCGTGGATTGTCAGAAGTTTGAACGTGGTGTGGAAGCCATAAAATCTCAAAGGGGAAATGCAAAGACTCAATCTACATACAGTAGGGCTCAGTGTAGTGAAATGGAAAGAAGACAAGGATTTCTGGTCGGATGAGTATAGCGTAATATCAACGGCTGAATAAAATGTTATAACGGGAGCAGCATTCGTTACGAATAGGAAGGTAGGGCAGAGAGGGAGTTACTGTGAATTCAGTGATAGGGTTGTCCCGATCGGAATCGACAGCAAACCAACACCGATAACGATAATACAGGTATACATGGTAACGTCACAGGTTAAAGATGAAGGGGTAGAAGAAGTATATGAGAACTTACAAAAGGTAATACATTATGTAAAAGGAGATGGAAGTATATTAATCATGATGGACAGTTTTAGCGGAAGGAGGAGAAGAAAATGTTATAGGAGAATATTGGCCTGGGACAATGAATGAGAGAGAATAAAGACTAACTGAGTTCTGTAATAAATTTCAGCTGCTAATAGTGAATACTCTGTCTGAAAATCACAATATCAGGTAGTATAATTCGAAAAGGCAGGGTGCTACAGGAAGATTTCCGTTAGACTTCATCATGGCCATACAGAGATTCCATAAGTAGATACTGGGTTATAAGACTTTCACAGGGGAAGATGTGGACTCAGATCACAATTTAGTAGTGGTGAAGAGTAGGTTGAAGTTTAAGAGAGAAGTTAAGAAGAATCAGTATGCAAAGTAGTGGGATAAAGAAGTACTAAGGAATGGCGAACGGCGAACATGCTTGAAGTGTTCTAAAGTTGTAGATACAACTTCGAGGAACAGCTCAGTAGGCAGCACAGTTCAGGAGGAATTGACATCTCTAAAAAGGGGAACAATGTAAATTGGAAGGAGAAACGTATATAAAGAGAAGGTAGCTGAGAAAAATCCATAGGAACAGAAGAAATACTTCAGTTGGTCGATGAAAGAAGGAAGTACAAAGATGTTCAAAGGAAGTTCAGGAATACAGACATACAAGTCGCTGAGGAATGAAATAAACAGGAAGTTCATTGAAGCTAAGACGAATTGGCTGCATAAAAATAGTGAACAAATAGGAAAATAAGTGATTGTCGGAAGGACTGACTCAACATATAGCAAAGTCAAAACGAACTTGGGTGAAATTAAAAGCAAGGGTGGTAACATTAAGAGTGGGACAGAAATTCCACTGTTAAACGCAGAGGGGAGAGTGGATAGGTGGAATGAGCTCAATAGAGGCCTCTATGAGGGGGAAGATGTGTCTGATGTGATAGAAGCAGAAACAGGAGTGGATTTTGAAAAGACAGGGGATCCAGCATTAGAGTCACAATACAAGAGACCTTTGGAGGACTTAAGATCAAATATAACATTCCATCAGAATTTCTAAAATCATTGGTTTAATTGGAATCAAAACGACAATTCGCGTTGGTGTGTAGAATGTATGAGTGTGGTGACATACTGTCTGACTTTCGAAAAAATATCATCCACAAAATTCAGAAGAGTGCAAGAGCTGACAGGTGCGAGAACCACCGCACAAACAGCTTAACAGTTCATGCATCCAAGTTGCTGATAAGATTAATAGACACAAGAATGGAAAAGGAACTTGGTTATGTACTAGATGACGCTCAGTTTGGCTTCAGGAAAGGTAAAGGCACAAGAGAGGCTTTTCTGATGTTGCAATTGATAATGAATGCGGTGCTAAAGAAAAATCATGTGACGTTGGTAGGATTTTTTTTCCTACAAAAAGCGTTCGGCAGTATAAAATAGTGCAAGATGTTAGAAATTCTGAGAAAAATGAGGGTAAGTGAAAGGGAGAGAAAGAAAATACACAATATGTACAAGAGCCAAGAGGGATAATGAGAGTCGACGATAAGGCACGAAATTCTCGGAATAAAAACGGTATAAGACAGGTATCTAGTGTTTCGTACCTACTGTTCAATCTGAGAATCGAAGAAACAATGATGGAAATAAAAGAAAGATTCAGGAGTGGAATTAAAATTCAACATGAAAAGATATCAGTTATAAGATTCAATGATGACATTGCTATCCAGAGCGAAAGTGATGAAGAATTACAAGATCTGGGAAAGGAATGAATAGTCCAATGACTACAGAATATGGACTGAGAGTAAGCCGAAGAAAGACGAAAGCAATGACAAGTAGCAAGAATGAGAACACCGAGAAACTTAACATCAGGATTGATGATCACGAAATAGATGACGCTAAGAAATTCTCTATCTAGGCGGTTAAATAACCAAGGACGGACGGAGCAAGGAGGACATTAAAAGCAAGCTATCACTGGCAAAATGGACATTCCTGGCCAAGTCTACAGGTATCTAACATAGGCCTTAATCTGAGGAAGAAATTTCTGACAATGTACGTTTGAAGCACAGCTTTGTATGGTAGCGAAACGTGGACTGTGGGAAAACTGAAACAGAAGAGAATGAAAGAATTCAGATGTGGTGTTACAGATGAATGTCGAAAATTAGATGGAGTGGAAAGTTAAGGAATGAGGAGGTTCTGCGTAGAATGGGAGAGGAAAGGAATATATTGAAAACACTGTCGAGGATTAGGGACAGGATGATAGGACATCTGTTAAGACATCATGGAATGACTTCGATGGTACTGGAGGCAGCTGTAGAGGGCAAACACTGTAGAGCGAGACAAAAATTGGAACACATCCAGCAAATAATTGAGGATGTAGGTTCAAGTGTTACTGTGAGTTGAAGAGTTTGTCACAGGAGAGGAATTCGTGGCGGGTCGCATCATACCAGTTAGAAGACTGATGACTCAAAAACTAAAAAAAAAAAAAATTATATGCGAAATTTTCCCTAGTTTTCTCTCACTATGAGTGTATTTCCAATGGATTTCTGGTGTTAGAGGGCTTCCCGTGCCGCGTAACGTTTTTAGAAATCATTTTCTCTAATTTTTGGTTGGTGTTTTCCACGTGTTTAACTTGTTTACCGTGTATTAAGAAACATATATCATTTGTAATCCACCCAAATCTCCCATCGCTGATGCTACAAACACTGCCTCCCGGTCAACGTCCACTACCTGCTCGTTAGGATTTCTTTCCTTTGGACCACATTTGATACATTACTATCTGAACCGATATTTGGTTGCATATCCTAATTTCTAAATTCGCTTGGATGGAAGTTTTCATCCACAGGCGTATTTTCAGTTTCAGGAAACTTTCTCTACCAAGATGTTTGTCACACACGAAACAGTATGCTTTCATTTAGTTCCCATCCTCGCATGGAAGTATGTCGTACTCTGTCGTCTGTGCCCTCACTTCCTGAATGCTATTCTAGTATCCAAACGGAGGGATAAAACAACCGTTTGACAAACTTCCAATTGTCCTATTGCTTGAGAGTCTGCCTCCTTCTGTCTCCTCATCCCCAATCCGTATCTGTCGCCTCCACAAAAGCGTTTGGATTCATACAGAGTGGGGACAGGTCTCTTATATTTGAGACGTACTAATCTTCGAGTGTCTCTATCTCTCACCTCCTGAAATTCTATCTCATGTCCAAAACTGTCCTTCTGCATTGAGGGGTGGGGAGAACTGTACACATGCCAATCATTCTCTCGTTTTAGTTTCGTCGTTTTGCAATGTCCTTCACACAGTTGTACTTCCCGTGCAAAGAAACATTCCCTTTCTGGACATCGGGAGAAATTTTCGTTAATATTCGGAAAACCAAATCGACGTTCCTGTCCGTTCTTACCCTTGCCACCATGATGCGTTTAATATCAGCAACCCATGCAATCAGTGAACCTAAATGATAGAAAAACCTCCAACTTGTCTACGTTGTTTCCCTTCTAGGAGTGCTGCATGGCAGACTACTCGAGACCACCCCATAGATGATGCATTATGTCAGTTGTAAGGTTTCTAGTTTATTCAATGTAAGTGATGAGAGCTTTATTTTCATTTGATACATCATACTTCATATCTTTACACTGGATTTTTACAAACAGAAATTTTCAATACAAGATACGTTACACCACAGAGGTTCTATAACACTACTGTCAGCTATTACTATACCATAACCGCACAGCAGAAGGCAGTGTTATACGTGGCTTTTCCGTGACAGGACTATTTGTTCTGTTGTGACATAATACGTAATAAACCAAATTTGGTACTTGATTGCATACGCTACGTAAATCAAGTTGCAGTGTTATACGTAGCGCCGTGTGACAGGACGTTGTTCAGTTTGCACCTACAGACGAAAAAAATAATAAGTAGTCAGTATTTTACAAACACAGAGTGAACAGAAAACGTCCAGCGGCACGAACCTGTAACTTATTTGACAGAACGGGTAGTGAAAGTTCAGCTGAAATTCAAAATAAAAGGTATCAGTACTTCACAATAATGGACAGGAAATCAGAAATAAATTTAGACAAGCGAGGACAGAATGAAACCGAGAGCAGTTCAGGCAGCATACCAACAGGTGGAACTCCGCGCGATTTAAATTACGTACGATATCACGCGGATGTAAATAAGCAGATCGAAGATATGAATGTCGTGCGTACTAAGCAAGACAATGTAAGCGATGTTATGGAAGACAGTGGCTATGTTAACGAATAGCGGGACATCTTAGAATCACTTAAAACGGAAAGGGAAGTAGGACTCGAACACGAAAATGCGGTAGAAACCAAAAGTGAAAAAACACCAGCTGTGACTGATTTGCTCAGGATGTTGTCTGCACAATTTGCAACACAAATTGCAGCACTCAACGACGTTATAAATACACAAATTGCTGCACAGGGACAAATAATGCAGCAGACAATGACAATATCAAGGCGCAAATTGCAGCACTGGGGCAACAAAAGGCAGCACAAAGGCAGCTGATTGCAACACACGGTAGTGATATTAAACAAACGCAAGAGCAAGGCAAGAATCTTAGCAAACAGATTGAGAAGGTGGATGGAAAAGTAGACATTGCAAGTAACGAAATCAAAAATCTTAAAATCGAAATAAATGCCATTAATGGTAATATTACCACTATGCAAGAACAAATAAATGACATCAATGAGAGATTTGACACTGAAGTAATTAAAATTCAAGATCAGATAGAACCCTTAGTCAGTACTAAAGTGGACGAAAAGGTATTCGGTGTTAAATCGGAAATACAAACAAAATGAAACGCAGAATTTGCACAGAATAAACAATCTATAACAGAAATAAGTAGAGAACTAACCTAACAGACTGTTACTTGTGAAAAGAAATGTGAACATAACACTTCACAAATCCAAGGCAAAACGTATGACTTGGACAGAAAAATACAATCAGGACCTACACATTTTACTGAAAGAATGCCTTTCAATAAAATATCAGAGGGCGAGGAAAAATTCGACCCTGCAAAGAGTCATAACAGATGGCATCCTCTTGATATTGTAAAGAATTGCGAAAGGAACTTTCCTGAATATTTATCTGACCAGGAAAAAATTTATGTTGTAATCAGTGCATTAACGGGAGTGGCAAAAATGTGGGGGTGAATCTCGATACTAACCAGATGTCTTTTGAAAACTTTAAACAAAAATTTATTGGCGAGTACTAGTCAAAACATAAACAAGACCAGTTGTGGAGTGAGTCTCTAGTGGCCAGGTTGTATGATATCAGAGGTAGGCACACCATGAAAGAGTTTAGCGAATCATCGTACAGAAAGCTGATACATCTGAAGGCTAGGAGGACTGAAGCCGAGATCGTTTGCGTTCTTTGGGAGAAACTGCCTGAGGATTCTAAACGATATGTTGGGAGTATTCATAGAAGTTTTTCTGCGTTCTTGGAAAGGGTAGAGGATGAAAATCACTGGCGAAGAAATCGCGAGTCTCGTCTCCATAATAACAACAATTATTCAAGAGAAAGTAATGACGAAAATGAACGACTTGAAAATTATAGATTTCATGTAAACACGATTCAAAGATGTCGCGCGAGAGGAAGGGGAAACTATACGGCGCGTGGTAGGAGATACATGGCGCGAAATTTCCAAAACCGAGACGAAATGGAAAACTGAAAACCGCGTGTGTTATGGGCCGGATTCACGCGGAAACCGGTATTGGGCCCAAAGAAAAGACATCAAATCGTAAATTCGAGAAGGAAAGATGTAAAATATGGGACAGGAAGGTTAAGGACGCGCCTGTGGAACACGGGCGCAGAGTGATACATAGTGGCGTTCCCAGTGCGAAGTCATGTGACCACTTGTGCTCGGGGCAGCGCTCGCGGGAGCAGCGTACATAGTATTCAGCAACACACACAAACGGCCGAGGTCAGAATAAAATGGCTGCCGTATAGAGAAACAGAAGATGCGGCATCGGACAATACCGTTGGCCGGTTTCAGTAATAGACGAAGCTAAAACTGAAAATAAAATTAATATCTCATATGATGAGGATCTTATATGATGAGGATCCCCCCATGAACCATGGACCTTGCCGTTGGTGGGGAGGCTTGCGTGCCTCAGCAATACAGATGGCCGTACCGTAGGTACAACCACAACGGAGGGGTATCTGTTGAGAGGCCAGACAACCATTTGGTTCCTGAAGAGGGGCAGCAGCCTTTTCAGTAGTTGCAGGGGCAACAGTCTGGATGATGGACTGATCTGGCCTTGTAACATTAACCAAAAAGGCCTTGCTATGCTGGTACTGCGAACGGCTGAAAGCAAGGGGAAACTACAGCTGTAATTTTTACCGAGGAAATGCAGCTTTACTGTATGATTAAATGATGATGGCGTCCTCTTGGGTAAAATATTCCGGAGGTAAAATAGTCCCCCATTCGGATCTCCGGGCGGGGATTACTCAAGAGGACGTCGTTATCAGGAGAAAGAAAACTGGCTTTCTACGGATCGGAGCATGGAATGTCAAATCCCTTAATCGGGCAGGTAAGTTAGAAAATTTAAAAGGGTAATGGATAGGTTAAAGTTAGATATAGTGGGAATTAGTGAAGTTCGGTGGCAAGAGGAACAAGATTTCTGGTCAGGTGAATACAGGGTTATAAATACAAAATCAAATAGGGGTAATGCAGGAGTAGGTTTAATAATGAATAAAAAAATAGGAGTGCGGGTTAGCTACTACAAACAGCATAGTGAACGCATTATTGTGGCCAAGATAGATACGAAGCCCACACCTACTACAGTAGTACAAGTTTATATGCCAACTAGCTCTGCAATTGATGAAGAAATAGAAAATGTATGACGAGATAAAAGAAATTATTCAGGTAGTGAAGAGAGACGAAAATTTAATAGTCATCGGTGACTGGAATTCCTCAGTAGGAAAAGGGAGAGAAGGAAACATAGTAGGAGAATATGGATTGGGGGGAAGAAATGAAAGAGGAAGCCGCCTTGTAGAATGTTGCACAGAGCATGACTTAACCATAGCTAACACTTGGTTCAAGAATCATAAAAGAAGGTTGTATACCTGGAAGAATCCTGGAGATACTAAAAGGAATCAGATAGATTATATAATGGTAAGACAGAGATTTAGGAACCAGGTTTTAAATTGTAAGACATTTCCAGGGGCTGATGTGGATTCTGACCACAATCTGTTGGTTATGATCTGCAAATTGAAACTGAAGGAACTGCAAAAAGGTGGGAATTTAAGGAGTTGGGACCTGGATAAACTGAAAGAACCAGAGGTTGTACAGAGTTTCAGGGAGAGAATAAGGTAACAATTGACAGGAATGGGGGAAAGAAATACAGTAGAAGAAGAATGGGTAGCTCTGAGGGATGAAGTAGTGAAGGCAGCAGAGGATCAAGTAGGTAAAAAGACGAGGGCTAATAGAAATCCGTGGGTAACAGAAGAAATATTGAATTTAATTGATGAAAGGAGAAAATATAAAAATGCAGTAAATGAAGCAGGCAAAAAGGAAAACAAACGTCTCAAAAATGAGATCGACAGGAAGTGCAAAATGGCTAAGCAGGGATGGCTAGAGGACAAATGTAAGGATGTAGAGGCTTGTCTCACTAGGGGTAAGATAGATACTGCCTACAGGACAATTAAAGAGACCTTTGGAGAGAAGAGAACCAGTTGTATGAATATCAAGAACTCAGATGGAAACCCAGTTCTAAGCAAAGAAGGGAAGGCAGAAAGGTGGAAGGAGTATATAGAGGGTTTATACAAGGGCGATGTGCTTGAGGACAATGTTATGGAAATGGAAGAGGATGTAGATGAAGACGAAATGGGAGATAAGAAACTGCGTGAAGAGATTGACAGTGCACTGAAAGACCTGAGTCGAAACAAGGCCCCGGGAGTAGACAACATTCCATTAGAACTACTGATGGCGTTGGGAGAGCCAGTCATGAGCAAGATGTATGAGACAGGCGAAATACCCTCAGACTTCAAGAAGAATATAATAATTCCAATCCCAAAGAAAGCAGGTGTTGACAGATGTGAAAATTACCGAACTATCAGTATAATAAGTCACAGCTGCAAAATACTAACGCGCGTTCTTTACAGACGAATGGAAAAACGGACTTCGGGGCAGATCAGTTTGGATTCCGCAGAAATGTTGGAACACATGAGGCAAGACTAACCTCACGACTTATCTCAGAAGAAAGGTTAAGGAAAGGCAAACTTACGTTTCTAGCATTTGTAGACTTAGAGAAAGCTTTTGACAATGTTAACTGGAATACTCTCTTTCAAATTCTGAAGGTGGTAGGGGTAAAATACAGGGAGCGAAAGGCTATTTACAATTTGTACAGAAACCAGATGGCACTTATAAGAGTCGAGGGGCATGAAAGGGAAGCAGTGGTTGGGAAAGGAGTGAGACAGGGTTTTAGCCTCTCCCTGATGTTATACAATCTGTATATTGAGCAAGCAGTAAATGAAGCAAAAGAAAAATTCGGAGTAGGTATTAAAATTCATGGAGAAGAAGTAAAAACTTTTAGGTTCGCCGATGACATTGTAATTCTGTCAGAGACAGCAAAGGGCTTGGAAGAGCAGTTGAACGGAATGGACAGTGTCTTGAAAGGAGGATATAAGATGAACATCAACAAAAGCAAAACGAGGATAATGGAATGTAGTCAAATTAAACCGGGTGATGCTGAGGGAATTAGATTAGGAAATGAGACACTTAAAGTAGTAAAGGAGTTTTGCTATTTAGGGAGTAAAATAACTGATGATGGTCGAAGTAGAGAGGATATAAAATGTAGACTGGCAATGGCAAGGAAATCGTTTCTGAAGAAGAGAAATTTGGTAACGTCGAGTATAGACTTAAGTGTCAGGAAGTCGTTTCTGAAAGTATTTGTATGGAGTGTAGCCATGTATGGAAGTGAAACATGGACGATAACTAGTTTGGACAAGAAGAGAATAGAAGCTTTCAAAATGTGATGCTACAGAAGAATGCTGAAGATTAGATGGGTAGATCACATAACTAATGAGGAGGTGTTGAATAGAATTGGGGAGAAGAGAAGTTTGTGGCACAACTTGAATAGAAGAAGGGATAGGTTGGTAGAACATGTTTTGAGGCATCAAGGGATCACAAATTTAGCATTGGAGGGCAGCGTGGAGGGTAAAAATCGTAGTGGGAGACCAAGAGATGAATACACTAAGCAGATTCAGAAGGATGTAGGTTGCAGTAGGTACTGGGAGATGAAGAAGCTTGCACAGGATAGAGTAGCATGGATAGCTGCATCAAACCAGTCTCAGGACTGAAGACCACAACAACAACATGATGAGGATACCTCAATACCGGAATCGTGCGAAAAGGCATCATTGAAGAATGAAAGAGAGCCAGAAAACGCGAGTTCAAAAATGGTTCAAATGGCTCTTAGCACTATGGGACTTAACATCTATGGTCATCAGTCCCCTAGAACTTAGAACTACTTAAACCTAACTAACTAAGGACAGCACACAACACCCAGCCATCACGAGGCAGAGAAAATCCCTGACCCCGCCGGGAATCGAACCCGGGAACCCGGGCGTGGGAAGCGAGAACGCTACCGCACGACCACGAGATGCGGCCAAAACGCGAGTAAGAAGGAGAATATTTGTACTCTTACTGATGTATATGAGGTAAAAGACGTAGATGTGGGGGAGGTTATGATGAATAGAGAGGAAAGGAAGATAGAATATGCCAAGCAAAAGACGTGGTGAAAGAGATGTAAAGAAAGACATTAGTAAGCCTGACACTATAAGCAGTGCAGATGAAATTATTGTTGATGGAAAAGTGTTTTGTGGTTCTGATGCAGAAGGGTCTGGTAGGAATTCCGCACGGTTAATAGAAACTGACAGTAAAGGTAATAGTGAAATGAAGGTTATCTATGTATATGACGATTATACTAAGTATGAAGTGAAAGCTGAAATAGTTGAAAGTAATATAACAAAAGTACCTGAGTGTCCAAACAATGTGTATTGTGTAGAAAACAAAGTAGCTGAAACATCTAGAGATAATCTGCTTCACTGTTTAAAAGTTGCTTTCTAGCTAGAATCTGATGACGAAAACGAAATCAGTGATAGTTTAGATGATGAAGGATATATTAATACAGTTAAGAATGATTATACTAACTTTCCCTATTGTTCAAAAGTCGAGTACTTAAGTGAATCTGATGGTGAGAAAGAGAGTAGTGATGACTCCAGTGAAGATGAATTTTCAGGTGTAAACGAAAGTGAATATACTTTTACTGAATGAGGATACGAAAAAATTAATGACAATTTTCCAAAGCAAGATTCAGAAAGGAGAACTGAGCCAAAACAGAAGGAATTACTCAGTAATGTAGCACAGGATCATAATTTGAAAGAACCTCCAGATGACACTATACTGGAGCAAGTCTTATCAAATGTTTTGAAGGAGTGTGAATAACAGGAACAAAAATAACCCCCTGATAAAATAATAGCAGAACAGGAGATGCTGTACCTTGCTAATGACTTTGAAATTCCAAAACCCAAAAAGCCACCTGATGAAACAAAACGTTGGCAAGATATGAATAGGTTAGTGAAAGATGTAGAAAATAGGCCTAAAAAGCCACCAGATATAAGTGACTGTTTTATGAACTATAAAATACTGCCTTGTTAATAAAGAGACTGGCGGCAGGCTGCTATACGTGGATATACTGTTAATATAATGTATGACTCTATTATTATTATTGTGTCTGAGTGTTACCTGAAAGTGAATTACTGTTCTGTTGATTCTGAGACCTGTGGCAGGTTGTTGCTTATTTACTGTAGCGTACTGTTAGACTTTGCTTAAGAACTGTTTATTTTCAATTGAATACTTATTGTTGCCAGTCTAATTATGAAGACAAGGGCATGTAGTGTGAGATACCTGTAATCTTTATAAATAATGATGATTATGGTAACTTTATGAACGTCCAAAGAACTCCACAAGATAATAATAAATTTCTAATATACTTAAAGGTCAGAAATGGCTTATGTTTGCACTCTGTTGTTTATTTAAAGGTACATGTCCTCAGATGAGGGTTGTTAATCCTCAGGGGACATGCACTCTTTGAATTGTCAAGTGTCTGACGAGCACTAGGTTCCTCAGCCACTGTCAGCACTACTTCTGTTTCTTTTCGTGTTGACAACCTTCTTCTTCATGATTCAGATGTTTTACCATCTTCTTTCCTTCTTCTCTATCAAAGTAAACTAAAAAGTGTGGAAATAATATAAGATACTGTGTGTTGTTGATGGACAAGTAAATGAATAATTAAATTGGGCACATTAGAAAACGACCAAGAATAATGTAAGTATAGATGACATTGTAAAGAGAAAATGTAACGGAAAAGTAACTGGGAAAAATATGGATAAGAAAAGGTAAAAATACTGAAAACAAGGTAAATTAACACTATAATATGACTAAATGTAAGTGGTTTTGAAAATAGGGATGAATAAGATGTTGAAAAACAGTATGTGTGTTCAAAATGGAGGAGGTAGACCTGACTAATGTGTGTAAAATAGATATGAGATGTATGTGTCTAGTGCCACAAAAAGTTGACAGCAATCACTTGCAATAGGACATAAAATTATTGTCCTGATCTTGACATATGTTATAACCTTAATGTGTGTAAAAATAATTAAACTAAATACTGACTTTAAGAGAAATATTACTGAGTAAGAAAGTGGGGAGAAAAACCACAAATCTGGGACTCTCAAATAACTCCTTAACATTGTCATTATACCAAAAATGATATTTAAATTTTCTTGATTAATGATGTGTATGTTACCTGATGTTGTCACAGTGCAGAGAAAGATTTAATATTACCAGTGTCTAGTTGCTGTTTCAAAGTTGTAGGTTTTATGTTTTATACCATTAATGCAATTTGTACCAAAGATGTGATAAAATGAAAAAAACCTGGAGATGATGCAACAAACCAATCTAATAAAAATGCCAAGTAGTCGTGAAGCAGAGAACTACCTAAAATGCTAAATGAGCAATAACCAAAGGACTTGCCAATGTGGGGCATGGAGTTGATAAGTGATGACAAACTGCCTAACCTAGAGCATCGGGCAGCGTGATAATTTAAATAGGTGTTCTTTTGGTGATTTTACTCTAAACTGTGTTTATATCTCTAAATGTTTACATACAAAGACCGCCAAACCAATAATGGGCAGAATGTGCAGCGTGGACTGCTAGTGCTGAGGGAAGCATTGTAGTAAGTTAGACTTTTGGTCAATGTGTTACGGACTGACTATTCTTTCTGAGGTTAGAGAAATGTTATAAAATGAACATGGATACTCTTTTCAGCTAGTTGTAGATGTTTTCGAGACTAGGGTTTCTGGTGTTTGGACTGTCCTCTTTTAAAAAACAGCAGTGATAATTAAAGATAGGTTCTGGAAATATTAGTGTGTTTATGTGCAGCAAACACTTGGACTGCTAATAATGAAGAGCAGGTTTAAAAAATTTATAATTTTGAAAAAATTACCTGGAATAGTTACTTTTGTATTTAAAGAATCAGTTGGAAAATGTTCTCATAACTGTTTTGTGTAAATATTTGTACATATGTGGATGCAAACTGAAAGTTTCAACGTTTCATTAATTGCTGTATCTTGTAAAATGTACTATGGTCATCAGCATGTTTGTGTGTATGTGAAAATTTACATTCTTTTAAAAGTGCTGAAAGACAAATTTCTGTTTTGTTAAGTTAAAATGTTCTGTGTTGTATATGTGTATTATTTTTAATTTTATTTGAAGGCTATCCCTATTCTAATAATGCACAGATTATTATGTATACTATTTGTCTGTTATTTGCACTGTATGTGTATGAAATGAACATGTTTAAAGATATCTTGTTTAATGATTAACTTTTTTTGTTTCCGAAAATGATATAAAGATGACTTGTTTTCAGTAGTAATGGAAGTGTACGTAAATATCATATTTTGTAAATGTTTTGGAAGAACTGTATGAAATATCTTAGTGTGTATACTACACTCCTGGAAATGGAAAAAAGAACACATTGACACCGGTGTGTCAGACCCACCATACTTGCTCCGGACACTGCGAGAGGGCTGTACAAGCAATGATCACACGCACGGCACAGCGGACACACCAGGAACCGCGGTGTTGGCCGTCGAATGGCGCTAGCTGCGCAGCATTTGTGCACCGCCGCCGTCAGTGTCAGCCAGTTTGCCGTGGCATACGGAGCTCCATCGCAGTCTTTAACACTGGTAGCATGCCGCGACAGCGTGCACGTGAACCGTATGTGCAGTTGACGGACTTTGAGCGAGGGCGTATAGTGGGCATGCGGGAGGCCGGGTGGACGTACCGCCGAATTGCTCAACACGTGGGGCGTGAGGTCTCCACAGTACATCGATGTTGTCGCCAGTGGTCGGCGGAAGGTGCACGTGCCCGTCGACCTGGGACCGGACCGCAGCGACGCACGGATGCACGCCAAGACCGTAGGATCCTACGCAGTGCCGTAGGGGACCGCACCGCCACTTCCCAGCAAATTAGGGACACTGTTGCTCCTGGGGTATCGGCGAGGACCATTCACAACCGTCTCCATGAAACTGGGCTACGGTCCCGCACACCGTTAGGCCGTCTTCCGCTCACGCCCCAACATCGTGCAGCCCGCCTCCAGTGGTGTCGCGACAGGCGTGAATGGAGGAACGAATGGCGACATGTCGTCTTCAGCGATGAGAGTCGCTTCTGCCTTGGTGCCAATGATGGGCGTATGCGTGTTTGGCGCCGTGCAGGTGAGCGCCACAATCAGGACTGCATACGACCGAGGCACACAGGGCCAACACCCGGCATCATGGTGTGGGGAGCGATCTCCTACACTGGCCGTACACCGTTGGTGATCGTCGAGGGGACACTGAATAGTGCACGGTACATCCAAACCGTCATCGAACCCATCGTTCTACCTTTCCTAGACCGGAAAGGGAACTTGCTGTTCCAACAGGACAATGCACGTCCGCATGTATCCCGTGCCACCCAACGTGCTCTAGAAGGTGTAAGTCAACTACCCTGGCCAGCAAGATCTCCGGATCTGTCCCCCATTGAGCATGTTTGGGACTGGATGAAGCGTCGTCTCACACGGTCTGCACGTCCAGCACGAACGCTGGTCCAACTGAGGCGCCAGGTGGAAATGGCATGGCAAGCCGTTCCACAGGACTACATCCAGCATCTCTACGATCGTCTCCATGGGAGAATAGCAGCCTGCATTGCTGCGAAAGGTGGATATACACTGTACTAGTGCCGACATTGTGCATGCTCTGTTGCCTGTGTCTATGTGCCTGTGGTTCTGTCAGTGTGATCATGTGATGTATCTGACCCCAGGAATGTGTCAATAAAGTTTCCCCTTCCTGGGACAATGAATTCACGGTGTTCTTATTTCAATTTCCAGGAGTGTATCTGTCTGTAATATGTGTATTTTTTTTTGTCCCGACTGAAGTTGGATGGTATAATTTTATTTATAGCCAATACCACTTAGGTGTTATAGATGTTTCCTTGAAGTATCCCTTACCGGAAACCACAATAAAACATGGTGCATGTGTAACACCAAAGCTTAGACACTACATACATTTCGTTGCCTTTGTTGATTCATTTAGCCTTCTATTTTGTTCAAGATCCCATCGTTGAAGTTCTGTAATTAGTGTACAATTAATTCGATACTGTAATGCAGTATAATCTCTCTAATGATTGTAACTTCCCCGGAGAATTTTGAAAATGAAATATTCAAATGTAAATGGACATAGAGCTAAGTGTAACCTTCCCGAAAAATCAAAGATAATTTTTAAATGTGAGTATTTATTCTGCTAAGAGTAATCTCCCCACAATTATTATGAAATGATATGAATTGAATGAAAATGCAATTAGCGCCAAATGTTAGCTTTCCACAGTAATAAAAGTGAATGATAATAAAAATTTGCAAAACGTTAAGTCCCCAGAAAATTAACGTTAAGATCAACCTGATAAATTTTATAAGGTCATCTGCGCTGACCTTTGGCCCTGAGCAATAATCAACCTGATAAAATTGATTCTGGGAGGAAAAGTAAAGGAAATATTGTTTCAATTGTAATGATTATTTTCTTAAAAGATTGCTTTGAGAACAAAATTATTATTCGGGCGATTCTTGAACAAATTAACTACAGTTAACATACATTACATTAACAAATGTGCGCAATGCTGCTTCATTACCTTACTTAAAAAATATACCTCGTCCTGAACCTTGACCAGAGACCCATGTCGACGCCAGCCGACTCCTCACACACAACTGCGACTCTCTCTCGCGCGCTACTGGCATGAACGAACTACAGGCTCTCGCGACTCGCTACGTACGACAACGTTCTCGCAACTGCACAACATGCTCTCGTGACTCGCTACGTACAACAACTGCCTCGCAACAGAACTGAACTCTAGCGCGGTCAAGCGCAGACTAGCAACGATAAATAACTCTCTGGTCAGAGATTCTGTCATGCCTCGCCATCGCTGCTACTGAATACAGACGTGTTTCATAACCCTCCACTGGGGGAGGGGGGGGGGGGGCAAAAATTTGGCAGCGATGGTGAGTCATTTGGACTTACCATGAGCAACAAATTATTTCGTAACTAATTAACTTTACAATTACAGCATACAGATATAAAACATGAAGTAAATGTGATGCACAAGCATCAAGTACAAAACATATTAGACAATAACAAAATGTGAGTACAAAACAAATGACATAAGTGCACACGCACTGAAAAACTCTTAAGCATTTTCACAACAAATAAACATAATGACAAAAAAAATCATGTTGATAAGTGACATGTATAGGCCATGAATATAAATAATGTTAGCAAAAAATGATTTTCATTATGTTACAAGAATTAAGATAGGAAAGGGAAGGATTGCATCATGGTTGTAGCACTTTAGGTTGCACACAGCTGCACTGAAAGTCCATATCTTTACACAGAAGTACAACACCAAGTGAGACAATTTGAAGTTCTTTTCCCAGAAGTATTTATCAGCGTAGCCAAGACACTGAAATGTCGTAGTAATATTCTATGTTTTCATTTTGGCAGTACATTAGGTACACCAAACAGTGGGACCATAATAACGTCTCTATCGCTCACGGTGGTGGACAGCATGTCGTGTCAACACCACGCTCTTACAAGGCACACCAACGTAGAATTAGAGCAAAAACCAAATATAGTGCTCCATGATCAGGAGGATGTACAGGACAAATGGATATTGCAGTAATTCAGGGTAGTGAGGTTAGAAGGTGAAGGACATTAAGTCACATACTAGTCTTCATTAGGAATTACATTAGTAGTTTGCGGCATTCATAGCCCAGTTATTGAACATTTCTGTACCATGTATGTAGTATTACAGAAAAATGTTCACTAATTGTTTCACATAGAATATTTGCACCCATTCTCTAATTACAAATCATCAGAAGTCATTACTTAAAACTGGAGGTAATCAATAATAATGTTGATACTCAATCATTGGTCATCCTAATACAGTCATCATTTCTCAGTTACAAAGCATTATTAATTAGTAGCATTCATTTTCCAGTTGCAAAACAGTATTAATTAATCATTTGTCATTTCAATATAGTAATAATCAGTAGCCTTCTTTTCCTAGTTACAAAGCATTATTAGTAGTTCTTTCTAGTTACAAAGCATTGGTCATCTGAATACAGTAATTAGTAGTATTTTCCTAGTTACAAAGCATTGGTCATCTCTATACAGTAATTAATAGTATTTATTTTTCAGGTAACATATTATTCATAGCTGATCAGCATTACTCAGAACTCTCTTAAACTGGTATCAATATTTGGGACTGGTAATACATTTTTTTAGCAATGCATTGCGTTGGGTAATTATAGGGGAAAGCAAGAGAGAAAAACTTGCTTCTGGGTTGTTGGTGTAAATGAAAAAGTGTAACGTCATTCGTCATAAGTCAGCTGTGGCAAGATTATGAAACAAGTAGACTATATGTTATCACATTCATAGATGACATAGATTTAATGAACAACTGCTTATAGCACATTAATTTCATAAATAATTTCTCCTGCGAAAATATACAAAAAATGGATTAATAAGCTGAAAGAAGAAATGCATTTTATGCTGAAAAGTAGTGAACTTCGAATTAACAGGTAGTGAAATGTGTTCCATAGCTGTCCTTTCCAAAACCTTCCATCATTACACTATGCAATATAACACCTGCTGTCAAAGCAAACTGCAACAAATACTTAAATAACTATATAGTATAAATGCATAACTTCAACAATATCCTCATCTGTAAAGAAAAAACTTCATTATCCATCACTTCATTATCATAACTTCATTATTATCATCACCTGTAAAGAAAAACTTCATTATCCATAGTAGCATATTCTTCATCATTATTCATCAGCTTTCATTATCATCTGCAAAAAAATCACTTCATTACTCATTACATAACTATCCCTTATCTCTAGCATATTTCATCACTAAAACTAAGATGTGTAGTTCTGTCTGACAGCCTGCATCAATCGCTTCGTATTCTGAAAGAAAAAATTAGTTAAGACTGCTATTCTACGATGTGTATGGTATATTCTCGTTAATGCTTGTTAATTCTGATCCATTTGCTCTTCCTCATAAGGTTTTTGCATCTTCTTTCGTTTATTCCGTATGTGAAATTCCCATTTCTGTTTAATTTATTTCCTTTACACGTTATTTCTTTCTGAAAATGATGAACAAAGATTAATGTCGTGCATTTACATCATATACTAACTAAGTAATGACTGGTTTATGGTAACATAATTAAGCATACAGCATAACATGACAGAAAACGTAATATGTCAAAGACATTGACAGTGTTCGGATGCAAAAAGTGTACACAGAATATCACAATGCAGCAGCAACAAAAAAAAAAAAATGTAAAACACTCACGATCTTGAGATGTCATAGGGCAAAAAAAATGTGAAAGTCAACTGGTGTTTGTTATATCTTAACAATTTCATAGTGCATACAAACAAAACATGAAAACAATCGTACATACATAAACAAATGATGACAACTTGCCAAGAAAATATGCTTTAATCATCAATAAGTAGTCATGTGAATATAATTGCATAAGTAGTCATAAAATGTGTAAGTTCATCTGGAAAAATGTGCACGGTCTGATGTGTAACGACAAGAAGAGCAACCTGCTAACCTTACCTTGCCGGGCACTTGCCAAGAAAAAATACGATAATCATCAATAGGTAGTCATGTGAATATAATTGCAGAAATAGTCATAAAATGCGTAAATGGCATCATAGCATGTTAAATCATAAAGTGTCTTCATTCAATAAAGGGTTTAATGTTGGAGACATGGTGATTGCCTTTACTTTTTCTGGTTCTCAAAGTTTCGACGTGTACAATATTGGGGTGAGGAATGCTGCGAATCCGATATGGACCTGCGTATAGAAGTTCAAATTTACTGCACTTATCTTTTATTTTGTTGGATAAACAGTGTGTACGTACTAATATCTTCTGTCCAATGTGAAAGTCTCGGCGTGTAAAAACCTGTTTTTGCTGTCTTCTCCGGCGCTCTGCGGCACGTTTGATGTTGTTCAGTGCAATGTCAATTATTTCGTGGTGTCGTAATCGACGAGATGTAGGAAATGTTACTAATTCTTTAATTTTGTTAGGTGGTTCAATATTTTTCAGTATAACAAACGGAGATAGCATAGTAGATTCATTTGGAATGGAATTAATTACATCTTGGAATGAGAATATGTGTGTGTCCCAATCAATATGTCTTTTGTGGCTGTATATTCTACACAGTTTACCAATTTCTTTCATTAATCGTTCACAGGGGTTCGAAGAAGCATGGTACCTGGATATATAGACCGGAGAAATGTTTCTAGCTCGTAACATGCGTGTCCATATAGCAGAACGAAATTGTGATCCATTGTCAGAAATTACTTTCATCACATGCCCTACATGAAATAGAAAATGTTTTACAAATGCTTTCGAAACGGTTTAGCAGTAGCTTTGCGTAACGGAGTGAAGGTAACAAATTTTGAAGTGAGTTCAACAGCGACAAAGATGTAGCAGAAACATCTGTTAGTTCTCGGAATTGGACCAAAAATGTCTACTGCGACCATATGTCTTAATTTAACAGGTACAATGGGATATAATGGAGGAATATGTGAAGTGGTGTCTGACTTAGCTTTCTGGCAAATTTTACATGACGCTAGAACTCGTCGTATACGTTTCTCCATGTTGGTAAAATGACAGTTCTCTCTCAGTATAACAAAACATTTTCTAGTTCCGTAATGTGCGTAACTTAAATGAGTATACCAGATTAATTTGTTAACCAGTTCGTCAGGAATGCATAGTAACCAATTATTGCTGTCAGGGTGGGAGCGGCGAAACAGAATGTCATTGCGTACAGTGTAATGGTTCCTAATCGTAACATTATTCTTATCTTGCCAAAGGTGTTTAATTTCTTTCCACACATTGTCTTTATTCTGCTCTTGTGCTATGTCCTGTAATGACGACGAAATAAAATTTTCAAATGCAACATGCTGAATGTACATGACGCTGAAATTTGCTTTGCAGAAGTTGGTTGCGATGTCTTGCTGATTGTTGCTGAGAGAGCGAGATAGTGCGTCTGCTACAATATTTTGTGTGCCGGGAATGTGAACTATTGTAAAATAAAATTCCTGTAAATAAAGCTTCCATCTACTTAATCTGTCGTGTGTGAATTTAGCAGAAAGTAAAAATTGTATCGCTCTATGGTCTGTGTAAACGGTGGTGTGTCTTCCATAAAGAGCGGTGGTGTGTCTTCCATAAAGAAAGTGCCGAAATCTCGTAAAAGCCCATACAACACATAACGTTTCCAGTTCTGTAACAGAATAATTTCGCTCAGCAGGTGACAGAATGCGACTTGCAAATGCGAAGTTTTTAATTACAGTTGACCCATCTTCTTCATTTTCCTGAAAAATGTGTACGCCTAAAGCGGTGTTAGAACTGTCGGTGGCAATGGAAAAATTTCTGGTAAGATCTGGGTGTGATAAAAGTGGTGCATTCAACAAAGCATGTTTCAGGTTCATGAATTCAGAATGTGCTTGCTTATCCCAGGACCAAATAGTGTTTTTACCCGTTAATAGGCATAATCTAGGTATGTCTAAAGCAGAGTGATGAATAAATTTACGAAAAAAGTTAATTAAACCCAAAAAGCTGCGTAGTTGTTTTTTCGTCGTAGGAACAGTAATGTCACGTAAAGCTTGAAGTTTTTCCGGATCAGGCGCAATGCCTTCTTCTGAAATTACGTGTCCAAGAAATTTTATAGAAGTTTTACCAAAATGCGATTTACTGAGATTAACTGTGAGTCCTTGTGCATGAAAAGTTTGCAACAGTTGTTCTAGAATCAGATTGTGTTCAGTCCAGTTAGCTTCTGCGATAAGAATGTCGTTTACGTACGTCGTAATAATGTCTTTCATGCAAACGTGTGTCGGATGGCGTCAAAATTAATAACATTTTCGTGAACAAGATTCTGCGTGTCAAAATTATGGCTTACGTTACTGGAATATGCAATCTGTGCTGTATCTGGTTAAATTCTATCGTACGTGTTATTATTTTCGGGAGGATGCTGTGGCATTTCGACTATTTGAACTGTTCTTTCTTTCTGACGTCTTACGCTATGAATGACACCTATTGTCTGGTTCATTCATGATAATATGTTGTTGCTGAAGTTCTTGCTGCTGAAAAGATCGACTGTTATTAAATGTACGCCGAAAATTATGCTCATTAATCTTATGTCTGTCATGACAGTCACTTCTACACGGCGCATTTGCGATAGGAATTGAAATACTGTGTTTTCTGTACGTAGTTATTTCTTTGCTGCCGTGCGTTACTATTTGTTGTACCTGCGACTATACGTTCACGAGGCGAAACATTAAAGTTTGGTTGACCTTGTAGACTGCATTGTTAGTTACGTATGCTATGCGGCTGACTTTCATGCTGTTGTGGTGAAAAACGTCTATTGTTACTAAAATGCGTTCGCTGTTGCTGAAAATTTTGTACATACCGATGATTAAAGTTCTTGTAGTAGTCATTTCTGGAGCGTCTAATGAAATAGTGTGACTTTCGGTATAACTTGTCTTATCGGGTTTTTTATTATACATTCTTAATACTAGGTAGAGCAATAGTTAAAGAGCTGTTTTGATAGATATAAAGGATAGTAGAAGATAAGGCAGCAGTGCAGAAACTAAAGATGAAACAGCACTACTACAGCTGGGGGCCCTATGCACGCTACGGCACATATTCATTAAAGCGTAATGAATCCCCTGAGGTCTATTACGCGTTGCGAATACATTTTAGCTTTTGTGTTATAGGCAATGGCGATGAAAATTCAAAAATAAATTTCTGTATCCATGCTAATTGTAGTTTCTGCATTACAGGTAATGCTGTTGAAAATACAAAAGCAAATTGTCGTATACGGTTCAAACCTAATTTCTGCATTACAGGTAATAGCAGTGAAAGTACAAAAATAAATTGTCGTATACGGTGCAAATCGTGTATCTGTGCTCTGTCATTATTAAATTCCTTAGATTTTCTTACAAATGCAAATTGCTTATAATCAACGTTCTCGTCACTGAATTTGAGAACACGTTCAGGTTTGTGTGAGAATCTGATTGTCTGTGTCATTTCGGATTTGAAGTTGCGCAGCTTTTCAGATTTTAAGTCGCGTGACTTTTCGGATTTTAAGTCGCGTGACTTTTCGGATTTTAAGTCGCGTGACTTTTCGGATTTTAAGTCGCGTAGTCTCTGTAAATTGCTCAAATTATACGCGCTGCGTGACTCTGACAAATGCTCGCAACGTGGCGGATTCTGTGACGTATTGGTGACTGAAATAGTTTTCAATTCTGTTACTTTAATACTTTCGTCAATTTGGTTGTTGTGTCGTTCACTTTTATTACCGACATCCGTATTCAGAGTGTGTGAAACTTCCGATGACTCTAAATTAAACTCGTCGCGTATCTCTACTGCGTTTTTAGGGCATTGTTCAGTGACTGCATTAATTTCGTCTTTATTTGATTCTGTTGTGCCTACACGTGTAATACTTAATTCTTGTGCAACAGTGCCAACTTCTTCATTACTGTTATTAGCACAAGCCTTAGTATCCTCACGTAATTGTACTTTGGTGTCGTTACACTGCACGGTAACCGCTGTAATCTGTTCACTAACTTGTTTGTTCTGTTCGTTAAGGTTGTCCATTTTCATTAGAAAAATTTCTCTGTGCGTTACTTGAATTTTCCAAACCGGGTTGTTAAGCTGGGCAGCGCTCATTACAATAGGGCTTCCCGCGTCATCAATTGTCGTCACATTAACAGAGGAGACAATTGAGTTCGTTTGTACATCAGTAAGATAAAAATCATCATGGGTGGTTGCAACGCACTGATTGTCAGTAAACGCAGGACTGTCATCATTACACTGCGTGTCACAAGTACTATCGGTGAAGTTGTTTAAGTCGGTAATTTCATTCATAATACCTCGCGATACACTATTCACAGTCTTTCGCGGCATTTTTACAGTAATCACAATTATTCACAAATGAAATAAGCACAATGCAAAAAGCAACAAACAAAAATACAACAGAGCAACGAATTGCCGATGATCTGAGGAAAGAAAGTCATAAAATTAGTAGAAGCGTTGCGCCAAATGCTAATTATATTAAGTAAATAAGAACAAATATCTGACTGCTTCTCAGAAGATTCTCAACGAAATACGATCCTGGACCGGGTGTCGCCAAGTGTAACTTCCCCGGAGAATTTTGAAAATGAAAGATTCAAATGTAAATGGACATAGAGCTAAGTGTAACCTTCCCGCAAAATCAAAGATAATTTTTAAATGTGAATATTCATTCTGCTAAGTGTAATCTCCCCGCAATTATTATTAAATATACGAATTGAATGAAAATGCAATTAGTGCCAAATGTTAGCTTTCAACAGTAATAAAAGTGAATGATAATAAAAATGTGCAAAATGTTAAGTCCCCACAAAATTAACGTTAAGATCAACGTGATAAATTTTATGTCATCAGCGCTGACCTTTGGCCCTGTGCAATAATCAACTTTCTGCCAACTGCACTACATGCTCTCGTGACTCGCTACGTACAACTGCCTCGCAACAGAACTGAACTCTCGCGCGGTCAAGGGCAGACTAGCAACGATAAATAACTCTCTGGTCAGAGATTCTGTCATGCCTCGCCATCGCTGCTACTGAATACAGACGTGTTTCATGATCTTATGTCTTCCTCATATAATCTCTTTAGATATCTTTAAAATTAAATAATTTTGTGTAGAACTACCAATATGTGCAAATGATTTGTTTTATTTAATATGTTTTGTTGCTATTATGTAAACTGCTGATCTTCACTTTCTTAGTTATTTTATTTGTAAAAGATGGTGCGGTTCCCCTCCAGAATGGAACTTAGTAGCGCCCGCAAATTGTGGTTGGCCTAGGTAGAAAAGGTGGAACAAAGAGACAGTCGGGGACGAGCTATCAAACTGTCAGTTGCTCATGTAAAGGCTGCATATTGTGCTGGTGCCAAGAGAGGCTTTCTGTGCCACTTTCCAATGCCTCGGATGGATGGATAAAGAACTGGAGCTATTCTGGAATTGATGTCTATCATCGCCACCAAGAAATGACAGATTCCAGCAGTTCTACCTGCAAATCCACCTACCAACATGCAATTGCCACCACATTGCGCAATCACTGTAATGGAACGCTATAGTAATGTACAGTGAAGGATCAGCTCATTGGATGTTTAGGCTGGCCAGAGTGGCCGTGCGGTTATAGGCGCTACAGTCTGGACTCAAGCGACCGCTACGGTCGCAGGCTAGAATCCTGCCTCGGGCATGGATGTGTGTGATGTCCTTAGGTTAGTTAGCTTTAACTAGTTCCAAGTTCTAGGCGACCGATGACCTCAGAAGTTAAGTTGCATAGTGCTCAGAGCCATTTGAACCATTTTTTTTTGTTTCCGTAACAATATTGTCTGCTATTACTAGCCATAACCTCACAGCAGAAGGCAGTTCGTATAGTGCAATTATTCTTATTCAAGTAATTATAGTATGAAGAGGCAAAGCAGTGTTACCCTTTCAGACGAATTTTGTTATGTTGACCGTGTTGTACCTAACGGAGGTGGCTTATCGGAAGTGAAAGTCAGAATTACGTTAACATTCAAACAGTAACAAATAATATTTTAGCTTACTACACTGTTTAAAGAATAAAGGAAACAGTTGCCAGCCTAATTAGGCAAGAGAATGATTAACATTCTTGTTTCAGAAAGTAGGTATGAGTAGCTTTAACGGATAAACACAACCTATATTTTGCCACACGCGAGTGCAATGAACTCTGACACCTGCATATGTAACGTTAAGTCTGGAGCTGACAGAGTTGATTATTTGCATAAATACAGCAGATAACAATACACAATATTACTTTCAGGGCTTATTCAAACTGAATGGCTTTTATAACATTATTATTAATACACACTGTAGAATCCCAAATTGGACATAGGCTTCAGAATTACTTTCCATACATTTTCCTAGCTGACATAAAATTGTAAATGTAGTTCACTGCAAAATTATGAACTGATCATGGGTTAAGTCTCTCTCAACTAAATATTATTCTATATAGAATGAAAGTTAATTGGAATTAACTAACAGGTTACTTCTCACTGTCTTTTGAATAAAGAAATTAATGTTTTCCATTAACCATTATGTAGCATGAGCACAATAGGCAAACTGTGAATCCTCTCACAATATTAATATGCACTTTTAATACACAACAGGAAGCCCATATTGTACAGAATTTGAATAGAGTAGTAAGAGTAATTGAAATTTGCTATATATAAGTAAATTTGTACATTTGAACTACTTTCAGTGAAGGGGGCCCTTAATGTTGACCACTGTAGCAGAGCATACTAAACACACTCTCAATACACAAAAGAAACAAGGAATTAGTTCTCAAATCTTACTGCAGTAGAACACAACTTGACACATCTGGAAGAAACTGATTCACCTTTTGCGATTTGCAACAAGCAGCAATGTTATCATTTACTAAGCTAAACTTTACTATCCTCAGTTTTAAGAACTTTTAATTTTGAAATTGGCAACAATATAATAATAAGTAGATTTAATAGAAAATTTATTTTTAGCAAGCGTCACGTACTTTAGCTCACACTCTTGCCACATTAACTTTCTTTCACTAAAGGGCATTCGGTAAGCACTTCAGCGTGGGAGGGACCCTAAGTGGATATGTGACTGAGGATAAATCACGGTAGGCACAAAACTTCAGTTAAAATTTACCTTGTATCTGAGTACACTAAACATCCAATGAGCTGATCCTTCATGGTACATTACTGTAGCATTCCATTACTGTGATTGCGCAATGTTGTGGTAATTGCATATTGGTAGGTGGATTTGCAGGTAGAATTGCAGGAATCTGTCATTTCTTGGTGGGGATGATAGACATCAATTCCAGAATAGCTACAGTTCTTTATCCATCCATCTGAGGCATTGGAAAGTGGCACAGAAAGTCTCTCTCGGCACCAGCACAATATGCAGCCTTTACATGAGCAACTGACAATTTGGTGGCTCGTCCCCCGTCTGACTCTTTGTTCCACATTTTCTACCTAGGCCAACCCCAATTTGTGGGTGCTATTAAGTTCCATTCTGGGGGGGAACCACACCATCTTTTACATACAAATTAATTAAGAACCCTAAGAAAAGACCAGCAGTTTACATAATAGCAACCAAACATATTAAATAAAACAGAACATTTGCATGTATTGGTTCTTCTATAGAAATTATTTAAATAAAATTATTTAATTTTAAAGATAGCTAAAGAGATTATATGAGGAAGTCATAAGGTAATTAGAGATATTATACTTCATTACAGTATTAAATAAATCCTAGACTAATTACAGAAGTTCAACGATGGGATCTTGAACAAAATTGAAGGCTAATTGAATCAACAAAAGGTATGTAGTGTCTAAGCAATGGTATTACAGTTCTGACTACAAGCGAAGTTATCTTTGTTTGTTAGTAGCATTGTCCATGCCAGTATCACTTAGTGAGAAATGAGTGTCGAGTATTGGTGAAGTTCCCCTCCCACATGAACCACGAACCTTGCCGTTGGTGGGGAGGCTTGCGTGCCTCAACGATACAGATATCCGTACAGTAGGTGCAACCACAGGGGAGGGGTATCTCTTGAGAGGCCAGACAAACTTGTGGCTCCTGAAGAGGAGCAGCAGCGTTTTCCGTAGTTTCAGGGGCAACAGTCTGGATGATTGACTGATCTGGCCCGGTAACACTAACCAAAACGGCCTCGCTGTTTTGGTACTGTGAACGCCGGAAAGCAAGGGGAAACTACAGCCGTAATTTTTCCCGAGGGCATGCAGCTTTAGTGTATGATTAAATGGTGATGGCGTCCTGTTGGGTAAAATATTCCGGAGGTAAAATAGTCCCCCATTCGGATCTCCGGGTGGGGACTATTCAAGAGGACATCGTTGTCAGGAGAAAGAAAACTGCCGTTTTACGGATCGGAGCGTGGAATGTCAGATCCCTTAATCGGGCAGGTAGGTTAGAAAATTTAAAAAGGGAAATGGATAGGTTAAAGTTAGATATAGTGGGAATTAGTGAAGTTCGGTGGCAGGAGGAACAAGACTTCTGGTCAGGTGACTACAGGGTTATCAACACAAAGTCAAATAGGGGTAATGCAGGAGTAGGTTTAATAATGAATAGGAAAATAGGAATGCAGGTAAGCTACTACAAACAGCATAGTGGACGCATTATTGTGGCCAAGATAGATACGAAGCCCACACCTACTACAGTAGTACAAGTTTATATGCCAACTAGCTCTGCAGATGATGAAGAAGTTGATGAAATGTATGATGAGATAAAAGAAATTATTCAGGTAGTGAAGGGAGATGAAAATTTAATAGTCATAGGTGACTGGAATTCGACAGTAGGAAAAGGAAGAGAAGGAAACGTAGTAGGTGAATATGGATTGGGGCTAAGAAATGAAAGAGGAAGCCGCCTGGTAGAATCTTGCACAGAGCATAACTCAATCGCAGCTAACACTTGGTTCAAGATTCATGAAAGAAGGTTATATACGTGGAAGAACCCTGGAGATACTAAAAGGTTTCAGATAGATTATATATTGGTAAGAGAGTGATTTAGAAACCAGGTTCTAAATTGTAAGACATTTCCAGGGGCAGATGTGGATTGTGACCACAATCTATTGGTTATGAACTGTAGATTAAAACTGAAGAAACTGCAAAAAATTGTGGATTTAAGGAAATGGGACCTGGATAAACTGAAAGGACCAGAAGTTGAACAGAGTTTCAGGGAGAGCATAAGGTAACAATTGACAGGAATGGGTGAATGAAATACAGTAGAAGAAGAATGGGTAGCTTTGAGGAATGAAATAGTGAAGGCAGCAGAGGATCAAGTAGGTAAAAAGACGAGGGCTAGTAGAAATCCTTGGGTATCAGAAGAGATACTGAATTTAATTTATGAAAGGAGAAAATACAAAAATGCAGCAAGTGAAGCAGGCAAAAAGGAACGCAAACGTCTCAAAAATAATATCGACAGGTAGTGCAAAATGGCTAAGCAGGTATGGCTAGAGGACAAATGTAGAGGCTTATCTCACTAGGGGTAAGATAGATATTGCCTACAGGAAAATTAAAGAGACTTTCGGAGAAAAGAGAACCAGTTGCATGAATATCAAGTTCTCAGATGGAAACCCAGTTGTAAGCAAAGAAGGCAAAGCAGAAAGGTGGAAGGAGTATATAGAGGGTCTATACAGGGGTGATGTTTTTGAGGACAATTTTATGGAAATGGAAGAGGAGGTAGATGAAGATGAAATGGGAGATATGATACTGCGTGAAGATTTTACAGAGCACTGAAAGACCTAAGTCGAAACAAGGCCCCAGGAGTAGCTAACATTCCATCAGAACTACTGACAGCTTTGGTAGAGCTAGTCCTGACAAAATTCTACCATCTGTTGAGCGTGATGTATGAGACCGGCGAAACTCCCTCAGACTTCAAGAAGAATATAATAATTCCAATCCCAAAAAAAGCAGGTGTTGACAGATGTGAAAATTACCAAACTATAAGTTTAATAAGTCACACCTGCATAATACTAACGCGAATGCTTTACAGACAAATGGAAAAACTGGTAGAAGCCGACCTCAGGGAAGATCAGTTTGGATTATGTAGAAATTTTGGAACACGTGAGGCAATACTGACCCTATGACTTATGTTAGAAGAAAGATTAAGGAAAGGCAAACCTACGTTTGTAGCATTTGTAGACTTAGAGAAAGCTTTTGACAATATTGATTGGAATACTCTCTTTCAAATTCTGATGGTGGCAGGGCTAAAATACAGGGAGCGAAAGGCTATTTACAATTTTTACAGAAACCAGATGGCAGTTATAAGAGTCGATGAACATGAAAGGGAAGCAATGGTTGGGAAGGGGATGAGACAGGGTTGTAGCCTCTCCCCGATGCTATTCAATCTGTATATTGAGCAAGTAGTAAAGGAAACGAAATAAAAGTTCGGAGTAGGTATTAAAATCCATGGTGAATGAATAAAAACTTTGAGGTTCGCCGTTGACATTGTAATTCTATCAGAGACAGCAAAGGACTTGGAAGAGCAGTTGAACGGAATGGACAGTGTTTTGAAAGGAGTGTATAAGATGAAGACCAAGAAAAGCAAAACGAGGATAATGGAATGTAATCGAATTAAGTCGGGTGATGCTGAGGGAATTAGACTAGGAAATGAGTCACTTAAAGTAGTAAAGGAGGTTTGCTATTTGGGGAGCAGAATAACTGATGATGGTCGAAGTCGAGAGGCTATAAAATGTAGAATATCAATGGCAAAGAAAGTGTTTGTGAAGAAGAGAAATTTGTTAACATAGAGTATCGATTTAAGTGTCAGGAAGTCGTTTCTGAAAGTATTTGTATGGAGTGTAGCCATGTATGGAAGTGAAACATGGACGATAAATAGTTTGGACAAGAAGAGAATAGAAGCTTTCGAAATGTGGTCCTACGGAAGAATGCTGAAGATTAGTTGGGTAGATCACATAACTAATGAGGAGGTATTGAATAGAATTGAGGAGAAGAGGAGTTTGTGACACAACTTGACTACAGGAAGGGATCGGTTGGTAGGACATCAACGGATCACCAATTTAGTACTGGACAGCAGGTCAGGTGTTGAAGTGTGGACACGTTGACGCAAACGGCTAGTAAATACCAACAGGTGTTGTCAAATTACAGAGTATACATGCAGCACGGAGGGTAAAAATCGTAGAGGGAGACCAAGATATGAATACACTAAGCAGATTCAGAAGGATGTAGGTTGCAGTAGGTACTGGGAGATGAAGACGCTTGCACAGGATAGAGTAGCATGGAGAGCTGCATCAAACCAGTCTCTGAACTGAAGACCACAACAACAACAACTATGAGATCTGGAAATTTCTACCATAACGCAGAAATGAAGATGAAGAGAATGATAATTTCAGGAATTATGGGTTTGTGAAGACTGATTTGTGAAGTATGAAGATTTTCAGCTTATGTTGTCACTGCATTCCTTACTTGATCAGGATTTAATATGTGCTTTAAACGGGGGAAGATTTAGTGGGATTTTCCTTTATTGGTTCCGATTGGCTAGTTCCTTTGCCGAGACATGATCAAGCAAAAATACGTGTTCACATAGCTTGAAGGCATTGTTGAAAGTTCACTACTACTTTATCATTTCAGTAACTAATCCACACCAGATTAATGTACTCTTTATATATGTGATTTGTGTAAGGATAATTGCAATTGTTGAAGCATTCTAAATGTTTATCTTTTTTGTATCGTATAGTAAATCCGTCAACGCCACTTCACGAATTTTATTTTCTGATTTCGCGTGTTGTCGAATTAAACTTTGCGGAACACAAAGGCTGAGACCGAAGCATGATGTGCTTAGCACAGCTGCACGGCATTGCATTGCACTGCACTGCACAAATCTTTCTTTTCTTCAGTTGATTGTGTTGGAGACTGTGTGGATATAGTGTTGGTGATTGAGGATAACTTTCTGAGAAACTTTACTTTAGCTTTTACGTCTTTTGCAAACTATTAGGAGTAATATGTTTCTAGATTGGTTGGTACCTCCAAGTATATGTCGTAACAACAAACCACTTATGGTTATTTTCCACTGGACAGCAGGTCAGGTGTTGAAGTGTGGACACGTCGACGCAAACGGCTAGTATATACCAACAGGTGTAGTCAACTTACAGAGTATACGGGCACACTTTCCTTGACCGATGTGAGTCATATAGACATGTTGTGCAGGGCGCAACTAGGACTTCGACATATGTACCGTTTCGCACGCTGGAAGGTTTTGCTTTATATTATGGTCGTGTGAAGTGGCGCAATAGGACAGACGCTCCGTTTGGATCATTCTTAACAATCAATTTCGCATTTGCTACGAAGACGTTCTCTCGCATGGCATACGCCACTGTACCGACACTTCATTTCCTTCCCTCCACGTTTCCATTTTCAGTCGAGGCCGGTGATTTTCTGTAGCAATTTATTATTTCTCTTTGCCACTAATGTAATATTCTACACGTGCTTTCTTCAATCAGTTTACAGTATTTCATTTGTTATTTCCTTTTTTTACGTTATTTCCCTCTTCCTATGGATACAGAATTTATTACCTTATATGTGATATATGAAGTCTTTACGGGTTGTCAGCCGAGTAGCATCGTCGTATCGGCTGACAACCCGTGAAGACCTCATATATGAAATTCGCCGAGAAAGCCTGCACTCGCGTACAACCTTATATGTGAGTTTCTGTGCCGTCGTTGCTCCATGTACTACGACCTCTTTTGGGTGTTACGTGACTCTTACCTGGACCTCTTTCCACTGCAGCTAGTTCTGCATATACTGCACCAAGTTATTAAACTAGGTTGCGGAATACATGAAAAGCGATCATTCCGACGTACTGTAATTCAGTTAGTCTATAAGCTGTTAAGCTTTAAGAACAGTTATTCTTAATGTAAGACAATCAACAATACACTTCTTGAAAAATACACTGTTAGTTACCAGTTTCAGAGTCATCTGCAGTAATGGAACAGAGCCGTTCCGGTACATTGATTTACGTGGTGTCGTGTGCGTGTTTCATCGAGGTAGAGTAAACAACATGGCAACAGAGAAATCTGTTGCTATCTAAACGCTCAGAATGTGATCTTGTAATTACAGACTCTCTCTTCAGCCAACAAGACATGTTTAAAATGCATACTGGCAATGCCCGAGATTGAAGCCTTGGCTTGTGATAGATATTGAGGTTCTCCCTGTCGATGAACGGCACTATGTACCCATCACAACAGCTTTGCTAATGCTGTCTCAAATTCTGGAATGGAGTCAGATACAAAGATTATCAGGTGTATGAAGCGCATAAAATCTGATTAATATAGGATTCTATACCACTGTCACAAAGAAGAGAGTGTATCACTTGTAACTTGTGCAAAAACGTAATGTGTGTCATGTTCTTTAATAAAACTCCGAACTATGTTAATAATCTATACAGCCTGATATTTTACTTATTATGATGCACTGAAGATTGTTCATCAAGAACAACTGTGTTTCCACAAATACTCTTGCCAGCACTCTATAGCTTCTTTCGGTGCATCTTCCACACCTGCATCTTCATCATAATTATTTTTTGATATACGTATTGTCACCGTTAAAAGAAAGTCAGAATTCATGAGATAAAGTCTATTGTATCATGATCTTCAACGAAATGAAATGATCGTAGACTGTAAGAAGTGTACTTGTACATATAAATGGAATTGTTATTGACGTCTCATGTATTTGTCTAATTATAATCATCGTTTTTGAGATCTATTATAAATGTTAAAGAAAAAAGTACAAAAATCATGAGAAAATGCAAATGAGCATTGTATGTAGTCACATACAGAAAAAAATACACGTACAGTTATCACTCACAGCCCGGTGCACTTAGATTGTCTGGATGCAGATACACAATTAGTTGTTGTTAAATAAGAAACACTAAAATAATGAGATGTATTTTAATCATGACCTTAATTTGAGTGTACTAAGCATGAACCGTGTAGATGTAGGAAAGATGTACGTACAGGTATCACTCACAGCAATCACCCTCATACAATGTTCACGTGAACTTAACAAGATTCACTCATTTTACTGCTTAAACTATCTGTCTGGTATATGTATGGAAGATGGATTTTTATATATTGATATATACCCATCATTCTTGTCAGAGACATATAGAAGTTGTCCTAGGTATTACCTGTATTATTTTGTAACACATTTAACGGATTCTGCGCTATAAAGAGTGTAGACGCTTCTGCTGCCAAAAGAATGCCGGTGGTGCTTTTCTAGACAGCATATGAGTATTTTAACGTGGACCGGTACAGATTCTTTTTGTGGGAAGGAAGAGAGACATAATTCTTTCCCAAGCTTGAGTCCGACTCTTAAATTTGATCTGAAGTTAGCTAAATGCCATTTTAAAATTTTCAGCAGCCTTCGTAAGTGAGAAACTTTCAGCAACTAGCTACAGAGGTTCAGTAACAAATTTTTCTATACATCTTCAAGATACACGTAGTTAGAACAAATTCGAGCAAAGATAGTAAAATTAATTGTCAAAAAGCGGCTAAAAGTAGGAGTAGGTGGCTTAATGTGATCCAGCCTCTGCCAATCATCATGATCAGAATATCAGACGATCAGAGTCTCCTGTACCGGCACTGGAATCTGCATAACGCTGGACACTTCAGTTGGGTCTGCAGTAAGAGTAAAGGGCAGTAATGGTCAGCTGACATATCGATTGGTTACCAGCTGCCACCCCTCAATCTTTTACTGTAGTAGAAAACTTTTGTCATCTCCTGCTGATAATGATAAGAAGATTTGTCATAAGCAAAGCTAAAACCATGATGTTAACGTATGCAACAACACCTCATTCCCGAACATATTTATAAATGTATAGTGTTCAAGTGATTTTCGCCATTCCCACTACAGTGTCGGACAATTCGATAGTGCAAAACAATGTGATTGAACATCTCTGACACTGTAAAACATGTAGATGTTTAGTGCAGTCGTCAACCCATAAATGGAGCTTGACAACTTCCAGTTGCTTTTACAGTGTGACATCGATCATTACAATATTTCTGAAATGTCATGCACATCTCGCACCGTAAAGATTCATTTAGCGGCAATACCAGTTGATGAATGGAACACAGCACAAATATTTTTTTATGTATGTAAACTGAAGTCGTGGGTGAAATTTTGCACATAGGCCGGGAGTCAAGCCAGGGCTACTGCTTACTAGTTAGGTGTGTTAGAGACTATGCGACCTTGCCACAGCGGTTCACACAACTGCACAGATTACCCTGCACATCTCCCTCCTTGATCCAAATTCTCACTTTAAAAGCGGGTTGTGGTGGCACTGAGAATTTGGATCGAGGAGGGGACGTGCCAGGATAATTCATGCAGTTGTGTGAACTGCTGTGCCAACGTGATTTAGTGCCTAAAGCACCTTCCTAGCAAGCAGGGGACCCAGGTTCGATTCCCAGCCTTGGTACTTATATTCACTCTCCACTTCAGTCTACATACATAAAAATGATATCTGTATAAAACCAGTAAAGTATCTGAAATTTTATCATGTCATTTGTATGTAGCACAAAGAAACAGATATTGCCCAATCTCATACACATGCATCTCACTTGTTTCACTTAGCGTGTCATGTTGCCGCATTCAGACTTCACAATACATTTTATTCCGTTTCATTTCTAGTCTTTTGCAGCTTCAAACGAAACAAATAAGTCGATGACCCTCTCCCTAAACGAACTGCACTGCGCTTCAGAAATCATCTCATACATACTTCTGTAAATCGTGGTCGTAAAATCAAAGGTATGCCATGTATTCCGTGATGTGGTCGCCATAGATGAGATTACATAATGCACATTTTGTGCTTTCTCTATCTGTTATTCCGGACACCAGGAGTGGTATCAGACAACTGTGGAATACTTATGCTTCATTAACAAAGATTACACAAAATCTAAGATTTAAAGTAATTTTTCGTCTGACAATTACGATCCATGCCGTTGGACGTTTTAATAATGCTACTTTATTCATCGTAAAACGTATTTGCTATTAGAATGCCTATGATACTACTGATGCTCGACAAAACTATGCTTGATGTTTTTATATCCATTTTGGGAATTTCGCGTGTTATATAGCTCACGCTTACCGCTAGTTTATGTGACTTGTCTCATAGATATATGACGTACATGCCGATTCCTTGGAAACCATTGTCAAGTCTGAAATTCCTGCCTAAGAGCTCTGCTTGTTGGAAGAAGGTACAACTTGACAGGGCCTTTCTCAGAGGAAACATACTTATTTTTGAGGTGGCTAAGTATGACACGCCTGGAGATCGCAGCAATGTGTTTTCGCAGACGTCAAAAACTGCTGACTCAGAAGAGAAATTAGGTAATGAAAGCAGGAGCAACATATCATGGCGAATTGTAGATTCCGAGCCGTATTTGCCATTATTCAACACTTTATTGTCCTTGAAGCATGTGCGCAACTCTAATATATATGGTGTCTCTCACAGAAACCACATTTTCTTATGTTGGATAGTACGGCCAAGCGGCTGACGTCAGAGAATTGGATGTGATCTCGAACAATAAACTCTCCTAAATCAGCAACCAGTGTGATGCTTCTCGATACTGCCAACGGCGGACTCCTACTTGCATGTTGTTCTTGTTGTGGCCATCAGTAAGAAGAATGGTTTGATCCAGCTCTACATGCTACTCTATTCTGTGCAAGCTTCTTCATCTCTGAGCAACTACAGCCACCTACATCCTGAATCTGCTTACTATATTCATCTCTTGCTCTCCCTCTACGATTTTTATCCCCACACTTCTCCCCTAATACTAAACCGGTACTCCTTTCATACCTGAGAATGAGTCCTATCAACTGAACACTTCTTTCAGTAAGGTTGAGCATCTAATTTGTCCTACCTGATTCTGTTCAGTACCTTCTCATTAGTTATGTGGTTTACCCACACAATCTTCCGAATTCTTCTGTAGCAGCATATTTCATAAGTTTCTGTTCTCTTCGTGTCTAAACTGTTTATCGTCCATGTTTCACTTCCATACATGGCTACACACCATACAAATGCTTTCAGAAACTATCAAATCTGTATTCAAAGTTACCAAATGTGTTTTCTTCTGAAACGCTTTTGCTGCCATTGGCAGCTTGCGCTATTCTACTTCTATCATTATCAGTTGTTTTGCTTCCCCAAACAGCAAAACTCATCTACTATTTTAAGTCTCTCGTTTCGTAATATAATACTCTCAGCATCACCTCATTTAATTCGACTACGCTCCATTATCCTCGTTTCAGTTTTGTTGCAGTTCATCCTATAACCACCTTTCAAGACACTGTCCCTTCTGTTCAACTGATCTTCGAAGTAGTTTTCTGTCTCTGACAGAATTACAATGTCAGCGGCAAAGTTCAAAGTTTTTGTTTCTTCTCTCTGAACTTTAAGCCTTCCTCCAAATTTTTCCTTGTTTTCGTTTACTGCTTGCTCAGTGTACAAACCGAATAACATCTGGGTAGGCTACAACACCATCTCACTCCCTTCTCAGCCACTGTTTACCTTTCATGCCCCGCGACTCTAACAACTGCCATCTGGTTCATGAAGAAGTTGTAAATAGTCTTCCGCTCTCTGGAATTTGTCCCTGTTGCTCTCAGAATTCCAAGGAGAGTCTTCCAGTCAACATTGTCAAAAGCATTCTCTAAGTCAACAAATACTATAGCCGTAGATTTTTCTGTCTTCGTTAACCTATCTTTAACCTAAGATAACTAGTAATGTCAGTATTTTTCCGAAATCCAAACTGATCATCCTGGAGGTCGGCTTCACAATTTTTTCTATTCCTAGATAAGGAATTCATGTTAGTATTTTGCAACCATGACCCCTTAAACTTATTGTTCGATAATATTCGCTCCTAACGCCACCTTCGTTCTTTGGAATTATAATTACTACATTCTTCTTGAAGTTTGAAGGTATTTCATCTGTATAATACACCTTAAGCACCAGATACAAGGGTTTCCTCATGGCTGGCTGTTCAAGACTATCAGAAGGTCGGATGGAATATCGTCTAGTCCTGGGGCCTTGATTCGAGTTAGGTCTTTCGGTGCTCTGTCTAATTCTTCTAGCTGAATCATGTTTTGTCTCTTCTTTTTTACATCCTCTTCAGTTTATATAATACTGCCTGCAAATATATGTCCCTTGTACAGATTCTCTATACACTCCTTCCAGTATTCCGTTTTCCCTTCTTTGATTGGGACCGGTTTTGCATTTGGGCTCTTGATATTCATACAGCTGCTTCACTTTTCCCCAGAACCTCGTTCAATTTTCCTGTAAGCGGTATGAAATTCTTCCCCTCGTGGTATATGCTCCTATACCCGTACATATGTTCTCTATCAATTCGTGCTTACCCACTATGCAGTCCGAAAATCCTGTTTGGCGGTCTGCATAGATGTCTGCCTATGACACCTTACTATTCTCTTCAACTGTCGGCGATCTCTGTCAGTCAACAGACGAGATCGGCCTGTACGTTTTTGTGCTGTGAGCGTCCCTTCGCGTTTCCACTTCACTCTCACATCGGAAACAGTGGACCTCTGCATATTTAGGAGAGTGGAAATCTTGCGTACAGACGTATGTCACAGGTGACACCCAATCACCTGACCACGTTCGAAGGCCGTGAGATCTGAGGAGCCTCTCATTTTGCTCTCTCACGATGTCTAATGACTACTGAGGTCTCTGATATGGAGTGCCTGGTAGTAGGTGGCAGCACAATACACTTAATATGAAAAACTTATGTTGTTGGGGGTGTCCGGATAGTTTTGATCATATAGTGTATTTATTCTTTACGTCAGTTATATTCAACATTTCTTGTGTTATCCAAGTATTTCTACAAGGTATTGTTTCCTTACCTACTTTATCCTCTGCTGCCTTCACTATTTCATCTCTTAAAGCGACCAACTCGCTTTCTACGGTATTCCTATCTCCTGTTCTTGTCAGTCGTTGTCCAAATGGCTCTCAACAGCCTCCGCTTCTTGCCAACTCCTTACTTTTCTAACATTTAGCAATTTATTTAATTTTAATATACAGTCCATAACCAATAAATTGTGGTCAGAATCCATTTCTGCCCAGGGAAAGTCTTACAGCTTAAAATCTGGTTCCGAAATATGTGTCTTACCATTGTGTAATCAGTCTGAAAAGTTCTGGTGTCTCCAGACCTTTTTCACGTGTACAACCGTCCCTTAGGTTTTTAAGCCACGCTTTAGCGATGATTAATTTATGGTCTGCGCCAAATTCGGCTTCCTACTTCATTCCTTTCCTTCGAATTCCCATCCCCGATTACAATTAAATTTTCGTCTCTCTTAACTATATGAATAATTTATTTTATCTCGTCAACATCTATTCAGTCGCTTCATCATCTGAGGAGCTACCAATCATAAAGACTTGTACTAGTATGGTGGGTGTGGGTTTCGTGTGTACCTTGGCTACGATAAGGCTTTCACTACAGTGTTCTTAGTTTCTTACCCCATTCCTATTTTCTTATTCATTATTAAACCTACTCCAACATTACCCCCATTTCCTGTAATACTTATGACCCTGTATTCATCCGGCCGGCAGTTCTATTAGTCCCACCAGCGAACTTCACTTATTCCCACTATATCTAACTACAGCCTCTCCATTTCTGGTTTTAAATTTTCTACCCTACTGGCCCGATTAGGGGATCTAACATTCCACGCTTCTGTCTGGTGACCACATCCTCCTGATTAGTCCTCACCCGAACATTGGATTGGACGCCTATTTTACCTTCGGAATATTTTATCCAACAGGACGCATTCAACGTTTAACCCTAGAGTAGAGTTGCTTCCCTGGGAAAAAATTAATGCTGTAGTTTGGATCAGCTTTCAGACATACACAGTACCAGTACAGCAAAATTGTTTTTGGTTGATGTTACGAAGACACATTAGTCAGTCATCCTGACCATTGTCCCTGTATCTACTGAAAAGGCTGCCTCCCCTCTTGAGGAACCATACGTTCGTCTGGCCTCTTAACAGATACTCCACCGATGTGGTGTCACCTACCCATGAACCACAGACTCTGCCGTTGGTGCCGTGGCCTACCTGCACATGTAGTTAATAAATCCGAGCACATATTGGACACGTGGGCACAAAATAGTGCGTCAAGGAACATAATAAAACATAGTGAGGTCTGGATGGTACGGTGAAGTCACATTCAAAGATTGGTTCGAGCACTTTAAGAGAAAAAAAAAAAAAAAGAACGAGAAAGAGTTACAGCAGTGCTGGGTGACAATCTGTCTTCCAATTTATTATTATCAGAGGTGGTGGGTGGTGAAATAGTGTTAGGTGCATGAAATTGAACTCATCTGTCTCCCTCCTAATGCCACACATTTGCTACAACCTCTAGCCGTGGACTTTTATAGACGTCTTAAAATTGCATGGAAATCCGTATCGACAAAATAGCCCCAGAAAGCAGGCAGAAGACCGATTTAAGTTCCAAAAGGACACTTTCTTCGCTCTTACTGCTGTGTTGATAGATATCTAAAAGTGTGGATTCTCGGCCTGCGGAATTTCTCCATTCGACGAACAAAAACTCCTTTATGAAATACCATTATCAAGATAGTTTGGCAGAGTCTCCAGAACTTCTGTACACACCAGCACTGAAGGGAGAAGCAGTGATAGAAGGTCTACAGGGCATGAGATGCGAAAAATGACCAACTGCCAAATAAACCGATATAAAAATAAAATATTGGCTAGAAAAAGAGTTCATAGTACCAGGGCTAATGACAGAACATTTCAGCCAAATAAATAAATCCCTCATCCTGTGTCGTTTAGGAAATAAAGTAAAAGAGACGTCACGAAAATGAACACGAAAAGAAGACAGTCAACGTCCCAGGATTCCACTAATAGTAATGAACGGATTGAAGAGGACGGTAACAATGGATGAGTCTAAATTAGGAATGGACTTTTAGTGAAGTTTCCAACTAAAAAAAAAAAAGAGCTATTGCATTCGTTCACACTGAGGAACCGCAGAATCACTTTAAGTTCATTTAATTAGAAACTGTGGCGGATTCTGGTTCAAACATCAAGAGGCACAGGATGTGAATCTTGTCAATAGATCGAATAGAAAGAATACTAAGTGCTCCCGTTTCTATGATAAAAGGGGAGTTTTAAAATTTGCTGTAAATTTCCAGTACGCACTTAACAAAATGTATTAAAGTCCTGATTTTCGATCCTAAAATCCTTTTTAAAAGAGTAATAAATAATGACATACAAATGAATAACGCAGTAATCCACAGCGGACACTGATATCAGTTGCAATGTGTAGGAATGTTCATTTATGTGTAGCTTTGATACGGTCATAGACTTAACAACGAGTACTGGCTTAAGTCGGTTTGCGCTTAAAACGTATTTCGTCATTGAGTGTGGACGTTAATAAACAGAAAATAGCAGGAAAACGTCCCTAAGTAGTGAGCTACAAGATGATATTTTCAGTGAAATTCAAATCGCTTTGTCTGTGAAGTAGCTTGAAAAACACGAAATAAGTGGTCGCATCTAGACCGGTTGATAATGTGCTTATTGAAACAATAGTGCTCGGATCGTAAGCGCGAGAAGACTTATGAGACGTTTCAGTTGTTTTCATATAATTCTTACACCAGTAAGAAAGGCTACCATTTTAAACGTCTCTTTCCGGGCTTCGGAAGTTCAAATGAGAACCCCTAGAGGGAAGGCGACATTCATTTCACGGAACGATACCGACAAAATTTAGAGGACCACAATTTGTAGGTGACTGTAGGGCGATCCTGCACCTCTCAACGTTCATTTCACTTAAGGAGCACGAACGTAAGAGAAATTAGGGCTCATAGCGATGCATATGGATAGTCATTTTTCCCTCGCTCTATTTGCGAATGGAACAGAAAGAAAAATAACCAGTAACGGTACGACTTACCCAACGCTAACTACAGCACGGTGGCTTGCGGAGTATGTGTGTGGAATGTGGAAATCCATAATTAAAATCTTATCATTATGAGTTGCTTACGTAACAAAAACTATTTATGGTTTAGTTTCTCTCCACACCATAATGTACACTTATCTAGAACAGGATGCCGAGCTAAGGGTTTTTGAATAATGTTTGCAGTTTTCGTATAATATACGCTACGTGGTGAGAACTTCAACACCATAAAAATGCTCTGGGAGAGATATTACTGATCTGTGATACGATAATATCAAAATTGATTCTTTTATTGTTGTTAACGGTATTAGAAGGCCTATTGGCTCTCAACTCTTTATTATTAACAGTAAAAGCACAAATCTTTCTCGGTTTTTGGCATAAAGGTCGTAATAGCGCCTCCGGTTGTACACAGTGAGGTTCCCTTATGTATGAATGAAATCTGTTTCCTTAGCTAGGATGCTGAAAGTGCTCCCGTCCGTATGAATGAAGTCCAACGAGGCTTCCGGTGGAAACACGGTGTAACGGTAGCCGCATAAGTAGATTCTGATTTCCTTTTCTTTCTGATATTAGGCCTTTTACTTGCAGCCTCCGACATGAGGCAGCTTTAGAGTCCGTTCAAGCAATATTATTTGGTAAAACAATTGCCCATAAAAACTGAAGAGTCATTTAGAACGTAGCGCCATTGAGCTACATTTTGTTTAGCTAAATTTTGCGTTGAGATCTACACGATTTACATAGAAGTAAAACAGGGACATTCGTTTCCTAGACGCCAAGGTAATAAAGTAAACACTGGTACGTCTTCAAGGGAATCTTGAATTTCAAATAGAAGCTGAAGTAATGGATAATAATGAAAATGTTGCAGTACTAAAGCATTACGTAAGTCCGACCATCTAATAAGCGAACTAAGCATATTATTTGCATTTTTGGGGCTTCTGTGTTCACTGAGAAACTCCATCGGAACGTTTTGTCAAAGGAAATACCACTGTGTACCTGTAAACTTAAAAGTCAAATCAGTACTCATACTTAAGAGCGAGTGTATGTTAAGTGGTACCTATCATAAATAACTACCGAATCATAAATCTCAGAGATGTCTCATTAACTTGCCTCTATAGTCCGGGTCACTGTCGCGTTTCGATTTCAGCTTGAGGACATAGAACAGCATATTGTACCCACTTTAGTTTCAGGCTTCTGTTCGTGCCCAATAGATTATGACCAGAGACCACATCTCTCCGAGAAAATGTTTGTGCATTAAATTGTGATTGCCATATGTTTGTCGTTGCCAACGGTCTTGCCGCAGTGGTAACACCGGTTCCCGTCAGATCACCGAAGTTAAGCGCTGTCGGGCACTGTTAAGTGCTGTTGGCAAGCAGGCTGCACTCAGACCTTGTTAGGCCAGTTCAGAAGCTACTTGATTAAGAAGTAGCGGCATCGGTCACTGAACTCGGTGACGCCTAAGGGATAAGAAGGACACGGCGGCCGGTCGGTACCGTTGGGACTTCACGGCCAGTTCTGAGGGTGTTTGTTTGTCTGCATATCTTAGCCGTTACCTTACTAAACCTATCTGAAATCTTTCTGTGCCTCCCTACTTCTTCCACGTATACCAAACCCATTCATAACTCCATGACATTGCCACAGATTTAGTTCTGCTGTGTGCAACGCTCTTACCGGCGATCTCTATTTTCACTCATTTCCTTCAAATCGGTTTTTCTTCTATGATATTTCATTCTCTTCCTTTTCCTACTATCGGATTCTAGTCTTTCATGAGAACCGAATACTTCCTTTCGTCTCATTGCTCTTTTCTGACATCTTTTTGTCACCTGTCAAGCCAGTAGGCATATAAAGTAGTACCACTGCTGTGGGGGCTCGCCCTGTACCTCTCCTGGCCACGAGAATGTCACAGTGGCTGCAGCGCAAGCTTATCCCCATCCCCAATTTGTAATTCATTATTAGTCCTTCTCCATTCCCCTATTGACTTCTCTGTTGACAGCCTTGTAGTCACTTCACGGGAAGTCATTCTGTTTCTCCATCGTACTTCACTAATTCTCACTGTGTACTATTTTAAACTTTGCACTTGCGTTTCGGTTTTCTCTAACACACCTACCCGATCAATGCATCTACCATCCCGAGCTGCGATCCGTTGGATTACCATTTAGTTTTTCTAGATGAAGACATCGTTCTGGCAAGGGAACATCCCCATCGCAACCCCCTCAGATTTAGTTATAAGTTGGCACAGTGGATAGGTCTTGAAAAACTGAACACAGATCAATCCAGAAAACAGGAAGAAGTTGTGTGGAACTATGAAAAAAATTAGTAAAATATACAAACTGCGTAGTCCATGTCCAATATAGGCAACATCAAGGAGAACGTTAGCTTAGGAGCACCGTGGTCGCGTGGTTAGCGTGAATAGCTGCTGAAAATTTTACTTTCTTTATTTTCCCAAAGTTATGATCTGTCCGTTCGTTCATTGACGTCTTTGTTCACTGCAATAAGTTTAGTGTCTGTGTTTTGCGACCGCACCGCAAAACCGTGCGATTAGTAGACGAAAGGACGTGCCTCTCCAATGGGAACCGAGAACATTTGATCGCAAGGTCATAGGTCAACCGATTCCTCCACAGGAAAACACGTCTGATATATTCTATACGACACTGGTGACGGCATGTGCGTCACATGACAGGAATATGTTGTCGACCCACCTAACTTGTACACTTAGCGAATGGGTAAAAAGATTCTTCTACCTTGCCCGATTTAGGTTTTCTTGTGGATGTGATAATCACTCCCAAAAAAGTGATGAAAACATAAGAGTTTGTCACATAAACGGAAAATAAAAAATTAAACTTTTCACTCGAGGTAAGACATGAACCTAGGACCTCTTGTTCCGTAGCTGCTCTCGCTAACCACGGGACCACGGCGCACCTTCACTCCCAGTCTCCTTGATGTTGCTTATCTTCGCATGGACTACTCAGTTTGTATATTTTAGTAATTTTTTTCATAGTTCCACACAACTTCTTCCTGTTTTCTCGATTGATCTGTGTTTAGTTTTTCAAGGCCTATCCACTGTGCCAACTTATAACTAAATCTGAGGGGAGTGCGATGGGGAGGTTCCCTTGTGGGTAGTGGCCATCAGGAGATCAGAAAGAAATTTCGCGTTTTGTCTTAGGCCCAGCTGTGGGAAAAGCCGTCCATAGTGTGTTTCTACGCCTAAGCACGGAGAAAGAGGATATCGTTTAAAATCTGAAGAGTTTTTAACGGTTGGTGCCATTTTTAGTAAATTTATAACTTCTCTCGAAACGATCGCAGCCAGAACCTGTTCCCTGGTTTCGGTTCTTCAGTAATTTAGAAGTAATTAAAACAGTGTATCTTCTATTTCGGAAATTTTTTATAGCGTTAAACGGCAAAAAGATTCCTGATACTGTAATCAGATTAGAGGATTTTTGAGACTACTTTCTCTGTGTGGAGGGTAGGGCGGGTGCACATGCGCTCGTCTCGACACGTGGCGTTATAGTGACAAGCTTGCGATTATTGCCCATATATTTTTATAATCTGTATCCTACGTTCAGTATATCTGAAAAATGACGATAAGTTTTCCCTTTTGTATGTAATTTAATATAATGGATCAGAGATGACAAACAGCAAGTGCATGGTACACATCACCCCAATATAGGTGATTAATATTCAGAGTAGAGTGGAAGTGTGTGCTAGTGGTGTCCTGGGGCATTAGTTAAACCTTCGACATTGTTCTGATAAAACAGATTTCTTTCTTCTGGCCAGCACTGAAATCAAAGTTGTCAGTCAGAATTTCAGATTTTTTCGTAAATGCTCTGGAAATGTAACACAAAGAGGGAGGGATTATTAGGATTACATGTTACAGAATGTATTAATGCAGAATGGTTTGCTAAATTAGTCTGAAGGTCTTACATAATATGTGGTTTGAAGCGACACCTTAATAATAGGAACCAGTGACGACTAGCAGAATCCTGAGTCAAGGATCAGTCATTCTAGCTGTACTAACGCCGTACTAGCCACATACGAGAGCGGTTCAAAGACGTCTTCGATAAACCTCCTTAAATATTCAAATCTGATGATCTAGCTGAAAACTGACTGCGGATTTTCTTTGGACACTCTTATTTAAGCAGTCACAAACAATACTGTACGAAACACTTTTAACGAGGATGACTATCATCGCAGACTACCGACGTGGATTATATCAGAAGTGACAATTCACGTCATTCGTTATAATACAGTGTTTTAACAAATGAAACAAATAGTTCGTCTGCCGTAAATAATTATTGCAAAACAGGAATGTTAGAAAACCGTACCTGGTTCGCTGGGAGCACTATGGGACTCAACATCTTAGGTCATAAGTCCCCTAGAACTTAGAACTACTTAAACCTAACTAACCTAAGGACATCACACATACCCATGCCCGAGGCAGGATACGAACCTGCGACCGTAGCAGCCCCGCGGTTCCGGACTGCAGCGCCAGAACCGCACGGCCACCGCGGCCGGCGTACCTGGTAGTTGAAGTCGTTAATAACACTGACAGAATTGCTAAGGATATTTTGTGCTATATTGCATAAAATAGCCAGATAGGTGAGGAAAGTACTGCAACATTATACTATCACTGATAATTAACATTTTTGCAATAAATATACCTAAATTATTAAGGTTTGTAATTCTTATATATCTGTTATCACAAACTACGAGCAGTTGTGCGACCACTACTATTGCGTGAATGGGTCTTCTTGTCAGCTACATTTCTTGAAAATATATCTTAAATTTAAGTGTTTTCGAAAGCGCTGCTGGAATATATTGTCGGGCAACAGTTCACATTTAAAGTCAGTGTATCCTTGATCGTCACCTGTGAATGATTTAATTGTTCCTCGTGTTTTGTTGCTATTTCATTGGGGTGACTAAATTTATAAGTCCGTTTATGCCTTTAGCTGATACTGCTACTGTCTGATTTGGATACTCCATCCCACAACCAATCCGATTTCATTATTAGAAGTAGCGGGCTTTTAAAACGGTAGGGCTGATATTAGTGTGCATCAATGCTCTGCGTGATAGTTTTATTTTGATACACTAGTTGTAAAGACAGCGACCAGGGGGCCTCCTTCAGTAATCGCTGTTATGTGCAATATTTTTTTAATTGCTCTTTATTTTGAGCAGACTATGAACACGCCAGTGTTGGCAAGCATCTTACAGTATTCCATTTCAATTACATGCGTTCAAAAAGAACCATTCCGTGACCAAAAAACAGTCTTACAATGTGATATATACATATTTAATAGGAAAAATTAAGTATGCACATTCATTTACATACATTCAGACTCACAATTAATTCATGTGGTACTCTGATAATATTGTAGTTGCATACTTACAGCATAGTGGACAATATCTCTCATCTAATCACTATGCAAAAAAACAGCAAAACTTGCGAATAAAGTAGATATTTATTCATTCGGTGACCGGTTTCGCGTTAATAATCATTTTCAAACCAACCAGACCTGCAGAGTTAAATATAAGCCCATCAACTGTTATTTTGGACGTACATTTGACTTTGCAGGCCTTGGTTGTTCGAAAATGGGTATTAATCCGAAACTGGTTACCTAATGAGTAAATTCCAGTCTGACAGTATTTTTACATAATAATGTTGCAATGTGTATACTGCATGAATCAAAATGCCAAGCAGGCAATTTGATGTAATTTTGGTCTTTAACTAAACGCAGACGAAAGTTTTGGGCTTTCACATCATGCCGTTCAGATATTTAAGAGAGGGTGAAATGTAAATTTTGACGTGTTCACATGAACAAAAAGGTTGTCTCTAAATGTAGTTCAGTGTTTGACGGTATGTTTTAGTGCACACTTTCAAGAATTTAAAAGAAGCAATATGAACAACACCAATTTAAAAAATGCTGTTGTTTTCTTTACAAAAAAATGGTTCAAATGGCTCCGAGCACTATGGGACTTAACATCTATGGTCATCAGTCCCCTAGAACTTAGAACTACTTAAACCTAACTAACCTAAGGACATCACACAACACCCAGCCATCACGAGGCAGAGAAAATCCCTGACCCCGCCGGGAATCGAACCCGGGAACCCGGGCGTGGGAAGCGAGAACGCTACCGCACGACCACGAGATGCGGGCCCATTACACTGTGAATGTTCATTTCATGAGTTCTGTTAACGCGAGTTGGGCAAGATCTACACTGATGTCCAAAATTCAAGTAAAAAAAGGAAATTTTGCAACGTTCCGTTTATTTTGCTACAAAACAATATAAGTGGGTGATAGTAAAGTAAAAACAATGTAGAAAACACAGAAAGCAAACGACTGCAACATGCATAACTGTAGAAAAAAATTACTGCGTTGTTTTCCCAACGAAACGGAATTTCATACACATTCCTACAAGTGGTTAACTTGCTCAGTCTGGGGTGTTATAAGCTCTGGCAGAAATACAGGCATGACAACGACGGGGCGTGCAGTGAATGAAGTCGTCAGTCTCACGTTAAGGCAATAACGCCCATTCCTCCTGCAGAACTGCTCGCAGTCTTGGTGAGTGCCTGGTGGATGCCGACGTGATGCAAGCCGTCTACCTTGTGCGCCTCAGGCATGCCGTACAGGGTTCAAATCGGGAGAGCGAGCAAGCCACGAAATGCGTACAATATCTTCCGTTCCAAGAAATCATCAGCCATCCATGCTCTGAGGTAGATCATTATCGTCCATGAGTACGACGTCTGGGCCCACAGCACCACCCAACAACCGCATATGATGTCCCAAGATCTTGTCTCGGTATCTGATAGCTGTTAAACCTTGCCGATTCGCCCGTAAAACTTTATGAAGGGAGGTTCGAGTGGTAAACATTGTTGATCCTTCTCGATAATTGATCTGTTTACAGAATGTATGGGTCCCGAAATCGTGTTCCAAGTTCCCTACATATGCTATTCCATCGAGAATCACTCTCCAGATTAATTCGGAATTCATCCGTGAAAACAATATTGGCCAACTTTTCGACCGTCCGTCGGGCGTATTGATCATTCCTGAACTCCTGACGTTCCCTTCTGTGAAGTCGCGTCAGAGGTACACATATAGAATCTCTCCGACAACAAAGGCCACTCTGCCGAAGCATTCTGCACACCGGTTGTTTTGACAAAACACATCCAGTGGAAGCTACGAGCTTACATTCAGTTGTCTGCAGTATTAAGGCGGTAATATCGTGCCCTTAAAGGCAAATAAGTCACACGTGTCTGTCCCGCTCTGGCCTTCGGGATGCAGTTTCAGCCCCTATAACTGTAACTACATCGGAAAAACAACAGAACGATTCACATTAAGCCATCGGGCCACGTCATTTGGAAACTGTCCTGCTTCCTTTCTTTCTATGGCTCTTCACCGAAGAGAGTCTGGGAGGCATCTTCTCTGTGCCATACTGCACCGTCGGTGACTGCGTACACACGGATTGTGGGGCTACTCGGCCAACATTACCGCATTTCGTAGGTGTCCTGGAGTCATCGATGACATGACTGCTCGTTGAAAGTAATCCCATCTTCCGTAAAGGGCATGATCGTACGGACATATGGCTGACGGTTTGTATGATTGTATTGTGAATTACACACTGGACTGGGTAATGGCGATTTGTTGCTTCAATTTTGGACGTCAGTGTGGATCAATATTTATTCACAGTATACTTTACTTTTATTTGAACACTTTTATTCGAAAATGGAACAGAATAATGGCTCATATATATTACATTTCCTTACGCTCACCTCCTTCCAGGTAGGATTGCCACGTCATCGCTGTTACATCCAAGGGAAGGGAGACGACAACGGCAGCTGACTAGATGCAGAGGTGGCGAAGATTTCTCAGATACGCCACAGAGATATAAGATGTACAGGAAGGGATGCGAAATACAGGCAGCGGAGGTGGAGCTCCCACCATCGCGCAGAAAACACGCCACACTGCATATCCAAACAGCCGCAGTCCACTTCCAATAGTTATGAACATCCACAGCTGCAGACATTTTACTACTACTGTACTGCCTTTCCAGCCGTGCTGGAATACACGAGTCGCGCCGGGCTACGCTGTCAAAGTTCACAAGCAGCAGTCATTTATTATTTTCTGCCCCGTCAGTGATTCCTTAAAATATAATTAAGATTTTTGTTTAGTGGTTTTCTCTCTATTTAAGATAACAGGAAATGTTATGGCTATAAGTACACCGAAGAGCTAAGGAAACTAGTACACATGAATAATATCGTGTATGGGCGCCGCGAGCACCCAGAAGTGCTTCAACAAAACATGGAATGGACTCGACTAATGTCTGAAATAATGCTAGGGGGAAATTACACCATGAATCCTTCAGGGCTGTCCACAAACGCGTAAGAATAAGAGGGATGAGATCTCTTTTGAACAGCACTTGCAAGGCATTCCAGATAATCTCAGTAAAGTTCATATCTGAGGAGTTTGGTGGTCAGCGGAAGTGTTTAAACTCAGAAGTGTGTTCCTGGAGCCATTCTGTAGCAGCTGTGGACATGTGGTGTGTCGCTTCGTCCTGCTGGAATTTACCAAGTCCGTCAGAATGCACAACGGACGTGAATGGGTGCAGGTGTGCAGAAAGGATGCTCACGTACATGTTACTTGTCAGTTCCGTTTCTAGACGTACCAAAGGTCCCATATCACTCCAACTACACACACCCCACACCATTACAGAGCCTCCACCAGCTTGAACAGTACCTGCTGATATGCAGGGTTCATGGATTCATGAGGTCGTCTCCACACCCGTACACGTCCACGTGCGCGTGTTAACGACCCCAGGAGTGGCGCAAAGCTTTGTATTATGCCGTCATCAAGGGTACACGAGTGGGCCCTCAGCTCCGAAACCCATATCGATGATGTGTTGTTGAATGGTACGCAGGCTGACACTTGTTGATGGCCCAGCATTTAAATCTGCAGCAATTCGTGGAAGTTTTGCACTTCTGTCACGTTGAACGATTCTCTTCAGTCGTCGTTGCAGGATCTCTTTCCGGACGCAGTGATTTCGGAGATTTGATGTTTACCGGATTCCCGATATTCACGGTACACGTGTGAAGTGATGGTACTGGGAAATTCCCACTTGATCGTTACTTCGGAGAGTGTGTCCCATCGCTCGTGCGCCGAATATAACCCAATGTTCAAACTAGCTTAAATTTTAATAACGTGTTATTGTAGCAGCAGTAACCGATCTAACAACTGCGGCAGAAAACTTGTTGTCTTACATAGGGGTTGCCAACCGCAACGTCGTATTCTACCTATTTACACATCTCTGTATCTGAATACGCATGCCTATACCAGTTTCTTTGACGATTCAGTGTATAACAATTAGTTGAACTAGCTTATGCGTTTGAAAACGGACAGTAAGTATGAGTTGTATTTCAATCCCAATTAGGGGAGTACCTCATTGCAGCAATCCCTTAATTCCGTTTCCTTAAAGAGAAAACATTTGTTGCAAGTAACAGAATGCTTCTTTGGATGATAGCACATACTCCAAGTGACGTAGACTGTCGAATACCTTTTAGTGGGTTACTGACCTGGAAGTCATTCTTGTGAATGCTGGAGATTTTTAAGCGATTTGGCTTGAAGTGTTCGTGTCGATAAGTTGGTAAAGAGGAACATTCAAATGAAATTCCTTTTTCTATTGGTGGACGCCAGAAATTTATTGTGGTGACCTCTGATCTTCACTCCATAAAAACGCGTCTTCTGTATTTGTAGGGAAACTTTCTCTCCATAGCAACCAATTTCGTTAATCATAAATATCTTCTTATCTACAAAAAAAGGTATGATGATATATGTTGTCAAAGAAGGTACGCTACAATAAGAGAGTGCGGAAATTGTGCAACTCTACACTACTAAACAATGATGCAGCGTGTGAACTGATGTGAAGTCATTATATGAAATCTACTGTGGAGGATTTCCTGTCATGATGTAATTCGTATGTACGATACCTGTACATAGACTCGCAAAAGGTTTGGATGTCATAATTTGATTGACTTCTCTCTTCTTATAATACTGTAAATACTATTCAAGGGTTTCAATAATTTCTTCATGCACTGATAAGCACTCTCAGTGTATCGTCTAAATGATGTAACATTTTACCAACCGTGGGCTGTCGGTTTAATCCCTTTACCGCACCATTCGTTCAAATTACAATACTGGTCATTTCAGTTGCGGGATTGGGCTTCTTCAAATGCCAGCAGTGTAATACCAAAGTATATGACAGTAAATAGCTAAAAGCACTGTACTCTATAATTTTAGTATTGCTTATTACAATTGTTGTTCAAATGGCTCTGAGCACTATGGGACTCAACTGCTGAGGTCATTAGTCCCCTAGAACTTAGAACTAGTTAAACCTAACTAACCTAAGGACATCACACACATCCATGCCCGAGGCAGGATTCGAACCTGCGACCGTAGCGGTCTCGCGGTTCCAGACTGAAGCGCCTTTAACCGCACGGCCACTTCGGCCGGCACAATTGTTGTTCAAATTCCTTATATGACACTTTTAATGTGTGTGTGTACACACGCACACACACACACACACACACACATACACATACACATACACATACACACACACACACACACACACACACACACGCTCTTCAAAAATTACAACGTATGGTGCTGCACTTATCAATCAGCTTACAAGCACAACTTTCAAAACACGTCACGTAGGTAATAATCTTATTGACACCTAGTTTACTACACTGGTGTCCAAAAATAAAGCCACAGACCACTGTTTCCCCGTCCTGCGTCTAATACACGATACAGTCACACAAACTGTAAACGGACGTCCGTACGATCGGATTCTGGACGGAAGAGAGCACTCCGGTCGGCGGGCAAGCACGCTAACGATATCATGACACCAGTCAAAGGGGTAGTGTTGGCCGGATAGACCCACGTTCACGATCGCTGTGTACACAGTCACAGACGGTGCAGTGTGGCACACAGAAGACGCCAACCAGAATCTCTACTGTGGAGGGTCGTCGGAAGAACGGAAGCAAAACAGTCTGAAGTTGATGTGGACCGATGGCTTAGTGTGAATCGTTCTGTTGTTTCTCAGATGTGGCGACAGTTAATAGAGACTCAAACAGTAACCCGATCATCAGCGTAGGGACGACCATGTGTCACGTCAGAAAGAGAGTTTGGTTATTTGGCTGTACGGGGCGCGACAATACCGCCTTGGAACTGCACGGCAACTGGCATCTGGCCTGGCATCGTCCTCTGGGCCTGTTCTATCGAAGCAGCCGGTGTACGGCGTACGGTGTACAGAAGGGAACGTTTTGGGTGGAGTCGTGAACATGTCACCTGGACATTCGAACATTGGGCCGACGCTCTTTTCGCAGATGAGTCCCGATATGGTCTGGAGAGTGATTATCGGTGGACTCACCTCTGGAGTGAACTTGGAACACGATTTCGGGACCCAGACATTGTGGAAACAGAGTGCTCTCAAGGAGGAGGGGTACAAATTATGTTGACCACTTGAACACCTCTTGATGAAAATGTAGGAGTTAATCGGCAAGGTTTAACTGCAGTCATGTACCGTGGTGATATCTTGGAACATCAAGTGTGGTCGTTGCTAGGTGCTGTAGTCCCAGACTTCGTAGTGATGGACGATAATGCTCGACCTCATAGCGCCTGGGTGATGTTTTCTTGGAAAAGGGGAAATATTACTCGCATGATATGGCGTACTCTCTCTTCCGATTTGGATCCCACACAGCATGTCTGGGATGAACTAGGGAGACGGATTGCCTCACATCAGCATCTGCCAATCACTCCACAAGAGCAGTGATCGGCACTGCTGGGAAGATGGACGCTTTTGGCGCAACATAATAAGATTGATGACATCATCCACAGCCTGTCCTATCTTTGTCAGGCCTGTATTTTTGCCATAAGTGATCACGCCCCACACTGAGAAAATTAAGCCGTGTTGGGTATATGTGTGCAAATCTGTTTAGATAAAACAAAAAGGAAGAACATTTTTGTCTACCGTTATGCATGATGCTGTTGTTGACGTTTCGCATTCTTTACATATTTTCTGCTTTACTATCACTTGCTTATACTGCCTCGTGGCAAAACAAACGCAGCATTACAATATATCTGTTTTTTGCTTGAATTTTGGACGTCAGTGAAGCTCCTGAATATTAGTTTGACAGCGTGCCGTGTATTTTTACGCAGTTATAAACCAACATAGATGTTATAAACTACTGAAAATACGCTCAACCAAAGACTGTGATAAGACTTTCCTTCTTGCGGAGAAAAAGTTACCACCAGAAGGCACAGCAGTCATGCGACCCAGTCTTCTGTATATGCCGTTACTTCTAATTGAACGACAGTATTTGCACCTCTTACAGACATAATACAGTTGTTATTATTGCAAGCATGCCAAAAGGTCTTAGTATTTCTTTTTAAAAAGTGGTTCGATTCTCGTATCCCACTGCTGAAAAGTCTCTACGCTCGATTCATTACATAAAAAACCAAGTCGCACAGTGCAATCACCGAGTCTATTTCCTTCAGATTAGAACAGTCACTCATGTTACCTAATTCACATAAAACACTAAATACGATTAGAATTTTCTAAAAAACTTCTGTTTCGAATTCTGCGTCCTCATTTAACATTTGGTTAGGCTGCTTTATGAGGTATTCATGTATCTCAATCTCTTCTAAATTCTTCAAGCTATTTCTCTCACCTGCTGCATGTAAGATTTTTAATGGTTTGTTTACGTCTATTAGTCACTATCTCCACAGTTAAGTTTGTAAATTCCGAATGTATTGCAAGGCGGCTTCTGTGCATTCTCTGGCAAACAATTACATTCATTTTTTGGCAATATGGAAATCAACATCAAAGTACCTCTTATGAAACATATGTTCTATTTTCATCTGAAATCGTTCCAATGTAAGGCCTGACAGTTTATTTATTTTCTAACTTCCCAGCTACAGCTTCATATATTGTGAGTTCCTTTCTAATTTCGTCTATTTCTAACGGAAGGCCATAATGTGAGGCAACATGGAATGGAAAAACAAATTTTCTAAAGGTAACTGGGCGTCAGGAGCTGCTATTAACATCTGTTTCTGTTATTGATAGCTTTCTGTACACTAAAAATATTTATTTCAAATTGTTATTTACAATTTCTTGATCAAAGAAGTTGATACTCTTTTCAGGGTCCGGTAAATTTCAAATTTTGACGCATACTATTCAACTGTTTATTTATTAAGTTTATCTCTATAATGTTACTGTTACGAATGATCAAAAAATCGTCTATGTATTGTCTTTAATATAAGGTTTAACTATAACTCTGCTTTTATTTATTAAAAAAAATTCTCTCTACATTGTTAACGAAGGTGTTTTTTGTTGTTAGGTCACCTTTCCTGCGAGAGTACCTCACCTTCAAATGAAAAGTAATTGTACAGTAACACCAACTGTAGTATTTAAATCAACTCCTATGTTTCGATCACACTTTCTTTGCTATATTTTAATAAATAGTTCTTAATAACGTTAAGCGTTTCCATTATTGCAATCATCCTATGAGTGGTAATTCTAGTGCTGGTTATCTCATTTGCTAAGCCTCGAGAGTTTCTAACGACAAAATGAGTTTTCATACACATTAATTTATTCATGGTTTAAGCTTCTTGTTTGACTAATGCACAGGGCAGCCTGTTCAGTTAATTACTGGATTAATGGGCATATCTTTCTGATGGGTCTTTGCGTGTGCTCTAAGCATTCCTGTCCAGAGAATCACTAATAATACCGTTACTTTGTCTGAGAAGAAATAGCCACAGATTTAAGTGTTTCCTTCATTAAAGCATTTAATTTAATAAGTAGGTCCTTACCACCTTTAGTAATGTTGTTGCTTGCAAAATATTCATAGCCCTGCATTTCATACTACTCTTTGTGAATGGAGAGAAACGTTTTACCCTTGTCTGACGTAATGGCAATGGCACCTTTCTCCTTAAGTTTCATATTAGTCTTCCATATCGTATCATAGTCTTTCCAATTTACAGTTGATAGTTTATCCTTATGCTTTATCTGTCCTTTTGTCAATTTCGAGGCTTTGCCTGTGAGCTCATTCTGCTCGAAAATTGTTTATTGTGCTACATCTAGTATATCCTTACAAATCGTTATTAACTTTTTTTACGAGTTACCAGGAGTACTCAAGTCCTTTATTTCATAGACCCTTTCAATCTCAGTAAACTGAAGATCGGTTACATTTGCTGCTCTTTGAAAAACGTAGAAGTCTTTATATTCAACATGACAGTAATCAAACACCTTCTGGGTCTGTGCCTCAAAGAAGCAGTGGAGATGCGGCTACATGACGGGCTAATAAATAAAGACAGCGGTTTCCAGTTAAACAAGGCCGGGCATCTTGCCTTGAGAATTGTTAAAACACATGGAAATCTGCTCCGGTCAGGACATGTGTAGGTTGTAACCACGGCGGCAGAGTTCCGCACGCGGCCGTGGCCGCAGGAGGACTGCGGTCCATGACCTGTCGCGGGTCGCCGTGTTTCCCCCAGCACCTGGTCCCCACGCTTCCCCCAACGGCCACGGCCCCCACGGAAGCGGGAGGGTGTAAATATTGCATAAACTCGGCATCCATCAGAGATCAGACTCCAGGAACACCTGAAGATTGCAAGAAGGTGGCTTGCCGAATTGTCGCTCCTGTTGGGCGACGCCATGCGGCTGAATACCCGAGAAATTTTCAATGAAGAACAGGATGAACTTTGAGAGACTAGTCGGGAAGAATCAGTGGCCAAGGAAGTAGAATATGAAAGGACTAAGGAATAAATAGACATTCCGGAACATACGTGAGGCTGCAGATACTGCAATAATTAATAGCTCGGTGGGCAGTTGAAGAGGATTGGTTATCTCTAACAAGGACACTGACATAAGTTGGAGAGAAAATCTCAGAAACATGGAAGGTAAATGCGAAGAAACGACGGATAACAGAGGAATTACTCCAGTTATGGGAAGCAAAGTGGCTGAAACAGAAATGTGAGGAAATCGGAGGAGGAGCACGGACTCAGTGTAAAGAAAATTCAAAACAACCTTAGGTGAAATTAAAAGCAAGGCCGATAACATTAATAGTGGAATGAGAATCCACCCTTAAACGCTGAGGAGAGGGTGGTTAGGTGAAAAGAGTACATTGAATATATCTAGGAGGGAGATGGCTTCCCAGGTGGTGTGATAGAAGTAGAAAGTGGTGTTGCCATATGGTATCCAGTATTAGAATCAGAATTCAAAAGCTCTTTTGATGACCTGATATAAAATAAGGCAGAAGGAATAGATAAAATTACATCGGAATTTCTTAAATCATGGAGGAGAAGTGGCAAGAAAACGACTACTTACGTTGGCGTGTTCAATGTATGAGACTGCCGACGTACATTTCGGAAAATACATCATACACACGAATCCGAACATAGATCCTAAACCTGCGAGAGTAATCGCACAATCACTTAACAGGTAATGCATCCAGGCTGCAGACAAGGATACTATCAAGAAGAATGGAAAAGAAATTTGAGCATCTGTAAGATGATGTTCATTTTCGGTTCATGAAATGTAAAGGCACTAGAGGCAGTTCTGACGTTCCGGTTCATAGTGGCAGTAAGAACGAAAAATTAAGGCTCGTTCATTTAATTTGTCGAGCTGCAAAAACCATTCGATAACGTAAGTAGGTGGAAGATGTTCGAAATTCTGAGAAAAATAAGGGTATGGTGTAGGAAAAGATGTGTGACACACAATATGTACAAGAACCATGAGGGAACAATCAGACTTCAAGAGCAAAAACGAAGTGTTCGGATTAAAAAGGGTGTGGTTCATCGCCCCAATTGCTAAATGTATACATCGAAGAAGCAATGACGGGAATAAGAGAAAGGTTCAAGAGCCGGATTAAAATTAGCGGTGGAAGGATATCAATGATAAGATTCACTGATGACAGTGCTATCCTAATTGAAAACGGAGAAGAATTACAGGGTCCTCAAGGGAGTGAACAGTCTAATTAGTAATGAGTACTGAAGGAGGGTAAATCGTAGAAAGTAATGAGAATAGTAGAAATGGAAACAGCGGGAAACTTAACACTAGAATTGCCGATCACAAAATAAATACAGTCAAGGAATTCTGCAACATTTTCAGCTAAATGACCCACAACAGAAGGAGCAAGGATGACATAAAAAGCAGGCTAGCACTGGAAGAAGGGCATTCGAGGGGAAGAGAAGTCTAGGCCATAATATGAGGAAGAAAATTCTGAGAATGTACGATTGGAGCACAGAAATCAGGGTAGTTACACAAGGACTGTGGGGAAACCGGAACAGAAGATAACTGAAGCATTTCAGATGTTGTGCTACTGACGGATGTTGAAAATTAGGTGGACTGATAAGGTAAGAAATGAGGAGATTCTCCAGATAATAGAAGAGGAAACAAATACACGGAAAATACTAACAAGAAGAAGGGACAAGGCAGTAGGACATCAGTTAAGACATCAGAGAATAATTTCCATGGTCCTAGAGAGAGCTATGGAGGATTAAAAATGTAGATAGAGACGGCAATAATATGGAAAATAATTGAGGACGTACGTTGCAGTTGCTTTTCTGAAACGGGAAGGTTGACACACGAGAGTACTTCGTGGCAGGCTGCATCAAACCAGTCAGAAGGTTGATAACTGAAATAAAACAGCGCATTCCGCAATTTCTGGATGTTATATCCCATCAAGATATCATTTTTCCCCAATTAGTATGCCGTACAGTCAGTACTTCGGTTTTCCGGATTTAGTTCCAGTAGACTATCATTTTGGTGATCACGCTAATAATGAATGATTTTATACTGACAAAGTATCTTACCCCTGCCATACTTATTGCGCTGAATGATACAGATGTGTGGGTCGCATGCCAGATGCCGACAATACGCTGATGTGACGCGTGTACGTAGCACATGTGTGACCGTCGTCAGACCATTCGTGTACTTGTGGTGAAAAAGTTAATTTATTATAGCACACATTCACGAGCTGAGGTAGAATGACTACAGTGTTCGAAAGAAGGGAGCCTCTCCATCCTCGAAATAATCGAGCGTGTCATGTCTCTCTCGCAATCGAACTGAAATTGCTTGAATACTGAAGAGCTGTACCTGCATAAAATTAGCTGGGAGCATGACGACATCGACGAATGTTGGCACGGTGGAGAGAGCGGGAGGGGAGAGGGCGGGGGAGCCTGTCGGGAGCGCAAGGGTGCGGGAGAGCTAGGCTGTGGGGGCCCGGCGGCGCTGCTGGTTGGAGGAGCTGTGGATAGCTTGGCTTACAAGGGCACGGGAGGGCAGGACTCGAAGTCTGCAGAGTGGAACTGGCCCTTGGTGATAAGAAAGACTGATGCTGATACCAGTATTCTCGGAATGGCCTTGGTGCACTGGGCCAGATGCGATGATGGCAGAATGCTGAGAATGGCCTTACTGATGAGAAATCGCTGATGCTGACGCCAGCAAAAATGACTTTTCGTTCGATTTTTATTCCCGCCCATATGTCCACTGACCCACTACTGTGAATATTTAAATGTCAAAAGAATCAGTGTTCCCAATATCTTAAATGATTAATAAAACAATCAGTCATAACCTATAAAATCCATTAAGTGATTAAACTACTGAAAATACAGAAAGAAACCAATGACATTGGAACTATGAACTTTAGAAAACACAAGGTGAAATTAATAAGTTTGTTGAGATCCGAAAACCCAGAACAGATCTCAATCAATCCCATGTCTGTGTTATGACTCTAAGACTATAGAAAGGCCGTGGCCTACGTCTGATACGGTGTCAGAGATAATACTAAGTCTAGGTCGCAGTGACCCGCCATTACAGAGGCTGGTGAAATTTGGGAAGCAAACAACACTTGCCTAAATTAATCACACGATAGCACCAGGCACTATTTGCGGAATGTTCAGGAAAGTTCTCACCGATTTTAATTCCTTGGTGATGGCAGTCGACACATGAGAAGAAATTGCCAGCTGCAATTTCCTTAGTCTGCTTGACACTAGCCCGTACTCTATGGCTGTTACAGGTTCTCGTAGAATACAGTTCGACCAGCGTATGACCTTCCACGTTCTAATCTGCACACCTCACGGCCCTTGCCACGTCGAAGACCCCGCCATGCAATAGTCTATTCCAGTCTCAACTTCTGAAAGGTATGGATGTGTGACTGCACTGTAAGCCTCGTAAAATCTCCCCGGGGGGCAAGTCACACACTTTGGTGGGACACGACCGCACTAGTTAAGGATAACTGCCACAAACAATTGTGGGTAACCTGTATCTGTATGAGCCAGTACGTCGCTAGCTGTAGACTGGTAACATCATTGCAAATAATCGCGTTATTGACTTGGCAAGACACCAAAAGCTTTGGGAATGCATCTCGATCTATGACAGGTCCAGCGCAGAACTCAGTTAACCGGATAAATGTTAGGACTTTTGGCATCTCACTTCTACTCAACAGAATTAATTACAGGTATCCCAGGTATCCTCACAAGTACGCTCATGACTGAGCAACGTTACGAAAGCCACTACGGCTCTCACCAGGAGTGGTGTGGTGCTGTTGTCCCTTTCCTTGACTGTGCTGCAGGCGGGACAACCGATACATGTAACTGCTCTCTTGTGAGACATGACGGTGCATATACCTGATATCAAATTTAGTTTACCGTAGACGTCTCCCAAAACCATCACCTAGCGGAACGACGTAGTGTAGGGAAACGGGATACATACGGTATTCTTTCATTTCGTATCCTACAACTGACTCGTACTAGAAATATATCTCTGCCCATCAGTCTAGTAGACTTTTTCATGCTCTGTGTTGCTTTTTGTGATGTTACTCTACCCATGCTAATGTTCGAAGTTCTTATGTAGGATAAGCAAAGGTACACGTATGGGACGGTGGCATCTGTAACGATTCTCAATCGATGATCTCTGTGCCACTACTGCTAATCAGTAGTAGTCACACAACACAGAATTTTAGAGGTACCTGCTGAACTTTGTCGTAACTGTCGGCTGCTGTAATTCACAACTCTCATTGGCGAGCATTATCGTCAATCGTTGCCCCACAAGATAGTTTGATGGTGGAGATCTGTGTATTCCAGGCGTGATGATGGTATGTAGTAAGCACATCTCGATGCCGAATTTGAGGAATAATTTTCATCGGAAATTCGCGGTACGGAAACGATCAGATAAACTCCTATCGCATTTGACAGTCACACGGATCACCAGTAGTAGATTTGACGGCATATCACACGCAAGACTAGTCGGACAATTCCATTCACCGTATTTACATAGTCGCTTTTCATGGAAGACAGCAGCTATCTCCAGCTCAAGTAACCATGCATATGTTATATTTTATTTACAGGGAACTTGTGACAAGAAATTGAGTAGCGCGTAATGAAAAATTCTTGTCTCCTTGTCGGAAGTCATTACGTCTCTCAGTGGTGAAGTGCAGTGGCAGCGCCACGCATAAAATTGAAACTGTTCTCGGAAAATTACTGTATGAAAGACTTTACCCCTCCAATTGAAAGCGACTTTAGCCACTAGTCATCAGTACTACCTTCGCGAAAGGAAGAATGCGGTCTACCATGCGGACATAGTATCATTGAAATACCGGCACAGTGACTTTAAGAGCTCGGTTCGGAGTGGCAACATTTGGGCCCTGGAAAAGTGAGCAGAACCGTAAGCGACCTCGGTGGCTGAGGCGTAGTTTCGATAGTACTGTATGACAAATTCTGTACAGACCTCTAGAAAGGCAGTTTCCTAGCCGGGGAAAGTTCCTCTAATCGTTCATAATTTTTAGAGAGAACTGCCTCTCTGGACACCTAAATTTGGAGTTAATTTCACGTAAATATCTTCTAGTAGTTTCCCTGTCACTTGGGAGTGTTATCAGTGTAATGTAATTTGAGCACTATGGAAATTAAACGGATTTTGAAGTGGACGTGTCTCGTGGACCATACCTTTGGTCGAAACAGGAATCGCCCTAGAAACGAGGCGTAGGACGTACATAGTAGAGCCTAAATAGACAAGGAAATCAATAAATTCCGTGAGGTTATCTGACAGACGATATTAACAGTTACTGAGAATAGGAAGACCATAAAACTCACCAAAGTACTGAGTTAATTGTTTCAGTCAACGAAGCACTAGGAAATCGTAACAACAACGGAGAACAGGGAATTCACTGCAGACGGAAAGTTGAAATTCTCTGGCGTGTCTGTAATGGCAATGACGTGCGCCTGAGTGCTTCAAATAATACTCCCAATTTATGCTCCTTTTCTGGTGTTTGATAGCCAGTCAGAGCGAGACCCTCTTTATGGCCCCGTACTGCTACGAAATAGTGGAAAGCTGAGGTCTATTTCGATTACTGCGGTGATGGACTCTCACTGTCAGAAGACACGCCAGCAACTGGAAAGCGGAATTGGCCAGATAGGTTTACAGAGACGGTGTGAAGTAATAACAGATAACAAGCTTCATAACAGTCATCCCTAACTGGATTCAGGGTCTGTTTACAACAGATATTGCATGTGTAAGTATTAGAAGCTTTAACGGATGGAAGTACAGCGCGTGCACAAACTGATTACCTAATTTGTAAAATTTATCTCTAAGGAACTATGCACAGATACAGTTGTGCGGTGTGATGCAAATCGTACTTTAACTCATAAAGCGTTATATTTAAATGTATATACGGATTATTGTAAATGCTACCTTCATTCACAAAGTCTTTTTTCATACATATGTACATGTGCTCTGAGAACACCTGATTCGTTTTTTTTTATTTTTTATTTTTTTTATCAACCATCAGTAAGATGGTACACAACTAACCTGTGGACTTTCGTTTTCTAATTCTTGGATGCGAAAAGATGGATCAGTAGAAAAGATATTACATCATGACCATCTGATTTACTAGAGATTACTTCTCTTAACTTTTTTCTACGCTTGCGTTAAAGATAAAATGTTCAATTCCGCAATTCCTGCTGCGCAAACTCCTGTGGCACGAAAACGATGCTGTAGACCTTGCAGGAGAAGATATTGTCTACAAAATGGACGGAAATTTAGTGTTGTGTGGACATTATAAGGGCATAAACGGAGTAAATGAGTTAACCTATCAGCTGCAACCACGGAAGAGCGCTATGTTTCACAATATCTTGGAAACAAATTTTTGAAGTGAGGATAAGGCTTTATGCTGTCTTTTGTTTCTGGGTCACTAAATGACATCATTCACAGTGGACACTACAAAGAGAGATGCTAAATACCTTACCCGCGGTTCAATCAGCGTGTCAGTGCATGTAGATGTACTACAATAATGACATTATTTGCATTCATACTAGATTAAAGTGGCTTAGAAATATCGTAAATGGCATTTTCAGTCAATCGAATTAGTTGTGATTTTGAAGTCTCATTTCCCAATGTCATAGAACCGCGTTCTACTTTTATTCTACCGTATCTGAAAATGTAACATATCAGGCATTTCGTATCTGCGACATAACTCTTTCTACTTAGCTACGTGGTTTTAATGATCGTATCGGCGTATTTTTGCGTAAGATATTCTTTATTACCGACTATGCGCTCAGTTGACCAATTTTAATTCTAACACTGTCCAATTTTCACTTGATTCCTAATAAATTATCTGGGGTCTTGCCCTCTCGTCACCAATAGAGCGCCTGCGGGATGCAGCATTCTGGAAAAGCTGTTTTAAGAAAATAAGATTAGCAGCTTTATTTCCAGAAAGCAAACTGGCAATACCTAACTTTCTTTATAGTAAATGTTGCTAGCGAGAGGCGACGCGAAAACAGTACATTTCTTGATATACATCGAGTCCAAGGAAACATTTGATACGTAGCACTAACCACGTTACAGACTCTGGCCGATCTCAGTGGCCGAGGCGGTCGGGATTTGCGTTTATTTATACGCTCTTGTTGCAGGAGACACGCCTGGCGCGGCGCGGTCGGATTCCGAGCACCACTGGCCGCCGTTTTCTCACAGCCTTCTCTGCTCTTGCGTTCCGCCTCTTCTTTCTGGCGTTTGTGGTTACGCCAGAAGAAGTTAGGAAGCTTTAACTATTTTTCTCCTGCTAGTAGCTGTGGGATGGAGCGGACATAGACAAAAGTGCACTCGGTTCTTTGTACCACAAATGCAAGTAAATCGGTAGGTAGGATTTAAAATATGTTGTTTTGGGCTACATGATTTCGTCAAACTACGTAATCATTTCATATTGTAACTAGAGGACGAAAGAGAAAATTTAACAAGTAATGCAGCCACACTTTTTCACTCACCAATCTCTACAACTGCAGTAAGGGAGTTATGACATAAGGTGACGTACTCCAGGACAGAATACTGAATCGTATGCTAAAAATTTAAGTAATAATGATAACCGTAGTTCCATAAGATTTCGGGATTGCAGCCGGATCTCATCGACTTCTTTTCACGATATTCTGGCTGCCAACCTTACAGCCATCTTCAGGCGAGTGTTTGACACTGGAGATTGCTAGTGCAAGTCGCTCTATTTGACGCGTCAATTTTAAGTACAAATAGAGCGACTTGCACTAGCAATCTCCAGTGTCAAACACTCGCCTGAAGATGGCTGTAAGGTTGGCAGCCGAAATATCGTGGAAAGAAGTCGATGAGATCCGGCTGCAATCCCGAAATCTTATGGAATATTCGATACGCCGGGAAAATTTCAAGAGTCACATAACCGTAGTTATTTATGTGAAAACTGTTCCTACTTAAGTTACAAGAATACTTAGGAACCAATAAAGAAAGAACGAATCCATGACAATCAAACAGAAAAAGACAACCCGCATAGGACGAAACTGCAAGTTGTACAAGTGAACCTATACTACTATATAAATCCAAATTGCAGTTTAACATTCTTATCAAAAATCGACAAGCTCTTGGCCAATTTACTTCGAATTTTTACACAATATTCTGATGAAAGTTCGGACAGACATGAACTACATACTCATTTTAATATATACGGTGTATGAGTACATAAATGTACACTTCAGTAGAGAGACAAATCATAGTTTAGCCTTATTACCGAGGATCTTGAAACGTTCATTACCTATTTATTTCATATTTTTACAAGATACCACAATAAATGTTTGGACAGACATAAGCCTGATTCTTTGTTAAGAAATTATGGTTCTTGTGTTGGATTGGCAGCTTGTTTATCTCAGATTCCTACTTTTAAGGGAGAATCGAAGTTTTGCACTATAGGATCTGCCACGAAAGTGTTAACAGATTGTGAAGAGTGGTATTCCACCACTGAAGTTTAATCTTTAGGCGCAGTATGGGCATTAAGAAGATGTCATGTTTATTTAGCGGGTCAGTACACCAAAATATACGGATACCATAAAGCACTATGTTTCTTAATCAGTTGTAAACTACTACATGCCATTCCAGCATATTAGGTTTTATCCATACAGGCAAACAGTTAAGAAATAATTTACTTTAAACCGGAACATAAGCATTAACAAGTTTACCAGAAGGATTAGAAGTGTTGCAGCCCATCGGCGGTCGAACCCGGGGCTCCAGATGGCAGAGCTGAAGCCTGGCCCCACTGCACCATGGCTGGAAGCTGGCCGCGTTCTCCCTGGTCGCCACTTGCTAAGGTATCTGTAGTGGACTGTTAAGGCAGCCAGTCCACAGTGAAGTAGCCGAAAGGGCACGCGTCAACTCACGCCGTCTGGCGTTAAGTCTGGAACAGGATTCGTAATGAATGTGATAAAGAAAAGAACGTAGTTACTGGAACACTTAACTTTTATATTGTCCTTTGGTATACAGCATTCTGGATGATACAAGTGAGACTCTATCTTGAGGTACATGCAACGTTACAAATGGTTAATGGCGCCTTGCTAGGTCGTAGCCATTAACTTAGCTGAAGGCTATTCTAACTGTCTCTCGGCAAATGAGAGAAAGGCTTCGTACGTGTAGTCGCTAGCAATGTCGTCCGTACAACTGGGGCGAGTGCTCGTACGTCTCTCGAGACCTGCCTTGTGGTGGCGCTGCGATCCTGACAGTGGCGACACGCGGGTCCGACATGTACTAATGGACCGCGGCCGATTTAAGCTACCACCTAGCAAGTGTGGTGTCTGGCGGTGACACCACAGTATCGAGTCTTGCGTCGTGTAACTGGACGCGATTCCGCAAACTGTTACAGTCCCTGGTTCCTGCGGCCCTCCGCCCCATTTCGCCTGATCTGTCCGACCATGGGATGAAGGTGGATGCACTGATCACCCGTGGCCCTCAGCTGCTTCAGCTCCCGGAACAGGACCGGACTCGAACGAGCGCCCTCCTGGATGTGGTGAGGCAACTTGCCACTAGTGGTGCATGCCAAATGGTAACACCCGCCACCATCTCTGGTGCAGCTCCAGCACTGCTGCACCTCCCGCAGCATACGCCTGGCCCGACCCTGGTACACCAGGTGGGAAGCGAACATGACCCGTTCTGGACCCGCTGCAGACCACTGTCACTGCCCTCCTTCAGGCAGACCGTGCAGTCTCCAAGTATCCGGCTGCCATTCCATCCTGCCACGGTGTTGTGTCCTCGGAGGCGGAATACAGCCTGAACAATTACATAGAAATAAAGTACACGTTTACACAGAATGTTTACAACATCGCTGCCAGACTGGTCCCTATAAGCGTAGACCAGCACAGGTCAGACCCAACTCTCGACTGACCTGGCACACCCTGTCAAGCCAAAAGTGCCTGACTATTTATGCTGCTTTTCTCCTCGCTTCTGACATAGTTTCATAAAGAGACAGAAAATATGGCAGGGGTAAATTCCCATACGCTTTTACTGAATTTTTACAAAATTCCCCTTTTCTACGACCAAGACCTTTCAACAAGATAGGTCCTGAATCGAAATATAGCAGCAGTGGCCTGTGGCTGTGGAAACATACCTTGTTCACAAAACTTACATGCTACAGACTAAAATTAACGAGATCATGAAAACACTAACACTACCCCTATACACTATTTACACTGGTTACCCATGCTGTAGGCACCAGATGTGTTGGCACCTACTGGTGCATGTTTTCACACTCTACAAAGCTATACTGAAGAAAAATAGAAAAACGGCAAAACCTGTGCCTGAAATGCTCACTGTCATTGTCCTGTTGCTCCAATGCTGTTGTAAAGGTCGAACGTGTTCCAATACGTTATTAACCATGATAGACCCATCCTCTGCATTAATAAAGGAATGCAATGTTTCCAAAAAGTCTGGATTTAACGTGGAGTTTACATATGTCAGATTCTGCATTGGTAATATCTCCAGAACCCTTTCCCACTATGTGTTACTACAACACCGTACGACATCCTCAAAACTTCCCGATAGCACACTGTGCCCCTCCTACCGAACTCTCTGAAAATAGTCTCCCCCATACAATGACAAAAAAAAACTAAAACAACTAACAAGAGAAACGCAACTATCATCTGACCCACCAAAACAGAATAGAAACACAAATTGCCCCTAGATACGAAAACACGAAATGTAAACATGCCATATAGTATAACAGATATAATAATTTACTCCGTCTGTGACCGTAACACATAAGGAACGTTATGCGTCCACTTTTGTCCCTCCGCCGCGACCATCTTCTTCCGTTAGCTTTGCCTAGCCTCTGAAATTGGGTCACTTCCTTGTAACTGAGGTAATCTGTCCACCACTCCTTTAAAAGACTTTACTCTACTTACGTGGATAATGGATGGTTTTGTTGGCAGCTGCACTTTAACATTCACAGGTAAAGTCATCTCCACGACCTGGTATGGTCCGTGGTACTTCTCAACTTTTTTTGTCCTTTCCTTAGGTGTATATGGATTCGTGATTAATTCCCCGTTGACCTACCCTGTACTGTGGTAAAGGTCCCAAACGCTTATTCTCTTCTTCCTGCCTTTCAAATGCTTTCGTATAGTCCTTCTGTATCCTCTTCCAGACTTCCCGTATTGTAAGTGCAAATTTCCTCACTGTGTCCCCTTTAGCTCCCGATTTCGGACATAGAACGTCAAACGGTGATGGCATCTTTCTTCCATAGACCACCTCGAACGGTTACATTCCGACCCCATATGTATTTTGGTGTTATAACTCGAAACCACATATAGAAGATAAACGTCCCAGTTATCATGATTTGCATTCACGTAAAGACTTAGCATTTTTAAAATTGTTTTATTTACTCGCTCCGTTCTCCCATTCGCCTGTAATTTTTTAATTCTCAATAAAACGACACAACTGTGTCAAAAATTCGGGCATGAAGTTTGTTCCCTGAACCGTAATTATGTTATCAGGCACCCCAAACTTCAATAACCAGTTACTGACCAAAGCTTGTGCTACTGTACTTGCCTGTTGGTCTGGTATTACGACCATGGCTAGATACTACGGAAAGTAATCAGTTATAATTGAAACGTAACTATTCTCGGCCTGGGTTTTGTTATATGGCCCGCAGATATCTAGCCCGCTAAACTTGAAAGGTTTCGATACCTCTGGTAACCACTGCAATGGAATTCATTCACCCATCACATCTGCTCGCTGCGCACGCGCTACACAATTTGCTACATATTGTTCCACATCCCTCCTCTGAGTGCGCCACCTAAATCGTTCTGCTGCTCGTCTTCCCGCTGCTCGACGATCCCCATGCCCTGAAACCACACTATCATGTGCATACTTTAAGACTTCCCCTCACAAACTCTTTGGTACCACAACCTGTTGTCCACACCTGGTAACTCTACACAACAAAGTTCCCTCCACAATGAAATGTGGTTGAGTTCTATAACTCTGGCACTCCTCATCTACTGCTTGTGCCCTTTGTCATTCCACGACTCTTACTTCTAATACGTCTAACTTGCGACTTAATGCGTCTGCATTCCTGTGTTTCTTCCTGGCTTATGAATTACTTCAAAGTCAAACTCACTTAATTTTTGAACCCACTATGTTAACCAACTAGAAGGATCCTTGAGTCCCACTAACCATCTCAACGCTGCATGATCTGTCACGACCTTAAACTTCCTACCATAAAGGTAACAACGAAGATACGTTACTCCATATATTACAGCCAACATCCCCTTTTCCGTTGTGGAATGATTCCTCTCTGCCCTGTTTAATTGTCAGGTATCATATGCCAATGGATGTTCCTGTCCCTTTACGATTTGCCCCAGAACACATCCTACTGCATCATTTGAAGTGTCACATGATAAGATGAAGTCTTCTTCCAAATTCAGAAACACGAACACCGGACTAGAAACTAACCTCATCTTTAATTCATCAAAAGCTTGCTGCCATTGCTCCATCCACTGAAATTTAACCCATATCTTCAAAAGCTTTGTTAACAGCCAGTCTATTTTAGCAAAATCCTTTACAAATTTACGATAATATGAACATAACCCAATCACGATTGTAATTGCTTCGTTGTACGTGGTGTCGGAAAACTTTGAACTGCCTCTGTTAACCGAGGATCGGTTTGAACCCCTTGTTCACTGGTTATATGACCTAAATATTTGACTTGGGTCTGCGCAAAATTACATTTTTCTAAAGTTAATGTTAACCGTGCCGACCGCAATCTTCTAAGGACTTCTCTTAAATGCGATACATGTTCTGGTATATCCTTATAAAATACTGCGTCATCTAGGTGAAGCATACATGTGTTTGGTTTTAATCCCCTTAAAACCTCATTTAATATTCGAAGAAAAGCTGCCGGTCCATTCTTCAAACCGAACATCATACGTATATACTGACAGTGTCCCCCAGAAACAGTAAAAGCTGTCTTTGCCCTATCCTCTGGCGCTACTTCCTACTGGTGGTATCCACTTCGTAAATCCATCATCGTAAAATACTTACACTGTCCCTGGTTACCCAATGTGTCCGTGATATTCGGAATCGCGTATGCGTCCGAAATGGTTTTCGCATTCAGAAACCTATAATCAAAACAAAACCTCTATTTCCTTGTACCATCCACCGACTTCTTAGGTCACTGCATCCTGTAGTTGTTGTTCTATAAACTCCTCTAGTAGCGATTCCATATGACGTGCTACCCTATATGGTTACCTAAACACTGGTGTGTTATCCTCCGTTGGTATGTGATGCTTCATAATCGGTGTTTCCGGTAACCTACCCTCCGTTCAGAATAAATCGTTAAATTTCAATAACAATTTCTCCAACCCGACCCTGTCGTCTCCATGCAAATGCTGCAATTTTCCCGTGAACTGCGCTGCATCGACGTTTTGCTTATGGCCCACCTCTAAATCCTGCCTATCGAGGACATCTTCATTTTAAAAAAAAACCCGATGTGGCAAATAACAACCCTTTTGACAAGCTAAAATCCGCTCTGATCAAGTTATCTATACTTACAGGAACCCTATAATCTCCTTCCACAAAAGTTGCGTTAGCTAAACTCCTTGCACAAAACAGTGCGCATTATCCAACTCCTCATTACTCGAGAGTGGCTCCACCATGTACAACGTCCATATATATCGAAACCCAGACTACCTTCCCACTACCTGCCGGTATGTTATCCTGGTGATCGATCTTTAATGAATCTGTTCGCAGTTTAGCTGGCGTCACCTTCACGTTCAGTGCGCCTTGCAACATCCGTCCATTTGCAACCGTTTCCCCAATGCAAAACATTGTTCCACTGAGTTCCACAGTGGCCAAAGATCTATCTTCGCACGATGTTTGTCACGGAAGCCCAGTCCCTGAATCACTAAATATCACTCACCCACACATGGTAGCGCCTATACCTCCTCACTAAACTGGTGGTGCCCAATGACTCCACTTTATTATACCCCACCCCACTTAACCTATAACGTGGAGAGTCAAGCCTTCTCCTGCTAACTAGGTCGAGACTAATAACAGACACGTGTGCCCCCGTGTCAACCAGAAACTTCTATTCCCTTCCGTTCACCAAGTCTAATAAGCAGCATTCCATCTGTGCTCCTACAAGTGCATTACCTAATTTCACTGGGACCGTCCTCCGATGGCTGAAGCAGTCCCGTTCTCGTTTAACGGCTGCTGTCGCCGAGGCTTACCCCTACTTTTACTCCTGCAGTTCACTGTCCGGTGACCCATTTTGCCACATGAGTAACACTGCAACTGACGCTGTCACTGCCTCCTAATACGCCCTACCTGGCCAGAACTTTGTGCTTCACCCTTCGCTTCGTTGCATAATCTACCTCCTCTAAGAATGTGGCAGTCGCCGCAAGATCACTGGGATTCTCATCCGAAGTGACATCTCCGGCGGTACTCCCTGCCAAAACACATCTAACGGCCTGTTCTCAGCCTCCTGTAATATCACTCTATTCGTCTCCCCATTCGGTGACAGTTCGAACGCTTGTGCATTCAGCTTTCGAATCCTGTCTGGGAAAACCTCCACAGTCTCATTTCTCTCGTAACTAGCGCAATTAATGTTTCTAAAAAATCTTTGTATTATTCTGTGTTTGGTGCCTCTGGCGTAACCCAACCTCTAGCTCTGTAAACGTCCCCACCTTGTTCAACGTTTCATCATAAAGTACGTACGACTTGGCATCCCCTATCAAGCGTAACTTCGTCACTCTCAACATCACAACATCCGACCACCCATTGGCCTCAGCCATTGTGATAATGTAATTAAGGAATACGGACACGTTCTCTGTTCTTTTACCCGAAAATTGGTTAATCAATGCCGTGTTTGCCGGATCAAATGGTCTATGACACTCCACGACCTGCAATTTACTTCCGCCCGACGTCCTTCCCCCTACTTGCAGTGCCTCAAATCTCCCTGCTAATTCTTCATACTTTTCTTTGTCCCTTAACCCTGCCTCCGGCAATACCCGAATTTCCTCAGTTAGAGCGGCTACGGCTTCCGCTGTAGTCACTGCCACAGCCTCTGCTGCTTGCCATGTTTCCAACATTCTTGTTTATAGCTCTAGTGTTAATATTAATTCCACTCTGCTATTCCAAAAACGTAGTTCTTGTGGCGAATCTTGGCTCATCTACATTCTAAAATATTGCGTGCAAAACGTCCAAATCTGTTACAAATAAAAGAAGTCTCTGGCAGCCACTTTGTACTAGGTAAGCCGTGAAGTGACACGTTACAAAAACTACATCGCTTAGACGCTACGTCGTCATGTCCCCAATTTCCCCCGAATTCAGATAAATCTTCAGACTCCTCTGGCCTTACAAAGGACATCTTCAAAATGTGCATCCTAACTGACAATTAACCCCTTAAAACACAAAAAAGCACATAAACAATAAATCAAACGTCCCTCACCCATCCCCACCGTGCTCATGCACTGGTGACAGTCCTGCTTTCCTCTCTATACTGGTATGGACGAACACTTCCCGAACGACAAGACGTAACAAGAAGTGTACGACCACCCATCACAAACACAACCAAAAGCCACAGCTGCCCCTCTACACAGGCACACTTCAACGCTAGTTGCTGGACATAAGACGTGGGAGTGGAAATCGGGTGCCAGCGTTGTAACCGGCACCACTTCTGACGCCACTGTTGCAGGCTGTCGATGGTCGACTACGGGACTCCTGACAGCAGAGCTGAAGCTGGGGCCCACTGCGCTGTTTCTCATCAGGAGGCCGAGCAAGTTCATTAGCGTCAACGGGCAGTGCAGAGTGATAACGTGGTATTCGGAAGTATTCCTTTATTCACATAATTTACAGTACTACGATGGGTGCAGGGTAGTGTCGGTGTGCCCCCTGCAGCGCTGTTCCATGAGTGCAGCCAGCTCAGCAACTTCTGGTATGCCGACGCCGCTGCTCCGTCATAAAGGCCGCTCAGCTGGAAGCCGGTCGTGCTCTCCCCAGTCGCCGTCCGACGAGGTAGCTCCCAGCGATTCCGGAGACTTAAAGGCCCTGGTCCCTGCCACCCTTCACCCCATTTGGCCTGTTCTTTCCGACCATGGGACGAAGGTGGATGTACTGATCACCCATGGTCCTCGGCCGCTACTGCTCCCAGGATAGCACTGGACTCGGAACCACGCCCTTCTGGATGCGGTGCCGAAACTAGCTGCTAGCGGTGCTTGTCAGATGACAACACCCGTCACTGTCCCTGATGCTGCTCCATTGCTGCTTCGCCTCCCGTAAGGTACGCTTCGCCCAGACACTGGTACGCCAGGTGGGAAGTGAACGTGGCCCGTCCTGGACCCACTGCAGACTGCTGTCACTGCCCTCCTTCAGGCAGACGGTGCAATCTCCAAGTATCCGGCTGCCGCTCCATCCCACACCAGTGTTGTGTACCCAAAGGCGTAATACAGCCCGAACAAGTACATAGAAACAAAGTACTTGTTTACACAGAATATTTACAACATCGCTGCCAGACTGGCCCCTATAAGTGACCTGGCACATCCTCTCAAGTTTAAAGTGACTGACAATTTGTACTACTTTTCCCCTTGCTTCTGAGTAGTGTCAGTGAGAGACAGAAACTATTACAGGATTAAATTCCCATAAGTCAGCCGCTTACCCATCGCCAGTTCCGGCTGTGGCCTACTGCCTCGCCTTATACATCGCAATAACTTAACAGCAATACTGTAGTTCCCTGCCTCGCTGTTGCTCCACTCCAAACAACTCGTACATGGCCAGCTGGGGTGACCGAGCGGTTCTAGGCGTTACAGTACGGAGCCGCCCGACCGCTACGGTCGCAGGTTCGAATCCTGCCTCGGGCATGGATGTGTGTGATGTCCTTAGCTTAGTTAGTATTAAGTATTTCTAAGTTCTAGGGGACTGATAACCGTAGAAGTTAAGTCCCATAGTGCTCAGAGCCATTTGAACCCTTTGAACTCGTACATGCAATACGCCGCTGCAGCTCCACACGATGTTTACTCTGGCTGGCCTAGTGGCTGCCGACTATTACCACAAACTGCCAGCTGCTCCAGACTTCATAGCCCAACAGCGTCTTTACTAAATTTAAAAAAAATTTCCACTTTTCTACAACTAAGACTAATACTACCGTATGAGAAGTATCATCTTAGTGGAAGAAGAGAGTGAAAGTTTAACAGTTGTGTTGACGAAACCTGTAACATCCTGTAAATGCCCCTAGTTACGTAAAAAATGAGTCAGAGCAAGACGTAGATTCTACTTGGTCGGAAGTGACAGAAATTCTGAAGGCAAACCGAAACAACAAGCTCATAATTCACTGAATTCTGAAGCCAGAAATTTTATTTTATTGGAGCAGGCCTGGCGTCGATCATTGATTAGTGTATATTCCTTTGGAAACTGAAAACAACTTGATTTTACAGAACCACGATTTGTGAAGGCACATAGTCTCAGAAAAGTGTTAAAAAGTGAATTGAGTCTGTTACTTCAACGAAATAATAAGAAAATACAGGATATTTTAAGCTGTTGTTTATTGTGTCAAAAGCAGAAAGCAAGTAATAAAAACAGAAAAGGAGAGCTTCACTTCATTTAACCATTCAGCCATTAGAAACAGATGCTTCGCTTCTGTGATGTGTTACAAGGTATCTGAAACTGTATGTGTTTAAAAATGCAGTTAGCACTGTTATTATTAAACAGTTCAAAGTGATTATTTTGTGATGGCCAGAAAATCGTTCACATTATTACTGGTTAACGGAAGACCGTTTACTTGTGATAGAAGACGCACTTTTTAGCAGATTCTGGCTTCAGGTAAATATTCATACAAAAATTGCATCCACAAACCAAACTAGAGCAACGAGTTTTTCTTGAAGTTGATCGACGTATGACACTGTATTGTTCAAAAATACGGAAAATACCATTTGACTATCTAAATCAGTTTCAAAGATTACGAACAATCTGTGACAATCATCTGTAGATTTTATGCTACGTGGACTAACGTTTTGGAACACAGAACGAAATTAGTCGTCACAACAAATACCCCATCATGACAACACTAAAATTCCACCAGAAAATAATTGGAGAAAATTGGTTATAGCACTATCACACTGAGAAAAACATTAAATGAAGTATCTTGACAGATAACTAACTCACAAACGAGACTTCTACGTTGGAGATCTACTCCTGGTATCTAAAGATACAAATAAATAGAAACTGTTATGTAGTTGACCATATGTAATTGTTCGTAGAACTTAAATTGAGCATATCTGATACATTACCAAACCACAGGACAGATGAATGAGTTATATGCTTATTAAAAGTTAAATACCATTTACGGGTAGACAGAGACAGAACTAGAACGAAGAACAGTCGCAAGAAATAATGTGATAGATATACATGTGAGATTTATTTGTATTTTTGCTTATTAGGTAGTTGAGAAAGTATGAATATATGTTATATTTGTGTTGTATGCACTACGAAGTCCTAACGTAAGTTACATAAAGTGTATTTATGCAAGGAAATATCAATGAGCGTAAAAGCGAAATATTCCTGTGATTATCTACACTCCTGGAAATGGAAAAAAGAACACATTGACACCGGTGTGTCAGACCCACCATACTTGCTCCGGACACTGCGAGAGGGCTGTACAAGCAATGATCACACGCACGGCACAGCGGACACACCAGGAACCGCGGTGTTGGCCGTCGAATGGCGCTAGCTGCGCAGCATTTGTGCACCGCCGCCGTCAGTGTCAGCCAGTTTGCCGTGGCATACGGAGCTCCATCGCAGTCTTTAACACTGGTAGCATGCCGCGACAGCGTGGATGTGAACCATATGTGCGGTTGACGGACTTTGAGCGAGGGCGTATAGTGGGCATGCGGGAGGCCGGGTGGACGTACCGCCGAATGGCTCAACACGTGGGGCGTGAGGTCTCCACAGTACATCGATGTTGTCGCCAGTGGTCGGCGGAAGGTGCACGTGCCCGTCGACCTGGGACCGGACCGCAGCGACGCACGGATGCACGCCAAGACCGTAGGATCCTACGCAGTGCCGTAGGGGACCGCACCGCCACTTCCCAGCAAATTAGGGACACTGTTGCTCCTGGGGTATCGGCGAGGATTATTCGCAACCGTCTCCATGAAGCTGGGCTACGGTCCCGCACACCGTTAGGCCGTCTTCCGCTCACGCCCCAACATCGTGCAGCCCGCCTCCAGTGGTGTCGCGACAGGCGTAAATGGAGGGACGAATGGAGACGTGTCGTCTTCAGCGATGAGAGTCGCTTCTGCCTTGGTGCCAATGATGGTCGTATGCGTGTTTGGCGCCGTGCAGGTGAGCGCCACAATCAGGACTGCATACAACCGAGGCACACAGGGCCAACACCCGGCATCATGGTGTGGGGAGCGATCTCCTGCACTGGCCGTACACCACTGGTGATAGTCGAGGGGACACTGAATAGTGCACGGTACATCCAAACCGTCATCGAACCCATCGTTCTACCATTCCTAGACCGGAAAGGGAACTTGCTGTTCCAACAGGACAATGCACGTCCGCATGTATCCCGTGCCACCCAACGTGCTCTAGAAGGTGTAAGTCAACTACCCTGGCCAGCAAGATCTCCGGATCTGTCCCCCATTGAGCATGTTTGGGACTGGATGAAGCGTCGTCTCACGCGGTCTGCACGTCCAGCACGAACGCTGGTCCAACTGAGGCGCCAGGTGGAAATGGCATGGCGAGCCGTTCCACAGGACTTCATCCAGCATCTCTACGATCGTCTCCATGGGAGAATAGCAGCCTGCATTGCTGCGAAAGGTGGATATACACTGTACTAGTGCCGACATTGTGCATGCTCTGTTGCCTGTGTCTCTGTGCCTGTGGTTCTGTCAGTGTGATCATGTGATGTATCTGACCACAGGAATGTGTCAATAAAGTTTCCCCTTCCTGGGACAATGAATTCACGGTGTTCTTATTTCAATTTCCAGGAGTGTATATACTTAGGTAATACTGTAACTTCGCGAGTCAATACGCAATAGCATTTTATTGCAGGAAGCTACTTTGCTGTGTGGGCTTGTAGCTTTGGAGCCGATGGCGGAGGCAATATACAGCCGCTGGAAAGTTAGTGTGACTCACTCGCACTTGTCGCTGGCCTACCTGTGGGAAACGCGAAGTGTGTTAGTTCGAGCGACGGAAAATTCTAGCCCCTAAGAATCTAAATAAACAGTACTAAATATTGTTCAATTTTGTTAAAAGTCAATATACAGCCCTTTGTTATTAAAAGGGAGGTTGTTTTAAAATCTCAGCGATCTAGCTGAGATACTTTCAGATTTAGAGACAATTACCTAAAACACCAAGAACCGACACTTATACGATTAAAGTCAGTTAGGATTCATAGCAGTTTGTCTTTTAGTATCATTTGGAATCATTACTGAAGTTCACTAAAAGCAGAAAATTTTATTTAGATTTTTTACAACTAGAAACGTTCACAATTTTTCATTTTCGTAACACAGAATTCAGAAAGGATTAATAATTATTTGTTTTGTTGTTTAAATAAACGAGAGTGAGTGAGAGTATATATGCGGGATATATGTAAAGATTCCATATTAGCTGATGTTAAACATTGCGTAAATATGTCATGGGAAAGTGTGAAGCAAGCAGTTGCAATGAAAGCTTTTATTTTCCTACATTGCTGATGACGTACGTCCAAGGATACTTGCTTTTCTATTAAAGCTGCCAGAATAGCAATTTGCAGAGTAATGATTTTCTAAAGTCATTTCAGGATTAGTTTTCTTTACGTCTGGTTTTGTTAAACATTCTAGTACGATTTGCATGATGAAGTGACGTATATTCATCTGTGAGTATTGATTGGCGTAGGACAGTTTTGGGGCGAGAAATAACTCAAACGATTGTTTTGATTGGCTGGTCATTTTGAACAAGCAATGAGAGTTAAGCATTTCCGGCACTCTGTCAAACAGTTATAGGTCCTGGAAGAAAAGGCAGGGAGGCAGTCGTTGGCTAGCTATCGGACGTACAGGTCATGTTGGACATGTCCGTCTAAGTTATGAGTAAAGTGAAGAAGTTACTGGTATTTCGCGTCCGGATGTATTGCCTTGTAAGCAGTAGCGATTACGGACAGATTGTGGGAATTTGAGCTGTGTGAAGTGTTAAGTTGCAAAGATAAACGCGTGTGAACTTTTGGCCTTTGTAGAATTCCGCGTGGCATGTTTCAAATTCATCTATGGAACAGTTGGCGGACAGTTTCTTTATTAGAAATCCACTGAAAAAGAAGGCTAAAGGTGAAACTCATGTGCTGTAGATGAGCATCGACTGTAGAGCACGTAATAATTCGGGTCGGTCTTAAATACATTTCTGGCTGTCTTGGGGGTGTACTGGGTTGTGTGATCTGTGAGATGGGGACATTGATATTAGTCTTTCAAATAAGTACGGGCTGATGGCCAATTCTTTAATTTTGAACCTAAAGAAATAAAGAACTTGTTGTGGAATTTGCGGAATTTTGACATTTTTTTCTAAACGAGTGAAGCAATCGCCCTCCACCCGAAAATCGTTATCAAATATTACAGGACAGCTTGCTACCAGAGCCGGCCGCCGTGGCCGAGCGGTCCTAGGCTCTTCAGCCCGGAACCGCGCGACTGCTGCGGTCGCAGGTTCGAATCCTGCCTCGGGCATGGATGTGTGTGATGTCCTTAGCTTATTTAGTATTAAGTATTTCTAAGTTCTAGGGGACAGATGACCTGAGATGTTAAGTCCCATGGTGCTCAGAGCCACTTGAACCATTTGCTACCAGAGTTTAGGCGGACTTAGCAAAAACGTAAATATTGACGATGTTTTCCTTCAACGCTGCTTTTAACAATTTCTGAATGTATCTACGTATGCAGAGATTCGGGTTGGTGACCAGACGCCCTCTGAGATAGGTGGAACTTTTTGTAGTGCACAGCACGACGAAAGACAGTGGCCAAACAATTAAGCAACGCAACGCGACTTTTAACCCGCCACGCCCCAATACGTTGAAGGAAATTTTAGCTGAGCTTTCTGTTTATAAGTGAAGAGTAATGTTATTAATAATATGAAGAGACTTAAAATCAGTGTTTTAAAATATAGTAGTATGCACTGGACTTTTTATGCTCTGGATTATATGTTATTGATGTTTGTTTTCAAATACAGGGTAAATCACCTAAATCTCCACCGCAAATACTGCGGAAATGGAAAGTGCTCATGACGATCGCTTTTCACAGAACGTATTGGTAGTCTGGGGCTCTTCTTGTTAGTCAATCAACAGATTTTAACAATAAGTATAAAGAATATTTTTGCGCAGACATACATTTTTCAAACGGAACAATTCCTGCTACATTAAGAACTGAAAACTGGATAAGTTGCCAGTGGTGTCTGTTGCAGCATTCTCGGGCGAGTCCTTTACAAGATATCGTATTTTAAAATTTCCGACACCACTGTTGCGCAATACCTGTGGTAGCACACAGTAAGGAACAACACTTAAGAAAATACATATATCAGCTTGTGAACTCTGACCAGGAACGGGACAATTGTCCGTCACAGGTTGCGTTGGAAATGAGGACCAGCAGCGCAGATACACGCTTCCAGTCTGATTTAGAACGACTGCTAGCATTTCACAGGAGATGTCCGTGCAGGCAGCAATAATACGTCGTTGCATATCACCGGGTGAAGGTGGTGTCAATGTGATATTTTCATCTGATTTGTCCAATTAGTATGTCCATCTAGGCAGCGTCTTTCAGCTTTCCCCACAGAATAAATGTCTACAGGCATAACTCCGGGTGACGTGCCAGCCAAGGTACAGGTCCTATGTATCCACCCAAACGATTTGGAAACAATTCGTGAACACATGCTGCAGGACTTCGTAGACTATGGGATGGACAATTATCATATTGGAACAACAGTTTCCTCCTCGTCTGCAGACGCACGTCTTTAAACATCCTTGGAAGATGGTGTGTTAGAGGCCTGCAATACTTGTGCACTTTCAGTGTTGCGTTTATCAAAAATGGCTCTATGAGCTGATGGCTCCCTATCCTACACGACACGTTTACACTGCATGGACATTGACTTTCCACCTGATGAAGCAAACAGGGACTGTCAATAGAGGAACACTGCATTTTTCTACGGTTTACCTGGAGATGATTGGTGAATGTGGCTTCGTCACTAAACAAGATACGTTATATATCTGGAGTAACCTGTCTTAATGCCCATGTACAGATGTTAACAACATTCACATATTTGTTTCTATGCGTCACTGATGGAGGCAGATGTTCTGGGGATAAAGCCTATGACTATGCAGAATGTGTTAGACACATGCCTGACACATGCCACTTTCTCTTGCGACTGCAGTGGAGCTAGCGTGCTGATTAATTCCAACAGCACCATGTACTTTAATTTCCCGCTTATCTGTCTTCATTTGTTTACTTCTGTTACATCGTCTATGTGTTGCACATCTACTTTCACGTAACTGGTTGAAGAGATTGACAACTGCGGAGATGGTTGACGTCTTTTGGGATATTTTGCCGCATATACTGTACATGAACAAACTGCATCCTAAACACTAAATATATTATGAGCACGTCAGTTTTACCTACATTCGTAAATCCCACCGTCCATTGACGACCTTATTCCTGGACTGTCACACTCTGACTGACTATAAAGTCGCAGTACACTGAAGGAACACAGAAGCAATCTATAAGCGAACATATGAAAATTGTGCCTAACATCTAGAGAGGTTGAATGGCACAAACAAAGTCTCGTAAACTACTAGCATTATAATCCTGGAACAAACGTCACTGACGTTCTAATGTTCCCTACCTTTACTCTGTTAATTCCAATAGCTATTATTCCATTTCGAAAAACGGACGTTTGCCCAAAACATAGTGATCCGTGCGCGGCTCGTGTTCATGCCATTTATTGCTTGTCATCTTCTAATACGGTGCTGCCGCCTCGTTTTCTTATTCCATTTACTGGCATCACTAACTTCCTGCCTTGTTTGCCGTGAGCGGCAGCAGGTGCGCGTATCGATGCGTGCACTGTCTTGCCATCTCTGGAGCGACCGATAGTCTTTCCGGGTCGTCGTGTGTCTGGCAGTCAGCTGGAGAAGGACCAGGAGGGCGGTCGGGGACGGAGCCGCAGTGAGGACCGCACGGACAGTACCAGCGGGGACGACCTACCAACTGAAAAATTTCTTCCTCAAATTGAGTCCTATGTTTGATACTAGTAGACTTCTCTTGCCCAGGTATGCCCTTTTCTCCTCCTTGCTCCATCCGTTATGGGTTATTTTGCTTCCCAGTAATCAGAATTACTAAACTTCTTCTACTTCGTATTGAACAATCCTGATGTTTCATTTCTCACACTTCGCATTACTGTTACTTATTACTTATGTCCTTCTTCGTTTTGCTCTCAGTCCGTATTTTATACTCATTACACTGTTCATTGCATTCAGCAGATCACGTAATTCTTCTTCCCTTCTACTATGGGTAGCAATACTATCAGCAAATCTTACCAGTGATATCATGTCACCTTGAATTTTAACCAGCTGTTGAACCGTCCTTTTATATCTGTCATTGCTTCTGCGATATATATACCGAACAGTAGGGGCGAATGTTAAATCCCTGTCTTACACCCTGTTTAATCCGAGCACTTCATTCTTGGTCTTCCAGTCTTATTATTTAACCTTCACCCTTGTACATGTTGTATATTACCCATCTGGCCATATAGCTTACCTACATTTTCCTCAGAATTTAGAAAATCGTGCACCATTTTATATTGTTGAAAGCTTTTTCCAGGTCGACAAAAAGTAACGTATCTTGGTATTTCTTTAGTCTAGCTTCCATTATCAAACGGCTTCTCCGGTGCCTTTACCTTCCATTAGGCCAAACTGACCATCATCTGTCTATCGATGTACTATAGCGTAATCCTACGATCGGCGGGACGTTCACTCGTAATAAATGATGATATCTTGTGCTGAATAACGCTGAACGCAGTGTGCACTACGAGTGGAAGTTACGAACTGAGCAGTAAAGTGTTCAAGACCGTTTGTTAAGAATGGGGTTAGTAGCGACAGTCGTCTATAGCGCATTTCTATAGAGCGTTAGACGTAATGGTTAGCAAATTAAAGTGTTTGTCACCTACATATCCTGTGAATGGGTTACGTCTTGGAGCAAAGGCTGAGGGAATCAATTTCAGCTGTGTAAATTCTAGACGATTCGCATGTTTCACGGCATGTAGTCTGAACCTCTGTGGTTTCCGGGTAGCTAGCTGACTGCTTGGAAATTGCGAGTAGGGGAGGAGCGGGCGGGGGGCGTGGGACGGGGGGTGGGGTGGGGGCAGGGAGAGGAGGGGTCGAAGGGGCGAACTGGCCATCCGAGCGGCAACACACAGCGTAGAAACTATGTGTGTAGTTACCTTCTTCAGAGAGTCTTTGAGATTTTGAGATCAGTGAAATATTTGTATCACGGAATAGTATGTATTTGAATATCTTCCCTTATATGCGGTGTTTTATACTCGAAATATGGTGTTCTACGTTTTTCCAAGAAGAAATAATTTATGTGCTACATCAGGTATCCAAGCTGTGCAAATTTGTGTGAGATAATGGTGAACTGAAGCTAAAGAGTATTTTCTCTTTGATAAGTGTTCACGAGGAATTTGTATGTGCTAAAATACGTATTAATAGGAGCTTTACACTTCCAGGAAGCAGATGTGCATGAAATTATACAACTGTGGCTTTTTATCAACCCTACTGAGGCCGACCTTTCATCTCAAAGGAGTAGCGTTATTTTAAAATTTTTCATTTGTCTGGTTCGATACCATCCATCTTAGCGTTTTCCCGGGAGACCATTTACATGGAGTTAACAATGGAGAACTCCATGAAGAAGGTGCTCCCTTAAAAACTGACCATTAACAGAGACAAGTTCCCTGACCCAAGGAAAGTATTTTATTCATGTATCGAACAACCATTAAGAGTTGCAATATGTAAACGCTCATTTATGCAAACCAGCAATACTGAAATATATAGACTAAAATGGTACTGAACCATCTTAAGGAGAGGGATATGTCTTAAAGTTCGTCATGAGGGTAGTTTACATAACGAGATATGTTTCTTTCTGCTTTTAATATCTGAAAATGTTAACCACGTCACATAAACACATATCAAACGAATGAGGAAAATGAAGCGAATGTGAGCAACACAGTAATTAAATATGTAACAAATTGAATTATGCCGTAGCTCGAAGCCCCGTGAAGTATCACTCCTCTTCTGACTGAGGCATAACTATTTTCGTCTAGCTTTGTGCTTTTAAATACCGGTTCCGTCGTATGCTATTTTTTCCCCAAACTTAATCAGTATGAGTTCGAAAGTGGGATCTTTGCCTCTCGAGAACGTTTCACTGTCCTATTCTGTCAGTTGCACCTTGTCTGTTTCATATGCTCCATCTTGGGAATGGACATGTTAACATTCAGCTTATAACAAGTACTGTTAGCAGTGACGGGAATGACGATTTTTTGCATTTACACGCAGTAGATGTCAAAATATCCAACTGATTTAATTTCGATAAAGAACAGGGCAAAACTTATATTTAGATATATTTACTTCATCTCACATCTCAGAGTAGCACTTGCAACCTACGCCATCCATTATATGCTGGATGTATTCCAATCACTGTCTTCCTCCACTGTTTTTGCCCTCTGCAGCACTCGATAGGACCGTGGAAGTCATTCCCTGGTGTCTCAATAGATTTCATATCATCCTCTCCCTTCTCCTTGTCAGTGATCTCCAAATATTCCTGTCTTCTCCCATTCTGCACAGAACCTCCTCATTCCCTACCTTATCAGTCAACCTGATTTTAACATTGGTCTGTAGCACCACAGCTCCAATTCTTCAATTCCCTTCTGTTTAGGTTTTCCAAGAGCCCGTGTTTCCATACCATACAATGCTGTGTTCCAAACACACGTTTTCCGAAATTCCTTCCTCAAATTAATGTCTATGTTTGTTACTGGTAGACTTCTCTGGGCCACGAATGTCCCTTTTCCCAGTGCTGGTCTGCTTTTGATGTCCTCCTTTCTCCGTCCATCATTGGTTATTTTGCTGCCTAGGTAGTAGAATTCCTTAGCGTTCATCTACTTCATGACCATCAATCTGAATGTTTTAAGTTACTCACTATTCTCACTCCTGATACTTCTCATTCCTTTCGTCTTTCTGCGATTTACTAGTAATCGATACTCTGCATGTATAAATCTGTTCGTTCCATTCAGGACAGCATGCAATTCTTCTTCACTTTAATTCAGGCTAGCTATGATATCAGTGAATCGTACCATTGATATACTTTCACCTAGAATTTTAATTCCACCGTTGAGCCTTTCATTTATTTCCGTCATTGCTTCTCCGATATACAGGCTCCTCATACACTTTCTTTGTCTCCTCATCTTCGGCTTGCGATGCCGACTTGTTTACCTGAACTATCGTTGTCGAGGTTCGTTTGCTGTCGATTCTAATAAGAACAACACTATCACGGGTGTGTTCGCAGAAGCACACTTTCTGTCCTATCTCCTTATTCTTAACGAATCCTGCTCCCTTGATACCATTATATGCATTAACAGTTTGCAATTTCTGTTGAACCATGACATCAAGGGTCAGTTAGTTGTTGTACTGCTGTGATAATTGTTTAGTACTCTGTAACAAAGTACAGAATATACAGGGGGAAATAGTTCTCATTATCTCCAGAGACTCTCAAGCTATTTGAAGGTTGTTCCAACAAACCAATCGTCAACTACTGAAGGAACTGGCAGCACACATGTCAAAGCATTCGTTCTAACGGCATGGCTTACAAGATAATTGGTCTGTGGGCAATTACCTACCAGTAACCCAAGACATACACTCCTGGAAATTGAAATAAGAACACCGTGAATTCATTGTCCCAGGAAGGGGAAACTTTATTGACACATTCCTGGGGTCAGATACATCACATGATCACACTGACAGAACCACAGGCACAGAGACACAGGCAACAGAGCATGCACAATGTCGGCACTAGTACAGTGTATATCCACCTTTCGCAGCAATGCAGGCTGCTATTCTCCCATGGAAACGATCGTAGAGATGCTGGATGTAGTCCTGTGGAACGGCTTGCCATGCCATTTCCACCTGGCGCCTCAGTTGGACCAGCGTTCGTGCTGGACGTGCAGACCGCGTGAGACGACGCTTCATCCAGTCCCAAACATGCTCAATGGGGGACAGATCCGGAGATCTTGCTGGCCAGGGTAGTTGACTTACACCTTCTAGAGCACGTTGGGTGGCACGGGATACATGCGGACGTGCATTGTCCTGTTGGAACAGCAAGTTCCCTTGCCGGTCTAGGAATGGTAGAACGATGGGTTCGATGACGGTTTGGATGTACCGTGCACTATTCAGTGTCCCCTCGACGATCACCAGTGGTGTACGGCCAGTGTAGGAGATCGCTCCCCACACCATGATGCCGGGTGTTGGCCCTGTGTGCCTCGGTCGTATGCAGTCCTGATTGTGGCGCTCACCTGCACGGCGCCAAACACGCATACGACCATCATTGGCACCAAGGCAGAAGCGACTCTCATCGCTGAAGACGACACGTCTCCATTCGTCCCTCCATTCACGCCTGTCGCGACACCACCGGAGGCGGGCTGCACGATGTTGGGGCGTGAGCGGAAGACGGCCTAACGGTGTGCGGGACCGTAGCCCAGCTTCATGGAGACGGTTGCGAATGGTCCTCGCCGATACCCCAGGAGCAACAGTGTCCCTAATTTGCTGGGAAGTGGCGGTGCGGTCCCCTACGGCACTGCGTAGGATCCTACGGTCTTGGCGTGCATCCGTGCGTCGCTGCGGTCCGGTCCCAGGTCGACGGGCACGTGCACCTTCCGCCGACCACTGGCGACAACATCGATGTACTGTGGAGACCTCACGCCTCACGTGTTGAGCAATTCGGCGGTACGTCCACCCGGCCTCCCGCATGCCCACTATACGCCCTCGCTCAAAGTCCGTCAGCTGCACATACGGTTCACGTCCACGCTGTCGGGGCATGCTACCAGTGTTAAAGACTGCGATGGAGATCCGTATGCCACGGCAAACTGGCTGACACTGACGGCGGCGGTGCACAAATGCTGCGCAGCTAGCGCCATTCGACGGCCAACACCGCGGTTGCTGGTGTGTCCGCTGTGCCGTGCGTGTGATCATTGCTTGTACAGCCCTCTCGCAGTGTCCGGAGCAAGTATGGTGGGTCTTTCCTGGAGTGTACATTCAGCTTGAAACCCAACAGTTAGTGCTTTACAGTACAGTATAAATAATTCAATGTTTCATGTGTCACCCTAACGGAACTCGATTTAAATTACTGTGCGTGTTTCATGTACATCGGAGGGTAAAGCTGGCTGTTCGAGATCCGGCTCATTGTGGAGATCGGCAGCTCTTTTCAGCCTAATAGCAGATAAAGTGGTAGTGGTACAAAGATTTCCCTTACAACTATGAAACCTCGTTCAAAACTGAAGCATTTAAGGTATATCTACTTAATTTTTGCACAACGCACCTCACAAAAAATAATAGTCTAATGTGTGTTTGTGTTTCTGTGTGACCTTAGGTGCACTTGAGCATGCGCGCGTATGCTTGTGCGTGCATGCATTCGTGTTAATGGTTCAAAATGGTTCAAATGGCTCTGAGCACCATGAGGCTTAACATCTGAAGTCCTCAGTCCCCTAGACTCAGAACTACTATAACCTAACGAACCTATGGACATCACATACATCCATGCCCGAGGCAGGATTCGATCCTGAGACCGTAGCAGCAGCCCGGTTCCGGACTTAAGCGCCTAGAACCGCTCGGCCACAATGGCCGGCGTGATAATGCACTCGTGATGCTTCGTCGTGTTTCACACAATGCGAGACCATAGGCTCAAACCGATGAGTGCAGCACGCTCGGCGTTGAGCCTATAGAACTGTAACTGTAAACTTTCGCTTTGACTTGCTGGAATGTGGCCGCACTGCGTTAAGTATAGCCGTCTGTCGGAATAATACTCGAGAATCGTGGTAGTATAGTGATAGAACGTTATTCGCGGACGTGAGTTTGTGCAGTAGACGCCAGTGCCATATCCGACGAATGTAGTTCCGCGAAGTACTGAAGTCCCGTGGTTATATTGCAAACGCCTTGGACTGTCGGCAACTTCCGTTACACTCCTGTATGGACGGCAGCTGGGCTGCAGGTGCCAGCCTAGGCTACAGCAGAAACATTTAACCATTCGATTACATAATCCATAAATTAGATAAAGTTTTCCTGGAGTTTGTGTGTGTGTGTGTGTGTGTGTGTGTGTGTGTGTGTGTGCGTGCGTGCGTGTGCAAGAAGGTCTACAGAAGACAATGGGAATAGGATAGTTGCTTGGTTGAACAAGAACGGAAATATTGGCAGTTTGAAGAAACAGACCCTGCGTTTGCTAAATGTGGTTTATGGAAAGTTTAGCCTACGTCATCCACTAAGTAGCTTGGATACAAAAGGCTACCACACTAATAATTTCTTCTATCTGGACTACAATGCAGTCTTAATGTATAAGCGTTGGAATGTAACGATGCTAGGTCCTGTATCTGGACTGAGCCCTGAAGCCATGTTACGTTGGAAACGATGTGTCACCCTCTTGCTATAGATGACACATTTTGCCTCAGTTATTTTCTTCTACCCTCGAATCTTCGTTATGCAGTGCCACCAACTCTCGCCATGTGAGCTATTCTGTGTTGGTGACATTCGAAGACTGGTAGAGAGCTTTGAAGTATTTAAGCTACAGAATGGCGTAAACGTCTTTCAGTAAATCTTCTGTAATTTGTTGCCCGACGTAACTCCTAAATAACAAATACAATGTTTAGTGAACAGATATCTGAGTAATCATTACATCAGGATAACCACTCTCCGTAGAGACTCTTAGAAAAATTATATTTGTATTTGGCTTCTTTCAACTATTTCTGTTGTTGTCATTCTAGGCAGTGCCTCTGCTCCTCTGCCTTGCGAAACACCGCCAAGCCGTAACGACAAAGCATAAGCGACAACTTTATAGTAGGTGCAGACGACCAATCTCCGCCCTGCCTAGGCGGTGTTCTGCGCTCACAAACCTCGTTCCAATCTGCACTTCTAACTAACCAGTGCGCGCACAGTGGAAAACTCTTTACACGCTAACTACCTCCACAAAATTTTCACACGGAAACGTTTCGTCTGATTACGAGGAAGAGGTTAAACCACATGTTACTCCATAGGGTATAGTGATAGTCAACTCTCTGAAGGACTGTGAAAACAATAAGTACATAGGAACGTTTTCACAGAAAGTATAATAATAACCTGTCATGGGATACAAAAATTTTTTCAGAATATCTAGAACCCCTGTATCTTCATTTAAAGCTTTCTTGCTGCTTCTTTTTTCTGAGCGCTATCTCTCTGACGTGGGTTAGCAATTCTAAAATCACTCTGCCTTAGTTACTCGCTTTGACGGCATGACTCTAATGGCAGTAAGGTAAGTGTAGCTGAAATTAAGTTTATAATTTTGCCATATCTTCCTGTCTTACAAATCTTATATAATCTAGCTTAGTGAGAACAATTTCTCCACTTATTCTTAGTATTAATGTGGCTTTATGTGATAAGATACCATACATGTCAAATGATATCGCCAATATATTTCCGTGGTGAGAATAGCAGTCTTGGATGAAGGAGCCTTATATCCATTGTATTAAAACCTTATACGAAAATAAGGAAGGTGAAAGCGTACGTTATAGATACGACCCTATCTCGAAATGGGTGAACTGGAAATGAGAAAAAACCGAAGGCATAAAACTGTAGTGATGTACAGGAAGGAACAGAAAATTTGGATGAACTGGAAATCAAGCAAGAGGAATTAAATCTACAGCATCTCGCCACTGTACCAACATAGACACGGAGAGAGGCACCGATGAATTTCTGTAGGACATAGTTCCGCTCTTGAATCCCACGATTCCAAAGGTCGGGATGGCTGCTGGTCGTCTATAGCAGATAAACATCTGATCCTCTATTTTGCATATCGTTTCTGAATCCCCACACGATGGTTACGGAATACAGATGTTACTTCGCATTCTTGGTCTGGACTTTGAATCCTGCGTGATTGTTTGTTGCTGTTTAGATTTATCCTGGCTCTGTTCGTGATAGTGATTTGATTTCTTGTTACGTGCATTCATCAAGTTCACTTTCAGATGTGTTTTGCGCCCTTCGACTACAGTCGACTTCGGTTTCCCCATGCTGCGTGGTTACAGTGACCTGTGTACTTTATCAGGCTGTGACATAAAATAGTCTTTGGACATCTTTACCTGATTGTAAGGTACGCTGGGCACTTGATGAAGAACTCAGGATACGTTGCACCTGAAGTACTACCGCGACGATATTTAGTGTGTACACAGAAGGACGTCTGGCAGAGGTAGGGACGAAACATAGTACGTAGTCGTAAAAGACACCCGACTACAATCCAAAATCAGCTATAGACAATGTTTGTCGTATACGATATGTAGATTCGAAGAGATTAAACATAAACAGAAATATTGGTAGTGATTGAGATAGGGCATGAAACCAGAAGAACAACAGATACTACAAAAATAAAAAGGTACGAGAAGGGTTCCCTCTCTCGTATGGAGTACAGCTGCAGAAATGCCATTATCAACGTTTTCAACGATGTAGTTGATTTTGTATATTTGACTCTACTTTGCAAGTTCCTGAACAGTAATCCGAATGGTGCGCAGCTATTGTGGATAACATAAGACCCAATTTTTTGAAAGTCTACTGCATACGAGTCAGATTCCTAGTTCCATTTTCTAATTAAAAGCAAATCTGATTCACTTTAGACTTCCAAATGTGTATCATATATTTCAGAGTTTTCATTGAAGATTTGCTGCTATCGAATCTCAAAATGGAAAGGTGCATAACTATTAACAACCTCGGTAATGTTGCATAACGCTTTGTTTCATTATAACGAATTATTTTGTTACCTGCGTTAAAACACGGAACTAAATCTGAAATCATACACTCTTTGGGAATCGATTTAGACCCAATTTACTTTTTAAATTCCAATTTATGTTCACCCTCCCAAACCATGGCCCTTATGGACTTGGGCGATTTGCGTGCACCTGTGATACCGATAACTGTACGAGAGAGGCCAGTTTAGAATATGGTTCTGAATGGGGCAGCAGCCTTTTCGTTACTAGATGTATTGAATTATCTATAAAATTTCGAAAGAACGTTATTTTTAACATATACTATAATCCTCCTAAATTTATCCGGAATAGTATTTAATGATTTACATTTCGACTGTCAAAGTAATGTCATACTACTAAGTTTTTCTTTGCGAAATATAGTTTCAGTACACATGTGTTCTATAGTAGTTTCACAGCAATGAATACTTACTTACTGCTGTGTAAGTTAATGATTCGCTTTGGTTACGTATTCAGTCATTCCAAAAATATTCTTGAAGATATTTACAATTCACAATGAATTAATGATTTCGTTAGGTAATGGGGCTTTCGGACCAAGTTGTGTCATTGTGAAAAATAACGAAATATTTTCAAGGTTTCGTATAGTGTCCACAGTCATCACATTTCTATTACTATATTAATTTGACACGACGCAAATATACTGCACATAGATATTTTCAGGTTTCCATGAGCTATAACTACATTATTTTCCGTAGTAATCAATACTTACAAGTGCGGTGCTCTCGGAGGATGTGCTAGTTACATTAGATGTGGTTACGTGGTCTCTTCTCAGAAACAGATGATATAATCAAACTAAAATCGTCCAGATGTTTGCATAATTTGTATACATAAGAGAACACCATGGCAGTGACTAACCTCTACGAACTCAAGCCTCATAAGGATAAGTTTAAAGCTGTTACAAAATAAATCGATGATTTCCGAGCCGCTACACACAATAGTAAGTGCTTGTAGTGAAAAATTCATAAAGAAATACCTACCTAATAAAAAAATAAGGTTGAGTGAAGCGGTGATGATTAATACAAAGTGGGAAGGGCTTGCAAATTCAAATCACTGGGTAACATACTGCTGCACACAGAAAAATATGAGCACGTGGATTTTTAATTTTTTTTGACGTTTTATTCCAGTCCTGCACGCCAGCAGGAACCTAGACTGGCCGATATGCTAATATAATAAACCTCTGGATGGTATTGTTGACATCTAGAGAAAACCCTCTGGGTAGACAGAAGTTTGTGACACCGATCAGTCATCGAGCGCAGGGAGCAACTAACATAGTGTGACGAAATTTTAAGTAATATTTTTTCACTGGGGCACTTGCATGCAGCAGAGAAACTCACACGTAGCAGATTTAACCGGGATTATCAACCAGTGCTTGGAAAAGATCGAGCTAGGAAAGGTTCATAGGACAAGTACAACGATGCAATCATAGCCGTCTCTCCAGCAGAAGGATGTAATTAATGGAGCTTAGTAAATCAAAGCATTCAGTCGTGGCGCCGTTCCGACTGCGTCTTGAATCGGAGAGAATGCGAGCTTTTGAGTTTCGGAGAAACTACGACCAGCCCTTTGTGATGGAAATTGGTTTGTAACCTGGCACCTATTACATCATCCACTTCCAGGACGAGGCGCGCCATTCCAATGGCGTGGCGGCTACGAGACTAGCAGGAAGTTTCGCCAATTCGTGGACCTGGGGGACCGCCAGCCTCCGCGCTCTAAGCTACCGGCCAACGGACAGCAATCTAAAATACATCTGGGGAAGGCCCGTCTTTGCGGCCTCCTATGTACCTGGACGACTTCAACCACGTTCTTGTCTACCCCTGAGGGGAGATTGGGGCATCGTTTCACGGTGTCCAGGTGTCGCAGCGGTTAATGCACCCAGTCGGGTGGACGAGGGGCTACGAGTGTAAGCGGGCTATAATTTCGCACCTTACAAACACTCATGTACATACTTTGCTGTGATCTACAACCACAATTAGGTATCATTTGATAGGTTGTACGTCGTATATATCAATATTTAAAGAAGACTGACATTTCCACGTGCGCCATGTAAATAACTGTTGACATTTTTTGCATGAAAGGTGACAGAGTGTCTTTATTATCAAAACGGCGTAATGAATGATTGCCTATTCTAGTAGAGGTTGGATGGCCAGTGGAAATGAAATGGCAGGCGGAACTCAAGCCCTGGTTGGAAGGCCTGCACAGGTGTGTTGGTCTTGCTTAAACAGAGGAAGCAGCAAGGCAGACGTTGGGGCACCTGAGCGCTGGAGCACAATGCAGTCGCGGCTGTCCGGTTTGTAGCGGGACTGGAAGGATAACCGGGAACTCTGCAAATCTTGAATGCAGTTGGGAGGATCGTGGAAGTGTCACCTCGGAAACCATGCAGGTTGGGTTATTTCCAAGGATTTTTACTCACAAGCGTACCATTATATGAGTATAGGTATTCCCTCGCAAACTTCAAGCGCTGGACGACAAAAGACTGAAATATGGTTAGTCAGCGTTTAGAAGAATCTGTATAGAGGGAGAATATACCGTGGTTTCGATAATATGGTTCGCCTTCTTCAGTTACGAGGGAGGGAGCCGAGTCTTACTGGGAAGCCAGCATTGGAAAGGAAGAGGTCTTATGTTTTTGAGAGCCCGTGTGTGACGGTCGCTCAGTATCAGCTTTGTTGGTACAGGCGGACTAGCTCTCTTTGCTCTTAGGAGAGTTTATAGTTAGAACGTTTAGGCACTGTACTGTTGCGAACTTATACGATTCTGGACTTCGTCTCCGGGTTGGAAGCCGTCATTGAGTACGCAGCGTACAGTGACGGAGAGTATTTCTTCTGCCTATACATACGTTGAGACGTTATTTGAACTTCGTCCTTGTGGCTAGTAGTTCGCGTTTGCTCTTGTGTAGAACACAGGGGGAAAAGACAGTATATTAGTCAGAGGACCGCCTTCTGCTGTCCTAGTGTTTGAAAGAGATTTATTTTGTGTCTGGAGTTTTTCCATCTTTGCAGGCGTGTACGAGAACCATCACTCCAATGAACCGGATGCAGTACATATGGTGATATTGCTAACTGCTTCGGCTTATTAGGGCTGTAAAGCTAAACAGCTGTGATCACGCTAGTTTATTTCCACTGAGGTTCCACACCACCGTAGATCATCTTTGAAAGTAGTGTCTTCTAGTGTTTGGTATGTAGATTGTGTCAGTCATTTCATGTCACTTATGTTAGATCGCGTGGCCTTAAATAGGCACAGAGTTGGGCATTTGATCAGCAATTTTTTAGTCAGGAAATATAGACAATTGTAATATAAAGGGCTGTTTTTTTAATCTATAATAAACGCATAGTGAGAAACAATGTTTATCATTTAGTAGTATAAGTTGCCTTAATCATTCATTTATGTTCAGATTGTAATTTATATGTTACAGAGCATTAAGAGATCCTAAGATCTGTCTGAGGGGGTAGTAGACAGGGCCAAATCATCATTCTAGCGTTCAATATTTTCCGTTGGGCGGATGCATTTGTACGCCTGCTTGGAGTAGCATCTTGGACGAGTACGCCTGAGGATGCTCAGCCAACACGACTCCAAAGGGCCTGGACGGTCCGCGCTCCTCTTTGCGGCTGGCAGCCCATGGGCGCCGTGACAGCAGGCACCGGAACCTGGGACAGCATGTGCCACCCAGCGATATCGGAGCGTCAGCACATTCCACAACCAGCTGTGTTGGCACACACACTGTGCTGCCCTGAGGTAGGCCAGAGTGCTGCTTCAGTTAACATTTGTCAGTATTACCACTGCATTTCCTGATGTGATTCTGTCTGCTCCCTCACCCATCCTGACGCACAGCCACCCAGAATAGTCCGGACCATTACAATATATGTGAGTTAAGTAAATTACAATTGTGATCATCGTCATAGTCAACTTGAGCCCCGTAGTGCTTTATTAGGTGCGTCCTTCACAAGCGCTCTCCCATGGCATCCCTTCGGTCTTTGAAGTGTCTTACTTACTCAGCTGTTTACATTTCTCTCATTAACAAATACTTGGTACGAGGTGAAAGGGCTGACAGATGAAAGAATAAATCCAGGTCATGGGATCATTGACTTGTATTATCTTACTTTTTCGAACAGTAACATCTGTACTAAGCAAATAATGCGAGGCTGACAGATGGAAAGAATACTCTGGAAATATATAGAGGAGACACACATCTAGATGATGCTATAGAGACACAAGAGAAAACAAATGAAGTGAGATTGGAGATATCATAGTCAGAGAAGAATTTGACTGAGGTTAGCTAAATCGCAGCCAGAAAACGTCCCCTGGAAGAGATGATACTCCCAACAATAATTGACATCCTTGAGACAGATAATCATGACATAACTACCACATTTTATATGCAAAATAAATCATACAGGCGAAATACTTACAAATTCATGGAACATGGTAAGTACTGACTGTAAGCCAATTTCTGTCGATATTACCATCATCAGTATATTGTATAGTGGTGACTGGGATAGAATTGACGGACTATTGTATGATACTATTAGGAGGTGTATGTTGACATTGTCTAATACACAGAAGAAGATACTTGATAATATGCAAACCAGTCAGACTATTCCCCATGTAAACTCTCCTCGTACGGTTTTAACTTTACTCAGACACTCGTTAGCTGAGCTGACGATGTGAGATCAGTGCTTTCAAAGGGTGGAAAATCAGCCACTAGTCTGCGAGTTGTGTTCTCAGAAGAATTAACAGTCATTGTAGAAGCAGACATTTGTACTATGGACACTGTTACAGCTGAAGAAATACGTGTGGGAAGTGTGAGAGTATTTGTTCGCGCAAAGCCTCCAACAGCTAATTTAAACGTGGTTGAGAAGAACGCCACAAGAATGAGGACCATACTGTTGTCATTCTCCAAGTTGAAAAGGCAATTACCACCGATGTTCTGAATGTGACCGACAACCATTATAAGTTTAACGACACATTAGATCCATATACATGGAGGAACCTGAGCTAAGATCCCACTAGCATGACTTTATAAATGTTATGTAGTTGACAAGGAAGTCCTCTGTCGAACATGGTGTTTACAAAAGTCTGTTCAATGCAGCGGCGATACTAACAAGACTTCTTGGACTGCGTAGGGTTCACAATGAATATTCGTATATCAAGAATTTGGCACATTTTATCTGTAAATTAAATGCCATTCAGGTCCACCCAAGGAACATGTTATTTGCTTTTCATGTTGCAACGCTGTTTACTATGGTTCCACCGAATGAGGTGCTGCAAAAACAGAATTGTACTTATCTTCCTGATATCACAGAACTATCTGAATATTGCCTCACGACTATGTATTTCAAATGGAACAATGAGTTCCATGAACAAAATATTGTGTGGAACATTCATGGATTATTTTTGTGGAATTTGTAATAATATCTAATCTGAAGAATTATTATGTTGACAGATCTGTTACATTATCATACCGCCAGTTTAATAACTCAAAGCAATTATTAATATTAAAAACAGCCCTAGGTTGCTGAAAGCTTTTATTGGCTCAAGAACTACGCGTTTTACCATGGTACTGTGTGTGAATGCACCGTTTGAGCACTGATCGGTCACAACATATTTTGCAGGGACTTGTTTACAGTTTTTGAGCGTGGCCTTACAATGTGTTGCTGCGAATGACGACCTATATTGCACGAAACAACCAGATGCATCGTTTTTGAGCCAGTGTAGATCTTTCCGCTTCGTGGGACTGTATTTTAATATTAATCACAATACTATGTTGCTGTACGACCGTGCCACAACGGACTGGAATACCTCTTATCACAGCTGTAAGATACTGAACAAGTAATTTACATAAAAATGAAAAACATGGTTGATTTCGACCACAAGAAAGATCTGTTTGGATTTCAAAGAAAAGTAGGAACATGTCAGACCATCTTAGACTGAAGATATCTTTGTGGTATTTGTGTACTTCTAGAAAGGTGTTGAACTGTCCACTTGGATATCTTCTTTGAAATTTAGAAGGAGCCAGTGGTAAAATACAGGGAGCGTAAATTTACCTGTAAATTCTGGAGAAATCTGACTGGGTGTGAGAGAAGAGAGATGTCAAATAATAGGAGTGGTTGAGGGTGAGACAGGGTTGCAGTATGAAACTTCCTGGCTGATTAAAACAACTGCGTGCCAAACCGAGTTTCGAACTTCGGACCTTTGCTTGTCGTGGGCAAGTGCTCTACCAACTGAGCTATCCAAGCATGGCTCACAGCCCGTCCTCACAGTATCACTTCTGCCAGTGCTTCGTCTCCCACCATCTAAACTTGACAGAAGCTCTCCTGCGAACCATGCAGAACTAAAAATCCCAGAAGAGAGGATAATGTGGAGACATGGCTTAGCCACAGCCTGGGGGGTGTTTCCAGAATGATACTTTCACTCTGCATCGGAGTGTGTGCTGATATGAAACGTCCTGGAAGATTAAAATTGTGTGCCAAACTGAGACTCGAAATTGGGACCTTTACCATATGCAGACAAGTGCTCTACCAACCGAGCTACCGAAGCACGATTCGCACCCACTACTCACAGCTTTACTTCTGGCAGTAACTCGTCTCATACCTTCCAAACTTCACAGAACCTCTCCTGCGAACCTTGCAGAACAAGCACTGCTGGAAGAAAGGATATTGTGGAGACATGGCTGAGCCACAACCAGGAAGTTTCATATCAGCACACACTCTGCTACAGAGTGAAAATATCATTCTGGAAACATCCCCCAGACTGTAGCTAAGCCATGTCTCCGTAATATCCTTTCTTCCAGGAGTGCTAGTTCTGCAAGGTTTGCAGGAGAGCTTCTATGAAATCTGGAAGGGAGGAGACGGGGTACTGGCAGAAGTAAAGCTGTGGGGATGGGGCGTAAGTCTTGCTTGGGTAGCTCAGTTGGTAGAGCAGTTGTCCGCGAAAGGCAAAGGTCCCGAATTCGAGTCTTGGTCTGGCACACAGTTTTAATCTGCACGGGAGTTTCACATCATTGCACACGCCTCTGCAGAGTGAAAATCTCATTCAGGGGTGTAGTATATTTGCGACGTTATTTAATCTGCACATTGAAAGTACTATGACGAATACCAAGGAGAAATTTGATACCAGAGTTAAATACGAGGGACAAAATATTAAACATTTGTTGTTTGACGATGACACTGTAGCTCTGTCAGAGACGGAAATGGTCATCGAAAAGCTGTTGAACGGGATGGGTAGTGTTTTAGGTTATATGATGAATTTCAACACACAAATATCAAAGATAATGTGGCCAAATTGTTTCAAGTGCAGTGCGTACACTTAAACTGGAAAATATGACACAAATGGCAGTCGGTGAGTATTGAAATTACGGCAGAAAAATAACGACTATAGACAACATATACAGGGTATAAAATGCAGTGTGGCATCACTAAAAAAAGCGTTTCGCAAAAAGAGAAATCTTTGCAGCAACAGCATAAAAGAATCTTCATATTCAATTCCTTTTAATCTGCAAATCCACTTCCCTAAAATCATGCAATATAGACCTGTCTTTTTGGGGTAAAAAAGACCATAATCCTATAAGAAAAGATAACTAGAGCCTGTATCTAGTTGATTAACAGGATAGCGGAAATGCATTGGTTTTCATTTATTAACTGCTAGTTACTATTCCTATAGGAAAAGCGACTGAAGATTATTCTAACAGGTGTAAAGTTATATGAGATGATACAAGTTAGGCATCTTATCTTGTATAAGTTCATTAGACTCTTAATACAATAACCGACACTGCCATTGACTTTTAAACATTGCTGAAACCAGAGTTACGATCTTAAGAAGTCTCTAATACCGACATAATGATACCTGTTCGAGTAACATGCTTCACACACTTCAGGTCACAACTTCAGCAGATGCAAATCATTTCAAACGAATAGTTCACATGGCCAGTGATCGAGAGTTAAGAAAACTGTGTGTCATAATGACATGGCCCCTGACTCTAATAGTGCTTTAAATATCGATATTTTGAAGTGAAAGCAGATTTATTTTATAATATAAATTTCAGAAACTCCTAGGTGCAAAACTGGGATCTTACTATTTCCTTACCTTTTTGAGAAGTGGATGTAAGTCTTTTGTCGTATGAAGTACTCACGTTTGTAATTTTAAGTCTTTCAATTTCTTTCCATGCCTAATTCATTTTGTAAAGAGGTATATCCACCCAATAGCTACTGCTTTCCTTTGACTTTCATTAACATATTGTTTTAGGAAATTTGTGTTTCCTTTGTCAGAATGATTCCATGCAATATCCATCTATGTGGGTCAATGCCATAAAATGGGATCCTCCTCAAAGGTCATAGAGCTTTTTCTTCTTGTTTTCGTTCAGCCCATCTGAAGACCATCTTATTTCATGTTAACCTCATTCCTTCTTGGGTTTATCCATTTTTGAAATCCCTTTAGTCTCATACTTTGGAACTTCTTTGCTCTTCTGTCCAACATGGTTTTCTCTGGTTCTAATTCGGTCTTGAAAACCAGTGACAACTTGAATTTTGTATTTCGAGATCACCCTGCTGCAAATCTTTCTTTACTTCGGCCCTTGTTCACAAGAAACTGTTTTAGCTTATGTGTGTACTTCTGGTCCATTCTATAGATAAGTATGAAGAAAACGCTCCTTTTCCGTATGACATATGAGATTTTGTCTATTTGGGCATACTGTTCTCGGTTCACTTTATAACCTCCTCCCAGCTTCGCACTGAACTTTATTATTTACATACGCTGAAGATGAAGTTATATTTAATTAATTCAGCACAACAGACAATAGCTTCTTTTCATGAAACTTATTGTTGTGCCCTTCTGTTCTTGTGAAATCTAAAGAAAACTACTAAATGATAACATCTCCTTTCACAAATATTGGATTTTATTAATTAAAAATCCTTTCATAAACCAGTATCTATAAACAGCATGTCTAAACACTCAACAGGAATCAAATTCTGTGTGCCATAACGCCTATATTCTGCCACTAATCTCCAGCCTCACTACCAAGCAACCATCTCTAGCCTCTTGCACACCTGACTTCCACTCGACTTATGCTCACCCACTCGCACATTGTTGACTGCACTGCAGCCTTTGCTTTATTTTATAATCACTGCATAGTGCATGAATGATACTATGTAAGGATACTGTACGCTTACATATCCAAGCCAATATAACACTTTAATATGGTAAAATACAATGGCGATATTGGATTTGAATATTAAAGTTCAAAAATACATAGAAAGACAAAAAAGGAAAAAATGTAGAATTTAAAATTATTAAATTACGATAATTAGTCTAAACTATTTTCTTATCAGTGCAGAACCTCAGTTGTTTAATAATAGTTCTCATTTCGGTCCCTATTTACAATATTTGTTTATATTTGTACATGGAAAATGGCACTTAAGGAATTAAAGTTAGAATCCCTCGATTACACTGCATTAGTCAAATTATATCATTCAGTCAGTCACTAATTAGCAACAAGATAATACAGGTTAATAACAAATGCTTGTGCATACTCTCATAGAAATAATAGGGCGCCATGAAACCCAATGCTGTTACGTCTCTTTTAAATAGCATGGATAAATGTGACACATTAGTAACAGTTATCTATTAGCGTGTTTATACTCCTAGTGGCAGCGTAATTTGAAAATTTGATACTGTTTGATACTGCCACAAAGTTTACAGGGTGAGAAATACATGAACTTAGACAAAAAGCACATACCTTGGAAAGTAATCCACAAACGAATCATCTCACTGAAAAATTCCCCTTTTATGTAGCAATTCATATCTTATTACTCTGCTTTAGTTCCCTGCGTAGCCGGCCGCGGTGGTCTAGCGGTTCTGGCGCTGCAGTCCGGAACCGCGGGACCGATTCGTCATGGGGACATTCGTCATGGGGACATTTAGTCAGCGCGAGAGCGTTACGGAGATGCTGAACAAGCTCCAGTGGCGGACACTTCAAGAAAGGCGTTACGCAATACGGAGAGGTTTATTATCGAAATTACGAGAGAGCACATTCCGGGAAGAGATGGGCAACATATTACTACCGCCCACATATATCTCGCGTAATGATCACAACGAAAAGATCCGAGAAATTAGAGCAAATACGGAGACTTACAAGCAGTCGTTCATCCCACGCACAATTCGTGAATGGAACAGGGAAGGGGGGATCAGATAGTGGTACAATAAGTACCCTCCGCCACACACCGTAAGGTGGCTCGCGGAGTATAGATGTAGATGTAGATGTAGACTGCTACGGTCGCAGGTTCGAATCCTGCCTCGGGCATGGGTGTTTGTGATGTCCTTAGGTTAGTTAGGTTTAAGTAGTTCTAAGTTCTAGGGGACTTATGACCTACGATGTTGAGTCCCATAGTTCTCAGAGCCATTTGAACCATTTTATCCCTGCGTATATGTTCAGTTGTAAATCACACGCTAACACACTGTTTCGCGACGCACTGGGCTGTGGCATCGACACGCCCCCAGGGATACACCACCACAATAACAACGACACTTTCTGCTGCAGTGAGAAGTGATGACTGCGCTGCGCGCGCATCGCTTCACTTCGGTGGCTCCATGTCGGCTCGCCAACATACAAACACAAAAAGGGAATTACGGTAGTGGGGAAACAAACGTACACTGCAACCGGACATTCAGTCTGAAGTAAACGCAACAGTCGCGCCAAGGGCTCCGATCATTACTTATGGGCGTGTCTTTGACTCGAGCACTGTACAATGTTATCTTAATGGCACAAAACGTTTAAAACTGATTGTACCTACTTCAAAGCAGCTACCTACCACTGTCCGTTATAGCCAACTCACAATGCTAACCGACTATTGTCCATTTACTTTCAAACAAGCAAAATGATCTGTTCACAAAGAACCAAGGTTAACTTTTTTACACACTTCTTACAAATGATACAGTTTAATGTTCTCTATATTTTGTAGGCTATGATACTGACCAGACTGCACCATTTCAATCTCAACCGAATTAGGGTGAAGAAGTTTTCTAATTATGAATGGCCCTCGGTAGTAGTGTTGAGACTTTTTTGTATCTTCGTTTGCACTTGATGATTTCGTGTGAGTTCGAATGAGCACTAAATCACCGACTTTGTATGTAATAGGCTTCACTATTTAGTCATGTGCCAGCTTCCGTTCTTCTGCTCGTTTCTTCATCGTCTCTAACGTGATTTTAAAGTTCTCCTCTTGCGTAATTTCCCAGTCTTGCGGAAAGGAAATGTATTCATGATAGATACTGTCAGGTTTCTTTCCAAAGAAAACAGTACAAGGCGGCAGTCCTGTCGAATCATGCGACAAACTATTAATTAATGTTTCAAAATCTGTCAATCGCTCTATCCATCTTTTATGTTCCTTGCCACAAGTAAACGTCAGAGTTCACGCATTTGGCGTTCAGTTGGGCTGGACGCGGGCCTGGAAGAGGAAAGTGCAATGTGCCTAATACCTTCATCATTAACAAAATCTTTCCATAGGTGTAACCGAAAGTGTGGACGATTGTCCAATAAAATGCACTCTGGCTTGACAGTATTTACGAAGTATTCTTCCCTCAGTTCCTTTGGAAATATGTCGACGTAGCATCTCAGTACTTCCGTTAAATTTTTGTTCTGCTTCAGGCAAGTCCACTACCGCTCGAATCTTGGTTTGGATACAATTTAGTGTATCTTCCTCGTCCTTCTCTCGCAGCTTAGCGTAGTTCCCTGAATTATTTTAAGTGGTAGTTTCATCTTCTCCTATATGACGCTTCATCCTTAATTTAACGCCCGCAGCGCCGTTATCATCATCCACAATAAATCCCTTAAATACAATTCTTCTTTTTTCATTACTTTTCCTCGTCCGCAGATAATTCTCCTCAAAATTAATACTACGTCTCATCTCTGACAACCAATCAACTCCGAGAACTAGTCCAACATTGACAAAACCAACGGTTGACACACGCTGCTCATATTCGTCCCCTTGAATACGAATTCTTAGTAGTGCTTGTCCTTCAATTGGTTTGCTTCGGTTTCCAACTGTGTTAATCGTACGTACGCCGTTAACAGGAAATGTGGGAATGGCTACAAGATTGTTTAATTGTGCAAATAGATTTTCAGAAATAGCACTTGCCTCGCTAGCCGAATCAATTAATGGACCCATAACAACACCACATGCTTCTGCTTCTACAAATGGCAAGAGAATTTATTTATTAGTTTCTTCATCTTCTCGGCACAAATCCTCTTTGACGTCATTTACATGTTCACACTTTATGGCATTTATCATAACATCCGACCCTTACAGAGTTTCGAAGGAGGTCGTCTCCGAAACTTCGCTTAGTTCAACCGTTCAGAATCTCGCTGATTGCGATCGCGGATTTTTGCACGTTCTGGCGATCGATACTGTCCTCTGTCTTCGTCATTGTGTCACCGGATCGGCGGTTGATTTTACCTGAATCCTTCTTGTACATTGTACCTGTTTCTTCTGTCGTCCGTAACTTGAAATCTGTTCCCGCGATGGGCCGTTATTACGATTCGGGTAATCATTATTACTGTGTCGCTCACATTGTTCCCGTTCGGCACTGAGCACTTCCATTCGGTCAATTAGTAAACACACTTGTTCTATTGTTAACTGCGGTGTGAGTGCTAACTTCTCACGCACCAAAAATGGTGATTTCTTCATTAATATAAGCATCAGCTCTTCTTGTTTAACAGGATCGACCAAGTACGCATTGTCGTTCCTGGACCTTTGCATAAATTCACGCATTGTACCGTCATGTCTTGCATAATTCGGCTGTGTGAGAATTTTTGATTTTACATCCTACTGTTTATCTTTCGACCAAAATTTGTTCGTAAACGCTGTTTGAAATTCTTCATATTTGTCGTAATTGTCAGGTACACTTATAACCCAAATATGTGCCTCACCCTCCATATGATATTTTAGCACGTTCCGTTTAATGCATCAGACACGCATGTTTGAATTGTTTAAGGAACGCAACAGCATGGATGCCTTGTTTCGGCTCATAGTCATGAAGTTTTCGACATCTCAGTCCATTGTCAACAATTACGTGCGTCAAACCAACAATATCTCTATCTGTTTCCCGTAATACTGCATTAATTTCAACACGCAAAAATCCTTTATTAAATCTTTTTGACATTGTGTCGTTGTCTGTCACCTTCTGTCGTATCTCATCTACCTCGTCAGTTAGTTCATCACATCGCGTTTGTACGCCGTTAGAAATCTTAATTAGCGATTGTTTACTGGCTATACTGGAACTTCTAATTTTGACGATTTCGTCATCTTCAGCCTTAACTTTGTCATTAACTTTACCAACAGAATATTCCGTTTGCCTACACCGTCCATTAACTTGTATTTTAAGATCTGTAATTTCGCTGCTAATGGCCTCATGTTTGTCTTGACATTCTTTTCGGAGTTCATAATGCTTTCTTCAAATGAGCTGGTGAGTTCCGTTCTCAAATTACTAATCGCATTAGTTAGTGCCTGATAATCATTTTTGATTTCCTTATGGAACATTTTGGTTTCCTCATAAAATTTTGTTATTTCTACACGCGCCTGTCTATTTTTCTCATGTAGACTTTGTTTACTTCTAATAACTGAGGAATACAGTCCTTACTGACAATAGCAGTTTCTGTATGCTGTATAGCCGCCGGTGTTGAACTTCTCTTATGTAAATCAAAACCAACAATGCCACTGCCCTCTGTCGAATTAACTGTAGTATTTTTCATAACATTAATTTGTTCTCTGTCAATCACGTTCTTAAAATGTCCTTCCTCGTCTTTAGTAACACTACCGTTTTGTTCTGAATTAGCCATATTGACAATGTTCACAACAATAATTGCTCGTTACAACTTGTGCCTGCTCTTGATTGAAAACTTCACTCTCAGCTCAAAAGTCAGTGACGGTATTGATTGTTCCTATTCCTGTTCATTCCTACACAACGTTGAATCCAATTAATTTCGAAGCTCTGCTGTGCTGAACCGGTGCGGACTCACCGTTTGCTGTGTTGTCCTCTACGTCGTTTGCGAAGATTGCTGTGGAATCCGACACACTCGTCGCCATGTATAAGCACCCCCCAGTTTCGCACCGAACTTTATTATTCACATACGCTGGAGATGAAGTTATATTTAATTAATTCAGCAAAACAGGTAATAGCTCCTTTTCATGAAACTTATTGTCGTGCCCTTCTGTTCTTGTGAAATCTAAAGAAAACTATTAAATGACAACATCTCCTTTCACAAATACTGGGTTTCATTGATAAAAAAACACCCTTTTCTTAAACCAACACGTATAGCGCTCAACAGGAATCAAATACTGTCTGACTTTACGCCTATATTCTGACACTAATCTCCAGCCTCGCTACCGAGCAACCGTCTCTAGCCTGTCGCACACCGACTTCCACTCACAGACACCAACACTAGACTTCTGCTCACCCACTCGCACATTGTTGACTGCACTGCAGTCTTTGCCTTATTTTATGATCGCTGCATAGTGCATGATCGATACAGTGTAAGAGTACAGTCCCTTACAACTTGTCTTCTAGTTTTTCGAGGTCCCATTATCCTTCTCAAATTCTTTGTTCCACCTTACTACTGTTCTTGCTAGTTTCGTACTTTCTGCTTTGTATGATGCATCAGAGTGGATCATTGTTCGGCAGTATCTAATTTTGGTGTTGGCAGAACTGTTCTTTTTACCGCTCACTTTCGTAGCTAGTTTATATGCAAGATATATTTTGTTTTTTCGTACTGCCATTGTTTCGTTTTTTTTCATACCGCTGTCTATCCTTTCTCCTAGGTATTTAAACTCTCCGTCTTCGAAACCTTTCCTCCTTTTGTAGTCATATACTGTATCTTCTCGACAGAGATCTGTAGGCGTGCCGTGTACACTTATCTGTAGATGTTTGGTTAACAACCTCTTCTAATGATTGTGAAACTATCACGATACTGTCTGCGGATGCCAACTGCTCTTTATTCTAGCACCTCAGCCGTATTTCAGACACTCCTTTCTTTTCCCGTGACATTTCTGTATGTCAGCTCCTGGTTTTGATCTTGGAGCGAAAACCTTCCATCTGAACTTGACCTTGAATGTTAACGTTGATCTCTACACAGTACTGCATTTTTTATCCACATTCATCTCCTCCGTAACTGGGACCAGAGTTGGTCTGTCTGGAAGTATGTGAATGTGAAAGTGAAATACTCGCTCTTATCTTTATGAAATGGGATTACCAATTACAGAATAAAATTTTTTTAAGGACATGATGTACCCTTTCAGATGCCTCGTTCGTACCGACCAAATTTTCGATTTAGCATTTTGAAAATAGGGGTACCCTACAGGTCACTAATATTAACGACATTTCTCTGCTGTTCTCAGGATCCTACTTACCTATTTTTTGTGTATAAGATGAGTCAGTAACGACGTCCATCGTCGTGGAGGACGCTCTTCTTCCCACATTATACGCATATTAGGTGTATGTTCGATATTCATGCACTAGTCAGAACACTTCAAAAGCTTTGCAGTGATCCCGTCTTTCCCAATAGATTTATTTTCATTCGAATTATTTATTATGCTCCTAATCTTTTCCACAGTTAGAGATTTTGTGTCGCGATTAAGATCTTTCTGAGTACAACTATCACACTTTGGAAGCTGTTGTAAGTACATGGTCAAGATCTTACTGTTTCCCATGTCACCACATACCATTTCTCTTTGCCTGTTCTGAATTCTGGGTTTGGGTGATCATATCTATGTAAGTTAGTCCTGAGTGGCCCGTAAGTCTCGCGTATTGTTATTTCAAAAATACTCTCCAATCTGAGTCAAGCGTTCCTTCTCATATTTTGCCTTGACACTTATGATAGTTTTGGCCGTGTTCTGACTCACTTCTTGGAACTGTTCAAGATTTTCTGGCTATATTTCAGAACACCAAACAATTAGCGCTTTCCGATTCTCTTCGCTTCCCTTATCTACTTTCGCAGACGACCATGTGTGTCTACTACTTTCCCACGGGCGAACTTTTTCCTTCTCACTGACAATCAGTGCATTTATCAGCTGTTCCTATGCTCGATATATCTGATTCAATCTTATTTTGAATCAGTTGCTAGTTTTACGTTTCATTTTATCAAGATTCACGATATAGGTAGTGTTTTAGTTTGTTGAGTTCTTGGTACAATTATGTGACAAATTGGAAGAAAGTGATCTGAATATACATTTGCATTCTTGATGACAATGACAGTCTGAATTTCCTGAATCCAATGTCTCGAGATCGCTATATGATTAGTCTGGAACACTCCTAGTAAGGAAATGGATGACCATACAACACTAACAATGGAAAATGTCTGAGATTAATATTCCAAGAAAAACTGCAGCTGTTCGGTGGGTCTTCTTCCCCTACGAAACACTTTCGAAATTTGATAATGTTAAAATTCAAAGTATACATTTACGCCCGCCATAACAAATAGTCTTGCCAATTTTGTCGGCATTCTTAGATATTCTTGCACCACAGTGTAAAAAACAACATCATTCCAAAATATTACATGCCTCATGAGATATATGATAACGTTCGCCTAGAGACGTTTTCACAAATTATTACAGGTTTCATGTTGTTTGGAGTCCGAAGCCGTACTGTCTTACACTCTCGCTCGCCGAGCCGTGTATATTCACTTCAGCGACCACGGCAATGCTTCGCAGTTGCTAAATTTGTATGGGAATTGAATACACATCCTAAACTCACCCCCTTTTCTCAGCTCATGTCTTTCTCCACCCTAATTTTCTCCATATTCTCCCACTGTCCCTTCCCTCAGTTCTCCAACCTTTCTATATCGATATCGTCCCCCTTTCTCCGACAATGAACATTGTTTATGGCAAACAGAACCGTGATTGGGATTTAAAGTCGTTTAAAATAAATGGGTAAATCGTTTGGTACCATTGATATATTGGTGTGAGTGAGACCATTCCAGCCACCGGGTCATTGAGAATGTTAGTTTCGGTAACAGTATTTTGCATTATTTTAATCTCGAATGGGGAAGATTACGAAATATCGCACGATTCAAATGCCATAGTGGTACTCTACTCACACGTCGATAAGCCATAAATACAATTTCTCGTTCTCTGCAAAACTGAGGACGAAGAAGAAAACAAAACAGCTTATTGATGTAAATAAATGTTTCTTTCAAATTACACATAAGAACAGAGAATTTACATGGTAGAAACAATTAGTCTAATTGTTCAGAAGCCCTGCAATAGTAGTTGAAGCTGATTGTGAGAAGGAAAATGAAATCATACGCATTCACAGCACGACACAGTATTCTCTTTCTCGCAGTCTATTGTAACAGAAATACAGTATATCATCATTTACTAAATAGACATGTAATTTGTAATTAAAGTTCTAAAGGTCTGAGGGAGTGAAGATCTCTTCTGAACAACACGTTGCAAGGTATCCCACATGTGCTCAATAATGCTCATATCTAGAGACTTCGGTGGCCAGTGGAAGGGCTTAAATTCAGAGGAGTGTTCCTTTCCCCACTTGCTCGATTCGTATGGGGTGTTGCATTGTCCTGCTGAAATTGCCCTCGTCAGTCTGAATGCACAATGGACATGAATAGATGCAGGTGATCAGGCAGGATGCTTATGTACGTTTCACCTGTCAGTGTCGTATTTAGACGTGTCAGGGATCCCATATCACTCCAACTGAGAACGCCCAACGTCATTACAGAGCCTCCACCAGCTTCAACAGTCCTCTGCTGACATGCGGGCTCCATACCCGTACACGTCCATGTGCTCGATACGATTTGAAACGAGACCCGTCCTACCAGGCAACATTTTTCCAGTCATTCATAGTCCAACGCCGGTGTTAACGAGTCCAGGAGAGGCGTAAAGCCTTGTATTATGCAGTCTGCAAGGGTACACGAGTGGGCTTTTTAGCTCCGAAAGCCCATATCGATGATGTGTCGTTGAATGGTACGCATACTGATATTTTATGAGGGCCCAGCATTGAAATTTGCAGCAATTTGAGGAAGGTTTGCACTTCCGTCGCGATGAACGATTATCTTTAGTCGTCGTTAACCCTGTTCTTGCAGGTTCTCTTTCCGGCCGTAGCGATGTCGGAGATACGATGTTTTACCGGATTCCTGATACTCACAGTGCACTCGTGAATTGGTCGTAAGGGAATATTCCCACTTCATCGCTACATCGGAGATGTTTTGTCCCATCGCTCGCGTGCCGACTGTAACACCACGTAGAGACTCATTCAAATCTTGATAACCTGCCATTGCAGCAGCAGTAATCGATCTAAAACTGAGCTAGACACTTGTTTTATAAGCATCGTTGCCGACCGCAGCGCCATATTCTACGTGTGCACATCTCTGTGTATTTGAATAAGCACGCCTACACCTTTCTCATTGTCATTTCAGTGGATATGGCCTATGTCGGTCCAAATGTTCATTAGGGTATCGTGTAAAGATTTGTAGTAGAGCGATCAAGAAATGTTCGAGATTGTTAGTACCAGCCTTTCCTCTTTCTACATTAAAGAAATATTCGTATATAATACACAATAAAGAACTTTGTACAATCTATGTCCGCCCGACTGTACATTAAAGTATTGCGTAGAGATTTGAAATAATTCGGTCAATAACTTTCCAAGATTCTTGGTAAGAATGTTTTTCCTTTATACATAATGAACATATTTACTTAGATTCCGCATAAATTAAGAAATATAGTCAACGTCTGTACAGCGTGTATTGCTGTGTAAAAATTTCAAGGAAATCGTCCAAGAACGTTTCAGGATTCTTGCTAACAGCTTTTGGCATGTCTTCAAGACATGTATTACCCTTGTTCGCCTGTTTCAGACTGTCTTAACAGACATAACATAATAATGAATGGTCTAACAGTATTGTATTTGATAGTAGCGGAAGAACCTAAATATGAACAGTTCAAAAGATAAAAATTGTAATATTACAGTAAGATTGTGGTTTAATCATAAGAAATATTGCGTGAAGGTGGCTCAACACCATCGAAAAAATTGCACATGTTCCATGTGCCAATTTTGTGCAGCTTGGGGAATGATTTTAGCTGGAATGAAGGATACCACCCTGACAAATTCAGCATTTTGTAGTATTCGTTCTTCGCAACTTGAATTCTGAGAATTAATCTAGAAGATAAATAACTTCAAAACGAATGTATCTAGCTGTGGTACATATGGTCCCTGACAGCAGTTGAAATGGTTCAAATGGCTCTGAGCACTATGGGACTTAACTTCTGAGGTCATCAGTCCCCTAGAACTTAGAACTACTTATACCTAACTAACGTAAGGACATCACACAAATCCATGCCCGAGGCAGGATTCGAACCTGCCACCGTAGCGGTCGCGCGGTTCCAGACTGAAGCGCCTAGAACCGCTCGGCCACTCCGGCTGGCTCTGACAGCAGTTTCTGATGCTTGGGACGATTTGCACATAAGGCAGTTCATTGTGCTAATTGCAGCAGTGACTTTCATAGGAATTGCTCGGATGCGTGACCATTGGCCTGTATGTACGCAATACATCGTCGGAGCATTGATTTCTCTGTTTATTCCAACGTTCTTTTCTGTCCCAAATGGTAGCAGCAGAGGTGGTCATTCTAACGATGAGGTCTATTTCGGTTTCATAAGAGTTTGCTAAGTTTCCTATACCAGCTGTTTCATACAGCCACAAAAGGAGAAAATCCACAGACGTCAGGTCAAGTGATCTGGGAAACCAGGCCCTGGGGCCGCCTCGGCCGATCCGTCGAGCGCCGAATGTGGTTGTCACACGATTCCTCACAGTGGCGCTCAAATGGGATGGTGCCCTATCGAATTGGAACTATATTTTTGTCTATCATTCAGAGGCGCATGTTCTAGCAGTTCTTTCGGCACAGCTTCCACGAAGAGGCGATAACACCTTCCGTCTGTTCAGGCGGAATGGTATAACTTATGGTACAATTAACCTATCAAAGAGAATGCTAGTCCACACATTAACAATAAATCGCTGCTGATCAGCACAGCGTCCAAAACCTCGTGAATTCACGAGTGCATAGACATCCGAACTGTGAATAAGTCCGTCAATGACACCGTCACAACAGTTTCCGTCAGCGCCACTAATAAATTGTTCCCTAATATTACAAGCTTACACAGACACCATATATTCCATATCGACATGTGTGTATTTGGATGTCCTGTACCTCCTGTATTAGTTTGAGCCAGAGGTTTCGAACAGTCTGTGTTAAGTCTAACAGGAGTGATAACGGTGAATCAGCTGCTGGAACCAATTAAGGAATGCTGGACAATTTCATCTCATTTCCAAAAGTTTGAGCTCCCTGTTCTTGATACAGACAACTAATAATGAGCTTGGTAATCGCCGAAACTGATACCTTCATGTAACTTTAAAGAAGCCAGAGGACTGAAGAATGTTAAATTTTTTTTACTCACTTCCCTTTGAAATAATACTAACCTTTCCGTGCAATCTCTGATCCCGCCACGAATTCCTCTCCTGTGCTAATCTCTTCATCTCAGAGTAGCACTTACAACCTACGTCCTCTATTATTTTCTGGATGTATTCCAATCTCTGTCTTCCTCTACAGTTTTTGCCTTCTACAGCTCACTCTAGTACTCTGGAAGTCATTCCCTCATGTCTTAACAGATGTCCCATCAAGATGTCCCTTCTCCTTATCAGTGTTATCCACATATTCCTTTCCTCTCCGATTCTGCACATAACTCCCTCATTGCTTACCTTATCAGTCCACCAAATTTTTTACATTTGTCTGTAGCACCACATCTCAAATCCTTCGATTCTCTTCTGTTCAGTTTTTCCCACAGTCCGTGTTTCAGTACCATACAATGCTGTACTCCAGACGTACATTCTCAGAAATTTCTTTCTCACATTAAGACCGATATTTGATATTAGTAGACTTCTCTGGAACTGGGGTGCCATTTATGCCATTGCTAGTCTGCTGTCCCGTCTGTCACTCGTTATTTTACTGTCTCGGTAGCACAATTCCTTAACTTTATCTACTTTGTGACCATCTATCGTGATATTAGGTTTCTCGCTGTTGTGATTTCTACTGCTTCTCATTACCTTCGTCTTTCTTCGATTTACTCTCAGTCCATAATCTGTATTCATTAGACTTTTCATTCCAATCAGCAGATCATGTAATTAATATTCACTTTCACGCAGGATAGCAGTGTCATCAGCGAATCGTATCATAGATATCCCTTCACCTTGAATTTTAATTCCCCGCCTGAACCTTTGTTTCATTTCCATCATTGCTCCCTCGATTTACAGATTGAACACTAGGGGCGAAAGACTACATCCTCGTCTTACGCCCTTTTTAACACGAGCAGTTCGTTCTTGATCGTCCACTCTTATTATTCCCTCTTGACTGTTGTACATTTTGTATACGACCCATCTCTTCCCATAGTTCACCCCTTTTTTCTCATTTCAAACTTCTTGCGGCATTTTACACTGTCGAAAGCTTTTTACAGGTCGACCAATCCTATGACGTGTCTTGACTTTTGTTTAGTCTTGCTTCGATTGCTAACCACAACGTCAGAATTGACCCTCTCTTGCCTTTACCTTTCCTAAAGCCCAACTGATCGTCATCTTGCGCATGCTCAATTTCCTTTTCCCTTCTTCTGTACGTTATTCTTGTCAGCAACGTTGATGCAGAGCTGTTAAGCTAATTGTGCGATAATCCTCGCACTTGTCCGCTCTTACTGTCTTCGGAATTCTTGTGGATGATGTTTTTCCGAAAGTCAGATGCTATTTCACGTATTTCACCAGACCCATACGTTCTACACAACAATGTGGATAGTTGTCTTGCTGCCATTCCCCCAACGATTTTAGAAATTCTAGAGGAATGTTAGCCATCCCTTCTGATTACCGGGTCCAATATCTCTTCTAAAGCGACTACTGTTTCTTCTTCTATTGTAAGGCGTATGCTTCGCCGGCGATGGGCGAAGCATGACAGAATCTCTGACCAGAGAGTAGTTTATTGTTAGTTGTTGCTTGTCGCGAGTCTGCGCTAGTCTGCGCGAATCGACAGTAGAACTCAGTCTGTAGTAGTAGTCAGTCGAATACAGTAGTAGTCGGTCGACTTTAGTAGCGAGTAGTCTGCGGGAGTCGGCATGGGTCGGCTGTGTGCTCTGCTCGCGACTCTGGTCAGGATTCTGGAGGATGAGTATTGTTGTAGAAGGTAAAGAAGCAGCCTTGCGCATATTTAATAATGTATGTTAATTGTAATTTAATTTGTTCAGAAAAAATGTCCCAATAATAATTTTTTTTATAAAGTAACTCTTTTAAAGGAAAACATTCATTTCAATTTAAAGAACATTTCCAATGGATCATCGCTCCTTTCAATAATAAAAAAAATATATATATATACGCCAGCATTGCACGAAGCTGTGTCGAAGAATGTATAATTAAGAGCAGATATAATTGCAGTTGTTATTGAGGTAAGAATTTTTACTTTTTTATTCAGAATACAGGGCCGAAGGTCAGCGCTGCTGTCCTTATAAAATTTACCAGATATTATTATTTCTGTTGGGAGGTTACATTTAGTTCATGGTTCATTACTTAATTAATATTATTGTGTGGTTTATGGTCAATTATCATTTTTTAATTTTTGCGGGGAGTTTACGCTTGGCTCCATTTTGCATTATTATTAAACACTATTATTGTGGGGAGGTTACACATGGCGACATCCGGCCAGGATCGTATTTTTTCTTGTGAATCTTCTGATAAGTAGTCATATATCTGCTCTTATTTACTTAAATGTAGTTTGCATCTGGCGCAACGCATTTACTGATTTGTCACTCTTTCTTTCACAGATCATCGGCAATTTTTTTGCTCTTTGTTGTATTTGTGTTTGTAGCATTTTGCATTGTCTCTGTTTCATTTGTGAATAATTTGTTTTGTGAAAAATGCCGCGAAAAACTGTTAACAGTACATCGCGATGTACAATGAGTGAAATAGCCGATTCTATTAATTTGACCGATAGTATTTGGGACACTCAGTGTTATGATGACAATCCCCTAATTATAGACAATCAGTGCGTACCGACCGCTAGTAACGATTTTGATCGTAGTGATGAAAAAATAAATTCAATTGTGTCGTCTGGAAATTTAACGACAATTGATGACGCAGGTCGTTCTGTTACAATGAACGCTGCCCAGCTTAACACACCCGGTTTGCAAAATTTACGTAAACAAGAGACAAATTTTTCTAATGAAAATGAACAGTGTCATCAGAGTACGACAGATTTGTTTAACTCCGAGGTAGTGAGTAGCAGTACACATCCGATTGGGAAACCTTTTCGAGAATCACAGAATGACCAAATGGTTACACAAAACGTGACAATTGCAGGTACACCATCACACAGTACAGAGAATAGAGTTGTTAATTTTAGCTTGGATCAAGTTATGGCATTTTTGGTACAATTTGGTGAAAATGTTAAACAACTACTTAATGAAAATTTCAAACAACAGAATGAAAGAGAAGAGAACAATTTCAAACAACTAATTAATGAAAATTCCAAACAACCTACTGAATCGCGCAAACAATTCAATGAAAGTTTCATACTGACGAACGAAAAACAAGACAACCTTAGCGAACAGAACAAACAAGTTAGTGAACAGATTACAGCTGTTACCGTGCAACGTCACGACACGAAAGAACAATCATGTGAAGAAAGTAAGGCTCATGCTAGGAACAGTAATGAAGAAATTACATCTGTGGCACAAGAATTAAAATAATACACATGCAGCCACAACAGAATCAGTTAGAGATGAAATTAGTGCAGTCGCTGAACAATGTCCTAAAAACGCAACACAGTTACGCGACGAGTTTAATTTAAAGTCACCAGAACTTTCACACACTCTGGATACCGAAATCGATAAGAAATTTGAACAACAGATTAGCCAAATTGAGGAATGTTTTAAGGTGACAGAAATGAAAAATGTTTCACTCAATAACACGGCACAGCATACGGCACATTCCGAACATTTCTCACACTCGTACAGCCAGTATAACTAAAGCAAATTACAGAAACTACTTGACTTAAAATCCGAAAAGACACAGACAAACAGATTCTTATGCAATCGTGAACCTGTTCACAAATTCAGTGACGATAACGTTGATTACGAGCAATTTTTATCCGTAAGAAAGTCTAAGGTATTTGAAAATGACAGAGCACAGGTACACGCTTTGAACTGGATACGTCGATTTATTTTTGTACTTTCATCAGCAGGCCGGCCGAAGTGGCCGTGCGGTTAAAGGCGCTGCAGTCTGGAACCGCAAGACCGCTACGGTCGCAGGTTCGAATCCTGCCTCGGGCATGGATGTTTGTGATGTCCTTAGGTTAGTTAGGTTTAACTAGTTCTAAGTTCTAGGGGACTAATGACCTCAGCAGTTGAGTCCCATAGTGCTCAGAGCCATTCATCAGCATTGCCTGTAATGCAGAAATTAGAATTAGCATTGATACAGCAATTTGCTTTTGAATTTTTACCGACATTGCGTGTGACGCAAAAGCTAAAATTTATTTGCAGCGCGTAATCGACCTCAGGGGATTCATTACGCTTTAATGAATACGTGCCGTAGCGTGCACATGGCCCCGAGCCGTAGTAGTGCTGTTTCATCTTTAGTTTTCTGCACTGATGCCTTCTCTCCTACTATCCTTTATATCTATCAAAACAGCTCTTTAACTATTGCTCTACCTAGGATTAAGAAAAGTGTAAAGAAAACCCGATATGACATATATTACCGAAAGTGACAATTTTTCATTAGACACTCCAGAAACGACAGCCACCAGAACTTTAATAACAGATAAAAATTGTTATCATCAGTATGTATAGCATTTTCAGCAATCGTCAAAATTATCAGCAACAGGAACCACATTTTAGTAATAATAGACGTTTTTCACCGCAACAGCATGAAAGCGAGCCGGTTAGCATACCTAACCAACAATGTAATCTACAAGGTCAACCGAGCTTTAATGTTTCGCCGCGTACACGTATAGCGTCGGCCTCAACAAATAGTAACGCACAGCAACAAGGGAGTCAGTACGTACAGAAAACACACTATCTCAATTCCTATCGCAATGCACCGTATAGCAATGACTGTCATGACAGACGTAAAAATAATGAGCACAATTTTCAGCGTGCATTTAATAACAGTCTATCTTATCAGCAGCAAGAACATCTGCCACAACAAATAATCATGAATGAACCAGACAGTAGGTATCATCCAGAACGTAAGACGTCAGGAAGAAATAACAGAACAGTACAAATAGTGGAAATGCCACAGCATCCTCCCGAAAATAATGAAACGTCAGATGGAATTTGACTAAATACAGCACAGGTTGCATGTTCCAGTTGCGCAACCAATACTTTTGACACGCAGAATCTTGTTCACGAAAACGTTATTTGAAACATGCTTTGTTGAATGCACCACTTTTATCGCAGCCAGATCTTAGCAGAAATTTTTTCATTGCCACCGACAGTTCTAACACCGCTTTAGACGTACATATTTTTCAGGAAATTGAAGAAGATAGTTGTACAGTAATTAAAAACATCGCTTTTGCAAGTCGCATTCTGTCACCTGTCGAACGAAATTATTCTGTTACTGAACTTGAAACATTATGTGTTGTATGGGCTTTTACTAGATTTCGGCATTTTCTTTATGGAAGACATACCACCGTTTACACAGACCATAGAGCGATACAATTTTTACTTTCGGCTACATTTACACACGACAGATTAAGTAGATGGAAACTTTGATTACAGGAATTTAATTTTACAATTGTTCACATTCCCGGCACACAAAATATTGTAGCAGATGCACTATCCCGTTCTCTTAACAATAATCAGCAAGACATCGCAACCAACATCTGCAAAGGAAATTTCAGCTTCATGTACATTCAACCAGTAGCATTTGAAAATTTCATTTCGTCGTCATTACAAGACATAGCACAAGAGCAGAGTAAAGACAACGTGTGGAAAGAAATCAAACACTTTTGGCAAGATAGGAATAATGTTACCATTAGAAACCATTACACTGTACGCAATGACATTCTGTTTCGCCGCTCTCACCCTGACAGCAACAATTGGTTATTATGCATTCCTGACGAACTTGTTAACAAATTAATCTGGTATACTCATTTAAGTTATGCACATTACGGAGCCAGAAAATGTTTTCTTGTACTGAGGCAGAACTGTTATTTTACCAACACGGAGAAACGTATTCGACGAGTTTTAGCGTCATGTAAAATCTGCCAGAAAGCTGAATCAGATATGACTTCACATATTCCTCCATTACATCCCATTATACCTGTTAAATTGAGACATATGGCCGCTGTAGACATTTTTGGTCCGATTCCCAGAGCTAATAGAGGTTTTTGCTACATCTTTGTCGCTGTTGAACTCACTTCAAAATTTGCTACCTTCACTCTGTTACGCAAAGCTACTGCTAAAACTGTTTCGAAAGCATTTGTAAAACATTTTCTATTTCATGTAGGGCATGTGTTGAAAGTAATTTCCGACAATGCATCACAGTTTCGATCTGCTATATGGACACGTATGTTACGAGCTAGAAACATTTCTCCGGTCTATATGTCCAGGTACTATGCTTCTTCGAACCCTTGTGAACGATTAATGAAAGAAATTGGTAAACTGTGTAGAATTTACTGCCATAAAAAACATATTGATTGGGACACACACATACTCTCATTCCAAGATGTAATTAATTCCATACCGAATAAATGGACTATGCTATCTCCGTCTGTTATACTGAAAAATGTCGAAACACCTAACAAAATTAAAGAATTAGTAACATTTCCTACATCTCGTCGACTACGACACCATGAAATAATTGACATTGCGCTAAACAACATCAAACGTGCCGCAGAGCGCCGGAGAAGACAGCAAAAACAGGTTTGTATACGCCGTGACTTTCACATTGGACAGAAGATATTAGTACGTAAACACTATTTATCCAATAGAGGAAAAGGTAGGTGCAGTAAATTTGAACTACTATACGCAGGTCCATATCGGATCCGCAGCATTCCTCACCCCAATGTAGTACACGTCGAAACTTTGAGAACCAGAAAAACAAAAGGGAAACACCACGTGTCGATCGTCGAACCTTTTATTGAATGAAGATACTTTATGATTTATCACACTGTAATGCCATTTCCTAATTTTTTGTGACCGCTTATGCAATTATATTCACATGAACACTTACTGATGATTATCGTATTATTTCTTGGCAAGTTCCCGGAAAGGTAAGGTTAGCAGGTCGCTTTTCTTCTCGTTATACATCAGACCGTGCATATTTTTCCAGATGAGCTTACTCATTTTATGACCACTTATGCAATTATATTTATGTGACTACTTACTGATGATTGTCGAATTTTTTCTTGGCAAGTGCCCGGCAAGGTAAGGTTAGCAGGTCGCTTTTGTTGTCGTTACACATCAGACCGTGCATATTTTCCATTTTTTATGTATGTATGATTGTTTTCCTGTTTTGCTTGTATGCACTATGAAATATTTAAGATAAAACAAACACCAGTTGACTTTAACATTTTTGCCATATGATATCTCAACATCGTGACTACTTTACTTTTTCTTTTTTCTTTTTTTTTTTTTTTTTTTTGCTGCTACGTTGTGATACACTGTGTACATTTTTGCTTCTGAACACTGTCGATGTTTTAGACATATTACGTTTTTTGTCATGCTATGCTGTATGCTCAATTATGTTACTATAAACCAGTTTTTATCTAATGGGTATATGAATTAAGTGCAGGACATTAATCTTTGTTTATAATTTTCAGAAAGAAATAACGTGTAAACGAAATAAATTAAATAGAAATGGGAATTTCACCTTCGGAATGAACGAAAGAGGATGCAATACCTCGTGATGAAGAGTAAATGGATCAGAATTAACAAGCATTAACAAGAATATACTATACACATCGTATGATAGCAGTCTTAACTAATTTTTTCTTTCAGAATACGAGATGACTGATGCAGGCTGCCAGACAGAACTACACATCTTAGTTTTAATGATGAAATATGCTAGAAATAAGGTATAGTTGTATAATGAATAATGAAGTGACTTTTTTGCAGATGATAATGAATGGTGCTGAATAATGATGAAGAATGTGCTACTATGGATAATGAAGTTTTTCTTTACAGGTGATGATAATAATGGAGTTATGGTGATATGGATAATGAAGTTTTTCTTTGCAGATGAAAATAATGATGAAGTTTATATATTTACTGTTAGTTAAGAGATGCTATGTAGTTATTTAAGTATTTGTTGCAGTTCGTTTTGACAGTATGTCTTATATCGCATGGTATGATGACTGAAGGTTTTGGAAAGGACAGCTAGAGAACATATATATTTTTATACACATTTCGCTACCTGTTAATTCGAAGTTCACTACTTTTCGGCATTATATGCGTTTTTTCTTTCAGTTTCATAATCCATTTTGTATATTTTGCAGGATAAATTATTCATGAAATTAATGTGGTATTAATAGTTGTTTATTAAACCTATGTCGTTTATGAATGTGATCACATATACTCTACTTGTTTCATAACCTTGCTACAGCTGACTCATGACGAATGACGTTACACATCTTCATTTTGCAGCAATAACTCAAAAAACAAACAAAGGAATTGGCTCAAATGGCTCTGAGCACTATGTGACTCAACTGCTGTGGTCATAAGTCCCCTAGAACTTAGAACTACTTAAACCTAACTAACCTAAGGACATCACACACATCCATGGCCGAGGCAGGATTCGAACCTGCGACCGTAGCAGTCGCACGGTTCCGGACTGTGCGCCTAGAACCGCGAGACCACCGCGGCCGGCAACAAAGGAATTACCAGTCCCAAATAAGGCTACTAGTTTAAGACAGTTCTGAATAATACTAATCAGCTCTGAATAGTATGTCACTTCAATAATGACTTCTGAATAATACATACAAAAAAAATGCTTTGTAACTGGCCAATGAATGCCACTGTTTATTGTAATAAGATGACCTATGATGCCAATGATTACTATAATTAGATTAATTATGTATAAATGCTATGTCAATAATTGACTCATTTTGAATAATGACTTCTGAATGATACAAAAAAAATGCTTTGTAACTTGCCAATTAATGCCACTGTTTATTGTAATAAGATGACTTATGATGCCAATGATTACTATGATTAGATTAATTATGTGTAAATGCTATGTCAATAATTAACTCATTTTGAATAATGACTTCTGAATAATACTAAAAAAAATGCTTTGTAACTGGCCAATGAATGCCACTGATTACTGTAATAAGATGACCTATGACGCCAATGATTACTATAATTAAGTGAATTATGTTAATACTATGCCATTCATTAGCTTCTATTTTGAATGATGACTTCTGTTGGTTTGTAACTGGGCAATGAGAGCCAATAATTACTATATTCAGATAATTTATGAACATTATTCTGTAATACTACATACATGGTACAGAATTGTTCTGTAAGTGGGCGATGAGTGCCACCAATTACTCAAATCAGTTGTTAGACTAGTGTAATTCTCAATGAAGACTACTATGTGACTTAATGTCCTTCACCTTCTGACCTAATTACCAGAAATTACTGCAATATCCATTTGTCCTGTCTATCCTCATGATCATGGAGCACTATATTTGGTTTTTGCACTAATTCTACGTTGGTCTACTTTACAAGAACATGGTGTTGACACGACATGCTGTCCACTACCTTGAGCGATGGAGATGTTATTATGGTCCCACTGTTTGGTGTACCTAGTGTACTACCAGAAAGATAGCATGGAATATTATTACGACATTTCAGTGTCTTGGCTACACTGATTAATACTTCAAGGAAAAGAGCTTCAGATTGTCTCACTTGGTGTTGTGCTTCTGTAGAAAGGTATGGACTTTCAGCGTAGCTGCGTGCAACCTAAAGTGCTACAACCATGACGCAATCCTTCCCATTCCTTTCCTAATTCTTGTAAAATGATAAAGACATATACTACGCGTGTGCACTTCCTTTCATTTGTTAACAAGATCAGTTGTCCTGAAAATACTAAAGACTTCTATAGTGCATGTGCACTTTATTTCACTCCTTGATATGTTTATTTGTCGCAAAAAAATGCTAGAGAGTTTTACAGTGCGTGTGCACTCTATGCCATTTGTTAATATGAGTTGTACTCATTACGTATACTTTTTTTTTGTGATTCCCCGATATGTTCTGTATTACAGTGCGTGTGCACTTTCGTCATTTTGTTAACATGATTTGTATTCATTCCATATACATTTTTGTGATTTGCTGACATGTTCTGAACTTGAGTGCGTGTGCACTTTTGTCATTTGTCAATATGATTTGTACTCATTAGGTTTATTTGTTGTAAAATTATTAGAGAATTTTACAGTGCGTGTGCACTTTATGCCATTTGTACTCATTACGTATACATTCTTTTTGTGATTCCCAGATATGTTCTGTATTACGGTGCATGTGCACTATATTTTATTTCATGTTCTGCACTTATATATCTGTAAATATTCTGTCATTGTAAACTTAGTTAATTAATAAAAATTTGTTGCTCATGGCAAGTCCAATTGACTCACCATCGCTGCCAAATTTTTGCCCCCCCCCCCCTCCCCCCCAGTGGAGGGTTATGTAAGGTGTATGTTTCGCCGGAGATGGGCGAAGCATGACAGAATCTCTGACCAGAGAGTAGTTTATTGTTAGTTGTTGCTTGTCGCGTGTCTGCGCTAGTCTGCGCGAATCGACAGTAGAAGTCAGTCTGTAGTAGTAGTCAGTCGGACACAGTAGTAGTCGGTCGGCTTTAGTAGCGAGTAGTCTGCGGGAGTCGGCATGCGTCGGCGGTGTGCTCTGCTCGCGACTCTGGTCAGGATTCTGGAGGATGAGTATTGTTGTAGAAGCTAAAGAAGCAGCCTTGTGCATATTTAATAATGTATGTTAATTGTAATTTAATTCGTTCAGAAAAAATGCCCCAATAATAATTTCTTTTATAAAGTAACTCTTTTAAAGAAAAACATTCATTTCAAATGGCTCTGAGCACTATGGGACTCAACTGCTGAGGTCATAAGTCCCCTAGAACTTAGAACTACTTAAACCTAACTAACCTAAGGACAACACACACATCCATGCCCGAGGCAGGATTCGAACCTGCGACCGTAGCGGTCGCGCGGTTCCAGACTGTAGCGCCAGAACCGCTCGGCCACCAGCGGCCGGCAAACATTCATTTCAATTTAAAGAACATTTGCAATGGATCATCACTCCTTTCAATAATAAAAAAAAAAATATATACGCCAGCATTGCACGAATCTGTGTCGAAGAATGTATAATTAAGAGCAGATATAATTGCAGTTTTTATTGAGGTAAGAATTTTAACTTTTTAATTCAGAATACAGGGCCGAAGGTCAGCGCTGCTGTCGTTATAAAATTTACCAGATATTATTATTTCTCTTGGGAGGTTACATTTAGTTCATGGTTCATTATTTAATTAATATTATTGTGTGGTTTATGGTCAATTATCATTTTTTTAATTTTTGCGGGGGGGTTAACACTTGGCTCCAATTTTGCATTATTATTAAACATTATTATTGTGGGGAGGTTACACTATCACATCAGACAAACCTTCCCCCTCATAGAGGATTTCAATATATTCTTTCAACCTATCAGCTCACTCGTCTGCATTTAACAGTGAAATTCTCGTTGCACTCTTAATCTTATCACCCTTGCTTTTAATTTCACCGAAGGTTGTTTTGTCCTTCGTGCATGCCGATTCAGTCCTACCGACAATCATTTCTTTTTCGATTTCTGGTCATTTTTCATGTTGCTATTTCGTCTTAGCTTCCCTACAATTCCTATTTATTTCATTCTTCAGCGACTTATATTTCTGTATTCCTGAGTGTCCTGGAACATTTTTGTACTTCCTCCTTTCGTCAATCAGCCCACGGTCTCATCGCAGTTACCTACTCCGTATCTATGTTTTCCTTCCCAACTTCTCTTGCCACCCTTTTTTAGAGATGTCCATTCCTCTTCAACTGTACTGCCTACTGAGCTATTTCTTATTGCCGTATCTATAGCCTTAGAGAACTTCAAGCGTATCTCGTCATTCGTTAGCACTTCCGTGTCCCACTTATTTGCGTATCGATCCTTCCTGACAAATATCTTAAACTTCAGCATGCTCTTCATCACTACTATGTTGTGATCTGAGTCTATGTCTGCTCCTGGGTACGCCTTACAATCCAGTACCTGATTTCGGAATCTCCGTCTGAACATGATGTAATCTAACTGAATTCTTCCCATATCACACGGCCCTTTCCAAGTGTACCTCCTCCTCTTGTGATTCATGAACAGGGTATTCGCTATTACTAGCTGCAACGTGTTACACAACTCAATTAGTCTTTGTCCTCTCTCATTCCTTTTCCCAAGAACATATTGTCCTGTAAATTTTTCTTCTGCTCCTTCCACTACAACAGCATTCCAGCCCCCCATGACTATTAGATTTTAATCCGCCGTTTCATACTGTACTACCCTTTCAATATCCTCATACACTCTCTCTATATCTTCAGCTTCCCACATCGATATGTATACCTGAACTATCGTTGTCGGTGTAGGTTTGCTGTCGATTCCATGAGAATAGCCCTATCTCAGCCGTTCACAGTTACACACTCTCTGCCCTACCTTCCTATTCATAACGAATCCTACTCCCGTTATACCATTTTCTGCTGCTGTTGATATTACCCTATACTCATCTGACCAGAGATCCTTGTCTTTCTTCCACTTCACTTCACTGACCCCCACTCTAGCTAGATTGATCCTTTGGATTTCCCTTTTGAGTAAGTTATAACGCTATATTGAGCTTAGATATCCTTCAAGAAACATTCGAAACGGCGGTGATATACCGTACACCAAGACACCGCACAAAATTCGAACACTCCACCATAACACTCACTACGGGACTCAGTTTCACTGTTTCAGCACACGGTGTTTCTCGGTGAGTGAAACACTCAACTGTCAGAACGTCTTTCACGAATTCACATTTTAGCTCATGTTTTGAAACGAGAAGCGAAATCCTGGTGACAACATGTCATTTGTGCTACACCGTTTTTGGCTACAGAATGTAGCCTTTCCCACGGCAAATTCGTGTTGTCCAACGCTTCCCAAACGACTTTACAAATAACACGTAAAATAACGCATAATCGAAAGGTACTAGATCTTAAAGTTACACAGTGTATCGACATGACCCACAGATGCTGAAAGCTGTACATACTCTAACATAACAGAGCTTTCGTCAAGTGCGAACGAAAATGAGACGAAGTCCTCGCCTTCTATTTCTGCGTTGTATCTCTGAACCCTCTGACATGTTCAGGATTCGAAGCAATACTGTTTACTTCAAACGGTAAGCCCCTTCAGTTGCTGCAGTTCCTTCAGGAGTAATATTTCGGCCACTGCGAACATAGGTGACTTCACGAGATATCCCGCTGAAAAAGGCTTGCTTCTATTCGCTGTAATGTGAGCGACTTCACACCTTGCTCGAAGTGTTGTGTCACTTGCATTTTCTTCACATTAGTATCCAGAAAAATACAAACGCATACAGCAGATGTACCGTTGTTGCATTTTTCTACAGCTTTTAGACAAATTATTATTCTTTTTTAATTTACGTCTTCTTGCATGTCTGGTATGACAGGAGCTGCGAAGGAGTGGTAAGGTACCGGGCTAACATGAATTCAGTCATCCTTTAAAAGAAATTCGAGGACAACAGCTCTTACTCGTCAGTTATTAGGAAACATTTTCTTTGAGCCCAAGCAAATATAACATCCATTAAAATTTCAACTCAAGCTCGATAAATATTTGTAATAAAAGTTTAAAATTCCCAATGCTATTTCGAAATGCATGTAATAACCTTTAAACAAATTTACGGTAACAACGTGACGGAAAATGCAAACCTAAAAGCACTATTCAGATAAATTCAGCTTAACCAAAGCACTTGAAATACACAACAAATTTCAGTGGCGCCTCCTTATCATAAGTGTTGTGCACTCCTTCTTTTTTAGTGCCGAAGTTTATAATTTGGTAATTTACTGTACAGGAGCACCACACAATTTCTAACAAGTCCTAGTGCTAACTTCTTGAGATGAACGCCCAAATAAGACGCGTGAAATATTTGATTACGAAGGGAATTACTTAACTGAAGTACAAATCAACAGCATTAGACTTCATCGGCTGCTACATCTGTGGGTTTACAGAGACGTAATCTTGCCATCTTATTTAATTTCACATGTCAGTCTTGGGCATACTTCCTGCCAATATAGTACACACACAGTTAATCTGGCGTAATAAGACCTGAAACATAAATCACTTACCACCGGTCCCACACATGCATCCAAATAATTGGCCACACCAGTGCAATCTCATTGACAACCTTGTAACATGAACAGTTAAAACGAACAAGTGACCATTCACGACAATATTGGAAGTAATGACACCCCACAACAGCAGACTCCATTAAAAATTTGCAGGATGAACAACTAAACCACACGGATAGACAAGTGCTCAATAACAAGGTTACTCAAGTTCACATGGAGTTACCAGTACTCGTGTGCCAGTGTAACCAGGGCGCAGCGATAGTATAGCGATGGCGGTACGAACCTCCAACCGTTGCTTTAGCCGCCGATCTCCTTCGGGTAACTCTAGTATTGTGCATGCAATAGGGGACCCCCCCTATCCACATTACAAATAAAAGTAGGCCACGCTATCTCTCCAGGCGTGGCCAAACCTTTTCCAGCGCGTACGTGGATTGTTTCAACATAGGACTCCGCTCTCCAACTTCCTCGCCCCGTTGCTAACGCCAGACCTCTCCGCTGCCCGAGCCACGCCGCCTTGTGGACCACATTCCCACCACACCGCTCTCTGGCAGAGAGGTTATACAGAATCAGTAATTTCATCAGAGAGGCACCAAGTCGAATGATATCAAACTTTGCAGAAGGTTACGGCGCAATGTAACTATTAAGGCTGACTACTAGCTCTCCGCGTGCTTTGCCATTTTCAGGGGACAGGCCAAATAATGTGTTCACCTGTAGTTACTTGGGAATGATTTATTAATAAGGGTTTGGGCCCAAATTTGCAGGTAATACAGCTGAGACTCTTCTAGGAATACTAGCATATAGTGATCGTATAGTCTTCAGTGGAATGTTATGCCACACTTCGATCAGAACCTCTTCTAACTCCTGTAGTGACGAGGGAAATGGAAATCTGCTCCGAAGTGTGCACTCCAATGCCGATAATGTTCAAGCCCGGGAACTTTGCTGGCCAGGAAAGACGCTGCAGCTCAGTTGCATGCTCCTTATACCACCGTTGCTCTATCCTGGCTGTGTGAATCGGTGCATTGTCGTCCTGAAGTATGACATGATTGTTGGGGTACAGCATTCGAATCTTGGGATGCATCTGATCACCTAAAATGTTCACATGATCGTTGGTTGTAACGCGGCCTTTGAGAGCAATGATGGGACCAGCAGAATATCATGATGTGGCTGCCAGCACCGTCGAAGTTTCATCTCCATGCTTAACCGTTGGAAGCTAGCTATTGGGGTTCTAGCCTTCTTTTCGCGTACTGCATGCGCTAACCTGGCCTGATGTTGTAAATAACGAAAACGTCGACTCGTTCGACTATACGACAGGTTCCCGCTGATCAGCCGTCCAGGCTTTATGCTCCTGACAACGTTTTCTGTTCTTTGCGTTGGTTGTCGTCACTCGTCCACGAATATTTGCTTTGTGCAGTTTTCGGTGGACACTGTCGATAGATACGGGGTCTTGAAGATGGCTCTTGAGCTCAGCAGTCACTTTAGCCGTTGTGATTTTGTGTTGTTTTGACAAAATAAGTGTTAGCGTACGACGATCTCAGTCGTTTAGTTTTGATTTGCGCCCACTTTTACGTTTACACGATAATATCGTTCCATGTTTCGTGTAGGCTGTCATGAGTGTTGAAACAATTGCTCTTGAAACATTTAGTATCTTGGATGTCTTGGTTATCGATGCTCCAGCTAATCGGACCCTCTTTGGAACCCTGTTAGGTTTTTCATTGTACGTCGGCCTCGACCTCTGAATACAAATGCGAAGTGTGCACTACTCTTAAACAACCTGTACCGGTGCTTAGTTCGTACTGAACACGCACAGGCCAGAGCGACACGTGGAATGCCTGCGTTGTTGAGAGTCAGACACAACCATCCCATTACTACCACCTCACATTATTTTGCTTTCTCCTGTATATATTCGTAACGCTCTACGCGAAGGCTTGTATAATGGTGCTATACGTTGTATTTCTTAGCAGAATTGAACACGTCGTTACATACTAGACACTCCGGATGTCTGTCCTTATGAATAAACGAGAATATTACCTCAAAACGTGGCATAGGGCTGACACGACTGACCACAGATACTCTCCGGGAGCGGCCTAGGAACAGTTCGGAAAACTATTTCTGGAACAGCAGCTTTCACGGATGTCTACCTGTACAGCTGTGTACCAATTTCTGCTCATTCGCCGTCTATCTGATGGACTCACGTCTCCAGACACTCTCACCAGACACGAACAGTATACATGGAACCTCGCTCCGTCTGTCAGCTCTAGGCGTCCAGTTGTGCATCAGTGGAACTTCGAGTGAACAGCAGCCTCCTCTCGTTTGCTCGTTTACTTCTTGCACTTAACTCTAGCGACCTTGCCGCAGTGATAATGCACGTTCCCGTCAGTTCACCAAAGTTAGCGGTGTCGGGCTTGGCTAGCACTTGCTGATGGGTCACCGTTCGAGTCTGCCGATCCACGTGGGTTATCCTGGGTTTCGGTGTCTGTGTTAGAAAGATGCACTCCCTTCTTCTGTTAACTTGACCACCATTTGTCTTCAATTCTCAGTTTGTTTCTCCACATTACGTACTTCGTTTTTTGTCGGCGTCCTAAACATTTACCAAATTTATCCAGAGCAAACTTCTATTTTTGGCTCCATTACCTAACCATAAACTTCACATACTTATGATAACCTGTTACGTCACAAAATACTGAACCTTCTTAGAAAATATTAAGTATATAATATTTTTAACCCTATCCAGAAGGGTTATTGTAGTAGACAAGCAAAATTGAAACTGCAGTAACCTCTTCAACTATTCAGAACGGCAGTGTTATGATTACTAAACCTGTTCCTTTTTGTCACGTCCCTACAAATTTATTTGTTCCAGCAACCCATGAACTCAGTAATGCTATTGACAGTTAGTTGATTAGCGAGTTAAGTTTTTTCACATTACTCTGATATCGTATTCGCACCTTCCTGAGGAATGAATTCCTATCGCCGATCTTGTACCAGGAAAATAATTGTCGATTTGTCTCTCAGCTGACATCTGTAAACTTCGCCAATTACAGTGTGGAATGTTGGTGAAAAATTTTCTTTTACTGTTTTCATTTATGTGAAACTACGTACTTATTCAAAGAAAGAGAAATGTCTTGCACATTTGTGAACAACGTTTCCTAGTTTTTCCTGAGAATCTCGTTTGTAATACTACTGCTGCTGACGTAGGGAGTGTCGTAACAAAGTTTATGCCCTTACATGCTTAAGGGGAAGAAATGTTTTGAAATAAATCTTTTTTCCTAGCTTTCTTATTTCATTATCAAAATTAAGCAAGAAATTAATTTAATTAGAAAGGGAACTGTCAGTGCAGATGAAAATAAAATAACTTACGACTTTTCTATCAAGTGCATGCTTGTTATCAGTGGGCTGGATATCTAAAACGCAATCAAGGGCACATTCTCATTATGTAATTCCTCGACTTTACTATCCATTAATAATGCTCTAGCATTGGACCCTGCACCCTTGATGAAATGGTGTGGTAAACTGTAAGCCTCCCAGACTAGATACATACAGTTAATGGCTTCTTAGACGGAAAGAACGTCAGGGCGATGTACATACTACTTCTGTTAATGGCACTGCGCTGAGTCAGTGTAATAGAGAGCAGACCTTAATTCTCTGTTCAAGTCGAGCAAATGTTCACAGACATCCATCATTGCGGACAGCTGAAGCTCCCAGAGAAACAGGCGGCCCCGTTCCGTGAGTTCGTATTGACTCTGAAAATTCATCGATCGCGCCAGAATGACCATAGGATGTTGCATTGAACTGTGTTGTCCCAGTTCCACACAGATGAATTAATTAGTGAGAGGAAAGAAACTATTTAATATCTAGTGTGATATTTCTTACAGCTGCTTTCCGAAAGTCTTACATGTATATTTAAAGTGAAACTATTCTATCTAGCTTACAAGAAATATATTAAAAAAATTATACTGTTACGGAAACCTGCATTTCAAACATTTTCCGTCTCCAAAAAGTAGTAAATTAGCAGAAAATGGTTATAATGTATGCACACATGTATTTTTATTTAGGGAAGGGAAGGCAGTGAACTGCTATTGCTACTAAGAACTTGACATAAATAGTCTCTCGTGAAAATGCACGTAGGCGTGGCTACGAATTTTAAAATGGATTCGACAGTATCTTATTTCTCATTCAGAAAAATATTTTAGTACCAACTGGAAAACGTTCAATCAGAGTCTGTATATCTAAAATATAATTTTTCCCATTGATATCATAAACTTCTTATAAATCAAAACGACTGGTTAGAAAACTGCAGAAAAAAATTTGAAATTCCCCATAAGTATCAATTGCAGCAACGATGAGCATGTGAATTTGAGAACTCAACACGTAATCCCCTCATCAATTAAATTTTACCTTAATCATTTTTCCTGTCTGTAACTTTGTACTTGAATAAATTTAAAAAATTAAAAGGAAATGTGTGTGTGTGTGTGTGTGTGTGTGTGTGTGTGTGTGTGCGTGTGTGTGAGTGTGTGGCTAGGGCCTGCCGTTGGGTAGACCGGCCGCCTAGTGCATGTCTTTTTAGCCGACGACACTTCGGTGACTTGCCTGTCGATGTGGTTGAAATGATGAAGACCACACATACCCAGACCCTGAGCGGAGAAAACCTCCGACCCAGCTGTGAAAAACCTCCGACCCGGCTGTGAATCGAACCGGGGCGTCTCGCATGGCGTTCTGCCGTGGTGACTATTCAGCTATGGATCGGACTTTAATAACGAAATAATGTAGTTGCAGTAAAAGATGTAGTACAAATAAGTGGAATAGATTTGACATTGAACATGATTACAAAAACGAAGCAACGAGTAGCCTTAGCTTTATGATTCTAATATATTTAGCTACCTCAGAAACACACACGTGATATTGCGAAAAATGGAGAACATATAATGCTAAGATTAGCAGTTTTTCAGTTATAATTACTCATTGTGGTTGATGTCATGGAGTCACTTCAATGATTAAATAATTAGTTTTGGTACTTATTTTCACTCTGATTTCACTGAGAGAGGATATGTGGAGTTGTGGACGTGCACCATAACATGTTCCCAATTCAAACTGGAGGTGACAGAACTGTACTGTTATCAAGTGAGTTGACTGGTAGCTTTCGTTACTGCAGCAGCTCTCCTAAATTTCGTGCATGTTTGTGTATTTAATAGGGCAATTCCACATTTTAATAACCATCTAGGATATATTTCCCCCTTCTTTAACATGGACAGGAACTGTGACTATTGTGTCCAGATGTGAGCTGAGTAGATGACCTCCCACTCACAGCTCCTGGCAGTGCTGTATTCAGTCATGCAGGTTGAGCCTGTTCCCAACGGATAACATAGTATGGGGAGGGTGCCTGGACGCGGGGGCGTTCAGCATGTCCCAAGTGTCCATGTATGGGTCCACTTCCTAGGGTACCACGAGTACTGTCCGAATTGAGGTAGACCCATCATGTTTGATCGAATGGGAGGTCATTCCTACATGTGGGAGGCAGTGAAATACTTTCTGTGGGTTCGATCGGAGTGCTGGGCTGGTTCATTTGAGGAACAGGCTCAAAAGGCTATCTGTATCTGATAAAAGACCTGAGGCTGATGCAGTCACAGAGTGTGAACATTCTATCACGATCTTAGATAAAATCAACGAAATGCCACTTCAAATGCCTGATTCCAAAGTTATTATAAAACTGATATATTTGTGACCATTTGCTCTTATAATTGCTTTTTTCATACACTAATACCGTTTAAATTCATCAAGCATGGTTTAAAATTTTATTCTGAATTACGAAAGCTATAGCTCCGCATTATCGACCACTGTGCGCGAAATCGGCCGCTGTAGCTTGTGTCTTGGTCGTGCACGATCAAAGCTTTAGCACGGATAACAATTCTGTAGCCTTCGCAAATTTTATCAATGTACATAAAATATTCGTCCTATCTCTCACTGGAGTCATCGCACTGTACTTCTTTGGGCAACAAATGACATTATTGCGAACGTACTTCCGGAAGAGAACCGTGTGCATGCTGAATGGATTGTTGTTTAACACTTCAGGTTATCGAATTTCACTTCATAAGTAAGTGACAGTTACAGGGCTTAATAGTATGGATTCATAGATTCACTCAGTGTCACAAAAAAAATTTCCTTAACCAACGTACTGTCTACCTTCAGTATCGTTTTGATGTTGTGAATACATCCACCCGATGAACAGCTTTTGTAGCACGTTTAAAAAGGGAAGTGATTGTATGTTACGTTATTAAACGCCCTGACAGGAATATTTGGTCTTGGTTCTTATGGTCGCAAAGCTCTGAATGAACCGATTTAGTTTTAATATATTTTGGAATTTACTGTGAGTTTAAAAGCAAATTTTTAGCTATTGTTTGTACTCATAGATCTAAAATGGAAACAAGCCATATTCTAATGCCACCTGCTGGCAGCCGACTTTAAACTTTTGTACGTAATGAATTACTGAAAATTGTTTACTGGATTAGCAAAACTTTTGTCAGTTAATAGAAAAGTAAATGCGACCACTGAGTAAGGCTTAAATATAACTAATTTCAATGAACTGCGCTATTAGTGTTGCATTCTGAAATACTAAATTCTGAAAATTTATTACGATTTTATAGATCATAATTTATACCCAGTTTATTATTTGTAATAAAATGACGAACTACCGATGACAGAACAGTGATGGAATGATCAAATAAAAGTCTGAACACTGTTACAAACAAACTACACTGCTCAAAATAATTGTTATTTTACTTTGATTTATCGTGAATTTTACTCAATTTACAAAATTGCTTTACTCAACAACATAAATATAAATGTCGTGTTACTAGGGCCTCCCGTCGTGTAGTCCGTTCGTCGGGTGCAAGTCTTTCGATTTGACGCTACTGCGTTTTGTCGCGTTGACTACTAAGACAAGTGGGAAGGTGGGAGGGAGGGGGGGGGCGGCCACTGAACAACTTGAAACTTTTGCTTCGTAGTGGTTTGCATCGTCGGTAGTATGATCAGGATTGCGTCGTCGGAACGTAGATGGGAAATGGTCTCCCACAGATTCTTCACATCCGTGATAAAATGATACATGCCAAGTAACATGGCGCTTCTTAAAGACATTGTTCCAGCAGCAACCACGGCTCATAGATTCTCACAGCGTCAGTCAGAAATTGTTTCATATGCAACTTGATGATTTCAGATATGACTCACCAAGAAACACATCAAGTCAATCCTCCTGTCCGATTAGTTGGATTTCAAGGTATTTCTGTTACTTTTAATTGATTCATTGTGCTTACCCTAAGGTGGGGAGGAATGAGCAGAGTAGCTCACGACATGGAAATGGCCAGACCTATTACTCCAGTATTCGAGAATGAGAGCACTTAGTGACTTAAAACCCAGCTTATACATAATCTCAAACCTTTACGACACTTTTTATCATTGACACTCCCCCCTCACAAATTGACAACAGGAAAAACATTTAGAGTTTTCTATCGCTGTTCATTAAATAAAACACCTGCAACAGGTACGAAGTTTTAATTTATTACTTATTTACTACCAACTCTATATGAAACACAAATTGCACACAGTATTCACATGTATCCTTGCACGAACATGCAAACATATATCACTGTATGACACATAGTTCAGAAAATATGATGTCATAAGCAGTGTCATACGTGAATAACTGCCGTATAATGTATGACATTTGAATTTATTTCTTTACTAGTGACTCTATTCGCATCACAGTAGCACATTGTATCTAAATATCTCACTGGATGTACCTGCAAAATTCTAAACATATAAAAAAAATTTCCATCACCACGGTTCCGAGGATTGTGGAACCTGTACAGAAAATTTGAATAGAGATCAACATAAACATCATTTCCGCCCTTTTCATTGTTCATGAAAGCAACACATTGAATGTTGTACCACCATACAGCGAGACCTTCAGAGGTGGTGGTCCAGATTGCTGTACACATAGGTACCTCTAATACCCAGTAGCACGTACTCTTGCACTAATGCATGCCTGTATTCGTCGTTGCATACTATCCACAAGTTCATCACGGCACTGTTGGTCCGGGTTGTCCCACTCCTCAACGGCGATTCGGCGTAGTTCCCTCAGAGTGGTCGACTGGTCACGTCGTCCATAAACAGACCTTCCTAAGATTCTCAGGCATGTTCAATAGGGTTCATGTATGGAGAACATGCTGACCACTCTAGTCGAGCGATGTCGTTACCCTGAAGGAAGTGATTCACAAGATGTATACGATGGGGACGCGAACTGTCGTCCATGAAGACGAATGCCTTACCAATATGCTGCCGATATGATTTCACTACCGGTTGGAGGATGGCATTCACCTATTGTATAACCGTTACGGCGCCTTCCATGACCACCTGCGGCGTACGTCGGCCCCACATTATGACACCCCGAAAGAGCAGAGAACCTCCACCTTGCTGCACTCACTGGACAGCTTGTCTAAGGCGTTCACCCTGACCGGGTTGCCTCCAAACACGTCTGCGATGACTTTCTTCTTAAAGGCATATGCGACACTCATCAGTAAGGAGAATGTGATGCCAATCCTGAGCTGTCCATTCGGCATGTTGTCGGGCCCATCTGTACCGCGCTGCATGGTGTCGTGGTTGCAAAGATGGACCTCGCCGCGGACGTAGGGACTGAAGTTGTGCATCATGCAGCGTATTGCGTACAGTTTGAGTTGTAACACAACGTCCTGTTGCTGCACGAAAAGTAGTATTCAACATGATGGCGTTGCTGTCAGTGTTCCTCCGAGCCATAATCCTTAGGTAGCGGTCATCCACTGCAATAGCAGCCCTTGAGCGGCCTGAGCGAGACATGTCATCAACAGTTCCTGTCTCTCTGTATCTCCTCCGTATTCGGACATCTCTTTGCTTCACTCCGAGACGCCTGGACACTTCCCTTGTTGAGAGCCGTTCCTGGCACAAAATAACAATTCGGACGCGATCTAACCGCGATACTGACCGTCTAAGCTTTGTTGAACTACAGACACCACGAGCCGTGTACCTCCTTCTTGTTGGAATGACTAGAAGTAATGGGCTGTCGGATCCTCTCCGTCTAATAGGCGCTGCTCATGCTTGGTAGTTTACATCTTTTGGCGGGTTTAGTGACATCTCTGAACAGTCGAAGGGACTGTGGCTGTAATACAATATCCACAGTCAAAGTTGAACTTCAGGAGTTCTGGGAACCAGGGTGAGGCAAAACATTTTTTGATGTGTGCATCATTATACGACACGTAGTTCAATAGTTAGAAACAATGAGCTGCGTGAAAACGATATTGCGGCGTGAAATTCGCTAGAGGAGTGGGTGAAATATACGTACAAATATGTGTGAAGTAAGTTTGATATACGTGAAATATTTGTGACAACTGCGTGAGCTCGCAAAGGAATGGGTAGAAAGCTCCTCCTAAATACCTCATTCGATTTCATCCTAGCTTCATATATACACTACTTACTGGCCACAAAGGAATACTGTGGTACTAAGAATCAACAGTCACCCGTAGGGGTACGGTTGATTTGGGGGAAGGGATCAAACAGCAATATCATTGGCCCCATTGGATTAGGGAGGGAGTCGGCCGTGCCAATTCAAAGAAACCATCCAACCATTTCCCTGAAATAATTAAGGGAAATCACGGAAAACCTAAATCCGGAATGAGAGTCAAGTGTGCCAACCACAAGGTTGGTTGGTTGGTTGGTTTAGGGATGAAAGGGACCAACACCCACAAGGCCACCTCGCTCGGGGGTAGGGGTGGGGTGACAGAGTGGAGAGACGGGTGAGGAGAAGGAGGACAGGCAGAGGAGAAGAGGCGATGCCAGTTGATAATGTGAGGTGGAGATGGATAGAGAGAGGGGAGCAGGCAAATGGGCAGAAAGAGAAGAGGAGGAGATGGAGAAAGAGGAAAGGAGGGGATCGACAAACTGGGGGAGCGGAAGGTGGACATAGAGAGAGGACAGCAGGACATGGACTGAGGCGGGAGCAGGAGACGAAGAGAAAGGGGGTAGCTTCGATTAGTACAGAGCCGTGCAACACTGGATACTTGGTCAGGCAATACAGGCAAAACATGTACACTAGTTACGTTCATTTTAGAGTGTGCTCATACAATACCTGCATACTTAGGATACATATACCACAGGTCGCTCGTCGAAAGATTGTATCTAAAGACTGGAATTTTGCACAGGTCAAGGAGTTACTGAAGTCAGGAAATAGAGGTAAACCGCTGAATTGCCGACCTGAATGTCGATTTCTAGAAGGATTTTGAAACTCATAAACTTTCTAAACATTATGAAATACCTCTAATAAAACGGTTTATTGATAAACAGCAGCCACCGATTCAGAAAATAACGTTCTTGTGAAACACAATTAGCTCTTCATTCTTACGACGTAATGAATGGTATCGACAGGGCATGTCAAATTGATCCCATATTTTCAGATATCCAGAAGGATTTTGACAGCTTTACTTACAAGTGACTTATCATATTATATGCCTACCGAGTATCTTCTCTGTTGCATGACTGAGTTCGTGATTTGCTGTCAGAAAGGTCACTGTTCGTAATAACTGTCGTTCCCCGCGGAAGTATTACAGGCCCTCTGCAGTTCTCGACCTCTGTCAACGATTTAGGAGATAACTGAACGGACCTCTTAAGTGGTTTTCACACGATGCTGCCATGTACTGCCTTGTAAAATCCTCAGATGATAAAAATAAATTGTAAAATATGTAGACAGCTTAACTGTATGCTGTGAAGGGTGGCAATTGAGGCTAAATAACGGAAAATGTGAAGTCATCCACATGAGTTCTAAAAGGAATCCGTTAAATTTCGGTTGCACGTAATATGAAGCAAATCTCAATGCTTCGTATCCAACTAAATACTTATGGATGACACGTGCGAATAACTTAAACTGAAACGATTTCATAGATAACATTTTGATGAAAGTAGACGAAAGACCTCGATTTATTGGCAGAACAGTTAGAAAGTTGAACAGATCTGCTATAGGGACTGCCTACACTAGGCTTGTCAGTCCCTTTCGGCAGTAATGTAGCGCCCTGTGAGATTCGCTTCAGATGGGATTGACAAAGAACATTGGGAAAGTTCAAAGAAGCGCACCTCGTTTTATATTAATGCGAAATAGGAAAGAGAGTGGCGCGGATATGAAATGGGGATTGCTGTGGCAGTCATTAAACAAAGGCATTTTTCTTTGCGGTGGGACCTTCTCCTCAAATTTCAATCATCAACCTTCTCCTCCCGAACACTAAAATATTTTGTCGTCCCCCCATAGATAGGCAGAAACGATAGTCATAATAAAATGAAAGAAATTACAGTTCTTAAGGAAATATTTAATTATTCGTTTCTCCCGCGGGCCGTTGGAGGTGGAACGGTAGAGATACAGCTTGAAGGTAGTTGGATGATTTCTTTGGTAGGCACTATTTTGAGAGTTGCAGATTAACCCTGTACATGTAGAAGCAGACAACTTTCCTCTGGTCGTAATAGCTTTACATATTTAAATGTAACGGCAGCAGTAGATTGGCAGAGGTGGGAATACATCTAGCTGTTAGATTCAGCTCATAATAAACTTTATGGGACATGTAGTAATAACATGATGTGAAGAGACATAGCAAGACGGTATCGAGTGGACGTGTGACGGTATTATCGGTGGATGCCATTTCGGTCTTAAACGTGTCCCGTTTAGGCAGCTGGGGGGTCTGTACGAACGCCATCAGTAATGGCATCAAACTGGGATGGTGTAACTAATTCCTTAGCGAAAACTTGAAGGATAAGAGAAAGTTCACTTTGACAAGATTTTTGCTTACGATATCGACGATGATGACTAGAGTGATTCCTGGTTTTCTGGAAAGGTCATAATAGGCGAAATAAAATGTGTTGCGAAATTCTGGACTAGACGGACTTCTGCAGTTAATACTTATGGTACTGAGACATTCCCTATTTGTAAACGGGAACGAACACGTTTCCAGTCACTAAAAGCATTTCGTCCCTCCAGCAGCTACCGACAGATTCCTGCTTGTGTAGCAACAAGTTATTAATAATATTCTTTGTAGAACCTTATGAGTATCGCATCGGGTGAAGCTCGTTTCCTAGTACTTAGTAAGTTCCATTTCACAAATCACTCAATTATTGTGTGAAATGCTGTGTATATTAAATGTTGACATTTTCTCTTTTAGTCCACTGAGAAATATTGCTCTGTACATTCTCAACGATACTTAACTGAAGTGACAAGTAAATAAAAAACCTACAGCCGTCCTTATGAATTTACTTTATTTTGTCGCTACGAGTTTCAGCCCTTCAGTGCGTCATCTTCAGGCTGTTTTTGATGCGATACAGATTGATATGATCCCCATGCATACCACATCTGTTGCCAGCACTACTGGACACACAGATAAAGTGTCAGCACTCCCACCATCAATGCCAACTGACTCGAGAACCATTGGAATTGCAATTGATGGCAACAGATGTGGTGTGCGTGGGGATCATATCAACCTGTGTCGCATCAAGAACAGCCTGAAGACGACGCACAGAAGCGCTGAAACTCGTAGCGACAAAATAATATGAAATGTTAAGGACGGCTGTAGGTGTTTTGTCACGATAGTAAACGGCCGTCGTCCCAGAGACCTCCTGCTAAAAGGACGGTCATACAAAAATACTTAACTGAGGTGATTCGTCACCCCTAACATAGGTTTCCTCCTTGTTTCATCTACTTTAAAATAAATAGTAGCTACGAAGTAACATTTCAATAGAACAGCAACACACATTCCACAGAAAATGAAATGAGAAGAAACTAAGAATATCCGAAAAGCATAAAGAGTAGAAGTTACAAGTACAAGGGTATGTCAATTATTATCCGAAAGTTACTAATATTTTGGTCTATTTCGGTAGTAGTGTCGTTTTACGTTGATGATGCATGATTTGCTTATTTGTTGTTATATCTTTGCAATTTTCAAGCTGCTAGGTTAGTTTCGTTATAGCTGCCGTGCTGTTAATCATGGCTGCTCCGCTGCCTATTTGCAGCAAAGAAGAGCAACGTTCAGTGATCCCTTTCTGTTGGTCTGAAGGCATATCAGGGGCTGAAATTCGAAGACTTTCGGTACAGTGCGGGAACAGTGTTTTGCCACAACGGAGTGTCTAAGAATGGATTGAAAAATTCTGAAACGGTCGCACAAGTGTTACGCACGATGAAGTAGCCGGACGACAGTTTACCGCGACAAATGAAGAAACCATTGAGCGTTCATGTGAAATGATTCTCTTACACAGACGATTAACTATTGACGAAGTGGCACATCGTCTGCAAATTAGTCACGGTTCTGACTACGAAATTATCCACAACAGACTCGGGTTTCATAAAGTCTGTGCAAGATGGGTTCCAAAACAACTGAAACAGTTGCATAAACAAACGCGCTTGGTCATCTGCAAAAAACATTTGGATCGCTATGGTAACGAAGGGGACAAATTCTTAGACAGGATCATTACTGCTGACGAAACATGGATCCATCATCACGATCCGGAGAGTAAGCGGCAGCGTATGGAACGGAAAATCCAAATTAGCCGTGCAAGAAAAAGTTGAAGACCCCACGGTCCGCAGGAAAACTGTTGCTTACGGTTTTTTGGGACGCACAAGGTCTAGAACTGGAAAGAGGCACAACAATGAACAGTGTACCCTACAGTGAGATGCTTACTGCCAGGTTAAAGCCTGCAATTCGAAGAAAACGCCGAACATTGCTTTCAAAAGGTGTTGTGTTGTTGCACAACAATGCCCGTCCGCTGAAACGCTCCAGAAACTGAAATTTGAAGTAATGGATCATCCTCCATATAGTCCCGATTTTGCCCCTTCTGACTATTAGTTGTTTGGAACACTCAGACAGGCATTAAGGGGCCGTCGATTTGCCTCGGACGAAGCAGTGAAAGAAGCGATGCATTCCTGGCTCGCAGCTCAACCGAGAACCTTCTTTTATGAGAACATCAGGAAGCTTGTATAAAGATGGAGCAAGTGCGTTGAAACACAAGGACACTATGTAGAAAAATGGTGTTCTTGTACGTTTCCTATTGGATTACAGTAAAATTTTACAGGTACTTGCCCTCATATAATAATAAAGTTGTGCTACACGCAATGCTAAGGGAAGCGAAGTTGTGCTCTTATCTACTGTCTCTTCCTCATATTGTAGGTGGCAACTACCAAAAAGCTAATAAGTATTAAAAACTGCGGTTTTGAACTCTAATCCGTGAAAATACCCTTAATGGGAGAAGGCCACTCAAAAAGAAGTGTAAATTCAGTGTAAGTCTCTTTCATACTAATACTACACCTGTGTCACATTCATTCATCTTCTGCAGCAACATACATAATTTATCTCTTACACACACGTCTATGAGAAAAATCTGTCTTTCGAGACTATCCTTCCAAGCACTTTGAGAAGCTTTTGCAATTTTTATATCAACAATGTAGCTCCACAATTTCCGCAAGAAAATTGCGACCTGTTCAGTGTATAATGCTTACATCCATACAAATTTTAAAAAATGTATATGTGTATGTATATACGTATGGTTCCACATCTCCTCCTAAGCAATTGCACCGATTAAGATGAACATAATTTACTGTCGAGAAACAATAACTATGGGGCTAAAATTACAATCACGTATCAGAAGTGTGGTGGTGGGAGAACATGTAATGTATCCCAAGACGCGAGAATACCCATACTTCAGTTATCCACTATTTCACCATGACTGCACTTACACATCTGCATGATTTCAAACCCTTAGTAAAGTTTTTCTCGCTGACGATCGCACCGAAAAAGTGACAGGAAAAAAGTTTATCGCTCGCTACATTTACGCTGTTCAGGCAGAAAAACTGCTACATGAAGCGTGAAGTTTTAATTTATTCCTTCTATACTACTAAATGTATTCATGAGACATTTTTCAGACAGTATTCACGTATTCCATTGAACGTGCCAGAAAAATTACTTCATTGTACGGCACTTAGTTTAGGAGATATGATGTAAACACTGAATGCGTGCAAGACGTTTAAATTTATTACTTCTTTGCTGCTAACTCAATTCTCAACACATTTCACAGACAGCATCTACATATACCGCTAAATGTACATAATTTTATGACAAACATTTCAGGAGATATGACGTCATAAACCCTGAGGTGCGTGAGAAACTGCCGCATCATGTATCACGTTTTAATTTCTTACTTCTTTATCACTAACTATATTCATAACACATTACGCAGACGGTATACACATACACCGCTGAATGTACCTACAAAAACATATCATTGCGTGTTACATTTTTCAGGAGAAATAAAGTCATAAGCACTGAGAATTGTGAGAAAATGCTGCATCAAGCATAATGTTTTAATTTATTATTTCTTAGTACTAACTATTTTCACAATAAATTCCGCAGGCAGCTTCCCCGCATAACATTGGATGTACCTGCAAATTTATACAGCACATATTTCAAGAGATATGACGTAATTTACATTACGATGCTTGAAAATGAGACTGCAGGATAAATTCACTAGACATCCAGGTATAGTAAGTGCACACACACGCATGATTTGCGTTAAAGATGACTGAAATATATTTGAATGGCACATATGCGAGAAAAGACAAGAATAAAGGTCTCATACAAAGCCGCTGTAAAGATTTCAATAAAATTTTGTACACATATCTGTTACATTCTGGAAAGAAATACTGTATGGGTAAGAATCACCATCCTCCAACTGAGGGGAGTGTGATAAAACAGCGAGAGGAAGGAGACTGAGGAGACGGACAGACACCAAGTAGGAAGAAGGAGATATGCACAGATTGGGTGGGGGGGGGGTGAATGAACAGAGAGAAGGGAGATGCAAGAATTGACAGAGATGAGAAAGAGGAGGACATGGGCAGGGGCAGAGGGAAGAAAGGACAGGCAGAAAGACGCGAGACGACACACAAAGGGTGAGGCGGAAACGGACAAAGAATGAGAAGAGGATAAGATGAATAGAGACAGGGGAGTATAAGAGATGGACACGGAGAGAACAGGTGAGAAAGTGGACTTCGAGACTGAGAGGAAGAGATGGTCAGAGACACTGGGGAAGAAGACAGATAGAGCAAAGAGAAAGGAAGAGAAGATTGAAGATAAGGGAAAACTGGACTAAAAAAATATCGAGACAAGTCTGGGTTACCCTACTACCAAATAAAATATTTAGAATTAATGTAGTTGTTCTTGTGTTGTTAGGATCCTTATCTATCTGCAGGAAAAAAAATTTCTTTGCTGATGTTTAGTTACTAACTATGAACAGTATTGGGGTAAGATGAAGGTGTAATAAGTAATTGCCTTTTCTTTCAGAAAGCCAATCGCTATGATCTACATTTGATTTTCAAACAATGTGCACCAACTAAACTTCACAAAATATCAATTTCTCCTAAAATACGATTCGGTTTATTCGGTCGCCCAGACTTTAGTTACATTAAGCTCAGACTGCCCAGCGTCAGAATCAAGAGTTCACCATGATCGTAATGAAGTATGTGCGGTAAAGCACATTCTATCACCCTTTGCGTATGGTGTGTATTTGTGAACGCTACAAGGAAACGTTCTCTGTGAAAGGTCTCCTGATATATGTAAATGAAGGGTCTTAGAAATATCAGGAAAAATCGCCTGATCTTTCCCTGGTGTGCAGCTTTTCACGGTGAGATATTCGGTATGCGTTCTCTGCGAGTCCGATTTCTCGTGGCCACTATTCACGACGAGGTCTTTTAGAAACGGCTCCTTAAGCGATATCACGTGCGGGTGTCGGAGTGCGCGAAAGGTAAAGCCTTTCAGATCGTATAAGAGACTTCACAGTGTGCCTGTAGGAGCGCGGGAACTTATGAGACGCCAGCCTTGGCAAGGCTTCCGCATTAAGTTACTGTACCAATAGGGAAAAGCTCAATGTTGGGACATTCGAGTACTGTGTTCTGCGTACTGTAGTCAGTCTTTACTTGGAAATGAAGAATTAGCCAACCTATATATATGGAGGAAAACCCTCGACCTCTTTGCGACGAGCGGTCGTCGTTTGACACTGTATTCAGTGTCGACTCAATATTTTGACAAATTTAACTTATATCACGAATGTCAGTTCTGATTTATCAAGAGGGAAGCACGGTCATTGCACTAATTAAGATCATACACTCCCTGAAATATACTCCAGAAAACAATAAATGTTGATGTACTGTTGACAAACGCGACGGCTCAGATGTATAGGAACTGCACTTCAAAGAATCCAGACTTGAACAGGAAGAGACTTTCCACCTTTTCTTAATAATATGTTAAGCTTGATCTATAAAACTTACAATCTGTTTTTTGTATCAAATTTGTATGACATTAGTTACTGTGATTGCATGAATACCACTACAGTTTTTCCACTGGATGAACTTGTAAAGAACGTTTCACCTTCAGTAGAAAACTACATAATGCATGGTGCATCTACTATCAATGAAACTCTGACATGGTACTCCTATTATCAATAGGAATTTAGCAAACCTCTAGAAATGTGATTTGGACAATGTATGAGAAAATGCAGCTATTTATTTCTACTTCTGCCCCTTTTCAAGAACGTTTTACCTGTGATTATTAAATTGGCTTCATTTCGTTCAGCACATTACTTGTCTCCTACTTGCTTAACCTGCAGTCATGCCAGGTGGAATCTCTAGGGAATGAAATTGAAGAACTTCACTTCATTTTCTATTTCATATCTAAATAACCGTCTTTTGCTGAGTGGACAAGTGCGAGACGTATAGCAACATAGTCACAGCTGTTCTGGAAGGTACCGAAAGTGATGTGTGGACCCATCCGAACTCTAGTGTCGTGGCCCTCTGCGCCAGGTTTCCTGCTTGAGGACCCATTGCACGAACAGCTGAATCGAGGTTGGGAGTTTTGTGGAACGTTAAACTCGTCCTGGTGTTTGTCGAACCACACACTTACACCGTGAGCTGTGTGATACATTGAATGCTATTGTATCCCATCGTGCCGTTGATTAAAAAAAAAAAACAGCGTGTAGAAGTGAGTATGATCCCCAACAATAGCTGTATACTTGTGTTGATCCATTGTGCCTTGCAGAATGACGGTATTCCCCAGGGAATGCCACGAAAATATTCCTCAGACGACAACGCTCTCTACTCAGATCTGGACCATTCCGACAGTTATCACAGGCTGATTACTTTCAGTAAGAAACGTGATTTAGCTGAAAAGGCCACGTGGTGCTATACAGTGGACATCCCGTTGCGGTACTGGGTGACAGGCGCCGTTGCGGAGGTCGATAGCAGCAGCATTCACAGAACGGTCGGCGAGGACACGCTGTTGGTATCCGCATGGTTGGATCATCTGGGAGGTGAGCTGCTGAGCAGCTGACCTTATTTTCACCTGTACACATTTCCGCAGTCATCCTTCACTCCAGTCATCGATGGATCGTGGTGCTTTCCAGTTGCTCGGCATACCTTAGCCACAGCGGCAAGCGAACAGCTTATCCACTTAAATTTCCGAAATGCTTCTACCCTTGTCATGAAAGCGAGTGACAATGACCTTTTGGACGTCAGACAAATCGCTCCGTCTCCCTGCTACGACAATAACTGATTTGTTTTCCGTGCCCCAGACAAGCTTTATGTAACGTCCACTGCTAATACTGCTCTCTACCCCCTGTGATTGGTTATTCCACGTTGACGAACACAGGCGGTAGTCACATTTTTGTGACTGAACCGTGTGTAAACTAGCTCTTTTGGTACATTACAGCTGAACAGTAGCGTCTCTGTCAAATGGGAAACTATATTTTATTACCTATTCACTACTAAGATTAACCATAGTTATGTTATTTAATCAAATAAATTTATTCTTCGTAAATCAATTTTACTCGACAAAAAATATAAAAACTGAAATTAAATTTATGATATTCCCATCAATATTATCACACTTTTAAGAGTCTTTGGACTATTCGGTAGTGCCTTCTATAGTTTATTTTGTGTTGGAGACACACTGACAATCGTTGGCAGCCACGATTCTTATATCATGTTACTCGCTGGCTGGTTGCCTGTTATCAGTTAGCTGAGTGCTGGAAACCATACCACTATTGACATAGTTTACTGCTTCGCTCACACATATTTCTAGAACAGTTCAACCAATAAACGACACATTACGGTATCTGCGTCACCCGTAACTGTTGAAACTATCATTACGATTTTGGGTGCGACGTGTAGGCACCTACAAAGAAATTTGGAATAAAAAAGAGTCATATAGTGGATTCATTGTTTCCATAAAGACTGCAGAGGAGGAATTTCTGTCACTATATTCCTTGCTTGTAGCATTACTTACCCAATAACTGTTATCTTGCGCGTCCACTTATGGGCAGGCTGTGGTTTCGCGTCTCCGCAAATCTTGCAGAATCAACTATCGCAGACAGCTTTCCATGTTCCCAAAATCGTCCACATTTCATACCAGTGCTAACCCATAGAACTGAGTCAAATCGCCTAGTCTTTACTATCGATTTCCCATCTGGAAATATCTTCTGACTGAATTCTGAACACAGCATCCTCAGTCTGGGTCCCATAGTCCAGTTGTTCCTGTATGTACATAAAAAGTACACGTTCTGTGTCTTAAAGTATACCTACGTGACTTGAACAGTCTTCGTGTTTAAGACTGTATATAGTGCTGATAGTACCATAAGATTTCTTTTGTTACTATGTGAACAGTTGCAATTTAAAAATAATTACTTTCAGAATTACATTTAAGATTAAATTTCTACACACTTGACATTTTTATTACTAGACGGTAGAAAAGAAAACTGCACAAGTGCAGTCACACTGTGTATATCACAGACAGTCAACTTTTGGTGACAGGCGGGACTGATTCACACACTTCCTATAAGTCGCGAGCCGTCTCTTCACATGATGCGACGACAGCGCCACTAGAACATAAAATGAAAACTATAACTTCCGAGACGTTAACGTTTCTGTGGTAACTGATATTAACAGCAGCCCCTCCCTGACACGGCACACCACGAAATTTATGCATCAAAACACCTTTTTTGCTTCTTTTCTTTCCGGGGAGAGGGGGGTGGGGGGATGGAGGGGGGAACGCCACACTCAACTTACGTGCACAGCATTTCCGAGATTTACATTTATTTACGCATCGTCAACATTGTTTCTCTACTTAAGACATTTTACAACAGTTTTCTTAAAAACTTCAGTTGCAAAATTCTACAGAGCCGTTAGTAAAGTAACAAATTGGCCACTACATAAATACATGCAAAAATGTGAAGATGGGCTACCACCATGGAGAACAAACATCTTTTAAAAAATGATTGCAGCAATTGCATTATAATTATTACCTTCAATTTCAATAGTTGTAGTGTTCTAATAAGTCCACAACGGACAAGAATTATTTGTTAATGTTAACTCGAGAAAGAATAGAAAAACAAAACACGGCACTCAGACGGGCAATTTCAGTATACGAACAATTAGAGGTGACTTCACGATTTTTGGCTAAAGGCAGTTCGTTCGACTGTTAGATATTTGGTATGTTAATACTCAGAAACACTATTAAAAAGAAAAACATATTTGCCCAAAAGGACTTGTCATGACTAATCCGTAACATTAAATACTGTAAATAGAATCGACCGCCCCACACTCTTTCACACGAATTCCTTCCGCGGGCCGTAATAAAATCAATCGTTAATAGACCGGCGAATATAAAATCTCTGCTGACGCTCACTGCTACTTTGAATCCGTTTGAGGAATTCTTCTGACAATGAGGCTACCAGAAATTAAAAAAAAAAAAAAGACAGCTTTCGTCGCTTGCCAAGCATAGTCACTTTATTATTCAAAAAGTCTTCCACGCCAAACCAAAACTATAATTGTTAATAAGCCATATTATGAAGTACGCTCCTGTTCTCCTTATACATTAATCACATCTCGTAGGTTCTACATTCCATTAAATAACATTTCTACAGCGATGATTTCTACCTTTACTTTAGTGCCACACTTGAAGATACAGGCTGTAACAGCGTAAACTACCATCTCTCGCCTCAATTTTTCTCGACGACGTGTAGCGTATCCTGGAGCAGCGAAAGACTTGGCTGTAAGCACAATTGAACAGAAAACACTGTCTTCACGCCCAGAAAGTCTCCCACTTGCCTCGATACCCTACCATAGTTTTGGAATGTAATTTCAAACAATATAAACCGTAGACATCTGCAGTCACTCGCTCCAGCGAATTTCCGCTATTGGATGTAATTCAACATAGTATCGGTACCGAAACACTGTACCATACTAATAAATTATAAATACTTGTCTCTTTCACATCTGCAACGTCCACCTCTTTGTCAATATAGTGTCCCACATATTGTTAGTCTAATTACGATCAGAAATTTTACCGGATTGGCGTACTACATAAATATTTCGTTGGTTCCTCAGAATGTAATGTTGATAAACATAACTGAAATACATGTTACGTTTAAACAAAGTTATAACGACGTTGGTAAAGTGTGGTAGAAAGGCGAAAAGTTATATATTTAAGATTAATGTTGAGCTATACGCAGTATTAGCAAGATCAAAACTATTTTACTCTCTTGTCCATGGATTCGATGTAGGTACAACCATTAATCTGGTCACTAATATGAACAGCGTAACTGAACCTTAATCTGTCAGGGTATCCTTTACGGACGAAGTCTCTGGAGAAATAGGTGAAGTCAGCTGAAACTTCAAAAACCACAAGAGGAGAAACTGATTTGCCAAAGTTTTGAAACACTATCATCTCCTCAATAACCTTCATTGGTGGTAATGAAGGACGCCATGAACTGTCTGATACGTGCGGGATGCATTGAAACAGAAAATTACGAAAGGCAGCAAATATCCACATACACTCGTATGAACTACCTGTATCTGAAAGTATACTCACGAACAATAATTATGTGTAACGACCTTTGAAAGAGTCTATAAGGCCAGTAAGTTCATCGAAGTTACAGCAGTAAGTATCACGTATCAGACACCATAACTGAACAGTTGCAAAGAATATCAGTTGACTGCGTTTACCTGTACTGACGTAACGGAAAGTGGGAGAGTTATCGACATGAGTTTAAAATGTTTTATTAACTTTTACGTTTTTTATGTAGTACCTGAAAATTCAGTTGGCCCCTCACTGAAATGTATTAGACCGATGAACGAAAAGGTTATGACCATTGCACACCTCGAAATTGAATTCCTCCCGGTTTGCGATGCTGGCAAGTAATGTGGTAAGGTAACTATATAAAGAAGCAGAAATGAATGGTGAAACAAAAGCAAAGAGGGAAATTCTCTGACGTAGTGACTTTCACATAGAACTGATTGTTAAGACCGCGGTGCCTGAGTATGAGCTTCTCGGAAACAGCGAAGCTGGTCTCCCGCCCATAGGAGTGTTTGGAACAAGTTGTAGGCGGTTGAAAACAAGAGTGGGTGACAGGAGAAGGGCGTCCACAGCACTTCGCAGAACGTGGAGGTCGGACGGAGGCTTGCCCAGACTATAAAGTATGACAGGCGACGATTTGTGACGTTTCTGGCAACAGAATACAACCCAAGTGAAGGGACGAGCGTACCAGAACAAATCACACACATTGGTGAACATGGGTCTCCGTAGAAGACGAACGCATACATCTTAAAAGACTTACCGAACGGCGTGATCAGTTACGACGCAATGTGATCGTGAACATCTGAATTAGAACTTGGATCACATGAAATCTGTGGCCTGATAGAATGTACCTAATCTGATGTTACACCAGGTGGATGATCGCGTTCCGCTGCGCCGTCATTCAGGCGAACGGGACCAGGGGCACAGGTCGGTGGTGGCAGTATTATGCTATGGGTACATTCCCCACGGAATCTGTGACACTAATGGAATGAGCGATACATCTGTAGACTATGTAAACATTATTGGACACAACCTGCGTTCCTTTCTGCCGATGGTGGTGACATCTTCCAACAGGATTGCATCAGTGTAATCAGGTCACAATTGTGCTACAGTATTTCGTGGAGCATGATAGTGAACTCATACTGAGGCTCGGCCACAAAATTTGCCTGCTCAGAATCCGTTTTCCCGATCGGGTACGAGCTCGTCTCTATAAAACACCGGCTCGTAATGTACATGAATATTTATAGCCACATACCTCCGGAACCAAATAAGTACTGTTTAACGTAACTTTTAATCATATTATAACACAATTTTTTATGGTTCATCTAAATTTTTTATAATTTTTTTCTTTAAAATTTTCGCATATTGGTACTATATTTCTTGTAGATGTAAAGTGTGCTATACTGGAGGTTGAAGTTCTTTGCATTGTGAGTAACGTATGCAAAATGCTATGTATATTTTTTATTACGTTAAATAATTTTCTGATGTCATTTTGTATTTAAAAATATTAGTGTGTGTAAATTGTTCATGCTGATGTAAATTTGACAGTAGTAAAAAGTGGACACGCTTAGGAATAATGTAAGAAATAGGTGCTATGTAAAAGCCAGTGTGCTTTTGTTTGAAACGAAAGTGGCGCTGGGGAGTGGAAAAGGTAGCAAGGGCTAATTGGCGTGCTACCTAGAGCAAGCGCGGCAAGTAAGTCACATAGTCTGTAGGTAGCAGTGATTGAGGCAATACCCTTGTGGAGCAGGAGAAGCTTTGCCTGAAAATTTGCACAAAATGCCTCAGATGAAGACTGCAAACGGCTTACGGCATAGCTGCGAGTTGTTGGGCTACTGCACGTAAAACTGAACGACGCCAAGAAGAAAAATTCTGCCCGTACAGCAAGATACTTGCAGGTCGTATTGTGGGTAGTGCAGCCGTCACAATTGTTCACCACAACAAACAAGTTAAATAGTAGCAACAAAGTAGGCAAAATTCATACTTCTGCTTTTCCAGGGTCTTCCTCTTATCTAGGAAAAAGCATCCTAAACTACAATAATAACGGTAGGGTTATAATATGTATACCATAAATGTGCTGGACGCCAAGATCATCGTTCCGTAGAATTGGATTACTCTGTTATGCATCTCGCAAGTTAAGCCCCATGGGTCTGTTTTCAAGGAAGAAGCTGTTCAGTGGCAAACAGTTAAGTGATACATACGATTCTTCAACTCCTCGACGTTACGCGTGGTTTTCGGGATGTTTCATCTATTTACGGAAACCAATGTAACCTCTGGAATGCTAAACGGATATAAGACCTGAAAATTGCAAATAACTGAACGGTATATACCACTCTAGCAGGCCCTAATCTTTATGGAGCGAAATATCTTATACTTCACATCTGGGTGATACACTGCGCAACACAATTGAAATATCACGTTCTCGAAAACCCCGTAACTGCCTCGCACTGCCACGCAGGTTTGAAATTTGACTCAATGATAATTGCAACCTTCCTCTGCATCGGTGCAAAAACTGTGAAGGCGCCCACAACTCAGAATCATAAGTGAGTCGTAAGGTGGGTTAATGAAGTCGTATTGGTACATATATCATAACACTTCTGCCCAACGCCATCGTCAACGTATCACACGGTGATAGGGTCGTCACACTCGCTCTTACTCACATACCACACCTTCTTCCGACGTCTCTGCAATGGACGTCAGAACAACGACCACTAGCGTTGAAATCACATGGACTTTTTATCTCTCACCGAGGAAAATATTTCAGACACTTCACTGCTCAGAATGGAAAAGCCCTCGATATGTGGCCTAAAGTATGTCAATGGAACCACCCTTTTTGTCGGGCGTCGATTCCCACAACAATTCGTGCTAGAAAACGAACGTCGTCTGTGCGACGGACTACAGGACAATGATCTCGACAAAAAATGGTTCAAATGGCTCTGAGCACTATGGGACTTGACATCTATGGTCATCAGTCCCCTAGAACTTAGAACTACTTAAACCTAACTAACCTAAAGACAGCTCACAACACCCAGTCATCACGAGGCAGAGAAAATCCCTGACCCTGCCGGGAAACGAACCCGGGAACCCGGGCGTGGGAAGCGAGAACGCTACCGCATGACCACGAGCTGCGGACCGATCTCGATAACATATATATAAATATATATATAAGTGACCTAGTAGATAGTGCCGGAAGTTCCATGCGGCTTTTCGTGGATGATGCTATAGTATACAGAGAAGTTGCAGCATTAGAAAATTGTAGCGAAATGCAGGAAGATCTGCAGCGGATAGGCACTTGGTGCAGGGAGTGGCAACTGTCCCTTAACATAGACAAATGTAATGTATTGCGAATACATAGAAAGAAGGATACTTTATTGTATGATTATATGATAGCGGAACAAACACTGGTAGCAGTTACTTCTGTAAAATATCTGGGATTATGCGTGCGGAACGATTTGAAGTGGAATGATCATATAAAATTAATTGTTGGTAAGACGGGTACCAGGTTGAGATTCATTGGGAGAGTGCTTAGAAAATGTAGTCCATCAACAAAGGAGGTGGCTTACAAAACACTCGTTCGACCTATACTTGAGTATTGCTCATCAGTGTGGGATCCGTACCAGATCGGGTTGATGGAGGAGATAAAGAAGATCCAAAGAAGAGCGGCGCGTTTCGTCACAGGGTTATTTGGAAACCGTGATAGCGTTACGGAGATGTTTAATAAACACAAGTGGCAGGCTGCAAGAGAGGCGCTCTGCATTGCGGTGTAGCTTGCTCGCCAGGTTTCGAGAGGGTGCGTTTCTGGATGAGGTATCGAATATATTGCTTCCCCCAACTTATACCTCCCGAGGAGATCACGAATGTAAAATTAGAGAGATTAGAGCGCGCACGGAGGCTTTCAGACAGTCGTTCTTCCCGCGAACCATACGCGACTGGAACAGGAAAGGGATGTAATGACAGTGGCACGTAAAGTGCCCTCCGCCATACACCGTTGGGTGGCTTGCGGAGTATAAATGTAGATGTAGATGTAGAACGTTCCATACTGTTGACACATTCCCTCAATACGATTCAACGTGTGGCTCCACGCGACTGAATGCTTGTTGAAATGTCTGACAAGTTCATTTTTCACATGCTCAACAAATATGCGTGAACGGTAGAGGGCGATACTGAGCTGGTGAGTGGCGGGAGGGAGAGGGGAAGGAACTTAGCGGGACCGTCTGCCATTGTATTCAGGCGCATAGCATGTTGCACCATCTCTCTGTGGTCACGCCACAGGAGGATGCGTAACAGCAGGAATGGGAAAGCATAAACACACTGCGGTTCAACTTAAAACTTCGTTCATTGGTTTTTAACCGTCTCTAGTGGTTCCATCCCGTATAACAGAGCAAAACTTGCGGTCGTACTACACTGCAAAGGGCCGTTGTGTGAATGTGCTATCAATGACACCTCACATATACTCCGAAGTGTAGCTTTTATTTCGTACGTGCTGACACCTTGCTGTCTGAAGTGCCGTCGAGCTGGTGTGTTATACCGTGGGGTTCCCCGATTTTGCATCATTACAGAGAAAGGTTGTAAAAAGTTTTGATCAAAGTTTCAAACTTCTGTCTGGCATGGATGAAAAGTGCAGGCTTTGGAATACGTGATAATTTTTCGAGTGGTCTTGATGTCCCTGTGAAATTGTGGTGTATCTTCTATGAAATAAGATGGTAAAAGAGACAGTGAATAGTTTTCTGTAGGAACCATTTTAATATTCGGGTGAATTGGGTAAACTACCGACAGTCATTGGTTTAGATTATCCGAGGGTTGGAATTTCAATAGTGGCAACTATTTACTTACAGCTCGTACAAAATAGATACGTGTTTCAAAGTTTTACTGATCTCCAAAGTAGTCACCAGCACTGTGTGTAACCTGTTGCCAGCGATGTGGAACTCGCAGCATACTCTTAGCAGTGCAAGTAGCGTTGACAGTTCGAGCGCCGCGGTCTATTGTCCGACGAATTTGTAACAGTTACGAAGCGAATGCCGTGAAGTGTTTCCTTCAGTTTAGAAATCGAGTTGAACTTACAAGGGCTTAAGTCAGGGGAGTGCAGTAGTTGGTATAGCACTTAGCGGCCCAATCAGTCAAACAAATCAGTAACAGCTTGCGCTGTACGTGCTTGAGCATTGTCCTGCAAAATGATGGTCAGGTCCTGCAGAAAGTGTCATCACTTCTGTTTCTGTGCTGTTAATTTTTGGAACACAGCCTACGACCAGCTTAAGGATAGAAGTGATGACACTTTCTGTAGGGAATGACCATCAATTTGCAGGACAATGCTGAACCACGTGCAGTGCAAGCTGTCACTGATTTGTTTGACTGATGGGGCTGCTAAGTGCTATACCACCTACTGCACTCCGCTGACTTATGCCCTCACGAGTTCAACTTGATTTATAAACTGAAGGAAACGTTTCATGCCATTTGCTTCAGAACTGCTACAAATGCGTCGGGCAATAGACTCCGCCGCCGAACTATCAACATAACTGGCACTGCTAAGAGTATCCTACGACTTGCACATCGCTGGCAGTGGGTTATACGCAATGCTGGTGAATACTTTGAAGGTCAGTTAAACTTTGAAACACGTATCTATATTGTACTAGCTGTAAATAAATAGTTGCCACTATTAAAGTTCCAACCCTCGTAATAGCAGCATAGTACCATCTTTTCATCTCGGTTTGCATAATAATTATAACTGCTAAACAGTACTGGTTTTACAAAAAGTTTCGTTTTATTTGTGGCGTACAAAAAGAGGATGTGAACTCATTTCGTTAGTCTAGTATGGCCCTCTTCGATGTTCATACAAAAACGCCATTGTAGAGGGTTCTTCGCATTGCTTGATCTCGACCACCGTGTGATGGATGACCACATGTAGAATAGCATTACAGTGATCTACTTTGAATACGGGAGAAGATTTGAAACGAATGTTTGTAAATAAAAGTGTAATGTAAAGTAAACTATTCGAAACATTTGCAGACAACCAACACCCCACTTCCAAAAGTTGCAACAATGTCTCACATTTTTTATAATGGCACAGACAGGAGCAAACTTTTGAAACATCGAGTTACTGCATCAGAATGTTTGGAAAAATACCTGATCACAGTGCGTGTGCTTGTCGGTTACAGCGGAGGGAAGAAATTTTGTATCATTTCACAGTGATGTACAATTTGTTCCTTCCGCTGTACAAAGTACTTTCTCGACGTAAAATAGTGCGGTATCCGTGTCTTCTGCCACCACGGTAGAAAGAATATTCCCTGAGGAGAATGTAGAATTTTGTTGTGGTGCAACATGTGCAACACACATATGCCTGACAGAAAACACGAGCTGTAGGGGAAAAGGCACTGGTGTTGAAGTTCCTACTTCAGATTTATCGCATCGAATCGGTACAGAACGGGCCAGTTACCGCCTGGGACACGAGGACGTCTGCCGGAAACGGCTTGCCGCCCAGCTCCATTTCCTGCCGGCGCCTGCCTCGCACAGATAACTCGCTTCGCTCGAGCACGTCTGCGGTGGCCTGGACAACGCCGGCGCTACTGCCGCCACCTTTCCGATAAGGCCCGCCGAAGGCTTGTTAACCTATCTCGCCTTTCCGCGAGTACCTGATGTCTACGACAATCTGTTGGATTAGATCACTTTCTGGTGTTTCAGAAACAGTGAAAGAGGATGACGTAAACGCAGATCTGAAGGTGGTATCTGAGAATTGCCGACACTGATTGTCTATGGGAATAAATGAGTTTAGCTATAATGGCAGTTGAGAAAATATTCAGTGTCACAATACTATAGATCGTCACGACGCTGACGATGTCAAAGGTGTTTATGATGATTTAGAGTCTCATTTTTGTGGTGCCTCGAATCAGGTAGCACCATAACGAAATTAAAGGCAAATAATGATTTAACTCGAAACAAGATTGTTTTACAACAAGATTCTAAATAGTACTGAAAACCACAACACATATTTTCCTATTAACGTACAGATTCCCAACTCCATACACACAGTCCTCAAATTCATAACTTGTTACTTTTGATAGCTATGACAATACTTGTAATATTTGTAAACTAAAACCTAGGGCCCACATTGTACATAACTGATTCACAAGTAGTTCGCCTACTAATGATTGTGTATTAAGTGCAGCCCACGTTCTTGTTTACAAACCGTTGAGTGATGACTCAACCACTAAAAATTCACTAGTTATCCGAACCATTTGCATGGGAGTTAAGGGTGTGAATGTGTCCAGGACATTTTTTTTTATTTCGTACTTTTAGGTCAGATTTAAAAATGTGTTACATTTTTTTCTACAAACACGTAATTCTTGCATTTTAACCCTGTATGGGTCAAATATCGCAAAGCAATATATATATATATATATATATATATATATATATATATATATATATATATATATATAGGGCTATTACCAATGATTGAAGCAATTTCATAAATTCACTGTAGCTCCATTCATTGACATATGGTCACGACACACTACAGATACGTAGAAAAACTCATGAAGTTTTGTTCGGCTGAAGCCGCACTTCAGGTTTCTGCCGCCAGAGTGCTCGAGAGCGCAGTGAGACAAAATGGCGACAGGAGCCGAGAAAGTGTATGTCGTGCTTGAAATGCACTCACATCAGTCAGTCATAACAGTGCAACGACACTTCAGGACGAAGTTCAACAAAGATCCACCAACTGCTAACTCCATTCGGCGATGGTATGCGCAGTTTAAAGCTTCTGGATGCCTCTGTAAGGGGAAATCAACGGGTCGGCCTGCAGTGAGAGAAGAAACGGTTGAACGCGTGCGGGCAAGTTTCACGCGTAGCCCGCGGAAGTCGACGAATAAAGCAAGCAAGGAGCTAAACGTACCACAGCCGACGGTTTGTAAAATCTTACGGAAAAGGCTAAAGCAGAAGCCTTACCGTTTACAATTGCTACAATCCCTGACACCCGATGACAAAGTCAAACGCTTTGAGTTTTCGGCGCGGTTGCAACAGCTCATGGAAGAGGATGCGTTCATTGCGAAACTTGTTTTCAGTGATGAAGCAACATTTTTTGTAATGGTGAAGTGAACAGACACAATGTGCGAATCTGGGCGGTAGAGAATCCTCACGCATTCGTGCAGCAAATTCGCAATTCACCAAAAGTTAACGTGTTTTGTGCAATCTCACGGTTTAAAGTTTATGGCCCCTTTTTCTTCTGCGAAAAAAACGTTACAGGACATGTGTATCTGGACATACTGGAAAATTGGCTCATGCCACAACTGGAGACCGACAGCGCTGACTTCATCTTTCAACAGGATGGTGCTCCACCGCACTTCCATCATGATGTTCGGCATTTCTTAAACAGGAGATTGGAAAACCGATGGATCGGTCGTGGTGGAGATCATGATCAGCAATTCATGTCATGGCCTCCACGCTCTCCCGACTTAACCCCATGCGATTTCTTTCTGTGGGGTTATGTGAAAGATTCAGTGTTTAAACCTCCTCTACCAAGAAACGTGCCAGAACTGCGAGCTCACATCAACGATGCTTTCGAACTCATTGATGTGGACATGCTGCGCCGAGTGTGGGAGGAACTTGATTATCGGCTTGATGTCTGCCGAATCACTAAAGGGGCACATATCGAACATTTGTCAATGCCTAAAGAAACTTTTTGAGTTTTTGTATGTGCGTGCAAAGCATTGTGAAAATATCTCAAATAATAAAGTTATTGTAGAGCTGTGAAATCGCTTCAATTATTTGTAATAACCCTGTGTATACACTCCTGGAAATTGAAATAAGAACACCGTGAATTTATTGTCCCAGGAAGGGGAAACTTTATTGACACATTCCTGGGGTCAGATACATCACATGATCACACTGACAGAACCACAGGCACATAGACACAGGCAACAGAGCATGCACAATGTCGGCACTAGTACAGTGTATATCCACCTTTCGCAGCAATGCAGGCTGCTATTCTCCCATGGAGACGATCGTAGAGATGCTGGATGTAGTCCTGTGGAACGGCTTGCCATGCCATTTCCACCTGGCGCCTCAGTTGGACCAGCGTTCGTGCTGGACGTGCAGACCGCGTGAGACGACGCTTCATCCAGTCCCAAACATGCTCAATGGGGGACCGATCCGGAGATCTTGCTGGCCAGGGTAGTTGACTTACACCTTCTAGAGCACGTTGGGTGGCACGGGATACATGCGGACGTGCATTGTCCTGTTGGAACAGCAAGTTCCCTTGCCGGTCTAGGAATGGTAGAACGATGGGTTCGATGACGGTTTGGATGTACCGTGCACTATTCAGTGTCCCCTCGACGATCGCCAGTGGTGTACGGCCAGTGTAGGAGATCGCTCCCCACACCATGATGCCGGGTGTTGGCCCTGTGTGCCTCGGTCGTATGCAGTCCTGATTGTGGCGCTCACCTGCACGGCGCCAAACACGCATACGACCATCATTGGCACCAAGGCAGAAGTGACTCTCATCGCTGAAGACGACACGTCTCCATTCGTCCCTCCATTCACGCCTGTCGCGACACCACTGGAGGCGGGCTGCACGATGTTGGGGCGTGAGCGGAAGACGGCCTAACAGTGTGCGGGACCGTAGCCCAGCTTCATGGAGACGGTTGCGAATGGTCCTCGCCGATACTCCAGGAGCAACAGTGTCCCTACTTTGCTGGGAAGTGGCGGTGCGGTCCCCTACGGCACTGCGTAATATCCTACGATCTTGGCGTGCATCCGTGCGTCGCTGCGGTCCGGTCCCAGGTCGACGGGCACGTGCACCTTTCGCCGACCACTGGCGACAACATCGATGTACTGAGGAGACCTCACGCCCCACGTGTTGAGCAATTCGGCGGTACGTCCACCCGGCCTCCCGCATGCCCACTATACGCCCTCGCTCAAAGTCCGTCAACTGCACATACGGTTCACGTCCACGCTGTCGCGGCATGCTACCAGTGTTCAAGACTGCGATGGAGCTCCGTATGCCACGGCAAACTGGCTGACACTGACGGCGGCGGTGCACAAATGCTGCGCAGCTAGCGCCATTCGACGGCCAACACCGCGGTTCCTGGTGTGTCCGCTGTGCCGTGCGTGTGAACATTGCTTGTACAGCCCTCTCGCAGTGTCCGGAGCAAGTATGGTGGGTCTGACACACCGGTGTCAATGTGTTCTTTTTTCCATTTCCAGGACTATATATATATATATATATATATATATATATATATATATATATATATATATATATATATATAGGGTGTTACAAAAAGGTACGGCCAAACTTTCAGGAAACTTTCCTCACACACAAAGAAAGAAAATATGTTATGTGGAAATGTGTCCGGAAACGCTTACTTTCCATGTTAGAGCTCATTTTATTACTTCTCTTCAAATCACAATAATCATGGAATGGAAACATACAGCAACAGAACGTATCAGCGTGACTTCAAACTCTTTGTTACAGGAAATGTTCAAAATGTCCTCCGTTAGCGAGGATACATGCATCCACCCTCCGTCGCATGGAATCCCTGATGCGCTGAAACAGCCCTGGAGAATGGGGTATTGTATCACAGCCGTCCACAATACGAGCACGAAGAGTCTCTACGTTTGGTACCGGGGTTGTGTAGACAAGAGCTTTCAAATGCCCCCATAAATGAAAGTCAAGAGGGTTGAGGTTAGGAGAGCGTGGAGGCCATGGAATTGGTCCGCCTCTACCAATCTATCGGTCACCGAATCTGTTGTTGAGAATCGTACGAACACTTCGACTGAAATGTGCAGGAGCTCCATCGTGCATGAACCACATCTTGTGTCGTACTTGTAAAGGCACATGTTCTAGCAGCACAGGTAGAGTATCCCGTATGAAATCATGATAACGTGCTACATCTACATCTACATCTACATTTATGCTCCGCAAGCCACCCAGCGGTGTGTGGCGGAGGGCACTTTACGTGCCACTGTCATTACATCCCTTTCCTGTTCCAGTCGCGTATGGTTCGCGGGAAGAACGACTGTCTGAAAGCCTCCGTGCGCGCTCCAATCTCTCTGATTTTACATTCGTGATCTCCTCGGGAGGTATAAGTTGGGGGAAGCAATATATTCGATACCTCATCCAGAAACGCACCCTCTCGAAACCTGGCGAGCAAGCTACACTGCGATGCAGAGCGCCTCTCTAGCAGAGTCTGCCACTTGAGTTTATTAAACATCTCCGTAACGCTATCACGGTTACCAAATAACCCTGTGACGAAACGTCTCGCTCTTCTATGGATCTTCTCTATCTCCTCCGTCAACCCGATCTGGTACGGATCCCATACTGATGAGCAATACTCAAGTATAGGTCGAACGAGTGTTTTGTAAGCCACCTCCTTTGTTGATGGACTACATTTTCTAAGCACTCTCGCAATGAATCTCAACCTGGTACCCGCCTTACCAACAATTAATTTTATATGATCATTCCACTTCAAATCGTTCCGCACGCATACTCCCAGATATTTTACAGAAGTAACTGCTACCAGTGTTTGCTCCGCTATCATATAATCATACAATAAAGGATCCTTCTTTCTATGTATTCGCAATACATTACATTTGTCTATGTTAAGGGACAGTTGCCACTCCCTGCACCAAGTGCCTATCCGCTGCAGATCTTCCTGCATTTCGCTACAATTTTCTAATGCTGCAACTTCTGTGTATACTACAGCATCATCCGCGAAAAGCCGCATGGAACTTCCGACACTATCTACTAGGTCATTTATATATATTGTGAAAAGCGATGGTCCCATAACACTCCCCTGTGGCACGCCAGAGGTTACTTTAACGTCTGTAGACGTCTCTCGATTGATAACAACATGCTGTGTTCTGTTTTCCAAAAACTCTTCAATCCAGCCACACAGCTGGTCTGATATTCCGTAGGCTCTTACTTTGTTTATCAGGCGACAGTGCGGAACTGTATCGGACACCTTCCGGAAGTCAAGAAAAATAGCATCTACCTGGGAGCCTGTATCTAATATTTTCTGGGTCTCATGAACAAATAAAGCGACTTGGGTATCACACGATCGCTGTTTCCGGAATCCATGTTGATTCCTACATAGTAGATTCTGGGTTTACAAAAACGACATGATACTCGAGCAAAAAACATGTTCTAAAATTCTACAACAAATCGACGTCAGAGATATAGGTCTATAGTTTTGCGCATCTGCTCGACGACCCTTCTTGAAGACTGGGACTACCTGTGCTCTTTTCCAATTATTTGGAACCCTCCGTTCCTCTAGAGACTTGCGGTACACGGCTGTTAGAAGGGGGGGAAGTTCTTTTCGCGTACTCTGTGTAGAATCGAAATGGTATCCCGTCAGGTCCAGTGGACTTTCCTCTGTTGAGTGATTCCAGATGCTTTTCTATTCCTTGGACACTTATTTCGATGTCAGCCATTTTTTCGTTTGTGCGAGGATTTAGAGAAGGAACTGCATTGCGGTCTTCCTTTGTGAAACAGCTTTGGAAAAAGGTGTTTAGTATCTTAGCTTTACGCGTGTCATCCTCTGTTTCAATGCCATTATCATCCCGGAGTGTCTTGATATGCTGTTTCGAGCCACTTACTGATTTAACGTAAGACCAGAACTTCCTAGGATTTTCTGTCAAGTCGGTACATAAAATTTTACTTTCGAATTCACTGAACGCTTCACGCATAGCCCTCCTTACGCTAACTTTTACATCGTTTAGCTTCTGTTTGTCCGAGAGGTTTTGGCTGCGTTTAAACTTGGAGGGAAGCTCTCTTTCCTTTCGCAGTAGTTTCCTAACTTTGTTATTGTACCACAGTGGGTTTTTCCCGTCCCTCTCAGTTTTACTCGGCACGTACCTGTCTAAAACGCATTTTACGATTGCCTCGAACTTTTTCCTTAAACACTCAACATTGTCAGTGTCGGAACAGAAATTTTCGTTTTGATCTGTTAGGTAGTCTGAAATCTGACTTTTATTACTCTTGCTAAACAGATAAACCTTCCTCCCTTTTTTTATATTCCTATTAACTTCTATATTCAGGGATGCTGCAACGGCCTTATGATCACTGATTCCCTGTTCTGCACATACAGAGTCGAAAAGTTCGGGTCTGTTTGTTATCATAGGTCCAAGATGTTATCTCCACAAGTCGGTTCTCTGTTTAATTGCTCGAGGTAATTTTCGGAGAGTGCACTCAGTATAATGTCACTTGATGCTCTGTCCCTACCACCCGTCCTAGTGTCCCAGTCTATATCCGGTAAATTGAAATCTCCACCTAAGACTATAACATGCTGAGAAAATTTATGTGAAATGTATTCCAAATTTTCTCTCAGTTGTTCTGCCACTAATGCTGCTGAGTCGGGAGGTATGTAAAAGGAGCCAATTATTAACCTAGCTCGGTTGTTGAGTGCAACCTCCACCCATAATAATTCACGGGAACTATCCACTTCTACTTCACTACTCGGATAAACTACTACTAACAGCGACGAACACTCCACCACCGGTTGCATGCAATCTATCCTTTCTAAACACCGTCTGTACCTTTGTAAAAATTTCGGCAGAATTTATCTCTGGCTTCAGCCAGCTTTCTGTACCTATAACTATTTCAGCTTCGGTGCTTTCTATCAGCGCTTGAAGTTCCGGTACTTTACCAACGCAGCTTCGACAGTTGACAATTACAATACCGATTGCTGCTTGGTCCCCGCATGTCCTGATTTTGCCCCGCACCCGTTGAGGCTGTTGCCCTTTCTGTACTTGTCCAAGGCCATCTAACCTAAAAAACCGCCCAGCCCACGCCACACAACCCCTGCTACCCGTGTAGCCGCTTGTTGCGTGTAATGGACTCCTGACCTATCCAGCGTAGGTGGAAGAACATGGCCCCCAATCAAGACATCACCAACAATGCCTGCCCAAACGTTTACAGAAAATGTGTGTTGATGACGTGATCGCACAACTGCGTGCGGATTCTCGTTGGCCCACACATGTTGATTGCGAAAATTTACAATTTGCTCACTTTGGAATGAAACCTCATCCGTAAAGAGAACATTTGCACTGAAATGGGGATTGACACATTGTTGGATGAACCATTCGCAGAGGTGTACCCGTGGAGGCCAATCAGCTGCTGATAGTGCCTGCACGCGCTGTACATGGTACGGAAACAACTGGTTCTCCCGTAGCACTCTCCATACAGTGACGTGGTCAACATTACCTAGTACAGCAGCAACTATTCTGACGCTGACCTTAGGGCTATAGTCAACTGCACGAAGAATTGCCTCGTCCATTGCAGGTGTCCTCGTCGTTCTAGGTCTTCCCCAGTCGCGAGTCATAGGCTGGAATGTTCCGTGCTCCCTAAGACGCCGATCAATTGCTTCGAACGTCTTCCTGTCGGGACACCTTCGTTCTGGAAATCTGTCTCGATACAAACGTACCGCGCCACGGCTATTGCCCCGTGCTAATCCATACATCAAATCGGCATCTGCCAACTCCGCATTTGTAAACATTGCACTGACTGCAAAACCACGTTCGTGATGAACACTAACCTGTTGATGCTACGTACTGATGTGCTTGATGCTAGTACTGTAGAGCAATGAGTCGCATGTCAGCACAAGCACCGAAGTCAACATTACCTTCCTTCAATTGGGCCAACTGGCGGTGAATCGAGGAAGTACAGTACATACTGACGAAACTAAAATGAGCTCTAACATGAAAATTAAGCTTTTCCGGACACATGTCCACATAACATCTTTTCTTTATTTGTGTGTGAGGAATGTTTCCTGAAAGTTTGGCCGTACCTTTTTGTAACACCCTGTGTATATTGGTCATCAGTCTTCTGACTGGTTTCATGTGGCCCGCTACGAATTCATCTCCTGCGCAAATCCCAGAGTAGCAATTGCAACGTCCGTCTTCAATTGTTTCCTGGATGTATTCCAATCTCTGTCTTCCTCTACAGTTTTTGTCCTCTACAGCTCCCTCTAGTACCATTGAAGTCATTCCCTCATGTATTAACACATGTCCTATTATCCTGCCCTCCTCCTTATCAGAGTAGAACTTCCTCATCCCTTACCTTATCAGTCCACCTAATTTTCAACATTCGTCTCTAGCACCACCTCTCAAATGCTTCGATTCTCTTCTGTTCCGGTTTTACCACAGTCCATGTTCCACTAACATAAAACGCTGTTATCCAGCATAAACTCTCATAAATTTCTTCCTTAAGTTACAATTGTTCAAATGGCTCTGAGCACTAATGGACTTAATGTTTGAGGTCATCAGTCCCCTAGAACTTAGAACTACTTAAAGCTAACTAACCTAAGGACATCACACACATCCATGCCCGAGGCAGGATTCGAGCCTGCGACCGTAGTGGTCGCGCGGTTCCAGACTGAAGCGCCTAGAACCGCCCGGCCGCATGGCCGTACCATAAGTTATACCGATATTTGATATTAATAAACTTCTCTTGACAAGAAATGCCTTTTGTGCCATAGCTAGTCTGCTTTTGATATCCTCGTTGCTCCTAGGTAGCAGAATTCTCTAACATCATCTACTTCGTGACCATCAATTCTGATGTTAAGATTCTCGCTGTTCTCATTTATACTACTTCTCATTACCTTCGTCTCTCTTCGATTTACTATCAGTCCATACTGTGTACTCATTAGACTGTTGATTCAGTTGAGCAGATCATGTAATTCTTCTTCACATTCACTCAGGATTGCCATGTTATCAGCGAATAGGGTCATTGATATCCTTTCACCTTGAATTCTGATTCCACTCCTGAACCTTTCTTTTATGTCCTTCATTGCTTCTTCGATGGACAGATTGAACAGTAGAGGAGAAAGGCTACATCCTGGTCTTACACCCTTTTTAATACGAACACTTCGTTCTAGGTCGTCCACTTTTATTATTCCCTTTTGGCTGTTGCACATGTTGTATATGACCCCTCTCCCTCTATAGCTTACCCCTACTTTTTTCAAAATTTCGAACATCTTGCAACATTTTACACTGTCTTATGCTTTTTCCAGGTCGACAAATCCTATGACTGTGTCTTGGTTCAGATGGCTCTGAGCACTATGGGACTCAACTGCTGAGGTCATTAGTCCCCTAGAACTTAGAACTAGTTAAACCTAACTAACCTAAGGACATCACAAACATCCATGCCCGAGGCAGGATTCGAACCTGCGACCGTAGCGGTCTTGCGGATCCAGACTGCAGCGCCTTTAACCGCACGGCCACTTCGGCCGGCGACCGTGTCTTGATTTTTGTTTAGTCTTGCTTCCATTATTAATCGCAACGTCAGAATTACCTCTCTCGTGCCTTTACTTTTCCTAAAGCCAAACTCATCGTCATCTAGCGCATCGTCAATTTTCTTTTCCATTCTTCTGCACATTATTCTTGTACACAAATTGGATGCACGAGCTGTTAAGCTGATTGTGCGGTAACTCTCGCACCTGTCAGCTCTTGCCGTCTTCGGAATTGTGTGAATGATGCTTTTCCGAAAGTCAGATGGTATGTCGCCAGACTCATCGACTCCTGTTTCTTCTTCTGTTACATCAGACAAATCTTCCCCCTCGTAGGGACTTTCAAAGTATTTTTTTCTCCTATTTGCTCTCTCCTCTGTATTTAACAGTGGAATTCCCGTTGCACTCTTAATATTAACCCCCTTGCTTTTAATGTCACAAAAGGTTGTTTGACTTTCCGGTATGCTGAGGCTGTCGTTCCGACAATCATTTCTTCTTTGATGTCTTCTCATTTTTCATGCAACCATTTCGCCTTAGCTTCCATGCGCTTCCTATTTACTTCATTCCTCAGCGACTTGTGTTCCTGTTTCCCAGAACATTTTCATACTTCCTTCTTTCATCAATCAACTGAAGTATTTCTTCTGTTACCCATAGTTTCTCCGCAGTTACATTCTGAGTACCTATGTTTTCCTTCCCAAATTCTGTGATAGCCCTCTTTAGAGATGTCAATTTCTCTTGAACTATACTGCCTACTGAGCTACTCCTTATTGCTGTATCTATCCTTAGAGAACTTAAAGCGTATCTCGTTATTCCTTAGTACTTTCGTATCCCACTTCCTTGCGTATTGATTCTTCCTGACTGATGTCTTACACTTCAGCCTGATCTTCATCACTACTGTGTTGTGATCCGAGTCTATGTCTGCTCCTGGATACGCCTTATAATCCAGTATCTGATTTCGTAATCTCTGTCTGACTATGATGTAATCTAATTGAAATCTTCCCGTATCACTCGGCCTTTTCCAAGTGTACCTCCTCATTTTGTGATTCTTGAACAGGGTATTCGCTATTACTAGCTGAAATGTGTTACAGAACTCAATTAGTCTTTATGCTCTCTCATTCCTTGTCCCAAGCCCATATTCTTTAAGTAACCTTTTCTTCCACTCCTTCCTCTACAAGTGTATTCCAGTCCCCCAGCCGACCGAAGTGGCCGTGCGGTTAAAGGCGCTGCAGTTTGGAACCGCAAGACCGCTACGGCCGGAGGTTCGAATCCTGCCTCGGGCATGGATGTTTGTGATGTCCTTAGGTTAGTTAGTTTTAACTAGTTCTAAGTTCTAGGGGACTAATGACCTCAGCAGTTGAGTCCCATAGTGCTCAGAGCCATTTGAACCAGTCCCCCATGACTATTAGATTTTCATCCCACTTTACATAGTATACTATCCTTTCAATATCCTCATACACTTTCTCTCCCTCTTCAGCTTGCAACGGCGGCATGTACACCTGAACTATCGTTGTTGGTGTTGGTTGCTGTCGATTCTGATAAGTACAACACTGTCACTGAACGGCCCTACCTACCTCTTCGTAACTAATCCTACTCCCGTTATACGATTTTCTGCTGCTGTTGATATTACCCTTTACTCATCTGACCTGATATACTTGTCTTCTTTCCACTTCAGTTCACTGACCCGTACTGTATCTAGATTGAGCCTTCTCGTTTCCCTTTTGTGCCCGATCGCTCGTGTGCTGAGTATAACACCATGTTCAGACTCATTTAAGTCTTGATAACCTACCACTGTAACGGCAGTAACCGATATAACAACTGCGCCAGACCCTTGTATTACATAGGCGTTGGCGATCGCAGCCACGCATTCTACCTGTTTACATAACTCTGTATTTGAATACGCATGCCTATACCATTTTCTTTTGCGCTTCAGTGTAGAATCACATAACACTCTCAATTCCTCTTCTTTCCTTATTGTTTTCTACTTTTTCGCTGCTCCTTCATCTTCTCCCCATGTTGCCCTCCCTGTTATTCTGTCCATGTTGTTCCTGATTTCTCATTACTTTTGCATAAAAGCCTTCTAAATTTAAAATTTTGTTCTTAAAATCTTTTTGTCAGGTATTTCCGATTTTTTTATATCATTTCTGCCTGGATCTCTCCGTATTTCTGTAATCCATCCTCTTGTAAATATCTTCATCCAGATATACTCCACTTTATTTTAGCCATTACTTCTAATATTATCTCTCTATTTTTGTAGGTCTCTTCTTATCTTCTCATTTTTAGCCACCTGTAGGTTTTATCGCACTCATTTTGTGTCCAACAATTTGTCTTTCAAGTACCTCGGTTCTGTCAAACTTATTGTTTGGCATTAACATCTATACAAACGTTCTGGTCGCACTGCATTAGTATATATATGCATTTTTTGTAGTAAATATTCTTCATAAAATGATACTCTATCTCCATTTTGTTAACTCTTACATCTACCACTAATTTTTCTAGTCCTTTCTGTTGCATAGTTTCTTCAATATATCCTAATTTACTGACTCGCTCTACTTTATCTATTTGTTCGTCTATGAATTTTGGTTCATTTTTTTTTGTATTTGTTATGAATTTTGTTTTTTTCTGTTGAAATTTTGAGAACAGCTCTATTTACTATTTATTCCATAAAATTGATTTGAATAATTACGATGTCTCAGATTTTCTGAAAGTATTGCAAAATCTCGGCAAAAGCTAGGAATTTGTTTTTCTTCGTACAATTATCGGATTCTTTAGTTCCAAATGCCAGATCCTTACAACTTTTTCTAGAGCGCAACTTGAACAGTTATGATGATAAACTATTCCTTTGTCTAACTCCAGCCTTTAATTTAAACAGCTGAGATACTTCTTCCATAAATTTAACTTTAGGTAACTTATTTGTGTTTCACGAATTACGTTTGATAATTTTGCTTTAACACAGTTTCCTAGTGATTTTATATATTGTTTCTCTGTCTACGAAGTGAAGCGCTTTTTAGAAATCAATAAACGATACTAGTATAGGTTTGCTAGTTAACACTCTGTGGCGAAGTGTTCTGTGCAGGATCTTCCCTCTCGAAAACCTCTCTAATGTACTCATAATAACTTGTCTAAGGTTTATACAACTCTGCCCAGGAGTATTTTTGAGATTATTTTCTATGCCACTGGTAGAAATAACATCCTCTAAATCTATTAACGTTTTTTTTTTGTCTCTCCTCTTAAGTAGCTGGTGAATTAACGATGTTTTCCAGTCTTCTGGAATCTTTTCAGTTTTGCAGATGTTCTCAAAAGGCAGTTGTACATCATTTATAAGCCATGGCCCTAAACATTTCAATAATTTTGATGTAATGGAGTTTTCACCAGTTGCTTCGTTGTTTTTAAGTGATTTGATTGTTTCATTAATTTCTAGCTGTTTTGGTGGTAAATGCATATCCAGGTTTTGTGGCATTGATGGAAATTCCAGTTTAACTGTTGGAAGTAGACTGTTTAAGAGCCTGTCAAAAATTTTGCAAGTATTTCGCAATTTTCTTTGTTATTCAACAATATTGTACCATATTCATCTTTTTAATAGATACTTGGTGCATGATACTATTTAAGTACATCTGTAAACGTTGTGTAAAAAATTCTATTATTATTTTTGGTAAAATTTTCTTGTGTTTCTTTACCCCTTTTTTAAATGTTCTTTTCATATTTCAGATTATATTTTACGTTTCATTTCTTTGTTGTCTGTATTGTTCTAATGCTGTCCTTTTTTGAACATCTAAGTTTTCTCTATTTCAGGGCTCTTTGGACTTGTGCTTCTTCATTTACTTCGTTCCACGAAGTTTTCTTTTTATTCGTGCCGAGTACTTAAGTTTCCTCTGCTGATTTAGTACCTCCAGTTCATGTCAGTCGTTTTGTGGCCTCAATTCCTTTTCTAAATATTAATATATATTTTTTGTAGTATTAAATATAGCGGAGTTGTATCTGAATATTTTCTTGGTCCTATTTTTTGTTTTAAATGAGAGAAATCTGCTTTAATTTTAGAGGGAAACGATATGAAACATATAGCCCTTTTCTGATTACTTTAAGGTTCATTATTTCCATGGTATCCCATTCAGATATAGCTGTGTGCTATAACTGAAATTTTCCTTGGTTTTGATTTGCAGATACCCAAGTTTTGGCTTTTCTTGATAGTTTCTGAAAATGTATGGTCATCAGTTTCACCTGTAATATTTTACACATATTGATCAGTCTTTCACCATTTGTTTCTTCGTAAGTGTGCTGGCTATTCACCTACAAAGTTTTTAAATTTCTTTTCCCTAGCAGTTTGCTCATTGAAGTCCCTGACAAGTATTTTAACGTGGTTTTTAGGTATGCTGGAGAAATCAGATCCTAAAAGATCACAAAACTCATTTAATTTCTGCAGATTTCTTCTGTTATCGTCATTTAAAACTGCAGGACGGTTTATAAGAGTATAGACTTTAATTTTGCACTTTATTGTTGATGTGGTCTCTGGTGTTTCTAATTTCAGCATGAATTCTGTTATGCTGGCTACGATTCATTTGCTTACATAAAATGCTGTTCCAAACACTGGTATGTTTTCATAGTTCTTGCTCTTGGTTTCCCTTTATAAAATCTGTATTGCTGCATGTCAACTACATTCTCAGCTAAGAATCTCTTTTTTGCTCTGCTAAAATTTGCATATGGTTCTTCTGTAGGAATAATTCCAGCTCCTTCTATATCTCAGCTTTCAGAAGAGAATTTACATTTATCATTTCGAAGTAGTATTTCTTTACCAATTGTAGAGAATAGGAAATCTAGGGTGATGCTTGAAGTTGTAAGACTGAGTATCACTGATACAGCCGCCACTAACAAGTGGAACACACACCATCGGGATACCGCCACTAACATGTGATACCAATGTGTCCTCTGTCCACTTTAGCCATGGACAAAAGGTTGCCTCTTCGACCAGCTCCTCCCTACTGTAGTCCATCTTCTTGCTATTCGCTGCCGTCGAGGTCTTCAACGGAACCCAGCAAATGGACCTTACATGGCACTATCAGCTGGGCCAGCTTGAAACAAGCTTTTTTTTTAGATAAAATTGTGTTTTGCCCTTAAAAAGCCCAGTGGGACTAAACTACATGGCCAATACCTTTTGTTGCCTTCCTTGCTGCCCAAACTTCCCTCATTCGCCCACTGTGTTTCTGTTTCCGACCCTCTTTCTATTGTTCTTGTCGGCTTCGTGTATTGGACTTCATCTTGATTGCCTTTTTGGTTGCCCATATTTCTCTCATCCTCCGGCTGTGATCTTGCTTGCGTTCTTAGGTCCATTTTACGCCTATTCCTTTGTTGCAGTGTATCTCATGTAGTTTACTTTCCTTAATAATGTTTCTGAATTTTATTCTGTCGTTTGTTGTGTCTGCTGTGATGCTGAGTTGGTTCAGATCGTTTTTTACCTCTGCCACCCATTTGTTGTTTCTAGTGGTTACCCAGTCAAAGATCTGTTTGGTCAGTCTGTGTCATGGCATTTTGTATTGGTGTGCTTAGAACTGTTGTGTGTGTTTTCTTATCATTCCTGTGATTCTTTCCGTATGTTTGTACAGTTCCTTTGTAGGTGTCTTGACCTATATTTCATTGTTGTTATTAGCGCCAATTATTTTCCTAAGTATTTTCCGCTCTACTTTTTCTAGTGGTCTGATACGTGTATGCCCTAGGATTAGTGAGGTCTCTGCTGCTTATAGTGCCTCGGGGGCACCACCGTGTCGTAGTGGCGTAATTTGGCTTTTTGTGAGATAGACGTCTTGTTATAATGATTCCACACTACTTTGTATGCCTTGTCCGATTTAGTTTTTCTGTCTTCGTTTGAGTCTTTGTTATGTCCGCTCATTTGTACTGTTTCACTAAGGTATTTGAAGTTGCCGTTTTGTAGATCGTGTCGTACTTTGAGTTCAGAGATGAGAGCTCTCTGTTTCTTTGTGCTCATAAACTGTGTCTTTTCGTAAGAGATCTGTAGTCCAGTATATATATGAGATCTGTAGTCCAGTATATATACACTCCTGGAAATTGAAATAAGAACACCGTGAATTCATTGTCCCAGGAAGGGGAAACTTTATTGACACATTCCTGGGGTCAGATACATCACATGATCACACTGACAGAACCACAGGCACATAGACACAGGCAACAGAGCATGCACAATGTCGGCACTAGTACAGTGTATATCCACCTTTCGCAGCAATGCAGGCTGCTATTCTCCAATGGAGACGATCGTAGAGATGCTGGATGTAGTCCTGTGGAACGGCTTGCCATGCCATTTCCACCTGGCGCCTCAGTTGGACCAGCGTTCGTGCTGGACGTGCAGACCGCGTGAGACGACGCTTCATCCAGTCCCAAACATGCTCAATGGGGGACAGATCCGGAGATCTTGCTGGCCAGGGTAGTTGACTTACACCTTCTAGAGCACGTTGGGTGGCACGGGATACATGCGGACGTGCATTGTCCTGTTGGAACAGCAAGTTCCCTTGCCGGTCTAGGAATGGTAGAACGATGGGTTCGATGACGGTTTGGATGTACCGTGCACTATTCAGTGTCCCCTCGACGATCACCAGTGGTGTACGGCCAGTGTAGGAGATCGCTCCCCACACCATGATGCCGGGTGTTGGCCCTGTGTGCCTCGGTCGTATGCAGTCCTGATTGTGGCGCTCACCTGCACGGCGCCAAACACGCATACGACCATCATTGGCACCAAGGCAGAAGCGACTCTCATCGCTGAAGACGACACGTCTCCATTCGTCCCTCCATTCACGCCTGTCGCGACACCACCGGAGGCGGGCTGCACGATGTTGGGGCGTGAGCGGAAGACGGCCTAACGGTGTGCGGGACCGTAGCCCAGCTTCATGGAGACGGTTACGAATGGTCCTCACCGATACCCCAGGAGCAACAGTGTCCCTAATTTGCTGGGAAGTGGCGGTGCGGTCCCCTACGGCACTGCGTAGGATCCTACGGTCTTGGCGTGCATCCGTGCGTCGCTGCGGTCCGGTCCCAGGTCGACGGGCACGTGCACCTTCCGCCGACCACTGGCGACAACATCGATGTACTGTGGAGACCTCACGCCCCACGTGTTGAGCAATTCGGCGGTACGTCCACCCGGCCTCCCGCATGCCCACTATACGCCCTCGCTCAAAGTCCGTCAACTGCACATACGGTTCGCGTCCACGCTGTCGCGGCATGCTACCAGTGTTAAAGACTGCGATGGAGCTCCGTATGCCACGGCAAACTGGCTGACACTGACGGCGGCGGTGCACAAATGCTGCGCAGCTAGCGCCACTCGACGGCCAACACCGCGGTTCCTGGTGTGTCCGCTGTGCCGTGCGTGTGATCATTGCTTGTACAGCCCTCTCGCAGTGTCCGGAGCAAGTATGGTGGGTCTGACACACCGGTGTCAATGTGTTCTTTTTTCCATTTCCAGGAGTATATATATATATATATATATATATATATATATATATATATATATATATATATATATATATATATATATATATATTTCGATGCGGTCCGCTACGAGAATTCCTCTCCTGTGCCAACCTCTTCATCTCAGAGTATCACCTGCAACCTACGTCCTCAGTTATTTGGTAGATGTATTCCAATCTCTATCTTCCTCCTCAGTTTTTCCCGTCTACAGTTCTCTCTAGTACCATGGAAGTCATTCCCTCATGTGTTAACAGATGTCGTATCAGCCTGTCTTTTCTCCATATTCCTTTCCTCTCCGATTCTGCGTTGAACCTCCTCATTCATTAATTTATCAGCCCATCTAATTTGCAACATTCGTCTGTAGCAACACATCTCAAATTCTTCGATTCTCTTCTGTGCCGGTTTTCCCACAGCCCATGTTTCACTATCATACAATGATTAACTCCAGACGTTCGTTTTCAGAAATTTTTTCCTCAAATTAAGGCCTATGTTTCATACTAGTAGACTTCTCTTGGCCAGGAATGCCATTTTCTCCATTGCTGAAATTAACTCCAGACGTTCATTCTCAGAAATTTTTTCCTCAAATTAAGGCCTATGTTTGATACTAGTAGACTTCTCTTGGCCAGGAATGCCATTTTCTCCATGGCTGAAATTTATTACAGAACGCAATAATAACTCCTTCTCCTCTCTCATTCCTCTCATACTCTTGTAAACTTTTCTTCTACTGCTTCACCTACAACTACATTCCCGTGTCCCATGACTATTAGATTTTCGTCTTCCTTTGTGTAGTGTGCTACCCTTTAAATATCGTCACATATTTTCGCTATCTCTTCATCGTCAGCTTGGGACGTCGGCATATATAACAACTATCGTTGTCGGTGTTGGTTTGCTGTCGATTGTGATAAGAACAATCCTATCACTGAACTGTTCATAGTAAAACACTTTCAGCCCTACTTTCGTATTCATATCGATTCCTACCCCCGTTATACCATTTTATGCTGCTGTTGATATTATTCTGTACTTATCTGACCAGCAATCCTTGTCATCTTTCCATTTCACTTCACTGACTCCTAGTATAAAGCAGTCGTGTCCAATACCTTCTGCCTCATGCCTTTGATCACTGCTGATTCTTTCGCCTTAAGGGGCAGTTTCCCACCCCAAGGACAAGAGAGTGCCCTGAATCTACGTCCGCTAATCCGCCCTCTTTGACAAGGCCGTTGGACAAACGAGGGTGACTTCTTATGCCGGAAGTCTTCGGACGCCAATGCTGATTATTAATCAAAATTTAAATACTGGCGTGATAGAAAGCGGGACCGATCATTAAATTTCCCACAAAAAAGGTCTTGTAATTTTTTTCTGTCGACTCTATTTTTTCTTGAATAACTACAAAACTGAGGCCCCCGGTGAAAACGTATTTCAATACAAAATTAAGTACCTACATTAAATTTCCCACAAAAAGGTCTTGTAATTTTTTTCCGTCGACTAATAGTTTGCGCATAACGCTCGAGAGAATATGGAAATACAGCGCGTCGTTTATGAAGGCCAGATAAAACTGTAGGTGGCACACTGTAGATGGCATACAATGACTTCGTTGTGTGCCACCTACAGTTTTATCTGGCCTTCATAAACGAAGCGCTGTATTTCCATATTCTCTCGAGCGTTATGCGCAAACTATTAGTCGACAGAAAAAAATTACAAGACCTTTTTGTGGGGAATTTTATGTAGGTACTTAATTTTGTATTGGAATACATTTTCGCCGGAGTCCTCAGTTCCGTGGTTATTCAAGAAAAACATACAAAACTAACCTTAAACGCTCTTCCATGCCAGCATTCATCCTTCATTGCGTGATAACTAGGATGTTACTGTGGCTTTGATGGTATATTAATGCCTACTCTTGGTTACAAAATTCAACTGCGAGAATGAAACGATAAATGTAACTGCGAGAATCTAAACGAAATCATACCCTGACTGAAACATGTAATCCCAAAACCTGATTATGACCTTTGATGAAAGAAAAGTAATTACTCTGAAAGTAGATCTGGTCCCTGTGACATTTAATTAAAGGTAGAGTCTGTTCTCTACACAGTTTGTGATATATGGGTGCGAACTGGTCTCGTAGCTACAGCGATCCCGATGGCAAAGCTGGTTGGTTATTTGGTTTGTCTGTTGATTTGGCGGACGGGTCCCATCGGATTAGAGTAGAATGGAATAGGAAGTCGGCTTCTCCCTTTCAAAAGAACCGACGCGGCATTTGCTTGAAGCGCTTTTGGGAAATCACGAAAAACCTAAACCAGGATGGCCGGACGTGGGTATGAATCGTCTTCATCCTGAATGCGAGTTCAGTTTGCTAACCACAGCGCCACCTAGTTCGGTGATTACAGAGCGAAAAAATCTAACTATAGAGATATGCAGAATGCGGAGAGGCTAACGTGCACTCTAAAAACATTGCTAACATTCTAAAATCACAAAAACTTAACTCTAGATGTATAATCTTCCCTTGAACAACCCCAGCAGGCTTCACTAGGTAAACACCACTGTATAGTCACATTCGTTGATGTAAGTAAGGCATACGATACTACTTGGAGACGCACTATCCTCATACAACTGCATCAATAGAACTTTCGTGTCCACCGCCCCATCTTCATATGGTCTTTCCTGTCCCAGTGATTTTGCAGGACGCGAGTTGGTGATACACTGTCGTTTACAGAAGGAGAATGGTATACCTAAGGGAAGTATTTTCAGTGACTTGCATATGAGGGACTCTTGTGACTTAGGAAGTCGGAATTAGCATGGAAGGTCAAGGACCCTATAATATCACTCCTTAAACACAACAACTAGTAGATTAGTAAATTAACAATTTAATCAAGACCACATTTATAAAACAGCTAACATACTATCAACACTTGGCTGTCTTAAAAACAATATCCAAAATGACCAATAACTTCCTTCTCAGGCCAGCAGCAAATTAGAATTACTTTATGAAAAATAAATCTGAAGTAATTTAAAGGGGGCTAAGATAAATTTTTTATGAGCAATATACAACCAGCACAATACGTTACACTTAATATAACTCATTGCCAAGCAAATTTAATTTGTTTTAATACAGGAGGTATGTTAAATGGTTCTCAAATGGACAGTGACGTCAGGCTGCCCTGGGCAAAAGGTGACTTTAAAATTCCGGAAGCAGCAGACCAGCCGTCCAAAACAACACCTACACGCCGGGGCCCAACCGGGAGTAACTTCCCATTAAACGACAAGTCACAGCTTCTGTGCACCGAAACAGAACGTGGTGCCGCCCCCACACACCCCAACTCTCAGATAAAATGGAACACAAACAGACCGCAGAAACCACGCAAATACCTATCATACATCAATTAATATAACTTAAGAGATCAATAAACAATATAAGTATAAAAAACCAGCAATATCAATGCAGTAAAACATTTAAACTAAGACTTGTATAAAAAAGCGAATGCTATAAAACAGTACGAGACATTTGCACTCTCATAGTTCACCCAACAATACACAACAGGCGATTAAAATTGCTACACCACGAAGATGACTTGCTACAGACGCGAAATTTAACCGACAGGAAGGAGATGCAGTGATATGCAAATGATTAGATTTTCAGAGCATTCACACAAGGTTGGTGCCGGTGCCGACACCTACAACGTACTGACATGAGGAAAGTTTCCAACCGATTTCTCATCTACAAACAGCAGTTGACCGGAGTTGCCTTGTGAAACGTTGTTGTGATACCTCGTGTAAGGAGGAGAAATGCGTACCATCACGTTCCCGAATTTGATAAAGGTCGGATTGTAGCCTATCGCGATTGCGGTTTGTGGTATCGCGACATTGCTGCTCGCGTTGGTCGAGATGCAATGAATGTTAGCAGAATATGGAATCGGTGGGTTCAGGAGGTAATATGGAACGCCGTGCTGGATACCAACGGCCTCGTATCACTAGCAGTCGAGATGACAGGCATCTTATCCGGATGGCTGTAACGGATCGTGCAGCCACGTCTCAATCCCTGAGCCAACAGATGGGTAAGTTTGCAAGACAACAACCATCTCCACGAACAGTTCGACGACGTTTGCAGCAGCATGGACTATCAGCTCGGAGACCATGGCTGCGGTTACCCTTGACGCTGCATCACAGATAGAAGCGCCTGCGATGGTGTACTCAACAACGAACCTGGGTGCACGAATGGCAAAACTTCATTTATTCGGATGAATCCAGGTTCTGTTTACAGCATCATGATGGTAGCATCCGTGTTTGGTAACATCGCGGTGAACTCACATTGGAAGCGTGTATTCGTCATCGCCATACTATTGTGTCATCCAGCGTGATTTTATGGGGTGCCATTGGTTACACGTCTCGTCTTGTTCGCATTGACGGCACTTTGAACAGTGGACGTTACGTTTCATATGTGTTACGATTCGTGGCAGTACCCTTCATTCGATCCCTGCGAAACCCTACATTTCAGCAGGCTTATGCACGACCGCATGTTGCAGGTCCTGCACGGGCCTTTCTGGATACAGAAAATGTTCGACTGCTGCCCTGGCCAGCACATTCTCCAGATCTCTCACCAACTGAAAACGTCTGGTCAATGGTGGCCGAGCAACTGGCTCGTCACAATACGCCTGTCACTACTCCTGATGAACTGTGGTATCGTGTTGAAGCTGCATGGGCAGCTGTACCTGTACATGCCATCCAAGCTCTGTTTGACCCGTTGCCCAGGCGTATCAAGGCCGTTAATACGGCCAGGGGTGGTTGTTCTGGGTACTGATTTCTCAGGATCTATGCACCCAAATTGCGTGAAAATGTAATCATATGTCGGTTCTAGTATAATACATTTGTCGAATGAATACCCGTGTATCATCTGCATTATTTCTTTTTATGGCCAGTAGCGTATTTGCACATATGGTTAAGGCCGGCAATGTGTACCAAGATGAAATGGAAATAATTTAAAGATAATATCACGTTATTCAAATGCACAACTTCACAACAAAACTAGGTTTGTACACTTTAATTTTGTTTCATAGCTCTGCCGTGTAAGTGCCAATTGTGTAAGCTTGGTATACAGAAAATCAGAACTAGACTATGAGCTAATATGTACAATACCTTACAGTTACTACATCTTTTGGGGACGCTGATTTCCTTAAAGGAAGTAGTAACTGCTGGTCTCCATGCGATCACACACCTTGCCGGCTGCTCTTACTTCAACAACATATACATTAGGGCAACCAACCAACACGTGACAGTCGCTACAACGCAAATAGTTCCACGAAACGAATGCACCAAAACCACTTACACCTTCGATGGAGACCGTTGTTCGTGATGGTCTCAAGGAATGGGACTGTCCGAGAAAACAGGTACCAAAGCAATGTGACGAACAACTCCCAGAGTAGACATCAGGCAGGTGCAACACAAGCTCGTGACCGTCCTGCAAGGCAGCCCGTCCACGCCGCTGCTGGGCGAGCCCGTGTGTTTTGCTCATTCGTCCGCGCAAGCACGTCCTGGCGCCTCGCAGCGAGTCCGACGACCAGCTCCACGACCGCCAACACCCGCCGCCAGATCACAACAGAGCCAAAGATAGTAGTACAGCCGGGTAATCGATAGTCGTGCCAAAGAGCTGGTGTGCCAGAAAAGGCGCACCACGGCTCAACACCATTATAAATTTTAGAGGCTCGGTGAGGTTCCTGTGCCTCAAATTTTCTTGGTTGCCACACCTGAGAGGCATGAGAGTCAGAATCCTGAAGCTGCTGAACATCATAAAGCGCCTTAGCTACTTAGGATGCGAACAGGGCAAGTCTGTTCCAGTTTCAAAGGGCTTTTGCGGGTTCGCGGTTAGAATATAGGCGCACAGTGTATGGACTGGCGAGGCGCTCTTATCTGAAGATCACTGACGCTCTCCACTATGAAGGGATTGGCTAGCCACGGGTGCTTATAGAACCAGCCTCATACCCAGTATCTGTGCTGAGGCTGGAGAACCGCCTCTTACAATTCGACGGCAGCTCCTCAAGGTGCGTGATGCACGTAAGTTCCTCACAGATCCGAATTCACCCGCATACCAACGCATTTCCTCCCATATCCCACGATCAACAAGGCCAGAAAAGGCGCACCACGGCTCAACACCATTATAAATTTTAGAGGCTCGGTGAGGTTCCTGTGCCTCAAATTTTCTTGGTTGCCACACCTGAGAGGCATGAGAGTCAGAATCCTGAAGCTGCTGAACATCATAAAGCGCCTTAGCTACTTAGGATGCGAACAGGGCAAGTCTGTTCCAGTTTCAAAGGGCTTTTGCGGGTTCGCGGTTAGAATATAGGCGCACAGTGTATGGACTGGCGAGGCGCTCTTATCTGAAGATCACTGACGCTCTCCACTATGAAGGGATTGGCTAGCCACGGGTGCTTATAGAACCAGCCTCATACCCAGTATCTGTGCTGAGGCTGGAGAACCGCCTCTTACAATTCGACGGCAGCTCCTCAAGGTGCGTGATGCACGTAAGTTCCTCACAGATCCGAATTCACCCGCATACCATACTCTTGCTCGTTCCCCACTGGAACGCATTTCCTCCCATATCCCACGATCAACAAGGCCAGAAAAGGCGCACCACGGCTCAACACCATTATAAATTTTAGAGGCTCGGTGAGGTTCCTGTGCCTCAAATTTTCTTGGTTGCCACACCTGAGAGGCATGAGAGTCAGAATCCTGAAGCTGCTGAACATCATAAAGCGCCTTAGCTACTTAGGATGCGAACAGGGCAAGTCTGTTCCAGTTTCAAAGGGCTTTTGCGGGTTCGCGGTTAGAATATAGGCGCACAGTGTATGGACTGGCGAGGCGCTCTTATCTGAAGATCACTGACGCTCTCCACTATGAAGGGATTGGCTAGCCACGGGTGCTTATAGAACCAGCCTCATACCCAGTATCTGTGCTGAGGCTGGAGAACCGCCTCTTACAATTCGACGGCAGCTCCTCAAGGTGCGTGATGCACGTAAGTTCCTCACAGATCCGAATTCACCCGCATACCAACGCATTTCCTCCCATATCCCACGATCAACAAGGCCAGAAAAGGCGCACCACGGCTCAACACCATTATAAATTTTAGAGGCTCGGTGAGGTTCCTGTGCCTCAAATTTTCTTGGTTGCCACACCTGAGAGGCATGAGAGTCAGAATCCTGAAGCTGCTGAACATCATAAAGCGCCTTAGCTACTTAGGATGCGAACAGGGCAAGTCTGTTCCAGTTTCAAAGGGCTTTTGCGGGTTCGCGGTTAGAATATAGGCGCACAGTGTATGGACTGGCGAGGCGCTCTTATCTGAAGATCACTGACGCTCTCCACTATGAAGGGATTGGCTAGCCACGGGTGCTTATAGAACCAGCCTCATACCCAGTATCTGTGCTGAGGCTGGAGAACCGCCTCTTACAATTCGACGGCAGCTCCTCAAGGTGCGTGATGCACGTAAGTTCCTCACAGATCCGAATTCACCCGCATACCATACTCTTGCTCGTTCCCCACTGGAACGCATTTCCTCCCATATCCCACGATCAACAAGGCCAGAAAAGGCGCACCACGGCTCAACACCATTATAAATTTTAGAGGCTCGGTGAGGTTCCTGTGCCTCAAATTTTCTTGGTTGCCACACCTGAGAGGCATGAGAGTCAGAATCCTGAAGCTGCTGAACATCATAAAGCGCCTTAGCTACTTAGGATGCGAACAGGGCAAGTCTGTTCCAGTTTCAAAGGGCTTTTGCGGGTTCGCGGTTAGAATATAGGCGCACAGTGTATGGACTGGCGAGGCGCTCTTATCTGAAGATCACTGACGCTCTCCACTATGAAGGGATTGGCTAGCCACGGGTGCTTATAGAACCAGCCTCATACCCAGTATCTGTGCTGAGGCTGGAGAACCGCCTCTTACAATTCGACGGCAGCTCCTCAAGGTGCGTGATGCACGTAAGTTCCTCACAGATCCGAATTCACCCGCATACCATACTCTTGCTCGTTCCCCACTGGAACGCATTTCCTCCCATATCCCACGATCAACAAGGCCATTTGGGATCTATGTATGGAGTCATTTGTAGTGGAGCAAGTAAAACTCAAACCATCTGCCACCCTGACTACTGCAGAGGCCCAGTGTCATTCTACATTTGGTGCGGTAAAGGAAAGATTGCACTCCTTCCGTTGTTAGTGCGATGTTTTCTGACATTTTATATGAGCACCACAGCAATGTCGCTGTTTTTACGGATGGATTCAAACAGCGGGACTCCGTTGGTTTTTCTGCGTTTCCCCTGATCCTGTCCTAAAGCTCCGACTGCCTCAAGAATGCAATGTCTTCGACGCTAAGTTAGACGCGATCTTGCGGCACTGGAGCAGGTGAGACGTTCTTCCAATGCTAAATCTGTTGTCTGTTCGTGTTCTCTGGGTGCCCTTCGCTCTCTGAAACGTCTTTACCCAGCAGATAAAAGATTTCAGGATATCCAGGATGCCCTTCTAAAACTACAACGACTGGGGAAGGAAGTGTCTCTCTTCTTAGTACCGTGTATTGCCGGTCATGAAAAGGCGGATCTAGCAGCCTAAGATGCGCGTTGTGATCCTCATATTTCAGTGTGCCATTCGCCTACAAGCTATCACCTCGCTGTCGGGGTACAAAGTCTACGGGAATACGAATGGCTGGAAGTGACAAAACAAGGTCAGTGCAGCAAATTCACAACGCGGCGGTAGTGTATCGCCCACAGCCGTGTACACGGAACGAAGTCCTCCTTATCCGCCCTTCCATAGGTCAGAGCCCTATAACCCACGGCTTCTTGCTCCAGCTAGAACACCCTTCAATTTGCGGTGTTCGTGGCATACAGAACTCTGTACCTCGCATTTTATTAGACTCTGTTTCATTTTCTGACCATCGGGCCGCGGCGTATATGCCGTCGGATCTGCCCTACATTTTTAGTAACATTAAACGGATGTGGTTCACTGTTTAAAATTTTGTGAACTGTCCAACATTTTTCACAAGATTTTAGGAAGGCGGTTTTAATGCGTTAGCAGGATGACTGGCTCCCCCAGAATCTTTTGTAACTGGTCAGCCGGTGACATTTCCTTGTGCTTTTATTTTAGCTCCTTTGTTTATGTATTTCAGTTTTAATTTCATATGTAGCTACCTTTCCTCTTTCTAAGTGGTTTCAGTGTCTGTGAGATAGTGATTGTGTGGTCAAACCAAGGGGGGCTGTAGTAACAGCATGAGTACGCTGCAGTTTAAGATATTTGATCTAACTTCGTCTACTTTTATGTGTGTAAGCGTGCTGATGAATACGCTGTTGAGGGAGTTTAAAATCCAAATACGCACATAAACCTGTAATTACTTCTGACACAAATTACATTTTACTCGAATAAAGATCGTGTACCGTTGTATTTATCGTTGTTACTCCGTATTATTATGTTCAGTGCTCTTAAATCGAAAAAAATTATCTATGTGTTCCACAATTGTGTACACTTGTAAAATACCATAGAATTTGCGGCGATTAAATGTGTCAGCCTGTAAGAAAAATCCATTAATTTACGCAGTACTCAATGTCATAGTCCAACACTTACGGTTTTGTGGCACTGCATGTTTCTGCTCGACTAAAAGTTGCTGATTAATATTTTTAATGTAGTTTTGGCCGGATCTTTGTGTGACAAATACAGCTATAAAGTTTCACTTTTAGTGACATTGTAATTTATATCTGTGACAGTTAAGTACATTATAGTAACAGAAATACATTACGTGAAAGAAATACAAAGAAACGGTCAACCTATAAGGAAAGAATATTGCTGCCTACTCATACATGAAATTGACTGGCTTGCGACTTAACTTCTAAACATTTACAATAATTAACTCATCAATGAGAGAACCACAAGTATCACAATATGAATATGCTAAGTAACGTGTGCTAACTAGAGATAAATAATGACCAAAGAACTACGCTACAAAATGTTTTATGGGATGCACGGAGACAACAAGAAGAACTGCACCACAAGATGTTTAAAATGTTTTATATTGGACATTTGGTGTTTTTTACTTTGTCTCGACTTCACATTCGGTTGAACTGTTTTGCGAAAACGGAATGGTTCATTGTAGCTTAAGTAGAATGTTTAAAACTAGCTCTTTGATTTGTATGAGATTTGTTGAGAAGGAACTAACACGTTTTGACCTACCCTGAAGTCGTTATTGTTCCATCAGCTCTTCTGTAGCAGATTTCTCTTGTCCGCTGCCTGGTTTATGCTTTTAAGGATTATTTCAATAAAATCCTAAGCATTGTGACTTTGGAAAAAGTACATTTGCTCTGAGTTTGGCAGGCGGTAGTTTATTTTTCAGTACCAAATGTGGAGAGAGGAAGGTTGAGTCGTTAGGAGTGAATATACCTTTTCCAATCTGTGTGCTTTTCTTGGCAATGCAGTCTGCATAATTTTCCTATTTCTTTCATGATTCTTGGATTTGAAGAAACATAGTACGGGAACGAAACTAGTGCAGTTTTTCTATTTTTAAGTGTACGTATCGAAAGAGCCGAGTGAGTTCCACTGTCAGAGATAACTTTGTCGACGTGTTGAACCCTTGTTAAATGCTAAAGAAAAAGTTTTTGCAGCCGATTTCTGAAGTGGTGTACAAGAAACAAAGTTTGATATGAGTGCTACCGCCACAAAAATATACTAAAACCCTTATCTGAAAATTGAAAAGAGTACATACATGTTCACTGCTGCTAAATAACATAATTTAACTTGAATGATGGGAAATAACTGAGAAAAATGTGATGTTGACCTTTCAGCATTCTGACACAGTTTACATTTGTTCAGAACACATAGGTTGCGTTTTTCCGTGTTGGGAAACTAAGAGGTGTGACGAATTGTGGAAAAACATTTTTCCAACTATAGTCCGCATAACTAAGATGAAAATACCAAACTGACTTGTTGAACAAACCATGTAAGAGGCAAACAAGCCGCATATTGGTGTTAAATACTCGTATTTGAAGGGAATGCTGTTTGTAACTAAACAATGATGTCCAACTGTTGCCTTTTTTGTGTCTCGCAACAACTACATCATATTCTCCCACATGGGATCTTTATCTTTTTCTTTCGCAGTGTCCTAAGAAGAAGAAATATATTTTTCGAAAGCAGTCTCTTTTAGAATACTGAAATTACACAGAACTGTATGGAGGAACCAAATTGCTTGCCAGCAAGAGATCCTGAGAAGGCGTCAGCTATTGTATTCTTTTTTCTACGAATGTGAATGACAGTCAGATGAAACTCCCCAAGCGTTAAAGAGAAAATTTGGCGGTCATAAGGAATCGTAACGAACGGTGATCTGTGTATACTTTCGCGTGTTTGCCAATTGAATAATACCAAACTTTTGTGAAATCCCAAAGGACAGCTAATGCCTCACGTTCTTGATAGAATAACGTCGTTCAGAAATGGAAAGAACATGGCGGGCAAATGCAATGCTGTTAGTAACAAGTACACCATGTTTTCTATTGTGACACTTGAACGTCAAGGGTGTTCTGGGGCTGTCAGTCGCGATGCAAAAATTACGCGAAAGGTTCAGGTGAGAAGGTAAAAATGCACTTAGTAAAACGTTTTTAAGTGAAAACAAACTCGTTTCGTTCTTGTTTTTTCCACAACTAGTTAGAATTTTTAGCACTTAACTGACAAAATCTTTCAGTTTCCAGAGCTTTGTAGTGAATGAAGCAGTGAAAAGAATTGATGAGGCCTAGAAAACTTTTAACTTGACATTTAGTAATTGGAACTGGAATATCACGAATGGCCTGAAGTTTGTTTGAATCGTGTTCAATATCAGAAGCAGAAAAGAATGACCTAAAAATTTAGTAGAAGATTTTCCAAACTCAGATGTGCTTAAATTGACCGTAATTCCATGTTTTCAAAATGTTTCCAAAAATGAGTTCTAGACGCAATTGCGTTGGAACCAAGTTTCCACAGCCACAAACATGTCATCGACATAAGTAGTGACTTTGTGTTGTATCCTGCAGTCGGCAGGAAAGAACTAACGATCTAGTTTGAACACACTTCATTTAACTAAAACGTCTTCTTGGCGTGCACTAATTTCTAAACGCAAGAACAACAGGAAATTTAGCAATGCTTGTGGTGGCAAAATCCTGATAAGAGTACAAGACAATGAAATGAAATAATAACCAAAACACTATGCTACACAATTACAAAGTGTGTTTACACCCAACAAGATACAACTTTCTACTAAATGCTACGGCTAGTGTCTACTAGGCTAGAGCCGGCGTAGGTACTGGCTGTAGCTACACACTGCCGGTCTGACTCTGCTGGCGTACTTATAACACCGATTCGGTGGAGTGCTACACACCGTTGGGTGGCTTGCGGAGTATAAATGTAGATGTAGATGTAGTCACATTAGTTCCAATTGGTGGATTTCTGTCCAATGTCTTTACACGAAGTAGTGCCGTGTTTATGCGGGATGTCTGTTGATTTTTACATCTACTGGCGAGCTCATGAAGGGAGGTCGGCAGCCCACCCTCATTGTCTGTTGTGCACGCCCTCTCACTGATAACAGGATGCTACGACATTATGTCTTATGAATTTGGAGTTAGAATGAACACTGCAGATGAAATATTAAGACCGGAAGGTAGTTTGCAATAGTGATAACAAATTCCGAAGCATAGAAAGACCAGATATTTGCGACAACTAGGTTGTAATTCGATCTGCCAGATCCCATATTTTAAATCGAGTGTGGAAAATACGATGACACCATGAATTTTTTGGAGCATCTCGCGTAATATTTGCGGTCTGTGTGTTCTTGTTACTATGATGTCATTAATTAGCCTCCAATTTAAAACAAGTCTGGGGGACCATCCTTCTTTGGAACACACAAGGGCTACTGGCTGTGTCAATTGCGCCTTGTTGGAGCATAGATTCACTTTCCTGTTCTACTTTGTCTCTATAAATAAGCGGAATGCTGTAATGTCTAGAAGTAAAAGCATTGTTTGATTTTACTTGAAATCCGTAAACAAACCGCACATAGCTCCTGGAACGTTGTCTAAACATGAGAATGAGTCTGTAGGACTACATGTAACTGTTCCCTATCCCTTTCTGTTGCGACTTCAAGCATGTCAATTCTTACTTGCACTGTTTGAGAAATATGTAAATTTCGCTCTTCATTTTTACTGAGAATAGTAAATTTTGCATCAGTGAATGATGATGTGTACCAGTTCATGTTTTCGTTTCACGTGTAAACCGCAACATGTTAATCTGCTGTTCCTTCATTGAAAAACTCTCCTCAAACTTGAATGCAACCTGCGTATCATTTTCTTGTAGCGAAATACATTAATTCTCAAAATCCAGTACTGTATTTTGTCTATTTGGGGAATCCATGACAAGCTTAAGCTCTGATGCTTGGTAGTGGAACGATGCAGAAATTTTTGCAAAGAAAGTGTTACTTGGTGCAATGAACTGCAAATGTGTTTGCGATTATACATTGACACTTTCCCCTGAAAGATGTCCTCTAACTTTTGTTCTGTCTAATGGCAAAGTAGGGCAAGTTTTTTCTTAATTACATTTATTGAATGCTACGTTACTAATTACTGAGACGGAGAGCCTGACTCTAAAAATGCATTTAAAGTATGTTTGCCTATTTTCATGCTGATGAGGGAATGATAAATTTGTGTTTTAGGTTCCTCCTTTTCTTGTAACGAAGTGTTTCTGATGTCTTCCAAACAAATTATATTTTCAGTATGTCTGTGGGACTGGTGACACATCACATTGTCTCTGTGTATGAATCTTCTGCGCTCATTTCCTCTTGTCATTGTTGTGCTCCATGTAGGCTGCGAAACTTCAACTATTTGTACAGAGCGTTTCGGTTCTGCATTATTGGATTCAAATTGACATGGGTGAAAACTACTGTCTGATTCATTCAAAACAAAATTTTGCTATGTCTGGAACTTTTATTTCTCCTATTCCCATATCGCTTGTTTTTTTAGGAAATCGTGGTTTTGTTGTTTGTCGTCACGAGAGTTGTAAGTGTATGGTTGCTGCCCATGCATATGAAGATAGTTATTTCTTTGTATGTAATTGTTTGCAACATTGCTATGTTGCTGTGGAGGACTGTTCCTGTTGTCCCTTGAAGTATGGAAGTACTAGCTGTTATAAAAATTCGGATTTTTCTGCTAGTCGTAATATGGTAATCTATTGAAATTGTAATGTTCCTGGTATTGTTTTCGGTACTTTTGGCTGTTCCCGTATATTCTGTTTCTATTATCATTGACTGATCTGAAATGTCCCCCATTTTTATTGTCAATGTAATCGCTGTTGCTCCGATAAAAGGGGCTTTTTTTGAACACAGAGCCCGATTCTTGAATCTCAAGGAACCGTAAAACGTCACGGAATGCATTGATGTTTTCTTTCTGACGTGCTTCAGCAAAGAAAGATGTAAATATGTTGGAAGTTTAAAAATACAAAGCTGGATTAAGGCAGATTGGCTGAACGGTTCTGCCAAATGTTTGATTCTGTTGTACCATGCTCGAAGAACAGCGTTAAGGTTACATACCGTGAATTTTCAGAATTTTATAAACTGATGAAATTGTCCTTAATTTTACGCTGTGTAGTGTGACAAGTATGCTGCGAGAAAAGCATTTCGAAATACCTTTAAAGAGGAGCATTCTCTTGCCATGGGTCGCACACGAAAAGCTGTTTCACCTTCTGAAGAACTGCAGGTAAGTTCTAACTTTTGGGTCACTGGCGAAGCTGGTGATATTCGTTTCGTACCTGCTGAGTGATGGTCTGTATTTACTTCGAGTTGCTTAGCTTCGTTTCAAAGTCAATCGAGCTTTGCTTTCAGTGTTTCAGATTTATGTTTTACATTAGTGTCAATTTTATTCTGTATCTGTTATGAGTGCCTTTGTGATAATACGCTGCAATTTTGCGACCGAGCACTACGAACTACTTTGTTATTTGTTTCAATAACTGAAGCAATCCCTTGTCGGAATGCATCCGCAATTTCCTTAAATTTTGTATTAACGTCAATCACTCTATAGGAAAACTGACGTATTTGTTTGTTTTTGCGGTTCCTCCTAATCATGTAGAGATTAATTCTCTTTTCATGCCTGTCGTTACATCCTTTACGAATGAATCAGTGCTTCCTTTTGTTTTGTTTCACGTATTTTGTTATGCTCTTGTAATTTGGTTTCAAGATGATTTGATAACTGATCTGCTAGTATTTTGTTACTTTCCTGTAATAAGTGCTGAAGCTTAAGCTTAAGTTCGTATTTCTGGAAAGAACTGGTGCTAACAGTTGAGTGACGACGTGATTGTTCGTTTGTGTTTCCATTCAGTGGTGCATTTTCCGAAAAATTTTGCGTCGTCTGTGTGTTGATATCATCTCACTGCTCGGAATCTAAGACTCTTAATCTTTAGTCTCACTTCTCATCATCAAAAGAAAAATATCAGTTCACAAATATATTCACATATGAAACCTGTGTAATTTCCATGTACCTCGCAACGTGACTGTCGAGGAGGGAATCACTTGCCTGAAGCATTGTCGTGTCTGAATTGGTGTCTGTAGATCGTTCTCTATCTCTGTCTCTGTACCTCAGTCGCTCGTCAGAAGTAAAGGTATTGTTGTCACGTGAATTTTGCGCCTGAAAATATTTGCTATGCGACTTGCTGTTCGCTGCTTTGCACAGGTGGTATTTATAAAACAAAGAAAAATATTTAAAAAATAAAGAATTTTCCAGAAATTATCATAGTGAGGTGTAAGATAATACAAAAGATTAGTAAATAGCGCAGCAGCGAAACAAAGGTACAAGCAAAAATCAATGCACTTTATCAGACAACTTGACAGAAATCTCAGAAAATTTATCGACCCCCGAATTTAGAAGGTATGTCGCAAAGTACCGTGGTACCACATCAAGCTACGTTACTTAGTTGAGGAACAGCCCAGTCCCCACTTCGTGGAAAGTGGTCGGTTAGCCGCGAACGCTACAGTGGAACCCCTAGCTTTTTATGTTTCACCGTGCCTTATTCTGGCATGTATTAGTTTCTTTTATGCTTCAGGAGAAGGCTAGATTACTCTAGCTGAAACCTGGGTAAAAACCAGTAGCATTTCACAACTGAGGCAGATTTTTGACATATTAAGTTAACACAGTTGCTGACAGGGCTGCAAAATGTTAAGAATTCTAACAATCAATGAACTATTTTTCGAAGACCAGTTACTTACGGCTTTAATGATCAGGTGATCCATCGTAATGACGAGGAGAGAACCAATATATAGTTCCTGCAGTGTAATTCATATCTGAATGTCGCTTAACGCTGGTGAGTTACAAACGAGTTTCTCTAGCAACAGAATATAATTTGCATTTTATTGTTCGTCTAGGCAGCATACATATTTTTGTAATGCTCACCAATTTAAGTTTCTTCCGATTGAAGTATGTCGTCTAAATGTGCAGCCTTTTAGTTTCTAGAAGTAAATTTATGTGCTACGTCACTCTTTCATCTCCTAGCTACCTGTTATGTGAACGCAGCTTGAGTTACTCAGTTCGTTTCTGAAAATCATAGACACTGAATATTTGAAGTTTTATTAAATAGTTACTTCATTGATTGCCAGATGGGTAGTTTAATGTGTTAATGAAGGAGAGATTAGATCACGCTATTTAAAATCTTTAGGTGCCTATGGAGACAGGATATAAGCATGCTTCTTTGAAGCGGAATGCATTTATTCTTGTAAATGCATTTCACATCTTTCTATTGTGTTACGGGAAACATGTGTGAATGTGACTTTCAGTATATAAGGTCAATGTAATTTTTGGATCGGTTCTTTACGAGCGGTCAAAAAAAAAGGGGGTGTTAGAAGGGTGATTAATTTCATACAATGAGCATACCCGAATATATGAAACTAGGATTAGTTCTGAATAGCGATCCACATCTAACTTGAATTCCGTAGCATGTGACGTCACAGAGAGTATTTTAGAGCGCGAGACCACCCTCGAGAAGTTTCTTATCTTTCGTCGTTGCTGTTTTTGAGACAGGAGTTCGGATGAGTTAAACGGAGGACAACGTTGCTTTTTTGGAGATGGACCCCGGATGGAATCAGCTGCCCGACTTAACACGAAGTGTTGCCGTGTATAGACCGCTGTACTTCGGTGATTTTAACTTGTCTCAGGCTCGTACCTTTCCTTTGCACGCGCCTTAGAACACTCTGAATGCAACGTCGGTAACTGATTCTAGAACGCTCGTATGATCTTCAACTTCGTTCTTGTAACAGGCAGTACCAAACTTAGTGTATTTTGCTCTAGTTTGTAATAATATTTGTGGTTACTGACCTTGAATGTTTGTGTGTGGGGTCGAATGCGCAATGCTTAGAGAAAAGACTCTGCACCACGTTCACGATGTATTGCTGCACTTCATTCATTAACAATTCGATAATTAAGTCCACTTGAATCCGCAGTTGTGTTAAAAGTAGCCTTTTGCTGTTTTCTGATTAGGAATAATAAATATTATATTGGTTTCAATTAGAATACTGTTAGTAAAGATTAATAATCCTAAGGAACATATGTTATTACTTACTATTCATCTTCGTATACGGTATTAGAACGAACCAGAGACTGGATATGGGAGAGTAGTATGAATCAAACACAAGCCGAAGATTCAGCAGCTCGTGAGCTGTCATCTACGATATGGGAACCACTGACATTAATTATGTATGGCAGGCCGCTTGAATTTTCACCCGCAGTGACGTGATTGCCTAACTTCAATGCTAAATAACTCTGAAAAGGGACAACGTATCTAATTTTTTTGTTAAGGAATATTTGTCAGCGCCCCCTCCTCTGCGACACCTTTAAAACCTTTTCAGATTGTTTCAGATCACCCCGAATGTGCAAACCAAGGGAACACGTATCGTCGGTTTTCAGGATTACCAGTTCTCAGACGCTGTTTACTGAGGGTAGTCTTTCTGATTTAGCAGAAATGTCATCCTAAAACTAGCTGCCGTTAGCTTAAACGATGCTATAGTATTTTTTTAATCTATTTTATGTATCATTCAGTTATTCTGTCTCTTTTATCGAGCAAAAACTCTCACCCACGTAACACATTATTTTCACTGTCTCTTTGTGATCTGTCATGACATACTAGAGAGATATTGCAACAGCGATGCTTCGCAAGCAGTCAGCATACAACTGAGAGTAGACTATTACATTATTTTCTTTTAATTTTTATTAACTGCCGCGTCTTTCCAGTGACAATAATTTCAATAGCAAAAATAATCTAAAAGATTCTACTGTTCTACGTTTTACTCTGCAGCTACGGTTATTGATCACGAGAGAAACATGTGGGAAATTGTACAATTTCTCTATTTGCTCGTTATTATATAAAATGTTTTTATGGTCACCTACCATAGTCACATTTCACAGTTTCTCAGCACAAACAGTTTCTCAATCATACTTTGGCTTTCACGTTATTAATTCTCTATATTTTTTGACTACGGAGAATCTAGGGTTTTATTATCTTATTACGAACATATCTGTTACGCCTTGAACGAGAATAAGTACCAGTACTGTTTACTTCGTTCTGTTTGTTGCTGTCACAAATTTCTACTGAGTAAACATGCATACCGTTACAAGTAAATAGTATTGCAGAATACAGCTGGTAATACTGTCCTGCATTTTATTTCGGAGGAGACTAATCAAGGTATTTTTTATTTAACAATGGAAAATTGAAGATGGATTGTGTGTAATTTGCGTTTGCGTGAGGGTGTGTGTGCGTATTTGTGTCTATAGCTGACGAAGGCCAATGTCCGTAAGCTTTGATTGTGAAAGTCTTTTTGTTGTGTCTATCTGTGACTCAGCATCTCCGCTATATGGTGAGTAGCAACTTTCCTCCTCATAATAATGTTGTTGTTGTTGTGGTCTTCAGTCCTGAGACTGGTTTGATGCAGCTCTCCATGCTACTCTATCCTGTGCAAGCTTTTTCATCTCCCAGTACCTACTGCAACCTACATCCTTCTGAATCTGCTTAGTGTATTCACTCTTGGTCTCCCTCTACGATTTTCACCCTCCACGCTGCCCTCCAATACTAAATTGGTGATCCCTTGATGCCTCAGAACATGTCCTACCAACCGATCCGTTCTTCTGGTCAAGTTGTGCCACAAACTTCTCTTCTCCCCAATCCTATTCAAAACTTCCTCATTAGTTACGTGATCTACCCATTTAACCTTCAGCATTCTTCTGTAGCACCACATTTCGAAAGCTTCTATTCTCTTCTTGTCCAAACTATTTATCGTCCATGTTTCACTTCCATACATGGCTACACTCCATACAAATACTTTCAGAAACGACTTCCTGACACTTAAATCTATACTCGATGTTAACAAATTTCTCTTCTTCAGAAACGATTTCCTTGCCATTGCCAGTCTACATTTTATATCCTCTCTACTTCGACCATCATCAGTTATTTAACTCCCCAAATAGCAAAACTCCTTTACTACTTTAAGTGTCTCATTTCCTAATCTAATTCCCTCAGCATCACCCGACTTAATTAGACTACATTCCATTATCCTTGTTTTGCTTTTGTTGATGTTCATCTTATATCCTCCTTTCAAGACACTGTCCATTCCATTCAACTGCTCTTCCAAGTCCTTTGCTGTCTCTGACAGAATTACAATGTCATCGGCGAACCTCAAAGTTTTTATTTCTTCTCCATGAATTTTAATACCTACTCCGAATTTTTCTTTTGTTTCCTTTACTGCTTGCTCAATATACAGATTGAACAACATCGGGGAGAGGGTACAACCCTGTCTTACTCCCTTCCCAACCACCGCTTCCCTTTCATGTCCCTCGACTCTTATAACTGCCATCTGGTTTCTGTACAAATTGTAAATAGCCTTTCGCTCCCTGTATTTTACACCTGCCACATTCAGAATTTGAAAGAGAGTATTCCAGTCAACATAATAATGTTATCCTCTATTTAAGATGAATGAGAGATACAGTACTGGGTACAATTTTGACTCATTGTTGCTTTCCGCTGAAAATAACGTATATTAATGAATTATTTACAGACACGACGTAAGATAATTAGTCTGTGTAAATGCTAAAGATTATCACTGTATTTCCATATAGTATTTAATTTCAGTTAGTATGTATCACATTGTAGGTGTTTGTTTAGCAACACATAGTCACTTAAATACTAAGCCGAACGAGCTCAAGACGTCTTAGTTTGCAACGTTAGTGGAGAAGACAAACCATATGCCGCATACTCGTGAAAGAAGCTACTATTACACAGAGAACCTTGCAAAGGTTCTTGTAGTGATGTATGTCATACTCTCAGTTTTGACCGGAAGCAAAACTAAACAAGCAACTAAAGAACGTGTACATCTTTCGCAGAGGGTCACTTTAAAATTCATATGTGATATGTCTACTTTTGCCGTGCAGAGTCTCGGGCAACCAACGCAACGGAAGTTTTCTTTTTCGAGAAGAGTGTAGAGACAAGGGTTTCATATTGTTTTCCTTGTGCGTCCGCCGTACTGTGGACACGCAATGAAAACATTTCGCTACCACCCAGAATTGCATCTTCTAGACTTCCCTCGGCGAAACTGTTGATGGATCACAATCCATCGACTGCTCTTGGACGCCTCTGCTCCCACGCAAGGCCATCACCGGTTATGACCACTGTTTCAGAAATCGTCTCCGAGTGTGTAAGTTTCGTATTTATCGTCCACTGGTATAAAAAACTCACCCAGAATTCGCTGTGTAAGCAGACCTTTCCTCCGACAATTCTCTTTTTCGAACATATATGTCGGAAAGTCAACGGAAATGAAACTCTACTCTTACCACTGGATAAGTTAAACAAGTATTCTTCAGTTGCTTCGCAGAGTACTATCAATTGCAGACAAAAAGAATAACTGCTCGTAAATGGCTTGCTTATAACGCATCACCATCACACCCAATTGAAATTTACTGTTGCGTAAGTACTCTCTATAAGACCTCCTCGTGAATTACGCTCATAAGATATACTCTTCAGTTCTCCTGACTATTTTAAGTGACGTCTACTTTCCCTATGATTCTTGGTATTTTCTTATATCTTCGAAACTATGCCACTCTTCATGTACCATCGACTATCCATCATTATTTTCCTTACGACCATATTAACTACGCCTTCCACAGCAATCTGTTTGTTTGTTTATAGTTCAGATTTCTAAACTGCATTTTTCCATTACTCAGTGAGACATTAGAATGAATAATTTTGCGTTAGAAGTCTCCATCCTAGTGCGTCTAGTCAAAAAGAATGATCGGATGGGAACAGAAAAACGGGAAGGGCCAGCTGTCTTGCTGATGATAACACAACTTCCTGCCGACAGTGAAAAAGGCAAGACGTATCAACGTAGATCGCAAAAAAAAATTTGAGAATACTACTGCAAATATAAACTTGTGTAACGCTTCGCACAAAAAGAAATTAAGCAAATAATTTGAAGAATGAGAACGAAAAAATTTACACTAGCAGATGGGATCCTTGTCAATGTAATACCAGCCGTATGTGATCAATTACATGTTTACGTGCTTGAATTGTGCACCGATTGCCTCTTGGAAGAAAAGGTCTCTACACCGAGGAAGAATGGCGAAGCGGCGACGTAAAGATCCGACGATACTGAAGTCCTGCTGAACGGCTGCTCTTATGAACGTTCTCGGCAAAGTATTTGAAAACATATTACACAAGGGGTTAGAAGACCGTAGATTGCTACTAGGTATGAGCCCTCACATGTACTCGTTGGAAAGAGGCAAGTCAACAGATATGATAGATATCGCTGGGGGTTTTGGTAACCTATATGACGTCTTTCTTTGGATATCTTAAGTAGCTGGAGTGTCGAGAGGCCCCGTACAGCTGCCTGAGGGACTACTGCCACGGGAGACATGTCTCGTTAATATGCAAAGGCACTGGAATAATGAAGGCATCAACAAAAGGCTGTCAACAGGAATCACTGTGTGGTTCAGAGTTTCGGGATGTAGAGTTGGAGCCCATACTACAAACGATACATGACATCGGTAACTTAACCGGCGTGGTACCATTTGCGGGGAAAGTACTGTTCGTTGCAAGCGACGGCTCCGGAAGAATTAAGTAAGAGAAAAGTAATGCAGTGCTCCCTGTTCATGATGGATGGTGTCCGAGTATCAGATTGTAGCTAGCACCTTAAGAAACTTAGTAACTCTTCTGAAAGGAGACAAAGCAAGAAACCCTAAAATAAAACTTAATGATATAAAGATTAGAAGAAACGTAGTAACGAGATATCCAGCTAATATTCCTCGAAAAACGTCGTAACTTCGTACCTCTTGTATTGGAGGCAGGCAGAACATGATGAACTATAGTGCCGTAGCCTATAACCACTACAAACAGGCAATTTGACCTTAAGTACAATCAAAACACTCAGAGCATACGACCAGCCTATATAAGCATCGTCCGTAGGATATGGTGTGAGGCCAGTTTCATTAGTGAGAAGAGTTCTGTGATGAGTACTGCTAAGAAAGGAGTGCGCCGACGGCGCTACACCGAATAATACATTGTTGGTATCATCATAATCATCATACCTTCTTCGAAGTGTTAGGTGTTATGGTCACCCGTTCCGATGTCCATCGTACATCATCTCTTAGAAGGCCTACCTCATTTTTTTTTATCATCAGTCATCTAACTGATTTGAAGCAGGCCCCGCCATGAATTTCTCTCCTGTACAAATCTTTCCATCATCTCAGAGGAGCACTTACACACTACGTTCTCAATTATTTCCTGGATGTATTCCAATTTCTGTCTTCCTCCATAGTTTTTACCCTCAATAGCTCCCTCTAGCACACAGCTCCCTCTAGTACGCCGATGGCTGAACAGATCTCCTATCAAGCTGTCCCTTCTTCTAATCAGTGGTTTCCATGGTTTCTGTTCCTTGCCTATGCTGTGGAGAGCTTCCTCATTTCTTACCTTATCAGTTCACTTAATTTTCAACAATCTTCTGTAGCACCATACCTCACAGGTTTCAATTATCTTTTATTCTGCTTCTCCCACAGTGGATGTTTCACCACCATACAATGCTGTGCTCTAAACGTACATTCTCAGAAATTTCTTCCTCAAGTGAAGACCTATGTTTCGTACTAGCAGACTTCCCTAGGCCAGGAATGCGTTTTTGGCAAGTGCTAGTCTGCTTTTAAGTCCTTCTTGCTCCGAATGTAACAAGTTATTTTGCTGTCTACGTACCAGAATTCCCTAACGTTATCTACTTCGTGACCCCAATTGCAGTGTTATGTTAGTAGCTGTTCTCATTTCTGCTTCTCATTATTTTCGTCTTTATTCGATTTACTCTCAAACCATATTCTGTACTCATTAGACTGTTTATTCCATTCAACACATCTCGCAATCCTTCTTCGCATTCACTGAGGATAGTAATGTCAACAGCGAATTTTATCACTGACATCTATTCACCACGAATTTCAGTCCCACTCTTGAACCTTTCTTTTATATCTCTCATTGCCTCTTCGATGTATAGACTGGACAGCGAAAGGCAACGTCCCTCTCTTGCATACTTTTTAATCGTAGCACTTCATTCTTGATTTTCCAGTCTTTTTTCTACTTTTTTTTCTTGTACATATTATATGTTTAATGCCTTTCCTTATAGCCTATACCTATTTTTCTTAGAATTTCGAACATTTTACACCATTTTCACTGTCGAAAGCTTTTTCCAAGTCGGTAATCCTATGATCGCGTATTGATTTTTCTTCAGTGTTGCTTCCACTATCAACCGCAGCGTCAGAACAGCCTGTATGGCGCCTTTATCTTTTCTAAGCCAAACTGATTGTCACCTAACACATCCTCAATTATCTCTGATTCTAGTAATCCGTACCCTGTCTCTTCCCTGTCGACTCCTGCTTCTTCTTCGATCACGTCACTAGAGAAGCCTTCCAACTCGTATAGGCCATCACTGTGCTTTTCCCATCTACCAACTTTCTCCTCTGTATCTAACAGTGGAATTCATATTGAACTCTTATGTTACCTCCCTTGCTTCTACTTTCACCTTAGTTTGTTTTGAATTTATTATATGCTGAGTCTGCCTTCCGACGATCATTTCTTTTAGGTTTGCTTTACACTCTTCATGCAACCATTCTGTCTTAGCTTTCCTGAATTTCATATTTTTTTCGTCCCTAACTGACTTGTATATCTACGTTCGTTAATTTCCCTGTTCATTTTTGTACTTCTTTCATTTATCGATTAACTGAAGTATTTCCTCTGTTTTCCACGGTTACTCGGAGCTATCTTCCTTGTACCTACGGTGCTTTTTCCGCTTCTGTGATATCCTTCTTTAGAGATGTCGATTCCTCTTCAACTGAACTGATTATTCAGCTCTTCATAGTCACACTATGTTTTGCCTCAGAGAACGTCAAAAGTATCTCCTTATTTCTTAATACTTCCATAGCCCACTTACTTACTCATTGTTTCTTACTGTCTAGTCTCTTAAACTTCAACCTACTCTTAATCATTATTAAATTTCGGTCTGAGTCTTTATCTCCTCCTGGTTACGCCATAAAATCTAATATCTGATTTTGGAATTTCTGCCTGACCATGATGGAATGTAATTGAAATCTTCTCGTATCTCCCGAACATTTCCAAGTAAACCTCACACTCTAGTGATCCTTGAACAGAGTATTCGCTATTACTAATTTATATTTGTTGCAGAACTAAGTTAGGCTTTCTGCTCCTTAGTTTCTACTACTAGGCCCATATTCTCCCGTAACGCTTTATTCTTCTCCTTGCCCAACAGTGCATTCCAGTCACCCATTGCAATTGGATTTTCATCTCCCTTTAAGTACTGATTTGCCCGTTCAGGATCCTCATATATTCTCCCTATCTCTTCATCTTGAAGTTGCGACGTCGGCTATGTGTGAACAATTTTGTCAGTGTTGCTTTGCTGTCGATTCTGATGAGACCACCCAGACCACTGAACGGTTCACAGTAACTCACTCTCTGCCATACCTTCCAAATCATAACGATTCCTACTCCACTATACCATTTTCTCCCACTGCTGATATTACCCTATACTCGTCCGACCAGAAATTCTTGGCTTCCTTCCATTTCGTTTCACTGACCCACTATACCTAGACCGAGCCATGCATTTCCCTTCTCAGATTTTCTACACTACTGGCTATTAAAAGTGCTACACCAAGAAGAAATGCAGATGATAAACGGGTATTCATTGGACAAATATATTATACTAGAACTGACATGTGTTTACATTTGCACACAATTTGGCTGCATACATTCTAAGAAATCAGTACCCAGAACAACCACCTCTGGCCGTAATAACGGCGTTGATATGCCTGGGCATTGAGTCAAACAGAGCTTGGATGGGGTGTCCAGGTACAGCTGCCCATGCAGCTTCAACACGATACTATACCACAGTTCATCAAGAGTAGTTAGTGGCGTATTGTGACGAGCCAGTTGCTCCGCCACCATCGACCAGACTTTTCAATTGGTGAGAGATCTGGAGAATGTGCTGGCCACGACAACAGTCGAACATTTTCTGTATACAGAAAGGTACGTACAGGACCTGCAAGATGAGGTCGTGCATTATCCTGCAGAAATGTAGGGTTTCGCAGGGTTCGAATGAAGGATACAGACACGGGTCGTAACACAGCTGAAATGTAACGTCCACTGTTCAAAGTGCCGTCAGTGCGAACAAGAGGTGACCGAGATGTTAACCAATGGCACCCAATACCATCATCGGGTGATACACCAGTATGACAATGACGAATACACGCTTCCAGTGTACGTTCACCGCGATGTCGCCAAACTCAGATGCGACCATAATGGTGCTGTAAACAGAACCTGGATTCATCCGAAAAAAATGATGCTTTGCCATTCGTGCACCCAGAGGCGCTCCTGTCTGCGATGCAGCATCAAGGGTAGTCGCAGTCATGGTCTCCGAGCTGAGAGTTCATGCTGCTGCAAACGTCGTCGCATTGTTCGTGCAGGTGGTTGTTGTCTCGCAAACGTCCCCATCTGCTGACTCAGGGATTGAGATGTGGCTGCACGATCCGTTACAGCCATGCTGATAAGATGCTTGTCATCTCGACTGCTAGTGATACGAGGCCGTTGGAATCCAGCACGGCGTTCCGTATTACCCTCCTGAACCCACCGATTCCATATTCTGTTAACAGACATTGGATCTCGACCAACGCGAGCAGCAATGTCGCGATACGATAAACCGCAATCGCGATAGCCTACAATCCGACCTTTATCAAAGTCGGAAACTTGGGGGTACGCATTTCTCCTCCTTACACGAGGCATCACAACAACGTTTCACCAGGCAACGCCGGTCAACCGCCGTTTGTGTATGAGCAATCAGTTGAAAACTTTCCTCATGTCAGCACGATGTAGGTGTCGCCACCGGCGCCAAACTTTTGTGAATGCTCTGAAAAGCTAATCATTTGCATAACACAGCATCTTCTTCCAGTCGGTAGAATTTCGCGTCTGTAGCACGTCATCTTCATGGTGTAGCAATTTTAATGCCCCGTAGTGTAGTTTCCCTACCAAGTTCAAGCTTCTGACATTCCACGCCCCGAATTGTAGAACGTTACTCATTCGTTAGTTATTTACTCTGTTTCTAATGGTAACCCCCCACCCCTTTGGCAGTTCCCTCCCGGAGATCTCAATGCGTGACTTTTCCGGAATAGTGCCAGTGGAGAGGTCATCACGACAGTGTTTCAATGAAATACCAATACCTTGTTCTCTCCTTCCAGGTGGCCTATAATACACTGGCTTTTTTTCGCAGTCTATCTGCTATAGTACTACTATCTAGATTAATCCATTTCATTCCTTGTCATCTATCTTGTCGTCAACTCATAAGATTTTGAAATCCGACATCACTGTTTCATTCCTTAATTTATCCCTTTTATTACAGCCTCTAGTATATCTTTGTACTTTATCTCTGAGTCCTGCATACTGCTTTTTATTTTTTTGCAATTACCCAAAGCTACGAACGGTGTACCAGGGTAGTTACAGCCATAATGTTATAGAATTTCATTTGTGCTTCCGTTCTTGTTTGTCTTATTTCTGTTGTTCCACATATAGAATGATGTTTGCTAGCTTTCTTTTCAGAATCTCTGGCATGGTAAAAAGTAATTTCAAACCCTAGAGCTATAAAGTGGGATGCGTGTTCTAAAATTTTCCCATTTATTAATCTGTTTATTAATATATTCGATCAGGTTGGATTCTTCCCAGTGAAATCCATAACTTTACCTTATCTGTAGATGTACGTAGACTGGAATGTATCGAGTTTTTTATTAGTTGATATACTGCTGGTTTTGAATGGTCCTGTGTCCTGTACAAATATCTGACATCATCATATAATAAGAGTACTTAATGGTACATTGGATCGTCTTCTGTTTCCTATATTATTTTCATGTTTGAACTTCATTACTATGTCGTCAGTATGTAAATTACCTTAATTGGTTTGTCGAACGCCTTGATTTATTAAAATTTCTTCTGACGTTTTCGAAACTAAACTTATAACAGGTTTCGAATACACATTCTATATTATTAACAACATTTTTGGGAAAATCTGTTATATCCTATATTTTTGAAAAAGGGAACTTTCTGCCTTATCAAAGCATTTCTCGTAAAAAATAACCACGAAATGCTTTTCTGTTCCAAAACCCTGACGTTTTCCAATAATTATAAACAAATTTTCATTGCAAGAACGTCCTTTATTTACTATTGATTTTTATTTAGAAATTATTCTGTCAATGATAGTTCCCTGTTCTTTTTTATTAAGGACTTTCCTACAAATTCATTGACTTAATAAACTATTTTCTCCAAAAATACCAGTGTCTCTCCTATTCCTTGAGCTGTGTTCCATTCTTCAGTTTTTCCAACACATATTTTAAAATGCAGAAAGTAAAATTATAAAATGATTCTTCTGAATTTGCTCAGTTCGCATTAATCCCAGCTACGCCAGTAGCTTCTCTATTTTCTTGTTACAAGAAACACAGCTTGTAATTCATAGATATTTATTGGATCTACAAAGTCACTAACAGTTTGTATACTATCATACCACAAATTTATGCATCGGTGTGTTCACTGTTTTCCTGCTGTTATATTAATTTATGCTGTATCTGTCCCCAATATATTAATGTGTATCAAGCGTTTAAATCATTCAGTCAGTCTTTTTCTTGATGTCATGTTCCACATTAATAAGCAATCCTTTTATTTCATTTATTTGTTTTACTCCTTTTATGTTTATTTATTTATCAGGCTGTTGATGAAGGTGAATCCAACAGAGGACAAAAAAAACATGCACAGTTTAAATGCACCATAATGCACCATAATGGCGGGCCGCATCAATCCAGTCTCAGTAGACGACTAAAATTAAAGAAAAAAAACATTAAAAAACAGAAACCTTAGGAATGACGAAAAATAAGTATTCTACAAGAGGATTAACTATTGAGAACGGCCGTATTAGCAAATAAACAAAAGAAAGAAAGCAGGCGCTTCTAAAACACTTGTCATTACCTTATAATATGATATAGGAAAATCTGCTTTGGTAAATAAAAAAACACTGAAAATTAAACAGAGAAGTTGCGTGAAATAGAATGTGATATTTATGGAAGACGAAACAAAGCATTCAAAATGTAGTAAACGTTCCGAATGTCTTTTCACTTCGTGAAAAGGAAATGAGCTAAGAAGAGAGTTTAAATTACCAAGGTATTATGTTTTTATGGATTATGAAAAGGTGTCTGAATACGGCAACTCAACAGCAAAGAAAAATAATAAGGTACAGATCCGTACTGTAAGGAATGGGACAGAGTCGGCTGATACCAATGTAGAAGATGGGAAAGGCTTCCCACTGTCTTCCGCCCTTTTCAGTGTTTGTACTGACGATGTCATTCACAAAAGGTTGAATATATTAAATGACACATGAAAAAATGATAACTGCAATTTCATGACGATGCTATCTACTGATGATCAGGTTGTTGTTGTTGTTGTTGTTGTGGTCTTCAGTCCTGAGACTGGTTTGATGCAGCTCTCCATGCTACCCTATCCTGTGCAAGCTTCTTCATCTCCCAGTATCCACTGCAACCTACGTCCTTCCTAATGTGTTTAGTGTATTCATGTCTTGGTCTGCCTCTTCGATTTTTACCCGCCACGCTGCCCTCCAATGCTAAATTTGTGATCCCTTGATGCCTCAGAACATGTCCTACCAACCGATCCCTTTTTCTATTAAAGTTGTGCCATAAATTTCTCTTATCTCCAATTCTATTCAATACCTCTTCATTAGTTATGTCATCTACCCATCTAATCTTCAGCATTCTTCTGTAGCACCACATTTCGAAAGTTTCTATTTTTCTCTCATCCAAACTATTTATCGTCCACGTTTCACTTCCATACATGGCTACACGCCATACAAATACTTTCAGAAACGACTTCCTGACAATTAAATCTATACTCGATGTAACAAATTTCTCCTCTTCAGAAACGCTTTCCTTGCCATTGCCACTTTACATTTTATATCCTCTCTACTTAGACCATCCCCAGTTATTTTGCTCTCCAAATAGCTAAACTAATTTACTGCCTCTCAATTCCTAATCTAATTCCCGCAGCATCACCCGACTTAATTCGACTACATTCCGTTATCCTCGTTTTGCTTTTGTTGATGTTCATCTTATATCCTCCTTTCAAGACACTGTCCATTCCGTTCAGTTGCTCTTCCAGGTCCTTTGCTGTCTCTGACAGAATTACAATGTCATCGGCGAACCTCAAAGTTTTGCCCGCATCTCGTGGTCGTGCGGTAGCGTTCTCGCTTCCCACGCCCGGGTTCCCGGGTTCGATTCCCGGCGGGGTCAGGGATTTTCTCTGCCTCGTGATGGCTGGGTGTTGTGTGCTGTCCTTAGGTTAGTTAGGTTTAAGTAGTTCTAAGTTCTAGGGGACTTATGACCACAGCAGTTGAGTCCCATAGTGCTCAGAGCCAACCTCAAAGTTTTAATTTCTTCTCCATGGATCTTAATTCCTATTCCGAATTTTTCTTTTGTTTCCTTCACTGCTTGCTCAATATACAGATTGAATAACATCGGGGATAGGCTACAACTCTGTCTCACTCCCTTCCCAAGCACTGCTTCCCTTTCATGCCCCTCGACTCTTATTACTGCTATCTGGGTTCTGTACAAATTGTAAATAGCCTTTCGCTACCTGTATTTTACCCCTGCTACCTTCAGAATTTGAATGATGAGGTTATAATGTAAGATTTTGAAAGAAAGCTGAATCTTGAGGCCATTAAGTAAGGAATGAATGCATTGACAAAGAAACTGAAAGTAATGGGATTTCAAAGACTGGAACCGAGCGGAACCAAAATTGTTACATGTGGATAAATACTTTATTCAACAAATAATTACGGTGCGGTTTTAAATTTCTCAAGTCAGATGATGTAGAGCAAAAATTGGGCAGAATAAGATATACCTGTGGGATCGTACATCGTACATTAGAACATAACGTACTGCAAAAAACGATACTTACATTACACAAAGTAATAGCTCTGTGTGTGCCGTTGTATGAAAGCGAATGTTTGATCCTAAAATCTTGTCAGTGACGATGAATCGAATCATCAGAGATGAAGTTTCACCCGGGACCATAAAAAAAAACACCGATAGCCTGTTAGACAAGAACTAAATGTTGAAGCCATTACAAATATAATTTAAAATTGTGACTGAATTGGAAAGACCACGTCCAACATTTGTATAATAACGAGATAACATAAAGCTCCAGCACACTATCCCAAGAGGTAAGAGAAACTTCGGAAGTCCCTTAAAGAGATGGCATTAACAAATCTGAACAGGCCAAAAGATCTGACTCATGAAGACGATGATGATTATATGTTTTAGGGGAATTTCAGGTACTCAGAAGTCATTAAATTTCTTTAAATACGGTGCCTTTTTTGGAAATTCCTGTACTTACATTTTGTAATTGTTGACTAAGTTGCAGAGATATATCCATTTTAGTGTTTAAACTTATGTTGCCTTAAATTAAATATTCATAATGAGTATTTTGAATATTGTTTCCTTTTAGTGGGAGTCTTTTGAAATATTAGTGTATCGTGGTTTCAAGGAAAGTATAACACCCGCCACAACCTAGCCTTTCCACTCATTAATTACGTGGCAGTTTCTGTTATATAATGCTTTGTGGTGGAGCATCAAATGGATCTGTAATCTCGTAAATATGTTTTCTCTAAAATGCAGGACTACAATTATTCTTTCTGTACTTAACCTCCTCTCACACAAAATATATCTGACCACAATTTTTGTAATCACATCTGATTTCATGCAGTTACTCATAGAATAGAATCCTTGTACGAAAATACTCTATGTCAAGACAACTGAAATTACCCTGCGTAATTGATATCGCTACGCTGTTCTGGGTTTGTTGCATATAGAGATTGTGAACGGGATAAGTACTCTTCCATTCCTTCGCGTATCTCTATTGAACATATTCTCATAACATATTCTCTTCGGGTATAGATCGGTATCGTAATGATGCAATGATATCTGAATGTCATCAGAGTAATATTCGATGCTGAATTGAAGCTTTAACATTAAGTGCAGTGGTTTTTTTTTGTAAATTACTTCAAATATATGTTAGAGAATCAATTTTTTTAATTCAAATATAAATACAGTGTAAAAATATTACACTACACAACGTATCAGCTGTCTGAAGTTCTGGCAATTCATAAACTTGTGGTCTTGAAAGCTCTGTAACTCCGAAAGTTGAAATCAGCTATGAGCTGTACACGTCCATGTTGTTTACTCTTCAAGTGATGAGATCGACTTGTAATACTGGAAACAAATATGATATCTTCATGACAGATCGAAACCCTTGCTCTATCGTAACGAGGACAATGAAACTCTCATTGTTATAAGAAATTGACTATGAATGCTGCGAGATATGACTAACGTCACAACTGATTAATTTTTTTTATTCTCTAGAGGAGAATTCAGAAATTGATCACTTGTACTTGTGGAGAAGTATCTATAAAGCTACTTCACATGAAACATTCCAATTAATGGAATTTGCAAGAAGAAAAAATCTGTGTGGCTAACTTAGAACTGAACACGAATTTCTTGCTCAGTTTTGCGTCGAAATGATTTTCCGAGAACGGCACAGAGCATAATTTGTAGACGTTCTGATGCAGTTAGGCGGGAAACTAATTTCCAACCATAGTCCAAGATGAGATCTTTAATATCGACTCGAAACGTACTATCATTTTACAAGGTAATTCGTGGGACATAGAACTGATCTAATAGCGAAACAGCTAGAACAATCCTTGTTACGAATGTTCGCTGCTTTTGTCAGGAAAGCCATTTCTCTGTACATTCATTTCCTATTGCATGTGGTCTTCTTCTCAAACAAGGGATACGGTATACATTTTCGTGCATCGTGAAACTCCTGAACCACGATATAAAATATTGCATAATTGTCTTGTCTATGTCATAAATTCTGGTAATTTCTAAAAACAGAAACGATAAAATGTCCTAAGTCAACCTTGAAAGGTCTGTGAGCGCTGTAGCACGAAAAAAGTACTGCTTCTAAGGGTGAGTACTTGATTGAGTGTTTTATGAGTAACTGTTTGAAATTCTTCCCCCACATCTAAATTAATATAACAGTTCCATCACAAGGCGATCAAAACAAGTATATCTAGGTACTTGTTATGACTCATTCCAACGACAATGAATCAAATGGTATGGAGACTTTAACAGCAATTATTAAAGTTCGTTAGTTACGTTAGCTGTCAGCCATTAATCTTTGCACCAAACGCTGTACATCGGAACATGTTATTGCATTTAGTTGCATTCCTCTAATTCATATGTAATCTTCCGCACAGAAGTACACAAGTGATCTGACAGGTCTTTTACGTACATTACGAATAATTATGATAAACCACAAATTACTACGGTAATCCCGACGAAGTGGTTGCTTCCAGTTGTGTCGACCCTTTTCAAGACGCGCATTTTTTTAAAGTTCTTCCTATGACGTATTAGATCGAATCGCAAACATTTACTGATCTTCTGTATGTACTTCATCGGTTAACTAGTAGTTAATGACCATGTCGACGACTGATGATGTGACGGGAAAGCAAAAAGCCAAGTACCATCCACAGCTAAACCAAGAACAAGCATGTCTCGTGTAGGTGGTTATGAGAAGTCGTACGAAATCAGGGGAAGGAATCACTCGTAAGTTCCAGAGTGTTACCAGCAGTATAGTTAGTTCTCTAACAGTGCGTAGGGAGTTAAAAAAATGACGTGCAATCGTTAAGCGGCTTCTCATAAGCGACGCATTTCGGTAGTCAGCCGTAAGCGATGCTTGAGGTGACGAAAAGGGAGACATCAGTGGACAGTGGATTACTGTAAATGGTCACATTTCAGGGACACCTAGGTCCGTGTACATTATCCCTCAAGATTTTTACCTTTTGGCATTTTTAGGCTCAGAGAACGACTTCGATCACGTGGATAGAAAAATCTACAGAACAGATGAAACAAGAACGCGTATTATCAACACATAACAAAGGTGGTAAGAACTATATATATCATCATCATCAGTTATCTGCTATATTTTCAGGTCCTTTGCTCTCCATTTCCAGCGAACCATTGCTTCCTTCTTAAGGCTGCTGTATGTTGTACTGTCCATCATGTCATCCAGTATCTGGAATCTCTTCCTTCCTCGCTTCCTTTTCCCTTCTACATAACCTTCTAAAACTGTTTTTATCAGTCCGTCATTCTTTCTTAATATATGCCCAATCCAATATCTTTTTCTTCTCTTTATTACATCTAATAATTGTCTTTTCTCTCCCACTCTTGTCAGTACCTCTTCATATCTTTTTCTTCTCTTTATTACATCTAATAATTGTCTTTTCTCTCCCACTCTTGTCAGTACCTCTTCATTTTTTACTCTGTCCATCCAACTTAATCTTTCCATCCTCCGCCATGTCCAGATCTCAAAAGCCTCCAGCCTGTCTCTGTCTTTTTTCCTCATAGTCCATGTTTCAGCGCCATATAGAGGAACACTCCATACAAGACATTTTATGAGTCTCTTTCTGAGTTCTCTGTCCAGACCGCTGCAGAAAATTCTCCTTTTCTTATAAAACGCCTGTTTTGCCATTGCTATCCTTGTTTTAATTTCTGTGGTGCACTTCCAGTCGGTGTCTATCCTGCTTCCAAGATACTTGAAATTTAGCACCTGTTCTAGTATTTCTTCATTCAGCATAATTTTTATTTCCTCATTTCCTCCTAGTGTCAATACTTTTGTTTTATTTGTGTTAATTTTCAATCCATATTTTTTTCCGTTAGTTGCAATGGTGTCCACCAAATCCTGTAATTCTTTTTCCCCTGTGGGTAAAAGGACCATGTCACCAGCAAACCTCAAACACCCTACTCTTCTTCCTCCAATTTCTACTCCTTTGTCATCTAAAGAGCATTGGTCAATAATATTTTCCAAGTAGAGGTTGAAAAGAGTAGGTGATAGATAGGATCATTGTCTTACTCCTTTTCCTAGTCTGATCCAGTTTGTACTTTCTCCTCTCAGTTTAACTGAAACTTTTTGATTAAGATATAATGAGTTTATAAGTCTTCTAGTTTTCCAGTCCACTCTCTTTTCCCTCACTATAGTCACCAGCTTGTCCTAAACCACATTGTCAAATGCCTTTTCTAGATCGATGAAGCACATATATAGGTATCTTCCTTTTTCAATAAACCTTTCTCCCAAGATTCGTAGGAGCCCTATTGCATCTCTGGTACCTGTATTCCGTCTAAAGCCAAACTGCTCCTCGCCAACATCCTCCTCCATTACTTTTTCAAGTCTTTTATTAATTAATCTTAACATCACTTTGGCTGCATGTGAAATGAGGCTGATTGTCCAGTGCTCGCTGCATTTCTTGGTTTCTTGTTTTTTCGTTAATGGTATCATTACTGTTGTCAGAAAGTCCTCAGGCCATTCACCACTGTCATATATTTTATTACATAACCTCAATATTTCTCTTACTCCATCTTGGTTCAAGCATTTTAGTATTTCTCCCGGTATTGTATATGTACCTACCGCTTTGCCATTTTTCAATGCAGCTATGGCAGACTTTACTTCTTCCATTATGATGGTTGGTCCTTTCTCTTCATCACTTACACTGTTGTGTGATTCAAGTTCCAGAGTTTCTGGTTTGCCATTTGTGTCATATAGCTCTTTCAGATATTCTTCCCATCTCTGGAGGACATGGTCACGATCTTTGTACACTGCCTCCTCGTCTTTACTCAAAATTTCCATAGTAGCACTTCCTGCTCTGTTTTGTTCCCATACCATAGTCTTTACTCTGTTGTATAGTAAGTCGTATCTTCCCTTCCTGTCCAGTTCTTCAATTTCATCACATTCCTCTTTTAGCCATTTTTCCTAGCCTGCTCTGTTTCTCTTCGCAGTTCATTATTTAACCTTCGGTATATCTTTCTTGCATCTTCAATGTTATTGTTTTTCAATTTTCTTCTCTCCTCTGTCTTGGAAATCATTTCTTGTGTGACCCATGGTTTTTTTTTATCTTTTCCCTTTTACATATCCTATATTTTGCTGTCCTGCTTTAATGATTCCTTCTTTCAGCATATTCCAGTACTCGTTGGCATTATCAGGTGGTTCTTTGTCTCGTATTGTGTTTAGAAACTCCCGAGACAGCATTTCTGTAATTGGTTCTTTGTCAACAAGTGGCCACGAAAGCCTTAACAATTTTGAATTGGTTCTTTGTTGGATCTTATCTTCTCTAAATCCCACTTCTTCACCATGGTCGCCTTCTTCAGTTTTTTCATTCTTATTTCTATTTCTGCCATAAGTAAGTTGTGGTCACTATTAATATCTGCACCTAGTAATGTGTGCACCTTCTTGATTCCATTCCTGTATCTTTCTTCTACCAGCATAAAATCGATTTGGTTTCTGTATTTATCCCCTGGTGATTCCCAAGTGTAGAGCCTCCTCTTGTGGTTCTTGAACCATGTGTTTGCCGCTATCAGCTGCCTTTCCCTGCAGAAGTCAATTAACCATCCACCTCTGTCATTTCTCTTTCCAAGACGATGACTGCCTACTATGTTTCCCACTTTCCCTTCCCCCACAATGGCGGTCCAGTCTCACATTACTATTTTGCAGCATTTTTTATTTTAGTCCATTATTCTCTCTATTACATTGTACGTTTCCTCTACAATTTGGTCATCATGTTCTGAAGTTGGCATATACACCTGGACAATCAGTAAATCTTTTTGTGCTCCTTTTAGCCTTATACCAATAACCCGGTCATTTGCATAGTCTACATATTCCGCACATTTTGCCAATTCCTTTCCCATAAACATTCCTACTGCATTCATTCCATTTACTTCTCCTCCTGAGTAGTACAATACATATTCATCTGACTGCAACTCTCCGTGTATATTCCATCTTACCTCAGCAACTCCTACGAGGTCCATATGATTCTTTTCCATCTCTCTTTTAAGGTTTTCTAGTTTTCCTGCTTGTAGCAGAGTTCTAACATTCCAGGTACCAATTCTCGTTTTGATTTTTTGCCTCCTTTGAAGTTGTCCCTCCTCCCTCCCCCCCCCCCCCCCCGGAGAACCGAATGGGGGACTATTGTACCTCCGGACACTGATTTAGCCTGGCATAAGTAAGTGGAAGCAATGCCAGGACTCAGCTCGGAGCCCCGTGGTCGCCAGCCACGTAACACTAGGTGTGACTTCCTGAGGATATATATATATATATATATATATATATATATATATATATATATATATATATATATATATATATATAGAGAGAGAGAGAGAGAGAGAGAGAGAGAGAGAGAGAGTAGAAATATAAGAATGAAAACTATCCATACTATTTCAGAAGATGTATCCATAAAGCTAGCTTCCGCCCGCCCGCCCATGTTTCTTATGAAACAACAAGGCAATCCAAGATGGCTTCAAAACGGACAAAACCACTGACGACTAAGATTATAATAAAAACAAGCCAACTGACCAAATTATTCACTTCTGCTACCTGTAAATTATGGTTAGCTGCCAGAATGAACTACACGTTGTCCATAAAAACCTAAAATATCATATAAAAGGACGAACAGTCAATAGAAAAATAAAGGTACCAAATATAAAATCAAGTTTTAGAAGGTAGTAGCCGCACCTACTTGCTATTTGTGGGAGAAACTCGAACAACTACCAAAAAGCTAGAAAGCAGAATCTGTCAGACATGAAATTTGTATGACGAGTGAAGGGCTCTCCAAGACTAAGGAACGAAGACGTAAGAGCAGAGATTGAGGTATGTGATAGAAACTGGAAGACCAAGTCTAATGGACTTTTTCAAAGAATGCCAAATTCGAACCTACCTAAAAAATCCTTAAATTTCGGGTATTTAGGTAGAAGATCGGACGGAAAACATGGCTGGAAGCTCAGGCGACGGACCACTCCTGTGGCCTAGACCAAAGTTAAAGAACGAATATTGTGGGTATAGTTGAAACGTAAGGTCTCTAAATAAAAGTAGACATAGGTGATGAACTGATCGTTCGCATTATGGCTAGTGCCGACCTGATAACAGAACACCGACTTCAGAAGAGCTAGTTGTGGTGTTGTGAAGATAGTTCCAAAGTCCGTTGACGCCAGAGGTGGAGTTTATGACACACTAACCCTGAACTTAACCACTTGCCGTTGCTTAACACCTTCTGAAAGTATTCGTTTGGGTTACACTGCAACAGTTGTACGTCTGTTACCATTAAAAATAGGACACTTGACGTACTGAATGTTTTCTTCGAGTTAGCCTTTATTCCTGAAGCACTCTGTATACAGGATGGTCAGAAGCAGTCTGAAAAAGTTGGAAAGGCGTTGTAGGGTAGGTTGTGCTGAGAAATAAGAAAAGCAATGCGTCACGCTGTTTGCTAGTTAATTAGCATTCTTGTTATCTAATCAGGCAAATGTGCCAAAATTGAAGCGGCCCGCCAGAGGCGGTGTCGTCAAACGTGTACTTCGCTTGGTTTAATAAAACCGAACGAAAGCGCTATAGAAAAGGTGGGACGGTAGTAAGGCTCGAACCTGAGCCAAAGGCGGACTCGCCCCATGTACTTCATCTAAGCTCTGAGAACAACTGACACTAACTGTACCCTGCGAGCCACTTGAATTTGCCCTCGCAACGGGCTAATACGCTTACTGTAGAGCTAATTAAATCGGGAAGGGCGCAACGTATGGAAACTTTTTCTTAGCAATTATTTTTGAGCACAACCATCCCTGTAACTCCCTGACACTCTTTTCAGATCGTTTCTCATCACCTAGTTATAAAAACCTGTTATTTTGAGAATCGACGTGTGCGAGTTGTTTGTTGACTTACGCGTTGTGTTAATAAAAGTAGTCCGAGTAATGTCAGAATACTTGACTCTCGTGATTCAGTGCTGTGGCTGATTCCTCACTTGAGAGCACCATACTTGGGCGGCGCCTGTCCGGCGTGCTTCTGCGACAGATAGGAGAATCAGGGTGGGTTGTAGACGCCGCCGATGGAACGCCGCGGGGCGCCCGCCAGCAGCAACACACACGCCACACACACAAGCGCTGCTCCCTCATCATACTGTCTGGCTGCAACTCTCCGGGCTAAGTGGGGAGTGGCGAAAGCGTCGGCACAGGCGGTGCTCAGGTGGCCCATTTATCTGCGGCAAACAGGCTACGCTCAAGCAGGTGCGGCGTATCTGGCACTCAACATTATCTGCTACCATACATTCTTCTCCTGGCAATCCCCCACAGCAGCATCATTCGGCACCCCATTATATTATATGTAAAGCTCTGTAAGATGCTAATTGTAAGATCTATGTTCTTGATAGCAACAGATGCAATACCAGCAGTAATCAGTAGACATGTATGTGTGTGAAATCTTATGGGACTTAACTGCTAATGTCATCAGTCCCTAAGCTTACACACTACTTAACCTAAATTATCCTAAGGACAAACACACACACACCCATTCCCGAGGGAGGACTCGAACCTCCGCCGGGACCAGCCGCACAGTAATCAGTAGAGTTTTCCGTCATAAATAGAGAGAAAATATGAGGATATGAGTTGCAGCTATCATTCTATTTACTGAAAAATCGGACATAAATTATAAATAGAGCAAGAAAATAGGAAGGAGATCTATCTGGTTTGACAGGAGTCTTCAACTAAGTAAAAATAAAAAGCTAACTCGAGTCTGTCTGTGGAAACAGACTGAAGATAATACCGTTCAACGGAATTTTCGGTTGATGACTACTAAATTTTGTAGTGGACTGACAGTGGGAGGATATAATTTATAAGTTTTGTGTATCGTTCCCAAAATTACTTCAAATGTAGAGCTTCAATGAGACAAAATGATGATAGAAAGAGGTTTCGAAGACAGAAATGTTGAAAGATGGCTACACTGAGTCACAGCGACAGAGATGGCGCCAAAGATTATTAATCCGGCACCTCCACTGGGCAGTAGTAGTTCAGAGGATGTCGAGGGCTGTTGTTGTTCTGTTGGGCGAGAGAGTAGACGCTGTTCGGTTGGTGTAATGTACAGATAGAAGAAGTTGCAATTGTCAGAATATATTTGAGAAAGGACATGGGATTTTGATTTATGATGCTAGTGTAATGGAATATGTTCGTCAATATATAATGAGGTAAAAAGGTATTACAGATTTCTTTAATAACAATCCTTCTTGCTCACAGGTACAGTCAACAAAGCATCTGGCCCGTGTTCATTTATTAGACTTGTAATTCTGGTTTCCATGTGCAATTATAGTTTTTCTGATTTTTCAATTAGTTCATTGTAAATGGTGTTTAAAATTGTCGTATTGAGAAAGAACCGAGCCAGATCCACGTACGTTGAGTCACACTACCACACACAGAACAGTTACACTTGTGCTTTGTTGTTTCATATCTTTTATAGTTGCAGGGGACTTAATTAATCAATTGTGTTAATGGAAATTCCTTGTCATTCTTTATTTTTATTTTATGCAGTCAGATTGCGTGCTAATACTAGTCAGGGCCAACGGGTTACGAGATTTCGTAACCGGCCACACAGCTACTAAAATTATTGCATTCATTCATTAATATTAGTCCTTTTCTTTTTAAATAAGCCTCCATGCAATGTGTAGGAAATAAAATAATAGGCTGGTGCATAACATCGTATAGTTTTTGTTGTGCGTGTTGGCATTACGGTTGCTGTGGGTTTATTCACCGATTGTCATTTTACATTTGTATTTCATTATTGATATTAGAGCTTACATACTGTCATTTTTACATTGAGCCGAACTGTGGATGCTAGAATATGGAGTGCCAAGAGCAGATATCTGAACATTCCCAACGTATTCTTCTGTTTCAGTACAGTAGCGGGGTGACAGCAGAGAGGGCCACAAACATTTGGGCCCTGTATGGGGATAATGCTGTTTGTCAGAGCACGGTAAGAAAATGATTTCCTCATTTTAAGAACGCTGTTTTTGACATCAGTGAAATTTCACGTTCAGGAAAACCTTCGGCGTTTGATGAAGATCATTTACAGGCATTAATCCTCAGTGATCCATGTTACTGCATTCGAAAAGTGTCCTACATGATGAACTGTGAACATTCCACCATCGTGCAACATCTGCCTGCAATGGGGATGGATCAAAAGTCGTATGTGTGTGTGTGTGTGTGTGTTTGTGTGTGTGTGTGTGTTTGTGTGTACCGCATGCTCAAAGTGTTGTAAATAGTGAAGGGGAACATATAATTGATGACTAAAGCCTTTGTTATGAGTATCTGTTGGGTTTATTACATTTATGGAAAAACGCTACATACTTATGCAGGAACCCAATATGTGAACACGTACTGTGTTACACAGATACAGCGGGGAGGGGTGGGGGGGGGGGGGGCGGGGGGGGCTTTAAATCGATTACGCAAAGGCTCATTACGACCCACGACCTCCACCAGAGCGTACCCACACTTCCCGAATAGAGCTTTCCGTGATGCAGCCTGTTTTTTTATAATACCAAGAGGAAGATTACACCTTGTGAAAACCACCTGCGTGCCTGCCAGAACATCATCTAGTAAAGACAAGGCTACCGGAAGTTTCCTGCTGCCGATGACCGCCGCCTCTAACAGAAGATTTTCGGCACGTTACCGTTCCAGAAATCGAGAAAGAATAAGAACATAGCAAAGTACGAGTGAGTCTACGCAAGCTTCCACCATGAGAAAGGGAGGCTAAATTGAAAGAAGTAGCCATGTCGTACCTCCTCTAAGGCAGTCCAAGGTGGTGGTGCGAGCACAGCAAAGAGCTGGAGCCTGTCTGCCGCAGCTAGGGACCTCTCGCTGCAGATCGATGAGAAACTGCTTTCGCGTTCGGTTGCTTCACTTTTGACGCTCAACCTCATTTCGTGACAGCCAAAAATAAATTGTTTAATTTTACTTCGTCCACCTCTTTCTTTTCTGAGACCCGTTTTTCCTAATACACAGCTTTCACTTTTGCCAACATGTCACATCTCTCCACCTTGTTTATCACCATCTTTGGCCGTCTTAATTTAGTTCACGGTTATTGCGTTAAATCTCTGCAACTACGTATGACGGTACAAGTGATGAGGTTCTTAGAAAAAGGTACAGTACCATGCCCATTCAAAATACGGGTTGGTTATACGAGTAACTATACGTTCGCTACTTGGTGCAGTGTAGACGACAGCTATTTACCGTACGGGTACCCGACTTTATAAGACTAACGTTTAGACTGTGCGCTGTACGTTTTGTGTTGATAGTAGTGTTGCTGTCTTGACTTGCCGTTAGGCCGGGAAAGGCAAAGCCTCCTCATTCGATTAGAGCACCAGCACACGGTATTGATCTCCCAGGAAGTTTAAAATCATCGCACACGTTGCTGCTATGTGAAAATTCTTTATATAAAATGGCATCAGATGGAGTAAACGTATATCAGGATGGAGGCCCATAGGAGACAATGAATATGGGAATGAGATAGAAGGTAGGTAAAGGCTGCGAAAAATCGAGAACAGGTGGAAACAGTTGGAACTTTAATGAATAGTGCTTACTCTATGTATATGTCAGTGTGATGGTATCCTGTAGGAGCAAAAGTATACGACACAGTGAAAACAATAGATGCATGCCACAGTAAATATAGCGTCAGATTTTATTGGACATGAAGACGCTATAAAGCACTTTGACGGATTTCACTGAATCGCACTTCTGCGAAGGAAATCCTATGCTCATACAGATAGCGCTTGACCCTACGTCTACAGTTATTTCGTGGATGTATTCCATTCTCAGTCATCCTTTACAGTTTTACCGTCTACAGCTTCCTCTGGTACAACTAAAGTTATTGCTTGATTTCCTAACAACATGTCCTACTATCCTGTCTCTTCTTCCGTTCATTTCTTCACAGATTCTGTGGAGAACCTTCCTGATATGATCAGTTCTTATATTTTAGGACATCCTTCTGTAGCACTACATCGATTTGCTACCTGTTTTCTCAGAGTCTATCGTTCACTACCATACAGTACCGTGCAGTAAACGTACATTCTCTGATATTTCTTCCTCAAATTGTGGCCGTTAGCAGAAAACAGCTCTTAGTTAGGAACATTTTCCTTGTCTGTGATAATCTGCTTTCTATGTCGTGATAGCTTCATGCGTCAGTGTTATGTTTCTTCAAAGGTAGCAGAATATTTCTGCTACGTGTCACAATTTTGCTGTTATGTGTATCACCAATCTCGTATCTGCTAGTTCTCATTACTTTCGGCTTTTTGTCGTCCACCCCAAGTTCCTGTTGAGATCACATACATTCATTTCAACACGTCTTGTATTTCTTCGTCATATTCATTAAGGATACCGGTGTCATCAGCGAATCTTTACACAGATATCATTTTATCGTGAATCTCAACTGCGATCTTGAACCTTCTTTCTATTTCCATTATTGCTTCTTCGATGTATAGATTGAACAGTAGGGGCGAAAGATTGCATCCTAGTATTTCACTATTTTTATTGCGATACCTCTATTTTTGACCATTCATTCTTGTTACCCCTCTGGGTCTCATACCTATGTCGTACTCTCCGTCGTTGTCTCCATATTACTTACATTTTTCGAAGAATTTCAGCAATCAGACACCATGATACATTACTGAACGCTTTATCCCGTTCGACAGATCTTATGAAGATATCTTGATTGTCCTAAACCCTGAGGTGCACCGTGTCGATTGCAATGGACAGCCCTTAGTGGTCACTACTTTTGCGTTTTCAGTCAATCCATTGCGATGTTCACTCGATACTAGTGTTGTGCCCAGCGTGCATTTGTAGCTTCAGGACTGAATGAAAACGCAAAAGTAGTGATCGTTAACAGCAGTCCACTGCAGTGGACGCTTCACACCAAGGATTGTCTCGTTTCCATTATCAATCGCAATATTGGAACTGCTCTCTGGTGCCATACAACTCCTTGGTTTCCCGTTCTTCTGTATATTATGCTTGTCAGCACTAGAACGCTTAAACCGATAAACTTACGGTGCTACAGTTGTCGCACTTATCTTCCCTTACCTGCCATTAACTTCCGGATTGTGTGGATGATGCCTTTTCGAAAATCTGATGGTATGTCTGCAGAGATATAAATTCACCACACGAAACAGTCTCTTGGTTGCCACTTTCGTCTACGATTTTAGAAATTTTGGAGAAATGTTATCTCTCCCTTCAGCTTTTTTCGATCTCCTAAAAATTCTATTAAACTTGAATGATGGTTCCTCTATGTATTACATATGGACCCCCTTTCCTCGTGAATCGCGTCATCAAACAAGTCGTCCCTCTTGGAGAGCCTTCAACGTAGTGTTTCCATCTGCCTGCTCTCTCGTCTGTGCTAAGCAGGGGAATTCACACTTGCATCCAACACTGCGCCTCCCCCCCCCCCCCCCCCCCCTCCGCGACGCTGGACCTTGACGATCCAGCCTTTCCTTTAAATTTCACAGATATTTATTATGACTTTTTTGGATGCTGAATCAATCCTTCTGAAGATCATATTTTCTTTTCAAGCTTTTCATATTGTTCCTGCGCCTATGAAGGCTTAGCCTGATTGCATTTCTCTTTTATTTTGTTCGCCAGTGACATATTTTTCTAATTCCGTGTTCCCCTGATCGTTCCATTACTACCTTCTTTCGTTGATCTACTGCAGTATTTCGTCTGCTACCCAAAGTTTCTTCGCAGTTCTGGAACTTTAGGCAGCTTAAGCTAACGTGATGAATACGTGAGTCAGAGACCCGCAGTGCCGGGTGCGCGATTGGAGCAGCGTGGGCAGCCACACCTGGCTCGCGGCCTCCCATGCAGAGCCCCTTTGATCTCTGCCGCAGTGCCCTGCACACAGCTCCAGGCGCTCGTTTGATGGCACTGGGCCAAGCGAGGTGCCACTGCGGGCCACATGGCAAGGGATGACCTTGTCCTTACGTGTATTTGAACTTCTAAATCAGGCATGGGCAACGTTTGGTGACCCGCCGGCCTGACTGGCATACTTAAACCGCCCGCACAGGGGACGAGGCAGCTATCGTTGACGGGCACGCGGATGGGATGTCCAACGTCACGAGACACTGCGCTATCAGCACACGCGCTCTCCAGCTGCAGTTCTCGGCTTTATCTGGCGCGCAAAACATACGGTTTGCACGAAAATGGATGAGCGTAGAATTCCTACGTTAGCTCTGTTAAAACGCAAATTTTCTTTCTTGACCGTATGCCGGGCCATTTTCTTCTGTCTGTGGTATACCTAAATAAAAATTGCAATATCGGTAAACGTGTAATAAAACAAAAAGGAAAGATACATGTCCATTCAGTCAATACATTATAACACTATTATTCAGTCATCTAAATTTTTAAAAAGTTTTTGCACTTAATATTTGTGGTAATATAATTGTGTTATTCAATGATTAATTGAAAAGTATGATACATATGACATCAGAGTGCTTTGCTAACTTTTGTTTGTAACTTATGTGAGTAAATTAGGTGAATGTTTATTTTGTCTTAGAAAAAATGGTTCAAATAGCTCTGAGCACTACGGGACTCAACATCTGAGGTCTTCAGTCCCCTAGAATTTAGAACTACTTAAACCTAACTAACCGAAGGACACCACACACATCCATGCCCGAGGCAGGATTCGGACCTGCGACCGTAGCGGTCACGCCGTTCCAGACTGTAGCGCCTAGAACCGCTCAGCCACTCCGGCTGGCTTTGCTTAGGTACTGAAGTAGATATTTTCACGCAAATTCAACGATTTGAATATTCGTAAACTCTTTGTGGCAGGAAGTAAAGTGAAAACGAGTAGATAAGTTTTGAGTAAAGAACAAATAAAATTCGTTTTGTTACAAATGAAATTCAGTAAAGTAGAAAGAGTTATGAAATGAAAATTGCTTATATGGCTCAGTAACACTGAAGTAGGTTTGCATATAAATGATGAATGACAATACAGAGTAGCCACACCCTCCCTACCTTTGTATTTTGACAGACCACTTGAAAGAAAGAAAGATGTAAATAAAGTGTCATAACAAATTTAAATATGTCTGCTATGCTACTAGAATATTTCATTATTCAATTCCGTGGTAATACAAAATGCAAACATGAAAGTCCCCCTACCCAATTTATCTTGCACATATAAATGATTAAAAATTTTCTGGTTTTTACAGATCAAAACTATATGTATTTGGGTGTCGTAGTTGAAAGACTCTTGGGTCTTTCTCAGTACTATATTCTCAAAGCTATATTTATTTTTGAAGTTATGTAGGGAACAGCAGGAGAGTAGGAGATACTTATTTCTTCGGCTTCTCTGAAACTTAACCATTACTTTGCCTTCATAAGCTGGCGACTGTAAATCGATTAGAGACACCGCTTGATGAACTTGGTACAGAATGGCCCTACATTCAGTGCAATTCCACTTTACTGCGTTTCTTCCTAACAGCTAGAAAAGTCTAAGAAAAGAGACTAATAGTCTGGTTTCCACATCCATTAGTCACACATCACAGTCAAATCCTGTGAAAGTTGTAACATTAAACTATATGCATAGTTCCAAGCATACTAGTCTTACACATGGCTTTTCAATAGCACGACAATTTGTTCTGTTGAAGTAGGTTCTTACACAGTAAAACTCCTTTAATAGGTCTTACATAATCAGAACAGTACTAGTATAATAGCAGTTTAGTGTTATAAAATTAGCTTATAAAAATTCATTATAACTGACCCACTCCTAACACAGAGCACACTCATATCTACGTAATATCAAATATTACAGAAATTATTTCTATCATCAAGTAGTCCCACAACCTTCTAGAAATTGCGTAGCTGAAAAAGTATACAGGAGAAAACAAACCCTCTATCGATCCGCCCCCTATTCCAACACAGCGCCTCAACCAACTACACATGCTGTAACTTTATCTCTATTGACTCTTTATTTTAAGTTACAGTGTTATAAAGGCTTTAGTCGCCGAAGTGTTATCAATCGACATTTAGTATACAAATCCTGACATGGAAGTTGTCACGAATCTTCACTGTGTCGTTGCCTTCAAACAGCTCACCCTCACATCACGCCAGTTATAACGAGAAAATAACTAAATACGAAAATTCTTTAACTACTGTCCATGATACTTGCTTTCCGCACCCTCGGCAGGCCTCCTCAATTTTATAAATGGCACCTGTACTAGAAGACGCCGGCGGCCATTTGCAGCAACAACCATCAATACTCAACTAAGGTTTTATTCGGTGGTTTTGATCAAGTTAGAATTAGAATATTATTATAATGAAGTTTTAATACCACCTTACAGAGTTTATTAAATGAAATATGCCCATGAGTGGGACATAGACAGGTGATTAACTGAAATACGCATACCAAATATTCTGTGAAATGATAAGGGAATATGGTGTGGCTGGGAGTAGGGAAGCTGCTTCCAAGTTCAAAGTGAACATGGAATTCTAAATCTTCGCTAACTATCGGAGCGATAGAGCAGAGCGTGCTTACTCACCCAGGTCTTCCCAGCAACAACCCCGATACGGTCTCCCTCGTCCGGGTCCACACATCGTGGCCGCAAGGACTCAGAGATACCGCACACGGTTATTTGCCAACCTAACGAGCGCTAATGACGCGCGTGGAGCTTATGCCTCTCTGGTCCAGTGCAGTCGCGCTCTACTAGATTCGAGGTTGGCTACACTTCCACTATGCCTATAGCACACCCACAGCCGACATCTCACGCATACCTCAACATACGTTCGCATTCACACTTTGCAGACAATTACCATATCTAATATTAAAATGATCGTCTATATTTAAATAACCCTATCTTACTAATTATCATCAGGCTCTTCCCTGAGTGTCGGAGGGGCACTCAGGTTTCTTTAGTAGTGGGGTCGAGCCATGTAGCGGCTTACATGGAGCCGTTACATAACCCTCCCCTTCTGACGAAAAAGTGGGCAGCAAGTGTCCTTGCTTTTGGAAGGGCACTTTCAAGCATTTTTTTTTTAATCCTAGTGGTCGGAGTTGTGTCATTTATCTATTTGATTCTTTACTGAGTTTATTACACATCCTCCTCATCTGTTCTTTAGAACATAGTATTCAAATTCAAAACTCAGACTACAAAATTTAACATTCAAAACCCTCACACATGGTTATCTCCTTCTGAGAGCATTATGCAGCTATTAACACATAAACATATGGGCCTATTCCCCTCTTAAACATCATCATTGAAACATATACAATTTACCATTATTATTTCAATTTAACACGAATTTTACCTATCATCTAGGCCAAGCATCCGTTTTTCAAATGTAACATGAGTGAAAACTTTAAATTTTTTGACAAACATAATCAATTCTTATATACTAGACATTTAAATCTTTGTGGGCACTTAAATTATTAAAGTCCTGTTGCCAGTGTGTCTCACTTTGAAATATTTCACAAGAATTACCAAAACACATAAATTCTAGATATTGCACAATTTAAACAAATTATATAATGAATTGAATTTCATACAACATATAGATGAGTTGGTATTAAGCTTGTGGGCATTTAAATTCTTAGCGTCTTTTCGCATTTGTATCCCACTTTGAAACATTTGCGAAGCATAGAAAACATACAAAATCTATTAGTTAGACAAATTCTCAGTAAATCACATTACATCCTTAAGCAATGTCGTTCGTTCACTTCTGGATTGTCGTGTCAAAGTTTTTTCTTTATCTCTTTCCCTATTTACTTTAGTAACTACCCATAACATATGCAAAATCAGTTCTGCTGAAAGGTAAACACACGCGCTACATATTGAATGTACGTGGCACTTTCAAACACCTTGCACTTCACTATGGGATCGGGGTACTTGGAGGACCACAGTTTTGGGCTACTTGGAGGACAGGGGAGGAAGTTATTCTGCAGGTGTCAGCGACTGCAGGCTCTCCGTCGATCATGTCGGCCGCCTGCTTGCATCAGGCCGCTCCCTCACCTTTGTCAGCTCCCCAGGACCCATGTTGCCTCGCGTTGATGGCTGCCTCAGGACGTGGTGGCATGCGTTTACACGTCAGGTGGGCGTCGACCCCCGGGGCAGAGTAGCATACCCCTAGCAGTCGTCCCCGCGTGCCGCATCGTGAGCGCCCGGACCCGTCTGGCTACCTCTCGTCGATATGTGAGCATATCCGCAATTATTGCCGACAGCCACACTCCTGACGTCACCCCCTTGGTAACGTCACTCACCTCTCTCTTCCGTCTGCAGTCCCGGCAAGTCCGACTCAAGTGGTGAGTTTGACATGCCTCTTGAATCGGTACTGCGGACGTTGTAGGTGTGGTGGTGACGTTGTTGACACGCCTCCACTGGTGCCACGCCCCTGGCGCGCACCGGTTCTCCTTCCTTGATCTGCTGCACCGCGACGCCTGACCTGGATACGCCAACCTCGCCTCTTGCGGGTGCTGCAGTTTCCATCCCGGGTTTGTTTGTGACGATATCTCCCAGGCGTGGCAGCGCGTCACCTCACGGGTCGTCCATACGGACTGCCCGTTACCATCTGCTGCTGTGCGGCGCCCTCAGTGTTGGGGGCGTGTCACCTGCTGGCGCGGGCGCTCGGCATATGTAGGTCGCCGCCGCTCGCTGTTCGTCTGTTCCGTGATTGCGGCCGGCTACCTGGGTAGCCACCGCTTTGTTCCTGCATGTGGGAGGCCCGGTAATCGCCTCCGGCGCGTGTTGACACAGTCGCGGAGAACGGCCGTCACTTAGGGAATCCCAAGTGCCGAGCGCTCGCCGGACGTCTAGCCGCTAATTGCTTGCATCGGCGACCCGGTTTCCTCGGCGGCATTCTCCCCTGGTTGCTAATCTAAACTCAGGGAAGCTTGGCTATACCCATACATTTGAGACAAATTTTCCATTACAGTCCCCGACTGTTCTCAGCAATCCATAAGGTCTTCCTACATTACTCAGATTCTATTTCTCTCTCTCCTTCTCCTACTGTGCCTTATGGGCGTTATCCTTCCAATGATATTTTAACATGCCTTTTAATTTAGCCGCCTTTTCATACATGAATCATTATCCTATCAATATACAACAATTTTTTATTCCTTATTTGATCCCTCAGTGGCTTTATAATAGGGATATTTTAATCAACATTAACCTACGATATTTTCTTTACTAATGGACAAGAAATGGATGGAACTAGAATTCCATTTGTTTTAGACTATGGTCTATAGTATTCTTAAGACTAACTTATCACACTTCCACGTTCTTCAGTCATTCATTTCTCACTTTTCTCACATAAATGCAACATACACACATAGGCACTCTTTACTAGCTACATAGCAAGCATTCCTTGTGACGTCACACATTTCGCATCCACAATTTCTCATTTAGGGCAACCTTCCCCTCTAGTTTAAAGTACATGCGCTACTGTAACAGGTATAACCGAGAATTAACTACAAAACGTGCACTATTGTAACAACTACGACACATATAATTAACAACCAAAACATGCCTTACAGTAACAAAATCCTACACACACAATTACCGCTACTCCCATTACAACCGGTTTCTACGATAACTTACACCCTTTTTCCCTTGTTCACCTCATTTGAGGTTTTTGCATCGTTCCTCTTCATTCTGGTTACCGCTCCTTCCTGTAACACAACTTCTGGATACGGATTAATCTTTCTCCTTACATTTTTACCTCCTTCTGGAGTAATTTGTCCTTACTCTCCTTACTTTCATGTGCGACTTGTCTGCTCATTGATCACATGGAACATCTTATTTCTCGGAATACAATTTATCCTAATACATTTTACACACAACATATACAATATACACTAAATATGTTTTACCTATCTTCTATTGTTCCACAGTTTTTATTCAATGAGGGGTTTCACGTTTGATACGTGATGAAGCCCTCTCGATTTTCTCGTCCTCAGTTTCTGTACTTCTATTGCGTTCGGATGAGGGATACGGCACACACGGTACGGACCATTGTACAGGCTTAGGAACTTCTTGCAGATTCCCTTACCTCTGTTTGACAGTTTGTGTGACCGAACCCACACCTTCTGTCCAATGAAGAATTTTATTTTTCTCTTTTTTTTTTTTGGTACGCCTTTTGCCTCTGGCCTGCCGCACTCTTGATATTTTCCAATGCGAGATCAACGACCTCCTTGGGTCTTGGTTGTCTTTCCTTTGGCCAAGGTATGACTTCCCTGATTCGATTAGGGGGCTCCTTATTCTTTAGCGCTAACACTGGTGGCAACATCGTGGAGGCATTTGGCAATTCATTTAAGATCTCCTGAAACGCCTTTAGGTGTATGTCCCACGTGTTATGCTTCCTATAACAGTACAGCCTGCACAGCCGCCCTAATTCCTTCATTATTCTCTCGGCGGGGTTAGACGACGGGTGGAACAAGGATATAAAATTCAGCTTTATTTTCCTCAGCCTCAACATCCGCAGCCAAATGTTTAGATCGGAATTGCGGTCCGTTATCCGACATCACTCGTTTCACCGGCCCGACCTCGCGCACGAAATCGTTCGCGAATGCCGCCGCCACCGTTTTCCCCGTTGCTTTCCTCAGCGGAGTTAAGCAAACGAACTTCGACGTCAATTCCACGGCTACAAGAATGAACGCGTAGCCAGATTTCGTTTGAGTTATTGGCCTGAACAAGTCCACCACGGCGACCTCTCGCAACCTGCTTGGAATGATCGGGTACATCGGTGCAGCAAAAGATTTGGTGGGTAGTTTCGTCCTTTGGTATGGTTTACACACTCTAATTACCCGCTGTATCCTCTTCAGAATGTTATTGAAGTAACAGGCCTCTCGTAACTTCTGGAAGCACTTCCGTGCTCCGAAGTGTCCGTAACTTAGGTGTATATACCACACTAGCTTATTTATTAGCTCCTCAGGTATTACCACCAGCCATCGCGGATCTTCTATGCTCCGTTTCCGGAAGAGGATTCCGTTCTCTATTCGGTAGTACTGCCGAATAGCAGCTTGGGACCTATCCTTCCACTTCTCTTTCACCTCCTTTAGTATCGGGTCCTTCTCTTGTTCGCGCCCGACATTCTTTAGTGACATCGTCACAAAGTTTTCGAACGTGACGTTTTTCAGGTAGAGAATACTGAAATTATTCTCGCCCGGGTCACCGTCTATGCCGTGTTTTAGGCCTCTCGGAGCCCGAGACAACGCATCTGCTATCAGGTTTTTTTCTCCTGGAATGTATTTAATTGTGAAATCGAACTCCTGTAGATACAGCGCCCATCGAGCTAACCTGCCGTGGGCCAACTTTGCCGACATCAGAAATTGTAATGCCCGATGGTCGGTGAACACTTTAGTATTTCTCCCATACAGGAAGTACCGAAATTTGCTAAACGCAAAGACGACAGCGAGTCCCTCGAGTTCCGTCACCAAGTAATTTCTCTCTGCCCTCGACAGCACTCTACTCGCGAAAGATACGGGCTTCCATGTCAACATATCCTTCTCGTCTTCCCCTTGGAAGAGAACCGCGCCGAGGCCGTTTAACGAGCTATCCGTCATCAGAAAAAATTCCCTACTCAAATCTGGATGCGCGAGAATTGGTGCATTCACCAATGCTTTCTTTAACCTCACGAACTCATTCTGTGCCTGCTCGTCCCAGTACCAGATCGTGTTCTTGCCAGTAAGCGCGCAAAGACGTGGCGTGGACAGCACACTTAGGTTTACAAATTTCTTAAAGAAATTCGCGACTCCTAAGCATCCTCTTAGTTGTCGCTTGGTCGTGGGTCTTGGGAACTCCGCAATTGCCTTGATTTTGTCCGGGTCCGTTTGTATCCCGTCCACCGAAACTATATGTCCCAGGAACTTTATCTTCTGGCGCCCGAACTGTGACTTTTCCAGGTTTGCGGTTATTCCTGCTCTTTCGAAGGCGTCTAATAATCGATTTAATACATCATTATGTTCCTCCCAGGAACTTTCCGAGATTAATACGTCGTCGACGTAGACCGTAATTCTTTCACGCAGGTCTTCCGGAAGGATGCTGTTCAACCCTCGTATGAACGCCGCCGCCGAAACATTCAACCCGAACGGAAGCCGTTTGAATTCATAGCAATACCGTAGCATAAAAACGCGGTATACTGCCTACACTCTTGATGCAACACGATTTGCCAGTAACTAGCTCGCAGGTCTATGGAGGATAACACCTTCACTCCATGAAACCGTTGCAATAATTGCTCCAGGCTTTCCGGTCTGTCTGTTTCTGCCTTTATTACCGTATTTATTTGCCGAGAATCCAGCACCAACCTCACCGATCGGTCCCTTTTTGGTACTACTAGTGGTGAGTTGTATGTACTCACGGCACATTCTATAAAGTCTTGTTCTAACATCTTCGCAATCTCTTTCTTGACCTTTTCTTCATGCGCTAGTGGAATCAGGTATGGCCTGACGAAGAACCTTTTATGTTCTCGTATTTGGAATTTGTACTCGAAGTTCCTTATTGCACCCGGTGCGTCTGAGAATACTTTCTCATGGTTCCTCAGAACTTCTAATAATCATACACTGGCATCCTCTGGCATGTCTCCTACATTGCGCATGCTTTCCTCAATTATTCGCTCAAAGACCTCATCCTTTCCATGCATGGAGGACGGTAAACTCACGCCATTTACACAGTTTATGAGGATCTCTGGCTCGGGGCGAAATTCCGGGTAAGTGAGAATTCGTAGGCAGCTAGTTTCTGCTCCGTCCCATAGGACCCAATTATTGAACTTTAATTCTACGGGGTTTCCATCTCTATTCAGAGACATGATGCCTCCACCCAGGTTTACAATTGCCTGGTGAGCACTCATAAAATCCATCCAGAGAATCATTTCTGTGTTCATTAGGGGCACAATGAAGAAGTTTGCCTCGAACTCTTCGCCCTTGCATTGGAACGTAATCCTAGTCTGCCACTTGACTTCTACATTTTTCCTGTATATCGCTCCCTTCACCTTTGTACCTCGCAACAACAAAGTCGGCAAAGGTCCCGTCTCCTCGCATTTCTGGAATGCGGCCTCACTAACGATCGAAACCGGGCTTCCCGTGTCGACTATGCAGTCCAGTGAAATTCCTTTCACCGAGATCGCAATTACTGGGCTGACGGCCGAAATCCGGTTATCTGTCTGCTCCTCCAGTAATGTTTCCCTAATGTCGTCCTGACCAATGTACCTTATCTCGCGGTTATTCGTTATTGGGGGTCGGCTAAGGTTGTCTCCCTCAATTGGCACAGATCATAATGTTTGATTTCCTCCTGGTTGTGGAGCATTCCTCCGTGGATCGGCCGATCTCATCTCTACGTCGTCGGTGATATTTTCCCTTCTCTTTCTCCCTGTGGCCTGTTTGCTTCCTTCACCCCTATTTTGTGGTGAATTCGCACGATTCCCATGGTTGTTCCTACCTTTATCCCGGTTATCGTGCCTGTCATGGTGACCCTGGGCGGCCGGCTGTGGTGGCCAAGCGGTTAAAGGCGCTACAGTCTGGAACCGCGTGACCGCTATGGCCGCAGGTTCGAATCCTGCCGCGGGCATGGATGTGTGTGATGTCCATAGGTTAGTTAGGTTTAAGTAGTTCTAAGTTCTAGGGGACTGATGACCTTAGAAGTTAAGTCCCATAGTGCTCAGAGCCATTTGAACCATTTTGTCCCTGGGCTTTGTAGTAGCCATGCTTGTTACCATTTTTCCAATTCGCCTTGTATGGCTGGAAACTGGTATTCGCATTCTCCGCTACATGTGAGCTTGTACGCTTCCGGGTTTTACTGCGGCTGCGACTCACTCTCCTATTCCTTCCTATGTCCTCTCCTCCTGCGGTCTGTACCCTTTCCGGTATACGTTGTCGTATATCATACTCCAATTCTTGTAGGAGTAATTTAAACGACTCTAAATCGTCCTTACAACGCCCAGCTAATAGGATATGGCGAAGCTGCGCTGTAAGTTTCATTATACACAGCCTTATCAATTCGCCCGGACTGTAAGGGTTGTACAGGAATTTGTTATTCTGCAACATGTTTTCAAACAGTCTTGCAGGACTCGCGAAACTGGATTGACTAAGACTCGGTAGCATCGTTATCTGATGTTTCATCCGATCTTGTGCAGCTTCGGACCAATATGCCGAGAGAAATTCACGCTGAAATTCCTTCACCGTTTTACAATTTCTCGCTATGGCTCTCATCCGTACTGCGGGTTCAGCCTCAAGATGCCTGCACACGAACTAGATTTTATAGTTATCCGGCCAACTGGGCGGAAGACAGAATTGGTACTGTTCCAAGAAAGCCCGTGGGTGGATTCCGTTCACAGAATTTCTAAGGACTTCGAACTTCCGTACGGAGAGAAAGTGCTTATAATCGAAGCCTTCTACTTCCCTCCGGTATGGATCTCCGCACGGTTTTAGGTGTCGTTCCCGACACCTCCCTACATTTCTGCGTTCGCTTGCCTCCTCGTAATCATCCTTGCGCAAATGGTCCTCCCTCTCGTCACCGCGAGTGAGGAGATTTTCCACGTTGGACATGCGTTCACATATGTCATTGGTAACTATCCGTTGCCGCCTATTGACTTCGCATTGGCCTTCTTGAAATTTCCGCAATGCCTGTATCTCCTCGTTATCCCTCGAGTTCAGAATTGCAGCACTCTCGCTTCCCTCTGATATTGTAAAGTCCGCAACCTTCTCCGCGAGTTTTACTAACTCCTCCATTACTTTCTTTGTCTCCTCGCTATTTAATGTCTTAACCGTATCTATCTTTTCCTCAAGATCCACAATTGCCCTACTGTTTTCGTAAACCTTTTCTTGCATTGCTTCTACTGCTTTTACTCGCGCTATTACCTTTTTCTTTTCGGTAATGCATCGTTCCCTTAAAGTTTGGAGCCCCTTTTCTAATTTTTCTCCGCGGGTTTTCATTTCGATCCTAACTTTTTTTTGTTCCTTTTCGAGGGCGTTTAGTTTACTGCCAAACACTTCGAAATTCTCATTGACGTCCTTTCGAACCCCTTCGATTTCGGACATCATGCCCTCGAATTTCGCTTCCTGCCTTTCATTATATTCTCCCTGCCTTTTATTATTTTCTTCTAATCTGTAATTTACTCCGCTTAAGATCGTTCTCGCGTTCTTTTCCATCATTTTGACCAATTCGGTGATCCAGGTGTTACTATTTGTGTCTGCATTGGTCGGCGCATTTTGACTACTCGTTGCATTCTCTAATTAATTTGCGCTCGCGCTCGGGTACGAAGTCCCGCTATTTGGTGTGGAATTGGCCTGCTCATTTTCCAAGTTCAACATTGCCGTAGTGCCGCTGAAATCCTGGTAATTCCCGTTGCCTGCCTCGTCTCTCTCGGCAGCTACCTGATTGAGGATAACTTCCTCCTCACCCGGCCGGTTTTCCCTAGCACATGTCTCCATTCTGGACACTAGGCTTACGTTTCGGGCTAAGTGCCTAAATAACGGCTTCGCTCGCGGAAAACAGACTTCCTACTTTCGCACGAATCGCGACAAATTCTCGTAGCTTAAAGTAAGTTAATTTCACACGCAACCTAGTACATTTATTTGGTCACACGCAACCTAACACATTTATTTAGTCACACGCAGCCTAACACGTTTGAAATTCCCCCAAAATACATGGATAAATACACACAAGAAAATTGCCCCCAAAATCACACAAATCAAATCAGAAGCAACGTAGTATATTCAACGCCGTATTCTCAACTTTGGTTCTATTCACAAATAGGACTTGTGAATCCTGTGGAAATGTAATTTTGTTAGCACATCCTAGCAATCTCCCAGCATCACAAAGTATTCCTAAACTGAACGAGATCCTAGGCTAAAGGGTCGCCATTATGCATGATACTAGCTTTCCGCACCCTCGGCAGGCCTCCTCAATTTTATAAATGGCACCTGTACTATAGAAGACGCCGGCGGCCATTTGCGGCAACAAGCATCAATACTCAACTAAAGTTTTATTCGGTGGTTCTGATCAAGTTAGAATATTAATATAATGAAGTTTTAATACCACCTTACAGAGTTTATTAAATGAAATATGCCCATGAGTGGGACATAGACAGGTGATTAACTGAAATACGCATACCAAATATTCTGTGAAATGATAAGGACATATGGTGTGGCTGGGAGAAGTCACTGTAACATATTTATATAATAACACAATCGCATTTATTCAATAAACATTACCATATCAAATATTCCCTCTCACTTATCACGGAATGCTGGCGTGATAAAAGTAGTATAATATCTACGTAAACTTAGTTAAACATCCAGCTAACATGTGCTGTGAATCGACAATGACTGCCGCCTGCACATTTCTATCATCATTTAGCCACACACATACACACCAATATTCACTCTATTCATTTTATCTAACAGATGAAAGCGGAAGGTTCCCATACACCAAGTGGGACAACATGGGGAGAGAGCACGAGGTCCCCACTGTAACTTTAATTCGGGCCAGTCCCGTCTTCACGTTTAATTTACTCCGCGAGTTTTACTGGATATTATGAAGGAACAATTAAATCACACGAGTGAATTTACGTAGAAGATCCAGCTCGATCACGAAATGTGATTACGTCGAGCTGAAGCTTCTCACCAAGAAATGCACGGGGTCTGCGGACCACGCGTTACCAATCTCTCCACAATCAGTAGTCAATAAACACATTTAAATAAAATACTCGTTGCATGTATACTTCACACTCACACTGAAATGCAAATTGAGCAATTCTGAGTATTACTCGGCAGTGAGTGCCTGTTCACTCCCAAGTGCAGTGAACACAATTCCCATCAAATTACTTGGCAAAAGAAATCATCTCCCTATCTCTCCTAACCGAGATGATTCTAAGAATTACCATAGTGGCTTTCCTCAGCAGGGAAGCTGCTTCCAAGTTCAATGTGAACATGGAATTCTAAATCTTCGCTAACTATCGGAGCGATAGAGCAGAGCGTGCTTACTCACCCAGGTCTTCCCAGCAACAACCCCGATACGGTCTCCCTCGTTCGGGTCCACACATCGTGGCCGCAAGGACTCAGAGATACCGCACACGGTTATTTGCCAACCTAACGAGCGCTAATGACGCGCGTGGAGCTTATGCCTCTCTGGTCCAGTGCAGTCGCGCTCTACTAGATTCGAGGTTGGCTACACTTCCACTATGCCTATAGCACACCCACAGCCGACATCTCACGCATACCTCAACATACGTTCGCATTCACACTTTGCAGACAATTACCATATCTAATATTAAAATGATCGTCTATATTTAAATAACCCTATCTTACTAATTGTCATCATGCTCTTCCCTGAGTGTCGGAAGGGCACTCAGGTGTCTTTATTAGTGGGGTCGAGCCATGTAGCGGCTTACATGGAGCCGTTACAACAGAATGACGTTTCTCTTTACATTATTACGAGAAATCCTACTATCAATGTTCCGCTCTATGGACGGTAAATGTGATGGTCCTTAGAGACTGCTTATATATACATCGGGCGTAATATATACCACAAAACCCACAGAAGATGAGCTTCTACTCAAAATGACAAATACAATATGGCGTCTTGCTTCTAACTGGTTCTACTCAACGTGGCATGTTGCCGAAATACCGCAGAACGTATTTGGAGTTTCACGGGACAAATTGCTGCTCATCGTGAAATAAGAGGAAGTGACGTCACAAAAAACGGAAAGCCGCACTTCAAGGTTAGCTAACTCGTCCCATCTGTCGATGGCGTTACTTTATCTCGCGGACCGACTCGTCACGTGACGCGACAGCAGAGCGGCTAGTGCATAAAGCTTTAACTATAGAGTCGCGATTACTTTAGCAGGCGAAATGCTCCAACATGAGTGGCACCACGTTCCCGACAAATCACCACCTTTTTTTTTTTTTCCTTGCTATTGGACTGACTGACAGTTGATACAATTTGACGTTCGTCAGCTAATGTGAGTTATATATTCAGAAAAAAGAGAGATGGACACGGCGGTTATCAAAAATAGACGTTTTGCGCAGTAAAAAGACAGATCGTCAAGTGGATAAGTTAAAATAAAAAACAATAAATTGTTGATTAATTAAAATATAACACATGAGTAACGAATATACCCCTCAAAACATACAGGTAGTTGCATAAACTAATACGAATAGGTCGATGTGTTGACAGATTAAAATAGATACATACGTGAGTGAAGAGACGAGGGGATGTAGACTGCCAAGGATAAGAATATGATGGGAACGTAGCATTTAAAGATACTGAGTAGGAGGGGTTTTTGCGGCTGGATGCTTGTGGATGGAATGGGGGAAGAGTGGACAGGGATGCGTTTCAGCACCGAGAACTAGGAAGTGGATGGAGAGGATTGGAGGGGAAGGGAGCCCTGAAAAGGGGTAGGTGATACTGATGTTCTAAACCTTGTAGGACGGATGCCAAATCGTCCTGTCTGCCTACGTCTTTACTTAAGCTAAACGGCCGACTCGCCATGTAAAGCGACAGCAGAGCACCTAGCACATAAAGTCATAACCATAGCGCCGAGATTGCTTTAGGAGTCAAGCACCAATTTCCACTTACTTCACGCCAACATATTCTGCCCTTAAAACATGCGTTTTGATATACTATTCATCTAATGTTGACTCCATTTTCATATGTTCACATTCATTTACGCGTCTTGAACATTGGTTATTAAAGACGTTTTACGGTAGTTGTCTTAAACGATACCGTTGCAAAATTCTGTATGTACCGCATTTAGTAAAGAAACAATGTTCATGACAAAAATGCAAATATCTGAAATCGGAATGCTAGTTATGTTGAAATTTTTTCATGGAAAAATAAAAGTTTATGAAAGCAACTGTTAGCAGGTACTACGTTATAAATTACCTTCAATTACAACAACTGCAGTTTTCACAATGGCCAACAACTGTTTACTCGTTTAGTAAGAGAAGGAATAGCAAAAGAAAATATCGCAATGAGATAGGCAGTCTCAGTCGAAAAGAATTAGAACTTTGCAGTTTTTTGCCATAAGCATCATTCAGGCGTTACGGAAATCCACAGGAAACGAAATTCCACTGAGCAAACCTCTCATCTCTCTCCGACATGAGCTGCAAGCGCGACGCGAGCTGCACGCCGGCAGTAATATCCGAAAAGTCGTCCCCGGCGAACTACATTGCGGAAGCTTCAGTCTCTCTCTCTCTCTATCTCTCTCTCTCTCTCCAACGAACCACTTTCACGGGTTGGAGTGTAAAAATACGCGGACTAGATCGGGCACGCGGGGTGCTGGTTGCCCACCCGTGCATTAGACGATAGCGCTTTCTCTTCCACGTGCACCATGTTGACGTTAACGCAAATAGAGCTTTTGAAAATTTTTGACCCGGCTCGCGTGTACCCGTGAGCAACACTATCTCTGACCTATTACAACACGTTTCAAAAGCAAGCGTACGAAAGTAGATACAATATTCAAAGACACACAAGAGCCCAACAATTTTTTTATGCTTGTTGTAGGGAAAGTATAAATCATTCGTATCGTAGTGACAGGATCCTTCGGGTAACAACACATTTTTCGTTGTCCATTGTTTCTCCAGTGACTACATTTATTCCTTGAAGCTAAGTTAGCAAATTACGACAACCCTTTCACTCTCCACGAATAATTTATTTATCCGTAAGACCAGGTGGAGCTGAAAACGTGGAACCGGTGAGCGTTACAGGCTTGTATGTTTCATGGAACTGCATTTTTCTTATACGAAAGCAGCGTTCAGATAAAAGCTGACTTGCTTCTGTTTCAGCACAGACCTTTCCCAACAATTTTTTTCATGTGGTATTCGCAAGTTATTTTCCTTCGCTCATCATATCTGAAAAGCAAAACGCCTTTAGCATCTCACTAAAATTTGCCCACAATAGCGTCCAGAAACCTTTGTATGCAGGGACGTCTCTTCCCGCCCAATGACTTGGATTTGGGCTAATAGATCAGATCCCGTCCACAGTAACAATAATAGATCAGATCCCGTCCACAGTAACAACCTGCCGCAATGATTTTATTGGTTCCATTCACGGAAATCCAAACATTTCACAAAAATTATTTTCGGCATATTATTGTAGACAGCACTCAACGTTTGCAGCGTCCTACTCCCACAGAGCTCTCCCAAAGTTGATTCTTTACGTCGAATATTTCTACAGTCTTCCTTACCATGCCATATGGCGCACTTTCTGTATATTGTCATATGTGTAAAGTTGAAACGTCCCGTTAGAAAAATTAATGAATTACTGTGCTGATAAACCTCTTACATTATTAGATTTCAAGCAGCTCAGCAGAACTAAACGTACTCAGACATTTCGCTCTTTCCCTAATCAGATCAACACTAAACTGACACACAATATTTTTAGCGCAACGCAGTCTGACTTTTAATAATCCCTAAAAAAGAATGGCCCTGACTAACAATAACGTATACCTTTCACAAATCACGTAGCTCACAAAAATCTTCGTTACTCAAACTACTGCAATACAGCGAGCGCCACTACTGCCAGCTAAATAGAAGATTCTAACTACTGAAGTCACTAACTACTGATAGGCATAGTTAGCAAATGAAAGATTTTGATAGAGAGCAAACAATGTATTTACCTTAATAGTGTTCAGAAGTCATAATATATATATCAGTTCATGACATACATTCTTACAAATGTACTGTTTCTGATGGACACACGTCCAGATCATCCGCTCTCAAAAATCCGCCATCTCACTTCCCCACACCCACCAATGCTGGCGGCTCACCTCCAACTGCGCAACGCTACGTGCTGTTAACAGCCAACTGCCCAACACTACAATGGCGAATATTCCAACAATAATGCCAACCAGCCACAGACTGCACACAGCACAGACAGTGATTTTCATACAGAGCGTTACGTGGCGTTACCAATATAAGAACCTAAACAGCCTACTTACAAAATGTTGAATCAAACGCTTCAGTTAAATTCAGGACTTTGAATATCTCCTCAATCTCATTAATTTTAAGCATCTGTAACACCACCTCACGTAAGCTTACATTAATTTCTCTCCTGGTTTTTCCTGATGTCCTTGATTCACTTAAACTCGGAATGTTCTAAGCAGTTTCTGTCCCAAATTAAAGCTGTGGTTTGACATTAATATCATTAATGTTCTCTTAGCCTGACTTATTCTGCTGTTTACATCCTCCTTACTTAGCCCGTCATGTTATTTTTCCTCCAAGGTAACAGAACCTCTTCATGTAATACGTAGACCCCAGTTTTACTGCTGCTTCCTAGATATTTTTTTCTTTTGGTCAGTCGTTCAGCTCAATATGTGTCTCCAACGATCCCATTGAGGCAAATTTTGAAGATCAGTTATCGGGATCTCGTTTCAAATGATGAAGTGCTGAGCAGTGCTGGTAGACCTCTTTAATTCATATAATCTTATGCAAACCGTATTCTTTCCTACGAGAGTGCAAGGGAACAGTAGAACAACCATAGACAACATTTTTGTTCATTCCTCATTACTAGAAGGGCATTCTGTTAGAAAAAAGGTGAATGGCCTTTCAGATCATGATGCGCAAATTTTAACTTTAAAAGATTTTTATGCTGCAACTCGTGTTAAATATAGTCATCAGCTGTTCAGGAAAGCTGATCCGGTTGCTGTAGAGACCTTTGTAAACCTTATAAAGGAACAAGAGTGGCAAGATGTTTATAGCGCTGAGACAGTAAACGATAAATATAATGCTTTTCTAAAGACCTTTCTCATGCTCTTTGAAAGTTGCTTTCCGTTACAACGTTTAAAACAGGGTACTAGCACAAACAGGCAGCCTGGGTGGCTGACTAGAGGGATAAGAATATCTTGTAGAACAAAGTGGCAATTATATCAAAACGTTAGAAACAGTCAAAATCTAAATGCAGCAGCCCATTACAAACAGTATTGTAAGGTGCTTAAAAATGTTATTAGGAAGGTAAAAAGTATGTGGTATGCAGATAGAATAGCTAAGTCTCAGGATAAAATTAAAACCATATGGTCAGTCGTAAAGGAAGTTGCTGGTCTGCAGAGACAGGTCGAGGATATAGAATCAGTGCGTAGTGGGAATGTCCGTGTTACTGATAAGTCGCATATATGTACAGTATTTAATAATCACTTTCTGAATATAGCAGGTGAACTAAATAGAAACCTAATTCCAACAGGGAATCATATAGCGCTCTTAGAAAAAAGTGTTCCGAGACTGTTACCTGAAATGCTCCTCCATGATACTGACAAGAGGGAGATTGAGTTAATAATTAAATCACTAAAGACCAAGAACTCTCATGGATATGACGGGGTATCTAGCAGAATACTGAAGTATTGTTCTATGTATGTTAGCCCAGTACTTAGCCATATCTGTAACTTTTCCTTTAGGAGTGGTCGGTTTCCTGATCGATTAAAATACTCGGTAGTGAAGCCACTTTATAAAAAGGGAGACATTGATAATGTTGACAATTTTAGACCTATTTCTATGCCATCGGTGTTTGCTAAAGTTATCGAGAAGGTTGTATATACAAGGTTACTGGAGCATTTAAATTCACATAATTTGCTGTCAAATGTTCAGTTTGGTTTTAGAAATGGTTTAACAACTGAAAATGCTATATTCTCTTTTCTCTGTGAGGTTTTCGACGGATTAAATAAAAGGTTGCGAACGCTAGGTGTTTTCTTTGATTTAACGAAGGCTTTTGACTGTGTTGACCACAAAATATTACTGCAGAAGTGGGACCATTATGGAGTAAGGGGAGTAGCTTACAATTGGTTCGCCTCTTACTTTAAGAACAGAAAGCAGAGGGTAATTATCCGCAATATTGAGAGTGGTAGTGATGTTCAGTCCCAATGGGGCACTGTTAAGTGGGGCGTTCCCCAAGGGTCGGTGCTGGGGCCACTGCTGTTTCTTATTTATATAAATGATATGCCTTCTAGTATTACAGGTGATTCAAAAATATTTCTGTTTGCTGATGACACCAGCTTGATAGTGAAGGATCTTGTGTGTAATATTGAAACAGTAACAAATAATTTAGTTCATGAAATAAGTTCGTGGCTTGTGGAAAATAATTTGATGCTAAATCACAGTAAGACTCAGTTTTTACAGTTTCTAACTCACAATTCAACAAGAACTGACATTTTAATCAGACAGAATGGGCATGTTATAAGCGAGACGGAACAGTTCAAGTTCCTAGGCGTACGGATAGATAGTAAGCTGTTGTGGAAAGCCCATGTTCAGGATCTTGTTCAGAAACTAAATGCTGCTTTATTTACCATTAGAACAGTATCTGAAATAAGTGACACTTCAACACGAAAAGTAGTCTACTTCGCATATTTTCATACGCTTATGTCGTATGGTATTATTTTTTGGGGTAATTCTTCTGATTCAAAAAGGGTATTTTTGGCTCAAAAACGGGCTGTTCGAGCTATATGTGGTGTAAGTTCGAGAACCTCTTGTCGACCCCTATTCAAAAATCTGGGAATTCTGACATTGCCCTCACAGTATATATTTTCTTTAATGTCGTTTGTTGTTAGCAATATTAGCCTATTCCCAAGAGTTAGCAGCTTTCACTCAGTTAATACTAGGCATAAATCAAATCTGCATGTAGAATGCAGTTCCTTGACTCTTGTGCAGAAAGGAGTGCAGTATTCTGCTGCATCCATTTTCAATAAGCTACCACAAGAACTCAAAAATCTTAGCAGTAGCCCAAACTCTTTTAAGTCTAAACTGAAGAGTTTCCTCATGGCTCACTCCTTCTATTCTGTCGAGGAGCTCCTGGAAGAGCTAAAAAATTAAGCAAATTCCAGTGTTACATTGTTGATTGTCTTCATTTAAACTTATGACTTGTCACCTGAATATGTTTTTTTTTCTATATTTCATTTTATCTGTTTCTAATATCGTGTTATAATTTCATGTATTGACTCGTTCCATGACCATGGAGATTTCTCCTTAATTTGGTCCCACGGAACAATAAATAAATAAATAAATAAAAAATAAAATAAAGAAATGGCTCCCAAGAAGTCACACAATGTATTGTTGTTCGAAGTATCGTAGCCGAACGAAGAGTGGAAAATAGACACATGGGTATGTGATTTACCAACATGAGGTCTAGTTGTGGAAAGAAAGGATTAATTATTTATAATTAACACGCATAATTACAGGGAAAATTTTCGTACTTTTCGTAGCTAAACGAAGATGCTTAATAGTCAAATAGGGTATAAAACTGACCAGCGGTAGATCTAGTATTGGAAATTCAAATGGCTCTAAGCACTATGGGACTTAACATCAGAGGTTTTCAATCCCCTAGAGTTAGAACTACTTAAACCTAACTAACCTAAGGACATCACACACATCCATGGCCGAGGCAGGATTCGAACCTGCGACTGTAGCAGCAGCGCGGTTAAGGACTGAAGCGCCTAAAACCGCTCGGCCACAGCAGAAATATATGTGATTGCTTCAAAGTAATCAGGGTAGTTAACAAAAACTTAAATTGTGATTCTAAGGAAAAATTAAATATTTCATCAGCAGCTACTGCTGGCGATGTAAATGAAATATCGAAACCTCTTTTCAAAACCTAGCTATTTTTCGCATAGGATTTTACATTGGGGTGTCGTTTAATTGTCAGAATTTAAAAATAGTCTAAATTTTGTGAAACCATGCGTGTCAAATTAGCGTATATTGTTTTTGACCTGGAATAAGTGGTAGGTCCCCAGGAAATTAGTTTAGCTCGTAAAGGCGTCAATTTCGGAAAGTGATTTCTGTATGGAGCCAAAGAGTAGAAAATTATCTTACATGGCCAACAGTAGGTACTCAACCAAGAAGTATGACTGCGGGTCGTGATCACCGCTGCCTCTTGTGTATGGCCGCAGCGTACCGTGCAGCTTCGTACACGATGATGACTTGACTCTGAATCACTACCTACTTCTACTGTTCGACTACAATGTGCGACATAGAAAAGAGTCTGGTTCTGTCTCGATAACTGGGAAATTTTGCCTTGTATCTTTCAGTTGCGTAAGACATGTGAAGGTAATTAATTTGGAAAAAACGTAGTTTACACAATTTCCCTCTTGTAGTGTTCCATCTACGGAGGAGGTCTTTATATGTGCTCAGATATCTCATTTTTCCATTTCCACGTGGTGCTAGTCAGTATTTTGTACCTTTATTTTGTCTGGTTTCTTCCTTTTACGAAATAAGTTGCAGCTAGCTCCGATTACCAACTTTGGGACTATACAATCCTTCATAATTGGACTCTTAAGAAAAGCTATCTCTCCTACAGACAAGTAAACTCCAGCCGAGTTAATAAATGTACGTATTTCATTAAGGCTGCTTTAAAACAAATTGTTGGTTCATCACCGAGAGACGTTGAAGACATACATATCAGAATGGGAGGAAACGAAATCACTACTACCGCTAAAAAATATCGCCAGAGTTTATCAGAGCATAAGCTGAAGATGCAATTCAACAATCATGCACTTCAGCTTCGCATTATACATGCTATTCGGATTCTGGAACAGCTCTGCAGAAAGGAGTTAGATGAACAAGTCAAAAATTATATATTTACGAAACAATGTTGTGGAGCAGAAGTAGAAGAAAAGGATGATTATGACGAAATATTACGATGCAGAAGAGAATGATTACATTCATGACTGCAAGATATTGCAGAACAAATCGGTAGCAGATATCGACCTCAATGAATTCTAGAGCGATTAATATTCTTGCTAACATCGATAGAGGGGAGAAATTCACACGATATTTAAATACTGTTAAAAAGGAACTTGCATAACCATCGACAATGATCAGATGTTGAAGGAAAAATAAAGAGGAATTGAAACGAAAGGTGTCATGTATAATTTTGGATTCTGAATTTTTGGTAATTGAATCGATTGTGAGCGAGTAGTGATGTTGTAAGCTGTATCGCAGAGGTTAAGTGAGTATCTTTGAGCAGCGGGAGGGCGCATTGGCGCAGGTAATGTTTAGCCTTGGTAGAGAGAGCTGCAGTTCAGCTGTGTTAGAGTTAAGCAAGTGAGGAAGGTATGGCAATATTATGATTCAAATTTAATGTCTCAATTTATCATTTTGTTCAATCGACATGATTATGAAACTGATTTGTGAAGGAAGAAAACTAATGGGATGTCAGGTAAGTACAATTATGATGTTACCTTTTTTCCATTATTGCTGCGCTATTGAACTAACTTGGTTATTGCACTGAAAGTTGTTAGATTTGCGATTTGAGAAATAGGAAATTGTATTGTTTGGATGTTGAGAGGTTCGTTAAATTTAAAATATCTTGAGCACGTTTTCTCAGAAGACAAAAAAAGTGTTGTCATTTATGCGCATAATTCATGTTCTTACCAACCTTTCTCTTATCATTCGTTTTAATGGCTCATCCACCCAAGTATTTTCGATAAACTGTTGGATTTGCAATTAACTGAGAACTCATTGCACCTCTCGAGTGTCTGTGCCGATACAGTAATTTGCAGGTTCTGATGTAAGGAAATATTATTATTACTAAGCATCAGATTGAGAAGGGGAAGCAACATAATTGCGTGGCTCCGCGTACCATTGTGGATCAGTGAGGCTTTGTGCGAGCGATGTGCGATCTGAGAAGTGAAGTTTTCTAAGTAATTCTCGGACGTCGCTCGGACTAAAAATGTACCTAAGGGCCATTTTATAACTAAGTTTGAAGAATATTACTACAGGGGAATAGAAGTAGTATGTTAACGTCGGCCTCGAATGTTCTGTCCACACAATCACACGTCGGACACGGCTGGCACTGTGAAGAAAACTTGACAAATAGAAAGTAAATGATTAAGGCTGTCCAACAACCAAAGCAAACACAAATTTATAGTAATTGACGCTATAATTACGAGCTTGGATTTATCACACATATAACATGTTAACACCTACGTCAAAAACAATGACAGAGCCTGTGTGGTTTGAAAAGTTTAGAAAACACCTAGAAATGTTCATTTATTAACCACTCTGCGTTTTTCACACATACTTGTCTCTCATGTAACAAAATAACGGTATACCTGTGTAGATTTAAACAAATTACAAATCTTATAATATCGCATATGTAATGGTGCGTCCTGATTATATAGGAGATAAAAAGAGAGCGATATTGTCTGGCAGTGGACGATGGGTTGCACGTTTGTTTATTTATTTTTTGTTGGTTAAATATTTTAATGTCTTTAGAGTCTGTTTTTAATATCGATGTTTTTACATTAGCGCTGAAGTAGTCTATAGTTTCTAGGCTTATCAGTGGCGCTGGGTTGATTCCTCCTTGTAAGTCGTCAAAATACATCATTACAATGCGTAGTTAAATATTATACATTGGGAAATAAATGGCTCTTGGCCTCTTTCATTACTCAGATCAGTGTTTTATGTGACGAGATGTGGCACTGTGAAAATACAACATCTCATCGCCTCTCGTGTAGCGAACGAGAACTCCTACTGGATTCTCGTGATCCACACGTAGTTCCAGTGATGTTGCAGTTGCACATAGTTCGTGCATTCATGTTAATTGTCTAAATCCTACTCTTAAATTAATTAACATAACATATACATCCTAATAGCAATAATATTTATCAAATAAGTGCATAGAAGTGTTTATGCGTAGAACTTGAAGTCCATTGTTTTCGCATTATTATGCTTCAATTCATTGTGGTCGGTGCCGCGGTCATTTATGTTCGTCTGTTAATGGACAGGCAGTGACCTCCAATCCTAGAAAAATAATTGTACAACACATTGATCTAGCTTTCATATTATCAAATTTAATAAATTCAGTCCTGCTGAAAAGAAAGAAACTTATAATCGAACATGGAAATCAAAGGTAGATTGCTTATACACTAATCACTGTCTGTACATTTGTGCGATGTTTTAGTTAGTTCAGGGGTTTTGTCTCTTTTGTAGAGATTTTTTATGTGCGAATTGCTCGGCATTTGCTTATCGCATAAATTCACACTAATAAACTTTCATGTAGCACACAACCACAAAACACTTTGAAGTTCTTCGCTGTGGGTTACCGATGGTAGTTTGTGGTCTTGTCTCACCGCATCTTGACATGGGTTGGTGGGCAAGACAAAGACATTGCAAAGCTGGCGTCTCATTATGTTAAATGTTCGTCCATGTAGATAAATGTCCATGACGCGTGTTCGTCTTGGTGCATTTTTTTATCATGAGACAATAAAGAAAGCTCTGATTGTTGCCAGCATCATATTTATATTACCAGGGAAGCAGGTTGCTAGCCTTACTTCCCCGGGTCCCATTGAGTTTTACCCCTAACGGTTGAGGGACTAACCAGTGGATTTTGTAGTCTTTGCCGCCTGAGCACAAAGGTGCCCACGACTCGGAATATCTCCGAGATGCCCAGCCTTATTCCAGAGTAACTGGTATCTGACTGTCAGGACCACTTACCTGGCCACTCATACGTTACGGATATGAAAGTAGCTATAATGATTGCAGGTACTAGTAGATGGGAACAATGGCAGGAGGGTGTGCACAATGAGGAAATCATAGAAAAACTGGGAATGAACTCTATAGATGTAGCAGTCACGGCGAACAGGCTTAGATGGTGGGGTCATGTTACACGCATGGGAGAAACAAGGTTATCCAAGAGACTCATGGGATCAGCAGTAGAGGGTAGGAGGAGTCGGGGTAGACCAAGGAGAAGGTACCTAGATTCGGTTAAGAATGATTTTGAAGTAATAGACTTAACATCAGAAGAGGTACCAATGTTAGCACTGAGTAGGCCATCATGGAGGAATTTTATAAGGGGACTATGCTTCAGACTGAACGCTGAAAGGCATAATCAGTCTTAAATGATGATGATGTTGATGATGATGACAATAAAGAAAACATGAGTTAGGTTCTGGTTAACACTAAGCTTATATCACTAATATAGAAGGGATGAGGATGTGAACATCAGATTTACAAAGTTAGCTTCAGTACTCGCTCACTTCATTTATACATTGTTCAGTAATATCTTATTTTCGCTCCGTAATGACTAAACCACTGTTTGTGTTTAGTGTACACTCGATACTTGACGTAAGTCCTTAGTTTGCATGCATTTCTTTTTATACAGGTCTCTATATTTGGGGAAATGTCCTTGTACATATTCTGAATTGCCGTTGGGCACGCGGCTGTTAAAGTCAATGAGCTACCATTGTCAGAGGCGATACATTCCACTGTTGCCGTAACTTGCCTAGACGTTCGCTCGCAGTACTCTCTTGTCGATTCACATGATCAGTGCACAGCTCCATATTTTGTTCGTTTCAATTTACGAAGAAAAATTCCCAATGTATGCTTAGTCACTAGTACGTACAGTTTATAGACTAGTCAGTTCTCTTGGTGTCGGTATTGTCATTCGGTTTCGCATTCAGAGTAATTTTAATTTTGAATTCTGTCTTAAAGATACTCTTCAAAATTAATGGGGTTTCTACATATTTCTGTTACTTTCTTGTTTATGATTTCTAAACCATTTACTTTCATTGATTGTGCATTGGAGAGAATTGTGTGCCAAACAGATAAATTGCCTACTCGCAACAGCGACAACGTGACTTTATCCAACTGGAACTGTAACGGCAATCGTATTTTCAATTTCATGTGTTCCTGTCGATAAAAGTAATAAAGAAGACAAATGACCGATAAATGACTATTCGCGTGCGGTGAAATCCTATCACAAAATAAGCGATTGCGGAACGAAGTTTATTGAAAGGGTTAAAAGATATTGGGAAGATACGCGAAGTCGCAAAGTGTTAGAATCCTTTGCATGTAGTGTGTGTTCGCATTCCGTTTACATGTCCTCCATTCAACTACTGATGATCACTTAGGATGGGAACAGGATAGGTAGGAATTCATGGATATGTACATACACACATAGTGAGAAGAGAATGTTAAAGTTCCTTGAAATCTTGAAGACAAAATAAATTCGGTGACACTTCTGTCACATCAAAAATATCAAAGAAATCAAATTACTTCTAAATTTACCTCCTATACGATTCTCTATCTATTTAAATTTTCTTTACAATGCCTGTAACAGGTTGGCCTCCTCGTGGGTGGTGGTATTTACATTTGGCTTCTAATAGTAGAACAGTACAAATTTAAATTCGTAGACTCATCTATCACTTCTTTGTATTGGTTGCACACTTCTTGATAAATCGCAAAAGATTTTGGTCCTCTTTCTTGTAACGCTTCAGTATTCTAGTAGCTTGATCATATCTTTAATGTGGAAACGTTCATTTTGAATAGGCGTGGTCGCATTATCCCGTCTTCTTGCGCTGTGTAGTATCCGCTTCACGTGGCGATGCGTAAATATTTAAGCTGGGCGTGTCCAGGGACAAATGACTGATAAAGTTCGTGCGTGTTTGCCGTCAGGGTCACGGCGTACGTTGTCTTGATTTTTATTTTTACCGTTCAGTCCACGGGGATCATTATGTCACTTGCCGTTGGAGTTCCTTTTATCATCTGCGCGTCTATATCTGTCGTTACATTCGGTGGTTACGAATAATTGTGCTCTCTCCATCGTATCGCGCCGTCTGTTCCTCGGATAAAATTATCTTCGTCTCACATTTAAAAAATTCATCATGTAGAATGTCGGAAGTCGGCTCACCGGCTACGTCCTTCCTTTGTATTCAAATAAAACCTCAATATAAATCACTATCCATTGCCATCAGTCGCCTGAAGAGTTCTTCTTCTTAATAACTAACCTAAAAATAATCCGATAATTTCTCCTGTAGATCTGGTCGGCGACGTTCTTTAGTAATTTTCTTCTTTTCTTTCCACTTTTCTGTGCGGCAGATTCATTCTTCTCGATGTCATTGAGCGGTCTTTTTGTAGGTGTGGTCGGCAAAATCTTCCTCAATAGGTATTGTTATTTCCTCGGCTCAAAGCCTACTTCTTAATGTCCTGATGATGGTACAGACCCTTTATTCTTCCAGACACGGGATCGGCTATCAGATAGTAAGCAACGTGTGGTTTGCGCAAAATTATGTACGGACCCTCGTACAAGTGTCTCCACTTTTTATTAAGACGGTTGTAACCTCCCCACAGAAAAATAATAATGAAAATGGACCAAGCGTAAACTCCCCACATAAATAATAGTTAAATTAATTTGTTAATATTGTAACCTCTGAACAAAATTAGTTCCCATTTATAGTCTCCGTGCAGAAATGCATTCACATTTAATGTAACCAAAAAATTCTATTCCTAAACACCGAAATAATAAGAAAATTCAATAACCTGGTAAATTTTATGACGACAGCAGCGCTGCGTCTCGGCCCTGTATTCTGAATAAAAAAGGAAAAATTCTTACCTCAATAAAAACTGCAAATATATCTGCCCTTATGTAGAAATTTTTCGACACAACTTCGTGCAATGCTGGCTTATATTTTTTTCTGATTCTTGGAAGGAATGATCATGCATTGGAAATATTCTTTAAATTGAAATGAATGCTATTCTTTAAAAAAGTTATTTTATATTAGAAAAATTATTATTGGGGCATTCTTTTGAAAGAAATTAAATGACAATTAATATACATTACTAGATATGCGCAAGGCTGCTTCTTTACCTTCTACAACAATACTCATCCTCCAGAGTACTGACCAGAGTCCGGAGCAGAGCAGACAGCCGACACGCGCCGACTACCGCCGAGTCACACAGACTACTCAAGACTACTGCTTACTAGCACGGACAGAAGACTAAAGCCAACTGACGACTAAAGTCGACAGACGCCGACTCGCGACAAGCAACAACTAACTACCTACTACTCTCTGGTCAGAGACTCTGCCATGCCTCGCCCATCGCCGGCAACGCATACGTCTTACATAATCCTCCACTGGGGGGGCAAAAATTTGGCAGCGATGTGAGTCAATTGGACTTGCCATGAGCAACAAATATTTCTTAATTAACTAACTTTGCAATCACAGAATATTTACATATATATAAGTGCACAACATGAAATAAAATATAGTGCACATGCACTGAGTACGGAACATATCAAACAATGACGAAATGTACACACAATGAGTACAAATCATATTAACAAATGACAGAAGTGCGCATGCACTGTAGTACTGAACATATCAGGAAATCACAAATGTATAGGCAATGAGTACAAATCATATTGAAAAATGACAAAAGTGCACATGCACTGTAGTTCAGAACATGTCAGCAAATCACAAAATGTATACGGAATGAGTAGAAATCATATTAACAAATGACATAAAGTGCACACGCACTGTAAAACTCTTTAGCATTTTTACAACAAATAAACATATCAATGAGTGAAATAAAGTGCACACGCACTGTAGAAGTCTTTAGCATTTTTACATAACATATCATGGAGTGAAATAAAGTGCACACGCACTGTATAAGTCTTTAGCATTTTTACATAACATATCATGGAGTGAAATAAAGTGCACACGCACTGTATAAGTCTTTAGCATATTTAGGACAACTGATCTTGTTAACAAATGAAATGTCTTTATCATTTTACAAGAATTTAAACGCATTGTATAAGTGTTTATCATTTTACAAGAACTAGGAAAGGAATGGGAAGGATTGCATCATGGTTGTAGCACATTAGGTTGCACGCTGCTGCACTGAAAGTCCATACCTTTCTACAGAAGCACAACACCAAGTGAGACAATCTGAAGTTCTTTTCCTTGAAGAATTAATCAGTGTAGCCAAGACACTGAAATGTCGTAATAATATTCCATGTTATCATTTTGGTAGTACATTAGGTACACCAAACAGTGGGACCATAATAACATCTCCATCGCTCAAGGTGGTGGACAGCATGTCGTGTCAACACCACGTTCTTGTAAAGTACACCAACGTAGAATTAGTGCAAAAATCAAATATAGTGCTCCATGATCATGAGGATAGACAGGACAAACGGATATTGCAGTAATTTCTGGTAATTAGGTCAGAAGGTGAAGGACATTAAGCCACATACTAGTCTTCATTAAGAATTACACTAGTCTAACAACCGATTTGAGTAATTGTTGGCACTCATCGCCCAGTTACTGAATATTTCTGTACCATGTATGAAGTATTACAGAATAATGTTCATAAATAATATGTTTACAGAGAACATTGGCACTCATTGGCCAGTTACAAACCATTAGAAGTCATCATTCAAAACAGGAGCAACTGAATGGCATAGTATTAACATAATTCACTTAGTTATAGTAAGCATTTGCACTCATTGGCCAGTTACAAAACATATAGCAAGTATTGAATAGTACAAAACATTTTTCATCATTCAAGTGACATGCGACATATTTAAAATAATTATTGGCACTTTTTGGCGAGTTACAAACCATCAGAAGTCATCATTCAAAACAGGAGCTAATGATTGGCATAGTATTAACATAATTCACTTAGTTATAGTAATCATTGGCACTCATTGGACAGTTACAAAACATACAGCAAGTATTGAATAGTACAAAACATTTTTCATCACTCAAGTGACATGCGACATATTTAAATAATTATTGGCACTCATTGGCCAGTTACAAAGTATTCTTATATTTTTATAAAACCTTATTCAGTATTATTCAGAAGTTATCATTCAAAATGAGAGTCAATTATTGGCATAGCATTTATAGAGTATAACAAAATATTATTTACAGAAATTATGGGCATAGTATTTATGCATTATTACAAAGCATCATTCAGTATTACTCAGAATTGATCACTCTAGTGACATAGGACATATTGAAAATGTAACACACTGTAACTATTATTCAAGGTCTGTGACTTGAAAACATTATTCAGTATCACTCAGAATTCATCATTCAAATGACATATTACTCAGAACTGATCATTCCAGTGACATAGAACGTATTGAAAATGTAACATACTGTAACTATTATTCAAAGTCTGTGACTAGAAACATTACTCAGATTTACTCAGAACTCTCTCTTTTTTTTGTGCTAGCAATGCATTGCGTTGAGATCGATATTTAATTACTGGGGCATAACAATATTTGATTTTGAGTTATTGCTGCAAATGAAGATGTGTAACGTCATTCGTCATGAGTCAGCTGTAGCAAGGTTATGAAACAAGAAGAGTATATGTGATCACATTTATGAATGACACAGGTTTAATGAACAACTGCTTATAGCACATTAATTTCATGAATAATTTCTCCTGCACAAAATACAAAATGGATTATTAAACTGAAAGAAGAAACGCATATTATGCTGAAAAGTAGTGAACTTCGAATTAACAGGTAGTGAAATGTGTATAAAATATATATGTTCTCTAGCTGTCCTTTCCAAAACCTTCAGTCATCATACCACGCGACATAAGACATACTGTCAAAACGAACTGCAACAAATACTTAAATAACTACATAACATAAATACATAAACTTCAACATTATCCTCATCTACAAAGAAAAAACTTCATCTTCCATAACGTCATAACTCCTTTATTATCATCACCTGTAAAGAAAAACTTCATTATCCATAGTAGCATACTTTTCATCACTACTCATCATCATTCATTATCATCTGCAAATAAGTCACCTCATTATTCATTATACAACTATTCCTTATTTCTAGCGTATTTAATCACTAAAACTAAAATGTGTAGTTCTGTCTGGCAGCCTGCATCAGTCGCCTCGTATTCTGAAAGAAAAAATTAGTTAAGACTGCTATTCTACGATGTGTATAGTATATTCACGTTAATGCTTGTTAATTCTGATCCATGTACTCTTCGTCACGAGGTATTGCATCTTGTTTCGGTCATTCCGAAGGTGAAATTTCCATTTCTGTTTAATTTATTTCTTTACACGTTATTTCTTTCTGAAAATGAAGAACAATGATTAATGTCATGCATTTAAATCGTATACCCACTAAATAAAAACTGGTTTATAGTAACATAATTGAGCATACAGCATAGCATGACAGAAAACGTAATATGTCATAAACATAGTGTGCAGGTGCAAAAATTTGCTCAGAGTATCACAATATAACAGCAAAAAAAAAAGGAAAATGTAAAATAGCCACGATGTTGAGATATCATAAGGCAAAAATGTCAAAGTCAACTGGTGTTTGTTATATCTTAAATATTTGATAGTGCATACAAACAAAACAGAAAAACAATCATTCATACATGAAAAATGAAAAATATGCACGGACTGATATATAGCGACAAGAAATGTGACTTTCTTTGTTTTCAGTTTGTATGTTGTGTAGTTAATAGAGGTGAGAATTGAAGACTTTAATGGAGAGAGAATTTAATAAAATTAATATGTCACTAGATAAAATTGCATAATTATTCACAAGATACGTAAGTTTATCTGGTAAAATGTAAACGGTCTGATGTGTAACGACAAGAAGAGCGACCTGCTAACCTTACCTTGCCGGGCACTTCCCAAGAAAAAATACGATAATCATCAGTAAGTAGTCACATAAATATAATTGCATAAGTGGTCATAAAATGTGTAAGTTCATCTGGAAAAATATGCACGGTCTGATGTGTAACGACAAGAAGAGCGACCTGCTAACCTTACCTTGCCGGGCACTTCCCAAGAAAAAATACGATAATCATCAGTAAGTAGTCACATAAATATAATTGCATAAGTGGTCATAAAATGTGTAAGTTCATCTGGAAAATATGCACGGTCTAATGTATAACGACAAGAAGAGCGACCTGCTAACCTTACCTTGCCGGGCACTTGCCAAGAAAAATACGATAATCATCAGTAAGTGTTAATGTGAATATAATTGCATAAGTGGTCATAAAAAAATTAGGAAATGGCATTACAGTGTGATAAATCATAAAGTATGTTCATTCAATAAAGGGTTTGATGTTGGAGACATGGTGATTACCCTTGCTTTTTCTGGTTTTCAAAGTTTAGGGCGTGTACTACATTGGGGTGAGGAATGCTGCGAATTCGATAAGGACCTGCGTATAGAAGCTCAAATTTACTGCATGTACTCTTTCCTCTGTTGGATAAATAGTGTGTACGTACTAATATCTTCTGTCCAATGTGAAAGTCACGGCGTGTACAAACCTGGTTTTGCTGTCTTCTCCGGCGCTCTGCGGCACGTTTGATGTTGTTCAGCACAATGTCAATTATTTCATGGTGTCCTATTCGACGAAATGTAGGAAAGGTTACTAATTCTTTAATTTTGTTAGGTGGTTCAACATTTTTCAGTATAACAGAAGGAGATAGCGTAGTAGATTCATTTGGAATGGAATTAATTGCATCCTGGAATGAGAGTATGTGTGTGTCCCAATCAGTATGTGTTTTATGGCAGTACATTCTACACAGTTTACCAATTTCTTTCATTAATCGTTCACAAGGGTTCGATGAAGCATGGTACCTGGATATATAGATCGGAGAAATGTTTCTAGCTCGTAACATATGTGTCCATATAGCAGATCGAAACTGTGATCCATTGTCGGAAATTACTTTCAACACATGCCCTATATGAAATAGAAAATGTTTTAGAAATGCTTTCGAAACAGTTTTAGCAGTAGCTTTGCGTCACGGATTGAAGGTAACAAATTTTGAAGTGAGTTCAACAGCGACAAAGATGTAGCAAAAACCTCTATTAGTTCTGGGAATCGGACCAAAAATGTCTGCAGCGGCCATATGTCTCAATTTAGCAGGTACAATGGGATATAACGGAGGAATATGTGAAGTCGTGTCTGATTTAGCTTTTTGGCAGATTTTACATGACGCTAAAACTCGTCGAATACGTTTCTCCATGTTGGTAAACTAACAGTTCTGTCTCAGTATAAGAAAAAATTTTCTGGCTCCGTAAAGTGCGTAACTTAAATGAGTATACCAGATTAATTTGTTAATAAGTGCGTCAGGAATGCATAATAACCAATTGTTGCTGTCAGGATGACAGCGGCGAAACAGAATGTCATTGCGTACAGTGTAATGATTTCTAATGGTAACATTATTCCTATCTTGCCAAAGGTGTTTAATTTCTTTCCACACGTTGTCTTTACTCTGCTCTTGTGCTATGTCTTGTAATGACGACGAAATGAAATTTTTAAATGCAACTTGTTGAATGGACATGACGCTGAAATTTGCTTTGCAGAAGTTGGTTGCGATGGCTTGCTGATTGTTGCTAAGAGAACGGGATAGTGCGTCTGCTACAATATTTTGTGTGCCGGGAATGTGAAAAATTATATTCCTGTAAATAAAGTTTCCATCTGCTTAATCTGTCGTGTGTAAATTTAGCCGAAAGTAAAAACTGTATCGCTCTATGATCTGTGTAAACGGTAGTATGTCTTCCGTAAAGGAAATGCCGAAATCTCGTAAAAGCCCATACAACACATTATGTTTCAAGTTCAGTAATAAAATAATTGCGTTCAGCAGGTGACAGAATGCGACTCGCAAAGGCTATGTTTTTAATTACTGTAGAACCATCTTCTTCAATTTCCTGAAAAATGTGTACGCCTAAAGCTGTGTTAGAATTGTCGGTGGCAATGGACAAATTTCTAGTAAGATCTGGATGCGATATAAGTGGTGTATTCAACAAAGCATGTTTTAGGTTCATAAATTCAGAATGTGCTTGCTTATCCCAGGACGAAATAGTGTTTTTAAATGTCAATTGACATAATGTAGGGGTGTCTAAAGCAGAGTAATGAATAAATTTATGAAAAAAGTTAATTAAACCCAAAAAGCCGCGTAGTTGATTCTTAGTCGTAGGAACAGTAATGTCACGTAAAGCTTCAAGTTTTTCCGGGTCAGGCGTAATGCCCTCTGCTGAAATTACATGTCCAAGAAATTTTATAGAAGTTTTACCAAAGTGAGATTTACTGAGACTAACTGTGAGTCCTTGTGCACGAAAAGTTTGCAACAATTGAACAAGAATCAGATTGTGTTCAGACCAGTTAGCTTCTGCAATAAGAATGTCGTCTACGTACGTTGTGATTCTGTCTTTTAATGCAAAAGTGTGTATCGGATGTCGTCAAAAGTAATAACATTTTCGTGAACAACATTCTGCGTGTCAAAAGCATTGCTTGCGTTACTGTAAGATACGACCTGTACTGTATTTAGTCAAATTCTATCTGATGTGCTATTATTTTCAGGAGGATGCTGTGGAATTTCAACTATTTGTACGGTTCTGTTATTTCTTCCTGACGTATTACGTTCGGGATGATATCTACTGTCTGGTTCATTCATGATAATATGTTGTTGCGGATGATTTTGCTGCTGATAAGACCGACTGTTATTAAACGTACGCTGAAAATTGTGCTCATTATTTTTACGTCTGTCATGATAGTCATTTCTATACGGTGCGCTGCGATAGGAATTGAAATAGTGCGTTTTCTGTATGTAGTTATTTCCTTGCTGCTGTGCGTTACTATTTGTTGGAGCTGATGCTATACGTGCACGCGGCGAAACATTAAAGCTTGGCTGACCTTGTGCATTACATTGTTGGTTAGTTATGCTAACCGGCTGGCTTTCATGCTGTTGCGGTGAAAAACGTCTATTGTTAGCAAAATGTGTTTGCTGTTGCTGATAATTTTACACATACTGATGATCAAATTTTTGTCTGATATTAAAGTTCTCGTGGTTGTCATTTCTGGAGCGTCTAATGAAAACTGTCACTTTCGGTATAACTTGTCATATCAGGTTTTCTTCACTCATTCTTAATCCTAGATAGAGCGATAGTTAAAGAGCTATTCAGATAGATATAAAGGATAGTAGAAGAGAAGGCAGCAGTGCAGAAAACTAAAGATGAAACAGCTCTACTACGGCTCGGGGCCCTGTGCACGCTACGGCACATATTCATTAAAGCGTAATGAATCCCCTGAGTTCAATTACGCGCTGCAAATAAATTTTAGCTTTTGCGTTACAGGCAATGGCGGTGAAAATTCAATAGCAAATTGCTGTATCCACGATAAAGCTAATTTCTGCATTACACGCAATGGCGGTGAAAGTACAAAAATAAATTGACGTATCCAGTTCAAAGTGTGTACTTGTGCTCTGTCATTTTCAAATACTTTAGATTTTCTTACGGATAAAAATTGCTCGTAATCAACGTTATCGTCTCTGAATGTGTGAACAGGTTCAGGATTGAATGAGAATCTGTTTGTCTGTGTCACTTCGGATTGTAAGTCGCGTAGTCTCTGTAAATTAGACAAGTTATACTGGCTGTGTGAATGTGACAAATGTTCGGAATGTGCCGTATGCTGTGACGTGTTAGTGACTGAAACATTTTTCATTTCTGTCACTTTAATACGTTCTTCAATTGGGCTGTTCTGTTGTTCACATTTCTTACCGACTTCCGTATACAGAGTGTGTGAAAATTCTGGTGACTTTAAATTAAACTCGTCGCGTATCTGTGTTGCGTTTTCTGAACATTGTTCAGTGACTGCTTTAATTTCATCTCTAAGTGATTCTGTTGTGCCTGCATGTCTATTACCTAATTCTTGTGCAACAGATTGTAATTTTTTCTCCTATCTACGTAATTATATAGCTCTCAATTCGTTCGAGCAATCAATCATTCATGATAGGAAACACCGTCATAGCTCAGTCACTCAAAATGATTCTGAAATTTTACTTGTTAGAATGAAAGCAGGCGATGATTCTTCTTCTCTGCAGGCTCGTGCTTTGCGGCAGTCTGCTAATCTGTACAAATAAAATGCCTCGTATTTTTGGGAGCGTTGTATAATCTGTCGGGAAACCTCAGATCAAGCGGATATTTGGCTTTGATGAAGTTTAACCTTCCGAAGAAATAATGGAGCTCTTGGATTATTAAATGCAGGTTCGTATCCAGTTTTTCGGAAGTTCCCTTCTGATTAACAACTACGCAATATATCGATGAATATCATTAATTCTCAAAAGTCGAATACACACCTTTTGTGTGAAGGAGCCATATATATGTATTTCACTTTTAATCGTACAATTTCGTATCCGTTATCCTCTGTCACAAATCTCAATAATCAGATTACAGTTCTTCAAACCAAGTTCAGGCTAATTGGCACGAAGACAATCTCGGAAGCTCCCTCTCTTTTTTTTCTAACAACCACCAGAGAGAGTACTACAAAGAATACTTATGCGCTCATGGCATAGCTATTGTATGAACTACTTTTCGCATTGATTCTGCGAGTATGAAGATAGAAAATTAGTAAACGTCATTCAAGGATAGAATTTTATCAGAATAATTCATCGTATATAAAGAGATATTACAATTGCCCCTCGCAGCGAGCAAAGTTAATGATAATACACTTTGCGAGCTAACAGAAAAAAATTTGTTGGGTTGTTTATTCAAAAGAGGAATATTTTGAATTCGTAGAATTTTACTATAGAGAGTATGGGTAACATGTTAAGACAATAAGTTACGAGAATACCTAAGCTGTAGCTTTTACATGTACCGGGGTATATCCGCATCCCGAGTACATAACCAGGGAAGATGTAGATTGGTGTAATTACGGAAAAGGTCTACCCATTTGGGAACTGGCCTTCACAGGGAAACCCTGGAAAACCCGGAAGAATAGACCCCAGCTCAGGTGTTAAAGAAGATAGGAAAGCCTAAATCCAGTAATTTTGAAATATATAGAAGCTCCATAGATTAGATGGAAGGAAAAGTTCCTCATAGCCAAAAAAAATTTACAATATTGCTCAAAAAAAAATTTCATAATTCTTCTTTCGACGATGTAGCCGGCGATCTCGTTCTGAAGTCGATGGAACAGGAACACTGGGTACGGACACCGGGTAGGCGACGTACAGCATTTGGTGGAGGCGGCACGGAGCACAGGCGATGGCTTATGATACAGGATAGAAGCTGGTAATGTGCCGTAGAAACAGGAAGATGATCCCAGGAACAGATGGTCAGGGACGTGAACATGAAACAGGTTTAAAGTGGAATAAGAAAAGGTTCTGACTGAATAAATCCCTGGAAGAGAGTGGATTAAGGCAACGAAGTCCATATTTCATCGTTGAACTCAAAATCGGAGTGGATTATTATATTCTTCCATCTGTACTAGACTGGAACATCCATCAGTCCTGACAATCGCGAGTTTTAGTGTAGTCCTCAATACCAAAGGTGTTTTGCATTACAACTGCTGATTGTCCAAAACATTGCCAAATAGACTGTGGGCATTTAAATTTTGTTGTAGCTCATATTGAATGTATTCCTCTCAAAAAAATTTTTTAATCCAATCTTCGTTTTGTTATAGTGCAGGTGGAAGTAGAGCATTGAATCTGTCCAAGGTTTGCTTTCAATTACGCAATTATGAATAAAATTTAAGTTTACACCTGATGAAAAATTTTAAACATACGCATACGACACTGACTCCACAAAAGGAATAATTTGAAAAATTTTCATTATTCTTATAATTAATTGATTTATAGATCCACTTGCAAATAAATATCATTAATGTTGACGTATGTTCATTTATCAAATCATCCACTCGTAGAATCGTCTTCATCCTCTCATGAACATTTATGGAAATATATTTCAACAATTATGTCCATAAGATGAAACACACAAACTGCTATTCTTAAAAAGTTAATTAAAATTCTTAAATTAATTCTCCTGGTTGAGAAGGCATAATGAAAAAATCTAAAAAATATAATAATTTTCTCTCGCGCAACCAGAGAGTTTCTTCAATTGTTTGCAACAGTGACATTATCGACTGTTGCTTCATTTCACAGTTCATTTGTTTTCTTGCGCGAACAGCGCACATCATACTCACAGCGTATTTACCTACATATCCCACACACACTGTTCAAGTTTCACACGCAATTCCCACATAAGTGCCGTGTCTTGAGGAAATGTAGATGTACTTTCCTTGTATATCACTGTGGCTCCTGCCCATAGTCCACAGTTACAAACACTAGTAATTAACACATTCTTCTACCTATCTTAAAATATTTTGTGTTAAACTATCACAGGAGTAATTTCACTGTCTCTTAACCTATCACAGGAGTAATCTCACTGTCTCTTAACCTCTAGACAACATAAACTTCTTGATATTTATATACACATTCGACTCATAGTCAAATTCCACTCTAAATTCTACTCCATATTTGGTATCACAGATCTACGATCCTTCAAAAAATTTCTTAATATCATTATGCGGGAATAATCCCTTTATTCTTTTCGATTCGGAATATGCCAACAAGTATGATCCCGGATTTGGTATATTTACAATAACATATGGTCCGGTATAAATAAGATTCCATTTCTTTATGTTCTTCATCAGTTTCGAGGAATGGATGTGTCGCCTCAATAAAACCTTTTCTCCATATTATTTTATTAATCTCTCTCGCATCCAGAACTAATCTTACGTTGCCTCCAGGTTTTGGAACGACTAAGAGCGGAGAACAATATGGACTAGTTGATGGCTCAATCAAGTTCCATTCTAACATTCTATTTATCTCCCTTTGAACAGATTGTTTTAAACGCCAGGGGATCGGATAGTGCGTGTAACAGTAAGTCTGATGTGGCTTCACTTGTAGGTGATAAATATATACATTAATAATTCCTGGTTTCTCATCAAAAATCTCTTCATATGCCTCTAACAAATAATGAAGCTGTTGCCTTTGTTCTCCGTTAAGCTGATTTGATTCACCAGCTTTTATCATTGTTGTTTGGTTAAAGTCCTCCTGTTGTGTCAAATCCTTTGAAAGATCCTTCCAACGACCTTTTGTAGTGTCAATTAATTGAATTATGGCACCGCGACAATATTTCTCATGCACCGTTTCCTTTCTATTTAAATCCAGTGCTATCTCTTCTCCATTTAATCTAAATTTAACTATTCCTTCCAAAAAATCAGTCTGACAATCGTACTCCTGCATACTCCCAATACCCAGAATACAGTCCACTAATAACTTCTCCACTACAAGGAACGTGCATTTTATTGCTACATTTCCCATTTTCATCTCTAATTGTGTTTGTATTTTGACATTGGGAGAGCGTGCTCCAACAGCTCCGATGATTTTGCAGTTCTGTACTGGCAAAATTGGTACCTTCTTCTTCCTAATAATTCTCCGAAAAAGAGCGCCTGAGATGACATTGGCGGAAGCGGCGGTGTCTAATATCACATTCGTTGGAACTTCCTCTATTTCAACAAATACTTCCGATACCGGAACACTCGATCTGTCATTATGACACGTTATTAAATCCTTTGTTAACTCTTCCGTCAACAGTTCACCATCATTATATCTTAACAATTGTAATTTTACTGTTTCGCCCCTAACAGATCCCCTGACCGCTTCTCCGGGGCACGATGCGGTCACGTTTAGTTTGACTGACTGTTGGTCCGATTGGTATTTGTCTCTTCAGCTACTTCAGTGATTATCGGTTGTTGTGGTGAATTCGGTCTATATTGTCTTACTTGATTTGTGTAATTATTGTTGTTGTTCTGCTGGTGTTGGTAGAACTGTCTTGTGTTGTCATATATTGGATTATATCGATTAAAATTCCTATTGTTCCCAAAATAGCCCCTCGCTGCACCATTACCAAAGTTTCCATTATGGTAATAATTATTGTTTGCATTTTGTCCAATTCTAAGTCTCTTCGGAGAGTGTAGTTGGTTATGATTATTGTTACCACTACCATTACTGCCATTCACATTCGAGTTGCAGCTCGGATTCGCTTCTATTACACTTCTTTGATATGACATTTCTCTTGCCCTTTTATTGTCCTCCTCAATTATATCAATATGATCAAGCGTAGTCATAAATGAGTCTATATCCTTATCATTTATATATAACATCTGATTCCTTATACTGGTGGGTAGTCTGGACTTGAGAATTCTAAGTATATCCGACAAAGGAATCGGTACATCCCAATACAAAGATTTATTGACGTATTTCTCAAAATATCTCTTTAGAGATCCTCTAGAAAATGAGAAAGGCTCAGGATATAATACTTCCTGCCTAAGTCTTTCTTGTACTCCAGCAGACCAATATTTTGCTAGAAAAGCCTGCTCAAATTCTTTGTAACATTTACAAGAAGATGTTTGTTCGGATGCCCACAATGCTCCTGTTCCTTGTATATATCCAGATACAAAACTAATCTTTTGCCATTCTGTCCAAGATCGTGGAAATAGACCTCTGAAACTTCGAATAAAGACTACAGGATGAACATTCTTTTTGTCAGGGTTAAAGATTTGAAATTGTCTCTGTTTAATCATCTTCTCCTCAACGGTACTACGATTCCAAAAATCATCCTGTTCGTACGTTTCCCTGTGGCTATCCGTTGGATTTATCACACATATAACATGTTAACACCTACGTCAAAAACAATGACAGAGCCTGTGTGGTTTGAAAAGTTTAGAAAACACCTAGAAATGTTCATTTATTAACCACTCTGCGTTTTTCACACATACTTGTCTCTCATGTAACAAAATAACGGTATACCTGTGTAGATTTAAACAAATTACAAATCTTATAATATCGCATATGTAATGGTGCGTCCTGATTATATAGGAGATAAAAAGAGAGCGATATTGTCTGGCAGTGGACGATGGGTTGCACGTTTGTTTATTTATTTTTTGTTGGTTAAATATTTTAATGTCTTTAGAGTCTGTTTTTAATATCGATGTTTTTACATTAGCGCTGAAGTAGTCTATAGTTTCTAGGCTTATCAGTGGCGCTGGGTTGATTCCTCCTTGTAAGTCGTCAAAATACATCATTACAATGCGTAGTTAAATATTATACATTGGGAAATAAATGGCTCTTGGCCTCTTTCATTACTCAGATCAGTGTTTTATGTGACGAGATGTGGCACTGTGAAAATACAACATCTCATCGCCTCTCGTGTAGCGAACGAGAACTCCTACTGGATTCTCGTGATCCACACGTAGTTCCAGTGATGTTGCAGTTGCACATAGTTCGTGCATTCATGTTAATTGTCTAAATCCTACTCTTAAATTAATTAACATAACATATACATCCTAATAGCAATAATATTTATCAAATAAGTGCATAGAAGTGTTTATGCGTAGAACTTGAAGTCCATTGTTTTCGCATTATTATGCTTCAATTCATTGTGGTCGGTGCCGCGGTCATTTATGTTCGTCTGTTAATGGACAGGCAGTGACCTCCAATCCTAGAAAAATAATTGTACAACACATTGATCTAGCTTTCATATTATCAAATTTAATAAATTCAGTCCTGCTGAAAAGAAAGAAACTTATAATCGAACATGGAAATCAAAGGTAGATTGCTTATACACTAATCACTGTCTGTACATTTGTGCGATGTTTTAGTTAGTTCAGGGGTTTTGTCTCTTTTGTAGAGATTTTTTATGTGCGAATTGCTCGGCATTTGCTTATCGCATAAATTCACACTAATAAACTTTCATGTAGCACACAACCACAAAACACTTTGAAGTTCTTCGCTGTGGGTTACCGATGGTAGTTTGTGGTCTTGTCTCACCGCATCTTGACATGGGTTGGTGGGCAAGACAAAGACATTGCAAAGCTGGCGTCTCATTATGTTAAATGTTCGTCCATGTAGATAAATGTCCATGACGCGTGTTCGTCTTGGTGCATTTTTTTATCATGAGACAATAAAGAAAGCTCTGATTGTTGCCAGCATCATATTTATATTACCAGGGAAGCAGGTTGCTAGCCTTACTTCCCCGGGTCCCATTGAGTTTTACCCCTAACGGTTGAGGGACTAACCAGTGGATTTTGTAGTCTTTGCCGCCTGAGCACAAAGGTGCCCACGACTCGGAATATCTCCGAGATGCCCAGCCTTATTCCAGAGTAACTGGTATCTGACTGTCAGGACCACTTACCTGGCCACTCATACGTTACGGATATGAAAGTAGCTATAATGATTGCAGGTACTAGTAGATGGGAACAATGGCAGGAGGGTGTGCACAATGAGGAAATCATAGAAAAACTGGGAATGAACTCTATAGATGTAGCAGTCACGGCGAACAGGCTTAGATGGTGGGGTCATGTTACACGCATGGGAGAAACAAGGTTATCCAAGAGACTCATGGGATCAGCAGTAGAGGGTAGGAGGAGTCGGGGTAGACCAAGGAGAAGGTACCTAGATTCGGTTAAGAATGATTTTGAAGTAATAGACTTAACATCAGAAGAGGTACCAATGTTAGCACTGAGTAGGCCATCATGGAGGAATTTTATAAGGGGACTATGCTTCAGACTGAACGCTGAAAGGCATAATCAGTCTTAAATGATGATGATGTTGATGATGATGACAATAAAGAAAACATGAGTTAGGTTCTGGTTAACACTAAGCTTATATCACTAATATAGAAGGGATGAGGATGTGAACATCAGATTTACAAAGTTAGCTTCAGTACTCGCTCACTTCATTTATACATTGTTCAGTAATATCTTATTTTCGCTCCGTAATGACTAAACCACTGTTTGTGTTTAGTGTACACTCGATACTTGACGTAAGTCCTTAGTTTGCATGCATTTCTTTTTATACAGGTCTCTATATTTGGGGAAATGTCCTTGTACATATTCTGAATTGCCGTTGGGCACGCGGCTGTTAAAGTCAATGAGCTACCATTGTCAGAGGCGATACATTCCACTGTTGCCGTAACTTGCCTAGACGTTCGCTCGCAGTACTCTCTTGTCGATTCACATGATCAGTGCACAGCTCCATATTTTGTTCGTTTCAATTTACGAAGAAAAATTCCCAATGTATGCTTAGTCACTAGTACGTACAGTTTATAGACTAGTCAGTTCTCTTGGTGTCGGTATTGTCATTCGGTTTCGCATTCAGAGTAATTTTAATTTTGAATTCTGTCTTAAAGATACTCTTCAAAATTAATGGGGTTTCTACATATTTCTGTTACTTTCTTGTTTATGATTTCTAAACCATTTACTTTCATTGATTGTGCATTGGAGAGAATTGTGTGCCAAACAGATAAATTGCCTACTCGCAACAGCGACAACGTGACTTTATCCAACTGGAACTGTAACGGCAATCGTATTTTCAATTTCATGTGTTCCTGTCGATAAAAGTAATAAAGAAGACAAATGACCGATAAATGACTATTCGCGTGCGGTGAAATCCTATCACAAAATAAGCGATTGCGGAACGAAGTTTATTGAAAGGGTTAAAAGATATTGGGAAGATACGCGAAGTCGCAAAGTGTTAGAATCCTTTGCATGTAGTGTGTGTTCGCATTCCGTTTACATGTCCTCCATTCAACTACTGATGATCACTTAGGATGGGAACAGGATAGGTAGGAATTCATGGATATGTACATACACACATAGTGAGAAGAGAATGTTAAAGTTCCTTGAAATCTTGAAGACAAAATAAATTCGGTGACACTTCTGTCACATCAAAAATATCAAAGAAATCAAATTACTTCTAAATTTACCTCCTATACGATTCTCTATCTATTTAAATTTTCTTTACAATGCCTGTAACAGGTTGGCCTCCTCGTGGGTGGTGGTATTTACATTTGGCTTCTAATAGTAGAACAGTACAAATTTAAATTCGTAGACTCATCTATCACTTCTTTGTATTGGTTGCACACTTCTTGATAAATCGCAAAAGATTTTGGTCCTCTTTCTTGTAACGCTTCAGTATTCTAGTAGCTTGATCATATCTTTAATGTGGAAACGTTCATTTTGAATAGGCGTGGTCGCATTATCCCGTCTTCTTGCGCTGTGTAGTATCCGCTTCACGTGGCGATGCGTAAATATTTAAGCTGGGCGTGTCCAGGGACAAATGACTGATAAAGTTCGTGCGTGTTTGCCGTCAGGGTCACGGCGTACGTTGTCTTGATTTTTATTTTTACCGTTCAGTCCACGGGGATCATTATGTCACTTGCCGTTGGAGTTCCTTTTATCATCTGCGCGTCTATATCTGTCGTTACATTCGGTGGTTACGAATAATTGTGCTCTCTCCATCGTATCGCGCCGTCTGTTCCTCGGATAAAATTATCTTCGTCTCACATTTAAAAAATTCATCATGTAGAATGTCGGAAGTCGGCTCACCGGCTACGTCCTTCCTTTGTATTCAAATAAAACCTCAATATAAATCAGTATCCATTGCCATCAGTCGCCTGAAGAGTTCTTCTTCTTAATAACTAACCTAAAAATAATCCGATAATTTCTCCTGTAGATCTGGTCGGCGACGTTCTTTAGTAATTTTCTTCTTTTCTTTCCACTTTTCTGTGCGGCAGATTCATTCTTCTCGATGTCATTGAGCGGTCTTTTTGTAGGTGTGGTCGGCAAAATCTTCCTCAATAGGTATTGTTATTTCCTCGGCTCAAAGCCTACTTCTTAATGTCCTGATGATGGTACAGACCCTTTATTCTTCCAGACACGGGATCGGCTATCAGATAGTAAGCAACGTGTGGTTTGCGCAAAATTATGTACGGACCCTCGTACAAGTGTCTCCACTTTTTATTAAGACGGTTGTAACCTCCCCACAGAAAAATAATAATGAAAATGGACCAAGCGTAAACTCCCCACATAAATAATAGTTAAATTAATTTGTTAATATTGTAACCTCTGAACAAAATTAGTTCCCATTTATAGTCTCCGTGCAGAAATGCATTCACATTTAATGTAACCAAAAAATTCTATTCCTAAACACCGAAATAATAAGAAAATTCAATAACCTGGTAAATTTTATGACGACAGCAGCGCTGCGTCTCGGCCCTGTATTCTGAATAAAAAAGGAAAAATTCTTACCTCAATAAAAACTGCAAATATATCTGCCCTTATGTAGAAATTTTTCGACACAACTTCGTGCAATGCTGGCTTATATTTTTTTCTGATTCTTGGAAGGAATGATCATGCATTGGAAATATTCTTTAAATTGAAATGAATGCTATTCTTTAAAAAAGTTATTTTATATTAGAAAAATTATTATTGGGGCATTCTTTTGAAAGAAATTAAATGACAATTAATATACATTACTAGATATGCGCAAGGCTGCTTCTTTACCTTCTACAACAATACTCATCCTCCAGAGTACTGACCAGAGTCCGGAGCAGAGCAGACAGCCGACACGCGCCGACTACCGCCGAGTCACACAGACTACTCAAGACTACTGCTTACTAGCACGGACAGAAGACTAAAGCCAACTGACGACTAAAGTCGACAGACGCCGACTCGCGACAAGCAACAACTAACTACCTACTACTCTCTGGTCAGAGACTCTGCCATGCCTCGCCCATCGCCGGCAACGCATACGTCTTACATAATCCTCCACTGGGGGGGCAAAAATTTGGCAGCGATGTGAGTCAATTGGACTTGCCATGAGCAACAAATATTTCTTAATTAACTAACTTTGCAATCACAGAATATTTACATATATATAAGTGCACAACATGAAATAAAATATAGTGCACATGCACTGAGTACGGAACATATCAAACAATGACGAAATGTACACACAATGAGTACAAATCATATTAACAAATGACAGAAGTGCGCATGCACTGTAGTACTGAACATATCAGGAAATCACAAATGTATAGGCAATGAGTACAAATCATATTGAAAAATGACAAAAGTGCACATGCACTGTAGTTCAGAACATGTCAGCAAATCACAAAATGTATACGGAATGAGTAGAAATCATATTAACAAATGACATAAAGTGCACACGCACTGTAAAACTCTTTAGCATTTTTACAACAAATAAACATATCAATGAGTGAAATAAAGTGCACACGCACTGTAGAAGTCTTTAGCATTTTTACATAACATATCATGGAGTGAAATAAAGTGCACACGCACTGTATAAGTCTTTAGCATTTTTACATAACATATCATGGAGTGAAATAAAGTGCACACGCACTGTATAAGTCTTTAGCATATTTAGGACAACTGATCTTGTTAACAAATGAAATGTCTTTATCATTTTACAAGAATTTAAACGCATTGTATAAGTGTTTATCATTTTACAAGAACTAGGAAAGGAATGGGAAGGATTGCATCATGGTTGTAGCACATTAGGTTGCACGCTGCTGCACTGAAAGTCCATACCTTTCTACAGAAGCACAACACCAAGTGAGACAATCTGAAGTTCTTTTCCTTGAAGAATTAATCAGTGTAGCCAAGACACTGAAATGTCGTAATAATATTCCATGTTATCATTTTGGTAGTACATTAGGTACACCAAACAGTGGGACCATAATAACATCTCCATCGCTCAAGGTGGTGGACAGCATGTCGTGTCAACACCACGTTCTTGTAAAGTACACCAACGTAGAATTAGTGCAAAAATCAAATATAGTGCTCCATGATCATGAGGATAGACAGGACAAACGGATATTGCAGTAATTTCTGGTAATTAGGTCAGAAGGTGAAGGACATTAAGCCACATACTAGTCTTCATTAAGAATTACACTAGTCTAACAACCGATTTGAGTAATTGTTGGCACTCATCGCCCAGTTACTGAATATTTCTGTACCATGTATGAAGTATTACAGAATAATGTTCATAAATAATATGTTTACAGAGAACATTGGCACTCATTGGCCAGTTACAAACCATTAGAAGTCATCATTCAAAACAGGAGCAACTGAATGGCATAGTATTAACATAATTCACTTAGTTATAGTAAGCATTTGCACTCATTGGCCAGTTACAAAACATATAGCAAGTATTGAATAGTACAAAACATTTTTCATCATTCAAGTGACATGCGACATATTTAAAATAATTATTGGCACTTTTTGGCGAGTTACAAACCATCAGAAGTCATCATTCAAAACAGGAGCTAATGATTGGCATAGTATTAACATAATTCACTTAGTTATAGTAATCATTGGCACTCATTGGACAGTTACAAAACATACAGCAAGTATTGAATAGTACAAAACATTTTTCATCACTCAAGTGACATGCGACATATTTAAATAATTATTGGCACTCATTGGCCAGTTACAAAGTATTCTTATATTTTTATAAAACCTTATTCAGTATTATTCAGAAGTTATCATTCAAAATGAGAGTCAATTATTGGCATAGCATTTATAGAGTATAACAAAATATTATTTACAGAAATTATGGGCATAGTATTTATGCATTATTACAAAGCATCATTCAGTATTACTCAGAATTGATCACTCTAGTGACATAGGACATATTGAAAATGTAACACACTGTAACTATTATTCAAGGTCTGTGACTTGAAAACATTATTCAGTATCACTCAGAATTCATCATTCAAATGACATATTACTCAGAACTGATCATTCCAGTGACATAGAACGTATTGAAAATGTAACATACTGTAACTATTATTCAAAGTCTGTGACTAGAAACATTACTCAGATTTACTCAGAACTCTCTCTTTTTTTTGTGCTAGCAATGCATTGCGTTGAGATCGATATTTAATTACTGGGGCATAACAATATTTGATTTTGAGTTATTGCTGCAAATGAAGATGTGTAACGTCATTCGTCATGAGTCAGCTGTAGCAAGGTTATGAAACAAGAAGAGTATATGTGATCACATTTATGAATGACACAGGTTTAATGAACAACTGCTTATAGCACATTAATTTCATGAATAATTTCTCCTGCACAAAATACAAAATGGATTATTAAACTGAAAGAAGAAACGCATATTATGCTGAAAAGTAGTGAACTTCGAATTAACAGGTAGTGAAATGTGTATAAAATATATATGTTCTCTAGCTGTCCTTTCCAAAACCTTCAGTCATCATACCACGCGACATAAGACATACTGTCAAAACGAACTGCAACAAATACTTAAATAACTACATAACATAAATACATAAACTTCAACATTATCCTCATCTACAAAGAAAAAACTTCATCTTCCATAACGTCATAACTCCTTTATTATCATCACCTGTAAAGAAAAACTTCATTATCCATAGTAGCATACTTTTCATCACTACTCATCATCATTCATTATCATCTGCAAATAAGTCACCTCATTATTCATTATACAACTATTCCTTATTTCTAGCGTATTTAATCACTAAAACTAAAATGTGTAGTTCTGTCTGGCAGCCTGCATCAGTCGCCTCGTATTCTGAAAGAAAAAATTAGTTAAGACTGCTATTCTACGATGTGTATAGTATATTCACGTTAATGCTTGTTAATTCTGATCCATGTACTCTTCGTCACGAGGTATTGCATCTTGTTTCGGTCATTCCGAAGGTGAAATTTCCATTTCTGTTTAATTTATTTCTTTACACGTTATTTCTTTCTGAAAATGAAGAACAATGATTAATGTCATGCATTTAAATCGTATACCCACTAAATAAAAACTGGTTTATAGTAACATAATTGAGCATACAGCATAGCATGACAGAAAACGTAATATGTCATAAACATAGTGTGCAGGTGCAAAAATTTGCTCAGAGTATCACAATATAACAGCAAAAAAAAAAGGAAAATGTAAAATAGCCACGATGTTGAGATATCATAAGGCAAAAATGTCAAAGTCAACTGGTGTTTGTTATATCTTAAATATTTGATAGTGCATACAAACAAAACAGAAAAACAATCATTCATACATGAAAAATGAAAAATATGCACGGACTGATATATAGCGACAAGAAATGTGACTTTCTTTGTTTTCAGTTTGTATGTTGTGTAGTTAATAGAGGTGAGAATTGAAGACTTTAATGGAGAGAGAATTTAATAAAATTAATATGTCACTAGATAAAATTGCATAATTATTCACAAGATACGTAAGTTTATCTGGTAAAATGTAAACGGTCTGATGTGTAACGACAAGAAGAGCGACCTGCTAACCTTACCTTGCCGGGCACTTCCCAAGAAAAAATACGATAATCATCAGTAAGTAGTCACATAAATATAATTGCATAAGTGGTCATAAAATGTGTAAGTTCATCTGGAAAAATATGCACGGTCTGATGTGTAACGACAAGAAGAGCGACCTGCTAACCTTACCTTGCCGGGCACTTCCCAAGAAAAAATACGATAATCATCAGTAAGTAGTCACATAAATATAATTGCATAAGTGGTCATAAAATGTGTAAGTTCATCTGGAAAATATGCACGGTCTAATGTATAACGACAAGAAGAGCGACCTGCTAACCTTACCTTGCCGGGCACTTGCCAAGAAAAATACGATAATCATCAGTAAGTGTTAATGTGAATATAATTGCATAAGTGGTCATAAAAAAATTAGGAAATGGCATTACAGTGTGATAAATCATAAAGTATGTTCATTCAATAAAGGGTTTGATGTTGGAGACATGGTGATTACCCTTGCTTTTTCTGGTTTTCAAAGTTTAGGGCGTGTACTACATTGGGGTGAGGAATGCTGCGAATTCGATAAGGACCTGCGTATAGAAGCTCAAATTTACTGCATGTACTCTTTCCTCTGTTGGATAAATAGTGTGTACGTACTAATATCTTCTGTCCAATGTGAAAGTCACGGCGTGTACAAACCTGGTTTTGCTGTCTTCTCCGGCGCTCTGCGGCACGTTTGATGTTGTTCAGCACAATGTCAATTATTTCATGGTGTCCTATTCGACGAAATGTAGGAAAGGTTACTAATTCTTTAATTTTGTTAGGTGGTTCAACATTTTTCAGTATAACAGAAGGAGATAGCGTAGTAGATTCATTTGGAATGGAATTAATTGCATCCTGGAATGAGAGTATGTGTGTGTCCCAATCAGTATGTGTTTTATGGCAGTACATTCTACACAGTTTACCAATTTCTTTCATTAATCGTTCACAAGGGTTCGATGAAGCATGGTACCTGGATATATAGATCGGAGAAATGTTTCTAGCTCGTAACATATGTGTCCATATAGCAGATCGAAACTGTGATCCATTGTCGGAAATTACTTTCAACACATGCCCTATATGAAATAGAAAATGTTTTAGAAATGCTTTCGAAACAGTTTTAGCAGTAGCTTTGCGTCACGGATTGAAGGTAACAAATTTTGAAGTGAGTTCAACAGCGACAAAGATGTAGCAAAAACCTCTATTAGTTCTGGGAATCGGACCAAAAATGTCTGCAGCGGCCATATGTCTCAATTTAGCAGGTACAATGGGATATAACGGAGGAATATGTGAAGTCGTGTCTGATTTAGCTTTTTGGCAGATTTTACATGACGCTAAAACTCGTCGAATACGTTTCTCCATGTTGGTAAACTAACAGTTCTGTCTCAGTATAAGAAAAAATTTTCTGGCTCCGTAAAGTGCGTAACTTAAATGAGTATACCAGATTAATTTGTTAATAAGTGCGTCAGGAATGCATAATAACCAATTGTTGCTGTCAGGATGACAGCGGCGAAACAGAATGTCATTGCGTACAGTGTAATGATTTCTAATGGTAACATTATTCCTATCTTGCCAAAGGTGTTTAATTTCTTTCCACACGTTGTCTTTACTCTGCTCTTGTGCTATGTCTTGTAATGACGACGAAATGAAATTTTTAAATGCAACTTGTTGAATGGACATGACGCTGAAATTTGCTTTGCAGAAGTTGGTTGCGATGGCTTGCTGATTGTTGCTAAGAGAACGGGATAGTGCGTCTGCTACAATATTTTGTGTGCCGGGAATGTGAAAAATTATATTCCTGTAAATAAAGTTTCCATCTGCTTAATCTGTCGTGTGTAAATTTAGCCGAAAGTAAAAACTGTATCGCTCTATGATCTGTGTAAACGGTAGTATGTCTTCCGTAAAGGAAATGCCGAAATCTCGTAAAAGCCCATACAACACATTATGTTTCAAGTTCAGTAATAAAATAATTGCGTTCAGCAGGTGACAGAATGCGACTCGCAAAGGCTATGTTTTTAATTACTGTAGAACCATCTTCTTCAATTTCCTGAAAAATGTGTACGCCTAAAGCTGTGTTAGAATTGTCGGTGGCAATGGACAAATTTCTAGTAAGATCTGGATGCGATATAAGTGGTGTATTCAACAAAGCATGTTTTAGGTTCATAAATTCAGAATGTGCTTGCTTATCCCAGGACGAAATAGTGTTTTTAAATGTCAATTGACATAATGTAGGGGTGTCTAAAGCAGAGTAATGAATAAATTTATGAAAAAAGTTAATTAAACCCAAAAAGCCGCGTAGTTGATTCTTAGTCGTAGGAACAGTAATGTCACGTAAAGCTTCAAGTTTTTCCGGGTCAGGCGTAATGCCCTCTGCTGAAATTACATGTCCAAGAAATTTTATAGAAGTTTTACCAAAGTGAGATTTACTGAGACTAACTGTGAGTCCTTGTGCACGAAAAGTTTGCAACAATTGAACAAGAATCAGATTGTGTTCAGACCAGTTAGCTTCTGCAATAAGAATGTCGTCTACGTACGTTGTGATTCTGTCTTTTAATGCAAAAGTGTGTATCGGATGTCGTCAAAAGTAATAACATTTTCGTGAACAACATTCTGCGTGTCAAAAGCATTGCTTGCGTTACTGTAAGATACGACCTGTACTGTATTTAGTCAAATTCTATCTGATGTGCTATTATTTTCAGGAGGATGCTGTGGAATTTCAACTATTTGTACGGTTCTGTTATTTCTTCCTGACGTATTACGTTCGGGATGATATCTACTGTCTGGTTCATTCATGATAATATGTTGTTGCGGATGATTTTGCTGCTGATAAGACCGACTGTTATTAAACGTACGCTGAAAATTGTGCTCATTATTTTTACGTCTGTCATGATAGTCATTTCTATACGGTGCGCTGCGATAGGAATTGAAATAGTGCGTTTTCTGTATGTAGTTATTTCCTTGCTGCTGTGCGTTACTATTTGTTGGAGCTGATGCTATACGTGCACGCGGCGAAACATTAAAGCTTGGCTGACCTTGTGCATTACATTGTTGGTTAGTTATGCTAACCGGCTGGCTTTCATGCTGTTGCGGTGAAAAACGTCTATTGTTAGCAAAATGTGTTTGCTGTTGCTGATAATTTTACACATACTGATGATCAAATTTTTGTCTGATATTAAAGTTCTCGTGGTTGTCATTTCTGGAGCGTCTAATGAAAACTGTCACTTTCGGTATAACTTGTCATATCAGGTTTTCTTCACTCATTCTTAATCCTAGATAGAGCGATAGTTAAAGAGCTATTCAGATAGATATAAAGGATAGTAGAAGAGAAGGCAGCAGTGCAGAAAACTAAAGATGAAACAGCTCTACTACGGCTCGGGGCCCTGTGCACGCTACGGCACATATTCATTAAAGCGTAATGAATCCCCTGAGTTCAATTACGCGCTGCAAATAAATTTTAGCTTTTGCGTTACAGGCAATGGCGGTGAAAATTCAATAGCAAATTGCTGTATCCACGATAAAGCTAATTTCTGCATTACACGCAATGGCGGTGAAAGTACAAAAATAAATTGACGTATCCAGTTCAAAGTGTGTACTTGTGCTCTGTCATTTTCAAATACTTTAGATTTTCTTACGGATAAAAATTGCTCGTAATCAACGTTATCGTCTCTGAATGTGTGAACAGGTTCAGGATTGAATGAGAATCTGTTTGTCTGTGTCACTTCGGATTGTAAGTCGCGTAGTCTCTGTAAATTAGACAAGTTATACTGGCTGTGTGAATGTGACAAATGTTCGGAATGTGCCGTATGCTGTGACGTGTTAGTGACTGAAACATTTTTCATTTCTGTCACTTTAATACGTTCTTCAATTGGGCTGTTCTGTTGTTCACATTTCTTACCGACTTCCGTATACAGAGTGTGTGAAAATTCTGGTGACTTTAAATTAAACTCGTCGCGTATCTGTGTTGCGTTTTCTGAACATTGTTCAGTGACTGCTTTAATTTCATCTCTAAGTGATTCTGTTGTGCCTGCATGTCTATTACCTAATTCTTGTGCAACAGATTGTAATTTTTTCTCCTATCTACGTAATTATATAGCTCTCAATTCGTTCGAGCAATCAATCATTCATGATAGGAAACACCGTCATAGCTCAGTCACTCAAAATGATTCTGAAATTTTACTTGTTAGAATGAAAGCAGGCGATGATTCTTCTTCTCTGCAGGCTCGTGCTTTGCGGCAGTCTGCTAATCTGTACAAATAAAATGCCTCGTATTTTTGGGAGCGTTGTATAATCTGTCGGGAAACCTCAGATCAAGCGGATATTTGGCTTTGATGAAGTTTAACCTTCCGAAGAAATAATGGAGCTCTTGGATTATTAAATGCAGGTTCGTATCCAGTTTTTCGGAAGTTCCCTTCTGATTAACAACTACGCAATATATCGATGAATATCATTAATTCTCAAAAGTCGAATACACACCTTTTGTGTGAAGGAGCCATATATATGTATTTCACTTTTAATCGTACAATTTCGTATCCGTTATCCTCTGTCACAAATCTCAATAATCAGATTACAGTTCTTCAAACCAAGTTCAGGCTAATTGGCACGAAGACAATCTCGGAAGCTCCCTCTCTTTTTTTTCTAACAACCACCAGAGAGAGTACTACAAAGAATACTTATGCGCTCATGGCATAGCTATTGTATGAACTACTTTTCGCATTGATTCTGCGAGTATGAAGATAGAAAATTAGTAAACGTCATTCAAGGATAGAATTTTATCAGAATAATTCATCGTATATAAAGAGATATTACAATTGCCCCTCGCAGCGAGCAAAGTTAATGATAATACACTTTGCGAGCTAACAGAAAAAAATTTGTTGGGTTGTTTATTCAAAAGAGGAATATTTTGAATTCGTAGAATTTTACTATAGAGAGTATGGGTAACATGTTAAGACAATAAGTTACGAGAATACCTAAGCTGTAGCTTTTACATGTACCGGGGTATATCCGCATCCCGAGTACATAACCAGGGAAGATGTAGATTGGTGTAATTACGGAAAAGGTCTACCCATTTGGGAACTGGCCTTCACAGGGAAACCCTGGAAAACCCGGAAGAATAGACCCCAGCTCAGGTGTTAAAGAAGATAGGAAAGCCTAAATCCAGTAATTTTGAAATATATAGAAGCTCCATAGATTAGATGGAAGGAAAAGTTCCTCATAGCCAAAAAAAATTTACAATATTGCTCAAAAAAAAATTTCATAATTCTTCTTTCGACGATGTAGCCGGCGATCTCGTTCTGAAGTCGATGGAACAGGAACACTGGGTACGGACACCGGGTAGGCGACGTACAGCATTTGGTGGAGGCGGCACGGAGCACAGGCGATGGCTTATGATACAGGATAGAAGCTGGTAATGTGCCGTAGAAACAGGAAGATGATCCCAGGAACAGATGGTCAGGGACGTGAACATGAAACAGGTTTAAAGTGGAATAAGAAAAGGTTCTGACTGAATAAATCCCTGGAAGAGAGTGGATTAAGGCAACGAAGTCCATATTTCATCGTTGAACTCAAAATCGGAGTGGATTATTATATTCTTCCATCTGTACTAGACTGGAACATCCATCAGTCCTGACAATCGCGAGTTTTAGTGTAGTCCTCAATACCAAAGGTGTTTTGCATTACAACTGCTGATTGTCCAAAACATTGCCAAATAGACTGTGGGCATTTAAATTTTGTTGTAGCTCATATTGAATGTATTCCTCTCAAAAAAATTTTTTAATCCAATCTTCGTTTTGTTATAGTGCAGGTGGAAGTAGAGCATTGAATCTGTCCAAGGTTTGCTTTCAATTACGCAATTATGAATAAAATTTAAGTTTACACCTGATGAAAAATTTTAAACATACGCATACGACACTGACTCCACAAAAGGAATAATTTGAAAAATTTTCATTATTCTTATAATTAATTGATTTATAGATCCACTTGCAAATAAATATCATTAATGATGACGTATGTTCATTTATCAAATCATCCACTCGTAGAATCGTCTTCATCCTCTCATGAACATTTATGGAAATATATTTCAACAATTATGTCCATAAGATGAAACACACAAACTGCTATTCTTAAAAAGTTAATTAAAATTCTTAAATTAATTCTCCTGGTTGAGAAGGCATAATGAAAAAATCTAAAAAATATAATAATTTTCTCTCGCGCAACCAGAGAGTTTCTTCAATTGTTTGCAACAGTGACATTATCGACTGTTGCTTCATTTCACAGTTCATTTGTTTTCTTGCGCGAACAGCGCACATCATACTCACAGCGTATTTACCTACATATCCCACACACACTGTTCAAGTTTCACACGCAATTCCCACATAAGTGCCGTGTCTTGAGGAAATGTAGATGTACTTTCCTTGTATATCACTGTGGCTCCTGCCCATAGTCCACAGTTACAAACACTAGTAATTAACACATTCTTCTACCTATCTTAAAATATTTTGTGTTAAACTATCACAGGAGTAATTTCACTGTCTCTTAACCTATCACAGGAGTATTCTCACTGTCTCTTAACCTCTAGACAACATAAACTTCTTGATATTTATATACACATTCGACTCATAGTCAAATTCCACTCTAAATTCTACTCCATATTTGGTATCACAGATCTACGATCCTTCAAAAAATTTCTTAATATCATTATGCGGGAATAATCCCTTTATTCTTTTCGATTCGGAATATGCCAACAAGTATGATCCCGGATTTGGTATATTTACAATAACATATGGTCCGGTATAAATAAGATTCCATTTCTTTATGTTCTTCATCAGTTTCGAGGAATGGATGTGTCGCCTCAATAAAACCTTTTCTCCATATTATTTTATTAATCTCTCTCGCATCCAGAACTAATCTTACGTTGCCTCCAGGTTTTGGAACGACTAAGAGCGGAGAACAATATGGACTAGTTGATGGCTCAATCAAGTTCCATTCTAACATTCTATTTATCTCCCTTTGAACAGATTGTTTTAAACGCCAGGGGATCGGATAGTGCGTGTAACAGTAAGTCTGATGTGGCTTCACTTGTAGGTGATAAATATATACATTAATAATTCCTGGTTTCTCATCAAAAATCTCTTCATATGCCTCTAACAAATAATGAAGCTGTTGCCTTTGTTCTCCGGTAAGCTGATTTGATTCACCAGCTTTTATCATTGTTGTTTGGTTAAAGTCCTCCTGTTGTGTCAAATCCTTTGAAAGCTCCTTCCAACGACCTTTTGTAGTGTCAATTAATTGAATTATGGCACCGCGACAATATTTCTCATGCACCGTTTCCTTTCTATTTAAATCCAGTGCTATCTCTTCTCCATTTAATCTAAATTTAACTATTCCTTCCAAAAAATCAGTCTGACAATCGTACTCCTGCATACTCCCAATACCCAGAATACAGTCCACTAATAACTTCTCCACTACAAGGAACGTGCATTTTATTGCTACATTTCCCATTTTCATCTCTAATTGTGTTTGTATTTTGACATTGGGAGAGCGTGCTCCAACAGCTCCGATGATTTTGCAGTTCTGTACTGGCAAAATTGGTACCTTCTTCTTCCTAATAATTCTCCGAAAAAGAGCGCCTGAGATGACATTGGCGGAAGCGGCGGTGTCTAATATCACATTCGTTGGAACTTCCTCTATTTCAACAAATACTTCCGATACCGGAACACTCGATCTGTCATTATGACACGTTATTAAATCCTTTGTTAACTCTTCCGTCAACAGTTCACCATCATTATATCTTAACAATTGTAATTTTACTGTTTCGCCCCTAACAGATCCCCTGACCGCTTCTCCGGGGCACGATGCGGTCACGTTTAGTTTGACTGACTGTTGGTCCGATTGGTATTTGTCTCTTCAGCTACTTCAGTGATTATCGGTTGTTGTGGTGAATTCGGTCTATATTGTCTTACTTGATTTGTGTAATTATTGTTGTTGTTCTGCTGGTGTTGGTAGAACTGTCTTGTGTTGTCATATATTGGATTATATCGATTAAAATTCCTATTGTTCCCAAAATAGCCCCTCGCTGCACCATTACCAAAGTTTCCATTATGGTAATAATTATTGTTTGCATTTTGTCCAATTCTAAGTCTCTTCGGAGAGTGTAGTTGGTTATGATTATTGTTACCACTACCATTACTGCCATTCACATTCGAGTTGCAGCTCGGATTCGCTTCTATTACACTTCTTTGATATGACATTTCTCTTGCCCTTTTATTGTCCTCCTCAATTATATCAATATGATCAAGCGTAGTCATAAATGAGTCTATATCCTTATCATTTATATATAACATCTGATTCCTTATACTGGTGGGTAGTCTGGACTTGAGAATTCTAAGTATATCCGACAAAGGAATCGGTACATCCCAATACAAAGATTTATTGACGTATTTCTCAAAATATCTCTTTAGAGATCCTCTAGAAAATGAGAAAGGCTCAGGATATAATACTTCCTGCCTAAGTCTTTCTTGTACTCCAGCAGACCAATATTTTGCTAGAAAAGCCTGCTCAAATTCTTTGTAACATTTACAAGAAGATGTTTGTTCGGATGCCCACAATGCTCCTGTTCCTTGTATATATCCAGATACAAAACTAATCTTTTGCCATTCTGTCCAAGATCGTGGAAATAGACCTCTGAAACTTCGAATAAAGACTACAGGATGAACATTCTTTTTGTCAGGGTTAAAGATTTGAAATTGTCTCTGTTTAATCATCTTCTCCTCAACGGTACTACGATTCCAAAAATCATCCTGTTCGTACGTTTCCCTGTGGCTATCCGTTATATCGAAACTGGTGACGTTCCAGTTCTGTTTACATCGGATCTTGACGTGGACGGAATGTCACGCGCAGATTGAGACTTTTGTTTCCTACTTCTCACTGTTTCTAAATCCTCCTGCGAGAGATTTAGTGATCTTTCGATATTTTCTTTCCAACGCGAGAATTCTTCGCCAAGTTGTTCTCGAACTTTCTTTAACCCTTTGTTGAAAAAATTCTCCTCCGAACTCTCTGAAATTGACTGTAAAGCTACTTTCACAGTTTCTTCTATGGTTTCCGAAGGAAAATTTTGCCGCTGTAATGTCATTTCTGAAAACTTTCCCGCAAGTACATTCATTCAATGTTCCACTGTCTCCTGTTTTTCCTTCACTTCGTCAAATTGCTTCTTTACATTATCTTGGGATTCTATAATTTCTGGTATCATAGCTACGGAACACTGTATGTCCTCTTGAGCTTGTATTACTTGAGGAAACAGTTCTACTTGTTTTTGTATCGTGTCAATTTTGACGGATACATATTCGGTTAGTTCCGCTTTTAATTTACTATTGTTTTCTTGGCATTGTTGGCGGACCTGCTCAATCCGAGCAATAAGATTCTGTTCGGTCCTTTCTGCCTGTTCTTTTATTTCCTGTGTCTGGGTATTTAATCTCTGATCTAATTCGGTAAAGGTTGCTCTTAACTGATTTTGTAATTCTGTTTGATTTTCGGCTAATTGATTTTGGAGTTCATTTTGTATAACGGATAAGTCTCGTTTTACCTCCGCTTGGTCTTCGGCTAATAGAGACAACTGTTGCATAATAACAACTAACGTGTCAACAACAGTCTGATCAGCTGTTGTATGAATGTTTTCTGAACCAGCGGGATTATTTATATTGCTACCGCTAGCCACAACAGTCTCAGAATTGCTATCCGTGGCCTCTGCTTCTGCGCAAACAGCTGAAGGCTGTTGCACGTCTCGTTGCTGATTCAATGACATTTTAAATGCCGCTCTAGTCAGTAACAATAAATAACTATCAATATCAGGTTCTAATCACAAAATACAGTTTCAAATTTACTGTCGTAGACACACTTAACTTTCAAATTACTTCACAGATGGTATAAAGTTCAATGTCCAGATACGAAAATCACACAATATACAGTTCTACAATCTTAACTACTATCTGGAAAAAAGTTCTTTCTAAATTGATTTCAAACTATTTTAACTACAGGATAAAAAAATTAGATTTCTCTGGCCTTTTTCTGTAGTCTCGGTGTTGTCCAATAGTTGAAATCGTTTCTTGGTATCAGCAATCTTTTACTATGGGCACCGTATCTCACTTCATGTTAATTACTTCTCGTTCTCGTTGGTTTTCATGAAACAAAAAATACATATATTATATAACAATCCAAGAGAGTCCTGTCACACTGGCGCCATTGTAATTTTTTCCTCCTATTTTCTACGTAATTATGTAGCTCTCAATTCGTTCGAGCAATCAATCATTCATGATAGGAAACACCGTCATAGCTCAGTCACTCAAAATGATTCTGAAATTTTACTTGTTAGAATGAAAGCAGGCGATGATTCTTCTTCTCTGCAGGCTCGTGCTTTGCGGCAGTCTGCTAATCTGTACAAATAAAATGCCTCGTATTTTTGGGAGCGTTGTATAATCAGTCGGGAAACCTCAGATCAAGCGGATATTTGGCTTTGATGAAGTTTAACCTTCCGAAGAAATAATGGAGCTCTTGGATTATTAAATGCAGGTTCGTATCCAGTTTTTCGGAAGTTCCCTTCTGATTAACAACTACGCAATATATCGATGAATATCATTAATTCTCAAAAGTCGAATACACACCTTTTGTGTGAAGGAGCCATAGATATGTATTTCCTTTTAATCGTACAATTTCGTATCCGTTATCCTCTGTCACAAATCTCAATAATCAGATTACAGTTCTTCAAACCAAGTTCAGGCTAATCGGCACGAAGACAATCTCGGAAGCTCCCTCTCTTTTTTTTCTAACAACCACCAGAGAGAGTACTACAAAGAATACTTATGCGCTCATGGCATAGCTATTGTATGAACTACTTTTCGCATTGATTCTGCGAGTATGAAGATAGAAAATTAGTAAACGTCATTCAAGGATAGAATTTTATCAGAATAATTCATCGTATATAAAGAGATATTACAAGATCTAGTTTCCTCACTACTGTTACTAGCACAAGCCTTAATTTCGTTACATAATTGTTCTTTAGTATCATGACGTTGCATGGTAACAACTGTAATCTGTTCACTAAGTTGTTTATTCTGTTCACTAAGGTTGTCGTGTTTTCTTTCGACCCTTTGAAATTTTCATTAAGTTGTTTGCGCGATTCAGTAGGTTGTTTGAAATGGTTATCTAGTATTTCATTCCGCTGTTTGAGACTTTCATGAATTTGTTTGTTCGATTCATTGAGTCGTTTGTAATTGTTGTCTTGTTTTTTATTGTTTTCATTAATTTGCTGTTTGAGAAGGTCGGCTTGTTCTTTCTTGAATTGTAGTAATAATGCTATAACTCGATCCAAGCCAGTATTACCTACTCTATTCTCTGTGCTGTGTGATGGTGTATCTGCTTTTGTCGCGTTTTGTGTAACCTGTTGGTCATTCTCTGATTCTTGAAAAGCTTCGCGACTTGGATCTGCTCTGTTATTCACTACACCGGAATTAAATAAATGTGACGTATTCTGATTACACTGTTCATTTTCGTTAACAACATGTACCTGTTCGTTACGTAAATTTTGCAAACCTGGTGTGTCAAACTGGGCTGCGTTCACTGTATCGGAACGTGCTGCGTCATCAATTGTCGTTAAATTAACAAAGGACACAATTGAATTTGTTTGTTCCTCATTAGCATTAGAATCATTACTAGTGATCGGTACACACTGATTGTCTGTATTTGAAGGATTCTCCTCGTATCTTTCATTGAGTTGTTTGCACGATTCATTAAGTTGTTTAATATGGCTGTCGTGTTTTTCATTCAACTGTTTGGAATTTTCATTAAGATTGTCTTGTTTTTCATTAATTTGTTTGAAATTGTTGTTTAGTTTTTCATTCCACTGTCCGAGATTTTCATTACGTTGTTTGTACGATTCATGAATTCGTTCGAGTTTTTCATCAAGTTGTTTGTACTCATTGTCTATTTTTTTATTGAGTTGTTGTAATAATGGCACAACTTTACCCCAGCCAAAATCATCGGCTCTATTCTCTGTACTGTGTAATGGTGTATCTGCATTTGTCACGTTTTCTCTAACCATTTGGTTATTCTGTGATTCATGAAAAGGTTTGCCAATCAGATGTGCACCGTTAGATACCACCTCGGAATCAGATAAATCTGTCGTATTCTGCTTACACTGTTCATTTTCATTAGAAAAATTTATCTGTTCACAATTCAAATTTCGCAAACCAGGTGTGTTAAACTGGGCAGCGTTCATTGTAACAGAACTTCCCGTGTCATCAATTGTCGTTAAATTAACAAAGGACACAACTGAATTCGTTTGTTCATCAGTAGGGTCAAAATCATTACTAGCGGTCGGTACGCACTGATTGTCTGTAAATGGAGGATTGTCATCATTACACTGAGTGTCGCAAATACTATCGGTCAAATTATTTGAGTCGACTATTTCACTCATTACACATCGCGATGTACTGTTAACAGTTTTCGCGGCATTTTCACTAATCAAAATTAAGCACAAATGAAACAAGGACAATGCAAAATACAACAAACACAATTACAATAAAGAGCAACAAATTGCCGATGATCTGTGGAAGAAAGAGTGACAAATTAGTAATTGCGTTGCGCCAGATGCAAACTACATTTAAGTAAATAAGAGCAGATATATGACTAATTCTCAGAAGATTCCCAAAGACATACGTTCCTGGCCGGATGTCGCCAAGTGTAACCTCCCCACAGAAAAATAATAATGAAAATGGACCAAGCGTAAACTCCCCACAAAAATAATAACTAAATGAATTTGTTAATATTGTAACCTCTGAACAAAATTAGTTCCCATTTATAGTCTCCGTGCAGAAATGCATTCACATTTAATGTAACCAAAAAATTATTTTCCTAAACACCGAAATAATAAAAAAAATTCAACTACGTGGTAAATTTTATGACGACAGCAGCGCTGCGCCTAGGCCCTCTATTCTGAATAAATAAGAAAAAATTCTTACCTCAATAAAAACTGCAAATATATCTGCCCTTATGTAGAAATTTTTAGACACAGCTTCGTGCAATGCTGGCGTATATTTTTTCTGATTCTTGGAAGGAATGATCATGCATTGGAAATATTCTTTAAATTGAAATGAATGCTTTTCTTTAAAAAAGTTATTTTATATTATAAAAATTATTATTGGGGCTTTTTTAAAGAAATTAAATGACAATTAATATACATTACTAGATATGCGCAAGGCTGCTTCTTTAACTTCTACAACAATACTCATCCTCCAGAGTTCTGACCAGAGTCCCGAGCAGAGCAGACAGCCTACACGCACCGACTCCCGCCGAGTCACACAGACTACTCAAGACTACTGCTTACTAGCACGGACAGAAGACTAAAGCCAACTGACGACTAAAACCGACAGACGCCGCCTCGCGACAAGCAACAACTAACTACCTACTACTCTCTGGTCAGAGACTCTGCCATGACTCGCCCATCGCCGGCAATGCATACGTCTTACACGGTGCAGTAATGAAGGTTTGTAATGCGTCCTCACTAATACTTTCTCATTAAGATTGTAATCTACCACTTTCCCGATCATCTTATCATGTGCTCACTTTCTGATATTCACATGATCAGTACGTAAAATCATGGCCTGTCTGAGTTTTTCATTTCGTCTTCATCACTCTTAATTTTAGGTATCGTATCGGTCCACTTGTTGTGTTCCCCTTGATTCGACATTAGTTGTGCTGGCGTGTAACCGGTTGATGTGTGGGTTAGGTTGTTGCCTATCTGCTCTGCTGATCATTTTTCTTATCTCGTCTCTGACGGCTGCCTTTTTGGATTGCGGAACCGCATTGGTGGTCTTGCTTGTCGAACTCAAAGCCTCTTATTATCCCTGGCTTGGTAGAAAATTTTTTTTAATATCTCTTTAAAAGATGGAATAAGTCTTGTTGTTGGGCGTCTGTTAGTTAACGTAAATCCATGGTTTTCTGGATTATTTCTTCTTGAACCCTTTGCTCGTCTCCGTCACAATCGGGAATGTGTTTCATGAAATACAACACAAATACTTCACCCTTCCTGTACAGTCAGCGCATCAAAACATGACATTGTCGATCTGATACTCTTACGTTGTCACGCAAATGTCGAACCATAATTGCTTTCTCGTTGACTGTTAACTTGCATGTACCGTGAAAGGTCTCTGTTGGATTCCTTTCATGTTATTTTCTTAAATCTGTTGTCATTTACGGCATAAATTCCTCTTCTAAATTTACTGTGGTGTTTCTGACTATCTGCGAGGAGACTGAGCAGTGAAACGTTTTACTGTTACACATAAACAAGAATGATCTGTCACACTACTACACTTTAAAACACAGTTTATATGTAATTCATGTCACACAGTCTCATACGGAACCTACATCCGCTTTCTTTTATATACTGTATATGATAAGATACTGTCATCCCCCTTCCCTTCTGTGTTAGAGGATGAATGAGCAAATGTATTTCTAGTTGCATGCTGGATGGTAGCAGACAAGCCTGTCTGCTAGAGAACAGTAGGACCAACGTCGGAACAGGTAGCTACGCTTTCTAAAAGCGAAGAGGTTTCTATCCTTAGTATGGTCCGTCCCTTGTCATGTTGGTATAGGAAGCTGCCTCTCTGGTCACTTCCATTTGTATTTGTGAGGTACCCCTCAGGAAATGACCACGGCAGTCTGTCCGCGGCGAGCGTCTGAAGTGGTAAGATCTCCGGCTAGGCGCGTGTCTGATAAGTCCGTAGGACAATGGATTTCTTAAGATCAGCCTAACTGAAAATGTAATCACCTTTATTTCAGTCTTAGCTCTAAAATATCTAATGTTATCTTAAATTGTAACGCAGTGTAATTCGAGTGTGAAGTTCAGAATATATTCCGGTAGTTGCTTTGCCACTACTTTGTGAGTAAAGTGGAACGACGTGTTGATCAGTAACTCTAACTAAGATCATCAATCTTAAATGCGAATGTGCGTGAGATTATAACGTCTCGTCTTGACAATATTTTTCAATATAGCAACTTTTCTTTATGTTCAATCCACATGGGGTGTACTTTGTGAAACCAGTACCACGTGCTTATACAATTGTTTGACCCATCAGGTTAATAGTAAGACGATAGTAACCAGTTCGAGGTTTTTCTTTTGTAAATTGCTTTTCGATCTAATTTATTTTAATTATCAAAATTATTGTGGAGTACACTCTTTGTGTAAACCAAGTTGACCACGTGAAGCATGTGGTGTAATCATCAAAGTAGCCCTCAGCTATTCTTTTCGGGAAGATTTCACAGGGAGTTAGTATGATTTTAGTATACCCGTGTGTGGTAATTATATGACGGACAGGATTGTGCTACGAACGTAACTTCTTTGGGTGAAAATTGAATCGGTTGGTTGTGGTTAATTTCCTCTTGCATATGTTTCAACGTTCTTCGTGTGTTATTTTATGAATGCAGTGTTGTATGCAGTCTCCCAATCTTGGCTCCATATTTGATGTGTTCCGTAAGATTAAAATCTCACATTTTCACAATCCTAAATAAGGCACCAGTTTAGTTATGAATCAAGTTTAATATGCTGAAATTTCAATGATCAGTGTTAAAATAAATTTCCAAATATAAACTGATTTATTTCTTTTTATTTAAATTCTCTTTTATATATATATATATATATATATATATATATATATATATATATATATATATATATATATATATATCACCGGTTGTCGTATGACTATTAAAAGATTATAATTAATGTTAGTCTGGTTGGGAATTTGGTAAGCTAGACTGGATACCTGGTGAAACCGTTGCGCAGTAATGCAAGGTTAACTTCCCCAGACAGCTCACAGCTTTTAACCCGGTTTTATTGTCTATCAGCACCGCTTTCATAGCGAATTAAAGCAACAACATTACAACCGTTATAAGTATCAATTACTGATCTTGTCTTACGGAGTACTCCATACCAAGTATGCAAGGAAGGGATAGATTTTTCACAACTAAACACACACATGCGATTGTCACTGATTCTATTCGGACTGGTATTTGGGTTTGAAGGTTTACGCTTTGAATCATGAAACCGACAGCACCGGTAACTGTACAGCCTTGAACAGGTAAAGTGGGTACTTAGATTGATGCAGATACTTTTGTGAAAACACACAACGACATTGCATTCACGTTCGCACCTATATCAGTAATCGTAATGTTGGGTAAATCAGCGATATATATCTGCGCAGAAGCTTGTAGTCGGTCTTCCCATAAGTCTTCAGTTGGTTTATCACCTTTTCTCCTATTAATTCTTCACATATATCTGTGTTCTGATCATTGTGTATAAGATTTATTGACTCTGACGTGAAGTCGCCTCCTGCGCATTTCGCAGCCAATCCACAAAGGCTTGGACTAGCTGCTTCTAGTTTTCCGCTTTCATTTGGGCTGAGCTACTACCTTTTGATGTAGCGCTCGTGCTATTGTCTTCAGTTATCGTCACGGTGGGGCTTGGATACCGTGTTCCCGTTGGTACGAATTCCGGTTGTTTGGGAAAATTGAAGTTCGGCGGTGGACTGAGTTGATGCTGAATATGGGCGGATTGTATGTTCCGCGCCACTTCTGATTTTGTTTTAAACTGCTGCTGATTATTTGCATTCATTTCTTTCTGTGGTGGCGCATTTTGTTGGTATTGCATAACTTGGTTCTGCTGCTGAAAATTGTTATGATTTCGCGACCCATTTTGGTAGCCTCCATCGTTTTGTTCACCGTATTTGTTCCCACCGTGGTTGTACGTTGGTAACCGTTGCCGTATCTATTTCCTTTGTAGCCATTGCCATAGTTTTTTATTGTCATTATAATTGGGGTTGTGTCTGTAACTATTATTACGTCTGATCCGCTGGTTTCCATTCCTGTAGTTGTCAGCCCCGATATCTGAATGGTCAGCGTGACTGACTGCCGTCATTAGGGGCCCGGGTTCGATTCCCGGCTGGTGTTGTGTTGTCTTCACCATCATTTAATCCCCACCCAGCGCGCAGGTTGCCCAATGTGGTGTCGAATGTAATAAGACCTGCACCAAGGCGGCCGGACCTGCCCCGTAAGTAGCCTCCAGGCCAATGACGCCAAACGTTCATTTCCATTCCTATAGTTGCCATTATTCTTTCCGCCGCTTCGCTGCCATTTCGCGTTCACCTGTTGGCTACCCTGAGCGTTGCCGCTAGCGCTGCCGTGGATATCGGCGGCCGGTGCGCTTGGCGTTTTATATCCGTAGTTGTGATTGTTCTGAACATGCGCGTCTTAATGGATGAGGTCTATACTGTCCATCACGGATAAGAACATCTCCTGGTCGTCATCCGGAACGTTTACCAATTTTTCCCTTATCGATATAGGCAATTTCGACTTGACAATCATTATTATAGAGGTGGTTGGTGTATCCCAATACCGAATCTTCCTGAAGTACTTCTCGAAATACTTCCTTAGACTCCCAAATTTGGCATGAAAAGGTTAGGAATTATACACTTCTTTTCGAAGTCTCTGCTTTACTCCTGTGCTCCAAAACTCGTGCAAAAATTGGTGTTCGAATTCGGCATATGTATGACATCTATCGAGCATCTCTGTTCCCCAAAACTCATTCTCTCCTTGAATGAATCCAATAACAAACTTTATGCGTTGGCGGTCTGATTAACTTTCTGGGAATACGCCAGAATATCCTTCTAAAAAATTTTCTTTTCTCTGGTATGAATGTTTGAATGACTATGTTTCAATACGCTCTCTTCTTTCAATAGATTCGCGAGCGATACTTGAGCGATTTGTTCAGGTTGTAAAGGTTGGTAGTCCTGCTTCGGTACTGATCGTGCGGAAGCTTGTTGCTGGCGATCGAAATATTCCGGCCAGTTACTTACGGTTGATAATTCGCTTTGGGATTCACCCTGCGAGTCATTGTTTTGGAGTTCATCTGAGCGATATTGCATTGTCTCAATTTGACTGTCAAGTTTGCGTTTTCACTCTAACTCGCTACAGTGTGTCTCCTGAAGTTCCGGAGCATCTAAAACTTCTAATATGGCTGATTTTACGGCGTCCTTGAGCTCTTTAGTTACTTTGCTTGGAATTTCTTTGTCTTTGGTCTCCACCCAATCTTTGTATCTCTTATTCAGTTCTGTGGTGTACGTGTCTAAGCCATGCTTTATTTTACTTTCAATATTCAACTTAGACATGTCATTTGACAATTCTGTAATTTTATCGCCTACTTTCCTGATATTGTCTTCAAGTTGTTGATCTTTCCAGACACTCCTTCGTACTTTTTCAGCCACTTCGCCGCCTCAGACTGGCAAGCGGTTACTTGAAGCTGAAGTAGGTCGGACATTGATTTCTTGCCATTTTCAATGTATTTGCCCAGGTAGGTCGGTTTTAACCGCATCTACTTCATGTTTGAGACCTTCTTTTAGTTAGTCCTTTACCGAATCTATCTTGGTTTCCACTGTACCAAATCTGGTCTTCATATTACCCTATACTGAGTCGATTTCTACCGTTACTGTAACCATTTGTGATCCGAGTTTAGCAGTATCCGCTTTTAATTCGGCCTTATTCATTGAGTCAAGTTTATTTTGTACATCTGCCTTTACCGAACTTATTTCTGCTTTTACGTCTGCCTCCAAGTCAATTCTTAAATCTGTCTTCAAGTTACTTGTCATATAAAGAAATTTAGTTTCCATGTCCGATTTTAGATTGGAGAATAACATGGCTTGTTTCTCGTCCCGCTCCTACTCCTTCTCTTCGCGTTACCTTTCCTTCTCATTAAGTTCGCGTTTATCTCTCTGTCACATTTCAATACACATGTCAAGTTTATTCAATTGACTCATCTGCGATGTTATTCCAAGTCTTAGCTCACGCTCCTCGTCCTCGATATCTAACACGCCTTGCCGGGACACTGGGTGATTAGAAATTACCCGCGAGGGGAGCTGGTATGTACCCGCGTTTGTTGCAGAAATTTCATCTGCGGAATTTTCCACTTGCTTCTCTTCTGCCATGTTTGCAACCAAAGATTTCGCGATAGAACCACTGGTAATATTTTTAGATACACGGGGTGTCTATTTCTGAGTTTACTGAAACAGTCAATTGTCACTGGCGGCAATGAAAATTGAATAGCACAACAGGAAAGAGGCAATATGGATTCCACTAAATGTAAACAATCGAAGACAACGCTGCTCTCCGTCACCAACGCTGTATTGCCATCATCTTGGATTTGAATGACAAGAATGAGTACAAGAGAACATATACATACAATTACAGTAAAACGATAAATATTTTGCACTTTAACAAAATTGCCTTTAAATATTGGAATGAAACGTTTTTGATATAACTAATCTGAATAAATTAACAAAATGAAGCGTTGTTTTTAGGGAAAGCTGGATTTTAAATGAGCACAACACTTGAATGTCAGGAAATGCAGTACGGAAGCGGGGTTTCCACAAACACAAAGGATTGTACTCCCTTTGCGTTGTCTTGAAACAACGACCCGCAACTGCAATTACGGCCTCCAATTGTATTTTACGTTCTGTTGGTAGTCACCAGAATATTTTCCACGTCCGTTTTTTCCGGTCCCGCACGAAATTAAAAACAAGGGATTAGTTATGATTCTGATTCAAGTCCCTGTTCGGGCGCCACATCTGATGTAAGGAAATGTTATTATTATCAAGAATCAGATTGAGAGGGGGAAGCAAATATACTTGGGTGGCTCCTTTTCCCGTTTAGAAAGTGCCGCGTACCAATGTGGATCAGCGAGGCTTTGAGCGAGCGATGTGCGATTTGAGAAGTGAAGTTTGCTAAGAAATTCCCGGAGTTCACTCGCACTGAAAATGTACCTAAGGGCCAGTTTAAAACTGAGTTCGAAGAATAATACAACAGGGGAATAGAAGTAGCATGTTAACGTCGGCCTTGAATGTTCTGTCCACACAATGACACGTCGGACATGGTTGGCACTGGGAAAAGAACTTGACACATAGAAAGTAAATGATTAAGGTTGTCCAACAACCAAAGCAAACACAAATTGAGAGTAACTGACATTATAATTACGAGCTTGGATTTAAAACACATATAACGTGTTAACACTTAGGTCAATAACAATGACAGAGCCTGAGTGCTTTGAAAAGTTAAGAAATCATATAGAAATGTTCATTTGTTAACCTTTCTGCATTTGTCACACATGCTAGTCTCACATGCAACAAAATAACGGTGTATCTCTGTAGATTTAAACAAATTAGAAAACTTATAATGTCGCCTATGTAATGGTGCGTCCGTATTATACAGGAGATAAAAAGAGAGTGATATCGTCCGGCAGTGGACGATGGGTTGCGCGCTCTTTTTTTTTTAATATTCTAATTTCTTCAGAGTGTGTCTTTAATATCGATGTTTTCACATGTTTGCTGAATTACTCTATAATTTCTTAGGAGCGTCAGTGACGCTGGATTGATTTCTCGTTGTAAGTCGGTAAAATACATCATTACATTGCGTAGTTCAGTATTATACATTGGGAAATAAATGGCCCTTGGCCTCTTTCATTACTCAAATCAGTGTTTTATGTGACAAGATGTGGCGGTGTGGAAATACAACATACCAAGCTTTAGCATAGTGGCGCGCAAGACAGAGCAGTGCTGCAACGCGTTATCTGGATTTGCGCAGAATAAAGGTAGGGAGAAAAACTATGATTTTTTTTAATTTATTCAATCAGACTCAACTTATGTTATTAAGAGACAGTTTTTGTGATCAAATTTGGCAATGTCAGTTACTCTAGGTTTCATGTCCAAAGTTATTCAGGTAGTTTATACTGTTCAAAATTCTTGCGGTCAGTTTGCTAATTTCTACAATATGAAATACTTTCCTTTTGATTATGACAAGTAACTACTTTTATATTGCAGCCGTGTCTTCGCATGACGACAGTACAAGTTCCAGTACGACAGTTCGTTTGTTAATACAGCTAAGGTTTACAATCAGAGACAGAGTTCTTCAGTTAATATTTTTATTTATTTAGATAACTTGCCCTTTCCTTTTAATTATCTAAAGAGGACTTTCAGCATGTGAAACACTAAGTCATAAAATCATACCTAGACGCCTTAGGCTGATGTGAGAAACCGTAAACCCAGGCACCTTCCCGTTCCTCGTGTATATCAGTATCCATTTTAGCTGTTGTCGGAGCATGTTTGCTGTCATAAATTCAGTATCAACGAACAGTTTTTACATAAAAAATGAATTATTAAAACACATTTTCTTACTTTTTTAACTGTGGAAAATGAATCACTATTGTTAAAATAACGTTAAAACTTATTTTCCTATCGTGGGTATTAAAACATTTGTGCAACTCTTAAGAGTGTTGCTTAACATAAAAGTTCTTGTCAGGAAAATTAATAACTGAGCTGTTAGTATTTTAATAAGTAATACAAACATTGTAGGTGCGTAATTAATTTGAAGTTTCATTGTGTTTGCATAGTGTGGGAAATTACACATAGAATAAAATTTATTTTTGCTCGAATTTTAGTCAAGGATTTGTATGTTTGTGTATTTCATTAAGTTGTATGCACACTTCTGAAGGGGAAATATTTATTTTAAAGGTCCATAGAGCTTGCAGACATGGTGTGTCTATCAAAGTACCATCGTACACGAAAGCTGTTTAATCTAAAAGTTCTTATTAGTAGTCCCGATATGCAAGCTGCGAGTATTCTAGCAACTAACAGAGGCAATAGAATGTCGCATTATTTAAGATGAAGCTTTACTGTTCCGGCAATGTTTGAAAATTGTTACATGTAATGCAGTTACCTTTGCTCGAATTTCCTCAGTGATCTTGCGTATATTATTACAAGCACGCAAACTGAGTGTATTTTTATAAGTAAGACTACTTAGATGGTGAAATATTTAATTTCAAGCTTCGTTGTGCTTGCATATTTGAGAAATCTCATATAGTATCGTCAATGGTAAATAATTTTATTGAAGTTGGAGATATCCAATCTGACATTGTCTTTAGAGATGTCGCAGCTCTCCCTGTTACCGTAGTAGGTCGTCTCTGGTGAGAGCGCGTACCATAAATCTACATAATTGTGCAGTGAAGGAACGAAATAAGACACCGTGTTTCTTCCTAAAATCGACCATTTTATTACTTCCTTCCCTAAAAGAAAAAATTGTCGTCCATGTAGTGATACTTTTATTCGGTGTTGGCGTCGTTGATTGCAGGGTTTTTTAGCGAGCCTTAGTTCTGAATACAGCAGCAGCAGTTTGTTTGTAATACCTGTCATCGATTACTTTCTCTTGTGTTATATTACCTTCACTCCCGCTACGAAACTGTTGAAGAAGTTGAAGAAACATTTAGCTGTTGAAAGTACATACCTTATGAAATCGTATACAGTTTATGTATTTAAATACTGTAATTAAGTACACGTTACACTTCTCAAGCGTTATAGAGTATTGGGGCACTTTTGACCAACATCGTAGATGAGATAACGTAATGTGAGCCGTGCACTTTTTGTCGTTAGCCTCATCTAAGTCTAAATCGTTTGCAATAATTACTGTCAATTATAATTTTCTAGTGATACATTGTCTTCACCCTCTTCTCCCGTAACACATAAGACTGTGTTCTCAATCATGACAGATGAGCCATGTGATAATTCACTTAAAAGTCTACATTTTTCGCTGACTGAAAACACTTTGCGAATTTAGATACTGCTGAAATGTGTACATTGCACCTTCTGTGAAATTTTCAAACACTGTGACGTTTTCCACGAGCACTACAGCTGAGGTTCAATAATTAATTTGAACCTTACATCGTTCTTACTGTAGTTAATTTCAAATAGACGCACAATCATTTGCAACAATTTTTATCCATTTTATGTCTCCAGTGATACATTATCTTCATTCTATCCTCCCCCAGACACACATTTACAGTTCATATTCATGTTTTATAAATGCAAAACAGCTTGATGAGAAAAGCAATGTGATAATCGATATAAACATCGCACTTTTGGTTTGGCTATGCTTTGGACACAATTTAGGCTAATGTGACGTCTTATATATGGAAAAAATTTCAAGGCTCTTTTGAGTCTTGAACTATATTGTCCTTAGATTGAAGTTGGACCTTTTCTACTGGTACAGACACATTCTGGTGACACAGAGAACAACCTACGGCACAGAGTCTAAATTTGTGACATATTTTAGCAGTGGAGCCGTCTGTTGGTGACAGTAAACAGTTTGGATGTGAAACAGCATTGGAATTTATTTTGCATTTTTAGGGTTTATGGAACAGTATTTAAAGTGGAACTCATGTCCGAGAGCTATATATACCTAACTGATTGTTTATACCTTATTGGTAAATATTTGTTTTCGATTATTTATAGAGAGCATGTTATTTACAAATTCCAGAAAGTTAGTCCAGCTCAGATCGGATTACACTATAAGAGCAAACAGACTGGAGGAGAGAGACTTGTGAAGTATGTTTTTGATAAATAATTCGTAAATACTTTCGAACATAGGCCAGATGGGTCTATATTGTATTTGGCTCTTGCATTTTAATACTATTTTCTGGTTAGGGGAGAGGAGAGATAGAAGTCTGTGAAGTAATCTTTTTACTAACAATTAATGTTCCTCGTATCCTTTGAGCCCACTACATTGGCCTGCTCTGAAATTGGCTCCTCCATTTTGGTGCTAAGATCTGACTGGTGGATGGCACTGGGAAGTTGATCACTACGGATTGTGTTTGCTCCATTTTATGTGTACATTGCATATCTTTGACGTTGAGTTTTTTTAATATTAGCTCAGAGATATAAACCCACACGCATAAATAAATAATTTAATGTCACACTTCTTTACGCACCCCGTAAATATTGTCATTTGGAGAAAGGAGGGTAGCAGACACAAAGCATGCAATTGGTCTGCTTTCATCATGTGTTGCATTTTAATACTGCACTATGATACGCTGCAGATAAGGAGTGGGAGGGATTGGGACTTCATGCATTTGTCAGATATAATGTAATTTCATACCAGTTTTATGCCTCATACTGATACTATGCTCTCATTGATTGCAGATTACCTGTGAAACATAAAGCATATAACCAGTCTATTCCCCACATATTGGGATCTATGGTGGTGTGATTGGATTGAGACGGGGAGGAGGGGAGCTAATGGGGAGAGTCGGATAGGTTGCCACTTTCTAGCACTACAATCTGAAGAAGAGAGGGAGTTGTGTTATAAAGTACACAACTGGTGTGTTTAAATGTATGGAATGAAGGGTTTAAAACTTTCTGTTACCACAATTGCGCTATTCCGCCATCATTGATTTTTAATACTATGCAATGATTAGCTGAAAGTAGGTGGGGAAAGGGGGTGGCTAGGGATGCATAGGTTATGTGATGGGAGAAATTATTTCATTTGCAGTTGCTGACTAATTGGATGAGTGATTGATGTTATTGATTAATGATACCAGGAGTTTAGGGTCACCGATGACGTCGTTCATAGCTTTCATGATCACCTGGAAAAGGTCAATGAGAATGTACAAGGTCAGATACGGGAACTGTGAGGGTTCTATGTTAGCCAGAGTCGCAATATTGCTACTACTAAGGACATTGCACGTAATGAAAGTTTTATAATAGTAGAATACTAAAATTATTTATTTCAAATCTGAAGAGATGAATCAGTGCCAAAATACATATTGAATAACGTATAAGTGTTTTGTGGTCCTGGCTATTCATAATCTGGTGGTCTCGGAGGCTTTGAAGCTACTCTGAAGATTGTGATCGTAGTACATATACTTCCACTTCAGTCCTCAATGGATGGGACTGATTCAAAACCCTGAAAAGGAAATGATAGCGTTATGAAAGATCACAACTCTGTTTGTTCCATTGTAACACTGATAGTTAAATTTTTATTTTTTTATCCAATAATACTTCAAGATATAAACTACATTACAGTTGATTCTAGTCCTTTTATACAGGAAGATGGTACTGAATTTAGATACACAGTTTTCACCAAATGTAAATCTACTAAATACAGTATTAAATGTGGCAATTAATGGAATATTTCAGCATATAAATTCATTGTGGCTTACTTAGAACCAATCATGATAGTTTTCGATCAGTGTAGCATCGAATAGGAATACCGAGAACAGCAAGTTTCACAGACTTTGTGTTGCAGATCGACAGAAAATCTAGCCTCAAATCAAAGTCTGAGTAGTGTTCCTTGGAATCGAAACTAAACTTTGTAAGTGATTCTTGAAAGAAGAAAGTGATTTTCTAACAGCAAAACTGAAGAGTAATTCGTTATTACGAATGTTCTTTGTTACGGGTTTCCTTCTCTTCTTCCTTCATTTCGGTACCACTGTGTACAGAGACTGAAGGGATGTTTTACAACGTTGTCTCCCTTTCTTCTCACGATTCGCATACCCCTATATATTTTCTGTGTATGGAATGGGTTCTTCTACTAAGGCAACAGACGTCGCAGGTATTTTCCTACTTGAATAATTCCTTAAGCATTTTATACTCTACTTCTTATACGTTGTATCCATTAGCGCCAGTAACTCCTGAAGTGAGATCAGATGCTTCCTTTACCATCAAATTAAATTCATGTGTAGCTGTTTGAAGCGCTCGCTTCAGATCTGAATTAATGTAGGCATTACCTCATAAGACAATCAGATCAGATGCTTCTAGATACTTGTTATGACTGATTCCAGTGACAGAAAGTCATAGCAAATATTAAAGTACATTGAGTTACATCAAGTATCAGCTGTTTGTCTTTGTACTAAACGCAGCACTTCTGGAAATTTTCCTGCTTTTGAGCTCGGACGGTGTGTTCACGTTTTAGGACAGAGTGACATTGGCAGCGTACAACGTAATAGAATGGGCGAGCGTTAAAACGGGAAAGCAGACAAATCTATGTTGCCAAATATGTGTGTTCAAAGAGGAAACATAAGATTAATAACTAGAGAGGCGTTTACTGATCAGAAAACTACCACGAAAATTCGTGTGTAATTTATCACTTATTTTTCATCTGGCTGGATGTTTAAAGGAAACCGACCTACAGCTACAGACTGAGTATAGTAGTAGATTAGTTTTTAACGTCCCGTCGACAAACTCGGATTAGGAAACGACAGGGAAGGAAATCGGCTGGGCCCTTTTTAGGGACCATCACGCCATTTGCCTGAAGCAATTTAGGAAAATGACAGAAAACCCACATCAGGATGGCCGGACTAGTGTTTCAACGGTCGTCTTCCAGAATGCGAATTATACTAACCACTGTGCCACCTCGCTCTGCCGCTACAGTCTAAATATTACACTGGAAAAATGAATAGAGTTGAAATTAAATACTGCTGTTGTTAGTTAAGACTGGTTTCATGCAGTTAATCTATCCTGTGCAAACCTATTCATCTTCGAAGCTATACTGCTACCTACAACATTCTGAATTTACTTGGTGAAATCATCTCTTCGTTCCCTTACAGGAATTTTACCCCCGATCCCCATTTTAATTTCCCTGCAACACTAAACTGGCAATCCCTTGATGTGTCAGGTTGAGTCCTATCAAGCTATCCTTTCATTAGTTTCACAGATTTAGTTTCTCCTTGCTTGTGTTCAGTACCGCCTCGATAGTCACATGACCCACCCATCTACATTTCAGCATTCTTCTGCAGCACGACATTTCCAAAGCAGCTGTTCTCTTTTCATGTATACTGTTCATTGTCATGATTCACTTGCATACAAAGCAATATTCCAGACAAATATTTTCGGAATTGACTTACAAACACTTATATTTATATTGGCTGTTAGGAAACATTTTTGGAAACTCTTTTCATGCTATTGCAAGTCTACAGTAGTAGTCCTCTGTAGTTCAGCAGTGATTGGTTATTTTGATACCCAAATAGGAAAACTCATCTTCTACTTCAAGTGTGTCATTTCCTAATCTAATTCATTCAGTATCACTTGATCTGATTCCACCGCATTCCATTGTGCTTGTTTTCCTTTTGTTGATATTCACCTTACATCCTCGTTACAAGACACTGTCGATTACGTTCACCTGCTCTTCCAAGACCTTGGCTGTCTCTGACAGGATTACAATGTCGCCTTCAAACTTCTAAGTTTTTATTTCTTCTCCCTTAATTTAAATTCCTGCTGCTAATCTCTCTTTGGCTTCCTTTATCACTTCCTCAATGTACAGAGTGAATAAGATCGAGTAGAAGCTAAAACCCTGTCTTACTCCCTTCTCAACCGCTACAGCCCTCTCATGCCCCTTTCCTCTTATAACAGCCGTCATGTTTATGTACTGGTTGTAGATAGCCTTCTGCTCCCTGTGTTTTACCCCCCCCCCCCCCCCGCTACCATCAGAATTTCCAAAAGAACTGCTATAGTGTAAGATAAATGAAAAGTAGTGGATGTATTTGGATCGAGATTAACCTAAACAAATTTAACAGACACGATCTAATCAATCCTGTGTGGTGCCCAACAAGAGAGGACCTGAAAGCGTAAAATGAGGCAGTTAGTTTTTTTGTTATCAGCTGAGATACAGTACAGCAGAGTGGGTCGAGCAGGAGAGCTCAGTGGCCTCGAACGTGGACTACTCATTGGCTGTAACTATTCATATGAGTAACATATGGATCAGGGATATTCCAACAATTTTAAGGCTATCCGAGATCACTGTTGATGTGATTGCGGTATGTAAACGCTATGAAACGACCACAGCTAAAGCAAAACTATGTACATCTCATGACCGACAAAGGCCGTCGAGGAATGTGAAGAGTGACTATAAAGTAATCGCATGAAAGCAGCGAAAGAAATCACTCACGATTTCCAAAGTACTAACAGCAGTCCAGCTAGCACAATGCTGGTGCTTATGGGTTTAAAAAGAATGCGGTAGAGTGGTCCAGTTCCTCCTCATACCTTATGCATTTCTTGAGTAAAGGCTAAGCGACAGTTAATACTGCGTAATACGCCATTGGACAACGGGCGACAGAAAAAGAATGATTTGAAGTGACGAATAACTTTATACCCTGTCGCAATCCGATGAAATGACTTGTAGTATTGAATACCAGGCGAATATTGCACGTCACCACGTATAGTTACAGTAGTGAAGTGCGGAGGAGATGGTGTTACGATACAGAATGTTTTGGTGGCGAGGATGTGAGTCTCTTATGTTGATTTCCGGAGGGGTATTAACATATGAAACGACATTGTATACAATGTAAAGTGTGGGGACAGAGAGGAGACAATAATTGTTTGTATCACCATGGTGGACCTAGCCGTAAAGCAGCGTGTGTGCTGCAATCTTGTTCTGACATGTTCAAGTGCCCGCTAAAACTGTAAAAGCTATGTTACGTCTTACAGATCCCAACTTATGTACAGCGTGTTTCATGGGGAATAATAGTGTAAGTAGGCTGTTAAGGTTTTTTTATTAGTAACGCCACCTCTGTATGAAAATCACCGGCTGTGCCGTGTGCAGTCTGTGGCTGCTTTGCATTGTTGTAATACTCAACCATTGTAGTGTTAGGCAGCTGGCTGTGAACAGCGCGTAGCGTTGGGCAGTTGGAGGTGAGCCGCCAGCAGTGGTGGATGTGGGGAGAGAGATGGCGGAGTTTTGTAATTTGTCATGATATCAAGGTAAATACATTGTTTGTTCTCTATTAATATCTTTCATTTGCTAACTATCCCTATCAGTAGTTAGTGCCTTCCATAGTTTGAATCTTTTATTTAGCTGGCAGTAGTGGCGCTAGCTGTATTGCAGTAGCTTGAGAGCGAAGATTTTTGTGAGGTAAGTGATTTGTGAGACGTATAGTTTAATGTTAGTCAGGGCCATTCTCTTGTAGAGAATTTTGAAAGTCAGATTGCGTTGCGCTAACAAAACATTGTGTGTTGAAAGTCAGATTGCGTTGCGCTAAAAAATATTGTGCGTCAGGTTAAGAACAGTCCTGTGTATAATTGTCAAAAGGGGACGTTTCATATGGCGACCCTGCCAGGATACCTCACTGGAATCTTCTGATTTTTTCTTATAGTTTGTGTAATTAGTGTAGCTTTTGTTTATTGCTAGCGCGTAATTGTAGAGAGAATTTCCATTGTAGTTGTAATTTTTCATTGTTGTACACTAAAACAGTTGTGGTATGCATGTAGATTTGCACCAAGTATTTCGCAGCTGCAATTAACTAGATATTATTTTCAGTGTTATGTTAATGTGTTCTCTTATTTTTGCTCTTCAAATTGAGTTTTTCTGTGTTGTCGTGTGAAATACTGTGACAATAATGGCGTGTGAAAAACGTAACACTAGGCTCCAAAGTAAATTGAGAAATGACAGTGAAGACGAAAGCAATATGTTAGCGCCGCAGAATAATGAATTAACTAATGTTAATAGTAGTAATTTGGTAATTGCGCATAGGGAAATGGAGCGGGTTTCAAACAATGGCGTGGACAGTGAAACAATTAGTGAAGAGGGAAGCATTATCGATCGGTCGGTCGGCAACAGCTCGCCTCAGGAATCCGAAATGACAGGACACGATCTCGCAAATACTGTAGATTCAGGTTTTGGATCCTCACCGTTTTCTCAAATAAGTCAAGACACATTTTCTGCTTGTCAAAATGTGAATGTTTCCGGTGCAAATTCACTGCCGAAAACCACTGAGGAACATGTTCCAGACACCAGTGCATTGTTATTACAATTAATACAACAAATGGGACAAACACAACAAAAGCTTCAAAAGTTAGACACAATGGAACAAAATCTTCGAAAGTTAGACACAGTGGAACAAAATCTCAAAAAGTTAGACACCACACTTGAACAAACACGTGAGGATTTAACTAATGAGTTACATCACATTGAATCGAAATGTCAAAAAGTCTGTAATGACGTAAAAACACAAATTTGTGAGCATTTTCAACCTATTTTTTCGCGGCATGAAAATGCACTACAGAATCACGAAGCAGCCATAAAAGAACTGCAAACTATTGTTCATGAAAATCATGAGACCTTGCAAGCTAAATTTGACTCAGTTGCATCTACCGATTCGGTTACGCAACTTGCAAAAACTCAGGAAAACTTAAAGGACACAGTAGATACTCTGAAACTTGGTTCAGAAAAACACACTGAGGAAATGTGTTCACTATTGGAGAAAGTAGGCGAACTTTCGGATCAGTTCACTAACTTATCTACGAAGGTAGATGATAATCTGAACGACACAAAACCGGTAGTCTTTAATGACACAGAAGAGTTCGAACAAATTAGGAAACTGAAACAAAATCTGAATCAAATTAATACGCAACACCAAAGAGAAATCCGGGAAGTACAAGATCAGCTGACACAGGTAATACAAGAATTACGTATTTCAGAGGACACTCGCGCTCCAGTACGGGAAGAGGGACATAGAAATACGGAACAACCACAAAATAATAACACAGGACACTTCGGAAATTATGAAAGAAATTGGCAAGGCACACCGAATTTTGAGATGGAACCGCCGACACGACGTAACAATGACCGATATGCGACTCGCCGACATGATGACTTTGACTATAAGCTGTTCATTACTACACGTAAATTCAAAATGTTTAAAAATTCTGCCAACGACATTCATCCACAAGCGTGGCTCCATCAATTCTCTCATTGTTTTCCCCCTAACTGGTCATTAGAACACAGATTAGAATTTATGTGTGGCTATTTAGAGAATGAACCAGCTGTAAGAATGCGTTCGGTCATTCACGATTGTCATAGTGAAGGAGAATTTTACCATGCCTTCCTCTCAGCATATTGGTCTCAAGCCACACAAGACCGAGTAAAACATGGCATCATAATGATGAAACATTTCGAACAATCTGAATTCTCCAGTCTTGTGAAATATTTTGAAGACATGTTGCATAAGAATCAGTATCTTTCAAACCCATACAGCCCCTTAGAACTCATCCGAATTTGCTTAATCAAACTGCCTGAACATTTACGACATATTATTTTGGCAGGACGTTGCAAAGACGACATTGAAGCTTTTCAGGGACTGTTACAAGAACTGAAAATTGACACTGACAATCGCGGAACGCGAGAACAGGAACACAACAATTACAGGTCACATCTGTCACAATTCCGCGATGACAGAAATAATACACGACAAGGCTATTCTTATAACGTAAATCGTGACCAAAACAGACACCACCCGTATAACAACCGTTGGCAGAGTAGTAATAATTACAGGGAAAGATCACCTCTCCGCGGTAATGACTATCACAGAGACAATCAGAGAAACAGACAATATGGGAACCAAAACAATTGTTATCAAGGGAGGCAGAATAACTTCAGACGCAACAGTTCGGCGCACAGTTACGATTCAGGGAGAAATTCTCCACCACGTGACGGACAAGGAAGAAACTACGGAACCTACCGACATGACGACAGACGATATATTCGTAACGACAGACCTGAATTGCATCAGAACTGGCGGGATTTAAACACGGCAGGGCCCTCTCGGCAAGGCGAATTTGTAGAAGTTCGGTCTCCGAATCCCATTAACGACGCGCGCCAACAAAGAGGCAGGCACTGACCCGCACAGCAGGCAGCCGCGTGCGCCAGCTGGCTCAGGGAAAAATAACATAGCGCTAACCTTGAAAAAAAATTCCAGTATTTTTTAGCGACTTATACCGCATTCTGCACCACATTTCACACGTAAAACCGTTTATTGAAAGATAATCTGCTTTTTTTTAATGCAACATTTTGGTTTACTTGAAAATACATTCTGGGTTTAAAGTACTTTCTGTGAGATACCAGATGACACAGTGGTTAGTTTATGTGACAGCTACACGATTTTATCACGACGCTACTAATGTGTGACACAATTCATCTTGTTGCTTTTGCGGTGTATCTGTTTTATATCTGCACAGTTTTCTGAATTCTTCAGGAAAGAAAAACATGTTTTAGTAGTAACTTTTGTGGTATGGCAACAATGAGACAGCCTTTTTCGTGGCACAACAATACGTTACAGTACAGTACTTTCTTCATCACAACAATAAGCGTAATAACTAAGATATCTATACGCAAAGCATTTCACTTTTGTGTATCATCAGGTAAGTACATTGACTTCTGTAGAACTTAGCTTTCAGAGGACGATAACTACGAGACTTCCACAGAGATTATCTTACAACATGACGCACAGTTTAGCGCTACAGGACACGTATTTGAGTGATTAATTTTGTACTTAAAACATTTATTTTTAAATATTTTTGAATTACAAAGATAGTTTTCCGAGATACATTTCATTCCATTGATGTAATTTGTAACACCTGAGGGTATAATTACATTTATCCTCAGGGGGGTACACGCTTACTTTGTGTACCATGTGTTTGGCACGCACAAGGAGCCCCTAGCTAATATGGTATTTGCTTATACAACTTTACACATCGGTACCATATTTCTCCAACACAGAATTACACAGCTATCTGATTATTTACCTGAGAGAGACAAACATTTATTTTACTACATCAGTGACAGATGTTTACGTAATTACACAGTTGGATAACTTCACACTTATGAAACTGTATTTTGTCTGTACTTTGTAAACTGTTCATATTTTTTCAGAACCATTGTGATACTATGAGAGCTTTGAATGATGTATTTGGTATGAGATCATGATTTTTAAGGTACGTTTGAGGTAGATGACACTATTGAAATGAGCAGAGAATTTTTTTTAGGATTTGAAATTATTGCAGAAAGCTACGACGTTTTTGAGAGTTGACTGAGGTGTTATGATGTTATATTTACGACGACGATGTGTATTATGTTGTTGAAGTATGTTTATGATTAATAAGCTAATGTTATATGAAGAATTTGATTATGCTATGTATCTAATGATGAAGTATTGAAGAAGCGTCGACGAATTTGTATATGTGTAATAAGGTAAGGAGTAATGAGTAGCGGTTAGGAACTCTGCCTTGTGAAGACGTATGTTGGAAACTGAGAATCGTACTTTTAGAATTATGAAATGTGTGTAAATGCGTGAATGTATCACAATGCCGACGAAAATTTTTTGGACACTGTTATATTCATAGGATTTTGTTTTTACAGATTTGTAATCCAAATTCTTGACCTGTGAAATATTTTTATGTAACACTGCCATTGTAGCGAAAACTGTTGTCGTAAATATTTCCGTACGAAAGTTAAGTGACCACCTGCACGTAATGCGTCGCGGGCACCCACCTGGGCGACAGCCGCCCGAAAAAAAAATGCCATTAGCCTTCCAGCGGCACAGGTAGAAAAAAAAAAAAAAGGGAGGCCATTATCCTCGCTATTGACGTTCCTTTGTAGAAAGCATTGCAAAAACGACAGGGTCGAACTTGAAAACGATGAGAAACATTTCACGGCTATTGTCGTGCTAATTGAGAGAAATGCCATATGGCTAGTGAATGACGTTTCACGCTTTGCTTTGCCCATTTTGTTTAATATCTAGTTTCTAGCTGCACTGCAGCACTGGTTAAAATAAAATTTTATAGATGTACTAATATAAATATTTTCTGTCTACAGATCTATTAAATAATAATTTTGTAATCCACATTCTTAAAAAAAAAAAGGGAGCACTTGGAAAGGAAATGACAATAAGAAGGGACTAGTAACAGTAACTGCACACATAATTTTCTTCTCAAGTATATGGTAATATTTTTTTTTTACAATAAGTTGTTGTGGTGCACCACTTTAATTACATAGTCATTAAGATGTGAATATACATTTCCCTTGTCTGCATTGTTGTCTTTACTGTAATATTTTTTCTGCTTGAGCGTTGTCATGTTTAGATATAATTTATTGCTTTTGCTTCTGCTGTTTGCCAGGCATAGTGTTATTGAATTTGACTTTGTATTATTCTGTTAAGCCAGTTTTACTAATGATTTCTTTTTATTGTTTGCTGCACATTGCCTTAGATTAGTTGTAGTATTACAATTGCTTTGCTAATTTCTTAATGCTGCTTGCTTCGCAAATCTGCGTTTTTTTTATTGTTGTTTATATTAATTGTTTTATGTGATGCTGCATTGCCTCATCCCTTAGTTTAGCATCTGAGCTCAGTAGATATAAGTTAGCTTAAGAGGGGGTAGACTATATAAGAAACTAACTATGATGAATTGGAAGAAATGCATTGAGAAGCCACAAGAAACAGATATGGCAAAAATGAGTATTTTGCACTGAGAAATAATTATTTTGAAAGAAATATGAATAGAATACAGGAAGGAGGTATAGATAGGACTTTTTGGAAATAGTGAGGAACGAAGGGAGATCTCCGAAAAGTAAAGAAAGTTTTTGTTTGCAACATACTGCAGTAAAAGAAACCCTGTCCTTTCCTTGTGTTATCCCACTATGTGTTTGTGTTCCCTTGTGTATTTGTGTACTTCCTGTCTTTAGTTGTTTATCTGATAAGACCTATGTTGTAGAATTTTTCTAATACCATGTTATTTACTTTGTAAAGATGTTTATACAGTATTTGTTCTGTTTTGTTTTAATGCTCATGTGGAAGTTGATATTCCAAAAGTTATTCTGATCTTTATGTATGTACTTATGTCATTATTTTTGTAACACTGATGTATATGTTTATTTCTATTCTTTTGTAAAGCCCCTATTACTACGAATGTTATCTCTACTATTATGTTTTTAATGATGTTTTCTGTACCCTTGTAATTGTATTCTTATGTTATAAAATTGTAATTGACACCAGGTCATCAAATTAAGTAACTTGTAAGTTACATTTCACTGCACACGTTTCTGTTGGTCATAGTATATGGACAATATGTGAGAAGTAGGGAGTGATAGTGTTTGCATGTGATTTAATGATTCAGCAAGGGACTGGATAACAGCATTGCTGGTTCTGAGGACAATTCCAAAAACTTTGTGAGTGCACAAGTGGTGGTTATGGACTTGCTACATTATCCGCAAGACTCTTCGATGGTGATTGTGCACCTGCACAGTCACAACAGATGGTTGCTGGCCATCTCTACAAGGACTACAGTGGGTCTGCACCTCTGGTGGCCCACCAGTACCGTCATTTCTACAAGGACTACAGTGGGTCTGCACCTCTGGTGGCCCACCAATACCATTATTTCTACAAGGACTACAGTGGGTCTACACCTTTGATGACTCACCAGTACCATTATTTCTACAAGGACTGCAGTGGGTCTGCGCCTCTGGTGGCCCACCAATACCATAATCTCTACCAGGACTACAGTGGGTCTGCTCTGTGATGACCTACCCACCAATACTCTTCAAAACTTCGACTGACTCCGCTGTGGGTTTGCTCTGTTGTGGCCCATTACCTGTCAGCATGTCAAGAGTCAGCACTGTCTTTCCGTTGGAAGGGCAACACTACTTCTTCAAGACTGCATGGAAATCCACTACTTCCGTGTGCATTTTCTTTTACTGCTCAGACTTTGAGAAAAACACTGCAATGTGATGAATGATCAGGACTGTCTTTATGGACTGTGAGAAAATTTTAGCTTTTGACCAACATTGTATCAATAAGTGTGTGCATTTGATTTCTTTGTTATTGTAATTGTGAAAAAAAATTTTTAACAAATATGTATTGGCCAGTGCCCAACAAAATTTGTAAAATTTTTTGTGGGGAGCATGGGGGCTATGTAAGTAGGCTGTTTAGGTTTTTTTATTAGTAACGCCACCTCTGTATGAAAATCACCGGCTGTGCCGTGTGCAGTCTGTGGCTGCTTTGCATTGTTGTAATACTCAACCATTGTAGTGTTAGGCAGCTGGCTGTGAACAGCGCGTAGCGTTGGGCAGTTGGAGGTGAGCCGCCAGCAGTGGTGGATGTGGGGAGAGAGATGGCGGAGTTTTGTAATTTGTCATGATATCAAGGTAAATACATTGTTTGTTCTCTATTAATATCTTTCATTTGCTAACTATCCCTATCAGTAGGTAGTGCCTTCCATAGTTTGAATCTTTTATTTAGCTGGCAGTAGTGGCGCTCGCTGTATTGCAGTAGCTTGAGAGCGAAGATTTTTGTGAGGTAAGTGATTTGTGAGACGTAAAGTTTAATGTTAGTCAGGGCCATTCTCTTGTAGAGAATATTGAAAGTCAGATTGCGTTGCGCTAACAAAACATTGTGTGTTGAAAGTCAGATTGCGTTGCGCTAAAAAATATTGTGCGTCAGGTTAAGAACAGTCCTGTGTATAATTGTCAAAAGGGGACGTTTCAATAGTAATTTCGGAGAGACGAGTAAAGAGTAGTTCGAATAAAGTGTTCCATATTGTATGTGTCCAAGTTTTGTTGGTTGCAGAGATAAGTCTTATTTCACATCTTGGTGCTCCGTTGCTACGTATATAATCATCGAGTTTGACATTTGTTTTGTGATGATGTTGTGATTCAGTTGACAAAAATGCCTTATTAAACCGTGACTATGATTTCCTTAACAAATCTCCTGTATTGTTTAAGCATGACGCACTTACAGTTGTGTTACTGCATCGACTTACGGGCCTGTTATGTATTCTTTGCTCGAAACGAGTTTCCCGCTTTATCGGAATGATGTTCGCTTGGTTTCTTTATTGTGTATGCTCTTCCAACAAAAAGGGAGCCCGTCCACATTCTGGTCATCAGGGGATACATCATCTAATACTAGCATTTCCCTGCTGGTTGATCGGCAGGAATGGCTACATTTCTAGGCCAGCAAGCTCCGTGCACATGTCACCCTACAATTTAACCTGTGCGCATTCATAGACTCAGTAAAGGACTGTGATCATTTAGCAGATAATTCGTATGGATGACATTAGACAAGAATGGATATCCTCGGAAAATAATGAAGGCGATTGGGAACCTGTATAGAGGCACAAAAGTAAGAATAAACGCTAACTATACAATATCAGAAGTTATGCCTACAAACGAAAGGGGTCACACAAGGGTGTAGTATATTTTTTAATGACTGGGAAGTGGAAACAATATGCTGATTCAGGATAAATTTTTTTAAACAATGCTTCTTGCAAACGATCTTGTAATCGTACAGGATACCGAAACTTGTCTAGAAACATCCATCTACAGACTTCGTCTACTGTCTAAGGAACATGATATGAAAACATTTATTCTAAAAATAAGTGTTGCCTTCAAATGGACGAAGTCGCATAGTACTAAGTTCATAGTAGAAAACAAAGAAAAGCACCAAATCATTTCCTTCAGTTGCCTATGAAATTAGAGCTATCAGCTTCAGCTCAACACTGACAACAGACTACAGAAATGTCAATAGAGCTTTGAGAAATAAAATTATGAAATACACAAAAATCAGGTTCTGTAAAATAATGACCGCCGGTACATTGCTATTTGGAAGTGAAACTTGGACAGCTACTAAAGTACATGGAAGTAGGATCCAGGTGGTAGAAATGAAATTTCTAACATTGTGAGTTACTTAAATTAGATAGACTAAGAAATGCATATTTAGAGGAGAGTTTGGGATATATGCTGTAGGTGAGATGATCAAGATGGCTAGAACATCATCTAAAAGTTTCAGATTGGAGAGTACTAAAAACAAGCATTAAGTTTCAGAATGTTGGGTAGAAGATCGGTAGGCAAAGATAGCTGAATATATAGAAGACACACAGACACACCGGCCTAGGTAATGGACCATTATGGAAAAAGTGAGACGGCCTGTGACGATAGTTGAAGAGTAAACTGCTCCAAACGAGAGCTGTATGGATCGTTGCGTCTATGGCTAATGCTGCTCTCACAAAAGAACAGCAAGAACATACGAGAAGCGCGGCAGGTTGTGTTTTAGAGAGGATTCAGAAGTGCACTGACGTCATAGGTGGAATTTATGAAACATCAAATTTGAAGTTAATGACATTCCTCTTCTCAACAACTTTGGAGACTACGAGGGCTGTCCAGAAAGTAAGTTACGATCGGTCGCGAAACGGAAACCACAGTGAAAACCAGAAACATTTTATTTGCAACAGTTAGGTACACCTTCCACCTACTTCTCTACCTAGTTGCCGCTGCAACTTCGAGTTATATCGTAGTATTGTATCAACTTTCCAATATCCTCGTCATAGAAAGTAGCCGCCTGTGCTTTCGGCCAGTCTGCAGCTCGTTGTCTGTCGAAAAATTTTGTCTTCATGGCCAGCGGTTTTTGTGAGCAGAAATGAGACTCATGAGGAGCAAATTAAGGACTGTATTGTCGGTTATCAAACACTTCTCATCGGAAACGCTGCCGGAGCGTCTTCATTGCCCCTGCAGTGTGCGGCCGAGAATTGGCTTGAAGAAGGAACTGCTCGACAGTTGTGTTATGTGGGCTGCATGACTCAGGCGAAATCTCTAACCGGGCCCTCATGCTTGGCGGGAGACGCTATTCCCTACGCATCTTTACGTGCTCACTGTTCACTCAAAACTGAAAAGAGCGTCGCGACACAGTTGACGGGCATACTAGAGACACTGACCAACACATCTATGCGAAGCTTTACCGGATTTTCCCAGTGGTTTCCGTTTCGCGACCGATCGTAACTTACTTTCTGAAGAGCCCTCGTATTTTTTTGGTATATATTCGACAGCTGTATCTTAGTAACCGTTAAAAATAAGACACGTGAAGCACCCTGTGTACAGCTTGGGCAGAAACGGTCTAGAAAACTTGTATGGGTGTTCAAAGGTAGATTTTGCTGTGAAATAATTGTTCGGGATCACGTTCGATACGTCGCCCAGTCTCTGAGTTAATTAGCATAATGTTAGCCAGGCTGACTGCCAGAGACGATGTCTCCAAACGTGTAGTTTGTTTGATTTCAAAAAATTGAACGTGACACCGATACAAAGCAGTTGACAGTAGTAAGTATGAAGCCCGAGCAGAAGACGGAACGGTCTCTTGCGCTATTATTGACGCTATGACATCAGCTGACACTAAATGTTTCTGGAGAGCCACGTGAATTTGTGTGCGAGATGGTCTGATTGTCTAACTTTAATTTTAATAAACTCGGAAAAGGTGCACAAGATATACAATGGTTTCTTAACAGTTATATCTCAGCACAGCCTACGCTGCAACGCTCTGACAGGCTATAAAGACTGTTCCTACCACTCAGTGTACAGGGCGAATCGGCTGCCCCTACCTCAGGACCTTAGGCAACATGCAACACCCGCAAATACCTCGTGCAAGATTTTCATATTGTCTCGCTCGCTACACACAAAGAATTAGGACCACAGAAAAATGAACAATACCTTTTTGTGGCAAATGTAATGTGGTTAAATTTTGTATTAAGGTGAATTTTCGCTAGAGGCCATAGTTTCCGAATTATTAAACAAAAATCTAAAAAGTGACCTTCAAATGGTTTCTTGAATAAACATCGTCTTCAGCGAAAAAATATTCCACTAAAACATTTTACTTCATCAAATTTCCGACAATAACGTCTTGTTCATTTTTTCTGCAGGACTAACAATTTTGACGCAACGAGTGAGGAAATATGGAAATCCTGTGCCAAGTTTCTGAGGGCGTTGTGGGCTGCATAAAATCCATTGGTATGGTCCACTGACTCACCCCGTATAGAAACCTACTACTTTAGAAATCGAGGTTTTACAAGTTGTTTATTGATTTACACATTGCGTTCCAAAGTACTTCTAGTAATGTCTGAATACTTGCCTCTTTCGATTCAACGCTATGACTGATTTCTCGCTTGAGGGCGCCGTACTTGGGCGGCGTCGGTCGAGCATGCTTCTGGGGCAGGTAGGAGAACCACGGCGGGTTGTAGACGCCGCCGATGGCAGTGCCGCGGGGCGCGCACCACACCGCCGTCAGCAGCAACACACACGCCACACACACAAGCGCTGCTCCCCTCATCCTGTTGGTTGGCTGCAACTCTCCGGTCTCAGTCGGGGACGGCAAAATTGTCGGCACAGGTGGTAATCAAGTGGCTCGTTTATCTGCGGGACACAGGTTAGTGTCGAACAGGTGCTGCAAATCAGCCAGTCAACATTCACTATTTCACACGGTTATCTCTTTCATCCCCTTCCAATTCCTGGGTGCAGCGCCATGTGGCTTCCAGTGTTTTACGTGCGCAGATCTATTAAGTGCTGATTTTATTTAGTGACAGAAACATATGTTCCTGATAAGCAACAGATAAAATAGTAGAAGTCAGAACTTGAAATTTTTGACAGAAACAGAGAGAATATGTAAGAATAGAAGTGCCAACTATTGATGTGCTGAGTGAGGAAGGTCACCGAAGAGAAAATCGGACATTAATTACAAGTAGCCCAAAAACAATCAACTCGAGAGCAGTCAGTTTTCAAGTGGATGCTTCAAAGGAATAACAGATGAATAAAGAACATTAGAAGTCTGGGAGGGAAGGCTTGCCTGTCCCCGTCACGAATACGCCCTGCGGGTTAGTGTTGAGGTCCGGTGTTTCGGCCAGCCTGTGGATGGTTTCTAAGGCGGTTTTCCATTTACCTCGTTGAATGAGGGATAGTTCTCCTTATTCCGCCTCAGTTACACTATGTCGACGTTTGCTGAGCAAACACTGTCTCCACGTACGCGTACATTATAGTTACTCTACCACGCAAACATTTGGGGCTACAGTCATCTGGTATGAGACGTACCCGGGGACGTCCACTGGGGACCGAATCGAACAATAACCCTGGATTCAATGTGAAGTGGCGGTGGGATGCGTGGATGCTGTAGCATTTCGTGGGGTGGTGGACCATTGAGGGCTACCTACGGCAGGACGAAGCCTCTCCATCGTTTCTGGGTCCCGTGTTGAAATACACAATACACAACATTAGGAGGTCAGTGTTTAAAGCAAGGAAGTCTATGGAATCAGAGTAACTCTCTACGTGAAACAAAACAGCAACTAATACCTTTTACTAGGATATGCTGAGAATAGTTATTAAATTATGTAATGTACGTATATATAGAAACTACCGGGAAGCTTAAAACTGTGTTCCGGACCGAGACTCGAAATCGGGACCATGCCTTTCGCAGGCTAGTGCTCTACCGTCCGAGATACCCAAGCGCGACTGACAGCCCGTCGTCACAGCTTTAGTTCCGGCAGTACTTCGTCTCCTACCTTCCATTCTTACCTATCCTTCTGGAAATGTATATGTTTCTTCCTCACTAGGAAGAAACGAGATACATGTTTGGTGTAAAATTGCGAGAACTAAAATTAAAGGAGAGCTTGAATGAGATAAAATGTTGCTAGGAGCAGGTTTCATAAACTGAAACATGTGGGAAAAAATAGATGAACGGGTATAGGAAACAGCAGCACCAACATTCTGAATTAACAACTTTTTTTTTTTTTTTTTTTTTTTTTGTACTGGCGGATGTGTTTAGAAAGCTACAAAAACGGCCTCGTTATCCGTCGTCTGTCTCACACAGAAGCTGAAGACCACGTTTATATCGATAACGCGAAGATTCATTTTGTCCCATAAGCCTTCACCATAGCATACCTAAACCTTTTAGAAGTGGCCTCGTCGTACATCCGTTACAGCAATCCAAGGCCTTTCATTTGCTGGTGAGCCGAGTGCAGCAAACAGCTGGAGCCTGACTGTCGCAATTACGGACGTCTCACTACTGATAACTGAGAAACATCTTTCGCGTTCGGTTACTTTAATGATGAAACACTCAACTTCATTTCTTGACAGCCAAAAATAGCCCGTAACTGATTGTAAAGTGGGTGCACTCGGACGAAGGAGGTAGTTTGTATTTTTTCAGCAATCTGATACAATGTAATGCGAGTGGAAACATCTCAGTAGAAGGAATTCTTTTGAAAACTTACTGGAAATTAAGTTTCGGTAATGATCTTCAGTCCATATCTCGTCGGGTGGAGAAGAGAGACGCATATGGCGACGGAGCATTCGTAAGTGTAGAAGGACACAATTACTAAGTTCTCTCTTACCTATGAATGGTGGCATGGACACTCAAACCGCTAATCATTATACTGGTAAATGATAGGACTAAGGTTAAGTTGAATGTCTCCACGAGGATACGGTATTGATAAGGCCAAACAACTGTGCTGTAACTAAGCCTTCAGACAGGATTGGATAAATGAGTGTTTGCATAGTACACCAACACATACAACAACATTTCTCCCTCAGGAGACCTGAACGTGGCAGCCCAACCACCTATCTACCTTAGCAACAGGCTAGTGTCCTGGTATAAAGGAAACGTGAACATACACACAATCTTCTCAAAACAAAGCCGGTCGGACCTCAAAGGAAACAACCAAACCATGACAAGAACAAATTAATGGACTCTCGGAAAGGATAAAAATAGGTACATGTGAGGCACGAGTAATAGGACAGAAAGAACAGTAACTACACATAAGTATGGCTGCATTAACTGAAATCAAAAAGAAGCTAACAGGGACAACATATTTGGATCATTATGTAGGAGTTTACAGTGAAGTGAACCACACAACTAGACAGAAGTATGGAGTGGAAACATTAACTTATAGGCAATAAAAAAAAATCACACATATACCTGTGTAAAAGAAAGAATAGTCTCAGTAAGGCTCTCTCACAATAATGGGTGTATATCCCTCAGAAGAAGGAAGGACAGATGAACCAGAAGTCTTGAAGGTCTTCACAGTTGAAGACCTTCAGACGAAACTACATCAAAATAAGAAATATTGCCCGATTATAATTGCAGAGTTTAATTCATTAGTGGGAATTTGCCGATACCAGGAACAATAGGAACATTTAAAGAGCAGGTAAAAATAACAATGGACATGAATTTCGTCACTTTGTAACAATTAAAATTAGCGTCACTAGCTTTGAAGGAAGGTTATTCGTAAATATACCTGGGGCGCAAGGAGCTATAGTTCGATTATGACTACGTCACAGTGAACAGGAACTCGGAAGACTAGCAAAAGATGTAAGAGTACGTAAAGGTAGTGATATATAGACTGGTTATTTACTGGTGACTATCAACGTAAAACCTGATTACTAGATTGAAGAAAGAAGCAATTACCGAGAGTAAACTCGAAGACAAAACTGTCAGAGTCTACCCTGTACAAGAACATAGTATAAGAAGTCTCTTTCAGCAACGGCCTGCGCATTGCTCACAGAATGAAGTTACAGGAAGTAACATAAATACACAATAAGAAAACATCAATGCATGTGTGTTCCAAGAGGCGATGCTGTGTAATGAGAGGAAAAAGAAATGTAGGGAAAGGGTGTCAAATCTGGAATGAGAACACAGAAAATGCAAGTACAAAGATACGAAGATTTCCATTACACATTTACACTAAAATACAGAGGAAACGGAAGAGCAGCGTAAAGACAAACTTCACTATGAAAAGGAAATGGTAAGGCAATCTGGACCAGACTCCAGGGATAGAATGATGTCAAACATTGCAAATGATGTAAATGGTACACAAGACAGGGCTTGTAAGACCTTGAAATAACTTAACAGAAAAAAAAGATTTATCGTGATTGCACTTAAGAGACAAACATACTTTGATGTTCGTAGGTGCTGACGATCTCTTTGGGAGGCAGTAAAAGTATGTGAATGACAGTAACGAAGTTAAATTACTGATCTACTACACAGTTTGAAGAAAAATTGAAATAGACAGTTGAGAAACTTTTTACTTGTAAACGATTTCAGTATTAACAAGCTGTATGGTGTTTATGTACAGAAAAATATGATTTCATATAGGTACAGCACATGGCAAACTTACCTCTCTCTACAATCGGCGAAGACCAGAGCAGAGAAGTGCGTGAGCTAGCAATGACCTGAGGAACCATTCGAAGTTGTACTTGGATACGCAGTACACCTCAGTCTCCACACCGTCTTCTTATATACGTTCAGTAGCAGCGCCTCGCCTGTGCGTTGGTTTGCCCGTGACGTCACGCGGAATCTCTGGCCCAGCGAGCGTAGTCATCGTTCTGCGAACGGCCTCCAAACAACAACAAGCGTGCCAGCTTGCGGTCAGGAATTTTCCTTCGCTGATACTGAAGACAGCCTCTCACTACCTGGAGGCTCTCAAGTACGACGAACATCATTCATATGTCATTTCCGACAGCCGCATTACCGTAGAAAAATATTTGCAGTGCTTTGTAACCAAAGTGATATGTCTTCACCACGTTCTGTGGATATCTCGGCTAGTGTAATCTGTATCTCAAGTGTAAGAGAAGCATATCCTAGCGGCTTTAGCATGTAATAACTGGCGACCAACTACTGAAACACATACAGTATCTGCTTCTTTAGGTTTATCTAGGTAGCAAATAATCACATGGGAAACAGGACAACACGAAGCTTACTGCTTTGAAAAATTAGTACCTTTGGAAGACTTGTAGATATATTTATCAACAACTACAGAGTTCTTCTCGAACGTTCAGCTTGATAGATGTAATTTATGGAACATTCATACTAGGTGACTTGGTCTACGGGAGCGACATTCCTGCGCTGATTAATGGGTCAAAGCATTTGAAAATTTATCGGCCCTGACTTGAATCTATGTGACTAAAAACTACCCACAACTAAATTAAATCAGTAGAGATTTTTCTTAACTTCTATACTGACGTGAGCGATGATTTGTTTTGTGAGTGCACTATTGATTTAGAATACGCTTTGAGTTTAGACAATTTACGTAAAATAACATCAGTTCAGTATTTTGACCTGAAAAATCTTCACACGGTATCATTCTTGAAACTATGGAACACAAATGATCAAATAAAATAACATAGAATTTTTATCTAAGGAAAGATAGTAAACTATTTTGTTACTTAAGGTGCAGGATAAAAATTGACAAAAACCTGGAAGGAAAGAGGCTCATCAGATAGGAAGTCAGAAATGATGACTACGATATTTTACCTAGAAGAAAAGGGAGGCACAAAATGGGGCAACAAATTCAGCACCTTAAAAATACATACTTCATAGGCGACTTAAGGAAGAAAGTTAAGTAAATAGAAAGAAATGTTGAAATTAAGAAGAAGGCAAAACAAAAGGAAAACTCACATGATCGAAGGCGGATCTTAGAGAGGTAGATATTATAAAATATAATATGAAGACGATTCAGAACATTGGTATTTTCGTAAGTGACTTCGAGAGAATGTTAAGTGATATAATGAAAGTTTCATAAGGAAAGCGACTGAGAAAAAGAAAAGTATGAAGAACAAACCAGAGTTTCAGGTATATGTCACATTTCTCAACTTAAGCTAACAGATTACGTAGTAATTAAAACAAATAGGAAATTGTAGAAAAGTTCTAAGATTTCATTAAATGTGGGTATGATTCACGAGATCAACCAGGAACATAAACATAATAATAAAATTAATTAAATTCAGAACGATATGACAAAATAGACGCGTGAAATCGTTTGAAGTAAGAAGAAAGGCATGGCAAAAACGTAGCAACAACAGTGTCTCAGAAGGAACGTTTAGAACTGCTGGAATTTTTTTGGAATCGAATTTACAAGAAGTATTTACAGAATATTCTGGAAAGAAGAAAATTCCTCAATTCAGAATCAACTGCATAATGTTTCTTCTTCAAAAGAAAGTAGACAGTAAAGATACCTTAAACTACAGACCATCATCTTAATATTTGTAATGCCTAAGGTACTAACAAAAAATATAATCGATCGCATTAGTAAATGATTAGAATTTATTTAGGTAGAGGGAAGATGTTTCTAGCAATGATAAAGAATTTTACCTGAATTGTATTAAAAAGTTTATGCATACACTCTCAGTCAGCAATTGGATGCTGCTGTCCGATGACTTCGTGTGTAGTGTGTTTATAAATAATCTTCCACTACTTGAGAGGGTCCTATGTGAAAAAGAATGATCGTAGGACAATAACACTTCTTGGAATAATTTTTTTCGGATATGTGGAAGAGAAATAACGAATAAACCCCTGAATGAAACACTTAATTTCCTCGTCAGACGGCAGTACTTTTTAACTACGTACGCTATTTACGTCCCAGGTTGCAAAAGTTACCAAATCTGACGACCATCTGCATCTGTGATATACAGGAACCGCACTGTAGGTAACATTACAAAATTGATCAAAACACTTTTCTAACGGTGGACCATGGAATGTTCATCTTTCCCAATACAAATCGTGCATTGCTTGAAGATCGCATATAGAGTCCAGCTTTCTCCGCCGAGTCAATAATAACTTCTTCAATGATTTGGTGGCGCAAATGGCCACCGACCTCTCCCAGTTAGCCAGGAAGTTCCAAATTATTGCACACGTTGCTGCACAGTGAAATTTGGTTCTGGAAAGACACAACAGATTGAGCAAGCGTCTGTCAGGATGGAGGACAGTAGGAGACAATGAATGTGGCAATAATCTAACATCAAAGGCAACACAAAGTCAAGAACAAATAGAAACAGTTTGAACTTTAATGAACACTGCTTTTGCTATATTTCTGACGATATGGTGATATCCTAAGGGAACAGATATTTAGTACATTGTGAAAAAGTAGGTCTATTCTCACGACGACGGCGGCGTGCCACAGGAAACATAGCGTTAGATTTCTTTGCTCGTTAAGATACCATAACATACCCGAAGCGATTTTATTGAAACGAGGGAAATCCTGCGCCGAGACAGGTAGCACTTTCACCCCACTTCCTCGATTATTTGTTCGATGTATTCCAGTCTCTGTCCTCTCTTACAGTTTTACCCTCCACAGCTCCCTCTAGTACCATGGAAGTTATTCCTTGACGTCTCAGCATGCCCTATCACCTGCCTCTTCATGTGTTGCTCTTCTCACCGATTCTGCGCAGAACCTCCTTACACCTGATCATTCCACACAGTTCACAGAATCCTGCAGAAACACCACATATGAAACGCTTCCATTCTCTTCTGCTCCAGTTTTCTGACACTCCATCAGTCACTATCACACAGTACAGGGCTCTCAAGGTACATTCACATTCGTCCGCAGGAATGCAGAAAATAAGTTGATAGAGGAGCAGGAGCGTACGATCTGTGCCCTTCAGGTGCAGTTACAGCCCGTAAAGGAGGAACTAGATAGGTTGTGGAGAGTGAAGGGTGCTGGGGATTGGGAACTGGCAGTTGAAAAGAAGGCAGCTAGGAGGAGGAGGTATTCAGACAGTTATACTTTACGTATATGCAATAGATTTGACCAACTATCGGAGTTGCGAGGAGAGGGGCCTCTTGTAGCTGTGGGTGTAGGGAACATGCAGCAGTCCTCAGCAGTTATGAGGCCTAGGACAGTTGCAAAGTCTAAGAGGAAGGAGAAGGTTCCGCTGCTAGGTAGTTCGCAAGGTAGAGGGGTGAGCCAGCAGTTGCAGGAAGTGTTGGGGAGTGAGTACCAAGTCTCCAGCATTGTGAGGCCCAGTGCAGGGTTGGCTCTGACAGCGTAGGGTAGTTATGTAGGAATTTCACGAAGGAGGATCAGGTAGTGATAGTGGGTGGAGCAGTGAACAGTCTTGATAGGGATGGGTAATTTCATATATATGATATATATGGTGACCTGGTACAGATATCTACTCCAACTGGTGGCACTAATGTGCAGTTCGTGCAACTGTTTCAGCGTCATGGTCTACCTCATCTTAATGCGGCTGTTAGGCGCGTTAACATGGGGCTGGAGAAGGCACTTACACTGGGGGGAAGGGGTCACATTTCCGTGGTGCCAGTTGAGTCTATCAGTAGATCGGGTTTCGCTAGGTATGGAAAGGGAAGTCTGGCAAAGCTTATAGGTGACAGTGCAGTGGGTGGTGGTGGGATCACCCATGGAAAAATTCCTATAGTAGTTGGTATGAGAGCTGCACCTTTTTTATGACTGAAATCAGCTGATAGGTATACCTGTTTAAAGGAAGTCCCTCTAACAAGGTCTCACCTTCGGAGGACGTCATGTTTCCAAGTAGAGAAAGAGTTAGCCTACTTCATCAGAATACAAGAGATATTGTACATAAAGTTAGTAAACTGCTTATAGACGTTGACTCTGAAATTATTGGTATAGCGGAGCACCTCTTCAATAGCTTGGCAGATCTGCGACTTCCTTTACCAGAGCACAGATTATCTGGCTGTTTTTGTTCCTTGCAGGGTGGGCGTGCAGCCATGTACGTAAAAAGAAAAGTATTCCGTTTGAGTCCATAGACGTATCACAGCATTGCAATGAACAGATATTTGAATGTTGTGCAGGGACGGTTGAATTTAGTGAAACTAAACTTCTAATTGTTGGTATTTATAGGTCCCCTAACTCTGACTTTCGGGCATTTCTGCTAATTCTAGATAGGGTTCTTGATTCACTTTATAGGAAGTAGCAGAAATTAGTTATATTTGCTGACTCCAACATAAATTTTGCATGTTATGATGCGAGGAAATGGATGTTGGTAGATCTCCTAAATTCATATGTTCTGTTGCAGACTGTGTTTCTTCCAACTAGGGAGCAGGGGCACAGTAGCACAGCCATAGACAATATTTTCATGCATTCTTCAATGCTAGATAGGCATTCTGTTAGTAAAAGCGAGAATGAACTTTCAGACCATGATGAAAAAATTTTAACACTAAAAGGCTTTTGTACTCAAAAAACATAATTACAAAATATGTAGGAAAGTTAATCCAACAGCAATATAAAGTTTTTTAAACCTCGTCAAGGGACAAGAGGGGCAGGATGTTTATAGTGCCGATGACATAGATGAGAAATATAATCCTTTCCTTAACACATTTCTCATGTTCATTGATAGTTGCTTTCTATTAGAACGTTCTAAGCGGGGTACTAGCAGTAAAAGGCAGCTTGGGTGACTAACTAGTGGGATAAGGATATCATCTAGAACAAAGCGGAAATTATATAAATGTGTTAGAAGTACTCACAATCAAGCTACAGTAGCCCATTACAATCGGTACCGTGAGGTGCTTAAAGTGTTATTAGGAAGGCAAAGACTATGTGGTAAGCAAATAGAATAACTAATGTACAGAATACAATTAAAATCATATAGTCAGTTGTGAAGAAAGTATCTGGTCAACAGCAAAATGTCGACGAGATAAAGTCAGTTGGCAGTAAAAATATTTGTTACTGATTAATCAGCTATATGTACAGTATTTAACAATCATTTTCTGAGTATTGCCGATGAATTAAATAAAAATTTAGTGTCTCCCGGGAATCTTATAACTGTCTTGGCAAATGCCTTTCCGAGACTGATGTCTGAAATACGCCTCGGTGATACAGACAATGGGGAAATTGTGTTAATAATTAAACCACTGAAAACTAGGGACTGTAATGGATTTGATGGAGTGCCCAGCAGGATATTAAAGTACTGTGCTACAAATGTTAGCCCTGTACTTGGCCATATCAGTAATTTTTCCTTCATAAATGGTCAGTTTCCTGAACAATTAAAGTACTCAGTAGTAAATCCGCTTTATAAGAAGGGAGAAAGCTATAAAGTAGACAATTTTAGACCTATTTCCATGCCATGAGTGTTCGCTAAAGTTATTGAAAGGCTGTGTATGTAAGGATAATTGATCATTTTATATCACACGATTTGCTATCAAATGTACAGTTGTGCTTTAGAAGTCGTTTAACAGCTGAAAATGCTGTATTTTCTTTTCTCTGTGAGATACTGGATGGGTTAAATAAAAAGTTTCGAACGCTAGGCGCATATCTTGATTTAAGTAAGGCGTTTGATGGTGGTGTTGAAATCTGGTTTCGCAGGATAGAGTGGATCAGGTTATGGTTGTGGAGGGGGCTGTAATTAGTTACTGTTAGTTGCACAAAACACACAAAATTTTATTTTCCTAAGAGCCATTCAATTACACATTGCCTTAAAAGGATCAAATTAAAACAATATCGCTGAAGGCCTAGTTAAGATAACTTGCAATACATTCTGGGCTGAAGGCCTAAAACCACACCAAAAACAAGAACGGCTGAAGGCCTGAACACAAGTTATAAAAATTACTTTAAAGAATATACGCGGCTGAAGGCCTTCCCAAAAAAAGTATTTCATGTAAATACTCGGCTGAAGGCCACACACAAGACATTGAGCAACTCAGGCTTAAGGCCTGGAATACAAGAATTTCAGATAGAACAAACTTTCAAAATTTAGTTTTTAAACAAATGAATCTTCAAATTTTAATTGAAGTCGGCTGAACGCCTTATTTTAAAATTTAATCAAACTAAATTAATAGACAACTGGAAGTTTCGCACAGTACATCAGACTAAAATGAAAATCACAGTCTAAAACCTACAAACAGTGGTGCTCAGAAGTGTTCCAAGGGTGGGCCTGAGGAGGTAGCTCTAGCATAAGGTGAGGTGAGACAGGCAGCCAAGAATAAGGTTAAATAATGGAATGGCAACCCCACCCAGGGGTGGCTGAAGGACAGACCAACGACCTAATCAATTCCTTCCGCCCGACCAACGGCACGGCAACGGAAAATATCAGCCGAGAATGAAGACTCCAGCAGCACTAAATCTTAAAACTGACGTCTAAAAACAGCCAATGCACAATAAGCACAAATAATAAAAAATTGGAACAAAGAACTAAAAGGCTGTCGAACTACACGCCATGCCGGACAGCATCAACACGGCGAGGAAACACACTGCCGGAAAACTACTGTAACGGCCAGGGCAATTAACTGGGGCGTTAACAAGGCAGGAAATACCGCGGGTGCCCTTCACTGTTACAACCAATTTAGTAGTTAAAGACCATACAGGAAGACGGCTGCTAAATTTCGGCGACTCCAGTGCACCATACATTTCTGGTAGCTGGAACGGCCCAGGAACCAACAACCAGCAATGAACGAAGAGATGTCACAGCAGTTGAGGTTTCATAACAGGTTAACTGATCACTCAACTTCAGTGTCCAGGTTCGGTGGGCAACGAACTTTGTAGCTCTCGTTGCTAGCGCCTCACAATTCGACCATGCGTGCACGAAGTTAGCGGTTCCGGCCTGACCCCGCGCTGCGGAGACTTCCTCACTGCTCTGTCCAAACCGACCGACTCAATCCAGGATGCAGATAGCATTAAAATAACTGCTTAGTCAAAACCACACAAGCTACACACAGTTCCGCAAAACACTTCCACAAACAACTCGAACAATACTAGAACCAGTCACTGTGGAACAACTAGGAGGATTCACAAGTTGACACACACAGATAACCCGAAAGCAGTTGGAGAACAAATACAGGTCGTTCGATGAGATGACCAACCGAACGACCAACCAAGGTCGTCCCCACTCAAGTCATGTGTGTCGGCAATGGTCGGGCGAGTTATGGCAGTCCGGACCTCACCGCTGCTCTGTCCCAACTGAACTCCCGACACAAGACGACCCGGAAATACCAGTGGTCGCTCCAAAAATAGTACGACAGTGCTCTTATCGATAAGCGCTGCTGCCGCCAGTTACGTGCAGGGAAGCCAGCAACTGAGTGACGCCAGTAAATCGAATACGAAACGAGCAGCGAGTACCGCCAAGACAAGATGTCAAGCAATAACGGCCCGAACACGAGCCGCGCCTGGGATCAGTGTTGGGGCCACATGTGTTCCTTATTTATGTCACAGATATATCCTCGAGTATTACAGGTAACTAAAATATTCCTGTCTTCTGATGACAATAACTTGGTACTAAAGGATGCTGTGAGCAACATTGGATCGGTTTGATACAGTGCAGTTCATGAGATAAGGTCATGGCTTTTAGAAAATAAACTAATGCTAAATCACAGTAAGACTCACTTTTTACTGTATATAAAACACATGAACAAAAGCTGACGGCTTTATTACAGTAAATGGGCATAATTAGTGACACTGAATAGTACGAATTTATTGGCGTTCAGATAGATAGTAAACTGTCGTGGAAAGTCCACGTTCTGGATCTCGTTCAAAGACGTAATGCTGCCATTTTTACTATTCGAACGGTATCTGAGGTGAGCTATCGTTCGACACGAAAATTAGTCTTCTTTGCTTATTTTCATTCGCTTATCTCGTATGGTATCATACACTACTGGCCATTAAAATTGCTACACCAAGAAGAAATGCAGATGATAAACGGGTATTCATTGGACAAATATATATTATACTAGAACTGACATGTTATTACAGTTTCACGCAACTTGGGTGCATAGATCCTGAGAAATCAGTCCCCAGAACAACCACCTCTGGCCGCAATAAAGGCCTTGATACGGCTGGGCATTGGGTCAAACAGAGCTTGGATGGCGTGTACAGTTACAGCTGCCAAGCAGCTTCAACACGATACCATAGTTCATCAAGACTAGTTACTGGCGTATTGTGACGAGCCAGTTGCTCGGCCACCATAGACCGGACGTTTTCAATTGGTGAGAGATCTGGAGAATGTGCTAGCCAGGGCAGCAGTCGAACATTTTCTGTGTCCAGAAAGGCCCGAACAGGACCTGCAACATGCGGTCGTGCATTATCCTGCTGAAATGTAGGGTTTCGGAGGGATCGAATGAAGGGTAGAGTCACGGGTCGTAACACATTTTATATGTAACGTCCACTGTTCAAAGTGCCGTCAATGCGAACAAGACGTGTAACCAATAGTATCCCATACCATCACGCCAGGTGATACGCCACTATGGCGATGACGAATACACGCTTTCAATGTGCGTACACCGCTATGTCGCCAAACACGGATGCGACCATCATGATGCTGTAAACCGAACCTGGATTCATCCGAAAAAATGACGTTTTGCCATTCGTGCACCCAGGTTCGTTGTTGAGTACACCATCGCAGGCGTTCCTGTCTGTGATGCAGCGTCAAGGGTAACCGCAGCCATGGTCTTAGAGTTGATAGTCCATGCTGCTGCAAACGTCGTCGAACTGTTCGTGTAGATGGTTGTTGTCTTGCAAACGTCCCCATCCGTTGACTCAGGGATCGAGACGTGGCTGCTCGATCCGTTACAGCCACGCGGTTAAGATACCTGGATCTCGACTGCTAGTGATGCGAGGCCGTTGGGATCCAGCACGACGTTCCGTATTACCCTCCTGAACCCAGCGATTGCATATTCTGCTAACAATCATCTGATGTCAACCAACGCGTGCAGCAATGTCGCGATACGATAAATCGCATTCGCGATTAGCTACAATCCGACCTTTATCAAAGTCGGAAACGTGATGGTACGCATTTCTCCTCCTTACATGAAGCATCACAACAACGTTTCACCGGGCAACGCCGGTCAACTGCTGTTTGTGTATGAGAAATCGGTTGGAAACTTTCGTCATGTCAGTACGTTGTAGGTGTCGCCACCGGCACTAACCTTGTATGAATGCTCTGAAAAGGTAATCATTTGCATATCACAGCATCTTCTTCCTGTCGGTTATATTTCGCGTCTGTAGCACGTCATCTTCGTGGTGTAGCAATTTTAATGTCCAGTAGTATATTCTGGGTAACTCTTCCCATTCTAAAAGATATTTTTGGTTCAGAAACGGGCGGTTGGGGCAATAAGTGGTGTAAGATCAAGAACCTCTTGTCGACCCCTGTTTACGAGTCTGGTATTTTGAGATTGGCCTCTTTATAAATTCCTTACTGTCATTTGTTGTTAACATTATTAGCTTATTCTCAAGAATAAGCAGCTTTCACTCAATTAATACTCGGCAGGAATCAGACCTGTATTTCGATCGGACTTCCTTAACTCTTGTGCAGCAAGGTGTGCAGTATACTGCTACATCCATTTTCAGTAAGCTATCACTAGAATTCAAAACTCTTTCCAGTAATCCACGCGCTTTCAAATAGAAACCAAAGAGGCTCCTCATGGATCACTCCTTCTGTTCTGTCGAGGATCTCCTTGAAAAATTCTTGTTGTACTGTTGATTGCTTTTACTTAAATTTATGGCTTATAAAAATTTTATTTTTATCTGTTATAATTTTTATGACCTTGGAGATTTGCTTCTCAAGTTGGTCCTACGGTACTTGACGTGTAAATAAAGAAATAAAGAAATTTCTTCCTCAAACTGACGCCGATCTCATCAAATATCTCTCAGCTAGGAATGCCCGAATTTTTTGTGTTAATCTCGTTTTTTACCCTGCCTCCTTCGTACGTCGGGAATTTTCCTTCCGAGCTAACAGAATACATTAAGTTATGCTGCGTGGCCCAATTTTGATTTCATGTTCATCACTAATCTCATATCTGCTACTTGTCGCCTTTCTTCTGTTTGCAGAAAATCCATTTTCCAAACTCATTCATTCCTGTAATTCTATATCTTTATTGCGGATCGTGATGTCATCAACGACGTTACCATTAATATCTTATGACGGTGAATTTTAATCCCGCTCTTTAATCTTCCTCTTATTTCTGTCATCGCTTCTTCAATGTAAATATTGAACAGCACGAATGAAAGACTACATCACTGTCTTACACCTTTTTAATCTGAGCACTTTTTTCTTGGCCTTCCTATCTCATTGCTCTCACTCGTTTCTTGTACACATTGTATATTATCCGAGTTTCCTTTGAGCTTATTCCTATTATCCTCAGTATTTCGAATATCTGGCATCATTTTTCGTTGTCGGAAGCTTTTGAGCCTTGCTTGCAATAACAAGGGAATTACGAGAATTGTCCTTCTAGGACCTTTGTCTTTCCTGAAGCCTAAATGTTCTTCATCTAACTGATATTAAATTTTATTTCCTTCTTCCGTATGTTATTCTTGACAGCAGCTTCAATGTATAAGTTGTTAAGCTAATACAGCGTCTGTTTTCGCCCGTAACTGCCATTGCTAACTTTTGAATTGTGCGGCTGATATTTTTCTGAAAGTCTATTGGTTCGTCGCCAATTCCATAGAGTCTACACACCACCATGATCAGATGTTTGGTTGCCATATTAGTTTCGCTGCCATTTCCTCTATGATTATAGAAGTTCTAACGGAATGTTATCCCTTCTTATTTGACCTTAGGTTTCCCTGAGCTCTTTTAAATTATAACTGTAATACTGGATGCCCTATGTCATCCCTATCGACTCCTTTATCAAATGAAAACCTGCGGAGCATACATCACGGGTTGTCTTTCTTGATATCCAAAGAGAGTACCAATATTTATTTTGTTCCTACTTCCGCAAAAGTCTGAAATCCTAGTTCCAAAAATGCAACATTCTCAAGCGATTTTCCGTTCAGTATTAACACAGATTATGGTCGCAATGTTTCTCATGGTACAGTGAAAAACGTTATGTAGCGAAATTACCTGGCACGGTTACATCATTATTGTAAACACAAAAAATATGAGCATATTTGCATGCTGATAACGTATGTGATAGATGTACTGTTGTTTAAAAAGGAAATTTATCAGTTGTACAAAAAGTTTAATTCGGTTTCACAAGACTATATCTTCCATAAGAATGACTATAGAAACTCGGGGAGAAATTAATCTTAAGCCTAGGACTACAGAGCTTTATATTTTCTACACAATTACGCTATTTTACAGGGATATATCACTTACATGCATATACACATAAGTTTGTGGTACATTTTATAATTAGGATCATTGCTTTCATTTTCCTTTCACAAATCTTCAATGCGCTCTTCACTGCATTCACTGCTGTTACTGTGCGATTTCGTTGTTCGCCGAAACTCAGTGGAAGAGGCGGCACAGAGACAGTGTCATTCAAACACAAACACACACACACACACACACACACACACACACACACACACACACACACACACACACACACATACATACACACAACACAATGTGTGATTATGTGTCCGTAGAGGCCATTTGTCCAGTGGGCAGATTCGTACTCCGCTTACTGTCGATCCAGTACAACTGTGGTTCATTCAGTTGGAAAACCAATCTCTTGGCGCATTCTTGCAATTGGGAAAAGTGTCTGTTCCCAGGATAAGTGATTGTTGTAACTGACCGTTCGAGCGAGCGAAGTAGCTGCACCACAGATGCCCTTACCTGAAACCATAGGGACCGGTAGCTTGAAAACTGTCGCCTAGTTATACAGTTATCATTGATGTGGAAATTAAAATAATTTCCAACTTTCTATCTTCATTCGAGTACAAGATGAACTCTTGAAAAAGCGGATTAATACTTTAGAAACAACATTTATAACTAGTTGAGTATGCGGCAATGACCCTTTGTGTATACGTATTTCCTTATAGCTAACACCTACTTTTATCAAAGTTTCGAACATTTCGTATCATTTCACATTCTACAACGCGTTTTGATGTCGACGGATCTGAAGAATGTGTCTTGATTTTCATTAAACCTGTCTTACAGCGTGACCACTGCACTGTTCGTGGTCGCTTGTCTGGTGTATTCAGTCAGTCGTGAGGCTGCAAACGAACGCAGTCCACTGGAGTGGGCACCCCTTACTGGTGTTTTGTCTTGTTTACATTTGCAACCTTAGTGCTGATTCAAAATTCCAAAGAAGTGGCCATTTAAATTCGTCCACTCCAGGTTAGTGTGCAACAGTCATTTCACTGTGTCTGTGTGCAACTCAATGTGTTATCTTAAGTAGCAACCTATTCTTGCTTCCATTATTGATGGCAACGTTAAAACTGCCCCTCGTGGTTTATCTTTCCTGAAGTAAAAATGATCGTCATTTAAGAGATCCTTAATTTTTCCCATTTATTGCATACCATTTTTCTCAGCATCTTGGGTGCATGAGCCTTTAACCTGACTGTTGTCCGCCCCTGGTAGCTGAGTGGTCAACGCGACAGAATGTCAATCCTAACGGCCCGGGTTAGATTCCCGGCTGGGTCGGAGATTTTCTCCGCTCATGGACTGGGTGTTGTGTTGTCCTTATTATCGTCGTTTCACCCCCATTGACAAGCAAGTCGCCGAAGTGGCGCCAAATCGAAAAACTTGCACCCGGCGAACGGTCAACGCGACGGGAGGCCCTAGTCACACACCTGACTGTTCTGTAGCAATCGCACGTATCTGCAATTGATATCTCCGGGAATGAGTGGTTGATGTTTATCTGAAAGTCTGATAATATGCTTCCAACCTCATACAGTCTACACAGAACTTTAATGTCACTTTGTTGTCCCTTTCCTCAATGACTTTACAAATTTCGAAGGAATGTCACCTACCCCTTCTGCCTTGTTTGATCGAAAGTGTCCCAAATCTCTATTAATAAATACCGGATCATCTATGGGATCCACATCGACTCCCATTTCTTCGTGATTCATGTCATCAGAGAAGTTCTCCCTCTCACGGAGGCCTTTAGTAGATTCTTTCCACCTATCCGCCTCTCCTCTGTGCATTCTTAATATCGACAACTTAGTCTTTAATTTCACAGATATTTGTTTAAATGCGTCCTTCAGGAAACCATTTTTTTATTTTTTTCGCATTTTTTCATAACCCTTTTTGCCTTAGCTTCATTGCATTTCCTTTCTATTTCATTAATTACTTATGTATTTCTCTAAACATGATATCCCCTCAACGTTTTTGGTCTTCCTTCTTTCGTCTCTTACCTTAGGTTTCTTCACAGTACATTAGGTATCTTAAGCGGACGAGATGAATACGTGAGACAGTGGAGCCGCAGCTCAGCGTCCGTGGCTGGAGTTGCGTGGGCGGCTACACCTCCCACGCAGAGTCCCTTCGATATCTGCCGCAGCGCCTGCACACAGCTATAGGCGCCCGTTTGCTAGCACTGGACCAGGCCAGGTGCCACTGTCGGCCACATGGTAAAGGATGATCTGGTTCACCACCTGTCCCACATATAATTAATCTTTTACACAGGGGATGGGCAACGTTTGGTGGCCCGCAGGCCGAAATGACCAACTTAACCCGTTGGCATACGGGCGAGGGAGGTTGACGTTGAGGCGCACGCACACGGGATATCCAGAGTGACGAAACACAGTGCGATCGGAAAACGACAAGAGCTGGTTAGCGTGATTTTTCTTGACCAGTGCTCTCCAGCCGTAGTTGTCGGCTTTATTTGTTTCGCACACCATGCCGGTTGTTCACGAAAAGGTATCCCTACGTTAGCTCTAATAAAACACATTTTCTTTCTTGGCCATGTGCCAGTCATGTTCTTCTACCCTTGGTAAACATAGATAAAAACGTTAATATCCGTGAACATGTAATAACACAAAAATGAAGTATACATGTGGACTCAGTAAGGAGCCGGCCGGAGTGGCCGAGCGGTTCTAGGCGCTGCAGTCTGGACCCGCGCGACCGCTACGGTCGCAGGTTCGAATCCTGCCTCGGGCATGGATGTGTGTGTTGTCCTTAGGTTAGTTAGGTTTAAGTAGTTCTAAGTTCTAGGGGACTGATGACCTCAGAAGTTAAGTCCCATAGTGCTCAGAGCCATTTTTTTTTTTTTGACTCAGTAAGGAATCAGTTTGTAAAAGGCAGCACACTTAGCATAACATAAAGCAATCGATAAATTGTTTCTATTAATTTCGTACGAAGGTCCCAGAATCTTTTAGAAAAAGTGGAAGTGAAAGAAAGCGTGCAGCAGGGCACGAACCCTTTACCGATCCACCCGCCGATCCAAAATGGCGCTTCAGCCAATTGTGCTGTGCTGTAACGCTAAATCTTGTGATATCGTTTTTCAGGTTACATCCTTCAAAAGGCTGTAATCGTGGAAGAATTATTAATTGAAATCCTAGCAAAGAACTGAACGTTTTCATGAATCTTAATTGGCTCGTTGCCTTAAAACTGCTTACTCTCACAACACGCAAAAACAACTAAATACGTACATTCTTTAATCACCGATATGACGTTCCCCATACTTTTATTACAACAATTCGCTCTCGAGACATTCATACAGTGTAATGTGTCACAAAACGAACCGAATATTGGCTTCTAATGAACGCGACATATATATTATGGTGTCTTTCTTCTTGCTGTTGACATACACAGCGTTCTTATTATTGTTTCTACTTTGTGTGGCACATTGCCGAAGTATCCCAAAACGTGTTTTGTGTTACACATGACGAATGGCTCTTCAAAATGAAATAGCAGGTGGTGATGTCACAAAACTTGTAGAGCACCGCGTCAACATTGGCCAACTCGTCCCGTGATCCAACGGCTGTACAAAACATGTATCACAGCTGCAGATTTCAAGTGTCCGAAAGAACAGACACCACACATTAACATAAATAATTCGTCGCGACGGGCGGTGGATCCCCACTCTTCATTGCAGTCATTCGTCTCCCGACGGGTATCTGAAATTAGCGACAGTGGAGAACGTTGACGGGGACTGTGGATAGGTGGCGCCAGGTGCGCATGTCGGTCGGGCGAGAGGCATATCGAGATAGTAGATATATTTGTAATAAACGTTGGGGCCGATTGACGTAGTGGTGAACACAATTGCATAAAAGCCGAAAATTTTGGGTTTGAATTTCGATCCGTCACACATTTTTACTCGTCGCCGCTAATTCCGCATAAATTTACAATGCAGTTGATGTGAATAGTTTCTTCCCTTTCTCTTCTCCACATTTAGAATTTACGCGAGTCCTACCTGTGACCCCAGGTGGCCTTGTCCCTCTTCCTCTCTACACCCATCCTGAAAGCAACACCACCCCTAATGTTGTCATGGCCTCTGGCAACCTCCTTGGGCGTATCGCCGTTGACATCCTTGACCCCACAGGCAGCGACCACCTCTCTCTCCTTCTCGCCATAACGTCCGCTCACCACCCACCCCCAGCTCTCCGCCCGGCACCCTTCCCAAGATATTCCATGACTACTGTCTCGCCAACTGGGGCGCCTACCGGGAATCCACCGCAACGCAGGCCTACATGCACCCTTTTACTTATCACCGTCCCGACGACATCACCCGATTCTCGTTCATCCTTCGGAAGACCTTCACTGACGCCGTGGAGGCCCATATTCCTATTAAAACCATCCACCGTAACTGGCCCACTCTCCCTCCATGGGCTGTCCTCCTCCTCCACGAATCCCATCGCCTCTGTCGCTCCTTCCTGTGCACTTATACCAGGGATACACTCCACTGCCACCGCAATTCCAGCGACACGTTTGGAAGCTGATTACAGTAAAGAAACGCCGGGATTGGCGACAGACCTGTACGCAGCTCTACGCCACTCTCCTTATAAACTACTGCACGTACTGGTTTGCCTTCCAGCGCCTTACTGGTCCCATTCCGCAACACCCCCCCCCCCCTGCCACCTTCTCCATAACGACCATCCCTTTCTCGACACCCTCAGGAAGGCCAACCCCTTTGCTTCCCACCTTTATAAGGTCTTCTCTATCCCTGATGATGGCCACTTTGACTATTCCCTTTTCCCCACCGTCATGGAATGCACTGATACCCTGGTACCTCCACTCACTCCCAGTCTCCCGTACTTGGACCAGTTACCCCCCCTCTGACTTCAACACTCCAATCACAGAGCAAGACATTAATCTTATCCTCCAGTCAAAACGCAACACTGCCCCTGGTCACGACTGTGTCACCTATCGTCACCTCAAAGAATGCCCCTTCTCCTTCCTGAGTGTCCTTGCTGATTTATACAAAGTCATTCTCTCCACCGGCTTCTACCCCGATCTGTGGAGGACTCCCACACTCTCTTGTTCCTCAAACCCAAGAAACCCACTTCCATCCCCTCTTCCTATCGTCCCATCTGCCTCACCTCCATCTTCTGTATGGTCTTAGAATCCATCCTCTCCCATCGTATCCATCACCACCGTAATCAACACCAACACCACCCCCTCACCAAGTGTGGCTTCTGACCCTCCTCCTCCACTGAACACCAACTCCTTGACCTCGTCCACCTTCTCTCCCTCCCACTTAACTCCAGTCACTCCACCATTTTCGTTTCCCTCGACCTCCAAAATGCTTACGGCCGTGTATCGCATCCCGGTCTCCTATTTAAGATCCAAACCTATGCCCTGCCTATCAATTTTGTACATCTGGTTCCTTCCTGTGTCTCTCTCCAAGATAGAATCTGCTGTATCTTTTATCTCATTACCAGTGTCTGCCAAGGCTCTGTCCTCTCCCCTCTCCTCTTTCCCCTGTGCACCGCTGATATATCTCAGCCACCCCTACTTATACACCTCCTCCAATTGCTAATGATCCCGCCTTCCTGGCTCTCTATCCCATCCTTCAAAGGTCCCAAAGCACTCTGCAAACCCATCTTGACCAGGTCACCACTTGGTGCAAACAGTGGTTCCTTCATATCAATCCCTCCAAGACCTAGGCAATCTTCTTTCATGTCTATGATTTCTCCCTAACAATTTATGGTCGTCCTATTCACCTCACCCCTAACCCTGAGATATCTTCGTCACACTCTCGACTATCACCTCACCTGGACCCCTCATCTCCTTACCATCCAGCAGAAAGCCCATACCCACCTCTGCTCCTGACTGTCAGACATGGGGATTGCATCCTTCCACCGTCCTCCACACCTGCTAATCCTTCATTCGTCCTATCCTGTGTTACACCAGCACTGTCTGGATCTTCACGCCACCACCCGCTCATATTAGGCCGTAAAAATCCTTGAACACCACGTGCTCTGCCTTGCCTTCTGTATCTGCCTTCTATCCCCCACACAGCTCTTGTACAACCTCACGCCTTTCCCCACCTCCTCCTTCCCAAATATCTGCCTCCTTTATACTGTCTGCAGGCTTGATCCTGGTGTCCTCCTTCCTCTCCACCCCCTTCCTGTTGTCACGCCTCTGTCTCTGTATCCATTCTCTCTCCATCTCCACACTCTCCGTATCTTCCATCAGGGCAATTTCCAGCACCTCCCACTTCCCAATGATGAACTTTGCCATGACATCTAGCCTTCCCACCAGCTGTACCCTGGCCATGGCCCCCCTCCCCAATACCACCCCTTTTCATCTCCTGTCCTTCCCCCAGAGCAGCTTTTCCTCCTTCCCCCCCCCCCTGAGTCTCAGCACTCTCTCCTCAGCTGTTTTCCTCTCCCGTCATTCTCTCCCTGGCCCCCGCCCGATCTCCCCTTCTCTTTTCCCACTGTAGCACCGCCCCTTTCCTTCTTTTTTTCCCTTCTCCCTCGTATCACTACCACTGGCAGATCCTCCCAGTTTGTTTCATCGTCATCAGTGTGCTACGTATGTGTTGTTTTCGGTGCCAGTCTACCATGACGTCAAGTGCTGTGGTTTTAATAGTGTGCTTCACTTCATGCTCTGGCCGTACTTCGCGTTGTGTTGTTTTTTTAACCACTTTAGTAATAATCTACGTAACAAATTATGCCTCAATACACGTATTTTTGACGTTACACTCACTTTATGTTCACTCCATATTTATAGGTTTTCATTTATTTACGCGCCGTGAACATTTTTTCTTCAGTTACGACGTTTTACGACAGCTATCTTAAGCGAAATTCTGTATCGCCATTAGTATAGTCACAATGTTCATGACACTTAAATAAATGTAAGTATCTGAAGACGGCACGTAAGTTATTATGAAATATCATCATAGGGATATGCGGCTTATCATTCAACTGGTTCAGCTAGTTCATTATAAATTACCTTCCACTTCAAAGTATTATTTACTCTTGCCAAAACGAGAGAGAATGTAAAAACAAAATATGGCTATGAAATATTGAATCCCAGTCGACAAGAAATCAAGAGAATCTTCGTGATTTTTTGCCGTAGGCAGGTCTTTCGTGTGTTGATGAAATCCAGCGGCGGCGGAAAGGCATTGAGCTTGCTCGGAGTAAGCAAAATTATTATTGGCATCTGTTTGCAGCTGCAAAGGCGAAGCAAGCCAATCGCCAGCAGCAAAATTCGAAAATGTGTTCCGGGCTGCATACAGTATGAGTGTCTCCCTCTCTGGCTCTCGGATTTCTTCCACGGGACAGATTAGTCTCGTGGGCTGCTGGTTCCCATACCGTGCTTTATACGATACCGCTTCCACATCCCACGTCACCATGCTAGCGGTAACATAAAAGCAGCTTTTGAAAATATTGTGCCCGCTCGCATCCCACCGTGAGAAGCACTGTCCCCGACATATTCCAGTGCTTTTCAAAAAGCAAAGGCGAAGCAAGCCAATCGCCAGCAGCAAAATTCGAAAATGTGTCCCGGGCTGCATACAGTATGAGTGTCTCCCTCTCTGGCTCTCGGATTTCTTCCACGGGACAGATTAGTCTCGTGAGCTGCTGGTTCCCATACCGTGCTTTATACGATACCGCTTCCTCATCCCACGTCACCATGTTAGCGTTAACATAAAAGCAGCTTTTGAAAATATTGTGCCCGCTCGCATCCCACTGTGAGAAGCACTGTCCCCGACATATTCCAGTGCTTTTCAAAAAGAGAAGTATGCAGTAAAATATACAGTACTCAGAAACTTATACAGGTAACATACACTCCTGGAAATGGAAAAAAGAACACATTGACACCGGTGTGTCAGACCCACCATACTTGCTCCGGACACTGCGAGAGGGCTGTACAAGCAATGATCACACGCACGGCACAGCGGACACACCAGGACCCGCGGTGTTGGCCGTCGAATGGCGCTAGCTGCGCAGCATTTGTGCACCGCCGCCGTCAGTGTCAGCCAGTTTGCCGTGGCATACGGAGCTCCATCGCAGTCTTTAACACTGGTAGCATGCCGCGACAGCGTGGACGTGAACCGTATGTGCAGTTGACGGACTTTGAGCGAGGGCGTATAGTGGGCATGCGGGAGGCCGGGTGGACGTACCGCCGAATTGCTCAACACGTGGGGCGTGAGGTCTCCACAGTACATCGATGTTGTCGCCAGTGGTCGGCGGAAGGTGCACGTGCCCGTCGACCTGGGACCGGACCGCAGCGACGCACGGATGCACGCCAAGACCGTAGGATCCTACGCAGTGCCGTAGAGGACCGCACCGCCACTTCGCAGCAAATTAGGGACACTGTTGCTCCTGGGGTATCGGCGAGGACCATTCGCAACCGTCTCCATGAAGCTGGGCTACGGTCCCGCACACCGTTAGGCCGTCTTCTGCTCACGCCCCTACATCGTGCAGCCCGCCTCCAGTGGTGTCGCGACAGGCGTGAATGGAGGGACGAATGGAGACGTGTCGTCTTCAGCGATGAGAGTCGCTTCTGCCTTGGTGCCAATGATGGTCGTATGCGTGTTTGGCGCCGTGCAGGTGAGCGCCACAATCAGGACTGCATACGACCGAGGCACACAGGGCCAACACCCGGCATCATGGTGTGGGGAGCGATCTCCTACACTGGCCGTACACCACTGGTGATCGTCGAGGGGACACTGAATAGTGCACGGTACATCCAAACCGTCATCGAACCCATCGTTCTACCATTCCTAGACCGGCAAGGGAACTTGCTGTTCCAACAGGACAATGCACGTCCGCATGTATCCCGTGCCACCCAACGTGCTCTAGAAGGTGTAAGTCAACTACCCTGGCCAGCAAGATCTCCGGATCTGTCCCCCATTGAGCATGTTTGGGACTGGATGAAGCGTCGTCTCACGCGGTCTGCACGTCCAGCACGAACGCTGGTCCAACTGAGGCGCCAGGTGGAAATGGCATGGCAAGCCGTTCCACAGGACTACATCCAGCATCTCTACGATCGTCTCCATGGGAGAATAGCAGCCTGCATTGCTGCGAAAGGTGGATATACACTGTACTAGTGCCGACATTGTGCATGCTCTGTTGCCTGTGTCTATGTGCCTGTGGTTCTGTCAGTGTGATCATGTGATGTATCTGACCCCAGGAATGTGTCAATAAAGTTTCCCCTTCCTGGGACAATGAATTCACGGTGTTCTTATTTCAATATCCAAGAGTGTAGGTCCTGGCATAGCGATATGCATATACTAAGATGGTGGTAGTGCACAAGTTATAAAAGGGCAGTGCTTTGGCTGTCCTGGCATTTTTACTCAGGTGAATAATTGAAAGGGTTCCCGTAGACGTTATGGCCGAAGTAACAGACTCTGAAAGTGGATAGGCTGTTGGAGCTAGACGCAGGGGACATTCCATTTCGGAAATCGATAGGGAATTCAATATTCCGATATCCACAGTTTCAACTGTGTGTCGGAAATACATACATAAAAAAAAAGCTTTGCATCACCTCGGTTCCGAGAATTCGAGAACCTGTAATGAAAATTGACTAGAGATCAACATAAACATCATTTCCGCCCTTTTTACTGCTCATGAAAACCACAAAAAGCATGTCGTACCACCATACAGCCAGACCTTCAGAAGTGGTGGTCCAGATTGCTGTACACATCGGTACCTCTAATAACGAGTAGCACGTCCTCTTGCACTGATGCATGCCTGTATTCGTCGTGGCATGCCGTCTACAAGTTCATCACGGCACTGTTGGTCCAAATTGTCCCATCTTCAACGGTGATTCGGCGTAGATCCCTCAGAGTGGTAGGTGGGTCACGTCGTCCATAAACAGCCCTTTTCAATCCATCCCAGGCATGTTCGATAGGCTTCATGGCTGTAGAACATGCTGGCTACTCTAGTCGAGCGATGTCGTTATACTGAATGAAGTCATTCATATGAAGTGCACAATGGTGCCAAAACTGTCGTCCACGAAGACGAATTCCTCGCCAATGTGCTGCCGATATGGTTGCACTATCGGTCTGAGAACGCATTAACGTATCGTGCAGTCGTTAGGCGCCTTCCATGATCACCAACGCCGGCCGGAGTGGCCTTGCGGTTCTAGGCGGTACAGTCTGAAGCCGAGCGACCGCTACGGTCGCAGGTTCGAATCCTGCCTCGGGCATGGATGTGTGTGATGTCCTTAGGTTAGTTAGGTTTAATTAGTTCTAAGTTGTAGGCGACTGATGGCCTCAGTAGTTAAGTCGCATAGTGCTCAGAGCCATTTGAACCATTTTGATCACCAACGGCGTACGTCGGCCCCACATAATCCACCTCAAATCAACAGAGAAACTCCACCTTGCTACACTCGCTACAGGGTGTCTAAGACGTTCAGCCTCACCGGGTCGCATCCAAACACGCGTCCGACGATTGTCTGGTTGAAGGCATATGCGACACTCATCGGTGAAGGGAACATTATGCATATCCTGAGCGATCCGTTCGGCATGTTGTTGGGCCCATCTGTACCGTGCTTCATGGGTTGTGGTTGCAAAGATGGAGTTCACCGTGGACGTCGGGAATGAAGTTGCACATCATGCAGCCTATTGCGCACAGTTTGAGTCATAACATGACGTCCTGTGGCTGCATGAAAAGCCTTATTCAACAATGTGGCGTTGCTGTCAGGGTTCCCCCCGAACCATAATCCGTAGGTAGCGGTCATCCGCTGCACTAGTAGACCTTGGGCGGCGTGAGTGAGGCATGTCATCAGCAGTTCCTGTCTCTCTGTATGTCCTCCACGTCCGAGCAACTTTGCTTGACTCCGAAACGCCTGGACACTTCCCCTACTGAGACCTCTTCCTGGTAAAAAGTAACAACGCGGACGCGATCGAACCGCGATATTGACCGTCTAGGCATGGTTAAACTACCGACAACACGAGCCGTGTACCTCCTTCCTGGTGGAATGACTGTGACCGATCAGCTGTCGGACCCCTCCGTCTAATAGGCGGTGCTTATGCTTGGTTGTTTACATCTTTGGTAGGGTTTAGTGACATCTCTGAACAGTCAAAGGGACTGTGTCTTATACAGCATCCCCTGTCAACGTCTGTCTTCAGGAGTTCTGGGAACTGGGGTGATGCAAAACTTTTTTTGATGTGTGTACAAAACTTCACACACTACCTCTCACCACGAGCAGCGAAGTGGCTGCCGGCATTCACTTAACTATCGAGAGCAGAGGCGATTGCGTGAAGATAGGCAAGAGATGGGCAATACTGCGTGAAAAAACAAGAGACATCAATGTGGGACCTAAGACGAACGTATCCGTTAGGACAGTGTGGCGAACGTTGGCGTTAATGGGTTGCGGTAGTAGATGGCCTAAGCGTCAGCGTTTGTTAACAATGAAACATCGCCTAAATGGCCCCTCCTATATACGTAGGCGTATCCGTTGGACCCTAGACAACAGGAAAACACTGGCCTGGTTAGATGAGTCCCGATTTCAGCTGGTAAGAGCTGATGATATGGTTCGAATGTGGCTGTCCCATGAAGCCATGGACCCCAGCAGTCAACAAGGCACAGTGCGAGCAGGTGTTGGCTTCATAATGGTATAGACTGCGTTTACATGTTTAGGACTGAGTCCTCTGATGCAGCTGAAACAATCATTGAATGAACGATGTAAAGTTTATGGATGAAAATGCGCCAGGTCATCGGGCCCCAGTTGTTTACGATTGGTTTGATGAACATTCTGGACAATTCCAGCGAATGATTTGGGCACGCACATCGCCCGACGTGAATGCTATCGGACATTTATGGGACATAATCTAGAGGGCAGTTCATGCACAAGGTTCTCCACCTGGACGCATTCGCAAATTATGGATGGCTATAGAAGCAGCATGGCTCAATATTTCTGCAGGGGCTTCGACGATTTGAATCCATGCCACGTCCACTAGCTGCACTACGCCGGGCAAAAGGAGATCTGACACGATATTAGGAGGTGTCCCTTGACGTCAGTGTACAAGGTATCAGAGACCTTTTATGCCTGTTCTGGAGAAAGTAGAAATCCTCTGTATGTATTTTAGATATGAACAAGTTTCTGTAGTCCACCGTTTCCCCAGTGAGTATATTTTATCCTTGAGGTAAATATCTGTCAGGGTAGCCACGAATGATTTCTTTACCTGCGAGATTAGAGCGAGGTCAAAAGGTGAAACCTGTGCACGCTCCAACCACGCATGTCATATTGAGCTACATTTGTTTCTTGCCGAAGCACCTTCGAGATAAAAGTTGATTAGTTGCTGTTTCAGAGCAGAGCTCTTCCAACTTATTTTTTCATGTGGTATTCCCAAGTTATTTTCTTCCGCTCTTCATACTCCAGAAAGAAGTACCCCTTTAGTATCCTACTAAACTCTCATCATAATAGCATTCCCAAAGTGAACCAATTTCGCCGTTTATTGTGCAGGAACGTGTCGTCCCACCCAATGATTTGGTTCTGCTTTGGCCCTGTCGAGGTGTAATAGATCGACTCGCATCTATAGTAACAATTAGCTGCACAGAATTTATTCGGTTCCATGTAAAGCGATACAAACACTTCACATAAATTATATTCAGCACATTCTTTTAGACACCAGTCAACGAATGCAAGTCTCAACTCCCTCAAAGCTCTCCCTAAATTAATTCTTGACATGTTATGTAGTTCAGTCTTATTTAGTCATACAGTAAGCATGGTAGAACAGTATTCGTTTGAAGAACAAGGAGATATGGTTTTTTTTACGGACTAGCTTTATAGAGTAGCGACATACTGCACGCTCTATAAAGAATGCAGAAAAATTGTGTCACGAAATTTTAACCCTGGATAGCTGATGCCAATAGCAACCAAAACTACTAATGTTGTGTAGGTCGACAACGCACCTTTTTGAAATACGGAAACTTGGCGTCACACGCCACTATTGGCTGTAGGATTGCATTGTTGCCGTTCGTCGGTTGACGGGCAGTGATATGGTTGTCGCTTCAAACATACAAACGTCCCTCGCCCAGCCGCTGCCCCAACGTGATACGCACGCATGTCGAATAGGTCTTGCTGTTTGTCTACACCTCACGTCAGAGGCATTCACATGTAAGCTTCGCTTCGGAGCACACACACGTCACCTGCAATTTAGTCATACTGTAAGCATGGCAGCACAGTATTCGTTTGAAGAACAACGAAATATGGTTTTTGTTTACGGAGTAGTATATATATATATATATATATATATATATATATATATATATATATATGTGTGTGTGTGTGTGTGTGTGTGTGTGTGTGTGTATACACTCCTGGAAATTGAAATAAGAACACCGTGAATTCATTGTCCCAGGATGGGGAAACTTTATTGACACATTCCTGGGGTCAGATACATCACATGATCACACTGACAGAACCACAGGCACATAGACACAGGCAACAGAGCATGCACAATGTCGGCACTAGTACAGTGTATATCCACCTTTCGCAGCAATGCAGACTGCTATTCTCCCATGGAGACGATCGTAGAGATGCTGGATGTAGTCCTGTGGAACGGCTTGCCATGCCATTTCCACCTGGCGCCTCAGTTGGACCAGCGTTCGTGCTGGACGTGCAGACCGCGTGAGACGACGCTTCATCCAGTCCCAAACATGCTCAATGGGGGACAGATCCGGAGATCTTGCTGGCCAGGGTAGTTGACTTACACCTTCTAGAGCACGTTGGGTGGCACGGGATACATGCGGACGTGCATTGTCCTGTTGGAACAGCAAGTTCCCTTGCCGGTCTAGGAATGGTAGAACGATGGGTTCGATGACGGTTTGGATGTACCGTGCACTATTCAGTGTCCCCTCGACGATCACCAGTGGTGTACGGCCAGTGTAGGAGATCGCTCCCCACACCATGATGCCGGGTGTTGGCCCTGTGTGCCTCGGTCGTATGCAGTCCTGATTGTGGCGCTCACCTGCACGGCGCCAAACACGCATACGACCATCATTGGCACCAAGGCAGAAGCGACTCTCATCGCTGAAGACGACACGTCTCCATTCGTCCCTCCATTCACGCCTGTCGCGACACCACTGGAGGCGGGCTGCACGATGTTGGGGCGTGAGCGGAAGACGGCCTAACGGTGTGCGGGACCGTAGCCCAGCTTCATGGAGACGGTTGCGAATGGTCCTCGCCGATACCCCAGGAGCAACAGTGTCCCTAATTTGCTGCGAAGTGGCGGTGCGGTCCCCTACGGCACTGCGTAGGATCCTACGGTCTTGGCGTGCATCCGTGCGTCGCTGCGGTCCGGTCCCAGGTCGACGGGCACGTGCACCTTCCGCCGACCACTGGCGACAACATCGATGTACTGTGGAGACCTCACGCCCCACGTGTTGAGCAATTCGGCGGTACGTCCACCCGGCCTCCCGCATGCCCACTATACGCCCTCGCTCAAAGTCCGTCAACTGCACATACGGTTCACGTCCACGCTGTCGCGGCATGCTACCAGTGTTAAAGACTGCGATGGAGCTCCGTATGCCACGGCAAACTGGCTGACACTGACGGCGGCGGTGCACAAATGCTGCGCAGCTAGTGCCATTCGACGGCCAACACCGCGGGTCCTGGTGTGTCCGCTGTGCCGTGCGTGTGATCATTGCTTGTAGAGCCCTCTCGCAGTGTCCGGAGCAAGTATGGTGGGTCTGACACACCGGTGTCAATGTGTTCTTTTTTTCATTTCCAGGAGTATATATATATATATATATATATATATATATATATATATATATATATAGTTTTGAAGCGACTTTAAGAAATATATAAGCTGAGCCCAGCCATAGTATTCTGATAAGAACGAGTGAAAGACTGTAACTAAATTTTCGATTTTGGATTTGATTTCGATTCGCGACGTTTTAAAACATAGGATTTTGAGTCACATTATTCTACGCTATTCATTACAACGAGTTAACACGAGTGCTTCAAAAAGCCACACGTAGATACCTATTCCGTAGAGAAATCATTCCATTCACTGACATTATTGTACAAAACATAAATAACAGTTTTAAAAATGACTGTCGCTCAGAAACCGTATACTAATTCCTACATAGAGTTACACAGCCGACCTGTTGCATATAACCAGTAGTCATGTTGGCCTAGGTTTCGACGCCTACTACGGTTGTCTTCATCAGAATCAAATTATGATCAATCCTATAAAATAATTTATAGAAAACTAGGTATGACAAAAACACATTAACCAAGATGACAATTGTCATGACGTACGGATGTTAGTTACGAAATACTACGTTGCTAAGAAGCAATGGTCAGAATTTAGAGCAGCTATGTTCAAATCAAAAATTAAATAAAGCGTTCTCGCCTTTGCCACGTATGCCCAACTGGCAACAACATCAGACAAATCGGCCCAGTGGCTTACATTGCTGCCACGAAAACAATACGAGGTCCGCCGCCTATAGGGTGCGGACAATGACATGTGGCCATTTGAAACATTACAACGAAAATACTTGAAAAAACGGGAGTTAATTTAAAAAAAAACACAGTTTAATGTCTTTTTGAAAATACGCAATAGTCAGGCGGATTAAGTATAAAAGAGCAATCTGTTAGGCTTTACAAAATTACTATTACGTAAAGGACAGAATGATATAGAAAAACTTTTACAAACAGCTGTTCAATGGAGAAAATATTTGCGTGAAGGTAACTTCAACAGCACACATTTATGAAACTCGAAGATAATGATGTTTCGCAGCCAGAAGCAGGGAAAAATGCAGAAAAAAATAGACGAATCAAAATTCCGGTAGCAGTGGATTGAAACTATTGGAAAAATTTTTGGAACGTAGTTGTTACTGTCCATTGATGATGAGGCTATCTTTCTTAGAAATGTGCTTGAAAATCTTAAGCTCTTCGAGTACGTAGAGCCTATGACTTTTCTCTATGCAAAATGGAAATTTCCTCAACGCATTACAGTTTGGGTCCTCAAATTAGCAGATGATCAGCAAAAGTGGAATCGTGTGCATTAGTGCCTCTTTTTCCCAAAAAATTTTCCAGATATCTGACACTAAAACACTTCCAGTTTGTCCTGTATAATAAACGGGACATGTATCACAAGCTATTTAATACACTCCTGAATTGTGAATCTGAGTAAATGTGAACCTGAAATTGTGATTGAGATTTTTTTACAAGTTATTGTTCCTGAAAAAGGCAACTTTGAATCCACATTTTTTTTAATCAGAAGACGACAAATTTATACGAAATATGGCCTAAAAATGGAATCAAATGGTTCAAATGGCTCTAAGCATTATGGGACTTAACATCTGAGGTCATCAGTCCCCTAGACTTAGAACTAATTAAACCTAACTAACCTACGTACATCACACACATCCATCTCGAAGCGACAGTAGCAGCAGCGCGGCTCCGGACTGAAGCGCTTAGAACCGCTCGGCCACAGCAGCTGGCAAAAATGGAATCGAGAAAACATTTTTGCACTCATTACTGTCAGGAATAGCACTGCTGACTAAAATGGTCATTTTAGCGTCAACTTTATCTTCGAAGTCATTGTCAACTAAGCTGTCGTTGCCATTAGCAATACCGAGGTCCAAGTAATTAAGCTGACGCTCGTTGTTTTGTAATTCACAAGTGAAGCTGAAGACTATTTAAAATTTCAAACAAATGCTGAATTCCTTCCCGCTTATCCGGGTATCCTGTGGTAACCGCTAAGAAACTATGTGGTACAGTTAGCTCGCTCGCACGATCGGTCGGTTACATTAATCACTTACCTAGGTAATATCTAGGATATCTATACTTTTTCCACAGTTGCAAGAACATCCCGAGAGTTTTAATTTGCAACAAGACTGACTAAAATTGCACTGACAGCTGCACAATTATAATCAGCTACCCCGATGATGGAAGGACCGTAAAGGCCGTACGAATCCCCAACGGCTTCCAACGACGTCTAATCTCACATATTGTAGGTGTGTTTGTTATGTATGTATGTGTGTGTGTGTGTGTGTGTGTGTGTGTGTGTGTTTGTGTGTGTGTGTGGGTGGGTGGGTGGGTGGTGTGTGTGTGTGTGTGGGTTTGTAAAAACAATGTACATGTGCCGCCTATTCCAGTATATGTATCAACAGCGAAACAGTAGGGTAACTGCAGTGAATGCGTTGGAAAACACAATAAACATTTGCGAAGGGTAAAGGAAATTGCGATGGTAAAAGTAACTGCAGAAAGTACCCCAGAGCTGTGTGTGTAAGAAGATCATATACTTTCCTAAAATCACATGGTTGTTAAAAACTATGCGTAAGTTTAATTTCTGTCCTCGTTGCTTTATTCATTCTTAGACGATCAAGTCTTGTGAAATCGATTTAAGACTTTTGAACAATTGGTACATTTTATTTTTGAGGTACAATACATACATTACAATGAGCAACAGAATAAAATAACTGTCTCCTTCTGCAACATTTATTTGGGGTCGTCAGTGTTCTGACTGGTTTGATGCGGCTCGCCACGATATTCCTCTCCCGTGCCAACATCTTCGTCTCAGAGTAGCACTTGCAACCTACTTCGTCAGTTATTTTCTGGGCGTATTCCAATCTCTGTCTCCCTCAGTAGATTTGCCTTCTACAACTCCCTCTGGTACCACGGAAGTCATTCGCACATTGGCTCAGAATCGACACTGCATCAGTGTGTGGCATTAATGGTGTCGATGAAACCACTCCATTCCTCGGGCATTGATTTCCAAACATTTCGCGGTCGAAAGTGACAGGTGGCAGTGCGATAAGCAACAGGAAGAAATTCTTAACAATTTGTGATACTATTGACATATCCCTGACGCTGCAAGCCTTCTGTAAGGACACTGATGGCTCTCAAACCCATTCAATGTGATGTCGCCCCTTTGGAGTGTAATGTACCCGCAGTTCTTTGTTTGATGTAAAGGGTGGACCATTAGGATCTGTTGAATGCCAATCGACGAAATTTGGAACTTATCAGAAACAGCAAAGGGGTACAATATTTTTTCAGTGCTATCGTTTCACACTGCCCTGTCATGTGATGATGGAGGCCACTATCTTTGGAAATGCAAGAACAAAACGCGAATTAGTACTCTCTAAGATCACTAGTTTCGGCAATAACCTCGGTTGCGTCCACCTCATTCACTGAGGATTTTCTAAGTGTTCCTTTACAGAGTATGCCTTTGAAGTAGTGCTAGGCAACTTCTTATTAGACCTCCAGTGCCAGCTGCCTTTTTGCGGGTACCTAACAATAATTTCATCTTCTCCTCTATAAAGGAAAATTTTTAAAATTCTCAATAAATGTGTGGTGGAGAGGGGAGGATTATTAACGAACTGGAATCACTGAAAAAGCTTGAGACCCCTTTGCTGCTGTGGGTCACGTTCAAATTTCATAGAATATCTTTGAATGGTCTCTAGTGGCTACACCCTGCACATCACAGCGAAAACTGCGGTCACACTCCGCTCCAAAGCGGTGAGGTTACGTTCAAGGGGGTTGCTAGACCACGATGCTTTTGGAGATGGGTTGAAACTTGAGGGAGGTGTCATCAGTACCAAAGACCGTCAAGGACGTCGTTTTCGATCACGAAACATGTGGGAATCAACGCCACAGGGAAGGGACAGTTTCATTAACACGCTTCATAACAACCCCTGAGACTAATTTGTGCCGGAGCGGCAATACGTCTGAAACGTTTCCTTCGAACACTCACAAGAAAACCGGCGATGTCAGCGCTGAACTTCGTCTTCCTGACGTCCAACATAGAGCCGTCAAATGAAGGTCTCAAATACGGGTAAGAGGGGCTACGAAGACCTTCCGATCGTTTGAAACTCTTTCACTTCAAGATGAGAAACATGTCTCCTATTGGGAAATCAACTTTTCCTAATAGTGGATTCCCTGGTTGATTCCAGGGAGGGCATTAAACAGCGAGGTCATCGGTCCAATAGGATTAGGGAAGGATGGAAAAGGAAGTCGGCCGTGCCTTTTCTAAAGGAACCATCCCGGCATTTGCCTGAAGGCATTAAGTAAACGACGGCCCGGGCGCAGGTTTGAACCGTCGTCCTCTCGAATGTGAGTCGAGTGTCCTAACCACTGCGCCACTCGTAACAGTGACTATTAACTGCGATAATGACTGAACGGACAATTTATAGAGAAGTTTGCTTTTTGGTAACTATGACTTCACAGTCCAGCGGGAGGCAGAAAGGAATAAAATTTGGTGCTATCTTTGAGTACCAAAATAAGAAGGTCTTCTACGTAGGGTGCTCTGCAGCTTGTATGTATTTAATAGCGGAGACGATATAGATGACATTATCAGAGGGCTAATTAAAAAAAAATTAAGTCAGTAGGAATGGATTGCATTCCATCGGAAATACTGAAAGCATTGGGGAATCGGCTATAAAGCGACTATCCTAATTGATGTGAAGAAACTATGAGACTAGCGATATACCATCAGACTTTTGGAAAAATATCATCCACACCATTACAAAGATAGCACGGTCACATAAGTGCGAAAACTGTCGCATTGTCAGCTTAACTGCTCATGCATCCAACCTGCTGACAACCGTAAAGGAAGGGGAAAAATTTAGGATCAGTTAGATTACGACAAGTTTGGATTTAGGAAAGGTCAAGTCACCATTTAGGCAGATCTCACCTCCAGCTTGATGACGGAAGCGAGGCTGTAGAAAAATCAAGACACGTTCGTAGGATTTGTCAACCTACAAAAGGCGCTCGACGATGTAAAATGATACAAGGTGTTCGAAATTCTGTGAAGAATACGAGTAAGCTAAATTGAAACACGGATAATATGTAGTGTATACAAGAACCAAAGGAGAACAATAAGACTGGAAGACCAAGTGCTTGGATTAAAAAGAATGTAAGAGAGGGTAGCAGTCTTTCTTCCCTAGTGTTCAGCCTATACATTGCAGAAGTAGTGACGGAAATAAAAGAAAGCTTCAAGACAGGAATAAAAATTCAGCATGAAGGGATAACAATGGAAAGATTAGCTGATGACATTTCCTGGGTGAAAGTGAAGGAGAATTACAGGATCTGTTCGATGGAAAGAACAGTATAATGAGCAAAAAGATATGGATTGAGAATAAATCGGAAATGGCAGACGTAATGGGGTGCAGCAGATATGAGAATAGCGAGAAACTTAATATCGGAGCTGGTGATGAAGAGGGAGACAAAGATGAGGTATTTTTCCCTCTTAGAAGCAAAATAATGCATAAAAAACGAAGCAAGGAGGACATAAATAGCACAGTAGCAGAGGCAAAGAGGACATTTTTGGCCAGGAAAATTCTACTGGTATCAAATCTAGGCCTTACTTTGAGGAAGAAATTTCTGAGAAGTTTGGGGCACAGCATTATACCCCGGTAGTGAGCCATGGACATTCCGAAAACCAAAGCAGAAGAGAATCTAAGAGTTTGAGATGTCATGCTGAGAGGAAAACTGAAAATTAGGTGGACTGATAAGATCGAAAATATGGAAGTTTCCCGCACAGTCTACGAAGGACGGTTCATACTGAAAACTGTGACAAGAAGACGGGACTCTACCACACATGTCTGTGTCGTTTTTAAACATCAGTAAGAACTTCAGTTAGTACAGTGGGTTGCAGTATGTGCCAGTGATGATGTGCTAAACGCGAAGGTAGCAAATAAAAGCTCCCTAAATGCTGCCCGTGGTGTACAGCGAGATTGCTTTCATCACAGGAAGAGGAGTATAGAGATAGCCTCTGCGTGAGCAATGTAACTTGCGGCATTGTGTGTGGCACGGCCGTCAGGTTTCGTAGCGGTTACGATAATGACTGGTCAGGCTACGGACTTGTGAAACCTGACAGCGGGCAGGCGCCGGTTTCCTCCACGTGATTTCGCTGCGTCAGAGAAATACCGCGAGCAGCGACCGCAGTTTGCTGCGGTGGGGATCCCGGGGAAGTTGGCGACGCCGCGTGAGTTCGGACAGAGCCGGTCGACGCCAGGCCACGCAGGATTTCTCTCAGGTCATGCGGAAGCCGCGTGCAGCTGCCGTTCCCTCTTGATTCATCGGCGCTCTGTTGTCGCCCATCTCGGGACTTCACTTCGAGTGATTTTCCACCAGTTGTGGGGAGTAGAAAAGCCCACCTGACACGGTGAGAGCATCGCTGATTACACTGGCCAACGAAACTAAAGTTATCTCCACGACTCGGAAACGAAAAGAGAACTTTCTTACGAAATCATCATTTCTGAATACAAAAATTACAATAAAATGCTGAACTGCTTCCAGTCTAATGTCATCGATAGCTAGTATTGATGAAAAGTACACCCAATGGAAGTAATAAAAATACAACTTCCCTGGATGTTACAGATAGCGTCTCTTTGCCTTTGCTTGTATTGTGCATCTGAAATATATCTAACGATAGTCGAACTTAATTAGCAAGGACTAACTTGCTCCTGTGTCCCTGATATGGTTTTCTTTCCATTGTAGATATTACTTGGTAGGAAAGTTTCCTTGTCCATCGCTGATTGTTCTGCAGTTTTCTGAAAAGGCGTCTGTGTGTGAGTTGAGAAACGTATCTTTAGAGGTATAAAGCAACCCATTGGTTGGTACGATGATATAAGGTGCTCCAGTACGTCCAGCTCTGAACCCAAGAGTTTCCCAATATATTTGTGACCAATTTTCTGTACAAAACCGATGCAGAATGTTGTAACAATGCATCCAATTCAAGGTTATTGAGGAGTTCTCGAGTTTGATGTCCAATACATATTCGGAAGCTATAAAAACATTGACGGAGGGGCAAGAAATCGGCTACCCAAGATGATCTGAAGAAACTATGAGACTAGCGATATACCATCAGACTTTCGGAAAAATGTCATCCACACAATTACGAAGGTAACAAGGTCAGATAAGTGCTAAAACTGTCTCACTGTCAGCTCAACTGCTCATGCATTCAAACTTCTGACAGCCGTAATATGCTGAAGAAAGGGAAAAAATTGAGGATCAGTTAGATGACGACCAGTTTGGCTTTAGGAAAGGTCAGGTCACCAGATAGGCGGATTTAACCTCCAGATTGATGATGGAAGCGGGGCTGGAGGAAAATCCATACACACTCATAGGATCCGTCAACCTGCAAAAAGCTTTCGACAAAATAAATTGATGCAAGATGTCCGAAATTCTGAGAAGAATAGAACTATAGGGAAAGGTGGATAATATCCAATATGTGCAAGAACCAAAAGGGAAAAGTAAGACTGGAAGACCAAGTGCTCGGATTAAAGAAGGTGTAAGAAATATGCAGTCTTTCAGGAATTCGTGGAAATTTACTCAGAATGTATCTGAATGGTTCTCTGTCTTGGTTCACACTCTTAACAAAGTTCTTGATTAAATCTAGCTTAAAATGTTAAAGACGAAGTAAAATCCTGTTGGAATATATCTTTTTTCCTGATTCTTAAGATTTAAGGAATCTTTTTTCACGTGGAAGGAAGCCTTATCTCGGCTATACCAATCGCACAGAAGACGGCGATATTTTGTGTAGCCGAGATACAGACCAACAAATATGGCTAGAACTTTGAAGTCACCACCAATATTCCAATTCTATTAACCATAATATATAGCTCTCAACAGGTTTTCCATGTTGTCATACGTCTCCTTACAGTCCACTGCATAACTGATTGGGATTAATGACAACGTGTTTGCACCATTCACTAACGCAGCTTTCAGACTTAGTTTAGATGCGTTTATGAGCAGGCACCAGTCATGGGGAGTATGTTCTGTGTTAAGTTTGCTCGTAAGACTTGTCACATTTTTACAATTCACTAGATCATTTTCCACTGAAAAATAGACTTCCGGAGTCTTTTCACATGCCCGAAAATCAGATTCTTTACTATATTGGCCAAGAGCTTCCCACTGCTTCATTCTATATGCCAGGAATCCTGCGCCACATTTTTAAAACCCCAGGGCTCTCACAAGATCATTTAATCCATATTGAGTGATCCGAACGGCATTTCAAAGATGAAATGTTAGCTGTGAACTCAGGATCAGTGGATGACGACGAACCTACAACACCCTTTGACAGGATTGCGACCGGTTGGTCCCTGTCTTGCTCTTCATCGGATGAACCACTGAACTAAGATGCGGCAGGTTGTGGAACAAATAGTTCTGTGACTGTGGTACAGGACGAATAGCTGAAGGGACAGTTCCTGGTAAAAAAATCCGATAGCTTTGATGTTTTCAGAGTAAAATGTATATTTTCTCCCTTAACAGTAGTTTGGAAACCCTGTAAACTATCACATAAGCAATGAAAAATCCCCGTCAGAATAACCCCAGTCAATTAGATTTAGTGGTAAAACTACTAAATTGGCAACACTGATGAGGCTGCTGATTTTTATTTATTAGCGTTATAGTGCAAGGGATAAGAATGGCAGTGTAGCTGACAGCCAAACAACGAATGTTTCTGAAATAGGCAGACAGCTTCTCTTGCTATGAACCCATATTTTGCGTACTTAGGTATATCCGGCGATAACACAGACTTCAAAAACTAATGTCATATTCGTCAATACCACTCTAACATTAGTAGGAAACAGTTGTTTCTATCTCCGAAGCATTTTCAGTGTCGACCAGTGTTATTAATTAAGGGAAGTATTTTGCTGCCTTATGATTTGATCACTAAGAATCTGCCGTCAGATGTCAGCAATTAAGACGAAAAGAACATATTAGTGAGGCACAATGTTGTTGCACCTAGTTGTGAGGACGCTTTTCTCGTCCAATCGTGCATCACTGCGTGATGAGGATTGGTAGCATATTCACAACTGACCTGGAAACATTGAAATGTGTTGGCTCTTCTTTGGCCACCACTGATCTTGTTTACTGTAACGTCACCGCGGTTTTTAGATAACGTCGAAAACCAATAACATCGTGCGTGAGTAGTAAAGAGAGACAGGCGTTTGTTATACAACAAGAAGCTGACAATGAAGTTCAAGATATATATTTTAAAGGTACATTCACTAAAAGCTTGGAACTTATGAAAGACAATTCTGTGTCAGTGTTAAAAACTATGCCTAAGCGGGCTCTCATCTGATAGCTCCTTTCAAAAACATTAGAAAGATTGAAATTTTAGTCGACAGATGAACTAGTGTCGGGGGAGGAGCAAGTTTTCTACAAATTTTATTTTGTTATTTATAAACTTCTTTACATCTTCAGATTTTTAAAAATAAACACCGTATTTAAAATACAAAAATTCAAAGTCAAATGGTAAAACACGCCTTAAATGAGTATAAGGGTAATTTTATGCTTCTGAAATCCGCTATTCGGAAGGCGCCAATTAGCCCATATTAACTTTCGCAAACTCATTATATCTACTAGACAGTAATACCACACATCAACAGCGTAGTCTTGAGATATAAATATATTTTTTAATTAAACACGATGTATTGATTATAAAAGCAGTTCTTGCTGTTATAATTACGCGCATCTGATAAATGAGAAACTATGCCCTGTGAAATATTTTTTGGTTATGTTTTAGTTTACAGTCCATAGTTTTTTATCAGATTTTGGTTACTGTACTGCTTTTGTAGTAACTAAATCCTGTTTTTGTCAAGAATACATGTAATGTTAAAACTCATGCTACAGTTATATAGATATTACTATCCAGCAGATTTAATGAGGCGTGTTATTTTTTATCAGAAACCCACATATGCTAACTGGGTCCATCTAAACAAAGATGAAGCGGGGTTAAGCGAAGAGATCTTTTATGGAAATCTGTACGTATGTATGTATGTGTGGGTGGTTGGGTGGGTTGAGGGGGTGTGCACACGCGTTCGCTTACGTTTTTCATGACTCAATAGAGTACAACAATAGAAGCGAAATTATTTTTCAGCCATGCTTGTCATAACCGTTTCAACAGAGAATGGATCGTTTCTCCTCAAGTATCACTTCTAACATCAGTAACTATATTGACAGAGGTAGAATTTAATTATATCACAAAACAGGCACTAATAGGTACCGATTTCAGTAACGGGTCAGTACTTGCGTAACGACCTGTCGGAAATTGCTATTCGTATAATGACTTATGGGAAACAGACTGCCTTTAAACAGTATATTATTAAATAACACTCACACATATCAATACAAGGCTTTATGCAGCAGCTCATTTTCAAGCAATGAAAGTAACAAATCCTCAAAGAAGCTGCAAGAAAAATAGTCATTCTCATATGTATTCATGTCATCACAGTCATTCATGACAACTTCATTACACTGTGTGTACAGATATTGTACGGTATTAGCTGTTTTGTTCGAATCATTTTTTTTTTTTTTTTTTTTTGCCCGATCTATTTTTGAAAGACAGGGTTAAGGAAAACTTTCAAATAATTATGAATGCAAACTGATGGAACTTAGTGCTATCGTCTCTATTCCATCATCAACGGGTATGAGGTTTTCCGCTGCTTGGACAAGATGGTGCGCTATGTTGTATACCACGGTTCCATATTCCCAATCAAGAGTAAAGGTTCACCGCGTATTCTGGCCGCGGTGGTCTCGCGGTTCTAGGCGCGCAGTCCGGAGCCGTGCGACCGCTACGGTCGCAGGTTCAAATCCTGCCTCGGGCATGGATGTGTGTGATGTCCTTAGGTTAGTTAGGTTTAAGTAGTTCTAAGTTCTAGGGGACTGATGACCACGGCAGTTGAGTCCCATAGTGCTCAGAGCCATTTTTTTTGCGTACTCTGACTGTGACTACGGAGAGTCATAGGCGAAAGTAAACCCACAAATTGCAGGTATTGCGCGTCGGTTTAGATATATATATATATATTTTTTTTTCTGTAGAATCACAGCGTTCGAACTCGCCTGCCCACTGCGATTCGTGTATGCAACTTTTTGGCTAAATGTCGGTCCCGAATATGTCCTGTAATCCTCGGATCTTTGTCTCTCACCCTCAGGGAGTCAAGAAAAACTGACTGTTTTTTAGGGATTCCGGACGCCCGCAGGTATGTGACATCAATTTCCCCATTCCTGTTGGGAGAATTCTTCACTGGCTTTGTGGAGTAAAATTATACCGCATGTTCAAAAAGTAAGAGACAAACTCTCTTTTGTTAGAACATATTTGTATTACGTTTTAGCTTCTAAAAAAGCTGATTCACTTACCCAACATATCGCAGCTCATGTCAAAGCAATTTTAGCAACATCCTCCTTGATTCTCGAATCCCTAAGCAGAGAAAATCTGAGAGATAAACTATTTAACAGTAGAGACTTTGTGTTACTTGTCATCTTCAGTCCGTTGCCCACAAAGCCATTGCTTCAAGTGCAAGAACATATAATAGTCATTGGTGTCCAGCACTGAATCCTATTCTAGGTACTGGCAGCGATGTGTGTATGCGCTGTATCGTGGAGCAGCCAAGATAAATCGCCCCGCTGACTTTGGAGGGCAAGTATAATTTCTATGAGCCTTTCGCAGTAATTTGATATCGAAATTCCTCGAAATCTGTCTAAGGTACACCCTTTCATTTTCGGTAAAGTGAATCGTAGCGCGTTCTATCGTTCCTATGCGAGCTGATAGACGCCGATAGTGAGTCAAGGTTCCAGCACGATAGACGTGCTCATACTATGCAGCAGTTCCTAATAATTAAGGGTGAGGTCGAGTGGTATCACCACCTTAGGGACTATGAAATTATGAAGTCATAGCAGTATATGTTGGTAAACAAACAGCATCTTTAGCGAATAACATCACTTCCATTAGTTAGTGCTCATTTAATTTGTTAAGAGCAACTAGCCATTTTCTGAGCATGTGGAAGCAAGAAAAATTTATTTCTGTTATTTGAAGATGGAGTTATTTAGATTATTGTGGATTTTCTACATTTGTCCATTTAATGAATTGTTCATAATAGGTATTACGTTAACAGACGCGGGACGAGCGGTTTAATACTGATATCGGATTGACTACGACGTATATCAACCAGTCAGAGGACACTAAATTCACGCGTATTTTGCTGGTTAAGAAAAGTGCGTTATAAAATATGTCGGATGTTGGGCGACCAACCTTCACCACGTTTGGACGCGTCTATAATGATTACGGACTAAATATGATAATTCTGGTGAATTATGAGTTAAACTTGATCGTGGAGTACCGCAAAGTAATCGCCGGTGAGTGTAAAAGATGAACGCGTGGAATTTCTTTTTATATGTATAAAATATGACTCTGAATTAAATAAAACCCATGTAGCGTGCAAGTCAGTAACAAGAACTGAACATTCTAATAGATCGAGTTGTGTAATGTTTCAACTAGCGTTCTGCCACAGACAATCTGTTTTGTAATATTTGCAATAAAAAGTATGGTTAAATATCATTAACTGGTTATTGCGAGTGACCCGGATTGCAGGTATCTGCCGAAATTGTAATTTCAGTGTAACACAAACTTAGTGGTAATCTTGTGTGAGACAAGCTATAAAATATAAAAGTTTTCATTCGCCAACTATCTATTCTTTAGTAACTCTGCTAACCTGATACTAGAAAACAGATACAACATGCAGAGGCGTTTAGTGCCCTAGTTTCTGTTACAGCCCTCTCTAGCCGAAGCATTATGCATTTGTAGCAGATGAGGAGTGCGGACTCTACCGCGGAAGAAGAGATTCATCACAGGGTGAGTGGATAGTTGTGTATGTGAACAAAATTAACACCGCCGCTACAAACGGTACTCGTGAATTTTCGAGGTATATCAGGATATAGCTAGTATTTTGTCCACTTTTGCGAAATGAAAGGGTGCCACAGCCCTGTCTCTTGTTTTAGTAATGCGTTAGTGTACGATATCTACGTCTCGTCTACTATAAAAATGTGGAGAAATAAATTACTGTCGGAAGCTATTTGAAAATCGTTACAGAGAAATCACTACATTATTTTCTAAACACAAAGTACCAGGTTAAAGACCGTTTCCTCCTGTTTTAACGAAACTGTGTGTGATTGGTTCAGTGCCCAACAACAGTACCTCATCTGAATACGCAAATGAAAAGAGTGTGCATGAAGTGGAAGACATTACTGAGTTGACAGAAAATAGTCCTCCGACAAGAACACACGGAATTTCTACACATACAAGAATATTCAAGGCTTCTACCAGTGTCATTTATAGTGGATTCAGCCTCTTCAATAATAAGATGAAGATCAGTGAGTGGAGTTTCGTTGTAAGTCACATTGGTAGTCTGACGTAAGACCACATGCGTTTGCGGAGAAATATTGTGAAGAAAGTATCTCTGTAAAGTAATGAAATGCTACGATAATCAGTTGATTGGGCATGTCGTGTGACAGCATCACTTGCAAGGTCGTGTTCATTAGACTTTCTTGAAAATAAGCTTTCAGAATTCTTCCTCTAGAAATATCTCGTTATGAACACAAAATCAAAAACTTACTCAAACTTAAACCTCTAGACGTATATTTCTTTTTCTTTTTGTATTGGGGTTATCAGTCTTCTGGCAGGTTTCATGTGGCCCGCAGCGAATTCCTCCCCTGTGCCAACCTCTTCATCGCAGATTAGCCCTTGCAACCTGCATCCTCAACTATTTGCTGGAGTATTTCAACCTCTGTCCTCCCCTACAGTTTTTACACACTACAGCACCGTCTAGTATCATGCAAGTTGTTGTGTTGGCAGAAGAGCCAACACCGTGTTAATAGAGGATGCCGAAATGCACGCGTTTTAGCTCACTCAGGCTGGCGTGAGGAGGGAAGGACTATACTGACGTGAGGTCGGGAACATGACAAGGAATTCGAATTCAGAAAGCGGACGTAATTAGTTTGATACTTGACTTTAATCCATTAATGATGAACGTCGCTCTTGACGGTACATGATTCACAATATTATCTGTTCAGAATAGCAACTGAATATGGTGCCTTGCTAGGTCGTAGCAAATGACGTAGCCGAAGGCTATGCTAAACTGTCGTCTCTGCAAACGAGAGAGTATGTAGGCATTGAACTATCGCTAGCAAAGTCGGCTGTACAACTGGGCGAGTGCTAGACAGTCTCTCTAGACTAGACCTGCCGTGTGGCTGCGCTCGGTCTGCAATCACTGATAGTGGCGACACGCGGGTCCGACACATACTAACGCAACGCGGCCGATTGAAAGGCTACCATCTAGAACGTGTGGTGTCTGGCGGTGACATCACAGTTAGAATGTTTTATTTCACTTATCTTTATACATCGTGAACATTAATAAACCGACAAACTCCATGGACGAAAGGAAGAGTACCGAAAATGGTCTTAAGAACTGTGTTGGGAAATGCATCGTTGCTATGGTAGGTGGCGTTGACGGATGACAGTTCTCCTGTGAACACGTGTCGTGGGTTCCTTGTGTGTTTCAGGCTGTGTGACTGGAACAGCGTACTGTAAGCAGCAGAATGGTCCCATATTCATGTCGAGAACAAGCCGATATGGTGTTTGTGTACACCGGGGCGGATGGAAACGGCCGAGACTCAGCAAGGTTATAACAAAGCAAGTAGCCTCACAGACACCAGTCATAACATTTCAAGCTCTTTTTGGGCGTTTGTGTGATCATGGGACGTTTCACATAGACGGGCGTGCAGGGAGGCGGTGGATTTGCCGTACGCTGGTGGCCGAGCGGTTCTAGGCGCTTCAGTCTGGAACCGCGAGAGCGCTATGGTCGCAGGTTCGAATCCTGCCTCTGGCATAGATGTGTGTGATGTCCTTAGATTAGTTACGTTTAAGTAGTTATAAGTTCTAGGGGACTGATGACCTGAGATGTTAAGTCCCATAGTGCTCAGAGCCATTTGAACCATATACTAACGGACCGCGGCCGATTTAAAGGCTACCATCTTGCAAGTATGGTGTCTGGCGGTGAAACCACACAAGTCATTCCCTCATGTCTTAACAGATGTCCTATCATCCTGTCCCTTCCCCTGATGAGTGTTTTCCATACATTTCTATCCTCTCCGATTCTGCGGAGAACTTCCTCATTCCTTACCTTATCAATCAACCTAATTTTCAGCATTCGTCTGTAGCACCACATCTCAAATGCTTCGATTTTCTTCTGTTCCGGTTTTTCCACAGTCCATGTTTCACTGCCATACAATGGTGTACTCCAGACGTATATCCTCAGAAATTTCTTCCTCAAATTAAACTCTTGATTCTAGTAGACTTCTGTTGGCCAGGAATGCCCTATTTGCTATTTCTAGTCTGCCTTTGATGTCCTTGCTCCGTTTCTCATTGGTTATTTGACTGCCTAGGTATCAGAATTCCTTAACTTCATCTAATTCGTGACCATCCACTCTGATGTTAAGTTTCTCGCTGTTCTCATTTCTACTGCTTCCCATTACCTTAGGCTTTCTTCGATTTACTCTCAGTTCATACTGTGTACTCATTAGACTGTTCATTCCGTTCAGCAGATCATATAATTCTTCTTCGCTTTCACTCAGGATAGCAATGTCATCAGTGATTCGTATCACTGACATTTTTTCACCTTGAATTATGATTCCATTCCTGAACCTTTCTTTTATTTCCATTATTGCTTCTTCGACGTACAGATTGAACAGTAGGGGTGAAAGGCTTTATCCATGTCTTACACACTTTATAGTACGAGCACTTTGTTGTTGGTTGTCCACTCTTATTATTCCCTCTTGGTTCTTGTACATAAACTATATTACACGTTTCTCCCTATAGCTTACTCCTAATTGTCACAGAATTTCGAACATCGTGCACCATTTTGCAATGTCGAACGCTTTTTCCAGATCGACAAATGCTATGAGCGTGTCTTGATTTTTCTTTAGTCTTACTTCCATTATTAACCGCAACATCAGAATTGCTTTTCTATTGCCTTTAGATTTTCTAAAGAAAAACTGATAGTCATGTAGCAAATCCTGAATTTTATCTTCCATTCTTCTGTCTATTATTCTTGTCAGCATCTTGAATGCATGAGCTGTTAAGCTAACTGTGCTATAATTCTCGTACTTGTCAACTCTTAACTGTTTCCGGAATTGTGTGGATGATATTTTTCCGAACCCAGATAGTATGACGCCAGACTCGTACATTCTACAAACCAACGTGAATAGCTGTTTTGTTGCCACTTACTCCAATGAGTTTAGAAATTCTGATGGAATGTTATCTATCCCTTCGGCCTTATTTCATCTTAAGTCATCCAAAGCTCTTTTAAATTCTATTCTAATACTTGATACCCTATCTCTTCTAAATCGACTCCTGTTTCTTCTTGTATCTCATCATACAAAACTTGCCTCTCATAGAGGCATTCAATGTCTTCTCCAAAGCCTATATATAAAAGTATATAAGTAAGCCTGAAGTATATGTTACAGCATGCCACCGACTAGACACAAGTACCGCTAGCATCAACACGTGAGGACAATAACATATGTTATCGTCATTTGGAAGATCGAGCCATTTCTCTCCCACATTAACGAAAGTGAGGGTCTGAAACTGTGTATAAAATTTCTACTTTTGAGTCGCTCCTGTTTATCAAAATGGACCCATATTTGTGAGTAAAATGTTTAAAAATCTGTAATTCTTCTAACAGGTCGAGCCTGTACTTTCCTTACGCGAAAGTTCCAAGTCTTCAGCCTTCGTGTTGTGTTGGAGAAGAAGCGGATGTCCAGCAAAATTGGACTTGTCCGTATTTCCCCCTCCATAATAGTTTCTCTTATATCTTACTTTAAACGGTCTCCTTGCATCTCAAATGTAATAGTTAGGGCAGTCAGTACACCTAATTTCATGTACACCAGAGTAGTGAAACGATCTTCATGTGTTCTGATAGAACGGGTTTATTTTTGTTTTAAGCTGTTGTTTACACATAAAGAGACTTTGCAGTCGTACTTCTTATTCAACAGTCTACTTATCATGAGAGATACGTTTCCTAAAGTGGTACTGAAGTAAACTTACTACTTTCACTTTCTATCTTCGAGCTACTGTTGGCCAAAGTGGGACACTTTACAGCTATTTTTTCTTCATATGATCAACCAGCCTAAGGTTATATCCATTGCTGATTGCTAAGTATTTAATTATGGATACTTCTTTTTGGAAACAATGTGGTTCAAAAGGTGTGCGCACTGCGCAATGTATTGCAGAGTTGGAAAGTGCAGTTTCATGGGTGATATGAGTCAGCTGAAATAATATTTCGTGCAAAAGTAGGCTTACGGAAAATGTCAAAGCTAACTATATTCTTATTTAACCTTAGTTTTAAATTGCAAAATTTAAGTACTCCTTTATCGTTCTGTATTTCTTTTCTGAATCTGGTTTTATCATGATAGTTGTTAAAAGAATGGAACACTTGTTGTAGATTTTGATCACTACCATTAAACACTATGAGTATGTCGTCTGAATAACGAGCGCAGAAAGGAATCCTACTATTCAGAGTGGAACATTCCTGGAGGAAGATTTTTCTAATGTATTTACAACATTGACTGTTTATTATTTCTGCAAGAAGGTTTCATTGTAAGGTTGGTGCTCCAGCCATGTACAAAATTTTAAAGCTTCCAGACTTATTAGAAAATATTCGTGCTGTTAGAAGAATGGATATGTTTTTCGAGTACGATGGCATTGCTGCACATGTTAGTCTTCACGCCATGTAAAAGCAAAACGAAAAACACAAGAGAAAAACTGGTAGTTCAGGTTATGAGTTCTGCTGCCCCCATAATAGAATGCCAAGACGAATTCACAAGAGCTACACGTGCTGTTCAGAACATTCGAAGAAGTGTTGAAATCGAAGTTAGAAATTTAGAAAATAAACTTTATAGTTAATCGTCGGTGTTTTCTCAACACCTTCAGTGAGTATTTCTTTGGGTTACATTATAACTGCTATATTTCTGTAATCAATAAAACTGGATACATGCTTCATCGTAGATTTTCTGTGAATTATTCCATGCTGTCATCTCATAAAATTTCGTTCCTACAGAAACATTCTACATGCATCATTTCCCAAAAGACCATAGCCTCCAGATTTAATACTCGTGTAGTTTGTGAAAACACCGCCCTCCGTTTCCGTTGCCAATGTCACAGAAACAATTTTAATGTACTGCCACAGGCAGTATGAAATATTTTACGATACTAACAATTTCAAACTGAGAAAGACCGCTGCAGCGCAAGTTGAAAGGCTGTTGTTCTCACATTTTGTGTATTTCATTAAATGTGGTAGTACACCAGAATGTAATACTAATGAAAACTAGTCTAAATGTGTTCGCTGATATGTCATTCCTTTTTTATAGCACCTTTCGAAAACCAGATGTTGGGTTACGACATCTACGTTTCTCCCCTAAACATCACTTTCAAAGATTGAATTTCCTCATATAGAGAAAAAAGGAGTGATCTGTTTTATTGATAAAAACTTTCTAATGCCAAGATCGCGTAAATACTTCTTTATTTACAACAATCGGTTCGACAGACTTTGCTATCATTATCATATCCTCAAAAATGTTTGTTGTAAAGGTGTTCATTTAAAATCGGAACTTCTCGCCCATTTATTATGTTTTTGGATAAAATGTAGCACGGTGCGCAAAAGTTTGTCATACACAAAACATTTAATATGAAAGTGCATCGTGTGCACATGGTCATGCCCACATGAGCGCTACACATGAGCGCCACATATATGAGCATAGCGATGTGCATAAGGCGTATTTTCATTTTAAATCTTTCGTTTATGACAAACCTTTGCACAATGTGCTACGTTTTATACACAAACATAACGACTAGGAGAGAGGTTCCAACTCTATATGAATACTTTTAAGACAAAAATCTCTGTAGACATGTTGATGTCAGCAAAGTCTGTCGAAACCAGTTGCTCTAAATAAAGAAGTATTTATTCAATCTTGAATCCAGAAAACGTTAATCACTTTAATAACTTCACGGGGAAGTTTACGAAAATTGTTCACTTCCCTGAAATCAAAGTCGGTACCTTCGTCTTACCAATGAGTTTCACGCTGACTAAATGCAAAGACAGTAATAATACGTCTTAATATACCGTGTACGATGAAGTCATAACGTGTACTCATTTTGACGAAACCAACCAGTTGCTCATGTCACACGGTTATATTTTAATTTATAGTAATCGGTTTGCATATTGAGGTGGATGGTGATAGACTCCTGAAATCTACAAACACATACATGCCAACTACATATCGACTGTACTAATGTCCAAACTGTATGATGTTATTGTCAATGTTCGTGTCGCACAAGAAATAATTAAGATGACTTATTCTCAGTATCTATGGTAAATGCGGTTATAAATGCAGAATACTGAATTCTACTAATAGATAATGATTTTCTCTGGAATGAAAGGTTGTAAATTAGAAAGTGCAACCCCATTAAAGCCACCTTAATGGAGCCCTGCTGTTTTCAATTACAAGAAATGTACTATTCTTGGGCGCCTTTGCCCCAGACACACTAGTTTTCTGAGGGCCTGTCGTTATTGGATTATTATGTTTCACGAACCTTTCGACGTTTGCAGATGCGCAGTACCGCTCTGCAACACGAAGCTGAAATGCTGTGTTAAAGTGCACCAAAATCTTAACAGTTACTTGAAAGGCTTTGATTGTTGTGCGAGTAATGTTAATTTCTTTTCAATAGAGAGTTTAAGCAGTTTAGCATGTTTGTGTTTAACATATTAGACATGAAATGTAGCAAAGATAAGTGTCTCGCACATTAAAATCCGACCAGATTCATTAATCTGTTAATGAGAAGAGACTCTGGGCTTTCTTTGAGGTTCGCATTGAAATCTTGTTTAGAACTGATTAAAATTCTTTGAAAGCTATTTTCTATTTACATCTGAATTACAATTACTTTTGATTAGTGAATCGTGAGACCTGATCCGTGCTGACTGGTCCACGCTAACACATAAACTGTTTCTGCAATGAAATATTAATTCACCTTCAAGAGAAACACTTAAGCAGATAATTCTTAGCAAGTGAGTTCACGTTTTTACGCCTTGTGGCGTAATGAAAAACTTCAAATGTGTTCGCGCCCGCGATGGAGTCTTTGAAACAAAATCAGCTCAACATATGAAAACTGCAAACTATTCAGTAATAATTATGGGATGCCTTTCCCTACACTATTGAAAGGAAAACACAAGTTTACACGTTTATAGAATTAATTATTATTATCATAAGAATGCTTTTTCTTGCAGTATTAGTAACAAACACATACCATTCTCATCACGAATCGTCAATTGCGTCGTTCTACAATCAAGAACAAAACGAGGAGTAGTTAGTTTTTTCTATTTCTTCCTCATTAGAGGACTGTCTATTCATATTTATCTTTGTTCACAGATTATCCTTCAGATACACGGTTTTCGCATTAATAGTAATTTTCATTGTTCTTTTTCTACATGATTTTACAATATTTTACTACAATAGTCCCAACACATCGTCTTTATGGCTCTTATCAGTGCCTTTAATAAATATTTTCGTTATTACGATTGTTTTAATGTCGTCGCACTAGTTTCATAAATTTTCGCAATAACGACGTGGCGATGGCACACGACACACAAGAGAAAGTTACGATCTGTGCTTTCGTAGAAAAAGAGAGCTGTTTTGTCTCATTATTAGAAAAAAGGGACGAGAGGAAACAATACTAAAAATATCACTGATGGAGAACCTAGTAGTATTTATATAAGCGAGAGACACGTACTGGGATGTTTGCTTAGGTCTTAGTTAATCAGTAAACTAATAATTCAAGCCCTGCATATCGGTAGAAATGATATAAATTATTGTGAACTCTGTAGAACTTAAAGTGTTGTTGTGACCTGTATTATTTGTGGCAACAGAGATCATTCTAGAAATAAACTCTATGTGTATGTCTTAGATGTTTGTTCCAAGATTTCCATTTATGTTACTTCTCTGTAGTTATACGTAAAACACAATAGTACAAGCTGATTACGTACAGCATACATGTTTTCACTTGGTATAGCACGCTGTTAGTTACCGATTTCTTAGGACGAACTCTCCGATATTTTGCTGCAATTTGATAACAGGCTTTTTAACTCATTTAAAGCTCTGTAACTCTGGTGGAGTATAAATGCGCTCAACTATCTTTCAATTCGTTGTCTTCCTATTGTAGGTCGTAGTGGTGGGGTTTAAATTCTCTCAGGGTCTGACGTTCATGTTCAAACCTGAATTCGCAGTAAGTGACGTGCATACACCCTACCGGATCTTCTCGTAGGATATGCTAGAGTCTTTGTTGTCGTGTTGGGAGCACATCTGTACTCCGAGCAAATATCAAAGTACACCCTTTTCTGGCAAGGAAAAATCTTAATATCCATTATATCTTAAATATCTTTGGGTTTTTGTAGTCGTATTAAGCTGTCTTTGTTATTTACGTATAATGGCAGATCGCACTTTTGATGAAAAGGTTCGGATACAGTTGTTAGAGGAATAATTGTAGATTGATGATCCTGATTGTGATTCTGATGTAATAGAAGGATATACTAGAGAGGATGAATGTCGACCAGTCGAGAATGCTGTAAATACTGAGGTGGAAGTCTCAGAAGAAGAAAATGAAGGCGTGGAAAAGAACTTCATCAAGGCAAGTGAAGCTGCATCTAATTATTATTTTGGTAAAGAAAAGACAAAATGGAATAAATTACCGGATCGTGCTAATATTAAAACAAAGTCAAGCAATACCGTTATTCGTGTTCCTGGTCCAAAACTAGAAGGAGAAAATGTAAAATGTTAAATAGACTCCATTAACTTGATAATTGATGACAAACTAACAGTTTTCATCATGTAAAGTACTAACATTCACACAAACCAAATCAATCACAACTTATCCAGAGAGCTACATTCAAAATAATCTGAGTAATGTGAAATGTGTGTCCTTCTTGATACACTTTTTTCACTGGTACGCTAAAATCTTCGAAATTGAATGCTTGAAAAATATGGTACAATGACAAAGACAGTGCTGCTAAAAGAGTGAGTCTCACTACATCGGATATTATTTCTAGTTTGGTGTCTCACATTTCATGCCATAAACACTAAAAGTGAAAAAATAGCTGGAAAAATTGGTATAAGTACGTCAACAAATGGACTTGGTGTTAGAGAACTTTCAGAAGTGCTATAGGCATGGGGAATACCTCACAGATGATTAGCAGCTAGCTTATTTCCATGGAGGATGTCCATTCAGAGAGTTTATACCAAGTAAACCTGCTCATTATGGCATAAAGGTGTTTGCATTAGTGGATTGTAGGCTAATGCATACTACGAATACGGAAGTTTATCGTGTATAGTAGTCAACGGGGCACTTTGATGTAAACGATGCAAGAAAGGAGGTCGTCAAGAGAACTGCGAAAACAATTTTAGGCACAGGACGTAACATCGCCGGCAATAATCGATTTTTAGCTATCCTCTGATTCAAGAACTGCTTGAAAAAACATAACAAAATAGTACCTCAGGAACTTTCACCCATTAAATTTCTAGAAATGAACACTTTCGTTCTCGGCTTTAGATATGAGTCAACACTTGTATCCTACTGCAAAAGGAAAGAGAGAGCTGTTATTTGACTTTCAAGTATGCACAGTAATGCGATTGACGACTCTACCTGCTCGAAAAACAAAGCCGAACTTGTTACATTCTACAATCACACGAAAGCTGCAGTTGGCATACTTGGTCAGCTTTGTTCAAATTACAACGCAGCAAGAACTTCTAAAAGATTGTCAAGAACAATTTTTACCATATTTTGAATATAAATGCCATGAATGATTTAAACAAGAACTATGCCAAAGTCAAACGAGCTGATTTCCTTGAGGAAATCAGTTGCCAAATAGTGAAACTTCAAAATTCAGAAGTCGAGGACTGATGTTATTAGGAGAGAGACCAGAAGTAAAAACGGAAACATTTTAACTGAGAAAAAAAGGGCAAATGACGTTGCAACCTATGTGGCATATGAGGAAATAAATCTACACGAAGTGTGTGTACAAAACGTAATGAATGGGTGTGTATTAAAACCTCGACAACTTGCAATGTTTGTAACAACTGTCCTTGATTTAGTATGGTAAATATTTACACTGTATTTCTTCATTAAATTAATTATGTATAATTTAATAACTTCATGTGTAATTCATCATGCTGTGAGCAGTAAATAGGTGAACTGACTAAAACTCATTTTACATTTAAAAAATTAAATGTATACTTTTCCCCCCATTTCAGAACTATGAAGAAACTAATCTATTGAAGCATCCGAAAGGAAGTAAAAAAGATAAAATGATTGAATAGAAAAATAATTTTTTAACAAAAATAGTTTGGAGTATATTTGTATTCATTGCGAGAATCAATCTCTTTCAACCCGCCCATGTTGCGGATGGTCAGAGACCACAATGCATACGATATTAACTAAATGAAGGACTGCAGTGACGTAAACCGCAACTACATACACAGCTGTATCCTCTGTGAATGTAAATTTCCTCTTCAAATGGAGCGCCAACAATTATTTCTAGAACTGTCCATATAACTGATGCCAGTGCTAATCGAAAGCTAAATCTGTCTACAACGTTCTATATGCCAGATTTTGTGGACGCTCTGGTGCACAGCTCCGGTGCCCACGGGTAAAAGGACCTAGTTTTTGATGTGAATGGAATGAAAGTGAAACTAACGGGCAAGCAGAAGGCCTGTGTGCCGAAAATGAATTTGAACTTTCCTCCAGACAAGAGAATGGCCATCATACGGCTCGTTAGATGCTATATCTCGTTACGGGACTTTCGCAATGGGACAATATGGGCACTTCAATCTTTAAGAAACTAATGCTGGGAGGCAACACATTTTAGTTGACTTTTGCGTCTCCTGTTTCTCGAACCATTAACTTAAAGCGGAAACTCCAATGTTACGTTACTCGAGAAAGAATGCAATTGTATGATGGTCTCACACACCTTCCTTTATTACAATGCATAGGGTTTTATATTATTTTCTTAATACAATTATCAGTCCTTGAAGATGCGTACATGGATTTCCTCCGGTGTCTGAAAGACAAATAACTCAAGAAAAACAAAATTTTCCTTATGTACATTTCATAGATGTAAATGCACTGTAGTAAAATTAAATGCGGTTCATTTCGAATCGTGTAATAGATACATTAACGATGCGTATAATAATAGCTACATTTCATAAGAAATTGTAGTATAACAATATTAGTATCAAAATGCTTAATAGCCATATGCTTTCCCAATTATTAAATTTAGTGTAATGAATCTACGGTTATTACGTCTGGTTTGTCTTTCTTGCTTCCTCAGGAAACTTACAAGAAAATTGACAGTGTGAGGAATATTGATGCTTATGTTGGGGATGTAGGTTAACTTGATGAGTATTCAGGATCGATTTGTTCCACAGGACATGGTTGCCAGATGGGAACAGAAAACAATCAGTGAAGCAGTAACGTTAAATATTTCTATATTGTATAGAATTTGTTGGTGTTAGCGGCTGTATTATAGGTTATTGAACTAATCTTTACTGAAACAATCGCTTTTTGCTAATATTTATTAGAACGATGCATTTCGGCTGTATCCTGCCACTATCAGTGCCTTACATTACGCTATTCTGAAGTATGATAATGATTATTTTCTGGCTATGCCAGTGAGGTTATGTACCTAAGTTTAATGCTGTATGGAAAGAAACAATTATTTCAGTGTATATTTTAGGTGAGTTGTATGTTAAAATTACTTAAATTTTTTCCTGGAAATTTGTTTGTCTTGCACAAAGAATACAATAACGTATATCACATAATCAATTAACCCTCTCACGTTCATGTTTTTATATTTCAAAGATTCTTATCTACTAAGATATGTCAGTTGCTGACGTCCCAAAAATGAAAATACAATTTTTAAATAACAATATTCATGTTATTGCACATATTATGTATTTTTACTCGGGGTTTCCCTCGTTATTCAATAATGTCCAGTATCTTTTTCTTCCAGTTAACACATTATTTTAACAAAGCGAACATTCCGCATTCGAGAAAACTTTAAACAGATTTACACTGACTTTTTACATTATCATTTAGAAAACTGTCAGCATGTACTGTACCATGAACGAAACTTTCTAGTTCTTCACACAAGTCAATTTGGTGCATCTCATTCATTTTATGTAATATATGAAGATCGTTGGTGGTATCCTGTATTGAATGTGGCTAACTATTCCTGATTTTTTATAGTTCTTTTTGTGGCTAGCATCTATGTATCCATGTAGTCCAAAGTGGGAGAGACCGCTGAGAAAGATAGAATGCACACATAAAAGCAACACAAACATATTATAATGTCAGCATAGTGCCAGAAAACATTGTGCCAATAAATAGACTTCTGAGAAAGATAGAATGCACACATAAAAGCAACACAAACAAATTATAATGTCAGCATAGTGCCAGACAACATTGTGCCAATAAATATCAGAAAAATTTGTATAAGACAGTGAAAACTATTTTATGAAATGGTAAGTCCTTCTGAGCTACAAGCAGTCTCATAAATTCACAGCACTAAAATACAGATCCATGATACGCTGCTGAAAGTCGTCAAAACTTTTAGCACCAACAACGGCTTGTGTGTTTTGCTGTATATTCTTGAAAGTACCATTGGCTGGCTTTTCTGTGAATGGCCTCATTCTTAGTTTTAAAGAAACATAACATATTCAGCTCTGCAGGTGCATTAGCAAAATATAAACAGGGAGGAAACATGAAAATTGTTTGGTGTTTATGTTGATGAGAATTTAAACTGGAGAAAGCACATATCGGAACTTTTAAACCAATTGAGTTCAGCCACACTGCACTTAGTCATTGAGTCGTTGCACATCTTGAGGAGAGGCGCATCAGAGAGCTGACATATTTTTCATGGCTTCATTCAATAATGTGAAATTGTGTTCCAGGATAACTAATCTGTACGAAAGCCTTCACTGCTCAAAAGCCTGCGGTAAGGATGACATGTGATACTCACCCACAGTCATGTTGTAGACATCTGTGTATGGGGTTGACTGCTGTTTCGCAGCAGATATTTTATTTCCTCAATAACTTATTTGTACATGAACCACTGCGGCTCACATTCGTGAGTCATTTTTCGATTTCATTATGCCAGGGCTTTCTTCGACGTAGTTTGTCTAAAAATATATGTTTATAACCCAGATACTTGAACAGCGGAAAAAGGGAAAGATGCTCCCTGGAATGTAATTCACTCAGTGGTTCTGTCACAATTAAATTGGATACCAAGATACGCGGTCGTGTTTTCACATCTTGAAGCGACTTCAACGATGTATCGAAATGTAATAATGCGTCTCAATATTTGACATTTAATTGTCTCCGAAAATAATTATAAAGCAGTCCAAATCGCAATGCACTTTTACTGAGAAAGGTGACCGGTTTTTGTCATTACAGGGTCTTCTTCAGACCTTCAAATATATATTTAATAAAAGTGACTTGCAATCTAGACTGTTTTATAATTAAATTGAAATATTAAGTTGTGATCCCTGACTTCCCCCAAAAATGTTTTCAAATATTTTAATTGTTTATTTAATTTGATGAATTTCACTTATAAGTTAATGTTTATATTTTTACAGTTTGTTGATGGTGTTACAGTTTTGGCAAATGTAATAAGAAAAAGCAAATAATGTGTTTCTACAGATTCATTGACATAGCTGAAGTTCAAAAACGAAAAATTATTTATTTGGTACAGCGGAGTCCATAACGTACACGAACTCTACTATCAAATGTTTTTAATGGTAGTGCTTCTTGTCGGTATGCCCAGATGCATAGTATTTACAAAATATTTCGAGAGTCCTGTGTTATAATTCAGTACAGGAAAGTACGTCCCATGAATATAGCAGATACGGCCTTCTTTCCCAACAATTTGTTATATTGCCTCTGGCTGTAACAAGTGAGGTAGTAATGGACTATAAGTTCTGAAAATTGAATTTCACTATGATATCCGGCACCTTTTGTTCGAGTAGAAAGTGCTCTATCACAACATTTTTTTGAGGAAACTTCTTGCAACTCCATCCGTAACAACGCAAGAAGTAGTAAATATGCGTTTTCTTACGATGCTTCATTAAGCGTAAGAGCCGGTGATACCGTTATTTTACTAAAGGAAAACCGATCCGTGGAACAGCGGACGCTTCTGTCTCAGTGTTCATTCAAATGATGCTTCAGATTTACCTCATCCACTTCAGACACGTAGTTGTCATGCCCAAAATCAAACATAGCTATGCGAATTCTTAACTTAATTTGATTTACAGAAGTAGTACACTCCGTCCACAGGCCCTGGCTGTCTCATGACTACCGACCGACTGCCGTTCATTCTCCACCAATGGCGTCATTGGATGAGCTATGGAGAGGTTGGGGGTTCACATCAGATCACCGAAGTTAAGCGATGTCAGGCGTGGCCGGCACTTGAATGTGTGACCATGCAGGCCGCCATGCGCTGTAGCCACTTCTCGGAGTACACTGAGCCTCGTCATACCAATTGAGGAGCTAGTCGACCGAACATTAGCGGCTCCGGTAAAAGAAAACCTTCATAACGACCAGGAGAGAGGTGTGTTGACCACACGCCCCTCCTATCTGCATCCTCAGCTGAGGATGACACAGCAGTAGGATGGTCCCGATGGACCACTTGTGGCCTGAAGACGGAGTGCTATGTTGTATTAGTGTGTATGCTGGAAGGTACTTCTGATGAGGGAAATGGACGAAAGAGTCAGTGGAATGACAAATACAAACTTATCTATTTTAGAATTTGGAATTCTTACAGGCATAGGTACCAAACGAAGGCCATCTTTGCTATGGAAAACGCTATATAAGCAGAAATTGTGAAAATATTTACAAACAATAAAATTTATGACTGCAAAATATTGATTGTAGTGTAGATGTCAGTTTTTATTTATTTAACGATGGCCATCTTTGCTATGGAAAACGCTATATAAGTAGAAATTGTGAAAATATTTACAAACAATAAAATTTATGACTGCAAAATATTGATTGTAGTGTAGATAAGGTCATTTTTTGTTTATTTAATGTAATCAGATAAGAGTCCTTAGTCTGGGTTTTACAGATGCAGTACATTTAGTTTTGTAAAATATAACAACAGTTAAAAATTTTAAAATTATAAATACTAGTACAGTGGTAGAAATAGATTTAAAAATCATCCCAAACAGGATTTGAATGTAATGTGAAATGTATTTGCGAAATACTGACTGAAAAGTAATAGCACTTGTTGCAGTAGAACTATTACAGTAGCACTACTACAGTCGTCCTACTGATACTCATAGCTCCTAATAGTAATGGTAATAAATAAAAAATAACTCCGCCATAGACATTACCAGAACCGGTTGTGTAAGGAAAGTGGAGATGAGTAACACCTTGTTCACCCACCCAGAGTGAAAGTAGCTCATGAGGGCCACTTGCCAATGTGATACTAAGGATCTCAACGGATGTGAAGCGAGGATGAAGGTCAGCACTACAATGGAACTGGCAAAAGAGCCTGCCTTGCATTTAGGAATAATGGGAAAGTAATATTAAAAGGCCACTGAACATCTTGAGGCTACCTCTAAGGCTAACAATACTGTCGTGACATGGATTCGTAGGCGTGCAAATTAAAATTAATGAAGTACGTTTGTAGAACATTTCAATAAATGGGTTTGCAACCACGCAAAAAAAGAAATCCTCGCCGAGAAAGCCACTGGACCGAAGTCTCATTTGGGTTCTGTGGGAGAATCTACTTCATGCAGGGGACGACTCGGCGTGTCTTGATGTATCCCATACAATGAGAAACTCACTCTGATCACGGTATACAACCTTAATGAATTCAGAGTTGACAAACAACAGGTACCAGTTAGAGTTATCCTGACAGATACAACTACAAGTTAATATCCTAGGATGAATCTTAGGTTCCCTTGAGATAAAACGGGAGTCACACAATGCGATCTATCTCCGATGCTTTTCGGTCCTGTATTTGAAAACATCATCAGCAAGTGGCGAACGTGAATGATGGAAACTGACTGTAGCCTAACGGGAATAGGATCTAAATCTAAGAGAATCACTATACACAGTCTAAATTTGACAGATGATACTACCCTGAAGTCAAACGGCGCAGAAACTACCTGAAAATAAGATTCGTAAAAACAAAAGTATTGAGTGACAAGACATTCGAGCTCGGTCATAAGCTAGGAAAATGAATATGAAACCGTTGTTGAGAGCTACGAGAATGACAAGAAGAGCTAACATTTCTTTATTCGTAATTTTGTAAAGAAATTAAGTGTGTGCAATCGCCAAAGAATGTCAGGGAAGTGCGGAACTCAGGAAAAAGTTGTCTGAAGTGGAGGCGCAGAGCATCGACTTTTCCTCTACAAAAACTAGCCCGAAGTTTTGAAGTCGCTATGGGAACTTCTTTCAGCACGTAGCAACCTTCGGTTTTGCTAGTTGCTCCCGCAGCAGCACGACACTATTGAACAGTCAGATACGAATTCTAGTATCCCAATTATGATTTTATAGAGGTAAAATAATCAGCCCATTGGATGTTTCATTTAGGTCCCCTTACTGTGGTGGTAAGCCATGGCTAAATTATTACTGAACATTACCGCTCTGGATCTGGGGACATCAACTGAGTTTAAATATTCATTGCTCCAATTAGTGACACCTCGTTAGGATTGATTTGGAAGCTATTCTACTCTTCCTTAACGCTGGCGTAGTTATTGTTACGTGCCCATCACCAGCTGCATAGGACAAACCTTGTGGCTGATACTCAGCTGCAGTCCTATCTGGAATACAGAGTCAGGACAGCTGTTTAATTGCTATAATACTGAAAACCGAGAATAGTTCCCGAACTTACGGTTGGGTCCACCTTTTTGCTATAATACTCAAACATGTTTCACCAGATTTATGCCACCCTCAGTGGGCACTTTACTTTTATTTTTCTCAGATACAAACATACAGATTATACTTGGGTTAGGAAGTCAGTTACATCGGATGTTGTCATTTAAATTACTTACGCACTTTATCTTTTAATTTATATTGTGTGTGTTATGTGGTTGCCAGTCGACGTTAGCCACACAAACGCAACCATGTACAGATCAGGACAAGCCAAATACAGCAATGGTGAAGCCAATGAAGGTATTTTTTTTCGTTTATTGTTATTTTCACACCTGATACAGGTAGGCCAGCAGCGGCATACTATGCCGCTCTTTGGACAAACGATAGAAAAGGAGACAATCAAAAAACAGACATGGTGGATATACAAACGTAGACATACAAAATTAAAACACATGGAGCCGTTCACAGGTGCAATGTCCTAAATAAAAACGTTCACAAACGTGGACATGGGCAGAGATGACAGAGGCGACACACGCGAACGATGTAGCACAAACGATGAAACACTGGAACACGAACACGACGGCACACACAAACACTAGGCGATGATCTCCAGCGCGCGAAAGTTCACTATAAGTGTTCGAGTCTGGGAACCTGCCAAAGAGGAACAGATGAGGAAGGAGGGATAGGGGAGGGGGTAGATGCCAGTGGCCGAGATGTGAGGGGGTGGAAAGAAGGTAGGGGGTAGGGGAAGCCGGGTGGAGAGGAGGGAGCGAGGAAAGGAGGAGGGAGAGAAGGGAGAGAGGGTGACCATGCGAAAAAACACAGGGGTTGGAAGGGGAGGCTCAAAGTTGGTAGGAGGGGTAGATGGAGGGGAGGAGGGCATCATCAGGAAGGGGGGGTGGGCGGAAGCCACCTTGGGCGAGGGTATGGGGAGTGGAGAGATGGAGAGCAGGTGGGACATGGGAATACAGGTGCGGCAGCAGATGGGGGTGGGAGAGGATGGGAGAGAGAAGCGGGTGATGGGGATCAAGTTTATGCGAGGTGTAGAGGATCTGCATCCATTCGAGGAGAAGGAGGAGATGCAGGAATGGAATGAGGTCATACATGATCCGTGTGGGGGAGGGGTGTTGGATGCGATAGGCGAGGCGGAGTGCATGGCGTTCAAGGATTTGAAGGGATTTGTAAAAGGTAGGAGGGGTGGAGATCCAGGTGGGGTGGGCATAGCAGAGGATAGGGCGGATGAGGGATTTATAGATGTGGAGGTTGGTGGAAGGGTCCAGACCCCACGTGGGGCCAGAAAGGAGCTTGAGGAGATGGAGTCGAGAGCGTTCCTTGGCTTGGATTGTCTGGAGATGGGGGGTCCAGGAGAGGCGACGGACAAGGCTGACGCCAAGCTACTTGAGGGTGGGGCCGGCCGCGGTGGTCTAGCGGTTCTCGGCGCGCAGTCCGGAACCGCGCGACTGCTACGGTCGCAGGTTCGAATCCTGCCTCGGGCATGGATGTGTGTGATGTCCTCAGGTTAGTTAGGTTTAAGTAGTTCTAAGTTCTAGGGGACTGATGACCACAGATGTTAAGTCCCATAGTGCTCAGAGCCTTGAGGGTGGGGGTGAGGGTGATAGGACAGCCACAAATGGTGATATAGAAGTCGAGAAGACGGAAGGAAGGGGTGGTTTTGCCTACAATGATCGCCTGGCCAATGAAGGAGCATCAGACACTTTCTTTACCGTAATATGTATATTTGAAGGGTGAGATTAAAAACAAACATTTTCTGTCGACAGCATCCTAACATCCCTTATACTTGCAGATGACTTGGTGTACTAATTTAGATCTATGGCTAATTTCGATTGGCAGCAACTGGACACATACAACGTAATTTAAATAACAACAAAATACGCTGTAACCTATTTCATAACCTAAATATGCAGAAACTCATCACCCACCCAGCATACTGAGTATCGTTACCGCCAAGGCCGCCAAGCGATTTCATGTATGACATAAAGTGTTATCAGTATGTATGTATAGGATTATTATAACTGAAGTTAATCATTGAAACCGCTGCACGAATAACACCACAGGTCAGAATGACGTCGAATTGCAATGGAATGCCGGCCGCGGTGGTCTCGCGGTTCTAGGCGCGCAGTCCGGAACCGTGCGACTGCTGCGGTCGCAGGTTCGAATCCTGCCTCGGGCATGGATGTGTGTGATGTCCTTAGGTTAGTTAGGTTTCAGTAGTTCTAAGTTCTAGGGGACTGATGACCACAGCAGTTGAGTCCCATAGTGCTCAGAGCCATTTTTTTGCAATGGAATATTATCGGAGAAGGGGGAAAACGCATGGCAGAAGAAAAACAAATAAAATCTGCCAGGAAGTTTCATATCAGCGCACACTCCACTGCAGAGTGAAAATCTCATTCTGGAAAAACAAATAGTTACAAAATGTAGCAACAGATGGCGCTGTATGCATCATAATTTAACGGTGGTCGACTACAAATGACAAAAGAATCATACAATGCCTAAGGTGTACGTTTGACGTTAACAAAATGTACTACTTACTGCGCATAGGTGTACAGGTGTGATACTATTAGTTACGCAAGCCCATCCACCACAGTAAGGTCATATCACAACGGATGGGAAAAATCGGACTGTAATTGTCCTGAGGCAAATAACAGCATAAAAAGCATCACTCACATCGGACTGTAATTGTCCTGAGGCCAAAACCCGCATAAAAAGCACGAATCACATCGGTTTTTAACTGTCCTGAGCAATATAACATAATAAAAAGCACCAGACAAAATGAAATTGGATTAGTAATTTCCTTGTGACTGGCGTAAAACATGTTGAGTATGCTGCCCACCGTTTCCTGCAAGAAGTTGAAATCGAGAAACAGCATGTTACACAAATGATCGCGGGTCACGTTCCGAATGTGTTGCGCAATGTGTACCTCCAATGAAGCTAAGTTTTCAAACGGAACGCTGAACACAACATCTTTGAGATAGCCCAACAGCAACAAGTCACACTGATTAAGATCAGGTGATCGGCACCGCCAGGCTGTAGTGAAATGGCGGCTGATAATCCTAGCAATACCGAAATGGCGCTTCAGCTGCTGCGTAACTTGATTTGCAATTGGCAGAGGTGTGCAGTTTTGCATAAAAATGATCCCATCCACACATCCACGCTGTTGGAGAGCTGGAATGACGTGGTTGCACGAAAGACACTCTTAGCACTTACCAGTGACGGTACAGGTAATATGACCGGAAGCACCTGTCTCTTCGACAGTATTTAGGCCCTATGATGAATGATGCCGCAACCTGCAGCTCACAGTGACCTTTTCAAGATGAAATTATAAGTAAATCAATATCATTAGCTGCTGACAGGCGTTGATACACACCAACGGGGACAGCTGAAAATGTGAGCCCCGACTGGGACTCGAACACGGGATCCCCTACTTATATGCCAGACGCTGTATCCATCTGAGCCACTGAGGGCACAGAGAATAGTGCGAGTTCAGGGAATTATTGCTGGCACGTTCCCCGTGAGACCCACATTCTCAACTTATTGTCAATACACTACTTTCGTATTGTCCCAGCCATTATACCCGTTACTCGCGGCAGACAATCCACCGATCCCGTAAGAGTTACTTTAGGGAATTCGTATGCATCCGCACTGAAGAAGGTCATCAGCTGGTTACCCTTAACGATATGAAGATGGCATCTGTTCTTTCGGTCAGTCGCACAATCCTCTGCGCCCTCGGTGGCTCAGATGAATAGAGCATCTGTCATGTAAGCAGGAGATCCCAGGTTCAAGTCCCGGTCGGCGCACACATTTTCAACTGTGCCCATTGGTGTATATCAACGCCTGTCAGCAGCTAATGGTATTGATTTAATTGTAATTTCATTCTAGAGAGATGCAGGGTCACCAATGTCATCTGTTCTTTCAGACATGTCCGAAAGAACAGATGCCATATCTTTAAGACTAACTAGCTGATTACCTTCTACAGTGCAGATGCACACGAATTACCTGAAATATTACCGGACTACGTGGACTTTTTACCACGAATAATGAGTGTAGTGGCAGGGGCACTACAAATGTAGTGTGCGGACTATAAGTTGAGAATGTGGGTCTCACGGGGAGCGTGCCAGCGATAAATTCCTGCAGTCGCAAAATGCTCTGCGCCCTTGGTGGCTCAGATGTACTCGCTTCGGCGGTACATATACTAAAAATTGGAACCATAGAGAGAAGATTAGCATGGCCCCTGCGCAAGGATGACGCGCAAAATCGTGAAGCGTTCGAGTTCCGTTCCAGCTGCGCTAGCGAGTGGCCGCTGTTAGTTGCTGCGCTGCGCTACCGTGGTTACATCGCTGTAAATGTGCTTCGCCGAGTGCTGTCCGTCCGTTAATCTCTGTAGTCGTTCCTGTTCCTTGTGATGTGGTCGCTCTTTCTGGTCGTGTCGCTGCTAATTGGAATTTCGGTTGCTTAACCGAAATTGCGTCGCTGGATTAACCATGGCTACAAATCTCAGGATGAATACTCTGGTATTTACTTTTGACAAGGAATCCCGTCCTGTTCAGCCAACATCCCTGAAAATAGATGACAGGATTACACAGGTAATTGGTCTCAATTCTGAAACAGTCCATATCTGGCAAAATACTGTGTTTTTGTCAAGTTTATCAGTGCTGAGAATGTTGATAAAATGTTACGAAAGTGGGGCAATGGAGTAGATTTTGTGCAAAGAAATGGTTATAAAAGTAAGGTCCCCATCTATAGAGCGGACATTGATTACAAAACCGTTCGTGTCTTGAATCTTCCCATTGAAATTGAAAATGATAAGATTAAGGAAGTTCTTTCAAACTGCGGGGACGTTACATCAATTGCGAATGAAAGATGGTCGCCTCCCTTTAAACTCTAGTGTTTCAACGGGGTCCGCTGTTTGTGGGTATAAGGCACAAATTGTTTATACAGATCAGGAAGCTCCATGTCATATATGTAACGAAACCGGCTACATCAGACAGGAATGTCCGCGCCGAACGGTTGTTCTTAAAAGTAATTTGATACAGCGTCAGAACCTTACCCTACATGATCTGTTACCAAAGAATAGCCCGGATCAGTTGGTTGAGGATGTTAACACAGCGGACCAAGCTGATGTCTGCCTTCAAGATAACAGTCAATTTCCCCCGTTAACAACAACGGGAACCCCTGCTACCACTATTCGTGAAACTGAAATGCAACCAAAAAAACGACCTTTGGAGACAACTGATCGTTTTTCAGAGGACGAGCTGTCAGCTGGCCGAAGTGGCCGTGCGGTTAAAGGCGCTGCAGTCTGGAACCGCAAGACCGCTACGGTCGCAGGTTCGAATCCTGCCTCGGGCATGGATGTTTGTGATGTCCTTAGGTTAGTTAGGTTTAACTAGTTCTAAGTTCTAGGGGACTAATGACCTCAGCAGTTGAGTCACATAGTGCTCCGAGCCATTTGAACCACGAGCTGTCCTTTCCCTTCCCTCACTTCGCAGGCAAAAACAGTGCGACGAGGAAGCAGAGGAACCGGAAGGCAAAATTCGAATGGAAACTGATGAACAGAAAGATAATACACATACGATACCAGAAAATGAAGGGGGTGTAATCAGCATTAATTTGCCAGAAACGACAGGTGCAATAGCTGATTACAAAGATCAACACCTATCTGTTAATAAACAAATTCAGGGAGAGGTTGCAAAACAGCAGTCTCCATTTGATCAGAATGTAAGTGAAAGTAATAAAGAACGAGGAAATGGTGGCCAAATTGAAATCACGGTCAACACCTCAGGGCAGGCGCAGCAACCGAAATTGCGAAAGCGTCTGCTGCTGCTCCCGATAAGCCGCGAAGTAAAATACCGACGCAACCAAATGATAATGTAGCTCGTAACCAAGGGAAGCGAAAATCTGGTAGGGGCGACCAAAGCCCGAAGAATGTTCGGTCCGAAACGGTCCTACACGAATCACTGAAGGATAAATAAGAAAGTTTTCCAGGAAATCAGTCTGCTTGCGGTACAAGAGAAGGCATCAGAAGTAGAAAAAAACGGGACAGTAACTAATAAACTGATTGAAGTGATATTCCATGTTCAACCTTCCGAGAAAACTGTTACAGCTTCACTGAACCCTGAACCACAGGAAACTAAATTAGTTCATCAAAGCAACTACATGGTGACAGCGCAATGACGCCATCTTATTTTGTCACCACTATAAACAAAAATAAAATTACGTACGGTTTGAAATTATCGGCCTTTAAGGAATTTTTGTACGAATCCGGGACTGATATTGCCCTGTTACAAGAAGTTCCAATTTCGAATTTAGTAATTCCCGGTTTTATCAGTTACATAAATGTGTCTCCCGAAACAAGTGTTGGAACAGCTGTTTTGGTGAGGGAAGGGATTACAGTAAGCGAGGTGGAACGACTGGAATCCGGAAGGGGAATAGGTCTAAATATCTATGATGTGACTATCATCAACTTGTACGCCCCTTCAGGAAGTTCTCGCCGAGCTGACAGGGCACGTTTCTTCAAAGAAGACCTGATATACCTGTTAAGGTAAACTCCAAGACAGTTCTTACTTGGAGGTGATTTTAATTGTGTTTTAAGTCGAAAAGATCAGTTACCTAATTTTAATTTCTCAAGTGAACTTAAACAACTAGTTACTGGTTTAGAATTAAAGAATATATGGAAAATCAAATATCCCTCCATTGTTGAGTTCACTTATGTCACGGTAACATCACATAGCAGAACTGATAGATTATACATTTCTAAAAATCTTGAAACTTGCGTGACAAAAGTAGAAACCGTTCCTACGTACATTTCAGACCATTCAAGTGTCTTAGCTTGCATAAATCTAACAAGACACCTGGTTCGCCGATTCAAGAATCAGTGGAATTTGAACAGTTCCATGTCATTGAATCATGATTTAGAAGACCTGATTAAAGAAACGTGGGCAATATGATAGCGTGCTCGTAGCAGATATGCCACTGCTATCGACTGGTGGGTTAAAATGGCAAAGCCAAAGTTGAGGAGGTTTCTCATTCAGTACAGTGCCCAGAGCGCAAGAGAAATGAAATGCATTATAGAATATTAGTATTCCGTTTTGAGAGATCTATATGATCAAGTCTCAACAGGTTCCTCACTTCGGATAGCAGACATCAAAAAAGTCAAAGCCAAGTTACTTAATATCAAGAGACGTCAAATGGTTGAAAATAAAATCGATGGCAATTTCGGTGTCAGAAGATGAAACGGGAGAAGACTTTCATTCATGAAATTCGAGCTAAACACGGTACGATTCACAGAACCCAACAGGGTATCACGGACGAGATTCATCGCTATTATTGCAAGCTATATTCTGCACATGTAGTGATGCTTCTTTGGAAGAATTCCTTGACATCCTAGCCCCACAGCTGACAGATGATGACAACGAAAATTTTCTCGAGGTTTTCAGTGAAGAAGAAGTGTATGAGGCTCTGTGTGCCTCACCATCAGAAAAATCCCCAGGACCGAATGGTGTGCCAGCTGATTTCTTCATCCGTTAATGGCCAATAGTAGGTGCGAAAATCACTGACATTGTAAATGAGGTTATTCTATTTAGGGTAAAATGATTCCGGCTGAGATTAAGGACAGTAAAATTGTTCTGGTGCCAAAAAATAATGGAAACAAAGATTTAAATAATTTTCGTCCAATTTCACTGCTGAATTCTGATTATAAATTAATAGCTAGAATAGTAAACAAGAGAATTTCATGCCTTGCAGATAAAATTATTAGTCAACATCAGAACTGCGCGCAAGGCAGAACCATTTTTCAAAATCTAGGAGAATTCAGGGATATCATTGCAATAACTTCTCTAACAAACATAAAGTGTGCTTTTTTTTTAGATTTTCATAAAGCGTTCGATGTAGTAAATCATGAATATGTTCTACAAACATTGAAGAAAATAGGTTTCAACGATAGGGTCATACAAATGATTAAGAACATAGCAACTGGAATAAAAGCTAAAATGGAGGTAAATTGTCAACAGTCCAGACTGATGCAAGTACAACGAGGTGTTCCTCAAGCAAGTCCTCTGCCCATGTCGTTCTTCGCCATTTTGCTGGAACCTTTCCTCCGACATGTTCATGCTAGATTAAAAGGCTTAACATTATCAGGAAATAAAACAGTTATAAGAGCCTATGCTGACGATATAGGGGTCATTATAAGGAATAATGACGAGGTAACCACGCTAGCAACAGAGAATGATTCGTACAGTATAGCATCTGGAGCCAATGCAAACGAAAAATAAGTAAGATGTTATCTCTCAGAGGTTTTGATAATATCAACGTCGAGTGGGCAGAAATTAGTCCGACAACATAAACCACTGGGGATCACCCTGACAGCATGCCCCATGACAATGACGGCTTTAAATTGGAAAGTTGCAGCAGATAAAGTGCAAGGAGCCATTGTAGAGAATTTAACTCGATATATGAACCAAGTTCAAAGAGCAAAGTATATCAACTCATGCATCCTTGCTAAAGCTTGTTATACTGCCCAGCTGTTTCTAATACCGCGAATGATTGCGAGGAGAATAGTGTCCAAAATCACCAACTTTTTGTGGAGAGGTGAAGTGTACAGAGTACCTGCTAAAGCAGCCACTTTAGATCCTAAAAATGGAGGACTAGTATTAACTGATATAACGGATAAAGCCTCTGCACTTTTTATCAAAAGGCAAGTTAATATAATAAGAGACTCGCGAGAAAGCATGACCAGCACACTTTTAGAGATCATTAAACTCCCAGAAGTCGTGCAATTTTGGCCGAGATCGGACCCACGTACGGAAGAACACCTGCAACACCTGAGGGAAGTCTTCCAACAAAATGGCTGCAGTAAAACACAGATTAACAGGGCGCTTAAAAGGAAGAAGGAAGCAGTGAGAACCCCAGAAGAAAATAATGAAGGAGAAGAAGAAGATAAACGACTCGCTTTCCTTCCGTACGTGGGTCCGCTCTCGGCCAAAATTGCACGACTTCTGGGAGAATACAAGATCAAAACCATTCTCCGACCGCCACCGAAGACGAGGGAGCTCCTAGGCTCTGCAAAAGACGTGCTGAACCTTAATACACCAGGTGTATACAGCATACCATGCGAATGTGGAAAGCAAGACATTGGGCTAACACAGCGCTGCATATCGAAACGCTGCAAAGAACATATCAGATGTGTGCGACTAGGCCACACAGAAAAATCAGCCATAGCAGAACACAGCATCAATGAAGAACACACCTTCAACTTCGAAAACACGAAGGTACTGTGCCGAGCATATGGCTTTTGGGAAAGCGTTATCAAAGAATCCATATAAATAAGGATTCACGAGAATCTGGTCAACAGAGACGACGGATACCAACTCAGCGCAGCATGGAACCCTGCGATAGCGGCAATCCGTCAGGAGCGGGCCGTCAATGTCCTCCGCCGCGGACGCAGACAGAATGCTTACACCGACAACCGAACGTGGCCGCCGGGGGCGCCCGCCATCCCCACCACCGCGCGCACGCCGCTGGTCCACCGCAGCCACCCGAGGTCTAGTGGAGGGGGCTGACCGCGCATATAACTAGCCCACTCTCCGCGAATCTCGACACTTCGCCAGAAGATGGGTAGTATGACACTTCCCGAAATGTCACGAGATATCATCGCTACCACCTGGCTGGAGACCCGAGAAACCTTCATCAATAGTTTACGCCGGGAAAGCCTACAGTCACATAACATTAGTTCTAATGTGCTCGCGTCTAACATTAAAACTTCATAGTATAAGACAGTTAACAACATAGTTAGCACCAATGAAAGACTGCACGCAATCGGACTCTGTGAAATAAATTTATGTCAACAACGCCATCTAGTTAAAATAATAATTCATAGATATACTTGCAGTGGTCATGGATCCGGGAGCAAATAGCTCTGATTACAAGAACATCCTCTAAGTATATATCGCTCTCATTGATACACAGGCCTGAAGCACGCTATTTCCCAGAAGCAAATAATAACGCTGTTTACTGGTTGCTGGGAAATGTTGTTTATTACGTCCTTAACAAATTAGGATCCGACAGCACCATAGAGTTCAAGATACACATACTGCGTGAATTCCACAAAATTTGAATGTATTCGAATCAGAAGAAAAAGTTCGGTAATATGTTAAAAATTGTATTTGAAAGAATGGCCATTGGTTAGTAATAAAAAGAAGACTGTGTTTACGGTGATGTATTGTAGTTACTTTAAGGATATTATTTAAAATTTACTGTACATTTTTAATGTGTGTTTCTTCTTCTTCAGAGAGTAGTTTTTGAAATTTATAAGATAACGTACAGAACTTAGGTGACAGTTAGATTGTGTGTCTAATACTGTGAAAACACAAAACATTAAAGCTGCATTATTGCTTTATATTAGAAATCTGGAAATTGATAGTTTTTATGGAAATGTCCTTATCTATTGGTTAAAACCACAAGATTCTATCTGATGTAATGTAATATTCAATGGCTGGCACATTGCCCTGTTCATTTTTGCACTGTGATGTGTAAGTCAGTTTTGGAGTGAAAGACTTATTATATAGGTCTGATCACTTCGGATACTTAACATTCAATTAATATCCAGAAAGTGTAGTTGGAAGGCTAGTCAACTTTATAATATCTCCTTTCCTCCATTCTCAAGTATTTCTGAAATTGTCTACTATGATTATTAAATTGTCTTATACACTGCTGGCCACCGTAAATGCAACACCCTGAAGGAAGCATCCGAATAAAGTGAAATTTACACCATGGGTTTGCAGCGATGAGATATGCAACTGATTAGAATTTCAGCGCAGACGCACATCACGCGCGCCTGTGGCGCCACCTCATAGCGCCATTTAAGGCTTGGCGATTTCCACGAGTGTACGTTCGGCACGTGTGTTTACTTTGTGGTTGTTTCACAAGACGATCAGTTATGCCTCGTAGACAACAGCGAACATCTTTTGATCAAGTATCCGAGTTCGACAGAGGAAGGATGGTGGCTTACCGAGATTGTGGATTATCATACAGAGAAATCGCTAGTCGTGTTGGACGAAACAAAACAACTGTAATGCGGATATGTGACCGTTGGATGCAGGAGGGTACGACGGACCGACTTGGTCGATCGCATTCACCTCGGTGCACCACTGCACGTGCTGATAGGCAAATTGTGCGCATGGCAGTGACGGATCGCTCAGTGACATCCCGAACCATAGCACAGCATATTGCGTCTGTAACGCATCATCCAGTGTCTGCGCGTACCATTCGACGCCGTTTACAGCAGAGTGGTCTGTCCGCAAGACGGCCATTGCTTCGTCTACTATTGACGCAGAACCACAGACGTCTCCGTCGCCAATGGTGTGATGACAGACGGATGTGGACGGCAGAATGGAATGACGTTGTCTTTACTGACGAGGCACGCTTCTGTCTGCAGCACCACGATGGTCGGATTCGAGTGTGGAGACACCGTGGAGAGAGGATGCTGGACAGCTGCATTATGCACCGCCACACTGGTCTTGCACCGGGTATTATGGTATGGGGCGGTACTGGATATTACTCTCGCACGCCTCTAGTACGCACTGCCGGTACTTTAAATAGCCGGCGCTACATATCAGAGGTGCTGGAGCCAGTTGTCCTTCCTTACCTTCAGGGCTCGGCCACAGCCATATTTCAACAGGATAATGCGCGACCACACGTGGCACGCATTGTCCAAAGGTTCTTCGTCAATAACCAGATTGAATTGCCTCCCTGGCCGGCTCGCTCTCCGGATCTTTCGCCGATAGAAAACATGTGGTCCATGGTTGCTCAACGAGTGACCCAGATTACATCCCCAGCTGCCACACCAGATGATCTTTGGCAACGTGTGGAAGCTGCTTGGGCTGCTGTACCCCAGGAACACATCCAACGTCTCTTTGACTCAATGCCGAGACGTGTGGCAGCGGTGATCTCCAACAATGGCGGCTACTCTGGCTACTGATTCTGGCAGGTACCACATGTCACAGACGTCTGTAAACGTAATCATTTGATACTTGGTCAACATGTTATCTACAAAATAAATCTTGTTGTGCTACCTCTTGTCTTTCTTGGTGTTGCATTTACGGTGGCCAGCATTGTATTTAAAATTATCCCACCACCTTGCTGCTATCCTTCATAAAGAGCTCTTTATGCTTCTGTAAAGATTGGAGCTCATGTAATTCAAAGTGACGATTTTATTTCTTCATGTTGAAGTTTGAATGTCTTTAAAAAACTGTTCTTGATGTTTAACTTAATTCTTTCTGGTAATTTAGTCAGTAACACAATCTTCTGTTGTCTTTAACATTAGCATATCTGAAATGATCAAACAGTTTTTGTTTAAATCACTTCATGTATAACATGTGTACATGGTTAGTACATGAAGTTAGTATGTATTTGGAATGTGTAAAACTGTTTTTTAATAAATGTTTTCATAAAAAACTGATGGATAAAGCGTCTGGCATGAAAGTAGGAGATCCCAGGTTCGAGTCAGGGCCGGGGCACACATTTTCAACTGTCCCCGTTGGTGTATATCAACGCCTGTCAGCAGCTAATGGTATTGATTTAATTGTAATTTCACTCTAGAGAGCTAAATGGTCACCAGTGGCATGACCGAAAGAACAGATGCCATTTTCATATTTTCAGGATGAAGTGGTACTGGTTGATATGCATGTGTATTTTCCGTTGCCCATATCCGACAATTCTGTGTATTGACATATCCTGTCACATCGAAGTGGGCTTCGTCAGCCCACAAACTATCCCACGGCAAGTCAATGTCCACTTCCATGCGAGCAAGAAATTCTAAGGCAAAGGCCCCTCTTGTTGGCAGGTCAACAGAAAGCAACTCGTGCACACGGGTAATTTTCAATGGATAGCAAAGAAGGATGTTTTGTAGGATTTTACGCACCGTGCTCACGGGTACGTCCAGTGTTTGGGCAATTCTCCGTGAACTACACGTTTGCACACCACCACTCATCTCCTTCTGCATTGCTGTGGCCACTATATCCACTGACGTCGAATCAACTCGTTTCCTCCCTCAACCAGGTAGCTTACCAAAAGAACTCGTCTTTTCGAATTTCCGAATCATTTTCTCCAGACCCACGGCAGTCATCGGACGAGCGCCGTTTTTCAAACTTTTCTGTTTCCGGAACTTCAGCAGAGCGACGTGTGTACAGTCATCATTCTTGTAGTACAGCTTTACAATCAAAGCGCGAGCCTGCATGGAGTCATGGCGGATGTCCCTGACGCAAAAGGAGGAAGAGCCCAGTACCCATTGTGTTTATGCCATCTTCAATGGGCCATTTGCATGACATATGTTTCCATTTACGTATTCTCACTCATCCGGCGCCATCTGTTGATCAGTTTTCCGACTATCTTTTTTATTCTGCATTACGTTTTCCCCCTTTTCCGATTATATTCCGTTTCAATTTGACGTCATTCTCACCTTTGGTGTTATTTCGACAGTGTTTTGAAAGTTTAACTTTAATTATAATCACCCTGCTCTTCAGAAAAATAGAAGAAAGAAGTCCGCTGGGGAAGCCACAACCGCGGGCTCAACTTGATTCCTAATTATAGATAGACAAGAATTGTTTACTTACGGAAAGGCGGACCAATCACTAATTCGTTGTATCTATAACTACTTCCTGTATGGATTTATAATAATTCATTCCATCATTCTAATCTAACGGTGAGAGAGGTATCCATGTCTTACTCGGGACCTCCAACGATAGTAACTGGTGGCACAATAGTGATTTCTAATTAATTTTTAAAACAGTTACTGCAGTCTATTGGCACATTTGTGTTCATAATGATTATAGGTTTCGTTCACGTTCCTTTGATGTCTGTCCAAACAAATAAATTACATGCTACGTTTGATCTTACGTACCTAAACTGAAGCACATCTGTAATAAACATGAAGGCATATACTACGCCTTTTCAGATGCAGAACAACGTTTCAGTTCAAGTACTACGCGCAGCAACCGTACGTCGCGATTGTAAAACCATTACAGGGTCAGGAATATTAAAGGAGAATGGGTAAAGCTGTTCGAATGTGTCAACCTTGATATGTGATCCATCAATATGAAAAGATTTTGCATTATAAAAAAAAAAAGTTACAAATGTAAAATACAATTATGTCCAGCATACTAAATAAACCCTGGAATGGAAAGATATCTCTCCGATTAGTTCTCGGATCCAGTGTCTCAGTTTTTGACGATCTGTGTGCTACTTTTCGAGTATTCAGTCAGACGACGTTGTTTCGTGTGGCTAGGTAACACGTACGGCTTGCAGTTCAGTTCTGCTGCTGGGATAGTCACTTCTGCCGGCGTAACGTCAGGATGGAGTAACTTTTTCCACGAGTTTCTATAAAATACATTTACATGGTTAAAAAGTGCATGAATGTGAAAACTGTTCTCATCACTGAGTGGTTCATCTGGCTCCTTCAATACATGCCCGAAAATATCAATTTCCTCCTGTATAAGAAGGAAATGACACACTATGGCTGCGAAGATTACTTCCTTTTGCTTCTCTGTATTCTGTGGCTTCTGCTTCGCAAGCATTATGTTCCTACCGAAGACTGTCGTATACAAAACCCCTGCTCTCCTGAGCTACTGACGATTCCTGCGTTTATAAGATAAAGTACGCAAATATGGCCCCTTAGCTATTACGGTCACCTTACCTAAACACTACAGCAAGTGGTGCAAACGAGCGGCATTCCCATAAATTTCTTCGCAAGGTGCTTGTGAGTTACTTAGAATGCGTGAAAGAAGCACAGCGAAAGAAGTGACAGTCCTGAATCTAGAATCTTCTTTCCGGAAGAAGGTAATCTTTTGATATGTTGTAGTTGCAGATTGTGTTCAAAATGTTCAAATGTGTGTAAAATCTTATGGGACTTAACTGCTAAGGTCATCAGTCCCTATGCTTACACACTACTTAACCTAAGTAGGACAAACACGCACACCCATGCCCGAGGGAGGACTCGAACCTCCGTCGGGACCAAATGGTTTAAATGGCTCTGAGCACTATGGCACATAACTTCCTAGTACCCTAGAACTTAGAACTACTTAAACCTAACTAACTTAAGGACATCACACACATCCATGCCCGAGGCAGGATTCGATCCTGCGACCGCAGCAGTCGCGCGGTTCCAGTCTGTAGCGCTTAGAACCGCTCGGCCACTCCGGCAGGCCCGCCAGGACCAGCCGCACAGTCGATGACTGCAGCGCCTTAGACGGCTCCGCTAATCCCGCGTGGCTGCAGATTGTGTTTCACTGTGAAATATGTTGTTGCTGTGGTCTTCAGTCCAGAGACTGGTTTCATGCAGCTCTCCATGCTATTCTATCCTAAGCAAGTCTCTCCATCTCCGTGTAACTGCTGTCACCTACATCCCTCTGAATCTGCTTACTGTACTCATCTCTTGCTTCCGTCTACGATTCCCCCCCCCCCCCCCCCCGGAGTACTACATTGATGATCCCTTGATGCCTCAGAAGTGTCCTACCAACCGTTCCTTTCTTATAGACAGGTTGTACCCCAAATTACTCTTTCCCCAGTTCTCTTCAGTACTTCCTCTTTAGTTACACGATCGACCCATCTATCCTTCAGCATTCTTCTGTAGCAACACATTTAGAAAGCTTCTATTCTCCTCTTGCCTATACTATTTATCATGAATGTTTCGCTTCCTTGCTGGCTGGTGTGGCAGTGCGGTTCTAGGGCTTAAGTCTGGAACCGCGAGACCGCTACGGTCGCAGGTTCGAATCCTGCCTCGGGCATGGATGTGTGTGATGTCCTTAGGTTAGTTAGGTTTAATTAGTTCTAAGTTCTAGGGGACTGATGACCTCAGATGTTGAGTCCCGTAGTGCTCAGAGCCATTTGAACCATTTAATTTTTCGCTTCCTTACATGGCTACACTCCATAAAAATACCTTCAGAAAGGAATTCCTTCATCTATACTCTATGTCAACAAATTTCTCTTTTTCAGAAACGCTTTCCTTGCCATAGCCAGTCTACATTTTGTATCTTCCCTACTCCGACCATCCTAATCTAATTCCCTCAGCATCACCTGATTTAATTCCATTACCCTCCCTTATCTTCGCTTTAAATTTGTTGAGGTTAATGTTATATCTTCCTTTCAAGACACTGTCCATTCCGCACCTGCTTTACCAGTTTCTTTGCTGTCTCTGACAGAATTTCGATATCGTCGGGCACCTAAAAGTTATTTTTTCTTCTACATGGGTTTTAATTCCTACTCCGTTTTTTCTTTTGTTTCGTTTTTGCTTGCTAAATATACAGATTGAATAATATCGGGGATAGGCTACAACCCTGTCTCACTCCTTTCTCAACCCCTACTTCCGTTTGAGCCCTCCGACTCCCGTAACTGCCATTTGGTTTCTGTACAAGCTGTAAATAGCCTTTCGCTCCCTGCATTTTACACTTGCCACCCTCATAATTTGAAACTCAGTATTCATGTCAACATTGTGAAAAGCTTTCTGTAAGTCTACAAATGCAAGAGACGTAGGTTTGCCTTTCCTTAACCTATCTTTTAAGCTAAGTCGTGGGATCAGTATTTACTCGCGTGTCCCAACATTTCTACGGAATCCAAATTGATCTTCCCCGAGGTCTCCTTGAACCAGATTTTCCATTCATATGTAGAGAATTCGTGTTAGTATTTCGCAACCGTTTCTTAATAAAGTGATAGTTATGTAATTTTCGCACCTGTCGACACCTGATTGCTTTGGGATAGGCATTATTACACTACTGGCCATTAAAATTGCTACACCACGAAGATGACGTGCTACGGACGCGAAATTTATCCGATAGGAAGAAGTTGCTGTGATATGCTAATGATTAGCTTCTCAGAGCATTCACACAAGGTTGACGCCGGTGGCGACACCTACAACATGCTGACATGAGGAAAGATTCCAACACATTTATCATGCACAAAGAGCAGTTGACCGGCGTTGCCTGGTGAAACGTTGTTGTGATGCCTCGTGTAAGGAAGAGAAATGCGTACCATCACGTTTCCGACTTTGATAAAAGTCGGATTGTAGCCTATCGCGATTGTGGTTTATCGCATCGCGACATTGCTGCTCGCGTTGGTCGAGATCCAATGACTGTTAGCAGAATATGGAATCGGTGGGTTCAGGAGGGTACTACGGAACGCAGCGCTGGATCCCAACGGCCTCGTATCACTGCAGTTGAGATGACAGGCATAATATCCGCATGGCTGTAACGCATCGTGCAGCCACGTCTCGATCCCTGAGTCAACAAATGGGGACGTTTGCAAGACAACAACCATCTGCACGAACAGTTCGACGACGTTTGTAGCAGCATGGACTTTCAGCTCGGAGACCATGGCTGCGGTTACCCTTGACGCCGCATCACTGACAGGAGCGCCTGCGATGGTGTACTCAACGACCAACCTGGGTGCACGAATGGCAAAACATCATTTTGTCGGAAAAATCCAGGTTCTGTTTACAGCATCATGATGGTCGCATCCCTGTTTGACGACATCGCGGTGAACGCACATTGGAAGCGTGTATTCGTCATCGCCATACTGGCGTATCACCAGGCGTGATGGTGTGGGGTGCCACTGGTTACACCTCTCGGTCACCTCATGTTCGCATTGACGGCACTTTGAACAGTGGACGTTACATTTCAGACGTGTTGCGACCCGTGGCTCTACCCGTCATTCGATCCCTGCGAAACCCTACATTTCAGCAGGATAATGCACGACCGCGTGTTGGAGGTCCTGTACGGGCCTTTCTGGATACAGAAAATGTTCGACTGCTGCCCTGGCCAGCACATTCTCCAAATCTCTCACCAATTGAAAACGTCTGGTCAATGGTGGCCGAGCAACTGGCTCGTCACAATACGCCAGTAACTAGTCTTGATGAACTGTTGTATCGTGTTGAAGCTGCATTGGCAGCTGTACCTGTACACGCCATCCAAGATCTGTTTGACTCAATGCCCAGGCGTATCAAGGTCGTTATGAAGGCCAGAGATGGTTGTTCTGGGTAATGATTTCTCGGGATCTATGTACCCAAATTGCGTCAAAATGTAATGACATGTCAGTTCTAGTGTAATATATTTGTCCAATGAATACCGGTTTATCATCTGCATTTCTTCTTGGTGTAGCAATTTTAATGGCCAGCAGTGTATATTGAACTCGACGCGTGCGGGTATTTCGCCTGTGTCGTAACCTTGCTCATCAGATGGAAGAGTTTGGTCATGGCTGGATCTCCCAACGCTATCACTAGTTCTAATGGTATGTTGTTTACTTTCAGGGCCTTGTTTCGACTTAGGTCTTTCAGCGCTCTGTCAAATTCCTCACGCAGTATCATATCACTATTTCACCTTCACCTACCTCCTCTTCCATTTTCGTAATAGTATCCCCAAGTACATCACGCTTGTAGATGCTCTCTATACATCGTTCCATCTTTCTGCTTTCCCTTCTTTGCTTAAAACTGGTTTCCATTTGAGCTATTGATATTCTTAGAGATGGTTGTCTTTTTTCTAAACGTCTCTTTAATTTTCTTGAGGCAGTATCTATCTTACCCCTAGTGGTACATGCTTCTACATTATATTTGTCCTCTTGCCATCATTGCCGGCCGCGGTGGTCTAGCGGTTCTAGGCGGGCAGTCCGGAACCGCGCGACTGCTACGGTCGCAGGTTCGAATCCTGCCTCGGGCATGGATGTGTGTGATGTCCTTAGGTTAGTTAGGTTTAAGTAGTTCTAAGTTCTAGGGGACTGATGACCACAGCAGTTGAGTCCCATAGTGCTCAGAGCCATTTGAACCATTTTTTCCTCTTGCCATCCCTCCATAGCTGTGTAGCACTTCCTGTCAATCTCATTTTTGAGACCTTTGTATTCCTTCTCGCCTGCTTCATTTACTACATTTTTTATATTTTCCCCTTCCGTTACTTAAACTTAATATATCTTCTGTTACCCAAGGATTTCTACTATCCGTCGTCTTTCTACCTACTTGATCCACTGTTGCCTTCACTATTTCATCTCCGAAAGCTACCCATTCTTCTTCTACTGTATTTCTTACCACTGTTCTTTTCAATCGTTCCCTAATGCTCCCTCTGAGACTCTCTACAACTTCTGGTTTTTTCAGTTTATCCAGGTTCCATCTCCTTAAATTTCTAATAGTTTACGGTTTTTTCAGTTTTTATCTACAGTTCATAACCGATTAATTTTGGTCAGAGTCCATCTCTGCCCATGGGAATGTCTTACAATTTAGAACCTGGTTCCTAAATCCGTATATTACCATTTTATAACCGATCTGAAAATTTGTGGTGTCTTCAGGCCTCTTCCACGCATATAAATTTATTTCATGATTCTTAATCCTATTGTTAGCTATGATTAAGTTAGGCTCTGTGCGAAATTCTACCAAGCGATTTCCTCTTTCTCTCGTAACCCCCAGTCTGTGTGCACCTACTACTTTTCTCTCTCTTCCTTTTCCTGCTATCGAATTCCAGCCCCCCACGAGTATTAAATTTTCGTCTCCCGTAACTATCTGGACAATTTCTTTTAACGCATCTTACAGTTCTCCAATCTCTTCATCATCTGCGGAGACAGTTGGCATATAATATTGTATTACTGTGGTAGGCGTGGGCTTTGTGTCTATGTTGGTTGTAATAATGCGTTCACCATGCTGTTCGTAATAGGCTATCCGCGTTCCTATTTTTTACTCATTATTAAACCTTTTCCTGCATTACCCCTATTTGTTTTTCTATTTGTAACCCTTTCACCCAACGAGAAATCTTGTCCCATCTACCACTAAACTTCATAAATTCGCCTAATATCTAAGTTTAACCTATCTATTTCCCTTTTTGAATGTTCTATTACAACTGCCTGAATAAAGGCTCTGACATTCCACGCTCCGATCCGTAGAACACTAGTTTCGTTTCTCCTGATAATGACGTCCTCCTGAGTAGTCACGCACCGGAGATCCGAATGGGTGACTATTTTGCCTTCGGAATGTTTTACCTAAGGTGATGCCATCATCATTTAACCATACAGTAAAGCTGCATGCTCTCGGGAAATATTACGGCTGCAGTTTCTCCTTGTTTTCAGCAAGGCCGTCTTGGTTGATGTTACAAGGCCAGATCATTCAGTCATCCGGAGTGTTGCCTCTGAAACTACTGAAAAGGCTGCTGCCCCTCTCCAGGAACCATCTTCAGGAACCACACCTTTGTCTGGTCTCTCAGCAGATACCGCTCCGTTGTGGTTGCACCTATGGTATGGTTATCTGTATCGCTGAGGCACGCAAGCCTTCCCACCGACGACAAGATCCTTAGTTCATGGGGATCCGTACTCGAAAACCAGTTTTTGTTAAATACATTTCACATCAACTGTAGCTTTGTAAGTCATTTGCAATGCAAGCCGGGCGCATGCTGGATCTCGTTATGGCCCTTGGGCCATATTTGGGTAAATAACTTTAAGAAGTCGCTCTTTGAATTTTCAAATGACAAAGAAACGAAACTGAGATAAAATACTATGCTCAGTGGTATTAAAGCTGGCCAAGAGGAACATATGCCTGTCAAACAAGTGGTACGTGAATTTGGCATATTTGAAGACTCAGAATACGCAAAACGCTGAATTTCCAGATGTTTTGAATGTTGGACTATGCCGTAAAACTATTTTACCTCGCAAGACAGAGGCTCCGCTCGTCGCGTACTGTAAAGCAATGTGGAAAACTATTGCCATTTATAAGCCGATGCGTGAAGCATATGCCATTTCAGCTAGCTATTAGAAATAATAATGAGCATTCTTTTAAGTGTCAAAAAGGTAGGGAAGAAATCGCTGCAACAGTTCATGAGACGACAACCTGGCTGGTTGATTTGAGGGAGGGGACCAAACAGCGAGGTCATCGGTCCCATCAGATGAGGGAAGGATATGGAATGAAATCGGCTGTACCCTGTCAGAGGAACCATCCAGCATTTGCCTGAAGCGATTTAGAGACATCGCGGAAAACCTGAGTGAGGTTGGCCAGACTCGGGTTTGAATCGTGGTCTTTTCGAATGCCGGCCCAGTGTGCTAAGCACTGCGCCACCTCGCTCCGTCCGCCGTCCTGCTATCTCCTTCAAAGCACCGCAGTTTCTCTTTCAAGCTAAAATGCAGGGATTCTCAAAGAAGAACGTAGACAATGTTTTTGCGATTCTAAAAGCGTAAATGGAGAAAATAAAACACAGCACTGAAAATTCTTGAAGTTGACGAATAGTTCAGCTGAAACGCAGAGAAAGTATATCTGTATAAGCAAATGTCAAGTTAACCGTCTTATGCTGAACGTATTTATCGTTTGACACTTGTAACCTGTATATCCGCATCCTGACAGTTTATTCCGCAGATCATGATTTATCCACGTAAGAATCTCAAGGCTGAATTACTTGACAGAACTCCTCCAGATATAGTCGTTCGAAATGTTATGTTACCAGACCTTTGTATTCTAGTAACAATAAATTTTTGCAAGTTCTATGTGTTTAGCTATTTTTTGACTAACTCCAAATGCTTTACGTGCCTTTCATACATACGACCCATATTTAAATCACATTTCTCACACATAAAGGACTGCTACTTTTTACATCAGCATTACTATTGATAGTCTTGATTAAGGTGTTACAACGGTTGACCTTAGCGTAAATAGTGCATATAATTGGGTTGTGATGAAGTAAGTGCTCCAATTTCCTACAACATTTTCATGAATTTATAGATGATAATAAAAGGAAGAGGCCACATTTGGGTACTTTACCCTATGGGTTTTCTGGCACAGTCAAATTTTAATGGAACCTCCCAAACGAAATGCTATAATGAATGCTTTAGAAAAAAATATCTAGCTTTTTTGATATGTTTCCGATGTGTAAAAGTTTTATACTTCGTGTTCTGGTGAGTACGAAGTTGTTAGTTGGAAGTTGTTTCATTTTATTTTGAAGACTTTAATGCATTTTGGTTACGTCACTCATATTATTACAATTCTGCTGGGTATCATGTGAAGCTTTCATATGAGTAATTAATAATTAAAATAAAAGCCACTGGAGGTTATTATCTTGTCTTAAAATTTCTTATCCCTTTCTATCCTGCGAGAGAACTGAATATGACCAACAGAACACACTAAGCCGTATGATAGACAGGTGTTAGGAAACCAAACAAAGATCACGTTTGGCGACATCGTCTTTTCACGGACGCTTGAATCTGTGCGCGCAACGGCCTCCTTGCCTAACACACAAAGTGTCCATTTTTTTTGTGGACAATAATTTCTCAGCACAACGTACACTGCAACACCCTTATAAGGGTTTCAGACTCTCTTACCACCCAGTATGGTAACGGTTTAGTGGTGTCAGTAGGCATTACGAAACTACAGCTAAGTAATTCATATAACCTAGGAGCTTAAGAAGAGACGTGATGAATGCAGTTCATAGCCAAGTACTGTGGTTCTTGGTTTCTACTTCGTTCAGAAGCTCTTCGAAAGACAATTCAGTTTTATATTTGACTTCCTTCTCAGTTTTTTCCGACATGTTTATCTATGTTGAGGGAAATCGTTCAATAGGAAGTTGTTTCCTGGTCAATAATTCAAAAATGGTTCAAATGGCTCTGAGCAGTATGCGACGTAACTTCTGAAGTCATTAGTCGCCTAGAACTTAGAACTAATGAAACCTAACTAACATAAGGACATCACACACATCCATGCCCGAGGCAGGATTCGAACCTGCGACCGTAGCGGTCGCTCAGTTCCAGACTGTAGCTCCTAGAACAGTACGGTCACTCCGGCCGGCTGGTAAATAATTACAACTACGTTTGTAACAAAAATTTAAGAAGATGTATGACGTATAAATCCGAGAGGACACATTGTGAATAGAATGTGGTTAGCAGTGGTCTTCCTAAAACGCTGTGAACACGTTGACAGACGTTTCCGTACAAATTTTCCGTGGCCTACAGATGTTCACCGTTCTTACTCACTTTGCAGCTACCTATTTCTAGGCCACTGAATGTAACATCATCATCATCTTGGACAGTTTCCAGCCACTGGCTGGGTCTGTCGGGAACACAAGCCTCTCCATCGTGTTCTGTCTTTCCACCATTCCCCCTCTTCCACCTTCGTCCAGTTCTCTCCTCTTCTCGTCACACATTCCTTCACTCCCTTCACCCATCTATCTCTTGGTCTTCCTCTGGGCCTCTTCCCCTCCAGTTGCAGATCAAACATCCTCTTTGGAATTCTTCCCTCATCCATTCTCTTCATGTGTCCATACCACTACAGTCTTGATTTTTCTATCCTGTCCTGTACTGGTTCCTCCTTTAGTCTTTCCCTCACATACACATTTCGCAATCTGTCTCGTCTTGTTACACTCAACCTGCACCTCTGGAACTTCATTTCACTAGCCTGTATTCTACTTTTGTCGCTTTTGTGCATTACCCATGTCTCACTTCGGTATGCCAATATGGGGACAAAGTAGGTTCGGTATATAATCCCCTTGGATTTCTGTGGCACCTCCTTGCTCCAAATAAGCCCTCTAATGCATTTGTAGAACTGCCCTGCTTTTCTGCACCTTTCATTTGTTTCCATTGCGTTTCCCCCCTTACTTTCAATCACGCTTCCCAGGTACTTGAAGTTCTCTACCACTTGTAGTTTTTCCCCTCCACAAGTTATAACCACATTTGGCCTATTCTTCTTCCTTGTTGTGACAATTATTTCACTTTTCTTTGCAGAGAAATGCATTCCATATTGTGCTGCCGTTGCCTCCTATGCATCTAACTGCTCTTGCACCTCCTTGTCGCAATTTCCCCATAACATCAGGTCATCGGCAAAAAGCACTGCTTTCATTTTATGATCTCCAATTGCATCTGATACTTGCTGTAGGATTTCATCCATAACAATAATAAACAATAAAGGCGAAAGTGCACTTCCCTGTCGCAGCCCATTTTCCAGCTTGAACCATGCAGTACGTTCCCTCCCCACTTTCACACATCTCTCACTTCCCTCATACATTTTTCTGACTTTTCGTGTCATCTCTTCATCTATCCCTTTTGCGTTCAGCACATCCCAGAGCTTGTCCCTACAGATACTGTCACACGCCTTCTCATTATCTAAAAAGGCCATGATTAAGTCCTTCCCGTACTCATAGTGCCTTTCCTGCAGTTTCCTTACCGCAAATATGAGGTCCGTTGTTGATCTTCCCGGTCTGAAAACGTACCGCTCCTCTTGCAGTCTACTTTCAATACTGCTTCTTATTCTCTTCTCCAGGATCTTTTCATAGATTTTTCCACAGTGGCATAGCAGGGTGATTCCTCTGTAGTTCTCACATCTCCTTTTATCCCCTTTCTTGAAGATCGGGACTATAATTCCTTTCTTCCAATCCTCAGGAATTGTGTTCTCCTTCCACACCACCCTCAGCACTCTGTATAGCCACTGGGTTCCTACTTCTCCTGCTGCTCGTATCATATCCACTGTTACTTCGTCCCAACCTGGTGCCTTGCCCCCTTTCATCCTCTTTATGGCTTCTTCCACTTCATTCCAATTTAGATCATCAATTTCCCCACTATTATAATCGTCTGCTGCCTTAGGCTCTCCATCGCTGTTAGTTACCCGCTTGGCGGCATTCAACAGATCTTCAAAGTACTCCTTCCAAATCTTTTTGAGCTCATGCATTTCCTCCACAACTCTTCCATTATTATCCATGATCCTCAGGCTCTCGCTTCTGTCATTCCTCTTATTTCTTACCATGGTGTAAAGTACTTTTTTGTTCCCTTCACTGTCCTCTTCTAACATTCTTGTCCATTTTTCCATCCACTTCTTCTTCTCCGCCCTTACTATGGTCTGTGCCGCTTTCTTGCTTTCCTTATATTTTACCCTAGCTTCCTCTGTTCGGGTCTGGAACCATTCTCTGAAGGCTTTGTTCTTTCGAAGTACTGCCTCTTTACATATGTTGTTCCACCATGGGGTTTCCTTACTTCTCCTCTTTGTGCTAGTTCTTCTGCACACAGTCTCAGCTGCCTCATCTAGAGCCCTCTTAAAATCTCCCCATTCTTCTTCCACTGTTCTCTGATCTTCCTTTGGCAGCTTCTTCCTGATCAGTGTCTGGTACTGGGTCCTCCGTTCATCCTCTTTCAGCATCCATGTCTTCCACCTTTTCTCCTGTATATCTGTTGCCCTCCTATCTTTTTTCTCTCTCAGGGTGGCTACCAACACCCGATGGTCACTGTCTAAGGCCTCAGATGGAATGACCTTAACATCTGTGAGGCTGCTCATCATCTGCCTATCCACTAGTACATAGTCTACTACTGAAGTTTGGGACCAGTCTCCACTGTACCAAGTTATTTTGTGGCTACTTCTCTTCTTGTACCAGGAATTTGCGATCGCCAGCCCATTCCTCTTGCAGAATTCCAGCAACAATTTTCCTTCTCTATTTCGGTTCCCCCAGCCCTCTGGTCCCATTATCTCCTCGAATCCTTTCCTGTCTGTGCCAACATGTGCATTGAGGTCCCCTATTATAATCTGATTACCTCCATTTAGCTGCTTTTGCATGTCATCTTCAAATTCCTCCTTCTCTTTTTTTGTACACCCCACCTGTGGGGCATATGCTTGGATGATTTCAATGCTTTTTCCTTTCACTCGTACTCTGGCTTTTATCATTCGATCATTGATACCTTCCACCTCCTCCTGCAGACCCTCTCTGACCACTATTGCCACTCCATTTCTTCCCCTCTCATTCCCTATCCAGTACAGTTTACATCATTTACTTAGTGGTTTTTCACCAACTCCTCTCCACCTAGTCTCAGCAAGTCCCAAGATGTCCAATTTCCTCCTTTCCATCATTTCTACAATTTCTTCTAACTTCCCAGTTAGAGTCCTTACGTTTAAGGTGCCCAGTCGTAAACCATCTCGTAATCCTTTTCCATTGCTTGGTCGGTTTCCTTTAAATCCGTTCCGTGATCCGAGGCATGTTCCCTTTTTAAAAGCAGTTGATTTATCCACTACTGGCTTGCTAAGCCTATCGCAGCTTCACCAGAGCCCCGTTAGCCGTCACGTTTCAGGGTTCCCATAGGGCCTTCCCAGCTACCGTAGCGGTCCTGGGGCACACGAAGTCCCCGCTGTACATCGCCCCTATGGGCAGTCCCCTACTTTGTGCCGTTGCCCATCTCCCACGACTTGGACGAGGGGTTGGACTTATGGGAGACCCACTGAATGTAACGCAGGTTGAATTTTTCTCTTCAATAAATGAACGTTCATCACGTAGTGCCACACAGAGACTTCTCTTTGAATGCTTTGGAGCCGTGCAAAAGCACAGAAAATAACTAATTAATTGGAAGGGAAGAGTACAGTGTTAGAAAGGGCAACAGGGGATATAATGATGGGTTCCAGAATGAAGAAAGACAGCAGTTTAGGGTCATGTGGATAGCGTGATAATTTCAGCACTTGCTTCGTTGTTCATGATTGGGAAAACAGCCGTAAATTCCAGGTATCGCTACACTAATTTAAAAGAAAGACCGAAAAAGTATTTGTGGCAAAGATTTGAACGGTGCCACTACCGAAGGCTAGATTTGTATTTCCTCTTCTTTTCCGACCCGCCGCTTCTTTGAAATATTTTCCTTACACAGTTCCTAAACATAGATGAAATTTTGTAACGTAGGATATTACCTGCTCTGGGCTGTAAATATCGTATCTGTTCCTTTTCTTGTCTTATCTGTACTTCCTACTCATTTGTCTTTCTCTCGGTTCTAAGCCATGGGGGCGTCCCATGAATAACCTGGCCAGGTTTCTGGTTATTTAAGCGATTACCTCCCCACAATCACTCTGACGACCTCAGGTGCAGACTAGCAGGTGTAAATAAGGTGTTCCCTCATGTAGAGTGTGAACAACTGCCGCACTATAGAGCAGACTATTGCTGCATGGAACTCTTCCTCCCGTTCCTCCACGAAAGAATTCACCTTTCTGCGTCGCCACGTCATCGGTTATGTCAGACTAACCTATGGCTCTGTTTTATGAAAATAACGGCCGCCACACTGCGGTTTCGGAGCCTTACAGACAGTGTACTAGGTCAAATCCTGATGGAATGCCCCTCCCCCTTGCGGCTTCTCCAAATTATTTGCTTCCACATCGGCGGACGATTCACTGACTGTTGAACTGATTTTATGTTTTCCTTCGTAAAAGCGGTTTCTAATCTCAGAAACAACGTTTTAAATTACTTTCGGAGTGGAGACGATGTGATTGGATACGTGCGTCTCCCGGCGCACGCCGGATACGGGGTTCCGTGGACTCGTTTACCAGCTGCCTTTGTCATCGCTCTTTCACTCTGTTTTAATTGCTTTTAAATGCAGTTTCCCCTTTTTCTGTCGAACCCTGCTCTCTTTGTCAGGGGTTGCACTCCGTCGAACGTCGGGTGATTTCCCCTCATTAACGCTTTGACTGTAATCGATAGTCGGCGGGTCTCCTTTGAAAGGGACGGCTCCCGTCGCACGCAGTGACACACCTGTTGCCTATTTTTTTCTCTCATCTTTTTTATTATTGACGGTCCAACTGATTTCGATTTTGCTCTTATGGATCTTCGGGGTAGAAGCCATTCGTTACTCCGACGTTTCCCTCCCTGCTCATCGCGAAAGTGAGAGGTCAGATGCGGGATGAGTTTCTATATCCACAATTGAGCACTAGGAGCCCCTCGCCTGCTCTGACATACCACCAGGCCAAGGGTATTAGTCCGCATCGAGGACACATAATATGGCTGACACTGCGCACAGCGAATAATCATGAACGCTCAGTACAGTGTATTTAGCAGCCAATACATTTCTGTGACCTATGTTCATCACAAATGTGCGTCAAGTCCAATATCCTTTCTTCAGCTGCGGTGTTATAAACAGTATTAGCTGTAATTTCAAAGTCCATACTGCCTACTGACACCACTGAACTATGACCGAATATGGCGGTCAGAAACAATCCGAAATACTTGTAAGGGTAATACAGGATAGGTTATGTTGAGAAATAACTGTTAAAAAAAAGTTCGAACCACTGCGCCGTTTACAACTTAACACGGAAGTTAGCTAGGCAGGCGCATGGCAGAGCAAATTCAAACGAACAGCTAGAGACGGTGTCGCCAAAGGTGATCTTCCTTTGGTTTCGTAAAACCGAAGAAGAGAGCGATAGAAAAAATGGAAAGGGGGTGGAAGTAAGGAACGAAATCGAGACAAAAGCTATCATTTACCCTTTTTGAACCAACGCTTATTTCATCTGGCGGTCAATTTAAATTTGAAAGCGAATCGTCCTGATGTGCTAAATTCACTCCGAATTAACTCGAAAACGACGCAACGTGTGGAATTAATTCATGAGCTGTTATTTCTCAGCGAAACCTACACTGCAATATCGTTATAAGCTTTTCCGGCTGTTCCTTACAATTCAATGTGTTTTTATATCGGTTAAGTTAGTCTGAATGTATTATCTCTACAACGTAAGTATGTGACTTATAGGACCTTAAAAATAATATACGATAATTTGGGAATATTTAATCAGTCCTAATAGACTTTGATCTCATCTACATCTACATGGATACTGTGCAAATAACATTTAAGTGCCAGGCAGAGGGTTCATCGAACCACCTACACAGTAGTTCTCTATTATTCCACTCTCGAAGAGCGCGCGGAGGAAACGAACGACTATATCTTTCCGTCACAGCTCTGATTTCCCTTATTATGATGATAGATGTTCCTATGTAGTTCAGCGTCAAAAACATATTCTCGTATTCGGAGGAGACAGTGTTGGTGATTGAAATTTCGTGAGAACCCCCCCCCCCCCCCACAACGAGAGACGCCTTTCTTTCAATGATGTGAACCTCGGTTTTTTCTATGATGTCCCTGACACAGTCCCCCCTATTTGTCGATAATACAAAACGTGCTGCTCTTCTGTGAACTTTCTCGATGTACTCAAGTAATCCTGTGTGGTAAGGATCCCCCACTGTGCAGCAGTACTCCAAAAGAAGACGGACAAATGCAGTGTGGGCAGTCTCTTTGTCAGACCTGTAGCATCTTCAAAGTGCTCCTCCAACAAATCGCAATCTTTGGTTCAACTTCCCCACAACATTTTCTGTGTATTCTTTCCAATTTAAGTGGTCCTTAATTGTAATTTCTAGATATATATTTGAATTTGGGGCCTTCAGATTCGATTGATTCCTTTTAGCATTGATGTGGATGACCTTACACTTCCCATTATTTGGGCTCAATTGCAATTTTCGCTCTATACAGTTTTTTTTTTCTTTAATAGAATAATGAACACCATCTATCATTTTCTATAAAACGAACATATACGCATGTCTCTTGGGAACTGTACATAGCATCCATTAACTTGGGTGTCCTTCCCCACATTCTTCACGTAGTAAGTCTACATTATTAACTACATATTAATGTTGATCAAACATTGCATTGTATCCTTTAGTTACAAAATATAGCGTACTGATGTACCATTTTCTGTCTGTCCCCACCTCCAAATCTGCTGTAATTTTGACACGATCTGCTCTTAAGGGAATCGGAGGGATGCTGCAAGTAATGAGGCTAATGAGCACCGGCACTACGTCAGTAGTGTTTGGTATCAGTTGAGAATTTGGGTCTGACGGGAGATATGCTAAGGTAGCCCATGTGATACTGCTAACCTCGGTGTCTTAGTGGCATAGTGGTCAGCGCATGTAGATAGTAAGCAGGAGAGTACCGGTCTGCCACAAATGGTCAACTTGCGCCGTTGATATATATCACTGCCCACTGGCAGCCGATGTCCTTAACTCCTCAACAATTAATTAACCCTAGTGACCTTGTTTGCACTGCCCTACTGTTTTTTTTTCCACAGCAATTTTTGAGTGACTTCAAGACAGGCCATACTAATGAAGAAACGACAAAGTTGAGTACTTTCGATGTTAGTGGAAAGATGGGCTATGTCGCTTCGCCTCAATCGGGTCTGGACGTTAGAGGCTGGACAGTTCCTTAGCCCCTCTCGGTGGGGGCTTTTGAGATGTAGATGCACTGTTAACAATATTATCCGTCTAGAGATTCTTAAACAGTAGGCTTGCCTTTGCAGACAGCATTGTATGGGGATATGTATCACATACATGAAGTATACGACCCTAATAGGAACAACAATATTCTAGGAAAGCTCCGCTAGCACGCCAGCAGCCTAAGCAAATCCACTCGGGCCTTCTTACAAACCGTTTATTTGAGTAACGAGTTGACGAAGAGCTGTCGGACTATTTTGAGCGTAGGTTTTCCCAGGAAGGCGTTTTAGGTGCTAGCCTCTGTGCCGTTTAACACTAAAACTTTCACGGTAAGGCGTCCAGCGCAGTGCATGTTATTTGTGAGTGATTTGCACACCGCAACAGTAACACGTTCACTAAAAATCTCATCTGTGACGTTGCAGGAGTGGGATACAAAGTCAGGTTTTTATTTTTCTACTCACAATGAAAGCGGCACGGAGTTTGTGTCGATTGGTAAGGCACTGAAGCAAAAAAAACTTTATTTGAAACTAAAGAAACCACGTTATTTAAATAAAGTGCAGTCAGTGTAACAAACATAGCAGTAACTGCTTACCCTATTTAAAATAAAAGCCGTTGAAAGCAATGGCATCAGATTTTTGAGAAATAAAAAGTCATTGGCGGCAATACTTGAAGACTAATTAATTCAATAAACAAATTAGCAAGTGACCACCAGCTACATTTACACTTACAGAATTCACTGGATCACAGTTAAAAAGAGTAATAAACAACTGGTGGCAGAATTTAAGTAACTAATTAATTCAACAGGAAAGCAGCAGTAGGCCTCCAGGATTACAGGTACACTTGTAGAAAGTCACTGCGGAGAAAATTCAAAATGATAATGGGCAACTGGTATAACAATATAATTCAGAAAAGATCCAGTGAATTAGTACAAACACAACTGACAACTAGAGAACCGTTTAAAAAAAGGGAACGCCGTTATATATATAGTTTAGTACAGCGCAGAAAATTAGAATTACGTTGAAGTCTCATTTAGAAGTCCACAAAAACCATTCTACAAGGCTGTGCTGAAACGTAATGCCTACAATTCCAAATATGAAAACTCTTAAACCTTTTTTAAATTAAACTAACGTTATTGACATCCAATAAGTACAATTTTCGTGTCTATATATTTGTAGTCATCTGCCGTTAGAAGGCTCCAGATTACATCGTGTAACATGGCGGTGTGTAACATAATTACACTGAAGACCAAAGCAACTATTATAGGCAGGCGTACTCAAATACAGAGATACTAGACAGGCAGTATACGGCGCTGAGACCGGCAACGCCTACATAAAACAGGAAGTTCCTGGCGCAGATGTTAGAGCAATTACTGCTGTTACAGTGACAGGTTAATCAAGATTTAAGTGAATTTGGGCGTCGTGTTATAGTCGGCGCACGAGCAGTGGGACACATCATCTCCGAGGTAACGATGAAATGGGGATTTTTTTGTACGACCGTTTCACGAGTCTATCATGACTATCAGGAATCCTATAAAATATCAAATCTCCGACATCGCTGCGGCTGGAGAAAGTTCCTGTTACTGAGGAGAATCCTTCAAAGTGACAGAAGTGCAACCCTTCCGCAAAGTGCTGCAGATTTCAATGCTTGGCCATCTGCAAGTCTCAGCGTGCGAATCATTCAACGAAACATCTTCGATATGGGCCTTTGGAGCTGAAGGCCCACTCGTGTACCCTTGATGCCTGCACGATGCAAAGCCTTACGCCTCGCATGGGCCCGACAACACTGACATTGAGCTGTTGATGACTGGAAACCTGCTGCTTGGTCGGACGGGTCTCGTTTCAAGTTGTATCGAGCAGATGGACGTGTACGGGTATGGAGAGAACCTCATGTATCCATGGACCCTGCATATGTGCAGGGGACTGTTCAAGCTGGTGGAGGCTCTGTATTGGTGAGGAGCGTGTGCAGTTGGAGTGATATGGGACCCCTGATACGTCCAGATACGACTCTGATAGGTGACACGTACGTAAGCATCCTGTCTGATGACCTGCATCCATTCGTGTCCATTGTGCATTCCGACAGACTTGGTCAATTCCAGCAGGACAATGCGACACCCCACACGTCCAGAATTGCTACAGAGTGGCTCCGGGAATATTCTGGGTTTAGACTCTTCCGCTGGCCACAAGACTCGCAAGACATTAACATTATTTATCGTATCTGGGATAGCTTGCAAAGTGCTGTTTATAAGAGGTCTCCACCTCGTACTCCTACGGATTTATGGACAGCCTTGCAGGATTCGTGGTGTATGTTCCCTACAGCACTACTTCAGACTTTAGTCGAGTCCATGCCACGTTGTGTTGTGACACTTCTGCGTGCTCGCCGGGACCCTACACGATGTTAGGCAGGTGTACCACTTCTTAAGTTTATGTCGGTGCGTGAGAAATAGCGTGTTGTAATTTTGTTTCGAATTCGAAGAGTTCGTCCGCACATGGAGCGTCCTCAGCTTCAGCATGTTAGTGCCATATCGCACTCGAGCGCTGCATCATCTGCAACAATCCGACGCCTAAGATTAACTGTTATCTATCGTGTTCCTTACAGTAGCGAATTGGTCCCATCCAATGTTAATCTGTTCCCAAAACTTAAAGATTACTTTCAACGACTTAACTTTGTGATTAATCAAGCGGTACAAGCATTGGTAAAGTTGTGGCTTGGTCATCAATGTCAAACATTCTACAGTGACTACATATCTCGTTAGTGTTCGCCACCCACGTGACTGGAGAAATAAATATGTAGACATGAAGAATGAAGCTGCAGGTTGTTACTTATGTTTCTTTTATTTAAAAAGCTTTAAGAGATATAACATACGAACTTCGATGGCCTTACTTCTCAGCTCTTCCACTCCGAAGACCTAGGAAGGTTACTGGGTCTCTTATTTGGGGCAAAACTGACATTTCCACCATAGCTAAACGACATGAAAACAAAAACCCAGAAAGTACTGAACATTAAGTATCTTAGTCATAGTCCTTGGTGTATGACTCTGTGTGTCTGCTCAAATTTAATAGGTGTTTTATAAGATACTTCCTAAATGGTGCACAGTGTATGGGCCAACGATACGGCATCTCAAGATCATTGACGTTATCCAGCATGAGACGATCGGGCGGGCCACCGGTGTTTACAGAATCAGCTTGATATCAAGACACAGCTGTGACCACTTCACACGGTGTGTCAGATTTATAACATACACTCATTCACAAAATAACCAATATACCATACAGTTACTCCCATGGCTATGGAACAAATTTTCTGCAGTAGTCCTAGAACAACGAGACTATCTGGAATCTTGAGCGACAGTCAGTTGCTATGGAATAAGTATAACAAGAGACCCAGTGTTGGTACAACTGCTACACAGTTTAGTGAAAATTACCTGAGTAATTTCACATTTAGCGAAACGCAAGAGAAACTGCTCTCCTGCATGTGTTTTACGCACAATTTTTATGAGATTCTACACAATTATACACTTGTATTCAAAATGGATCGAACAAGAAGGACTCCCTCAACTGCTTGTCGTTTCCCGTGATCGTGTTCTTAAGACCCGACCACTTGAAGAATTCACTGTGTTCGATGCGTCCTTGAGGGCACTGAACCTGATGTGTTGGGACTGCTAAATTCCTCGTCTGCTCTAATACCCTGAGTGTCCTTTAGTCTCTACGTTAATCGTATCCCCATAGAAAGTAGTCAAAAATAAGCAGCGTGACCTCCGCAACCTACAAAGAGTTGGAAGGACGGGTCATTCTGCTAGTTGCATGGGTACATAGGTATCAGATAGAGAGAATTCCAAGCAGGTGTGTCGTAATAACTGGACAGTTCCCTGTGACGGTCCTACACAAGCTACCACCTGACTGCTGAAGTTTGCGTGGATAGGGAGTACAATGACTAGGAGTAAAGGGCAGCACGCTGCAGCTAGTTAACAACACAGCTGTAGTGTACCTTCACTCAACCACACTCCTGAGATAACGCTTTCTCGGTCGTCTTCATAGGTGACAGCTCCATGGCTCATGGCATCTTGTCCGAAGGGAAGAAGCCGTAATATGAGGAGCTTATTGCCTACAGATCACAGTGTGTCACATTTAAGTTGTCTTTGTTTTATAATCAAACAACATTGCCGCATATTTGCCCTGTGTTATGATAGATTTATTAAATAAATAGTTATATTAGACTATTTAAAAAGGGAAGTGGTTAGGCTGAAGTTAGACAGTGTGAGCATTAACGAAGTGCAGCCGCAGGATGGTCAGGACGTCTGCTGTGGTGAGTACATGGTTATCTGCAAAAAATCATGTAGGAGCCATGCAAGACTAGATAAGAAAATAAAACTAAGAAAATCAAAATGTGGGTGAACTAATACAAAGGCATACTGAGCGCATTATCGCCTCCAAGGTAGATACAAATCAGACACCCAATACTGTTAAGCAAATTGACACGAGTCAATAATGCAAATGATGAATAGGTTGAAAGAAGGTATGTTAAAGTAAAATAAATTATTCAGATAGCTAAATGAGATGAAAGTTTTATTTTGATGGGTGGCTGGAATTCGATTGCGGGGAAAATTACGAGAAGGAAAAATCGTAAGATCAAATCGGCTTGAGGAGAGGAATGCAAGGGGAGAGCGCCTAGTAGAATAACGCACCAAGCACAATCTGATCACTGCTAGCATTGTACTTGAAAATCATTACCGATATTTTCAGTATACAATTACATCACGATAACTGGTTTTCTACAACCACCTTCAGATCATTCAAATCGTAAGAAGGGGTAAAAATTCATTAAAAGGATAATCATTAACGGCAGCCATCACACGAAATGCGTGACTGCAGTTAATCACATTAAAATATTGTACACTCAAAACTACTGTCTAGGTATCAGAAGATTTTTATAGTTAACAAAAAGTTTTCTTTAATAAATTACATTAAGACCGCCATCTCCTCCTTGACCCTATCAGGCGTCAGTAAGAGAAGACTTAAACGAGGAAGTGACCCAGACACAAGAATGTTTGAAACAGAAATTCAGTGATAAGATGGAGATTACAAAAACAGATTTTAAACCACAAAAAATTTCTGAACTTAATTTGATGGCAGTGTGCTCACTCAAAAATGTAAGAAAGCCAAAGATCAAAGGTATGGAAAATGGATTAATTGAAAGAACCAGTGATTGTTGAGAGTTTCAAAGATCCTATAAAGCAACAGCAGAACGAAGCAGGTTGTAGCGTCTCAGCTATCACGCGACTGCAGATTTTTGCAGTAAGTTTGTTACGTTATGGCAAGCTGTTTTGGAAGCCTGCAGAATAATAGCGTTCGGTGGCGGCTGGCATGTGGCCTGCCGTATGCGTCATAGCCACACCTGTCGGTACAGCGGACCATGAGAATGCTCACTGTGGCGTGTACTAAAATCAGGTATTCACCTCACCTAAGAAACCGAATATCTACGTTAAATATTATCTGTTTTATCTCAAATTTGGTACATGACCTTTTGTTATTCAGACAAGCTTTGTGTCAAAATATGATACCGGTACCTATAGTAGTTTCGCAGACATAAAAAACCTATTAAAATACTTAACCAACACTTAAGAAAGTAAATCAAGATAGTAACAACAACAGTTTATATTTATTTTGTTATTTGAGTGTGCTGATTTATTTTATAAAGATTTTCAATCCTAAACTTTCGATAATTTTTCATTCGTACTGCAAATAACAAAAAATTGCTCTGAGCACTATGGGACTAGAACTTAGAACTACTTAAACCTAACTGACCTAAGGACATCACACACATCCATGCCCGAGACAGGATTCGAACATGCGACGGTAGTGGTCGCGCGGTTCCAGACTATAGCGCCTAGAACCGCTCGGCCACTCTGGCCGGCGGAAATAACAGTTTAAAAGATAATATTTATATTTTGTTTTAGGGTGAGAGTAAATGAGAGTGAATGTGGGTGTGTATGTGGGACATACATCAAATTTCAATTTTATGTTGTAGTACACCTTACGTAACTAGCAAGTGTTACGCCACCAGGGTGTCATGAAAAACCTGTGAATCCCCCTAATTGGCGGATGGCGTATGTCTATGAGCGTTTGCTTTTGTAATAAGGCAGCCAGAAAGGTAGTAAGAGGAAAACCAGTTCTAAAGTATATTTAAATTATAGCTTTCTCTTAGTTCTTGTGTCATTTTGTTCGGTGGAACATTTGGTTAATACTTGCAGTATGAAATGACATAGATGCATTTGCGAATGTTGATAGGAGTAAAGCAGACTCAGCGCGAATATGATCATGAAAGATTAATCTGATTGGCTGTTCGTTTTGATCAATCAATGAGAGTAAAGTCCTTCCCGCTCAATGGGATGAGTTATATGCCCTGAAAGCCACAGCATTCAGTGAGTCGTGGACTAGCTGCCGGACGAGAAGGTAATGTTAGACATGACCGAAAAAATTATTTGTAAAATGAAGAAAAGACTGTTATATCGCGTTCGGTTTGTATCGCCGCGCAAGAAGATGTAATTACGGAACGTTCTGTGATGTTTGGAAGATTTTGGAGTGTTTGTTGTAGAGAAAACCGCGTGTGTAACTACTGGCCTTCGTAAAGAATTCTCAAGCATCTTCATTTGAAGGATCCACTAAAAGGACCGAGTGTGAAACTCGTTTTGTAGCAGAATACGGACTGTATTAATGTCGTAATATTTTGGGTTGGACTTAATGCATTTCTGGCTGTCTTGCGTGTGATATAAGCTGCTTCAACTAGTAGTGGATGTACTATCGACGTAAATGTGGGCTTGTTGACACCGTAACTAAAAGACATTGGTATCCATAAGCAGACATTTTCAATGAAGGAAGGAAGCATTCACGTTTGCCCGTTATTACTACAGATTTACAGGTTTATTTTGCTACCGGAGTTACGCGGACTTTGCAATCATCAGCATGCAGTGTGGGTTTCTTCAACGCTGCTTTTCACATCGTCTGCATAGTACCTACGAATGCATAGCAACAGACGGTGAACGAACGCTATACTGAGGTAGGTGGACATTAATTTTGCAGCTCGCTTCACTTAGTGTTAGCAAACATATAGTTACCCCGCCCTGCCGCAAAGTGAAAGGAATACAACAGAAGAGGGGTAGGCGGCTTTGAAAGATGAAACAATGAAAGTAGCAAAGGATGAAACACAAAAAAAAGGACCATTAGATATTTTTGGAGAGGACATGAATATTTAATCTAATTGAAGTAATAGAGAATAGGGACTCTAGGAAATGTTCCATGTTACTACCAGGGTCAAACATGGAGGTATTTTGTCACCATCACTTTTCAACTTCGTTGTGGGGCAGGTAAAACCAAATACATCAGCAGATCGTATCTTTCAAACTCGTGCAGAGAAAATTGGGAAAGTAATGCAGTTCATTTATCGTGGAACCTTGCTTGCTACTGAGAACAGTGCAAAGAAGGAATAAATAGTGGAATACAAGAAGTCACTAGATGCTATCTCACATTACTGTACTGTTAAAAACGAAACTCATTTCAAGAAATTAAATGATTCGCATATATAAAACTCTTATGATCCCTGTTTTGGCACACTCTTGTATGACATAGAAATTAATAAAATGAAAAGAAGCAAAATTTATATAATTTTAAGTAAAATCCTAAGGAGGATATTTTTGGGATTCGAGACAGGAACACAGCTGGATGTAAAATATTAAAGAAAAACGTAGTGTAAGTTCTATACAGAGAACGAGACACTGAATCGAAATTAAAGCTCAGAGACTTTGCTGTACCGGACAAGCACTCCGAACTTCAGAAGAAAGGATTATCTGCCAAGTACAGAACATCTGAAACGAAGGAGACCTTTTGGAAGACCAACACTACGCTAGTTCGACACAATCACACAAGATACGAAAATCTTACATGCAATGAATTGGAAAATTAAACACCAAAATGAAGCTACCAGTCAAAGCATTATGATAACAGCAGCGAAGAACTTTTATACGAGAAGCTTGTCAAGCTTGCTAATAATAATAATAATAATAATAATAATAATAATAATAATGAAGAAAGGAGAAAATATGAAGGTGCTGCAGATAATGTAGGCGGACGTGTAAGTAATGAATTTGACAGGAAGTACATAATGACAAAGCGATGTTAGGACGAGAAATACTAGGCTGCGTAACTCGCTAAGGAGTCTCTTGGAATGAAGAGGGACATGCATAAAATTATCAAGAGCTCAGATGGCAAGTCCATTCTGCGCATAGAAGGGAAGGCTGAATGTTGACATAAATATTCGCAAACACCGAGGTGACAGAAGTCATGCCATACCTCTTAATATTATGTCGCACCCTCTTTTTCGCGGCGTAATGCAGCAACCCGACGTAACAGGGACGCAGTAAGTCATTGCATATACCCATCCATAATTGTGAAAGTGTTCCCGTTGCAGGATTTTGTGCACGAACTGACCTCTCGGTTAAGTCCCATAAATGTTTGATTGGAATCATGCCGGGCGATGTGGGGGGGGGGGGGGGTGAAATTATTCGATTGAACTGTCTATAATGTTCTTTAAACCAACTGCGAACTCATTGATCCGTTCAGCTCAATGATCTGTTCAGTTGGATCATAGAACCCAATCCATTCCAAATAAACATAGCCCACTATATTATACACCACCAGCTTGCTCAGCGTCTAGTTGACAACTTGGGTCTATGGCTTCGTGAATTCTGCGCCCCACTCGAACCCAATCACCAGCTCCTACCAAATAAATGGTAAAATCGGGACTCATTTGACCAGACCACGATTATCCAGTCGCCTAGGGGCTAACCGATACGGTCGCGAGTCGAGGAGAGGCGCCGCAGGCAATGTAGTGCTGCTAGAGCAGGTACTAGCGTCGGTCGTCTACTGCCATAGACACTTCGGTACACTGCTTAACGGATACGTTCGACGTACGTCCCTCATTGATTTCTGCTGGTATTTCACGCAGTGTTGCTAGTGTTAGCACTGCCAACTGTACTCAAAGGCCGCTGCTCTCAGTTGTGAAGTGAAGGGCACCGGCAACTGCGTATTGTGTGTAGAGATGTAATGTATGAAATTTTTCACACTGTTGACACAGGATCTCAGAATGTTGGATACTCTACGATTTCCGAAATGGAATGTGTCATGCGTCTAGCTCCAACTACTATCCCGCATTCAAAGTCTTTTAATTCACAATGAACGCCCACAATCATGTAAGAAACGTTTTCACATGAATCACCTGAGTACAAATGACAGTTACGCAAATGCACTGGCCATTTATATGTTGTGTATGCGATACTACCACCAACTGAATAAGTGCAAATCGCTTTCGCATATCTTCTGGAACCTGACCGTATGCAGGGTGTACATAAAGAAGCTAACTCGAAGACAGTATTGCAAAGAGAGAGAGAGTAGATATTATTTGAATATGAGACAGGAGGTGTGAAACAGCGGGAAGAGTTTGACAGGGAAATGAGAGAACTAAGTCAAAACGGGGCCCCTAGAGTAGTCAATATTGCCTCAGAATTATTTAAACCACTGGGAGAGCAAAGGACGACAAAATTATTGTACCGAGTATGCAATTTGTGCGACGCAGGCAAAAAATGTGATAATTCCCACCCAAATAAAACCGTTATTGACAGTTATAAATAATATAAAACCAGGAGTTTAATAATCATGGCTGTGCAAATTTTGACACGAATTACTTACAGAAGCTTAGAAAAAGTGGTAGAAGCCAACGTCAGCGAAGACTGTGTTTTGATTTTGGGAAATTTAAGCAAATGGAAGGCAATACCGATCCTAACATTTATATTCAGTCAACTGACGAAACGTAAATCTATGTTAATAGAATTTGTAGATATACAGAAAGTTTTTGGCTGTGTTGACTATAATATACTCTTTGACTTTTTGGAGATAGTAGGCACTGAATACAGGAAGTGAAGAGTTAGACTGCCGTTTATATTGAGTCTAATGACATGAAAGAGAGACTGGTTGAGAACCGAGACAAGGTTGTGGCCTTTTCACGATGATATTCAATTTGTACGCTAATCAATTACTAAAGGAAGCCAAACAATAATTGGGAAAGGGCACTTCAGGAAAAAGAAATACATACTTTGCAGTTTTGTGGTGACATTGTAATTCTATCAAAGACGAGAAGGGGCTTGGAATAGCAGTATAATGCAATGGATAGCGCCATGGAAAGAGAGATGATGAGATAAACGTCAACGAAGGTATGTCGATGATAATGCAGTATCGTCGAATTATATCAGGGGATGCTGAGAGTTTAAATCAAGAAATGCGACCGGAAAAAGTATTCAATGAGTTTTTCACTTTGGGCAGCAAAATAGCTGACAGTGTCGAAGAGGAGGAGTTAAAAATTGCACACTGACAATACCATGGTAAGCATTTCTGATAGATAGACATTTGTTAACAGCAAATATAAACTCTAGTGTTAATGAGTCTGGTTTTGAAAGTGTTTCTGCGGTGTTTAGCCATAGAAGGATTTGAACTTTGTGCAACAGAAGAATGGTGAAGATCAGATGGCGGATCGAATGATTAGCGAGGACGACAGAATCGCACTGGGAAGAAATGAAATTTGTAGGTCAGCTGTATTAAGATATGGGTTTGCTTAATGGGACACATCCTGAGGTACCAAGAATGGTCAGTTTGTGTTGGTATGAACTGTGATAGAAACAACTGGAGAGGTTTATCAAGGCTTTAATATAGGAAGCAGGTTCAAATGAATGTAGGTTTCAGGATGTATAAAGAGACGTAGAGGCTTGTTCAGGATAGACTAATATGGAGGGCTGCATTAAAGTAGTCTTCAGACTGAAGACAACAACAATATCAACAGCAGCAGACATAAGTACGGTTTGAACATTTGAGGAATATTACAACATCCTAAATGATGTGTGACTCCAGTCCATCAGGAGTAGATCAGTGGAGGAGACCATCAGTTTAGAATATACCATAATGGAAGTAAATGGAAGGTATAATCCGGGCTATTACTGAAATAATAATATTCAGCGGTGGACTAACACGAATGACGGCAGTAAACTGCAAGCATCTCTGACCACGTTTGACGTTACACCTATGTAGTCCAGCGATTTGGCCTCCTGGAGTTCACAGGAGTAGGGTGAATTTGCTTGTGGGGGCTCAGAGCGTGATGTGCCAGGCTTAGCCAAATTGATGTGGCCGGAAGGGACACAGCAACTGCTCCAGACGATCTTAAGAGCAAAGGCATCATCTTGGCCGGATGTGGGTAAACCCTAAAGCTGGGAATTAGGATGACGGCCGCGAAAGAGACAGGCAATGCTATATCAGTGGCGGACTGTCATACAAGCTGAAAGATGGCTTCTGACACCTCTCTGAAATTCGACAATAAATCACAGTATCATAATAATATAAACTTGAATACATGTACGATCTCAGATAAAGGAGGCACACCATATGAAACAGTAATGTTTTCAATATCTTTCAAACTAAAAGTGTGAACATTTAACTATGACTAAATATTTTCGTAATGAACCTCTACATTAAGAACTTTTATAACAGTCATGCGATTTCAACACATGACATCTCAGATGATAGCACTGAACTATAGCTATCATCCCTGAAGGCTGTTTATGAGTGTATATTTTATTCCTAGCTGTATTACATTTTTTATTCCTTTACATTATGCAAAGGTTTGTCTCCATGAATACCACATTCGCTCGCTGTGCTTTTTAGAGTTTTCTGTGCGTTGAAGTCGTTTAGTAACTTTCGTGCTTTACTTTTCAACTGACTTTTCTATTTATTTCTACTGAAATACTTGAGTAAAATTTTCATTCAGTGTTTTAACTTCCTTTAGTGTTCCAGAGGCCGTTAGAATTTTTTGGCTTTAGCTAATAATTTTGTGAAATTTAGTTTGTATTTGTATTAGCTGTGGTGTAGTAGTATTACTACAAGTAATTGCTTTCTTAGTAGGCAGAAAATTTCTAGACCATTATTGTTAATTCTATAAGTAGTTCTACTGGTGTAACTGAACTTTGGTAACGTATACGTATAGTTATTTTCAGTAACTGTAAAATTTTACCATGAGTGAGAAGTGTGGGCAGTGTCTTAGATTTGTAGTGGGTTACAGTGTGGGATTTTTTCAAAGTATGTTCATTGTGGGAATGCAGTGTGGAAGCCAGTTGTCAGTTTAGTGAGATCCTCTCCTGGGAATTCAGATTGTGTAGTAGAAATAAGTTGATTGAGGAGTGGGAGCGTACGATCTGTGCCCTTCAGGTGCAGTTACAACGCGCAAAGGAGGAACTAGATAGGTTGAAGAGGGTGAAGGGTGGTGGGGAATAGGAACTGGCAGTTGGCAAGAAGGCAGCTAGGAAGAGGGGGTATTCAGACAGTTATACTTTGCCTATATGCAACAGATTTGACCAACTTCCAGAGTTGAGTGGAGAGGAACCTCGTGTAGCTGTAGATGTAGGTAATATGCAGCAGTCCTCAGCAATTTGGAGGCCTAGGTTAGTTGCAAAGTCTAACAGAAAGAAGGAGGTTCTGCTGCTAGGTAGTTCTCAAGGTAGAGGTGTGGTCCAGCAGTTGCAGGAAGTTTTGGGGAGTGAGTACCAGGTCACCAGCATTGTGAAGCCTAGTGCAGGGTTGGCTCAAGTGACTGACAGCATAGGGGAGTTGTGTAGGAATATCACGAAGGAGGATAAGGTAGTGATAGTGGGTGGAGCAGTGAAAAGTCTTGATAGGGACGGGGAATATGATATATGTGGTGACCTGGTAAAGATATCTTCTCAAACTGGTGGCACTAATGTGCATTTCGTGCAATTGTTTCAGCGTCATAATCTGCCTCACATTAATGTCGCTGTTAGTCTCGTTAACATGGGGCTGAGGAGGACGCTGATGGCAGAGGGCATGGGTCACATCACAGTGGTGCCAGCTGGGTCTACAGTAGATCGGGTTTCACTAGGCATGGCCTGCAAATCAATAGGTATGGGAAGAGGAGGCTGGCTAAGCTTATAGGTGACAGTGTAGTTGGTGGTGGCGCCAATTATGGAAAAATTCCTATAGTAGTTGGTGTTAGAGCAGCACATTTCTTAGATTGAAGTCAACTAATAGGTATACCTGCTTAAAGGAAGTCCCTCTAACTAAGGGCTCACCTTCCGAGAATGTAATGTTTCCAAGTAGAGAAGGAATTAGCATATTTCATTAAAATATAAGATGTAATAAAGATAGTGAACTGCTTATAGATGTTGATTCTGAAATATTAGAACACCACTTAAATAACTTGACAATTCAGAGGCTTCCTTTAACAGGCTACAGATTAGTTGGCTGTTTCTCAAGGAGTTCCTTGCGGGATGGGGGAGTAGCTATGTACATAAACAGTGGTATTCAATTTGAGTTTATATACATATCACGACACTGCACTGAACCGATATTTGAATGTTGTGCGGGTGCAGTTGACTTTAGTGATTCCAAACTTCTAATTGTTGTTGTTTATAGGTCCCCTAACCCTGACTTCAGAGCATTTCTGCTCAAACTAGAGAGGGTCCTTGATTCACTTTGTAGGAAGTACCAGAGATTAATTATTTGTAGTGACTTCGATATTAATTTTGTATATGATGGTGCAAGAAAAAGGAAATTGGTAGCTCTCTGAAATTCATATGATCTGATGTAGACTGTGTTTTTTCTATCTAGGGTGCAGGGAAACAGTAGCACAGCCATAGACAACATTTTTGTTCATTCTTCATTACTTGATGGGCATTCTGTTAGTATAAGCGTGAATGGCCTTTCAGACCATGATGCACAAATTATTACACTAAAAGGCTTTTGTACTCAATCCAATGTCATATTTAACTACAAACTATGAAGGAAAGTTAATCCAACAGCAATAGAGAATATTTTAAACTTTGTCAAGGATCAAGAGTGGTAGGGTGTTTATAGTGCCAATAATATAGATGATAAATATAATCCTTTCCTTAACACACTTCTCTTGTTCATTGAGATTAGCTTTCTGTTAGAACGTTCTAAGTGGGGTACTAGCAGTAAAAGGCAGCTAGAGTGACTGACTATTGGGATAAGGATATCATGTAGAACAAAGCAGGAATTATATCAAAACGTTAGAAGTAGTCCCATTCAGGCTACAGTAGCCCATTACAAACACTACTGAAGGTGCTTAAAATGTTATTAGGAAGGCAAATACTACGTGGTATGCAAACGGAATAACTAATTCACAGGATAAATTAAAACCATATGGTCAGTTGTGAAGGAAGTGTCTGGTCAGCAGCACAATGTAGACGATATAAAGTCAGTTCGCAGTAAAAAAATTTCTGTTACTGATAAATCCCCCCCATGAAACATGGACCTTGCCGCTGGTGGGGAGGCTTGCGTGCCTCAACGATACAGATAGCCGTACCGTAAGTGCAACCACAACGGAGGGGTATCTGTTGAGAGGCCAGACAAACGTGTGGTTCCTGAAGAGGGGAAGCAGCCTTTTCAGTAGTTGCAGGGGCAACAGTCTGGATGATTGACTGATCTGGCCTTGTAACATTAACCAAAACGGCCTTGCTGTTGTGGTACTGCGAACGGTTGAAAGCAAGGGGAAACTACAGCCGTAATTTTTCCCGAGGACATGCAGCTTTAATGTATGCTTAAATGATGATGGCGTCCCCTTGGGTAAAATATTCCGGAGGTAAAATAGTCCCCCATTCGGATCTCCGGGCGGGGACTACTCAGGAGGACGTCGTTATCAGGAGAAAGAAAACTGGCATTCTACGGATCGGAGCGTGGAATGTCAGATCCCTTAATCGGGCAGGTAGGTTACAAAATTTAAAAAGGGAAATGGATAGGTTAAAGTTAGATATAGTGGGAATTAGTTAAGTTCGATGGCAGGAGGAACAAGACTTCTGGTCAGGTGAATACAGGTTCATAAATACAAAATCAAATAGGGGTAATGCAGGAGTAGGTTTAATAATGAATAAAAAAATATGAGTGCGGGTAAGCTACTACAAACAGCATACTGAATGTATTATAGTGGCCAAGATAGACACGAAGCCCATGTCTACTACAGTAGTACAAGTATATATGCCAACTAGCTCTGCAGATGACGAAGAAATTGAAGAAATGTATGATGCGATAAAAGAAATTATTCAAGTAGGGAAGGGAGACGAAAATTGAATAGTCATGGTTGACTGGAATTCCACAGTAGGAAACGGGAGAGAAGGAAACATAGTAGGTGAATATGGATTGGGGCTAAGAATTGAAAGAGGAAGCGGTCTGTTAGAATTTTGCACAGAGCATAACTTAATCATAGCTAACACTTGGTTCAAGAATCATAAAAGAAGGTTGTATACATGGAAGAATCCTGGAGATATTAAAAGGTATCAGATAGATTATATAATGGTAAGACAGAGATTTAGGAACCAGGTTTTAAGTTGTAGGACATTTCCAGGGGCAGATGTGGACTCTGACCACAATCTATTGGTTATGAACTGTAGATTAAAACTGAAGAAATTGCAAAAAGGTGGGAATTTAAGGAGATGGGACCTGGATAAATTGACTAAACCAGAGATTGTACAGAGTTTCATTGAGAGCATAAGGGAACAATTGACAGGAATGGGGGAAAGAAATACAGTAGAAGAAGAATGGGTAGCTCTGAGGGATGAAGTAGTGAAGGCAGCAGAGGATCAAGTAGGTAAAAAGACGAGGGCTAGTAGAAATCCTTGGGTAACAGAAGAAATATTGAATTTAATTGATGAAAGGGGAAAATACAAAAATGAAGTAAATGAAGCAGGCAAAAAGGAATACAAACGTGTCAAAAATGAGATCGACTGGAAGTGCAAAATGGCTAAGCAGGCATGGCTAGAGGACAAATGTGAGGATGTGGAGGCTTATCTCACTATGGGTAAGATAGATACAGCCTAGAGGAAAAGTAAACAGACCTTTGGAGGAAAGAGAGCCACTTGCATGAATATCAAGCGCTCAGATGGAAACCCAGTTCCAAGCAAAGAGGGGAAAGCAGAAAGGTGGAAGGAGTATATAGAGAGTCTATACAAGGGCGATGTACTTGAGCACAATATTATGGAAATGGAAGAGGATGTAGATGAAGATGAAATGGGACATACGATACTGCGTGAAGAGTTTGACAGAGCACTGAAAGACCTGAGTCGAAACAAGGCCCCGGGAGTAGACAACATTCCATTAGAACTACTGACGGCCTTGGGAGAGCCAGTCCTGACAAAACTCTACCATCGGATGAGCAAGATGTTCGAGACAGGCGAAATACCCTCAGAATTCAAGAAGAATATAATAATTCCAATCCCAATGAAAGCAGGTGTTGACAGATGTGAAAATTACCGAACTATCAGTTTAATAAGTCACAGCTGCAAAATATTAACACGAATTATTTACAGACGAATGGAGAAACTGGTAGAAGCCGACCTCGGGGAAGATCAGTTTGGATTCCGTAGAAATGTTGGAACACGTGAGGCAATACTGACCTTACGACTTATCTTAGGAGAAAGATTAAGGAAAGGCAAACCTACGTTTCTAGCATTTGTAGACTTAGAGAAAGCATTTGACAATGTTGACTGGAATACTCTCTTTCAAATTCTAAAGGTGGCAGCGGTAAAATACAGGGAGCGAAAGGCTATTTACAATTTGTACAGAAACCAGATGGCAGTTATAAGAGTCGAGGGGCATGAAAGGGAAGCAGTGGTTGGGAATGGAGTGAGACAGGGTTGTAGCCTCTCCCCGATGTTATTCAATCTGTATATTGAGCAAGCAGTAAAGGAAACAAAAGAAAAATTCGGAGTAGGTATTAAAATTCATGGAGAAGAAGTAAAAACTTTGAGGTTCGCCGATGACATTGTAATTCTGTCAGAGACAGCAAAGGACTTGGAAGAGCAGTTGAGGGAGACCAAGAGATGAATACACTATACAGATTCAGAAGGATGTAGGTTGCAGTAGGTACTGGGAGATGAAGGAGCTAACACAGGATAGATTACCATGGAGAGCTGCATCAAACCAGTCTCAGGACTGAAGACCACAACAACAACAACAACTGATAAATCATATATATGTACAGTATTTAACAATCATTTTCGGAGTATGGTAGGTGAATGAAATAAAAATTTAGTTTTTACAGGAAATCATACAACTCTCTTGGGAAACGCCTTCCCGAGATTCATGTCTGAAATACTCCTCTGTGATACACCTTTGAAAACGAGGCCGAAAGATGAGTCTGTCAAGCAGGTCTATACAGTTCTTTAAATGATATTCAAAGAGATTTTGTTGTCATTTATGAGTGCACTTGTTCAAGAATGTTGGCTTATTTATTTATGCATAAATTTTACTTCCAATTACTGGCAATGGTTTGGTTGTGACCGAAAGTTTATAAGAAATATTTATGGCAATATTTTTGAAACATTTAGGTTTAGTCCAAGAAGTGGTCATTGTGGATCAATTGGGTCTGTAGAACTTAAGCAATGACGTATTTTTGGTGAGGATAGCCTTCAGCCAATGGAAAAGCAGACAGATATCAGACACCACCTTTGGAAACAGGACGAAGTAAAGGTCTGTCAGGCAGGCCTAAATAATTATTTCAACAAAATTAGCTATAATCCACTGTCAGTTACCATGAGTGGACTTGTGCAAGAATGCTGGCTTCTTTAATAATGAACATACCTTTACTTACAAATATTGAGAATGGTCTGAATGTGACGATATGTTTATAATATTTCTTTACTGAAACCTTTTTGTTCTATGTTACTTTACTCTGGGAAGTGGTCAAGTTCAGTCAAATCATGTCTGTAGAACTTAAGGACGATTTATTTTTGTTGAGGATGACCTTCAGCCAACAGAAAAACAGACAGTACCAGAACACTACAGGAGTGTAGAGCAGTCGGAAACTTTTCAACTGAAGAGCTCAAGGGAGTGATTCTTGACAATTTCATGTTCGTTATGGGAGAAGGCTGACCTGTCTGTGGAATTGTGTGGTATTTGATCGAGTCGGTGATAAATTCTGTGTCGTAAACTGTCACTGTGAGACTGTTACCTTTTAGGACACTTTACCTTCAGCTTTAGAGAGGGGAGGACACCACTTTACATTCATTTGAACTTCACTTTGCTGTCTAAAATTATTCAACATAATTCTGTGTCGTCTACATCAATTTGAACAGAGACTTTTTCATTAAATTACACACACACACACACACACACACACATATATATATATATATATATATATATATATATATCTTTTATTTTATATTTCCGTGAATTTTATTATTTCGAAATTCTAGCCAATGCATCGACTATCTGACTGCAGTATTAGAGCTGCAGATTATTATTTGCAGCGAGCTGGCTGTTGGGAATGAAAGCAGACGAGGGTGGCTCGACCATACAACCGCATCACGCTAATTTGTTTCAAACTGAGATTTGCATAGCCCAACAACCTTAGGTGTGAGCAACATCAGGTAAAGTCGCAGTTGGTTTGCTCATATATGCTACTTGTTAGAGAGCTGCTACGCAACAGCAGAAAACCATCAGATAGCGTTTTAAAAGAGACTGAAGGCAGAGCATATCCCCAATCAATAACAAGTAAAGTAGCAGAGGAGGCAGAGGCAGTGAGGAATAAGGAGAAAACACCATTAAACTGAATTCGACCGACTCGAGCCAGGGAGAAGTGGCTGCACGGAGAAGTAGGGACTATGCCTGGGACACATATTTTTATGAGATTCAATGAGGGTAGAAATATGAGAGAGGAACTGTGCTTTGACACCAGAAAATATCACGTAGAAAATCTGGCTATACCAGTAAGAGAAAGATGTGCAGTAGTTGAAGATATCAAGAGTAATTGTTTTGGGCACTGGAACGTCAGGAAACGTCTTATCAGAAACGATACAAGAGGATAAGCAGACAAAAGATTTGCTTGTATTGCTAGTTTGGAATTTCAGAATTATAGGGCCTGTTGGCACACGGAATTGGGGTATCGAACTACAAAAAGAATATAATACAATGCTAGAAAATGCAGCAATGTAATGCATGTTCTTAGCAGTAGATAATTTTTGGGAGCACAAGGGGTCCGTGAGAAGGACGGTAAATAATACTTGTACATGGGAAAAGTAACACAGCTATTCAATGGAGCTATAGCTTCCATAGATCTAGTAAGAAGAGCTGGTAAACATGAGAAATATTGCCACCAGGAACAAAAAAGGGATACATCTGTCATTTGGGAGTTTCTCCCCGTGAACAATTTTGTCATAGCCTCTATTCAATCCCTTGCCATAACAACCAGCAGTCAGTGAAGAAATTCAAAGAATGTTAAAATATGAAGCTAAAACTTCTTCAAGTCAGTAATGCCCTAACAACGCCAGAGTAGAAGAAGGTTACCCTGCTTGTTTCGTGCGGCGATGTAACTTGCAGCTGGCGAGATGAGTGCGGTGGAGGTGAGACCTGAGGCAGCACATGTGAATCGATCACGGCCACAAAAGAAATTCATAAATCTCTCAGTCTAACGGTTAGGCAGAGGGATCACAATTTACTCACTACCAGTGCCCTGAAATCACACTAGATTTCAGTGTGACACACCCATTCTCTGGTCGTACCAAGGACCAATTTGGCTCATTTATACGACAGAGCGCACAAGGATGCCATACGTCAAGACTGGTAAGCCAAAAACGAATAAGTGTGCCCTCGGTAAATGAGTAGTGCCAGATGTTTGAAGTCACACCGACGGTACACTAAGAACTTCACCACAGGCTCCCCAGTCTAAACGACTCCCAAGTGAAGTCACTCTCAAGACAGGTCCCAAGCACCAACCACACATGGCAGAGCATCGATCTGGAGTGCTTACCAGATCAAAGACCCACACTCAAGTTCTTCGCACCTCTCCAGGAAAAAAAAAAAAAAATCCCGTTTCCCGCAAAGTCTATGCACGACACTGCCTTCACGCTGTCTTGAGCCAATCACAGGGCTCTAGAGGCGATAAGTCTCCCCTCCCGCACGACAGCACAATTTCATGTCGAACCAGGGCAAGAGTTACAAAACCTCGTTCCCTGGAAAAAAAGGAAACCGTCAGTTAGTAGCTTTTGTAAGTTTTCGTGGACAGGGAAATAGATTTTCTCTGAATTCGAGTCGCATACCATGACAAAAAGCGAACAGATACAATCATAAAATTCTATATCTAAATCTTCCGTGCCTTGGAGCTTATTAGTCCTAGCTATGAGCTGTAATAAAGATTCTATCTCTAAACGTTTGTCAGACTCCGGATTTTTCTTATACAACTGAGGCGGCTGGTGAAGTGGTTCACTGGCCTACTTGCACTACAGGCGAACACGAGAACAGCTGAATTTTTACTACGTGTAGCTCTGCACACAATGCCCAGTTTATGACTCCACTGTGTACCAGGCCCCATCAACTTCTACTCAGGCCGTTAATTTTCTAAAGTCTGGCTCAAGGTGTGTCAGGTAGCAATAAAATCTTTAATAATTTTCTGTATGCAGAAATAGGTGAGAGAGTAACTTGTCCTCTCTCACGTTGTCTAAAGAACACTCCATGAGTAATAATAGCTTCACAGATGTGAGGAATGTAGAACATTCGTGCTGCTCATTAGAAGATTAGCAGAGAAACTTCTGTGTGTTAGAGAAGTGTTTAACACAAAAAATTCCGCTGTCAATGTGGGCTGCTGTGGTATATCACAAACGAGAGTGTGAAAGGGAGTTTGCGGTCATTGGGAAAGGAAAGGACAGGTTACTAACTGAAAGTGTTGCTTTGTGACAACATTATTTAAATAATATGGTTACGTTCTAGTGCGAGTGTGAACGGTAATAATCGGTATCACGTACGTGAGTATTTCCTGCCTCTACGAGTCGCAGAATGAACAAAACTAATAAACTGCTTCTGCTTGAGACGTCAGAGCAGTGAACATGTTATAATACGCGGAAAAGGAATATTGTATTATTAAAGGGAGATACGTTGTAATTTTCAGTTACTAAGATTTTGATGTTGAAATATACACAGAAATAAGAGTTACTTACAATTGTGAAAGGAATATTTCAATTGTAAACAACTAATAGATGTGCACGGCCCATGTCGGCTGAGAAGTTTTTAAGAGAGAGTGCAGAAACTAGCTGGATATAGTGGCTGCTACAGTGGTGCTACGGGGAAGATAGGTTTCGATTCCGTAGAAATGTTGGAACACGTGAGGCAATACTGACCTTACGACTTATCTTAGAAGAAAGACTAAGGAAAGGCTAACCTACGTTTCCAGCATTTGTAGACTTAGAGAAAGCTTTTGAAAATGTTGACTGGCATACCCTCTTTCAAATTCTAAAGGGGGCGGCGGTAAAATACAGGGAGCGAAAGGCTATTTACAATTTGTACAGAAACCAGATGGCAGTTATAAGAGTCGAGGGGCATGAAAGGGAAGCAGTGGTTGGGAAGAGAGTGAGACAGGGTTGTAGCCTCTCCCCGATGTTATTAGATCTGTATATGGAGCAAGCAGTAAAGGAAACAAAAGAAAAATTGGGAGTAGGAATTTAAATCCGTGGAGAAGAAATAAAAACTTTGAGGTTCGCCGATGACATTGTAATTCTGTCACAGACAGCAAAGGACTTGGAAGAGCGGTTGAACGGAATGGACAGTGTCTTGAAAGGAGGATATAAGATGAACATCACCAAAAGCAAAACGACGATAATGGAATGTATTCAAATTAAATCGGGTGATGCTGAGGGAATTAGATTAGGAAATGAGACACTTAAAGTAGTAAAGAAGTTTTGCTATTTGGGGAGCAAAATAACTGATGATGGTCGAAGTAGAGAGGATATAAAATGTAGACTGGCAATGGTATGGAAAGCGTTTCTGAAGAAGAGAAATTAGTTAACATCGAGTATAGATTTAAGTGTCAGGAAGTCGTTTCTGAAAGTATTTGTATGGAGTGTAGCCATGTATGGAAGTGAAACATGGAAGATAAATAGTTTGGACAAGAAAAGAATAGAAGTTTTCGAAATGTGGTGCTACAGAAGAATGTTGAAGATTAGGTGGGTAGATAACATAACTAATGAGGAGGAATTGAATAGAATTGGGGAGAAGAGGAGTTTGTGGAACAACTTGACAAGAAGAAGGGACCGGTTGGTAGGACATGTTCTGAGGCATCAAGGGATCACAAATTTAGCTTCTCCTTCATGTTAGCTTGTTTGACTTTCTCCTCTCCTTTTTGAGCCCGCTGTCTTGGTTTCTGTGCACAGAAAACTTTCCTCCTATGTAACTTCATGTTACTTGTAGCATATGAAGTCTCTATATGGATAATCACGATTTGCGATCAATGCTGTGTTGATGATGTCTTATCGTGTTTCAGCCGAGTCAATGCTTCGTTCTGTGGCAAGTTTTGACAAGTTTCTAATCGTAGTCTTCAGGCCTGAAGATTACGAGTAGGAAACATGTCACAAGTTTGCCGCAGAACCACATCTTGACTCAGCTGGTAACCCAAGAAGACTACATCATCAAAATTTACCAAGAAGGCTTGCATTTCCATATATTGCTGTGTTGTTATATATTAATTTGTGTTTCTATGTTTTTGGGGTAGCATCAATAACATCGTTCTCATGAAAAATATTTTCACACGTCTGTAATGATCAAGGGACATGTAGTCTACCTACAATGTTACAATGTATATACTTTAACCATTGGACGGCTCCAGATCAGTGAATTCCCTCTGGTGAATCACCTTTTTGATTTCATTCGGCAGAAAAAGAAAACAAATGACTGTGACGTAATTGACTTACGATATTAATTTTTCCGTTGGTGCCACTGACTGCAAGGTACTAGTACCTAAACGTACCTGTAGTTACAGAAAAGCGAGTAAGCCTCGGTGATATATACTTTGGCTATTCCAAACCTGAAGGCCAGCAATGGTGTTTTCATTTCCTAACCCGCTGAAGGAACTCATCGGCTATTATTCATCACGCATTGCAGGATATGTTTGGCAACTTGTGGATAGTAAGTTATTTCTTGGTTAGCACAGAATTAGCCTTATAAATTCACTTGATTTTTCGTAGCATTACCCCTAAATAATCAGTGTCATTTCCACTTAAGGTGTAACATAGGTAAGTAATTTATTATTTTCAGTCCAGTAAAGTCGTTCCATGTGGAAATTGCAACTAAATCTTCTTTCACGTCGCCGTTTATCTCTCCTAGCAAGCACTTGGAGAGTAATGGAGAGACAATTACTGCAGTTCCTCCCTATGTCTGGGGTAATGCGGTCGCCTGTGAAGACTGCTTTTCTGTGCCAAAGCTACAAACCGACATATCGAAAATAAATAAGTTGATCTTCCGCTAAACTTCATCCCGCTACTTGCAATACCCTGTAGTGTAAACTGATGCTAGTGCAAATTGATAATGCCCCTTTCCACTTCTGCCTACATCACTTTTGGTGACTGTGAATACACAGTTTTAATTATGAAATACCAAATCTCCACTCTACTTTTGTATTACACAAGACGTCAATTAATCGCAGACCGTTTACAAGTCCAAGGTGAGTAATGTGTTACTAATTTATGCTGATATAGGCACACTCATTTTGCAAAAAAATTTTTACGTTTTATTGAAATAGATTTTCGTCGTGAGGAAGTCGTGGTCAGTTCTATCTCATGCGCATAAGTATATACTATATTATCGTTTTCTATGAGTGTGTTGAACACAACAGCAACCATCAAAGAGAAATTATGAACCACACATAATTTTCGAAGAGGAATGGTAAATACTCGAGGATGTGACAGGAATGACCATTCCAAGCAAATAATTAGTAATCATGGGCTCTATAACGAATACCTTAAGGTGTATGAACACCTCTTCATATTCGATACTGTGAAATAAATCTCTTCACCCACGAAGTCTTTGCTTTCGATATTTCGTGAGGTGGTAGTATGGACCAGAACAAGAACGAAATATCGTGTAAGCATAACTCAAGAGCTATTAGCCCTTGTTCATCTCCGCTGCTGTGGAACACATTTCTCCTTCTGAACGAGCGCTCGTGGCTCTTAAAGTACCTACTTTAGAGCCCACGGTTACCAGGATATTTTCTTTTAATTATCGTTCCATTCATATCCTTCCTCTCATATCCCTGAATACTGACAATTCCTCATGTAATACCCTATATATTCTTCACGCTATCTAAATCAGTCAATGATTAGGTAGTTCATCAATCCGACGCCTACAGAAACCTTATGCATCTGCGTTAAAGAGGTTGTGAAACCGGTTTGGGCTTCATTTTCGTTTCAAAAGTAGTTTTCTTGAAGATTGTTCGATAAGGAGTGAGAAAGGTAAACATTTGAGGGCGTAAGATCGGAAGAATGAATGCGTGATGTACTGCTTCCCAGATAAACTGCTGGATAATTTTGTTTGTGACATCAGTAGAATGTGTTCGCTCTGTCGCATAAACGCCACAAAACCATAAAGAGCCATCTGTAAGGAATTTAGGTTATATATTGACTCAATAAATAATAATTGCAGTTAGTTAGACCGGTCGATGATCCTTTTCTCTTTACTCTTTTAGCTACGCTCTCCTTAATTGGTTATAAAGCGGATAACAAGAGGAATGCCAGAGCTTTAGTGTTACTGAAGCGGGCGTTTTGATGTACTATTAGCATATATGAATAATTGAACGTGAAGCAAGAGCAACGCCTCTAATACATATTAATGTAGGGATCAGGAACTGTTACCAACGGACTTCGCCGTAATTTAGATTACAGAAAGATATGGATTGTTTCAGTAAGATAATTGAAAGAAAACCATCTACTGAAAAGTAATGCGTTTGAGTTGAGCGTAGACATCGGTTGAGAACTTGTGCAGTGTGTTCAAAAAAGCTCTCGAAATATAAACATAATTAAATTTGTTTCACTATTAGCTTAATATGTTAATTATTCTGACCAATGGTATACATCTTCACGATATTGTGAATGTTTTTTTAATAAAGTCTTCACTATTACCATCTGTTTAACTACATGAGCCGCAATAGCGACGCTTGCTCATCCTTCATGGAAATTTTGGCTATTCTTCGTACGTGTCTGGAGTAAGAAAGCCTTGGAACATTTTACTGCGCCTCACAATACACTTAAGTATAAGAGAATTGTATCAATTGCCTGCTTTCGTATCAAAATATTAGCCACATATAAAATCACTTAAGTGAAAATTGACTGTCGAACAGTATCTATCACTAAAAGACTTCTCTGAGAATAACTTACTGCTGAAATTAAATGAAAAATATGGAAAACATGAGAGCGTAAACTTTCGCGGTGGAAGTCTCTGTCTACAAAATTCCTCTTCCTAGTTGGCTCCTCAAATGTGATGAAAATAACGAACATTCAGCTAATATTTCGGGGAGCGTTCATGAAGATGCCTTCCTGTATAGGATGCCTTCGGCTGGTTTTGTTGATAATTTTATACGAAAACCAAGCAATACTTTAAATCTAACCTAGGACTAAGGACATTTTGATCAATAAGAAAGTCACTACAACCAGAAACTTGTGCTTTAAAACTGCGTCCATCCACTCAAAAAGTTGTGCCCACAGTAAAATATCTGTCCTGGACATATGATGTAGTGCAAGAACTATCCAAAGTGATCAACTACGCAAAGACTCCAAAGCGGGTCCACACAAAACAAATAATAGTCTGTGACAGCTGTAGTGTTGCAAAATGTAGACCCACATGTCTCTTGCTTCAGCAGCAGAGGGAATGAAAAAAATAATATTTATTTTATATTTTTATTAATTTATTTAAAGGGGTTAATGAAGGTATGCTTAAAGAACATATGGAATTTGTGCCAGACGAATACAGAATAATATCAACAAGAGAAAAAAATGGGAATAGCAAGAGTAGGATTCGTTACGATTAGGGCATAGCGTGAGTTACTGTTAACAGTTCAGTGATAAGGTTGTTATCATAAACGACAACGCCAACAACATTAGTGCATGCCGACTGCACAAGCAGAAAATAAAGAAATAGGGGAAAGTCTGTAGGAATATTGCACTGGTAGTTAAGTATGTAAAATGAAAGAATATAATGCGGTAGTAGAGAGTGGAATGGAAGACAAAATTACAGGCGGAAAGGGCCTTGGTAGCCGGAATGATAGAGGGGAAGGAGTGAGTCTTGGAAGATATTTCATCTTGCAATAGTGAATATACTGCTCCAAAATCGCAAGAAGAGTCTGTATATTTGCAAAAGAGCTTTTGATAGAGGATCATTCCAACTGGGTTACGTAATTGTGACATAGAATGATTTCAGGTGGATTACCTAATTGTGACCGAGATCCCAAACTAGGATTAAGGTGTACCCAGTTGAAACAGATTCATATCACAATCTACTAATGATGAGTAGACTGAAGCTTAAGAAAATCTTGTGGAAGTATCAGTGTTAAAATAAGTGGGATACTGCAGTATGTAGTACGACTAGATGCATCTGAACTTTCGTAAGACTGTTTTTACTGCAATCAATACCATTGTAGGGACTTCAGTTGAAGAGGAAATGACATTTGTCAAAAACCGTGCTCACAGAAGTTGTACATACAGACTTAGATATAGAGAAGGTAATTCCAAGGAAATCTTGAGTAGCGGATGAAAGAAGGAAGTACAAAAGTATTCAGGAACTAACACAATCCAGCTCTTATGAATTAAATAAAAACGAAATCCAAGTAACCATAGGCGAAGTGGTGGCAGCAGAATGCCGAAATGGTGGCTCGGTGCACCGAGCTGCCCTGCTGTCATACTGACGCAGGCAAGTTTTGATAGATGGGGCACTTCATCTTTACCTTTCGCTAGCCATAACGTTGACATCATTCTCTGATGAGTAACTGTTGCCTAGGATAAGCCTATGATCTTTTAACATTTTTCACCTGAGGATCCCGCTTAAAGCCGCGAAACCAGTCGTGTTTGAATAAACAACAATTTTAGCAGCTGTGAGCAGAATTCTTCCTGACATCTTGCCTTTCAACAGTTGCGGTTACCCAGGATATAATATTGTTAGTCGTATTATTATTCATTTGTATCTACATCACTACCCTGTATTTCACATCCAAGTGCTTGGCGGAGTGTACACAGAGAAAAATTCAGACTATTAGTTGACTGTTACACTATCTAATACTACGTGGGAAAAATTAACACCTGAATCTTTCATGTGAGCTCTGATTTCTCTGTTTCTTACAATGGTCATTTCTCCCTATGAGAGGTGGGAGCAAACAAATTATTTTCGCATTTGGAGGAGAAAGACGGTGAGTGATATTATGTGACAGAATCTCGCCACAGTGAAAAAGTCTTTGCCACCCTAGCTCGCGTATCATATCGGTGAACTGCTTCCCCTATTTCCTGATAATACTCGTACAAACACTGATACAGTTTTGACCCACAACTTCCTTACTTTATTGTTAAGCTCAAACATCTCTCCCACGACATCAGATTTCAGTCTTTGCTTGCTAACTTTTATCAGTTTCTTCTCCCCCTCCTATTTGCCTCCACTTTTCTGCCGACACCGCTCTCCCTCCCCCTCCCCCTCCCCCTCCCCATCACACAACATACACAGTATTACTGAGGAAAAATGTACGCTTTCAGTAATATGTCCAACTGTTTACTATATTTTATGTGGTTGACGTAAAACATAGATTTTAAGATGATAGGGTCCCTTGAACCGTGATTTCTTTTTTCATTCCCTTGACTTACTGCTTTAATCCGTACGTGCACAAAGTAATTATGGACTTCAAATCGTCTCCTCACCTATAGGCGTAAAGCAGTACCGGGTTAAGATCATTATAATTGGGTAACAGATCCACAAAAGGATAATATTCATAGTACGGCAAGTTTTTTTATTGTGCTCGTGGTCGCCTAATATCAAATCCTATCGATGCAGCCTTTCGCAGCTGCACATTACCTGCTTAGCGTGGCCACGCGGCCGTGCCTGGTCCCTGAGGAAGGATACGGCGTGAATAAGGTGCTGTGCAGCGCCGCTGAGAGCTTCAGCGTACACATGTCGCTGCTTGGACGAATACAAAACTGGAGACACGACCAAAGATCGTCAACAGACGGATGCGAAGTAATAGATAACCACAGTATATCACTGCTCCCCATTAACGCTTGGTTTCTTTGCAATGAAAATAATTTCTTATTTTTAATCTGTTATGGTGAGGTCTAGGTTTTATAGTGGTGTAAACTATATATACGTCTTACAAAGCGTGTCTTCCTGAATAAAGACCTAACACTGTACACCAAACTGTTGGTGTACAAAGCTGTAGTCATTTCCACCATGCTATATGGTTGCGAAACCTGGACGTTATATCGCTGTGATCTGAAGAAACTAGGGATGACTTCATATCCAACACGGCTGTTCTTGAGAAAGCAAAAATGTATAGCATGGAAACTCTTATCATTGGGCATAAACTCGGATGGGTCGGACATGTCCAGCGGATGAAAAATGACAGACTTCCACGCCAAATGCTGTACAGCGAAGTGAGCACAGGTAAAAGGCCACGAGGTGCCCCTCTCAAACGTTATAAGGAACAGTACAAGAAAAATCTGAAAAACTTGAACATCGATCCGAGTAACTGGTCAACAATAGCAGAAGACCGAAGTCGCTGGCGCTAAGTTTCCTCAAATGCTCTTCAAAACATTGAGCTGGAGCGTCGAAGAATGGAGAATGACAAACGCCGGAGACGTAAACTCCTCCTGGCTCAGCCACGTCCTCCACCTTCCATCAGCTGTAATGTCTATGGCCGCCTGTTCCACGCTAGGATTGGATTGCTAAGCCATCAACGAAGCTTCCACGCCTGAACCGTGACAAAGGAAATCTCAGGAGAGAAATGAAAACTCGGATACGAGTATCAGCCGACGAAACTATATATTGCAGTAAATTGTAAACTATAAACTGGCTAAACACAAGTGCGATTATGCTTTTAATGTTTCATTACAGAGGGGATTATTTCGTTACGTAGTTTCTTAATTGTGACTTTTTTAAAAGTTAAAAGAAATGAATAAATGAAATAAACTCATACATCGGGAGCACTTTTATCAACGCAGGATACAATTTACATCTGTTTAAAGTTCAACATTTTCCTTTTCAATTAATATTTGATACACCTAGTTAGGTGTCAGGGGTGAGAGTTTTCTTATTCATTTTCAGGTTGACTGTATACCGTACGTTTGCTGTCATACAGGATGATATTTTCGTAAATTGCTCTTGCACTACTGTTTTAACTCTTTGGTATGAACCACTCTGTTTTGTCACCTCTGTACGGTGTTGCGCGTGTTTAGTGATGCCGTAGGTGGTGGGGAACAAGTGGAAACGTTATGGACCGTTGAAAAATATAGCTTTATCGTATCTTCGATTTACATGAGGCAGGCACGCCTCTCCTCGCAAGTTTTGGACGAGGCAACTGGCGTCGGCTGCTAGGAGGATGGCCGGCGGTGCTGCGGCAGGACTCCGGCCAGCAAGTGAACGCAAGGCCACGGCCATTTGCGTCAGCGGCGCTTCACGCAGGCCGCGGCCACGCTGCTCCTCCCTCCATAGGGGCGGAGGCGGCTGTGTGCGGATCTAAGGCCGCGCCAATCGTTCAGCCAGCGGATGGCGGCTGACGTTGTGACGTGAAGACCCTCCCTAGGCCTCAGCGTCAGCGGTAGCAGGAACGGACAGCAGGTCTGTGAAGGACCCAGTGTGGCTGCGGACGCCGCCTGGACTCGAACCAGAGGCAGCTACTGGCGCTGCTCAGTCGCCACGCCATTCGGCGGTGCTCCGGCGTCGTGGTGCGGCCACTCAGCGATAACCAAGTCCTCGAATCAAAGGTCCTGTCCTCAAATTCAGCCTCATTTATACTCCGTTTCTAAAACGCCGTGTCTAGTCACGTCGCCCATAACAAAGAGACTAGCTCGGGTGTGGAGGCAATGACCCTCACACTACATCGTTTTTTGTCGCATGGGGCAGTTTACCGTTGCGATCAGCTATCCTCGTTTCGCAACTCTCTTGTCCTATATGTCAACACATCGGGCCTGACGGCCAGTGCTGTTATTATAATACTCCACGGAGGCCTCCATGCCACTTTCAGTCTTTTACAGTACAGTTTTAATACTTCCACCTAAAATACTGGGTTGTGCCACTACACTGCATCTGTTCATGGAGAAGTCCCGGTCCCTCGAGTCATACCCCACCCATTATACTTTGATTACAACTGTAACCTTTGTCTGTACAGTTACCGCAACTTGTCTGTTTCTAAGTATTACATAAGTATTATATCAAATAAGCCACCTGTTTGTCATTTCTTGATCTGGAAATCTAGTCTACCAAAACTTGTATTACCCCTCGATCGTTATTTCCTCATGCTTCATCGCCTCAGATATAAAAAAAACTAGGCACAGCAAAATCGGAATCACCTCGGTGCTAGGAATTCCGACCGTTAAAGTCACTGCTACTTGAGGTGTCCTATTTCGGTACAGCTGTGGCTGTGTCACATTAAACAGAAAAATTCCTGACATAGTCTCTGGTAAATAAAACGTAGGTTCTACTATATCACAACTAGTCCTGTTACTCCGCTCTTGGCCGGCCGGAGTGGCCGAGCGGTTCTACGCGCTACAATCTGGAACCGCGCGATCGCTACGGTCGCTGGTTCGAATCCTGCCTCGTGCATGGATGTTTGCCATGTCCTTACGTTAGTTAGGTTTAAGTAGTTCTAAGTTCTAGGGTACTGATGACCTCAGAGGTTACGTCCCATAGTGCTCAGAGCCATTTGAACCATTTGAACTCCGCTCTTGACGAATAGGGCAGTACTGCCGGAACTAGCATTCTTCCGCTCCTTCGACTGGCAACCTGAGGACAGGGAACATTATCACCTCCCGTACCCCAAGAAGCCTGCTGCCTCTCAACAGCGATCATCTTAGTGTTCTACTGCTAAGACTACCACAAATAAATGTATAGGTCTACTCTCGTTACTCTCAATATTGTGTCTTATGCTACACATACAAATAACCTGTCCTTTATGTATAACGAGTCTGACGTATTCCGATTTCCTTCTCCCGTTACTCATCGTTTCGCTTTCGCCTTTCCCCCTTAATATCCTCCCTTGCCTTTATTAGCACTTCACATGGAATCGCCTCTGGCGCAGCCTTGAATGGTCTCAGACGTCCCACATGCACAGTCGACGTCTTTGTTCGGAAACTGCAGCTTCATATTCACCAGTGGTGAAGGCTCAGCTACTTGGTACGGACATTGGTACCGTGTTAGAATCATCTTTGCCTTTCCCTTCAGCGTACATGGAATCGACAACGTCACCGATTGGCTCACCTTAAACTTCGGCAATGCCCCTCAAGCCTCACTGCCTCTCCCCGTTTCTTCAGAGCTCTTGTATTTCTTCTTCTCTTTTATTGTATCTGCTCTTCACTTTTCTTGGAAAATTGCAGACTGCTTCTCCCTTTCTGCCACTCTCGTGGTCACACATGTCGAAAGGTGACGGCATCATTTTGCCATACTCTAACTGACTGGTGAAAACCCATTTTAGAGTTATATGCATTTACGACAAATGCCAGGTATATAGTGTGACTCACCTAACGTTACCGCTGGATATATTTCGTAAACCACATCAAATACTGACGAACCGATTCCACAGACCGAACGTGAGGAGAGGGGCTAGTGTAATTGTTTAAAACAAACCATACAAAAATGCACGGAAGTACGTTTTTTAACTCAAACCTACGTTTTTTTGAAATGGAACCACGTTAGTTTTGTTAGCACATCTGAACATATAAGCAAATACGTAATCAGTGCCGTTTGTTGCATTGTGAAATGTTAATTCCATCCGGAGATATTGTAATCTAAAGTTGACGCTTGAATACCACTCCTCCGCTGTTGGATCGTGTGTATCGGAGAGCACCGAATTACGTAGGGATCCAAAGGGAATGGTGATGGACCTTAGGTACAGAAGAGACTGGAACAGCACATTACGTCCGCATGCTAACTCCTTTTTATTCGCCTTTTTCACTGACGCACACGTACATTACCATGAGGGGTGAGGTACACGTACACACGTGGTTTCCGTTTTCAATTACGGAGTGGAATAGAGTGTGTCCCGACATGTCAGGCCAATAGATGTTCAATGTGGTGGCCATCATTTGCTGCACACAATTGGAATCTCTGGCGTAATGAATGTCGTACACGCCGCAGTACATCTGGAGTAATGTCGCCGCAGGCTGCCACAATACGTTGTTTCATATCCTCTGGGGTTGTAGGCTCATCACGGTACACATTCTCCTTTAACGTACCCCACAGAAAGAAGTCCAGAGGTGTAAGATCAAGAGAACGGGCTGGCTAATTTATGCGTCCTCCACGTCCTATGAAACGCCCGTCGAACATCCTGTCAAGGGTCAGCCTAGTGTTAATTGCGGAATGTGCATGTGCACCATCATGCTGATACCACATACGTCGACGTGTTTCCAGTGGAACACTTTCGAGCAACGTTGGCAGATCATTCTGTAGGAACGCGATGTATGTTGCAGCTGTTTGGGCCCCTGCAATGAAGTGAGGACGAGTGAGGTGGTCGCCAATGATTCCGCACCATACATTTACAGTCCACTGTCGCTGTCGCTCTACCTGTCTGAGCCAGCGGGGATTGTCCACGGACCAGTAATGCATGTTCCGTAGATTCACTGCCCCGTGGTTTGTGAAACCCACTTCATCGGTTAACAGGTAGAACTGCAACGAATTCTCTGTTAATGCCCATTGACAGAATTGCACTCATGATTAAAGTCATCACCATGTAATTCCTGATGTAGCGACACATGAAACAGGTGAAAGCGGTGGCGATGCAGTATGCGAATGACACTACTTTGACTCAGTCCACCGGCTCTCGCAATGTCCCGTGTACTCATGTGTGGGTTCATGGCAACAGCAGCTAACACACCAACTGCATCCGCTTCTCCTGTGACGGGCCTGTTACGGATCCGTTTGCGTGCTACGACCATACCTGTTGCATACAGTTGGCGGTAGATGTTTTGCAATGTGCGGCACGTTGGGTGCTCTCTGTCCGGGTACCGTTCTGCATACACCCTGCAGGCTTCAGCTGCATTTCGTCGACACTCGCCATAGGTGACTATGATCTCCGCCTTTTCAGAGTTCGAATACACCATGGTCACAGTTCGTACAACACTACACTATCACAGACGTCTGGTAACACGGTGTACTACAGTTGGTCTGCGTGCGGAGACGAATGCAGAATAACAATAGCAGCAAGCGCTACCTGCTGACACTGCGACAGCTAGTCCAAACCACAACAGTGCACTACAGCCACACTCGTAAACACGGTCGTCATCGTAAACATGTCCCTGCAGATGCTGTTCGCCGACCGTGGCCCGTGTTTGTTACAACACGCAACTGAACGTCGAAGGTTTCAAGCGTCAACTTTAGGTTACAATATCTCCGGATGTAATTAACATTTTACAATGCAACAAACGGCACTGATTACGTATTTGTTTATATGTTCAGATGTGCTAACAAAACTAACGTGGTTCCATTTAAATAAACGTAGGTTAGTGTTAAAAAACATAATTCTGTGCATTTTTTTATGGTTTGTATAAACCAGTTACACTAGCCCCTCTCCTCACGTTCGGTCTGTGGAATTGATTCGTCAGTATTTGATGTGGTTTACGAAATAAATCCAGCGCTAATGTTAGGTGACTCACCCTGTATATCCCAGTGTGAATTATTTGAATCTCCAATAAACGAACCATTTTCCCAATTGTTCTGTGAACTCTGTCTGTCCTTCCATCAGCTTCCAGATGTAGTAGGCTAGTCCTCAACTTCTCCTCTCTCAGCAACTGACACAATTCCTTCATCAGGTCTGACATGAAGGTCGTCCTCTGGTTCGTTACTATCATCTGCAGCAGTCCGAACTTCAGCATCCACATATTAACTAACGCCTGTGACACTGTGATTGCCTTTTGGTCCGGCATGGACGCCATTTCGACGTAATCAGCTCAGCAAAAAACGACTACTTTCTGGTGTTTGGCTGAATGTTCGTAAATCGTCCTCCCTAATGAAACTGAAAGGTTATGTTACTTCTGACTATAATTGACCCTCTGTGCACAGTCCACACAATTCTTGACGTATCGATCCGCATCTTATTTCCTTTTCTTCCACCAATACTTCTCTGACATCATTCAGTTCGTCGCCCTGCATACACCACGACCTGACAAACAGTGATCATGCGTCTCACGTAATGCTTCCAGTTTTTAGTTGGCAGGCACCATCACTCACGGACCTAATTTTGTCCCTCTGCACAATAATCCTTCATGCACACTAAATTGCTGCTGTTGCTTATACTATCTACATTCGTCGTTGGTGTTCTGTGCAGCTCTCCAATCCATAAGATAGTGACACAGCGCTTGAATTACAGTTACCTTTCTGCTTAGCCCGTCTACATTTCAATGCTTCCTTCCAGAGTTGTGGACTACTTCATATCGGAATTCACTGAGTTTTCAGTGCCTATCCCGTTAATCTACTACATGTGTCCTTCAGGCGTAGTAACCACTTTAAAGAGGTATGATTCATTATCACCTTAAACTTCCTCGTGTACAAGTAACATCGGAAGTCAGATTTTCCGTACACTAGAGTAAACATCTCTCTCTCCGTTGTAGGGTAATTTCTTTCTGTGGCTTCTAATTGTCTTCATGGACATCTAACTGGATGTTCTTGACCATCGACGACTTGGCTCAAAATATAACAAAGGCCCTAGTTTGACACATTACATAACAATACAAATTCTTTCTGAAAGTCTGGGAACGCCAAAGATGGATGTCAATGCCTCCTTTAACTCTTCAAATACTCCCTGATATTCCTCCGACCACACAAACTTATCCCTGGTCTTCAACAATTGCATAAGCGGTCTAGCAATATGCGCAGATCCCTTCATGAACCTCCTATAATAAGTAGCGAAACTGAGGAAAGATGGTAACTCCCTAGAAGTTTGTATTACTGAAAAGTCTTATACTGCTTGCACCAACCACGGATCAGTTGTTAAATCATGTTTACTTACGACATTGCCCAAATTATTAACTTCCTCCAGCGCAGAGTGACATATTTCAGCACTGAATGGAGACGTGCTGCTGAATACTTCTTTAAGACGTATTTTTCGGTCATAATGTGAACTGAAGATTGTACTGTGTACCGAAACTGATACCCAGTAGGTAAAATGAACAATTTGCGACTGTAGGCTAAATCAAGACTAACCCGTAAAATTTCTCAATACAAAATGATCTGCCATTCTTTGAAATTTTTCGATGTCCTCCGTCAATCCTATCGGGGATGAATCCCTTAATTCGCTGCAGTACCGTCGCAGTGGACAGACAGTCGTAGACTAGTATATATCTAGTAGATTTGTGCTATCTTCTGCGGGGATCACCAATGAAACGCAGTCCTTGGTTCCGAGTCCCTACATCATTTTCTTTGTGATAGCTCCGATTTTAAGTTGTTTGTAGTTGCAATCCCTATGTACGTAGTTATAGTGACAATCATCAAATTTGTATTACTTGTATTCTTATTACTTACATAGAAGATCCCACACTTTTTATTGTTAAGGTCAATTGCCACTTTTGCACAATACTTATATTTAGTCTAATTAATTTTGTACTTCGTACTGCTCATGACTTTTTATTTCATAGTGCTGCTCTTCTGGTGACTTTGCTACACGGTAAACGGTATTACCATCCACAGTCTAGGAGCGCTGTTCATTATTAATATTGTCATTTTCTTTTGGGCTTATCAGTCTACCGTATGGTTTGATGTAGCCTCTCACGGCCAACTTACAGTAGCACTTGCAACATACGTCCTCAATTACTTGCTGTATGTATTCTGATCTCTGTATTCCTCTACAGTTTTTGCTGCCTACAGCTCCCTCTAGTACCATGGAAGTCATTCCCTCATTTCTTAAGAGATGTCCTATCATCCGGTTCCTTTTCCTTATCAGTGTTTTCCGTATATTCGTTTCCTCTCCGATTCAGCGCAGAGCTTCCCCATACCTTACCTTATCAGTCGAACTAATTTTTAGCATTCATCTATAGCACAACATCTCAAATGCTCCCATTCTCTTCTGTTTCGGTTTCCCCACAGTCCGTGTTTCAAACCATACAATGCTGGACTCCGGACGTACATTCTCAGAAATTTCGTCCTCATATTAAGGCCTATGTTTGATACTAGTAGACTTCGCTTGGCCAGGAATCCTTTTTTTTTCCATTGCTAGTCTGCTTTGGACATCCTCCTTGCTCCATCAGTCGTTGGTTATTTTGCTGCCTAGGTTGCTGCAGTCCCTAACTTTATCTACTTCGTGACCATCAGTACTGATGTTAAGTTTCTCGCTGTTTTTTTTTTAATAACTGATACTTCTCATTACTTTCGTCTTTCTTCGATTTACTCTCAGTTCATAACCTCTATTCATTAGATTGTTGGTTCCATTCAGCGGATTATGTAATCCTTGTCTTTCACTCAGGACAGCAATGTCTTCAGTTAATCGTATCACTGATATCCTTTTACCTTGAATTTTAATTCCACTTCTGAACGTTTCTTTTATTTCCATCGCTGATTCTTCGATGTTCAGTTAGGACTGACGGAATACATCGAAAAAAAAACCAAGAAGGGCAGCACGTTTTTTACTATCACGAAATATGGGAGAGAGTATCACTGAAATTATACAGGGTTTGGGCTGGACATCATTAAAAGAAAGGCGCTTCTCGTTGCAAAGGAATCTTCTCACGAAATTGCAATCACCAACTTTCTCCTCAGAATGCAAAAATATTTTGTTGACACCGACCTACGTAGGGTGAAACGATCACCACGATAGGATAAGGGAAATCAGAGCACGTACGGAAAGATATAGGTGTTCGTTCTTTCCGCGCGGTATACGAGACTGGAACAATAGAAAATTGTGAAGGTGGTTCTATGAACCCTCTGCCATGCACTTAAATGTGATTTGCCGAGTATTCATGTAGATGTAGATCTAGATGTAGAACAGTAGGCGAGAAAGACTACATCCCTGTGTTACACCCTTTTCAATCAAAGCACTTCGTTCTTGGTTGCCCACTCTTACTATTCCCTCTTGGTTTTTGTACATATTGTATATTACCCGTCTCTCCCTGTAGGTTAACTCTATATTTCTCAGAACTGCAAATATCTTGCACTATTTTACATTGTCGAACGCTTTTTCCAGGTCGAGAAATCCTATGAACGTGTCGTGATTTTCCTTTAGTATTGCTTCCATTATGAACCGCAACGTCAGAATTGCCTCTCTCGTGCCTTTACTTTTTTTAAAGCCAAAAAATCGTCATTTAGCACATCCTCAATTTTAGTTTCCGTTCTTCTGTATATTATTCTCGTCAACAACTTGGATGCACGAGCTGTTAAGCTGCATGAGCTCTTAAGCTGATTGTGCGATAATTCTCGTATGTATTTTGAATGTATTCTTTTCACCTTCCTTCTCTCTCCTCTGCACTTAACAGTGGTATTCCCGTTGCACTCTAAAAGCCACCGAAGGATGTTTTGACTTTCCTGTATGCAGAATCTGTCCGTCCGACAGTCATTTCCTTTTCGGTTTCTTCACTTTTTTCATGCAGACATTTCGTGTTAGCATCCCTGAACTTAATATTTATTTCATTTCTCAGTGAGTTATACTTCTTTATTGCCGAGTTTCCCTGAACAATTTTGTACTTCCTCCTTTCATCGAACCACTGAAGTACTTCTTTTGTTACCTACGGTGGTTGCTCTTTTTAGAGATGTCCTTTCCCCTTCAACTATATTGCCAACTGACCCATTCCTTATTGCTGAATAGATAGCATTAGAGAAATTCAAGCGCAGCTCGTCATTCCTTAGTACTTCCGTAACCCACTTCTGGGACAGATTCTTCCTGACTAACGTCTTAAACTTCAGCCTACTTTTCATCACTAATATATTGTGATATGTCTATTCCTGGGTACGCCTTACAGTACAGCATCAGATTTCGGTATCTCTGTCTGACCATGGTGTACTCTAACTGAAATCTTCCCCTATCAACCGGCCTCTTTCAATTATATCTCCTCCTCTTGTGATTCATGAACAGCGTATTCGCTATTAAAAGCAGAAATTTATTACTGAAATCTATTACTGTTTTTCCTCTGTCATTCATTGCTGTTCATATTCTCTCCCACATCCACAGACATTATACACACGCCAGAAAAGATTTTCATCACCTCGGTTCCGCTAGTTCCGGAACCTGTACAGAAAACTGGAATTCAGATCATCGTAAACGTCATTTTCACCCTTTTTATTGCTCATGAAAACCACACATTGCATGTTGTACCACCATACAGCGAGACCATCAGAGGTGGTGATGCAGATTTCTGTACACACCGGTACAGCTAATACTCAGTAGCACGTCCTCTTGAATTGATGCATTCCTGTATTCGTCGTGGCATACTATCCACAAGTTCATGAAGGCACTCTTGGTCCAGATCGTCCCACTCCTCAACGGATATTCGGCGTAGAGCCTTCAAAGTGGTTTTTGGGTCACGTCGTCCATAAATAGACCTTTCAAATCATTCCCAGGCTGGATCAATAGGGGCCATGTCTGGAGAACATGCTGGCCTCTCTAGTCGAACGATGTCGTTATCCTGCTGGAAGTGATTCACAAGATGTGCACGATGGTGTTCCGAATTGTCGTTCATGAAGACGAACGTATCGCTAATATGTTGCCGATATGGTTGCACTGTCGGTTGGAGGATGGCATTTACGTATCGTACAGCAATTACGGCGCCTTCCATGTCCACCAGCGGCGTTCGTGGAGCGCACATAATGACACCCCAAACAGCAGAGAACCTCCACTTTGCTCCAGTTGCCGGACAGTGTGTCTAAGGCGTTCAGCCTGACTGGGTTGACTCCAAACACGTCTCCGACGATTTTCTCGTTGCGGGCATATGCGACACTAATCGGTGAAGTGAACGTTATGTCAATCGTGACCGGTCCATTCGGCAGGTTGTTGTTGGGCCTTTGGGTACCGCGCTGCATGGAGTCGTGGCTGCAACAATGGACCTTGCCATGGACGTCGGGAGTGACGTTACTAATCATGGAGGCCACTGCGCACAGTTTTAGTCGTAACTGGACGTTCTGTGGCTGCACGAAAAGCATTGTTCAACATGGTAGCGTTGCTGCAGCGTTTCTCCGAGCCATAATCCTTAGGTAGCGCTCATCCACTGCAGTTGTAGCCCTTGGGCGACGTGAGCGAGGCATGTCTTCCACAGTTCCTGTCATTTTGTATCTCCTCCATGTCCGAACAACATCGCTTTGGTTCATTCGAGATGCCTGGACACTTCAGTTGTTGAGAGCCCTTCCTGGTAACAATGCGGACGCGATTAAACCGCGGTGTTGACCGTCTAGGCATTGTTGAACTACAGACAACACGAGCCGTGTACCTCCTACCTGGTGGAATGACTGGAACTGATTGGCTGCCGGATCCCCTCAGTCTAATAGGCGCTGCTCACGCATAGTTGTTTATATCTTTGGCCGGGTTTGATGACATCCGTGAACAGTCAAAGTGATGGTGTCTGTGGCTCAATATACACAGTCAATGTCTATCTTCCCTTGCTCAGGGAACCAGGGTGACGCAAAACGTTTTTTGATGTGTGTAGGTATGGATGTACATATGTACAATATCAAACAAGTTTTGTACGTGTATCTTCAAACGTCTGGAAAGAATAGCTGCGAGGATAAGAACCACGTACCTAACAAACGGATGGTGGTGGGAACTAAAAAGCAGTATAGCCGACTAAACGCGGCTACCCATAATTTTTAATTCCGTTTTTAGGAGTGAGAGCACTTAGTGACTTTCAACCAACTTTAGGCATAATTTTAGAATTTTACGAAACTTTTTCTCTTTGACAGGCCGCCCTCCTCCCATCCCTACACACAAAATGAAGGAAAGAAGAAAGGTTGTAGCGCTTACTGCGTTTTCGATGTTAATGCATGAAAACTGCCACAAGGATGACGCTTTAATTTATTACTTCTTAATGCATGCATGTTAATGCATGTTAATGGATGAAAACTGCCACAAGGATGACGGTTTAATTTATTACTTCTTTACTATGTTCTGTATTCGCGACATATTTTACGCAAAGAATTTACATATGCAACTGTACGTAAGGGCAAACTTATACCATCGTTGGACACATTGTTACACAGGTAGGACGTCATAAATGCATAAACAGATGTGTAAAAACTGCAGTATCATTCATGACAATTAAATGGTTTCTAATGGCTCTGAGCACTATGGGACTTAACTTCTGAAGTCATCAGTCCCCTAAAACTTAGAACTACTTAAACGTAACTAACTTAAGGATATCACACACATTCATGCCCAAGACAGGATTCGAACCTGTGACCGTAGCGGTCATGCGGCTCCAGACTGTAGCGCCTAGAACCGCTCGGTCACCCCGGGCGGCGACATTTAAACGTTTTACGTCTTTAGTATTAACTATGTTTGCTTAAAAATGTTTACCTGCTACTTTGTAACTGCTGATCTACACTTAGGGCTCTTGGTTCATTTTATGGTGAAAGATGGAGTGGTTCCCGTCTAAAACGAGGTTATTTAACGCACGCAGATTGCGGTTGGTGCGAGTAAAAAGGTGGACAGGAAAGTCAGCCAAAGATTAGCTACTGTACAGTTGGCAGCTAGTGACTGAAAGGTGCATTGTCCAGATGCCGAGTGAGGCTTTCAGTGCTTGGCCTTATTACGCCAAAGCCTCAGGTGGATGAATGGATTTAATATAATGCTTAGTGGCCTGAAACTATTATAAAGTCTGATGATCGTCGCCATGAAGAACACTAGAGAGCATATTAATTACAACTGCAAGTCCACCTGCCATCATATACTCACCACCAATATTGCGCAATCACTGCAACAGAGAGGAGGAATCATAGTACGTAAAGTGATGGATCAGCACATTTAGTATGGGGAAATACAAGGTAACTCATACGAAAATTTATGTACGTATCTTGATTTGTTCCTCAGCAAAATACCTCTCAGGATCCCCTCCGTTAAAGCGATTTGCGTGTGTCCGGATTGTGAGAAATGATAATCATAGAGAAAGACAATTATATGATTTAATTTGTTTAAAATTGAGCGAAATAGGTTATCTGAAATTGTTGTGGGTTTTAGTGAAGTCGAGGGAGGAAATAAGTGTAGCTTTTGTGAAAGCCTCCCTGTAATTGAAATTCTTCATTTTAAAGTTTTGTGTTGTCTAAAAATTACTTCCTTAACTTCTGTTTTCTAAAGTAAACAATTGAGATGATAACAAACAGACAACAAACCATTTTGAGCTCAGTTTAAAGTAAATGTTTTTAATGACTGGTTTTAAAAGCAATACCTAGAGAACATACTTACTGTAAAATCTGTTATAAAATTGCATACAAGGCGAGTCCAAATTTCAAAAGGATAATTACAAAAGTTGGCATTCTTTAAATTATTCATGAAAGTGTGTTACTTTGTTTTTACAACAGCGATCAAGGTTAAGTGCCTCCCATTGAATGTTGCTCAAAATGCACAAAGTTACTTAATTATAGAAAGTTCCAACTGCTCTTGAAATTTATGTTGAGTTTTGTGCACATTGTGTGTTAAAAAGGTGTAAAATCAACTTATGAACTCCCACTTACTGTTTTATTCTCACTGAAGGTAAAGTTACTATGAATGCCATAATCCATCAAAACAGTTTCTTCTTTGCTTCTAAAGAATGGTGTGAATCTTACTGCATGTGAATTTTATTTAAATTTGTACTGTGTAGAAAATATGTGATGAAATAAGACTAGGCCCATTCCCGATTCGCAGTTCAACAGTGACTTGCATTTGTAGTGTTGATGAAGTTATTCAGTTTTGACAAAGTACTTAATCTTAATATTGATGAGCGTAACAATGTCTTTTGTGTTTGTGACTGCTACAGCTTTCACCCACTACTACTTTTTTTCTTTTTTTGCTTGTGACTGGGTTCATTGCACTTTTGCAGGAATGCTGTAAAGGCTGAGATTTTTCCACTAAAACTGTCAACTTTTTCTTTCAAAGCAATGTTTCACATTTCTGTACCTAATTAGGCTGGCGACCGTATTCTATTTCATTTCAGTAATTTTCAGTAGTAGATACAGTTTCTAAATCAGATCTTTAACTTTCTGTGCGTTTTCATATATTTAATTTCATGTCCGTTAGGCAAAAGCCCTTTAGGCATTTCATGGTCAGATCTACAAAAATCCTTACAGAGGGTAACATTATACTGCATCTAAGTACCGTAATTGGTTACAAATACAGTATCAGTATACTAAACGGTGCAGGGTGAAAGTGTTATAGGTGCCTTTTTCCGTGACAGGACTATATATTCTGTTGGGGCACAGTGCGTAACAAACCACATTTGGTAGTTGATGGCACACGCTATCTGGGCAGTTAATGTCATAAGCTGCGTGGAAAGGTGAACACAGGGAGAAATTCGATGGAGATACAGGTGAAATATATGGAAAGATAAGTGTGAAATATGTTAAATATATGTGAAATATATTTCACATTGCGTGCAGGGGAAACTGCAGGGAATGAACTAATCCTGAACTGGTAGAACGATTTGAATGGAATTTGGTACACCTATCAGTTACGATCTGGAAAGACATAATGTTACAGTAAGAACCACAGGCCTCGTTTTGTGGTGAGTATGATGACGTGGGGGGTGGGGGGGAGAGGAGGAAATGGACAGACAGATAATGGGAAGTAGGATATGGATCCAGATAGGAGGAAGGAGGAAGTAGACAGAGAGAGATGGGAAGGTAGAAAGAACAAAGGGCAGAGGAGGAAGTGGACAGAGAAAGAAAAGAGGAAGTGGTAGATAGGGGAAGGAATAGAAGGACAGAGAGACTGATGGGGATGAATAGGACAGAGGGGAAGAGAGGAGGAGATGGAGATAGAAAGGAAAGTGGACGAAGGGGACAGAGAGGATGGGGAGGAGGAGACATACAGCGAGAGGGTTAAGGAGGAGATGGACAGGCGGACGCTGGGGGATGTGTTGGGCAGAGAGGAGTAGTAGTTGAGCAAAGAGAATGGAGACTATGAGAGGCAACTGCAGTTAGGGTGAGACTGGCAGTGAAGGAGCAGATAGACAAAGGGGGAAGGAGGTAATGGACATAAAGAGGAGCGTTCAGCAGATGGACAAAGAGATATGTTGCATGGGGGCTTAATTAAAAAGAATAATGAATAAATGATATAATTTTAGTAGCTGTGTGTCCAGTTACGAAGTCTCGTAACCGGTTGGCCCTGAGTAGTATTAGTACGCAATCTGACTGCATCAAATAAAAATAAAGAATGACAAGAAATTTCCATTAACACTATTGATTAATTAAGTCCCCTGCAACTATAAAAGCTACGAAACAACAAGCACAAGTGTAACTGTTCTGTGTGTGGTAGTGTGACTCAACGTACATATATCTGGCTCGGTTCTTCCTCGATACGACAAGATATTTTAAACACCATTTACAATGAACTAATTGAATAACCTGAAATAATATAATTGCACATAGGAACCAGAATTACAAGTCTAATACATGAAACGAGCCAGAAGGTTTGTTGACTGAACCTGTGACCAAGAGGCATTGTCATTAAAGGAATCTGTAATACTTTTTTTTACCTCAATATATATTGACAAAAAATACACTGTGATCATTCCAACATCTTCCAAATATACATTACACCAACCGAACAGCATCTACTCTCTCGCCCAACAGAACAACAGCTGCACTCGACATCCTCTGAACTACTACTGCCCTCGACAACCTCTGAAGTACCACTGCACCAGTGGAGGCGGCGGAATACTAACCTTTGGCGCAATCTCTGGCGCTGTGACTCAGTGTAGCCTCCTTTCATATGCCCCTACTCTACGGGCTAGAATTTGGTGGTATTTTTGCCAGCATTGGTGGTGAAAATACCACCAAATTCGTCCAAAAAACACAGACAAAAATAAAAGATGATATTATTAATAAAATATTACAGAACTAAATAAATAATAGTTTTGCACTGACCCTTCAATAACCTAATATTTTAAAATACAGTAAGGAATACAATGCTTGCATACATGTGATTTCACATAATAGTTTAGGCAAGTATCATTTTACAGAGTAGTTAAACAGTTCAATCAATGGCACCAGCAATGACGAATAGGTGCAGATAAGAGTCTCAAAACATTTCATAAACAGTATATACACAATAAATCAGTTTACACAAATATTCACTAAAATCTTTTCAATGGTTCAATAAACATACAGCACTCCTCAGAGTAGTTGACAGTTCCAACAGTGGCACCCAGCAATGGTCAACAGGTGCAAATAGCAGTCCCATAACATTTCATCAGCAGTATTTGAACAGTTCCAACAGTGGCACCCAGCAATGGCGAGCAGGTGCAGACACCAACAAGTGACATCATTTCAGTAGCAGCAGTTCCAACAGTGGCACCCAGCAATGGCGAGCAAGTGCAGGCAGGAATGAGTGTCATCACATCAATAGCAGCATTTCCAACAGTGGCACCCAGCAATGGTGATTAGGTGCAGACACCAACAAGTGACATCTCATCAATGGATGAGCAGTTCCAACAGTGGCAGCCAGCAATGTTGAACAAGTGCAGGTAACAGTCCATAATATTCACCAGCAATAATTACACAGTTCATCAGAGTTCCTCAGCAGAAATTAAACATTTCGAAGTGGCACCCACCAATGTTGAAGAAATGCAGGTAACAGTCCATAATATTCAACAGCAATAATTACACAGTTCATCAGAGTTCCTCAGCAGAAATTAAACATTTCCAAGTGGCACCCATCAATGATAATAGGTGTAAGCACGAACAACTGTTTGAATGCACACACAATTGCTTTTACAAAATTACTGTCAATGCTCTTACACTGAACATACAAATAATAATAAAAACACAAATGATATCAGATAATTGTCATATTAACTACTACCAATACACAAATATCAGTAAACCTATAATATTTACAGGTGTCAGTGCAAACCAAAACAAACAATTAAAATAATATTTAGGAGGTAGGTCGTACCAATTATTTGGGATTAGGAAAGGAAAACACACAAAACACACTCACTCATCTTTCATCCATATATTAAGTACTATTGTGTAATTGAATGGTGTTAACTGTGTAGCCGGCCAGTGTGTCCATGCGGTTCTAGGCGCTTCAGTCTGGAACCGCGTGACCGCTGCGGTCGCAGGTTCGAATCCTGCCTCGGGCATGGATGTGTGTGATGTCCTTAGGTTAGTTAGGTTTAATTAGTTCTAAGTTCTAGGGGGCTGATGACCGCAGATGTTAAGTCCCATAGTGCTCAGAGCCATTTTAACCATTTAACTGTGTAAATACAATTCTGTCAAAATTTTATGTTCAACATTTGTATCCAGTAGTAGTGGCAGCAGTGTATAATAGTCAATAATAGGTAGTCAACGTCATAGTCATCATGTGAAGACCAATGTTTGCCATGCCAAATCAAAATGTACAGTTGCTGAATAACTGTAAGTGTGCCAAGACATTCAAACACTTCCTCTCTCCAAAAAAAGTACATACTGCTTATTGATTTAACAAAGTGTGTGTGTAGACAATCTTCCTTCAACTGAAGTGTTCTAGTCTGCCATCTTCATCCTTCTTGTTCCATATAAAAAAAAAAAAAAATGCTCCTCACTTACTTTACCTCTTATCCACCAAAACTGCAATAGTTATCAGCATCACATAATCTCAATACTTCAATAATACCTCTTCAATATGTTGATACATGTAAACCTTATCACCAATATCATTTACCTTACCTCTTATCCACCAAAACTCCAATAAACATCAGCATCACACAATGTCAATACTTCAATAATACTTCTTCAATACGTCGATACATATAAACCTTATCACCAATATCATTTCATTTCCATAACAACTCTTTGCCTACGTAACTAATGAGGAGGTATTGAATAGGATTGGGGAGAAGAGAAGTTTGTGGCAAAACTTGACTAGAAGAAGGGATCGGTTGGTAGGACATGTTTTGATGCATCAAGGGATCACAAATTTAGCATTGGAGGGCAGCATGGAGGGTAAAAATCGTAGAGGGAGGCCAAGAGATCAATACACTAAGCAGATTCAGAAGGATGTAGGTTGCAGTAGGTACTGGGAGATGAAGAAGCTTGCACAGGATAGAGTAGCATGGAGAGCTGCATCAAACCAGTCTCATGACTGAAGACCACAACAACAAAAACAACAACTCTTTCCTCTTAGTCAGTCTCCTCGAACAAGTACAGATAAAATCCTAGTGCAAACTTCAGTTCATAATCCCATACAATCCGAAGACACAGTGTCCACACACAACCTCTGTGTAATTCACCTGAGCCAAATCTTCTACTCAATATGAATTATAAAATACATTTTTGTTACCTTGTCCATCATAAAATAAAAGAAATGCATACATGACTTCTAAGAGCCTTCAGTTTGAACAGCTTTCAGTAAGTAGGTGCGAGTACTCGGTATGAGTGATCACATAAGACTTTAAATGAATAAATCGTAATATTTCGCAGTGCGTGCACCACTTCAACAATCATTGCAAAACAAAAGCAAACATATGGAGTATTTCTTGGTGTCAAGTTTCACTTGCTTTTTCAAATGCTCACGAAGATTGCAGTGTAATAACTGTCAATGGTCTAAAGCTAGTGTTGGTATTTCACGTCGTCAGCTTCCTTTCCATTATAATGAATTAATACAGCCTCCATAAAACCTCCAGTTCATGTGACTTCAATGAAGTTTCTTATGCCCATGGAGTTCGTAGAATTATAGCAGTTCATTTTCTTATCTTAAAATGTAAAGCACTGAGCGTAAGCAAAACATGCGATAGCGAGTAAATACGCCAGTAGAGAACAGAATGTCAACAAGTGGATGCACCACAATCCCAGCAACAAGGCTCTGCAAGCGAACAATCTATAATTAATATAATAGTGTAATCTAAACTCCATGTTCGTCCACAGTATATAAGCATTTCTATATACCAAATTAAAGAGTAGTTATAACAACAAAACAGAAATGTGTAAATATGCAATCCATACGCAAAGCTGCAAGTATATATCTTACATAGTAAATGGGTCATTAGCATCATATCAGCATAAGCAAATAAATGTTCATGTTTACTTATTGAGATTACATATGAAGACGCAAGCAGATAAATCAGAAAGTATAACTTACATACATAACCATATCATTACAACTAATCAGGTGACAAGTATAATTTAAATAAATAGGCACAGCAGGCACATAATGAAAATATGAGATCAGTGGAAATGCAGAGCAGCCAAGCGATGCATAATATACACAAGTTATAACCCTGTTCATTAATAAAACATTGTAAAAATCAGTTAACACAAAGTATAAATCACGTAATCGCCAGCAGCAAATTACGTATAAAGTACATACTTAATTAGAAGTATGTTACCTGAAAAATAAATTCTATTAATAGTTATCGTTTTAGTTTATTACTTTCTTCTTTGGAATTACATTCTTCCTGAAATTTTCTCGATAGCAAGTCCTCTTAACGTCGGACACAGACAGAATTTACCTGAAGTTCTTAAATATTTTATACAACTGTATCCTGGAAAAAACTGAACATTAATAACATAAGTTATCAAGTGACTATAGCTTTATACTGAATTTAATCGGAGAAATTAGACTGTGTATTTGTCTACGGCTGTCAGTGCATTCGCACTGAGCGCTCGATCAGCTGCAGGTACGCGTGACGTAGGAAGTAATTGTTTGCGGTCAACAGCTACCTTGTTCAGCGCGCGGACTGACTGTCGCTTTGAGTATGTGCCGCCGCCAGTACACGGCGCGGTATCCTTGTATTCTCTGCGTGTTTACGTGTAACTGTTAATTTCTCAAAAGTATGTCATTCCAAAAAAAATTTAACGTTCGATATATGACGTATTCCCTTAGAGCGCCGTGATGTAAGAGTTTCTACTTCGACAGTGTTATCATGAATAATTTTGCGAACTCTATATGGACCGTTATAATGCAGAAAAATTTTGCAACACAAGCCTTTTCCTTTGTGAGACAAACGATGAGACTTAATTAACACCTTTTGACCAACTGACAAAGTTTTTAAACGACCAGGAAGTTTAGCTGATTTCTCTCTTCTAGCAGCCGCAGATGCAATATTTTGTAGAGCCAGGTTGACAACTTCAGAATGCCGCAGTTCCGTATAGGCGGAAAAGGAACTATTTCAGAAATGCGTTTTGTCAGTGCTTTATTTTTTAATATCAATATAGGCGGTAAAGAAGTTGAATCATTAGGGAGTTCATTCAGAATGTTTTGAAAAAAATGAAGATACTGATCCCACGTTCTGTGATTATGATGAAAATAAAGACGACACAATTGATTGATTTCCTTCATCCATCTCTCTGAAGCGTTAGATTGAGGGTGAAAAAGTGAAATGAAAATTGGTTTACTCTTACGACGCCGTAGTGTACGAAGCCTAATTTTAGAGCGAAACTGTGATCCTTTATCTGATATAACCTTATCAACATGACCCACTTCTTTAAGAAAATGTTTGATGAAAGCATTAGATACTGAACGAGCTGATGCTTTGCGTAAAGGTGTAAAACACACATATTTTGATGTCAATTCCATTGCTACCAAAATGTACGCAAAACCATTAGTAGAACGAACCACTGGACCGAACAAATCGACTGCAGCCATCTCCTTTAATTTCGCTGGAATGTTAGGAAACAACGGTGCTCTGTGAGAAATAGTTGGCTGTTTAGCCTTTTGACATAATTTGCATTTGGCAAGAACAAATCGAATAAGTTTTTCCATATCACTGAAGTAGCAATTTTCTCGTAATTTATGAAAGCATTTTCTGGGACCAAAGTGTGCATAACTGAAATGTGTATACCAAATCAATTTATTAACCCACTCATCAGGAATGCAAACTAACCAAACAGAGTTGTCAACCAATTTTCGTTTAAAAAGAATATCATTGCGAACTAAATAATACTGTCTAATCGCTACGCTTTCCTTTGTCATAAGGCTGGTATCTATTGTCCTGTCTGTTTCGTCTGTCATTTTCAAAATTACCGTTATAAGGTCCGTGCCGATCATTATCCCTTTTCTCTGGGAATCTATTGTGATTACCGTTACTGAGAAAATTACAAGAAGTTCCGTCGTCGTTGTCATACTCAAGTTCTTGTAGCAAAGTCTTAAAAGTTTCAATGTCGTCTTTACATCTTCCGGCTAAAGCAATGTGTCTTATCGATTGTGGCAGCTTAGTTAAGCAAATGCAAATTAATTCTGTCGGGATATAAGGGTTGGAAAGGAATTGATTCTTTCGAATCATGTCTTCAAAGTATTCTGCCGGCGTGCGGAACTCAAACTGTTTAAAATTACGCTGCATTATAAGACTATGTTTGACTCTGTCTTGCGTGTTTTCGGACCAGTATGCCTATAGAAATGCATGATAAAAATCATTTAAATTATTACAATCTCTAATAAGTTCGCGCATGCGCGTCGCCGGTTCGTTTTTCATCAATATCCTGAAAACTGTCACTTTTGGGTAAATTTGTCATATCCGGTTATTCTTTACTGACTCCTTTTCTAGATAGATTGATAGTTGAAGAGGTGTTTTGATAGATACAAAGAATAGTAAAAGAGTAGGCAGCAGTGCAGAAAACTAAAAGGGAAATAGCACCAACACAGTTCGGGGCCCTGTGCACGCTACGGCACATATTCACTTAGTATAGAGAATCCCCTGAGGACCTAAATAGCCACACATAAATTCCAGTTTGTGACTTAGTGGCCAATTTGGTGGAAGTGCGTACATAAATTGATCTAACCATGAACATGGATGTATGTCATTATTAGATTTGCGAAAGATCTTAAATTTCCGAACAGTTAAAACGTGTTTATAGTCAAAGTTTTCGCCTCATGGCGACAAAGACGTACCGCGTCTGTCCCAGTCCGAATGTCGATTATTGTCAAGTTCGCGCGCCTGGCGCTCTCTTGTTGCATCACGTAAATGAAATAAAATATTTTCTTCAAAACCCGCTGCTATCGGTGATTCTAAATTTATTCTACTGTCTTTTCCTTCGATTTCGCTTTCAATTAGTTAACTTGCTTTCGCAACGCATCAAATTCCCTTTTAACGCGTTCATTAAATTTTCCTTGATTTTCAACATGTTTATTTATGTTCTGGTACTCTTCTGTTTCTGCAAATGGCAATGGAGCTGTATCATCTGAATCTATGTCCCCATTTAAATTAAGACTTGTCAATTTATCTGAAATCTCCTCAACTGTTTCCGATAAGTCACCTATTTGTTATTTCTGTTCATTTACGTCTTGCGTAAGTGTCGCGACTCGGGTTTCAGTATTGACACATTTAGTAGTTAACTGTTCATACTGTTGTGTTAAGTTATTTATTCTGTCATTTGGTACGGATTCCTCGATTCTTTCAAATATTTCTTACCTATTGTGTGCACGTTGTAAATTTAACTCTGAAAATTTTTGTACTATCACGCGATCTCTTTCTTCCTGTTGTCTATCCTGTTCCTTTTGTCTAATTTCTATTGAAATTAATCTATTATTGTGGGCATTCAAAATCGGTTGTACTTCTTCTCTAATTTCTTTCTTTAATTCATCTTTCATGTTTTTAAAACATGTCCCTATTCGTGAGTCTAATGGTGTTTTCATTGTTCCCATTTAAGTTTTATTTGTTCCTATTTGTGAGTCTGACCGTGTTGCCAATGTTCTCATATTAGTTTCTAACCGTGTTGCCAATGTTCCCATCTCTGTTTTTAATTCAGATCCTAACTGTTATCCCAAATTTAATATTGCACCCATCAACTGCCCCATAGTAACTGGTTCTAAATGCTTTTCGCCCCTAACATTTCCCATAAAACTATCTTCCTTCGTCATAGTTGTAAAGCTATCTGTATTCGATACTATTCCTGAATCTTCTGTCGTTAATCTCGTATTCTGAAAATTTTTTGATTGTGAAAAATGTAGAACTGGTTCCGGACAATTTTCCCGGCTTATTAAATTGTTTTCTACTTCATTATTTATCATACTGTTCTCCTGTGTTGGCGAGTTCGCCATGTTAAGAATTTCGTCATTCTGACTATCCATCATCTTTGCCATTTTCATCTATCGCGTAATCATTTACAAAACATACAAAACTCGTCACTATACGAAAATTACACACCATATAACACTTTATCACCAACAATACCATCCACACGAAATGCTTCCCGACAAACACGATTAACGAACAATTAAAACCTTCACAATTGCACAAAATTGTCAAACCCGTATACGACTCATCAAAATTTAAATTCTACAAAAATACCATCAGAAGAATGACAAGACAACTACAAATGTTCAATTACAAAATCTATAGTGCAATATAGACTACAATTACTAAACTACAAATTACTACAACGATACTACTGTCTGCTATTTTTACTATTAAAAGAATTCCAAGTGACGATCCGAAGCAGCGGTCGCCACGTGCGTGGGGGCTTAGTTAAAAAGAATAATGGATAAATGCAATAACTTTTGTAGCTCTGCGTCCCGTTACGAAGTCTCGTAACCGGTTGGCCCTGAGTAGTATTAGCAAGCAGTCTGACAGCATAAAATAAAAATGAAGAATGACAAGAAATTAATTCCCCTGCAACTATAAAAGCTACGAAACAACAAAGCACAAGTGTAACTGTTCTGTGTGTGGTAGTGTGACTCAACGTACATATATCTGGCTCGGTTGATCATCAATACGACAAGATATTTTAAACACCATTTACAATGAACTAATTGAAAAACCACTAATCTATAATTGCACACTGAAACCAGAATTACAAGTCTAATACATGAACACGAGCCAGATGCTTTGTTGACTGAACCTGTGACCAAGAGGCATTGTCATTAAAGAAATCTGTAATACTTTTTTTTTACCTCAATATATATTGACGAAAAATACACTGTGATCATTGCAACATCTTCCATCTATACATTACACCAACCGAACAGCATCTACTCTCTCGCCCAACAGAACAACAGCTGCACTCGACATCCTCTGAATTACCACTCCCCTCGACAACCTCTGAACTACCACTGCACCAGTGGAGGCGGCGGAATACTAATCTTTGGCGCAATCTCTGACGCTGTGACTCAGTGTAGTCACCTTTCAATGTTGAAGGAGAGAATGAGAAGGAGGAGACAGACTAATAGAACATTGGAATACATACATACTCAGGCACCACCACATACTCAAATAACAGCCGCGCAGTCTGGGGTGCCTTGTCACGGTCCGTGGGCCTCCCTCCGTCGGAGGTTCGAGTCCTCCCTCGAGTATTGGTGTGTGTTGCCCATAGGGTAAGTTAGTTTAAGTAGTCTTTAGGCCTAGGTACTTATGATCTTAGCAGTTTGGTCCCATAAGACCTTACCACAAATTTCCATTTACTCTGATAATAATTGTTAATATAGGAGAAAGAAAACTGTCGTTCTACGGATCGGAGCGTGGAATCTCAGATCTCTTAATCGAACAGGTAGGTAAGAAAATTTAAAAAGGGAAATGGAAAGGTTAAAGTTAGATATAGTAAGAATTAGTGAAGTTCGCTGGCAGGAGGAACAAGACTTTTGGTCAGGCGAATACAGATTTACAAATACAACATCAAAAAGGGGTAATGCAGGAGTCGGTTTAATAAAGAATAAAAAAATAGGAGTAGGGTTAAGCTACTACAAACAGCATAGTGAACGCATTATTGTGGCCAAGATAGACGCGAAGCCAACGCCTACTACAGTAGTACAAGTTTATATGCCAACCAGCTCTGCAGATCACGTAGAAATTGAAGAGATGTATGATGAAATAAATGAAATTATACAGATAGTGAAGGGAGACCAAAATTTAATAGTGAAGGGTGACTGGAATTCGGTAGTAGGAAAAGGGAGAGAAGGAAACGTAGTAGTTGAATATGGATTGGGGCTAAGAAATGAAAGAGGAAGCCGCCTGGTAGAATTTTGCACAGAGCACAACTTAATCATAGCTAACACTTGGTTCAAGAATCATAAAAGAAGGTTGTTTACGTGGAAGAAGCCTGGAGATACTGACAGGTTTCAGATAGATGATATAATGGTAAGACAGAGATTTAGGAACAAGGTTTTAAATTGTAAGACATTTCCAGGAGCAGATGTGGACTCTGACCACAATCTATTGGTTATGAACTGTAGATTACAACTTAAGAAACTGCAAAAAGGTGGGAATTTAAGGAGATTGGACCTGGATAAATTGAAAGAACCAGAGGTTGTACAGAATTTCATGGAGAACGTGTAACCTCCCAAGAGAAAATTTAAATAATTAAATGATAATGCATAATGGAGCCAAGCGTAACTTCCCCACACAAAAAATGTTAAATGTAAATTGACCATTAAACCCACACAATAATATTAATTAAATAATGAACCATGTAGGAACCTCGTAACAGAAATAAAAATGTCTGGTAAATTTTATAAGGACAGCAGCGCTGACCTTAGGCCCTGTATTCTGAATATAACAAGCAAAAATTGTAGTTGTTGTTGTGGTCCTCAGTCTGGAGACTGGTTTAATGCAGCTCTCCATGCTACTCTACCCTGTGCAAGCTTCTTCATCTACCAATACCTACTGCAACCTACATCCTTCTGAATCTGCTTAGTGTATTCATCTCTTGGTCTCCCTCTACGATTTTTACCCTCCACGCTGCCCTCCAATGCTAAATTTGTGATCCCTTGATGCCTCAAAACATGTCCTACCAACCGATCCCTTCTTCTAGTCAAGTTGTGCCACAAACTTCTCTTCTCCCCAATCCTATTCAATACCTCCTCATTAGTTATGTGATCTACCCACCTTATCTTCAGCATTCTTCTGTAGCACCACATTTCGAAAGCTTCTATTCTCTTCTTGTCCAAACTGGTTATCGTCCATGTTTCACTTCCATACATGGCTACACTCCATACAAATACTTTCAGAAACGACTTCCTAACACTTAAATCTATACTCGATGTTAACTAATTTCTCTTCTTCAGAAACGATTTCCTTGCCGTTGCCAGCCTACATTTTATATCCTCTCTACTTCGACCATCATCAGTTATTCTACTCCCTAAATAGCAAAACTCCTTTACTACTTTAAATGTCTCATTTCCTAATCTAATCCCCTCAGCATCACCCGATTAAATTTGACTACATTCCATTATCCTCGTTTTTCTTTTGTTGATGTTCATCTTATATCCTCCTTTCAAGACACTGTCCATTCCGTTCAACTGCTCTTCCAAGTCCTTTGCTGTCTCTGACAGAATTACAATGTCATCGGCGAACCTCAAAGTTTTTACTTCTTCTCCATGAATATTAATACCTACTCCGAATTTTTCTTTTGTTTCCTTTACTGCTTGCTCAATATACAGATTGAATAACATCGGGGAGAGGCTACAACCCTGTCTCACTCCTTTCCCAACCACTGCTTCCCTTTCATGCCCCTCGAGTCTTATAACTGCCATCTGGTTTCTGTACAAATTGTAAATAGCCTTTCGCTCCCTGTATTTTACCCCTGCCACCTTCAGAATTTGAAAGAGAGTATTCCAGTCAACATTGACAAAAGCTTTCTCTAAGTCTACAAATGCTAGAAACGTAGGTTTGCCTTTCCTTCATCTTTCTTCTAAGATAAGTCGTAAGGTTAGTATTGCCTCACGTGTTCCAACATTTCTACGGAATCCAAACTGATCTTCCCCGAGGTCCGCTTCTACCAGTTATTCCATTCGTCTGTAAAGAATTCGCGTTAGTATTTTGCAGCCGTGACTTATTAAACTGATAGTTCGGTAATTTTCACATCTGTCAACGCCTGCTTTCTTTGGGATTGGAATTATTATATTCTTCTTGAAGTCTGAGGGTATTTCGCCTGTCTCATACATCTTGCTCACCAAATGGTAGAGTTTTGTCATGACTGGTTCTCCCAAGGCCATCAGTAGTTCTAATGGAATGTTGTCTACTCCCGAGGCCTTGTTTCGACTCAGGTCTTTCAGTGCTGTGTCAAACTCTTCACTCAGTATCTTATCTTCCATTTCATCTTCATCTACATCCTCTTCCATTTCCATAACATTGTTCTCAAGTACATCGCCCTTGTATAAACCCTCTATATACTCCTTCCACCTTTCCGCCTTCCCTTCTTTGCTTAGAACTGGGTTGCCATCTGAGCTCTTGATATTCATACAAGTGGTTCTCTTCTCTCCAAAAGCCTCTTTAATTTTACTGTAGGCAGTATCTATCTTACCCCTAGTGAGACAAGCCTCTACATCCTTACATTTGTCCTCTAGCCATCCCTGCTTAGCCATTTTGCACTTCCTGTCGATCTCATTTTTGAGACGTTTGTATTCCTTTTTGCCTGCTTCATTTACTGCATTTTTATATTTTCTCCTATTATCAACTAAATTCAATATTTCTTGTGTTCCCCAAAAATTTCTTTTAGCCCTCGTCTTTTTACCTACTTGATCCTCTGCTGCCTTCACTACTTCATCCCTCAGAGCTACCCATTCTTCTTCTACTGTATTTCTTTTCTTCTACTGTATTTCTTTTCTTCTACTGTATTTCTTTCCCCCATTCATCAGTGTAGCTAATCAAATATTCTTACCTCAATAAAACTGCAACTATATCTGCTCTTAGTTATACATTCTTCGACACAGCTTCGTGCAATGCTGGCGTGTATATATGTATATTGGATTATTTGAAAGGAATGATGATCCATTTGAAATGTTCTTTAAATTGAATGAATATTTTTCTATAAAAGAGTTACTTTATAAAAATTATTATTGGGGCATTTTTTTTGAACAAATTAATTACAATTAACATACATTATAAGATATGCGCAATGCTGCTTCTTTACCTTCTACAACAATACTCATCGTCAGGAATCCTGACCAGAGTCGCGGGCAGAGCAGACAGCCGATGCATGCCGACTCCCGCAGACTGCTCCTGTCCACTCGCTACTAAAGCCAACCGACTACTACTGTCGACTGATTACTACAGACTCCGAATCGCTACTACACCAGACTACGACAGACTACTACTGTCTACTCGCGCAGACTAGCGCAGACACGCGACAAGCAACAACTAACAATAAACTACTCTCTGGTCAAAGATTCTGTCATGCCTCGCCAATCGCTGGCGAAGCATACACCTTACATAACCCTCTACTGGGGGGGGGGGGGGGGGGGGGGCAAAAATTTGGCAGCGATGGTGAGTCAATTGGACTTGCCATGAGCAACAAATTTTTCTTAATTAACTAACTTTACAATCACAAAATATTTACATATATATAAGTGCAGAACATGAAATAAAAAAATATAGTGCACATGCACTGAGTACAGACATATCAAGCAATGACAAAATGTATACATAATGAGTACAAAACATATTAACAAATGGCAAAAGTGAACACGCACTGTAGTAGTTAACATATCAGGAAATCACAAATGTATAGGCAACGTGTACAAATCATATTGAGAAATGACAAAAGTGCACACGCACTGTAGTTCAGAACATATCAGCAAATCACAAAAAATGTATATGCAATGAATACAAATCATGTTAACAAAATGACGAAAGTGCACACACACTGTAATACAGAACATATCTGGGAATCACAAAAAAAAATGTATACGTAATGAGTACAAATGGAATAAAGTGCACACACACTGTAAAACTCTCTAATATTTTTACAACAAATAAACATAATGAGTACAAATCATATTGACAAATGACAAAAGTGCACACGCACTGTAGTACAAACATATCTGGGAATCACAAAATGTATACGTAATGAGTACAAATAGCATAAAGTGCACACGCACTGTAAAACTCTCTAATATTTTTACAACAAATAAACATATCAAGGAGTGAAATAAAGTGCACACTCACTATAGAAGTCTTTAGTATTTTTAGGACAACTGATCTTGTTAACAAATGAAATGAAGTGCACACGCACTGTATATGTCTTTATCATTTTACAAGAATTAGGAAAGGAATGGGAAGGATTGCGTCATGGTTGTAGCACTTTAGTTTGCACGCAGCTGCACTGAAAGTCCATATCTTTCTACAGAAGCACAACACCAAGTGAGACAATCTGAAGTTCTTTTCCTTGAAGTATTAATCAGTGTAGCCAAGACACTGAAATGTCGTAATAATATTCCATGCTATCATTTTGGTAGTACACTAGGTACACCAAACAGTTGGACCATAATAACATCTCCATCGCTCAAGGTGGTGGACAGCATGTCGTGTCAACACCATGTTCTTGTAAAGTAGACCAACGTAGAATTAGTGCAAAAACCAAATACAGTGCTCCAAGATCATGAGGATAGACAGGACAAATTGATATTGCAGTAATTTCTGGTAATTAGGTCAGAAGGTGAAGGACATTAAGTCACATAGTAGTCTTCATTGAGAATTACACTAGTCTAACAACTGATTTGAGTAATTGGGGGCACTCATCGCCCAGTTACTGAACATTTCTGTACCATGTATGTAGTTTTACAGAATAATGTTCATAAAATTATCTGAATATAGTAATTATTGGCACTCATTGCCCAGTTACAAACCATCAGAAGTCATCGTTCAAAACAGAAGCTAATGAATGGCATAGTATTAGCGTAATTCACTTAATTATAGGCATCATAGGTCATCTTATTACAATAATCAATGGCATTCATTGGTCAGTTACAAAGCATTTTTTTTGTACGTTTCAGAAGTCATCATTCAAAATGAGTTAATTATGGCATAGCATTTATACATAATTAGTCTAATTATAGTAACCATTGACATCATATGTCATCTTATTACAGTAAACAGTGGCATTCATTGGCCAGTTACAAAGCATTTTTTTTGTATTCTTCAGAAGTCATTATTCAAAATGAGTTAGTTATTGGCATAGCATTTATACATAATTAATCTAATTATGGTAATCATTGGCATCATAGGTCATCTTATTACAATAATAAGTGGCATTCATTGGCCAGTTACAAAGCATTTTTTATGCATTATTCAGAAGTTATTATTGAAGTGACATACTATTCAGAGCTGATCAGTATTATTCAGAACTCTCTTAAACTAGTAGCATTATTTGGGACTGGTAATTCCTTTGTTTGCTTTTGAGTTATTGCTGCAAATGAAGATGTGCAACGTCATTCGTCATGAGTCAGCTGTAGCAAGGTTATGAAACAAGTAGAGTATATGTGATCACATTCATAAACGACATAGGTTTAATAAACAACTGCTTATAGCACATTAATTTCATGAATAATTTCTCCTGCAAAATATACAAAATGGATTATTAAACTGAAAGGAGAAACGCATATTATGCTGAAAAGTAGTGAACTTCGAATTAACAGGTAGTGAAATGTGTATAAAAAATATATATGTTCTCTAGTTGTCCTTTCCAAAACCTTCAGTCATCATACCATGCGATATAAGACATGCTGTCAAAATGAACTGCAACAAGTACTTAAATAACTACATAGCATCTCTTAACTAACAGCAAATATATAAACTTCATCATTATCTTCATCTGCAAAGAAAAACTTCATTATTTATATCACCATAACTCCATTACTATCATCACCTGTAAAGAAAAACTTCATTATTCATATTAGCATATTCTTCATTATTATTCATCACCATTTATTATCATTTGCAAAAAAGTCACTTCATTATTCATTATACAACTATTCCTTAGGCCGGCCGGTGTGGCCGTGCGGTTAAAGGCGCTTCAGTCTGAACCGCGTGACCGCTACGGTCGCAGGTTCGAATCCTGCCTCGGGCATGGATGTGTGTGATGTCCTTAGGTTAGTTAGGTTTAATTAGTTCTAAGTTCTAGGCGACTGATGACCTCAGAAGTTAAGTCGCACAGTGCTCAGAGCCATTTGAACCATTAGGGCCAACTATTCCTTATTTCTAGCATATTTCATCACTAAAACTAAGATGTGTAGTTCTTTCTGACAGTCTGCATCAATCACCTCGTATTCAGAAAGAAAAAAAATTTGTTAAGACTGCTATTCTCTCTAGCTGTCCTTTCCAAAACCTTCAGTCATCATACCATGCGATGTAAGACATACTGTCAAAACGAACTCCAACAAATACTTAAATAACTACATAGCATCTCTTAACTAACAGTAAATATATAAACTTCATCATTATTTTCATCTGCAAAGAAAAAACTTCATTATCCATATTATCATTACTCCATTATTATCAACACCTGTAAAGAAAAACTTCATTATCCATAGTAGCATATTCTTCATCATTATTCATCACCAATCATTATCATCTGCAAAAAAGTCACTTCATTATTCATTATACAACTATTCCTTATTTCTAGCATATTTCATCACTAAAACTAAGATGTGTAGTACTATCTGACAGCCTGCATCAATCGCCTCGTATTCTGAAAGAAAAAATTTGTTAAGACTGCTATTCCACGATGTGTATTGTATATTCTTGTTAATGCTTGTTAATTCTGATCCATTTACTCTTCATCACGAGGTATTGCATCCTCTTTCGTTCATTCCGAAGGTGAAATTCCCATTTCTGTTTAATTTATTTCGTATACACGTTATTTCTTTCTGAAAATGATGAACAAAGATTAATGTCTTGCATTTAATTCATATACCCATTAGATAAAAACAGGTTTATAGTAACAAAATGAGCATACAGCATAGCATGACAGAAAACGTAATATGTCAAAAACATCGACAGTGTTCAGAAGCAAAAATTTACACAGTGTATCACAATGTAGCAGCAAAAAAAGTAAAGTAGTCACGATGTTGAGATATCATATGGCAAAAATGTTAAAGCCAACTGGTGTTTGTTATATCTTAACTATTTCATAGTGCATACAAACAAAACAGGAAAACAATCATACATACATGAAAAATGGAAAATATGCACGGTCTGATGTGTAACGACAAGACAAGCGACCTGCTAACCTTACCTTGCTGGGCACTTGCCAAGAAAAAATACGACAATCATCAGTAAGTAGTCACATAAATATAATTGCATAAGTGGTCATAAAATGTGTAAGTTCATTTGGAATAATATGCACAGTCTAGGGTGTATAACGACAAGAAGAGCGACCTGCTAACCTTTCCTTGCCGGGCACTTGCCAAGAAAAAATACGATAATCATCAGTAAGTGTTCATGTGAATATAATTGCATAAGTGGTCATAAAAAATTAGGAAATGTCATTACAGTGAGATAAATCATAAAGTATGTTCATTCAATAAAAGGTTTGATGTTCGATATGTGGTGATTCCCTTTGGTTTTTCTGGTTCTCAATGTTTCGACGTGTACTACATTAGGGTGAGGAATGCTGCGAATCCGATATGGACCTGCGTATAGAAGTTCAAATTTACTACACCTACCTTTTCCTCTATTGGATAAATAGTGTGTACGTACTAATATCTTCTGTCCAATGTGAAAGTCACGGCGTATACAAACCTGTTTTTGCTGTCTTCTCCGGCGCTCTGCGGCACGTTTGATGTTGTTCAGCGCAATTTCAATTATTTCATGGTGTCGTAGTCGACGAGATGTAGGAAATGTTACTAATTCTTTAATTTTGTTAGGTGGTTCAACATTTTTCAGTATAACAGACGGAGATAGCATAGTAGATTCATTTGGTATGGAATTAATTTCATCTTGGAATGAGAGTATGTGTGTGTCCCAATCAATATGTCTTTTATGGCAGTAAATACTACACAGTTTACCAGTTTCTTTCATTAATCGTTCACAAGGGTTCGAAGAAGCATGGTACCTGGATATATATATCGGATAAATGTTTCTTGCTCGTAACATACGTGTCCATATAGCAGATCGAAACTGATATCCATTGTCGGAAATTACTTTCAACACATGCTCTACATAAAATAGAAAATGTTTTACAAATGCTTTCGAAACAGTTTTAGCAGTAGCTTTGCGTAACGGAGTGAAGGTAGCAAATTTTGAAGTGAGTTCAGCAGCGACAAAGATGTAGCAAAAACCTCTATTAGTTCTGGGAATCGGACCAAAAATGTCTACAGCGGCCATATGTCTCAATTTAACAGGTACAATGGGATGTAATGGAGGAATATGTGAAGTCGTGTCTGATTTAGCTTTCTGGCAGATTTTACATGACGCTAAAACTCGTCGTATACGTTTCTCCATGTTAGTAAAATAACAGTTCTGTCTCAGTATAAGGAAACATTTTCTGGTTCCGTAATGTGCATAACTTAAATGAGTATACCAGATTAATTTGTTAACAAGTTCGTCAGGAATGCATAATAACCAATTGTTGCTGTCAGGATGAGAGCGGCGAAACAGAATGTCATTGCTTACAGTGTAATGGTTTCTGATGATAACATTATTCCTATCTTGCCAAAGGTGTTTAATCTCTTTCCATACGTTGTCTTTACTCTGCTCTTGTGCTATGTCTTGTAATGACGACGAAATAAAATTTTCAAATGCAACTTGTTGAATGTACTTGACGCTGAAATTTGCTTTGCAGAAGTTGGTTGCGATGTCTTGCTGATTGTTGCTGAGAGAACGGGATAGTGCGTCTGCTACAATATTTTGTGTGCCGGGAATGTGAACAACTGAAAAATTAAATTCCTGTAGATAAAGTTTCCATCTACTTAATCTGTCGTGTGTCAATTTAGCCGAAAGTAAAAACTGTATAGCTCTATGGTCTGTGTAAACGGTGGTATGTCTTCCATAAAGAAAATGCCGAAATCTGGTAAAAGCCCATACAACACATAATGTTTCAAGTTCTGTAACAGAATAATTTCGTTCAGCAGGTGACAGAATGCGACTTGCAAAAGCGATGTTTTTAATTACTGCACAACCATCTTCTTCAATTTCCTGAAAAATGTGTACGCCTAAAGCGGTGTTAGAACTGTCGGTGGCAATGGAAAATTTCTGGTAAGATCTGGGTGCGATCAAAGTGGTGCATTCAACAAAGCATGTTTCAAATAACATTCTCGTGAACAAGATTCTGCGTGTCAAAAGTATTGCTTGCGTTACTGGAATATGCAACCTGTACTGTAATTAGTCAAATTCTGATGTGTTATTATTTTCAGGAGGATGCTATGGCATTTCGACTATCTGAACTGTTCTGTTATTTCTTCCTGACATCTTACGTTCTGGATGATACCTACTGTCTGGTTCATTCATGATAATATGTTGTTGCGGATGTTCTTGCTGCTGACAAGATCGACTGTTATTAAATGTACGCCGAAAATTGTGCTCATTATTTTTACGTCTGCCGTGATAGTCATTTCTATACGGCGCATTGCGATAAGAATTGAAATAGTGTGTTTTCTGTACGTACTGATTTTTATGTTGCTGTGTGTTACTATTTGTTGGAGCTGACGCTATACGTGCACGCGGCGAAACATTAAAGCTTGATTGACCTTGTACATTACATTGTTGGTTAGGTATGCTAACCGGCTGGTTTTGTTGCTATTGCGGAGTAAAATGTCTATTGTTACCAAAATCCGTTCGCTGTTGCTAATAATTTTACACATACTGATGATTACAATTTTATCTCTTATTAAAGTTCTCGCGGTTATCATTTCTGGAGTGTCTAATGAAAAATGTCACTTTCGGTAAAACTTGTGGTATCAGGTTTTCTTTACTCATTCTTAATTCTAGATAGAGCAATAGTTGAAGAGCTGTTTTGATAAAGGATAGTAGAAGAGAAGGCAGCAGTGCAGAAAACTGAAGATGAAACAGCACTACTACGGCTCAGGGCCCTGTGCACGCTACGGCACATATTCATTAAAGCGTAATGAATCCCCTGAGATCTATTACGCGCTGCAAATAAATTTTAGCTTTTGCGTTACGGGCAGTGCCGGTGAAAATTCAAAAATAAATTGCTGTATCCAGTCCAATGCTAGTTTCTGCATTACAGGCAATGGCGGAGGAAGTACAAAAACAAATCGACGTATCCAGTTCAATGCGTGTATCTGTGCTCTGTCATTTTCAAATACCTTAGATTTTTTTACAGATAAAAATTTCTTATAATCAACGTTCTCGTCACTGAATGTGTGAACCGGTTCACGATTACATAAGAATCTGTTTGTCTGTGTCTTTTCGGATTTTAAGTCGCGTACCTTTTCGGATTTTAAATCGCGTAGTCTCTGTAAATTACCTAAGTTACACTGGCTGTGTGAGTAAATAACGAGCTTTGATGTTGTTTTGTTATTTACGAAAGTGCCACTCAGTGACGCTCTAAAGCACATAGGTTCCATTTTCCCGCTAGACATCAGAAAGCTCTTCCACGCATGTCTCACCACGAGCTATTTCACGTGGAATGGCGATTTCTGCGAACAGCTCGAAAGCGTCGCCATGGGTAGTCCTCTCAGTCCAGTGGTGGCCAACTTCTTCGTGGAACAATTCGAAGCACAGGCATTGGACTCGGCGACTTGCAAACCTAAGGTGTGGTACAGGTACGTCGATGATACTTTCGTGGTGCGGAGCCATGGTGAAGAACAGCTCGGTGACTTCCTAAGACACTTGAACAGCCTCCATGCCAACATAACATTTACCATGGAAGTAGAAAAGGACAAGAAACTGCCATTTCTAGATGTTCTGGTCACAAGGGACGGCGAAAATCTGGGACACAGCGTGTATCGAAAACCGACTCACACGGACCGATACCTGCACAAACTGTCAAACCACCACCCGAGCCAGAAAAGAGGCATGATTAGCACGCTCGTGACGAGAGCAGGACGAATATGTGAGCCGCAACACCTCAAACGAGAAATGCAACACCTGGAAACTGTCCTGAGGAGCAATGGGTACTCCACAAATTATATTAGAAGTGTAACAGAGCCAAACACTCGGCGAAGTAAGGAACCAGAAAAAGAATTGTCGGGTACGGCCTTTCTGCCATACATTTCCAGAGTGACGGACAGAATCGGCCGTATATTGCGCAAACATGGCGTAAAGACGATTTTCAAACCGACAAGGAAGATCAAAGAGTGTCTTAGATCGGCGAAGGAGAAAAGAGACCCACTTGCAATGTCGGGAATATACCGCATACCATGCCCATGCGGAAAAGTTTATGTCGGAATGACTGGACGATCCATTAACACCAGGATCAAAGAGCATAAGCGACATTGCAGGTTGGGGCAGGTGGAGAAATCGGCCGTGGCAGAGGACGCACTGAATGAGACCGACCACGTAATAAAATTCGTCGACACGGAAGTTCTGGCTGTAGAGAAGCACTATCGCACGCGCTTGTTCAGAGAAGCTGTAGAAATACAAAAACACGCGAACAGTTTGAACAAGAAAGAGAAAAGCCTTAAGGTAAACGGATCCTGGCTTCCCGTACTGCAGCGAACGACCGTAGCAGGTAGCAAGAGGAGAACCGCACTGGAAATGACCGCGGAGAAGCCCTGGGACGTTGGCGCGCCAGGTACATATAGTCTGCGCTCGCGAGCTCGGCTCCAGTTCACCACCGGTAAAGGAGGGTGAAGCTTTGACAATGCCAGCCACTCGTGCTGGCGAAACGTCAGAAAGATCATTAGATCAACGTCGGCCGAAGAACCCGAGAAAGAAGCCAATAGGCAGGTTGTCAATTGAATTATATGCCTCTTATGAGGAATTGTGTCAAAATCCAATTTTCAATGTGACTTTCAAGTCGGTAATATTTCCACTGCTAAGGTTATGCGTATATGATGACTGTTTGCTTCTGCTGCATGTTCTGCAGGATTTAGAGAGAGTGTTCTGTGGAAACTGTTAAAGGTACCTCGCATTGAAATTCTCGGGAGTGTCAAGCTTTTATAAATATCGACAGTCTGGGAGATCTTGCATTCTTTATATTTTGCCATGTATTGTGTGCCTTAGGTGCGGACTGAACCGTCTCTTATTATCTTAATTGGTATGACAGAGTCAGCTGCAGTCAATACTATTTCTTTGAATATAATCCGTATCTACTCTCTTATGAAGGCGTAGAGTGAATTTCTGTCTGCTCCTTTAAAAGAAGTATATACATATTTCCTTTTTTGGTTGATTTGGATATTACCGAATGTAGTATTGCCACAACGAGCTTGTGGTCACTAATCCCTGTATAAACGATGATGTATACCATGACGCTCTCTCTTTGTTCAGGATTGTATTTTATCGCAACTATTTTCATATTGTGTTGGATCTAGAACCAACTCCTCAAAGTAATTTTCCGCACATGCATTTCGCACAGTGTCGGGCAACATTTCACACTTTCTGGGACGACTAGCATCACAACTCCCAGTCACTCAAGTGTGGTAAACGATGCTGCATATCCATCAGGTGAGGATAGGACGACGGTATTTCGGCAGACCTCCTCAGATATCGCCAATGGTAAGGGGCATCACTGCATGTCACTTTTCACGAGAAGGCAGTCGTATGAAGACGTCGTACCACACCGCTCTAGCAACCACCAGTTTAGAGACGTATTATCTCTCTGCGGCAGGAGCCAATATCGCAGAATCGCAGTATCTATGTGGGTTGTACATAAATCACGGCATGTGGCTCAGCTGACAGTTAGTTCCGAAGTGCAGTCACTGAATGCAGTTCTGGAACTTAGCAGCCGAGAGTTCATCGCCAGGTATTTCGGCGACTTTCTTCGAGTTGATCGGCAGCCTGCCATGACAGCTTCAGCCACTTGGTACTTCGGAAAAAAGGGATACTCTTAGACAGAGTTTTCTACAGAAGAGACATTGCATAATGAAACCTACTGTTGTGGTCTTTCATCGTACATTCGACTTGAAGTTGAGTATTTGTATTAGGATAATTTCATAGGTTTTTCGAATGCTGCGCGGTTGTAATTGCGGTAGTTATGTTTTAGATGGCATGCCTGATGCGAAATTATCAGTAGCGCCCCAGTGATACTGACATTAGCGGCTCCTCGACGAAGCAGACACATCTCAGAAGACTATACACAGTGGATACTTCAGGGTGACGACGAGGTGTTTCTACCGTTGAGCCTCTACGGACTTATACAGTAGTACTGTAGCGTCGTCGATATACAGACCAATCCTCCATGTAGTGCATTTTCTAGTGAGTTCCTTGGTTTGATTTTATAAAACCGTTGCAGTATGTACTCATCATTTATTGAGTGTTAGCTTTTTTTTCGGAAAATGTCTCTCTAGCCTGTGTATTGTCTTATCACTTTCTACTTATAACTCTGTATGCAGTTCACTTTCTGATGACGCAACAAATTGACAGTATGGTGAAAGTCCTACGCCTCCTGCAGTCGATTACCAGTATGCAGGAAAAGCTTTTGAAATGACTAGAAGAAACGGACAATCATCTAAAGCTAGTCAGGTGGACACTGTCGGGATTTCATCCATTTGATGCGGCAAAGAGGAAGAAATTAGTTACCTCGTCCGAATGTAGCAACACTTCCTGTGCATGGGACAAATTATATCCCTCAAAGAGCATGGTTAGTTAACCAGTGATGGAGTAAATATTTGCAGGCTGATCCAACAGTTGGCCTGACAAGGATCCGAGTGCTTTTATGTTATACAAAGGTTGAGGACAAACTTCAGAATATTTTGGAAATAAATATACACACATCAAAAAAAGTTTTGCATCACCCCAGTTCCCAGAACTCATGGAGACAGACATTGGCTGTGCATATTGTACCACAGACACAGTCCCTTTGACTGTTCATAGATGTCACCAAACCAGGCCAAAGATGTAAACAACCATGCATGAGCAGCGCCTATTAGACTGAGGGGTCCAAAAGCCGATCAGTTTCAGTCATTCCACCAGGAAGGAAGTACACAGCCCGTGTTGTCTGTCGTTCAGCCATGCTTAGACGATCAATACCGCGGTTCAATCGCGTCCGCATTGTTACCAGGAAGGTCTCTCAACAGCGGAAGTGTCCAGACATCTCGGAGTGAACCAAAGCGATGTTGTTCGGACATGGAGGAGAAACAGACAGACAGGAACTGTCGATGACATACCTCGCTCATGCCGCCCAAGGGCTACAACTACAGTGGATGTCCGCTACCTACGAATTATGGCTCGAAGAAACCCTTACAGCAATGCCACCATGTTGAATTATACCTTTCGTGGAGCCCCAGGTCGGCGTGTTACGCCTCAAACTGTGCGCAAGAGGCTGCATGATGCGACACTTCATTCCCGACGTCCATGGCAAGCTCCATCTTTGCAACCACGACACCATGCAGAGCGGTACAGATGAGCCCAACAATACGCCGAATGACCGCTCAGGATTGGCACCACCTTCTCTTTCCGCATAAGTGTCTCATGTATCTTCAATCAGACAATCGTTGCAGACGCGTTTAGAGGCAACCCAGTCAGCCTGAACGCCTTAGACGCACGGTCCAGCGAGTGCAGCAAGGTGGAGGTTCCCTGCTGGATTGGGGTGGCATATATGGGGCCGACGTATGTCGCTGGTGGTCATGGAAGGCGCCGTAATGTCTGTACGATACGTGAATGGCATATCGGTAGCTCATTGAAGAGACATTCGTCTTCATCGACGATAATTCGCGCCCCCATCGTGGACATCTTGTGGGTCACTACCTGTAGCATATCGACATCGCTCGATTAGAGTGGCCAGCATGTTGTCCAAACGTGAACCCTATCGACCATGTCAGGGATTGATTAAAATGGCCTGTTTAGGGACGACGCGAGCCGCCTACCTCTCTGAAGGATCTACGCCGAATAGCCGTTGTGGAATGGGACAATCTGGACCAAGAGTGCCTTGATGAACTTGTGGATAGTATGCCACGACGAATACATGCATGCATCAATGTAAGAGGACGTGCTGCTGGGTACTAGAGGTACCGGTGTGTACAACAATCTGGACCACCACCTTTAAAGGTCTCGCTGTATGGTGGTACAACAGGCAATGTGTGATTTTCACGAGCAATAAAAAGGGTGGGAATGAAGTTTATGTTGATCTCTATTCCAATTTTCTGTACAGGTTCCGGAACTCTCGGAACCGAGGTGATTCAAAACTTTTTTTGATGTATGTGTTGTAGTTCACCGTATGTTTACAGAATTTACAAGAAAGCTGAGCTGAGTGATGGGGTCACCCTCTCACTAGTGACTGTAAATATGAGAGTCTTCGACATGCTCATAGTTGATTCGCAGCAAGACTTGTTTACGCAGAGGTCTCATCTGATTAAACAAGCCCAAACAGTAAGAATGTCTGTCCCTGATTCACGCTTTTGAATAGACGAAACAAATATAATGGGCTTTTACTCAGGAAGGAGACGAGGTGTTTTGAAAGCGAAATTTTATAGCCCAGGGAAACCTAGAAGCTCTAGTGGACAGAACAGCAAAACCACCCCAGTCTTAAAATCAACCCAGAATATCAAATGCACACTCAGCTTTCGAATGATTAGAATGGTATGTTCTAACACAACATGTTTAAAATTTACAGAATAAGTAGCAAGACATTTTGTCTCGGAGCCCTTTCGTAACTTTCGGTAACATGCTTGTTTCTCTCAATATTTCAGAACTTGAAACCGGTATAATTACCATGTACATTTTACTTAGTAATACTTCAAAATACTCTTGAGAAATCGCCGAAATCTCGGAACCACTGTTGTTGAGTAACGTGTACTCCAGTCAACCTACTACTTCCATTACAACTTGATTGTCATCCGTTACAGTAATCAGCTGATCCACATCAGATTATTAATCTTTAATTACTGTTCATGTATCAAACTCTCCTTCACCCTCTGAGTTCTCAGGTTTTTCTCTTTCTCAAGGCAAATGCTGAAACTCTAGGATCATCCTGTCATTAAGTGATAGCTGACATATGTGTTGTGCTTTCTGTGAGTCTAAAAGCTACGCATTCTCGTTATACGGCCTGAGGGACGGATTATATTAGGAATCTCCATCGAATTTTTCAGAGAAAATATCTCTTATCTCTAGAAGCAATGTGGCACTTTTTGTTTCACTTGTTCATGTTCTTTAGCCAGCATAAACTTAGTTTCTTCCAAGCAGCGTTTCGGTGCCCACGATACTTATACCTCCCATGTAAATGAGTGGTTCGTCTTTGCTGTTCTCATTACATTTCCTTCAAATTAATAAAATAGCCTCGCAATGCCAAACTTATCGAACACTTGAATCTCTTAAAAAACATCAGTGTATATCGAACTGCAACAATAGTGGTCACACTTCACGGTACGGCTCTCGAGTCCTGCCCCCTTCGTGTCTGAACCCCCACCCCCTGCCTCCCGTCACCCACGTTTCAAGGCCATCTGCATATCCACGCTAGCTGAGGTCGCTGGAAGGCCCCTGAAAATACCTTACTTAAACACCCAACAGACCTACTGTCCAAGTCCGTATCTACCTCAGGCCACCAGTGTCAACAATGGCGTCACATTTCGGCACTTTGTGTTCACACAAACCGAAGATATTCATTCCTAGTATTATTCTAGAACCTGGGTCCTCGGAATTCCTTGTCTCTGGAAACACTTTAACTGGTCATGTGGGATATTCTGATTGCCGTATTTAGACTCCGCACAATGGCCCCCACTCGGTGACGGACTGTGTAAATACTGCCTGCCGCCGTGTAAGACGTACTGCCTATTGGCTTCTTCCTTTTGCTGCAGTATCTTATTCCCATCATTTTGTCCGCGTGATCGTTCCAGCATTTCTCGTAACCTAACATAATCCTCGTAATAATTGCACGACACTGCATGCAACTCTCTTCGATTATGAGAGGGGAACGTCCGCTTGACGCCCATGGTAAACATACTTAATCCATTTCCACCAGCATAGACAGAAACATTTCCTAGTATAATGATCTGGGTGGTACCTATTAAATCTACCAAAAACTCCCACTGAATTTCTGAGGGCCAATATGTTTTAAGGAATTTCTCACGAATCTCTTTCATATCAATGGAAGCATTTGTTTTGGCAAGTCACAGTATAAATGTTATTTGTTCCTGTGCTGACTAAGAGACTGGCAACACGTCAGTAAATTCATGTATAAGTAATTCTAGACCCACATTACCTTGAGGGTGGAAATAGTTGAATTTGCGTGTCTGAGTGAAGGTCGCTTCTACTAAGGAGACAGGCGAATGCTATTCTACCCTTTTAGACAACTTTAAAATTACTTAGTCTGTCATGACCAATATTACGTCAACAACATGATTATGCGCAATATACTCTTTCTTAAACGACTCCCGCGCTTTTCGCTCAGGGTTACGCAGCGTAGTTACTAAATACAGTATACTGATTGCACATAATAGTATCATTTATGTTATTCAATCCAATGCACAAACCCCCCTCGTGTACGCCCTGCTTTAACACTCCTTGCTCAGTGAAAGTGTGGTAGACATCTTGTTGGCTCCTAATCTTTTCGCAACTTGTAGCTCGGAGTTCTTTGTGCATGTTTCACAGCTTTTGATCACGGTACTGAGTTCCTAGTCTATCTTCGACGAAATGTTTTACGACTTCACCCTAACATACTCTTCACATTGTATTCTTTGTCGGGCAAAGTGATTTTCGATGTCTTGTTTCACTAACGAATTCAGTTTCCAGTTCTAGTTAGCAACATGTGTCTGTAACTTCTTGATTTCCATTTCTAACTTAAAATAACATAACGCCGATTATGCTTGATATTTAGAAACAATTCCTTCCCTGCTGAGTCTGTCGTTGTGTAAGTATCATCAATATGTGTACGTACTGTGTTATTCAGAGCAAGTACATTTGGTTCAGTTTTGACTTCCTCTACTGCAATAACAACAGGAGTTTCGATCACCGTTTAGTCTCCATACTGCATTTACGTCGAGTGCGTAATGGGGCTGAAAACTTCAGCGCTACTGTTTCCCAACTTCATTTTGTCCTTACCAGTAATACCCTCTACGTTACCCGGTGGCGAGGAATCTACTACGTCCTCACTACTATTGCTCAAGCACGCCCAACGGTGCTTAGCTTATTAAGTCTTCTGCTATGCGCTGCTTGATTACAAGCAGGCCACTGTCACCGTACCTCTTTGAGAATTCTCACTAACTTATTGCATTGATTAATTACTCAGCAGAATTCCATACCATTTACCGTTTGCTGAACTATGCACCAATTATCAACATTTTAAACACAGACCAATGAACTTATTTATATTTATACATCGATTTAGCAAGAGAGAACATAAAATTCCCTAAAACACTCGCCCATTGTGAGACAGAATGAACTGACTGTCACAGTAAGCTGAGGACTAACAGGCGTGTGGGACTGAGTGATAACACAGACCTGTCCTCATTCTCAGTGCACTGGATCTCCAGCAGCATATACTCGAACTGTTATCCTGGTGAGCTCACATATTATGCTGTCGATCGTATGCTGCGCTCCCATTCGTGGAACATGATTCACCTCAACGATGTCACAGTACTACAAGTAATCAAAAAATACCTGGTTAATCTGGTAAAATCGTGATATACTGTTGAGGCCATACATTCTCCAGTTTGGGTGGATCGGCTACGGTAAAAAAAGTAAATAAGTAAATAAATAAACAAAGCGAATGTTCCAAAGGCAACAGCGTTTACCGCTTCCACTACATTCACAGTTGTTGGAACTTACTCTTCTAGTCTACATGTGAGTACAGATCTTTAGCTTAGCTTACGAAATACCAGATTATTAAGAGACAAGTGCATAAGGAAGAACCCTCCACTACATTTTGTTTCGGAATGCTAATCAGTATAACACATATTGCACACAAACAGAAAGGTGACATTCTCAAAACGATCAACAGGTGTTAATAAAACGCTGTGGTAGCAATGAGCAGTTTGCACATTTTTACTTTTCAAGGTGTATGCTGAAGGTTGCAAACGTTACCACGTAAGTGAAAGAAGGGTTCGTAGTGAATCTAAATGTGCTAAACAAATGAACTCCAGTGCCGAGGTCAGCTGACGAAACACATGCTGTCACTGGTACTATTTCTCGTTGCCGAAAAGTAATTCTTATTACTTTCTCAATTTTTTTCCTGAAACAACACATCTCATATGCAAATTTTCCTAAGTTTAAATAATTCCCTCGCAAATCTATTACAACACCGCGATGCAGACAAATTACTTAACATATCTTCCCGTAGTGAGAATCGCCGGCAAAGTACCACGTAAATCGGAAGTGCTATTACTGAATACATATGTTCCCAACGGGCAGAATACACACAGCCACTCTCAATACGCAGTCTGTAATTAATATGCTGAATACAAGTTACATTCTCGTACTTCAGTGTGCACTATATCTGGATACATTCCATCTGCTGCATATACCGTCAGAAGGTCACGGTGAATTTGTGAGCAGAACTGTGTTTGCACAAAACCTTGAAAATATGCTCTGTTCTGACAGGTTACCACTCTTTTTGCCTATTGGTTATAGACTGTGACCTGCGGAACTTAAATTGCGATATAACTATGTATGTGTTCGTAATTTGCCGCGTAGATTAGGACGAACAGCAGTTACAGCAAACGGATTTGGCATAGTATACGTAAATCTACACTCCTGGAAATGGAAAAAAGAACACATTGACACCGGTGTGTCAGACCCACCATACTTGCTCCGGACACTGCGAGAGGGCTGTACAAGCAATGATCACACGCACGGCACAGCCGACACACCAGGAACCGCGGTGTTGGCCGTCGAATGGCGCTAGCTGCGCAGCATTTGTGCACCGCCACCGTCAGTGTCAGCCAGTTTGCCGTGGCATACGGAGCTCCATCGCAGTCTTTAACACTGGTAGCAAGCCGCGACAGCGTGGACGTGAACCGTATGTGCAGTTGACGGACTTTGAGCGAGGGCGTATAGTGGGCATGCGGGAGGCCGGGTGGACGTACCGCCGAATTGCTCAACACGTGGGGCGTGAGGTCTCCACAGTACATCGATGTTGTCGCCATTGGTCGGCGGAAGGTGCACGTGCCCGTCGACCTGGGACCGGACCGCAGCGACGCACGGATGCACGCCAAGACCGTAGGATCCTACGCAGTGCCGTAGGGGACCGCACCGCCACTTCCCAGCAAATTAGGGACACTGTTGCTCCTGGGGTATCGGCGAGGACCATTCGCAACCGTCTCCATGAAGCTGGGCTACGGTCCCGCACACCGTTAGGCCGTCTTCCGCTCACGCCCCAACATCGTGCAGCCCGCCTCCAGTGGTGTCGCGACAGGCGTGAATGGAGGGACGAATGGAGACGTGTCGTCTTCAGCGATGAGAGTCGCTTCTGCCTTGGTGCCAATGATGGTCGTATGCGTGTTTGGCGCCGTGCAGGTGAGCGCCACAATCAGGACTGCATACGACCGAAGCACACAGGGCCAACACCCGGCATCATGGTGTGGGGAGCGATCTCCTACACTGGCCGTACACCACTGGTGATCGTCGAGGGGACACTGAATAGTGCACGGTACATCCAAACCGTCATCGAACCCATCGTTCTACCATTCCTAGACCGGCAAGGGAACTTGCTGTTCCAACAGGACAACGCACGTCCGCATGTATCCCGTGCCACCCAACGTTCTCTAGAAGGTGTATGTCAACTACCCTGGCCAGCAAGATCTCCGGATCTGTCCCCCATTGAGCATGTTTGGGACTGGATGAAGCGTCGTCTCACGCGGTCTGCACGTCCAGCACGAACGCTGGTCCAACTGAGGCGCCAGGTGCAAATGGCATGGCAAGCCGTTCCACAGGACTACATCCAGCATCTCTACGATCGTCTCCATGGGAGAATAGCAGCCTGCATTGCTGCGAAATGTGGATATACACTGTACTAGTGCCCAGAGTCGATCGCGGTCCTCTGGTTTGGAGCCGTGTGGAGGGTCTAAACCAGAGGCTCAGACGACTCTGCGACTATAATGGTTGCAAATTCATCGACCTCCGTTATTGGGTGGAGAACTGTAGGGCCCCCCTAGACAGGTCAGGCGTGCACTACACACCGGAAGCAGCTACTAGGGTAGCAGAGTACGTGTGGCGTGCACACGGGGGTTTTTTAGGTTAGAGGGACCCCCCCTTGGGCGAAACGATAAAATACCTGACGGCTTACCAGAGAAAACATCAGCATCGTTGATAAAGAACGTCCGTCCTCAGAGACCAAAAACAGGAAAAGTTAACGTAATATTGGTAAACTGCAGGAGTATCCAGGGCAAGGTTCCTGAATTAGTATCTCTTATTGAAGGAAATAGTGCGCATATAGTATTAGGAACGGAAAGTTGGTTAAAACCGGAAGTGAACAGTAACGAAATCCTAGACACAGAATGGAATATATACCGCAAGGATAGGATAAACGCCAATGGTGGAGGAGTATTTATAGCAGTAAAGAATTCAATAATATCCAGTGAAGTTATTAGCGAATGCGAATGTGAAATAATCTGGGTTAAGTTAAGTATCAAAGGTGGGTCAGATATGATAGTCGGATGCTTCTATAGGCCACCTGCATCAGCAACCGTAGTAGTTGAGCGCCTCAGAGAGAACCTGCAGAACGTCGTGAAGAAGTTTCGTGATCATACTATTGTAATAGGGGGAGACTTCAATCTACCAGGTATAGAATGGGATAGTCACACAATCAGAACTGGAGCCAGGGACAGAGACTCTTGTGACATTATCCTGACTGCCTTGTCCGAGAATTACTTCGAGCAGTTAGTTAGAGAACCAACTCGTGAAGCTAACGTTTTAGACCTCATAGCAACAAATAGACCGGAACTTTTCGACTCCGTGAATGTAGAAGAGGGTATCAGTGATCATAAGTCAGTGGTTGCATCAATGACTACAAGTGTAATAAGAAATGCCAAGAAAGGAAGGAAAATCTATTTGCTTAACAAGAGTGATAGGGCACAAATCGCAGAATATCTGAGTGACCACCATCAAACGTTCATTTCTGAGGAAGAGGATGTGGAACAAAAATGGAAAAAATTCAGAAACATCGTCCAGTACGCCTTAGATAAGTTCGTACCGACTAAGGTCCAAAGCGAGGGGAAAGATCCACCGTGGTATAACAACCATGTACGAAAGGTACTACGGAAACAAAGAAAGCTTCACCATAGGTTTAAGAGTAGTCGAATCATAGCTGATAAGGAAAAGCTGAACGAAGCGAAAAAGAGCGTAAAGAGAGCAATGAGAGAAGCATTCAACGAATTCGAACATAAAACATTGGCAAACAATCTAAACAAGAACCCTAAAAAGTTTTGGTCATATGTAAAATCGGTAAGCGGATCTAAATCCCCTATTCAGTCACTCGTTGACCACGATGGCACCGAAACAGAGGACGACCGAAGAAAGGCAGAAATACTGAATTCAGTGTTCCGAAACTGTTTCACTGCGGAAAATCGTAACACGGTCCCTGACTTCAGCCGTCGCACGGACGCCAAAATGGAAAATATTGAAATAAACGATATCGGAATTGAAAAACAACTGCTATCACTTAGTAGCGGAAAAGCATCCGGACCAGACGAGATACCCTTAAGATTCTACAGTGATTATGCTAAAGAACTTGCCCCCTTTCTATCAGCAATTTATCGTAGATCTCTGGAAGAACGTAAAGTACCTAGCGACTGGAAGAAAGCACAGGTCGTTCCCATTTTCAAGAAGGGACATAAATCAGATGCGAATAATTATAGGCCTATTTCACTTACGTCAATCTGTTGTAGAATAATGGAACATGTTTTGTGTTCTCGTATTATGACGTTCTTAGATAATACAAATCTCCTTCATCATAACCAACATGGATTCCGCAAACAGAGATCATGTGAAACCCAGCTCGCCCTATTTGCCCAAGAAATTCACAGTGCCGTAGACACTGGCGAGCAGATTGATGCCGTGTTCCTGGACTTCAGGAAGGCATTTGATACGGTTTCGCACTTACGTTTAGTGAAAAAAATACGTGCTTACGGAATATCGGACCAGGTTTGTGATTGGATTCAGGATTTCCTAGAAGAAAGAACACAACATGTCATTCTTAACGGTTCAAAATCTGCAGATGTAGAGGTAATTTCGGGAGTCCCGCAAGGAAGCGTGATAGGACCTTTATTGTTTACAATATACATAAATGACCTAGTTGACAACATCGGTAGCTCCGTGAGGCTATTTGCAGATGACACGGTTGTCTACAAGAAAGTAGCAACATCAGAAGACTCGTACGTACTCCAGGAAGACCTGCAGAGGATTAATGAATGGTGCGACAGCTGGCAGCTTTCCCTAAATGTAGATAAATGTAATATAATGCGCATACATAGGGGCAGAAATCCATTCCAGTACGATTATGCCATAGGTGGTAAATCATTGGAAGCGGTAACGACCGTAAAATACTTAGGAGTTACTATCCGGAGCGATCTGAAGTGGAATGATCACATAAAACAAATAGTGGGAAAAGCAGGCGCCAGGTTGAGATTCATAGGAAGAATTCTAAGAAAATGTGACTCATCGACGAAAGAAGTAGCTTACAAAACGCTTGTTCGTCCGATTCTTGAGTATTGCTCATCAGTATGGGACCCTTACCAGGTTGGATTAATAGAAGAGATAGACATGATCCAGCGAAAAGCAGCGCGATTCGTCATGGGGACATTTAGTCAGCGCGAGAGCGTTACGGAGATGCTGAACAAGCTCCAGTGGCAGACACTTCAAGAAAGGCGTTACGCAATACGGAGAGGTTTATTATCGAAATTACGAGAGAGCACATTCCGGGAAGAGATGGGCAACATATTACTACCGCCCACATATATCTCGCGTAATGATCACAACGAAAAGATCCGAGAAATTAGAGCAAATACGGAGACTTACAAGCAGTCGTTCTTCCCACGCACAATTCGTGAATGGAACAGGGAAGGGGGGATCAGATAGTGGTACAATAAGTACCCTCCGCCACACACCGTAAGGTGGCTCGCGGAGTATAGATGTAGATGTAGATGTAGACATTGTGCATGCTCTGTTGCCTGTGTCTATGTGCCTGTGGTTCTGTCAGTGTGATCATGTGATGTATCTGACCCCAGGAATGTGTCAATAAAGTTTCCCCTTCCTGGGACAATGAATTCACGGTGTTCTTATTTCAATTTCCAGGAGTGTAGATAGCGGCCACAGAATATCCACGGATTTTTCCCAGTAATTCATTTATTACTGGAAGTTAATTGAAATTCGATTTAGCTGCATAAAATGTAAGCGACAATATTTCCTGTACAAAGCGGTGCCTGACGTACGTCGTAGCAAAAGTAAGTTAAATGATAGCTGTTTTTGATAGGTAATATCTACGGGAGAGCATACATTTTGAAATACAACGAAGCAGCTTGTATAAGTCAGAGAACATGTTTTTCTGTTATAAGAAAGATGTAATATTTTACCTTCGGATACACTTCAGTAGTCCAAAAGAAGATCTTCATTTCCAACATTATTCAATCTTCATTTGCAGCATTATGCATTAGTTGGATATCTTTGTTATAACTGGATGGTTTGTTCATTGTTAAAGTTCTTTCTGTTTTAAGACAATATATTCCGCTGCCAACTGACATAGGAAAAAATTGGGAAAAGGTCAGTTCCCTTCGACTACCTCACCCGTGTAATTATATTTGGAAATGCTTCACATGTAGTGTATCTTACGCTCAGCTCCTGCTGAAGGATGGACCCGCAAAACAGGATATTTGGAGGTGTCCCCTTGCGATGGGGGATGTCTATTTGTTCTTGGTTTCTTATTGAGAGGACAGTGAAGACTTCAGTGGCGTCTGGTGAAGCGGGCATCCCATTCAGGAAGCCATGTTGTGGCGATCGTGGGTCGTGCCCAAACTCCTGGCACATGTAGGTATCTGCGAGGTAGGGAGCGTGCAGTTCTCCACTAAATGTGGGCCAGCATACTTAACACACAGCAACGGTTGGGAGCAGTAATTCCCAGTATGTCGTAAACGTTGACATTTGCGACAGATGACGGGCCAGTTGCGGCCCTCGTACGATTCAGTCCGTACCTTCGTTTACAGAAGGTACCGGATTTCGTAAATCCTATGTCCTCCCTCCGGGAAAAGGAAACGACGTGAGTGGGGTGGGGGATCAACCCCCATTCCCCAGGATCCCTCTTGCTATCCTGGTGGACCGAATGGTCCTAGAAACGGAGCCGAAACAGTTCTTTCTTGACCTCCTCTGCCGTAAACTCTGGTGGCAATCCTTGATGACGATTTTGGTTCGGCGATTTCCCGACGTCAGGTGGGTAACGTAAAGCGTCCCCCTTGATTTGACAGATTCAAGAATGGTAAGATACTCGTCCTTACTGTCGAGCAGGTATTTCAGATGATTTTTTTTGGTAAACAGCCCGCAATTGGCCGAAGGAGCCACTGGAGCTCTGTGGTCAGTTTTGTATAATTAGTGACATTATATACCACAATAGAGGGTATCTTCTCTTTCTTCATAGGGCTTGGCGGAGTCTCTTGTGAAGGAGGGTCGGAAGCAGGAGCCATTTCCTCATCCACAGAATGAGGTGCGGCGTCACCCGGGAAGGAGGTATCGGAGCAGGATCCACTGCCACCACGACTCGGATGGGCGGAGGAGCGTCAGGAGCGACGGCCAGAGGACTTTCTGACTGGGCCAGGGTGTCCAGAAGACTCGCCACTGTGGCGGGACAACGGAGGAAGAGGTGCGCTCACAGGTACAGCCGGGTGGTGAACAGACACAGCTGAGGCGGCCTACGACTCACTATGAGAAAGGTCAGTGACTAAGCGGGTAGGTGGTTCGTCGAGCACGACGACGGCGACGACTCGGAAGAACGGTCCCTTACACGGGACGGTGGACATTCGTCACGGTGATCGGTTTCAGTGCCTGTGGTATCCACCGGCGATTTGTGGTGCTTGGCGCGATTCAAATGATCCTTCGCCCGTTGCGAGGTGGGCTGAACATCAGACGCGGCTGGATGTCGGGGTGAACAGCGTTTCCGACGCGAGTTACGCCGAGAGGCAGCGGTGGAAGTATAGGAGAGCCGTGAAGGTCGCTCCGCGGACTCCTTCATGGTAGACGGTGGTCCTCGTGGCGGATCCAGGGGCCCGGCACGAGAGGAGTACGCAAAACAAAAACTTTCCAGTTAGTCAGGGGCAAAACTGCGAAATACGAACGCCGAAAAATCAGGTAAACAACGCTGATATAAGACGAAAAGTGAAACAATACAACACGGAAACGCATTCGTACAAGATAACATTTCCAGGAATCCAACCTGTAGCAGGTGCCATTGCTCGAGCTAACTTTTCGGATAAAACAGTTTTAATCCACCGTTAAGCTGCGAGAATTTTTGTTTATCTCCATCAGTTGCTGTGTTATCGCATCCTTTCCAGACAGTAGACTATAACAGAAAGATATGTAACGACCAGTTGTTCTTTGGACGCAGCCGAAACGAGAGAAACATAGGGATTATTAATACAGTGTTAACAGTATTCATGAATATTTTTTACACACGAAAGGAAAAAGTAATCCAGTGCCAGCTGATGGTTAGTGAATTTCAGTTGCGAAAGTTTGATTCTACTCCCAAACTCATTTCCAAAGATTTTATACTGATGAAAGAAATTATCCCAGTAAGCAACTGCTTACTTCTCGGGTCTTTTTTTCTGTTCTATTCCCAACCAACTGTGAAGCGGTTGTAGTTGCATTAATACGTTCAGACATACTCAAATAACATTAGGTTACCCATAAAAAATATGCTGTACCTTCTTAAATATTATAGGTAAACAAAAAGTCTAAGTTAATAACATTAAAATGTACACAGTTGATTGTTCTGTAATAATCATTTATTGTTGGCTACATTACAGTAAAGAGCCCAAGAGCCTATCGCAAAGAGTTTTGTGCAACAAATCAATTTTAGGAATGTAGAGTTGAACTAATAGGATTAGTGGGAAATAAGTGAATGTTACATTTTGATATTGATAAGTAATACAACCAGCAAAGTTATGGGCTCTCGTTACAGAACACAAAATCTGTCTGCGTAGCATAAACATACATATAAAACTGGAAAATAGTTTTCTGTTAAGATGCGACCAACTTTTGTTGACCAAATAGTTACATTTAAAGATTGTCGTTTGCTTATCTCTAATGAATGTGTGCATGGGAATACATGGGTTTCTGGAAATGCAGACACACAGTATAGTGAATGCACCCTATGTATGCATTTTCTGTGTTTGTACATGCATATCACATAAAATGTAGTCATTGCTTTTTCATGATGTTTTAAGTAGTTTTCTCGCTGAAGAGCGGATAAATTACTTTTTGACGAATAGTTAGCCTTGTTTAAGCCAAATGCTAAGTGGAAGGTGAAGCTTATTTTTAATTTCATCAAATGGCTAATGTGATGCTGCAAATTGTTTCTCTTCCCTCTTAATTTGGCAACTTGTAGTTTCAAATTTGTGTACTTGTGTGTCTAAAGCCAAAAGAAATGGCTCTGAACACTACAGGACGTAACATCTGAGGTCATCAGTTCCCTTAAAGCCGAAACAACTGATTATTTAGATACAGAAAAATTAGACATCGAATAGCCACACAAAGGAGGAAGAGAAACTACTTCCCAACATCCCATACGTAGACCCATTTCACAAAACAATTACTACCATATTAAAGAAAAACAATATAACAATTGCCTTCTTCACTAATATTAAGTAAGGACACATACTAGCCTCCAAAAAAAAAGTAGATACCAAAATTCCAACGAAAGTTGAATTTATAAAGCGTCATGCTCCCGATGTGCTACCTACTATGTTCAAAATAAAGGCAGAATTTTCAAAACAAAATTCTAGAACTCATGAATGTCTTCTCACTCAGGAGAAAACTGAACACATGTTAAGCGAATAGACAGATTACGCTAGCCAAAGCTATTCTAGCAATTTTAAAGACATGTTTAAAACATATTCCCTTACACATATCAATTCATTTCAAACTCATGTCCCTGACATTACAAAAGTCATGATGCGCCTCATTTTTTTCTCATCTTATGTTAATGTACACCAACGAAGTGTATTGGAATGCATAAAGGAGTGTGCACCTTGAGTGACGTGATGTGATATCAGAAAGGATAAACCAAATCTGCTGGCATTAAAACATTTACAATAATCTTCCTCTTTTGGTAGTTTTTCACCTCCGATCAAACTTATGGTCATTTAATTCTCGAAAAACGAAACCTAACATTTAACCTTCTCATAAAAGGAACCTCACACAAAACCACGAAGTAGGCCTGTACATTGCATTGAAACTTCTCCATTGAAAATTAAGAATGACAGTGCCGGAAAACTTCAACTTTACTTGATTTTCAAACAGCCAAGTAAAACTGAACGTACTGACATTTCTCTCTTTACTCATTCTGATCAATACTAAACTGACACACAATATTTTAGCGCAACGCAATCTGGCTTTCAATAATCCCTACAAAAGAATAGCCCTGCCTAACAATAACCTATGCCTTTCATTAATCACTTACCTCCCAAAAATTTTCATTACTCGAACTACTGCAATATATATATATATATATATATATATATATATATATATATATATATATATATATATATATATATATCAGTTAAATGACATCCAGCCTTAAAAATTTCGTTTTCCTGAAGGACACACGTCCAAATCGTCCGCTCTCAAAACTCTGACATCTCTCTCCCCAGATCCACCACCGCTGGCGGCTCACCCCCAACTGCCCAACACTACGAGTTGTTCGCATCCAACTGCCCAACACTACACAAGCAAATACTCCATCAATGAGTCCAACCAGCCACAGACTGCCCACAGTGCAGTCAGCGTTTTTCATACAGAGCACTACATGGCGTTACCAACAAAAAACCTAAATAGCCTAGTTACATAGTTCCCATGCTACCCATAAAAATTTTTTACAAATTGCTTTGGGCAATGGACAGTACTGATTTGATAAATATGTTTATAATTACAATAACAATGACATAAAATGCACACACTTATTAATAAAGTGTTGGTCAAAAGCAAAAATTGTCCTCACAATCCATAAAGACGGTCTTGATCATTCATCACAGTAAAAATGATAGTTTTATGCACAAGTCTGAACAGTAAAAGAAAGTACAAAAGGAAGTAGTTGATTTCCATGCAGTCTTGGAGAAGTAGGGTTGTCCTTCCAAGGGAAAGACAGTGCTAACTCTTGACATGCAGACAGGTAATGAGCCACAACAGAGCAAACCCACAGCAGAGTCAGTCGAAGTTTTGACGAATATTGGTAGGTTGGTTATCACAGAGAAGACCAACAGTATTTCTTGTAGAGGTGATGGTATGTGTGGGCCACCAAAGGTGCAGACCCACTGTAGTCCTTGTAGAGATAATGGTATTGGTGGGCCACCACAGGTGCAGGTCCACGTAGTCCTTGTAGAGATGGCTAACAGCCATCCGTTGCGACTGTGCAGGTGCACAATCACCATTGAAGAGTCTTGCAGATAATATAGCAAGTCCATGCACCACCACTTGTGCACTCCCAAAAATTTTGTTTGAAGTGTCCTTAGAACCAGCATTGCTGTTAACTAGTCCCTTGGTGAATTATCAACACACGTGCATATACTATGACCAGCAGAAACGTGTGCAGTGAAATGAAACCCTACTATGTACGTAATTTGTAGGACTGGTGTCTAGACAGTTACAAATTTACGGTATAAGAATACAAATATAAAGATAACGAAAACATTAATGAACATAATAATACAGACTACATTTTTAGTAATACAGGCCTTACAAAAGAATAGAAATAAACATATACATCAGTGTTATAGGAATTAAGACATAAGTAAATAAATACCTTCACACATGAGCATTAAAACAGAACCGAATACGTAATGTCTAAACATCTTTACAAAGTAAAGAACATATTATTAATGCAAATTATATTTGAGGACAACAGTATTCCTCATTATAGTGAAGTACCTTAGTATTGGAAAATTCTACAACATAACTCTTATCAGCTAAACACATAAAGACAAGAAGAACATAGACACACAAGAATGCACATGAACACATAGCCGAATCACACAAAAGGAAATGATAGGGTCTCGCGTCCGTCGGCCTCTCGTAATTTAATATATTATTATTATCATTATTTTGATTGTTGCCGACTTACATGATGGGCCTTAATAAAAATGATATTTCATTCAATTTTGATTTACGGTTAAATGCTTTTGTGAAGTTCTCCTTTTTAACAATATTATTCTTAAATTATATGTTACGTTAATGAATGTTAGACTCGCTGAATCTTAAAACATGAGCATACAAGTTGAACATTGGAATAAGCTTTTCATATTAATTTCCTCGGCTAGTCAGTTCACTTTAAAGCAAAAGATGCGAGTTTTTCGCTGCCGCAGAATTTTTATAATTTAATGCCACCATTTAATGGCGTCCTTGGCTGCCTCGGCCGCTGCGATTGTTGAACTGTAAATTACTTGAATGCTGGTTAATTCAAGGAAGGCGGACAAAAAATCGGGATCACCTCTTACAAATTAAAAGTGCACAATAATATTAAATCAATATAATTAGCTGCCTAACTCATACAAATATGTTTACATTTGCCAGCACTCGCAAAATGTCCGTCTACACACAACGAAGACAAGAGAAGAAGTGAAAACGACTTAAAAGTTAACAAAAGAGCGTATCTTCTCGTCTCTTTAGATCATTTAGTTATATTTCTTTGCACTCGAATCTCACACAGAGAAATTATTATTTTACGGCTACATGATAAAAATATACTGTTCAATTTTTAAATGTCTCTCCTTTATAAATACTGTTTTTTTTTGTGTTTTCTTATTACCTCACTGGGGACGCTACAAGGGTGTGCTTTCAGTATAGCATTTGGTACTGCAGTCCAACCCAAAACTTCATTCCACAGATCTTTCCTGTTATTTCAACATTTTTTCAGCAAAAAGGTCCTATCTCAGCTTGCTTTCTGTATTTTCCATTATCTTACCTCATCATTTGAGTCTAAGGAAATCCTACCTGAACCTGTTGCCCCTAAACCCTACTTTTTTGTTCATAACCTCTTCCAAAATAATTATTCTTCATTATACGCTACTTTTCTTTGCCAAACTTTTTCTTATAGCTTCTCAGTGCCTTTCTTCCAGTTCATCACAACTCATTCTCTCTTATACCCCAACCCCTCTTAAGCTAACTTAAATCTACTGAGCTCAGATGCATAAGCTAAGGGACGAGGCAATGCAGCAGGGCGAACATTAAAAGAAACAAGAACGATAAAAAAATGTCACGTGGCAAAGCCAGCAGCAATAAATATAAATAAGAGCCAATGAGCAGCAACAAGAAGAACAAATCACTAGTAAAACTGGCTTAGCTGAGTAATACAAAGTGAAATTCAGTAGGACTATGCCTGCCAAACAGCAGCAGCAAAAGCAATAAACTATAACTAAACATGACAAAGCTCAAGCAGAAAAAATGCAGTAAACATAGCCATGTCTAATACCTATGTCACATCTTAACACTAGAGTGATGCATTACGATAACCTGGTTACTCTACCAAACAAGTTACCAAATCGTTGAAAAAATTATGTATTCAATTCCTGTAAAGGGAAATGTCTATTTGGGCTCCATTTTCTTTAAGGAAGTAGATCATAAAATTATTATTTAATGGATATGTAGGCAGAAAATATATACATTAGTACATGGAATAAATTTCATTTCAACCAATACTGCAGTGCAGCTAAAAACTAGTTATCAAACATAATAAGCAAATAAATACAAGGCACAGCATACAGATTTCATTCACTAGCCATATGGCATTTCATAAGACAGTAAAAAAATCTTTCAACTAGAAAGACTGTAGTCATAATCAGGTGTATAGACATAAAATATTTTCATCATTTCATTAGGCATTTTAGTAAATATAAGAAATTACGAGCTCCAAACGGTAATCATATGTTTTCAAGTATGAGCGTGTCGTATTTTGCGGTGCTTTCTACAAAGAAATGTCAATAGCGAGGTTAATGTCCTTTTTTTCCTACACTTGTGATTCTGAAAGGCACACACTAATGGTTTTTTTTCCAGGCGACTGTCAACAGCTGGGCACCTACAACAAATTACATCAAGATCACCAACCTTCTTACTGAAATTTTTATGACAGCAGTTTCCGCTACAGTGACATCCTCATATAAAAGTTTCACAGGTTGAAAATTTACGTTAGAAGTTTGTAGAAACATAAACTCATATATAACAGTGTCCAAAAAGTTTTGTCAGCTTTGTGGTACTAACGTTCACGCATCTAAACACATTTCATAACTGTAAAAGTACGAATCTTGGTTTCCAACTTCCTTTTCACAAACCAGAGTCCCTAACCCCTACTCATTATTCATATACGTATAAACAAGTGATCACATTCCTCATATAGCATCATCTTATGATCATAATCATATTTCAACATCATAGTACACATCGTTTTCGTGATAATATCATCATACCACATTAATCACATCTCAAAATCGTCTCAGCTCCTTTCAATAATTTCAAACTAAAAAAAAAAATTCCTTTCTCATTTCAATAGTGTTATCTACCTCAAACGTACTTAAAAAATCATGTTCCCATACAAAATACATCCTTAAAAGCTCTCATAGTACCACAATGGTTCTGAACAAATATGAACTGTTCACAAAGTACAGAAATAATTCAATTTCATAAGTGTGAATTATTTTAACTGTGTAATTACATAAATATGTGTCACTGACGTAGAAAAATATGTTTGTCTCTCTTAAATGATCACCCTCAGGTGTTACAGATTACAACAATGGAATGAAATATGTCGCCAAAACCTTCTTTCTATCTTTGTAATTCAAGAATCTTTCAACAAATGTACAAGAATTAATCACTCAAATGCGTGTCCTGTAGCACTAAACTGTGCGTCTTGCTGTAAGAAAATTTCTGTTATCACTTAACGGTCAAAATGTGCCAAGTATGGTAATTATTGTCCTCTGTAAGCGAAGTTCTGTAGAAGTCAATGTACTTACCTCGTCATAAACAAAAGTGAAATGCTGTGCGTACAGATATCGTAGCTATTATGCTCACTGCCGTGATCGAGATAGTATAGTATTGTAACGTATTGTGTGCTACGGAAAAGGCTGTCTCATTGTAGCTGTACCACAAAAGTTACTCCTAAAACATGTTTTACTTTCCACAAGAATACAGAAAAACTGTGCAGATATGAAACAGATACAGCGCAAAAGCAATAATATAAATTGTGTCACTCATTAATAATGTCGTGATATAATCGTGTAGCTGTCAAACAAACCAACTGCTAAGTCATCTGTATTCTCTCAGAAATTACTTTAACCAAAGAATGTCTTTTCAAGTAAACCAAAATGTTGCATTGAAGTCTGATTAGCGGTACATGTTCTAAGTATGAAGCCTTATAGTCGTTACGTAATCGTGCAACTAACAAGCAAGAATATACATACAATAACACTGTGTCGTCTGTTCACTATAACTATGCATTCATAATGACAGTCTAAATAAGTAGCCTAGATTGTTGCCTATATAGTTAACTACAAAACATTTTTTTAACAGCTTCTAAATGTGACAAAGCGTACTAATAACGTGAAGCGAATAATTTTATGGCAAAGATTAAGTTAAAAAGCAGCTTATCTCTCAATAAACTGCTTTACATGTAAAATGGGGTGTAATACTTTACTCTTCCTACTATGCAAAGTTTCAACTTCATCGCAATTATCATGTGGTATAAGCCGGATTCTGTAAGGTCCATTGTAGATCAGAAAGAATTTGTGAATCAACTGTTTCTTCTTACGTGACAATGAATGAGCTTTAATCAGAACTTTCTGACCAATATATAATTTCTTTGCATTTGCTTTACCGTGTAGTTTTCTCCTTTTGTCTGCTGCAGCTTTTATATTTTTAATAGCCAAATCAATTATGTCTTTGTGTCGAAGTTTACGTGTATTCAGGAAAGGTACAAGCTCTCTGATTCAATTCGGTGGTTCTTCATTCTTCAGTACAAGAGTGGGTGGTAAAGCAGTGGAGTCATGAGGCATTTCATTCAGCACGTTTTGAAATATGTGTAAATATCTGTCTCAATGCTGATGCTTTCTGTGACAATTAAGTCTGCGAAGCTTATTGATTTCTTTTATAATCAGTTCAGACGGGTTACAATGTGGTGAGTACAATGAAATGAAAACAGGTTTGATTTTATGGTTCCGAAGCATGCGTGACCAAACAGCAGATCTGGATTGTGGTCCGTTACCTGAAATAACTTACGCGACGTGTCCAACGTGTTCCGACAGTAATGGAACAATAAGAAAGTTCATAGAGAATCTGCGAAGCTTATTGATTTCTTTTATAATCAGTTCAGACGGGTTACAATGTGGTGAGTACAATGAAATGAAAACAGGTTTGATTTTATGGTTCCGAAGCATGCGTGACCAAACAGCAGATCTGGATTGTGGTCCGTTACCTGAAATAACGTACGCGACGTGTCCAACGTGTTCCGACAGTAATGGAACAATAAGAAAGTTCATAGAGAATCAGTGGTTTTGACAAAAGAACTGTAAGTTGGTTTGTTGGCGTAAATCTGCACTTTTTGCAAAAATTGCACCTTCTAATTTAATGTTACGTAACGGAAGTGTGGGGCAACTGTTCGATTTGTTCAATTTTCTGAGAGCTGTTTCACTAATTACTGAAATGTGACTCCTAGAGTCGAGTACTACCGTAAATTTTACATCATTCACTATAATGGGAATTACAGGATATGCAATGTTGATCTGTTTTACGTCGTGTTCCGGGAGTAAGATGTCCCTAATGTCTTCCATGTTTCCGTAATTAATTGCCACGGCAGCTACGTCGTCAGCTTCATAAGTACGTTTTGTGGCTGCCTACGGTGTGAGTCAGTGTCTACTGTCTCTTTGTTGACACGCGTCGTTATTGGGATTTGGATATCTAACCCATACAATTTGAACTTTTCTAGTTGAATCAAGTCGATTTTGGTTAAATTCTGGTCTATTGTTAAGATTATATCGTCTGTCGTCTTGTCGGTAGTTTCCATAGTTTCTTTCTTGTGGGTCACGTGATGGAGAATTTCTCCTGGAATTTTAACTGCGAGGTGGACCGTTGCGTCTGAAGTTATTCTGTCTCCCTTGATAATAATTATTTTGGTTCCCATGTTGTCTATTTCTATGATTTTCTCTGTCATAGTCATGACTGTGGAGAGGTGATCTTTCCCTGTAATTATTATTACTCTGCCAGTACTTGTCATACGGGTAGTGTCTGTTTTTGTCACGATTTGCGTTGTAAGAATAGCCTTTTCGTGTCCAGTTATTATTTCTGTGATCGCGGAATTGTGACAGATGTGACCTGTAATTGTTGTTTTCCTGGTTTCGCATCCCGCGATTATCAGTGTCAATTTTCAATTCTTGTAATAGTCCTGAAGAGTTTCGATGTCGTCTTTGCAACGTCCTGCCAAAATTATATGTCATAAATGTTCCGGAAACTTAATTAAACAAATGCGAATAAGTTCTGAGGGGCTGTATGGGTTTGACAGATACTGATTCTTATGCAACATGTTTTTATAATATTTGACCAGACGGGAAAATTCTGATTGTTCGAAGTGTTTCATCATTATGATGCTATGTTTTACTCGATCTTGAGTAGCTTGAGACCAATATGCTGAGAGGAAGGCATGATAAAATTCTCCTTCACTGTGACTATCGCGAATTACCGATCGAATTCTTACAGCTGGTTCATTCTCTAAGTAGCCACACATAAATTCTAATCTGTGCTCTAACGACCAGTTGGGAGGAAAACAATGAGAGAATTGATGAGGCCACGCTTGTGGATGAAAGTTGTTGCCAGAATTTTTAAATGTTTTGAATTTACGTGTAGTAATGAACAGCTTATAGTCAAAGTCATCATGACGGCGAGTCGCATACCGCTCGTTGTTATGTCGTGTCGCCGGTTCCATCTCAAAATTTCGTGTACCTTGTCAATTTCTTTCAAAATTTCCAAAATACGCTCCGTTGTTGCTTTGTGACTTTTCCTTCTTTCTGAAACCATCTTTCTGTGTCGGAGCGCGAGTCTCTTCTGAAATGTGTAATTCTTGCATTACGTTTGTCAACTGATGAACTTCCCGCATTTCTATTTTCTACTGTGTACTGATCTGATTCTGATTTTGTTTAAATTTCTTAATTTTTTCATACGCTTCTGTGTCAGTAAGGGCTACCGGTCTTGTGTCATTCAGATCATCATCTACCTTCATAGATAAGTTATTTAGCTGACCCGTAAGTTCGACTACTTTTTCCGATATTGTCCTCATTGCCTCCGTGTGATTTCCTGAACCAAGTTTTACAATGTCCATTTGTGTCGAAATCATACTTACTGTGTCCTTTAGTTCTCCTGAGATTTTGCAAGTTGCGTAACCGAATTGATAGATGCAACTAAGTCAGTTTTAGCTTGCAAGGTGTCGTGATTTTCATGAACAATAGTTTGTAGTTCGTTTATGGTTGCTTCGTGATTCTGTAATGTATTTCCATGACGCAAAAAAAAATGGGTTGAATGTGCTCACAAATTTCTGTTTTTATGTCATTACAGACTTTTTGACATTTAGATTCGATGTTACGTAACTCAGTAGTTAAGCCTTCGCGTGTTAGTTGAAGCTGTTGTCCCATTTGTTGCAATAATTGTAACAACAATCCATTGGTGTCTGAAACACGTTTCTCTGTAATTTTCGGCACCGCAATAGCACCGGCAACATTCGCATTTTGAAAAGCAGAAATTGTGTCTTGACTTGATTGAGAAACGGGTAATGACGCTAAACCTGAATCTACAGTAGTTGCAAGATTGTGTCCTGTCGTTTCGGATTCATGGGGCGAGCTGTTTCCAACCGATCGATCGACAATACTACCCTGTTCGCTAGCTGTTTCACTGTCTACACCATTATTTATTGCCTGGTCCATTTCCCTATGCACAATCACCAAATTTGTTAATTCATTCCCCGTCGGTGCTAACACACTACTCTCGTATTATCATTTCGCAATTTACTTTGCAGTCTAGTGTTACGCTTCTCATACGCCATAATTGTCAAAATATTTCACATGACAACACAGAAAAGCCCAATTTGAAGAGCAAAATCAAAAAATTAAAATAGCATAGAAAATAATATCCAATTCATTGCAAGGGCGGCAGCGAAATACTTGGTGCAAATCTACAACTGTTTTACTGTACAACAATGAAGAAACTGCAACTACAAAGGAGATTCTCTCTACAATCACGCGCTAGCAATAAACAATAACTACACTAATTACACAAACTACAAGAAAAAATCTGAAGATTCCAGTGAGGTATCTTCGGCTGAGGGTCGACTTATGAAACGTCCCCATAGAAAAATTATGAATAACATTGCTGGAAAAACTCTTACGTTATTTGATTTTCAAACAGCTGAGCAAAACTGAACGTACTCAGACATTTCTCTCTTTACTCATTCTGATCATCACTAAACTGACACACAATATTTTAGCGCAACGCAATCTGACTTTCAATAACCCTACAAAAGAGTGGCCCTGACTAACAATAACCTATGCCTTTCATGAATTACTTCCGTACTCGAACTACTGCAATACACTGCGCGTCAATACTGCCAGTTAAATAGAAGATTCCAACTACTGATGGCACTAACTACTCTTAGGCATAGTTAGCATATGAAGGATTTTGATAGAGAACAAACAATGTATTTACCTTAATAGTGTTCAAAAGTCATAATATACGTATATCAGTTCATGACATCCAGCCTTATAAATTACCTTTTTGTGACGGTCACACGTCCAGATCGTACGCTCTCAAAACTCTGCCATGTCTCTTCCCACATCCACCACTACTAGCGGCTCACCTCCAACTGCCCAACACTACACAAGCGAATATTCCAACAGTGAATCCAACCAGCCGCAGACTGCACACAGCGTAGTCAGCGATTTTCATACAGAGCACTACGTGGCGTTTCCAAAATAAAAACCTAAACGGCCTAGTTACAGCATAGAGACGATTTTTACATAATGATGGACACATAGCGTCTGAAATGAATCGTTTGATTCAACAAAATACGAAAAAAAAACTGTGACAGTAGTCGTTATTAATCACACTTCCTCAAAATCTTATATAACAATGAAGAAATTTCGAAATTTGCTACCGAACGAGATCATATGGCCAGAATGACTGTAATACTAAAAAATGTGGTTTTGAACTTACAAGAGGAAACTGTGTTATTATGTATCGCTCGTGTAATAGTACTAACAACAAAAATCATTTCCACGATACTTCAGATTGCACTACGAAATTATTTTTGAATGTATGTTTGGAGGATAAAAAAAAGTAAAGAATTTTGCTTTGCTCAAGGCTGACGCTCTCCAAAAACAAATCTGTTTGTAAGAAAACACGAACAGAAGAGCTTCAGCCTCAAGATGACAACTTTACAAAATGCACGTGAGCCACATTTTTTGTCTATTACCAAAATACAATCAAAATTTTTGGAGTCCCTATACCATAGGTTGTGGATTCAGACACTGCTCTAAGAAGGCGATGTCAATGAATTGGCAGCAGTGTTAGATGACCCATGGATTGTCACCCAAGGAGAGTGTAATGTGATGGTTGGAAGAAAGTAGATTTGGTTTAATTAGCTTCTTAGTTCCGGCCCTCGGCTGTAGTACATGAGGGACATGATGGATAGCTTAGTGGAGGTGTTCAGTTGCCTCTCGTTCGAAACAAGAGACATCCGACACTGCTGAAACGGAAAGAGAGGGGTTAAGCGTGGTGTCACTCAATTGCCGCTGTCAGCGACTTCTCCAACTGCGGCCAGGGTGATGTCGTGGCAGCACAGCTGAAAATTTCGGAGCGAAGGGCGTGACCTGTCTGGAGCACGTGAGCAGCTCTCTGTTCCAGCGCCACCTCTCTTATGGCACGGTACAGGCTGCCCTATCTCATGGTCGAACAGATGACCCCAAACTGCACTCCAGGATGTCACACAGGGAGTCACAGGCTCGTGGTGTACGCTTTGATATTGAGACGAGCATATTTTAGTACAGAAATTGCTTAATACTTGTACTCTCCAGACTACGTTCGTTTAGAGCTTAAGACATGTACTCTCATTACTTCTGTGGTGGTAAGTGAGGAAAGACTTCCGTTTCTCCATTAGCGTATTGCGGTCCAGCTCTTGTTCAACTGTGCCGAGTTTCCTGTGCTTCGCAGCGCATAACGCTCTCGCCTGCATGATGCTGGCACTGTTGGAACTTGCTTCTGTTATTTTTGAGTGAGTATGGTCGATACACTACGCTACTTCTGTAAGACTTATCTTTGATTTGTACAGAAAAGTTGTAAAAGGGGACAATTTGTCTATGGGAGCACAACTACCAATATATTATTAGCAGCAGTATTGCACTAGCTTTTACATGATTGTATTTCCGATGGCGCTTTCTTTAAACTGATATTTGGAGGTTGAGGAGTTTTAATTAGGTAAGACAATCTGGTACGGTTGACAGATAGAGCAGATAGAATTAATGGGTGGACTTCCAAGATTGCGCCTTCTCCAATTATTGGAATTTCATGTATGGTGCTTACGCAGTTGCTGTCACTGACAGACATGGCATTGCTGGGGCGCCACCTTTTCTTCATGAGTTAGGGCTACATGCACTAAATTCTTATAAACTGGTAGATACGAACTTTTGCTAACGGTAGTATTTTATACACTGTACACTGTAAAAAATTATTTGTCAACAGACGGTTGGCCTCATACAACCTAGCGCCACTTAGTGAGCACTTCCAATATACTGTTTTCGATCACTCGAAAGATCTCTCACTTTTTGGCTTGTAAGGAAATACCTTTTGTACACACTGTAAACTGATTTCCATGAATTCATTACTGATGAAATTGCTTTATGCAATGTAATGATGATAATATAATTGTAAACAAATAAATGCTGCATGTACCACGTATCCAGCGCCGCCCAGTGATTTAGTCCCCTTGGTTTCCAGTTTGTCACTTGGTAGCATTTAGTACTTGTCTCTTGAATGAGAATGTTGATAAGATAAAATATATTTTATGAATAGTCTAATACTGTTGACGAAACACCGGTAAGCTAAAAATCCATATTCTCATCATTATACTGTAACTCTAAGCAGCGGTTTATTGAAACATATTTTCATATCTTATGATGACAGTTTTGTGTGGTATTTTATAGCCTTTGTAAACGGCGGAATGTCGAAACGCTTAAATGAGTGAGGAAATGATAAATAGTGTGGTCAAGTCATCACAAAGTTATTAAAGTGCATTGCAGTGGCTGCTTCGTATTATAGTATTTTCACGGAAATTGCAGCTGATACTATAGCTAGTTGGGCATTTAGAGACATTGAAGATTTATACAAATTAAAACGACGTATCATCTAGAACCCGACGAAAATACACTTCAACAAAACTTCTTTCTTCCGTGCAGTTACATCGAATGTTCAGCTACTCCAGAACAGCAGCTATCATTAAACAGTGCTATGAAATCGCTTGGGTAAGAACTAAAATAAGAAATCGATACACACTAAAAGACATGAAAATCACAGGTTTTTTCCTTTGAGAATTTTCTTTTAGAACAATTTCAGTCCATTCCAACGCACTACTTTGTTCAAAGCTAGTGATTCGTGAGTATCGTTAAATTTTACAGAGGCTCGAACAGATAATTTCCAAATTAACTAGATACTATAGGTACGAGGATGGCATTTAAACCAGCCCGGTTTTTGTTATTAGGGTATCTAACACGACTAATATTCATTTAAACTGTACGAAGTAAATTCATTCAGTGAATGATTGAAATAAAACATCCCCCATACAACTGACAGTATTGCAGAAGTGGAAACAATTTGCCACGTACCAAATTTAATCAGAAGTCACAGGTAGACATCACCATTGATCTAAGTAGGGTAATAAAGAAAGCCACACAAGATATGAGATAATCACCAAAGGTATAAAAAATGGTAGGGGCGTTGAATGTAAAATTGTATGACGACAAAGTCATAGTGACAAAAGCTGATGAAGGAAATTCGACTTTGCTAATTAACGATTAAGTTTATATTAGGAAAAGTATGAAAGCTTTCATGGCTAGTGATTTACTGCAACATTCAAAACGAAGTTGAAGGTAAGTTGTAGTCTATACCGAACAGAGAGAGATAGCCAAAGAATAAGCCACGTGACCGCTACGGTCGCAGGTTCGAATCCTGCCTCGGGCATGAATGTGTGTGATGTCCTTAGGTTAGTTAGGTTTAAGTAGTTCTACGTTCTAGGGGACTGATGACCTTAGACGTTAAGTCCCATAGTGCTCAGTGCCATAGCCAAAGAATAACAATTATGAATTCAAGTATACGTAACTAAAATCATAGATGGAGTTGCACAAAGTGTATCATCCGGTGCGTTGAACAGCGAACAGCCGTGCTCCACCCACGTATAAGTTAAATAGGGATGAGAATAAAAGACTCAGAGAAGGTTACGCTTTTGAGAGGTGCTGTTCTTTCAGGATCTCATACCATTTTGTACGAAAGAAAAGCGATTTAGTCCTTCCAGAAAATGTTTACCTATCCTCCTTGGATATTGTTAAGCTATATAATTGCATACCAGTTTCTGAAACCATTAATACTGTCACGCGTAATTTGTTAAAAGTAAAAAAAAAAAAGTTGGCAACATGAGGTCATATAATTTGTTGACGTGTTAGAGCTTCGTTTACCTTCAACTATTTAACCTTTAATTGTAAAGATTATAATCAACATGTTTACACTTTATTGGTCACAGTAGCCAGGTTTTCATGGATCACTTGGGAATCAGTTTCATTACCAAATACCGAGAAATCTGGACTAAAATTCTCACTTATAGCAGATGTGTTGATGACACCCCCATAGCAGTAAAAGGCAATGATACAACCATCCAAAACCTGGCTGTGAGTTTTACAGTATACTCTGAAGTGAACTGAGAATTCTTCTCTGCTCTATGCCAAGAAAAGCCATGTAGATGACTAATGAGACTGCCCCGCTTTGGGAGCCAGTAATTAAGTGATAATAATAACCAAGAGAAAGCAATCACAAAAATATCACTACGAAATCACGTGCATAAGAACTGAAAACAAATAGGCATACACGCTGAGGAACATGAAAAGCAGAGAGCTTTTTCTTCAGAAACATTCTTTCGGATAAATTTTACTTCATTTCAGTGAACTATTTTGTACAAAGCTTCCTTATTCAAATAAAACACAAAAGGCTGTAATATTGGGAAACTGATAAGTGGATAGAACAGACTATTTTGATGAATAAAGCATGAATGTGTATTTATTTCATTAACTTCTACACACAAAACACAGCAAAGATTACAAATCTCACGGCCGATTTCATTGGAGTGGTCAAGACTCAGTTGTTAAAGGAAAGGAGGAGCGAGTGAATCACGTCAGCATTCTTCACGGACATTAGTCGTGTGGTGATGACGGCTGCAGGTGCTGGCTCAGAGCGGCCGTGTGTTGCCGTAGCCCAAGCTGCGTTATCACGGTGTCGGAAGGCAGATGTTAGCGATGGTTCTGCGCTGTATCACCGACTCCCTCTTCACTGCTCATCTATCCCCCAGTTCGCGACTCCTCGAAATTTTTCTTCTCTCGACGTTGTCACTGGTGGACTCAGTTTGCAACACCACCCAATAGCTGATCGTCGTTTCATGACCACGCGCCGGCCGCGGTGGTCTAGCGGTTCTAGGCTCTCAGTCCGGAACCGCGCGACTTCTACGGTCGCAGGTTCGAATCCTGCCGAGGGCATGGATGTGTGTGATGTCCTTAGGTTAGTTAGGTTTAAGTAGTTCTAAGTTCTAGGGGACTGATGACCACAGATGTTAAGTCCCATAGTGCTCAGAGCCATTTGAACCATTTTTTTGACCACGCCTCCCATTGCTGGGTGGAAATTCTCTATTTTGCATGGCATGCTGTGTGACTCAGGGCCTGCCATGGGCCAAGTTGGACAGGACAGGATGGATAAAACCTTAACGTTTTTACCAACAGTGCATTATGTTTCTTCTCAGTATGTTTGCTTTCCTAAATTAGACATTCAAAAATAAGATTGGTACTTTCTTTCCTGCCCAGAATCTACAACCGTTGTGTATAATGTACGTATCACCAATATTTGTAGGACCTCTTCCTCATTTATTATTTTACATAGTGACAGTTGTATGAGCCACGTGAACGGACTCGAAAGTTAAAAAAAAAAATTCGTATACCTAATCTTGTATACCCTGAACTTGTAATACACAAAATAATTTAAAAAAAAATTAGTATACCTAATCTTGTATACCCTGAACTTGTAATACACTAAATAATTATATTCGCTAAGTTTAACACAGTTAACAATGCGACCTGTGCAAACGAACTCGAATGTCAACAATAAAAAACCATTAATCATTACTCTGCGGAGAGAAAATGTCTTCTCCGGAGACCGCCTCTGTAGGCTGCAACAGAAATCTCATCAAATGTTGCTGCATGTGTGATTCTCACCACCTACGCCTGTGTCAGTCCATTCTTATGAATAATATACGTAAAAATATATACACTCCTGGAAATGGAAAAAAGAACACATTGACACCGGTGTGTCAGACCCACCATACTTGCTCCGGACACTGCGAGAGGGCTGTACAAGCAATGATCACACGCACGGCACAGCCGACACACCAGGAACCGCGGTGTTGGCCGTCGAATGGCGCTAGCTGTGCAGCATTTGTGCACCGCCGCCGTCAGTGTCAGCCAGTTTGCCGTGGCATACGGAGCTCCATCGCAGTCTTTAACACTGGTAGCATGCCGCGACAGCGTGGACGTGAACCGTATGTGCAGTTGACGGACTTTGAGCGAGGGCGTATAGTGGGCATGCGGGAGGCCGGGTGGACGTACCGCCGAATTGCTCAACACGTGGGGCGTGAGGTCTCCACAGTACATCGATGTTGTCGCCAGTGGTCGGCGGAAGGTGCACGTGCCCGTCGACCTGGGACCGGACCGCAGCGACGCACGGATGCACGCCAAGACCGTAGGATCCTACGCAGTGCCGTAGGGGACCGCACCGCCACTTCCCAGCAAATTAGGGACACTGTTGCTCCTGGGGTATCGGCGAGGACCATTCGCAACCGTCTCCATGAAGCTGGGCTACGGTCCCGCAAACCGTTAGGCCGTCTTCCGCTCACGCCCCAACATCGTGCAGCCCGCCTCCAGTGGTGTCGCGACAGGCGTGAATGGAGGGACGAATGGAGACGTGTCGTCTTCAGCGATGAGAGTCGCTTCTGCCTTGGTGCCAATGATGGTCGTATGCGTGTTTGGCGCCGTGCAGGTGAGCGCCACAATCAGGACTGCATACGACCGAGGCACACAGGGCCAACACCCGGCATCATGGTGTGGGGAGCGATCTCCTACACTGGCCGTACACCACTGGTGATCGTCGAGGGGACACTGAATAGTGCACGGTACATCCAAACCGTCATCGAACCCATCGTTCTACCATTCCTAGACCGGCAAGGGAACTTGCTGTTCCAACAGGACAATGCACGTCCGCATGTATCCCGTGCCACCCAACGTGCTCTAGAAGGTGTAAGTCAACTACCCTGGCCAGCAAGATCTCCGGATCTGTCCCCCATTGAGCATGTTTGGGACTGGATGAAGCGTCGTCTCACGCCGTCTGCACGTCCAGCACGAACGCTGGTCCAACTGAGGCGCCAGGTGGAAATGGCATGGCAAGCCGTTCCACAGGACTACATCCAGCATCTCTACGATCGTCTCCATGGGAGAATAGCAGCCTGCATTGCTGCGAAAGGTGGATATACACTGTAATAGTGCCGACATTGTGCATGCTCTGTTGCCTGAGTCTATGTGCCTGTGGTTCTGTCAGTGTGATCATGTGATGTATCTGACCCCAGGAATGTGTCAATAAAGTTTCCCCTTCCTGGGGCAATGAATTCACGGTGTTCTTATTTCAATTTCCAGGAGTGTAATAAAGAAATGAACACGTTATATCACAATCAGGTACACTCAGTAGACAAGCAATAAAAAAATAATGTACATGGAAATGGCAGAAAGAATAACGTATATGGAAATGGCAAATCCCATACATCGAAAAGTCTAGCGTTATCAGATGTGGACGGCTCCTCTCAGCCCTGCGCTGCAAGCTGCAACGGCGCGCGGAACACATGCGCACACTCACACGTTCACACAAAGTGTTTCACTGTCCAGGCACACACTAAAATGACTATCCAAGCACAATAAAGACTTACTAATTAATACAACAGAAAATACAGCATGTTGTTAGACCAAACCGCCGTAAGCTACTCTGTTGCGCCACATTACGCTCTCAGGCAGTGGGCGCTAAGTACCACAACTCGCTCTCGTCGTCATAAATTTCATGCGCATACGGTGTTGTGTACAGTGTCCCAGCTTCCGAGTGAGACATCAATTTTTCTCGCCACTTCGACGCTTGAAAACACCTGTGGTCCTCCGAAACCACATGAATTTTAGAAATTTATCGAACAGGGCGGAACTAAATTACCTTCTACTACTTGCGAGATAGCCTGTACAATAGTTTTGCGGCACACTTCACATTGATTCTAATCCGATCTGAAATCTCCTTCAGCTTCTCCGTCCAACATGAGCTTTTCAGTTGCTGTGGGGGCTTTGCTTCACCATTTGTTGTCAAGGCGTCTGACTATGGTCTCTCTCTGAGTGTTAATGTTCGTTTTGGAGCGTTTTTTCGTACTCACATGCGCGATATGGGGTGTCACGGGAGCCTTCTGGCTCTCTAAATCCTAGAAGTACATGTGTGAAGGTCTCTGACCCTAGACCAGCCACATCATGTCTCTTCCGTCGGCAATGTGCGTGGAATTTTCATCACGACTTCAGGGTTCTTATACAATCTATGGCTGTGGCGAGCGGTTCTAGGCGCTTCGGTCCAGACCAGCGCTGCTGCTTCGGCCCAGGTTCGAATCCTGCATTGGTCGTGGACGTGTTTGATGTGCTTAGGTTAGTTATGTTTAAGTAGTTCTAAGTCTAGGGAACTGATGACCTCAGATGTTAAATCCCATAGTGCTTAGAGCCATTTGTACAACCCATGTTGACTCTAATAAATCACCTTTTAGCTCCCGTGGCACACCTATGAAAATTGCCTCGTCCTCCTTACATTTTAATAAATTAATAGTGCCCTTAGTGATCTCTGCACCCAATGCGACCGGATCTTACAACAAACTGGCCACGGGTTTGGTGGTCCAGTCCACGATCACCGCTATACTCGAGAATATATCATTGCTGATTATAAAATCTTGCGACAAGCCATAGACGACAACAACATTCGCCTGGAAGCCACATCTCCCGCCGCTTAGCGACACCGAGACCTACTTTCCTAAGGTCTTCCTTTCCACATCAGAAGCAAATACTAGTAAGAGACCTTCTGCAGGTATCTCAGATAATTTACTGCCACTTTCAACCACTTTTACTTAAAAATACTTGGAAAATGCTGCCATTTCCTTCCACGGTTACCTCAACGAGGAACACCGATTGTCTGCTTTTTCCGGCAACTCCGAACTCAGCGTCAGTGTAGTCTGGCGCTTGCGATTGCCACATTGCCTATGTTATGTTCCTTCTCTAGTGAGACGTCCCCCTTCGATATTTCATTGTCTTTGCACATTGATACACACCTCTGGCTGAGGTGAGGCCAGTTGTAGTGAACCTCCGTTATTCACACGCCCTATCTCATTACGTGACTCTTGCACGCCACTCACATCGCCCCGTCCTGCCTGGTGTAGATCATAGCGTCTATCTCGCTCTGGCCTATTCCTTTCTGCTCATCTTCGAACGTTATTGTGCCAACTGTGCCTGTCATTGCACTGCACAAACGCTTGTGGCGCCAGACGTTCTGTTCTCATTGTGCTGCTGTGTGCGTTCCTTGTTTCTCCTGCTCTCCAGTGTCTGAAAATAATGAGGAACTGTTTCCCCGGCAGCGCCCTAACGAGTGCACTTTGTACGTGAGCACGAAAATGTGAGCCAATCGCGGTACACAGTTCCTCATCTGTCATTGCGTCGTTCAAGTATCCTGCCATAACGGTAAAATCATTAAGGTATATTGCTGTGGAATGCTGTGGCTGTGGCGAACACTGTCCCCAATCGGGGGAAGTTCTGCCGCCAAGTGCAAGTCTTATTTCAGTCGATGCCATGTTGGGTGACTAGGGCGCCGGTAATGAGGATGAAATGATGAGTAGCACAACACCCAGTCACCAAGCGGAGAAAATCTCCAGCCTTGCAGGGAATCGAACCTGGACCGGCTTCATGGGAGGCTAGCACGTTATCATCCATCTTAGCAGGCGGGCTCTGCAGCCATGTTCCAGTACTTTGACGGACTTTTGTTACAGAAATCTTTGTAACACCTGTTTCTGCTAATTGGTATGTCTAACCAGGTACCTGCCGCACAACGAGTAAAGTATTATATCCATCACTCCTTTCGTACGCAGATACGCTTCTAAATTTCTTAGGTATACCTTCGGGTGGGTACCGCGCTGTCGAACGAACTTGTGTAGATACTTATATGGGGTGGGACACTACGAATGTAGTATGTGGACATACAAGGTGAGACTATGGGCCTCGCGGGAGGCGTGCGCGAGATAGACCCTGCATTCGCACTATTCTCTGTGCCCTTGGTGGTTCAGGTAGATTGAGTGTCTGCCATGTATGCAGGAGATCCCGGGTTCGAGTCCCGGTCGGGGCACGCATTTTCACCTGTCCCCGTTGATATTTATCAATACCCTTCAGCAGATGATGGTATTAATATAATTCTAACTTGTGTAGAGGTCTGCCCACCGCGTACATTGGGAATACGGCCTGCAAAGCTCTTGGGTGCCCTCTATTATAAGCATATTACCTCTTAGTATTGCAAACAACTTTCGCTCGAGGGCTGTCACTCTTCTTTGCGTCTTCTTGGACGATCTACTTTCCTCCTCTCCACGTTTATCAACCTTCATCTCACAAGTTTGCCTCACTTCATCAAGGCTGTTGGTTAACTCCGCCCGTAACTTTTTGGTTTCGGTCCCCAATTCACGCCTACCTTCAGCGATCTGCCCATCAACTTTTGAATGCAGATTTTTAGGTTGGCTTTCAGTCTTCCAAATCGTTTGTAATTCTTCTTCCTTACGGTGACTGACGGCGATGTGTCATTTTCTAATATTGCGAGAATTGGATCAGTGACTTTGCGTATCCCCTACAGAAGTGCCTTGTATTTCCTTGATATACCCCGAATTTTTATCAGTTCGCTTGACAGTTTCCATATTTATTAATCTCCCAGACCTCATCTTAATAGAAAACCAGAACCACAAACTAAAAGCACTCCACACAATGAACAAAGACAGAGAATGCGAAACTGATGGCAACGCTGGTATCCGCCAACAGAACAATGAAAACGTGGAACCGAATATTCACGGCCACAAACTATACGTTCTGAAACTCCTGCACAATACACAGGGGGTGGCTGTTGCAATCAAACTTAATACAATAGCTACCGCTAAATCTGCTTCGTACTTCAATTTGCTAAGCATTCAGCGCGTAACAGCACATCACCCGTGCGCCTGAAATCACACACAGAGTTTAACATACGCTGATGGAGGTATGGGGCGTTAATATCTCTTGAGACGTGTCTGAATATCTTGAATCTGTCACACTAGCACAAACGTGAAAATTAAATCTAAATGCTGTCCCACGTTGAGCACCAAAATGTATTCAACTGCTCTGACGTCAAATGACGTGGAAGTGACTAATGAGATTGCCCCTCGTTGGGAGCTAATAATGAAGCGACGTCAATAATGAAATAAAATCAAACACAAAGGTTTCGCGGTTAGAGGACTGATAAGCGGATGGAACAGACTGTTTGAATGAATAAAACATGAAATGGCTCTACATATTAGATTAATTTTTATACACAAAACATAGCAGAAATTACAAATCTCAGGGCTGATATGACTGGGCGTGAACATGACTCGGTTATTAAGGAGAAGAGAGGAATGAATCATCTCACCATTTTTCATAGTGATCTGCCGTGAGGTGATGACAGCGGCAACAGCTGTGTGGGGACGGCGCGTCGCCTCATAGTTGTGCAGCGCGTGTCGGCCGCTCTGTTCTGTACAACTGTACAGCGGGGGCCAGGGGCGGTCCGAGTTGACAGGTCGCCATGTCTTGCCGTAGCGGAAGCTAATGTGTCGTGTAACCTCCCCCTCACTTATCGACCTTAATGACAGTGAAAAATTAAACCGCGTGTACCTAATGGAAATTTGGGAAAGCAATCGTCACCGAAGTTAATCTGTCGGTAAAGAGGGAGGAAAGGGTTACATCTAAATGAAAGGAAAAATGCAAATGAAGCTGGTGGAAATTAATTTTGAAAAGGGGTAAAGTTAATAAAGAAAGTAAATGTGCGGCCGTTACAGTAACAATTACCTAGCGGTAATTAGATATTTGAGATTTGGGGGAAATTACGGTCGCCAGTCCTAAGGACAATTACTATAGTAACTGAAAAAGAAAGGTTATTACACATATAATTAGCACTAGAAGCGTGGCAACTGAGGGTTGACACGTGTAGTGTGAAAACTGAAAGTTTGTCAGAAGTAATAAATTTCGCTACACTCTGACTTAATTTAGCAAAAGAATTAATAAAACCGGAAAATCGAAAGTTAATTTAGTGACTGAAGTTAATAGTGAGCTTTGTTTCTGAAGCACATCGAAATTCACTAAAATACGGTTAGCGTTGGACTACCTCAACAATCATTTCAAAAGCAACTTGACTCTACGCAATTTAGAAATAAGAGATTTAGCTTTGAACTTGAATTAAATGATTCTGAACAATTAACAATAGTAAAATTTTGTACGTACCAAGCTGAGCTGCAGTCACAGGTAAGCTAAAATACGGTAACAAATCTCGCACTCTTAATTTGTGCTTCTGTAATCTAAATATTGTAGCCAGCTATGAATACTTTAAGTGAACTTTGAAATTAAAGCAGTGAAATCGAATTATAATGCTTTAATGCTAGCGTTTGAATTTCAACGACACTCGGGTTCATTTCGGAAAAAGAAGGGACCCTGCTTGGCAATGCAATTGGGACAATGAGCAACAAAGGTTCATGCTACGTTGCTGTAATTTTGTGATTTGAACAGTTTGAAAAGCTGAGGTCTGCCATACAGTTCTGACACTTTACGTCTTCCTTGTTGGTTGATTGAAGGTTTGAAGTCGCCGATCGAGGAGGTGGCGACAGTCACTCATTGTCGGCCGTCGCTGTTGCAGAAGCTGGATGCTGGCGCGCCTTCTTCTCGACACGGTCACCAGGCGAAACGGGCTCTTGATGTGTGCCAGCTAATGCTTCCCGTCCACGACACCGTGCTGGAAACTACCATAACCAGTCGATCGCAATTACATGCTGCCAAACCCCGAAAGCCCGGCAACTTGCGGGAGCGTCACACAACACACGTGCTCAATCGCACTACTCCAACCAGACTCCCCCTCTGCCCGCGCTCCACGCGACAGCGTTAACACTACCAAAGATCCTAAACACTTAGGTTCTCCACACGACCTATCGATGTATTCGTTCGATAGCATAGTTTTCCCTAGGCCAGACCCAGCGTATAAATACAAATAATATTCACAAAATAAACCAATTATAAATCGACATATATATATATATATATATATATATATATATATATATATATATATATATATATAGTAAAACAATTACAATATATAAAGACACAGAAATGTCATATCTTGAGGTAACAAAACAAGGAAAAAAAATTATAGTACAATAGATGGAAATACGAGGATATGCATTTCCGGCGTTACAGTCGGAAAACGGGTGTGTTGTCTCACCGACACCCTCTTCATTTCTCATTTAGTTAGCAGCTCCACGATTACTAGAAAATTACCTTGTCTCGACGGTGTCGTTGGCGGACTCAGTTTCTAATACCGTCCAGTGACTGATCACCGTTTCATGACCGCGTCTGCCAGTGCATAACGGAATTCTCTTTCTTACGTAGTCCGGTGTGTGACTCGCCATAAAACACTTCTTCGTAATGGCTATCTCTACTTCAGGCCTGGGTAGTCTTATGTTTGAGCTTCGTCTCACAACAGTTTGGGATTCGTAATTTATAAGGGACGACCTTCCAGTCTAGGAGACATCTTTTTAAGGTGGCTGACCTCTTTCACAATCCCCCCTGTGCGACCTGTTCGTTGTATGTTTACGCTGCCGGCAATGGCTTTGGGGGCTTTCTTAGGCAGGTAAAACGGCTCAGACGGGCCAGAAGAAATGACATGCCTTCATGTGAGCGTTCTTGACGCTCTGTCCTATCAGTATTCAGCACGCTTCTCACTGGCCGCTAGCTTCTTCGCAATGAGTCCATTCTTAAGCGAGGCCAGGCCGTCCGCTCGGCTACCCCCTGCGCGTCTGCTGAATGGCACCAGTGTCAGCGTTTTGGGCCTTCTCTCCTCGTCTCGGTCATCTGGCGCTTTCCGTCGGCGAAAGTAGCCCCTGGCGAAGGTATCAAAGCACCCACACGTAAAATTAATGGTTGATCACGAGCTGGAGAAGCTCTTAATTTTCTTGACTTTATTATAAATAAGTCAATACACAAACTGACATTTTTTTACCTTTAGCAAGGTAAAGTTTACAAACGCCATCACACATGCGGACTAATGCCATCGACAGGTGCGCAATTGGTACTATTTCCAAGCTATGCTAAATAGTTTAACAAAGGTGCACTTAAATGAGAATGATAGGGAAATAGTACTGCATATTTTACAACAGATATCAAGGTCGGATGTCTTAACAGAAAAGAAACTAGGTCGCTGTACACTAAGTAAAAAAGTAACACATGCACTCGAGGTAACTATTACTACCACCTGGTATAATAGTTCAATAGTACACATATTTTTCATCAACTTGTTATTTCTAATATTAGCCGTGCATACCTGGATAACAATATATAGAAAGCAGTGAGGTGTTAGAGCAAGCATGGTTGGCTTCTGCCATCTAGCGTTTATGGGTTCTCAGTTTCCTGACTGGTTTGATACGGCCCGTCACGAATTCCTCTCCTGTGCCAACCTCTTCATCTCAGAGTGGTGCTTGAAACCTACTTCCTCAATTATTTGCGGGACTTATTCCACTATCTGTCCTGCTATAAAGGTTTCGACCTCTACAGCTCCTGTAGTAACTTGGAAGTCATTCCCTGATGCCTTAAAAGGTGTCCTATCATCTTGTCCTTTCTCTGTGTCTCTCACATATTTCTTTCTTCTCCGATTTTACGAAGAACTTCCGAATCCCTTACCTTATCAGTTCTCGTTTTCAACTTTATTCTTTAGCACTACAACTCAAATGCATCGATTCTCTTCTGTTCCGGTTTCCCACAGTCCATCTTTCACTACAATGCAATGCTGTGCTCCAAATGTACCTCCTCAGAAATTTCTTCCTCAAATTAAAGCCAATGTTTGAAGTAGAAACTTCTCTTGGCCAGGAACGCCATTTTTGCCAGAGATAGTCTGCCTTTCATGTTCTCCTTCCTCCATACGCCATTGGTTATTTTGCTGTCTAGGCAGCAGAATGCCATAACTTCATCTGCTTCGTGATCACCAGTTTTGACGTTAAGCTTCTCAGTATTCAAATTTCTGCTACTTCTTATTACTTTCATGTTTCTTCCGTTTACTCTCAGTCCATGTTCTGCATCCTCGAGACTGTTCATTGCATTCATCAGAACATGTAATTCTTCTTCCTTTCGCTCAGGATGGTAATACCATCAGCGAATCGTATCATTAACATCTTTTCACCTTGAATTTTAATTTCACTCCTGAATTATTCCTTTATTTTCGTCGTTGCTTCTTCGATGTAGAGATTGAACAGCAGGGGTGAAAGACTACATCACTGCCTTACGTTATTCTTATTCCGAGTACTTCGCTCTTGGTCATCCACTCTTATTATTCCCTCTTGGCTCTTGTACGTTTTGTCTATTACTCATCTCCCTCTTTAGCTTACTCATATTTTTCTCCGGATTTCGGACTTGTTGCAGGAATTTACACTGTCGATCACTCTTTCCAGATCGACAGATCTTGACTTTTCTTCAGTCTTTCTTTCATTGCCAACTGCAAAGTCAGAATTGCCCCTCTGGTGCCTTTACCTATCCTAAAGCCAATCTGATTGTCATATAACACATCCTCAATTTTCTTCTCCATTCTTCTGTATTTTATTCTTGTCAGCACCTTCGGTACGTTAGCCATTAAGCTTACTGTGCGATAATTCTCTTGCAGTCTTCAGGATTACGTGGATAATGTTTTTTCCGAAAGTCAGGTTGTATGTCGCCAGACTCGTACATTCTACACACCAACGCGAACAGTCGTTTTCTTCACATTTTTAGAAATTCAGATGTAATATTATCTACACATTCTACTTTATTTGGTCGTAAGTCCTCCAAAGCTCTCTTAAATTCTGATTCTAATACTGGATCTCCTGTCTCTTCTAAATTGACTCGTGCTTTTTCTTCTATCACGTCAGGCAGATCTTCCGCCCCCCCCCCCCCCCCCCCCGCCCAAGGAGGCCTGCAGCGTACTCTTTCCGCCTATCCGCTATGGTTCAAATGCCTCTGAGCACTATGGGACTTAACATCTGTGGTCATCAGCCCCATAGAACGTAGAACTACTTAAACCTAACTAACCTAAGGACATCACACACAGCCATGCCCGAGGCAGGATTCGAACCTGCGACCGTAGCGGTCACGCGGTTCCAGACTGAAGCGCCTAGAAACGCACGGCCACACCGGCCGGCACCTATCCGCTATCTCATCTGTATTTAACACTGGAGTTCCCGTTGCACTCTTTGTATTAACACTCTTACATCTAATTTCACCTAAGATTATTTTGAATTTCCTATATGCTGAGTCAGTCTTAACGACAATCATTGGTTTTCCGATTTCTTCAGGTTTTGCATGCAACCATTTCGTCTTAGCTTACCTATACGTTCTATTTATTTCATACCTCCGCGACTTGTATCTCTGTATTATATATATATATATATATATATATATATATATATATATATATATATATATATATATATATATATATATATAATACAGAGATACAAGTCGCGGAGGTATGAAATAAATAGAACGTATAGGTAAGCTAAGACGAAATGGTTGCATGCAAATATATATATATATATATACACTCCTGGAAATGGAAAACGAACACATTGACACCGGTGTGTCAGACCCACCATACTTGCTCCGGACACTGCGAGAGGGCTGTACAAGCAATGATCACACGCACGGCACAGCGGACACACCAGGAACCGCGGTGTTGGCCGTCGAATGGCGCTAGCTGCGCAGCATTTGTGCACCGCCGCCGTCAGTGTCAGCCAGTTTGCCGTGGCATACGGAGCTCCATCGCAGTCTTTAACACTGGTAGCATGCCGCGACAGCGTGGACGCGAACCGTATGTGCAGTTGACGGACTTTGAGCGAGGGCGTATAGTGGGCATGCGGGAGGCCAGGTGGACGTACCGCCGAATTGCTCAACACGTGGGGCGTGAGGTCTCCACAGTACATCGATGTTGTCGCCAGTGGTCGGCGGAAGGTGCACGTGCCCGTCGACCTGGGACCGGACCGCAGCGACGCACGGATGCACGCCAAGACCGTAGGATCCTACGCAGTGCCGTAGGGGACCGCACCGCCACTTCCCAGCAAATTAGGGACACTGTTGCTCCTGGGGTATCGGCGAGGACCATTCGCAACCGTCTCCATGAAGCTGGGCTACGGTCCCGCACACCGTTACGCCGTCTTCCGCTCACGCCCCAACATCGTGCAGCCCGCCTCCAGTGGTGTCGCGACAGGCGTGAATGGAGGGACGAATGGAGACGTGTCGTCTTCAGCGATGAGAGTCGCTTCTGCCTTGGTGCCAATGATGGTCGTATGCGTGTTTGGCGCCGTGCAGGTGAGCGCCACAATCAGGACTGCATACGACCGAGGCACACAGGGCCAACACCCGGCATCATGGTGTGGGGAGCGATCTCCTACACTGGCCGTACACCACTGGTGATCGTCGAGGAGACACTGCATAGTGCACGGTACATCCAAACCGTCATCGAACCCATCGTTCTACCATTCCTAGACCGGCAAGGGAACTTGCTGTTCCAACAGGACAATGCACGTCCGCATGTATCCCGTGCCACCCAACGTGCTCTAGAAGGTGTAAGTCAACTACCCTGGCCAGCAAGATCTCCGGATCTGTCCCCCATTGAGCATGTTTGGGACTGGATGAAGCGTTGTCTCACGCCGTCTGCACGTCCAGCACGAACGCTGGTCCAACTGAGGCGCCAGGTGGAAATGGCATGGCAAGCCGTTCCACAGAACTACATCCAGCATCTCTACGATCGTCTCCATGGGAGAATAGCAGCCTGCATTGCTGCGAAAGGTGGATATACACTCTACTAGTGCCGACATTGTGCATGCTCGGTTGCCTGTGTCTATGTGCCTGTGGTTCTGTCAGTGTGATCATGTGATGTATCTGACCCCAGGAATGTGTCAATAAAGTTTCCCCTTCCTGGGACAATGAATTCACGGTGTTCTTATTTCAATTTCCAGGAGTATATATATATATATATATATATATATATATATATATATATATATATATATATATATATATACACTCCTGGAAATTGAAATAAGAACATCGTGAATTCATTGTCCCAGGAAGGGGAAACTTTATTGACACATTCCTGGGGTCAGATACATCACATGGTCACACTGACAGAACCACAGGCACATAGACACAGGCAACCGAGCATGCACAATGTCGGCACTAGTACAGTGTATATCCACCTTTCGCAGCAATGCAGGCTGCTATTCTCCCATGGAGACGATCGTAGAGATGCTGGATGTAGTACTGTGGAACAGCTTGCCATGCCATTTCCACCTGGCGCCTCAGTTGGACCAGCGTTCGTGCTGGACGTGCAGACGGCGTGAGACGACGCTTCATCCAGTCCCAAACATGCTCAATGGGGGACAGATCCGGAGATCTTGCTGGCCAGGGTAGTTGACTTACACCTTCTAGAGCACGTTGGGTGGCACGGGATACATGCGGACGTGCATTGTCCTGTTGGAACAGCAAGTTCCCTTGCCGGTCTAGGAATGGTAGAACGATGAGTTCGATGACGGTTTGGATGTACCGTGCACTATTCAGTGTCCCCTCGACGATCACCAGTGGTGTACGGCCAGTGTAGGAGATCGCTCCCCACACCATGATGCCGGGTGTTGGCCCTGTGTGCCTCGGTCGTATGCAGTCCTGATTGTGGCGCTCACCTGCACGGCGCCAAACACGCATACGACCATCATTGGCACCAAGGCAGAAGCGACTCTCATCGCTGAAGACGACACGTCTCCATTCGTCCCTCCATTCACGCCTGTCGCGACACCACTGGAGGCGGGCTGCACGATGTTGGGGCGTGAGCGGAAGACGGCGTAACGGTGTGCGGGACCGTAGCCCAGCTTCATGGAGACGGTTGCGAATGGTCCTCGCCGATACCCCAGGAGCAACAGTGTCCCTAATTTGCTGGGAAGTGGCGGTGCGGTCCCCTACGGCACTGCGTAGGATCCTACGGTCTTGGCGTGCATCCGTGCGTCGCTGCGGTCCGGTCCTAGGTCGACGGGCACGTGCACCTTCCGCCGACCACTGGCGACAACATCGATGTACTGTGGAGACCTCACGCCCCATGTGTTGAGCAATTCGGCGGTACGTCCACCCGGCCTCCCGCATGCCCACTATACGCCCTCGCTCAAAGTCCGTCAACTGCACATACGGTTCACGTCCACGCTGTCGCGGCATGCTACCAGTGTTAAAGACTGCGATGGAGCTCCGTATGCCACGGCAAACTGGCTGACACTGACGGCGGCGGTGCACAAATGCTGCGCAGTTAGCGCCATTCGACGGCCAACACCGCGGTTCCTGGTGTGTCCGCTGTGCCGTGCGTGTGATCATTGCTTGTACAGCCCTCTCGCAGTGTCCGGAGCAAGTATGGTGGGTCTGACACACCGGTGTCAATGTGTTCTTTTTTCCATTTCCAGGAGTATATATATACATCGTATCTCGTCAACATTCTCAACCAAGTGCAAACTGCAGCCAAGGGACAAATTGGAAACGTAGTGCACTAAATCGATAGGAGGCGATGGATGCGTAGTACACACTGCATCAGTTTGTGTACGGCTATATGTTCATCGCACAAAAAATTTAATCCGTAAATAATTGATGAAAATCACTTTACGCTTTTTTTAAAAAGTATTTCTTTACGAGCAATGCATAACAGATCATTTAGGTGGTCGAAACTAATACACTGGGAGAGCTCGCTGAGTGACACGACGATACGTGTGGCCAACTGCGTATTGGCAGAACAGTTTCTTTACAACTTACAGCGAATAATTTATTAGCATCAGGCATCAGTAAAAGTTTATGAATACTATTCTATAAGAATTTACAAAGTCTAGAAATACCAGTTGCGGCATGTAGCACTGACATAAAATTGTTAAGGCTTTCGTGGCCACTTGTTGAAAAACTGCGTATTGGCTCCTTATATATATATATATATATATATATATATATATATATATATATATATATATATATATATATCAGTGGTGAAATGCAACATATTTTCATATCTTGCGATTTGAGTTTCGTGTTGTATTTTATGACTATACGTCGAAATGCATAAGGCGATTTTGGAAATATTGTGTGGTCAAGATATCCTAAAGTTATTAAATTACAACGACGGAAGGGCGACTTGGGCTCTTAAGAAAGGTCTCAGCTTCGCGCCATACCTCGAAGTACCCCTACGTACTGCCACGAGACTCGACTCGACAATGATGAGGTAGGTACCAGAGCTCCTAAAACAGCCTTCTATGGTCTCGGGTCCAGATTCCATCTACGCCTTATGGGGTACCAAAGACCCACAAAGCGAACTGTCTTCTTCACGCCATTGTGAACACCATTGTGTCACCATCTTACAGACTGGCTGTCTGGCCAGTCTCCATACACCGCAAGTGGCTACTGTGTGCGTCATATCAGGAACACCGATGATCTTACCAATCGAATTAATAACCACTTACATTTTGGGCAAGGCGTTATAACGGCCAGTTTTAACGTGGTCTCGCTGTTGACGCGTGTTCCTGTCATAGACTCTACGGGTCTGTTTTCCCCAGTCAGTAGATAGTACGATTGTAGATTGTTTAACCACACCTGGACATCGTACTGTTTCCTACGTGGTGGCCAGTATTTCAGCCAGACGGACCGCATGGCGATGGTAAGTACGTTAGCTTCATCCATAGATAATCTTTTTTTGGAGAAAACTTCAGACATCGCTTTGGATACGCCTCCAGCTGAGCCACGTTGCTTCTATCGTTACGTCAACGTCGTTATCATCTGACCTCCTGAGCATGAAAAACTGAAGGAAATCGTACAATATCTGAACGATATTCACGACCATATTAGCTTTACGATGGAAATTGAAATAGAAGGTGATCTCCTTGTTTGCCGAAAAACCAATGCGCTTCTCAGCCACAGTGTCTGCGGGAAACCTACATACACGGATCGGTATCTCCATATTCTCTGCCACAACCATTCGGCACAGAATTTGGTGTCTTGAACAACCTCGTCCGGCTTGCTACAGTCACCTCAGAAGCAGAAAACTTACCACTAGAAGTGAGCCACTTCCGAGAAGCCTTCCGGAAGATCGGCCACAGTCATTGTCAGGTATCAAAGGTTACTTCTGCTGAGATGTGCTGGAAAACACGAGCAAACAAGAGAATAAGAAACTTACATTTTTAGTATTATGGGGCACATTCTGGAAAGATTAGCCGGCTCCTGTAGAGAGACAATATTACATAAGTGTTCAGGCCGCCATCAAAATTCTTGTTTACATTTTACTTATGTGATTCACGCAGTACTTTCTTACGTAGTATGGGAATTTTGCAGTGCCTTTCTATATCTTTCATCTCTGCATGGCGATGGCATACACAACGCAGCTCTTTCCTCATTGCGTTCAAATGTAACGGAGCCTTCCACGCGCTCTTCACCATTTCCTCTGCTTGACCGAAGAGGCCTACTACTACGAATTCGTATCATATCCTACCCTTCAAATGTGTTTGCTACGCTCGTCCCCACTCACACTCTGCCTCAACAGTCATAGTCCATGCCTTTCTACATTTACTTAAGGCAATCTCTAAACCATCGTCAGTATCTGCACAAACAACATATAAACGTAATGGTAAGTATTACAGCTCCTAGATAAGACCAGAACGAGTAACAATACCAAGGTATTTTGAGACCCTTGCTGCTCTTGGAAAGCTAATTTCTCTTCCATGTCTGTTATTTTACGACCTGATACTTCTAGATCAATATCATCTAAATGTTCTTTTAAATAATGCAACGACATGTCTAAATGTAGCTCAGAAATGTAACTCTTTCCTTTATCTATAATACTGCAATCGGTCTCCATATTTAAAGCTGGCATTATGTTTTCACTAGTCACATTAATTCGTATTATTTGTTCAAACTGTATAAAAACCTGTGTTCCATAACCTTTACATTTTCCTTAAAATGTTAATTTCCCTGAACCTTTGACCAGTACATCTGTTTGCCTGTCGTCATTGCACGAAACTGTCAAGCATTCCTCTTTCGGAGCAACGAATAAACATTGGTTCTGACTCAGTGTAGTCCACATACTACCATCTAGTTTCGCAAACTTTTTCATACAACTTTGTGTTGCAACATCCTGGATTAACATGTCTCGTGATGATATGTGGGCCTTAAAACAAATTTTTGTTAAAAAATTTTGCGGATGCCAGTTATTTGTTACTCAGTTTTGCGTGAAGCCTCTTGGATTCATCACATAACAAAGAATCTTTTTCTGGCTGTATGTACACAAATAAACCTTGACTTCCATCACCTCCAGAATTTAGGGTGATACTTTGTCCAGATTAAGCAGTTCGTTTTCTGCTAATGACGCATTCAGTATATAACTTAGGATACGACCAGACATAAACGCATCAACATCAGTTGTGCGAAATAATTTGTACCCGCTCTGTGCTGTGAGAGCTGCTGGAAATTTCTTGTCTTTAATGTCATCCTGAAATAAACGCAAGTATCTACGTATTTGTACTGAATTAACTATAGGAGCTTCCATTATTCCTTTTCTGAGCATTTACTATGGCAGAAATTAGCATCTCGTATTCCTTTTCTTAGTTTAAATCAATGACAACTATATGAACTTTTTATTAACAGTAGTGATCACAGCTAAGTGCTCTACTTTTGATCAGTACTTTTAGCATATTTATTCAAGTATTCATGTAGCTTTCCTAAGTTTTTAACACTCTTTTCCTCGTCAGGCGCAAGGCTATTTAATAAATGATTTAAACTCGTCAAAGTTGATTTTACTGCTGTTACTTGCTCTTTTCCCAACTTGAGCAATTTCTTCTGTTAATTCTCAATTAAATCAATCGTTGAATTGAAACTGGAGGCATCCTGTTCATCTAATGTCCCAAAAAAATTTATTAATTTCTTCCACAAAATTTAAGGCACCTCGGTTCCTACGTCCCTCATGTCGGTTAACTGTCCAGTGCCAGTCTCTCTGTCTCATGAGTTTTTCCTTCAACTTCTCCCAGACAAATGTAAATGGAGATTTTCCACGGTACATTGTAGAATTTTACCTTGCAGGTACTGTCGTAATACAAGCCTGGCGATGAAGGGAAGTTTCCTCTGCTAAAACCTTTAAATTGTCCGAGTATGTACACTGCGGCAATACAGCTCACCTTGTACAAAACTCCTGCCAGTTTCCTCAAATGAAATCCAAGAAAAAGTTGTATTTCAGTAGAACTCCTTTAACGAATTGGTATGCACCGTTAAAATTTGTTTGTCTTTAAACGAATAACGACATTTGGGCTCTTTGTCCTTACTACGGTGTAAGAGCCACGCCACTGCGTATCTAGCTTATAGCTTCTGCCCCTTCTAACGCTTTCATTGTACAATAAGACTTGACCATCTGTTTTCAGATCTTTTGGATTTCGTAGGACTATTTGTTACTTTCCTTACACTGTTTATTGTGCTCTGGCACAATGGGGCATCTGTTTCATTTTCTCTTTTAATTCGAGTACATAATCATCGGAATTATGAGTAGCACCTGTGGGATCTCCCTGCTACATACTTGGAATGTTACATGTTTTGCCAAAAAATAACTCGTATGCTGTATGATTTGTGGCTCTATGGGGCGTAATAGCCAACGACCTTGTCGCAGCGATAACACCGGTTCCCGACAGATCACTGAAGTTAAGCGCCATCGGATTAGGCTACAACTTGGATGGAAGACCATCCGGTCTGCCGAGCGCTGTTGGCTAACGGGGTGTACTCAGCCCTTGTGAGGCAAATCGAGGAGCTGCTTGACTGAGAAGTATCGGGTTCCAGTCTCGCAAACTGACATAAGGCCAGGAGAGCGGTGTGATGACCACATGCCCTGCATATCTGCATCCAGTGGCGCCTGTGGGCTGAAGAAGACACGGCGGCCGTTCGGTACTGTTGGGCCTTCATAGCCTGTTCGGGTGGAGTATAGTTCAGTATGAGTCGTGGTACTGCACACGAATACCGCGAATCGACTCCATTCGTTCCAATATCACTCAGTCCTATTGATGTAGTGTCCCTAGAATTCTGTTTTTCTTCGGTGTGATACTTCCTATGCTCCGTTCGATTGAGGATGGTGGCAATCGGCACAGCCTCTTTAGATCGTCACTCCCAAAACTGCTAACAGTTTTCTATGATTATTCCTGAGGTTATCCCAAATCTCAGAACTATTCTTTCAACCGGGACGCGAGCCACTGTACGTTCGTCCTGCTTTTCTGTCCGTTTTGCTACAACGAACTTTGTTAGAGCATCTTGAAATGTTAGTATATATCTAATATTTCTGTCCATCAGTGGATCGACGATATCAAAATCCCATTTATAAAACACTTATTCTGATCATACAATATAGGATTTCATGGCCGATACATCGACCACGACCTATCAGCCGGGAAGTCTTCAGCGAAGACTTCTTCTGGTGTTGGTGTTACAATAATGAACATTTTTTCTTATTTAGCGTTTTGTTTTTGTTTTTGACAGCTAAGGCATTTTGTGCTGTAGTTATCTATATCTCTCTTCTTACCGTATCGAACGTTCATTGACCTTGATGACTACCTGTGGGTGCTTCATGGAATTCCCTCAAAATTTCAACCTCTTCTTCCACAGTTGTCTACTGCTGTTCGTCTTTCTCAGCTGCCGGCATTTCCTCAATTTCATGTGCCCCTGTTTCGGTATCAGCTGGTTGTACTTCCTTATCCTCAACAGTGCATCCGCTACACAGTTGTTCTTGTCTTTTCTGTATACAGTTTCATAATCGTACTTCTCCAGTTTCAATCTGAACTTCATTAAGCGTGAGGAAGGATCGCCAATATTTCCGACCCACTGCAGTGATTTATAATATGTACAGATGCTAAATTTATGACCAAAACCATATGGTCTGTAATGTTTGACCACCCAAATTACGGCCAATAGCCCTTCCTCAATTGTACTACAATTTCGCTTTGCATTATTCAAAGTTCTGGGCGCAACAGCTACTGAAAGGTCTTTACCTACTTCTCCTTGGCTAATAGCGTCTTGGCTCAAGTCAGTGGCGATTATAAACTTTATAGAAAAATCTGGGTACTGTACTGTATCTTCTGCTTCAGCACTTGAAACACCTCTTCTTGCCTGGTGCCCCTTTCATACTTACCACTATTTTACAGCTGCAGTTTGCATGAAGATGATGTGAGACGATGCGGCCATTTGGATGCACTTCAATAACTTGACCACACCTTTATTATTTCCAATACGTTACGCATTTCGACATTACGTCATTTTCAAAGGCAGTGTTATGTCAATTATATAAAACAGTTCATTAGATACATTGTAGCATGTCAACATTCTCAATCACTAGACGAGTGCAACATCTCATGTAGAGGTTTTGCCACTTTAATAATGTCACTAAGGAAGGGTCTATAGTACACGACTAATCCCAGGAAACTTTTAATTACTCCATTGTACTGGGATGGAGATATTACACCAATATTTTTAGTTTCTTTCGGTCTAGTTTTAACCCATCTTAGATTAAGACATGTGCCAGATATGTGACCTCCTTTCTTAAATATTCACATTTATCTGCCTGTAACCTCAAATGGTATTGCGTTCGCCACTCTAAAACAGTGCCCACGAGGGCACTGTGTTCTTCCAGCGAAGGGCAGATAATTGCTAAGTCGTCTCAACAAATACGTGCATCTCTTCACCCTGTAGGCCCATGAGAAACGAATCCATCAATGTCTGGAATGTGGAGGGTGGAGAACCGAGTCCCATTGGCATTCCTTTGTGCATGTAATGGTTGTGTGGTGTTCTAAAAGCTGTATGCTCTCGGGTTTTTTCATCTAGTAACATCTGATAGTATCCCTTAGCCAAATCAAGCGTTGAAAAATATTTTACTTTACACAGTCCATCTAAGATTTCATCTGTACATGGAGTTGGGAAGACTGTATTAACAGTAAAACCATTTACTTTTTTGTAATCAGCTACGAGGCTCCATTTCTTTCAGCCAGATAATCCGTCTTCTTGGGGATCATGAGTAACGGGGAATTACAGGCTCTTGTTGAAGGTACTACTATGTTGCCCCCAACATCTGATATATCTTCTGTTGCAACGCTTCTATCTGTGCTTCTGGTATTGTTTAAGAACGGGATGAAGTTATACTGCAGTCTGTCACGCCAAGAAGCCCAGGTTAGATTCCCGGCTGCGTCGGAGATTTTCTGCGCTCCGGGACTGGGTGTTGTGTTGTCCTCATTATCATTTCATTATAATCAGTGGAAGGCAACGGGAAACCACCATTTGCATCAGTTACGGCCTCTCAGACGAGGTTTCCCCCATGAAAAGACCTGCCTTGAGCAGAACACAAAGTTTTTTCTGCTGCAGGAAACAGTTTTATTTGATGTCGCATTGAATCTATAGGTGTCAACTTATCCCCTGGCCAAAATTATACCGAGAACCCATCTCTATTATGGGCTGTTTCTCTACGGCATTTAAATGATCTAACAGCTGTTTTCTTTTAGTAAACTGATTCTCGATGTTTCTCTCTTGAGACCTTGTCTACCTTGCACACAGTCTGTTTCAGACTTTGGCTAAATGGCGAAACTTCTTCCACACCAGTGCGATGCATATCCATATAAACCGACTCTTCTCGTGTATTTATAACGTTAATTGAACAACAGCTTTTTCGTACGCTCACCAGCGCCTCTGGAAGGTATACGCTTTTCTGCAAATCTTGTTTCTTGACAGTGCCTTTTCTTAGACTAGGATCTGCAGTCTTTATCCTCACAATCCTTTCCTTACGAGGAGCGAACTCTGTCTTAGCCACCTGACCTGCCCTAGGCTCTGTAGCAGCTGTTTCCCATGGGTAACACGTCCGCCTACCGTTATCTTGTTTACTTCGCTGTTTCCTCGGCGTACGGTTGTTTGTTGGCCACTCTGAACACCTTAGAGAAGCATGGACTCTACTGCTTTCACATGTTCCAGTTTCAAAAGTCTTTTGTGGCTTTCTAAGCGTCGGCTCCTTTGTACTTGCGCACTGCGCTTCTTTCTCCGTACACAGTTTAACGGGCCTACACCAGATCCACAGGGTTCCCTCGGTGTAATCGGTTACTACATGACGATTCGTAATGAAGTCTGTACCAATTAAACCGACATAGGAAATATCCAGTTCCCCTCCTACCAGATGAAACTTATGTTTCATTCTTAATTCCCGATCTATTACAAGATCTAAAACTGCCATGCCATATGTATGTAAGACCGGAAATTTCTTCGCAGAAACCGTAACAAGTTGACTTCTGCTCCTTTATCTAAATGCAATTTTAATGGCCTTTCTGCACTCTGTAGGCAATTCAGTTTTAAAAACGCATTCCTAATTTCACCCTTGACTTTGAATACTTTTCCCAATTCAGTAAAAGCATCTTATTTTCCACAGAGTACCTTGCGTTCTCAGTACACTCTCTAGCCATGTGCCCTGGCCTACGACACGCGAATCACACAACTACCTTCACTTTCTTACAAGAACATCTATGCATCTTGAATGCACAATGGTCTGTATGCGCCAATTACAGATGTCCTGAAGGAATACTGCTCTGCTTAATTCCTATTAATGACAAACATCCTGTCAGTTCTGATGCTGGCAATACACCGTGGACAGCTTAACGAAACTGATTTTGAAGTGAATCTACTTTACTGACCTAATCTACTTTCGATTCTCCATTTGACAACCTACTACATGCGTAATTTTTCAATAAAATAATTCTTACTTCTCCTCAGGCGAAGATAATTCACGCACTGAATACAGATTTTTACGAATTTTTAAAATATGGGATAATCACCTTCACATATCAATTAATGAAGTCATTTAATGCCGATTTTTTACCATCGAAAGCCTGAGGAATGAGTTTATCAGCACTGCTCCATCATCGGAAACTGCATTGTTGGATGAAGCCATGACACTTTTTTCTGCTGAAGCGTTGTGGGGAGGGGAGACGAGACAGCACAGCCGCTGGAAACGAAGCACTCTGCTGAGGTGAGCTGAGTTGAGGCGAGCAGGACGTGACCACTTGACACCCAGGGTGTCGCGTTGCCCTCAGCTGTGCTGAGACAGGCTGGTGGCTACCGTCACCTGCCATCTGCTCGCTGGTCGCTGAATCTTGCGTACGCACCGCACGTCTTCTGCTCATGGATCGCGCCGTCGCCACGTGTCATTGGCCTGGCTGCCTTGCCTGTGCCAGACACGCACCTCCGTCTCATTGTCGCTCGGGAGCTCTTATAGCCCCTGTGTTGTCATTAAGTAGTGTGGACAGGGCTGCCTTGGCCGCATCTTCCCTCATCAAGAGACTTCTGCATCATTCTTCTTCTCTTTGGGCTCCGTCTGCTCTCGTTGGAGTGCAAGTGCTGCTTCTCATATGAGTCTCAAAGCCATCATACCACTTATGACGTCGGCCTGAGTGCATGCGGAACCTCCGTATATCTCAAATATCGTTATGGAAGTACTCCATATATGACACCAGAAATTGTTTGCCTGTGTCGAGTCTTCACACAGGACAGAGGTAAGTCAGAGGCTTTGATGACAGTCTGCCAGTTCCGAGCTGTGAGGAGCCAATTCAGATAAAAAAATTCAAAGAGAAGGCAGGTTGATGACTTGTATCAGCGTCAAACACTGTCACAGGGCACCTATGAGAGGCGCGTATTCTGGAACTAGAGAGGACGCTTGGAGCAGGAGACTCATGGAATTCAAGGGTATGATTAACACTATTAACTAGCGATCAGACTACCTACTACACTGAAGACTAATTCTAAACATTGAAAAAGCCAAGGAGGCAATTGCTTGCACAACAGAAGTCCGTGTCTGAATGGATGCTAACAGAAGTAGCGAACACTAGTAGCACGTTAAGTACAAACTTGAAAGCAGCACACCAAGGGAGAAAGACCGACATGTCTGATGTGGCCACTAGCGACACGGGTTCGTCGCACTATCAATCTGACTGAGAACTCCCTCTGAATACAAAAACATGGATGTTTCAGAAACCCTGGTGGTGCACAATTGCTTCCTTCCTACAGACGACACACCAGTCCACTGGCACTTAACAAGCTTCTATCTTTGTGGCGGGTGGCTCTGCACCTCCAGGTCGCCTCTGGCCAACCTTTAGATTCCTAACCTACTCCTTATCGGTAGGTAGGGATGCTTCAGGATTTTACGTTAACAAACTCCGAGTTTGGTGACAAAAGCATTCAGCTGAAAGCTAAACTTCACTGCCGTTATTATTATGGCCTACAACAAGAGTGTCTTACAACACTTGACCCCACTCTCCATCTTGTGGGTAGGGCCTCTCAAACCTGTGGAAACCCAATGACGTTCCAATTCTCAGGAGCTAGTATTACGCTACGACATAGGGGATAGCATACATTCAGTGGCAAACCAATAGTTCTCTTCTGACTGACATTTCATTCTATTATTGTATTTTCATTTGCAGGTCCTTAACCTATTGGTTGAAGACCCTCTGGCCGTAATCTGTCTTTAACCTATTGTTCAATTAAGTGGATTTACATGTCAGCCGTATCCCTCCTCTCCTCCCTCTCGGCATGCTATCACCAAATCTAATACCAAATTAATTAAATAATTAATTAAATTGATTGGAGAAAAGTGGCGGAAAGGTAGATCAACTGTGCTACTTTCAATATTCACGAGCTTCTTCAGGTTACTCAAATAGCCTCCCGCCTTCCACTGTAGCAATTTGACACCTTTCTGGAAACACTAATTGAACGATTGCAGTGTATGGAATATTCTACAATTACATGGATACTCAGCAAATCACGTTTAAGTATCTGACAGAGGTTTCATCTAACCATCTTCACAAGAACTCTCTATTACTCCAATCTCGTTCAGTGCATGCAAAAAACCAACAGCTATATCTTTCCGTGCGAGCTCCTATTTCCCTAATTTTTTTATGATGATTGTTTCTACCTATGTAGGTCGACGTCAACAAAATATTTTCACATTCAGAGGAGGAAGTCGGAGGTTATTTCGTGTAAATTTTCTGCCACAACCTAAAAATACTTCGTTTTAATTATGTCCATCCCAAATCCTGTATCATTTCAGTGACACTATGTCCCCTGTTTCGCGATAATACAAACGGTGCTGCCCTCCTTTGAACTTCCTTAATGTACTCCGTCAGTCCTATCTGGCAAGGATCCCACACCGTGCAGCAGTATTCTAAAAGATGACGGACAAGCGTAGTATGGGCTACCTCATTAGTAGATCTGTTACATTTTCGAAGAGTCTTGCTAGTAAAATGCAGTCTTTGGTTAGCCTCACCACAAAATTTTCTATGTGTTCCTTCCAATTTTAGTTATTCACAATAGTAATTCCTAGGTATTTAGTTGAATTTATGGCCTTTACATTAGACTTATTTATCGTGTAATCGAACTTTAAGGGATTCCTTTTAGCACTCGTGTGCATGACTTCACACTTTTAGTTGTTTAGGATCAACTGCCAATTTTCGCTCTACTCAGATATCTTTTCTACATCGTTTTTCAGTTGTTTTGATCTTCTGATGACATTACTAGTCGATAAACGACAACATCATCTGCAAACAACTTAAGACGGCTACACGGATTGTCTCCTAAATCGTGTATATAGATGAGGAACAGCAAAGGGTCGATAACACTACCTTGGGGAAAGCTAGAAATCACTTCCGTTTCACTACGAACTGTGACCTTTCTGACAGGAAATCACGAGTCCTCTCACATAACTGACACGATATTCACGATATTCCATAAGCACGCACTTTTACTACAAGGCACTTGTGTGGTACATTGTCAAAAGCCTTGTGAAAATTTAGAAATAGGGAATCAATTTTTAATCCATCAGTGGCACTCAACACTTCGTGAGAGTAAAGACCAACTAGTGTTTCACAAAAACGATGTTTTCTAAATCCGTATGGACTATCTGTCAATAGACCGTTCTCTTCGAGGCAATGCAGAATGTTCGAATACCATACACGTTCCTAAATCCTGCTGCATATCGACGTTAATGATAACCGCCAGTAATTTAGTGGATTACTCCTATCTGTCTTGAATATTGGACGGATCTGTGCAACTTTTCAGTCTTTGGGCACGGATCTTTCGTCGAGTGAACTGTTGTATGTAACTGTTAAGTATGGAACTATTATATCAGCACACTCTAAAACGAACCTAACTAGCATACGATCTGGACCGGAAGACGTGCTTTAGTTAAAGTGATTTACTTGACTACTCTGAGGATATCTATTTCTACACTGCTAAAATTTGCATTTGTTTTTGATTCGAATTCTGGAGTATTTAATTTGTCTTCTTTGGTGAAGGCATTTCGGAACGCGGTGTTTAGTAAACTCTGCTTTGGCAGCACTGTCGTCGATAGTACTCATATTTTCATTGCTATCGCGCAGAGAAGGCATTGATTGTGTCTTTCCGCTAGCATACTTCACATTCGACCAGAATCTTTTTGGATATTCTGCCAGGTTTCGAGACAAAGTTTCGTTGATTAAACTATTATAAGCATCTCGCACTGAAGTCCGCGCTAAATCTGAGCTTATGTAAAATATCGCTAATGTTGGTAATTTGGTATCCATTTAAACTTGGCATGTTTTTTCGTTGTGTCTGCAATAGTGTTCTTACAGTTTTGTATCCCATGGAAGGTGAGCTCCATCGCTTGTAAACTTATTTGTTATAAGTCTCTCAATTGCTGCAGACGAATTCTTTGAATTCAAGCCACAACTGGTCTACACCTACACTGTTATTTTGGATGTAGTGAGGATTGTCCCTCAGAAAGGCGTCAAGTGAACTTTTATCTTCATTTTTGAATAGTCGCATTTTTAGTAGATTTTTGGCGTATTTGGGAGTTACAATATTCAGTCTCGTTACGTCAACCCAGTGTTCACTAATCTCTGTATCCGTTTTGATGCTTGGTAATAGTTCAGGATTATTTATTGCTAACAGGTCAAGTGTGTTTTCACAACTGTTTATTAACCACTTGTGCTCATGAAGTAATTGCTCGAAATAATTTTCAGAGAATGTAATTGCACAATTTCCTATGATGTTTTATGTCTACCATCGGATTTAAACATGTATTTTCGCCAACAAATCGGGGGTAAAGTAAATTCACCACCAGCTATGACACAGTCCAACTCAAAATTTAAAAAAAATACTTTGGTAGCTGATCTTTATAGATTTCTAAGAGCTGAATGCAAATCTAGCGTTAATTTCTTGTATCACCTATAGTTTTCGAGCAATATGCTTTTTAATATATAATATTAAAATCCTATGCTGTAAAGTAAATGGGGAAATTAATGAAACGCTTTTTACAACATATGCATGGTTTTTACTTACATTAAGCTACTTAAAACGTGATATGTGTTAATAGAGATTTCACTTGTCAGCTGGAACTGGTTTGTATTTTCTGTCTCTTTTTCCATTGAAGCTTCTTGTGTAGCTTTTTCTACCATGAGTCGTTTGCTAAACTTCTTGGGGAAGTGACCAACAGTAGTCTCCCATCATTTTGGGTTTCCAGTGGCCTTGGTAGCGTTTTTCCATCACTTTCATGACCTGGTGAAAACGCTCTCCTTGCTCTTAACTAACATTCCCATATTGTCCGGGAAGTAATCAAGGTGACTGTTGAAACAGTGAACTTTCAGGCTCATTAATCATCTTAAAGTTTTAAGCTTCTTTGTAGCTATAATAGAAACATATTGTGGGTCTTTTTCATGTCCTAAGTACTTTGTAACCATTTTCTTGAATGATACCCACGCTACTTTCTCATTTAAGGTCCTTGTGGATTCAAAGTTAACATCAAACATCAATTTTCTAATGTCAGGTCAGACAAAGAAGCCTTCTTTTGGTTTAGCTTCTGAAAGGTATGGAAGCTTTTGGCAGATATACTTAAAACACGGTCCTTCTTTAGGCAAAGCATCTACAAACTGTTTCATGAATCCTTACATCATATGTAGAGGAGGTAGGAGTACGTTTTTTGGATCTACAAGGTTTTTGCATAGAATGTTCTTCTCACCATGATTAAAGACGCTCTCACAGGCCAGTTCTTTTAGCACCAGTGTTGATCCCTATCCCTACTGTCTCATTCGCACAAGAAAATGGAAATTTGCTATAGCCTCCTTGTAGACCAGAGAGCATGTATGTTACTTTTAGATCATCACGTATCATGAGAAGAATATCCGAATTTATTTAGCACTATTTCTAGGTTTTCATAGTTTTCTTTCATATGTACAGAATGTCCAACATGTATAGATGTATACATTTTAGCATTGTGTAATAAAACAGCCTTTAAACTACTCTGGAATGAATCAATAAACAGCCTGCAGTCTTCCTTTTAGTATTCAATATCAAACTCATTCATCAGACTAGGAATGTCTGAGCAGAACACTAAATCACCTTCTTATTGAAAAAACTTGGAAAATTGTGCTCTCACTATCTATACATGTATATGCTGGCTCCAACTGCCAAGAAGTTCTTTTATTTTAATCTAGAGCCAAGCAATTCAGCTTTTTCTTTCGTTACGCTCAGATCCATAACCAAATCGTTAAGCTAGGTCTGAGTACACAATTTGGGCTCTAGGCTTCCTGTATTACAATGGAATTAATCTGGTCAATCTAAATCAGACTGTATGTAAGAAAATACTTGTGTTGGAATAGACTTTAAAACATGTGGTGGTTCAGGAACCAGCAAATCTACATCGTGCTCTACTGGTCGGATGGCAGACGGGTTTGGGTAGCTTATTATCTTCTTGTTTTTCAAATTATGACCAGTAATATCAACACAAAAGTAGCAATCACCGGAATAATTTCTTGGCTCCCTCCATGTCATAGGAACAGCAAGGTTTTTTCCTCATTTTTGGACCATTTCCTCAGACCTTCAACACACATCATACCTTATGCGGCGCCCAAGATTTATCTTGATAACCAACTTTAGATCCAAAGTATGATAGATGAAGCTTTTACACAAAGTCTGTAATGTTTCTTCGGTGTTTTTAATCACAAATTCACCACAATTATAACAAAAACTGTCAGTAGGGCTTTTACAAGCACGATTAGATATTGTACTGAGCACATGTAAGGAAACGGGAAAGTGAGGTTAGCTAAACAGTAAACAAAACACCATCTGTTAACACAAAAACAGAATCGACCTTTCTTCGTTAGCAAATGTTTTTCAGCAGGGCTAACAACGTCATCTACATTCATTACACCTCCTTTTTTAATTATTTTAACTACATAAAAGCTGTTAAATTCTTTAAAAAATCGCTTAATTTAATACATTTAACTGTAACATGTGAAGAAATGGTGGCTGATACTGTTTTTTAAGTATCATATTTGGATAGCCCACCCTAAAAAACCTGAGAATAAAGTATTTTCAGCAGAAAAGTTTTTCCATCATTGTCCTGTGTAATTGTATCAATTGGGTACAAGTTTGAAATTAAACCCAAGTTTCTTTTGAACCTTGTAGAAGTTGTATCATGTGAATTGGGAGGACAGTAAAAGGATCCAATTATTATTTTATTCTGGTTGCCAAGAATATCCTCTGCCCATACTAACTCACGAAAACTTTCTACTTAAATTTTTGCGACAGGATACACTGCTTCTAACAGCAGCAAACACCTGAATGAGATTTTCACTCTGCAGAGGAGCGTGCGCTGATATGAAATTTCCTGGCAGATTTAAACTGTGTGCCGGACTAAGACTCGAAAAGCAAAAGTCCGGAGTTCGAATGTCGGTCCGGCACACAGTTTAAATTGCCAGTAAGTTTCAGCATCAAACACTTCACCGCCAACTGTGTTTAGCCCATCCTTTCGGAACATCGTTAGGTTTTTGGCAAAAATTTCGGATGAACTTATCTCTGCCTTCAGCCAGCTTTCACTGCCTATAACGATTTGAGCAACAATGCTTTCATTAGTGGTAGGAGCTCTGGTAATATCAGAACACAGCTACAATAATTTATAACTCTTATACAGATGGTTCCTGTATCTACATTATTTAACAAGTTTAGACAATGTGTGGAATAATGTTTATTTATAAGAATTACGGGAACAAGATGGAGTATGTAGTTCATTTAAGAAATTTTTCAGGATATAGATTGTAGTATGTGGGAATTGCATAAGGAAACTTAATTAATTATACTGTCACAGATCGCTTAAATTTACCTGAAAAACTAATTCACATCTTGCCACCCACTCAGGCTGCCCGGAGTCAGCATGCACAGGAGGGAGCTGGAACCGATCGTGTCCAAGCCGGCTACTAAATAGCAGGGAGCTAATCTCTGGTAACATAAGCACACTCCACGTCGGTGTCCTATGGCAACTTAAACGCTTTGAATATGTGAACCATCCTTCCAAAGTAAATGCCTGCTGGGAATTGATCCAGAAATAGTGCTAAAGTAAATAAATAAATAATTTCCATTCACATGATAGTGATGTATGGGATGTGAGGTAGATGCGGTAACTGTTTCACGCATACTACAAACTGATGATGTCACAAAACAAATAACAGGCTGACTTGAAGTATGCTTTTAAAAAAAAGAGGACGTTGTATACGGAACGTGTGTGTGTGTCAGAGAGAAACAGAGAAAGAGAAAGCGCTGTAATTTGCTTTGCTGTAATTTGCTTTGCAGGATATAGCACGGGATATTTAAACAACTGCGGCGCTTTTTCATTCTGTCATGTACTCTAAGACGTTAGTGAAGTAGGATTTATCGGTTATGGAGCCTTGAAATCATCTACAACGGCCGGCCGGTATGGCCGAGCGGCTCTAGGCGATTCACTCTGGAACCGTGTGACCGTTACGGTCGCAGGTTCGAATCCTGCCTTGGGCATGGATGTGTGAAAAAATGGTTCAATTGGCTCTGAGCACTATGGGACTTAACATCTGAGGTCATCAGTCCCCTAGAACTTAGAACTACTTAAACCTAACTAACCTAAGGACATCACACACATCCATGCCCGAGGCAGGATTCGAACCTGCAACCGTAGCGGTCGCGCGGTTCCAGACTGTAGCGCCTAGAACCGCTCGGCCACTAAGTCCGGCCATTGATGTGTGTGATTTCCTTAGGTTAGTTAGGTTTAAGTAGTTCTAAGTTCTAGGGGACTGATGACCTCAGATGTTAAGTCCCATAGTGCTCAGAGCCATTTGAACCAATCATCTACAACTACCTCAGACTCATTGGTGGCGGCCGCGGTGGCCGTGCGGTTCTAGGCGCTGCAGTCCGGAACCGCGGGACTGCTACGGTCGCAGGTTCGAATCCTGCCTCGGGCATGTACGTGTGTGATGTCCTTAGGTTAGTTAGGTTTAAGTAGTTCTAAGTTCTAGGGGACTGATGACCTAAGATGTTAAGTCCCATAGTGCTCAGAGCCATTTGAACCATTTGAACCCATTGGTCGGAACATAATATGTGTACAGTGAAAAGTACATGTACTACTTACGATGATACTGCTGCGGTTGCAGCTGCTGCCACTGCTGTTACTGTTGCTGCTGGTGCAGCTGCAGCTACTGTTGTTGCTGTTGCTGCTGATGCAGCTGCTGCTGTTCTTGTTGCTGTTGCTGCTGGTGCAGCTGCAGCCACTGCTGTTACTGTTGTTGCCGGTGCAGCTGCAGCCACTGCTGCTGCAGCCACTGCTGCTGCAGCCACTGCTGTTACCTGTAGGCCTCTTCTGTTATCCGCTGGATTCTGCTCAAAATCATCTATAGACTAGCTACTTACACCAGCACTACAAAGGTAGTATGTATACTTACAATGCTCTAGATGAAGCTGCTGTGGCTGCTGCTGCATCTGCTACTGCTGCATGCCAGCACTGAAAGAATAAGAAGAAATGTATTCAATACTACAAAATTGTTAGTGGAAGAGAAAAGTTACTCTTACCGACTGAAATCTGTAGTTACCAGGTAATTATCCATCCTGCTTCAACCGTCTCTGCCGTTTGCCGCCACTGGTACTACCATTGGTGCTTGACGCCGCTGAACAGTTCATGTTATACCAACCAAACTATCGATTAAGACAGACGACTGAGAACAAGACAATCGAAATCACTCTACAGTGGTTGATGACAGAATGAGGGCGACTGGGGATCGGGTGAGCATTGCCGCTGACGGTGCCACCTGGGCGCGCTGGTTGAGAGTGTTTGTGGAATGTAAGAAAATGTAAGACTGTTTGCAGCTATCTCAGTCATCTAGTCGTGAGTGGATCGTGTAACTCAATACATCGCAACGGTATTGGTTGTTGTCACTGTCCTATCACGCGTTACACCCATTACTCCCTCCTCCTCCGTTCTACGGTAGCGGAGAGAACCAATAAATTATGAATCGCACAGCACTTTAAAAAAGAAAAATACACTTAGCAGACCTGCAGTGGTCCGGAGCTCTATAACTGTGACGGTGTTAATTCCCGTAGAAATTTGAAATTCCAGCTATCATCTCATACGTCACTGCTTTCAATGGTCATCTGAAATAATAATACGTCAGAAACATAACACTACTTCTTATGCATGAAAAGTGCTAAGCAGTGTCGAACTTTTTATTTTCAGTTGTTTTAAATTGCGTGCAAGCGCGAACAAGCGAGCACGCGCGTTCGCGTATGTGTGTGTTTGCCTATGTCTGTGTGAGGGTGTTGGAAGCAAATAGTACAACGAATGTATTAACTATTTAATTAATATTTCCTGTGGCACATCTTCTGAAGCAACATTTGGGACATCTTCGAGAAATGATTTTCCGCACCTGTTTTAATAATTCCTGGTGCAGTTCGTGAAGTGCATCGGAAGAAAGTGCGCCAGGAAGGCTGGACAGCTTAGAGTCCATGACAGAATGTAGTAGCGCAGCAGTTGTTGAAATATCCCGTGCTATTTCCTGCAAAGCAAATTACTGCAAAGCAAATAACAGCAAAGCAAGTTACAGCTCTTTCTCTGTATCTCTCTCTCACGCCCACACGCTCCATATGCAACGTCCTTTTTTTTTTTTTTTTTTTTTTTTTTAAGTCAGCGTCCTATTTGTATTGTGACATCAGCAGTTTGTGGTATGTGTGAAACAGTTACCGCATTTGTCTTATATCACCTACATCTCTATCATGTGACTGGAAATTAATTAATTTATTTACTTCAGCAGTATTCCAGGATCGATTCCTAGCCAGGCATTTCCTTTGGGAGGAAGGCGTCTATTGCGTGGGCTGGAATCCAACAGGTTGGTTAACATATTCAAAGCATTTAAGTTGCCCTAGGACACCGACGTGAAGTGTGCTTTTGTTACCAGAGATTAGCTCGCTGCTACTTACAGTGGCCGGCATGAACACTGTCAGTACCAGGCCCTCTTGTGCACACTGACACTGAGCAGCCTGAGTGGGTGGGCCGATGTGAAATAGTTTTTCAGATTTTAAACGATCTGTGACAGTGTATTTCTTTAAGTTTCCTTATGCAATTGGAATGAGGAAGCGTGCAATTCCCATATACTATAATCGATATCCTGAAATATTCCTTAAATGAACTATACTCCATACCCCATCTTGTATTGTCGCAGGTATGTCGTGTATACGGAGTTTCATTCTAAAAATGACTTTGTTTACATAATATGTTGTTGAAGACGATTTCGCTGATCAAAGACGATAAAACGTTACTTCGTTTCTTTTAATTAAGAATTGCATATTGATTCAGGACATATATCGATTAACCTTTTCCATCTCGATATTACTATGTATATGTAACTAAATTTCATCGTATATGCCATATGGTGCATTTCTTCGTTGTAAATGATTTCCTGGCGGAAGAAGAAGAAGGACAGGGGGCGGTATTCGATGGAGATATACCGGACCCATAGCAGATTTCGAGTAAGTGTATATTCCACAAAAATATTTTTGATTCCCGTAGTTTTTGTGTGCATAAGTTTTCATTACCAGGACATCATATTGTAGATGGTATAGGAGAGCTGAATCGAAGAACCATGTGGTCCAGGCAAGGATGAAATGCCACAGCGGGCGGAGGAGATGGAAAGAGACCTTTGTTGTCATGAGGAGATGAGGGGAGCGAGCCAGAGTGAACTAGGTAACACTCAGACCGCTTACAAATAGAAGTGTCCTTTCTTTCCTTGCAGCTCGAGTAGGCGATGTTTAGAGCGTTTCACGTAATTGTATTTGTTAGTCTTTCTGTCTTGCGTTAGGGGAACAATTTCCTTATTACGCCATGGCTCAGATACTGTGGGCTTTGAAGCCTATAACATCAAGGGAGCGTCCCGTGTGGCACGCTTCGCCAGCAAGTGCGCCACCAGCCGCCGCGTGAGAGGCACCACCGCTGCCGTCACCGCCCCAGCTGCCGCCATCACACTAGCTCCTCATTGGTGTCCATGGGCCACCTTCCCTCAGGCAGTCGGGTGAGGTCTGTAGCAACTGGGCTCCTTGCACGGGCCCGATTCTGCAGTCCGTCATCTCCACCTCGCCGATCTCTCGAGGTACGGCTCATACCTCTTAACACATCATTTCAAGCTCCTTCGTCATGTAGTTGGAGTTCTAGTTATAGTGATAGCAAGTGTAGCTAGTGGCAATTCCGTCACCCATCTTATGACTGAAGGACATCAGGACAGTGACACCATACCGCTGTTAGAACACTCGGTGATTGCAGCCACCTTTGAGGAGCGAATCTCGTACACAACGATCAGGAATCCAGCAGGACTGTACCACGACCCTGTCGGGTTTCTAAAACCGTGCCTTCCTGTCATGGAAATGAAGCTCCTCAAGTTAGTCAATGATCAGCCGTATGCCATCATCAAATCTGGTGCAATGCTCTGTATCGGACCATCGCACCCTCTCAAAATTGCTTCTGGCATTGAAGAGACAAAACTTCATTGTCTTTGGGGTATAATGGCGTGATAACGAGGAGCACATCAGTCACCAAGTGGTTTCGTGAATCCATCTTGAATGCTATACTGGCCCAGTTTCCTACTGAGCGAGGTGGTGCAGTGATTAGCACACTGGACTCGCATTCAGGAGGACGACGGTCCAGTCCCGCCTCCACCCATCCTGAGTTAGGTTCCCTGTGATTTCCCTAAATCGCTTCAGACAAATGCTCGTATGGTTCCTTTGACAGGGCATGGCCGACTTCCTTTCCTCTCCTTCCGTAATCCAATGAGACCGATGACCTTGATGTTTGGTCTCTTCCCCCAAATCAACCCAACCCAACCCAACCTCAGTTTTCTGAGATGGAAGTTAGGAGTTCAGTTAAACCACTCAGCCGAATACTACATCTGGACGCCCATATACATCTCTATGATCCAGGAAATGGAGTGCCCAGTTATATAGAACTATGTAAAGATATAGCCAATAAGCGGGTATGCCGTAATGTCGAAAATAGGAAGGATCAGGTTAGTTTGGCATGGTATAAATTTGATGGTATCGATTTCCCCATCACGATCCAGAACATACCTAAATTTGAGGCCCCCTCCATTACACAAAATTTGCTGTAGCACATAAGATGCATATTAACACGCTGCACTGGTGATAATTATCATTATGTTTGTATAAAAGATGTGTCCTCATCTTTTCCACCCAGCAGCGTAAGCATAATAGTAAATAGAATATTGGCTTAATGTGCCTCAACGCCTTTTCCTCAGTGAAGTTACTAGCAGAGCACCTGGGACAATGCGCTTCTGAAAAATTTATAATGTTTAAAAATGCTCACTATAAAGATTGATGCCTGTTCGTAGTGTACACCGACTTCCAGCGCCCTCTCGCTCCTGTGACATTCTGTGTAGGTGACTCTACGCCCTCATATACCACCTTTACAGAAAAACACGTACATACACATTAGACAGTCAAATGGATTCAGTGGAAGGGGAGAGGCTCTTTGAGTAACCTGAAGCAGCTCGTGAATGCTGAAAGTCACAGAACTGAGCTATTTCCAGTCAATTTTTTCAATCAATTTCATTAATTAGTCAATTAAATTGCCATCAGAAGTGTTTCTGGGTTTCTGACTGAGGGGGTGTGAGGGGTATGGGTAGGGATGACATGGAAAACCAGTTAACTGAACAATGGGTTAATGATGGGTTATCCCTAGGGGTGTCTTAAATCAGTTAACAAATCAATAGGTTAAGGTTCTGTCAATCATAGGAGGGCAACAGGTTTGGCCCTGAATGTATTGTGCACCTAATGTAGACAACCCACAAAATGGAGTGGTGGTCTTTTTGTCCTACTACTCCAGCTCGCTGCCTCTTCTAAGACGTACCTTTTCGTGGCTATCTTCTACTGTGACGCCTTACAACAGCGTCCTGGCGGTGGATGGAGTTACCAGTTAATTCTCAGTAGTGCAGTTTCTCCTTGGGACAGCAGTCTATAGCGTCTGAAATTTGTAGTGCTCTAGTGTCACTATGCAGCTCCAGAAATCTAAACGCTACCACTTATGCCCACTGATTGCATTGTGTCTCTGTTTTCCTCTGTTGGCGTGACCTTGGCGGCTACCAGCAGACATAAGATGAACAGCTTACGACTCATTACGTCGTTACTACGTAACAATGGACTCAAGCCTATGGTATCTCATAAAATCAGCAGTGACAGAACGTACTGTACAAAATCGAAATTTATTTCTGTTCAAGAAAACATCTGTTATTATGAGGACGAAGCGTCTATGGGATGTTGTTGTTGTTGTGGTCTTCAGTCCTGAGAGTGGTTTGATGCAGCCATCCATGCTACTCTATCCTGTGCAAGCTTTACATCTCCCAGTACCAACTGCAACTTACATCCTTCTGAATCTGCTTAGTGTATTCATCTCTTGGTCTCCCTCTATGATTTTTACCCTCCACACTGCCCTCCAATGCTAAATTTGTGATCCCTTGATGCCTCAGAACATGTCCTACCAACCGGTCCCTTCTTCTTGTCAAGTTGTGCCACAAACTCCTCTTCTCCCCAATTCTATTCAACACCTCCTCATTAGTTATGTGATCTACCCATCTAATCTTCAGCATTCTTCTGTAGCACCACATTTCGAAAGTTTCTATTCTCTTCTTGTCCAAACTATTTATCGTCCATGTTTCACTTCCATACATGGCTACACTCCATACAAATACCTTCAGAAACGACTTCCTGACACTTAAATCTATACTCGATGTTAACTAATTTCTCTTCTTCAGAAGCGCTTTCCTTGCCATTGCCAGTCTACATTTTATATCCTCTCTACTTCGACCATCATCAGTTATTTTGCTCCCCAAATAGCAAAACCCCTTTAATACTTTAGGTGTCTCATTTCCTAATCTAATTCCCTCAGCATCACCCGACTTAATTCGACTACATTCCATTATCCTCGTTTTGCTTTTGTTGATGTTCATCTTATATCCTCCTTTCAAGACACTGTCCATTCCATTGAACTGCTCTTCCAAGTCCTTTGCTGTCTCTGACAGTATAACAATGTCATCGGCGAACATCAAAATTTTTATTTCCTCTCCACGGATTTTAATACCTACTCCGAATTTTTCTTTTGTTTCCTTTACTGCTTGCTCAATATACAGATTTAATAACACCGGAAAGGCTACAAATCTGTCTCACTCCCTTCCCAACCGCTGCTTCCCTTTCATGTCCCTCGACTCTTATAACTGCCATCTGGTTTTTGTTCAAATTGTAAATAGCCTTTCGCTCCCTGCATTTTACCCCTGCCAGCTCCAGAATTTGAAAGAGGGTATTCGAGTCAACATTGTCAAAAGCTTTCTCTAAGTCTACAAATGCTAGAAACGTAGGTTTGCCTTTCCTTAATCTTTCTTCTAAGATAAGTCGTAAGGTCAGTATTGCCTCACGTGTTCCAATATTTCTCCGGAATCCAAAATGATCTTCCCCGAGGTCGGCTTCTACTAGTTTTTCCATTCGTCTGTAAATAATTCTTGTTAGTAGTTTGCAGCCGTGGCTTATTAAACTGACAGTCCGTCAATTTTCACATCTGTCACACCTGCTTTCTTTGGGATTGAAATTATTATATTCTTCTTTAAGTCTGAGAGTATTTCGCCTGTCTCATACAACTTGCTCAGCAGATGGTAGAGTTCTGTCATGACTGGCTCTCCCAAGGCTGTCACTAGTTCTGCGATGCAGTCTGGAGCCGAGCGACCGCTACGGTCGCAGGTTCGAATCCTGCCTCAGGCATGGATGTGTGTGATGTCCTTAGGTTTAATTAATTCTAAGTTCTTGGCGACTGATGACCTCAGAAGTTGAGTCCCATAGTGCACAGAACCATTTTTTTGTCACTAGTTCTAATGGAATGTTATCTACTCCCGGGGCCTTGTTTCGAATCATGTCTTTCAGTGCTCTATCAAACTCTTCACACAGTATCATATCTCCCATTTGATCTTCATCTACATCCTCTTCCATTTCCATAATATTGTCCTCAAGTACATCGCCCTTGTATAGACCCTCTATATACTCCTTCCAACTTTCTGCTTTCCCTTCTTTGCTTAGAATTGGGTTTCCATCTGAGCTCTTGATATTCATACAAGTGGTTCTCTTTTCTCCAATATTCTCTTTAATTTTCCTTTAGGCAGTATATACCTTACCCCTAGTGAGATAAGCCTCTACATCCTTATATTTGTCCTCTAGAAATCCATGCTTAGCCATTTTGCATTTTCTGTCGATCTTATTTTTGAGACGTTTGTATTTCTTTTTACCTGCTTCATTTACTGCATTTTTATACTTTCTCATTTCATCGATTAAATTCAATATTTCTTCAGATACCCAATGATTTCTATTAGCCTTCGTCTTTTACCTACTTGATCCTCTGCTACCTTCACTACTTCATCCCTCAAAACTAACCATTCTTCTTCAACTGTATTTGTTTCCCCCATTCCTGTCAGTTGTTTCCTTATGCTCTCCTAGAAACTCTGTACAACCTCTGGTTTAGTTAGTTTATTCAGGTGCTATTTCCTGAAATTCCCACCTTCTTGCAGTTTCTTCAGTTTTAATGTACAGTTCATAACCAATAGATTTTGGTCAGAGTCCACATCTGCTCCTGGAAATGTGTTACAATTTAAAACTTGGTTCATAAATAACTGTCTTTCCATTATATAATCTAACTGAAACCTTCCAGTATCTCAAGGCCTCTTCCATGTATACAACCTTCTTTGATGATTCTTGAATTAAGTGTTAGCTATGATTAAATTATGTTTGTGCAAAATTCTACCTGGCGGCTTCCTCTTTCATTTCTTACTCCCATTCCATATTCAACTACTACGTTTCCTTCTCTTCCTTTTCCTACTCTCGAATTCCAGTCACCAATGACTATTAAACTTTCGTCCCCCTTCACTATCTGAATAATTTCTTTTATCTCATCATACATTTCATCAATCTCTTCGTCATCTGCGGAGCTAGTTGGCATATAAACTTGTACTAGTGTGGAAGGCGTGGGGTTCGTGTCAGTCTTGGCTACATAAATGCTGTCACTGTGCTGTTTGTAGTAGCTTACCCGCACTCATATTTTTTTATTCATTATTAAACATACTCCTGCAGTACGCCTATTTGCTTTTGTATTTGTAACCCGGTATTCACATGACCAGAAGTCTTGTTCCTCCTGCAACCGAACTGCACTAATTCGCACTATATCTAACTTTAACCTATATATTTCCCTTTTTAAACTTTCTAACCTACCTTTACGATTAAGAGATCTGACATTCCACGCTTCAATCGGTAGAGCGTTAGTTTGTTTTCTGCTGATAATTGCGTCCTCCTGAGTAGTCCCCACCCAGAGATCCGAATAGTGGACTATTTTACCTCCGGAATATTTTACCCAGGAGGACACCATCATCATGTATCCATACAGTAAAGCTGCATGCCCTCGGGAAAAATTACGGCTGTAGTTTCCCCTTGCTTTCAGCCGTTCACAGTACCAGCACAGCAAGGCCGTGTTGGTTAGTGTTAACAAGGCCAGATCAGTCGATCATCCAGACTGTGCTCCCTGCAACTACTGAAAAGGCTGCTGCCCCTCTTCAGGAACCACACGTTTGTCTGGTCTCAAACAGATACCCCTCCGTTGTGGTGGCATCTACGGTACGGCTATCTGTATCGCTGAGGCACGCTGGCACGCAAGCCTCCCCACCAACGGCAAGGTCCATGGTTCATGGGGGGTTCTTTGGGATAGCATCATAAAATAAGCTATTGAAATAAAAATGCCACAAAACACCAACATTAAGGATGGCGATTTGCAACTCAGCACACGATGGCTCGAGCCATGGCGAGGTATATGGGGGCGACTGACACACAAAACAATATCACGAGAATACATTTATTTGGGATGGCGAGAGCTTCATTCGGAAGTATTATGTTGTTAGTAGGTGACTGCAATTTAGTAACAAGAACTTTAGTTATCGAAGCTACCTGGCAGATTAAAACTGTGTACCGGACCGGCACTCGAACTCGGGACCTTTTCCTTTAGCGGGCAAGTTCTCTACTAACTGAGCTATCCAAGCACGACTCACGAACCTTCCTCACAATTTCTATTCTTGCGGTATCTCGTCTCCTACCTTCAAAACTTCACAGAATTTCTTCTGAGAACCTTGCAGAACCAGCACTCCTAGAAAAAAGGATACTGTGGAGACATGGCTTTGCCACAGCCTGGGGGATGTTTCCAGAATGAGATTTTCACTCTGCAGCGAAGTGTGCGCCAATATGAAACTTCCTCGCAAATGAAAACTGTGTGCCGGATCGAGACTCGTACTCGGGACCTTTACTTACTGCAAACCTCTCCATCCCATTTGACTGTTTATAGCTCCTGTATATTTCTGCTTTGTAGGATGAATAGAGCTCAGTGACAGATAGAGTATGTCGCAGTCCTGTGCTTCAGTAACTGTAACTTCTCACTGGACTGTTCCTACAAGGCGTTCTAAGCTGGAAGCTTTGTAATGAGATCGTGTGACAACAGTTCAACTGTAACACTAAAGAAATTTTGAAGTAAGAGCCATAACTCTTGGCCAAATCTCCTCTGTGTATTCCATATTGGAACATGTATCTTCGTGTATTCTAGAGCTGCACTAATAAGACAAGAATTTCTCTTTCAGCGTTAGTAGTTACGTATGTGCAGATAGTGCGAGGAGGGGATGCTATCTGAAATTCCTAAAAAATTAGCAATCACATGCAAATGACGGTAAGCGTTCTGGTGTTTGAGTTCTCATATGATGAACTCATCTAAACTCAAACTGTAAACTGCGAGTTTTGCAGTTGATGCAACAGCCCAAGGCTATTTGTATAACACCTGCAACTCTGTACCACCAGGCAACTAATTTCACTCGCCCTTCAGATCCGGAATACTCGACTTCAAAGGTGAGGAGCAACACGAATGAACAGCTTATTTTAATATGCAGTTTGGGTGTATGTTTGTTTGGATAAAAAAACATGTTTGATTAGTTATTTGTGAGTAGTCGCAATGTGTAGGCTTCTCTTTAATCTTTATTTATGTAGCCCTAAAACAATTTCAACAATTTCCAAATCACCTTCTGTTCTTATTAAATTTTGCGTACATGTAAGAAATCCTACAGTAAACTCCCTTGATAAAGATACCCTCCTATAATCTGAAAACGCGGACTCGTGAACTTTTGATTTAACGCTATATCACTTTTTGATGGAAAACTTAACGCAAAAATATTTAACTGCAATTTACCGATCAAATTTCCGATTAGGGAGTTGCTGAACTGACTTAAGACATGTAATGACCCGTCTTATAAACAAACCATCTGCAACGGAGGATTCTGCAACAAATAGGTGTAAGTACACTTCTTCTAGTTTTGAGAAATCTTAAGTTAGTGTTCACAAAGTTTCAGAATTATCTTCGGGCTACAAATGGAATTTAAGATTTTCTTGTGTAATTTAGACACACAATACTTTGTAGTATTTTCTGTTCGCATGTTAGCATAACAGGTCAATATAAATGATGTTATATAGAGCATTTCGTGAAAGTCTGTGTGTACCTGCTTCAGAGAATTGTGAATTAAGAAAAATGTGATATATAGTTTTTCATGATAATGCTTTTTTATTTGTTGCTATCAATTCATCTATCATAAAATTACTAGAGTTATAACAAATCGTGACGTCTTGTAAGTAACTTTCTTTTCTTCCAACATGGAGCAGCAAAGAATGGAATTTCACTTGTATCCAACTATCACAGTAATTTCATATGCCTTATCATGCTTTTTAGGCACTTATGTTTCTGAGAAAATTCAAATGTATCCCTTTGTTTCGGAACACCTCAATTAACATACCTGGCTTGGAATTGTTCAAAATGTTAAAATGTGTGTGAAATCTTATGGGACTTAACTGCTGAGATTATCAGTCCCTAATCTTACACACTACTTAACCTAAATTATCCTAAGAACAAACACACACACCCAGGCCCAAGGGAGGATTCAAACCTCCACCGGGACGAGCCGCACAGTCCGTGACTGCAGCGCCTTTATACCGCTCGGCTAACCCCGCACGGTTGGCATGGAATTGTAACGTAAATACTTTCGCTGTATGAGGACTGAAATTATTTTGTAACAGAATAACTACTGAACGGATCCTAAGATTTCACTAGCTGACATGAAGGTCTCGAAGCATACTTACCCCCAAAAAAATCATTAAGTTCTTCTGCAAAGACGTTGATCATAGTGCTGTCGATGAATAAATGCTGAATAACTATACAAGCAGTTCTTAGTGACCAAACACGTTTGCTGAAGGCAAATTATCATGGCCTAATTTCTATTCCAGTTTGATCTGCTAAGTGCATCAGCTCATAGCATGTTAAAAAGATTAGTTGAACTTCAGGTATGAATTTCATAGAGGTAAGTAACATTAATAAATTCAGAGAGATCAGTTTCAAATGTGTCATTATTTCAACTCAAAATACGATGGGAGAAGCAGTCATTACATCGGCAACCACGTGGCTTTCTGCGCCACTGCGTATCAATGAATTTACCCAGAAATTATTCAACAGGTCTACGAAAATATCAAGAAACTTTAAATGAATAAGGAAGAGATTTCGTCTATCGTTCAGATGTGCTTGACAGAGAAATCGAATTATTGTCCATATGAAAAGAGGATGAGTACCTGACGATGCAGGGTATATTGAATCCTATCACCTGTAATGCCTCTGCGGATGCATAAATTCCTTGCGCTGAAATAATACGCAAAGATGCGCTTCCATCCCATTACAGATCGTAGCTCATAATAAGAGAATGCAGGAAACAAATGTCATTGCACACCAATCTCCTCCACAAGGAATGTGCCTCCAAATAGCTTAATATTGTGAGGTGTGCCTTGTTTTGAGCGATACTTATTTTCAAGGTTTTACTGAAACTCAGCAGATAATCGAAGTCAGTTCGCAGCATTATGCAGTACTGCTGAATAAGCTGTCAGTGAACAGGAACGCGGTTCCCTCGGGTGGTCAAGTAGCACCTGTACCGTAAGCCGCGATGGTGAATCATGAGAGTGACAAGGAAAACGCCACCGTTAAGAATGGATGCCACACAACTGTAAAGATGTGCGGGAAACCACTACTGTTCTGTTGCGAAATATCGATTTCACATATTCATTTTAATTATTAATATCCTATTTCGACATAACCTGGAACAGGAGGCGCCTACACATCATCAGGGCTCCACTACAATGATAACACTGTGTAGTAATCTACTACGTTCAGTAAAGACATGGATATTGTTGATTACCGACCTCACACGAAGGTCTACAAAGTCTTCCAATGTAGTTTATTTCGGCTGTACCGCAGGCTCGCTGAGCAGGGCATGTTCATACTCAAATGTGAGAGTCAGCAAGACAATATATAGTGTCCAGATGTGATAATCGGACTTGGCATGCTCTCAGAACTTCTGATGTTTGTTAAAGGAGTTGTTTTGTAGTACTAAATTGTTACAGTTTTACGGTGTTTGCAGATAAACACGTCGTAATGGCTTTCTTTTCTTTGAGTTATCAGTCTTGTGAGTGATTTCATGTGGCCCTCCAAGAATTCCTCTCTTGTGTCAACCTGTTCATCTCGGAGTAGCACTTGCAACCTGTGTCATCAGTTATTTTTCCGATGAATCTCAAACTCGGCCTTCGTCTACAGTTTCTACCCTGTACAGCTCCTCCAGTACCATGAAAATAATACCCTGATGTCTTAACAAATGTCCTATCATCGCGTCCCTTCTAGATTTAACTACTATCTACATGTTCCTTTCATCGCCGATTCTGAGAACAACCTCGTCATTTCTTATCTTATCAGTCCTCCAAGTTTTCAACATTATTCTGCAGAACTACATCTCAAACGCTTCGATTCCTTTTTTTTTCGGTTTTCGGAGAGTCCGTGTTTCAATGATATACAATGCTGATTTCCAAACGTACAGTCTCAGAAATTTCTTCCTCGAATAGACGTTAACGTTTGATAATAGCAGACTTCTCTAGCCAAAGACTACCATTGTCGCCAGCACATGTCTGCTTTTCATGACCCTGTCGGTCCGTACGTTACAGGTTAAATTGCTGCCTAGGTAGCAGAATAGAAAAAATTCCTTAATTTACTGATGATGTTAAATTTGTTGTAGTTCTCATTTCTGCTACTTCTCGTTACTTCCGTCTCATTCTCTATTTTGAACTCATTACGCTGTTCATTCCATTCAACATATCGTGCAACACTTCTTCACTTTCTGTCAAGACAGTAATATCAGCAGCGAATCTTATCATTGATATCCTTTCACTTTGAATTTTAAGTCAACTCTTGAACCTTTTTTTTACTTCATTAATTGCTTCTTCGATGTACAGATTGAAAAGTAGGGGCGAAAGATTACATCCCTGTCTTGTAACCTTTTTAATCCAAGCACTTCGTTCTTGATCTACCACTCTTATTATTCCCTCTAGATTCTTGTCAAATTGCACATTACCCATCTCTCCCTATAGCGTAATCCTATTTTACTGAGAAATTTGATGATCTTGTACATTTTTACCTTGTCGAAAACTTTTTCCAGGTTGACAAATCGCACAAACGTGTCCTTACTTAAAGCCAAGCAGATTGCTGTCCAACACATCCTCAATTTTCTTTTGCACTCCTATGTATATTATACTTGTCAGTCAGATGGATACAGGAGTTGTTAAGCAGATTGTGCGATAACTTTCACACTTGTCAGCTCTTGCAGTCTTCTGAAATGTGTGGATGATATGTTTCCTAAACTCTAATAGCATATCGCCAGATTCATACATTCCACACACTAAAGTGAACATTAGTTTTGTTGCAACTTACCCCAATGATTTTAGAAATTCTGATGGTGTGCTATTATCCCTTCTACCTTATTTGATCTCAAAACCTCCAAAGTTCCTTTATATTCTTATTCTAAAATTTGATCCCGTATCTCTTCCACATCCACTCCTGTTTCTTCTTCTGTGGCATGAGACAAATCTTCCCCCTCATAGAAGCCTTCAGTCCACTCTTTCCACCTATCCGCTCTATCCTCGGAATTTAACAGTGAAATTCCCATTGCATTCTTAATGTTACCCCCCATGCTTTTAATTTCACTGAAGGTTGTTTTGGCTTGCCTATATGCCGAGTCAGTCTTCCCGACAATCATTTCTTTTTCGATTTCTTCACATTTTTCATGCAGCCGTTTTGCTTTAGCTTCCGTTCACTTCTTATTTCTTTCATATCTCAGCGACTTGTATTTCTGTAGTCCTGAATTTCCGAGAACATTTTGTACTTCCTTCTTTCATCGATCAACTGGATTAATTCTACTGTTATTCATGATTACCTTCTTTGACCCTATGTTTTCCATTCCAAACTCATTGATTGGTCTATTTTTATAGATATCCATTCCGATTCAACTGTACTGCCTACTGAGCTATCCCTGATTGCTGTATCGATAGCCTCAGAGAACTTCAAACATATCTCGTTATTTCTTAGCATTTCCGTATCCAACTTTTTTGCGTATTGATTCTTCCTGACTAATCTCTTCAACTTCATCCTACTCTTCATTAGTACCTTGTGGTCTAAGTCTACATCTCCTTCTGGATACGCCTTACAATTCACATACTAATTTCGAAATCTCTGTCTGACTATGATGTAATCTAACTGAAATCTTCCCGTATCTCCCGGCCTTTTCGAAGTATGCCTCGTCCTCTTGTGATTCTTGAACAGAGTATTGGAACTTGTTACAGATCTCAATTAGTCTTTCTTCTTTCTCATTCCTTGTCTCAAGACCACATTCTCCTGTAACCTTTTCTTCTACTCCTTCTACTAAAACTGCATTCCAGTCCCCCATTATTATTAGATATTCATCCCCCTTTACATACTGTATCACCCTTTCGATATCCCCATACACTTTTTCTAGCTCTCGATCTTCAGCTTGCGACGTCGGCATATATACCTAACTTCCGTTGTTGGTTTTGTTTTGCTGTCGATTATGAAAGGAACTAAACTGTCACTGAACTGTTCACAGTAACACACTCTCTACCCTACCTTCGTATTCATAACGAATCCTACTCCCATTATACCATTTCCTGCTACAGCTGAATTTACCCAACACTCATCTGACCAGAAATCCTTGGCTTCTATCCATTTCACTTCACTGATCCCTACTATATCTAGATTGAGCCTTTGCATTTCTATTTTCAGAATGTCTTGCTTCCCTATCACTGCCAAGCTTCTGAATTCCACGACCCGTCTCGTAGAACGTTATCCTCTCGTTGGTTATTCAATCTTTTTCTCATGGTCACTCACAAGTGGCTTGTAATGGAACAGCGTGCTTATGGAATATCGCCTCAGCTATGCGAATGGATTCATTTCCTGCCAGATAGGTTACAGTTAGTAGGAACTAACAAAATCATCGAGTAAAACACAAGTAATGTCAGGCGTTCGCCAAATAGTTCTACAGGCCCTCTGCTGTTCCTTATCTAGATAAATGATTAATTAGATATCCGAGCCGCCGTCTTAGGTCTCTGTAGATGATGTTATTTATCGTCTAGTAAGGACACCACAAGATGAAAACAAATTGAAAGACGAGATTTACAAAATGTTACCTGTATGGTACGAAAATTGGCAATTACAATAAATAATGAAAACTGTGACGTTATCCATATGAATGCTAAAAGGAATCCGTTACACTTCGGTTACACGACAAATCAGTCAAACGTAAAGTTGTCTTGTGACAGCCAGAGCGAGAGCACCAGCAGCAGCGAGTACTGTTTGTATAAAGCGTTTATTTTGCATGTTGTTTACGACCTTCCACTAAGGAAGGGATTCTATTTGTGTTTATCTGCTCTGCATAGAAACTAACAGTTCTTGATCGTTAGGAGAGAAATTTATTTTGTACTTATTTGCTGCGCTTAGCTTTTAAATAGTTTTTCTGGGAAAACCTAGCGTAGTTTTCGCGTCTCGTATTTCAGTGAGTGTTTCTTGATTATCAGAGTAGCTCATCAGAAGATTATCTTGGGAATTTGTCACCGTATAGACTAGGGTAAACATAGTCATGTGTAGGGACTGTGGTTGTTGTGAGCGGACGCAAGGAGAATTGGCCACTCTTCGGGGGCAGGTGGAGGCTTTGTCTGTTAGGCTCATCGAGCTCGAGGCGCAGGCGTCGGCTCGTAGTGGCGTTGGGGCAACTGTGGTGAGACCTATGCCTACTTCGGTGGCCTTGGAATCACATGGAACCCCTGATGTCGCTGCGTCTTCCGGCAGTGAGCATCTTACCGGTCAGCCATCACTCCAGGGTGAATGGCGGACAGTGGTGGGCTCGCGCGTGCCTGGCCGAAAGGCGAAGGTGGGATCTGGCCGCGTGGCAGTTGCCTTACCCCTTTCCAACAGGTACGGGGTGCTTCCTAGTGGTGATGACATCGTTTCCGAGCCACCACAGGATGCCTCGCCTGTTGGGCCAGTGGCCGATTCTCCGGCAAGGTCCCGACAGTCACAGAGGGCGGGCCTATTAGTTATAGGGAGCTCCAACGTTAGGCGGGTTATGGAGCCCCTCAGGAAAATAGCGGGTAGGTCGGGGAAGAATGCCAGTGTGCACTCGGTGTGCTTGCCGGGGGGTCTCGTCCGTAATGTGGAGGAGGCCCTTCCGGCAGCTATTGAACGCACTGGGTGTGACCGGCTGCAGATAGTAGCACATGTCGGAACGAATGACGCCTGCCGCTTGGGTTCTGAGGCCATCCTTGGTTCCTTCCGGCGGCTGGCTGATTTGGTGAAGACAACCAGCATCGCATGCGGGGTGCAAGCTGAGCTTAATATCTGCAGCATAGTGCCCAGAGTCGATCGCGGTCCTCTGGTTTGGAGCCGTGTGGAGGGTCTAAACCAGAGGCTCAGACGACTCTGCGACTATAATGGTTGCAAATTCATCGACCTCCGTTATTGGGTGGAGAACTGTAGGGCCCCCCTAGACAGGTCAGGCGTGCACTACACACCGGAAGCAGCTACTAGGGTAGCAGAGTACGTGTGGCGTGCACACGGGGGTTTTTTAGGTTAGAGGGACCCCCCCTTGGGCGAAACGATAAAATACCTGACGGCTTACCAGAGAGAACATCAGCATCGTTGATAAAGAACGTCCGTCCTCAGAGACCAAAAACAGGAAAAGTTAACGTAATATTGGTAAACTGCAGGAGTATCCAGGGCAAGGTTCCTGAATTAGTATCGCTTATTGAAGGAATTAGTGCGCATATAGTATTGGGAACGGAAAGTTGGTTAAAACCGGAAGTGAACAGTAACGAAATCCTAGACACAGAATGGAATATATACCGCAAGGATAGGATAAACGCCAATGGTGGAGGAGTATTTATAGCAGTAAAGAATTCAATAATATCCAGTGAAGTTATTAGCGAATGCGAATGTGAAATAATCTGGGTTAAGTTAAGTATCAAAGGTGGGTCAGATATGATAGTCGGATGCTTCTATAGACCACCTGCATCAGCAACCGTAGTAGTTGAGCGCCTCAGAGAGAACCTGCAGAACGTCGTGAAGAAGTTTCGTGATCATACTATTGTAATAGGGGGAGACTTCAATCTACCAGGTATAGAATGGGATAGTCACACAATCAGAACTGGAGCCAGGGACAGAGACTCTTGTGACATTATCCTGACTGCCTTGTCCGAGAATTACTTCGAGCAGATAGTTAGAGAACCAACTCGTGAAGCTAACGTTTTAGACCTCATAGCAACAAATGCTTAACAAGAGTGATAGGGCACAAATCGCAGAATATCTGAGTGACCACCATCAAACGTTCATTTCTGAGGAAGAGGATGTGGAACAAAAATGGAAAAAATTCAGAAACATCGTCCAGTACGCCTTAGATAAGTTTGTACCGACTAAGGTCCAAAGCGAGGGGAAAGATCCACCGTGGTATAACAATCATGTACGAAAGGTACTACGGAAACAAAGAAAGCTTCATCATAGGTTTAAGAGTAGTCGAATCATAGCTGATAAGGAAAAGCTGAACGAAGCGAAAAAGAGCGTAAAGAGAGCAATGAGAGAAGCATTCAACGAATTCGAACATAAAACATTGGCAAACAATCTAAACAAGAACCCTAAAAAGTTTTGGTCATATGTAAAATCGGTAAGCGGATCTAAATCCCCTATTCAGTCACTCGTTGACCACGATGGCACCGAAACAGAGGACGACCTAAGAAAGGCAGAAATACTGAATTCAGTGTTCCGAAACTGTTTCACTGCGGAAAATCGTAACACGGTCCCTGACTTCAGCCGTCGCACGGACGCCAAAATGGAAAATATTGAAATAAACGATATCGGAATTGAAAAACAACTGCTATCACTTAGTAGCGGAAAAGCATCCGGACCAGACGAGATACCCGTAAGATTCTACAGTGATTATGCTAAAGAACTTGCCCCCTTTCTATCAGCAATTTATGGTAGATCTCTGGAAGAACGTAAAGTACCTAGCGACTGGAAGAAAGCGCAGGTCGTTCCCATTTTCAAGAAGGGTCATAAATCAGATGCGAATAATTATAGGCCTATTTCGCTTACGTCAATCTGTTGTAGAATAATGGAACATGTTTTATGTTCTCGTATTATGACGTTCTTAGATAATACTAATCTCCTTCATCATAACCAACATGGATTCCGCAAACAGAGATCATGTGAAACTCAGCTCGCCCTATTTGTCCAAGAAATTCACAGTGCCGTAGACACTGGCGAGCAGATTGATGCCGTATTCCTGGACTTCAGGAAGGCATTTGATACGGTTCCGCACTTACGTTTAGTGAAAAAAATACGAGCTTACGGAATATCGGACCAGGTTTGTGATTGGATTCAGGATTTCCTAGAAGAAAGAACACAACATGTCATTCTTAACGGTTCAAAATCTGCAGATGTAGAGGTAATTTCGGGAGTACCGCAAGGAAGCGTGATAGGACCTTTATTGTTTACAATATACATAAATGACTTAGTTGACAACATCGGTAGCTCCGTGAGGCTATTTGCAGATGACACGGTTGTCTACAAGAAAGTAGCAACATCAGAAGACTCGTACGTACTCCAGGAAGACCTGCAGAGGATTAATGAATGGTGCGACAGCTGGCAGCTTTCCCTAAACGTAGATAAATGTAATATAATGCGCATACATAGGGGCAGAAATCCATTCCAGTACGATTATGCCATAGGTGGTAAATCATTGGAAGCGGTAACGTAGATAAATGTAATATAATGCGCATACATAGGGGCAGAAATCCATTCCAGTACGATTATGCCATAGGTGGTAAATCATTGGAAGCGGTAACGACCGTAAAATACTTAGGAGTTACTATCCGGAGCGATCTGAAGTGGAATGATCACATAAAACAAATAGTGGGAAAAGCAGGCGCCAGGTTGAGATTCATAGGAAGAATTCTAAGAAAATGTGACTCATCGACGAAAGAAGTAGCTTACAAAACGCTTGTTCGTCCGATTCTTGAGTATTGCTCATCAGTATGGGACCCTTACCAGGTTGGATTAATAGAAGAGATAGACATGATCCAGCGAAAAGCAGCGCGATTCGTCATGGGGACATTTAGTCAGCGCGAGAGCGTTACGGAGATGCTGAACAAGCTCCAGTGGCGGACACTTCAAGAAAGGCGTTACGCAATACGGAGAGGTTTATTATCGAAATTACGAGAGAGCACATTCCGGGAAGAGATGGGCAACATACTACTACCGCCCACATATATCTCGCGTAATGATCACAACGAAAAGATCCGAGAAATTAGAGCAAATACGGAGACTTACAAGCAGTCGTTCTTCCCACGCACAATTCGTGAATGGAACAGGGAAGGGGGGATCAGATAGTGGTACAATAAGTACCCTCCGCCACACACCGTAAGGTGGCTCGCGGAGTATAGATGTAGATGTAGATGTAAAGAGTGTAAATTCAACTAAATACCTAGGTGTTACAATTACGAACAACTTAAATTGGAAAGAAGGCATAGAAAATGCTGTGAGAAGGTGATCCAAAGACTACGTTTTTTGCCCTATCACTCAGAAGATGCAACCGATTTACTAAAGAGACTTCCTACTCTACTCTCGTTCGTCCCCTTTTGGAGTACCGTTGCGCTAAGTGGGGTCGTTATTTGATAGGAGAGAGAGTGTCTTAGACATGATACAGGATCTGGGGTGGACATCATTAAAACAAAGGCTTTTTTTGATGCGGCGGAATATTCTCACGAAATTTCAATCACCAACTTTCTCCTCCAAGCCGGCCGGTGTGGCCGAGCGGTTCTAGGCACTTCAGTCTGGAACCGGGCGACCGCTACGGTCGCAGGTTCGAATCCTACTTCGGCCATGGATGTGTGTGATGTCCTTAGGTTAGCTAGGTTTAAGTAGTTCTAAGTTCTAGGGGACTGATGACCTCAGATGTTAAGTCCCATAGTGCTCAGAGCCATTTCTCCTCCAAATGCAAAAATTTTTTGTTGACGTCGACCTACATAGCGCGAAACGGTCATCGTAATCAAATAAGGGAAATCAGAGCTCGCAAGGAAAGATACAGGTGTTCCTTTTTTTCTGCGCCCTGTTCTAGAGTGGAATAATAGAGCATTATTGTGACGGTGCTACCATGAACCCTCTGCCAGGCCCTTACATGTGATTTTCCGAGTATCCATGTGCGTGTAGATGGAGATGTAGATGTAAGTATAGATGAGAAGACGATGGGACCTGTGTTCACAAGGCCCACATTGGCCAGCACTCTTTTGTGAAGATGAGGAGGGATAGTCGCACTATAGCCTGCCCTTTACAGTCACCAGATCTCCATATTATTGAGCCTGTGCGGTCTGCTTTGGAGAGAAGAGTGCGTGATCTCTATCGACCTCCATCAACGTCACTTGAGCGTACTACTATTTTGCAGGAAGAGTGATGTAAGATTCCCATGGAAACACTTAAAGAACCTATCCGTTCTTAGACAACTGGAAACTGGTTTTAATGCCAAAGGATTTCCTTCATCGTACTGGACGTGGTAATGTGTTGTGTTTTTGGTGTTTTCATGTTTTTTCCCACACCCTCTAATGCATGTACATCTACACCCTGCAAGTTAACGTACGTGTTGTCAAGAACGATGCTTTGCGTACCACTTGAATGATGTGCGTCTGCTAGACCAATGTACTTGCAAAATTCGTGGGATATAGGCCCTGATATTTGGAGATAAGCGGAATGCAAATATCTGATCCACAATTGGATAACGCGATCTGATTCGAAAATACAGCGATCTGCCAAACATACAGACGAGCTAGATTAAGAAACGTAACATATTATCAACACGCTGGAAATGAATGAAAGTGCGATAACATGTTGTCAGAGGGCTCCCAGTCGTTCGCGGGATGTTAGATGTCACGTAGTGTGAAATAAAGTGTATATAGAGCCAGATGGGGCTAGCCTCGCAGCTCGAACTACATCGTACATATGTATATCCATATCTACACACATCAGAAAACGATTTTCATCACCCCAGTTCCCGGAACTCCTGAAGATAGACGTTGGCTGTAGATACTGTATCACAGACACAGTTCCTTTCACTGTTCAGAGATGTCACTAAATCTGCTCAAAAATGTAAAGAACCACGCATGAGCAGCGCCTATTAGACGGACGGGGTCCGACAGCCGACAGCCGATCAGTTCCAGTCATTCCACCAGGACGGAGGTACACGGCTCTTGTTGTCTGTAGCCCTAGGGCTACTAATGAAGTGGATGACCGCTACCTACAGATTATGGCTCAGAGGAACACTGACAGCAACGCAACCACGTTGAATAATGATATGTTGAAGAATGTCTTTCATGCAGCCACAGGACGTCTTGTTACCACTCAACTTGTGCACAATAGGCTGCATAAAGCGCAAATGCGCAACTTCACTCCCGACGTCCATGGTGAGGTCAATCATTACAACCAAAATGGTATGCAGCGCGGTACAGATGGAACAAAAACTTGCCGAATGGACTATTCAGGATGAGTGGTAGATCAAGAACGAAGTGCTTGGATTAAAAAGGTTATAAGACAGGGATGTAGTCTTCCGCCCCTACTTTTCAATCTGTACATCGAAGAAGCAATTAATGAAGTAAAAGAAAGGTTCCAGAGTTAACTTAAAATTCAAAGTGAAAGGATATCAATGATAAGATTCGCTGCTGATATTACTGTGCTGACAGAAAGTGAAGAAGTGTTGCACGATATGCCTTCCACCAGACAGTCATCGGAGACGCGTCTGGAGGCAACCCAGTCAGCCTGAACGCCATAGACGCACTGTCCAGCGAGTGCAGCAAGGTGGAGGTTCCCTGCTGTTTTGGGGTGGCATTACGTGGGGCCGACGTATGCCGCTGGTGGTCATGGAAGGCGCTGGAATGGCTGTACGATACGTGGAAGTCACATCGGCAGCACATTGGAGAGGCATTCATCTTCATGGACAAAATTTGCGCCCGCACCGTGCACGTCTTGTGATTGACTTCCTTCGGGTTAACGACATCGCTCGACTAGAGTGGCCAGCATGTTCTCTAGATATGAACCCTATCGAACATGCCTGGGATGGAGTGGAAAGGGCTGTTTATGGATGACGTGACCTACCAACCACTCTGAGGGATCCACGCCGAATAGCTGTTGGGGAGTGGGGCTATCTGAACCAACAATGCCTTGATGAACTTGCGGATAGTATGCCATGACTAATACAGGCTTGCATCAATGCAAGAGCACGTGCTACTGGGTATTAGATGTACCGGTGTGCAGAAACCGGGACCACTACCTCTGCAGGTCTCGCTGTATGGTGATACAACATGCAGTGTGTGGTTTTTATTATCAATAAAAATGGAAGAAATGATGTTTACATTGATCTCTATTCCTATTTTCAGTACAGGTTCCCGAACTTTCGTAACCGAGCTGACCCAAAAATTTTTTGTTCTGTGTATTTGAGGGAATGGGAAAATGCAATATGGGTCAATAAATGATGAGTTGCGGTGCTCTGTGTTGGTGTTCTTTATAACAATAATGGCCCAGACACAACATCGGGAATACTTCACAAGGGGAAGAAGCGTCGGGAAACTGGAAAAAAGACAAAGTGTGACGATTGTAGCCCGAGAGTTTTGTTTTTCTAATTGCATTGTTTCATGTGCGTGGGGAGCGTTCCGAACCACTGACTCTGCCGTCCAAAGGACACGGGGAATTCTCCCATGCACAACTACAGCAACAGTTGACGTCTATATCGTGCACCAGTCAAGATGGGACTGACGTCGAACAGCGGGTGCTGCTCCAGTTTTATTCAATACCACTTTCGTCCATGCAATGTCATGCTCCACAATGGCTCGGAAGCTTCAAGGGAATTGTCTCTTTGCCCGACAACCAGTGAGTTCTGCTGACATCCGCTTATCGCAATAGCGTTCGCGATGGTGCAAAGCGCTTATGTGCTGGGCTAACGGGATGTGAGGTCGCTTGGTCTTCTGGGATGAGCAGTTTGAGTGTTGAATCTGAGCGTACACTTATATGGCGAGTGGTAGGGACAGGTAAGGAACATTATCGAACATGATCGTTTTATTGATCCAGGTGATATTGTGTGGTACCAGTGACATGTAAATCTTAGAAAACGGTACTGTCACACTGTTCTCCTCCCCAAGTGAGTCTTTCCGGAATTGCATGTGGCCCTAACTTCATTTATATTAATGAATATGTGTGGCTGCATTGAACAGCCATTGTGAAGGAGCTCCTGAAATAGTGAGTTGACTGACCTGCCCATTATTCAGACTTGAATCCAATGAAGAACGAGTGGGATGCTTTGGGGAAACGTATTGTGACTCATCCACATGCTCCAGCGACTATCCAGGAGATGTCAATTACATAATGGAGGAATGGAACGCCGTATCACAAGAACTCTTTACTAACCTCTAAACTAAATTTTTTATTATTTTTATTAGACACTGACCTACCGAATTTTCCCTACCAAAGGCACCTCAAACTTAACCTATTCATTTATTACCCACAACATCCAGGCAGAAAGCAATCTGACTGCTATACATTGACAACATGACTAAACACAAAGGAATGGCCCTGAATTGCAGGTAACCCTAACAATAATATAAACCAAAAAATTAGGAAATTAAAGAAACATGAAAGTACCTCCTAATCTGTTAATTGCCTAAATCCATTCGAATCACGAATTCCGATACAGAAAACTCCCATTCGCCTTTATAAGTCACTTACCTCACTGAAAATCTTCAGAACACGAGCTACAGCAATTACAACAAGTTGCAACAATGGTCAAGTAAGGAAAAAGTTCTAACTTCTATAGACTATAAATACTAGGTGGCAAAAGAAAGATTTTGTTGAAGACAAAAAAATGTATCTAGAAAATTTTAGTGAAACCTGGTGATAGTCAAGAGAAGGAAGGATTCGGTTACGCCTGTGGATGGGGAGGTAATCAGTACCACTGGTTGCCTTGTACAATTACACACAATTTATTTTAAACCAGTAATTCCAGACTAGACAATAAATAAAAAATACCACACGTAAGTAATGAAGGAATAAACAAAAGTGTAAATAATAGTGTTTTCATTGAATTATAATTTAGCAAATCATCATCAAATACAGATACAACATCTAATGTTTTAGAAGCAAGCCACTGTGATCTGGGCAGAAGGAATTAAACACGCCAGTAATGGCAATAAATTAAGAATTTTTCAAACTCGTTGCAACTTACAAATTACAAGTATTTAAATATTACAGGGAGTCGCCACAAACACAGCAGAATGCATCTGACACTACGAATGGCAGTAAATAAGGTTTTAAGGCTTACTGCTAAAATACAAATGCCGAATTAGTATTTTAAGGCAAATGACCACAATCTCGGCTGAAGGCCTTACACGCCAGGAACTGCAGTAATATAAAAATTTTTGAAACCTTCTGTAAAACAGCAAATACAATAGCAAAAGTTAATTTAAAAACAAGCAACTGATCCAGACGGTGCTTCAGGATATGACCTCTGAGAAGGTCTGGCAACAAATACTTTCGCGAGTGTAAGACAGGCAGCCAAAAGCCACGTGGGAACTCAGACTAGTGGCAGTCTAACGAATGACTAATGATAATCTTGCTGAAGCTACCTGCGTCCGATAAACCAAATGCAACGATGGAACACTACACCCAAGCCGCAAATGGCGTTTTGCACTACGTCCACAGAATAATGTGTTTAGAGCTCCCAGAACGAGAATGGAATTACTACCACCAGAGTAGAGGAATCACCAACCGGCCTACAATCAAGAAAGCTGCAAAAACTACACTTCTTACCGTACAGCAGCAGCAGGGCGAGGAATAGTACACTGCCATTACATACACTAACCCCCCCCCCCTCCCCCAGGGCAGGTAAAAGGGGCGTTAGCGGCCACCAGGCAAGATAAATTACCTTTGGTTGAACTTAACAAATTGTATCAAGCTTAACGCAGTAAATAGTAATAAGAAGTCGAGGAAAGCTGATCAGATCCGCCTTCCCCAAGCACTCCATTGGCTGTTCTTCACCTCGGCGACACAACGAGCAGCAAAATGAACACAAGTCGCTGGAGAATCACGAGATATCACAATGGTGGGGGTTTCTCTAATTGGATTCAGATGCACTCATCTTGAAGTTTGCTGGGTCCGGTTTACGAAGAAGTGAACCCTCGTCACCACAGCCCTTCCATCGGGCAGTTCAAGCATTCCGGCAGCGGTCCCAGCGTTTTCTGGCACTGCATGGACCTGGCTCCTCCTGAGTCCCCAACCGAACTGGCACACGCACAGGACCCTGAAAAACAACTACGTCGCCCCAAAGATGGGGCAACAGTACTACATATCGATAACCGCTGCTGCTGCCACTAGCGGACAAGCAATGCTTGCGTGACCATGTGGTGCAAGTCTACACGAGAAGAAGACAAACAACCGCAACCATGCCAACTAAACGATACCATCTGGCCTGCAACAGAGGGCAGAAACCTACAAACAGCACGACCTTAGGGGTGAACCCCGCAAGAATTATGTCTTGAATCCCCCGTAAGTTCGAAAGGGGGGATTTATCAGGGTAAGCGAACATCAAGGAAACCGGAATAGCTTTCTAAGCCTCATGGCTGGGGGTATTGAAGGCAAAGTTAAGCCAAGGCAGACTAGAAACCCACTTACTGGGAGACTCCTGATAAACGATAATCAGCGCGGAATTAAGGTTACGATTGCCACTTTCTGCAAATGACCCCTGCGGATAATACGGAGTGGCAGTTACATGTTTAACGCCGCTTTGAAACGGGATGCCTTGAAGGGAGCCGAAAGTAAGGCCGGCGCATTATCACTAACGACTTGCTTAGGAGGTCCCAAAACACTAATTACGTTACTTAAATGCGCAGTGTTTGTGGCAGAAGTCACATGTCGACTGGGAAGAAGCCAGGTAAACCTCGAAAACGCGTCAGTAACAACCAATACATACCGATGGCCTCTTTTGGAGCGAGGTAAGGGCCCCACATAATCAATATAGAGTTTCTCCATGGACCTAGATTCACGCTCAGAACTAAGGAACCCCTGTTGAAGAGCGTTACTCGGTTTGGCCACCCAACACAACTGACTGCGACAAACCATTTCTCTAACGTCTCGGTCAATAGACGGCAAAGTTAGATGCTCCATAATCGTCTGTAAGGTATTATAGGTTCTTAAATGCCCGCCAATCAAGGAGTTGTGAAAATAATGGAAAACAGAGTGTGCCTGGTAAACAGATCTTAATCTTCTTGGTATGTGCCACCCTTTTACACAAAATTCCTATCCTGATAATGTATTCATCCAAACGCTCCCCCACTGAAAGCCGTTTCTCAATGGGTCCCCAAGTGGGGTCCTGATCCTCATGGTCAGCAATGTCTAAGCAAATGACGAATACCGTCTAACACGACACAGCTAAGATTGCCTTTCGAAGCTACTTGGGCGCCCTCACTAGAGTGTTATTCAGTAAACATACGGTTGAGGACGTCAGGTAGCACATTCTCAGTGCCTGTAATGTGCTTAACCTCGGACTGAAACGCCGAATTACGTACCACCCAACTCGCGATACGGCCGGTTTTGTGCGACCTGAGTAGCACCCAGCTTCAGGCTTGATTGCCGATCTCTAGCTGAAAGAATCTATGTTCGAGATAAAACCGGTACTTATCCAGCGCGAAGAAGACGGCCAATGCCTTACATTCGTAAACAGAATATTTAAGTTCTGTGATGGTTAACCGACAAGAAGCGTATGCTAATGGCTGCCTTGGACCCTCAAACTCCTGGAGGAAGACTGCCAAAATTCTCGCATTAGATGTGTCGGTTTGGACAATTAGTTTGTTATCAAAATTAGGCACTCCGAGAACCGGAGGATTTGCTATAGCCGCCTTAATGTAGTCAAACGCGGCCTCTTGAGCAGGTCCCTACTCAAAACGCACCTCTTTTCAGCGCAGTTCAAATAAAAGACTCACCAGATGAGCAAAGTTAGGGACAAAACACCTCAAATAAGTCGCCATCCCTATGAACTTGTCTATCCCTCGTTTATCAGTGGGCGGAGGAAGGGCTATCAAGGTCTTAGTCCCCTCCTGATCAATGCGAATACTCTCGCCTGATACTAGGTGTCTTAAGAAGGATACCTGCTGCCTGGCTAATGTCACCTTATTGAGTTTAACAATCAAACCGGCCTCCTGCAACCTAGTAAAAACTTGTTGGATATGTTGCAAATGCTCTTGAAACGAACGACTATAAATTATCAAATCGTCCAGGTAATTGTAAACACAGACTAGTTTCAAGCCTCTAAGAATATTAACAACCAACGAATAAGGACGGCTGCGCCACTAGCCAAACCAAAGGGGACCCTATTAAACTCAAACAGATTCCAATCAGTACAAAATGGTGTAACGTGTTCACATTCTTCGGCTAAGGGAATTTGATAATAGATTTGATTCAGGTCAAGCCCAGTAAAAGAATTAGCCCCGGCAAACCAAGTAAAAGAGTTATGAAGATCAGGTGCAGGAACCGATATGAGGACAACTTTCTTATTTAGGTAACGGTAATCAACAACAGGCCAGAAGTCCCGTCCCTGATCCTTAGGGACAAGAAATGTAGGGGAGGCATAAGCAGATGTAGAAGGCCTAATAACTCCCCGCTCAAGCATTTTGGAGATATTTTTCCTTAGTATCTTCATCTTAGGCTGTGAGAGACGATATGGGGACTGCCTGACTGGAATATGGCCAGACAGACGAATATGGCGGTCAAGAACATTAGTAACCCCACAGTCTATCAAAGAGAAGCTCTGGGAACCTCTCTTTCAAACCTCCTAGTTTACAGGCCTTCTGGGAAGAAAGATGGGTGAGATCCAATTCACTAACCTTACCATCAACAGCCAGCATTCCCGCATCTGGATGCACACTCACAGAACTCAAAATTCTGACCACGAACTTAAATAAAATGTTGTACCTTGGATAAGACCAGGTTTACTTATAAAATCACATCCCAAAATTAAATAGACCGGCAGCTCCTTAATCAAGGCCAAAGACATGGGCCACAAGAAATCCCCAACCAAGATACTCCCTCAGACCCAACTATACAGAGGCAACACTTGCCCGTTGGAAACCCGACATCTTTGCACCAAAGAAGCGACTGGCCTAAGTCTTGCAAGATGACCAAATTTAAGAAATCATTCCAAACTCAACAATGAAAAGGAGCTACCAGAATCTAAAAGGACACAAATAGGTTCGCCACCTACTTGAGAACAAATATAAGGCAGTGGGAGTGACGATAGAGCAGTGACATGGGAACATCATGGTTTAAAGGCTCGACCCTGGGGTCGCTCCCCAGCCGGGCGTCGGTTATTGACTGTGGATGTCTGTGGCTGAACGCAAGTAAGAACTAAATGCCCTGTTCGACCGCACCTGAAACAACGCCGTGATTTCCCTTTAGCAGATTCAGCTGATGTTGGTAATCCGGAGTTCCCCTTGGTGACGCCAACGGGCTGAATTTTATCTTCACAGTGTCTATAATCTGATAGCGGCCACGCGGATATCGCTACAATGGCAGCACGAAGGTCTTCCCAAGTGGAGGGACGACCATGAAAAACAAAATGTTACTTATCCGCCCCACGCATTCCCCTCAGGACAACTGAAACTAACTCCTGTTATGGCAAGTCGACTAACAAGGCCAATCAGGACATCCTAACTCTATCCACGTATTGATGCAACTCCTCCCTATCTAGCTGCATCTTCCAAATATAGCGACACTCGAGCTGTTTACAAACTCCCATACTTAATCTTTCGCTGATCAAAAGCTTCCTCAACTGCTGCTAGCTGGCACACCACCCAGAAGATAACAAATCCTGCTCTCCCGTCCTCTTCCCATCCAGGTCTGAACATGTGATGTAAAACTGCAATTTATTAACCAAGGACCCTAATTCATTGTTTGATTCCTTATCACGGTCCTCTAAAAAGCGGATGTTGTCCTCAAGACTCATAACAGCTTTAAACAAAATCTGAATGGCTGCCTTTAACTCAACTACAACATCCGGCGTGACGTCAACCGGCTGAATAACGGGAGCCCGCGAGTGGGCTGCTAAGTCCAGAACACTACACTCAATAGGCTGGCGTCTTATCTCCAGCTCGTAAGTGAGGTGGTATTTCTTAATTAGGCCAATACCGGGGCACTGCCTGACCGCAATTACTGAGTTGGTCATTTAAAACAGAACACAACACCAAACGCAGAAGTCGTACAACACTAACAGATTTTAACAAATCAAACCAACAGTAAATTAAATGGCCATATTACAAACGTAACCACACTCAGCTACCAGTTGAAACCTGGTGGTAGTCAAGAGAAGGCACCACACGGTTGCGATTGTGGATGGGGCCGTGTAAGCGAATGGCGGAGGTTATTGTTCCTTCTGAGTTCGGTTATTGTACCCACTCACCTCGTAAATCTAATCGTCATTCGCTTCTTCCCTTGCAGTCTAGGAACAGCAGCTTGAGTATTGCTGTAATTAACGATAACTAACAAGGGGAACAAAGAAGTGCCAGTCGCCAAAATTCGAGTTTTAGCCTAGTATAATCCATTGATGAATTCTTCAGCACTTGCGCTACACAGGGCTGCACTGTTACACTCTTCACAAAATAACAAATATGTTGATACACTGATTCATACAGTAACACTACACCACAATACATTATCCAACACTGCAATCCAGATGCTGCGTTCGTGGCAATATAGGTAATCCAAGTTTTATTTACCGGCGCGGATCAGATGCTCGCAGGCATCTAATCATGTTCTCGCGATTGTTCTCGTGGTTTATGACTTCTCGAACGGCAGATTACGTCTCGTGAGGTACACGAATGATTACACAGCATCAAACACTTTTATAGTCACAAAATTTACTTGTTCTCTTAGCTTGATTCCTTAAAATCTTCACGCCACACACATGGTGAAACACCACCACGTGACTCTCTCAGGCCATGAAACAAACAGTAAGCGCCCCATGACATTTCAGCCTACTTACATCTTAAGGTAAAGTTAAAGGGGAGACAGCTGTGGCCACCCTCACATGAATATGACATACAAACTTTTGACATAATTTTATGAGACCTAATCAGCAAAGACTTATCCTTAAATCAAAGTGATGTGTCAATATGGGGTAAATAATGATTAAGAGAACAATTATCATAATAATAAAGAAATTCACATTACAACCTAAGGTAATACCTTAGACCTCATATAACTTTAACAACTTACACCAAATTTTGGGATTCCATCACAGTAAAATTCTGTTTACACTAGTCACTCCTATAGTAGGGCTTGATATTTTCCAAATAATGTCTTCCTTCATATTTGCCAGAACTTAATACTTCCAGTTCCACTGTATTCGGTCCTTCAATGCCAATTATTTTATATTGTCCCTCATATTCTAAGTTGATTTTTTTTATATCATCTGTTATCTTACTCGATTTTTATGTGTCTTAAGGGGCTCCGGAACGCCCTATACTTGCAATGTTAAAATAATGCTTATAAATTACATCTTTCCTCACAAAGTATTTGAGGTCGGAAGTTGAACTTTTTACAGATTATTTATTTGAATATGGGCTACAACTTAGGGATTTTACAAAATTTTAGTTCAGTTATTAAAGACGATTTTTTTTTCAATTGTAATGAAAATTCACAATTTTTTTTGCAATTTTTTATTTATATATTCAAAAATATACAGTTTTTTGGAAAAAGGCTGTGTTAAATTATGCAGTAGGTACTGTGTAACATTTACTGAAAGTTTGAAACAAATATGTTTGGAAGATCCTTAGAAAACATGTAATTAGTATGAGAAAATAAAAGTTTTGGGAATCGAGCGACAAAGATTGGATTAACTTTTTAGTGCATTCCAGGTGCATAAGATGGATTATCTTCATCCTCTGCAAACTCCTCCTCCAGCTTCCTCTTGTTCCTCCTCCTGTTTACTCTTGCTTGTATTTCTAGACTCTTTACAGCCCTGTCTGCAGCCCGAAGGCGTTCCTTGTCTAAAGCAAGCATTGCTCGTACCATGTTAGAACCTATCTTCATTCCCATATTTCTAAATACCTTTGGCTTTCCAACATTTCTCCTTTTCTTAAAAGCCTTCAGAGGATTTCTAATAACTTTACTTTTACTCATTATTATACTTCAACAAAACAGAGACTCAAGAAACAGAATTAATTACGAATATTTTCGAGATAACGACAGAGTAAATAAACATGAAATAATCGACAATCACACCAGCGATATATATTGAACCATCACAGGTTAGCCACAACACATACTTTATCTCACATCACTAAAATGTACCTGATGAACACGGACGTTAATAATAACACCATTTGACAGCAGTTTAACAGCGCCACAGTGGGTCACGCCCATGTAGAACACGTTTCAAAAAAAATTTAAAAATAGTTGTAGTCTTCGGAATTGAATAAATTATATATCTATTAAAAGGTAATAGTCTGCAGATTCAGAAAACGCAAAAAAGTAAAAATTGAACTTTTCATGATTTTGAGCCTTTCCGGAGCCCCTTAATCAACACCAAATCACCCACGTTGTATGAGATAGTGTGAACAGTTCAATCATGATGCTGTTTCCTTTGATTTGCCTTCGATTCTAGAGTCTGCATTGCTAATTGTATTTTATCATCCAAGGTCATAGTGGTCTTGGTGACATCCTTAATGAGTTCAGTAAATACCGACTCTGGTTCCTGGTTTAACAACAGCTCACAAGGTGCAAAACCTGTGGACATATGAGGCATGCTGTTAAGTACATTCTCAATGTCTTTCAAATATTCCCTCCAACGGCTATGCTTGTGATGACAGTAGATTCTGCACATACAATTAATCTCCTTCATCACCCGTACTACTGGATTCCAGGCCAGTCTATATTTTGCAATTAACACTTGTTCAATGTTATTTTGACGTAGCAGCTCCTTCCACTCTTTGGAGATAAATTGTGGACCATTGTCTGTAAGTATCCTCTTTGGTTTACAAACATTTATAAAACAGTCATCAACCATCTTCTTCACCATCATCTTCCTAACAGCTCTTTTCACTGGGTAAAATTTTACATATTTTGATCCTATATCCAATACCACCATAATCTGAGAGAAATTTCCTTGCGACTTTGGCAAAGGGCCGAGGAGATCAATTGCAACTATATCCCCAATTCCAATTGGAATGATTGGATGCATAGGGCATTGATGTCTGATTGTTGTAGTCTTTGCCCTTTGGCACGCGTCACAAGTTCGCAATAACCTCCGTACCTTTTTGGTCATGCCAAAGAATAGACACTCTCTTCTTAATTTCTCACTGCATTTGTCACCACCAAAGTGTGCATTGCTGTAGTGGGTGTACCAAATCAACCGCTCTGTAGCTTGTTCTGGAATACAGACTCTCCATTCTTGTTTTGTTTCTTCAGTTCGTCTACATAAGACATTATTATGATTCACATAGTATTTACGAAGTTTCTCTTGACCTGCACAACCATACCTAGTCTTAACTAGCTTCAGTACTGGATCCATGTTCTGCTCACGCCGTATATTCTTAATAAAATTCTTCACATAAGTCTCATGTGGAACACCTTTCATAAGACTAACACGCAATTTATTTTCTTGTGGTCCCTTTACATTAATGTCTTCCATACCAGGTGGCATTCTCAACAAGGCATCTGGTACAATGCTTTGGTTCCCTGCTCTGTAGATAATATCAAATTGATACTCTTGAAGTGCAATAGCCCATCTAGTTAATCTCCTATGATATAATTTACTTTCAGCCAGGAAGGAAAGTGCCTTATGGTCTGTTATCACCTTTGTCACTCTACCTGCTAGATAATACCGAAATTTACTGAATCCCCAAAGAATTGCTAATGCTTCACGTTCCATAATTGTATTCTGGCGCTCTAACTTCGTTAGTGCACGACTCGCGAAAGCTATTGTCCTTATTCCTCCTTCAATCTTGTCGTCAGTTAGATATAGATGCATGCCAAGTCCATAGTCTGATGCATCACAAGCAATGTAAAAATCCTTTTCTTAATCTGGGTATGACAATATTTGTGGATTACACACATGCCTCTTGATATCCTCAAAATCTCTCTAGCAGTCTTCAGTCCATTGCCACAGTGTTTTAGCTTTCAGAAGATTCAGCAAGTGAGGACTATTTAATGACTGATCACTCACAAATTTTCTATAGAATACAGCCATTCCAAGGAATCCCCTCAATCTTTTCTTGCAGCGAGGCACAGAAAAATCCCTTATAGCCTGCAACATTGCCTCATCTGGTTGAATCCCTTGTTCACTAATTATGTGTCTCAAGAAATGAATCATGCCCTTTCCAAATTCTGATTTATCTATGTTCACATTTACACCAGCACTCTCAAATGCAGTCAGGACACCATCAGTGGTCTGCACATGTTCTTCCCACGTCGTTGTAGCGATGAGAATGTCATCTATATAACATGTAACTTTTTTCAGAAGCTCCTCTCCTAACACCCTGTCTAATGATCGAATGGAAGCAGATGTAGAAATATTGAGCCCAAAAGGTAGAACACAGTATTGATAGCTTTTTCCTTCACATAGGAACGCTGTATATTGTCTTCAGTCCTTATGCAGTGGAATCTGCCAATATACAGATTTCAGATAAATGCTGCTGAATAATTTTGCCCCATGAAAATTTTGAAGCAACTCCTCCAGACTCTGAGGCCTTTCTCTCCGAGACAGTATGATTTTATTCACTGGTCTAGCATCTAGCACAATTTTGACATTCCCATTTTTCTTCTCCATAACAAATAAGGGATTATTATACTGGCTTGATGAACGTTCAATAATTCCCATTTTCAACATCTTGCAAATCTCCTCACTGATAGATTCACGTTTGGCTTGTGGAATAGCATATGGCCTTGCAAAGAAGGGTTCATGCACCTTCACCTCTAACTTACATTCTGCTGCCTTGATTACTCCAGGTTCATCTGCAAAAACCTGACTGAGCCTCCTCAAAACATTTGCAAGAGGTTTCATTTCCTTATGCCCATCCTGTTGTAACAATGCTAACTTCTTCTTAAGCGCTTTCTCAGAGTCTTCCAGTCTAATTTGATGTTCCCATCTTCACTGCCGTTTATTCAAGCCTGCAGTGTCACCATTGTACACATGTCGTGGTACAGCTTCTGACTCCATTCCAATTTGAATCTTAGCCAATCCTATTTCTTCACATGCCTTCATGACACCCTTGAACGCAATAACCTCTTCTTGTTCTTTATTAACTATCCTCGCATTCGGATTTCTAAAATCTAAGTACGCTTACTGGTTTGCTGACCACTCTACACCAAATATCAAAGGCAATGCCAGTCCAGGTATATCCGGTGTTGAAACATCGTAAGTTCTCCCCTGAAACGTTACTGTAATCAGGATTTGCTCTTTTACATTTTTACCTTTTGTACCAATAGCACCCACAATGGACACACCGTTTACAGGAAAATTCAGTATTTCTCTACCTTGTTCTAACCATGCTGTATACAATCTTTGTTACACTACATTAACTGGACTGCCTGAATCTAGAAGGATGTCGTATTTTACATTGAAAATTTCTCCCTCTATTATTGGTGGCACAGCTTCCTCCAGATCAGCATCTTCCTTTACCAAGACATTTAGGACTTCATCGCTTTGTTCCAATTTTCGTATGGTTAGCTCTCTCAACTCTCTACGTCTATCAGCCACGAAATCCTCTTCAAGTGTTACTCCACATTGCCTGTAAAAAGCTCTATCACGTGGCTTTCCTTTCCTTGTACTCCTTACATGCTTATCCAAAGCTGCACATTTGCACACCTTTCTGTAAGTCTCTTTTCGATCTGATAACTCTCATCCCCTTCTTGGCTTAATGGCAACATTGTCATTGGAGATCCCATATCAGAATGCATTTTCACACCTTCACTCCTATTAGTATAGTCTGTGTTCCCAACATCACCTGGGACCACATACACACTACAATCCTTATCATCTTCTAAGAGATGTACACAGTCACCATCTTCACACCAACCATCCCTCCCTTCTTCTGACACATATCCGCTAATGTGACTGGGTTGACAGTCTTTCATGGTACCAGAACAACTTTCATTGGCTACGCACAGCCCTTTTGCAGTGCTACGTTCCTCATAACTAACCAATTCATCAAAATCCTCAAGCTCATTCTCTTGTGCACATTTTACTCTATCTCTTCTCGTCTTTCTAGCGTCATACTCTTCCTCCCTATGTACCTGTCCATCATACATTTCTACAAACTCCACCATGCTTGATTCTCTACCTTAACCCATCATTACTTAGAACATCTTCTCCCTTTAACTGTTGCAGATCCTTTCCTTGGCATTTAGTCTCCTCTGCTTCTGTATTTTGAGTATTAGTGACCTGTACATAATTTATATGAGCCGTCCTGCATATTCATTCACTACCGGTTGCATTTATCTGCCATTTTTCGTTGATGTTTAATTACCTGCTCCATTACATCCTCTTCACATTTAACTCTAGTTCTCCTTACCCTATCACTCTCCAGTCTGTTGTTCTGCACTACTGTCTGAGGCTGTGGTCCTGTTTTTGGGATTCCTACCTAGACCTCCTCAGGAATCACACTTACTTTTCGTCTCCTCGTGGTTCATGATTTTGCTCTGGCTCAGTCTGTTCACTGAACCCTGTTCTCTGATACCTATCATTGTAGAATGCAGCACCACACCTCTATCTCTGTAGTCACTACGTCTTCCTCTGAATCCACGCCCATTTCATCCTTGATAATTATTGTACCATCGTTGATCGTCATGTCTTCTGTCATTTACTGGTCTATCCCTGTTCGCTCCATTATGAATTCTTGGCTGTCTTTGTTCAGATTCCACCTCATGATTTCTTTCTTTCAAGCTGTCTAGTTGTCCCAGTGCTAGCTTAACTGCATCTACATCATCCCTTGATACAGCCAGTAGCTTCTCCTGTGTTGGTGTTGGCATCTTACTAATGATCAACGACACTAATGCCTTTTTGCCTATTGGTTCATCTAGGTACGTGTTTCTATCATATACTTTATGAAAAAACTTCTTTAAACCTCTATCACGTTCATAACTATACCTTCTATGCTGATAGAGTTCATTCCGAACCTCATTCTGTTTCCTTGCTGTCCAATACCCATTGAGGAATGCCTTCCTAAGACTTTCATATGTCTCACATACTCGTCCAACTCTTAATCCCCATGAGCCTGCTTCTGCTTCCATATATGACACCACAAATCTAATATTTCCCACAGTACTGGTAATACATTCTCAAACTGATCCAGAAATCACGTGGATACCAATACCCATTAGGACTGAATTTTTTGAAAGTCTCCATATTATTTTGCACCCCTACAAAATTGTTGTTAGTTACAACACTATCACATAATAGCGCCCTAACCTTGGCTTCATCCTGTTCCCCTACCTCTTGCTTCATGGTTCCTACGTCAGCACTCACAATATTTACTCGCTTCACACATTGCTTTTCTTCCAACTCCAACTGTGAAACGCTTTCATCCAGCTTTTTCACATAGTTCATCTGCTTGTTTGCCTTCTGCTTAACATCAGTCATCCGATTAGTAATCTTCTTATGCCATTGCTCCGTTTATTCCCTTTGTATTTGGGCACTTACCGATTCTGCTCTATCCACCCTCTGCATTCCTCCTATGTCTTACATATTTCATCTCTAAATTCATCTGTCATTTGATTCTGCTTTTCATCTTGCTTCTGGAGTTTATCATCAAGCCCTTTCAATTCTGCATTGAAATTTACTTGGACCCTTTGATCTCCTCTACCAGGGACCTCTGAGTTTTATTATTCTGTTCCATCTCTGTCTTAATCTGCTCATTGTATGCCTTAAGTTGCTTAATCTGCTCATTAGTTTCTTTATTAGATCCCTCAATTTTCTTAACAGACACCAAAAGCTCTTACAACAGACCACACAAGTTTATATTTTCATCTTGTTGTCCTCGTTCGGCTGCATTCGTATTTGAAAACAGATCTGCACTACAATTCCCTACAGCATCTACCATGGTAGCATCAGCAAAACTACGATCAAGTGATTCCTCATTATTTGATATCTCATTTTCACTATACAGTGATGCTGGTAAACCAGACTCATCTAACACCCCATCATTTACCACTTTCATCTTTACCTTCTCTACATCGACTTCCCCTGGTTCAGATTTAAATGACATCATGGTATCAGAATCACTTGACATTTCATTGTCATCTACTTTCAGCTATACCCCCTTTACATTATCCTTCAGATGTACCTCATTAAACGACCTTGAGATAAAGTCCATACTGACATCTATTTCCCTTGCTACTTCTATAAAACAAATTGGTACCTTTCATAACTAATGTATCTGACAGAGCCTATTCGATCATATAACAACACAACTCGATAGCACCTATGTTGGCAATGCTGAAACTTAACACCATTTTCCTTAACAGATAGTAAATGTACAGTAGCAGCGTAAATAGTCGTTGAAACGTAAATATGTTAAGCAATCAAATTCAGATCTATTTGGGCGTGACCACAGCTATAAATAATATTGCTTATGGGAAATAAACGATTTACATGTAACAATTCAGTCGAATTCAATCATATCCTTATTACTGGGTACGCTACTGTTGTTAGTTTCGTCACGTAAGCATCGCGACACTTACGCCTGCTATATTGTGTGTCTGCCGCGTGTCGCTGTAGTGCTGTCAGCGCTGCTACTAATCCGCGCGGCCAAGATGACGCGAAGTAATGCGGCGCACGACCCTCCGATGTCTCGATCTCCTCCCCTCAGTTCTGTCAGCGCTGCTGCAGGTTGTGACATTCCGTTGTCTCTGCGTCAACTGTTCCGTAGCGCCGCGTCACGAACGATGATTGAATTACACACCTTCCGTTATTTGCATCACTGGTGGTGTTACACCACGGCCCACGTTGCTCTCCTGTCTTGACATCAGCTCTGCAGTGGCGCCGCATTACGACCGATAACTGAACGGATGCACCTTCACTTGTCAACATCCAGCTTCAGTCGAGGGGTGGGAACATAGTACGGTTCACGACGCTGAGTTGTTAAAACGTCAGCTCACCGTCATGATGCTGTATGCAGTATTACCAACTGCCACGATTGTCACTTATTCGACTACTGTTAGGAAGTTCATTGCCACTTCTCTGACCTCACGTTCTTTGCACAGCACTGCCGTAATGATAACTTATGATGGTATCACTGCGCATTCCCGTTGTTGTTCGTCACACACAAATGCACGTATGACATCACTACTTATTGAATACTAAATTAATTTTCTGTTATTGCGATCGGCACACTTATCCGAAGATTGCAAGTCCTAAAACGCAGTCGCCATGTAAGCGAATGGGGAGGGTGGGGTTATTGTTCCTTCTGAGTTTGCTAATTGTAGCCACTCACCTCGTAAATCCAATCGTCGTTCGCTTCTTCCCTTGCAGTCTAGGAACAGCAGCTTGAGTATTGCTGTAATAAACGATAACTAACAAGGGGAACAAAGGAGTGCCAGTCACCAAAATTCGAGTTTTAGCCCAGTATAATCCATTGATGAATTCTTCAACACTTGGCTACACACGGCTGCACTGTTACACTCTTCACAAATTAACAAATATGTTGATACACTGATAAATACAGTAGTAATAGTAGTAGTTGTATTAGTGTTTACACCACAATACATTATCCAACACTGCAATCCAGATGCGGCGTTCGTGGCAATATAGGTAATCCAAGTTTCATTTACCGACGCGGATGAGATGCTCGCAGGCACCTAATCATGTTCATGACTTCGCGAACAGCGGATTACGTCTCGTGACGTACAGGAATGATTACACAGCATCAAACACCTTTATAGTCACAAAATTTACTTGTTCTCTTAGCCCGATTCCTCAACATCCTCACGCCACACACATGGTTAAACACAACCACAACCACGTGACTCTCTCGCTCGTTCTGGCGCGAAAATACAAAAGAAGCCACCATAGCGATGTTATCATAATCGATATCAGCGCTACTTGATAGATGCTTACAGCCGTAATCAGTAACTATTTGTTGCCTTTTACGATTACACACAATTTATTTTAAGTCAGTAATTCCAGACTCAACAATAAATATAGAAACACCACACGTTGTTAATGAAGAAATAAACAATAGTGTAAACAATACAGTTTTCAGTGAGTTACAATTTAGCAAATCACTATTACATACGGATACTACATATTATGTTTTAAAAGCAAGCCACTGTGATCTGGGCAGAAGGTCTTACACATCAGGAATGGCAATAAATTAAGAATTTTTCAAACTCGTTGCAGATTACAAATTACAAGTATTTAAATATTACAGGGAGTCGCCACAAACACAGTAGAATGCATCTGACACCAGGAATGGCAGTAAATAAGGTTTTAAGGCTTACTGCTAAAATACAAATGCCGAATTAGAATTTTAAGGCAAATGACCACAATCTCGGCTGAAGGCCTTAGGCTACACTCTAGGAACTGCAATAATGTAAAATATTTTGAATCCTGCAATAAAACAGCAAATAAAATAACAAAAGTCAATTAAAAAACATGCAACTAACCAGACGGTGCTTTAGGAATCGACCTCTGAGAAGGTCTGGCAACAAATACTTTCGCGAGTGTAAGACAGGCAGCCAAAAGCCACGTGGGAACTCAGACTAGTGGCAGTCTAACGAATGACTAATGATAATCTTGCTGAAGCTATCTGCGTCCGATAAACCAAATGCAACGATGGAACACTACGCCCAAGCCGCAAATGGCGGTTTGCACTATGTCCACAGAATAATGTGTTTAGAGCTCCCGGAACGAGAATGGAATCACTACCACCAGAGTAGAAGAATCACCAACCGCCGTACAGTCAAGAAAGCTGTAAAAACTACACGCCTTACCAGACAGCAGCGCCAAGGCGAGGAAACGCACATTGCCGTTACGTACACTAACCACCATGGCAGGTAACATGGCTGTTACCGCTCAAGATGCAAGAAAAATTACCGTAGTTGAACTTGACAAATTGTAAGAAGTTAAACGCAGAAAATGTTAATAAGAAGTCGAGAAAAGCTAATCAGATCCGCCTTCCCCAAGCACTCCACACTCTCCTCTTCGCCTTGGCGTCACTACGAGCAGCAACACGAACACAAGTCGCTGGTGAATCGCGAGATATCACAGTGGTGGAGGTTTCTCTACTTGGATTCAAATGCACTCGTCTTAAAGCTTGCTGGATCCGGTTTACGACGAGGTTGTGCGCTCTTATGACCACAGCCCTTCCATCCGGCGGTCCCTGCGTACCGCCAGCGGTCCCTGCATGTTCTGGCCCTGTGCGGACCTGGCTCCTCCTGAGACCCTAACCGAACTGGCACACTCACACGACCCAGAAAAACAACGACGTCGCCCCACAGACTGGGCAACAGTACTAACTATTCATAACCGCCACTGCTGCCATTATCGGACAAGCAACGCAAGCAAAACCGAGTGGTGCCAGTCAACACGAGAAGACGACATGAACTACAACCATGCCAGCAAAGCAATACCGTCTGGCCTTCAACAGAGTGCAAAAACCTACAAACAGCACCAACACGAGCCGCAGCATGGCTCATTTACCTAATTCATGAGACATCCAGCTCCAAAAATTATATGATTGTCCATAATTCCACTACCCAATCATTATCAACCATATCAACCATACATCCATCCTGATACATTTCCATGAGTATTTTCTTATAAACACATCATTTCATCTCCCTCTACAATGAATGTCCTACCAACACAGTCTCTCCACTAAGATCATCATGTCCATACACTTCCCTATCCACTCGCTAATTCTAATCCATTCAACCATAAAATCTATTGCCGAGAGCGAAAATCGCTGTCAGTGATATTAAAATCGTCTCTAGCGCTGCTAACATGAAAACCGGTTACTTACATAGCTCTCTTCCTCCCCACAAAAAATCCTACAGAGTGTTTTGGTGAGTGGCGAAGTTGTTAAATTTTTTATATTAACTATATCAATAGAGCAGATGCACACAAACGTTAAGTAATATGCTGTTGGTCGATAAATTAAAAAATCTGCTCACAGTCCTAATAATTCATCTGATGAGAAGTCTACGCTAGTTTTACATGCAATGATTGAGCCATATATGAAAATGCACAAGTTACCAGGAATAACCATGCAGTGTTGAAGAAGTAGTGTTGTCCTCCATACAGAAACACTGTGATTTCTCTTGACATGAAGATTTCAGTTTGTATCGTAAGATTGGTAAGGGGCCACAGCAGAGCAGACCCACAGCATTATCAGTCGGAGTCTTGAGGAATATTAGTAGTATTGGTGGGTCCCCACAGAGCAGACCCACTGTAGTAGCAATTTAAGCCTTGAAGAATTTTGGTACTTTTGGTGGGTCACCACAGAGCACACCCACTACAGTCTTAGTAGAGATTATGATAGTATTCGACCACTAAAGGTGCAGACCCCCTGTAGTCCTTGTAGAGATAGCCAGAAGCCATCAGTTGCGACACTGTGGGTGACCATTCACAATTCAAGAGTCTTGAGGATAATGTAGTAAGTCCATCAACCACCACTGTGTAGTCAGAAATTATGTATTTTACAATCCCCAAGCCACCACTTGTGCACTCACTATGAATTTTTTTGCAACGTCCCTACAACCAGCAATGCTTTTATCCAGTTCCTTTCTGAATTGTCAACACACATGCAAGCACTAAGGCAGTCATATAATCTCTGAGATTTGATACATGCAGTATGACCAACAGCCAAATGTGTGCAGTAAAAAGAATCCCTACTATTTACTTAACTTGGAGAACTAATGTCTATACAATTACAATTTTACAGCATAAGAATACAATTACAAATGTAAAGAATACATCATTATAGTAAAGAACATGGTAAAACAAATAACATTTGTAGTAATACATGCTTTACAAAAAGAAGAAAAATAATCATACATATACGAGGTGCGGCTAGAAAAAAACCGGACTGATGCTGGAAAAAACATTTATTTACAATTATTTACAATTTCATGTTATCTCCTTCAATGTACTCTCCTCCTCGGTCTCTACACCGCTCCATACGAATTTTCCACTGTTCATAGCAATGCTGCAGATCATTTTCGGTAAGTCCATACATTACTTCCGTCACTTTTTATTTTACTGCTTCAACAGTCTCAAATCTAGTTCCTTTCAAAGCTGACTTGACTTTAGGGAAAAGAAAAAAATCACAGGGGGCCAAATCAGGTGAGTATGGTGGATGATCTAAGATGGGAATGTTGTGTTTTGCCAAAAACGTCTTCACTGACAACGCACTGTGAGCTGGGGCATTGTCTTGGTGAAGGATCCATGACTTTTTTCTCCACAAATCGTTCCGTTTTCTCCGTACTCGCTCACGTAGGGTAGCCAGGACGCTAATGTAGTAATGCTGATTCACTGTTTGTCCCTCTGGTACCCAATCAATGTGCACAATCCCTTTGATGTCAAAAAAAAAAAAAAACAATCATCATTGCCTTGAATTTCGATTTTGACATTCGTGCTTTTTTTGTCGTGGAGAACCAGAGGTTTTCCAATGCATCGATTGGCGGTTAGTTTCGGGATCGTAAGTAAAAAACCACGATTCATCGCAAGTAATAACATTTTGTAAGAAGGTGGGATCACTTTCAATGTTTTCCAGGATGTCAGAACAAATCATTCTTCGGCGTTCCTTCTGTTCAATTGTGAGACACTTTGGAACCATTTTTGAACACACTTTGTTCATGTTGAAACTTTCATGCAGAATCTGCCTAACACTTTCCTTGTCAACTCCTGTTAACTCAGACACTGCTCTGATTGTTAAACGGCGATCTTGTCGAACAAGTTTACCGATTTTTTCAATGTTTGCATCAGTTTTTGCTGACAATGGTCTGCCAGTGCGAGTGTCATGACTGGTGTCTTCGCGGCCATCTTTAAATCGTTTAAACCACTCAAACACTTGTGTTCGCGATAAAAAATCATCGCCGTACACTTGTTGTAACATTACAAACGTTTCACTTGCAGATTTTCCTAGTTTGAAACAAAATTTGATGTTAACACGCTGTTCTTTCTGTACACTCAACATTTTCCGACGCACAGACAAAACGTCAACTACTTAAAACAGACGCCACGGGCAGACTGAGTGCAGGAGGCAGATGAAACTCGAGCAGTAGGCGGAGCGAGAGTCACGTGACAGGCCACGCGACTTTCAGCCTCATTGCATTCGTTTTATTGTTTCACCAGTACTAGACCGGTTTTTTTCTAGCCACACCTCGTATGAGTATAACAGGAATAATGTCATAAGTAAATAAATGAAAAATGAGAATATCAGTAAAAATATTAACTTGGCCATGAATATCAAAAGAAAACATCACAGAATAAATAATGTCTGGACATCTTACTACACATGAGAACATGATACAAAAACAGAGATTAGGTTTGAGGATAATAGTATTTCTCTTCATAGTGAATGCAGCCTAGTAGCATAAGGAGAAAAAATTCTACAAATTAATCTTATCAGATAAACACAAAGAAATAGGAAGAACACAGAGACACAAGGGTACACATAAACGTATTGGAATAACACAAAGGAAAGGACCGGATCTGTTTCAAATGGGAATGTGTGAAAGTATAAGTGTAACGTTGATTTGCTGTACTTGTGGTGTGCCTTTTATACATAATATACGTAATGCTGATAACTTCTTTACTTTCAACCGAAAGTACTTCATTTCCAACCAAAACTTCATTTTATTCTTGCAAACATCTCTTACTTCAACATTTGTCTCCACAAAAATCCTATCTGTATTAATACTTTCAACCAGTGCTTATACTTCCATATTTTTGTACCTCATCATTCGTTTCCAGAAAGATCCTACCTGAAGTTGTTGTCACTGTACCCTGCTTATTTCAGTTCATTTCCTCTTTCAGAATAATTGTTCATCATTATACAATACTGTTTGGCTGGAACCTTTCCTTATAGTTTCTCAGTGCATTTCTTCCCAACTCATCATAGCTCATTTTCTTATATAGCATACCCCACACCCCTCAAGGTACATTAAATCTGCTGAGTTCAGACAATAAACTAGAGAACGAGGTAATGCAACAGAAAAAAAATGAACAGAAACAACAATGCCAAAATGCAAATTAGAAAGCAAGCTGCAGCGTATTTAAATTAGCAAAGAAAATGCAACATTACAGCTAATATAAGGCAATATGCAAGAAAAATAAATCGGTGGTAAAACGGGCTTTGCACAGTAATGCAGAAGGAAGGCATGATAAAAATCTCCTTCACCATGACAGTCGCGAATAACCTATCGCATTCTTAGTTGGATCATTTTCTAAATAGCCACACATAAATTCTTATCTATCCTCTAAAGACCAATCAGGAGTAAAACAATGAGAAAATTGATGAAGCCAAACTTGTGGATGTATGTCATTATTAGAATTCTTGAATGTTTTATATTTATGCGTTGTGATGAAGAGCTTACAGTCAAAGTCATTGCGTTGTCGAAACGCAAATCCGTCATTGTTACGTCGTGTCGGCATTTCCATCTCAAGGCTCGGTGCACCCTATGGAAGTAGCCTGTTTGTATGTGGGCAGCGCTATAAACTGTGTAAATATCGCTGACACCGCTCTGTGCCCTCGGCAAGAGATTCTGTGGTTGGATGGACAAGCACTTTGTTAATTGCCTAAACTCATTTCAATCACGAATCGCGGTAGTGGAAACCTCATTCTTTTTCGTAAGTCACTTACGTCACAGAAAATCTTCATAACACGAACTACAGCAATTATGGCAAGTAGCAACAACAGCCAACTAAATTAAACGATTTTAACTACTGTAGACTCTAACTACTAGGAGGAATATGGTTAGCAAAAGAAAGATTCTGTACAAGAGAAAACAATATTAACACAGTGTATAGCACTGCAAACATACAAACAGGCTACTTACAACCTCGTAGCCAGCAAGCGAGCACGGTAAAGAGGCGTCGTTTCTGTCCGTCGTGATGACACACATATTAAGAAGCATGTCCCCAATTTGGTAACGTCCAGCTGACAATCATAAATACAGCCACTTTAGTGTGATATGAAAAATGAAACACTCATTTTTGTCGTCTCATTGCGAATGATAGCGGCGGTGACACATCAAGCGGAAGTTCCTTTGGTCTTGAAGTTTTGCGCATCATATAAGTATACAAATTAGACAACACCACAGCCGTTCGTCAATATAACGCAACGGAGAAAACGAGGGCCTGCATATCTGACGTCTACCAGTAGCACAAAAATGAATAAGTTCTTGAATGCAACAAATTACTGTGGACATGTGTTAACCTGCCGCTTACACCATACTGCTTGTATTGGGGCATTCCTGCCGGTTGCATGTGCATAAAATCGGCATGCATCAAAATATTAAATGAACAGAGTTATCATTTGTATCGCTCACCCGCTTCGTACGTTATCTTGGATTATATCACTGAAGCAACAAAACACGATGTCTTGGAGTTACAAATCAGCAATACAGCATATAATTACTTTATCACAGAACCTGAAAATTACTTTCATGGTGCGAAATTCTAAGTAATCCTCAAGGCAGCTCTGGGGTTGGATAGCAATCTGTATGAGTCACGCCAATGTGACTAGAGTATTTCATTTTCAAACTCGGGATGGAAGCTGCCGAGCATGGCCTATCCAATTTCTTAAATATTTCTGCATGGGAGGTATACCTTTAAGGCAACAGCACAGATAGTACAATCGCATTGGGAAATTCAAGGATAAATTCAGCCTTACAAAGCATGCAGCATCATTTTAATAGGCCTTTCTGGCGTTTTGACAATCTTATACTCCATGAAAAGTAACATCAGCGTATTTAAAATAGCACAGAAGTGAGCCAAGTACGCAGCGAATTCATTAAGCAGTTTCCTACCACGTTGTATCTGCAGCCTCTTTGCGCCAACTTCTAAGCGGGTATTACGTTGAGCAGAGGCACGCGAGCGTGTTCCTAAACAATTCCAGACCAATAGTGACCTCGAATAGTGGCGAAGACATACGAATAATTTTCAAACTAAAAGGAACACCGTGTGCCATGTTTTTTAACCAATATACTGGTTGAGTGCAAAACCATTCCAGTTTTCCTACAATGAGGTAACAAGAAGGTTGCTAGGGTTTAGCTGTTTAGAGCAAGGTCTCGTAGATTGTTTGCAAATATCAACCTCGTAACGCACAAAAGACAAAATTGTATAGCAAATGAAATGAAAGAGCTGATCAACAAGCAACTCTTACACCATCACTTCGCCCAGCTCCTGTTCCACATAACATTTCGCAGGAAGAAAAATTGTTGGTTAGCCTCCGTGTGAGGTCGAATCATGGCCTTTTCTCAAAGCATGCACAGGAGGAAGCAGTGTATTCGCTTACTATTGGAACGTATGCTCTCGGAGTTGTGAACTCATCTGTCTCGTAAAACTCCTCTCCTGCGATGTCTGCTACTAGAGTTGGCTGAGAATCTCGGTGACGCTGTGAACACCTACTTAATGAACCTGTAAGTAAACGCGTTACTCTTCGTAGGACGTCCTTTCTCTTTCATGCCTAAGTGGTACGAATCCCAAATTGACGAGCAAGTACAATTTGAACGAAGTTATTGTAAACTACGTGATTTGTGGAGTATTTTTCCAATGAATACCAGTTTGTCATCTGCCTTACTTTTATGTGGTTATTCCACTTTAAATCACCCCTTAGGGATACAAAGATTTGATGGATGTGACGGCTTCCAGTGATTTTTCTGAGATCGCCTTTCTGTCTATTTATATGCAATAAGTTATATTTGTGTATGCTGAGACTATACTGCTATTCCCAGCACCAAGCGTAAATCTTTGATTGTCTTCCTGAATTTTGCCATTATTTTACGACCTAATCCACAGGATAAGTCATATAAGGGCTCCATAAATACTAAGAATACAGTATTTTAGAATGCTTAGAGGCGACTAAAAGGAACCCTGTCTTTTACTTGACAAACATCTCACACGTTCCCTTTAGGGGACAATTAACGTTTTCAGGCTGTTAACGTTCAGAGATAGAGCTCTAATAGATTTAGATTTATTGCCTAAAATGTCATCCGTTTACGTTAATGCTCAACTGGTATCTGTGTGGTAATGATTGACTGACAAGCTCGAAACAGCCTTCTGCTACACGAATAATGGTTGGAGCTTCAGCCAAACGGTTAACAAACGTTCCTGAACTTTGCAGTGGTTTCTCGTACATCAAACACTTCATCTGACCCTAGAACATACAAAAACAAATGTATAGCAATCCAGCAATATATAAAATTTACCTTACAGCAGTATGTACATCGTCTCTGAACATCACTGGTCTCAAAACCCTCATGGACACTTAGCGAGGAGACGATGCACCTGTTGCATAATAATGGTGTATTTTTTATCACCTATGAACACATTCAGTTTTTCAACGAAAGGGTTCCTCGGCAGATTGGACGGCTCTCGGTGATGTACCCATAGGATATATTATGTACCATGGGAAGATCAAAGCAAGGAGGGCGATGAACCGCCCTGCAGGGTGAGGTCGACCGGTGGTGCGGAGATTAGATGCCTGACAAGCACTTGATGGGATGGCAAAGTAGTAGATTTCACAATGAGAACATTTATTATTCAGAACACAACAGTAGTTGGCGCGCCGCTCCACGCAGCCGGCACCCGTAGGTCGGAAGCGGCTCGTGCCCAGCTGGAGGTTGCTGTCGTGTGCTCGTGGTCATCGCTGTGGTGCTTGTTGATGCCACTGAAGCGGCAGTTCGTCCCCCCGCAAGTTTGCCGCAGGACAGATTTATTTGGCCCCAGCTGAACCCGAAGCAGCGAAGTTTTCCAACAGGAGCAGAAATAGGCAGTAGGGAGTCTGCTGAGCCTTGCGAAGGCTGAGTAATGCCTGGATGTCTCGAAGCTCGTACCAAGACCGTCATGAGGTCCTCTGATCGAAAGGCACTGGGTTCGTAACATCAGAGCTGATACCACCAGCGGCGCTACAGTTGATAATGGCTAAGCACCCAGAGTGGGACTCGCAGTTCCATAGATTCTTGTAGACAGCAAGAGGAGTAGTCAGCCGGATTCCTGGATCTCATCGGAGTGAGCATACATCAGAACATCTCAGAATCAGGATCTAATTTGGGCGACATGTATGAGTCTCTGCTGGCCATTACATCTCCCTCGTAAAAGGGCAGCAGGTGGCAGTAGTTGGCGGTCACCATTGGCTGGTGATTTCATTCGTTCTGCTCTTCCTGTTTACACATTGCCTGAATGGGTCTGGCCACTTCAGCAGTCAAAGACACTGGCTAACTTTCGGCGCCTTTTTTTAACAGCTCCCTTGACGACTTTCTTGCGGTATGAATAACTCTTCTCACTTCATTCAGCGTAGTGACCGCAATGACGGCACCTCTCTCCCTGAGGCGTCGTTTCGCTACTTTTGGCACACTTTTCTTCCTTTCCTGGAAAGGACGTCTCAATATTTCCCTAGTTACATATAGTAACCTGTCTTGTACCACAAGACACCCTTCATTTTGCAAAAAGTTGGGGTCCTGCAACAGTCGGTTGTGATAGGACGGCAGCAGGTTTGTGTCTGTTGATTTCTCACCACTGACAATGACACTCTGCTTCCTGGAAACTCTTTAATCCAGTTACAAAGCAAGTCTGACATTATGTACACCCTTCTGTGTTAAATGCCAATGCAGAAGAGTCTCGAATGACTTTCGGAATACGGATGACCCTAGGCGTCAGTATTTACTGCTTTCCTAGTCTGGCGAACAAGCAGAGTTAACTGGGTTTCTTATCATCATTGTTTTCGGAATCTATGATCATTCTTATAGAGAGGAGTTTCGGTCTCCATAAATGTCAGAATACACGAGCATATGATGTGTATACGACGGCAATGCAGAAGTGGGGTCAAAAATCTTTGTGATCAAGAAAGTCATGAAGTCCATTTCGTGCTCAACACGTGAATATCCATGATAAGAAATGTCTCCTTATCACTGACGTCATCTTCATCACATGACACACCACGCACACCTTTTATAGTGTCATGTAATGTCATAGCCTAGTATTTTATCCCTGTACTACAAATCAGCGGATCATACTGTAGCATTTTTATGGGAGCTGAAATGGAACACCCGGTCACAACGTAGCACAATGCCACCTTGACATTAAAGAAAAATATCCACACAATCTGAATTTTCATCTCTCGTCCAAAGTATCCAAGTGAGTTGTATCCACACAAATTGTAAAAATAAATGTACCAGTATATTATTAAGTTGTAAGTGTACACGGTGAGTCAGTTGTCCCTAACGCTTTCAACTGATGCACCTAGTTATGTTGTAGATGGTCTTCATAAACAATTAGCGAGATTTTCACATTTTCTCCCTCTCTGTGGTAGAACTATTAGTCCTACAGAAAAGAATGGAACGTATATTTCTTGTAGGATATTTAATATAGTTAAATTTGTACCGTCGTACGTTTTGCTAGAGGTCACAGTTTTCAGGTTATTAAAAAAAAAAGTACAAATCTGACTTCAAATGCACCCCACTCCCAAACTCAATCCTCAGCGGGCAGAACATCCAGTAAGTTGTTCACCACACTGTCTCCTACAACTGTAAAAGTATTTGCTGCCACACGCATTATTTCCAACATTCGACAATTTTTGGTCTTCATTGACTGGTCTCTTACGCCATCGGCTTCGTCAAGCATTTACAGATTGTAAGACTGACATTTCTGTAAATTATACCTAACCATTTTGTGTATTTAACAGCATAATGTAGAAAAGTAGAACTTTGTACTCGTCAGGCCTCCTGACTATATAATTACTGTGCTTTTAAGTGTTAAGTTTGGATCGAACTGTCAACGTAATTAGACTTACCATAACGTTTGCAAGAGTCGTTTCTCGTTCAGTACCCTCACGGGCACAATGAAACTGACAAACGTTAACAAAGTAGCTGACTATGCTGGTGGCATAATAGTCCAATCACTAGAGAATAAAAGAATGTAGAATAACGGGAATAGTTCCTGTAGTTGGAAATCTTTGTGCTGTGGTAGGAGGGAGTGTCGCTGCTAGAATTCCTGAGGTGAGGGATGAGTGTGCGGTGTAGGTGCGTTTTCCTTGAAAGACTCTAAACCAGTGGCCTCCAGCGAATGCGCATCGAAGAACAAAATTTAACTACATTACATTTTACGCAAAAAGATCTTGCGCATTTTTTTCTGTGTGACTAGTATTTTGCATTTATCGAGCGCGAGCAAATATGAAAATCACGCGCGTGCTTTACGGACGACAGATGTAACATTGCGGATTTTATAAAACGACAGCGTTAGGGGCAATTGACGCATCCTATGTTTATGTATATTTATATCCTGAACAACAGCCACCCAAAACGCTTATTGTGTGAAAAAAAATCACTGTTTGGGTAAGAACCACCCACCTGTCGAAGAGGTGGGTATGGGGTGAAAAAGCACTACGCACGAATACCCATGTTCTGAGAATGAGGGCACGTAGAGATTTCCAATGAAATTTTGGATATAAATTAGTAACATTTCTGAAACTTTTTCTCGCTGAGAACCCCCACGAAATGACTGTTAAAACGTTTATCACTCACAACAGTTCCGCTGCTCATACAGTAAAACAGCCGAATGAACCATGACGTTTTAATTTATTTCTTATTTACTTCTAACGATATTCGTGACACATTTTTCAGACTGAATTCACATATACCATTGAGTGTACTAGAAAATTACGTAATTTTACAACACTTAGTTAAGGAGATGTGACTTCACAAACAAACAATGCGTGAAAAACTGCCGCATCCAGGAAGACGCTCAAATTTATTACTACGTTGGTACCATCTCCGTTCACAAGACATTTCGCAGACAGTAGCCACACCTGCCCTTTAATATATCTACATAAGTATATCACTGTACGATTCATTTTTCAGGAGATATGACGTCACGAACACAAAGATGTGTGAAAATTTTCCGCATAATGCATGATGTTTAAATTCATTACTTATTTACTACTAAGTCTTTCAACAACGTATTTCCGAAACAACAGCACAATGTAACACTGGATGTAACTACAAAATTATATTATAGTGCAGCATATAGTTAATGAGGCAACGGCCTTCCCGCAGTGGCTACATCGGTTCCCGTAAGATCACCGAAGTTAAGCGCTATCCGGCGTGGTCGCCAGTTGGATGGGTGGCCATCCGGGCCGTCATGCGCTTTTGCCATTTTTCGGGGTGCACTCAGCCTCGTGATGCCAATTGAGGAGCTACTCGACCGAACAGCAGCAGCTTCGGTCAAGAATACCGTCATAACGACCGGGAGAGCGGTGAGCTGATCCCACGCCCCTCCTACCCGCACCCTCCGCTGAGGATGACACAGTGGTCGGATGGTCCCGGTAGGCCACTCGTGGCCTGAAGACGGAGTGCTTTTATATAGTTAAGGAGATACGCCGTCGGAAACATAGAGCTGCGCAAAATTAACCTGCAGAGCGAAATTCGCTACTCACAAATAAACTATGTGTGGAAGTACCTGTGAAATATGTTAAATATATGCGAAATATACATGACATGTGCGTATAGGGAAAAAGTCACTAGTAAAAGCTCATCCTTAATCCCTGAAACGATTTCGGTGAAATTTGGTATGTGTATTACTTACAACCTTGAAAGAAATACTGTAGGGGTAAGAACCAGTAGCCTCCTATTGGGTTATAAAGAGAAGGGGGAGGAGAAATGGACAAAAACGAAAAGGGAGTAGATGAACAGGGAGAGAGGGTGATAGGGGAAGAGAAGATGAACAGAAAAGGCGAGAGGAGATGGACAGGGACTAGGGGATGGAGGAGATGAAGAGCAGAGGTGGAGCTGTTGGACTAAGAGGTGGTGAAGGAGAAGATGGTCAGGGACAGGGGGACGGAGGAGATGGAATAATGAAAGATTGGAGTAAATATATACCTGGGAAATGCCGAGCACTCACCTAAAACAAAAAAAAATTATGTGTAAGGTTAAAATCGTAATATTTGCACATGTCTAATGTGTATGCTCTGTCTCTTTCTCTCTCTCTCTCTCACACACACAAGCATACACATAGATTTCAAAAGACATGTCTAGGATGTGGATTATGACTCTGAAGCTAACTGCCCCTCTGCTATTTCCAAATCTAAATTGTTACGAAACATACGCGGATAAAAGAAAAGATCGTAAGCATGGAGCTACATTAGTTTTCAGGCCTATATTTGACATAAAGCAAAATAGACCCACAGTTAAAATCTTTCCGCATCTAAATTGCTCTATGAAACACATGATTCTCGTTGGTTGGTTGGTTTTGAGGAAGGAGACCAGACAGCGGGGTCATCGATCTCTTCGGGTTAGCGAAGGACGGGGAAGGAAGTTGGCCGTGCCCTTTTTGAAAGGAACCATCCCGGCATTTGCCTGGAGCGATTTAGGGAAATCACGGAAAACCTAAATCAGGATGGCCGGACGCGGGATTGAACCGTCGTCCTCCATGATTCTCGTCAAATGTCACACTTTTAATTCATCGTTCAAAAGTCTGCAGGACTTTGTGGCCTTTATAAGTAACACATGCTTGTGGCAATAATAGTTCCACACATCAAAATATTCGTCAGTGACCCACACGCTATATTTCTTTCATGTGTTGGTTTGTTATCTACACCCATAAAACGTCTTTCAAAATAAAAATCGATGGATATTGCCTATCAATCAGAGGCTACGCTAGTGGTGGTTCGTAGACGACTGTCAACACCTAATTTTTGCAGATTTTTCAGTAATGCTTCAATTTACCTAGTACAATTTATGGGGGAAAGATGATAAGATGTAACGTTTTACATTGTAAAAGTATAATCGATACTATTGACAGTCTAACATTGCTTTTTAATTGATTTGAATCACTTACGCACACAAATGAACAAGATTTACTGATCGGAACTAAGGTTCCACGGCTATCTTGGATGTTTACACATTGTATTTCCATAATCAACTGCTAAATAACGTGAAAACATTATTTTAATACTTCAAAATACGAACTGTGGAAACACAATACACTGAACCTACTTTCATGGTAGGGTGTGGAGTGCTAGGAGCTTATTAAGCGCCGAGATTAAATTAAAAATTATTTATCGGAGAATTCAGGCTTTGTAGCAGTCCTAATGTACCTCATGAAACCAATCAAACCAGCGTAAATGAATGGTCACCATTCAGTAACGGGGTATCAGCACTCCACGTTGAAAAGTTAAGTGCGGCTTGCACCGTGTCACAGAGCCTACAAACAGCGTTTGGCCTCGGCAGCGTACCGCGTGACCAGCACAGAGAGCGCTCACTCGGCAGCCTAGAAGCCAGTCGCTGTTCAGCGGCCCTGAGTGCTGATTGTGCTAAGCAGACGCCCGAATTAAAATAGCCGAAACGATGAACATTTGGCACAACATATAACATGTACAAAGACAGTGGGATAACAAAACAAAGATGAATGCTGGTCAAAGACAATAGCAGAAGAGGAAGAAGGTGGGAGGGTAATAAGCCTAAAATTAAAATTTTCACCTAAATATAATTATTTCTGAAAAGAAATACAGTTTCCAAGTACAAAAAGCTACGCAATGTTGCTTATTGCAGTACACAAGTACAGTTGCACATCTCTAATTGCAAACGAAATTTCAGACTTTGCACTATAACAAAACTGTATTAATTCACAAAAAAGTGTAACATAGAAACAGAAGATACATTTGGAATACCTGCGTTACACATTGGTTCTATAATATTTAAAACAGAGCATGGGTTGCATGTTGGCACTGTTGATAGAACGTATAGGTTAAATAGACTTTTAGTAAACGTAAGTTAGGAACCATAATTAATGTGTAGGGGCAATGGTCGCCCATATTTAATATTTCCACATTTTAAGCCTCTGTTTTCTTTCTCAAAACACACATGATTTGATTATTCGCACTACAGAAAAACATTATAGATTAGCTGATGAACGAAATTCCATTGTCGTTCCACACATTTATCAAAATACATATAAATTAGCTTTGACATTTTGAACAAACATGAGAGCACAACTGCTGATGTGACTTACACTTTTCATTAAAGTTACTAAAATAAACAAAATTATTCTCACGTCTAAGCTTGTCAAAACCTCGACTCTAAGCCCAACACCATTACCAGCCAAGCATTGTAGAGACACCATGAGGACGAAATCCCAACCGGTCGCACCTCCGAAAGTAGATCCTACTGCAGACGTACCACACCTTTCGAACAGTTCGGTTCATTTCCATCCTGACGTCCCAACCATTGTCACAATAAGTGCATATATTACCTTTCGCACATTTCAGATTAATCATCAGGAGACTGTTCTTCGCTACATTCTTGGTTCTCCTGAACTGTACCGTCTCCACCTTGCAGAACTGCTGCAGCAGTAAATCGAGAGGCATCGACAGGTTCTCATGGTCGTGCAGACGTCGACTGAATAGCGGAATCTGTACTAATGCGTCTGCTTCTCTTGGTGATAATGCGATGACTGGAACTACACGGTATTCTTCCCAACTATCCAAATTCCTCAGCACATGTGTGACGCCACAAATGCGTCATTTCGCTTCGTGTCGTGAGGCTTTCATGGTACCTTCTAAACTCTGTAGGATTGCTAACCTATCAGCTTTACGCCTTTTGTTTCTTTTTTTTTAATCGAAGACTGCGTGTCGGAACACCATCTACCTCCTACACTTCCTCCAATAACTGTAGCAATGGCTCTATTGTGAGATGCAAAAATATAGTTTTTCTGTATTCCTCCTCATGTCGTATAATCGTTCCCATGTACAAGACTTGTTCTGCACCAATCCGAAGACCTGCAACTACTCCCTCAATTTTCCCTCATTTCAGCGTATTTTCCCTCAATTTGAAAATATTTTCCATCATTTTATCGATTTAAAGTCAGTTCCATCCATTTGATGACGACATCACTTCTCTTTCGGAAACTGCAACGATATAACATCACAGCATGTTTTAAGTGCAGTACGTTGTAGACTTTGGAGTGCGTGTGTTTATGTTCTCTCTCACCAACACCATCTTGATAAGGACGCCAAAGACTAGAACAATACTTTAGAATTGATAGCTTAGCTGATTTAAGTAAAATTCAGCAAACTCTATCCGTCTAGAGCTCCATTATTCACAAAACCCATGCGTTTCTTGTTATTAATCGTCTGTTATACCATCGCAACAGATTCAGATCCACTATACACTATAAGGGGCGCTAACCTCCTTGACATTCTCGCATCTGGAGAAATCTTGTCCTCTTGGATGGGTGCAGGGCAGCAGTTACAGCTTCGGTTTGCACTGTTCCTACACGAAACGTGGACTGTAGCGGTCTACTTCTGGTCAGCTGCAGATTAAAACGATGCCAGTGTTGCAGGGAGCGTTGGTAAAAGACAATGCAAGGAGATCTTTCGGTCTCTAAGTCTATCCTAATACTTAAAGAGATACCTTTGACTCCCACCTACATAGAGAAAGATTGTTAATTATGCACTACGATTCAAGTGCTAGAGATATGTAGGTCGCTGTCTGGTATACTTAGGTGTGTGTGTTGAAGGATTAACAATGAATTAACGTACAGCACAGTCATCTACTTACAATCGCAATGGTACTTGAAAAGTAGTGGAGGGGCTGGTTAGCGATGATGTAGAAACTGGTACGCATGATACTGCGTCATTGGTCGGTATTGAAATTATGAAAAAACTGCTAAAATTGATCTCACTATCATCTTACTATTAGGTACATCAACAGTGTCTTTTCCCTTACTATTAGGTACATCAACAGTGTCTTTTCCATCCCAACAGTCCACCAGTACGCTGTTCATTACCACATAATGATTTATTGATATCGTTTGTTTGAGGTAGAGAAAGAGTCTTGGTGGAGGAGGCAACACCTTCTGGGGCTCGGTAGCACCGAAACAGTAATCGCCTGCATAGCAGCAATATGAGGAATCAGCAAACGGAACGCAGTGCCAACAGCTATCATGTCACTGTGAATGATGAGGTCGTCGATCACCTTCAGACAGCAGTTTGGAAACGCTCCACAATGCCTCAAAACTCTCCCAGTTTTGTTGTGACTGTCTTTTATTTCAGTTACCCAAAGTGTAGGTGTGTTGTGGGATTAGCAGTACCAACATGATTTACACTGTGCGATTACTAGTTTTCTGGGGGAACCAATGGAACAAAAAGTGTTAATGTCAGTTCAGAATCTGACACAGACGTCGAAGTCGTGGCGGAAAAAGAAAACAAAATGTATGGCTGTGCACAAAGCGTGTTACATCAGGAAAAGCGGTGTATGAACCAACGAAACAAGGACCTTCTCCTGCGACTGATAACCTGTGGGAGATGGTTCTCGTACAGTACAGACAATGAAACTTTACACCGGTCTGTGCAAGCGACGTCAATGACCGGCCACCTGTTCCAATGTATACATACCTGTACATATAATAGTATCGATGCATGTGCTGGATGCCGGCACATTGACGACATTTGTTTTCGATATATCGTAAGAGAGAAATGCCGTAAAATTCAATAGGATGAAGTTAGTGGAGCTTTTATAGTATTGGACTGCAGTACCTGTATGATGTTGAGTCTTCCTAATGTTCCCGATAAGAAACACCACCATAACTGTTCGTAGTGTCTTTTATACTACGTCGTGTTGCAGGAGCAGGCTCCGCTTGGCGCTGACCTTACACATCATACTCGGGTGGCGGAGCTATGATAACATGTTTGCTTTTCCACTGAGTGGTCAAAATGCGGTCCTATAGCAATAACTCAGTTCGCTCTGTTTCTACAGGTGTTGCAGAAATTGGTAGATATAGTTCTCTCAAACTTCTGGGTAAAATTGATCTCGCTATCTACTAGGGTATGTATTGTAGTACATCGTTCCATGTAAATTGTGTGTTTCTCACCCTGACCATCGACTACGTATGTTGATAACTACCGCGTAATGACTGACTGACACCGTTCGACTGATATGGAGGCAGCCTTGGGAGAACACAGGATATCTGCTACTTGTCGCTGTGGAGTATGGGATTAAATGTAGAGGTCATCACCTCCATAGAATTGTTTGGTAGCTTTCTTCAGTGCTACAGACTGCACGTATTTCCATATGCGGCGATGCCCTCCAAGTGCTTTTACTTTTTTTTCGCTGATAAGGTGACAGTACCTCTTTATTAGTACTGCCTCACACGTATTTTATTCAGCACCTTCCGGCGATGGTCAACACCAGAACTGTAATTATGTACATAACTGCAGAATGAAGGAACAATGCTTTTCGAAATGGACCACCGCGACATCCGCTACCTTGTCGATGGGGAAGATGAGATTATTGTAAAGGTCATCACCGTCGAATAGCTGTTGAATGCGCTATAGAATACCGTGAACTCTTCCAGTTTCCCTATGTTGCGATGTGTTCCACATTTTTGACAATGAGATACATTCACCTCTGTGTTTCATGTCTACCAGCCTGTATTGAGTTAGCTGCACAGTTTATGCCATGGAATGTTCAGCTTTCTGAGAGAGACATGGGACTGGAACGTGTTATTGTCAGTTTAGCAGCAGCAGACACGGATCTTAAAGTCATGGTAGAAAAAAAACAAAATGTATCAAGGTGTATACTGTTTGGATGTGTTACAACCTAAGAAACAATGTATTAAACTGCTTATGAGGGAAAAATAAAGGAACACTCTCATGTCTTTGATAGTCTGTAGGATGAGGTCTTCCTACAGTACAGGTCATGAGACGTTACACTGGTCTTTAGGAGCGAGTTCGATCACGACCAAGATGCCGAAGGAATTACAAGAAAATAGTGCTGGAGTTTTTGCTATATGGGATCCTTAGCAGACAGGTTCGAGAAGGGTGACTCGTTTCGAGATATGAGAGGGGCACGACATGATTTACAAGTGGCTGTAATCATTAACAGACGTCTCTACAGGATACAATGCAAGTACATGGTAGAATGGATATACTTGATTTCAAATCGTAGACAGCATTTCTACCCGAAAGCATAACACTATCAGCGACTCGTGTGTGTGCCTGTAGACTCAAGACCGCTTCTTACGCAGAGTAACGGTAACGTAGTCGCTACGATTGTGTGATTAATAGCGCATTTCGTACGCGAAATGTGTGGTGTAGGCTGTAGAATCCCTCTCTGGTCAGCTTCAAATGTCGGTTCTCAATAGTGTTCCTCGAAAGGATCATTGTCTCACCACGGATTCCCATTCGACCTACCTGGTGAGTGTATTTTAAAAACTGTAAAAAATAATCAAATACTCGCATTGCAAACTGACTTTTATGATCAATTTAATTACGTAGCCTATCAAATTGATTTCAATGACATGCCGCCTGGTGTGTGAAGGAGACTGTAGGGCACCATGGAATGATTCTTCACAGGCGTTTCTTTTATATTTTTTTTTTTTTTTTTTTTTTTTGGACATATCTTTTAACGAAATTTCACTCTCCCACCTAAACAGATCGAGACAGGCTCTCAGGTTTTGTTTCTGAAACGCTAGTGCGAAATAGCATCAGACTAGCAAATGGGGACCTCTCACTGTGTACAAAACCGCCACGTTTTCTTGAACTATAGCTTGTTTATGTCAGCCGGCCGGAGTGGCCGTGCGGTTCTGGGCGCTACAGTCTGGAACCGAGCGACCGCTACGGTCGCAGGTTCGAATCCTGCCTCGGGCATGGATGTGTGTGATGTCCTTAGGTTAGTTAGGTTTAATTAGTTCTAAGTTCTAGGCTACTGATGATCTCAGAAGTTAAGTCGCATAGTGCTCAGAGCCACTTTTGTTTATGTGAAATGTAAAATAATTTTTTTTTTCAACATGCGAACCAATGGCTGGAAGCTGGTCTGAAATGTTTGTAATACACACATGCATGACATTTTATTTACGGATACTGAACGGAAGATATATTTCATGTCATGTAATTTATTCGACAAGCTGAAAGAAATTGCTTACTATAGATTTTTTCTGTAGGATTTATATTGTCGCTTTTTCTTTACTCCGATGACAGGTTTGAAATAATGAAAACATTCTGCAGTGATTGGGAATTTTCGTAGCAAAATAGTCGAGGTTTTTTGTCCAGATTTTACACATGTTGGACATTTCTCTGCTGATCATTTGTGATCTGTGGCAGTGCACTTCGTTGGACGTCACATAATAATGAGATGAAAATTGTATTCTGCAATCGAACATAAAAAACTATAGCGATTTTGCTAAAAAAACTAAAAGAAAATGGACTCTGCCTATTTTGAAGGAATGAGGACATTTTTTTCAACAGTTGTTGTAGCATTTAGTGGCTTCGATTTCCTGGGCAGCAGGATGGTTTTTGAGCTGGCATCTCTAGCGAACTTTGACTTCAAACAGCGATAGGTACTGCATGCTTAGAGGTAATACACATTTTAATCTCCTCTCTGTCCAACAACAGCATCTCGTCAATTGAATGTATTTCCCACCAAAAAGAATAAAGATAGTACATGACACCCCTGCCTTTCCCTTCCATCTTGTAGGTGTAGGGTAGTGTCTGAGCGTGTTTGACACTAGATTCGAGTGGTATTGCGAAATTTTTTTCCGATCAGGAGAAACCTGTTGTATGACATTGTAAATATTTGAGTTGTATTGCGATTTTGTGCCGTATGGTTGTGTAATTAGGCCCGATCTTTGTGATTAATTACTTAATTTGGACCTATCTTTCCGTCAGTTTCCTGACGAAAATAAAGTACACTAACGTTACCTTCCTCTCGTGCATCTGGACAGTGTCCAAGTGTTGCTGGAGTGGGAATGGGTGCAGTTGGGCTTTCCATCCAGGAGGACCAGTGTTCGAGTGCCGGAAAGAGTGCTTCTAATTTTAATTTCCCATCACTTCCTGGGTGGAGTTGGTGAGGTGGGACGTCAGCACAGCCCTGAGTCAAAGAAACTCACCCGCCAAAATTCGAAATTCCCACAAAAATTAGAATTTCCCACCAAAAGGGTAAGGAGGTGGTGTGAGATGGTTGAGAGGGGGCAGGAGCCGGTCTGAGCACATTTGCAGGCGGGAGAAGTCAAGTGACGTCATCTGGGGTTGAGGTGAGGAGTGGTCGGCGTCGGTAGTGGGCGGGAGCGGGGGCCTGGCCGGGGTGGGCTGTAGCTGGTGTTATTAATTGATAAATATAATTAATTTGCATATCAATTTGTTACAGATATTGCGCACATAAACTCATCTCCTTACTACTCTAATATATTTGTCAAATTATAAAATCTAATGGTGTTTTCATTTCGATGTGAGGCTCTGTTATTGGTGGTTCATAGAAAGAACAGTCATAACCTACAAGTTTCTCTGCCTAGTATCACCTTACCAAGTACCATTTCAGGATAAAAGAATGTAGTAAATGAAGTTCTAGACTAGAAAACAGAATCGTTATTGTTGACAAACTGCTATTGCTCCTGATTACATTGGAGGTAGTTCTACATCCTACATCTTAATGGATACCTTGCAAATCATATTTAAATGCCTGGCAGAGGGTTCATCAAACCACCTTCAGAATTCCCTATCATTCCTTACTCTTACACGAGCGGAAAGAACGAACACATACTCGTATCTTTCCGTACGATATCTGCTTTCGTTCTTTTTTCTTGGTGATTGTTTCTCGCTATGTAGGTAGGTGTCAACAAAATATTTTCGCCTTCAGAGGAGAAAGTTGGTGATGGGAATTTCGTGAGAAGCCACGTCGCAACGAAAAATGCCTTTCCTTTAAAGATGTTCAGTCCAAATCCTGTCTCATTTCAGTGACACTGTCTCCCATATTTCGCAATAATACAAAACGTGCTGCCCTTCTTTCAATCTTTTCGATGTACTCTGTCAGTGTTATCTGGTAAGGATCCACACCGCACAGCAGTATAATTAAATAGGACGGTAAAGCGCAGTGTAGGTAGTCACCTTTAATCCGTTACATTTTCTATGTGTCCTGCCAATAAAATGCAGTCTTTGGTTAGGCTTCTCCACAACATTTTCTATGTGTTCTTTCCAATTTAAGCGGTTCGTAACTGCAACTCCTAGGTATTTAGTTGAATTTATGGCCTTTAGATTTGACTGATTTATCTTGTAACCGAATTTTAACGAATGAAATCATGTGGATGACCTCACACGTTTCTTTATTTAGGGTCAACCGCCTATTTTCGCTCTATTCAGATAGCTTTTCAAAATCGTTTTGCAATTTGTTTTCATCTTCTGATGACATTATTAATCGATAACCGACAGCGTCAATTGCCAACAACCTAAGACGGATGCTCATATTGTCTCCCTAATAGTTTATATCGATAAGGAACAGCAAAAGGCCTATAACACTACCTTGGGGAAGGCTAGAAATCACTTCTGGTTTGCTCGGTGACTTTCTGTCAATTACTATGAAATGTGACCTCTCTGAAAGCAAATCACAAATCCAGTCACATAACTGAGACGATATTCCATAAACACGCAATTTAACTACATGCCGCTTGTGTGATACAGTGTCAAAAGCCTTCCGGAAATCAAGAAATACGGAAACGATCTGAAATACATTGTCAACAACACTCAACATTTCATGCGAATAAAGAGCAAGTTGTTTTTCACAAGAACAATGTTTTCTAAACCCATGTTGACTGTTTGTCAATAGACCGTTTTCTTCAAGGTAGTTCATAATGTTCGAACACAATGTATGTTCCAAAATCCTGCTGAATACCGACGTTAATGTTTATGGGCGTGTAAGTAAGTGGATTACTCCTACTACCTTTCTTGAACATTGGTGTGACCTGTGCAACTTTCCAGTCTTTGGGTACCGATCTTTCGTCGAGCAAACGCTTACATATGGTTGTTAATATGAATGCATATGATGGTTAAGTATGGAGGAATCTACCTGGTATACAGTCTGGACCAGAAGATTTGCTTTTATTAAGTGGTTTAAGTTACTTCGCTACTCCGAGGATATTTACTTCTACGTTACTCATGTTGGCAGGTGTTCTCGATTCGAATTCTGGAATATTTACTTCGTCTTCTTTTGTGAAGGCATTTCTGAAGTGTGTTTAGTAACTCTGATTTGGCAGCACTGTCTTCGATAGTTAGATTTCTGTGGTGCAGAGAAGGCATTAATTGGTTCTAGCCGCTAACATATAACCAGAATCTATTTGGATTTTCTGCCAGGTTTCAAGACAAAGTTTCCTTGAAAACTGTTATAATCATCTCGCACTGACGTCCGCGCTAAATTTCGAGCTTCTGTTAAAGATCGCCAATCTTGGAGAGTTATCACCTGATTGAATTTGGCATGTTTATTTCGTAGTTTCTGCAACAGTGTTCTGACCGGTTTTACGTACCAAGGAGGATCGGCTCCGCCGTTGGTTAATTTACTTCGTATAAATCTTTCAAATGCTGCCGATACTATTTCTTTGAATTCCACCCACATCTGGTGTACACTTGTATTATTAATTTGGAAGGAGTGGAGATTGTGTCTCAGGAAGGCGTCAAGTGAATTTTTACCTGCGTTTTTGAATAGGTATAATTTTCGTTTATTTTTAGAGGATTTGGGGCTACAATATTCAGTATCCCTACGACAAACCTGTGTTCACTAATCTCAGTATCCATTTTGATGCTCGTTATTACCTCTGGATTATTTGTTGCTATGAGGTCAAGTGTGTTTTCACAACCGTTTACGATTCGCGTGGGCTCATGAACTAACTGCTCGAAACAATTTTCAAAGTACGCGTTTAGCACAATTTCGGATGATGTTTTATGCGTACCTCTAGAACTAAACATGTATTTTCGCCAACATATCGAAGGTAAACTAAAGTCACCACCAACTATAATCATATGAGTCGGGTAAGTGTTTGAAATCAAACACAAGTTTTCTTTGAACGTTTCAGCAACTGTATCATCTGAATTGGTTGGCTGGTAATAGGAGCCTATTATTATTTTATTCCGATTGCCAAGGATGCCCTCCGTCCATGCTAACTCACAAGCACTATCCGATTTCGCGACATGATAAACTACTTCTTACAGCAACAAACATGCCACCTCCAACAGTGTTTAGCCTATCCTTTAGGAACGCTGTTAGGGTCTTCGTAAAAATTTCGGCTGAGATCATCTTCGGCTTTAACCAGCTATCAGTGCCTATAACGATTTGAGCATCAGTGCTTTCTATTAGCGCTTGGAGCTCTGGTACTTTCCCAACACAGCTACGACAATTTACAACTGTTATACCGATGATTCCTGTATCTACTTTCAGCCGGCCGGTGTGGCCGAGTGGTTCTAGGCGCTTCAGTCTGGAACCGCGCGACCGTTACGGTCGCAGGTTCGAATCCTGCCTTATGCATGGGTGAGTTTCATGTCCTTAGGTTAGTTAGGTTTAAGTAGTTCTAAGTTCTAGGGGTCTGATGACCTCAGATGTTACGTCCCATAGTGCTCAGAGCCATCTGAACCATTTGTATCTATTTTCTTCCTGTGTTCGTTCTTCACCCTTTGGGACTGAAGCTCTTCATGAGCTTCGACGAGACCGTCTAACCTAAATAACCGTCCAGTCCATGCCACACAGCCCCTGCTACCAGTGCCACCGCCTCCTGCGTATAGTTGACACCTGACCTACTCAGCAGAACCCGAAACCCAACCACCCTTTGCGCAAGTCGAGGAATGTGCAGCCCACACGGCCGCAGAACCGTCTGAGCCTCTGATTGAGACCTTCCACTCGGCTCTGTACCAGAGACACGCAATCGGTCATGTCGACTATGCTGCAAATAGTCAGCTCTACTTTCATTTTGTGAGGAAGACTGGCAGCCATTACCATTCTGCTAGCCGCTCGAAACCAGAGAGAATCTCTTCTGATCCAAAGTGACGCACATTATTGGTACCGACGTGAGCAACCACCTGCAGTTGGTTGCATTCTGTGCTCTTCATGGCATCCGCAGCACTCGTTCCGCATCTGAAATGACTCCATCCGGTATGCACACGGAGTGCACATTGGTTTTCTTTATCTTCTTGGGAGCCATGTCCCTAAAGGGGCTCATAACGCGCCAAACGTTGGATCTCTCGTCTATCACTAATCCCACCCTCTCTGATTATCCGGATCTTTCAGGCTGAGGGGTTTCCTCTGAAACAGGACAAGCGACAGCATCTGGCTTAACGACAGTGTCAGCCACAGACAGCACAAACTAGGGAGTCCTTTCGTGCGACCACCTGGTAAGTCTTTCACCGCTTGCTACGCCTCGTGGTGACCTCTTACTCGACCACAGGTGAGGGGTCAATCTCAGTGCGAGCAGTAACTGGGCTGGCCACCGGTGAGGACCGATCGGAGGACTCGTACGTGCTGGACGTCCGTTGGATCCCCACGGCCGGACCACAACAGTGGTGCCAATCCACTATAGCCTCAAGCTGTGTAACCGAAACAATCACAGTCTGACGCTGAGAGCGAAGTGTCACCAACTGGGTTCGCATCTGCACACAACACTCACAGCCCCTGTCCGAACTAAAGACCGTAGGAAAATAAACTGAGAAGATAAACTGACTGCCTACACGTGCTGCGCAACTCTACTGTAGACCCTGCCGAAAACGCAGGAAATGTGCCTAATAAATCCGATTAATACGCAGAGATTCAGAAACCTAACTACCGAAGCACTCATATGAAATTAAATAATCTGCCCCTGATTAGGAACTTGTAATATGTCACAAAATTGGTTTACTTTCCGACGCAAACTAAAACGCGAGCACTGTGGCTACTAGATACTAAATTAACACTCAGAAACTCAAGAAAATAAACAGTTAAATCACACAGATGATATTATAAAATTCTCTCCTGGTTAGGAACTCCTAAAAGTTACAAAATCACCGAGCGAGGTGGCGCAGTGGTTAGACACTGGACTCGCATTCGGGAGGACGACGGTTCAATCCCGCGTCCGGCCGTCCTGATTTAGGTTTTCCGTGATTTCCCTAAATCACTCCAGGCAAATGCCGGGATGGTTCTTCTGAAAGGGCACGGCCGACTTCCTTCCCCATCCTTCCCTAATCCGATGAGACCGATGACCACGCTGTCTGGTCTCCTTCCCCAAAACCAACCAACCAACCAAAGTTACAAAATCGGTTACTTCCCTGTTGCTGCTTGTGTCTCGGCCGGCTACAGTTGCCTGACGTAAATAAACTTTCGAGGCAGACTGCAATACTTACTAGTCGGAACTATCTTGACCTGCCTTACTAACATGCTTACACATTGTATTACACCATAATTAGCTACTAAATAATATCAAAAGTTCATCACATTGGGCCAATGTGTGGAATGTAAAAACACAAAACATCAAACTCAATTGTTCTTAAAGAATAAAAAACAAACATATTGCTTCAATATTGCCATTACCTAGATAAATTATCAAAATAAATTATATGAAGCATAATAAAAGCTTAGTATGAAACAGTATATTTATAAAATATTTTAAAAAATTTAAATCATTACAAAACACATTATACCATAAAGTACACTTGTCGCGAGAATCACCAAACGAAATAGTGCTACTCCCATGACTACATTTGCCAAAAACTCATCTCTAAAGCCGACGTCAGTGAAAGCACAAAATTATAATTACTCTCACCCTAGCCTATCAACATGAAACTCTAATTCAAAATATTTGTCTCTTTTGCTCTCGTACAGTGGAGACAGCATGGCTCTTTGCCTCATATGTAGCCATTTTGCGCTATAATTATAACTAATTTCATCATGGTGTAGCGAAAATATACAATAATACTTCATGTTGCTGGAAGATTTTTACAAAATGTTATAAAAACCGTCATCTTACGCTTAATATATGTGGTAATTCGTTACAAATTTGCTTATCATGGCGATTATTGGAAACAGTTTTTAAAATTTTAGCTGTTACAGGACCCATTTTGGTACATTGTAGCTATAAAATGGTATAATTTGTTACAGTTTCCCTGTAAAATAGCGATTTATGGCGTGAAGAATCATGCAGCAACGTCTTTACAAAAGCGGCAAATCAAATATGTTTTGTACAGAAAGACAATATAAATGCGTACCAACGAGGATAGAGTACAAGATTAAGCGAGTTTAAGCAGTGTATCTTGGAAACTACTTACGTACCTCCACTGAACTGTACGTGTAGGGGCAACCATATACGTTACTACGAATGAAGGATGGAAGTGTGACTAAAGGATGGAGAGACTCAGCAGAGTACCTGTTGAAGACCTGTTACCAGGTGGTAGGTCTGAAAGGGAACCTAAATTCCAATTCAAGAATCCTCTGTGCACAAAATGTGAAAATAATACAACGGTTGGAACACGCGGTAACCGGCACCAGCTACAACTACATCGGGAGACATCTCTAGTGGCGGACGCAGATCAACAACTGTACGATGGCAGCTTCGTCGAGTACTCCAGAGACGTCTTCAAGGTCGTCTTCCACTACGACCGACGGCATCACATAGCAGAAGGAACCTTATCAACTCAGATAAGTGCCAGCCCCAATAGTGAGGTAGTGTTTAACTCTGAGGTTCAAGCTCCACTTATAGATCTCTCGAGTGTAGAAGAGTCACCTAGTATGTGTAAGTGAGCCGGTTAGTCCGAAATCATAGCGCGAAAGTGTAACTAGTAGGAATTCAGGCAAGGGGGATGAATGTGGAGAGACATTATGTATCAGCTAATGCAAATGATCCTGAAATTGGGAAGTAATATGAATATAATGGCAAATAATATCAGCACAATTCGGACTAATATGGGTACAATGCGAACTGAGGTTCCACTGTGAAAGAGGAAGTTGAAAAAATTATGGGCGACTTTAAAAAAGCAATTGATCATAAATTTAAATGTATTCGAGTGGATATGGGGAAAATTACAGACGAAGTTATAATAGTAAATTCTAAAATCGAATCATTGGAAAAAGATTTTGGGGAAGAGATGAATAAGATACAGACACAACTTGGGGGCAAGGTAAGCGACTGTATAGAAGCGCAAGATTCTCATAAAAGAGATATAAATTTATAAATTAGTGACATTGCCAATCGTGTAGGTGAGGGGGAGAAAGAAAATTGAAAATAAAATAGAGTCCAGTATTACTAGTGAAAATAAATTTAAAAAACAAATGCAACAGATAAAAAGTGATTTGAATTCGTTAGCCTCCCAACAGGTCACGCCGATTATAAATATCCCTTGGGCAAATGCCGCATCTGTGAAACGTTACACAGATGACGGAAGATATCATCCGGTAAATTTCTTGGCTGCATGTGGGGACGCTTTTGTTCTCGGCATGTAGGACGAAGCGAAAATAAAATAAGTAAAACGGCAATTGGAGGGAGACCCACAGTCTTGGGCAAATGTTAAATGTAGTTCATGCGAATAGTACGAAGAGTTCGAAAAGTGCTTTTTCAGTAAAATCTGGAGCGGGACAAAACAGACACGGATTGAAAATTAATTTTTAAACGGGCCGAGTTACAGGTAAGGTAATGGGACGATGAGAGATTTTTGCAAGGGCGAACTTGGTAAGCTTATGCATGCGAAACTTCAGTGGGGAAGTTTTACGGAAATCACTACGTTAAAAACGTGATTACCCGAAAATTTGCAGTGGGATCCTGTCCATAGTCCATGTGGTTCCGTGGACGAATTTCTAGAATTTGTAGAAAGAGAGGGCTCTGAAGTTCAAACCTCAGAGCAAACCGGGTGGGAATCCAGATAATCATCACCAAAATAATAACTGTGAAAGAAATCAAAGGACTTCTCGGGAGATAGTAGCTCGAATGAGCAGAATGGTCGGAAACCCAACAGGAGTGATAACTTTCGTGAACGGGACCCAAGTAAAGAACGCAGATTTGACAGGGAAAATTCGCGCGAAGTGCATTCGTGTAACAACCGGTCGGGAAACTGAGGTTCGCCACATCTCAGATCTGGGGATGGCGATCTGAACAGGCGGTGAAAAGGACTGGAGATAATGGTAATGGTAGAAATGTTGTTACGTTTGGAGAAAGGCAAAAAATATGTAATATGGAATATGTTAAAAGGAAGGCTATATAGGTGGCTCTTTCAATAAAAGCAAGCGCGAACTTGGAAGCATAGATTTGCGAGAGACTTAAGTAAAACTAATGAGAATAAATTTGAGGGAAATGATGTAAGTTATGAATGTGCAATGAACGAGTGTGTGAATGGTGATGAATGGAAAGGTTCAGTAGTTCAAAAAGAAATTAAAGAGGAGGTGAATTTTGTGAAAGCAAATTGTGTGGAGGGTTCTGAAGATGTATTAGCAAAAAGTAGCAATTGCAGTAAGGGAGGTTTTGTAGTAGCAAGTATTTGTGAGTCGGCGAAAAGCGTAGATGTTAGTGAAGGCGACGTATCTTTGGTCTCGCCAGCTGTAAGTGAGGGTGATAGTGTTTCGGCGGAAAGCGTCATTGTTACTTAGGGAGGCTTAGCATTGTTCTCCCCAGCAGTTAAAAATGTATCGGCGGAGGTAGATGATTTCTGTTTAAAGGAACAGGGTAATGGTAATTAATGTAATGATGTAAAAGCTACTGGTATGGACACTTGGGTGGAAGGAATTTACGCATTTCTAGTCACGAATGAAGGCGAAACGAAACTTATTGATGAATGTGTGGATCTAAAACTTTTGTCAGAGTGTGAATGCGAGAATGTATGTGAAGTAGGATCGGGGGTTAACCTGTATGAAAAGTGTGTAGAAATGGCAGTGTGTGCTCATTTTCGTCCGATCACAGCGGCATGTAGCAAGGCTGGAAGTCTGAAAATTGTACAACAAGGAAGCAGCAATTTGTGTAATGTAGTGGTGGGGGATAAAGTTGTGTACGATGCACGTAAAGTTAATTTGTCAACGGAGGAAAGTAAGGTTTCTGATGTGATTATACCGGGTGATAAAAAAGTCAGTATAAATTTGAAAACAATAAATCACGGAATAATGTAGATACAGAGGTACAACTTGTGGCACATGCTTGGAAAGACATGGGGTTTTATTAGAACCAAAAAAATACAGAAGTTCAAAAAATGTCCTACAGATGGTGATTCATCTGATCAGAATAGCAATAATTAGCATAACAAAGTAAAACAAAGAAAAGATGTTCTTTACAGGAAATGCTCATTATGTCCACCATCATTCCTCAACAATAGCTGTAGTCGAGGAATAATGTTGTGAACATCACTGTAAAGCATGTCCGGAGTTATGGTGAGGCATTGGCGTCGGATGTCGTCTTTCAGCATCCCTAGAGATGTCGGTCGATCACGATACACTTGCGACTTCAGGTAACCCCAAGGCCAATTATCGCACTGACTGACGTCTGGGGACCTGGCAGTCCAAGCATGACGAAAGTGGTGGCTGAGCACACGATCATCACCAAACGACGCGCGCAAGAGATCTTTCGAGCGTCTATCAATATTATCAATATGGGGTGGAGCGCCATCCTACATAAACATCGTACGTTCCAGCAGGTGTTTATCAGCCAGGATGGGGATGATGCGATTCTGTAACATATCTGCGTACCTCTCACTCGTCACGGTAGCAGTTACAAAACCAGAATCACGCATTTCCTCGAAGAAAGAATGCCCGATAACGGTAGATGTGGTATATGCAACCCATAGCGTGACTTTCTCGTCGTGCAATGGAGTTTCCACGACAGTTCCAGGATTTTCGGTAGCCAAAATTCTGCAGTTGTGGGCGTAGACAGACCCTCGGGGCGTGAAATGAGCTTCGTCGGTCCACAACACGTTACTCAACGAATGGTCATCTTCCTCCATCTTTTGAAACGCCCTCACCGTAAATGCCCTCCGTTTCATTCAATCGCCAGATAACAGTTCATGATGCCGATGGATTTTGTACGGATAGCATCGGAGGTTACGCCTAAATGCCAACCAAAGAGTAGTGTATGGAATGCCGGTGCGACGTGCGACTGCACGAGTTCTGACTTCCCCGTGCATAGAAGAACCCGCTACAGACTCCATTTCTTCCTGAAGTGTCTCAGCAGCATTACGCCTTGTGCTCCGTCGGCCACTACGGGGTCTATCGTCTAAATAACCCGTGGCTTCGAACTTCGAAATCATTTCGCCACAACTGCATTTTTCAATGGACCTTTTCCCGTTCGAATCCCCTTCCTATGGCGACAGGATCGTAACGCTGAACTAGTACAATCCCCATTCTGATAATACAACTTCACTAAAAGCGCCTATTCAGGTAATGTCAACATGCTGTGACTGCTGGCGCATCTGATTCTCTCTCCCTCTCTTTTTTCTTTATTGTTATTTTGCATTTCATACAAGGTGGGCTGGCAGCGGAAAATTTTACTCCGCTCTTCAGCCACAAGCAGCACAATAAAAGAGAAAATGAAGACAGAAGAGTAACAGACTGGTGGTTAAAAAACAGTAGACACAATAATTAAAAACATGAAGCCTTTCACACTTGACGAAAAAACAAGAAAATTGTCGGCACTGTGCACAAACACTGATGATTTAGACGACACATGAGAACGAAGGAGCGTAGGCGGCGAAAAACACTGAATCACAAACACGACGGCACATACACTAAACCGATGGCGATGATCTCTGGCGTGCGAATGTCCACTTAAAGTGTGCAAGTCCAGGGATCTGCCAAGAGGGGAAGAAGGTGGTGGGGGAGGGAGAGCAGAGACGCCAGTGGGAGGTGAGATGGGGGGAGGAATGAAGGTATGAGGGATCGGGGAAGCCCAGGCAAAGAGGGGGGTAAGGGAGGAGGGAGGGAAGGGGGAGAGAAGGGAGATAGGGTACCCAAAGGGAAAAACACAGGAGGTCGGAGGGGAGGATCAAAGTTGATAAGAGGGTTAGATGGAGGGGAGGAGGGCATCATCAGGTAAGGGGAGCTGGCGGAAGCCACCTAGGGAGAGAGTAAGGAGAGTGGAGAGATGGAGAGCAGTTGGGATGTGGAAATATAGGCACAGCAGCAGACGGGGGTGGGAGAGGAGGTGAGAGACAAGAGGATGAGGAGGATCAAGTTTACGGGAGGTGTAGAGGATCCATATCCATTCGAGGAAGAGGAGGAGGTGTGGGAACGGAATTAGGTCTTACAGGATCCATGTGAGGGAGGGGAGATGGATGCAATAGGTGAGGCGAAGAGCATGGCGTTCGAGGATTTGAAGGGATTTGTAAAAGGTAGTAGGAGTGGAGATCCTGGCAGGGTGGGCATAGCAGAGGATACGGCAGATGAGGTATTTATAGGTCTGGAGGATGGTGGTGGTGTCCAGACCCCATGTACGGCCAGAAAGGAGCTTAAGGAGACAGAGTCGGGTGCGTGCCTGGGCTTGGATTGTCTGGAGATGGGAGGTCCTGGAGAGGCGACAGTCAAGGGTGACACCAAGGTACTTAAGGGTGGGTGTGAGAGCGATATGACGGCCATAGATGGTGACACAGAAGTCGAGGAGGTGGAGGGAAGGGGTGGTTTTGCCTACAATGATCGCCTGGGTTTTCGAAGGATTGACCTTGAGCAACCACTGGTTGCACCAAGTGGTGAACCGGTCAAGATGGAATTGGAGGTGGTGTTGGGAGCGCTGCAGGGAGGGGGCGAGGTCAAGGAATGTGGTGTCTTCGTCATGCTGGAGAAGGTGGATGGGGGGTGAAGGCGTCGGCATTTTCGCCGTATACAAAAACTGTAGAAGAGGGGAGAGAACAAACCTTTGGGCACACCAGCGGAGGGGAAATAGGTGTAGAAATCCGTGTTATGGACGGTGACGTAGGAAATACGTTGGGAAAGAAAGGACCCGATCAGATGGACATAGGTAATAGGAAGGGTGAAGGTTCGGAGCTAGAAGAGGAGACCAGAATGCCACACACAGTCATAGGCGCGTTCGAGGTCGAGGGAGAGGAAGATAGCGAAACGACAGGAATTGAGCTGTTCAGAGAGGAGATGAGTGAGGTGAAGGAGAAGGTCATCGGTAGAGAAGGACGGCCGAAAGCCACACTGGGTAACGGGAAGGATGTGGTGCTGGTGGAGATGGTGGTGGATATGTCGGGTAAGGAAGGATTCCAGCTTGCTGAAGATCGAGTTAAGGCTGATGGGACGGTGGGAGGAGACAGCGGACGGCTGTTTGTCAGGTTTAAGGAACATTAGGATGCGGGAGGTTTTGCACAGGTCGGGGTAGTAGCTGGTTGACAGGACTACATTATAGAGCCTGGCCAGAGTGGAGAGGAAGGAGACATGAGCTTCATGAAGGTGGCGATAGGTGACATGATCGTGACCGGGAGTTGTGTTGCATTTTGTGCGGAGTGTAGTGATGAGATCCTGAGTAGTGATGGGGGCATTGAGTTTGGTGTGTGCAATATTGTCAAGTACCGGAAACCAGGAGCGAGGGGAGAGAAAGAGGTGTCAGTTCAATCGCGGACATCTGAGACGAGGGAGTAATCGAACTGGGGATCGTCTGGGATGGTAAAGACATTGGAGAGGTAGGATGCAAAGTGACTGGCCTTACTAAGGTTGTCAGGGAAGGGTTGATTATCATGTAGGAGAGGGTAGTAGTGAGGTGGTTTAGAACCGGTAAGGTGGCAGAATGCTGACTAGTACTTGGACGAGTTGATAGGAAGTTGCTGTAGAAATACAAGATTATACAACGTTGCACAACGAACTTGATTTTAAACTTGAATACGTTATCAGCACTTTAATCTCCATAAGAATAACACTGGCGCAACTTGATTTTCCAGCAACAAATAGACAAGTAAAATAACAGACGGTGAAAATTTCTAATTCCAACAGCTATGAAGTGTAAAATCAAGTTGGTTGCGCAACGTTATGTAATCTTGTATTTCTGCAGCAACAAGGGACAAGTATAATAGCAAGATCAAAGTTTGTAGTATTTTAATATAACAATTTTATTCAATGAGATTTTAAAAACTTACCCTAATAACCTAAAAATGATTATTCTGCAACAAGGTCCTAGTAATACTAGGTCCCTTGTTGCTGCAGAAATACGAGATTACATAACGTTGCGCAACGAACTTGATTTACAACTTGAATTCGTTATCAGCAGTCAAATCGCCATAAGAATAACAGTGGCGCAACTTGATTTTCCAGCAACAAATAGACAAGTAAAATAACAGACGTTGAACATTTCTAAGTCCAACAGCTATGAAGTACCCGCCCACCAACCCCACACCAAAACCACCCTACAATCAATTCATTAATATTAAGACCTATTTTATTCACCCTGATAAGGAGACCTCACTTACCGTGAGGCCATTTTCTAGGATGGTCTTCGGCTGTGAGTCTGAGTAGGACTTTGAGGTTTTTAATCTATTGAGGTTATAAAAACTTACCCTAATAACCAAAAAATGATTATTCTGCAACAAGCTCCTAGTAATACTAGGTCCCTTGTTGCTGCAGAAGTACAAGATTACGTAACGTTGCGCAACCAACTTGATTTACATCTTGAATTCGTTATCAGCAGTCCAATCTCCATAAGCATAACACTGGCGCTATTTGATTTTCCAGCAACTAATAGACAAGTAAAATAACAGACGCAGAAAAATACTAATACCAACTTCACTGTTGTTGGACTTAGAATTTTTCACCGTCTCTTATTTTACTTGTCTATTTGTTGCTGGAAAATCAAGTTGCGCCAGTGTTATTCTTATGTAGATTTGACTGCTGATAACGTATTCAAGTGTAAAATCAATTTGGTTGCGCAATGTTATGTAATCTTGTATTTCTGCAGCAACAAGGGACCTAGTATTACTAGGACCTTGTAGCAGAATAATCATTTTTAGGTTATTAGGGTAAGTTTTTAGAACCTCAATAGAGAGCTAAAACACTAAGAAGAATCGCTTCTCGGCTTTCAGCAAGATCAAAGTTTGTAGTATTTCAATATAACAATTTTATTCAATGAGATTTTAAAAACTTACCCAAATAACCTAAAAATGATTATTCTGCAACAAGGTCCTAGTAATACTAGGTCCCTTGTTGCTGTAGAAATACAAGATTACATAACGTTGTGCATGGAACTTGATTTTAAAGTTGAATTCGTTATCAGTAGTCAAATCTCCATAAGAATAACATTTGCGCAACTTGATTTTCGAGCAACAAATAGACAAGTAAAATAGTAGACGGAGAAAAATTCTTATGGAGATTCACCCTTGTCTATTTGTTGCTGGAAAATCAAGTTGCGCCAGTGTTATTCTTATGGAGATTTAACTGCTGATAACGTATTTAAGTTTAAAATCAAGTTCGTTGCACAACGTTGTATAATCTTGTATTTCTGCAGCAACAAGGGACCTAGTATTACTAGGACCTTGTTGCAGAATAATCATTTTTAGGTTATTAGGTCCCTTGACACACAGTGCAACCAACTTGATTTTACACTTGAATACTTTATCAGCAGTCAAATCTACATAAGAATAACACTGGCGCAACTTGTTTTTCTAGCAACAAATAGACAAGTAAAATAAGAGACGGTGAAAAATTCTAAGGGTAATAACCTAAAAATGATTATTCTGCAACAAGGTCCTAGTAATACTAGGTCCCTTGTTGCTGCAGAAATACAAGATTACATAACGTTGCACAACCAACTTGATTTTACACTTGAATACGTTATCAGCAGTCAAATCTACATAAGAGTAACACTGGCGCAACTTGATTTTCCAGCAACAAATAGACAAGTAAAATAAGAGACGGTGAAAAATTCTAAGTCCAACAACAGTGAAACACCTGCTTAGTTCTAGAAGAATTCACTGGGTGGGTACTTCATAGCTGTTGGACTTAGAAATTTTCACCGTCTGTTATTTTACTTGTCTATTTGTTGCTGGAAAATCAAGTTGCGCCATTAAGACGGGTGCATGTCTGTCGCCAGTCCCTGCCCGCATCTCGTGGTCGTGCGGTAGCGTTCTCGCTTCCCACGCCCGGGTTCCCGGGTTCGATTCCCGGCGGGGTCAGGGATTTTCTCTGCCTCGTGATGGCTGGGTGTTGTGTGCTGTCCTTAGGTTAGTTAGGTTTAAGTAGTTCTAAGTTCTAGGGGACTTATGACCACAGCAGTTGAGTCCCATAGTGCTCAGAGCCATTTGAACCATTTTTTTGTCGCCAGTCCCGGCGTTTCTTAGGCGCGAGCAAGTTTTTGATGTCTCGTTGTAGTCGCCGGTGGCATCGTAGTGTGTTCGGGTCTTGCGTGTGAAGAAAGGCATGTTAGAGACGACGGGATTCATGGAGAAGGAGGACGGCCTGTGGGGGTAACTTAGGACGGTGGGGGTGGATGGCGATGGAAGGGACGTGGCTTTCGACAGCCTCAGAGAAGGTCTGGTGGAGAAAGTAGGTGGCATGGGTAATATCATCAGGGTGGTGGTAGGTGAGGGGTTGGCTACCGACCCGGGTAGAGAGGGTTTCCCGGTAGGAATTACAGTCGGCACAGGAATAATTATGGATGTATTTCGGGAGAGGGTCAGTATGAGGGTCAGAATGGGGGCGACAACCGTCTGAAACGGTTAGGAGGACAGGGAGATGGTTACTACCAATGGGGTCCACGACATCCACCGCTAGGCGGCCAAGGAGGTTATGGGAGGAGAGGATGACATCGGGAGTGGAGTTCGATTTAGGGCGGGTGTGCTGGGGAATGGGGACGAGGTCGCCTTGGAGGGAGGAGAGGAACCGATGCCACCGCCGTAACTGGGCGGCGGAACGACTATGGATGTTGAGGTCGGCGGCGATTACATACGAGGAGTAGCTAGGGTCAATGTGGGAGAGGAAGTCAAAAGGCATAGGGGCGTTGGGGCGGACATAGATGGTGGCGCAGGTGATGGTAAGGCCAGGGACGAAGAAACTAAGGATCAGATGTTCTGTGGGGTCGGGAAGGAGAGGTTGGAGCCGAACAGGGATCTGGCGGTGGTGACCAATGGCTACTCCGCCACGCACTATCGAGAGGGGATTATCGGAGCGATGAAGGAGGTAGGGCGAGGTGTGTACAGTGTGTTGGGGCTGAAGAAAGATTTCATTGGGGAGGAAGGCATCCACGCAGTGGGTTGCGAGGGTGTGCAGGAAGAGGTTCTTGTTGGCGGGAAGAGAACGGATGTAATTGAACAAGACTGATTCTCTCTCTCATTACAGCTCCTTTTATACACGATTGTCATGGGCAGTCACTGACGTTTTGCTATCAAAAGCCATCTGTCGGACATTTTGTGAACTTTGTTTTTTTGTTGTTGTAATAAAACCCTATGTCATTCCAAGCATGTGTGTCCATTTTTACCTATCTACATTTTTCCGTGGTTTATTAAGTTTTAAAGTTTATACTGACTTTTTGATCAGCCGGTATGTAGTGATTTAAATGGTGTATCAGCAGATATGGTTGCTGAGATGAATATTTGTGGTGATGGTGGTTTAGACATCGATGTATTATTTCAGGATGATAAAGTGTTGAATAGTGAATTGATGTGTAATTTTGCTGAAGCTGCAAGTGTCGATATTTTGGAGAGGAAAAACAGTATAACTGTGCATGCTGTGGGTAGCGAATCGTCGGAAGGTGATGAAGAAATATCAGAAAATTTAGATAGGGCTGAAGTAAATAGTGTGGATGGGGATAGTTCGTGTAATGAAGTTCGTACGAATTGGTGTGTGAAGCAAGAGTGTGATTCCAGTGAGACTGATTGGCGTGGGTATGATAGAATGTTACGGTCGTTGCTGCCACATATGTAGAAACGAGAGAAGTTTTAAATTGCTAAGGCTATATAGAGAGAGGGGGCAGAAGTGAAAAACTGTTCTAATCTGTAATTAGTGGTGGTAGTGCTGGAGGGATAATTTATATCTTTATTTGCGCATTCATTAATAATTCGTTAGTTTATTGTGGCACTGTACGTGTGCAAGAGGGGGAAGTTTAGGCACTGAGGGTGCGTGGAGGTCAGTGACCTCGAGGATTTAAGTAAAATTCGTATTGATTTATGCTTTGTAGAAGAGTGTCACACAGAATTTAGTGGTCAATTTGAAAGGTATTAAAATTGTAATTGTATGTGAATGCACTGTTTCATGCATGGAGGTAGGAAGGATTTAGCAAAGTCAATTAAATAGAACTTGTGCGAATTTCAGCTTACTGTGATTTGGTTGTTTGCCTTGTGACTTAGTTCCTAAAGTATCGTTTCCGCTGGAGGGAACATTTAGCGAGGATCCTGGTTGGGTTTGGGATACGGTTTGGTGACGGTTTCTACTTTTGGTTTTCATTGTAGACAGAATTGTCACGATAAACGGTGGAACTCGGAATTCCGAGTCGGACACAATTTCTGCGAGGCACTTGGTGAAAAGAGTAATGTGAGTTGATCAATACTTCGTGCTAAAACCCATGTGAGCGTGTGTAGTGCGACGAAAAAAGAAATTAATGCATGAAGGACCCTTAACGCTGAGCGAGTGGCACAAGAAGTGCTTACAAAATAGCAAATAACTAAAAGTGCAATAAAATTTTTTAAAAATTATTTATGCAAAGCTGAAATGCAGGCATTTATTTAATATGCCATTTCGTTCGTAGTTCATGCTTGTTTATGCATAACTGAAATGCAGGCATTTACTTAATATGCCACTACGTTGATAATTTGTTTTAGTTTAAGTTGATCATGAAATTCATGCTGCTCCCACACCACTACAAAAATCTTGTAAACACTATTGGCCTGGTGCTTTAATCATTTAATTCTGTTCTATGAAATTTGTTTTATATGTACTTGAATGAATTGAAGGGTGGTACTTCAGAACATTCTGGCAGGCCAGAATGTTAATAAGTGGAGTTATGTGACGTAACAGGTGAGTTGTGGCGCCCTGAAATTATTCTAAATTCGGAGTTGGCGTGGTAGCCCTGGGGCCTCTCGGCAGGCCGTGGCTCGTCAGCGGCCGCATGGCGCCGAACGTTGGCTGGGGTCCAGGTACCACGTGTCTGGGAATTCCATGGTGATGTTGTGTCGATGAAGGAGACATGCTGGGAGTGACAAAGATGGCGGACTTTGTGAAACCTTAAAGGTAGCCATTTCACAGTTCTTATAGAAATTAATAGTAGCCAGATGAATCATGATACCTCAAAAAGAAACATGCACCTTACCATTATTTGCACAACGATTCTGATGATGTGATAACATTTTCAATATCTTTATTAGTTAAGAGTTTAGTATCTGATGATAAATTATACAAGTAACACCCAGCAACGAATTTTCAAAATCTGAATGGTTCATCCGATTTTATCGATCGATATGTCTTTAGAAAGGTATTAGTGTAAACCTATATTGGTATAAATTACAGGCATGTAACTTGAATAGAACATGAGTTATTGGAGTTCAAATGGACCATTACTAACGATCGCGTCAGGCCATAGGTACTTCACAGATGCACGAAAAGACGGTAGCAGAATACTTATAAATATATTTATTCGTCTATGTCTTTGTTTATATCTGATACATACTATTCGTGAAGAAATTGTTCAATTATTTACTGTGTTGAGAAAGTGCAGAGATATTCAGCTACTGGCTTACTTCGGTTCTGTTCCTTTGATATACGTTTATTTGATATGTTTATGTATCTAATAATGTGTGTTAGAGAGAGTTTATGGTCCAGCCGTAGGAACATTTATTTAATTTCAAGTTATTTACATGTAAATCCAGTATCTATAATGTGTTTCAAAATGTTTGTGAGTTTGCGTTGGCTTGGAGACACGACTGGAACGATATTGCCAACTACAGTACTCGTTGCTAAGGGAGGCGATTACCGAAGTGAATGGAGGAGACACTTCAGAACAGTGTGGCGCGACGGACAGACATACAGGACACAGGGAGTACTGGACGTGTAGGCTCGACGTACAGTCGTGGGAAAGACTTGGAGAGTGGAGCAGTTTGCCTGTGGTCACGAGAGATAGAAATATTGTGCCGACTTGTGCACTTGTGAGATTTCCGTGGCGTCTGCAGTGAAGATGTAGTATCTATTTAGAATTGAATATCTCATGAGCTATGTTGTTGTTCAAAACTAATTATGTGAATTACCATCGACACCAATAAGTGTTTTGCAGAAAATACCGAATTTTCCAAAGTACTTCTACTATCACACTCATCATTTAAAGTCGTTAAGATAGTACCTGCAGATTTTATTTAATTGCAATCTTTCATTTCTAAATTAGTATCTTGCATTAAAAATTCGCAATAGCCAAGTGATAGGAAGTTTCGACCATTCGATTCATGTGTATACTCATACAGTTACCGTAGACTCTGCAGTATTTGGCCTGTAATGCGGCAACTACACATCCAAGCCCTTACACAACGAAACCAGCCAAAACTTTAAATATTTCAACTCTGAGTCTGAGGATACGTAGCTGAGGGCCACACTTCATTTTAATTGGAAAGCCCACAATATTGGACAAGCAGTAAGGGAAAGAAAAGAAAAATTTGCAGTAGAAGTTAAATTCCAGGTAGAAGAAAGAATAATTTTAAGTTTGCTGTTGACATTGTAATTCTGTCAGTGACAGCAAAGAACTTGGGAGAAAGTAGAACGGAATGGACAGTGTCTTGAAAGGAGGGATAAGATGAACATCAACAAAATCAAAACGAGAATAATTGAACGCAGACGAATTCAGTCGTCTGATTCTGTGGGAATGACATTATGAAACGAAGCACATAAACTAGTAAATGAGTTTTGCTACTTGGTGGAGGGGGGGGGGCGGGCAAAATAACACATGATGATCGAAGTAGAGAAGATACAAAACAGAAAGAAATGCGTTTCCTAGAAATAAATATTTGTTAATATCGAGTGTAGGGTTTAAGTATCAGGAAGTCTTTCCTAAAAGTATTTGTATAGAGATTAGCCGTTTACGGAAGTGAAACATGAGCAGTAAACAGTTTAGAGAAGGAAGAATAGAAGACAGCTGAAGTTACATGGGTAGATCACGTAAGTAATGAGGAGATACTGAACAGAGCTGGGGAGAAAAGACATTTGTAGCACAACCTGACTAAAAGAAGGAATCAGTTGGTAGGACACATTCTGAGATATCAAGGGATCACCAATTTAGTACTGGAGTGAAGCATGGGTGATCGTAGAGGGAGGCCAAGAGATGGATGCAGTAGGCAGATTCAGGAGGATGTGGGTTCAATAGTTACTCGGGTGTGAAGTGTCTTGCACAGGATGGAGTAGCACGGAGAGCTGCATCAAACCAGTGTTCGGACTGCAGACCATAAAGAAAGAAGAACCTTGTATGCAGAAGGGATCTGGTTCCACTCTCTTTTCATATTAACACAAAAAACATTTGTTTTAGTCAACGGAGAATACTCGTACAGTGCCTGAAAAGTCAGTCAGTGACCATAAAACCGGTGTGTGGACAGCAATATCTTGTCGGCACTTTATCGGACCTTTATTGTTAGAAGAAACAGTGAACACTGAATATTATTGCTTAATGATTGTAGATTTCATTGGCCAGCTAAAGAAGGACGAAATCAGAGTCTCAAGGTCTCAATAAAATGTCGCTACTGCACATATAGATAATTGCACCATGCATTTTTGGAAGAATTCGCACATTAGCATAGTCCTATGAAGACAATGAGATTGACAATATCATGCATTACCTTAACGTACTTATAATTATGTTAACAGCCTTAATACGTTTGTTAACCCTATTTTCATATTGTCTAACATCGGTTTGTCGTGACTATTACTATCTTGCTGCATCTGGTATAAAACGTTGTCCTCTGATAATCACGGCTGCAACCTGTGTGTATACTGTCAGTATTATAATATACACGGATTTACGTCTGATACTTTTTTTGCTATAGTATCGAAAATTTTGTAAACTTATATTGTCATATATTTTAGCTTGTTAAATTTTGTATTATTCCTTGATGTGGGCTCATCTTCTCCAACATAACAAAAATGTCCATTGTTTTGTCTTAATATTTTCCGATCAACATGATCACAAAAATTAATGCATACTCAGTAATGTTGCAACAGTTAAGTAAGCTTGGCGTTGATGTAACAAATTTGTATACTTTGTATATAGAGTAGTATTGTCTCTAACTTATATGTTAATCTGTATGAGACTGCTGCTACCTGTTGGGATTCTGTAATATTATTTAGTTCAAATGACAACTTTCCAGCATTGCGGAGTCGGTTATCGACAAACACGCATCTGACAGCAATGTATGTGTTCTATCTGTTGTATTTTACCCCTCTGTGACTTGCTGATAGAGCTATGACTTTTATTTTAGTGTACTTAGTGTTGCATGGGAGTGGCTTTTCTCTGAGGTGAACATTACTTTAGTCTACGATGTTAGGGTCATCACAAAACCTTTTAGCCCCTTTATTTACGTAATATTTTGAAATTCACAGTTACCTCGAAGTTTGCAACGGGCAGACGGGAATACGTTGCACGTAGTGGCTTTATGATTCACGTATCGGATGGTATGCAAAACTAAATTAAAGTTTCCTTCGGAATTACTTTAAGTATGCGTGTTTTAATACATTTGTAACACAGATTTGAAGATGAAAATGTGATTTTGTTGAAACTAATACATAATCAGATTATATACCAATTGCGATCTGGACGGTAAAACTTGTATTCATTATTACAAAAATTTTAAAATTAATTTTATAATCTTAATAAAAAACCTAAAATAATTATAAAATCAAAAATAAAAATAATGAACTAAAACGTAATCTTAAAGATAGCTTTTACATCTTCTAGTAGAGATTTTTGGGGGACGCATTATCTCAAAGAATCCTATGCCCTCTCGCTTGCCGGACCTTAGTACATCAGACATCTTTCTCTGGAGGACATCAATGTTAAGAATATGACAACCAGATCCGCAGTAAGTGTTTTCTAATAAAATTAAGCGGGTTCAGACTGTTGTAGGTTGTAGTTGCCCGTGGGCGCCATTTTATACAAATTTTATAAACTGCACAGCAACTTTCAGAACACCCACTACAACCCAAAGATGTGAACAACCGTGTTAAGAATACATTGAGGAAAATGGTGGTTTAATTCACAATGGTCCACTCAAAATAAAAATCTTTGAATAATAATAGCGTGTAAAAATTTTTGTAGTACTACCATAATCTGTTTTGTTTTTAATACGTTGATTCCTAAACCAATTTTTTGCCTAAATTAAGTAAAAATTACTATAATTGCGTAGGTTAGATATCATCATTTGGTTTCCCTATAGGCATGTGCATGTTGTAATCCAATGCATACCAAATATGAGAGGTCTTAAATTACACAGAACATTTCCTGTAAATCTCTGAGGTAGACACGAAAGATCAGCAGTATACTTGAATAATATATCTGAAATATCATGAAAGAAGAAGGCAGAAGAAAGGCGCAGAGAAGGTTGAATCAGAAACCACATTCAACCGTTATGTCACTATTAGATTCCAGTGGAATCCCACGTTCAGTCCCGGAAAGGCTGGGGTGGTCTTCTGGGAAGGGACGTTGGCATCAACGGGTTGCTGCCGCATATAGCGGCATACGTGTCTGCTCTGGAGATAACGCGCCTCCGCCGCCACTGCTGGGTGCAGTTCACTCGGTTGCGTATCCGCAAGCAATCTCACTTCAGTTCTACGCGAATAAAATGCTTGGAACGGCAAACCATCTGCATGGTCACTAAAAATTCAGGAACACATAGCAACTAGGATGCAAATTCTGACCGAGTAAATCTTGGTCTCAAAGTGAACATTAAGTTTGGTCCATTTGATTCTCGCGAAGTATCGCATACACCACACAAAATTTGTCTGTTTATATGCTGCTCTTTTGTGGTAGTATTAAAGGAGGACGATATTATTATATGATATTCTCTGACATCTCTGCGGAAGACGCAGTAATTTAGCGGCCTTATTTGGATGTTGATCCGTGAGACACACGTCATTAATCTGTAACTTATAACAAGGAAACTACTGTTCTGAACGTACTGGTCGTCATAGTTTACCGACCTTCGAGGTCGAAGCTGATTAGCGTATCATATAGCCAGTCTGAAACCCAGTCAAGACTGTTCGCTCATGCACTTACTGCTACCCAAAACCATGTACATGTCACGTGGAGCAAGGGAAGATTACTGTACCTACAGTATTTGTTGCATACTGTTGGGACAATGAGATCGGCAGCCACCTCGTTCTATATCAAAACGTGTGTCAGCGTATTTGTATGTGAAGGTACTTGTGTCACTCTCTCTCTCTGTAACGACATCGTGATCTTGTCAAGACAGAACGGCCATATCAGTCAGACTTCAAATATAGTATGTTAATTCTGTGATGAACGGTTTCGATTGGTAGGACTAGAGATATTTTATACTGCATTAAAAGCAATTGTATTTAAGTTAACTGACTTTGAGCGAACAGTTGAATAGGTAATACGAACGACATTTCATTTTTCATAAAACTAATGGATTTGCATTATCTGTAAGCTGCCGTAAAGTAGAGATAACTGACCGTCAGTTGGGAAAGGGACTCCAGCACCCTCTTGAAGTAAACGTAAGAAAACATTCTGCAAATTATTGCAACGACTGAACAGTACATGTGTACAATCATCCCAGATTGAGTGCGAGTAGCTAATTGCCTCAATACGATCACATCAATGACCCCCAAAACGTAAATAATGCAACCCAACGATAATTGAATCCTATAATAATTCAACGATAAAAGAATTACACATTTAAACTCTAACGCAATAAATCAATGTTAAAAATATAAACTGCGAACTTTTAGTAAGGGAATCTGAATCGTGTATTCATGGGTACACAACAAGATAACTATCTAAAGAACTAACTTTTGTAAAGCTACTTCGGTCCATTCTCTGTGTCTGAGTTTGTTAAACTGTTTCATTAATCCCAAACTGTTTTCTTCATTACTTACTGACACTCAAATGGTTCAAATGGCTCTGAACACTAAGCGACTTACCTTCTGAGGTCATCAATCGCCTAGAACGTAGAACTAATTAAATCTAACTAACCTAAGGACATCACATACATCCATGCCCGAGGCAGGATTCAAACCTGCGACCGTAGCGGTCACTCGGTTCCAGACTGTAGCGCCTAGAACCGCACGGCCACTCCGGCCGGCACTTACTGACACTGATTTTTAATTTTAGATTACTGACATTGACTGTCACTGTGGCTCACTGTGACCGTTAATTCCGGATGCATTTGGTCAGCATTATTCAGTGCCTCAGTGAATTACAACGAAAATAACATTTCTATGGTTACACAGGCTCTACACAGGTATTGAAGGGTGCTTTCGGAAGAGAGAAAACATTGGTTATGACAGGATTCCTTATGTTCACTTTTTAGGAACTCCATCATTTAACCCCACATACTTTCGTTGTAATTGTGGACTTCGAGATACTGTCGCCTCTACAGAAGACACAATATATACTGAGATCTTTGCCCTTCCTTACTACTACCACTGCCAATCAGTCATAATAAAGAACTCGAAAATGACTCACTTACTGTCTTATGCATGTCAGGCTTCCCAAAAATTGCAGGCTATAAGACAATATCCTTAGGTCCACAATGGTTCCACATGGTACGAAGTGAAGGAAGAAGGTTATATACACACTAATAATGAAAGTCTACCAGTTATTGAATCTCGGATTTTATTAACCTTTAAGAGGTTTTGGAGACAAATCTAAATCGTCATAGTTTTCCAGTTTCAGTCAAGGCATCTTCATACGACTTGGTGTGTAGTCGGACGTGACTGTTATTGCAGACAATCGTCCAAGAGCAATGACATTGGGAGATCGCATTGTTATATCGTCAGATAATGGAGAAAATTAAAAATACACTTAACGTCCCGTCCCAAACCTACCTATTTTACGACAAGCAGTACGATATACCCAATGAACGAATAATCAGATTTTTCGCAGGACTGAGTGACAATCCTGCATCAAGCTGTGTAAAATGCGTATTACAAACAAATGACAAGTTCTTCGTTGGCTCAGTCCAGGAGAAAGCAGACTTCTCCCGCCACATTCATTGGTGTTTCGACTCCTCCCAGCTGATGGGAGAAACCATCTGCGTTATTGTGTCTTGGGATGAAGTGATTGTTGATTTCATAAATTATAATCAGCTAGACTCAATGTCCAGAGTTCGTTCCCAGCCACTGCTTGACTTCTGAATGAGGTCGAAGAATCAGTAGAGGTAAAAGCAAAAGGACGCAGAGGCAGTGGAAATTGGTGCATCAAAGAAGTGTGATGTGTATGCACATGACATGTGGCCTCGAACTGAAGAAGTATCGTGATCATCTATACATTGACCAAATATTCCGAATTATTCCTTCACTGAGATATTTGTGGGAGGACTGCCACGAAAGAGGTGACCATGATAAATGGTAACATTCTACGAATCGCAGCAGGGAATGTTGGAAGTCAAAAAGTTGTAGGAAAGTTAGTGGCTCTGAAAAGGAAAAACGCAGTTTAGATGTAGAGGGGGTCAGTGAAGTGAAATAGAAAGAAGAGAAAATTTTTGCTCAGGAGATACACTGAAGCGCCAAAGAAACTGGTATAGGATGCGTATTCAAATACAGTGACTTGTAAACAGGCAGGATACGGTGCTGCGGTCGGCAACGACTATTTAAGACAACAAATGTCTGGCGCAGTTGTTATATCAGTTGATGCTGCTATAATGGTAGGTTATCAAGATATAAGTGAGTTTGAACGTGGTGATAAAGTCGGCGCACGAGCGATGGGACATAGTACCTCCGAGGTAGCGATGAAGTGGGGATCTTCCCTTACGACCATTTCACGAGTGTATCGTGAATATCTGGTATCCGGTAAAGCATCAGATCTACGAGAACACTGCGGCCGAAAAAATATTCTGCAAGAACGGGATCAACTACAACTAAAGAGAATCGTTCAACGTGACAAAATGCAAACCTTCCGCAAATTGCTGCAGATTTCATGCTGGATCATTAACAATTGCCAGCGTGCCAACCATTCAATGAGACATCATCGATATGGGCTCTCGGAGCCGAAGGCCCACTCATGTACCATTGATGACTGCACGACACAAAGCTTTACGTCCCGCCTGGGCCCGTCAACACCGACATGGAACTGTTGACGGCTGGAAACTTGTTAAGTGGTCGGACGAGTCTCGTTTCAAATTCTATCCAGACAATGGACGTGTAGATTAGATTAGATTAGATTAGATTAGATTAATACTTGTTCCATAGATCATGAATACGACACTTCGTAATGATGTGGAACGTGTCGGGTATGGAGACAACGTCATGAATCCATGGGCACCCCATGTCAGTACGGGACTGTTCAAGCTGGTGGAGGCTTTGTAATGGGGTGGTGCGTGTACAGTTGGAGTGACATAAGGCCCCTGATACGTCAAATACGACTCTGACAGATGAAACGCACGTGAACGTCTTGCCTGATCATCTGTATCCATTCATGACCATTGTGCGTTCCGACTGACTTGGGCAATTCCAGCAGGACAATGCGACACCTCTCGCGTCCATTATTTCTACAGACTGACTCCAGGAACACTTTTCTGAGTTTAAACACTTCCGCTGTCCATCAAACTCCCAAGAAGTGGACATTAGTGAGCATATCTGCGATTCCTTGCATTGTGCATTTCAGAAGAGACCTCCAGCCCCTCTTACTCTTATTTATGGACAGTCCTGCAGGAGATGTCATTTCCCTACAGCATTACTTCAGACATTAGTCGAGTCTATGCCACGTCGTGTTGAGGTACTTCCGCGCAATAGCAGGGGTCCTACAAATGGTTCAAATGGCTCTAAGCACTATGAGACTTAAATTCAGAAGTACTTAAACCTAACTAACCTAAGGACATCACACACATCCATGCCCGAGGCAGGATTCGAACCTGTGAGCGTAGCAGCGCCTAGAACCGCTCGGCCACAGCGGCCGGCGGGCCCCACAAGATATGAGGCTGGTGTACCAGTTTCTTTGCCTCTTCAGTGTATAAACAGCGCCAGAAAATGGTGTAAGTATAGTGATAAGATTATTTTCGCTAGAATCAACCCAAGATTGCGTAAAACAACAATAGTAAATCTATACATGCCGATTTCACAAGCGGAAAGCGAATGGATAGAGAAAGAATGTGAGGACATTCACTGGGTCATCCAGTATGTGAAGGGAGATGAAAGGGCAATAATCACGGGAGCGTTGAAAGGGGGATATGGAAGAAATTGTTACTGAAGGATGTTAGAGAGGGAGTAGGATTGAGACAGAAGTAGGATAAATCGAGTCCTGCTACAAATTTAAGCTGCCTATAGGGATTATATGGTTTCAAAATCACTGGAGTGCAGGTATACTAGGAAATGGCCTCGAGATTAAGGAGGATTCCACCTAGTTCACATCACTGAGAGACTGATATTACTAAATCAGATACTGGACTGTAAGTCTTACCTAGACGCAGACACGCATCAAGGTAAAAATTCAATACTAATGATGAAAATTCAAAAGTTTAAGATAATCTTTTAGTGGAGTCATTGGGGAATGGCGTGCTGCACTAAAGTTCTACGGTATGGTAAGAAGCGTTTTAAGATCTCTGAGGCTACAGATGCTGCTATAATTAATCGCACACAATGGAAGTAAGTTGAATAAAAATGGCTATTGTAGTGTAACGACGTATGGTTTGGTATAAATGATTTTCTTTTGACATATGACCATGTGCAGACTTCGTCACCTACGTCAGTTACAACACACTACAAAATTATTTAAATTCTGTTTAAATTGTCTCTGAATGGTTCTTGAACGAAACTGTAATTAAAACATCATCATTTGAGTCGTATGCGCAGAATTACGTCACTCAGTCCAGTTGGTTTGCGCAAACTTTTTCTCAATTTAGATGTCGTTTTCTTTCTTCTCAGAAACTATATTAAAGCCAGTTATCTGATTTAATAAATATTAGAACCACATTCAATAAACTTTCAAGACTCAAACTCGCGATGAACGTTGTCAAAATTAATAATCTTGTCAAATAAATTAGTAATTCATTAACATAATTCTTCATAAATAAATTCTCAGAACACATATTTAAACTTTAGAAGCATCTACTAGTTTATTATCTTCCTACATATAGACGTGAACCTGAGCCTTGACAAGACAGGACTGAACATTTACAACATGATTAAACTTTCTATGACGTCATTGTTGTAGAAACATTACAAATTCTTATTTTTTCAGTTTTTAGAAGCACGACGAAACAACTCGGCTTCCGGATCTTGTGTTGCTCTTTGGCTGTCGACCTGCGACGTATAGTGGCCAGCAATTTTCTCTCTGGTCCCGGCAGTGAAGATGCTGTCTCCGTTCGATGCGCCGCCCTCTCCGTACATGAAACATAAAAAATAAATACAAAACTTTAGATAATTCACAACCATTACAAATATTTCAAAAATACATAAACAAAAAACTAAATTAAACCTATATTCACCTGCAAACTGGGCTGACACTGGTGGATGGGTGACGCTTCAATTTCGCGTCCCACTACATACCCCACCCACAAGCTCAGTTTGTCAGGTTTTACCCGAAAATAAAACTTCTTCTACATACAATATTTAACCGTTAATATTATACATTTTTCTCATATTTTCCGTAATTTAAAGCCCTTGCTCTTACATATATTCAATCCTTTTATGACAATATTGTTGTGGCTATTTGTCATTCACCTTTAATTTTGCTATTACGGTAATTCATACCCGAATATATGGCGATTTCTCCTTTTTTACTCAATAGTTGGTAGTAAATAATAATTTAGTACGTTCTTTAACGTTTTTACATTAGGACAGAGCGTTCAAATTGTGATAGATTGGTTTCAGTTTTATTCATTTACTAGAATTATTCTTTCCAAAATATATATTACTAATAAGTTTCTCACAATAACTAGTAGTACTATTTACTTTACGTCGTTCTTTTCCCTAATGTTTTATTTATGCCTGAGGTCCAGAAGAAATCAAGCAAAACTTTTTTTTTAGAATCTCGGCACGGCTTTCTTTACCTTCGGACACTTTGTTGGGTAATGGCCATTTATTTAGGAGAAGCAAGCGAGAGAGCAACTTATGATGTGTTCTACATTAACACTAATACAAATCTCTATAAAAGGCACTCTGCTATGTTCTCGTGAGCCATATAGCTCTGGACGCCCATGGTCCCTAAAATTATTAAGCATCCCCTCTGGTTCCTACTATCCGAGTAAATATAAAATATACAAAATTCCTTCTGACCTAATAACCAAACTTTCTTCCATATAAATCCCCTTTTAGTTATCTTTCCCTTTTTGAAGTACCGATGGATTATTGTAGAACACTTGTTTAAACTTCCTGTCATTTCTTTAAAATAACACGTAACTATCAAAAAAAACTTCACATTAATAAACTATGAACGCTCTTCCATATGTAACATATACTAAATATTAACTTATTTAGGAGTGAAGGGTTTAATTTGATCGACACTATATAATCCTTTAATTACACCTGATGAAGGTTCCATAAGAAGTAACGCTTTGGGATATACAATCTTATGTACAACATATGGACCTTCAAAGATAAAAAAGAATTTTCTACATTCCTTATTGATCTTCGAACTTTTAGGATGAGATCGTACTAATAGAAGATCTCCTACCTGAAATGAGGGTTCTATAGCATGTTGATTATAACTTTTAATTCTCCGCTCAGCATTTTTAACAATCTGCTCGCAAATTTTGGAATGCATTATTGGATTTCACTTACTGGTGGCCAAGGTAGAGCAGCTAGTAAAGGCTCACCTATAATTCGTTTGCCTAAAATGTCTATAGGTCGTTAGATGAGGCAATTCATTTAATATCTTTTCGAATTCAGGCATTAGTTTGGCCCACCGAGTATGTTTATATGCACAATAAGTTCTACATAATCGTCCTAATTCTTTCGTGACTCTTTCTACTAAATTACTTTGCGGATGATATTTCGAAATTAAGATATGTTTGATTCCATATTGTTTTATCATATCTTGAAATTTTTACTAATAAAGGCACTACCGTTGTCAGACATGAGTCGTTTAGGAATGCCCCAGTTAACAAAGTAATTTCGAGTAAGACAGCGTATAACGCTTGCTGTATTCGCTCGTTTCAAAGTATATAGCTTCATATGTTTGGAACAACATTCCATTACAACAAATACATAAGTAAATCCTCCTGAATTACGAGGCAGACGGCCGAAAAAATATAATGACAGTAGATCCGACAGACCTCGAGGAATTACAGCATGTAATTTATAACGCTTGGATTTGTTATTAACTTTAACCTTTTGACAGGTTTCACAAGTCCTAATAATACTTCTCACAATACGGGACATATTTTTGAAATAATAATACTTCATTAGATGTTTAATACATTTATGAATTCCAAAATGCCCGTAACCTTCATGAATATAAGTAATTAATTCGTACACAACAGTTTTCGGAATGCTGATTTTCCATCTCTGGTGTTCCCTCTGTGCTTTCCTATACAACAAGTCGTTGAAATATAACCACACACCCCGGGTGTTAACTGTTTCGTCCCCATTATTAAGGTTTTGTATAAGTTCCCAATATTGATCGTCATTTCTTGTTTGCATCTAATAGGAGTTCCTATCCGTTTAATCTTACGTTCGTTCTCCTGAGTTAAAAGGAAATAAACATGATAATTTGATCCTGGTTCTTCTGCAATGTTAATATTCTCCATTCTTACAGGAAGTCTCTACAAAGCATCCGAAACTACGTTTTGAGATCCTTTTATATACCTAATTTCGTACTGAAATTCTTGCAAGCATAATACCCAACGTAATAATCTACGGTGAAGGAACCGACAATTGTTCAAGAAGGTTAAAGCCTGATGATCAGTATATACAATTGTTTTTCTTCCAATTAATAACCCTCTTAATCTTTGAAAACCCCAGACCACTGCGAGAGCATCCTTCTCGGTTACAAAATAATATCTGTCATGTTTATTTAAAGTTCTACTAGCGAATCCAATAGGCTGATATAATCCCTTTTCATTGGTCAGATCACCTTGGAATATTACGCAATACACACCATAATCAGAGGCATCCGTACACATACAAATGTCCTGATTGAAATATGGATGGTATAACATTTTGGCTTCTGTTAACGCTCCTTTCATCTTATTAAAAACTTCCTCTTCCTCTTTTCCCCAGAGCCATACCGATTTCTCTTTTAATAAATCCAGTAATTTAGGATTAACAATATCCTGCCCTGGAAGAAATCTTCTCAGAAATCCTACCATTCCTAAGAATGATTTCAGTTGTTTCCCATTTCTAGGACTCGGGCATCGAGCAATAGCTTCAATACGTGCTGGGTCAGGCCTAATACCTTTACTGTCCACTATATGCCCCAAAAATCTCACTTCTTCCATTCGGAAGTAAGTCTTAGATAATTTTAAAGTAATTCCTCTGTCAATTAAACGATCAAACAATTCCCGTAATATCGTTACGTGTTCTTCCCATGTTTTAGTGGCTACCAAAATATCATCTACATATAAAATAATCTTTTGTAGTAATTGATGACCCAAAGCAGAATCTAATGCCCTAATGAAAGTTGACACTGTTATATTAAGTCCAAAAGGTAAAACTTGGAACTGATATGATATGCCTTCAAAAAGAAAAGCCGTATATTGCCGTGAATCCGGGTGTAATATTACTTGATGGTAGCCAGCAGTTAAATCCATTTTACTCATATAACGAGAACCAGCAATCTTAAGAAGTACGTCCTCCATAGGAATAGGTCTGTCTCTTTCCATCTCTATAATTTTGTTTAATTCACGAGCATCGAGAACCAGTCGTACCCCACCAGTAGCTTTCTTAACTACCCACAAAGGACTGTTAAAAGCACTACATGATCATTCGATAATATTTAGATCTAGCATCTTACTTATTTCTCTACTAGCCGGGTATTTGAATTGTACTGGAATAGGATAAGGTTTCTTAAAGAATGGTTTTTGATCTTTAATCTTAAGTTTACAAACGTAATCTTTGATTCTCCCCGGTTCATCTGAGAAGACAGCTCTAAATTCTAACAATAAAGATTCCCACTCTTCCTTTTCTCGTTCGGATAGACAATTCGTAGAATAACATTTTTCTTTCACTTAGGTTTCGATACTATTACTAGCCTCACATTGGTATACTTCATATTGAAGATCACTAGAATCTATTAATAGGTTCATGGTCTGTGTGTACTTAATCTGCAAGGATTCGTAGCAATTTTCAGGTACTTGATTATTAGAAAACCTCACTTTAAAAGCACATGCCTCCTTATGGATGGTTAAGGAAGAGTCTTTAAAATATAATGTAGCTTTATATTTACACAGCCAATCTATACCTAAAATTATGGCCACATTTAAGTTGGCTACGACAGGTACAGGGTGAGCAATTAATTGTTTAGAAATTTCAAAAGTTAAATAAACCTCCTCAGTAATATTTTGACTTCTTTTACCAGTAACTCCTACAATGTTCACCCCAGTTACAGGTAAGATTGGGAAATTCCAATATTTTCTTTTAAGTTGAAATAATTCTTTAGATAAAATACTTACTTCGCCACCCGAATCGATTATCATATTTACTTCGGTATCTTTAATATAACCTTTAATAACAGGTTCGTAAGTTATATTCTCCCTTATTTGATTGTCTTCCTGAAGTAAATCTTGTTGCCAATCACCTTCCTTTTGGCAGCTTAATGATAAATTGCAATTGGGTCTTGTATAATTTTGATTAACAGTTCCCTTTAGTTGACCCGTACTAAAGGACTTTACTAGTTTTCCAAACTTTCTATGATAACGTTACCTACAACTTGACCTTCATTAATTACTTGAGGATGATTTATCTCATTATCGTTATTATGTAATATCCGCATTTTAGAGTTATTACCACGATTTTGTTGGCTCTCTTTATCTTTGTATTGACGTTTTATGTAACAAAACCGGCTATGATTGTTGTTGTTAAATTTTCGTGGTTCTGATTTATTATTATTTCGAGGACTGTCATTTCTACCAAATCTAAATTTCTCGTCTTCCCGTTCTCTATTAGGTATATCTAACTGTTCTAAATATCCTAATAATTCGCAAGGTTGTGACCATTTCCTTTCTATCATTCTTTCCTTTACATAATACGGTAACCTACTAATTAGGACTCGTATTAGATGACTTTCAATAATTGGTTCTTCAATTAAATTAGCACGGTTTAAATGCCATTCGAAATAATTCCTACAACCTCCCCACCGTTTAGAATATAGAGGAGGGTCTAACAGCTCTATAGTTAAGTGTTGTTGTTTTCCTCTTGACCCATAATTTTGTTTAAACTGCTTAACGAAATCAACCCAGTCCCTAAATTCAGTTCTATGCAGTACTGTCCATTCCGCAGCTTCTGCTTCTAAATGTCCAATTACAAATTGAATCCGTTTTTCATTACTCCATTTAGGAGATAATGAAGTTTCAAAAGCTTTTATAAAGATTATAGGGTGAAGTTCGCCTCCCGGTATGAATACAGGAAATCGACTTGCTACATATGAATTTGTCGTTATATCATCCCAACATTCTGCGAGAGACATAGTTGGATTTAGTTTAGATTGCAGAGACGGAGTTGCGTCGGATTTGCTTGCCGTGATTTCTTTATTTGTGTTGTTGTCGTCTGAGCTAGCAAACACGATGCGCCTGTCGTCTCTGATTACGTTATTACTTCTACTACTTGAAATGTTTTCATTATTATCTAATTCCGATAACCGTTTAGTAATTTCCTGTATTCGCATTTCTATATTGGATACGCGGTTAGCTAATACCGATTCTTCACTGTGTTCACGATGTGAACGCTCTGTACCTTCGTCAATGTTATTATCTTTGAAAGTCTCAAGGTTACTGCATATTTCGGCAGTTAAAAATTTCATGTTTTCTATTTCAGTAGGATCTTTTTCTACTCGACGAGTTAATATATCTAATCCTACATTATCTATTGAAGAAATCTCTACAGGTTTGGTAGAAACCTCTTTAATAGATTCTAATAATTCTCTACGAACCGTTTCTGTTTGCATAGAAAATTCATCTCGTAACTTATCGTTATTTTTCTCTATTTCATTTATAACTAAGACACTGACATTATCTAGTCTCTTGGTTAAGTCAGTAATATCATTTCGCATGCGATCTTTTTCCTCACGCGATTCCTGGATATGTTCTTCTAACCTTTTACAATTATCAGCAATCTTATTACTAAGTCCTACTAGTTTTTCCTGCATTTCAACTTTAGAAGCCTCTATTTCATCACTTAATTCTCGACTGGTTTCATTAAGATGTTCTTGTAACCTGTCGGTAGATTTTGTTGGCTCCTCTTTTAATCTAGCAGTAGATTCCTCGTTAGACTGTTTTAATTCCTGTTTTAGTTCCTCTTTTAATCTAGCAGTAGATTCTTCGTTAGATTGTTTTAATTTAGCGATCGCCCTAAAAAGGGATCTCATGCTCCTATCGGACACAGATTGCTCTTCGTCTGGCATTTCACTTCCCGACATTATTGTAAGATATTAACTAATTACACAGGCAGACTTGTAATCAACAATCCTATAAAAGCACACTCCCTATGTACAACACTCCACTTCCAACTTAAAACAGACTCACCGGACATTAATATTCTAGTTTGTAGTTCTCGATGATCAGTGTGCTGCTATGGGCTGCAGAAGAAACAGCCGTCGATGCAGCCGCTGAGATGCTGCGACCCCGCTTCCGCAACCGGCAGGACGCTGAGTCGAACACCGGAGACGTCACTGGCAGCAACCACGCCCGGCCCCAGCGTAGACAGACGAAGCCCTCAGCAACACCTCTAATACGAGCCGGAGGAACACCCCCCAGCTGACGTAGTGGGCCTGTTAGTTTAGGGAGAAAATGGTTGTCGGGGTTTGCAGCGTTCAGCTGCTGCCCAACAGATGCGCCTTCTCGTGGAATAACTGCGTGATAGTACTGCTTGGCTGCGCTCCGTCAGATGCCCACACCCGCGAAGTCGCTGCTGGCTGGTGCAGGCTCCACGTAAACTCGCATTGAGTTCCGAAGGACTCTTGATGTTTTGTTTCGTACCTGTGTGTCTTAGTTGCACACAAGTCCTGTTTTTCAGGTCGCCACGGTGTAGTGTAACGGCGTATGGTTTTGTATAAATGATTTTCTTTTGACATATGACCATGTGCAGACTTCGTCACCTACGTCAGTTACAACACACTTCAAAATTATTTAAATTCTGTTTAAATTGTCTCTGAATGGTTCTTGAATGAAACTGTAATTAAAACATCATCACTTGAGTCGTATGCGCAGAATTACGTCACTCAGTCCATTTGGTTCGCACAAACTTTTTCTCAATTTAGATGTCGTTTTGTTTCTTCTCAGAAATTATATTAATGCAAGTTATCTGATTTAATAAATATTAGAACCACATTCAATAAACTCTCAAGACTCAAACTCGCGATGAACGTTGTCAAAATTAACAATCTTGTCAAATAAATTAGTAATTCATTAACATAATTCTTCATAAACAAATTCTCGGAACACATATTTAAACTTTAGTAGCATCTACTAGTTTATTATCTTCCTACATATAGACGTGAACCTGAGCCTTGACAAGACAGGACTGAACATTTACAACATGATTAAACTTTCTATGACGTCATTGTTGTAGAAACATTACAAATTCTTATTTTTTCAGTTTTTAGAAGCACGACGAAACAACTCGGTTTCAGGATCTTCTGCTGCTCTTTGGCTGTCGACCCGCGACGTATAGTGGCCAGCAATTTTCTCTCTGGTCCCGGCAGTGAAGATTCTGTCTCCGTTCGTTGCGCCGCCCTCTCCGTACATGAAACATAAAAAATAAATACAAAACTTTAGATAATCCACAACCATTACAAATATTACGAAAATACATAAACGAAAAACTAAATTAAACTTATATTCACCAGCAAACTGGGTTGACACTGGTGGATGGGTGACGCTTCAATTTCGCGTCCCACTACAGTATCTCTAAAAACGACAATTGGACAGAGAATTTACGGGTAGAAAAAAAAAGAAAAAAATTAAAAGAAAAAATTACTGTGGGCAGACTTCGGCTACATAAATAATAATTCAGTTGATCTACAAACGAAGGAATTAACTAGAAAAATTTTCAGGGAAAGATAAGAACTTTGCAATATTATTAACTTAGACATGATGCAAATGACAAATACAAAGAAAGTAAAGCGGAATATTTGCCAGAAAATGTGACGACATGGAAAAAAAATGATCGTGATAGGGACAGATGCTGCACATAGAAAAGTCACAGTAATATTCAGTGAAATTAAAAGTGTAGAGTTCTAAGTTAAGAGTGCAAAGGGAAATGCAGACTGGCAAATGCAGTGGAAAGTGCAGGTATGTGGAAAGAGTGTGGGAGAATGTATCAGATGTGGTGGTGTAGCATGAAAGGGTACTTGATACGGATGACATAGGAGATCCACTATTGGAGCTAGATTATACCACAGCTTAGGAACATTTACTACCAAATAAAGCGGAAGGCAAAGATAACCTACCTTCGGAGTTGACACTATAAATTGAGGGAGGGGGGGAGGGGGTTAAGGGAGACTGAGATGGAAATTAAAGTTCAAGCTGGCTGTTAGAATCTATGACATTGGGGACATTCCAACAGAGTTTTAGAAAAACATCATCCACACAATCCTGAAGATAAACGTAAGTGTGTGAATCAACATACAATCAGCTGAACAACTCCTGAATCAAACTGATCAGAACAATAATGCGCAGAAGAATGGAAAAGAAAACTGAGGATCTATTAGATGGTACTTTGATCAAATTGTAGACCACCAAAAATGTTCGCTAATGTAATTGCTAGATGTTCGAAATTCTGTGGATAATATATGCGCGAGTTGTCACAGAAAGGTAATGAGGCTGACAACAGTGCGAGTGATCTGTCAACGCTGTGATGTTGTACTTGTGTAGAGCGATGTGTTCATCCCTTTCAGATGCTTGGTTCGAGTTTCAGCTACGTACAGCCATCACGTGATTTTTGAAAGCTCTACCTCTGAAGTGGAGTTTTTAATATGTATTTCGAAAATAGAACAGCTGTATTTAGAGAAAAGTTTTGCCATGAAACTTTGTGTTAAATTTCGGTAATCTGTGTGACCTTCGAAAACCGGAAACAGGCCTACAGTGGCTAGTCCTTACCTAGAGCAAAAGAGTTTTGCTGGCAAAAATCATTTTTGGAAATCCAATAACGCTTGGAAGATGATCCTCGCTCAGGGAGATCAACTTACAAAACAACGAAGATGTCGGACGTGTGCGTTCTTTTGTGAGATGAAACCGACGTTCAACAATATGGACTATGAGTGACCTGTTAACTCTTTCACCGCTCATCAGATACAGACTGAAGTTTCGAACAGGTGAAAGATTTGTGACAAAATGGTGTCGAAAATCCTCACAGCTGAGCAAAATGACAATCGATGAATGATGTGCGTTGATCTTCTTGAGGACATTGCCAATGACGACGAATGATTCAGTCGTTGATGACGGGTAATGAATCTTCCATTGTTGAGCACGATCATGAGATAAAATGGCAAAGTGGGGAGTGGCGTACTGAGACACGACCTCTACAGGAAGGAAGCTCGATCGAGCCAATCGAAAATCAAAACGATAGTGACCTGGTTCCTCCAGGACAAACCGTCACCCGAATGTTTTTCTAAGATGCCTTTGAAAGGCTCAGGATATGAGACAGGACATTGCAGAGAAGTGGATGCTGCGTCATGACAACACCCCATGTCACACAGCCACTCCCTACACGGAACTTTTGCGCTGAAAAGTCATTATTCCTATTCCGCAGCCCCTCTATTCGTCTTATCAGAATCCTTGTGACCTCCTTCGTTTCGAAAAATTGAAAAACTCTTAAAAGGATGTCATTTTGCGACTTTGGAGTACATTCAAGAGAATGAATCCGACTTATTAAAGGCCCTACCATTTGAAGCCTTTCTTCGCCGCAACAAAGACCAGGAAAAACGACCCTGCCGGTACGCACCTGCTGAAAGGAACTACTTTGGATGTATAATGTTGTTTGAAAAAGAAAAGCTATGATAGATAAAACATCAGTCTCATTACTTTTGTCACGCACCTTGTAAGCTGTCGGTATGTACCGTAATGAACAAGATGTGGAGGAACCAAGTGGGAAAATAAAATTGGAAGACGAAGAACGAAGTGTTATGACGAAAAATGGCGTAAGAAATGCAAAAGGAAGATGCAGTTTTTTGCTTCTACTGCTTAGTCAATACACTGAAGAAGTCATGAGGGAAATATAAGACAGAGTGAGGATTTGATTAAAACTTAAGGAGAAAGGCTATCGGTGATACGATTCGCTGACGACGTAGTTATCCTCACTTAAAGTGAGGGAGAACTGTAAGACCTTCTGTACGTAAGTAACAGTCTAATAAGCACGCAGTATATTCTAATGTGTGTGAAGTCTTAAGGGAGAAAACTGCTGAGGTCATCGGTCCCTATACTTACACACTACTTAGAGTAATTTAAACTAACTTATGCTAAGAACAACACACACACCCATGCCCTAGGGAGGACTAGAACCTCCGGCGGGAGGGCCCACGCAATCCGTGACATGGCGCCCTAAACGACGCGGCCATTACGCGCGGCTCACGCAGTATGAATTGAAGGTTAACAGGCAACCTCCTGAGATATTTTCCACATTCCAAATCAGTATTGTCGTACGAAATAATTTTCTGCGGCAACTCATCACATAGAAAGAAACTACTGGTTGCACAAAAGTGAGGAGTAGGATTATATGTGGTGTTTATCCACGGACGTCTAGTAGGCAGCTCTTCAAAGAGCTAGACTTTTCATTGTGCAGTCACAACACATCAATATTTATTTTAACTAATGAAATTCGTCATAAATAATCCATCACATGCCTACAACACTAGATGCAAAAATGACCTTTATTACCCATTGTTACAGCTGTCAGTATTTCAGAGGAGAGTTCAATATGCAGCAATAAAATTTTTTGATTATTTGCCCAATAACAAAACATGTCCTACAGATAGTCATAAATCCAATTTTAAATAATATCTACTGGAAAGTTCTTTCTGTTTCATTGACGAATTTCTGCTTAACGCTGGTAGCCACTTTAAAAAATCTTGGGTTTAAGTGTTATTACTCAGTAGGGATAAAATGATGATGCGTTCATTAATGTTAACACTAAGTATCTATACATATCCTGTAAACTGATTCGATCCACATCATATCGATAAAAGAACCATTCAAATGATCTATGGATCGTGTAACGAACTAACTAACTCTTTAGTACTTAATGATGTATCACAAAGAAACAATGCAACCGATGGGTTGCATATGTGAGAATGTTTGCTTGATATAAGAGACACTGCAGAATTCTTTCTTCATGCAGACGCATCGGCTCAAATGATACAGTGGTTTTTCTTCAGGAGCAAGAAAAGTGCAAGAAGATGACTACCATAACCTTCATTAAATGCACTAGAAAAAGGATTCACCATTTATGAATTGGAAGCCTTAGCAGTTTTGTTCCCTAAGGAAATGTTCATTCTAGCGAACAACAACCAAGCACTCAGCAGGGTGTTATCCAGAACACGGAATACTGGTAGTATTTCCGGGTCAGTAACGACAATTATAACCTTTAAATTCAAACTACGTAACGTAAGGGTCTTTAAGAACCGGATCGCCGATGGGCTCCTTCGTGTGTTAGAATGCAGTGGGAAAAACTGAGGAGATAATCACATTGGGAAACATTGGGTTTGAGATGTAACGAAGACTTCAGTTCGATGTAGATTCCTCATTTATGTCGCGACTTTAAAGAATACAGGGATGAGAACAAAGGCAGTGGAGATATCAAGGAGATACTTCAAAAAGATGAAATAAGAACTGCCCCATGTTTTGAAAGGTAACGTAGTATGTTGTAATTATCGTGGGGCAATAAATGGAAATTAGTGGTTCCGAAGGTATTAGTTCCAATCTTGTTCTGGTGAACGGATTGAATCATTTGACTGAGTTTGCCTTACCAGAACAATATTTATACATTTATTGACAGCATCAATAAATAGGATCGAAGCGATATAGATGTGATGTATCACAACAACTGGCTCCGACCACCAGTTTCATAAACATAATATTTACAAGACCGAATATTTATACAGAAATCAATTATTAATAAAGATTGAGACAAAATAAAATTTAAATAAATTTAGCATCTTAGTGAAGAGAATGCGAGCACAGCCAGTTACAACAATGGGAATCATAAACGGAAGACTTCCAAAATAAAACGTTAACAACAGCTACAGATAATTTACAGAAGATTCAGGTTAAACAAAATCCAAATGAATTTAAAACGCCACGAGGAAACAAGCTGGTGTATGGCAACTTCAGATATATTTTGAGTATATAACATCAGAAGATTACCGTAAGTACTGCAACATTTAAGAATATTAGCGACGCACGAAAGTAGTACTATACATAGGTGGGGATGTTAATATAGCTGAAACAAGTTTCTTTAAGAGGATTACTGATACAACACGATACCGACGTTGCTTCTTCAGAACTGTGTAGTCTTCATTGTTATCAGCACCAAGGGACAATCAGTTAAGTGCAGGCACATGCAGAGGTTGAGTTTCAGAGTGGAGCAATAGGGTGTACGTCCCACATGAGGCATGGATTTCCCGCGAGAAGGGATCGCCAGGATAGACTTTCGGAGCAAAACATTTCATTTAGTAAGAGGTGGTCAGAATTTACTTTTCAATTTCATGATGAATAAGGCACGTCTCGGCAGCTACTGTGAGCAGATAATAAAGGCAAAAGTGATTTGCAATAATAGTAATTAGACCTATGCTCACAATACGCCGGAATATCAAACTACAGAAAAATTTTTTGCCTTTCTTAAGATACATTCAGTTGAAAACTGGAGAATCAGAGTGTTTTAGAGAACAACAAAATGTTGAATTACATTGATTGTTATCTATGTATGTAAATGTCTTCTGAAACAACCATAGTTGAACTAAGCAGTAGCAATATGGTATGCACGTAGTCTCATGTCAAATGTATTGTCATGTAACCTATTTCATTCCCTGGGCCGGAAGGGAAGCAGTAAAGAACAAATTGTAAAAGACGTAGAATTTGGAGATAACTGAAACGTCTGTATTACACCACAGTAATCCGTTATTATGAGTAGCCATATATAGGAGGAGTGCGTCTTGTTACTGATTCAAGAGCAATCAACAAGATCATAGTACCGGTAAGATCCAGACATGAGGCACTGGAAGAACTGTTACAAAAGTTTTATGGAGGAAATTATTCAAGCCAAGTAGATCTCAGATCTTTCTAATGAGAAATTCTCCTGACTGAAAGAAGAATAGTGTATACTGCATTTATCTTTACCAGCAGGTCCTATTATCTCAGAGTATGATCATTTGGTCTGAATGTAGATTCAGGAGTGTTTATAACAATTCTAGATGCTGTGCTTGGACCATAGCGATTAAACATGGCCACACATTATATAGATGAACTGTTAGTAGCCAAAGCGAGATGAGAGGAACACATTTATTTATTAGCAAAGGAGCTGCAGATATTTTCCGATACTTGTGTTACAGCCTTTCTAGATAAATCCAAGTTTTCTACAGACAAAATCATATTTATTGGAAATATTTTTTTCTCCTTATGGAATTACACCTCATCCAGAAAAGATAAAGGCTACTGAAAATTTTCGTCCTAACACAAACAAGAAACAATTGAAAGCAGTTTTAAGACATATATTCTAGATGTTTCGCTCTCGGTCAACTGTTCAGCAGAAATGTTGTGCTTAACCCTGCTGTTCTGTTCGGGTCTATATGACCCGAAACGAATATGAACGTTATTTTACATTATGTAAATACCAATATATATTTATGAAACTTTGTGACTTTGTCTGAAAATGGATGAGCAGCATGTGTTTTAAAAGGTTTTAAAAAAGTTTAAGAAGTTTGGGCTTCAACTGTAATAGTTGCATATGTAATGTTCGGGTCATAATGACCCGACACAAATATGTTTAGTGTAACTCGTATTTATTTCTAAAATCTGGAAATGGCGAAAATTATTTTTGTTGTGTTGTGTGGGAATAGTGACTGCATCATTCCAACTTACTCTCAACAATCACCTAAAGCTCCATGCGTTCACAACAATGGGCTTGTTTGTTGCTTTCCCCAGGAAATAATAATTGGCAGTTCTCAATAATTGGAATGCTTTGTTTCTGCCCAGTTTGACTTGTGACACCATGGCGATGAGACCATTGAATGATCGTGAGTTGGAAGAAATAGTAAATGCCTCACCAGATGAAGGATCACTTTCTGAGTTTGAAGATCACATCAGCAATGCATCTGAAAGCGAGTGTTCCGATGACAGTTACGACAGTCCACAGCCCATACAAAATAGTGTAGAGACTTTTCTTTCTAAAAATGGGAATATAGAATGGCAGTTGCATCCACCAGCACAACATGGTCGCCTACCAGCTTCGAACATCATCAAGAGTACCCCAGGAGTTACCAGGTATGCAGTCAGCAGAATATCTGATGTAAAATGTTCATTTGAAGCAGTATTTCACACAGCGCTTCAAAATGAAATAATAGAGATGACAAATATTGAAGGGCAGCGAGTTTATGGTGAACAGTGGACAGATATTGATGGTTCTGTTTTCCATGCATACTTAGGACTCTTACTCCTAGCGGGTGTATATCGATCTCATGGGGAGTCTACAAAAAGTTTGTGGGATAAAGATACTGGGCGAAACATATTTCGAGCAACCATGTCTCATGAAACATTCTGTAAGATATCACGTGTCCTGCGATTTGACAAGAAATCTACTAGAGAGGAAAGACGACGTACTGACAAACTTGCCGCAATTCGTAGTATTTGGGAGAAGTGGGTAGAGGTCCTTCCTAAACTGTATAATCCAGGAGAAAATGTTACTGTTGACGAGCAGTTAGTAGCATTTAGAGGTCGCTGTCCATTCAAGCAGTATATCCCAAGTAAACCGGCAAAATATGGGATCAAAATATGGACCATGTGTGACAGCAAAACTTCATACGTACTGAAAGCCCAAATTTATACAGGAAAGGTGAGTGGAGCGGCACCAGAAAGAAATCAGGGAATGAGGGTGGTATCTGATCTCACTTCTGAGTTACGTGGTCAGAATATCACGTGTGACAACTTTTTTACGTCGTACAATTTGGGGCAGCTGCTTCTGAAAAGGAAATTGACTATGTTGGGAACTATACGGAAAAATAAGCCGGAGCTTCCACACAAAATGACCAACAAGGAGGTACACAGCTCTTCATTTTACTTCACAAATGACACTACTGTGGTTAATTATATTCCTAAGAGACACAAGAATGTTGTACTTATGAGCACTCTCCACCATGATGCGGAAATCAGTGACAGGGCTGATAAGAAGCCAAAAATGATTTTGGACTATAATTCAACCAAAGGTGCTGTAGACACGCTTGATCAGTTATTAGGTACATATACATGCAAACGAAAAAGTAATAGGTGGCCAATGATAGTTTTCTACAATATTCTTGATGTTTCTGCTTATAATGCATACGTTTTGTGGATTTCGGTTGACCCTAATTGGAATGCAAGCAAATTGACTAGAAGGAGAATATTCTTGGAGGAACTTGGAAAGTCACTGATAAAAGAACATATTGCATCAAGAACGCATTTCCCAAGAACAGAAGATTCTTTGAGAATGGTCACAAGCATCCAAAACCCGAATGATGTGGGTGGTGTGTCAGAATCGGTAACAACAAGAAAATCTACAAAACGTGCACGCTGTAAGTTCTGTCCATCAAGTAATGACAATAAAACAAACATGGTGTGTGGAAAATGTAGTAAACATATTTGCAAGAAACATGTAACCTACTTGTGTCCACAGTGCAAGCAGTAAGAAAAGAACTGTAGTATTTTATAAGATGATTGTATTGAAAATTCTGTTGTTTCAAATTTATGTGAATACTTGTGCCTAAACTACAATCAGTAAGAAGAGAGGATTCTAAAGTTGTAGTGCTTTCTATGTTGGAATGTAATAAAAAAACTGTAGTGTGTTCTGTACTGTAGTGTGCTCTAAGATGAATATCTGTAATGACAACTGTCTGTTGTTAGAAAATGTCAATACTTACGTCTAAACTGTCAACAATAAGAATAGAAGTATGGAAAAACTGTAGTGCTTTCTAAGTTGAATGCCTGTAATGGAAACTGTCTGTTGTTTCAAATTTATGTGCATATTTAAATGAAAAATATCCCTCAATAAAGTTGTATGCATTGTTATTATTATTATTATTACCATTATTATTATTATTATTATTATTATTATTATTACTAACAAGGTACTGGAATAGAACAACAATGTCGATAGCTAAAACTGTACCAAAATTTATGTTTCTAAAGCATTTTGATATGTCGGGTCATATTGACCCGAACAGTATATATGTCAAGTAAAAGTGAACAGAACAGCAGGGTTAATCTGATAAGTAACAGTTTTAATGGGATTTCGTAAGATCAGTATTATGAGGATTTTGAAACTATTAAAGAAGCTTTGATTTCCTCAGAGATTTTCCACCATCCTGATACGGAAAAGGAATTTTGAATTGCCTGAGATGCATCATGTTCTGGTTTGTAGGCATGCCTATATTAAATTCTAGAGTATGATTGAAAATAAAGTAAATCTTACCAGCTTTGCTAATAGGGTGTTATAAGATGTGAAAGATCTTACTTCACAACAGCCAGAGACTCTAGCTGTACTATGGTCTTTCAAAAAGTTTCATTAATACATCTACAAAACTAAAATAAAAGTCTTTTGCAACTATCAACCCTTAAGAGCAACCATGAACCATGAACATAACATGAGAGAAATTTTGGCCCTTATCGAAGCTTTTCGATACCCGTTTTTCCCTTACTCTATTTGTGAGTGGAGCAGAAGAGAAAATGACTAGTAGTGCTACATGGCACCCTCCACCATGTAACTTACGGTGGTTTGCTGAGTATGTACTTAGATGCAAATGGAGGTGTTTCATGCAGACAAGGAAACTCCTACATCAATGATTAGCTAGATGGTCTCTATTTTTACAGGACAACGATTTTTCAGTTGTGCATAACATGGGAAAAAGATTATGTTATCGCTGACGCTTCTCCAGCGTTACCTCAAGGTCTTCCAGAGTTTATGCAGCTGAAAGAACAGATGAAGTATAAAAGATGACGAAAGATGAGACGCAAACAAATCTGCAAATGCTATTCTAACAGTCAGGATAAATAAGATGGTTGTTTCATAAAATTTGACAAACCAGGAGCGACACCCTCTCATAATGCATCCAATTTTATATCAACAGCATAGAAATAATTTCTGCATCAGCATAACATTAAGGTATATAGGGAGTTTAATCTTTTCATTAATACCTACATATCAGACCAATGAATGAAGTGGACAGCATATGTCACTCCATTTGAGCAAACTGTAAATAATTTTCCCTGTATTTCTACACAACAGAAATCAGCTGAAATTATGGTAGGCGCTTTCCAGAGAAACGAGTGGAAGACCTTCTGCCACATATGCCTGGTACTGATGTGACATAAGGAGACAACATTCTTCAAACACTGGTTTCACACTTAGCCATAGCACATTTATGGCCATCATCGGGACATATAAAATATTTCCAAGTAAGTAAAGAAATATTCCTGAGAATACATGCTAAATCATCGCTATTACACACAAAAAACGAAAAGGGCAGCTGTTGTTAGACTTCATGAGCAAAAGGGTGTTAACAAGCATATGCAGTAAAATTATTTCTTTGTATTAATTTTTGTATACACCATGTCTTGGGACTGTAATAATCATTTTGTACAATGACTCAACATGTATAGAAGTTACTTATTTATGGAATTTCTTCATACTAAAGACTGAAATAGGACCAGTGTATGGATGTTTGTAGATATTCAGTCCTTATTTTATGATAGTTTGTTAAGTCAACACTTCTTAATATACAGGGTGTCCCAGCTATCTTGTCCACCCAAAATATCTCTGGAACTATAACAGCTATTGGAAAACGACTTTCACCGCTATCAATGAAGGGCTGGGGCCCACGAATGTACATATTTGGAAACATTCTAAAACGAAAGCATATGTGTGTTTCAACACAAACTTATGTTTTCTTAAATGGACCTCCTATATTTTTTCTTCAGCAATCCATAGCATGACAAAGCACATACACAATGGCGTTGATTGCATCGCAATATTCCCATTATATCCCGAGATATTAAGACGCGAAGTTTACGCTTGAAACACCGACATGCGCTGCTAGCGCACGTCCTGAGGCTCAGGCGTGAACCCCATGCTGCCCGTAATCGCGATGTGATTGACATGCGTAATCACACTTTCATACTTATCAAGAGGTCCGAAACGAATAATACGGTCTGCTGCCATCCTGCATTAACGTCGTACATTCCAGCAGGTATTTATCCCATAGGCTAGGGGTGAGGCGGTTCTATAACATATCTGTGTACCGCAACGTTAGTCACAAAGTTAACTTCGCTTATCGTTAACCCGTTACTAAAAAGGTAATGCCGTTCAACGTTAAAACTTTACTTTGCTGTATATCTAGCGCAAGTGACAGTTAATCATTCACTCGTAATAGTAAAATTCATGTTGAAGGTTTTAGTGAAACGAGCAAGTGGACTAAAAGTTTTACCGTTGTTTAGGTAAAAATGTTTTGATTTGGGAAGTTGAGGTAGTACATAGAAGATGAATTATCACATAATTATCAATGTTATGTTTATCTAATGCGTTAAATGACAAATTGTTGCAAACAAATGTTTCTTAACATCACTGGGTAAAATGGCCCTTTGTAGAAACTTCCACTGTGATACCAGCACTACATACTAAACATAGCGTTCGCATCTCATGCTGAAAGTGATGCCCATTGGCTTGCATACATAGGGTCACTCTGCGGATGAAGGATGCCCTACTTCGTGCTACTGTTTCCTCTATGATGACTCTACAAGCATCAATAATGCGTTGCTTCATGTCCTCTGGTGTTGTTGGTTCATGTTGGTAAACAGCATCCTTCACTGCTCCCCAAAAAAAATAATCCTGCGGTGTAAGGTCCGGAGATCGAGCAGGCCACCTAACTGGGCCACCTCGTCCAATAAACCTACCAGGGAACTTACGGTTCAGAAGTCGTCGTGCTCTTAAGGCGTTATGTGCAGGGCATCCGTCATGCTGATACCACATGACCATTCTCCGGTTCAGAGGTACGGTGTCCAAGAGTACAGGAAGATTTTGTCGTATAATTCTGGAGTATTGTCTGCCATTTTGGATGCCATTTATAACGAAAGGTCCGATAATGGTATCTCCAATAATCCCACACCAAACATTAACTTTCCACGGACGTTGAAGCTCTAACTGACGGAGCCATTTTGGATTGTCTACGGACCAATAATGCATATTCCTAATATTGACAATTCCTTTGTTGGAGAATGATGCCTCGTCGGTAAAGAGAACATCGGCAAAAAAAATTGGATTAATCAGAAGTTTTTGCTGAGCCCACAGACAATATGTTACCCTATTGCGGAAGTCATTTCCATGAAGATCCTGGTGTAAATGAACATGGTAAGGATGAAATTTATGACGTTTAAGAATACGCTGTGCACTTGATTTTGACACACCAACTTCACGTTCAATTTGACGTGTGCTGATTAGAGGATTCACAGCTATGGCAGCGAGCACAGCAACTTCAGCACGTTCATCTGTGCGTGTTCTAGGACGATGTCGAGGTCTTGGATTTAAGCTTCCCGTTTCACGTAGACGTGATGTGAGACGACCAAACATCCGGCGCGAAGGCGATGGCTTGTCAGGGAATCGTCTTCTGTACAGTCGTTCTGCCTGAACAGCATTTCGTCCACCTACAACAGGGTACAGTACAGGTATGTAGGGTAGGGTAGAAAACAGACATATTAACTTAATAATCATAATGTTTGCTAACAGTACTATCAACAAACAAGCAATCTCATAAGGTATTTCCCATCAACGTACATTCTCCATAGATCAGCAGTATTTCTACCATATCTTCATGAGTGTACATTATACTGTACAGTTTAAGTTCCACATCACAACGTTTATTCACAATGTGTACTACCTCCGTGCCGTCACTAGATTACTCTGATGCACGACTACACTGGCAAGCGATTTACTGCACGCCATAGCAACAACAAATGGTTGGTGGAGTACAGGAGTTTGCATGGGTCGCAAATCATAAACATGGCGAAGTGGTAACTGTGGCAGTAGTAGGAACTACGTTGGACACTTGACTAGGTAGAGCCAGGCCCTGCGCAACAGGCACAATGGGTCGTATAACGCATTAGATCAACCTTCTTTTGGGTGTGCAAGATAAATAAGACAACCTGACGGGTGTAACCGATCGGTACTGGTTCATATTGTGTACGTAGATACGTAAAACGTGCAAGCGGGAAACCATTATGTGCTTATGAGAGTCGATGGCAGCAGACCGTATTATTCGTTTCGGACCTCTTGATAAGTATGGAGGTGTGATTACACATGTCAATCACATCGCGATTACGGGCAGCATGGGGTTCACGCCTGAGCCTCAGGACGTGCGCTAGCAGCGCATGTCGGGTGTTTTAAGCGTCAAATTCGCGTCTCGATATCTCGGGATGTAATGGGAATATTGCGATTCAATCAACGCCATTGTGTATGTGCTTTGCCATGCTATGGATTTCTGAAGAAATATATAGGAGGTCCATTTAAAAAAAAAACATAACTTTGTGTTAAAAAACACATATGTTTTCGTTTTAGAATGTTTCCAAATATGTACATTCATGGGCCCCAGCCCTACATTGATACTGGTGAAAGTCGTTTTCCAATAGCTGTTATTGTTCCAGAGATATTTTGGGTGGACAAGATAGCTGAGACACCCTGTATAGTTGAGAAACTAAACTGACTAAGCTGCTAAATTTTTATTTATTTATGTAGAAGCTATATAAATCTTAGAGAGGAGTAACCAGTAACAGATACATAAGCAGTTTGTTTTAACGAAATGGTCATACTTGTGTATGCTTTTGTAGACAGTGGTTGGGATTGGACTCATATTTATAACTTAGTAGGAAGTAATTTTGTCCTATGAACAGTTTAGACAGTTACATGTGAATCCATTAACTGTACATGTGACATGAAAAACACTCTACTTACGTCATTTAGTTCAAGAATCGTAATTTACAAGAGATTAGCATTGTATACCGGTGAGTAATAAAATGTGAATTACGAAGAAATAATTTTGCTTTCAAGGCAGACAGTCACATGTGCAATGCACCACTAAAGGCAAGTAAGTACAAAACACTTTCCAAGCAATTAAAATTGGACATAAGAATATTTATGAAATATGACCTGTGACTTAGTTTTACTATCCTAGCTGCAATAATTTGTGGTTTTAATTTAGTAATGTAGTGATTCTTGGTTCTTTTTCACATTGGAAGGAAATTAAGTCAGATTGTAACTATAAGGTTGCCTGAGTTGTTTATTGCAGTGTTTGGTCGATCTTAGTGGAAGGCAAAGTCTTTTTGGTATATGTTTGGATACACATTTTTTTAGTTCACGAATGTGGTGGATGGTTTTTACCCTATTTCTATGTATTTCTATTCTAACTCAGACGTCCCAGATTTCTGTGCGTGTGAGTATCGAATAATGGTGTCTTCTATGATGAGTCACACAGTTTGAGCAAATCATTCAAATTCAGACATTACAACACTGAGGTAATTAATTAGAAACTTGATACTGTAAGTTAGAATGAAAAATGTTGTATATAGCAACATTTCTCTAAAAAAGAGAAAACCATAACGCTTTTAGTCCTGTGTGTCTCCATCGAGTAATGATACACAAGAACACGAATATACAGATGTTATGAATGTGACTGTGCTACAAGGAATGGACGTGCCATAGTGGTAGCCTGCAACAGTGTTTAATGCAGCCACTGTTGTTGCCATTTATGGTAAAGTTTGTGTGAAGTGCAAAAGCTTTAAAAATATGCATGGTAGCTGTATCCTACCAGAACACTCAACTGGTGTTTGTGGTGGACACTTTTGTAAACATGGATAGCCAAGAGTTAGACTGTATGCCAAAGGGTACCAGAGATTGTTTAGTTGAAGATAGATACACAAGAGCCCAGTATCAGAAATACTAACGTAAGGTCGGTAAAAAAAAAAAAAAAAAAAAGGCTCCCTGAATAATAACGATAGACCCGCCAGGTTAGCCGAGCGTGCTAATGCGCTGCTTCCTGGACTTGGGTAGACACACCAGCCCAGAATCGAATCCGCCCAGAGGATTAACGACGAGGGCCAGTGTGCTTAGCCAGCCTGGATGTGGTTTTTAGGCGGTTTTCCACATCCCACTAGGTGAAAACCGGGCTGGTCCCCATGTCCCTCCTTACACGACTCACAGACATCTGACACACATTCACACTATTTCATGATTTACACTTGATGCAGACCGCTGGGGTATACTGTTTCCATCACAGGGGGTATGGGGTGGCGGCAGGAAGGGTATCTTGCCATCCCTTTCAGTTAACCATGCAAAATCCGTTGTAACATGCTGAACCTGCGAAAACTGTGGCAAAAGGCACAAGCAAAAGAAGAAGAAGATGATGTTGATGAATAATAACGATAAAAATGAACTCATTGGAACACCTAATGTATTAACCAGAATTCCTATCAGTGTAGAATAGCATGTAACAAATGTCTTTTTGTATCACTGATATTGCTGTTTAACCTGTTTGCATTATATGCTAATGAGCGGTGTGAGAAGGTACATTCGAAACCTGCCCTGCCAAGCCTGATGCCTGAGATCATCCTCTGTTGAAACCAGTACGAACGCTGGCGTTGGGAGTGCCTCACAATGTACATCTGTGGTCGTCTCTACCAACATCGTCCAGAGTCATGGAACAGTAACGAACGACTGAATTACGTTCGTCGGTGACTGGAGATGTCATTTCAATTGAAAATTTTAAAATATATTAAATTCCCCTTTATATGTTATACAAAACAAACCCTTTTGTACTCTGGAAAATTTTGAAGCAAAATATCTCAAACTTATAATAAAATTGATCCACTAAGTTAAATGTTAAAATTGGAGTCAATGGAATATTACATTTTGTATGCAGTTTTCTTAGGCATCTTTTCCTGTCAGCTGTGCCCAAATGGAGTGCAATCAACTATAGGAAATATATTGTAATATGAGTGGGCCTCGTACGCTTAAAATTCAACATAACCACAGAATTCTCCTTCAATGCTGAATTAATGTAGAATTTACAACAATGTTAGCTAATTTAGCGATGCAGCAGTTATTACTAAAACCACACAGAATTTATTTAATCTAGTAGTGAAAAGTAATGTGATCCTTTTGTGCTCTGCAGATCACATAAATCATGCAGGAAAGGGGCCGATATGACGTTCTGTATGTTACCCATGGAAAATTGTCCAGTGTCTAATCTGAAATTATGAAAACATGTAAAGAAAAAAATCTATGTTTACCTATATGAGTCTAATAATTGTGTTGGTGTGTTAATTATTTTCCACTTTATCTATAAAATAATTCATGTTGTTAAGTCAAATAAATCCTTATGCCCAATGATTCTAGCTACCAGGCCAATGTTCTAAAAGCTAAAAGAATTCCGAAGAGCGTTTTGTTGATTTCTTCTTTCCACATTTTTGCGCCTTTTCTCGACATATTCTTGTACCGTAAGCATGTAAGTTCCATTGGGCTGATGCCGAACTTAAACAGAACATATTTTCATATCGAAGTCTATTTTCTTTGTTTCGTAATACTAGACGTGTTAGTTTCCCATGATGATAAAGTTGATTTTTTTGTACTCTGCATGTTTTCCGAGATCACAGAGAAAATATTAAAGGCTTTACGTGTTCTTTTGCTATTTATTCATCATAGCTAAGAGTAACCGCACTTACATCGATGTTCCGATCATTTCTTTGCGTTTGAACGCATATTCTTAACGTATGAATTTTGTTAGGTTCATAAGTCACTAATCACTGAACAAAGACATCGTCATTTGCTTCATTGGCTTGACATCTCCACTCCATGGGATAATTCAAACGTTTAAGATAAATTGTACGCTGATGTATAATTATCAGGAATTTCATCGGCATTTACTTTTTATCCAAAATTCAGATCATTTTCATCGTCACTGGGGGTTTCTCTTTGTAGTCGCGGTGTCATGGCTATAAGATATCCCCCCTGCCGTGACGTGCATCAAAAACTTTTATTTAAATCATTTTAGCCTTTAAATAAGAGGGACAGAAACGCTTCAGACAGCAGACTCCCCGTGGCGTCGCTCCGTAGAGCGAATGATGACTCCCTTCCTTGTTCTGCAGTTTGCAGGCATATTATACGGACACACAAAAGGATTCTACATGCTTCCCTAGAGCAGATAGATATTTTTTGGAGTCTCCAGTGGACGAGTTGAATCATATGGTGACCATCCACCTGCTGATACCTGATGAACTGCTTGCAGCGGCTTTCAGTACATGGAAGAGTTGGGTCTCATAAAGCAGATACCACACTCTCCTCAACAAAGAAGTTTCACTTTATTTTTCCCTCCTCACTCAGAGAATGTTCATGTGCACACTTCCAGAACAGGATTGCGATAACCAACTAATATCAATAAACACGTTGAGACACGTTTCACAGTGCTGTGTTTGGTGTTCTCCTTGTGAGAGTAATGAACTTATATGTGATTATGCGAATACTTTGTGTAAGGAACGTCACATGTGGCTGAGTTATTACAAAAGTGAACTAGTAAATGAAAACAAGTTACTTATTTTACAACAATCGGTACGTTCCCGAATAATTTACGTTTCCTTAATTATGAAGTTACGAGTATTAATTTGCGTAAGGACTGCGGTATTTCAGACGTCTTGTTACATAAAATCCAATGTATTTTTCCACTGGGAAATTTCGTAGTATTTAGCGCGTGTTAATTACATATTTAATACTCCATTAATTCGAAATGTGAAATGGTAGTCCTCTTACCTTGATTTGTGTACTTACGTATGTTCCACATTATTGAGAGTGCATTAATTACAGAGTATTTGAGCAAGTATGGCTGCCGGATGCTACAAAAGTGCTTTTATTCAAAACCCCAAATTCCATTACCACCTAAACTGGCTGAAGGATAGTCAACATCAGAGTATGGCGTTATGGAATTCCCTGTGTGAGTCGAAGAGCTCGTGAAATCAATTACGTTATACTTTACACGTAGTTTTTTCGCATTTTCTGCGCTGTCCCAAGCTGCACGAAAATATTTCTCATGTTACTCGATGATCCTTTTAGTTAAAAAAATAGCCAAATTAGAATTAGTGTGCTAGATCGATCTAATTTTTTTTTTAAATTTTGGTACCTACACCCCAAATGTAGGTTGATCTGTTAGTGACGCAATGTACAAATAAAATTGTCTTTCTTTGTAGAGTGAAATTATTACTATCTGCTCTGTTGTTTATAGCATTTGGAAGCTTTTTTAGTTATATACAATTTTTTAAAAATTGTATACCTTCATTTCTTTCGTGAACTTCCACATTACATTTTAAATACGATGTGAACTCTTACAAATGAGGTGTAGATAGGAGCACAAAAGGTGCTTATACGATATCGACAACGGTAAAAGTAAACTTAAATTAAACCTAAATTGCACTTCATTACAGACCTTTCAGATCCGTCAGCTGTCGGCTGACTGATGAGTCACGCGCTGCCAGATGCGTAAGGCTAGGCGCAAATTGAGAAGCGTATAGCACGTGTGACGTGACACGAAATTACAGCGCGACATGCACGTGCCGCACGGGTCACGCGGGTCCAGCGCATATTGCGACGCGTACACCATACTTGGCACGCGCCGACTGGCGACGCTCTGCGCTGACTGAACCGAAGCGCGCGCAGCCTCTTGTCTTTCTCAAACGATTTTACAGAAACTATTCTCTGAAAATATATGATTTTTGCCTTACTTGAAGCGTTATATGTCAGCTTCGTGCCCGTCACCTCGCTAATGACCATTCTTATTGTGACGTACACATTTTAGTAAGACACTACGCAAAACTCAAAAAGTTTGCAACGAAAATTAGGGGTCTCTATGATTTTGCGTTTGGTGCGTATTACACCATAAGTTGCTGCGTATGAAATTTAGCTAACATGCTGAATTTTTGTTGAGACTTGGGAGGAGATCTCTATCTGCCTCCGATCTCGAGAAAATGGATCCCATGTAGCGCGCTCACTTCCGATCTCACGCCCGCGAGAATGAAATACTCGCAACATCTCTCGTATCTCCTAAACCGCTCGAGACATCGAAACGAAAGTTTGGCGAATGATAGCACACAATGAGGACAGTGTTTTGCCAATTATTAAACACACGGAACTTTCTTATCTATGGTGATATATCACTACTTATACTTCTTTTTTTTATTTATTTCACTCTAGTGACTGTAATTTTTGAAGAGTTATCGACAGCTAGCGAAACAAGAGCTTCCTAGTATGAAAATAAACATGAAATTTCTTCTTTTATGTTACTGCAAACCGATACTATGAGGTTTTTCGTAAGCTATTGAGCTCTGTAATTGCCAATTACTTGTTTAATGAGGCCCTGCGTTTCGGAATTCTGTCTCAATAGCTGCTGTGGGATGAGTTTGGCAAATTACATTGTGACAAAGGAAGTACAATTAAACCAGTCACCAAGAGAAATGTGGCCTTTACTCATAAATGGTGATGCTTCTTCGAATGAGAAAAGGTTAACAACTCACACAAAAACAGATTGGCAATTCTGTTGGAATTTCGGTGGAATCCCCGTAACCCATCGTATTTTTAACACTGAGCGACGGGAATGGAAACTTACCAAAGGATTTTATTCTTTCTCTTGATCTGAGCAGTATTAAAATAATGACGAGCGTTCCTTCAGGCGGAATGATAGGCACATGCCAGATACTGTTTACTCACCTAGGGCTTGCCAAATTGACAATGCGTGATCGCGAATAAAATAGTTGTTATTGAGAAAAATAAACAATTGATCTGTCGCACAACACAATGGTCAATACATTGTCAGCAGCGAAGGATAATGCGCGCGACAGGAATGCACAAGCTAGCCATGTGTGCCTTGTGAGATGGAGTTCGAAAAACATTGTCATGAAAGTAGATCTGCCTTTGTCAGCAGCACATTTCAACAAATTAAATATATCTAATCGTAACACTCTTTTAGGATATTCCTACTTTCCTAATAATACCGACCATTTTCTTCATTTGTGTAGCCTGTTGTTGTATAATTAGTTTATTAATGCTGATAACGTCCATGCAACAATTGAAATACTTTTTCTCATCACGGCGAACCAATTAAAACAATGTTATTTGTGACTGCTTTTCGACTGTTTCTAGCTTGCAGTGGAAATATGTTGTTCACATGCATGTAGTACAGTGTGTCGTATTACATTATTACATACATATCAGAGTAATCACAGTGAAACTTCAATACTTCAGATCTTGGACGCTTTTTACCACAAGAACAAAGGGATCACACCTGTGGAGATTATCCCTTTCTAAATTTTTGTAACAGATCGCACAGATACGCTGGCTTACTAGGCAGCGAGAATATAACCTTGCTTTCCTGCCTTGATTCTTAATCACATGATTTTATAATATTCCTTTCTTCCTTATTCACTACCCTCTGTCCCTTCTTGCGATCTGAAAACATCACGGACGCATATGGTGTAATTCCAGCGGCCAATGGCTCATCAGTTACTGAAGTATGCATTTTTCTTGACAGAAGAAAAACAAAACTATGCAGATATAAATAACAGAAAAGTACAACGTGCTAACGATGAAAGCTGGAGCCTTTAAATGGCGAAAAACGAAACACTACCCAAAGGCAATAAAATTCAGTACACAGTAAGGCAAAATTTATCGTATTGGCAATACTACCACTGCTGATATGCGCCGTTCCGATGTGAGCATATGGGCGGGCTACTTTTCCGCTCCCCTTCTTAAATTTCCCACGATGCTAGCGTGGCAAGCGCGACGCGCGGCGCGAGAAACTGTGCCTCAACCACAACGCCGCGCGACCTGGCGCAGGCACGTGTCGCGTCCCAGTCGCGTCGCGTCGCAATTTGCGCGGTCCTATTTGATTCTGTGATGTTACAAAAACGCGCGCTGCGCTGCGTCGCGGCACACGCGCTATACGCGTCTCAATTTGCGCCTAGCCTAACGTGGCGTCAGGAAACAGGACCGTGTTGTTTGGACGTTGTCTCCCAGTCGTCAAGTCGGCTTTCTCAGCCACAATTCATATCTTCTCATGCAAGCAGCTCCTCAGTTTCTCTTCATGTCGTCGGAAGTCGCCCTATCGTCGAAACTACTTCCTTGCCTGTTCTAGGAATCGAACGTGGTACTCCATTTGTCAGTGAGGTAGTGGCCGAGGCGGACTATAAATGCAAACGTCTGCCGCATGTCATGACGACACCGAGGCACTGATGCAATCAGGTTTAGGAATTCATTAAATAAGAACTTAAAATAATTGAGATGCTGACTTTTGGTCAATCATTACGACTGAACTGAATTTTGTAGCTTTCATCTCCTTGAATGAAATCACCAGTCATTCACAAAGTCGCTCACGTCACAGAATCTGCTCGCCTACATCGTGGAAAGTACGCAGCTCGAAAGACAACCTCTTACATAAGGCGATTAATACTCTGGAGGAAATTAACAACGATGTCCGCCTGTTTCTACTAGGCCAGATGACGTGGGTTTATCAAAATGGCTCTAAGCACTATGCGACTTAACATCTGAGGTCATCAGTCCCCTAGACTTAAAACTACTTAAACCTAACGACATCACACACGTCCATGCCCGAGGCAGGATTCTAACCTGCGACCGTAGCAGCCTCGTGGTTCCGTACTGAGGGGCCTCGAACCGCTCGACCGTGGGTTTATCCCTCTATGAAACCTATGAAGTGTCATTAAACTTGGTCAACCCGCTGAGTACGTACGTGCAAAGAAACACAAAAATTATACATCAGTAGCAAACGTGGCAAAGCATCACAGTTTCTGAATTAGTTTCGGAACTGGATGTACGTACTAAATTCCTAAATCCCTCTCTCTGTCGATCTCGTCCAATCCCCTCTTTTTTTCCATCTCCTCCACCTCCCCTTCCTCTGTCTGTCCATCGACTCCTTTTCTCTCTGTCATTCCATGCCCTCCTTCCCCCTTCTATGTTCCGTTTCCCCTCCTTTTCTCTTTCCATCGTCTCCTCTCCTCTCCCTGACCTTTAGCTTGTTTATTGTTATCGTGAACGAATTCTTGATTGTGAATGGAAGTGGCTTAAAATGAATGGGAAAATCGATTGCAATCATTGGTACATGTGGTACCAGACATATCTTTGACTGCTGAATTTGTGAGGTTAGTAGCCTTAGTGACTGTATTTCCCATAATTTTAATTAGTGAATCGGTGTGACAACGAAGTTCGGAGCGGATCACATTCCGTCGTAGTAATCTAATCATAAGCCGGTAAGCCATAAATACAGGTTACCTCTTTTCTGTACAAGAGAGGGCGGGGAAGAAAGTTAAAAAAGTACACGGGTGTTTACAATTTTACTGTGAAATGAAATGTAAGTACAACGAATATACACGTGAGAAACATTTTGTCTAATAGTTCGCATACCTTCCTGTAACAGTTGAAACTGACTGCATGAAAAAAACAAATCCACACATTCTCTGAGTACATCATTCTTTTCCTCACGATCAGTTTTAACATAAAACTTTTACATTAGCAGCTGCTACTTGTATTCTTTTTTTTTTTGAGTCATCAGTTTTCTGACTGGTTTGATGCTCCTCGCCACGAATTCCTCTCCTGCGCCAACCTCTTCATCTCAGAGTAGCACTTGCAAACTACGTCCTCAATTATTTGCTTTCTGTATTCCAATCTCGGCCTTCGTCTAGAACATAAATACACTGAAGTGGCAAAAAAAAAAAAATGGTGCACTTGCCTTATATCGTGTCGGGCCCCCGTGAGCACCCAGAAGCGCCGCAACACGACATAGCATGGACTCGACTAATGTCTGAAGTAGTGCTCGAGGGAATTGACACCAAGAATCCTGCATGGCTGGCCATAAATCCGTAAGAGTAAGAGGGGGTTGAGATTTCTTCTGAACAGCATGTCGCAAGGAAACTCAGATATGCTCAATAATTTTAATGTCTGGGGAGTCTGGTGGCCAGCGGGATTGTTTAAAATCAGAAAATTGTTCCTGGAGCCACTCTGTACCAATTCTGGACGTGTGAAGTATCTTATTGCCCTGCTGAAATTGCCCAAGTCCGTGTGAATGCCCAACGGAGATGAATGGAAGCACCTGATCAGACAGGATGCCTAAGTAAGTGTCACCTGCCAGAGTCGTACCAAAACATCTCAGAGGTACCGTACCAATTCAACTGCTCACGCCCCACATCATTACAGAGCCTCCACCAGCTTCAAAAATCCCCATGAATCCATGGATTCATGAAGCTGTCTCCAAAGCAGTATACGTCCATCTGCTCGATAGAATGTGAAACGAGACTCGTCTGACCAGGCAACATGTTTCCAGTCATCAACAGTCCAATGTCGGTGTTGATGGGCCCAGGCGAGGCGTAAACCCTTGTGTCGTGCAGTCATCAAGGGTAGACGAGTGGGTCTTCGGCTCCGAGAGCCCATGTCGATGATATTTCGTTGTATACTTCGCACGCTGACAGTTGTAGAGGGCCCATCATTGAAATCTGCAGCAATCTGCGGAAGGGTTGCACTTCTGTTACGTTATTGGTCCCGTTCTTGCTGGAAATTTTTCCTGCCACAGTGATGTCGCAGATTTGATATTTTACCGGTTACCAGATATTCATGGTACACTCTTTAAATGGTCGTACGAGAAAATAACCAATTAATCGCTACGTCGGAGATGCTGTGTCCTTTCGCTCGTGCATCAACTGTATCACCACGTTATATTTATATACTGTAATCTCCCCCCTCTTCCTTCTTCCAGCTATCCAGCTATTGTCCACATAAAGAAAAGAATGCCTTGCCGAAGTAATTAATAAGCACTTTATGAAGATTTTGAAAGGAGCGAAGATTACAATACACTTTCAACATTACTTAGCTTGTCATGTTGAGATGGTGCCAGTTCTTCTTGTGTGGGGGTCTGAATCTTGAAACTGAAAATCTCCTCATGGTTGGTTTAAACTAAATAAATTTGAAGATTGATGTTACAGAAAATTTTTACTTAAGTACATTTTCTCACGGTTTTGTATATAATTCAGTCATTTGATTTTCCACATTAACAAAGCCTAAATTACATTGTACTCGCGTATTATACAAAGCAAATTTACGACTCTCATCTCCTGCGGAATAAAACATATTCCAGAGTGTTAACATTTTTCTTAACAAATGATTTCCTACTAGCTTTCGTTACATTACTAATTTCGATTATTATTTCATCAAATGAATCCAGAAATAAGCATAGTAAACAGTACAGGATTGTGTAGTTAATAATGAAATTTTAAGTGTGCTAATACTTCGAAATTTTGGATGTCACTAAAAAAAAAATTTACTGTTCATTGAGAACTAGTACTTATCGATTATAACATCGAAACTAAATTATTGTATACGGTATTTTGTTTTCATAAATTTTAGCTTCAAACATAACGTAATATGTACAAAGTTGTATGAAAGTTTTCAGAAAAGCAACTGAGATAATACTGACCTGTCCAAAATTCCATAATTAACAATGATATCGACAACTAAATTTGATCAAAAATAATGCTGGAGGAGGACGACCCGTTACAATGTATATAATGGAGATAAGTAACTTATATCAGTGTGAACGGTTCTTTGAGTGTCTTTTGAAAATTTTATGTAAATCGCTCACTGATTCATCGAGAATTTTGCTAATACCGCTGCCTCTCTGCGCTACTTCTCGAGATTCTGGGTAGGAAAGATACACAACGGCTTGTATTATCCAGGTTAATTTTTTCCACTGAGTACAAATTCTAGGGTTTGATCGATGAGATGATCCGGAACAAAGAGGGCCTCATGAACGTATGTCAGGAAGTGCATGGTTTTGATCCTAGAGACCATTTATTCAATAATACTCTGTTGCAGAGACTGCAGTCTAATGCGCGTTGTACCATGCAGCCACAGTTACAGTATGCATGTTTTCCTCATAGAAGGTGGTACTGTTCCTCATACGTTATGTCCTAGCGCCCTCTCCTGCCGCAGTAATTGGTAATTTGTGCCCGATTCACTTCTCTTGCTGATTCACCTAGTAGTGGATATAGTACACGTTGCACACAATGGTTCCGTATTCGAATCGACAGCTTGCCGACGTGCTGTCTACTTACAGAAAGGCAAATGGCAACGGGCGGCCGGAAGCAAGGTTGTATCAGGAGACCTATCCTCGATGACAACAACCACAGCATACAATGTTTGCAACAGTGTTTCGCCGTTTGTCTGAGACCGGGTTGTTTGGGGACGCAGGAAATCATGAAAGACGTACCCGATGTGTTCGGACAGTTGACTTGGAGGAAAATGTGATTAATGGTGCGGAAGGCGACCGCCATGTCAGTACCAGACAGTTGGAGCGCCATTACAGGACAAGCTAGACAACCGTGTGGAACATTCTCCATGACAGTTGTTACTACTCCTACCACTTACAGTGGGTGCTGGGCTTACTAGTGACAGACTTTCCACATCGACAGCAGTTTTGTCACTAGTTTCTTCACCAGGTAAGCACGATTCCGGTATTTATGTCATCCATCCTAGATGTGGGGTCCTGCCCACTCGTCTCTTATAGCGTGCCTAAAGGATGCTGCGTTCTCAAATAGCTATACCACAAATCAAGTAAATCACATCAACAGTTTTTATTACAATAAAGTAAACTGACAATACTTAACTTTGATGTACAAGAACATGTCGCAAGCGATTGGCGACTTGCGAGCAGTCAGTGTCCTTTGCTATATACAATCTTCGTCACATAGTTTGTAGATCACTAATGACGGTTATCGTAGTGCTTACTTCTGAGGCATGGTTCCTACCGTTTCCCGTCTTCTACTTTCCCTTTAATGTCCTGGTCTGCAAGTCCTTGTCTAGTACTGTGCGGATGACGCTGGCACGAGCAACGCTTGTATTCTCTTCTTGTAGAGGTCGCTCCTGTCGTGGTGCGGTCCTAGCCAGTGGCCTATTGGCTGACGTCGTGTAACAGCCTTCTCTGCTCTTTCGTTCTTCATCTTCGTGCCGGCAGTTGAGGTTACTGTGGAACGCTACTCACAGATACGGCCACCTTCAGACTGAATGGTATCTTCCGCTCTCATACCAATCACCTGTGGGACAGCGAATCATCAGCATCGGTGCAGCTGAAATGTGCGGGCCGGGATAACTGACGACCGTTTCTTGGAACCAATCTTCCTTCCACGTCGCCTAATAGGGCGGAACTATCTGCGTCTCCTGTGGGTGACTTTGTCTCCCCAGCAGGATCAAGTACCAATGATGATTCGAAGGGATATGTGGCTGCTACATGATGGTGCTCCAGCTCACTTCGCCGATAACGTGTTTACGCATCTCAGGCGTGTCACTCATGCTGCCTTCCACACTGTTTGGATGCAGCTTAACCGATATGAAAGTGTGAGAGAGAACATGCATCGGCGATTACACGCATTCGTTGAGGTCCATGGAAACCATTTTCAAAGCATACTATAACTGTGGGTGTAAGATAAAGCACGTATTTGATCGCAGTTTCTGAAACTATGTATTATTGAATAAATGGTCTCTAGCATGCAAACAATGCATATCCAATCATAAGTTCATTAAATCTTCTTTGTTACATATGCGTTCATCGATCAATCCCTGCAGTTTGTACACGCTGAAAAAAAATCACCCTCTACAGTAGCATAGATGAAATGATAATCTCCTGTTTCGAAGTAACTTGAAAAATATTACAAAACAGTGATCGAAACGCATCTTTCTTTATTTATTTCGTAAAAACTCTATTATTTACCACCGGATGAGGTAACAGCAGAAACAGGATAATATTTGATAAAATTTTATTGATGTGAGAGACTACACTGACGTCGATGTTAAAATCTGCGTCGTTAGGCCACGTCACGTTCCTCCTCAAAATTCTTCGCTGCTCACGTTTCGATCCCTCTGCTTAAGTCTTTTTCCCGATTCGACTGGTGTTCGGCCATCGGCGGACATTAGCGGAATGCTGAAGAACATCGCAGCAGATTTATCAAGACATCGAACAGTAAAGACGGTTCAGGAGGAACACATCGAGGTCTAACGGTTCAGGAGATTTTATCAATGAAAACGGCAACATAAACCTCGTGAGCTCTACTCTGTTACTACATTTCATTAATACGCTTCACTACAGTAAGTAGAAATAATGACAGCAGTCCCAAGCAAACTTTCGACATTCTATAATCATTTCTGGCTGATACTAATGTAATGCGATAAGCTACTTATCTCCATTATATACATTGTAACGGGTCGTCCTCCTCTAGCATTATTTTTGATCAAATTTGGTTGTCGATATCATTGTTAATTATGGAATTTTGGACAGGTCAGTATTATCTCGAAATCTATCTAATACTTGTTTCATAAACAAGTTGAGCTCGAGATTCCTATCCTGACTGTTTGCTGTCTACACTTTGGCATAAAAATAATAGCTGATACAAATAACTACAGATGAGAGTTATAAAATGAATGATCGAGGGGGAAACTTTATAATGTGAATACCTCTGCAATGAATAATCACTATGCTTTAACAAATAACGGGTTTAGATGTACGAAGTCCTAAAGTTCTTTTAAAATTAAAATTAAAACTATTTGGACAGCTGTAGAACATTTATTAAAAATGGCAACTCGTTACGGTCAAATAGCTACCATCTACAGACAACATGTACTGAAATGTAAAAACAATATTGATTTACAGATAAATCTAGTACCGGTAATATCAGTTTTCGTAAGATAAGTAAAACCTGACCAAAACTGAAATAAGTGTACCCTTCACCGCAGATGAGGTTGGTGAACGGAATAGATATCGTAAATGCACAGACGCCAACTGCTGCTTACGGAAGAGCAGCTGTGGGTTAAGTACTGGAAGCTCCGCCTACCATTTGTCTACTACATAAAAATGTAGAGATAAAACAGGTTGTAATAAGACTTTTTACGTACTATAATCATTTCTTATTTTATTTGTTTATTATTCGTGAAACTTACTAAAAAAACATTTTCATACGCACGTTCACAGTCAGTATATTTTTGACAGCGTTTTTAAGGACAATAAAACAATGATTTCAATGGAATACTTTAAAATCAAAATCGAAGCAGTCCTGTCAGCAATAGACATCCATTAAAATGGCAAACGCCCTCGATTAAATAGCGACCACCTTCAGAACGTTTGCACTGAAATGTTACTACAATGTAGATTTGGAGGGAAATTTAACAGTAACAGTTAACCTAAGATACGTAAGTACGTGGAGGCGGCTAACGGAGCAAATATCGTGGATGCACGAACGTCAGCTACTGTTTAGAGTAATATGGGGCAATGAGTTAAGTACTAGAAGCTCCGCCAATCGCTTATCGCATTACATTAGTATCAGCCAGAAATGATTATAGTACGTAAAAAGTCTTATTACAACCAGTTTTATCTCTTCATTTTTATGTAGTAGACAAGTGGTAGGCGGAGCTTCCAGTACTTAACCCACAGCTGCTCTTCCGTAAGCAGCAGTTGGCGTCTGTGCATTTACGATATCTATTCCGTTCACCAACCTCATCTGCGGTGAAGGGTACACTTATTTCAGTTTTGGTCAGGTTTTACTTATCTTACGAAAACTGATATTACCGGTACTAGATTTATCTGTAAATCAATATTGTTTTTACATTTCAGTACATGTTGTCTGTAGATGGTAGCTATTTGACCGTAACAAGTTGTCATTTTTAATAAATGTTCTACAGCTGTCCAAATAGTTTTAATTTTAATTTTAAAAGAACTTTAGGACTTCGTACATCTAAACCCGTTATTTGTTAAAGCATAGTGATTATTCATTGCAGAGGTATTCACATTATAAAGTTTCCCCCTCGATCATTCATTTTATAACTCTCATCTGTAGTTATTTGTATCAGCTATTATTTTTATGCCAAAGTGTAGACAGCAAACAGTCAGGATAGGAATCTCGAGCTCAACTTGTTTATGAAACAAGTATTAGATAGATTTCGCAAAGAGTACACCTAAACGAGCCTACAGTTGTTCAAACCTCTAGAAACCAAAGTCAATGTTTAAACTATCGTTTTCACAGATGAAGGTAAATACTAGAGGGAAGAAAATGAACTCCTTTAGAAATTCATTACCCTACATGTAATTTCTTGACCATAACATCAGCTTTATCATCCACATAAAATTCTTCATTTTCTGTAGGCCAAAATCACTTTTTTAAGCATAAACCGTTCAGTTTCTTTGAAATCGTTAATTTTATCTTCTTTTGTTTTACATTATAGCAAACTGAGGCCTGTGATCATTTGTAACTACAAATGACGTGATATAATCGTACATTAAATTTATTTGGTTTACATTAGAACATGAATTAAGTCACACTTACAACCAATTTTCTTGAATATAAGTATGATCACAATGGCTCTATGTAGTTCATTTATAATATTTATTGTTTCCTTTACTTGGCTTCAAGAGCGACTTGTTTCCCACATTTTCTTATACAACAAAACTGCTCATCTACAGCTGAAAGATTATAGTGTTCAGGACAACTTACAAAACAACTGATCTTTAAATGTGTATATTATCCTTCCATTCTACATTGTTTCAGTTCCTTACTTCACACTTTGTGTATTATATGCATTACATGTGAAACGTCCCCTTAGAAAAATTATGAATACATAAGAATACAGTTACAAAGGTAGAAAATACATCATTAAGGAACATAATAATACAGATAACTTTTGTAGTAATACAAGCTTTACAAAAGAATAGAAATAAGCATATACATCGGTGTTATAGAGTTCATGACATACGTAAATAAATGAGAATATTTAAACATTAATTTGACATATGATCATTAAATGGAAACATAACAGAGTAAATAATATCGGAACAGTTCCATTAAGTTTCGGGTGTGCAGCCGCAAGAAATCTCCTTTGCGCCAGTCTTTGCCAGGAACAGTCTTTGCGCGGCCAAAACCTGAAGATGCACATCAATATCGAAACATTTTTCCAAAGTATTTGGGGATAACAGTATTTCTCATCATAGTGAATATAGCTTAGTGTGAGAAGAATTCTACAACATAACTCATATCAGATAAAGACACAAAGACAGGCAGAACACAAATGCACAAGGGTACACAGACACATAGAATAATAACACAAAAGGAAACGATAAGGTTTGTTTTCAGTGTAACATTTGGTACTGCAGTCCAATCCAAAACTTCATTCCATAGATCTTTCCTCTTATTTCACCATTTGTTCCCACAAAAAAATAATACTATCCAAGCATGCTTTCTGTGTATATATGTTCACATATTTCTAACCTCATTATTTATTTTCCATTATCTTAACTCATCATTTGTTTCCAAGAAGGTTCGACATAAACCTGTTCTCCCTAAACCCTACTGTTTTGTTCATATCCTCTTTCAGTTAATTATTCTTCATTGTACACTACTTTTTCGGCCAAACCTTTCTTATAGCTTCACAATGATTTTCTTCCAATTCATCACAACTCATTCTCTTATATAGCCTACCCCCTCTTAAACTAACTTAAATCTACTGAGCTCAGATGCATAAACTAAGGGATGAGGCAATGCAGCAGCACAAAACAATTAACACAAACAGCCATGACAAAAAAAAAAAACAAATTGGCAAAGCAAGCAGCAGTATATCTTAATTAGCAAAGCAAATCCAACATTACAACTAGTATGAGCCAATGTGCAGCAACATGAAAAATAAATCAGTACTAAAACTGGCTTAACAGAGTAATACAAAGTGAAATTCAGTAGCATATGCCTGGCAAACAGCAGAAGCAAATACAATAACTTATACCTAAACATGAGAAAGCTCAAGCAGAAAAAATACTACCTTACAGGTAGGAAATATCTAACACCTATGTCAGATCTTAATACTAGAGTGATGGGTCACAATAACTTACTCTACCAAACAAGTTACCAAATAGTTGAAAAAATTATGTATACGATTCCTGTGAAGGGAAGTGTGTATTTGTGCTCCCAACTTTAAAGAAAGTAGATCATAAAATTATTACTTAATCCACTGTAGACAGAAAATAGTGATTTTAGTACATCTACTAAATTTTATTTTAACCAATTCTACAGTGCAACTAGAAACTAGATATTAAACAAAATGAGCAAATATATCCATAAAGCAAAGCATGAAACATCATTCACTAGCCGTATGGCATTACAGTAAATATCAACAATTATGAGATCCAAAGTGTAATTATATGTCTTCCAGTATGAGCATGTCGTATTTGCAATGCTTTCTACGAAGAGATGTCAACAGCGGGGTTATTAGCCTCTTTTTTTCCCTTTGTGCCTCTGAAAGGCACACACTAATGGCTTTTTTTTTTCAGGTGACTGTCACGCAGCTGGTCGTCCACAAACCATTATGTCAAGGTCACTTTCTGCTACAGGTTGAAAATTTATGTTAGAAATGTGTAGAAACAAAATCTCATATATAATAGGATGGTGGTTCATGCAAGCACTCACATTTCATGACGCTTACAGTACAATTTCTGGTTCCAACATCCTTTTCACAAACCAGAGTCCCTATCCTCTACTCATTATTCATATACATATAAACAGATAAATACATTCCTTATAGAGCATCATCTTATTGATCATAAACATACCTCAATAGTGTAATACACATGGTCGTCATAATAATATCACATAACAGATCAATCACATCTAAAAATCGTCGCAGCTTCTTTCAATAATTTAAAAACCTAAAAAAATGGTCTCTGCTCGTTTCAATAAAGTTGTATACCTCAAACATACTTAAAAAATCATGATCCCATACAAATACATCATTCAAAGCTGCCATAATATCACAATGGTTCTGTAAAAGTATGAACAGTTCACAAAGTACAGATAAAATACAATACCGTAAGTGTGAATTCACTGATATAGTAAAAAAAAATTAGTCTCTCTCAGTTAAATGATCAGATGGCTGTGTAATTCTTTGTTGGAGAAATATGGTACCGATGAGTAAAGTTGTATAAACAAACACCATATTAGCTAGGGCTCCTAGCGCTTGCCACACTCTTAGTGCACAAGTAAACATGTACCCCCTTAGGATAACAGTAATTATATCTTCAGGTGTTACAGATTACAGCAACTGATTGAAACATCTGAAACCTTGTTTGTATCTTTGTAATTAAAGAATATTCTTATCAATGATCCAAGTACAAAAATTTAATCACTCACATGCGTTTCCTGTAGTGCTAAACTGTGTGTCTTGCTGTAAGATAATTTCTGTCATTACTTGACGGTAAAAGTGTGCCAAGTGTCGTAGTTATTGTCCTCCATAAGCAAAGTTCTGCCGAAGTCAATGTACTTACCTCGTCATAAACAAAAGTGAAATGCTATGTGTATAGATATCACAGTTATTATGCTTATTGCTATGGTCAAGAAAGTACTATACTGTAACGTACTGTTGTGCTACAGAAAAGGCTGTCTTATTGAAACTATACCATAAAAATTACTACTAAAACATGTTTTACTTTCCCGAATAATACAGAAAAACTGTGCAGATATAAAACAGGTTCAGCGCAAAAGCAACAATGTAATTGTGTCACTCATTAATAGTGTAGTGATTTAATCGTGTAGCTGTCAAACAAATCAAATACTAAATCATCTGTAATCTCTCAGAAAGTACTTTAAAACGAGAATGCATTTTCAAGTAAAACAAAATGTTGCATTAAAATTTCATTAGCAGTATATGTTCTAAGTATGTAAGCCTTATAGTCATTACATAATCGTGCAACTAACAAGCAAGAATACACACACAATAACACTGTGTCGTCTGTTCACTATAACAATGCATTCGTAATTACTGACTAAATAAGTTCCCTATGTTCTTGACTGGATAGGTAACTTCAAAACATTGTGGTTTGTTAACAATTTATAAGTGCGACAAAGCGTACAAGTAATGTGAAGTAGAAATCTTATAGCAAAGACTAATTCAGAAAACAAATTATCTCTCAATAAACGGTTTCACATGTGACATGTGGTGTAAACATTTAGTCTTCCTAGTATGCAGAGTTTCAACTTCAACGCAATTATCGTGTGGTATATGTCAGAATCTGTAAGGTCCAACGTAAATCAGAAATAATTTGTCACAATGAATGAACTTTAATGAGAACTATCTGACTAATATATAGTTTCTTGGCATTTGCTTTACCATGTAGTTTCCACCTTATGCCTGCAGAAGAATTGTTATTTAATAGCCAAATCAATTATTTCTTTGTGTCGAAGTTAACATGTATTCGGAAAAGGTACAAGCTCTCTGATTCTGTTTGGTGGTTCTTCGTTCTTCAGTTCAAGAATGGGTGGTATAGCAGTGGAGTCATGATCCATTTCATTGAGCAAATTTTGAAATAAGTGTAAATATCTGTCCCTATGCTGATGCTTTCTGTGACAAGGAAGTCTGCAAAGCTTATTGATTTCCTTCATAATCCGTTCAGACAGGTTACAATGTAGTGAGTACAATGAAATTAAAATAGGTTTTATTTCATGATTCCGAAGCATGCGTGACCAAACAGCAGATCTGAATCGCGGTCAGTTATTTTAAATGACTTGAGCAACAGGTACAGCTTCACGTAAGAAATTTTTAACAAAGCCATTGGGTACAGACAATCCACTGGCTTTACGTAATGGAGCAAAAGAAAGATATTATGAAGTAAGTTCCACAGTTACTACAACGCACGAAAATCCATTTGATGTTCTGACAAGGGGACCCAAGAAATCAACAGCAGCAAATTCTTATAATTTAGATGGAATGATAGGAAACAATGTAGCACGATGTGAGATGGTACATGGTTTAGCTTTTTGACAAAGTTTACAAATAGACAAGACTCTCCGAATTCTCTTTCCCATATTGTTAAAATAACAAGTCGTCCGAAGAATATGCTAACATTTTCGTGGACCAAAATGTGCATAGCTGAAATGAATGTATCAGATGAGCTTTTTTTTTAACAAAATCGTCAGGAATGCGAAGTACCTATAGATTGTCATCAACAGTGCAACGTTTGAAGAGTATGTTGTTTCTAACCAGATAATAATGCTGAATCGGTGTGTGGGTGTCTCTTTTCATACCATTTACTTTTGATGTCTTCCCAAATCGGATCTTTGTCTTGTTCATGAACAATGTCCTTTAAAGATGTGAATTTTTTTGGAGGTTGGCTTCTGTGTTACTTTTCCCAAGCCCAGCCAGTGCAAATGACAGTGCGTCCACAACAATGTTCTCCTTGCCGGGAATGTAGACTATTGTGAAGTGGAATTCTTGCAGAAACAGTGCCCAACGTTTTAACCTGTTATGATATAATTTTGAAGACATAAGAAATTGTAATGCAAGATGATCACTGTATACTCTTACGTGTTTACCAGAAAGAAAGAGACGGAATTTGTCGAATGCCCAAACGATAGCTAAAGCTTCTAATTCAGTGACGGAATACTTCTTTTCAGATTTTGTTAGCAGATGGCTAGCAAAAGCAATGGTTTTCTAAACAGTAGTGTCATTTTCTGGGGCTTCTTGAAATAAATGGGCACCAAAACCGACTTTAGAAGAATCCGTGCTAATGCAGAAATCTTGTGACAGATCTGGATTAGCTAGTACTGACGCGTTAAGTAGCACTTCTTTGAAAGAATTCCAACTGTGCCTGTTCGTCCCAGTTCAAAATAGTATTGTTTAGAGTGAGAGAACAAAGTTTTGGTGCTACTACAATTTGCATATTCAGAAAACGACGTTAAGAGTTTACGAGACCTAGAAAACTGCGGACTTGTTTTTGTTGTGGGTGGAACTGTAATGGCTCTGATTGATTCTAATTTTTCAGGATCACCTGAATGCCTTCAGAAGAAATAATGAGTCCCAAAAACTTCATCTTTGAGCTATCGAATTAAGTTAACTGTAATTCCAGATTCCGCAAAAATACATAACACACTGTTGAGGATGCGGTTATGTTGTCCCCATGAGGCTTCTGCTATTAGAATATCGTCCACATATAAGATGATGTGACGTTTTAAGAACTCAGGTAATATAAAATTTAGTCCACGAATCAATGCTGCCAAAGAAATGTTCAAACCAAAAGGAAGTTTCCGAAATTGATAACAAACGCTGAAACAAAGAAAAGCTGTTTATTTCATACATTCTGGATGAATTTCGACCTAACAGAAGCTATATCTGAGATCAGTAGAAGACAACACTTTTACACCATTAAAATTTTGAAGAAGTTCTTTCTACGTTTGCGGCCTGTCTGTTTCAGAAATGATGATAGTATTGATTTGTCTCGAATCTAAGACAAGCCGAATCGGTCCATTTTTCTTCTCAACAACATGTAATGGATTGTTGTATGAGCATACTGCAGGCTCAATAATATCCTCGTCAAAGCATAGATTGTACAGTATTTATGATCCAACACGGTCCGTATAATGGGCCGGAGTTACGTATGGCCGAACACAACATTTAGTAAGCTCACTAACACGTAACTGGTATTGAAATCCCTTGATTGTTCCTGATTTGTGAGTAAAAACTGTGGAATGTGCTTGTAAAATGTCAAAAAGGTCCTGCCTATCAGTGTTATTACAGTTCTCAATTGTTTGAATTTTATTCTGAATTAAGTCATTAATATCGAATACGTCGTCGATATCATCCCTGTCAATACTTTTTAGTTTCAAGTTCCGTCGAAAATTCCTAGCTGTTGTCTAACAACAGGTAAGGACGATTAATTTCCTTGTCATTGTTTGAGAATCAATCCACAAATTTTAAAGCTATTCACTTACCTTCTTTCTCTATACTTATTTCAGCATTGTGAAAGTTTAAGATTGCTTTGTATTCATTCCAAGAGTCAACTAATAATTTAATTTCTGTCGACAATAATGGAACAATAAGAAAGTTCATAGAGAATCCGTTGTTTTGAGAAAAGACTTCTAAGTTGGCTTGTTGGCGTACATCTACACTTTTTCCAAAAATTGCACCTTGTAATTTAATCCTATGTAGCTTAAGTGTGGGGCAATCGTTCTATTTGTTGCATTTGCTAAAAGCTGTTTCACTAATTTCTGAAATGGGACTGCCAGAGTCAACTACTGCCATAAATTTTACATCATTTACTGTAATGTGAATTATGGGATATGCAATGTTGTTCTGTATTACATCATGTTTCTGGAGTAAGATGTCCCTAAGGTCTTCAATTTTTAGGTAATTAATAGCCACTTCATAAGTACGTTTTGTGGCTCCCAGTTGTGTGAGGGATTGTCTACTGTCTCATTTTTGTCACGCGTCGTTATTGAGGTTTGGAGATCTAACCTATACAATTTCAGCTTGTCAAAAGAGCCCTTCCCTGTTTGAATCCCTCCAGTTCTGATAAAATTGTCGCCTATTGTTAAGATTACATCGTCTGTCATCATGTCGGTAGTTTCTGTAATCACTTTCTTGTCAGTCACATGGTGGAGAATTTCTCCGTGAGTCGTAACTGCACGGTGGACCGTTGCGTCTGAAGTTATTCTGTCTCCCTTGATAATAATTATTTTGGTTCCCATATTGTCTGATTCTCTGATTGTCTTTTTCATAGGTGAGAGGTGATCTTTTCCCGTCATTATTATTACTCTGCCAACCTTTGTCATAAGGGTTGTGTCTGTTTTGGTCACGACTTGCGTTGTAAGAATAGCCTTGTCATGTCCAGTCATTATTTCTGTCATCGCGGAATTGGCACGGATGTGGCCAGTAATTGTTGTATTCCTGTTTTCGCATCCCGCGATTGTCAGTGTCAATTTCCAATTCTTGTAACAGTCCCTGAAAAGCTTTGATGTCTTTGCAACGTCCGGCCAAAGTAATAAGTCGTAAATGTTCAGGCAATTTGATTAAGCAAATGCGAATAAGTTCTGAGGGGGTGTATGGGTTTGACAGATACTGATTCGTATGCAACATGTCTTCAAAATATTTGACAAGAAAGAAAAATTCAGATTTTTCTAAATGTTTCATCATTATGATGCTATGTTTTACGTGATCTTGAGTAGCTTGAGACCAATATGCTGAGAGGAAGGCATGATAAAATCTGCTTCACTGTGACTATCGTGAATGACCGATTGCATTCTCACGAAGACGACTCACATATCGGTCATTGTACGTAGTGTCGGCGGTTCCGTCTAAAAATTCGGTGCACCTTGCCAACTTCTTTCATAATTTCCGAAGTGCCCTGTGCTATTATTTTGTGACTTTTCCGTATTTCTAAGTCCCTCTTCCCGTATTGGATCGCGAGTGTGCTTTGAAATAAGTAATTCTTGTTTTACTTGTGCCAACTGATCTAGTACTTCCCGGGTTTCTCTTTTGTGTTGCGTATTTTTTTGATTCTGATTTTGTTTGTACTTCCTAATTTGTTCGTACTCTTCCGTGTCAGTAAAGACTACCGGTCTTGTATCATTCTGATTATCATCTACCTTCGTAGATAAATTGTTTAGCCGATCCGAAAGTTCGGCTACTTTCTCTGGTAATCAACTGATTTCCTCCGTGTGTCTTTTTCTGAACCAAGTTTCTGAGTATCTACTGTGTCCTTTAAGTTTTTCTGAGTTTTTGTTGGTTGCGTAGCTGAATCAGCATATGCAATTGAATCAATTTTAGCTTCCAAGGTGTCATGATTTTCATGAACAATTATTTGCAGTTCTTTATGGCTGGGTCGTGATTCTGTATTGCATTTTCTTGCCGCGGATAAATAGGTTGAAAATGCTCACAAACATGTGTTTACGTCATTACAGACTTCTTGACATTTCGATTCGATTTTAAGTAACTCAGCAGTTAAACCTGTACGTGTTTGTTTAAGTGTTTCTTTAATTTGTTTCTGATTTTGTTCCATTTGTTGCTGTGATTGTTTTTGATATTTCTCCATTTGTTGCAGTAATAGCAATAGTAATATATGAGGGTCTGGAATATGTTCCTTTGTGCCTATCGGCAGTGCATTTGCACGGGCAGCATTCGCGTTTTGGAAAGCAGAAAATGTGTCTTGACTTAATTGAGAAAAAGGTGAGGACGCAAAACCTGAATCTACAGTATTAGCAAAATTCTGTCCTGTCATTTCGGATACCTGAGGCGAGCTGTTGCCGACCGATCGATCGACAGTGCTTCCCTGTTTCACTGTCTACACCATTATTGGCCACCTGGTCCATTTTCCCATGCTTAGTTACCAAATCACTATTCTGAGTATTTGTTAATTCATTACAAGGTGGCGCTAACAAACTACTCTCGTCTTCACTGTCATTTCTCAATTTACTTTGCAGCCTAGTGTTACCTTTTTCACACGCCATAATTATAACGTACTTCACACGATAACAAGAAAATCACAATTTGAAGAGCGAAAATAAGAAAACACGTTAACATAGCATTGAAAATAATATCTAAATTATAGCAAGCGCGGCAGCGAAATACTTGGTGCAAGTCTAATGCATCCCACAACTGTTTTACTGTACAACAATGAAAAACTACAACTACAAAGGAAATTCTTTCTACAATTACGCGCTAGTAATAAACAATAACTACACTACTTACAAAAACTACACCAAAAAAATCAGAAGATTTCAGTGAGGTATCCTCTGCTAAGGGTCGACATATGAAGCGTCCGCTTGGAAAAATTATGAATGACTGTGCAAGTAAACTTCTACGTTATTTGATACAAAGACAGCTGCGTAAAACTGAACGTGGTCAGACAGTTTTTTCTTTACTTATTCTGATCATCACTAAACTGACAAACAATATTTTTTAGCGCAAGGCAATCTGACTTCCAAAATTCACTAAAAAAGAATGGCAGTGACTAACAATAACCTATGCCTTTCATGAATCACTTACCTCACAAAAATCTTCGTTACTCGAACTACTGCAATACAGTGAGCGCCAGAACTGCCATCTAAATAAAACATTACAATTACAGAAGGTACAAACTATGGATAGTTATAGTTAGCAAATAAAAGATTTTGATTGAGAATAAACAATGTATTTACCTTAATAGTGTTCAAAAGTCATCATATATACATCTATCAATTCATGACATCCATCCTTACAATTTTCCTTTTTCTGGCGGACACATGTCCAGATCGTCCGCTTATAGCAACCTCTCCAAACTCTGGCAACTCTCTCCCCACATCCACCACTAATGGGGCTCACCTCCGACTGCCCAACGCTACGTGATGTTCACATCCAACTGCCCAACACTACACTAGTGAATATGTCAACAATGAGTCCAACCAGCCACAGACTGCACACAGCACAGTCAGTGATTTTCATACAGAGCGCCACGTGGTGTTACCAACATAAAAACCTAAACAGCCTACTTACACATGTACCACAATCATAGGCAAGTGAGTGGGACATTGCAGTCACATTCAATATTTCTTCGTGTTTCTCAATACATTCCAGTAAAAGTTTCTGTGAAATAAGAGTTATGCGAACCGGTAACCACACATGTTAACAAGGCACTTCCGGGACTCAGGGAGGCTCCCCGGGCCCGAATCGAAACTACCTCGCGGATTTATGACGAGATCAGATGAGCCGGACATTTTGAGTGTGGTTTTTTAGGCGGTTTCCCATATCCCAATAAGTGAGTACCGGGCCAGAGCCCAAGTCCCGCCCCAAGTACATGTTACGCAAATGTTCAGAACACAATGCCACACTTGTACATTCGATTTACTCGAGACATTGACAGGTGGTGTATTCATATTCCAACCTGAAGGGATAATGAATAACAGACAGATGAACTTAGATGTTTATTCTCTTCAAACACACAACCAGCAGCAGCAATACACTGAGGTGACTGAAGTCATGTGATACCTACTAATATCTTATCGGAGTACCTTATGCACGGTGTAGTGCAGTAACTGGAAGTGACACGAACTCAATAAGTCGATGGAAGTCCCCTGCAAAAGTATGAGCCACGCTGGCTCCATATCCGTCCGTAATACCTAAACGCTTTCCGGAGCAAGATTTTGAGCACGAAATGACCTCTCGATTATGTCCCATAAATGTTCCATGCGGTACATGTCGGGCTATCTGGGTGGCCAAATCTTTCACTCGAGCTGTCCCAAATGTTCTTCAAACCATCACTGTGTGGCCCGGTGACATTGCGCATTGTCATCCATAATAATACCGTCGTTCTTTGAAAACACGTAGTCAATGAACGGCTAAAAATTGTGGCCAAGTAACCAAATATACCAAGTTTCATTCAATGATTGCTTCATTTGGACCAGAGGACCCAGTCTTTTCTATGTGATACCATACCGTAAGCCACTAGCTTGCCCAGTGCCTTGTTGACATTCTGCGTCCAAGGCTTCCTGGAGCCACTGCCACACTCAAAAACTACCATCAGCTCTACACAACAGAAACGGAAACTTATCTGACCATGCTACGGTTCGAGGATCCAACTGACGAGGTCACGAGTCCTGAAGAAGCACTGCAGGCGATGTAGCGCTGTTGGCAAGGCACTCACGTCTGTCGCCCTCTACCATAGCCTTTTAACGCAAAAGTTCGCTCACTGTTCTAACGGATACGTTCGTCGTACGTCCCTCATAGATTTCTGCGATTACTTCTCGCAGTGTTGCTTGTCTGTTAGTACTGTCAGCTCTGCGCCAACATCGCTGCTCTCGGGGGTTAATTGGAGGCCGTCGGTCACTCCTTGCCCGCGTTCAAATCTGTTAATTCCCGTCGTCCGACCACAATCACGTAGGAAAACTTTTCACGTGAATCAGCTGAGTTCAAGTGACAGCTCTGCCAATGTATTTCCTTTTGTACACATTGTGTATAGAAATCTCATTCAACTAGAGGCTGGAATAGATTAACAGCGTGTAATGGAGGAAGTTCTTGCCCCCAAAGTTTTTACGAGCAGTGTGCGTGGTGAGTGAAACTGTGTTGTTTGTTTAAAGATGCAAACCCCAGTTTCAGTAAAACGCTGCGGGGCAGCGATTACAGAATATCCAGCGAGGCGTAAGGCGAGTTTAATATAGCACACGGTGAGAGTTCCAGGTTTGCAGACTCAGCACGCCCTCGCCCCTCCGCACGACACGCTACAGCCAGCGCCACCACGAGCGCTGCCTACACACGCACAACGAGGGAGTTAGCCAGTAATTCGCGCGCGTCCTCGCGAGTGAGACCTCCGAAAAGAGGTCGCAGGAGGACAGCGAGAACGTGGCGCGCGGCCTGTTTGTGCATAATGTACGCGCTATCTCGGCCAGGCGGAAACGCCTTGTGGTGGAATTAAGCAAGCCGTAGGCGGTCCGACCATAATACATGCTCAGCGAAGGACGTCCAAAGCGGATGTCGGCCAGGCAGTGAGTTTAGCACTGCGTCCTGTGCACCACGCTGCTGGACTGCGCTACAGCTGCGACGGTAGAACTAAGGTCAAACCTCAGCACTTCCCTACAATCACTAACAAAGTCTGAGGTATACAGGGTGTCACAAAAAGGTACGGGCAAACTTTCAGGAAACATTCCTCGCACACAAATAAAGAAAAGATGTTACGTGGACATGTGTCCGGAAACGCTTAATTTCCATGTTAGAGCTCATTTTAGTTTCGTCAGTATGTACTATACTTCCTCGATTCACCGCCAGTTCGCCCAATTCAAGGAAGGTAATGTTGACTTCGGTGCTTGTGCTGACATGCGACTCATTGCTCTACAGTACTAGCATCAAGTACATCAGTACGTAGCATCAACAGGTTAGTGTTCATCACGAACGTGGTTTTGCAGTCAGTGCAAAGTTTACAAATGCGGAGTTGGCAGATGCCCATTAGATGTATGGATTAGCACGGGGCAATAGCCTTGGCGCGGTACGTTTTTATTGAGACAGATTTCCAGAACGAAGGTGTCCCGACAGGAAGACGTTCGAAGCATTTGATCGGCGTCTTAGGGAGCACGGAACATTTGAGCCTATGACTCGCGACTGGGGAAGACCTAGAACGACGAGGACACCTGCAATGGACGAGGCAATTCTTCGTGCAGTTGACGATAACCCTAATGTCAGCGTCAGAGAAGTTGCTGCTGTACAAGGTAACGTTGACCACGTCACTGTATGGAGAGTGCTACGGGAGAACCAGTTGTTTCCGTATCATGTACAGCGTGTGCAGGCACTATCAGCAGCTGATTGGCCTCCACGGGTACACTTCTGCAAATGGTTCATCCAACAATGTGTCAATCCTCATTTCAGTGCAAATGTTCTCTTTACGGATGAGGCTTCATTCCAACGTGATCAAATTGTAAATTTTCACAATCAACATGTGTGGACTGACGAGAATCCGCAATCACGTCATCAACACAGATTTTCTGTGAACGTTTGGGCAGGCATTGTTGGTGATGTCTTGATTGGGCCCCATGTTCTTCCATTTACGCTCAATGCAGCACGTTATCATGATTTCATACGGGATATCTACCTGTACTGCTAGAACATGTGCCTTTACAAGTACGACACAACATGTGGTTCATGCACGATGGAGCTCCTGCACATTTCAGTCGAAGTGTTCGTACGCTTCTCAACAACAGATTCGGTGACCGATGGATTGGTAGAGGCGGACCAATTCCATGGCCTCCACGCTCTCCTGACAACCTTCTTGACTTTCGTTTATGGGGGCATTTGAAAGCTCTTGTCTACGCAACCCCGGTACCAAATGTAGAGACTCTTCGTGCTCGTATTGTGGACGGCTGTGATACAATACGCCATTCTCCAGGGCTGCATCAGCGCATCAGGGATTTCATACGACGGAGCGAGGATGCATGTATCCTCGCTAACGGAGGACATTTTGAACATTTCCTGTAACAAAGTGTTTGAAGTCACGCTGGTACGTTCTGTTGCTGTGTGTTTCCATTCCATGATTAATGTGATTTGAGGAGAAGTAATAAAATGAGCTCTAACATGGAAAGTAAACGTTTCCGGACACATGTCCACATAACATATTTTCTTTCTTTGTGTGTGAGGAATGTTTCCTGAGAGTTTGGCCGCATCTTTTTGTAACACCCTGTATACAAAATTAGATGTTGACTATACTTTTGCGGTTTAACCCATTCTCAAATACAGTGATCTCCAAAAGTTTCATCAAATTTCACAGGATTACATTTTCTTCTTGAATGACGTTGGATACTAGCGATGGATTTGAACTCACGTGTAGCTCTTTAAAATTTCAATTTTCAAAACAGTCAACCACATTACAAGGATGCTTCATTTGGATGCTTGCACATTATATTCAATGAGGTCTCCACTGGAGATACGACAAATACCCAGACGATATTCAAACTCACCCCGTTCGGATGCGAGCACATCTGCATTTACTGCGCTCAGCCTTGGTCCTACGTGACGTTGCAGTTCACCCAGAGATGCTGGAAGGTGAGGCACCTGGGCAGTTTTCCAGAAGAAACACTGACACACGTGTTTTTGGAAGCCAAAAATGAAATCTAATATCCGCATGTGTCTTACGATCCATGCATCTTTTCGCAGTACGGTTCTAGGAAATGCTCTTAAATGTGGTCTTAATGCGATCATTCTCCATGCAGATCAAAATTGAAATTTTCCGAATGTTCTCATAATTGTGGAGAAACCGTGATATGCAACATATCCTGTTTATCATAACAGTCTTTTTCGAAAAAATACACAGCCATAAATCTTCTCAAAATAAACAGCCCTAGAAACACAAAGCTTTGGTGAGTCTCTCCCTGGTATAAAATATCGCATTTCCCCAAATGATACCTTCACTTTATACTTATTAGAGGCGTTCCATATGTAATGCAACACATTTTCTTTCTCGGCCATTTTCGGTTGAAAAAATGCGGTATTTGTTGTGGGACATGGAGGAATAGTCCAGCCCCTATAGTTTCACGAAGTTCCCATAGGTGGCGACTCTATATGTATCGCCGGCCGGTGTGCCCGAGCGGTTCTAGGCGCTTCAGTCTGCCACCGCGCGACCGCTACGGTCGCAGGTTCGAATCCTGCCTCGGGAATGGGTGTGTGTGATGTCCTTAGGTTAGTTAGGTTTAAGTAGTTCTAAGTTCTAGGTGACTGATGACCTGAGATGTTAAGTCGCATAGTGCTCAGAGCCATTTGACCTCCATTTGATCTATATGTATCCTTCGAAATGGCGTCTGTAACAGAGATGTATTCCAAGCAGACACTTTCTTTTTCGGGAAACCAGAGCATCGCATACAATCATAGGCGCTTGAAAATTTTTTACAGATACTTGCCAGTGAACAATAGCTTGCTGAGTCGTTGGCTGAGTGTCTGCCATCATCGCAACTACGTCGTTCCGGCCCGTTCGATCTCCCGCGAGTGGCCACAAAGACAGGACTCACATAAGACTGCACACCCGAGAGCACCTCACAAAACTCTATTGATCTGTTCCTCGTCTACAGCCCAATGAAGGCTGCACTCCCCGGGAAGCAGTACGTGTGCTTCGCTGGTATCAGTCCCAGTCGAGAGAAAGAGAAATGTTATCAGAGTCGTAACAGTCGACAGCTAGCTGGCCACGCAAGGTAAAAATTTCACTCTCTGGCGCGGAACTGCGACGGCGGTATTGCACACACGATTTCCAGAATTACATTTTCACTCTGCAGCGGAGTGTGCGCTGATATGAAACTTCCTGGCAGATTAAAACTGTGAGCCGGACCGAGACTCGAAATCGGGACCCTTGCCTTTCGCGGGCAAGTGCTCTAGTTTGGAAGGTAGGAGACGAGGTAGTGGCAGAAGTAAAGCTGTGAGGACGGGGCGTGGGTCGTGCTTGGGTAGCTCAGTTGGTAGGGCACTTGCCTGCGAAAGGCAAGAGTTCCGCGTTCGAATCGCGGTCCGGGACACAGATTTAACCTGCCAGGAAGTTTCACACACGATGTTTTTTTGAGTGGAGCAACAACGAGGCAGGAAACTGAAGCGTTGCTTTAAGTTACTGCGATGTATGAAGTGGGGCACTAGGCAAGAGCCAGGAGTAGCGATTTGTAAGTGGCTGACATGTGGGAATTTATCCCTGTCATAGCTTCTGTCTCTGTGACACTATGAGGAAAAAACCAGTATAAATAGACAGGCAATTTTAGCTTGGGACGGAGTGTGCCAGGTTAGTTGAGCGTCGGGATGGACCTGTGCTGGTCTGTGCTTATAGGGGCCCGACCAGCAGATATGTTGTAAGTATTCTGCATAAACTTGTACTTGGTTTCCATGTACTTGTTCGGGCTATATTCTGCCTCCGGGGAAACAACACCGGAGCGGGACGGAACGGTAGCCTGGAACTTTAAGATCGCATGGTGTGCCTGAAGGAGGGCAGTGACAACGGTCTGCAGTAGGACCAGGAGGGGCTTACTTCCACTGAAGTCTAAAGGCCACATTCAATTCACACCTGGCGTTCTGGGGTCCGGGAGAGGCATACGCTGTGGGAGGCGCAGTAGCACTGTGCCAGCACCAGAGATGGAATGGGTGTTGCCATCAGACAAGCACCACAAGCAGCAAGTTGCGGCACAGCGTCCAGGAGCACGCGGGTTCGAGTATGGTCCTGTCCTGGGTGCAGCGGCGGCCCAAGGGCCATAGATGACCAGTACACCCACCTTCATCCTATGGTCGGACAGAGCAGGCCAAAACGGGTAGAGGGCAGTGAGGTCCAGGGACTTAGCAGTCTCCGGAATCGCAGGCAGCAGAGCCACTCCAGTCGCAACGCCCAGGCGGGCGGCGACAGGGAGAGGCGGCCGACTTCCATCGGCGGGTGACCTTGATGACAGCAGCGGCGTCGGCATAGCAGGAGTTTGTTGAGCCGGCTGGACTCGCGGGACAGCAGGCAGTGGCACGCCGAGATTATGATTCACCAATCGAATACTGTAAATTAGCTGAATAAACGAATGTTACCAAATACCGCTGTATCACTCTGCAGTGTCCCTTACCGCTCTTTAACTTGAGCTTGAGCTCTGCCAACTGGAGTCTGGTGTTCGACCCCCCAGTGGATGACGGGGAGGTTTCTCACGCAGCATGACAATGGTTTTGACGTCGACCAGTACAGTTGTATCATTCAGGCATACAGTTCCTCCCAGCAAGGAGGTGTAATACTGTCACTTTGGACTCAGATTATTTTGACAAGTGGGGTTACGAAGCCATTGAGTAGGAAATGATAGGGTCTACTGGAATACCAAATAAAATCAATCTGCTTTTAGGTAAAAGTAATGTCAGTAAGAGCGCACTGCTAGTTCCTGCTAATAATAAGACGAGCACACTGGTCGCTTGTTACTTATTTTAATGCGCTTCAAACAGCAGACTTATTTTCAGTTATCTGTGTAGTTACTAATTTATTTTGGTATTTTCTTGCGTGTTCGAGTGCTTGTTAGGCACAAACTTTTTTTTGAGTAGCAGTGTAGTGTACAGTAACGCCGTTGCTATCGGCCGTTCTATAGACCCTCGTATCATACAGGCTTTTGTTTTTTTGTTTGGAACAGCTCAGTGTCACTTAGAAAGTCAGTGAGGGAGCGATTTCCCACTGCTGATAAGGCGAGTACACCGTTCGTTTTTTGCTTCAACCAGGAGCGACTGCAGTAATGGATAGGAACTATGATTTTTGTGTACAGATGCGAGCTGAGTTGGCAACCTTTCGCTCGCAGCCGCAGGCTGCGTTGGCTTCCGTTACACAGCTTGAGGCTACTCCTAAGGGGCGTCACTGTGGAGGATCAAACGCGGGGATGGGAGGGACGTCGAGCACGTCCCACGTGTCCTCCAATCGGTCCACTGCTGTGACCTCCCCGGGTACTGCCTGCACCGAGGTTGACCCCTCACCCATGGTCGAGTGGGAGATCATTCCAAAGTATGGCAGGCAGCGAAAAACTTTCCGAGGGGCCGATCGTAGGGCCTACCCGATTCGTTTGACGAATAGGTTTCGGGCGTTATCTGTGGCTGACGGTGTCTCTGAGCCGGACCCAATCGTCCACCCTGTTCCAGAGGAAGCTTCTCGACCCACAAGGTCTAGGAATTCACAGAGGCTGGGTTTGATGGTAGTTGGGAGCTCCAACATTAGGCACGTAATGGGGCTCCTTAGGAACATGACAGCCAAGGAGTTGAAGGAAGCCAGTGCGCGCTCTGTGTGCATTCCCGGGGTGGGGGGTGGGGGGGGGGGGGGCGGGAGGTCATTCCGGATGTGGAAAGGGTGCTTCCGGATGCGATGAAAAGTACAGGGTGCGGCCAACTGCAGGTGCTGGCTCATGTCGGTACCAATGACGTGTGACGCTTTGGATCGGAGCAGATTCGGCCTGGTTTCGAGCGGCTAGCGGAAATGGTAAAGACTGCCAGTCTTGATTCCGAGATTAAGGCAGAGCATCGTCGATAGAACCGACTGCGGTCCTTTGGTGCAGAGCCGAATGGAGGGTCTGAGGCAGAGGCTCAGGCGGTTCTGTGACCGTGTAGGCTGCAGGTTCCTTGAATTGCGCCATTGGGTGGTGGGTTTACCGGTTCCGCTTAATAGGTCAGGAGCCCACTACACACAGGAGGTGGCTACACGGGTAGTGGGGGCTGTGTGGAAGCACTCGGTGGTTTTTTAGGTTACAGGGTCTCAGAGAACCGCAAAGGGGCGTCCGTCTAAAATTGGGCCGATAAAACACAGTAAGGTAGCTGTAGAAACGATTGGTATTGTAGTTATAAATTGTCGTAGCTGTATTGGGAAAGAACCACAGCTTCAAGCCCTAACAGAAAGCACTGAAGCTCAAATAGTTGTAGGTACGGAGAGCTGGATAAAGCCGGAAATAAGTTCAGCCGAAATTTTTTCAAACGAACTAACAGTGTTCAGAAAGGACGGATTAAATGCAGTTGGTGGTGGAGTACTTACTGCAGTCAGAGGAAGTTTGCCTTGTAGCGAAATTGAAGTAGATGCTTCGTGTGAAATAGTATGGGTAGAGGTTATACCAGACAATCGGACCAAACTATTTATTGGATCGTTTTACCGACCCCCGACTCAGAAGATATAGTTGGTGAACAGTTCAAAGAAAACTTGAGTCTCATTTCAATTGAGTACCCCGCCCATACTATTATAGTCGGTGGTGACTTCAATCTACCCTCGATATGCTGGAAAAATTATATGTTAATAGCCGGCGGCAGTCGTAAAACGTCATCCGAAATTGCACTGAATGCTTTCTCAGAAAATTATTTTGAACAATTAGTTCATGAACCCACTCGAAGCGTAAATGGTTGCGAAAGCAAACTTGACCTTTTAGCAACAAATAATCCTGGACAAATAGTGAGTATTGTGACGAATACAGGGATTAGCGACCACAAGGCAGTGGCTGCTAGGCTGAATACCGTAACACCTACAACCATCAAAAAGAAACGCAAAGTATATTTATTTAAAAAATCCGATACAAATGCTCTTAAAGCCTTTTTGAGTGACAGTCTTCAATCCTTCCGATCTGATCATGTAAGTGTAGAAAAGTTGTGTAATGTTTTAAAAGAGATAGTATCGACAGCAATTGAGAGATTACTAGGTGATGGTACTGATCCCCCATGGTACACAAAACGGTTGAGATCGTTGTTGCAGAAGCAACGAAAAAAGCCTGCCAAATTTAAAAGAACGCAAAATACCCCAGATTGGCAAAGTTTTACAGAAGTCCAAAATAAAGTGCGTACTTCAATGCGAGATGCTTTTAAATAATTCCACAACGAAATTCTGTCTCGAAATCTGGCAGAAAACCCAAAGAGATTCTGCTCATACTTAAAGCACGCCAGTGGTAAGACGTAATCACTGCGTGATAACAACGGTGAAGTCACTGATGACAGTGCCAGTAAAGCAGAGTCATTAAGCACGGTTTTCCCGAATCTCCTTCACCAAAGAAGACGAAGTAAATATTCCTGATTTCCAATCAGGAACCACTACCAAGATGAGAAACATAGAAGTAGATGTCCTCGATGTCAAATGGTTCAAATGGCTCTGAGCACTATGGGACTTAACATCTATGGTCATCAGTCCCCTAGAACTTAGAACAACTTAAACCTAACTAACCTAAGGACGTCACACAACACCCAGTCATCACGAGGCAGAGAAAATCCTTGACCCCGCCGGGAATCGAACCCGGGCGTGGGAAGCGAGAACGCTACCGCACGACCACGAGCTGCGGACTCCTCGATGTCACAAAGCAGCTTAAATTACATAATAAAGGCAAGGCCTCCGGTCCAGATTGTATATCAGTCTGGTTCCTCTCAGAGTATGTTGATAAAATAGCTCCATATTTAGCATTTATATACAACCACTCGCTGACAGAAAGATCCGCACCTAAAGACTCAAAAAGGGAAAGTAGGAGTAATCCGCTGAATTACAGGCCTATATCACTAACGTCGATTTGCAGTAGGGTTTTGGAACGTATACTGTATTCGAACATTATGAAGTACGTCGAAGAAAACGATTTATTGACACATACTCAGCACGGATTCAGAAAACATCGTTCTTGTGAAACACAACTAGCTCTTTATATTCATGAAGTAATAAGTGCTATCGACAGGGGTTGTCAAATTGATTCCATATTTTTAGATTTCCAGAAGGCTTTCGACATCGTTCCTCACAATCGTCTTCTAGCCTAACTGCGTGCCTACGTAGTATCTCCTCAGTTTTCGACTGCATTCGTGATTTCCTGTCAGAAAGGTCACAGTTCGTAGTAACAGACGGAAAGTCATCAAGTAAAACATAAGTAACATCCGGCGTTCCCCAAGGAAGTGTTATAGGCCCTCTATTGTTCCTGACCTATATTAAAGACATAGGAGACAATCTGAGTATCCGTCTCAGATTGTTTCCAGATGATGCTGTCATTTACCGACTTGCAAAGTCTTCAGATGATCAAACCGACGTGCAAAATGATTTAGGTAAGATATCTGTATTGAGCGAAAAGCGGCAGTTGACCCTGAATAAAGAAAAGTGTGAAGTTATTCACATGAGTACTAAAAGAAATCAGCTGGATTTCGATTACGCGATAAGTCACACAAATCTGAAGGCTGTAATTCAGCTAAATATTTATGGATTACAATTACAAATGACCTAAATTAGAACGATCACATAGGTAATATTGTGGACCGAGCAAACCAAATACTGCTATTCATTAGCAGAACACTTAGAAGCTGCAACAGGTCTACTAAAGAGACAGCTTACACCACGCTTGTCCGCCCTATTCTGCTGGTTCAAAATGGTTCTGAGCACTATGGGACTTAACATCTGTGGTCGTCAGTCCCCTAGAACTTAGAACAACTTAAACCTAACTAACCTAAGGACATCACACACATCCATGCCCGAGGCAAGATTCGAACCTGCGACCGTAGCGGTCACGCGGTTCCAGACTGAAGCGCCTAGAGCCGCATGGCCACACAGGCCAACCTATTCTGCTGTGCGGTTTGGGATCCGCATTAGGGGGGACTGACGGATGACATCAAAAAAGTACAAAGAAGGGTAGCTCGTTTTGTATTATCGCGAAATAGGGGTGATAGTGTCACAGACATGATACGTGATCTGGAGTGACAATCATTACAACAAAGGCGTTTTTCGTTTCCATGGGATCTTCTCGTGAAATTTCAATCACTAGTTTCCTCCTCCGACTGCGAAAACATTCTGTTGGCACCCACTTACATAGGGAGAAATGATTATCACGATGAAATAAGAGAAATCAGTGCTCGCACAGAAAAATTTAAATGCTTGTTCCTCCCTCGTGACGTTCGAGAGTGGGACGGTAGAGAGACAGCTTGAAGGTGGTTCATTGAACCCTCTTACAGGCACTTTATTGTGAATAGCAGAGTAATCACGTAAATGTAGATGTATTTCTTTAACGCGCCTCGTAGTTGTTCCTCGAAAACCTGTTGACTACCTAATGAAAATTAGTCAGTAAACATATGTAGCACTTCAACATAGCTGGTCGGTGTGGCCGATCGGTTCTAGGCGCTACAGTCTGGAACTGCTTAACCGCTACGGTCGAAGGTTCGAATCCTGGCTCGGTCATGGATGTGTGTGATGTCCTTAGGTTAGTTATGTTTAAGTAGTTCTAAGTTGTATGGGACTTATGACCTCAGAAGTTAAGTCCTATAGTGCTCAGAGCCATTTGAACCATTTGATTTGAGCTTAAACATACTCAAGCAAGGCTCCTCGTATATCACATTTCGCTATTTTCTTCCTTATATTGGAATCAAGTTGTATGCTATGATTCTAGAGACCAAAGAAGCCCTACTGTTAATCTCACATCTGGTGAAATGCTTTGGTCTACGCTTTAGTAGTCATCCTGAGACCACAGAGAAGGATCAGTGAGCAAATATACGCTGGGTACATAACTGATCGGTTTGATTCTGTTCTGAATTTACAGGTTGTGAGAAATAATCCTGCGTTAGACGGCTTGTGAAAATAGCACTATTAGACCACTATTGCTATTAAGTGACTGTGGCATCGAACATCAAAGGCATATGATTTTACCCATGTGGCTAGCTTACTTCATTCTGCCTTTATGTCTATTAACCATTACTTAAAAAACACGTCATAGGCGTGAGTATCTGTCCATGTCCGATTTGAAGAGTCTAAAGCTTAAGTAAGTGTCTACTGTATAATTAATATTTTCAGATGCGTATAAAAATATAACTGCCCAGAGATATTTGGGATGTATATGGGTTATTTTTAATTCTTGTTCCGATATTTCGTCTGGCAGTCCTTCAGCCATTCTCTGTGTATGTAGCTTCAAATTTTGTAAATCGGTTTACACCCTGTGGACTGTGGATCAGACACACAAGCTTCAGACATACCGCTGTTGGTATAAGGACATCAGTCGCAAATTAAACTTGATGTGTCTAAGAGTAAACCAAAGCATGCGCGGAATCAGCGAATCCACAGCGCTTATGAAATCTGTTGTTGATGACCGTGGATAGCATAAGTACTTTGAAGGAAATTTCCTTTGAGGGCGCAGTAGCGAAATTAGGTTTTTACAAGAGTAGCCGAGCGGAAAACTATTTTAGTGGTGATGATGTTCGGTTTGTGGGGCGCTCAACTACGAGGACATCAGCGCCAGTAAAAAGTCCCAATTCTTATGTTTTGGATTGGCCAGAGCGCCAACCCACAATGAGAGGAGGCCGAAAGGCACGCGTTTAAGCTCACGCAGGCTGGCGGGAGGTCTGGAACAGGCCAAGGTATTAAGACTAGCAAAAAAGGTACGTAGCTTCTGGAATACTTAACTTTAATCCATAATTGGTCAACATCGGTCTGACGGTACATGCATCACAAGATAAATAGCAAATGATAATGGCGCCTTGCTAGGTCGTAGCAAATGACGTAGCTGAAGGCTACGCTAACTATCGTCTCGGCTAATGAGAGCGTAATTTGTCAGTGAACCATCGCTAGCAAAGTCGGCTGTACACCTGGGGCGAGTGCTAGGAAGTCTCTCTAGACCTGCCGTGTGGCGGCGCTCGGTCTGCAATCACTGATAGTGGCGACACGCGGGTCCGACGTATACTACCGGACCGCGGCCGATTTAAAGGCTACCACCTAGCAAGTGTGGTGTCTGGCGGTGACACCACATCTTACACAGTCTAATTTCATGCAGTCCAATGCAACCACTGTCACCAATTATGAAGACAATTATAATGATGATGATGAAATGTTGAGGACAGCAGAAACACCCAGTCCCAGGGCAGAAAAAAATAGCTTACCTAGCCAGTAATCAAACCCGGGACCCCGTGATCCTGAGGCAGCAACGCACGCTTCTCTCGTTTGAGTAGGTTGTCTTCCAATTGTATTCCCACAGCTACCTTGACCGCTGCACGCCGCTTGGGTATGGTCATTATTTTAACTTTCCCGTAATCCGTACAACGGCCAGTGGAAATTAAACGTTCAGCCACTGCCGTTTTATTACACTGTCTTGGGTGGGTGTCCCGCTGGTGTTGATCGCAAAGTTCTTTCCCAGTGCGTATTGTTTGTCATGTGAAACTTTTACCACACTCACATGAAGTTTCACATACATAGGCACCTGTAGTAAAAGCAGGTCATCCTTGAAGGACCCTAAAAGAGCTGCCACCTTGGCTAGTGGGAAGAGGATCATATCCACTTCAAGCTTCTTCATTACCCTTACAACATCTTTTGGTTTGTCTGCCGTATGCGCTTGCAGAGTTCTCTCAGTTTCATGTTTTGTATATCGATTCTTATGGAATATTTCTTACAAGTGTATTAGTTCACTTTGTAGGCTATCAGCGTCAGACTTTACATGAGAATTCCGTTCTAAAGTATTAAGCAGACGCGTAGTTTCTGCAGAATAGTGACAGCTACACGCCTGCAAGTATAACGCGGTACGAGTGGGCTTACGCTAAGCGATATGTCCTAAAAATTCATCTTCATTGAGTCGAATTAATACACGTAGAAACGGTACACAGCCATTAGTTTCCCATTACTTTGTAAATTTATATTTTCGTGAATGGTATTTAGATGTCCAAGAACCACGATAATTTGGTCTTCACCATGTGGAGCAACTTTGAATGTGTCATGGACTTATCTTCAGAAGATAGTCGGTTTCAAAAGTTCAGAGTTGAGAGCGTTTCCTTCAATATCATCCACTGATAGATTACTGTTGGCGAGGCACAACTGCCTAGAGTAACACCTTCAATTTCTTTAAAATATTTGTTGTCAAATAAACAGAACTTGGAGGTTAGCACTTTAATGAACAAGGAAACGACGTCGAAGTGACCAATAAATCCGGGCTGTTCAGTTTGAAAGTTTGTAGCTTCAATCTCGACCCCACGTCTCAAAATCCGTCAAAATTGGAAACTTGGAAACTAAAAACCAGCCGAATCTGCAAGTTATACCTTTATATTTACTTGACGACTAGTTTCGGTGCTGGACTCATTTTCTAAATATCCATATAGTTAAAATGATATTTCCTAAAATACGAGGACCATGCCAAGATAAATATATACTTATTATTAAGTGCAAATATATTGTTATTCGGATACAGATAAATCGTAAGTTTAGTAATGGAGGCAAGAAAAAGAAATGACTACAGTAATCTGGTTCAAATTTCTGTGCCGCCCGAGGTAGCCGTAAGGTCTCAGGCGGCTTGTCGCGGTTCGCGCGGCTCCCCCCGTTGGAGGTTCGAGTCCCCCCTTGATCGTAGGTGTGTTTGTTGTCCTTAGTGTAAGTTAGATTAAGTAGTGTGTAAGCTTAGGGACCGATGACCCCAGCGGTTGGGTGCCGTAAGACCTTACCACAAATTCCAAAATATTTCTAATCGCTGTAGGATGCGGTAGTTCTTCAATGGTGAATACGCTTGCTCAGAATAAAGAGAGGTGACAAAAATAGTGAGGCACATATTTAGTTGTTGTTTCAGGGACAGCACTAACTAACTAATGTTTTATAATTAAATAAATCTAACACTGATAATTGCCCAAATAATGTTCATATTTTTTCACAGATTTTCTCACTTTCTTCTCCGGTTGATAATGTTTATAATTAGAACTATGTTGAATATTTCGCACCACTACTGGAACATGGAGGTTGCCATGTATTTTCATTTGTGGTTTTAGCCCTGATGCGGAAAACATTGCAGGGAGGGGAACTATTTTTAAAAAGTTGTTCTATTATGTATAGTGCATGATTTACGTCTCGTTGAAGAAGAAACTGCTCAGTAATTGAAGGAATTTTGTAATCTGTGAAGAATAAGTGATGCATAATTAAGTGCTGACAAATTAATAGCAATAATACGATAGTAATACGTTGCACTGGCTTCTTACTGAAGAAGAGCTGTCAAGTATGCAGCCTACGGCAGTACCGGATATGACCCATCGGTTCATCCTGTGGTTAGATACTGACAGATGCTTTTTACGACAAAAATTCTGCACACTATGAGCCGATCGTGCCACGACAGTTGATTTGATTAATTCCGGTTAATTTCCTGGCATACTGAACGCAAGACACCATTCACTGTGTTATCATAATAGACTCACTGATCTGCGTATACTGATGAATCTGTTAAAGTAACAGTTATTGCCTTCAACAAGGATACATTATAAATGTGGATTTATTTGTCATCAGAAAAATCCGAACAAGCCTTGAAGGCCCAACGGTACCGACCGAAGCCGTGTCATCCTCAACCCATAGGTGTCACTGAACGAGCATATGGAGAGGCATGTGGTTTCCATACTATTCTCCAGGCCATTGTCAGTTTTCGTGACCAGAGCCGCTAATTATCGATCAAGTACCTCCTCAATGGGCCTCGCTAGGGCTGAGAGCACTCCGCTTGTCGACAGCGGTCGGCAAAGGGGGACGGTCATCGATTGAAGTGGTAGCGAAACCCGACAGCGCTGAACTTCGGTGATCTGACGGAAACCAGTGTTACTACGTCGGCTAGGGTGTTGACTCTTATTAGAAAGTAAGGCTAATTTTGTCCCTGAATACGTTATAAACTAATATTTATCTTTACGAAGTTGTGATACTGCAGTTTGAGACACAGTCGTAGTTGGTATATTTGCGATACCTAAAATAGACCACATCGCGCACTAAATGATGCTACATTTCAACATTTTCCTCATACGTGCACGATGAAAAGTAGTTCTCAAATGGATAGCATAAATGAGTGAAATAAAGTAACTAGCATTATTCAGCGGTCACAAGCGTATATTTCACTTTTACAGATCATCAGTGTTTATATTACGGCGTACAGTGGCTGTGTTATGATGCAAAGACATGCTTCACGAGTATAGAGTTTCTTTTGAGTAATGAAACAATGATAAACATAAAGCTTATGTAATGATCCAGAACGTCTATAAAATAAATAAGAAAACATTGTGTAAATAAGTGAGTCGGACTTGGTAGGGAAAAGGACAATGACTTGCGAAGCAAGCAATCCGTCTCTGCCGTTGCTCTTATCTTTGTAATCGCCACGTGCATTCTACACTGGAAATATATGTAGGAGACGGTGAGGATGCATTCCGTTTTATCCGTTGAAAGTAAAATTAATTTATGTCTCTGAGCTACATAGCATTTGCGGTCCATTGTCATAGAGTCTCTGGAATTCTCCTATTCTATGACGAGAAGTTCAACTCTGCCGACGACACTTTTGATGCTCGATGTGTTTGATCGTTGATTACTCTGATAACAGAAAACCCTGGCCTCCAGTGGCTCGTTACAATCCCTTTTGTACACAAAATTAAATGTTGTGCGGCTATGGGGGGTGGGGTGGTGGGTTGGGGGGGGGGGGGGCGGGAAGCGGAATGGGGAGGGAGGCTTTAAATCGAACAGTGGACCTACTGACACATTCACATTCAAGACAAAGCCTCTGTAATCCAGCATCTGCAATTCGCTACTTAATCGGAGGGTGCGTTCTTCAGTCACGTTCACCAGTCTCCATTGTAACGTTTCTACTGCAAATACGTTGTTCACAGTTTTGAACTTTATTTAATGTCAGTTTCGTTTTCGTACTTTCTTTGCAACAACAGAACGAGAAGTGAACTATTTACCAAAGAATATCCGCGTTGTCTCTGTGATGTACAGTTTGAACGTTACTGTATTAAATTTCAAAGCCAGTCTCAATAACGCTTTAGTCACATTAGTTTCATTGATAGCACTGCCTGCGAACATTCGTGTAACACAATCGCGTCAAAGTTGAAAGGTGAGACGGAGAAACAGAAATACAACTATAGCTGACAAGAATTTATTCATGCTTGGCATTCTACAGTGCCAGTCTGTCAGCCTTTGGTTCAAATGGCTCTGAGCACTATGCGACTTAACTTCTGAGGTCATCAGTCGCCTAGAACTTAGAACTAATTAAACCTAACTAACCTAAGGACATCACACACATCCATGCCCGAGGCAGGATTCGAACCTGCGACCGTAGCGGTCGCTCGGCTCCAGACTGTAGTGCCTAGAACCGCACGGCCACTCCGGCCGGCCAGTCAGGCTTTCCTACAACTCAAGAATTTACCGCTGTGACAAGTGATATTATCCAGCATTCCGTCCAGGCATTCTTAATTCTCATTTGCAACTCACTAAACTGTTACCACAGTCAGAAAACCGTCCTCAAATGAACAACGCCTTAGAGACTGAAACACAACGGGCTTTACCGTGTTGTCAGTGACTAGATCAGAACTCCAGCACCATTGCTCTTAACACATGAAACTGTCATATTAGTAAAGATACTTTTTAATTGACTCGTAGCTCTCAGAGTTGACAACAAAATTTATCTCCTCGTTTACTGGCGTGCGCTTAAACAACCGTGCCTAATTATCGTAAAAGGAACGGCGTAAAGTCTTAACTTACAAGGTAAGGAGTCATGCAACAGTCTCTGTCAGTATACGTCGATAAACTATAACTGTCTTGCTGTAGGCTCAGTACTGTCACAAAGTTAGTAGCGAAAACGATTAACAGGATTAACTTGTAAGTAATTACTACGGATTCCCTTTTTGAACTCAGCAAAGAAGAGTTATCTACTTCCAAAAGATTTAGAACTTACCGTATCGAGACCAGTATCAGACTGTATGAGAGTATTTAATACAAAATCTATTCCACTGATGGAGGTAGCGTACATTCCTCACGGAGAATATTTACAATAATTGAAATAACGTTTTCTAAGCTACTTTTCATCAATCACAAACATCAAGCGAAAGCTACCGAACTAATAAGAACTATGAAAAAGAATGCGACCTTTCTTGTGCACAGCAAGGTTCTAATGGTATCTAAGCATTTGCAGTGAGCGGTCAATAACGGTTTTCACTAAAGTGCCTGAAACGTACACTAATCTCTGCGTTATTTAGAACAAAATCCCCCTGTTCTACTTAGTCAAAACACTTCGCCTTGCTGTGACTTACCGCAGATGACAGCCTCAGACTAGGGCTATTTTGGCATGACAGTGCTAAATATATCTAGTTTACGTCTCAGAAGAGTATATCACAACTAGAGCACAAACGGTCGCTCGTGTTGATTTGGAACATTAGCAAATGAGTGATGTGTGATGGAGCCGTGTGTGTAACGTCATCAGTGGTACTTTAAATAGCGAAGACTTGTGATATACTTCCTGGATAAACTACGAACCAAGTTTCGATTACTGTGAAGAAGTAACACTTTGTACACCTCTGCTGGAAACGATAAAAACTTGTGCAGTTGCTTAATGTGGATGAGAGATTACTATGTAGATCGAAAACCGGGGCGAAAAATTACGTCAGTCTACGTCACAAATAGCATTATCACCATGTCGCGTTCTCGTCATTACTGACGTTAGTTATGATTTTAGCATTAATATTCGAAGTGACGTAACGTGTAGGTATGTCATTACCGTAAAAACCGAACATCAAAACGAAGGTATGTTGAACTGAATGACCGAAAAAACTGAAATGAACGAAATCCACCAGAAACCTGAGTTGTGTGCTGGTACCATTTGTCTACGAGTATATGCTTAAATCTTAAGCGGACCGCTCTCCAGTAATATGCGTGTGAAAATATAAATGAGGCTAGACAGAATTGATAAAGATATCTGGCAATATTGCAAATAATATCCTTTTGAAATAATTTTCAAATACCAAACAATTAAATAAAATAGATTGTAGGAATTTACTACTCTATAAATAATAATGAAACTGTATAATAAAAAAAAGCCTTGACTCGCGGTATTTCTGTTTTAATATATTTTAAACGTTATGAATTCTGATTTATACAGTTATTCATGAAAATTAATATAATTATAGGGTTTTCCGATGTACTCTATAATTCTTGTTCACTCTCCACGGTTATAGCTGCGGTCATATCGATGAGGAAACTGAGTATCAAGAATGTCGATAATACCATCAGTGCAGGTGAAATGAAATGAATTGTGTATGAATTTCTAAGGAACCAAACTGCTGAGGTCATAGGTACCTAGAATTACACTCTACTTAAACTAACCTATGCTAAGAACAGCACATACACCCATTCCCGAGGGAGGACTCGAACCTCCGGTAGGAGAGGCCACGCGATCAGAGACAGGGCGCCTCTAACTGCGCGGCAGAACAGTTAGCTTGGAGTGGTCATTTCACTTGACTATCCACAATACGTGTCCACACGTTAATAACAAACCGCTGCTGCAGTCCCTGAACATCTGTGGGAGGAGTGATTTCGTCTTCCCAGACATGGCTGTTGCGCGAATTCAGAACACAGTCCTTAGTGAACTTACATTCATATGTGAACAGTACTTGACGTGCAAACAGGGGTATGTCGATGCAGCGGTTCAAAAATGGTTCAAATGGCTCTGAGCACTATGGGACTCAACTGCTGTGGTCATAAGTCCCCTAGAACTTAGAACTACTTAAACCTAACTAACCTAAGGACAGCACACAACACCCAGCCATCACGAGGCAGAGAAAATCCCTGACCCCGCCGGGAATCGAACCCGGGAACCCGGGCGTGGGAGGCGAGAACGCTACCGCACGACCACGAGATGCGGGCGATGCAGCGGTGCAGGAACCCCATGCAATAGGCAAAGGCTGGACCCATTGCGTGTATCCTTTGTAAGTGGTGGGGATGTAATTGCAGCTCTTAGAGGATATCCCAGACGATACTGTGAGTGACACCCACTGCACTGGCAACTGTTCGAGTACTTGTTGATGGTTTCTCTTCAACGTGATTCAATATATCGTCTTCAAACTCGGACGTGCAGCATTGCCGTGGAGCACCAGGGTCCTGCCTCCGCGCAGTCAAGATACCTGTTTGTCGGCCTCGCTGCGTGAACGGGCAAAGAGTTTGTCGATGGCGTGCTACGTTGCGGAGAACATCTGTCGTGATACAGCCGACTAAAAGCTCTTTCGTCTCCTCGAGTTTCGCCATACAAAAGGGGCATGCCTGTGTATTCCGAAGAAGTGAACCAAATCGTGTCTATTGCATTGGAGACTCAGGCATTGAACAGGTATCGCAACAGGGCAAACGTTAAGCGACATTAGGTGAGCATCTGACACAGAACACATCATCCTGTTCACCCGCATACCAGGACAAAAAACTCTGAGACTTTTTTCTGTAACTCAGAAGACTTTGAAGCGCTACACATACGGTATGAACCGAAACCGTCATATAACGGGAACGGTACGTTTTTGGACATGGGTTCCTGCTCAAAATATTACGTACTCACTTCGCTCTACAAGTCCAAGAAGTTCGTAACGGGAATTTCCGAACAACCTGTATAAAATAAATAAAGCAGTGGCATCCTAATCTGTAAAAAAACAAGACGACTTTGTGAACAAACTAGACGAGATAGCTACAAAAAGCCATTATATTAGAAGCTAATTAAATTTAGGGCAAGCAAGATGTGTTGGCAATCCAATGAAAGAGCGGCGTTACAGTTAGCGCATACTGGAGCACCATGAACAGTACAGAAATTATCGGCGGAAGTAGGTGAGGTAAAGCAAACGCATTCCAAGTTATGGTAAATAGTTCAGAAGCTCTCAAATGAAGTAGATAACCTCGCTGCTGTGGAAGGCAAAATAGTAAACGATAAGTTGAAGTCACTCAAGAAAATAATTACCTACGAGTAGTTCAGTTCTTGGTTATCAGTTAAAGATGAACATCTTTCTCAGCTGGAGGATGCGAAGTTCCAAGAAGCAATTAGTAAGATTACTGCTGAAATAGTGGAGGGTCATAATCGCACCTACGTGATGGTGGTTACAGAGTTGTGTAAGGCAATCATCATACTGAAAGAAGACTTATCACTATGGTGAAATGCCGTTTTTGTGCAATTCGATAATACGTAAAAGGATATAGCCGAACTTAAAGACGCTGCACATGAAGATACAAATCATGCCGTCACGAAGGAAAGTGCTGCAGGTGCTAAGAGACGTGTCTACCACTGCGAAGTTTACGCCGTTGTCAAATTCCATAGATTTGCTACAGAATGGTGTTTTCGCAGAGTGTAAGATACCACAATAGTAACAGTAATACAGATTCATTATGTTAAACCCAATGGTCACAAGAATGTGCCTTGAGAGTGTCCAGCAACAATAATAACGACAGTATCAGGTGAACAGGTGAACAACAGTAGCCATTTTAACCTTAGGAATCAGAAATGACTTGCTAATCACATAGTTTATAATAGTTGAACAACAACAGTAAACATTAATGGCAGAACAAGTCCAGGGAATATAACACATACTGAGGTACAGATATGGGTGATAATGCAAATCGATTATCCGATTCCCAACAGGAAATTCATTGTGACCACACTAAGCCCCAAATGAGTAATTGACGAAGGGCAGAGGAGAAAAATTAAAGGATTCCTCTAATTAGTTATGACAGAGGATGTGACGTAATATAAGACTTATGCTCTGACACCACATAATTTGATAAAAGGCACAACACCGTGTCAACACCAACGGTAAATTCTTGTGTGGAGGATATTGCCATAGTTATTGACGACATGAGTGCAGCACCTAGTATGATATCCGCTGATGTGCGTAACTCAGTTTGTGAAATCATAGACAGTCCCACGTTGCCAGTAAGTAGCTGCCGTATTCTGGAAGGGAGTGGCATCATGTCATGGCACATTAAATGGCTAGCCCAAATACGGATAAAAATAGGAAACGTGGCATGTTCCTACTAATTAAGTCATTGTAGAACTTTCATTAGGTGACTGTTTATGTCTGTTAACTATATCAGAAAAGGCATATTCGCGTCATCAGGCTTACAACTGCATACTTATTTTCTGTTGTTTCAGTTATGGCAATCAACTTCAAAGGCGAAAAGCACGAGACCAAAATGTATATTTGATTCGTTGATGTATATTGGTTTTCTCCTGTGAAGATGGCTGTTATGATTGAAACTAGTTGAGACTGAATATACAGTTGTACAACTGATGGCACAAATATACTTTCTTCAAAAGTAACTCCTTGGTTACAGATTTCTTGGGAACGGTTCCCTGGGTGATGTAAAAGGCCTTTATTGATCGCTGAATGGGGACATGTAAGTAAGTAATTGATGAAGTGATTAGGGAACCAAGTGAAACAAATGTTAACCAAGGAACATAATGCCAACTCATAAGCAGGGAGAGTCATTGACGAAATAAGAGGCAACCTGATGGCATGACTGTCATCAATTTAGAGGAATAAACAGTAAATAAAAGTTTCTGAGTCTACATATTTGAATGGAGAACAGTGTAGACACTTAACATACATTATATTACACTGACGAAAAAGAAAGTCATTACACCAACAAGGAGCTATAAGACATAATCGACAGTAGCCAGCCATGTTTCTACATCTAAAGGTGTTGTCTATTCAGATTTCACGGCAGTCGCCTAAGACGACGCTGTGGTGGTAATGAGCGTTAGTTACCAAAGATTGTACGTGGTGAGTTGATGTTAGTCAAGAATGCATTTGAGATGACGAAGACGCCATTATCAAAATCTCACAGAGTTTGAATGAGGTCGTATAATAAGGCTACGAGAAGCTAGATTTTACTTCTGCGATACTGCGGAAGGACTTGACACCAATGAAGCCCCTGTACTCAATTGCTGGCAGCGACTGTCGTGGAATTGTACGTTGGTAAGCAGACCGAGCAGCATACGGCCACGTAGCATTACAGAGAAGGAAGACCATCGAGTTGAGCGTATGGCTCTGGTGCATCGTACTGCATCCATTGCAGCAATCTGAGCAACAGTTGGCACCACAGTGACACAAGTAGGTTACTTCAAGGACAGTTCCGAGCCAAATGCCCTGTAGTGTGTGTTCCACTAACACCAGATAAACACCATTTCCGACTCCAGTGGTGTCAAGTGACGGCATTGTGGAGATCTGTTGTGGTTTCTGATGAAAGCTAGTTCTTCCTTGGGGAAGTGACGGTCGTCCGGTTGATTAAAAGGAGGCAAGTTGGGGACCTGCAACCAATCTGCGTGCTAAACACACTGGACCTACACCTGGCTTTATGTCTGGGATGCGATGTCGTATGCAGCAGCAACATACTCTTGGATATTCCCCGCATTCTGACTGCAAATGTGTAAGTCACCTGTTATGCTGCTTTTGATGAACAGCATGCAAAGGGGTGTTTTTGCGTTATAAGCAGGTTAACGCTCGCCCACGTACCACTGTTGTAATCTAACAAGTCCTACAGAGTGTCGACATGTTGCCTTTGACTGCTCGATCACCAGATTTGTTTCCAATCAAGCACTGAACGGCAGCTCCAATATCATTCACGAACAGTATTAACCATCCCTTTATTGACCAGCCAAGTACTACAGACATGGAATTCCATCCCAAAAACTGACATCTTTCAACAATGCAAGCAAATTCGCATATTTAAATTCAACACTGTAGCAGTTACATAAGTTATTAAATTACCAGCATTTCACATTTCCTTTGGCATATCTCGCTCTTACATTTACCTGCGGTCTTGCACATGTTATGCACTTAAATATGTTGCCCACAGGAATCTATTCTCAAAATTTGATTACTCTACACGAATTACTTTTGATGTCGCTATTTTTTCATGTCAGTTTATGTTAAGGTGTCCAAAGACAAACTAGGTGCCACGGCTACGAATGGAACCTTAATGAAATGCCGCACAAAACATCTTTTAACACGTCCTATCACATTTCCTGAGACACATGGTGAGCAGACACAAGATAGAAAACTGATAGACTGCAATATTGTAGAACCTTCAGTGCTCCCTTATTGCAGCCAGCTATTTTTGGTCACATTATTGCGACACAAGGGATTCTTCCTGACGAAAGAAAAGTAAGAGCTATCATGGACATTCCTACACGCTGGTCTACAAAGCAGTTAAACACATTCCTAAGTCTATCAATATTCCGGCGTAGATTCATGCTGGACTGATTATTGAATGTTGAGCCATCTTTGAATTTACTGCGACACCATGTTCAGGTCTAGAGAGTGTCAGGTAGCGTTCATTAAATGAAAGAGGCGTAGTGAACCATAAGTTAATTTACGACTGTGGCATAATACAGGAATTTTGTTTGGCTCTCGATGCTTTATCAATTCTGATCTGAAGTTGTTCATTACAAATTCGTAGCATTGAAGAGACCCCTACAGACAACACGATAGTCTTTGAAAGCTACATACTAGCAGGCTGCAAGAGAGACAATACTGTGGCCGAATTGGAAACCTTTGCAATACAGGGGCCTACAAGAATTTCCATTTTTACTTAGCTGGGAAACACAATAAAATTTATTATGATCATCAGGCATTGAGCTTCCTTTTCACTTGATAACTTGTCGTATGCTCATTGACGATTCAGGAACATGCAAGGAAACAGTAATGTGGTGACAAATGGGTTTTAATTTTCCTGAAGGATTCTGAGGTATGTAGAACAGTGAACGTCGCTCTGCTAAACCTAAGATTCCATTAATGCAATATGATGTCTACAAGAATCATTACCTAGATATGTGCAAGAACCTTGGACGTTTCCGGGATGGAGGTCCAGTGTGGAGGTAAGTAAAAGAACGGCTACCGAATCATTAGGAACAACTACTTATGAGACATTACATAGTGTACAACAACTCTCTAATCTCCTCGTACTTACATGATCTACAGTGTGATAACTGGTAAGTTTGCGTACTGCAGACTGCCAGTATCGTTTAATTTGGTACAGTCACAGAACGTGGAGGAGTTTTGGTGTCACTTATGTGTAGTTAAAATCAGGCACTTTTACTTCCCAAATATGAGAAGAAGAGTAGAACCAACCATACGAATATGTTTATTTTATTTGAAGGCAAAGGTTTCCGACAACGGTTTTAAAGGCGAATTGCATTCGGTCAGTATGAATAAACTGTTGAAAATTATAAGAATAAATATCTGTGGACCTCCACCGGGGGCACACGCTTGGGCAAAGCATATTGAGGCCGTTAAACTGTCTACTGTTTAGGGTCTACTAAGAACCCAACAGAGTAACTTTTGATATGTTTGACAAACTGTGAAACGAATGACAAAAGATAATCAGCGACGCTAACGAACAATTGCAGATGGCTTTATGATCTCTGATTCTGACTCCGACAGACATTAATACTTACTATTCTTTCCTTCTTTTGTCCAGAGGAAAAAGACTGACTCTAGCTGTCTTAAGATTACTGCTGACTTAGACTGACGTGATTGTAATACCTCTTACTAAAATACGGACCTGTCAACAATAACTGTAATCAATTACTTAAGACCTTTCAGAATAACGCAGTATGTTTGTTCATCATAAGAAATTCTTTTATTTATAGTATAGTGCCCTCACCTCAGATATTTAAGATTGTTTTACGTAGCTTCAGTCCTCTATAGTGGACCGCCATTGTTTTTAGTGAAACTAATTTTGTCAATAACGGCTCTTCAAGGCTATTTAGTTACGAAAAAAATTTATTCAATCTTTATCCAAAGTTAAAGGTAAAGGTTTAATGAAAAGAAATTCCTTGGTCGTTTGTAAAAACAGTGGTCTTACCGGACATATGTCGACGAGTTCACTCAGCTTACCTTATTCGCCGTCGCAGTGATCAAGGGAATTCTAATTAAAAATCCAAACTGGTTGCAAAGCGAATGTTAGCAACAGTGTAATACAGTTTTACATAAAATCGAATCCATTTCCGCATGAAATCTCTGAGAATATTATTAATTCATGCTCTACTGAAATTTATTGCCCCAGTGTGTGTAGAAGTAATTTACGCAAGCCTTTTGCGGTTTTGCCCACAGAGGAGTTAAAAATGTTGACATAGCGTCACATTGTTGTTGGCGTCATAGCTGTGTTTAAGTATAAATGTGGTTCTCTTGAAATAATATCCGATTTTAATGCAAGGATTAACGAGAGTAGCTTTAACTTTCATTTGAATTTGAAGCATATTCAAAGATCATTGAAACCACAACCCAATACACTAGGCAAACAGTATACGACAGGCCACACTGGCACTCCACAACGCGGGGCTTCATTAAAGAATTTATACATAAATGTATGTAAAGATATGTGACGTATTATGTACCCATGAGGATATGTTTTCACTTTCATGTACAGTATTAAACAGTCTTCACTGAATCGCAAGAACCAAGAGAAAGAACTTTGACGAATATAAATGACGACGTGGATTATTTGAAAGCTAAAATAATGAAGGAACGAAAACTTCAGCCAAGAACGACATGGGAAGTTTATTGACAACATTCTTGCTTCAGTGAAATAAAATCATATTTTTCATCTCGTAGAGATAAACTGACAGTCTGCATGAGCTATTTTCTGAAAGAAGCAACTAAGGCCTTATAGATTTACTGTAAGGAAACAATATGTTATGGAACTGTATCTGAAACTTACTGTGGTACTGCTGGATGGATACCTTGACCAGATCATTTACATCTTCCACACTTATTTCATTAATACCGGTGGCCAAATGGTAGCCTAATTACGGAAACATCCTGGGTCCTTGACTGAACCCACCAAATGCTCGAATTTTGAAAAAAAAGATCATGAGTAATAATAGCCGAAAACTTCCGACATAAGAAGTCATCCTCTTTCAGCCAACGACCTTGTCAAAGAGGACAGAGGTGCGGAATGAGGTTGAGGGCACTCTCTTCTCCTTGGGTGGGAAACTGATCCTAAAAAGTCTGAGGAATCAGCAATGATCTGGAACGTTTATACGTAACACCTGCTTTGTTTAACCTTTAAATCTGAAAGGAGTGGAAGGGCTGACCCAATAAAGTGAGCATTTAAATTCCAATGTGTTTATTAACTACCAAAAACAATATCACATAAAAACTGACAGACGCCACCCAGGCAAGATTATTTACGAAACATTCATTACATAAAATCTTAAGCAAGTTAATAAATCATTAGCCTACGGTCTCCCATAAGCTTTGAGAAACGCCACTCAGGCAAAATATTTCAGAAATTCTCGCATTGCATAAAATCATTAATAAACTAATATATCATTAGCAACGATCTCATAAAATTGACGCCACTAAGGCTAAATTTGACCATAACTTTAACAAAACAACTCTAGTTAAGACTCGATATTTAAGACCCTTTCAATTCCATTACTTTAACATTACATGTAAAATAACAGTGGACACAAAGTCTCAGTTTTAACACAAATACTTAGAACATACTTATTTAAAAGTAACTTGTGCAATCTTGCAAATTACTGGACTAGAGAACGTTGCAGAGCGAACAACGAAATTATTCAAATACCCATTAGCTTGTAAGAGGGGATTTTAGGGCATAGTAAGTTACAACTTTGAACAATCGTAAATGTGTAACAACAGCAGTAAGGCCCAAGCTTGTAAGGCCGGAGTTTAACCACGCACGGTGGAACCGACTGAGAGAAGTAATATTTAATTTCGAAGCAAGACTTGGCTCCGTTTGCAACCCCACATCGAGTAGGCCACCGAAATGTAAACCCAGCAAACGCTACGTAAGAGTAACACACGAGGTCAGGCGAAGTCTACCGCCCGTCAGCCAAACTTTTAATCTAAAGGGAAGCTCTACGCTTCGGTTGCCCGCTGCCTCAGCTCACTGAAAAACAGACCACACCTGACAACAGGAGGCTAAACTGTTCTTAACTTTAACATTCAAGATTGACCATAAATTAACATTATAAAATCAGGGGTAAGCCACAACTAATTTCACTCACAAATCCTTTCTTTAAGTGAAACAGTACCAGATAAACAAACGCTAAGAGTGGGAAATGAACTGGCTCACGAGAACCGACACTCACTAGAACTTCATGGCACACATATTGGCCTGCGAAGCTCAATACGGTAACCTTTAGAAATAAAAACTCAGATTGCCCACAGAGGACATATTGGCATGGAATAACCGATTTCGTAAGCAAATTAAACATTTGCTAATAATAGCTAATGAACTAACATTATGCAAATACAACAGTATCATGCGGAAGCAGAGCACACGCTTAGTAAGAAGCATCAAATGAAATCAAACACACATAACATCACGCGTCCGGCAACGTCTTACTGTACCAAGAGCGATTACAATCACAGTTAACTGAGCGCCCTTAGTAATTAGAGTACTTAACTGGGTGTCTTGATGCTGGGGCAATTTTGCGAAGATGTCCTTCGCAAGACCTCAGCAGCGTGTCCCTCCACGGAAGCGGGCACATCCACACCTCACGTGGTTGCAGGAGAATGCACAGCGCCGGCCAACTGACGCCGCCTCCAGTACAACCACGTGATAACCGCCGCCCGGTCTGGGGCACACCGTCATCGCATCAGCCCGCCAGCCAATCGCCGACTCGAGTACCGCCGCCTTGCGTTCTCAAAGCGTTGTTCCCGTTACCCGCGGTCTGCACTCGCTTATATCCCGAGCCGGCCCAAACCCTAAGAGAAACATCTGTACCAGTAAATCGATTGTACTCATGTCAGAGGTACTACTGGCGCCGGTCCCGCCACGGCTCAGATCAATGGCATGAGGATGTATAAGGAAATCGGAACCGCTGCATGAAAGACACATAATGTGTGCGGAATCCCTTGCGTTAGAGACATATAATGTGTATCCACAAGACACGTGACCTGTAATTGAAAAAAGTGTCGTGATAAGCTCTTTATTGGCAATAGATTACGGATTGAATCCGAATACGGATCTCTAGCAGGGGACTCCAAATAGGAGGGGGAAGGGGGGGGGGGTGATTCCATAAGAAAAGATGGGATAACAAACGCCGGGCTAACAATCTACAAGTCATAGTAAGAAATATTAGAAATTCTAACATAGAAGGAAGGCTAGAAAATCTAAAAAGGAACCACCAAAGCTCGATTTAGATGTAGTGGCGGTCAGTGGATTGAAATGTAAAAAAGACAAAAATTTTCTGGTCACACAAGATAGAGAAATTTCAATAGTAGCAGAAAATGCCATAACAGGAGTAGGATTCGTGGCATTGTGTACAGTTCTGTTAAGGGATATTCTCACCAGAATCGTCAGCAAACTGACACCACCAACGGTAATTCAGATATACATGCCAACATTGCAAGTAGCAGAAGAAGAGAGGGAGGAAATATATGACGATACTGAACGGGTACTTCAGAATGTGAAAGGGGATGAAAATCCAACTGCCATGGAGGATTGGAACGCTGAAGTAGGTGGTGGAACAGAAGAAAGTGGTAACGGACAATATGAGCTCGGCAACAGGAATAAGAGTTGTTAAATGCAATGAATTTGAAATGGTAATAGTTCAAACTCTTCAGGAATCACAAGGCATATACTGAAAAGGCTGGGGGACACCAGACGAGCCGACCGGGGTGGCCGAGTGGTTCTAGGCGCTACAGTCTGGAACAACACGACTGCTACGGTCGCGGGTTCGAATCCTGCCTTTGGCATGGCTGTGTGTGATGTCCTTAGGTTAGTTAGGTTTAAGTAGTTCTAAGTTCTAGGGGACTGATGACCTCAGAAGTTAAGTCCCATAGTGCTCAGAGCCATTTGAACCATTTATGAACACCAGACGACTCTATCATGTTCACTAAGAGATTACAGAATCAGATATTGGATTATAAGGTATACCCAGCAGTACTTACAGATTCAGATCCCAATTTAGTAATCATGTAGAATACGCTGAAGTTTAAGAGAATAGTCAGGAAGAGACATTGTGCAAAGAAGTGGGATGCGAAATTAGTAAGGCACGGAAATATATGATTGATATTCACTGAAGCTGTAGATACGACTATAATGAATAACTCAGTAGGCAATTGAGGTGAAGAGGAATGGAAATCTCTAAAAAGTGTAATCAAATAACTTAGGAGAAAAACATAGGTACACGAACGATAACTGCAATGAAGGCATGGGTAACAGATGAAATACTTCAGCTGACCGACAAAAGAAGGAAGTGTAATAATGCTTAGGAAAATTTAGGAATACAGAAATATAACTCACTTATGAATGAATTAAGTAGGAAGTGCAGTGAAGCCAAGGCGAAATGGGTCTGCGAAAAGTGTGAAGAAATCTAAAAACAAATAATCGTGGGAAGGACTGACTCAGCGTATAGGAGAGTCAAAACAACCTTCCGTGAAATTAAAAACAAATACCATGGGAAAAGAAATTGTTGTAAGTTCCTATGGGACCAAACTGCTGAGGTACTCGGTCCCTGGACTTACACAATACTTAATCTAACTTAAACGTACTTACGTTACCGACAACACACACACCAATGCCCGAGGGAGGACTTTGACCTCCGACGGGGAGAGCCGTTCGAACCTTGGCTAGGTGCCCTATACCGAGCGGCTACCGCTCACCGCGAGAGCAATGGCAATTCAATTGTTAGATGCAGAGGAGAAAGCAGATAGGTGGAAATATTTTGAAGGTCTCTAAGAGAGGGTTGACTTACCCAATGACGTTATGGACGGAGAAACAGGAGTCGATGTGGTTGACATAACCAATCCAGTATTGCAGTCAGTACGTAAAACAGCTCCGGAAGGTCTGAGATCGAATAAGACGGAAGGGGCAGATAACGTTCAAACGGAATTTCTACAAACTTTGGTGTGCGTGTCAACCGAAAGATCATTCAGGTAGATTCGTAGAATCTATGAGATTGGCAACTTACCATCAGACTTTAGGAAAAATGTCATCCAAATAGTCAAACACTTCTGAAAACAGCAAGGATAGACAAGAGCGAAAACTAGCGCAACAGCCCATACCTCCTAGCTGCTGACAAGAATAATATACGGAATAATGGAAAACAAAATAGAAAAGAAAATATAGGATTTTTTAGGTGACTAGTAGTTTTGCTTCAGGGAAGGTAAAAGCACCAAAGTCAGTTCTCACGTTGAGATTGACTTTGAAAGAAAGAGTATAGAAGAATCAAGACACGCTGATACGATCTGTTGGCATAAAAAATGCATTCGACCATGTAAAATTGCGGAGAATGATCGAAATTGTGAGAAGAGTATGAGTAAACTGTAGGCAAAGACCGGTAATACAAAATACTGGCAAACCTGGGAATTCTTCGCAATTGTTAAATGTGTAACGCAACTGGATATAGATTCTGTTCTCCATCTCCCCAATTTCTCTCTGTCCACCACCTCCCGTGCCCTCGTCCATCCAGCTCCTGCTCTCATTGCCCTCTCGCTATCTATCTCCCGCTCTCCTATCTCTCTCCACCCCCTCTGTCCGTTTCATTACCTCGCCAAACCTGGGAATTCTTCACACCGCCAGTCACCGTCCATCTCTTGTTAGAAACAATTTGTCTAAATATTTAAATGCCAGTAGTTAAAACTGACTGCGAGAGAGAAATTTTCGGAGCACAGAATTTTCGTTCTAGCTTTCGGTTTTAACAGAAAAGCTCTACTGTGTTAATTAAAAGACTGCATGGCCTATTTCCGTCTGAATGTTTATTAGAAAATCTTGCAAGAATTTGAAGTAGTAGCACTTGTATTAAACATCGTAACCAATGTCTGTCCCGACGATTATTAGAGAATCGTTTAAGAATTAGAAGTAAATCGGTCAAGAACTTTTCAGGATTTTGATAACAACATTAAATATAGATTTGTTTTTGTATAACAACATAGATTTTAAATATGTATATGTATACCACATATATATTTAAAAAACCTTAGCTTATGTCCGTCCGTCGGTTTGTCAGAGTATTGTGTAACAATTTGAAAAAAAAAAAAAAAACAGTCAAGAGCTTGAAGAGCTCTTGGTAACAACTATTCCTATTTATATAGTAAATTCATATTTATATGACACGTGTATAAAAAATATGGTAGCTATATCCATTCGAATATTAATTACAGTATCATGTTAAAATTGGAAGTAAATCGGTAGAGCACTTTTCGAGACTTTTGATTAAAGTCGTAGACAACGACTTGTCTTCTTATATTATTACGAGCTGTACACAGCCACATGTGGCCGTGGCTGAGTCTGTTTAATAGAAAAGAAAGAAAAGAAAAGTCACATGTCTGTGTTATTTATGAGTGTAGGAGATATGAGGTAGTCTCCTTCTCATCCCTGTCCTTTCCCCTGCTCCCTCCTTTGTCCATCGCCTCTTCCTTCTTCCCGACTCCGTCCATCACCTTGTTCCCCTCTCTCTGTCCATCTTATCCTGCCCCCCTCTCTTCGTCACCTTCTGCCTCCCCCGCTGCCCCACTCTTAGTTTATCATCTCCTCCCCATTTCTCTGTTGATTTTCGCCTCTCCCCTCTCTCTCCACATTCTCCTGTCCCCTCTCTCTCCACCTGTCAGTCTCTCTCTTCTTTCCCCCTCTCTCTAGCTTGTTATTGTTTATTGTTATTGTAAATTCAGATTTTTTAGTAGTATTCATAAACCAATAAGTCATAAATACAACTTCCTGTTTACTAACAATGTTTCACTGCTGCACTCTTTATGTATATATTTATATAATAAAAATATATATAGTCATTATGTGTCTAAAGTTTATTATAGTAATGCGTAAAAGTCTGAAATAAATTCAAATGGTACATTTTGAGATTTTGGTAACAATGTTCCCCTTTATATATTTAAATATTATATGTATTAAAACATACATATATTTGAAAGTATTAATCAATTAAAAACATGCCCCTATACGAAAACAAATTAACAAGCGTGGTGTTAATACAATTTGTTTGCAAGGAACATACAGTAAAAACAATAAGCTCCCACATTTTCATGTGGAAATGGTAACGGTTACTGGAGACGATGAAACAAAGTCTGTTGTTGTCATAGGAAATTTAGTGCAATAAAGGTGACACAGTTATGTGACAAGAACAAGGTCAAAGTCAACGTGAAGGACCAGCATACGAAGTTGGCTGAAGTAAGTATATACAAATAGTATTCTCATCCCATCCTACCTTATGTGGATAAACACAGGGTGGTTGTTCTATATGGCCGAAGAGTGTGTCTCCTTATGGCAAAAGATGTGAAAGCAAAATCGTCTCTGTGGCACAATAGGCTAACTGACGAACAGAGGGAGATACTAGAGGACAGAGTGCAGGACATGGACCTCATTGTTATAAATCTAGAAGACTGCCACGTGCATTCGCGGAACGATCAGGTGTAGCGACTAACATAGATGTCACTTAAACAAACCGCACGGTAGCAGTTAAGAATAGTAGTTTTCAAGTGCCCCAGTACCTAAAATCCAAAGAATTTAATGCAAATTGTCATCGAAGGGGACAAGACAGTAACACAGTGAGCCTAGCAGAGGAAAGCTTGACTGGGCTAAACAACAGGAAGACGTATTGGGATAGCTTTGTTGCCTACCTTGCAGCATTTCCAATGGAATCGCTTCCGGTACATGCAGACTTTGGTGCACAGCTACTAACTGAAGTCTTGCAAAGGGCACTGGATATTTATATTCCTAGGAAATTGGTAAAGTCAGATTACAATTCCTTGGAACCCAGAACTTTCCACAGTGAGGCGAACGGTAAGATCGAGAAGAAGAGCTTATCAATGTGCACTAGGGGATTTAGAGCACACTGGTAGGCCCCATGAGTACAGGGCAGTTAAGATGTACTGCAAAACATTTCTTCAGGAAACTAAAGGAATGCGCTGGAAGAAATTCACACAAAGGCAACTGCAATTTAAGGTATGTGGAAGACTACATAAACTGTAGACAGAAATGATTAAGGGACCTACCATCATGTCCACAATTCGTTAGGGGGATGGCTCAATGATGGCAGGATGAAGGGAGTCAGCAAAATATGTGCTAACTGCCTTACTTCCTGATGAAAACACAGACACAGATAAGTAGATGATCAGCTTAGGTGTTTACTAGATAAGAACAAGCTGCTGTCGCAGCCATACCTGACTGTAACTTGTGCTCAGAATATTGCACAAAACTAACTTATCCTATCCTAAACGGCGGTGCCACTCCATTATTCCCCTCTTTGGAAAGGCCCGATCCCCCGGTCGATCCCTAAGTAGCTCTTAACTTGTTTGGGTCCGCACCTATGGCTTATTTTCTTTATATTAGAAAAATTAAATGTGGTCTAGTGCCCCTTAAAGCCATGACACGAAACAAAACGTAAAATTTCCTTACTGGACGACCACAGCTCGATCAACCCCTTACCTACTCGTCTCACATCCTCGGTATCCAATGCACTGGGACTTGGACTATCCTTAGTTCCATCTTGGAATTAGCTCTCTGCCTGATCAGAAATAAAGCAACACATAACAAAGTTAAGGCTGCAATGACACTTGGCACGGAGGTCCTCAAAACGATCGTTATTTGCCGTTGCCTTTCTCTATACTGAGCGACATGTGGCACAAGCTGTTTGGCTGATATGCGCACCTCTTGCTCTGAAATGAACTGGTTTATGGATCTCAACAGACCTGGCTCCAGAGTTTGATTTAACAAGGTCATATTCTGCATTGCAAAAACTCTAAAGTGGCTTCTGGACAGCGCAGCTGTGGTTGCATAACATTCCTGAAATTGACACTGGCTGATGGAAGGTTGGTTCTATTATGTTGCACTTAGTTCCACTGATTAAAATTCAGCTCCCCTCGAGCTTTGTACATTTAGCTTCTGCAAATACTATACTACTTTCTAGATCGCAAAGCATATGGTACGTCAAGCTGCATTCTATCTACCTAGTTTTCTCTGTGCTTAGAACCTGTTCTCCCTTTCTTCCTCTTTTCTTCCTGTGACATGCCTGGAAACACATCCGGGCAAACCTTAAACCCATTCTGTCTTTCCGTTGACCTGTGGATGCAACGCATTCGTCCTCAACTTCTTTATGTTCAACAATTTACGCAGCTCGTTCATTAAATCTGACATGAAGTTGGTCCCTTTGTCAGTAATTATTGTCTCCAGTACAACAAACTTGAAAATCCAGTTGTTTACTAACGCTTGAGCGACAATTGCTGCCTGTTGATTTGGCATGGTCACCATCTCCACATACCGCCAAGAAAGCCTGTTATTGTCAGAACGAATCTTTTCCCCAATGGAGTTCGCCTGAAAGGTCCTAAGACATCGATCCCCAGCACAGAGAATGACTATGACGCTTCCGGCAATCGTTTTAGCTGTGTCTGTTTCCGGCTCAAATCTGCTCTCTGCGCACATGGTATACAATTCTTGACATACTGATTCACATTTACTTTACTACCTCTCCACCAATACCTCTCCACCACTCTCCTATCCGTCGCTCTACACCATCCATGACAAGATAACGCGTGATCATGTGCTTCCTTTAAAACTTCATCCTCCAGTTTCGCAGGAACTACTACCGTTGGTCCTAACTTCTTTTTCCTGCACAGAAGGCCATCGTACATATTAAATTATGGCTGTGTCCAATACAATTGACAAACATTGTCAGTGGCTTGTAATTCATGCCATACTGCTACATCATAACCTATGACTTCTATTTTTGCTACCTTCCTACTTAGTGGATCTGCATTACCGTGCTTCTTCCCAGGTTTGTGCATCACCTCGTAGTCGCATTCACTAAGCCTCACAGCCCATCTAGCGAGTCTAGTGGACGGATCGTTCAACCCCAACAACCACTTCAATACAGCATGATCTGTCACTACCCGAAAACTTCTCCCATATAAATAACATTTTAAATATGTGATTCCATAGATAACGCTAAGCATCTCCCTCTCTGTTGTCGAGTAATTCCCCTCTGATGCCTTCAACTTTTGTAGTCCCGTCTTCCTCAGTTGCGTGTAATATTACGGTATATTGATAATTTATTACTTATGGACCGTCTGACAGCAACTGAATAAAACACAATTTTAGTGCCATACGTGTTTCGCCTCTATTTTCTGCAAGGCATCATCAGTGGCAGGTTTCGTGGACAATTTCTTACATAGTACGCTCCTGTTACATTTTTGGTGTTGTTCTTCTTCTCATAAGAAGAAGAACAACACCAAAAATGTAACAGGAGCGTAATATGTAAGAAATTGTCCACGCAACCTGCCACTGATGATGCCTTGCAGAAAATAAAGGCGAAACGCGTATGGCACTAAAATTGTGTTTTATTCAGTTGCTGTCAGACGGTCCATAAGTAATAAATTATCAATATACCCCTCTGATGCATTCAACTGCCTAGACGCATAGGCTACAGGATGTTCTTTCCCATCAATTTCCTGACCAAGAACACTCACTAATGTTCGATTCGATGCATCGCATGCTAGTATAAATTCCTTTTCAAAATCTGGAAACACAAGAACTGTACTTGATGCGAACACTTCTTTCAGTTTGTCAAACGCTGCCTGACACACTTCTATCCACTGAAATTCAACGACCTACCGTTACTGTCGCGTCAACGGCTGTGCCAAATCTGCAAATCCCTTCACGAACTTTCTGTAGAAATAAAAAATTCCGATGATTGACTTCATTTCCTTAACTGTTTTCGGTTCCCGAAAATTCCTTACAGCCTGAACCAACCTCGGATCTGTTCGCACTCCGTCCTTACTGATAATATGACCCAAATATTTTACATCTTCTAATGCAAAATGACACTTCTCCAGGATCAACGTCAAACGAACTGCTCTTAACCTCATAAAGACTGCCTTTACCCGCTGTCTATATTGATCCATACTGCTTGAAAACACTATAATGTCATCCCAATAGATCAGACACAGCCGTGGTTTCAAACCCCTCAAGACAGTGTTTAGCATCTAGCAACCTCTGAAACGTTGCCGGGGCGTTTGTCAAACCGAATGGCATTCTAATGTACTGGTAATGGCCTCCAGGTGTAGAGAAAGCAATTTTTGGACGATCCTCTGGAAACTCCTCTAACTGATGATAACCATTTGTCAAATCCATTGTAGAAAAGTACTGCCACTGTCCTAAGTGACCCAGTCTCCAATATGTTTGGAATGGGGTATGCGTCCGTTACTGTCTTATTATTGAGGTATCGGTAGTCACAACTGAACCTGTATTTCTTTGTTCCATCCATAGAATTTTTAGGCATAACGACAATTCCCACTCCCCAGCAACTATTACTATGCTCTATAATACTGTTCGCAATCTTCTGATTAATGAAATCCTTCACAATCGACTGCAAAAACCTAGGCATTCTCTATGGTTTACGGTAAACAGGTGCTTCATTCCCTGTTGGTATCCTATGTTGAACTGATGGAGTTGCTGGTAACGGCCCTTATGGAAGAAACAAACCCTTAAATTTCCACACTAATTCTTCCATATGCTCTCTTTCTCCTCCTTTCTAATGCTTAATTTTGTCACGCAATGCAGTTCTATCGGCAGTTAGTGATTAACTGCTTCGCCTACCCCTCTAACACCAGTCTTCGTCATCTGGCACATCCAAATTTGCTACTAAAACTCCTTTCCTCAAATTCGTGTCTATAGCGCAAAAATTATCCACGTTCACGGTAACTACTCGCCCGTCCCCCCCCCCCCCCCCCCTGTACAGGAACAGCACTATTTTCCACAAAACAACCCAATGGACCTAAAACTTCATTATCCTATAATGGTTCAAAAACACATACCATACCCGTAGGTAGATTTGAGTCTACACTTACCCAAAGCGACTTCCCGGTGCCACTAGACACACATTCATGCGAATTAAGATTTAATGCTAATGTACGCGGCTCAGTTGGTTTGTTCATTACGTTGAACGCCCCTCACGATACCTCTGCATTGACATCATTTTCCCCTAGCTGAAATAACATCCCACCAAGTCCCACAGTTCGTTGTTCAAGGTCAATTTTGGCAAGATATTGATGCAAGAAATCTATTCCTAAGATCATGACGTAGCCCTCGCTTACCCATCGTACTACCTCCATGCATGCATTAAATCGGACTTTGTCCATTCGAAAGTCGATTGTCACCAACCCCAAAGGCGTGACCTCATTACCCCCCACTCCTCACAACCTATAACGTGGTGGGTCTAATTTCTTTCGTCCCATTATATTCCTAGTAGCCACGAACACTTGCGCCTCTGTATCCTAAAAAATATTAAGTTTTTTAGTTCCTATGGATCCTATCACAGCACATTTCACCTCTGCATATGTATTCGTAGCATTGAAATGAAACGGGAGTTTCATTAGGTGGGTCTTGGGCCCCATCTGCCGTTTAAAACTTGTCCAACTCTTCTATCTCCACTTCTCCATCCTCCCCGCTGTCGATTTACACCCCTTCCTTTATTCCTCGGCGACTTAGGTACAGTGCCTCTGCACATGTCCCGTACGACCACACTAAAAAACATTTCACACCGGCTGTAAACACTGTTTCTCTCTCGCATACGCTTGTTGTCACGTCTATTTCCTCACATTCAATTGCCAGCTGAAAGGCGGAATACAAATCTTTCGTAGTCCCTTCACGCACTTTCTGTGAAATATGCGCCGGTAACCCTCTCAAAAATACCTCAAGTACCCTTTGCTTGGCCTCCTGCCACAGAACACTATTCACTTCATTGCTCTGACCCAACTCGTAAGTATACTCATAAATTTTCCTTATCCTGTCCGCAAATTTCTCCATTTTCTCCCCCTGCCACTTTGACATTGTACTTATCCTCTCTCTAAAGTGCCGAGCGCTATTCTGTTTTTTGTACCTTTTAAAAGCCCTTCCCTTAACTGCTTAAACTTTACTGCCTTCCTTAAGGCCTCAGAACACCTTACATATGTTTCCGCTTTACCCGTTAATCTAATCTTGGCTGTATGTAACAACTGCTCATCATACCAACCATTTATCACTGCAGACATCTCCAAGTCCTCCAGAAACGAACGCACATCTTTAAATGCCTTGCCAGAAAATGGAACAATCAAACTCTCGAAAGCTGGATCAATCTCCTGCACCCTAGGCAACAACGACTGGTCAGAAGCGGTTTCCCACTCACTTCTAGATGTTAATTCACTGCGTATTGTCTGCTGTCAATTGTGCTAATTTTTCCAACAAAATCCGTAACGCTTCTGGTTCCGACACATCTCGTATCCCAGACTCTGTCATTGTGTTGTTTTCATTCCCAGTTAGTCCCGAAACACAGTATTTAAGTACAATAATAACCTGACACCCTACACCTCAGTATCATCAAACTCGGTAACATCATACTCAAACCCATACAAAAGTAATTACATGCCACGAGAAAAAGAAATAAGTCTTACCGAACAAAATACACTAACACTTATTTTGAAAAAAAAAATAATATGCCTACACAAAATATTTAAAATGGCCTGCTATGAGACATATTCAGAAACACAAAAAGACAAGGAAACGTCCAATACTCAAAAGAAAACTGGTCATAACACACCACATCTTGTGAATGTAATGCAGGTGGTGGGCTCGAAAATTGTGCTGTACTGACGATGTCCGTTATTCTGATATCAAATGTAGTGGCAAATTCTGCCACCAAGTGTATCAGGATAGGATGACCAGAGGAGCGAGAAGAGGTAGAAGGCACAGTATTAAGACTTGTCCAAGCTTTCCAAGTGATTTATTGATTCCAATTACAGTGCCATGTTCCCCTCAGTCCCACAATGCTGAGGACACCAGTTCACTGTCTGCGAAACAGCTTGGTGTGGAATGGCTACCTCAACAGCCCATGCATGCACTGTGTGTCGGCCTTGTACACCAGCAGAGATGCGGCGTCATCAGGATGCCGACAGCTGACTCAGCCGTCTGCGTCCCTGCTGACTCAGCACCACTCGGTGTGAGCTGCAGGTGGCCAGCTGTGTGCTTCTCACTGGCATGGTTAAGGTCACGGCGACAACAAACACCCACAATCCGGAGTCCGAATCTGTGGCCCTTGCCTCAGAATGCTTCACCGTGTGTTGGAAGCCAGGACCACTGCCCGTGGTAGCGAGCCATGGAGTGGCCCGCCGCTGGCTGGCTATGGACCCCACGTTGGCCTCAGAGTGTCGATCCAGTGACCTGCTGTGGACTGGAACCCTGGCTCCCCATCTGCTGCAGGGTGTAGCTGGTGGTGTGACATGCCTCACCGTCAAGGAGAGCTGCAACACTGGAATGAATCTTGTTAGAAACCCGCACCTATTTGTTCATGGCTGTGCACCTCTGTTTTCCCATCTGCGCCACTCTGTGTCACATACTTATAACACGCTAGGTTGGCCAGTGGGCCTCTTCTGCCTGTGATTTGTGATAAGCAACACAGCTACGCATACTTTTTCTCCAATTTGATGGCCCTGTGGCCTCTGTTCTACTTCTCAACTGTTGGTATGCATAACTCACTGCAATCCTCCCCGCACCTGGCTGTAACCTGTGCTCAGACTATTGCACAAAACTAATTTACCCTATCCTAAACGGTGGTGCCGTTACAGTGTTACTAAATGAGGAGTTGCGAAAAGGCAGAATAGTGATGATAAGGAAAACAGCTAGAGCAGTATTGATTAAAAAGTATAAAGAACTTTTATTACCAAAAATATATTGACCTTAATCTTCCTGGCCAAAGTTCAGGAACGTCTGCTCTGTTATCGGTTGCGGGCGCCCAGGGAGCTCAATATGGATGCAGAAAAGGGAAGTCTTCAGAAAATTCGACAACAAAGAATGCAGTCACGCTTATCATTGACATCTCAGGTGCATTCGACATTCTTTGGTGGCCTGCGATGTTTGGACACCTTCGGGAACTCAGGGTCTGCAAATAACTGTACAAGAGATTTGTAAATTATTTTAGTGGACATAGCATCAAGTGACTTGCGAGACAGAGCCAGGTAACGACTGTCCTTAACTCCTTTGCTTCCTTTTTTTTAACTGATTACATTTTTTCCAGTTTTCTGTTTTATTTCTACATTAATATTACCAACAGTTGCTGATACCCTGTTCTATATAATATAAAACATTGTATGCCACCACGATTAACGAATATATGCATCCTGTTTACAGTTTCTGGATAACGGGTGTCAAATTCATAGCAATAAATTGAATTGATAACTCAATCTTCCCCCTGTCCATTCCCCTGTCACTTCCTTTGTACATCTCCACTTCCTTCCCCCCTCTCAGTCCATCACCTCCTCACCCTCTCTCCGTCCATCTTATCCTCCCCCTTTCTCATTTCTTTCAGCCCCCTCTCTCTCCAACTCTTACTCCCTCGCCTCCTTTCTATTTCTCTGTCGACTTTCGCCTCTCCCCTCTCTTTCCACATCCTCCTGCCCCAGCTCTATTTCTATCTCCTCTTTCCCATTTTTACTTTCGTTTCCTCCCACCTGTCTGTCTATCTCCTCTTCTCTCCTCTCTTGGACATTGAGCCTTGTTTATTACTAACACAAACTGAGAATCTACAAAGGCATTCTAACCATAAACCAATAAGTCATAAATACAACTTTCCTGTTTGATAATAACGATCACTGCAGTTTATTTTGTATACATACGTATACAATCTCGCTGATAGGGGACGGTGCTACACTCTGTTGTTGTAAATGTAAACCGATCCACCGAAACCTTGTATTAGCACTACCGCAAGCACTACTGCATCACATCAGATAATGCAAGAACGGAAACTGCGTACCCTAGCGTAGTGATGTGTTACTCTGTCCAATGCATTTTGACTTCAACATTGGTGATCACGAAACCGACGAAGTAAAGGAATTCTTTTTCCTTGAAGGCAAAATCTTCCAAGACTAACGAAGCAAGGAGAGCACAAAAAGTGGACTAGCACTGACAAAGAGGGGAATACTAGCAAAGAGAAGTCTGCTGGTATCAAACTTACGCCTTAATTTGAGGAAAAACTTTGTAAGACTGTACTTTTGAAGCACAGCAGTATATGGTAGTGTATCACAATGTGTGGGAAAAACGCAATAAAGGAGTTGTCATGCTACAGAAAAATGCTGGAACTCAGCTGGACTGCTAAAATTATGAATAACGAGGTTCTTCATGAATCGGCGAGGAGACGAACATATGGAAAAGATTGAGGAGAAAAAGGGACATGATGATAGAACATATGTTAAGACATAGGTAGTAGCCTCTACAATACTAGAAGATGCTAAAGAGGGTAAAAATTTTTCAGTACAAAGAGACTTGAAGACCTCCAACGATATAAAGTCAATTCATATTAAAAATATTTCTGTTACTGATAAATTAGATATATGTACAGTTTTTAACAATCATTTTCTGGGCATTTCTGGTGAATTGAATAAAAATTTACTTTCTACAGGGAATCATGTAATTTTGGAAAATACCTTTCCGTGATTCATGGCTGAAATACTCCTCTGTGATACCGACAATGCGGAGATTGAGCCTATAATTAAATCACTGAAGACTAAGGACTCTCATGGATATGATGGAGTGCCTAGCAGAACATTAAAGTACTGCGCTGCATATGTTAGCCCTGTATTTAGTCATATTTGTAATTTTTCCTGTAGGAATGGTCAGTTTCCACAATGATTAAAGTACTCAGTTGTAGAGCCACTTTATAAAAAATGGAGGACAGAACAGTGTAGACAGTTTTAGACCAATTTTTATGCCATTATTGTTTGCTAAAGTTATTGAAAAGGCTGTGTATGTAAGGATAACTGATAATTTTATATCACACGATTTGCTATCACATGTACAGTTAGGCTTTAGAAGTCGTTTAACAACTGACAATGCTATATTCTCTTTTCTCTCTGAAGTACTGGATGGATTAAACAAAAGGTTTCTAAAGTTAGGCATATCTTTTTTTATTTAACTAAGGCGTTTAATTCAGTTAATCACAAAATATTGCTCCAGAAGTTGGACCATTACGAAATATAGGGTGTAGCTCATAATTCGTTCACCTATTACTTTAGCAACAGGCAGAAGAAGGTCATAATTTACAGTGTTGAGAATGGCTGTGATGTGGGGTCTGAGTAGGATACAGTCAAGCGTGGGGTGCCGCAGGGATCAGTGTTGGGTCCAGTGCTGTTCCTTATTTCTATAAATGATATGTCCTCTAGTAATGTGGGTAACTCTAAAATATTCCTATTTGCTGATGACACTAGCTTGGTAGAAAAGGATGTTGTGTGCAACACTGGCTCATTTTCAAATAGTGCAGTTAACTACCTAAGTTCATGACTTGTAGAAAATAAACTAAAGTTAAATCACAGTAAGACTCAGTTCTTACAGTTTCTAACACACAATTCCACAAAACTTGAAGTTTTAATTTCACAGACTGGGCAAATGATTAGTGAAACCGTGCAGTCCAAATTTCTAGGTGTTCAGATAGATAGTAAACTGTCGTGGAAAGCCCACATTCAGGATCTTGCTCAAAGACTTAATGCTGCCATTTTAACTATTAGAACGGTATCTGAAGCGACAGATTAGTCTTCTTTGCTTATTTTCATTCGCCTATGTCTTATGGTAACTCGTCCCATTGAAAAAGAAATTTTTGGCTCAGAAATGGGCGTTTCGGAAATAAGTGGTGTAAGTTCACAAACCTCTTGTCGACACCTCTCCACGAATCAGGGTATTTTGACATTGGCCTCTCCATATACATATTACTTAGTGTCATTTCTTGTTAACAATATTAGCTTATTCCCAATAATAAGCAGATTTCACTCAGTTAATACTCGGCAGAAATCAAACCTGCATTTTGATGGCACTTCCTTAACTCTTGTGCAGAAAGGTGCGAAATATACTGCTGCATCCAGTTTCAATTAGCTACCACTAGAATAAAAAAACTCTTAGTAGTTATCCATGCACTTTCAAATCGAATCTGAAGAGTTTCCTCATGGGTCACTACTCGTATTCTGTCGAGGAGTTCATTGGAATGTTAAGCTGTTCCTGTTATATAGTTGTTTGTGTTTACTTAAACTTATAGCTTGATTTTTATAGGGTTCATAAATATCTTATTTTTAACCTGTTATTACTTTTTTGTTGCAATTTCATCTAATGACACGTTCCATTGTGGGGCGGCAGGTGGAATAATTGGAATTAATGTTTTGTATTTATGCTGTTGTTTGCCGTTCTATACACTGGCTCTCTAACTACAATATTGGCAACCAGAAAGTGATTAGCAAATCGTGAAGCCTGTAATTAGAATTCCTAGTGCCCACTTCATCTGAGAAATACATTTATAGCTACAGCTTAAAGCTCTGAGGAATTAGGAGATTGTCTGGGATTCATAATCAAAAACCATTCTCTCTAAAATGTTCACTATATTCTGAAAGTCACAGACCAAAAAGAATCCACACAATCCAACTACAAGAGCAGTTCAGAGTCTAACTGATGCAACTATAACTGTTCAAATTAAATGTTTAAGAGAATGCTCGCCATAATTTGATGATAATGTTTATGAAACGCCACACTAAATAATGGTCGAATGTCTGTCCCACGGCGGCACGTGAAAATACGACATACACAAGCTGAAGATAGATCATTAAAGTCAACCCAGAATTAACACTTCACTCGAAAACGATTTCATGGTTACGCGTAACCCAAGTAACTTATTACTGCATCCGAAGCTGTTTACCAATGATACCAACGCGACGCGACTCCCGACACAGGTGGTGCGCTAATCAGCGTCTGGAGAGAACTGGGGACTTCTTTCTCATGCAGCGTTCTTATATATAAAGCCGTGGTGCGGACGGCTAAGGGAATGCCTGATCAAATCCGCTCTCAGGACTAGCCGCTGGGCTGGTAATGCACCACTTTAAGTTATTGAATAAATCATTGCTTCCTTTGCTGATGGCCGATGAAGATCTCAATTTAAATGTGCAATCAGCACACAGATAAGTAATCATAATAAAAGTCTCACGTGGCTAAGTCCAATATTTTTGGCGAGAGAATTAATTTAATTACACTACACGTAGTAGACGAGCTCTGAAACCGAGCGAGGTGGCGCAGTGGTTAGCACACTGGACTCGCATTTGGGAGGACGACGGTTCAATCCCGTCTCCGGCCATCCTGATTTAGGTTTTCCGTGATTTCCCTAAATCGTTTCAGGCAAATGCCGGGATGGTTCCTTTGCAAGGGCACGGCCGATTTCCTTCCCAATCCTTCCCCAACCCGAGCTTGCGCTCCGTCTCTAATGACCTCGTTGTCGACGGGACGTTAAACACTAACCAGCACCACCACCACCACGAGCTCTGAACTTGCCCTTTGCAGATACGCTATCGCTATAATTTTATAGTTATTCAGTTGAAACTTCTCACATCTTTATGATTATAGCGGATCTCCCTTCTACTTAAATTTAGCTTTATTTATTCGCCTACTTAATCTATCGTGCTTCTTTAATTTCTAAGAGAAAAACCAGAAAATCATGAATTTCAACAAAAATTTTAATTAGTGAGATCAAGAATACTGTTTCTACTAAATTATTATGCAAAAGGAATCTAAATATAAATTTTTAAGTTTCTAGCTCTTTTCTGTTGCTCCAATTATTTTTACAGAAAAACATCCAAATTTCGAAAATGGTTACAGTTATTCAACTGGCATTCATCACATATTGATTTAGTATTACTCCTGACATGCTAGAAACGTTTCAGGTTATTTACTTGACTTTTAAAGTATTGCACAACATTTTTGACATCAGAGCTAGTTACAGTGGACTATGCTGGCACACAATGGAAAGGCTGATGTGAATTTTATACGGCGTGAGTAGGCTGCTTTCTTAAATCACCCTCTACTTAATTTTTATTTTTTGAATGTAAATGGGAAAAACATTAATTACAAAAAGGGAAGCAAGAGTACAGCTTAACTCACTATGAAAATTAAAATTGAAATGTAAACATATAGAAATATTAAAAGAAAACTTATTACCTACTTCATTTATTTAAATTGCTGCGATGTTCACTGCTTAATAAGCAACATTATTACTAAAAATTAAAGCAAAATCAATGAAACACTTTGGCATACTTATTGGCTTAGACAGACAAACACATAAAATATGTAAAATTATGAAAATCTTAAAGCCATTAATTAAATTTTTACATACACAAATTCAAAGAAAATAACACAAGTATTCATGATATATAAACAGATATTTATGTCTTAGCAGTCTTTTCTAAACCTGAAAGAAAATTTCACAATTCATGACAATTTCATTTTTACAAAAGTGGTGGTAGCCGCTTTGGCTGGCGTTCTACACTTCCATTCACAAGGGTAGAGGAGGGGTAGTTGCTATGGTGTGCGTCCTTCTTGTTCACTCTAAATTACATGGGGAAAGGGGAGAGGTCACAGTGAGTTGTGTCCAAGTCACTCCACGCTTTCATGCAGCTACCAGGCTCCAATTATCTGGTTTGTCCTGTAGAAGAAAAAAAAGAGTGCCTCAGACTTTGTTCACTTAGTATCTAAGGGTGGGTCACAATGAAATGGGGATATATACATTTTATCTTTCAATATGTGACTGGAACAAAGTTAACAGAACTTGTTCAATTTTAGTCTCGCGGTTACTTAACAGTCATAAAATCGGTAAACAAATGGCTCAAAACGCCGTTAGCCACGTACTTGAGAAAATTTATGCTCAAGGCATACAATCATAAATCCTGTTTAATCTCAATTTTTCATTTCTGGGCCGGAACACTGAACCAATGCTCGGTACATTCCTCATACATTTGTATTTTATTTACTTAGCTGACTCATCTTCGATTACCTTATTCTTAGAGATAGTATGAGTATATTTGATTAGTAGTTGTCTTCTCAGTTTCTTTGTACATGGGAGTAACTTGTGGTAATAGTACAGTCCTGACTGTTCAAAACACACTACGTTTAGTTGACTACTAAATCCACTTATTGGCCCTCTGCTGCTGTGTCAGTTCCACATCTGCAATAATGTGCTTACTTCATCGAAGTGTATTTACGCTGAGCTATAAATAATGTTTCACGTCTGCCATTATGTTACTCAATTATGTTGCTAGTGTATGTACTTATTTAACATTCGCTCCATTAAAATTTAAAGCTTAGGATAGCACATTTATTTCATATCCATAGTGTATTGCAGCTGATCAGTTTGCTCACGTGGCAATCCATTTCCACTCGATCGGATGCTGAAACCACAGGTAGTCTCTCTCGACATACCACTAAAGTGCATTAAGTAACTATGGACGAGCGTAATGCTAAATTCCTTAAACCTATAGGACACCATTAGGTGCTCTGTCTCATCTATCATAAAGGTACCTATTGTCGCATTCACGCCTCCAACTCATAACCTCAATACGTGTAGGTGTGTTCTGTCACACACTACACCAAATAACGGCCAGCTCCAACCTTATAAATATTTCAAGGACGTGTCCTTCACGTCTCAACCACAAACACTGTTCATTTCTATTACACTGCCATTCCTTGCTACACAAGGTGAGTTCATTCTTACAACTTATCTGCATAGTTTTCATAACACTAAGCAATCTCTTTTACTATTAATTAGTTAGCTCTACAGCATACAATATGTTTCACTGCCACTTCAGATCCTCCTTGTACACGAATTTGTATATCTTTTTAAATTACTGTTGGTGGACCATTTCCAATAAAACAACAACTTTGTACTTATAATATTACCAGGGTTCTATACATACTTCTTACTCAAATACATTTGTATCTTAATTTCATCATACTTCTCTGTTGTGTAAGTCACTGTTAGGTTTGTCACATTAGGTATTTTTCTTCACTAATCGGTGGATAGAATGGTTACAGAACTAATGGCTTGATAGCCATGACGGAAAATTTTTGTATTGCAAAGAAGGAGTCGAAACTTTGGTGGATAGGAAAGATGAAGAATGAGTGAGACTTGAAAAGGAAAGAAGATCTCACACAGCTGGGACTGCACAGCTGCCACACTGTGTAGAGGTTACAGAACAACCTCCTCCCTACAGTATTCATTAGTTCATTTTTGGCTTGATAACCATAACGGAAAATTGAATGTGTTGGAAAGAAGAGGTCTAAATTTTAGGTGAATAGAAAAGATGAACAATGAGTGAGACCTGAAATGGGAAAGAAGCTCTCACACAGCTGGGACTGCACAGCTGCCACACTGTGTAGAGGTTACAGAACAACCTCCTCCCTACAGAATTCATTCACTACCTATGACCTTCTTTAGGTCGATCACGTTCCTGAGACCTAATAGCTTTTTACTTTTAGGGTACTCTAGCGTATATGCAGTGGCATGTGGTTTCCTGAAAAACACTTGGCCAGGTTTCACCTTTAATTGACATTCATAACCTTTGACCTCTCCACGTCGATTTGAAAATACCTTATGATGCCTTTTTAAAACCCGTCTCAGTTCTTCCTTCTGATTAGCAGAAATTTTATCGATTTCCTGCAATTTAGCTTCTATTTTGTCCAAAATAATTGCTCCTTCTTCTTCTGTGTTTAGCTTACTTTTACTGAGATTAATACCTTCGTCCCAATATCTCCTAATTTTCAGAACTCGTATAGGCAGCTCCCAAGTTTCATCATTAGTTACTACATGTTTATCAATAAAAGGTACCGTAATTACTCTGGTTATTGGCAAGACCAATTTTAACCGGCTTCTTTCAAAGTCAACAACACTCTGATATTTCGACAAGAAATCTCTGCCAATTAAAACCTCAATACTGAGATTATTTACAATTAAGCATGGATGATCAATTAAATTACCATTAATGTTAAAGGGCAGCAAAGCTTCTTGCTTTACCGTTTTTGACACCTTGCCAGTAGCACCAATTATTCTTAGTCCTGATATCCTCATTACTGTAAGCTTGTCTTTACCAGGTAATGCATCAAAGAAGGACTGAGATATCGCACTCACCTCACTTCCACTGTCTAAGAGACAACGTACATTGATACCCAACATATTCACTATTATTATAGGGTGGCTTATTCTAGTTTGTACAGGTGGTTCCTCAAACTCATCCAATAGTTCCTTTGGGATTTGTCTCCAACTAAAGTGAACGACATCTGTCTTCATTACATTTAGGTCAAAGTGTGTAGGGGTTTTCTGAATTATACACGGTGATTCAAAAAGAATACCAAAACTTTAGGAATTTAAAACTCTGCAACGACAAAAGGCAGAGCTAAGCACTATCTGTCAGCGAATTAAGGGAGCTATAAAGTTTCATTTAGTTGTACATTTGTTCGCTTGAGGCGCTGTTGGCTAGGCGTCAGCGTCAGTTGATGCTAAGATGGCGACCGCTCAACAGAAAGCTTTTTGTGTTATTGAGTACGGCAGAAGTGAATAGACGACAGTTGTTCAGCGTGCATTTCGAACGAAGTATGGTGTTAAACCTCCTGATAGGTGGTGTATTAAACGTTGGTATAAATAGTTTACAGAGAAACTGTTACGCCTGATATGCTACAGAGAGTGTGGAACGAGTTGGAGTATCGGGTTGATATTGCTCGAGTGTCTGGAGGGGGCCATATTGAACATCTCTGATCTTGTTTTTGAGTGAAAAAAACCCTTTTTAAATACTCTTTGTAATGATGTATAAAAGAAGGTTATATTATGTTTCTTTCATTAAATACACATTTTTAAAGTTGTGGTATTCTTTTTGAATCACCCTGTACTTTCAGCTGCCTTTTCCAGTCGGTCTATTAATTTCAAATCGAAACACCGCACGACTTCATTACATTTAGTTTGCTGAACATGACCCAAATTACTGTAGTCTTAGCGATTCTGTGCCTCTAGACCAGGCATAACACTAGTTACAGCTAAACCACTTTCACTATTATCGTCGGGTTCCTTCTCAAGTGACAACTGGTCACAGCTACTGGGTTCATCGACCCCCAACAGGCTATCCTCTACGTTCTCACTTACCTCCTGTCCTAAATCTATTAGTACAGTATCAACAAATTGCACAGGCACTTTAGATAAGAGCACATCATCCTCATCGTAAATATAAGCATGAATTTCTTCTGCTTCTTCAGCTGACAATTCAGTATTTTGTAGCTCTTCCCTACCATTACACTGCTGGGCCTTCTCTTTCTCGTCCCACTTAGAAAGCGTCTCTAACACGGTATCTATGAAATACTGTGAGTGATCTAATATTTCTGCTGTATCCTTAGATGCTACCGACCGCTCATCCACATGTTCAGTCTGAGTATTCTGATCTGTCTTACCATTTACTGTAATTACTGGCTTAGGAAATGTAACCACCTGGTGAGCGCCAGTGTCCTCATAGACGGGAACTAGTTTTCCTGCCTCGGCCTACTACTGTTTTTTTTTTATTTCCATTGAAGTTAATTGGCACAGCATTGCTTTCCGCACTGTTGTTTAACTGCATAATTTGGTTCAGAACAAAGTTACTATCATTTGGATGCCATTGTTGGTTCTGATAATTATTTCTCCAATTCCTACCTCTCTTAGGATGGCGAACACCTACTGTTGTGATGTTTACATTTCCATTCTGCTCGTTCGTAAAATTACTACTAGTGTTATTACCACTTTTGTTATTGCGTGCTTGCTCCTCATTGGCAGAAACACGCTCTACACGTTCCAAATATTCAATGAAACGATCCAGATTGTCTCTAGGGGCAGGTATAATTCTAGTTTGCCAATACCATGGTGGTTTGGCTTCAAGACCTAGTATTATCATTTCAGGTTTTAGCTTTTCGGCCAAATGTGACAAACGTGAGATCCATGACCTAGCAAACTCTTTAATAGATTCTTTGCCTGCATTGAAGCAATTTCCACTCCAAAATTCTCTCAACACTTCATTTGGCTTATTAATAGACCAATACTCATTAATGAAAGCTGTTTTAAATTCCGATAATGTTTTACACTTCAACGTAACATCAGCTGACCAACGCATGGCGTCACCTGCTAAATGCTTCTAATAAATGAGATTTTCTCTCGTTCAGACCAAGTTAGTGGAATCACATCTTCAAAATCGTTCCAGAAATCTAGCGGGTGCATATTTTTATCGGGATCGAACCGCAAGAACTGCCGACATCCGATAAATGCGGCGTTTGCAGCTACAACTTGTTGTATACTACCATTACCAGAAGTTACTGAAGCTACTTTACTCTCAATGATAGCAATTTTAGTACTAATATTTTTTACTCTCATTTCAACATTATCTACTCTTTGCTCAGTTTGAGTAGTATCAGTTTTGATTGTGTCTACTTCTGCTTGACATATGTTTACTTTTATATTAACTTCTTTAAACCTATCTGAGCACAGTTCAGATTCCGCCTCGATCTTTTCTGTTAACTTGTGCTCCAGCTTCACATCTTCAAGTTGCAAGTTTTTTGCGAACCTCAGCAACTTCGGATTTTACAGTTTTATACATCTCAGATAACTGTTGAGCAACCTTTTCCTTAATATCCTAATGGTTGTAATCAATTTTATAATTTAAACTGTCCACATCCTCTTCCAACTTATTGCAGCCAGTCTTGATGGAAGTTTCTAATTCAGCTTTATTGGATTCTAATTTATTGTCCAATGCCTCAAACCGTTTATTAAAATTGGTTTGGCTGGCCACAATCCTGTTATTTACCTCAATTATATCAGATTTTAACTCAGCTGTCATTCTATCATTACTGGCTGACATTTTCGCATTACTGCTTTTGACCTCAGTTATGTCAGACTTTAATTCAGCTGTCATTTTAGCATTACTGGTAGCTGTTGCTTTTAATATAACATTTAAATCAATAGCCCCAGTATCTTTGGCTTGCTCACTAGCTGGGATTTTATCACACTCAGGTGACGAAAAACTAGCTCCAACACTAGAATCATCAAAACTAAATGAAACTTCTGATTGATCAGTATATCTAACTCATCAGATAAAATATCATCCAATAAATTAACAATTTTTAATTTCTGCTATACTACAGGGGTCTCTATTATTGAATCATTGCCCTTTTTCACACTACTGTCAGGAGACAATACTTCATATTTCACTTTAACATTACTATTTCCATGCATATTTACACTTGAACCATTATCTGGATTTACAGTTCCCTCACCAGACACAGGTTCTGATTTAAGTTTAACCTCAGTTTCTTCCAGCGGTTCCATCGCCGACAGTCTTTTAGTGCAGGTTAGTAAAATTTTGAACAGCTTTTCACTTAACTTAGTTCCTTCTGCACGACGTATGGTGTAGCCGGCGCGGCCTGCCAGGATTACTGATGCGACGCGGCGTGTTGAACTGCAGATGGCATTCGACGGCTGCTGTGTGTTTGCGTGGCCAGCAACTGAAGGTGCAGCTCCGGTTGCTCCGGCGGACACTGCGGTGAGGCGAAACTGGCTTCTCGCAATGCCAGCAGCGCCGCTAGACTCATTGCCAGCTCCGTCAATCCTGATGCGTTGTTAATCCAATTGCGTCGTCCACATGCACACATAATACTATCACTGTTCTATTACTCAGTTGCATGTCGCGTTTCACTCCCGAATACAAATATTTAAAAATCACCTACACTATTACTCAGTTTCTTTCCCGGCCGATGCAGCATATGTGGGGCGGCGGGTTGAATAATTGTTATATAAATGTAGAAAAGATGCATTTCCCAGACGATTCACCATATGTCGGGTGGCGGGTGGAATTATTTGTTATATTAAATGTTCCTATTATTTATTTAATGCTTTTTTTGCCATTCTCAACACTGTCTCTCTAACTACAATATTGGCAACCAGAAAGTGATTAGCAAAATGTGAAGCCTGTAATCAGAATTCCTAGTGCCCACTTCATCTGAGAAATATATTTATAGCTACAGATTAAAGCTCTGAGGAATTAGAAGATTATCTGGGATTCATAATCAAAAACCATTCTCTCTAAAATGTTCACTATATTCTGAAAGTCACAAACCAAAAAGAATCCACACAATCCAACTACCAGAGCAGTTCAGAGTCTAATGCGCTGATGCAACTATAAAAGTTCAAATTAAATGTTTAAGAGAATGCTCGCCATAATTTGATGATAATGTTCATCAAACACCACGCTAAATAATGGTCGAATGTCTGTCCCACGGCGGCACGTGAAAATATGACATACACAAACTGTAGATAGATCATTATAGTCATCCCAGAATTAACACTTCACTCGAAAACGATTTCATGGTTACGCGTATCCCAAGTAACTTATTACTGCATCCGAGGCTGTTTATAGCAATGATACCAACGCGACGCGACTCCCGACACAGGTGGTGCGCTAATCAGCGTCTGGAGAGAACTGGGGACTTCTTTCTCACGCATCGTTCGTATATATAAAGCTGCGGTGCGGACGGCTAAGGGAATGCCTGATCAAATCCGCTCTCCCGACTAGCCGCTGGGCTAGTAATGCACCACTTTAAGTTATTGAATAAATCATTGCTTCCTTTGCTGATGGCCGATGAAGCTCTCAATTTAAATGTGCAATCAGCACACAGATAAGTAATCACAATAAAAATCTCATGTGGCTAAGTCAAATATTTTGGGTGAGAGAATTAATTTAATTACACTACATGCAGTAGACGAGCTCTGAACTTGCCCTTTGCAGATACGCTATCGGTATAGTTTTATAGTTATTCAGTTGAAACGTCTCACATCTTTATGATTATAGCGGATCTCCCTTCCACTTAAATTTAAACATCCTAGCTTTATTTATTCGCCTACTTAATCTATCTTGCTTTCTTCAATTCTAACAAGGGGAGGCTGCCAATTGTGAAATTCAGATTCGATTCATACTGCGCATAATAAAAGCTCATGGCTAGAGGTGTAATGTGGCAAAGCAATAAGGTGCACTTCTCAGCTGTTGTTGAGAAAGTCGACAGTTAAAGGAAACCGTTCCGCTGAAATACTCTATTAATAGTTTTCTACAGTGTCGTGGCGTAGTGGTAAGCGCTCGGGTTCGTAATCCGAAAGTCGCCAGATCGAATCTCACGTCATGCCATTTTTTTAATTATTAGTTTTTTGTAATTCAAATATATATATATTTGAATTATATATATATATATATATATATTTGAATTACAAAAAACTAATAATAAAAAAAATTGCATCTCGTCCGCACTGATTTTCGACGATGTTATAAGTTGCGCTAGGGACCGCATCTACCTTCTTTCGAAGTTATCAGGCAACTACGCTGTTATGCGGCGGCTCGTTTCGGCCTATTCAACATCTGTCCTTCAAGTGTAACGAGCGAGTAACGGAGTTCATATTTCATACCTGCCGCAGCAAATTTGTGTTCGTGGGGTCTCTATTCTAATTCAAACGCTTGACTTACGCTATACGTATTCGTTTCGGAATATCATTTCTACGTCTTCCGTTAACTATACGTGGTTAACATTATGAAGACAATTAATAACATTTGTGAAATACAACTTTGTTTGCGGAAAACATAATGATGTTCGAAGTCGCCAGTTTTTCCACGACAAACGACTTTCAAAAACTTATTATATGCATAATTGTTGCAACTGATTGCCGGGATATATACTCATCGTAGAGTAATTTGACCACAACGGTTTCTTTTAACTGTCGATTTTCTCGACAACGGCTGAGAAGTGCATCTTCGTGCTTTGCCACATTACACCTCTGGCCATGAGCTTTTATTATGCGCAGTATGAATCGAATCTGAATTTCACAATTGGTGGCCTCCCCTTGTAAGACAAAAACCAGAAAATCATGAATTTCAACTAAAATATTAATTTGTGAGATCCAGAATACTGTTTCTACTAAATTATTATGCAAAAGGAATTTAAATATAAATTTTTAAGTTTCTAGCTCTTTTCTGTTGCGCCAATGATTTTTACAGAAAAACATCCAAATTTCGAAAATGGTTAAAGTTATTGAACTGATATTCAACACATATTGATTTAGTATTACTCCTGACATGCTAGAAACGTTTCAGGTTATTTACTTGATTTTTAAAGTATTGCGCAACATTTATGACGTCAGAGCTAGTTACAGCGGACTAGACTGGCACACAATGGAAATGCTGATGTGAATTCTATACGACGTGAGTAGGCTGCTTCCCTACACCATAACCTTGGAGATTTGCTCCTCAGTTTGGTCCTACGGAACTTCACGTGGTAATAAATAAATAAATAATGATAACGTAAGGTGAAAGTGTTACTGAAATGGAAGAGGTTAGTGCAGGAGAGGAATTCCTGCTTGGTCGCATCAAAACAGTCAGAAGACTGATGAATCAAATTTTAAAATATCATACGTTTATCGTTAACGATAAATCCAGCTCTACTAAATAACCTCTCAGTAGACACTATGGGCAGGCATAAGCAGAGCTTTCCGTGCCGTTTGCAACAGTCTGTGATAAGTTGTTCTTCTTGATTTTCACTACTCAGGAAGTGATTGTCCCTCGTCTGCTTTTTCCAACAGATACAAGGACACTTCGTCGACGGCTTAGTGTTCTTCCGCACACGATACAAAGACGCTCTTTGCACGTTTAGAAGGCATCATTTCCGAACTTCATTCTCTGTGTGACATTATGCGAATAATACAACTTGCCTGCATGGGAGTTAAATATGTTACATTGCGCAGCTGCTAATTAATTTGGTGCATTATTTGCATCAATTTGCTTTTTTTCACTACTATAATATTAATCTTCGAAGACGTCAGTCCCATTAAAATGTTTTTTCAGCGAACCTACATATCATAGCGTTTACCTTAATGTACAGCACTTCTGGAACGTGTTACGGCTCTGTTACTGATGGCTGCTGCAGGTGAAATGCCTGTGGTACTAGAAAAAATACTCGTATATGCACTGGTTTAATGTAGATTTTTTCGCTGATGAGATTCAGAGCGCGATCTGTTAGCAGAGCTATTTTCAGCAAATGATTGACACTATGAAGGTACAAATACGGTCTCTTATCCAGTTCTGAGTGTTGAAAATGTTTATTTATAAGTGCCTCCGTTTATACACTCCTGGAAATTGAAATAAGAACACCGTGAATTTATTGTCCCAGGAAGGGGAGACTTCATTGACACATTCCTGGGGTCAGATACATCACATGATCACACTGACACAACCACAGGCACATAGACACAGGCAACAGAGCATGCACAATGTCGGCACTAGTACAGTGTATATCCACCTTTCGCAGCAATGCAGGCTGCTATTCTCCCATGGAGACGATCGTAGAGATGCTGGATGTAGTCCTGTGGAACGGCTTGCCATGTCATTTCCACCTGGCGCCTCAGTTGGACCAGCGTTCATGCTGGACGTGCAGACCGCGTGAGACGACACTTCATCCAGTCCCAAACATGCTCAATGGGGGACAGATCCGGAGATCTTGCTGGCCAGGGTAGTTGAATTACACCTTCTAGAGCACGTTGGGTGGCACGGGATACATGCGGACGTGCATTGTCCTGTTGGAACAGCAAGTTCCCTTGCCGGTCTAGGAAAGGTAGAACGATGGGTTCGATGACGGTTTGGATGTACCGTGCACTATTCAGTGTCCCCTCGACGATCACCAGTGGTGTACGGCCAGTGTAGGAGATCGCTCCCCACACCATGATGCCGGGTGTTGGCCCTGTGTGCCTCGGTCGTATGCAGTCCTGATTGTGGCGCTCACCTGCACGGCGCCAAACACGCATACGACCATCATTGGCACCAAGGCAGAAGCGACACTCATCGCTGAAGACTACACGTCTCCATTCGTCCCTCCATTCACGCCTGTCGCGACACCACTGGAGGCGGGCTGCACGATGTTGGGGCGTGAGCGGAAGACGGCCTAACGGTGTGCGGGACCGTAGCCCAGCTTCATGGAGACGGTTGCGTATGGTCCTCGCCGATACCCCAGGAGCGACAGTGTCCCTAATATGCTGGGAAGTGGCGGTGCGGTCCCCTACGGCACTGCGTAGGATCCTACGGTCTTGGCGTGCATCCGTGCGTCGCTGCGGTCCGGTCCCAGGTCGACGGGCACGTGCACCTTCCGCCGACCACTGGCGACAACATCGATGTACTGTGGAGACCTCACGCCCCACGTGTTGAGCAATTCGGCGGTACGTCCACCCGGCCCACTATACGCCCTCGCTCAAAGTCCGTCAACTGCACATACGGTTCACGTCCACGCTGTCGCGGCATGCTACCAGTGTTAAAGACTGCGATGGAGCTCCGTATGCCACGGCAAACTGGCTGACACTGACGGCGGCGGTGCACAAATGCTGCGCAGCTAGCGCCATTCGACAGCCAACACCGCGGTTCCTGGTGTGTCCGCTGTGCCGTGCGTGTGATCATTGCTTGTACAGCCCTCTCGCAGTGTCGGGAGCAAGTATGGTGGGTCTGACACACCGGTGTCAATGTGTTCTTTTTTCCATTTCCAGGAGTGTATATTTGGGAGTACTTACCTCACTGCCCACCATCACAGCACAGTGTTCCAGTAGTAGGAAACCAATGCCTCAAGTAACTGCAGCTTCGGACCACTACCAGATTTTATAGCCTTGACAACTTCTTGAAATACTTCAAGAAACTTAATTAAATTGTAAACTACCTCGTACTACCTGTTCTTAATGAAGGGTATTTATCACGAATCCACGTAATTGTTCATGTTGCCCAAACTCGGATTTTAGCATGCCACACAAAGTATTCCAGCGACTGTTTATGTGCTTCTTCAAATGGTTCAAATGGCTCTGAGCACTATGGGACTTAACTGCTGAGGTCATCAGTCCCCTAGAGCTTAGAACTACTTAAACATAACCAACCTAAGGACATCACACACATCCATGCCCGTGGCAGGATACGAACCAGCGACCGTAGCGGTCGCGCGGTTCCAGACTGTAGCGCCTAGAACCGCTTGGCCACTACGGCTGGCTATGTGATTCTTCACGGTAAGCAGCAATAGAGAATCTTTCATATGGCCATACCTCTTTAAACAAATTCCATTAATCGTTGTTTCCAACATACCATAAATGTTTGGAGAACATTCCTGCAACAGCTTATCCTGGAGTGGTGTGCAAGTGTAGAGGAGTTGGTGCTGCACAGAGGGCAAGAATAGTTCCCAATTGCCTTTTTCACATTTCCCCGTGATCGACAACTAACCCAAATCTTGACAGATGGCCTGTAAATATTTAACTTGTTTCAGTTTCCTCACGAATATAAGGAACTCTTCAACGTATGTCAGTCTGAAGCTCTGCAAAAAGCCAGACCCAGGTTTGCCGCTGCAATTCTCTCGAGATTTAATGGGTGATTCCAAGAAAATAACGACTTTTAGTGTATATGTCTGCTCAAATGTTACTTCTATATTCGCATATGCCATAATCCATACTGTGCGACAGTAGGGGTATGCGTCTGCTGCATTTTTTGACATTCCGAGAAATTGTTGATGGGTGAAGAAGCATGTCCGTTGCACCTGCTGTGTGATACAGTACTCTTACTTCTGGCAGAGTCCCTTCCTACAACTTTGTTGAATGGCCGCTGACCTCTTACACATACCCTCACACACGCCTCCAGGACAATGGAGTTTCCTGATGAGAAAGATTCTGGGTTATTGACCTAAGTACTAAGAGGAGCCTATTTTGCCACACGATGCGCGGCAGCTCTGGTCCCTGTAGACGAGTATAGGTTTCCTCCTCCGGTTTCAGGGAAACTTACTTTCTCTCTTCCACACATTTTCTAATGCTTGCACGCTGTATATTTCAAACATAATAGAAATAATCTACGACAACCCAAAAGAGCCATCAAGTAAATAGAGCCGGCCGCTGTGGCCGAGTGGTTCTAGGCGCTTCAGTCCGGAACCGCGCTGCTGCTACGGTCGCAGGTTCGAATCCTGACCTCGGGCATTGAAGTGTGGATGTCCTTAGGTTAGTTAGGTTTAAGTAGTTGTAAGTGTTGGGGACTGATGACCTCAGGTGTTAAGTCCCATAGTGCTCAGAGCCATTTGAACCATTTGAAGTAAATAGAAACAACTTACGCTACGACCACTTAAGTATCTTGGGCTGAACTGTCTGCCTAGGCTGCATTTACTAGCCACACGCCAACGGATTTTAGCGATTGGCCACGGATTTCGGCGACTGATTCTCGACTCCTGCACCTCCGCCAGTGCATCTGCCGAGACCCGACTTTCAGGCCTTCAGTTTCATTTCTCGGAACAGGGGGTCCGGCCTCGTTGGCTGAGAGTATACGTGCAGAGCTCTGCAGCAACGGGCCAGTCCACACTCAAAAAGGCCGTCGTCTTCACGTGACAGGAAGTTCCAGTTGCTTCCAGCATGGCGAAAGAGTGTACCACTGACGACACCGAAGAAGTTATAATATTGCACCACAAAGGTCCTCGTTTGTGGAAAATGTCTCACGGACACTACAGGAACAAGACTATAGAAAATGGGGCGCAGGAAGAGCTGACTGAAAGTTTTTCAGGCGATTTTCCAACTGTGGACCTAAGAGTAATAAAACCACAGCTAAAATGTTTGAGACTAAACTTCAGAGAAGAGGTCATAGATGTTAAAGCCTTTGAAAGAAGATGAAAAATAATATGATCAATTTGTGTAAACCAGTAAAAAATTGCTAGTGTTATGTTCATTAATGTGGTACACATTAATTTGCTACATCCATTATTTTACTAGTATTACAGGTCATTTTTCTTCATATAGGATCTAGAACGCCCTCTTCCTTGTATACCAAACCTTCACCATTCTCAAAGGAGTGTATGGATGGTCAAAGGAATTTTAGTTGTCGTCAGGGTAGTTCTTCCGTTTTAATCTATTCTTGTAGTAGTTCGATTTATAATGGTATGCGTAAATGTTAATCATTTATTATTATAAATGTTGTTCGTATGCGTTTGTTACAAAGGGATTGTAGAGTACCATTGCAGAACCGATGACCGGTATCCATATTCCGAGTGGAGGGATATTATCTACATTGGTGGCTTACAGCATTAACAGTTCAAGTATGAACGTTCCTACGATAGTAGCAGCTGGCCACGGAAGAAGAACAGACGGTTAATTGAAATAATGGATTGGTTTATAAAAGTAGTAGTAACGCTGTACGTCTGTGTAAATGGTTCCAAAATGCTTTAACATGGATCTTATGGCCAGTTCAAAGGGAGATTTATCGTGCAGAAGTCGTGCTTGACAGTTACGGTCACACACTGGAAAATTCTTCCTGTAAATAACGTGTTGATAGTTATAGTAAGCTGTAGTACGAATATTCTCAGCGGAGTAGTAGAACTCGCAGTAGTGATTATACCGAGACGAAGAACTTATTCTTCATACGCGATTGAATTTAAGGTCAAATACTCATCCAGATTTCTCAATGTATTCTAATCAGTGTTCCTGTGCAGCAACCTCTGTTAAAATTGAAAATTAAGTTTTGCTGTGTTCTTGTATCTGTGGGTAGTGAACTTTGTAAGAATCGAGTGTTTGCCTTGTTGATATGGAGGTTTTCCACAGGCTAAGAGGACGGTGTGGCTTGCGATAATAATAGATGAGAGGATTTTTATTCTGATTCGCTTTGTGTGTGTGTGGGCGGGGGGGGGGGGGGGAGGGTTGCAGACATTCCATCCTTTCCAGCCCTGTCTGTTTCTCTGTTCCTTCACGCCCTGTTGACCTAATGCCGCCCGTTCAGTGACCAATCAGTCGGCCAACGCCTCCTGGTGAACTGGTCTGCCCGAGACTTTCGCCTCTGTGGTGCACGATGTTATAGTGGTCTGGCCCAGTTTCTGGGTGCATCGGCGCCACCAATACTCTGCTGTCGGTTAGTGCTATCCTATCCCTGTCACCCCACACTCTGTCTACTTCCCTTCTGTTTTGGCAGAGCGAAAACTGTCACACGACTGGGCGCAGATTGAGTCCATCACGCAGCCGCACTATGCTCTCATAGTTGGACGGGACGGCGATCCTCTCAGTGAGGTGGTCGGCCGATTCGTCAGCTAGTGAGTGGGCGTCTCGCAGCTCACGTACTCTGTTCTCGGCAAATATGGGCTCAAGTTCTCATGGTGTGGGCATCAGCAGAGAGCAGTTGGCCGCAGGAAGTTTCTATCGAGTAAATGTGGCGGGATGTACGACTCTAGTGGCAATCAGAACACGTTTTTAAGCAGGTGCAGTCTTTCTGTTTTGTCTGGTCCTGTCAGGTCGTCTTTTTTTCCCTTTCCTTTCGTTTCTGTTTGGATTTATTCTGTGCCTGTGAGGATAGTATTAAGCGAAAATGTCTGTTGGTGAGAAAGTAAAAATCCAAGCGGCGTTCAGCATTAGCTGAATGAGGCAGCTAAAGTTTGAGCCGGCAGAAACTGTTGCAGGAACCGTCGTCAGTTGCGTAAGAAGTTTTACTTATTTATAGATGACTAGTTTGGGAAAGTTTGTCCATTATCAAATCATCCATGTACATATGTCTTGCACTGTAACCTGTCGTGCATGTAAGTTACTGGCAACAAAATTTATAAACTGGCATTATACAATGTAGCATCCACACAAGAACATCAATGTGTGTCAAAAAGCTTAGGATTTTTGACGCTAAATTTTACATTGGCATGTTTATACGTTTTGTGGCCAGCGACTTACATGCACAAAAATGGTTCAAATGGCTCTGAGCACTATGGGATCTAACTTCTGAGGTCATCATCCCCTAGAACGTAGAACTACTTAAATCTAACTAACCGAAGGACATCACACACATCCATGCCCGAGGCAGGATTCGAACCTGCGACCGTAGCGGTTGCGTGGTACCAGAATGTAGTTCCCAGAACCGCTCGGTCATTCCAGCCGGTCTTACATGCACATGTGGTTGTAACGCCAGACTTACGTCAATGATGATCTAAGAATGGACACGTCATCCAAATTAGTCAAAAAAAAGAAATTAAACTTTCGACGCAACTCAACACCGTTCCTCTAAAAGTTATTCTAGTTACATATGTAGCGCAAGAACTGTTTCAACCACAGCATGCTGCAGATACAGAAAGTTCAAGCTGATAATGAGACTTTGCATAAGGAATTATGTCGTTTAAAGACTTACAAAAGGGATCGGTCAACTGCTAACATGTCTCCACCCATCCTCGACAATGGTGATGCCCAATTGGTGGCCTCATTGTCAGGTGCACACCGTTCACATACAGCCCCAATGTAAGAGAAATAGAGTTGCGAGCATATGTTATGTTGGTTCATTTACAATTAGTACGGGATGTTAGAACATACATAACGTGCTAAGAGAAGTTACTCAATGCTCAGTGTTTCACGGAATTTCGGGAATGGCAGTAGACCGTTATAGAGGAAGAATATTCTTCGAAACTATCGCGAACAAGTCGTTAGTATAGAGTAAAAACAGGGCTACTCGGTAGAAAATTTTGTACACCGTATTAAGAGCATCGATTTTAACGTATTTAGATTGATGAACGGTGATCGTTCCAAAGAGGCTTATTCTATAGGATGCAGAACAACGCGTATTTGATGCACTTTTTGTGGCTTTACCGGCTGACATGTCACTAAAAGTGTGCATGGAATTACCTAAAACCTCGGATGAAGCTTTAGCCACTGTGAAAGCGTTCTTTGAAATTGAGTCAGTAACTAGCTCGAGGAAGAAGCGAGTGGTTTTCGATACAGGTATCAAAAGATTTTGACGAGGCTCTCGGATAAAATTCAGTGACTCTGTACGAACCATAGTGTCAAACGGGCAAATTGGTGGGAGAATCCTTTCAGAAATGCCCATAGGCTTGTAGGAGATGAGATCATGGTAATACTCAGGCACATCCAGGATCGGGAGTGTTCGGGAGTGTTGTGACTACTCCACCATGTTCCCAGTTAACTTCCACAGTGGGCCACTTCCCGTGCGAAAGCAGAGTCAGACATTTGTCTATCTGACTGTCAAAGGTGAGGATTGTGTTCAAAAATGGTTCAAATAGCTCTAAGCACTATGGGACTTAACATCTGAGGCCAGCAGTCCCCTAGACGTAGAACTACTTAAACCTAACTAACCTAAAGACATCACACACATCCATACCCGAGGCAGGATTCGGACTTGCGACCGTAGCGGACTGAGGCACCTAAAACCACTCGGCCACAGCGGCCGGCGAGGACTGGGTATGTTGTTGTAGGATCATAGGTATATGTGGCAAGTCAGAGTGTATGTATTGTCTCCATTTTAAACCCACCACATTATAGGTTAAGTGGTACGAGTAGTAATTGTTTTTACTCGCTCAGTTTAGTATTTTTGGAGTTTTAACTGGGAAGAAGGACCTTCCAGCTGTGTGCTGAAATTCTCCCAAGTGCAAGCTAAACGTTGACGTCATTCTTGGACTGGACTTTCTAGTTAAACGTCACGATAAGGTTGGTCTACAACAGTACATAGTGGAGCTCGTTTGGACATCGTTCCATCTCGGTCTTACTGCTCAAAGAACTGAACTATCGCATGGATCACCCGAGGCGTCGAGAAAGGCAATTAAACTGTGTACGCACTCTCTTGTACTCGATTAGTGGGATGCAATACTGAAAGGCACAGGATGGCTTATCTGGATGAATGTAGGCGCTGATCTGCCATTAATACTTCGTGAGTGGTAGAACCCTCTATAGAGAATGACGAAATGGAACGGGCACAGTGTTTCGTATGACGTAGTTCGTTTTTTGAGCAAATAATTGAGGGAAGATAGGTAGTGCCGATCAGTGTACACAATTTTGGTTAGGAAAAGGTGAGGCTACTATAAGGTGAACTGAAGGCTATCTTAGAAAGGCTAGAGGATGACGAGCACAATAGGAATTTCGGTACATGGAGACGAGTCATTCTGTCGATTCAGTAGGATGGACATGAAGAGATTATTGCAGGAGTAAGTGTTATTATTTTACCCGCCTAGACCGTTGACCGTTACACTAGTAGAGCAGCACAAACTCTTCCTGGATAAAACCTGCGTGTTTACAAGAAACCGTAACGGATTATCCATCATCTACAACCAGTGATGGAAGAGTTCGAAGGTCAGGTGCTGTAGGATGGATTTATAGAGGAAACCACCAGTCCCTGGTCAGCACAGATTGTTATCATGAAAAATAAATCCTCAGATGGAAAGTAGCTATGTAGATTCTACAGCGTTTTTGTATTTAAAAAGCAGGCAATTGATGCATGTCTTTTTTTTGTGTGTGTGTTATAAGTCCTCCGACTGGTTTGACGCGGTCCGTCACCAATTCCTCCCCTGAGCCAATCCCTCGGTCTCAGAGTAGCACTTGCAACCTGCATCCTCAATTATTTGCTGCATGTATTTAAATCTCTGTCTTAATGTACAGTTTTTGGCCTCTACAGCTCCCTCTAGTACAACGGAAGTCATTACCTGATGTCTTAATACATGTCCTGTCATTCTGTCATTTCCCCTTGTCATATTCCTTTCCTCTCCATTTCTGCGCAGAACTTCCTCTTTCCTTACTTTATCTGTCCACCTAATTTTCAACGTTCGTCTTTAGCAGAACATCTCAAATGCTTCGATTCCCTTGTGTTCCGGTTTTCCCAAAGCCCGTGTTTCACTATCATACAGTGCTGTGCTCCAAAACTACATTCTCAGAAATTTCTTCCACAAATTAAGGCCTAAGTTTGTGACTAGTAGTTTTCTCTTGACTAAAATAGCTCTTGTTACCAGTGCTGGTCTGCTTTTGATGCCCTTCTTGCTCCATCCGACATAGGTTATTTTGCTGCCTACGAGGCAGAATTCCTTAACTTCAACATTCATGATGTTAATTATCTCTATGTTCTCATTTCTGCTACGTATCATTACTTTCGTTTTTGTTACTCCCAGTCCATATTCTGTACTCATTAAATAGTTCATTCCGCAGATACTGTCAATCTTCGTCACTTTCGCCCAGGATAACAATGTCATCAGCGAATCGCATCAGTGACATCCTTTCACACTGAATTTTTATTACACCCCTCAACCTTCCTTTTATTTCCACCGTTGCTTCTGCGATGTACAGATTGAACAGTAAGGATGAAACACTATATACCTGCCTTACACCCTTTTTAATACGAGCACTTCGTTCTTGGTCGTCCACTCTTGTTATTCCCTCTTAGCTCTTTTATACATTGTATATTAGCCTTCTCTCTCTATAGCTTACCCCCATTTTTCTCAGATTTCCTAACATGTTTCACCATTTTACATTGTAGAACGCTATTTCCTGGTCTGCAAATCCTTTGAACGTGTCTTTATTCTTCTTCAGTCCTGCTTCCATTATCAACCGCAACGTCAGACTTGGCTCTCTAGTGCCTTTACCTTTCCTAAAGCCAAACTTATCACTATCTAACACACCATCAATTTTCTTCTCCATTCTTGTGAGCAACTTGGATGGATGAGCTGTTAATCGATTAAGCGATAATTCTCGCACTTGTCAAATCTTACAGTCTTCGGAAATTGTGAATGATATTTTTTCCGAAATTCAGATAGTATGTTGCCAGACTCATACATTTTACACACCGACGTAAATAGTCGTTTTCTTGCCACCTCCGCCAAGACTTTCAATTTTCTGATGGAATGTTATCCACCCCTTCTGCCTTGTTTTATCTTAAGCCGTCCAAAGGTCTCTTACATTGTGATTCTAATCCTGCATCCACTATCTCGTCTACATTGATTCCTGTTTCTTCTTCTGCCACATGAGACAAATCTTTTTGTTCTCAGAGGGGCCTTCACTACATTCTTACCATCAGTCCGCTCTTTTTCATGCAACCATTTCGTCTTAGCTTATCTGAACTTCCTGTTTATTTCATTCCCCAAAGACTTGTATTTCTGTATTTCTGAATCTCCATGAACATTTTTATACTTCTTTCTTTCATCGATCAACTGAAGTATTTCTTCTGTTACCCATGGTTTGTTTGCAGTAATCTTCTTTGTACCTACGTTTTTCTTTCCAACTTCTGTGATTGACCCTTTAAGAGACGTACATTTCACTTCATCTTTAATGCCTGCTGAGCTATTCCTTATTTATGTATCTATAGCCTTACATAAGTTGAAACGTATCTAGCCTTTCCTTAGTACTTCCGTGTCCCACTTCTTGGTGTATTGATTCTTCCTGACTAATCTCTTAAACTTCAGCCTAGTCTTCATCACTACTACATTATGATCTAGGTCTATATCTGCTCCTGGATATGCCCTACAATCCGGTATCTGATTTATGAATCCCAATACCTCATGCTCGACATCATAAATACACTCCTGGAAATTGAAATAAGAACACCGTGAATTCATTGTCCCAGGAAGGGGAGACTTTATTGACACATTCCTGGTGTCAGATACATCACATGATCACACTGACACAACCACAGGCACATAGACACAGGCAACAGAGCATGCACAATGTCGGCACTAGTACAGTGTATATCCACCTTTCGCAGCAATGCAGGCTGCTATTCTCCCATGGAGACGATCGTAGAGATGCTGGATGTAGTCCTGTGGAACGGCTTGCCATGCCATTTCCACCTGGCGTCTCAGTTGGACCAGCGTTCGTGCTGGACGTGCAGACCGCGTGAGACGACGCTTCATCCAGTCCCAAACATGCTCAATGGGGGACAGATCCGGAGATCTTGCTGGCCAGGGTAGTTGACTTACATCTTCTAGAGCACGTTGGGTGGCACGGGATACATGCGGACGTGCATTGTCCTGTTGGAACAGCAAGTTCCCTTGCCGCTCTAGGAATGGTAGAACGATGGGTTCGATGACGGTTTGGATGTACCGTGCACTATTCAGTGTCCCCTCGACGATCACCAGTGGTGTACGGCCAGTGTAGGAGATCGCTCCCCACACCATGATGCCGGGTGTTGGCCCTGTGTGCCTCGGTCGTATGCAGTCCTGATTGTGGCGCTCACCTGCACGGCGCCAAACACGCATACGACCATCATTGGCACCAAGGCAGAAGCGACTCTTATCGCTGAAGACGACACGTCTCCATTCGTCCCTCCATTCACGCCTGTCGCGACACCACTGGAGGCGGGCTGCACGATGTTGGGGCGTGAGCGGAAGACGGCCTAACGGTGTGCGGGACCGTAGCCCAGCTTCATGGAGACGGTTGCGAATGGTCCTCGCCGATACCCCAGGAGCGACAGTGTCCCTAATTTGCTGGGAAGTGGCGGTGCGGTCCCCTACGGCACTGCGTAGGATCCTACGGTCTTGGCGTGCATCCGTGCGTCGCTGCGGTCCGGTCCCAGGTCGACGGGCACGTGCACCTTCCGCCGACCACTGGCGACAACATCGATGTACTGTGGAGACCTCACGCCCCACGTGTTGAGCAATTCGGCGGTACGTCCACCCGGCCTCCCGCATGCCCACTATACGCCCTCGCTCAAAGTCCGTCAACTGCACATACGGTTCACGTCCACGCTGTCGCGGCATGCTACCAGTGTTAAAGACTGCGATGGAGCTCCGTATGCCACGGCAAACTGGCTGACACTGACGGCGGCGGTGCACAAATGCTGCGCAGCTAGCGCCATTCGACGGCCAACACCGCGGTTCCTGGTGTGTCCGCTGTGCCGTGCCTGTGATCATTGCTTGTACAGCCCTCTCGCAGTGTCCGGAGCAAGTATGGTGGGTCTGACACACCGGTGTCAATGTGTTCTTTTTTCCATTTCCAGGAGTGTATCTCAGGCAGTCTGGTTCAGTGGCGTTATTAAAGCATCATGAATATAAGAAGTGGGTACATCGAGTTAGACGTAGCAATAGGAGATCCACCTTTATCAGCGTTTTCTGACCTATTTGGTCATTTCCAGTGTCATTGGATGTATTTCGGTTTTACAAATGTACTAACGACTTCCCAAGCTTGTTCGACCGGTGCTGTGGGGTCTGAAACCGAATGGTGCATGGTCTACTCGGGCAGTACCATTGTTGTCTTCAAGTTTCCAAAAGCATATGGTAGGTTTATGAGAACTATGTGGATGGTCACGTGCAGCGAGACTAAGCTTTTGTTTACAAAAGTGTCACTTCATAGTAAAGGCCGTCGTCCATTTATGTCACATTCTGAGGCCAGGAGGTGTACGAGCTGTTCTGCAACTGGTTCAACCAGTGAGGATTTCGCAAAGACAAACAGAAAGAAGATTTTCAGTCATATCTTGCGATCGCTGTTTAATATATAAATTACATTCCAAATTCGCAGATGGTGCGAGACCTCTTACACATTTGTTGAAGAAAGGAGTGAAGTTTCACAGGACTCAAGATTGCGAAGAGGAGTTGAATGATTCAAAAAATTAACAACCATAGGCCCAGTCTTTGCTTTTCCTGACTGTTAAAGACAGTTTAATTTGTCATGTGAATCAAGCAAACCACACCCTAAGCTGTATTTTAAGTAAAGACATAGACGGGAAGGAACATTCAATGGCATTGACTTCTAAAGACATCAATAAGGCGGAAAAGTCTATTCAGCTTCTCCAACTCTTAACAGTATCATTGGTTTCCAGTGCTTCAGAAGAAATACCTCCATTCTTACAGGATCGATAAATTACATACTCATCTGAGAAGAAAACCTTGCCCCGCTGTGGGACAGTCACGAAAACTTTGAGTAATCTTGAGGAAGCTGCATGTCTCCGCCGCATATCCTCATCAATCTACTCATTTACGATTGTTAGCCTGAAATAATTTAATTTCAGACCAAGTTCAGCTCATCTCTTCCGCAATGAATTTGTGGTAGATCCGGTCACAGAATCCCCCACTGCTAGACATTTTTATTGTCGTGCTGATATTCGACTGGTCCTCTTTCCATCAAAAATAGATCCGGTTCTGAATATTTTCTGCTGCTTTCTCAGTATCGTTCGCTTTGAGGTGCTTCTTCAGGGAATCGTCCTCAAAATTCCTTTGCACTTGTGGCGTGTGGTGGTATTAATTGCGTGTTGTACAATTTCAGGACTATTACAATAAAACTAGCTACTTATTAATATTTACCGAGGTTTCATTAAATCACTGCTTTTCTCGGCTAATCATCGTTGTTTCGTTAAAGAAATCTCCGTCTGTGAACGTGTAGCAATTTTTTCTGTCAAGCAGTGTAAATGGCACTATGTTCATGCACAAAATTAATTATATATAACCAGCAAACAAGCTAAATGTATGATAAGTAATCTCAACTAAAGAAGAACTGCCACAAACGGTTTATCCTGGTAGTATATACGTGCCCTATTGTCGTAGTTGGTGACTGTGTCGGCTTTGGAAATTCTAATTCATTCAGTTTTTACAGTGGTTCATTCGTATTTGTAATTTCTTGTTGTTTATTAGAGCAATCTCTGTGTTACCCTGTTTGATTTTTTGCTAATATCGTTTTACTCTTCCAGTCAGCAAACTGATGCTCCCTACCGCTTCAATGCATTGTTTAGCACGATGTCCAACATCATGCTAGTGAAATTTCCGTTTATTTCTCTAATCCCTCTCAACGACAAGATACGTAACTGTAGTATGCAGATTATTTCTGATCATGACGCCCTACCGAAGATCGAAATGGGAGACAACATTATCTCCGAATATTTCAGGCAGTAGGGCTCTAACATCAAGTAGAGCTGGAAGTCCTTTGGGAAAAATTACGGCTGGGGTATTTTTTCTCATTCAGCTGTCCCACCGTTCAAGATAGCTGCGCCATGTTGGCTACTGTTACAAGACCAGATCCGTCAGCTATGGTTGTTCCTCCTGACACTACAGACATGACTACTTGATCCGTCCTAGGAACCGAATTGAAGTTTCTTCTCTGCTGAATCTCGGAATAAGCTCAGTTGCAAGTCGACGGCGTTGTTCGAGTTCCAAAATTCATGTACCTAAGTGACGCATATAGCCCTTAAATGACGCTCTAAAAACTGGATAGTGCGTATAAAAATAAGCTATGCATTTAAACTAACATCGCAGAGAGTATTATCGACAGGCACAAGCGGTATTCCCTATAGTACATTTTCTGAAACTGCAGCGAAAATTTAGAGGGATTAGATTACTTGTCTCATTTGTTTTACCAGCTATATTTGATCTCAGTGTGCCTTTTAAATGACTGATACTGTGTTTCAGTCATTTGAAAAACGCTATTAAACAATGAGGAGACATGTGACAAAATCTGGGAGGAAAATAATGTCAAACCAACATAAATATGAAAGCTGCGAATATGGAGTGGTTGAGTTATTGTGTTACTGAATACATGTGTATTATCTGAAAAGTAGGTAAACAGTAGTAACATTTGCTAGCATCAGTTCCATAAATATAAATTTTCAGTACTAAATGACGTGAGACAGATAGTGTCCAAATGTGATAGGAAGCTTACCTGACGTATTTCAGGCGTACGTGGAAGTTCGGTAGGCTTCCCAGGTGGCTTACAGGTAGCCGTTTACAGCTACCTGGCTTAGAGAGCAGCGGTAAGCAGTGGGCACTTAGGCCAACGAGTCGGTGTTCCTGCCGGGCCGTAATGAAGACAGATGGCGCCTTGTTCCCACCCAGTGGTGGCACAAAAAGCTTGATTTACTGCCCCAGTGTCACTCTTTGTCTCTCCAGGGAACAACGGGATGTACCCGGCTTGCAAGACTACAGGTCACACGCGTAAAGTCTGGCTGGCAATTCAGAGTGTGCATCTATCAAATGAATTTCCGGCTGAGGCTGTTCATCAGAGAAGTTATTAAGTTCGCGGTGGCCGTTGTAACCCGGTAGTCGGCAAACAGAAACCCAGGAGAGCGACTGTTTTCATTCTCAGTTTTCAAAGGATCCTATGATCCAGTAATAATTTGCACCATCCCTCTTACACGTAATGCGTTAGTCATGAACGGATACTACAGTACCACGTAACCTTAATGGAATTCACAGTTGGCAGTAACTATAACGTATCATTAATGGAGCACATATAATTTTGAAAAAGTTTAAACAAACGCCATTTTAAAGGAAACTTAGGTGATTATATAGAGAAGGAAAATGGAAATAGACGAGGGAAATAGATGTGAATTATAGATACAACTAATTGTATGTCAAATTACACGAAGTACATTTTGAAGTTTCTGAGATATAGAAAGGAGGACGTCTGGGGAAGAATGTTAAATCAGTACAATAAAAAGTCACTGTCCTGGCACAACATAGGATAGGAAATTAATGTGAAAGAAAGAGGTGACTGACATATTCGATTCTAAATGTACACTGATAAGGAAATGTTATAGTTACAAAAATGGATAACGACGGAGAAAAATTTCGTTTTAACGCAGGTGTAAGGCCGGCTCACAAGCTTATTGCAGTTCATGCCTCAGTTATCGCTCACTACGTTCCTAATCTGTTGTATCAGGTTCTCAAGTAACGCCGTGTAATCATTAGTGGTGTGTTAGGGTAAGTCTCCAGAGTTGATTTTATATGCCACCGTGGCAACCTCGAAAGTTTCCCTATACGTATTGTACGGATACATGAACTCGAACATGAGACCTCTCACTTTTTGGTATGCTACTCTTACATCAGGTTTTCCTATTCAGTCTATCACAACCAATAATGTATCTACTCATGCAGTTAAACATTACTTAACAATCTAAGGAATAAGAAAGAAAACTATATTCCAGAACCAGTCTTTCTACGAAACGGTGTATGGTTGAACGTTTGTTTTTTAATAATTAACTTTCTGTTCCTATCCGATTAGACAAGGCGTGATAAAACTGTAATTTTGTACCTCATACAAAGCAGTTATCATATTCACGGCGCAGCAAGATAAACCAAACACATGTAATGTAATGTAAAATACATCTACATCCACATACACGTGATTACTCTGCTATTCACAATAACGTGCCTGGCAAAGGGATCAATGAACCAAATTCAAGCTGTTTCTCTGCCACTCCATTCTCGAACGGAGCGCGGAAGAAACGAGCACTTACTCTTTTCTGTGCGAGCCCAGATTCCTCCTATTTTATCGTGATGATCATTTCTCCTTACGTAGGTGGGTAACAACAGAATGTCTTCGCAATCGCAGGAGAAAACTGGTGATTGAGTTTTCTTGAGAAGATCCCGCCACAACGAGAAACGCCTTTGTTTTAATAATTTCCACACCATTTCACGTATCGTGTCTGAGCTACTATCTCCCATATTTCGCTACAACACAAAACGACAAATGTCATCCGGAAGTTCCACCTGAAGCAGATCCCACACCGTAAGCAGTGTTCCAGGATAGAGCGTGGTGTAAGCAGTTTGTTTAGTAGACCTGTTGTATCTTGTAAGTGTTCTGCCAATCAATCGCAGTCTTTGGTTTGCTCTACCCATAACATTGACTATGTGATCGTTCCCATTTAGGTTATTTGTAATTGTAACCCATGTGTATATAACTGACTTCACAGCCTTCACTTATGGCATGATCGAAATTTAGGGGATTTCTTTTAGTACTCATGTGAAAAACTTTACACTTCTCTTTATTCCGGGTCTATTCCCACTTTTTGGACCATAAAGATATCTAGGAATTCGTTTTGGTCATCTAATGCCTTTACAAGACGATAAATAACAGCATCATCTGCAAACAATCTAAGAAGGCCAATCAAATTGTCTCCTACGTCGTTTATATATATCAGAAACAATAGAGTGCCTATAACACTTCCTTGGGGAACGCCGGATATTACTTCTGTTTCACTGGATGACTTTCCATCTATTACTACGAACTGTGACTCTTCTCACAGGAAATCACGAATCCGGCCGCACAACAGAGGCGATATTCCATAGCCACGCAGTTTGGTTATAAGACGCTTGTGAGGAACGATGTTGAAAGCCTTTTGGAAATCTAAAAATATGAAATCCATTGGCATCCCCTGACGATAACACTCATTATATCATGAGTATAAAGAGATAGCTGTGTTTCACAAGAACGATATTTTCTGAATCCATGCTATGTGTCAATAAATCCTATTCTTGTAGGTAATTCATAATGTCCGAACACAATCCTCCTGGAAATAGAATTTAGTGATATAGGACTATAATTCATTGAAATAATCTTATTTCCCTTTTTGGGTATTAGTGTCACTTGAGTCATTTTCCAGTCTTTAGGTATGTATCTTCCTATGAGCGAGCGGTTGTAGGTAGTTGCTAAATATGGAGCTATTGTATCAATATACTATGAAAGAATCCTAACTGGTATACTACCTGGACCGGAGCCCTTCTCTTTATTAACTGAGTTAAACTGTTTTGCTACAGCGAGGATATCGACTTCTGTATTTCTCATCTTAAAAAATGGTTCAAATGGCTCTGAGCACTATGGGACTTAACTTCTGAGGTCATCAGTCCCCTAGAACTTAAAACTACTTAAACCTAACTAACCTAAGGACATCACACACATCCATGCCCGAGGCAAGATTCGAACCTGCGACTGTAGCGGTCGCGCGGTTCCAATCTGTAGAGACTAGAACCGCTGGGCCACTATGGCCGGCGGGACTACTGATGACTGGAAACACGTCGCCAGGTCGTACGAGTCGCGTTTCATATCGTATAGAGCGGATGGACATGTATTGTTATGGAGACAACCTTATGAATCCGTCGACCCTGCATGTCAGCAGGGGACTATTCAAGCTGTTGGAGGGTATATAATGGTGTGGGGTGTGTGCAGTTGCATTGACATGGGACCCCTGATATGTTTAGATCCGTCTCTGACAGGTGACACGTACGTAAGCCCTGTCTGATAACCTGCATCCATTCATGTCCATTGTGCATTCGAACGGACTTGGTCAATTACAGCAGAAAAATGCGACATTCCACACGTCCAGAATTGCTACAGCGTAGCTCTATGAACACGCTTCTGGGTTTAAACACCCCCGCTGGCCACCAAACTCGCCATACATGAACGTGATTGACGTTATCTTTGATGCCTTGCAGAAGGGATTTCCACTCCCTTGTACTCTTATGGGAGAGCCCCTCTGCATTCTTGGTGTCAATTTTCTCCAGCACTACTCCAGACATTAGTCGACTCCATGCCACATTGTGCTGCGTCAATTCTGCGTGCTCGTGAGGGTGCTACATGATATTAATTAGGTGTACAAGCATCTTTCTCACTTCAGTGTAAAAGTGTATCGCTAAATGAGTGATGAAATTTCTTGTATCGGAAATTACAATTTGTACACAGAATATGATGTGGTCAGACCAGTTTCATTACAATATGCATATATGTATTTCTGATTGTACACTTACCAACGTAAATGTTGATCTCCATGGCACAATAGACTATGTTCAGTGAAATGTAATAGAACGCATTCAGTTGGATGTCGGATGTGGAATTGGGCATATTATATTCCATTACGTAAGTACTGCGTGATTTTAGCAACTAGTTTTGTTGTTCTAAGTGCTCCACGTACAAAATTCCAAGATGAATCGAAGAAATAACTTTGGAGCTACATTTTAGGTCTGTTTACGTGTGAAAACGTACTGCATCACTTCGTAGGGTACGTGTCGTGTTGTAGCACCCAGCTGAAATTACGTGCCATGCTTTCGTTTGTCATTAATTGATACACAAAGGATCCGAACTTATGGCAATGTGAAACACGAAGTTCACAGAAACTTTATAGTAAATTTGCTGGCGACGCTTCAGTCTTTGCATAGGGCATCTGTTACTTGAAAGCCGGTCGTGAGTTGTCAACTAACCACTACCGCGTAGAGCGAGAATTAATGTGGATACTGAGGTTTAATTAGGTATGCCTCAACTGTCTTTCTATGGCTAACTTAAAGGGCACATACACTTCTGACATTTTGTATGTAGCCACATATACACTCCTGGAAATGGAAAAAAGAACACATTGACACCAGTGTGTCAGACCCACCATACTTGCTCCGGACACTGCGAGAGGGCTGTACAAGCAATGATCACACGCACGGCACAGCGGACACACCAGGAACCGCGGTGTTGGCTGTCGAATGGCGCTAGCTGCGCAGCATTTGTGCACCGCCGCCGTCAGTGTCAGCCAGTTTGCCGTGGCATACGGAGCTCCATCGCAGTCTTTAACACTGGTAGCATGCCGCGACAGCGTGGACGTGAACCGTATGTGCAGTTGACGGACTTTGAGCGAGGGCGTATAGTGGGCATGCGGGAGGCCGGGTGGACGTACCGCCGACTTGCTCAACACGTGGGGCGTGAGGTCTCCACAGTACATCGATGTTGTCGCCAGTGGTCGGCGGAAGGTGCACGTGCCCGTCGACCTGGGACCGGACCGCAGCGACGCACGGATGCACGCCAAGACCGTAGGATCCTACGCAGCGCCGTAGGGGACCGCACCGCCACTTCCCAGCAAGTTAGGGACACTGTTGCTCCTGGGGTATCGGCGAGGACCATTCGCAACCGTCTCCATGAAGCTGGGCTACGGTCCCGCACACCGTTAGGCCGTCTTCCGCTCACGCCCCAACATCGTGCAGCCCGCCTCCAGTGGTGTCGCGACAGGCGTGAATGGAGGGACGAATGGAGACGTGTCGTCTTCAGCGATGAGAGTCGCTTCTGCCTTAGTGCCAATGATGGTCGTATGTGTGTTTGGCGCCGTGCAGGTAAGCGCCATAATCAGGACTGCAGACGACCGAGGAACACAGGGCCAACACGCGGCATCATGGTGTGGGGAGCGATCTCCTACACTGGCCGTACACCACTGGTGATCGTCGAGGGGACACTGAATAGTGCACGGTACATCCAAACCGTCATCGAACCCATCGTTCTACCATTCCTAGAGCGGCAAGGGAACTTGCTGTTCCAACAGGACAATGCACGTCCGCATGTATCCCGTGCCACCCAACGTGCTCTAGAAGGTGTAAGTCAACTACCCTGGCCAGCAAGATCTCCGGATCTGTCCCCCATTGAGCATGTTTGGGACTGGATGAAGTGTCGTCTCACGCGGTCTGCACGTCCAGCACGAACGCTGGTCCAACTGAGGCGCCAGGTGGAAATGGCATGGCAAGCCGTTCCACAGGACTACATCCAGCATCTCTACGATCGTCTCCATGGGAGAATAGCAGCCTGCATTGCTGCGAAAGGTGGATATACACTGTACTAGTGCCGACATTGTGCATGCTCTGTTGCCTGTGTCTATGTGCCTGTGGTTGTGTCAGTGTGATCATGTGATGTATCTGACCACAGGAATGTGTCAATAAAGTTTCCCCTTCCTGGGACAATGAATTCAAGGTGTTCTTATTTCAATTTCCAGGAGAGTATTAATGTAATCCCCCCCCCCCCCCATGACCCCATGAACCATGGACCTTGGCGTTGGTGGGGAGGCTTGCGTGCCTCAACGATACAGATAGCCGTACCGTAGGTGCAACCACAACGGAGGGGTATCTGTTGAGAGGTCAGACAAACGTGTGGTTCCTGAAGAGGGGCAGCAGCCTTTTCAGTAGTTGCAGGGGCAACAGTCTGGATGATTGACTGATCTGGCCTTGTAACACTAACCAATATGGCCTTGCTGTTCTGGTACTGTGAACGGCTGAGAGCAAGGGGAAACTACAGCCGTTATTTTTCCCGAGGGCATGCAGCTTTACTGTATGCATGGAGAGCTGCATCAAACCAGTCTCAGGACTGGAGACCACAACAACAACATTAATGTAAACTGCCCATCGTGTTCCAATTGCCTTGGCCCGGCAAGTTTGCTAAGTATTCGTCTCCATCACTACATTTCATAAACTATATGAAATTGTGCATGAAATACCATGTATACTGGCTAACGTCATACTATGTTGTTTGGCAGCGCTGAGATATTAACTGAGCAATCAGTATATCATCATAGCCAGAAGAGGAACTTGTATTGAACACTACACCCACCAAGGATCTTTGTTGGTTTGACAAGGGGAACCTTACCTGTTTCATTTCGTGAGGGAAAGTGGAAGAGAAGAAGCTCAGGTTTCGGGTATCGAATTCCAACAGGAACAGCCATAAAAGCGTCCGTCCCAGTTAGGAGATCACGCAGCGGTCTTTTGTACTATGCACTACACAGCCAACTGATTATACACCGTGTGATCAGAAGTATCGGGACACACACGAAAGCCGGCCGCAGTGGCCGAGCGGTTCTTGGCACTCAGTCCGGAACATCGCGACCGCTAGTGTCGCAGGTTCGAATCCTGTCTTGGGCAAGGATGTGTTTGATGTCCTTATGTTATTTAGGCTTAAGTAGTTCTAAGTTCTGGGGGACTGCTGACGTCATATGTTAAGTCCCATACTGCTCAGAGCCATTTGAACACACACCAAAAACATACGTTTTTCATATTAGGTGCATTGTGCTGCCACCTACTGCCAGGTACTCCAGACCTCAGTAGTCATTAGACTACAGACAGTTAGGCAGGAGGTGGGAAAACTTAGATTTCATGGTCGAACGGCTGCACTTAAGTCACACATAACGCCGAATATTTGCCAAACGACGCCTCGCTTGGTGCAAGCAGCGTAAACTTTGGACGATTGAACAGTGGTAAAACGTTGTGTGAAGTGACGAATCACGGTACATAATGTGGCGAACCGATGGCAGGGTGCGGTTATGGCGAATCCCCGGTGAACGTCATCTGGCATCGTGTGAGGTGTCAACAGTGAAATTCGAGGACGCTGGTGTTATGGTGGTCGTGTTTTCCATGGAGGGGGCTTGCACCCCATGTTTCGTGTTTCACTACCTCGGCACAGCGTACACTGATGTTTTAAGCACCTTCTTGTTACCCACTGTTGATGGACGGGGATGGCGACTGCATCTTTCAACGCGATGGGGCACCTGTTCATAATCCACGGTCTGTGGCGGAGAGGTTACACGACAATGATATCCCTGTAATGGACGGGCCTGCACAGATTCCTGACCTGAATTCTATAGAACACCTTTGGGATGTTTTGGATAGCCGCCTTCGTGCGAGGCGTCACCGGCAGACATCGATATCTTTCATCAGTGTAGCACTCTGAAGAATTGGCTGCCATTTCCCAAGAAACCTTCCAGCACCTGATTGATGTTATGCCTGCGAGAGTGGAAGCTGCCATCAAGGCTAATGGTGGAACAACACCCTATTAAATTCCAGTCCATTAGGTTTAGCATTATGTGCCTTTTCCGATACTTGGTAAGCCAGTGAATTTAATTATCAACATTTAGCACTAAACTTTGGCACAATCAAGGTAGTAGCAATTCAAAGCGAAATAAAGCTTTTTAACAAGTTCTAAATAATGTGCCTCTCCCTTTATCTATGAAACAAATGTTTAAATTAACAAATTTTATATACATTAAAAACGAAACTTAGGCACATTTAAACAGAAACAAATTTGAATTTCTTTTTAAACGGGATTATCGGTCTTTAGCACTTCTAGTATGGGACTCTCCTTGGTTTCATGAAGAGGACACTTTAAAAGTTTAAACACTAATTTTGCAACACTTGAATTATAATTGCAAAAGCACACACTAGCAAACAGGTTCATACTGACATATGTATCTGTTTTCCAAAGTAGGTGAAGCATCAGCGCAATAGAGCTAGCAAGCACTGGTGGCTATCAGGACTCCTTCTGGCTGTTTTAAGCTCTATGTAATTCTTCTTGGCGACGTATTAATCATCTTTAGAGCCTTTCCAAATTCGAGAGTACTATTTTACAGCCAGAACCGTATTCGAGGCCATTCCATCATAGATTTTGTTTCAGAATGCCTCAATTGTCACCTGCGGTCTTGACTCTGGGACTGCTGGCCACTGACTGACTAACGTGCTCTCTCTCTTGCCGCCCAAATTGACAGTCACTTTCACCTTTTCTCGCGCGCCAAGCCCCTTCCATAGTGAAGGCGGTGCCCTACGTCTCTTCTATTTCACAATACAATATCCGTAAGTATGAATCAGTTTTCTACATACAATTTTGTCCTCACAAACAGAGATATTTAATGAAGTTTCATTATTTTAGCACATGCATCACAATTTTCCATTCCCCTCCTACAATTCAAAGAATTTAACACATAAAGAATAAACAATTCATAGGTATATACACATAATTACAATGAACTAACCATTCATAATCGATAATAGTGTTACACATGTCCAATGTTTCTTTGAGGTTTCCCAACAGGGGTACATTAATGAAGCATCAATAACCTCTAAGTGGTGTCGAGTAGTCAAAAAAGAAATTAATCCATCCAAACACGGTTGGGTATTAAAAAAATTGCCATAAAATACGATAAACACACTACGAAAGAATAAATTTTTATACCCATCATTTCCGGAACAAGACTTAACATCAATATTACTTGCCATATACACATATAATGTCATAAAACAACAAGTTAAACAGAATTTATGCATGTCGAAGATTTTTATATATGGTTCCAAGAAAAATATAAACATACATACATAAACATACCCATAGCAGTGGCACAATGGTTTTTACACTGTACACTTTATACACTCTATAACATAGTCTCAAAATTTTCAAGTATGAAAATCTTCAATACTGCTTTCATTAATAGCAATCCATTTCTTATTAATTACATAGACATACATACAGTTACATTGGGCTAGTATTACTTTCCTACTCTCTTCATTCCTAATTAGACAGTTATTTCTAGGAAGCCACAATGAAGCATGCACAACATTAACTAAGTTAATAATCTGATTATTTAGCTGCCTGCAGTAGCATTTGCAGTCCATTTCATGCAAACACTTCAATTTTATTCTATACTAAGCATTTGAATACCCACATTGAACTTTATAGCAGTTCACTTTAGACACACATTTACATAGAGAATAACTAAAGGAATTTCAATATTCCATTCACTGCTCATCACTGATGTATGACAGTCCATGATAATATACATTCTTGCCCCCAGTTTGGCAATTTCTTATTACTGCCCACTTTCATATAAGGCAGTTCTTTGTTATTTTCTTTCCCATCACTTCTCTGCCCAGCAACACATTTGTCGGTCCCTTTAGTTATTCTGCAACATTTCCTTATTGCAGCCCTCATACACATCATAATCAGGAACTTAGTATATATATATATATATATATATATATATATATATATATATATATATATATATATATATACACTTGGTAATAAAGTGTTAAAATAAGAATCATATAAATAAAGGTATATGCACCCTTCTCACTTTTTTGTTTCTTGTTGTTCATTTCTGTGGAAATACACTTTTACATATACAATATTGCAAACACCTCGTGGAGTTTTCGATTTGGGGTACTCGAAATAATATGCATTGGTGTGCGGAGTTGCATGCACTTCAAAGGGACCATTACGAATATAATTAAATTTAGAAATTTCATGTTTAATTTCGCTAGATTTTTCACGAGTTTTTACTAAACCAGAAAAGTCAGTTTTGAATTTCACCGCTTTCAGGCACTTACCGTGCCTTGTTTGCTCTTGCTTCCAGTTTTCCTTTTATTCTTTTCGCAACCAAATATTTTTTCTCTTTTAGATCAAGTCCTATATTTGGTGGGAATTGCAAAGATCCTTTAATTACACTTTTACTTTTACAGTTTAATAGGATTTCTTCAGGTGTAAAACCTGTATTTTCATAAAAAAGGGTATTTATTAAGTTTTCAAAATCTTTAACAAACCTGCCTCAATCCTTGTCATTGTGGTCTCAGTAGGTTCGACATAAACCTACCTAACTCTCGGATATACTGTGTTACTGGATTACTTGCAGGGTGGTGGACAGAAATATATTTTACTTGTACTCCATTTTCCTTCTTTCTATGTATTTGATATAAACTGAGGCCCATTAACAGAACGTACCACTTTGGGTTTGCCGATGGTATTAAAGTATACGGTCATTTTGTTAAATACTGTTTTTGCTGTAGCCTTTCTGGTGGGAAATAATTTAATAAATTTAGAAAATACTTCCAAAACTACAGCAATATATGTATAATATCCGGAAGTTGTTATCCATTGATAACAATTCAAAAGTTTCTTCCAACACAATGGTTTGGATACAACCTTGGTCGGCAACTCTTGCTCTTTGACAGATAGCACAAGATTTGATTGTATGCGTTATTTCCTTAGTAGCACCGACATTTATTACTATTACATCAGTAGTTTTCTGAACACATTTTTTCGGAACACAGTGTCCGAAAGCGAGGTGGAAACAGTCAATAACCTCGGTTTCAAACTGAGATGGCGAGCAAACTTTCTACTCCTCTACATTTACATATTTCCTTTTGTACAAAATAGCATTTAAAATCTAATAAAATATATCTGCGGATACTTGGGGTTAACAAAATTTATTTTAACAGGTTTCCAGATTCCGTCTTCGTTCTGATGAAATCGCATAATTTTGCTAATTTGTTCAACCTTCTTTTTACCCTGGACCTCTTTAATATACCTCATGTAGAAAGTACCGTCTTCAATGTTTTCTTCTGGTACATTGTCCATGCCCTCAGGAAATCGGGATATAGCACCTGCTATGTAATTGTCACTGCCTTTTATATGGAAAATCTTACGGGCAAATTGTTGGAGATATAGATCCCAACGACTTAATCTGCTGGTAAAAACCAACGCTTTATGTCCTATATGAATAACGGTTTACTGCCCCCACAAATAATTTCGAAATTTTTTCTAACACCAAGTAATGGCTAGTGCTTCTTTAAAATGGTATAATTCCTCACATATTTGGTCAGGGTTCGTCTATCAAAAGCTATCGTTCTACGTTTTGGTCCTATTGATTTTGTGGTCTCCTGGAATATTTCTACACCAATACCATATGCACTATTATCGGTAATCATATGGAATGATTCACTCAAAACTGGGTGATGTAGTATGTTTTTTATAATTAATTCTTTCTTCAGTTCCTCAAAATCTTTTTGAGAATCTGGTGATCAAAATATAGGCACTATTATTCTCTAACAAACCATTTAAATAATGGCTGTTAAATGCTTGCCCCTCCACAAATTTGCCCTAAAATCCACAAAGTCAGAGAAATGTTTTCAACTGCTTTCAGTTCTTAGGTGGTGGACATTTTACAATTGTGTTCAACTTTTCTCGGTCCTTTCCAATCCTAGACGTAGTCATAATATGCACTACAAACTTTATCTCTTGTTTTATCAATACGTACTTATTCAATTTCAATGTCACTCCACCTGCTGAAGAGCAGCAAGGGTTTTGTTCAATAATTCACAATGTTCTTTCCAATCCTTGGTGGCGATTATTAAATCGTCCACATAGATTTTCAGCGTAGCACGTAGTTCTCTTCCTAATACAGAATTGAATGCTCTGATGAGAACAGAAACAGAAGTGTTTTGGCAAATGGCAAGACTTCATACTCATAGCATTTTCCCGCAAACAGAAAATACGTATTTTTTCGGGAATCTTTGTGTAGTGGGATTTGCCAATATCCCGCAGTAGGGAACTAAACTAGTCAAATATTTTACACCATGGAATTTCTGTAGCACATCATCCAAGTTTTCTGGTCGGCCTATCTCTCATTTCACATTTTTATTCAGGGGTCGTGCGTCATTACAAGTCTTACGCCTCGGTCCATCTTATTTACAGTGATAAGCGGGCTGTTATATATTTACTATTACTCCTTGCTACAAGTCCCCATTCCATCATTTTATCTATTTCCGTCTGTGCTGCTTCTGTGTTTGCTAATGGCATTGGATAAGATTTTACGAAAAATGGTTCATGTTCTATAGCATCAAGGTGGAATTAAAATTTCTTTACCATACGTGGTTTATCAGAGAACGCTCCCTAATTAACAGTCAAAACGCTAAACAAATCAGTTTTCTTGTTCTGATGTAAGCTCTTGAACGTCGTCAACAATTTCTACAAAGGTTTCTGTCTTTATATCACTAGTCATTAAGTTCTTCACAAATAAATTTCATGTAGGTTGGTCAAACCATCATTTCCCAGATCCAGTCCTAGCACTATTCATTCAACATTAGCGTCACATAAAGTTTCGTTTTCTGTAAACTTAATTTCCAAATTACCTGATTCCCTATCAGTTTTGACAGTTTCTTTCTCCAAATCTAAAAATACCTTTTCTTCATCTAGCCAATCAATAGTCAGGATCATGTCAGCGCTTAACTCAGGCATCACTAAGAAATCATACTCAAACTTTTGCCCTTTAATTTTTAAATATATTAGTACCTAGTTACGGATGAGCTTACTGGACTTGCCAGTTCTTCCAATAAATTTCACCCCATTCACGTACATCATAACTAATCCTGGTTTACTCGAGATATGCTCGAAGAAAGATTTAGAGATAGCAATAATTTGTAACCCATTATCCAAAAGTACTTGTAATTCAATATCATGAATTTTGACTGGAATAATGGTTTGTTTATTTATTCTATGTTCTGTATTTTCCTGTCCATCCCATAACAAATGCTGTTCTACCATCAGATAGTTCCAAGAAATGTTATCAACTGAAAATTCCTGGATGTCTGGGGGCTTTTTCGGTCTTTTGATTTCTCTTTCTTTTGCAGATCTTAGTAACTTCTGCCCGCTACCGTATCATCAGGTGACTTTTTCGGTTTTGAAATTTCACAATCATTCACGACAGTAATCAATTACTGCCCCAGCATCGTATTATCTGGAGCCTCTTTCCTTTTCGATTTAGATTCTTTGGCCAGGTTTCGTTTTGAAAAAACTTCATTAGTTCTTTCATATTAATTTTCAGTACGGTTCCTTTTTCTCTACTTCTTTATACTCTTCCACAGACCTATCACTGAGTTCTTCCTTACCATCTGACTCAATCATGAGTGCAACTTTAAGACAACGCATTAAATCATCGGTTCATTATTTTGGTTTTTTTGATCCATTTCTATATGCTACACTTGATCTACTGTTACAGGCTCTTCTTCAACAATTCTTCGAATTATGTCGAGTTTCGCTTCGTACTTAATGTAATCCTCACGCACTTCAGTGGTTCGCATGTTATAGTCAGACTCAACATCACTCTCGCTATCGCTGACAATTGTTTGTTCAAGACTTTCGTCAGTCATTCAGGATTTCAACCTCCGCCCTATTTCTACTTATACTGGCCACTTTATCGTCTTTTGAATCTCTTCCCCTAACAATGGCTGCTCGCGTATGAGTCATGTAGCTCGGTCAGCGATATTCCCGCCGGCGGTATGGGTCATCTTCTGTGCACGGTGGCGCCACCTACCGGGCCGATCGGGCAGCGAGCTGAAGCTCCAGGAAGTAGCAGCTCTGGGATGAGTAGCAGTAACGTCATTTGGGAAGTCTGGCAGACAGTACAGGCGCCGTGAAAGGCAGCAGTAAGAGCACATCTAAAACGGGCTGTTTACTCAGGTGACGGTGCCGTAGCAAATATCCCCTGCGTGGAAGCAGTCTCGTTACTGGGAAGCCGTAGGTGTATTTCGTGGGGAGAAGAGGCGTTTGTGGCACAACTTGACTAGAAGAAGGGATCGGTTGGTAGGACATGTTCTGAGGCATCAAGGGATCACCAATTTAGTATTGGAGGGCACCGTGGAGGGTAAAAATCGTAGAGGGAGACCAAGAGATGGATTCACTACGCAGATTCAGAGGGATGTAGGCTGCAGTACGTACTGGGAGATGAAGAAGCTTGTACAGGATAGAGTAGCATGGAGAGCTGCATCAAACCAGTCTCAGGACTGAAGACAACAACAACAACATCCTGACACTGGGATCTGTGGCATCGTCGAACCATCAAGAGTGTAACGGCCTTGCTTGTGCTGAAAATTGTGACCGGAATCGACTACTGAGTTTAGTGGTGTTGAATTCAATTTCTTGGCCGGCCGTTGCTTTTCCTGCTGAGTTTGTCCTCGAAAGTGTTAATTTCGACTTGCTTTGTACGCAAGGTTCTAGTGAGAGCTGTATGTGATGTGATGATTAACATTTGCTAGGCCCTATTGTACTGATACATTCTGCGTGTAGATTGTTACTGTCAGTGTTAACCGCCACTTAAGACGGTTTGGCTGGTCCTTGTCTAAGTGCTGCCTGGTTATTGTATTTATATCACACGACGGAGTTAAGCTGGCCAATTGCCATAGATATACATGGATAAAATTTTCCTGGATATACTTTGCTGTGAATTGCAATAACTTTACTGTTACGTTTCTGTCTGGAGTGATAGTGTTGGCTCTGAGCACTATGGGACTCAACTGCTGAGGTCATTAGTCCCCTAGAACTTAGAACTAGTTAAACCTAACTAACCTAAGGACATCACAAACATCCATGCCCGAGGCAGGATTCGAACCTGCGACCGTAGCGGTCTTGCGGTTCCAGACTGCAGCGCCTTTAACCGCACGGCCACTTCGGCCGGCGGAGTGATAGTGTCTTTGAGAGAGACGTTTCTAATTCTAAATGAGTAGTTATATAAATTCTTACAAGTTACTGACAGGCCCGTTGTTATTGTGTGTTTAAATACTTTGAAACTGATTCTGTTACTGAGAGTACAAGAATTCCTTCAGTGACAGTATGTGGATATGGTAAGGAATTCCGTTTTAATCACAAATTTAAGTGTGGATTTTTGCTGTAAGTCGCCTTGTTTGGCGGCTGATGTCTGCCTGGTGCGTGGGGGGGGGGGGGCGGGGGGGGGCGGGGGGGCGGGGGGGGGGCGGGGGGGGTGCGATCTCGATAGCATGTTAGCCTGCACGCTATTTATTAGCATTTGATTTCGTTTTATCGGGACTTCTGTTGTTTGTCTTGGTAGTGGATGCGGGGTTATGGGTTGCGTCCTGCTTGTGCTGTTGTGCTGATTGTGCTTGCCCAAGGTGCGCATGCAGCAATGTTAGAAGAAGTGAGTGAAACAAACCTCTCCTCTGGCACACAACCGGAAAGATGACCAGTACCGGCGTCGGGAATATCGCTAATCGAGCCACACTGCTCATCGTCCCCCTCAGAAAACCGGAAACCATCCCCCATTCGTCCAAAACAAGAGCTAGCTCCCTCTCTTACCTTGAGATGTGGATCTGTGAGATTTTCCCCGTTCGACTCTTTCGAGCCAGGGTCCAAGACCATAACAACTGGCAGGGTTCCGCGAAACGTGGTGATAACTTTCTCAAGATCTTTTCTTTCCCCTGCCCCACCTGCCGTAAAATTACGGATGAAAACAGCTGACCCTGGCAGGACCTTAAAAGGACGGCGCCCGGCACTGTACAACTGCGCTAGTTTCTGGTGTGCAAGCTTAATATTTTTCCCTGACATGTTTCCAATTCTGCTGAATGAGCTCGCTGGTATCTTCCTCTCGCAGTAAATCATTGATGGACCACAAATTGGCGAGTGGGGAGTTGACAGAATAACTAAGCATTCAACCAAGGTATCCTCTCGTCCCATCTTCGCTGCGACTTCTGATGGAAGGCTATAATAGCGGCCTTAAGATTGCGATTCACTCTCTCCGCAAATGAATGTTGTAGTTAGTAGGTAATAGTAGTGACATGATGTATAGCACTTTCGAAACAAAATCTCCTAAACTGCCGTGAACGAAGCAGGGGCGTTATCATTAACAGGCGAACTTGGTGGAACAAAGATCGAAAAAATGTTAGTCAGATGGCGAATGGTTAAACCCGCTGTTATCCCACTACTACGGGATGAGCCATACAAAGCGTGTGAACGCATCCACCACTATCAATATACAGGGTGAGTCACCTAACGTTACCGCTGGATATATTTCGTAAACCACATCAAATACTGACGAACCGATTCCACATACCGAACGTGAGGAGAGGGGCTACTGTAATTGTTTAATACAAACCATACAAAAATGCACGTAAGTATGTTTTTTAACACAAACCTACGTTTTTTTTTAAATGGAACCACGTTAGTTTTGTTAGCACATCTGAACATATAAACAAATACGTAATCAGTGCCGTTTGTTGCATTGTAAAATGTTAATTACATCCGGAGATATTGTAACCTAAAGATGACGCTTGAAACCTCCGACGTTCAGTAGCGCCCGCATCTCGTGGTCGTGCGGTAGCGTTCTCGCTTCCCACGCCCGGGTTCCCGGGTTCGATTCCCGGCGTGGTCAGGGATTTTCTCTGCCTCGTGATGGCTGGGTGTTGTGTGCTGTCCTTAGGTTAGTTAGGTTTAAGTAGTTCTAAGTTCTAGGGGACTTATGATCACAGCAGTTGAGTCCCATAGTGCTCAGAGCCATTTGAACGGTTCAGTAGCGTGTTGCAACAAACACGGGCCACGGTCGGCGAGCAGCATCTGCAGGCACATGTTTACGATGACGACCGTGTTTACGAGTGTGGCTGTGGTGCACTGTTGTGGTTTGGTCTAGCTGTCGCAGTGTCCGCATGTAGCGCTTGCTGCTATTGTTATTCTGCATTCGTCTCCGCACGCAGGCCAACTGTAGTACACCGTGTTACCAGACGTCTGTGATAGTGTAGTGTTGTAGGAACTGTGACCATGGTGTATTCGAACTCTGAAAAAGCGGAGATGATACTCATCTATGGCGAGTGTCGACAAAATGCAGCTGAAGCCTGCAGGGTGTATGCAGAACGGTACCCGGACAGAGAGCATCCAATGTGCCGCACATTGCAAAACATCTACCGCCAACTGTATGCAAAAGGTATGGTCGTAGCACGCAAACGGGTCCGTAAGAGGCCCGTCACAGGAGAAGCGGGTGCAGCTGGTGTGTAAGCTGCTGTTGCCATGAACCCACACATGAGTACACGGGACATTGCGAGAGCCGGTGGACTGAGTCAAAGTAGTGTCATGCGCATACTGCATCGTCACCGCTTTGACCCGTTTCATGTGTCGCTACATCAGCAATTACATGGTGATGACTTTAATCATCGAGTGCAATTCTGTCAATGGGCATTAACAGAGAATGCATTGCGGTTCTACCTGTTTACCGATGAAGCGGGTTTCACAAACCACGGGGCAGGGAATCTACGGAACATGCATTACTGGTCCGTGGACAATCCTCGCTGGCTCAGACAGGTAGAGCGACAGCGACCGTGGACTGTAAATGTATGGTGCGGATTCATTGGCGACCACCTCACTGGTCCTCACTTCATTGCAGGGGCCGAAACAGCTGCAACATACATCGCGTTTCTACAGAATGATCTGCCAACGTTGCTCGAAAATGTCCCACTGGAAACGCGTTGACGTATGTGGTATCAGCATGATGGTGCACCTGCACATTCCGCAATAAACACTAGGCTGACCCTTGACAGGATGTTCGACGGGCGTTTCATAGGACGTGAAGGACGCACAAATTGGCCAGCCCGTTCTCCTGATCTTACATCTCTGGACTTCTTTCTGTGGGGTACGTTAAAGGAGAATGTGTACCGTGATGTGCCTACAACCCCAGAGGATATGAAACAACGTATTGTGGCAGCCTGCGGCGACATTACATCAGATGTACTGCGGCGTGTACGACATTCATTACGCCAGATACTGCAATTGTGTGCAGCAAATGATGGCCACCACATTGAACATCTATTGGCCTGACATGTCGGGACACACTCTATTCCACTCCGTAATTGAAAACGGAAACCACGTGTGTACGTGTACCTCAGCCCTCATGGTAATGTACATGTGAGTCAGTGAAAAAGACCAATAAAAAGGTGTTAGCATGTGGACGTAATGTGCTGTTCCAGTCTCTTCTGTACCTAAGGTCCATCACCGTTCCATTTGGATCCCTACGTAATTCGGTGCTCTCCGATACACACGATCGAACAGCGGAGGAGTGGTACTCAAGCGTCAACTTTAGGTTACAATATCTCCGGATGTAATTAACATTTTACAATGCAACAAACGGCACTGATTACGTATTTGTTTGTATGTTCAGATGTGCTAATAAAACTAACGGGGTTCCATTTTAAAAAACGTAGGTTTGTGTTAAAGAACATACTTCCGTGCATTTTTTATGGTTTGTATTAACCAATTACACTAGCCCCTCTCCTCACGTTCGGACTGTGGAATCGATTCGTCAGTATTTCATGTGGTTTACGAAATATATCCAGCGGTAATGTTAGGTGACTCACCCTGTATATCTATTGCAAATCCGTGTTCTGGGTACTGGTCGAATATAATCAATGAACACCTTGTACATTGGTGCATTCTCCCTGGTAGATTGCAGCAACCCTCTCCTCGCAATGGAGTTGGGCATGGACTCCTTACAGATGAGGCATTGCTCTACTAAGCTACGAATGTTCTTGTACAATTTCGCCCAGGTTAGATGCTCCCGAATCTTAGCAATAATCTTGGCGACTCCCAAATGGCCTCCCACCACAGAATGATGGAAATAATGGAAAATCTCTAGGCGCGCAGTCAGGAACCGTGCGACTGCTACGGTCGCAGGTTCGAATCCTGCCTCGGGCATGGATGTGTGTGATGTCCTTAGGTTAGTTAGGTTTAAGTAGTTCTAAGTTCTAGGGGACTGATGACCACAGCAGTTGAGTCCCATAGTACTCAGAGCCATTTGAACCAATTTTTTTAATGGAAAATCGCCGGGTCTAGTTCACTCAGCAGACAAATATTAATCCTTCCGTCCTCTTAGTTTGGTAGCATTCGATGCCCTTTTCTATGGTATAGCCCAGCACCTGATTCCCTTCTAGGAGCTGCTGTTTTATGGGACTCAAGGTAGGATACATGCCTTGCTTTTCTCTCAAACTGCCAAACAACTCCGGAACTTCAGTTACAACACCCATATCCAAACATTCATTCCGTACGCCAGTAGTATCCAGGTCTCCTTCCTGTCCCTCCTCAAACATCCGACTCAGCGCTTCCGCTATAGAATTTTCCGTTCCCCTTATATGCTTAACGTTGACTCTGAAGGCAGATATGCGGACTGCCATCCGGGCGATACGTCCGGTTTCCTTGGGGCGGGCCAGCTCCCAGCTTAATGCCTGGTTGTCGATCTCCAAGTCAAAATGTCTGTGTTCTAGGTAGAAACAAAGCCTTTGTAAAGGGAAGAGTACTGTCAACGCTTCCCATTCGTACACAGAATATTTTAACTCGGCAGGCGAGAGTGTCCTGGATGCGTATGCTATCGGACGACGTTCACCTTATACGCCTGGAGCAGCACTGCTGCCATCCCAGAATTATATTTATCTTTCCTTCAATACGATAAGGTTGCACCCAGGTAGTTATAGGATCCGTCTCTCGCACCCTGGCTCTTACTATCAGCAAAATGGAACCCCTAGATCTGATAAACGAAAGTCTTAAGTTCACTGAAGGTCGTTAGCTTAGGGGAAAACATAATTCACGACCTGTCGTCCGGTATGACGCCCTGCAATAATCTCTACAGGCTCCCTCTCTGTTACATTTAAGTCCAGCGTTGTAATGACGACACGAATTTCATCAATATACTGTTCGAAGGTCTCGGTCTGACGCTGGACACGATAAAAATATTGGCATGCCAAATCATGTTTAATGCGGGTAGTGAATTTACGTTCAATGATCTTCCGCCGCAAATCGGAAAGGCTCCCCTTAATTCTCTATATTTCACTAATAATAATGCTCAATAACCCCTTCGCCAACTTATAAATCAGTTGAATAGCTCGGTGGTCAACAACTAGTGCATCGGCGTACATTTCCAAATGTACCAATAACCGCAGAACCTCGACAACATGCGGCAACTCTTCTACCACCAGAACGCTCAATCCCTGAATTAAAATAAGTATAGGGTTGGGTAACTTAGCAAATGGCTCGAACAATGGCTGCCACTCTTCCATTAATTTCCCTTTCAGCACTGATTCATTAATTGGGTCTTGTACCAATGTACCTCATGCTACACTGTATTCCCCCAGCAACCGTACTTTATTAAGATACAACTGCAATGCCATAGCTCTTTGCTGTAACTCACCAATATAGGCCTTCTGTTCAGGGTTAACCTTCAACTGTTCTCCCAATCTATTAACCCAGTGAATGAGCTGGGATTGAACCCGGCTAATCTGTCTATGGGAGGGATTACTATCCCTCATAAACTCGAGATTCTCTCGCACACTGGAAACGACGCAGCACACATGGACAACACCGAACCTACCTCACCAATGCCTTCCCCAGCGAGGCATAGAGGTCGGTACAAAACGGCCCCCAAACGCGCTCTCAGATCTGTCACCGTCCCATCAGTCGGCGCCCCACATATCTTAAGCTCATAAAATAGCTGCTCTCTCCTCATTTGGCTCAGTCCCGGACACCACGGGGGCTGTGGGTGACTGGCTTCGTCGTCCTATAACATAATATAGCCAACAGAGATTGCTCAGACAAAAAACACAGGTTAAGAAGAATAACCTAATTGATCACCTGATACAACAATGGATGGTGATGCCTGACCCAGGGACCCAGAAACAACGACGCTCTGCTACCAATGAGGTGTCACCACAGCATAGAAATCAAGTTTTACACAACGTCACAAGCTCAGCACAATAGGCTGTGGGGTGGTAGGATTGGAACAAAACATACATTGAAAGATTGTAACTCTAATTTGTTTTGCTGAATAGCGTAAGATTGTGACTTGAATTTGCTATGCTGAAATCGAGTGCTAATTAGACCATGAAAGCGGTTACAAGCCGTTGAGCTGTCTGGGGAGAAGTTAACCGTGCGTTTACTGGGCCACTGTTTCACGACTGGGTAACTAGTCTAGGTTTACCACCTTACCAATCAGACTAACATTGATTATAATCTTTTACAGTCATTCAACAACCGGTAATATATCTATATAAAAGGAGAATTTAAATAAAAAGAAAGAAATCAGTTTATATTTGCAAATTTATTTTAAAGATTGTTCATTGAAATTTCAGCATATTATACGTGAGTTATAACTGAGCTGGTGCCTTATTTACGATTGTGAGACTGTGAGATTGGAATATTACGGAACACATAAAATATGGAGCCAAGATTGGGAGACTGGATACAACACTGCATTCATAAAACAACACACAAAGAACATTGAAACGCATGCAAGAGAAAGTTAATCACTACAAACAGATTCAGAGATTACTTTCATAGCACAATCCTGTCCGTCTTGTAATTACCCTTCACGTGGTCAACTTGGTTTACAGAAAGCGTATAACTCCGCAATAATTTAGATAATAAAAATAAATTAGATCAAAAAGCGAATTACAAAACAAAAAACTCGAACTGGTTACTAACGTCCTACTATTAACCTGATGGGTCAAACAGTTATATAAGCACGTGGTACTGGTCTCACAAAGTACACGCCACGTGGGTTGAACATAAAGAAAAGTTGGTATATTCAAAATCTTTTCAAGACGATACGTTATAATCACACAAGCATTTGCATTTAAGATTGATCTTACTTAGAGTTACTGACCAACACGTGGTTCCACTTTACTCACAAAGTAGTAACAAAGCAACTACCGCAAATTAATCTGAACTGGACACGAGAACTACACTCCGCTGCAATTAAAGATAACCTTAGCTATTTTAAAGCTAACCCGAAATAAAATGATTAAATTCTCAGTTAACCTGAACTTAACAAATCCATTGTCCTATGGACTTAACAGACACGCGCTTAGCCGGAGATCTTACCATTTCAGACGCTCGAACCGCCAGACTGCAACTGCCTACCGCCAGACTGCTACTCTCCAACTGCCAGACTCCCACTGAACTACCCAGCGTGCTCCTGAGAGTCGCTCACAAAGACCAACGGAAGGCGCCAGAGGGGCAGCTTCCTATACCAACATGACAGGGGACGGACCGGACCATACTAAGAATGGAAACCTCTCTGCTTTTAGGAACCGTAGCTACCTGTTTCAACGTTGGTCCTACTGTTCTCTAGCAGACAGCCTTGTCTGCTACCCTCAAGCATGCAGCTACAAACACATTTGATCATTCATCCTCTCACACAGAAGGGAAGGGGGATGACAGTATCTTATCATACACAGTATATAAAAGAAAGCGGATGTAGGTTCCGTATGAGACTGTGTGACATGAATTACATATAAGAATTACATATAAACTGTGCTTTAAAGTGTAGTAGTGTGAGAGATCGTTCTTGTTTACGTGTAAAAGTAACACGTTCCACTACTCAGTCTCCTCCCAGATAGTCAGAAACGCCACAGTAAATTTAGAAGAGGAATTTATTCCTTAAAAGACAACAAATTTGAGAAATTAAACATGAAAGGAACCCAACAGAGACCTTTCATAACCCCAACGCTCCGGGAAAAGACTGTGCAGGGAATTTTCTGGCCATGCTAGGACATTCCCAAGCAGGCTTCTCACACCCTACTTAAACCAAAAGTGTAAAGAAAAAGGCAAAAGGTCACCAGCTACCTGCTAAAACACAATAATTTCAAACATCTTTACAATCTACCAATTTCAAAGAGAGAAAAATAAAAACACGCAATCTGTGACACCTATTTAAAAGATCATGTAGACCTAAATCGGTCAGCAAGTAAAAACAATGGTTCCTGTGTCATTAATATGAAAACAATTTCTGGTTGTTACCCTTATGGAGTTCACCAGTATTTGCTCATTGCAAGAGCCAACTGATCACAGGCGAATTTATGACTGTTTATTAACAGGCAAAATTTATGAAAATAGCAAAGGTGCCACAGCAATTAAAAAAAAGAACATCAAATAACATCAGTATCATAAAGTAGAACATTACAATGCACAATTCGCAAAAGCAAAAAATCGACAAAAAAAAACATGTTTTACTAAGTGGTTATCGCAAAAAAATTCTATATCTTATAAAACTAATAATCTGTAGGATTAACCTAACTATGTGGCACTAATTTAATCACTCTACAATATTTCAGTTAGTTAGCAAACAATGAGCACTGTGTCATTATACTGAAAGTACAATAATTGTGTGATTGTTACCCTTAAGGGGTTCCTTACAATAAATATGCCCCATGCAAAGGCTAATCGATCACAGTCCAATGAGAATGAAAAGCTATCTGACTGATAAAGGAAGCAGTGCCACAGCAATGAATTTTCGAAACAAAATATCACAGATCTAATACCTAACACAAGAACAAACATTGATCAATAAAACAGTACAATAGTCGACATCTAAAACAAAACACCAATAAATAAAACACCTGCAAAATACAATAGTCAAAGTTTTTTAAAAAAAATATAGAACACCTGCAAAATACAAGCGTCAAAGTTTAATAAAGACCAATAAATCGAGTCCCTGCAAAACACACGAGTCAAAGTTTCTGTGACAGAAACACACGTATATGCATTGAACTAAGAACCGTATAATCACTGTTCACTGATACACTCACTAGTTCCACTGTTCCGTGGCACAATATAAGGGGTGGGGGAGGGGGTTCGTCGCCGCAGCTGTCAGTAGGGATTTTTGTCCATCTGTTGCGTGCGATCCCGCCGTCTCTGCCCTCTCATGAAGTTTCTCTTGTGTCACGAACATCTCGATTTTGTTCCATGTTTGTATTGTCAAATTCGTGCAGTATCCTCTATTGACATGCCACGTTGATATTCTTGGGCAAGGATGACACTTAATGGCTCTTCTTTGTGTCACCCTTAGCGACCAGAGAACATCGAACCATGATTCACTGTCGCTTGACAGTAGGCATCCGTCAGGAAATGTCGATAGGCGTCGTTGACGTCTGCAAGTTTCTTTGGACAGTACCTGTAAAAAGGCTCCACGCCCCTTGTTTTGTTTCACCGCGGCCGTCTCGTCACGGTCGCGTGCGTGTGGTGCGTTGCCAGGAGATGGATTTCCGCGCGGTGGACCGCTCGCCCATCTCAGGTCATTCCCTTCAGGGGGGTCGCGCGGGCGGCCGCCCATTAGCTGCAGGTATACGGGAAAGTGTTTGCGGCGTAGGGTCTTTTGTTGTCGGCCGCGCTCCCGAAGTGGCCTGGCTGACAGCGTGTCCCGCTGGGAAACCCGCCAGTTTACAACTACCTGGCTGCTCCCACTGTCTCTTAAGAGTTTTGCCGGTTCGCTTTCACGTTCTCATCTGCATTCACAGAAATTTTTCATCATCCTTATGTGATTACACAATGTCATACATAATATCACTTAGTATTGTCTTTCACAATTTTTAAGAACAAAGTTAGATGAATCGACAATATAAAATTAAAAGTTAAATGACTTGACAATATAAAAAATAAAAGTGAAATGACTTTACAATGTAAAAATAAAAATTAAATGAACTGACAATACAATATTTAAATCCACATCACTAATGTGGTTCACTTGTGTTTTAATAAATCAGATGCCACTTATTAATTCACTACAATGAATAGGGTTATGCCTTGCGCAAGTATAGGTCAGGACAGCATAGGGTTCGCATGTTATTTACACACACACACACACACATGCACACCTGTTGTCTATTCTACAAACTAACTACCCCTAAACATGCATTACTCAATATTCTACTTCTATCCACTACTAATTATCCAACAAGCTACTTCAATGCTATTTCAACACCGTGTATATACCACTACAACATTTTTTTTACTTCGTACTCTTCTTGACGCTCGCTGCCTACGTCTTGTCACATGATAAATATGGAGAAACTTTCCTTAAACATACACAGTAAAAAAAAAAAAAACAATGGTTATTTACACGCAAAAACATTTATACCAGTTCTCACACCTGAAAAGAGACTCGCAATTATACATTTGTCATACTCATAGATTCACACATAAAACAGTAAGAAAATTTCATCTAAAATTACGTTATTACAAGACTTAATCACACAGATGGCTCTGAGAAGGTAAAATATTTTAATTATACAGGTTATATTACATTTTCTTACCCATTTTGCTTCGATTTCGTTCCTTCTTTACGTTACCTTTCGCCTTCAAATCAGTTATTTCTCCTGTGGTGGTTATTCTGGATTCATTTCTCATGAATGGCAAAATTGTGGTCACCTTTATTCTGTAAAACAGTATCATCTTAACATATTGAACTTACAACAGACACAAAAGATCCGAATCCTCCTGAAGTATAAATGGCAATGTTTTGCTTCATCCTTATTACCTTAAACCAAGCTTTCCTTCGTTCCCATAATCAAAATTATTTAATCATCCTCTACCTTCAAGAGGGAAATTTCCTCAGTACAAATCCTATAGGCTGCAGTGCATCCCGCACCAGCGAAAACAGTAGGCTGCAATGCTCACAGCATCAGCAAAATCACATAAACGTCGCTTTTCTAGGACAAGTATTCATGCGGAATAATTTTTCGGGCTTTGGCTCAACATCAATCAAGACTACAAAAAGGATCCATATTTCCGTTCCATTCTCCATTTGCTGAAAAAAAAAACTGCTCGTACGACTACCACAATAATATTTCAGAACCACGTAAATTATACAAACCACAATTCTTCTTTCACCTTGAAGGGAATCAATCTACTTACGAAATCCACAGACAGCACTTTACGTACTCAGCTATAAAGAACAAAAAAAACATATATCATTATTAACATATCATCGCATATTGGGAAGCCAATGGTTAAACAATCGTATTATCGCATCCTGTTTTCAAGATTCCAAACTTACTCATTCCTTTCTCAGAGTTCTCCTATCTTAAAATATTCATACATCACGCATACTATAGTAAGAGATCCTCATTTATACTGACAGATATAGAATAGTAATAGGTAGATAGTAGCACTGAAAGCAGAAAATCGGAAACAAGGCTACTAACAGCTGGGGACCTGGGTTTGCCAGACCCATAATATCCACAGATCGGATATTCCCCTGAGTTTTTTTTTTTTTTTTTTTTAATTTCAGCAACGATCTTGCTTCTCTCAGGAGCAACTCTTTTCAATTGACACAAAAAAAGCATTTCACTTGTTCACAAGGAAACCTTTTATCTTTACGTTTGAATCAAACTAAATCCTAATTGCACAAGGAAAGAAAACAAATTAGCAACATCACTTCAATCACTCACATAAAAATATCTTTATCACTATATTTACCATCATATTATTCAAAATTCATACGCCACAAATTTAAACTAATCAATTCATTCTCCTCTCTATAAATCCTATGTACTCATTTGCCATGTCGCTCATTTGTTCCGATTGGCGCCTTCTGGGCTGATCATTTGTCATTGCCGGTTTCGCTCATTCCCATTTGTTGGATTATGTCTGGGGTTGGCCGGCCGAATTTCGACATCATGTGGGGCTCCGCCTACAATTCTACTCCCACCATGTTCATCGTAGTAACGATGCTGGTTGCCGTACCTGTTGCGTTCACGATCTTGTCCCCATCCTCTATCATTTCTGTTGCTCCATCTGTGTTCGCGACTGTTACCCCAGTTTCTATACGGCCTGTCCCGATTATTGTTTCGTTCGCGTCGCGACGACCAGTCACGCCGTTGATTAGTAATACGGCCACGATTGCGATCGCGCTGCTGTGCCCCGTAATAACTTTGTGCCTGATTAGGCGGGCATTCTGGTGTATTGTATTCCAACTCTTGGAGAAGCGTTTTAAATGTTTCCACGTCCTCTTTGCATCGTCCCGCAAGAATGACGTGCCGCAAGTGCATCGGCAATTTGGTGATGCATATCCTAATTAGTTCCGCAGGTCCGTATGGGTCGTATAAAAATTGATTTGCCTGCAGCATGTGGTCGAATAGGCGTGCAGGGCTGCCGAAACCAGACTGGTTCAAATTTGGCAGCATAATTATGCCATGTTTGACCCTATCTTGTGCCGCTTCCGACCAATAGGCGGAGAGAAAGGCTTGTCGAAACTCCCGAGTGGAGTTGCAGTGACGCGCTGCCGACCTCATACGACTCGCCGGTTCGCCTTCCAAATAGCCACACATATACTCTATTTTATGTGAACTTGCCCAGTCGGGAGGAAGACAGAACTCAAATTGCTCGAGCCATGCTCGTGGATGTATGCCTTTTTGAGAATTTCGGAATATCTCAAATTTTCTTACCGTAAGGAAATGTTTGAAATCAAATCCCCGCATTTCCTCCTGGCGAGGCCCTTGAATGTTTCTATTTATCTCATGTCTGCCCCTTAAATTACATTCTTCCCTGTCGTCAAAATCTCCCTCGTGGCCGGAGTCCCTCTCTGCACTGTTCGTACGGCTATTTTTATTGCTATTGGCGAGTTCGGAATCACACGCCATGCGGTTTTCCAGATGCGCCACGCGTTCTTGTAAATCGCCTGTTACAGCTTTGTGCTGTCTGTTTACTTCAAACTGTCCCTTCTGGAATTTAAGAAGCGAACGCACTTCTTCGGTCTCTGCGGCCGCTACCTGTGTGATATTGTTCTCGCTTTCCATCAGCTTCATCGTGCCTACAATGTCCGCTAATGCCGCGATCTTCTCATCTATTTGTCTCTTGTCCTCCGCCCCAGTCTGTTTCAATTGTTCGACCTGCTGTTCCAACGCGTGGATCTCTAAACTGTTGTCCGCTATTGTGTTGCTAACGGCCGTGGGACAATGCGTTTCAGCCTCTTGGACCCTCGAGAGAACCTGCTGACGATCTCTTTGGCATTGTTCTCTCAGCTCTTGGAAATTCCTAAGTAGCCGTTCTTCGCTTTCTTTAGATTCGGCCTCGCCACACCGCTTGCTCTGTTCTAGGGCTTGCAGACGGTCGTCGATTTGTTCAAATGTACGGCCTAATTCTTTCATAATGTCACATTTTATTTCACTTGCCAGATTGTTTATTCTTTGTGAGATATCATCGGACACTCTCTGCATCGACTTGTCAACTTTATTTGTCTGCTGGATTAGTTTTTTGTCTATTTGTTCGTTTAGCTCGCGGATCGATTTTTCGGATGATTCTTTTTGTTCTCGGAACAATTTTTCTGATGATTCTTTTTGTTCTCGGAACGATTTTTCAAATGATTCTTTATTTTGTTGCAATAAGGCTTTCATGAGTTCCGCCAAATCAATTTGGTTAGTTGGAGGCGAATTAATTTCTGGCTCTGATGTGAGCCCATTCGTGCTGTTTTGCATTTCGTCTGAAGTATTCCCCATTGCATTTTCGGAACCGCCCGACGCGTTAATATTGGAAATCAAATTATCCCCTTGGTCCATGTTGCTTAAGTTGTCGGACCGCTTACTTTTAGCTTGGTTACGTGTCAGCATTAGTGCAATTTACACCCAGTACGCAACACACTAATCACAGTAAATGTATCCCCCAAAAAATTACGACAGTCACAAGAAAGATACCCAACCTAGTACGCACTTTTTCACACGCAAAACAAATTTTTATGTTTGATCGAAACAGTGGAATTTACAAGCGAGAGAAGAAAAAAAAACACACATATATAGAACAAACAAATATAGAAAACAAAACGAGACAAACAACACAACGCCGCTCAACAACGCCGTGAATCTTTTGAACGTCTGCTCAGAAACAACGCAAAAGTTGTTTGAGCGCTGTAGGGAAAAAAAATTAAGATTATACAACGCTTGCAATCTAACGTCTCAGAGATTCCAGAGTCTAGCGGAATCACAGAACAGGGTCGCCATGTGAAAGATTGTAACTCTAATTTGTTTTGCTGAATAGCGTAAGATTGTGACTTGAATTTGCTATGCTGAAATCGAGTGCTAATTAGACCATGAAAGCGGTTACAAGCCGTTGAGCTGTCTGGGGAGAAGTTAACCGTGCGTTTACTGGGCCACTGTTTCACGACTGGGTAACTAGTCTAGGTTTACCACCTTACCAATCAGACTAACATTGATTATAATCTTTTACAGTCATTCAACAACCGGTAATATATCTATATAAAAGGAGAATTTAAATAAAAAGAAAGAAATCAGTTTATATTTGCAAATTTATTTTAAAGATTGTTCATTGAAATTTCAGCATATTATACGTGAGTTATAACTGAGCTGGTGCCTTATTTACGATTGTGAGACTGTGAGATTGGAATATTACGGAACACATAAAATATGGAGCCAAGATTGGGAGACTGGATACAACACTGCATTCATAAAACAACACACAAAGAACATTGAAACGCATGCAAGAGAAAGTTAATCACTACAAACAGATTCAGAGATTACTTTCATAGCACAATCCTGTCCGTCTTGTAATTACCCTTCACGTGGTCAACTTGGTTTACAGAAAGCGTATAACTCCGCAATAATTTAGATAATAAAAATAAATTAGATCAAAAAGCGAATTACAAAACAAAAACCTCGAACTGGTTACTAACGTCCTACTATTAACCTGATGGGTCAAACAGTTATATAAGCACGTGGTACTGGTCTCACAAAGTACACGCCACGTGGGTTGAACATAAAGAAAAGTTGGTATATTCAAAATCTTTTCAAGACGATACGTTATAATCACACAAGCATTTGCATTTAAGATTGATCTTACTTAGAGTTACTGACCAACACGTGGTTCCACTTTACTCACAAAGTAGTAACAAAGCAACTACCGCAAATTAATCTGAACTGGACACGAGAACTACACTCCGCTGCAATTAAAGATAACCTTAGCTATTTTAAAGCTAACCCGAAATAAAATGATTAAATTCTCAGTTAACCTGAACTTAACAAATCCATTGTCCTATGGACTTAACAGACACGCGCTTAGCCGGAGATCTTACCATTTCAGACGCTCGAACCGCCAGACTGCAACTGCCTACCGCCAGACTGCTACTCTCCAACTGCCAGACTCCCACTGAACTACCCAGCGTGCTCCTGAGAGTCGCTCACAAAGACCAACGGAAGGCGCCAGAGGGGCAGCTTCCTATACCAACATGACAGGGGACGGACCGGACCATACTAAGAATGGAAACCTCTCTGCTTTTAGGAACCGTAGCTACCTGTTTCAACGTTGGTCCTACTGTTCTCTAGCAGACAGCCTTGTCTGCTACCCTCAAGCATGCAGCTACAAACACATTTGATCATTCATCCTCTCACACAGAAGGGAAGGGGGATGACAGTATCTTATCATACACAGTATATAAAAGAAAGCGGATGTAGGTTCCGTATGAGACTGTGTGACATGAATTACATATAAGAATTACATATAAACTGTGCTTTAAAGTGTAGTAGTGTGAGAGATCGTTCTTGTTTACGTGTAAAAGTAACACGTTCCACTACTCAGTCTCCTCCCAGATAGTCAGAAACGCCACAGTAAATTTAGAAGAGGAATTTATTCCTTAAAAGACAACAAATTTGAGAAATTAAACATGAAAGGAACCCAACAGAGACCTTTCAACATCAGGCAATCTCCATCGACAGTTGCACTGAACATTTGTTTAGCATATTTAAAGAAGACAAATAACAAATAAAACCGTCAACACATTTTTAAAAATACCATTTAGTTGAGAGCAAGTTACTTCAAAATTGAAACATTCACAAAGCATGGCACTTATAACCTGTTACACATTTAGTGAATTGAGTTAAAATTATTTACTCGAAAACTGTGATTAACCTGAAAAACAATCTACTAAAATCTAATGAGGAAGTGTGGTCTTTCGTTACTGCATTGATTGGTATTACCAAAGTAATTCAGAGTACAGGCAACAAAAACCTATTACCATGGCACACAACCACGTCACTTTAATGGCAGGAACCTACAATGTAGGATTTAAAATATAAAATGCATGTGACCAAGCAATATCGTGGAATTCAATAAACTACGACCAGAAACGGACGCCTGCCACTCAGCTGTTTCCAATACAGGCTCGGCATCGACCTCCCAACCGGAGCAGCAACGGTCACGAATAGTCACGAAAAATCTCGGAACTAGTGGGTATCTACAACAGACTGACATCTGCCTTAAGTAACTAGAAACACAATAATTCATTACAGCACATCATCTGTAGATTCAATGAACCTATTAATGAACATCAGCTACGTAGTACAGATCTATTATCTTAAGCCGCGAGCAAACTAGATACACGATACACAGCCAGCTGGAACGGGTGGGCAAAGCGGGCGGAAAACACGCAACAGCACAAGAAGGATGCAACACAGGACCCCGCGCCCGCTACCGAGATAAACAGCAGAAGTTCCGATGAAATTAAATTAAATGCAAGTAACTAGTGTGCAGGCTAACAGCATATCGAGATAGCACCACTCCGCTCCCCCCTGCCCCCCCCCCCCCCCGGACACCTGACATACAGCAAATAGCCACACACTTCAATTTGTGATTAAAGCAGAATTAATTACCGTATCCACATACTGTCACTAAAGGAATTCTTGTACTTTCATTCATAGAATCAGTTTCAAACTATTTAAACACACAGTAACAACTGGCCTCTCAATAACTTGTAAGAATTTATGAAACTACTCATTTAGAATTAGAATCGTGTCTCTCAGACACACTATCACTCCAGAGGGAAATGTAACAGTAAAGTTATAGCAATTCACAGCAAAGTATATCCAGGAAAATTTTATCCATGTATATCTATAGCAGTTGGCTAGCTTAATTCCGTCGTGTGATATAAAAACAATACCCAGGAGCACTTAGACAAGGACCAGCAAAACCGTTTTCAGTGGCAGTTAACACTGACAGTAGCAACCTACAAGCAGAATTTATCAGCACACAAAGCCCTAGCAAATGTTGGTCATCACATCACATAAAGCTCTCACTAGAAGCTTCCGTACTAAGCAAGTCAGACTCAGACATTAGGGGACAGACACAGTACGAGTAGCAACGGCCAGCCAAGACACTGAAGTCAACAGCACTGAACCCAGTAGTGGAATCCGGTCACAATTTATGGCGCTAGCAAGGCCTTTACCCTTTTGCTTGTCCGACGAAGCTAGCTGCCGCAGATCCCGGTGCCAGGATACATACAAGAAGCGAAATACACCAACAGCTTCACAGAAACGTGACTACTTCCACACTGGTAATATTTGCTATGGCGCCGTCACCCGAGTAAACAGCCCGTTTTAGATGTGCTCTTCCTGCTGCCTTGCACGGCGCTGGTATTGCCCGCCAGACTTCCCAAATAATGTCACTGCTACTCGTCCCAGAGCTACTTCGTAGGGTTCCCCCTCGCTCCCCGATTTGCCCGGTAGGTGGCGCCGCCGTGCACTCTGTGCACAAAACCGGAAAGATGACACATACCGCCAGTGTGATATCGCTGATCGAGCCACACGACTCATACGAGAGCTGCCATTATTGGGGAAAGAGATTGAAAAGATGATAAAATGGCCAGTATAAGTAGAAATAGGGTGGAGGATGCAATCTTGAACAGCATAAATGATGTCATGACTGACTAAAATCTTGTCAGCGATAGGGAGAGTGACGTTGAGTCTGACTATAACATGCGAACAACTGAAGTGCATGAGGATTACATTAAGTACAAATCGAAAGCCGACATAATTCGAAGTAATGTTGAAGAAGAGCCTGTAACAGTAGATCAAGTGTAGCATATAGAAATGGATCAAAAAAACGAAAATAATGAACCGATGATTTAGTGCGTTGTCTTAAAGTTGCACTCATGATTGAGTCAGATAGTAAGGAAGAACTCAGTGATAGGTCTGCGGAAGAATATATAGAAGTAGAGCAAAAGGAACAATACAAAAATTAATATGAAAGAACTAATGAAGTTTTTTCAAAAGAAAGCCTGTCAGAAGGAACTAAACCTAAAAAGAAAGAGCCTCCAGATAATACGATGCTGGGGCAGTAATTGATTACTGTCATGAAAGATTATGAAATTTCATAACCGAAAAAGTCACCTGACGATACGGTAGCGGGCAGAAGTTACCAAGATCTGCAAAAGAAAGAGAAATCAAACGACCGAAAAAGCCCCTAGACATCCTGAAATTTTCAGTTGATAACATTTCTTGGAACGATCTGATGGTCGAACAGCATTTGTTATGGAAAGGACAGGAAAATACAGAACATAGAGTAAATAAACTCATCATTATTCCAGTCAAAATTTTTGATATTTAATTACAAGCACTTTTGGATACTGGGTTACAAATTAGTGCTATCTCAAAATCTTTCTTCGAGCATATCGCGAGTAAACCAGAATTTGTTATAATGTATGTGACGGGGGTAAAAATTATTGGAACAAATCGCAAGTCCAATAAGCTCATCCGTAAACAGGTACTAATATATTTAGAAATTAAAGGGCAAAAGTTTGAGTATGATATCTTAGTGATACCAGAGTTAAGTGCTGAAATGATCCTGAATATCGATTGGCTAGATAAAGAAAAGGTAGTTTTAGATGATGAGAAAGAAATTGTCAAAACTGGTAGGGAATCAGGTAATTTGGAAATTAAGTTTACAGAACACGAAACTTTATGTGGGGCTAATGTTGAATGAATAGTGCTAGGACTGGATCCGGGAAATGATGGTTTGACCAACCTATATGATATTTATCTTGTGAAGAACTTAATGACTAGTGACATAAAGACAGAAACGTTTGAAGAAATTGATGACGACATTCAAGAACATACGTCAGAACAAGAAAACTGATTTCTTTAGCATTTTGACTGTTAACCAGAGAGGGTTCTCTGATAAACCACGTATGGTACAGAAATTTGAATTCCACCTTGATGCTACAGAACACGAACCATGTTTCGTCAAAATCTTACCCAGTGACGCTAGCAAACAGAGAAGCAGCACAGACGGAAATAGATAAAATGATGGAATGGGGAGTTATAGAAAGGGTAATAGTAAATATAACAGCCCGCTTATTACTGTGAACTAGGAGGTCCGAGTCGTTAGAGTTGTAATTGGCGCACGAACCCTGAATACAATTGCGAAATGAGAGGTAGAAAGACCGGAAAACTTGGATGATCTGCTACAGAAATACCATAATGAAAAATACACTCCTGGAAATGGAAAAAAGAACACATTGACACCGGTGTGTCAGACCCACCATACTTGCTCCGGACACTGCGAGAGGGCTGTACAAGCAATGATCACACGCACGGCACAGCGGACACACCAGGAACCGCGGTGTTGGTCGTCGAATGGCGCTAGCTGCGCAGCATTTGTGCACCGCCGCCGTCAGTGTCAGCCAGTTTGCCGTGGCATACGGAGCTCCATCGCAGTCTTTAACACTGGTAGCATGCCGCGACAGCGTGGACGTGAACCGTATGTGCAGTTGACGGACTTTGAGCGAGGGCGTATAGTGGGCATGCTGGAGGCCGGGTGGACGTACCGCCGAATTGCTCAACACATGGGGCGTGAGGTCTCCACAGTACATCGATGTTGTCGCCAGTGGTCGGCGGAAGGTGCACGTGCCCGTCGACCTGGGACCGGACCGCAGCGACGCACGGATGCACGCCAAGACCGTAGGATCCTACGCAGTGCCGTAGGGGACCGCACCGCCACTTCCCAGCAAATTAGGGACACTGTTGCTCCTGGGGTATCGGCGAGGACCATTCGCAACCGTCTCCATGAAGCTACGGTCCCGCACACCGTTAGGCCGTCTTCCGCTCACGCCCCAACATCGTGCAGCCCGCCTCCAGTGGTGTCGCGACAGGCGTGAATGGAGGGACGAATGGAGACGTGTCGTCTTCAGCGATGAGAGTCGCTTCTGCCTTGGTGCCAATGATGGTCGTATGCGTGTTTGGCGCCGTGCAGGTGAGCGCCACAATCAGGACTGCATACGACCGAGGCACACAGGGCCAACACCCGGCATCATGGTGTGGGGAGCGATCTCCTACACTGGCCGTACACCACTGGTGATCGTCGAGAGGACACTGAATAGTGCACGGTACATCCAAACCGTCATCGAACCCATCGTTCTACCATTCCTAGACCGGCAAGGGAACTTGCTGTTCCAACAGGACAATGCACGTCCGCATGTATCCCGTGCCACCCAACGTGCTCTAGAAGGTGTAAGTCAACTACCCTGGCCAGTAAGATCTCCGGATCTGTCCCCCATTGAGCATGTTTGGGACTGGATGAAGCGTCGTCTCACGCGGTCTGCACGTGCAACACGAATGCTGGTCCAACTGAGGCGCCAGGTGGAAATGGCATGGCAAGCCGTTCCACAGGACTACATCCAGCATCTCTACGATCGTCCCCATGGGAGAATAGCAGCCTGCATTGCTGCGAAAGGTGGATATACACTGTACTAGTGCCGACATTGTGCATGCTCTGTTGCCTGTGTCTATGTGCCTGTGGTTCTGTCAGTGTGATCATGTGATGTATCTGACCCCAGGAATGTGTCAATAAAGTTTCCCCTTCCTGGGACAATGAATTCACGGTGTTCTTATTTCAATTTCCAGGAGTGTATTTGACTACCTTAGTTCCTTACTGCGGGATATTGGCAAATCCCACTTCACAATTAATCCCGAAAACATACTGCTTCTCTGGTTGCAGGAAAATATCAACAGTATAAAGATTTGCCATTTGCTATAACACTTCTATTGCTGTTCTCATCAGAGCATTCAATTCTGTATTAGGAAGAGAACTATGTGCTACGCTGAAAATCTATGTGGATGATTTAATAATCGCCACCAAGGATTGGAAAGAACATTGTGAATGATTGAACAAAACCCTTGCTGCTCTTCAGCAGGTGGAGTGACATTGAAATTGAAAAAGTACGAATTGATAAAACAAGAGATAAAGTTTGTAAGGCATATTATAACTACGTATAGGTTTGGAAAGGATCCAGAAAAGCTGAACACAATTGTAAAATGTCCACCACCTAAGAACTGAAAGCAGTCGAATGCATTTCTCTGTCTTTGTGGATCTTATAGCAAATTTGTGAAGGGGCAAGCATTTAACAGCCGTCATTTAAATGGTTTGTTAAAGAAAAATAATACATATATTTTGGTAATCAGATTATCAAATAGATTTTGAGGATTTGAAGAAGGAATTAATTAGGAAGCACATTTTACATCACCTAGTTTTGAGTGAACCATTGCATGTGATTACCGATAATAGTGCTTATGGTATTGGTATAGAAATATTCCCGGAGAACACAAAATCAATACTATATAAAAGTCTTGGAGTCGTAAAAATTTATCTTAACTTGTTGTTTTACATAATGAGAATGGGTTAGTATATGTGCATTGGGTAATGAGTATTGATGTAATAACTTGTTCTGAAAGTGATGGGTGTAAAATGTATTGTTCCTTATTGTGCTCATTGTATTCTGTGACCATTGTTTTTAATACCCAACCCTGTTTGGGTGGATTAATTTTTTTGACTGCTCGACACCTCTTAGGTGTTGTTGATGCTTCATTAATATATCCCTGCTGGGAAACCTGAAAGAAAGAATGGGCATGTGTAACACTATTATCGACTATGAGTGGTTAGTACAGCTAATTATTTGTATATAACTACGTAGTGTTTATTCTTTATGCATTAAGTTCTTTGATTTGTTGGAGGGGAATGGAAAATTGTGATACATATTTTGTTTTAACTTACCAGTGTGCTAAAATAATGAAACTTTATTAAATAAGTCTGTTTGCGAGAACAAAATTTATGTAGAACTGATCCATACTTATGGATCTTTTATTGTGAAATAGAACAGACGTAGGGAACCCCGTCCATTATGGAAGGGGCTTGGAGCGCGAGAAGAGGTGGAAGTGGCGGTCAGTTTAGGCGGCAAGAGAGAGAACACGTTAGTCATTCTGAGGCCAGCAGTCTCAGAGTCAAGACCGCAGCTGCCAAGTGGGGCATGCCGAAACAAAATCTTTGATGGAATGGCCTCGGATGTGGTTCTGGGTGGAAAATGGTGCTCTCGAATTTGGGAAGGCTCTAAAGATGATGAATACGGCGCCAAGAAGAATAAGAAAAAAATTGTTCAAATGGCTCTGAGCACTATAGGACTTAACTGCTGAGGTTTTCAGTCCCCTAGAACTTAGAACTACTTAAACCTAAGTAACCTAAGGACATCACACACATCCATGCCCGAGGCAGGATTCGAACCTGCAACAGTAGCGGTCACGCGGTTCCAAACTGTAGCGCCTAGAACCGCTCGGCCACTCTGGCCGGCGAAGATTTAAAGGGAGCTTAAAACCGCCAGGAGGAGACCTGATAGCCACCACGTGCTTGCCACCACTATTGCACCACTGCTTCTCCTACTTTGGAACACAAATATGAATGCCAGTATGAACCAGTGTGCAAGTGTGCGCTTTTGCAATAATAATTGAAGTATTGCTAAATTTGTGTTTGAACTTTGAAACTGTCCTCTTCATGAAACCAAGCAGCGTCCTATCCTAGAATTGCTAAAGACCGACTATCCTATTTATGAAGAAATGCAAATTTGTTTCTATTTAAATGTGCCTAAAGTTTCAGATTTAAGTGTATAAAAGTTGTTAGTTAAATCATTTGTTTTATAGATAAAGAGTGAAGCACAATATTTTAAACTTGTCAGGAAGCTTTATTTCGCTTTGAATTGTTACGACTTTGATTTTGCCAAAGTTTAGTGCTAAAGATTATAAATTTTGATAATTAAAATCACTTGCTTACCAAGTAATGGAAAAGGCACTACTAATGCTAAACCTAATTGAAACCATACTCTACCTTGAATTTATTTCCGCAGCTAAATAAGAACATTGCTACCGTAAATTGTTATGATGCACTGAGAACTAAACAATTTTGAGTGAAGTTGTAAGTAATGTAAAAGGCACTACTAATGCTAAACCTAATTGAAACTATACCTTGAATTTATTTCCGAAGCTAAATAAGAATATTGCTAGGTTAAATTGTTATGAAGCACTGAGGACTAAACAATTTTGAGTGAAGTTGTAACTCAGCATTTATGTGACGCTAATTGTTTCCGAAATGTGTGGATAGTTGATTATAAGGGAAGGGACAGTTTAAGGGCACCCACTTTAATCTTTGCTAATAGAAAAAGGTTAATTTCATTTCAGTTTTTGCTATTGAAATCTGAACATTTGTACAGTAGAGCGAACATGAAATATCTTAGTGAAGTGTTAAATTATTGCATTTCTGATGTGTATGTGTTAGCCAAACTTGAACTCTTGTGAGATGCCACTTAATCTCATGAGGTCTTTGAGAACATATTGTGCTGAATTAATGTCTGAGGTAGTAATTACAGTTAACAGGGTTACACAATTGTTATAGGCTCCATTGATCTTTTCATCCGCAACTTAGGAAATCTATCGTAGCTGGCCACGCAACTGGAGCCGGGCGGGCTCCACATCCCTTTCGGTCCCTTGCAGAGCCCCATTAATCTCATCCTGCACATATCGCAGAAGACCATTTTGCAATGTGAGTAGACAGTTTATAATCTATTAAGGACGTCCAGAATATCACCATACTTCAAGTTGAAGGGCCCGAATGAAAAGTTGAAATACTAAAGAATTATAGCGATATGCATGACCTGCAGAAGATCGACGTCTGGTGCAAGAATTGACAGCTGACCGTCAACATAAGAAATGGAACTTATTGTAACCGTATAGGCGGTGAAGACCAGTTATTGTTTGAGTACATGACTGCCGAACTACCAGTGGAAGGACTCACATTGGCCTGTAAGTTAGCGTAAAGAACGATTTAAAAGGGATCACATAATACAATTCGAGCAGATTCCAGATAGAAAATCTTAGGAATAATGCTCAGGAACTGTAGTTCTCTCACGAAAGAAATAGCTACAAAATTCTGACTAGAAGGCGCCCTGAATATTAGTACTCAGCCTACCAGGTAGACCTGACAGGGACACGGAATGGCATCAGGGAGGAATTAAAACTACAAGAGAGATCCACTGTCATAAGAGAGGCTGTCTTACAGTTTTCTGCAGACGCTGTTCTGCTGCGGTATGGATGACCGGTAGATCTCAGTGTGCGAGTAAAATTGCGCGGCAGTTGGAACAATACTTCGATGCGTTACAGTACACTTTTGTGGGCAAAAAGGTTTCACAAAGTATTACCGTCATATTCAATCGGTATGTGGAGTAAAAGCACGTCGCGTCGATCCGTAGTGATGTGGTGCCAACACGCTGACCATGTCCTTAGTGGCGTGTGTGATCCTGACTTGAATGTATGCCACTGACACCAACCATAGGCGTACATATCCAGGCGATCAAGGAACTGAATCGTTGTAATTGCAGAGTGGCTATCGCAGACAGTGCTCAGCAGCTGCATATCGCAATAGGCAGCACTCATTGCATCGCCAGAGATCAGCCTTTACACCATTCAGAGAAGGCTACGTGGCTTGCCATGATAATGTTTTACTTCCTTTTTCAAGATAATTCATAATAGAAATGACACAATGAGGAGGCAAGCAAGTTGGTTAAGGGTTTCGTGTAGAGAGAAAGATAGCATCACTGATATTGTAATCCAGTTCCAGTGGAAGACCATTTACATTGTGCATCAGGGCGAAGGATTGTGTTAATATTTCGCAAGTGTACATCCCTAGAAGTATCAATCAATAGTTTACTTCGTTTTAAATTTATATCGCGAATTGACCGGGGAAGGTAGAATAGTGTTGCTCACGTGGAGGCTTACCAACAATAATTGTTTCCGCGCATCTTTCACGACGGAAAGTACCGTCTACCACATACACAATGTGACCAAAAGTATCCGGGAACCTGGCTGAAAATGAGTCACAAGTTCGTGGTGCCTCCATTGGTAATGCTGGAATTCAATATGGTGTTGGCCCACCTTTAGCATTGATGGCAGCTTCCACTCTCGCAGGCATACGTTCGATCAGGTGCTGGAAGGTTTCTTGGGCAACGACAGCCAATTCTTGAGAGTGCTGCACTGAGGAGAGATGAGGCTTTCCAAAACATCCCAAAGGTGCTCTGTAGGATTCAGGTCAGGATCTGTGCTGGCCCATCCATTACAGGGGTCATTGTCGTGTAACCACTCCGCCACAGGCCGTGCATTATGAACAGATGCCAGATCGCGTTGAAAGTTGGAGTCGCCATCCCCTAATTGCTGTTCAATAGTGGGAAGCAAGAAGGTGCTTAAAACATCAGTGTAGGCTTGTGCCGTGGTAGTGCGACACAAAACATGGGTTCCAAGCCCCCTCCATGAAAAATACGACCACCATAACACCAGCGCCTGGAATTTTACTGTTGTCACCTCACACGCTGCCAGATGACGTTCACCGGGCATTCGCCATACCCGCACCCTGCCATCGAATCGCCACATTGTGTACCGTGATTCATCACTTCACTCAACGTTTTCCACTGTTCAATCGTCCACTGTTTACGCTCCTTACACCAAGCGAGGCGTCGTTAGGCATTTACCGGCATGATGTGTGGCTTATGAGCAGCCGTTTGACCATGAAATTAAAGTTTTCCCATATTCCTCCTAACTCTCATAGTACTTGCAGTGGATCCTGACATAGTTTGGAGTTGTTGTGTGACAGAATGCATAGATGTCTGCCTATTACACATTACAACCGTCTTGAACAGTCGACGGTCTCTGTCAGTCAATAGACGAGGTCGCCCTGTACGCTTTTGTGTCCCTTCACGTTTCCACTTCACTATCACATCGGAAACAGTTGACCTAGGGATGTTTAGGAGTCTCGAAATCTCGCGTACAGAGGTATGACACAAGTGACACCAATCACCCGTTCACGTTCAAAGTCCGTGAGTTTAGCGGAGCGCCCCATTCTTCTGTCTCTCTCTCGATGTGTAATGACTGCTGAGGTCTCTGATATGGAGTACCTGGCAGTAGGTGGCAGCACAATGCACCTAATATGAAAAACGTATGTTTTAGGTGTGTGTCCGGATACTTTTGATCACACAGCCTATAATCAGTTAGTTCTTTAGTGCATAGTACAACAGACAGTTGCGTAATCTCCTAACTGGGACGGACGCTTTTATGACTGTTACTGTTGGAATTCGATACCTGAAACTTGAGCATCTTTTCTTCCACTTTCCCTCACGAAATGAAACAGATAGAGTACCCCTTGCCAAATCGAAAAAGATCCTTGGTGGGTGCAGTGCTGAACACAAGTTCCTCCTATGGGTATGATATACTGATTGCTCCGTTAAGATCTCAACGCTGCCAAACAACACAGTATGACGTTAGCCGGTATACACTGTATTTCATGTACAATGTCATATAGTTTATGAAATGTATTGATGTAGACAAATACTTAGCAAACTTGCTGGGCCAAGATAATTAGAACACGATAGGCAGTTTACATTAATATATGTGGCTAAATACAAAATGTCAGAAGTGGATGTGCCCCTTAAATTAGCCATAGAAAGACAGATGAGGCATACCTAGTTAAACCTCAGTATCCACATTAATTCTCGCTCCACGCGGTAGTGGTTAGTTGACAACTCACGACCGGCTTTCAAGTAACAGATGCCCTATGCAAAGACTGAAGCGTCGCCAACAAATTTACTATAAAGTTTCTGTGAACTCCGTGTTTCACATTGCCATTACTTTCGGATCCTTTGTGTATCAATTAATGACAAACGAAAGCATGGCACGTAATTTCAGCTGGGTGCTACAACACGACACGTACCCTACGAAGTGATGCAGTACGTTTTCACACGTAAACAGACCTAAAATGTAGCTCCAAAGTTATTTCTTCGATTCATCTTGGAATTTTGTACGTGGAGCACTTAGAACAACAAAACAAGTTGCCAAAAATCACGCAGTACTTACGTAATGGAATAGAATATGCCCAATTCCACATCCGACATCCAACTGAATGCGTTCTATTACATTTCACTGAACGTAGTCTATTGTACCATGGAGATCAACATTTCCGTTAGAAAGTGTACAATGAGAAATACATATGTGCATATTGTAATGAAACTGGCCTGTCCACATCATATTCTGTGTACAATGTGTAATTTCCAATAAAAGAAATTTCATGACGCATTTGGCGATACCCTTTTACACTGAAGAGAGAAAGATGCTTGTACACCTAATTAATATCATGTAGCACCCTCACGAGCACGCAGAATTGACGCAGCACAACGTGGCATGGAATCGACTAATGTCTGGAGTAGTGCTGGAGAAAATTGATCCAAGAATGCAGAGGGGCTCTCCCATAAGAGTACAAGGGAGTGGAAATCCCTTCTGCAAGGCATCAAAGATAACGTCAATCACGTTCATGTATGGCGAGTTTGGTGGCCAGCGGGGGTGTTTAAACCCAGAAGCGTGTTCGTAGAGCTACGCTGTAGCAATTCTGGACGTGTGGAATGTCGCAATTTTCTACTGTAATTGACCAAGTCCGTTCGAATGCACAATGGACATGAATGGATGCAGGTTATCAGACAGGGCTTACGTACGTGTCACCTGTCAGAGACGGATCTAAACATATCAGGGGTCCAATGTAACTGCACCTGCACACACCCCATACCATTATATAGCCTCCAACAGCTTGAACAGTCCCCTACTGACATGCAGGGTCGACGGATTCATGATGGTATTTCCATACCATTACATGTTGAGCTGTCCGTGGCTCGTGTTCCCGCCATCATCTATTTTACACCCTGTTTTTAACGTTTTTCCACCTCACTAAATTAATTTAAATTACTACTGTCACTGAGTTGCTGCTTTGCCTGACCGTGACCAGTGCTAGCAGCTCGTGTCGATATATCCCCTCTCGCAGTATCTTTGCTCTACTGCTATTGTTTCCCGGTTACTGTCTGTCGTAAGGGCAGCTCGGGTTGCGGGTTCGGGTCGCGAGTTCGGTCTGCCAGTCGGTTGGAACGCGTCTGGAGCGCAGTCCGGACCTGCCAGTCGGGGAGTTGCAATGCGGCACTAGTGCAGTCAGGTTGGAGCAGCAGTGAGGTCTGCGTCCACATTGTTCGCCCGACCTTCGCCGCCACAATTCCCTTGAGCAAGGCCACAGTCTTGGTTGATTGTCGGTCGGTCGTCGTATCGGACGACGTGTTTTGGCTCGGTGTAGTTGGCTTTATGTCCAGTGACGTCTATTTTAGATGTTGTCGGCATTCTGAGGGTAGTCGGTCGGTTGCTGCGGGCCAGGGAAGTTATCTCCGCACGGTGCAGTCGGTTGTGTCCGCTGGCGGTCCCTGCGCAGTGTCGGAGCGTGTGTGGAGATGTCCGATCGCTACGAGCTTCGTGGTTCACCGACCCAGGACGTCAAGGTTTAGTAGTGGTTTCAAGTACCCAAAACCACGTCTAGGCACGTTGTGGTTCGTTTCGGTGGTTCGGTGTTGGGGAGGTTTTCCTGTGAGCAACATCGTGTGTTTCGGTTGCTGAAATTTAGCCGCCATGTGGTGCAAAAAAATGTTCAAATGTGTGTGAAATCTTATGGGACTTAACTGCTAAGGTCATCTGTCCCTAACCTTACACACAACTTAACCTAAATTATCCTAAGTACAAATACACACACCCATGCCCGAGGGAGGACTCGAACCTCCGCCGGGACCAGCCGCACAATCCATGACTGCAGCGCCATGTGGTGCAATTAACTATATTGGTTGACTATAATTCGAGTGCACCTGCGGAATATTCTGCCCTGTGGCCATTAGTGTTTCGGTTACCTTCCGTGGCCACTAACGTAATTTCAGGCACCTTCTTTTCCTCACCTATTGTCGCTGTCCAACATGTTGCACAGTTTTGACAGTTAATACATATTTCACTGTGGATAATCACGTTCGTAGCCTTTTGTGTTTGAATTTTCATGTACCGATTGGTGGCAAGCAAGTCGTTTTGTTGGTCGGTCGGTCTGTGGCTGTTCCCTGGTTGTGTTCCGACAGATCAAATGTATTTGCACTTACAAACTGCCTCGCCTAAGAAAACGAGGGCAGAGCGATCTCCCTGGAGGCTTCTGAGTGCCGTTTCCTTTATTGTCCTTCTCACAGATGTTTCAATGTATGTTTATAATCTATCATTGCCAGTGATTTAAAAAATTCTTGCTTTTACTGGATTTTAGGTATTTTTGAATTTTGGAAAATAAATTGTGGACCTTCAGGCACTTAAATCATTATTCTGAGAAAAAAAAAAAAAAAAAAACATTGCAGCCTTCTGCCTTTGAAAGGTTATGGTAATTTATTTTAAAATCTTGAAAATTTTACTGTGGTCTTTCAGCCATTTGTATTGCATCTTGTTTATGTTTGTCTACTCATCCTTGCCTTGAGGATCTCAGCCTCGCTATGTATGTATATGTTAATTACTTTATTTGCAATTTTAACTGCGTGTTTTCACGACTTGAGATTTATCTTGTTGTTTTAACATTTCTTGTTTCCAGGTCTTCAACCGTGAAATAAATGCCTTTTGAAACTCGTAGTTCTAAACGTTCGGCTATGTGACGTTTTGGTTTAAAGGTGTTATTGAATTACAATAACTCACAATTTTGAGTGAATCTCACCGACACCTTATTTGGCTCTTTCCACAATACTAATCACCTGTTCTGCACAGCGGGTTTAGCCGGCGTTTCACATGGCCATCCACTCGATAAAATTTGAAACGCGACTCGTTCGACCAGGCGACATGTTTCCAGTCTTCAACAGTCCAATCTTGATGTTGACGGACCCTAGCGATGCATAAAGCTTTGTGTCGTGCAGTCGACAAGGGTACAACAATGGTCCTTTGGCTCCTAAAGTCTACATCGATGATGTTTTGTTGAATGGTTCGCACGCTGACACTTGTTGATGATCCAGCGTTGAAAGCTACAGCAGTTTGTGGGAGGGGTGCACTTCTGTCACACTGAACGATTGGGTTGGGTTGTTTGCGGAGGGAGACCACACAGCGAAGTCATTGGTCTCATCGGATTTGGGAAGGACGGGGATGGAATTCAGCCGTGCCCTTTCAAAGGAACCATCCCGGCATTTGCCTGGAGCGATTTAGGGAAAATAGGTTGGCCGAACGCGCGATTGAACCATTGCTCTCCCGAATGCTAGTCCTGTGTGCTAACCACTGCGCCACCTTGTTCGGTCACACTGAACAGATCTCTTCAGTCGTCGTTGGTCGCGTTCTTGAAGGATCTTTTTGAGGCAGAAGCGATGTTGGAAATATGATATTTTACCGGATCTCTGATATTCACGGTACAGTCGTGAAATGGCCGTACGGAAAAATACCCAGTTCATCGATACCTTGGAGATACTGTGCCCCATCGCTCGTGCGCCGACTATAACAGAACGTTCAGACTCACTTAAATCTGCATTGTAGCAGCAGTAACCGATCTAACAACTCCACCAGACACTTGTTGTCCCATATGGGCGTTGCCGACCGCAGCACCGTATTATGCCTGTTTAAACGTCTCTGATTCGAATACACATGCCCATATCAGTTTTTTGGCGCTTCAGTGTATAATTTTGTAAATATTTCATATAAAAAAGTTCCTTGATTATTCTGAGCATGCAAATTTCAGAGAGGTATGACAGTATGGAGAAATGCAATAATCTTTGACCAATTTGTTATCTTTCTTCTGAACAATCTATGGGCTATCACTGGGTGAATTATGTTAGTTACTGCAGAATAGTTTGCCGAGAGAAGTGGTGTATGGCAGCATATGGTCAAAGTTGGGTGATTATTGGGCATTGTGTCTAAAGAGAAGGAGTTATTTAAATTTTGTGAAATGTTTTCAAGAATGTAACAACAAAGGGGAAACTGGAATGTGATTGTTGTTTTGATTAGAACTGATACAAGATGGTCAAACCCGCGATTCCTTGCAGACCGAAATATTTTGTCAATATTCTACAGGAAGATGCGAAAGAAACACGAAACAATGACAAAGAATTTTACCAGCTAAGGACCAGTTGTTGTGATCAATCAACATGTCTGAATTTGTCACCCCGTTTTCTGAGTGCACTGTTACGAAGAATGAAATAACTATCCTGAAAAAACAACAGAATTTAAATAATTCATTTGAATGAGTTATTATATACTGTGGGTTCATAATAAGCACATGTATCAGTGTCGGGTGGACCGACAGTGAGAGAGCACCTCGAGTTCCTGCTGCTAAAAAGCCGAATACACAGTTCGTTGGCTATATATTTTTACGAGTGACTTCAGTAAATGATAGAAACTGTGATTGCTGTGAGAAGATGTGAGCTGACGAGGTGGCCCTTCGCTCACAGCTTCAGGTGATGTTAGCTTCCGTCACATAGCTTGAGGCTGCCGCCAAGGGTCATCACTGTGGAGGGTCCGACGCGGGGATGCGAGGGAGGTCGAGCACGACCCACGTGTTCCCCGATAGGACCACTGCCGTGCTCACCCCTGTAACTGCTTGCATTGAGATTGGCCCCTCACCCGTGGTCGAGTGGGAGATCATTGAAAAGTCTGGCAGGCAGCGAAAGACTTTCCGAGGGACCGATCGTAGGGCTTTCTCGTTCGTTTGACGAACAGGTTTCGTGCGTTATCTGTGGCTGACAAAGTCTCTAAGCCGGATGCAGACGTCCACCCAGTTCCAGAAGGTTCCGTCACACAGCTGGAGGCTACTGCCAAGGGACATCACTGTGGGGGTCGGACGCGGGGATGCAAGGGACGTAGAGCACGACACACGTGTCCCCCAATAGGTCCACTGACGTGCTTGCCACAGGAACTGGTTGGATTGAGATTGACCTCTCACCCGTGGTGGAGTGGGAGATTATTCAAAAGTCTGGCAGGCAGCGAAAGAATTTCTGAGGGGCTGATTTTAGGGCCTCCCTGGGTTTCTTTCGTTATCTGTGGGTGACGAAGTCTCTAAGGGGATACAGTCGTCCATCCTGTTCCAGAGGAAACTTCTCGGCCCGTAAGGTCTCGCCATTCACAGTAGCTCACTTTGCTGATAGTTGGGTGATCCATGGCTGGGCGCTTAATGGGGCCACATGGCTTTCAAGGAGGGGAAGGGAGCCAGCGTGCACTCCGTGTGTAAACCGGGATGAGTAATTCCGGATGTGGAAAGGATGCTTCTGGACGTCATGAAGAGCATAGGGTGCAGCCAACTGTATATACTCTCATGTCGGTACCAATGACGTGTTTCGCTTTGGACTGGAGGAGATTCTCTGTGGTTTCAGGCGGCTAGCGGAGATGGCAAAGACTGCCAGGGTTGCTTGTGAGATTAACGTTGAGCTCACCCTCTGCAGCATCGTCGATAGGAGTGACAGTGGTCCTTTGGAGCAGAGCCGAGTGCTGAGTCAGAATCAGAGGTGACCGTGTAGGCTGCACAATCCTTGACTTGCGTAATCAGGTGATAGGTTTTCGCTTTCCGCTTGATATGCAGGTGTCCAATACACACAGGAAGCGGCTAAAAGGGTAGCGTGGGCTGTGTGGAAGGGACTGGGCAGGTTTTTAGGTTAAAGGGCCTCAAGAAACCACAGAAAGAGTGTCCCTCTAAAAGGGGGCAGTTACAACACGTAAGGCAGTTGTAGCAACGATCGGTAATGTAGTTGTAAATTGTCGCAGCTGTGTTGGGAAAGAACCAGAGCTCCAAGCCCGAATAGAAAGCACCGAAGCTCAAACAGTTATAGCCGGAAGAAAGTTCAGCCGAAATTTTTTCAAACGAGCCAACAATTTTCATAAAGGATAGACTAAATACAGTTGATGGTGGCGTATTTATTGCTGTCAGAATAGTTTTCCTTGTAGTGAAACGGAAGTGGACAGATCCTGCGAAAAAATATGGTTGAGGTAATACCTGACAATCGGACTAAACTACTAATTGGATCGTTTATTGGCCCCCGACTCATAATATATAGTAGTTGAACGGTTGAACGAAAACTTGAGTCTCATTTTAAACAGGTGTCCCTCTCATTCAATGAAAGTTAGTGGTGACTTCAATCTACCCTCGATATGCTGGAAAAAATATACCTTTAAAGCCAGCGGCAAGCATAAAACGTCATCCGAAATTTTACTAAAAACTCTCAGAAAATTATTTTGAACAATTAATTCATGAGCCCACTCGAAGCATACATGGTTGCGAAAGTATAATTGACGTCATAGCGACAAATAATCCTGGACAAATAGGGGGTATCATGACGGATACAGGGATTAGCCACCACAAAGCAGTTGCTGCTAGGCTGACTACCTTAACACCCTCAACCATAAAAAAGAAACGCAAAGTACATCTATTTCAAAAAGCTGATAAAAATTCTCTTAACGCCTTTTAAAGAGACAGTCTTCACTTTTCTCATCTGATCATGTAAGCGTAGAAAAGATGTGAAATAATTTCAAAGAGATAATATCGATGGGAGTCAAGAGATTTATGCCACGTAAATCATTACCTGATGGTACTGATCCCACATGGTACACAAAACAGGTTATATCGCTGTTGCAGAAGCAAATAAAAAATCATTCCAAATTTGAAAGAACGCAAAATCTTCAAGACTAGCTAAGTTTTGCCGAAGTTGGAAAAATAGCGCGTGTTTCAATTCCAGATGCTTTTAATAATTTGCACAATGGAACTCTGTCTCGAAATATGACAGAAAACCTAAAGAGATTCTGGTCATACATAAAGCACACCAGTGGCAACACCCAATCAATACCGTCACTGCGCGATAACAACGGCGAAGCCACTGATGATAATGCCACTAAAGCAGAGTTATTAAACACGGTTTTCAGCAACGCCTTCACCAAAGAAGACGAAGTAAAGATTCCATAATTCCAATCAAGAAAAACTACAAAGATGCGAAACATTGATGTCAATATCCTCGGTGTAGCAAAGCTGTTTAAATCAGTTAATAAAGGGAAAGGCTCTGGTCCTGATTGTTCCTTTCAGAGTATACTGATACAATAGCTCCATATTTAGCAATTACACTCAACCGCTCGCTCATAGAAAGATCCGTAGAAAATTGCTTAAGTCACACCAACACCCAAGAAAGGGAAATAAGAGTATTCCAATGAGGGAATTAGATTAGGAAATGAGACACTTAAAGTAGTAAAGGAGTTTTGCTAATTGGGGAGCAAAATAACTGATGGTGGTCGAAGTAAAGAGGATATAAAATTTAGACTGGCAATGGCAAGGAAAGCGTTTCTGAAGAAGAAAAATTTGTTAACATCGAGTATAGATTTAAATGTCAGGAAGTCGTTTATGAAAGTATTTGTATGGAGTGAAGCCATGTATGGAAGTGAAACAAGGACGATAAATAGTTTGGGCAAGAAGAGAATAGAAGCTTTCAAAATGTGGTGCTACAGAGGAATGCTGAAGATTAGATGGGTAGATCACATAACTAATGAGGAGGTACTGAATAGAATTGGGCAGAAGAGGAGCTTGTGGCACAACTTGACTAGAAGAAGGGATCGGTTGGTAGGACATGTTCTGACACATCGAGGGATCACCAATTTAGTATTGGAGGGCAGCGTGGAGGGTAAAAATCGTAGAGGGAGACCAAGAGATGAATACACTAAGCAGATTCAGAAGGATGTAGGCTGCAGTAGGTACTGGGAGATGAAGAAGCTTGCACAGGATAGAGTAGCATGGAGAGCTGCATCAAACCAGTCTCAGGACTGAAGACCACAACAACAACAACAATGATTTATAGGCCCATATCACTAACGTCGATTTGCAGTAGGGTTGTGTTCGAACATTATGAATTACCTACAAGAATAGGATTTATTGACTCGTAGGCAGCATGGATTCATAAGATATCGTTCTTGTGAAACACAACTGGATTCGTGATTTCCTGTGAGAAAGCGGTCACACTAAAGATAGTACGACAGTACTCGTATCGATAAGCGCTGCTGCTGTCACTCAAGGAGCCAAGGCAGCAACTACCTTACGCCAGTAAGTAAGGAAGAAACAAGACGTCACTCGATGTAGCAAAATCACAAAGAACGGGCTTCGTGAACACGAGCCGCACACGTCTCACCTACTGCTCTTTATAAAAGAATACATGTGATAAATCCTTCAAAAACCGACAATACACGACCCCTTTTTAGAATGAACTGTCATCGCGCATACAATAATTTGCTCGTAGGCTGCGTGGGTACTTTCTGCTTTACTTTTAGCATTGGCTCCCAACTTTTCTGGGTCTAATGCTCGTAATGGTGAAAAGGACGCCAGTGCACAAAGAAATGGATGGGCGCGCCCAACGTTAACGATCGTTGACTGGTTGGAAGTTGTAATTTTACGTTACTTTACGTCATTTTACCACTTGTTACGGATCTAGATAACGAATTTTTTTTTTCTTCTCCCCCTGTTAAAATCATAATGACTGATGTGGTATCAAGTAATTCATACTTTATTTTCACATCCGTTCCTAAGTCTCCGAGATTTTGTACTGGCATTTTGTTCTTGATTCCATACCTTCTGAAAAGTTATTGCGAAATTTCGCCCTTGTTCTACATTATTCTCAACTTCAGGCTTAGCTCTCTGTACTGGTGTCGGCATTTTCAGGTCTTGTACAACCTCATACGATGATGGATCTATAATGTCTTGAAATTTAGGATTTTATGCCGCAAAAACGTTTGGCGACAAAGTAACGCAGTCGTTATGATCAGAGTTTACAAAATATCTTAACGTCTTCCCTGTCATCTAACGAACTCATTATCCAATTTGATGGTGAGAGCAATGCAATCGTCCTTTCGCATACGCAATAAATGAGAAATCTCTTTATGAGATTCTAAATAAATCTTATACCTGTTGTTCACCTTGACCTAAGCCCCAGTGTTATCTTGCTGTTTCGTGGTGCTCACCATTATCAGACCGAATAATTATTTACTTTTGTCAGCAACGGCAATACATTTTCCTTACGGTTTTTTTGCAATAAAATTTATGATGTCAATACCACATATTCCAAATGACTTCCTAGACCCTAGTGATCTTGTAAGTAGGCAGTTTATGTTTTCTTATTGGAAACGTTACGTAGCGCTCTGTATGAAAATCACTGGCTGTGCTGTGTGCAGTCTGTGGCTAGTTTGCATTGTTGTCTGCCATTGTAGTGTTGGGCAGCGGCAGCTGGATGTGAACAGCGCGTAGCGTTGCGCAGTTGGAGGTGAGCCGCCAGCAGTGGTGGATGTGGGGAGAGAAATGGCGGAGTTTTGAAATTTGTAAGACTGGATGTCATGAACTGCTATGTATATTGTGATTTTTCCACACTATTAAGGTAAATATATTGTTTGTTCTCTATTAAAATCTTTCATTTGCTAACTATGCCTATCAGTAGTTAGTGCCTTCCGTAGTTTGAATCTTTTATTTAGCTGGCAGTAGTGGCGCTCGCTGTATTGCAGTAGTTCCAGTAACGAAGATTTTTGTGAGGTAAGTGATTTGTGAAAGGTATAGGTTAATGTTAGTCAGGGCCATTCTTTTGTAGGGATTATTGAAAGTTGGAATGCGTTGCGCTAAAAACATTGTGTGTCAGTAATTTTCCAAAGGGGACGTTTCATATGTCGACCCTTAGCCGAGGATACCTCACTGAAATCTTCTGATTTTTTTCTTGTAGTTTGTGTAATTAATGTAGCTTTTGTTTATTGCTAGCGCGTAATTGTAGAGAAAATCTCCTTTGTAGTGGCAGTCTTTCATTGTTGTACAGTAAAACAATTGTGGCATGCATGTAGATTTGCACCAAGTATTTCGCAGCTGCAATTAACTAGAAATTATTTTCAGTGTTATGTTAATGTGTTCTCTTATTTTTGCTCTTCAAATTGTGCTTTTCTGTCTTATCGTGTGAAATATTGTGACAATAATGGCGTATGAAAAACGTAACACTAGGCTCCAAAGTAAACTGAGAAATAATAGTGACGACGAGCGTAGCTTACCAGCACCGCTGTGTAATGAATTAACAGACATTCAAAGTATTAATTTGGTAACTGTGCATAGGGAAATGGAGCGGGCGTCAAATAATGGTGTAGACAGTGAAACAGGTAGTGAACAGGGAAGCATTATCGATCGATCGGTCGTCAACAGCTCGCCTCAGGATTCGGGAATGACAGAACACAATATTGCAAATACTGTAGACTCAGGTTTTGGGTTCTCACCGTTTTCTCAAATGAGTCAAGACACATTTTCTGCTTGTCAAAATGTGAATGTTGCCGTTGCAACTTCACTGCCGAAAAGCACTGAGGAACATGTTTCAGACACCAGTGCATTGTTATTACAGTTAATGCAACAAATGGGACAAAGGCTACAAAAGTTAGACACAATGGAACAAAATCTTCAAAAGTTAGACACAACGCTTGAACAAAATCAGAAACAAATGGGACAAAATCTTCAAAAGTTAGACACAATGTAACAAAATCTTCAAAAGTTAGACAACACACTTGAACAAACACGTGAAGATTTAACTACTGAGTTACATAACATTGAATCGAAATGTCAAAAAGTCTGTAATGACGTAAAAACACAAATTTGTGAGCAGTGTGGACTGTTAGTGTTTGGACGTGTGTTAATAATTCAGCAAGGGACTGGTTAACAGCATTGCTGGTTCTAAGGACAATTAAAAAAAACTTTGTGAGTGCACTAGTGGTGGTTTATGGACTTGCTATACTCTCTGCAAGACTCTTCGATGGTGATTGTGCACCGGCACAGTCGCAACGGATGGCTGCTTGCCGTCTCTACAAGGACTACATTGGGGCTGCATCTTTGATGGCCCACCAATACAATTATTTCTACAAGGACTACAGTGGGTCTGCACCTCTGGTGGCCCACCAATACCGTAATCTCTACCAGGACTACAATGGGTATGCTCTGTGACGACCTACCTACGAATATTCTTCAAAACTTCGACTGACTTTGTGGTGGGTTTGCTCTGTTGTGGACCATTATCTGTCTGCATGTCAAGAGTCAGCACTGTCTTTCCGTTGGAAGGGCAACACTACTTCTTCAAGACTGCATGGAAATCCACTACTTCCATGTGCATTTTCTTTTACTGCTCAGACTTTGAAAAAAAAAAAAAAAAACCTGCAATTTTACTGTGTGTCTTTATGGACTGTGAGACAATTTTAGCTTTTGACCAACATTGTTTCACTAAGTGTGTGCATTTGATTTCTTTGTTATTGTAATTATGAAAACTTTTATCAAATCATTATTGGCCACTGCCCAAAACAATTTGTATAATATTTTGTGGGGAGCATGGGGGCTATGTAAGTAGGCTGTTTATGTTTTCTTATTGGAAACGTTACGTAGCGCTCTGTATGAAAATCACTGGCTGTGCTGTGTGCAGTCTGTGGCTAGTTTGCATTGTTGTCTGCCATTGTAGTGTTGGGCAGCGGCAGCTGGATGTGAACAGCGCGTAGCGTTGCGCAGTTGGAGGTGAACCGCCAGCAGTGTTGGATGTGGGGAGAGAAATGGCGGAGTTTTGAAATTTGTAAAACTGGATGTCATGAACTGCTATGTATATTGTGATTTTTCCACACTATTAAGGTAAATATATTGTTTGTTCTCTATTAAAATCTTTCATTTGCTAACTATGCCTATCAGTAGTTAGTGCCTTCCGTAGTTTGAATCTTTTATTTAGCTGGCAGTAGTGGCGCTCGCTGTATTGCAGTAGTTCCAGTAACGAAGATTTTTGTGAGGTAAGTGATTTGTGAAAGGTATAGGTTAATGTTAGTCAGGGCCATTCTTTTGTAGGGATTATTGAAAGTTGGAATGCGTTGCGCTAAAAACATTGTGTGTCAGTAATTTTCCAAAGGGGACGTTTCATATGTCGACCCTTAGCCGAGGATACCTCACTGAAATCTTCTGATTTTTTTCTTGTAGTTTGTGTAATTAATGTAGCTTTTGTTTATTGCTAGCGCGTAATTGTAGAGAAAATCTCCTTTGTAGTGGCAGTCTTTCATTGTTGTACAGTAAAACAATTGTGGCATGCATGTAGATTTGCACCAAGTATTTCGCAGCTGCAATTAACTAGAAATTATTTTCAGTGTTATGTTAATGTGTTCTCTTATTTTTGCTCTTCAAATTGTGCTTTTCTGTCTTATCGTGTGAAATATTGTGACAATAATGGCGTATGAAAAACGTAACACTAGGCTCCAAAGTAAACTGAGAAATAATAGTGACGACGAGTGTAGCTTACCAGCACCGCTGTGTAATGAATTAACAGACATTCAAAGTATTAATTTGGTAACTGTGCATAGGGAAATGGAGCGGGCGTCAAATAATGGTGTAGACAGTGAAACAGGTAGTGAACAGGGAAGCATTATCGATCGATCGGTCGTCAACAGCTCGCCTCAGGATTCGGGAATGACAGAACACAATATTGCAAATACTGTAGACTCAGGTTTTGGGTTCTCACCGTTTTCTCAAATGAGTCAAGACACATTTTCTGCTTGTCAAAATGTGAATGTTGCCGTTGCAACTTCACTGCCGAAAAGCACTGAGGAACATGTTTCAGACACCAGTGCATTGTTATTACAGTTAATGCAACAAATGGGACAAAGGCTACAAAAGTTAGACACAATGGAACAAAATCTTCAAAAGTTAGACACAACGCTTGAACAAAATCAGAAACAAATGGGACAAAATCTTCAAAAGTTAGACACAATGTAACAAAATCTTCAAAAGTTAGACAACACACTTGAACAAACACGTGAAGATTTAACTACTGAGTTACATAACATTGAATCGAAATGTCAAAAAGTCTGTAATGACGTAAAAACACAAATTTGTGAGCAGTGTGGACTGTTAGTGTTTGGACGTGTGTTAATAATTCAGCAAGGGACTGGTTAACAGCATTGCTGGTTCTAAGGACAATTAAAAAAAACTTTGTGAGTGCACTAGTGGTGGTTTATGGACTTGCTATACTCTCTGCAAGACTCTTCGATGGTGATTGTGCACCGGCACAGTCGCAACGGATGGCTGCTTGCCGTCTCTACAAGGACTACATTGGGGCTGCATCTTTGATGGCCCACCAATACAATTATTTCTACAAGGACTACAGTGGGTCTGCACCTCTGGTGGCCCACCAATACCGTAATCTCTACCAGGACTACAATGGGTATGCTCTGTGACGACCTACCTACGAATATTCTTCAAAACTTCGACTGACTTTGTGGTGGGTTTGCTCTGTTGTGGACCATTATCTGTCTGCATGTCAAGAGTCAGCACTGTCTTTCCGTTGGAAGGGCAACACTACTTCTTCAAGACTGCATGGAAATCCACTACTTCCATGTGCATTTTCTTTTACTGCTCAGACTTTGAAAAAAAAAAAAAAAACCTGCAATTTTACTGTGTGTCTTTATGGACTGTGAGACAATTTTAGCTTTTGACCAACATTGTTTCACTAAGTGTGTGCATTTGATTTCTTTGTTATTGTAATTATGAAAACTTTTATCAAATCATTATTGGCCACTGCCCAAAACAATTTGTATAATATTTTGTGGGGAGCATGGGGGCTATGTAAGTAGGCTGTTTATGTTTTCTTATTGGAAACGTTACGTAGCGCTCTGTATGAAAATCACTGGCTGTGCTGTGTGCAGTCTGTGGCTAGTTTGCATTGTTGTCTGCCATTGTAGTGTTGGGCAGCGGCAGCTGGATGTGAACAGCGCGTAGCGTTGCGCAGTTGGAGGTGAACCGCCAGCAGTGGTGGATGTGGGGAGAGAAATGGCGGAGTTTTGAAATTTGTAAAACTGGATGTCATGAACTGCTATGTATATTGTGATTTTTCCACACTATTAAGGTAAATATATTGTTTGTTCTCTATTAAAATCTTTCATTTGCTAACTATGCCTATCAGTAGTTAGTGCCTTCCGTAGTTTGAATCTTTTATTTAGCTGGCAGTAGTGGCGCTCGCTGTATTGCAGTAGTTCCAGTAACGAAGATTTTTGTGAGGTAAGTGATTTGTGAAAGGTATAGGTTAATGTTAGTCAGGGCCACTCTTTTGTAGGGATTTTTGAAAGTCGGATTGCGTTGCGCTAAAAACATTGTGTGTCAGTAATTTTCCAAAGGGGACGTTTCAATCTCTGCAGGGAACATGCTTACTGCTCAATCAACCCACTGTGCACAAGGTACACAGTTCCTTGGAAATCAGTCCAAGATCTGTTACAATGAATCCACTAGTAATGCTTAGCCACATATACGTTCCATATTTTTTAAACTCCTGTGGCCTGATAACGTTTGATCATGTGCCTGTACCAGAACTTCCTCATTTATGGGGGTTGGAACTACCGTACGAGGATCAAGTATCGTTATTTCAATAACACTCCGTGTTGCACAATGAACTGTGGCTGTCCTGCGCATAATTTACAGTCATCATCAGCTGCTTGGATTTTCGGTCACTCTGCAATGACCCTCAATAATACAGCCATTCCTACTGAGCCTGTCTGAATTCCCTTCATCCTTGCTAGATGGATGAGTTACGTCAAAATCGAATTCACAAGGCTTCCACTAAACTTCAGTGATTAGCACGTTAATCTACTTGATGTATGTCTTAAACCCAGCAGTAACTTTAATGTGGAATAATGTTGTGGTGGTACCTTATATCTTCTACTGTATTGGTAACTTGGAACTATGTTGCGCCAAAAATGAGGCATAGCATTTATTTCTCCAGAGTAGAATAATACTTTAACACTATTTGCAGCTGGCTCGAAGATCTGCCTATCAGATGATCTGCTCCATTTACTAGTTCACTTAATAAACAGCCAAGCGCATGATTAAGTTTGTCACAAGATAATACAGATCTCCATCATAAAATGGATAATTGAACACCGGTGTCATGGTCAATAATTCTTTCTGTTTAACAGGTACATGTTCATTCTCTGATACCTGTTGGAACTTAACAACTTTTTCATAAGTGAGTGAGAGGTTGCGCTAATTCTGCAAGGTCTGGGACGATTTTTCTCTATTAATTTGATAACCCTACGAAAGAATACCTGCTTTCTTGAACGAGGCACTGGAAAATCACGTACAGGCTTCACTAACCTAAGATCCATTACTGTGTCACAATCAAGCACATGGACAATATATGTTACATAAAGTAGCACGAAGCGACTGTTCTCAACTGTGTTGTGCGTAACCTCTTAAAAATTTATTTCAATTGTACCACATGGTCCTTCACGTTCCTTGCATTGACATTTATGTCACCAAAATATATCACACGTTGTCTAGGGTTCAGCCCTTCCTAAACTCCAATATAAAGTATATGGTCGCAGCATTTTTCAACCCAAGCAGCATGTGATGATGTGGCGAGTGTCCCAAAGAACGATAACAAACAAATGACTATTATATCAGGAAAATTGGATGAGTGATTCAAGACAAAGATTTTCGTTAATCGAGAAAGTCAGTAGTGCGTTGGTTCACATATGAACTTTATGTAAACAGTTATTTGACATAGAACTGTGTTGCTGGATATCCTTTTAAGGGATATCATGCCAAATTCTGTCCATCTGATGCGATGAATCGTCAAAATCCCGAACTAGTGAAGGACGTCGCCGATAATGCTCCAAACGTTCTCAATGGAGCAGAAGTCTGGCGACTTCTCTCTCCAAGGTAGGGTTTGGCAAGCCCAAGAGAAGCAGTAGAAACTCTCTCCGTGTTTGAGTGGGCATGGTCGTGCTGAAATGTAAGACCTGGATGGCTTGTAATGATGTACAACAAAACGGGGTTAATAGTATATTCGACGTACCGAGGTGCTGTTAAGGATGCCGTGGATGAAAACCAAAATGATCCTCAATGTAAAGGAATGGAACGCCAGACAACCACTCCTGACTGTCTGGCTGTATGGCGGGAGCTACCAGGTTGGTATCCCACCACTGTCCAAGGCGTCTCCAGATCCATCTTCGGCGTCGAATCCGAGTGAATGGAGTACAGATCTCTTTAATGAAGAGCCGCACTTCGAAATAAGCACCGATGACATGCGAGGATGTGTGAGGAGACATTCCAGACAGACTAACCTCGTTGTCGCATGCCATACGGCTCCACAACAAGGAGTGATACTTTTTTCATAGTAGGACCTCTTGGTTGTTATCCGCTTCAGCGTTACAGCACAGTGGTACTTTGACGATATTGTACGCCTCATCTTGCTGCCCTTCGTGGTGAGCCATCCTGGGGACACAGTTCAGAAAGATAATGCCCACTAGCACACAGAGAAAATTTCTACTGCTTGTCTTCATGCTTACCTAGCAATAGCTTTGCCAGCGAGGTTGCTGGATCTCTCTCCATTCGAGAATGTTTGGAGCATTATGGGCGTGGCTTACCAACCAGCTGGGGATTTTGATGATCTAGCACTCCCATTGGCCAGATTTTGGCACGACATCCCTCTCGATATCCACCAATTCTATCAATCAACGTCAACCCAAATAACTGCTTGCATGAGGACCAGAAGTGACCAACGCGCTGCTGATTTTCTTCACCTGTGAAGCTCTTTCTCTTGAATAAATCATGCAATTTTCGGAAATTATAACCAATTATTTTTGTGTACTTGCACATCACATATAGTGATTTCTGTCACATTCGGGTTATTCCCTCATGATGCGTCTTTTTTTTATCTTATGTTTGTTGTCCGTGGCTGTCGTTGGTACGTCGCAGAGTGGACGTAGTCCCGCTTCACAAGGGGCCACTGCTCAGTGATTTGCAAGCAGCGCCTCCGCTGACGTTAGTGGTGCTACTACCGAGCATTAGTGGTGCTCCAGACATGCAAAGTCACGTTAGTGTCACTGCAAGCTCTTCCCACCTGTTGTGAAATACTGAGCAAGAAGTGGAAAACATTTCATTAAATGTTCAACAGCATTTGGCGTAAACTGCAGCAGAAAATTGCTGCCTTCTGGGTATCTTTGTCAGGCAAAGAGGTATGTATTAGTTTGAGGACGCACTTCCCTGTCACTGGACTAGGGGTTGAGATGCTAGTAGACAACTCTCTACCTGCAAACGGTACGAAAATCACCCTAAAAGCGTTTCATAACTACTTTATGAGTGAAGGAGCATGTGAGTGACTGAAATGTACATCAAATATGAAATCAGGGTTGACATCCACCTGAATGTTTGCTTGAGGTACTATATTTCCTATACACTGATATTTTGTGCTAATATACATATTTTTCTTACCGCTTATGTTTATCTCTGTTGTGGGAGTGACAAATATATATATTTTTTTTAATTTCCTTATGATTCACTTCCTTGTATTCGTCTTTGCGACTTCGATGCTTTGTCGCAATGTTTCAAATGATGGATCACATTTCAGCCTCAGTGCAAAATATCTGTACTGATCTTTGGTCCGAGTGTTCCCTAACCTACGACAGTGTAAACAAGTCACTTTCCATGCAGCAGCTACTGCTCAAGCGAAAAAGCGGCCCAGGACCAGTGCGTTAGGGGTACTGCGCTCGCATCTGTGGCCCAGTCTGAACGCCGCTATTACGTTCCTTGCACAGTCAGGAGTGAGGCTGCAACTCGTGTCGAAGCAGATTTCCGAGACGGCCAGAAGCGCCATCGTTCAGTGTCTATGGCTGCAAGTGAAACCGCTCATATGCCTCAGAGTTTCCTACTGACGATTCCGTATGATGTTACAAACCTTCAGTGAAAATGGGGAATGGTAAATGTATCAGTCTGAGGTAATGAAACTTGATCCGGAAACGACCGAGTCGAAAGTTATAAACAAAAATCGTTCTGACACCTCTGGAAGGGTATGTCTTCTACTCAAATCGATTTGCTTCCCGTTTTTAGGGAAGAGGTAGTATGGACCAAACTAAGAACAAAATGTTCTATATACATGGCCACTGAGGTGCATGTTTTATGAACTGTGAGCACTTTTTCGTCTGTATTACTATGAAAAACTTCTCTTGTTCTGAACAATATGTCTTAAGGTATGAATTATACAGCCCAGGTTCACTCGACAATTCATTGTTGTTTATTCCAGACTACCTTCGAACAAAATATGGAAAGCAAAAGGCTTACAGCAGACTAGGTCCTCAGTCAGAGTTATCAGAACGATTCTCGCTTATAACTTCCTACTGTTTCGTTTCCGTTCTAGGATCACTTGCCTCAAATTAATCATTTACCCCTCTCCATCGTCCCTGGAAGCTTTTAACGTCACCAAGTAATCGCTCTCAACGACCCTCACTGTTTCTCACAAATTTTGTATTTGTGTAACTGTAATTCTGCCGGTGGACGTAGAAGCTTAAGAGCTGGCGCTAGCTTTATGTCTAGCTTCGATGGTGTGTTCATTGTCACTGAAGCGAAGGATTTTCCCTTCAGAGTAGGACATTGTTGTTGTTACCTTGATTTCTTAGATTCTTTTTGTCTAAGGAAAAGACGATATTCTCAGTTCCATCTATCACCTCTTGGCGAGCAGTAAATACGGAGTGGAGGTAGAGTGCACGCGATTCAACCTTCGTGGACTGCTCCAACGTATCTTCCAAATATTGCCTGGCTGTTATTCAACTATGCCTAGATGTATGGTCTTGGACACTACTGCCATATTATAAGACGAAGGAAAGGTAACTGAAAATTTTTCGGCAAAATAGGTGAATCAAACGCTACCGTCAGAAGCCAGTATCCATCAGTTATAATATACCCATTCCTCACCTCCGTAATAATGATCATACCTTTCAGTTTAGTACAGTCAGCCATCAGACGAGATAACAGCTTGACAAAACACATTTTTGTTCTACTTAAGCACATTGTGCTTTCCCACAGTGATAGCATACTCCATCGGCAACTTGTATTTAAGAAGACGATTGTCCTTCTGGAATGAACATTTTCCAACCATGACTTCATTTATACCTCTTTCACGTAATTTAGATCTTTCGTTACTTTCTGTAACGATTTTAGAAAGGAAAATATTTTATCTTCGAAGAGATTCAAACTATTCTTTTCAGAGGCAACCATTCGAACCGAGCCTAGACTTCCGGTTTCCAAGTTTGACACTTCATATAATACACAAATGTAGAATAATTGGTACAATATTCAGAACATAAGCCGCACATAAAATGGATTTTAAAGAGCACACACTATTATTATATAAATAAGTGCCGGCTGGGGTGGCCGAGTGGTTCTAGGCGCTACAGTCTCGCTCCGCGCGACCAGTACGGTCGCAGGTTCAAATCCTGCCTCGGGAATGGATGTGTGTGATGCCCTTAGGTTGGATAAGTTTCAGTAGTTCTAAGTTCTAGGGGTTTGATGACCTCAGAAGTTAAGTTCCATAGCGCTCAGACCCATATAAATAAGTAAATTTAATTAGCAAGATTTCTTGTAGCAAAATATGATTCAATTTACAATTTTCTGGCATCTTCTAGTGAACTTGAAAGGTGGCTTTCATTTGTGACATTCATTTTGCAGATTATTCTGCATATTTGAGATAAATAAACTCATATAATGGTTAATTAGCCTTCTTTGGTGGATTAGAAAGAGAGATACGTGATGATTAACCACCCTGAAATAATACGGGCTTTGGTGATAGTAATATTTAGTTGCATGCTGTAGGTGTAAGCGAAGTAAATTTGCCAGTGGAGGCGAGGAGTGGTCGGGCACAGCCGGGGAGGCTAAGGGCGGTGAGCGCCGGAAGAGCATTGTGCAGGGGACGGGGGACCCAGGGGATGGGGCCAGTGACCGGCAAGCGTCAAGAAGGAACGCCGCCGAGTGCCAGGTGAGAGAGAGAGAGGAAATGTCGAGCAGACAGAGAGCGTCCAACTTAACGCGCTGGCGCCGCCCGGTCGCGCGCTGTTTTAACGGCAAATGGGCTGAGCTCTGGTTGGGCAGTTCATAAGAAAGTGCGGAAATGCTGAGGGTCAACGCCCACTGTTTGAACAGAGAAATTTTTGGATAGGTCGAGAAACTGTATCACTCCGCGAGGGAGATGTGGGAAGCCTTTGCAGCGTCGGGATTGGCTGATTAGAGTTTGGCGGCAAGATTGTCGCAAGAGCATCGTGCAGAGAGCGACAGGTTAGAGAGCGTCTTGTGCCGTGACAGCGGACGGTCGCAAAGTTCGGTAGCTCTGAGATAGGGACTTAGATTCTGAATACTGTGCTTTGTATGATCTAGAGTCTGCAGCTACAGTAAGACATCAGCATCCACGATAGGCACTGCATTGACTACTAGTATAATTGCAGTTGAGTCTGCCTTATAGGCTGGCAGTCACCATTGAACGAAGTCAACCAGTGCACAGAGCTATCATACTGGTATTGCACGTTCGTATAAGACACACTGGGCTGCACCTTGAAGGTTGTTGAGACGGTCTTGAAAGCGTTGTATACCATTTAGAGGAAATATAGGGCTTGTGGTATTAGCAGTTTCTGAGTAGTTTATTTTCCTCAAGATATTTGAGAGACTTATCCTAATTCAGCGACTTCACAGCTGCAGTCGTCGCCCCAGCAGTATCGATGGAGCCAGCACGCTGGTAGACGGTATTGTAAAACTTTCAGCAGCGGCCGTAAAATTCACAAATAGTTGTTAGGTCGTGTTCTTGCCATCCACTGAGCATCCGTGCAGTTTTTCTCACGATTCGTTATTGGTTATTTGTGTTTTTGCATGTTCTTTTGTTTGTTTCTTGGTGGTGGTATCCGAAGTACACATTATTTGAGACACATTGAGATTATAGCAATGCAGTCAGATCGCATTTACCATTTGTTTAACCAGGGGCATAATTAAAGCTAACTTCGCATCAACTTAACATTAAGAGCTGAGAGCCAATCTTACCAGTGTAGTATATCTAAGAACAGTGTACAATTTGTTTAATTTGTTCTCATTCATGATTTGTTCAATATGATCTAATTTCTATCGTGAGATAATTTACAATAAATACAAGTTATTTACTATATTGCTTTTGATTCAGTAGTTTGTGGTAGTTAGCCAGCACAGTCACATTAATACACTTCTGGAAATGGAAAAAAGAACACATTGACACCGGTGTGTCAGACCCACCATACTTGCTCCGGACACTGCGAGAGGGCTGTACAAGCAATGATCACACGCAAGGCACAGCGGACACACCAGGAACCGCGGTGTTGGCCGTCGAATGGCGCTAGCTGCGCAGCATTTGTGCACCGCCGCCGTCAGTGTCAGCCAGTTTGCCGTGGCATACGGAGCTCCATCGCAGTCTTTAACACTGGTAGCATGCCGCGACAGCGTGGACGTGAACCGTATGTGCAGTTGACGGACTTTGAGCGAGGGCGTATAGTGGGCATGCGGGAGGCCGGGTGGACGTACCGCCGAATTGCTCAACACGTGGGGCGTGAGGTCTCCACAGTACATCGATGTTGTCGCCAGTGGTCGGCGGAAGGTGCACGTGCCCGTCGACCTGGGACCGGACCGCAGCGACGCACGGATGCACGCCAAGACCGTAGGATCCTACGCAGTGCCGTAGGGGACCGCACCGCCACTTCCCAGCAAATTAGGGACACTGTTGCTCCTGGGGTATCGGCGAGGACCATTCGCAACCGTCTCCATGAAGCTGGGCTACGGTCCCGCACACCGTTAGGCCGTCTTCCGCTCACGCCCCAACATCGTGCAGCCCGCCTCCAGTGGTGTCGCGACAGGCGTGAATGGAGGGACGAATGGAGACGTGTCGTCTTCAGCGATGAGTGTCGCTTCTGCCTTGGTGCCAATGATGGTCGTATGCGTGTTTGGCGCCGTGCAGGTGAGCGCCACAATCAGGACTGCATACGACCGAGGCACACAGGGCCAACACCCGGCATCATGGTGTGGGGAGCGATCTCCTACACTGGCCGTACACCACTGGTGATCGTCGAGGGGACACTGAATAGTGCACGGTACATCCAAACCGTCATCGAACCCATCGTTCTACCATTCCTAGACCGGCAAGGGAACTTGCTGTTCCAACAGGACAATGCACGTCCGCATGTATCCCGTGCCACCCAACGTGCTCTAGAAGGTGTAAGTCAACTACCCTGGCCAGCAAGATCTCCGGATCTGTCCCCCATTGAGCATGTTTGGGACTGGATGAAGCGTCGTCTCACGCGGTCTGCACGTCCAGCACGAACGCTGGTCCAACTGAGGCGCCAGGTGGAAATGGCATGGCAAGCCGTTCCACAGGACTACATCCAGCATCTCTACGATCGTCTCCATGGGAGAATAGCAGCCTGCATTGCTGCGAAAGGTGGATATACACTGTACTAGTGCCGACATTGTGCATGCTCTGTTGCCTGTGTCTATGTGCCTGTGGTTCTGTCAGTGTGATCATGTGATGTATCTGACCCCAGGAATGTGTCAATAAAGTTTCCCCTTCCTGGGACAATGAATTCACGGTGTTCTTATTTCAATTTCCAGGAGTGTATATTTTATTGAAGTATAATTTCGGCCGCTATACCAACAGGAACTCCTATACATGGCGACCCAACCAGGATCGATATTAAAATTGGTAATTAAGAAAGACAGATAGAGAGGCAAACCAAATAACGAGAAGAATTGACTCAGTGGAAAATTTTCAGTAACTGTAATCCTACATTTGCTTGTTTTGCGAGATTTGTATTTATATGCGCATGGTAATTTATTGTGTTGTTTATGTTTTATTTGCCTTTGTGGGGAGTGTTGTGTATAACTGTGCTATAGTAAATAGGAGTGTATTTGTTTGCGTGTGACTTTGAATGCAGGTTCAGATTATCAGATTATAGGATACGTAGTTATGTCAGGTTGCACAGTAAACTGTGTGTGAATTGCGATTAGTGTGATAGTTCATTGTATGTCAGAGAACAGATTTAGTGGTGTGTAGTACATCTAAGTTATGTACAAAATCTGTGGGGTTGTAGTAAGGGTAATTTGATGATTACAAGGGCAAGAGCACGTAAATTGGCAGACGATGTGAGTCGGGAAAGAAATGAAATGATGACAGAGAATCGGGGTAGCACTGATAGTTTACACAAATTACGTGAAATCAACGACGAAAGAGAGAACAGTTTCGGCAGCGTGAGAGCCGGTGCAGTGGAATTTAGTGAAGCAACAACGTTCGATCAGTCAGCTCATGGCCAATTAGCCAATCAGGAGAAAAGGGAACAATACGTAGAGCCGGTTATTATAGTGCATGTGTACGGATAAATTTCTCCTAGAGGGCGGAGAACACCGACAGAAAATTTCAGTGAGGTTCAAAGATGTAGTTCAGGACGTAACAGTCCGACGGAAATGTATCGCTACCAATTTTGTGCAAGTCCAGAAAGAGTAAGATAAGACGGGAGACGAACATCTGCGAGCTATGACGGAGGGCAACCCAGTAGGAAACAAGATCTTTGCGGAGGTGTGGCGAGCATTTTGGACTATCTAGAACGTCTATCACAGGATGTCCGTACAGAAACACAGGCGACGAGAGGTCGTCTATTACAAGAAGTGAAGACAGTCCGTATAGAAACACAGGCGACGAGAGAACGTCTATCACAAGATGTGAAGACAGTTCGTACAGAAGTGCAGACGATACGGAGAGAAACATCTGAAGTTAAGGACGAAGTCAGAGGCATGTGAATAAAACTAAAACGTGAAATAGCGGAAGCAAAGCGGACGGCAAAAGAAGTAAAGATAATTGCAAAAGGCGAAAAAAGAATAGCTAAAGAGACGAAAGAAGGAACCGAAAGAACGACAAAAGGGGGGAAGGTAGTCATAACTAGATTACAAACGAGAGTGAAGAAAATTGAGGAAACTGTAACCAGTAAACATATGGAATCGGAAAACGGATCGTTTTCGGCAGAATTCTCTGAATTTAAGAAAAAGATCGAGAATGAATTGAAAGTACTATCAGCCGACGTTATGTCAAAAGCCAGATCGGGCAATTTTGACACTGAAACCGTTCAAAGAGTGCAAATGACGTCGACAGTAGAAACAAACGCTGGGGTCAGGCGTGCAGAAAGAATTTCTGAGGAACGAGTAGTACATCCGATGGAAATCGCCACGCGATCGCACAGTGTAGAAAGATAAGGAGGAAGTAACGGACAAAGTTATCACGAAAATCAAACGATTACTTCATCTCAGGACACGAACAGGATTATCAACTCGCAGTACAGTAACGGATCGTCAGGCACAAACAATTGTAGCCCGCTGCGACGTACTGAAACGGATTCAAGAAACGTACAAGAAATGAGATTAAATGTAGTTCGAAAATACGCGCAAAGAAGCAATGAACAACAGTAACTATCTGGTGACGAGGCAAAATAGATACGATGAAGGGTCATTTGACTACAAGCACTTTCTTTCTATAAGAAAATTTCAACACTTCAAAGACGACAGCAGTGTCTTGCATTCAAAAACTTTCATTGGTCAATTCGACTTAACTTTACCACCGCAATGGCCACTGATCTACAAGTTAGATTTTGTATGTTCGCACATCGAAGGTGCCTCTGCAGAAAGTATGCGGAGCATCGCAAGAGATTGTTCACCATATAAAGAATTTAGAGATGCTTTCATGAACCGATATTGGTCGCGTGAAACGCAGGACAGAATAAAGCAAGAAATCTTAATGACAAGGGACTTTGAAAATTCTGGCTTCAGAAGCGTTGTGAATTTTTTCGATAATATGTTAAAAAGGAACCAGTATCTCGATGACTCGTGTACACCGAAGGAGATCATCAGAGTTTCTTACATGAAGTTACCGTTGTCTTACCAACAGAAATTGGCAGGACGATGTGGGAATGACGTGGAGACTTTCAACAGCATTGTACGGGAATTTCAATTTGCGTTTAGTGAGCAGCAAGTTCGGGAGAAAAGAACAGCAAAGGAGGCACAAAAAGAGAGAAGAAATAAAAACGAAAATAATAATCAAAGCCAAAATTGGCCAGCTAGTGCAGGAAATAGGCAAAACAACTTTGGAGGAAACAGAAACGAAATAGTCAAAATCAGGACTGGAGGAATAATAATAGATGGAGAACTCAAGGAGCACAGAACCGTGGGTGGCTGCAACAAAATAATTTCCCATCACGAAACTTCCATAGAGAGGATAGGCCGCGAGTCGAGCCGAATTGGAGATCACAGGCACAACAGAATCCAAAGATGGTTGAAGTTAGACCACCAAATCCGGGGCGCGGACGAGGTAGAACAGGCAGCAAGATTGACTAGTACGACGAACGGGTGCAAAAAGGAGCGTACCCGTTGACAAAGAACGAACACAGGGTGTGAACATAATAGGATACGTAGACAACATACGGGAATCATTATTAGAGGAGAGAGAGAGTAGTAAGAAGAATGACATTTACCCTATTGTAACGGTAAAAATAGGCTACATATCTTGCATTGCAATTATAGATAGTGGAAGACAACTTTCTGCTATTTCAGACAGTGTGTTTGACCGATGCAGAGCGTCAGTCAACCCGCCAATGTTAAAAATCCAAAAGATTAAAGTACGTGGTGCGCTACTTGGTAAAAGCAGTGACATTACGCAACAAACTAGACTGGAGTTAGAATGCCAAGGGCATAAACTTACAGCAAATCTCTCTATCATTCCAAAGCTTTCCACCGAAATCATCTTAGGGATGGATTTCTTGGCCGAAGAAAAAGCAATATTGTATCTTGGACGTGGAGAATTGACGTTAGGGAAAACTGATAGGGCAATGATAAGGTTTAATGAGCAAGCCATTAACGCGCAACTACCTGCAAGTTGCGTAAAACTGCACTTTGTGAGAGAGCATAAAGATGATATAGAACAGGATCATGAATATTACAGTAAAAATATTAGTCTGGAAGATAATAAAACACAGATAGCTGAGATTCGCGAAGAAATTAAGCAAAAGTTAATGCAAATTGAGAACATAAAGACGGCAGAAGGAGAGGGGCTTGAAGAGGTGTTAAAAGATCATGCAGCAGTTTTCCTACCAAAGCTGGGAGTAATAAAAGGATACCAATACAAATTTCAGGTCAAGAAGCATTTTCCATTCAGAGTGCGAAGTTACGATATTGCGTGGTCTTATAGAGAAAAAGTAGCAAAAGAACTTCAAAGAATGCTGGCTGACGGAGTGATAGAACAGGCGACGTCAGAATACAATAGTCCGTTGAGAGTAGTGGACAAAAGAGATGGAAGAATACGGTTAGTCCTCGACTCACACCAAATTAACACCATTATCGTTCAGGAGACAGATCGACCGGAGAGACTTGAACAGTTGCTTCAAAAATTTCACGGAGTATCTGTGTTATCGACGCTCGATTTGCGCTCGAGTTTTTCGCAAATTGAGCTACATCCTGCATGTCGAAAATATACGGCGTTCCTGGCGTTTGGTACTTGTTACCAATCTAAAAGACTCCCTTTCGGACTCAACATATCGTCTGCCGCATTTATTCGTGGTTTGGGGACAATCTTCAATGATGAGTTAAAGGGTAAAACAACCTGCTATGTGGATGACATCCTTATTGCAGATAAAACTTGGGAAGAGCATGACGATCTTCTGGGGAAAGTTCTAAATAGAGTAAAGGAATATGGAGTAACTGCAAATATTACAAAATCGTGCTTTGGGAACAGTGAAGTGGGCTTCTTAGGGCACATTGTCTCTGCCAAGGATATAGCTCCAAATCCTGAAATGATCGAAGCTATTGAAAAATTCTCAACACCGACCAATAGAAAACTATTAAGAAAGTTTCTTGGGGTCATTAACTTCTACAAAAAGTTCATATATGTGGAATGTTTAGGAACGCCACGCTTATGTGCAGTAACAGGCAAGAAAACACCGTGGGTATGGGACGAAACAGCTGACAAAGAGTTTCTTGCCCTGAAATCAGCACTGGTGAATGCTCCCATGCTTGCTCATCCAAACCTGTCCCATGACTTTTGCATGGCGACAGACAGTGCAAGAACAGGAATTGGGGTTTTGGTATACCAAGAGTATGAAGAGAAACGGGAACGAGTACATAAAACCATCACTTTCGGGGGCAGGGTGCTGACGAAAAGTGAAAGAAATTACCCTGTAACTGAATTAGAAGCCTTGGCCGTAATTTTGGGGTTCAAGAAAAACGAGGGTATATACTGATCACAAAGCACTCGAATTCATCCTGACTGCCAAGTTGAAATATGGGAGACTGGCACGTTGGGTGACGCTGCTACAAGAATACGACTTCATAATCGAGCATGCTCCGGGTCCGAGTAACGTAATTGCTGACGCATAGTCTCGTGCTCCTATTGGTCTAGAAAAGAACGTAGGGAACGAAATGGAAGAAGAGCACTATTCTATATTCTATTTAAGAAAAGTTGCCTTCGAAAATTTCATCACCATGACGCTCAAAAACATCAAAAATGAACAAGAGAAAGACGCGCACTTAAGAAAACTAAAGGAAAGAATGAAAGACAGAAGGGAGGTCATACTGAGGACCCACTACCTGCTAAGAAATGGGATTCTCTTTCATAGAACAAACGAGAATGACTAAATTTGTGCAGTATGCATACCAGATGAGGTTGTGAATAAACTGATTTGGTATATCCATTTAAGTTACGCTCATTTCGGGTCACGAAAATGTTTACTGAAGATGAAGAGTGTATGTTATTTTAGAAATATGGAGAGACGTATTAGGAAGGTTTTAGCCACTTGCAAACATTGTCAGAAGGATAACACAACAACTGTTAACATGCAGGCACCATTGTACCCCATAGTTCCTGAGAAACTCGGACAAATGGCGGCGAGTGATTTAATGGGACCTTTGCCAACCACAGCACGGGGATATAAGCACATTTTAGTAGTGTTGGAACTAACATCAAAATTTGTCACCCTCACGCCCTAAAAAGAGCCACGGGTGTAACAGTTACCAAAGCCCTTTGCAAAGATTTTCTGTCTGAAGTGGGAAAAATGGATTCCATTATTACGGACAATGGACCACAAATAGCTCAGATGTATAGACCAGGACATTAAGACGTCCCAATATTAAACCCATCTTTATATCAAGGTGGCACCCGAGTTCTAATCCTGCCGCAAGGACAATGAAAGATCTTGGAAATCTGTGTAGAATCTACTGCAACAAGAGTCATGGTACGTGGGATGTTTTCCTAAAAGATTTTCAGGACGTTATAAATGAGCTCCCACATTGTTACCACCAATAACAGTTTTGAAGAACAAATATCCAAAAGATCGTATCCGGGAGTTAGTGGATTTCCCGCCCAGGAAACGACTACAGCATAGGACCATAGTTGAAGCGGCAATTAGTAGAATAAGAGCTGCGGGGGAGAAACGTAAGGCTCGGGTTGACAAAAAGGCACGTGTAAGAGAATTTGAAATAGAGGAAAAGGTACTCGTAAAGACCCACAATCTTTCTAAAAAACAGAAAAAGTTGTGCCATAAGTTCTTTGCAACATACAATGGCCGAGTGAGGTTGCGAAGAAAGGCACACCAGAATGCATATGAAATGGAAGCAATCAAAACTGGGAAATCACTAGGGGTGCAACATGTCAGTGATCTCAAACCGTTTGTGGGGTAGGTTTGGATGACAATACACTGGGACTAATGTACATATAGAGTAATTAAGCGTAAGTAAGATAAGACGTTACGTGTAGATTTATTTAAAATAATATGGTATAGAATAATATTAAATGTTTTGCTGAGGGGAATTCTTAATAAACATTTTCAATTGAGTCATAATTTCACATAACAGTTACTGGAATTGTAGCGTAACAAATTAACCATTTAAATTTCAATTACTGTGTCATGTTTTCCAAGATTGTAACTCTTAGAGTATTGTTTGTCATGTGGTGAATCGAGGTAGTGGGTTGAGTGTTGATTGTGGATGGTGTGCATTGCGTCTCACCGTAGTTGTGGGTTTGATTTGCGTCTGTAGAGACGATACCAGGTGGCCTGTCATACCGCTGTGTAATGACGCACCAGTTCGAGGATGTTCGTTTGATTTATGTTACCGTCGTTAGAGACGAAGGTGTTCAGTTTCAAGCAGGAGCGAAGAAACGCACCATTTTCGAGGGTATTTTGAGTGTGTTGTTGCGTCCACAGAGACGTGTGGTGATCTGTCTAGTACGGAATGTCTGGACGCACCAAATTCGAGGCTTTAATGTAGCGATGTGGGTTGTAGCGCCCGGTGGTTTATTTGTATTTGTCTGGTATGTTCCACGTGTGCTCGTGTGAACGCCGACAAGGTTGAAAGAGTAGGTTATCGAGATAATCACAAGACAAACATTCTCAAGGATGCGCAGGACTGGAGAACTTGATTACAAATATGTAAACAGGAATGTTAAAAAAAATTAATGCAATTTTTCAGGAATCAGCGTTATTAAAATTTAATACTGTACAAAAAGCATAAATATGTACACAAAAAAAACTAAGGAAGATTACGCATGAAGAAAATAGTCGAAGGAAAGGTATCAGGAAGAAAAGCAGAGATGTCGGTAATTGATAACTATGATGGGAAATAATCTCTTTTTTTTTTTTGTTCACAGGAAATGTGGGGTGTCCGACGTTGACGGCAAGGACGGAACGAAAGATAACTTCTCTTCCTTTTTCCTTAGTCCTAGTTGGCCAACAATTCACTAACACATCCTACAAACATTATATTATGTCTGCATGATGAAGTATTGAAGTAGAAACTACAAGTCATTCATATAGTATCCATAGTAGAAAGTGAAACATTATAGTAAGAATTGGTGGTGGTAAATATTCTAACGAAATGTTTTCTTTCCCTACAGCAAAACGAAAAAAAGGAGAATGATATTTTGTTTAAATGAGTTAAACTGATGAAATTGGTAGATATTAATATTATTGACAAGAGTAAATGTATGTAAAATATGTAGATTATGCCTAGAGTAGAGAGAGTAAACTTTGTAAAGTATCCTATAAAATGTAATGTATTACTTTGTATAAAACTAAAAAGGGTGGAAATTGTTGTAAACAGATGGACGTGGATGTCTGGTCTCAGAGGACTGGCACGCAGAAGAGGGAGAGTGTTTGGCATACGCGGAGTACCGGCCGCAGTGGGACGACAGCGAGGAGAAATCACTGTCACTTTCCGTGGCCGAAGTAGGTAGCCAGCTGGTGGGCTGAGGGCAAAGGGAAGGTACCCTCTACCGGAGCGCTCCTGCTGACTGTGAAATGGCCGGCGTGGGGAGAAGTAGGACCCGTGCGGCGGCCTGCCGTCACAACAAGCGGCGGGCGACACAACAGCTGTCCGTCATAGTGGGGGGCCCAAAGCTTGAACGGCCCAGCGGAGAGGAGGGCGGCTCAAAGCCGACTGCCCATTATCTCGCTGCAGACAATGAGGTTGTAGTGGACGAACACTGAGTGAGAGGCAACAGTAAACACAGCACATGTGGATGCATCCAAAGCCGTCTACACTATGGTATTGCAGATGTATACATAAGCATATTAACATCTCCTGATCCTAACTGTCACAAAATTTCCCTATCCAAAGGCAATAGCTCATGAAACGTAACATGAAGAAAGAAGACTAGGTACACATTTGAGATTGGAAGAACACGAAGAATGAAATGGGAAACAGTGACACAAGTCCTTAGTCGCCGAAGGAGTAGAAGACTATTAATTAAATCATCTTACACCTCTTGTACCAGCCATAGTTCTGGCAGTCCTGCAGCTAATTGAAGAGGCCAATGGTATGTCGGAGGACATTCCTGAATGATTACCATTGTTGCTGAACCACCATCGATCGGTGGGTCCGGGAGTCCATCAGCACCTTTCAACAGCGCCACAAATGCATTAATCTACAAGTGCAGAGTGTTGTGATAGTGCCAGTGAAAACATCATGGTTAGGTCTGTGAATATCAACGTCTTTCTGTAACTAAATTCTACTGATGTGTGTTCTAAAACTTTTTCAGGATCAGCAAAGGACATTATAAAAACGACAATAATTTATCCATGAAATAACATACTTATTTCTTATTGTATTTTGTATTTTATCTGTTGCTTTCATATTATTATAGATGTATTTTTCTATTATGTTTTGTGGCTCAATATTTCATTATGCATTGTCTATTTATGTTTTATATGTTTATTTTTGTGTGATTCAATGGTATGTTTTAATGATATGTGTGTTTTATGATAGTAGAGCGGCCACGAAGTATTAAATTGATATTTATCTTGTATTTCACATGTCTACACATGATACAGGTACTGGGTCTGTTCAGAACATATTAAAAAGTATTGTATGTTTGAATTTCAACACAATCATCAGAACAGAAAAAACGCCCAGAAACAATAACACGTTATCTTAAAGTTAACTCAAATCAGAGTGTAATTATTTGTTTAAAATAATTAAGTGTAGGTGGCCACTCTAAAAAATTTACTTACATAGGGAAGGATAAATGAAGAATGAGAGGACCTTAAGTTTAATGCTACGATCTGCCGTTTCATAGGGAGTTAAATTTCGTAAACAGTGTTTCCTTGCTTTTTCTTGAGCATTTTTGTAAGGACATGAGACAGTATTTGATGCAAGTCGTAACTCGATATTGTGAAAAGAAAGAGAGGTTATTTTAAATTTAAATGTTCTCTTGCCAGATATTAAAATCTAAGGCAGTACTCATGATTGATGGAGGAATGAATGACATTAGGAATGAGATGGGCTCTTAATATTTCTTTGCTCGGGAAAATGAGAATTTAACACTGCGCATGATGACAATATGAGAATCATCCTGCTTGTATAAAATTTCCAGGAAGGGAGGGGTTATGAAAGGTGGCTTTCATTTGTGACATTCATATCCCAGATAATTCTGCAGATTTGAGATAAATAAACTCATATAAGGGTTAATTAGTCTTCTTTGGTGGATTAGAAAGAGAGATACGTGATGATTAACCACCCTGAAATAATACGGGCTTTGATGATAATAATATTTAGTTGCATGCTGCAGGTGAAAGCAAAGTAAATTTGCCAGTGGAGGCGAGGAGTGGTCGGGCACAGCCGGGGAGGCTAAGGGCGGTGAGCGCCGGAAGAGCATTGTGCAGGGGACGGGGGACCCAGGGGATGGGGCCAGTGACCGGCAAGCGTCAAGAAGGAACGCCGCCGAGTGCCAGGTGAGAGAGAGAGAGGAAATGTCGAGCAGACAGAGAGCGTCCAACTTACGCGCTGGCGCCGCCCGGTCGCGCGCTGTTTTAACGGCAAATGGGCTGAGCTCTGGTTGGGCAGTTCATAAGAAAGTGCGGAAATGCTGAGGGTCAACGCCCACTGTTTGAACAGAGAAATTTTTGGATAGGTGGAGAAACTGTATCACTCCGCGAGGGAGATGTGGGAAGCCTTTGCAGCGTCGGGATTGGCTGATTAGAGTTTGGCGGCAAGATTGTCGCAAGAGCATCGTGCAGAGAGCGACAGGTTAGAGAGCGTCTTGTGCCGTGACAGCGGACGGTCGCAAAGTTCGGTAGCTCTGAGATAGGGACTTAGATTCTGAATACTGTGCTTTGTATGATCTAGAGTCTGCAGCTACAGTAAGACATCAGCATCCACGATAGGCACTGCATTGACTACTAGTATAATTGCAGTTGAGTCTGCCTTATAGGCTGGCAGTCACCATTGAACGTAGTCAACCAGTGCACAGAGCTATCATACTGGTATTGCACGTTCGTATAAGACACACTGGGCTGCACCTTGAAGGTTGTTGAGCCAGTCTTGAAAGCGTTGTATACCATTTAGAGGAAATATAGGGCTTGTGGTATTAGCAGTTTCTGAGTAGTTTATTATGCTCAAGATATTTGAGAGACTTATCCTAATTCAGCGACTTCACAGCTGCAGTCGTCGCCCCAGCAGTATCGATGGAGCCAGCACGCTGGTAGACGGTATTGTAAAACTTGCAGCAGCGGCAGTAAAGTTCACTAATAGTTGTTAGGTCGTGTTCTTGCCATCCACTGAGCATCCGTGCAGTTTTTCTCACGATTCGTTATTGGTTATTTGTGTTTTTGCATGTTCTTTTGTTTGTTTCTTGGTGGTGGTATCCGAAGTACACATTATTTGAGACACATTGAGATTATAGGAACGCAGTCAGATCGCATTTACCATTTGCTTATCCAGGGGCTTAATTAAATCTAACTTCGCATCAACTTAACATTGAGATTACAGCAACGCAGTCAGATCGCATTTATCATTTGCTTATCCAGGGGCATAACTGAAGCTAACTTCGCATCAACATAACATTAAGAGCTGAGAGCTAATCTTAGCAGTGCAGTATATCTAAGAACAGTGTACAATTTGCTTAATTTGTTTTCATTCATGATTTGTTCAATATGATCTATTTTCTATCGAGAGATAATTTACAATAAATACAACTTATTAACAATATCGCTTTTCATTCAGTAGTTGGTGGTATTTAGCCGGCACAGTCACATTAATATAATTTATTCAAGTTTAATTTCAGCCGCTATCCCAATAGGAACCCCTACATACTCTCATAACATGCGTTCATCTAATGACTCGAATTATTTCTGGTTGGAAAGCTACTAAGCACGCAGTGTTAAGATCGTGATCCCTTTCAAAAATTGTTCTACTGGCTCTGAGCACAATGGGACTTAACTTCTCAGGTCATCAGTCCCCTAGAACTTAGAAATACTTAAACCCAACTAGCCTAAGGACATCATACACATCCATGCCCGAGGCAAGATTCGAACCTGCGACCGGAGAGGTCGCGCGGTTCCAGATTGTAGCGCCTTTAACCTCTTGGCCACCACGGCCGGTGATCCCTTTCCAGCTGCCGGCTATCCTTCTGCAGGAACCGAACGTGTCAAACTAACTAAATCCGTGCGCAGTAGATTATAGCATCTACGTTACTAGCCATTTGAGTACGACTAATAACGTTTTGCACTGGAACCTGTCAAGTACTCCAGATTGTGTGTTATCCTGTGTCTCCTAGTCTTAGATTACAATTTGAATTAACATTGGGAGTCAAGAATCAGTCAGCTTTAATTTTTTTTTTTTTTCGAATTAAGAGGACAGTCCTTTTTCCAGCAGTCAGCACTGGTTAACACAAATATATTACACACTTTGCTGCGTCTGGGCATGTAGCCAGCCAACATAGCATGACACCGTCGCCCCCGAGAAACCAAAACAGATGCTCCAATAGACCAAGGAAACAAGAAGCGAAGCAAAGTGACTTTCAAACGATAGCAACCACAGCGTGAGGTGAAGCCTTTGTCGCCATTGCTACGACCCGTGGCGTTCCCGTTACCAACAGACGGAGTGTCAACGGCACTTGGGGGCGCAGCCTACGCTTTTCTATTTTCTTCCAAACTACAACGTGGTCGTATATAGTCTGCGACACATCCTCTCACTGGCACGAAGCTTATGGCGTCACACAGCTAGTGTCTGGTAGTAGAGGACTACCCACGAGTCTGAGAAGGCCGCTGATGGAGACTATCTCAAGCGCCCAGTCTAAGCTGTACTGAAACTTGGTCTCACTTACCTCTGGCATCCCGGACTACGGTATCTCACGGCTTGTTCTTGGACAGCCTTCCTTACTGTGGTCTTCAATGTGCCTGTTACTCAGTGAACATGTTTCCTACGCCAAACTTAATTTTCTTGACTATACAGTTTAAGTGCTTGAACAGAAAATTCATACAACAGAATTGATTGGGACTTTCTCTTGTACGTAGCTGAAGTCCTACAGAGCTCCTGATTGTGATTTTATGTGGCTGTTAATAAAGGTCTCTTATGTGAAATTTAACACTCTAGCAATGAACAGATTGTTCAACAGAATTTGGGGAGAAGTAACTGATGTCTGTAGCTTGCTGGTACGATATTTCGTCGCAGAGTCTTAAGGCCATCGTGATGTAAATACTGACAGGTAATACACTAAGTTTCCCAATTAATATTCCGCCAGCGCAATCGTTGTGTCCTAGATGGCACTGTGCGTGCCGTGCCTGGGCGCATGCGCTTCTGCCGCCATGCGTAGGCGAAACTCGTCTCTTCGATACGAAAACAATTGGTTTCACTCGGTAAGATAGCAGGACGACGCTGATTTTTGTTTCATTATACTTCATCCAATGACCAATGAAAACATAATTTTCTACGATAGTGGACTTATTTCCTTGGAAAAGGCGAGTATGCCGTTGATGCTTTAAGGTGTTCCTGCAAGGTGCGCGCCGTTTACTCTATATAAGATTTTCCGCATTTACATGGAATCCTGTAAACACCTGATTTGCGCAACTAAGTCGTGTTTCAGAGATCTCGAGCTGGTATTTTGGAAGGAAGTCAAAGCTTAACTTTCTGTCTTCTTAATATTCTGCCTAGTTTCACTGAAACATTTCCAGTACATGTTTGACAAGCAGTCATTTTCAAGGCTTCATCCTTTCCTTGCTTGTTATAATGCTCTCTGTACTTGTTGAAACGAATATCCGTTATTCAGGAACACAATTTGCAGGTGTTCCAGCTCCATTTGCAGGCTATCGCCATCTGAGAGGGTGTGGGCTCGGTGGATCAAAGCCTGTAGATGGCCCATTACTTTTGGAGCAAGGTCTGTATAAGAGGCCTTTCGAAAAACTGAATGCCCAGTGGTTCCTTCGCTCTCACGTCTCTTCAAGGCGTCTAAAAATTAAAAGCAACCATCTTTCTCCACTTCCATAGTAAATTTTATTTTTTCGTGTTTGCAATTTATATGTTGAAGTAATTCTCGAGACTGTCCAAACCATTAGGCCAAACTACAAAAATGTTGTCAATGTATCGCCAAAATACTGTTGGTTTTAAAATAACTGAGGCGAGTGTTAGCACCTCAATTCTTCGATAAGCAGATTGGCCACCAGGGGAGACAGAAGACTCCCCGTGGCATAACCGTCATATTTTTAAAATACATTCGTTGTTGTGTAAAAGGAAAGTAAAATTCTTCATGAGGCCCGATTATAGGAAACCATAGTGCTCTGCGTAATCGGCGTCGCCCTGCGGTCTTACCTTACGAACATAACCGTTTTCGTATTGACGAGGTGAGCTTTCACTACGGAGGGCGCTCAGTGCAGCGCGCAGACTTACAGCAGCAGCCAATGTGGAATGCGAACTGGGACACCATGCATGCGCCCGCGGGATCTTAAATAAGGGAGATTAGTATACTGCTCGTGAGTGTTCACGTATATCCATCGCAACAGTCTTTACCAAAATATCGTGCCAGTAAGTTACAGGCATCCGGCAGTTCTCCAAAAATTTATTCGTGGTTGGGCAAGTAAAAGTCAACCCGGACGGGTGGATACGATTGGACGTAAATGTAAAAAAAAAAAAAAAAACCACACCCCTTGAAGTGCACACCACGTGTACGCCCGCCATGTGATCCACACTGGTTCAGAGCGACTGCGGACAGCGTCAGTGTGAGTGGAACAGTGCAGAGGGGGCGCTGATACAGTGGAACAGAGGGCGTTCCTTTTAGAATGTTACGGGACAATAAAGTCGTGCAAACGGAATGGTTTCTTGCTGAGAAATTTAATGGTGTCAAAGTACCAGCAAAGAGTCCATGCAAACGTAGTCCAAAAATCGCGTCAGACAGGATCCGTTTCGACCAAGTAATAAAAAACACAATACAAATACCGAAACGTGCCAGCATGCCGGAAAATGAGGCTGCTGTTCAACAGAAAATTCTTCAGAGTCCTACCAAATCACCGCAAGACCGCTACGGTCGCAGGTTCGAATCCTGCCTCGGGCATGGATGTTTGTGATGTCCTTAGGTTAGTTAGGTTTAAGTAGTTCTAAGTTCTAGGGGACTAATGACCTCAGCAGTTGAGTCCCATAGTGCTCAGAGCCAAATCCTACCAAATCAACCCGTCGCCTGTCACGAGGGACTTGCGTATCACGCTGATCATGCGTAAGAATACTCCACTTCCATTCTAGTCGCGGCCCTAGCTGGTCATCTGATTTGACAGTGTGCGATTACCTGGTGTGAGGAGCCCCCAAGTCTAACATGTATCATAACAACCATCATAGTCTTGAAGGACAGCAACAGAATATTTCGGATGAGACTTCCGAAATTTCAGCAGTCCAACTACAATCCATCTTCAGCAACTTGCTGGTGACGGCCCAAAACTACCAGCACATGAATGGTGGCTACTTTCAGCACCTACTATAGTAAGGTTAGAACTGTTCTTTCCTCTGTTCTGTTTCTTTGTACCTTGGAACTGTGTTCACCAGGCCACTGTTTTTACCACACCCTGTAGAACGAAGGTCTTGTACTTTCTTTACCTGGGAGTAAGTTCTTGCGTGTTCAGTCTGATGCGAGCCACTTCACAATTTTCCTGCTTACTCAGTCGATAATCATATCATCGTTGAAGTTAGAAGTGATGTTGAGGTATCTTGAGAACAAAATGAGGATAGGAACCTCAAACCTGACAGTCAAGAGAAGGCAGGATTCGGTTACGATTGTTGACAGGGCCGAAATCAGTTACATTTGGTTGCCTTTTACAGTTACACACAATTTATTTTAAACAAGTAATTCGTGTTACAAGAATAAATGAAAATACCACACGTTATTAATGGAGGAATAAACAACTGTGTGAATAATAGTGTGTTTCTTGTGAGTTACAATTTAGTAAATCAACATTAAATACAGATACAACAGATATTTTAAATTATTTTGCATTTGTTTCTCGTGGACTTGTAAGAAACGGTATTGAGTATAGCTACAACGACCTTGTGATCACTAATCCCTGTATCAGTAATCATGCTCTCTATTAGCTCTGGATTGTTTGTGGCCAATTCGCGTGGTTTCGTGGACTAACTGCTCGAAATAATTTTCGCAGAAAGCATTTAGGACAATCTCGGAAGATGTTTTCTGCCTACCACCGGTTTTGCACAAGTATTTTTGCCAACATATTGAGGGAAGGTTGAAGTCCCCAGCAACTATAACCGTATGAGTGGGGTATTTATTTGTTACGAGACTCGAATTTTCTCTGAACTGTTCAGCAACTATATCATCGGAATCTGGGGGTCGGTAGAAGGAGCCAATTATTAACTTAGTTCGGCTGTTAAGTATAATCTCCTCCCATACCAATTCGCACGGAGTATCATCTTCGACGTCACTACAAGATAAACCACTACTGACAGACACAAACACATAATTCTGCCTAATCTATCTTTCCTGAACACCGTCTGAGACCTTAAAAATTTCTGCAGAACTTATTTCAGGCTTTAGTCAGCTTTCTGTACCTATAACGATTCCAGCTTCTGTGCTTTCTATTAGCGCTTGAAGCTCAGGGACTTTCCCAGCACAACTACAACAATTTACAACTACAATTGCCCGCATCTCGCGGTCGTGCGGTAGCGTTTTCGCTTCCCACGCCCGGGTTCCCGGGTTCGATTCCCGGCGGGGTCAGGGATTTTCTCTGCCTCGTGACGGCTGGGTGTTGTGTGATGTCCTTAGGTTAGTTAGGTTTAAGTAGTTCTAAGTTATAGGGGACTGATGACCATAGATGTTAAGTCCCATAGTGCTCAGAGCCATTTGAACCATTTGAGCCAACTACAATTCCGACTGTTCCTTGATCCAAGCACGTCCTGTATTTGCCATGCACCCTTTGAGATTGCTGCCCACCCCGTACTTTCCCGAGGCCTTCTAACCTAAAAAACCGCCCAGTCCACGCCACACAGCCTTCGCTACACGTGTAGCCGCCAGTTGAGTCCTGAAGGCGATCAGAACCATTAACCAGACATATATAACCTTTAATGTAGGCGTTACAAGGTATTGTAACAAATAATACAATAATAAAACACAAGGACCATTACATAAGTTCCTTATAGGCTACTGAGTCAGATTATACCCGCAGAAGCCGTGGACTGAAGGAGCGTTACACTGAACTACTGGCCTTCAGATCTCCTTTTAGAATACACATGCCTTACAAGAACCAAGGGACCACAGACGGTGCTCCAATAATCGACATCTGAGAAGGTCTGGCAACAAACTCTTTTTCAGGAGACGAGATAGGCAGCCAAGAGTTGCATTCATTTCGCAAGATGGTAACTCAGACTAGTGGCAGTCTAACGAATGACTAACGATAATCTTGCTGAAGCTACCTGATGTCTGATTAACGAAATGCAACGATGGAACAATACGCCAAAGCCGGGATCAGAAGTATGCACTACGTCCCCAGAATACTGTGTTTAGAGCTCCCGGAACGAGAAAGGAACCACTACCACCAGAGTAGAAGAATGACCAACGGGCCTACAATCAAGAAAGCCGTCAAAACTACACACCTTACCGAACAGCAGGGGCAAGGCGCGGAAACGTACACTGCCGTTACATACACTAACTGCCATGGCAGGTAACTGGGGAGTTATCGGCCACCAGGAAAGATAAATTACCACTGATAGAGCTTAACAAATTGTAACAAGTTGAACACAGTAAATAGTAATAAGAAGTCGAGGAAAGCTAATCAGATCGGCCTTCCCCAAGCACTCCACTCGCTGTTCTTCGCCTGGGTGACACTACGAGCAGTAACACGAACCCAGAGGGCGGAAACCTTCAAACAGCACCAACACGAGGCGCAACACGGCTAAACCTCCCCCTCTCGAAAACAAACCCTGCGACAAACCCAACTAGCGGCCTAACCAAACATAATTTGATTAAGCTGGACCCGGTATTGCTTACTGATACGGTTGTTCTCAACAAGAAGATTATCTGGGCCTAAAATTCGCATAATCGTACACTGACCAAGAAAACGGGGAGGTAACATACCATGGTTGTCAACACACACCTCCATCCCAGGAAAATAACCGACGAAAACCTGATCTCACGCCTTACCCCTGAAGGGTCGTCGATTACGGTTATAACGACAAGTTTGCCTGTTGTGGGCCCTGAGAATTTTGCGCCTCCCATGAGTCTAGTTTTCTTTGACGACCTGAGGTGTGATCTCTGCAGGAATTAGATCTTGAATTCCCCATAAGTTCGAAAGAGGGGAATTAACAGGATAAGCGAAGATCAAGTAAACCGAAGTAGCCTTCAAAGCCTCATGGCTGGCGGTTTGAAGGCAAAACTGAGCCGTGGCTAACTTCTGGTGGAAGATAATCAGTGCGGATTTAAGGATACGATTGACCCTTTCCGCAAAGGACACCGCTTTGAAGACAGAAGGCCTTGAAGGGAGCCAAAAGATAGGCGGGCGCATAATCAATAACGATTTGCTTTGGAAGTCCAAAAACACTAAATAAGTTATTTAAATGCGGAATAGTGGTAGCAGCAGTCACATTACGACTTGGAAGAAGACAGGTAAACCTCGAAAACGGGTCAATAATAGGTAATACATACCGACGGCTTCCTTTGGTGGCCCCAAATAATGGATTTAGAGTTGGTCCATGGGGCAAGATTCACGCTCGGTTTGGCCACACGACACAACTGACCCCTAGAAACCGTGTCTCTAACGTCTCGGTCAACCGACGGCCATGTCAGATGCAGCTTAATCTTCCGCAAGGTCTTATAGATTCCTAAATGCCCGCCAATCAACGAGTTTGGAAAATAATTGAAAACGGAGCGCACTAGGGTGCCAGGTAGACAAATCTTAATCTTCTTGGTACGTCCACCCTTTTACGCAAAATGATTTCCTGATAATGTATTCATCGAAAAGCTCCCCCGGCCGAAAACCGTTTGTTAAACGTTCCCCAAGTGGGGTCCTCATCCTCATCGTCAGCATTGTCACTAAACAAATGAGGAATACCGCCTAACACGACATAACTAAGATTGCCTTCCCAAGTTTCTTCGGCGCCCTTACTAGACGGTTGTTCAGTAAACATACGGCTGAGGACATCGGCGAGCACATTCTCAGTGCCTCTAATGTGCTTAACCTCGAACTGCCACGCCGAAATGCGTACTACCAAACTGGTGATACGGCCAGTTTTACACGGCCTGGCTTGCACACAGCTTAAGGCTTGATTGTCGGTCTCTAGCTGAAGTATGTTCGAGATAAAACCGGAGCGAACAAGATGGCCAATGCCTCACAATCGCTAACACGATATTTAAGCTCAGCGAAGGTTAACCGACGAAACGCGTATGCTAATGGTTGACTTTCCCCCTCGAACTCCTGGAGGAGGACTGTCGAAATTCCCGCACTAGGTGCTTCCGTTTGGACAATAAATTTCTTATTAAAATCAGGCACTCCGAAAAGTAGAGGACTGGCTATATCCGTATCAATGTACTCAAACGCGGCCTCTTGAGCAGGTCCCCACTCAAAACGCACCCTTATTCGGAGCAGGTCCTTTAAAGGAGCGCCAACTGAGTAAAATTAGGGGCAAAATGCCTAAAATAATTCGCCATCCCTATGAACTTGGCAATCCCTCGCTTATGAGTGGGTGGCGGAAGGGCTTTCAAGGCCTTAGTCCGTACCTGATCAATGCGAATACTCTCGCCTGACACCTGGTGACCTAAGAATGATACCTGCTGCCTGGCTAATGTCACCTTATTTGGTTTAACAGTCAAACCGGCCCCCATCAACCTAGCTAAATCTTGCTGGGTATGTTCCAAATGGTCTTGAAACTAACGACTATAAATTACCAAATCGTCCAGGTAATTGTAAACACAGACTAATTTCAAGTCTCCAAGAATATTATACAGCAAACGAGTAAGGACGACGGCTCCAGTAGCCAACCAAAGGGGACCCTATTAAACTCAAACAGATTCCAATCAGTACAAAATGCTGTAACGTGTATACATTCTTTGGCTATGAGATTCTGATTGCAGGCTTGATTTAGGTCGAGCACAGTAAACCAATTAGTCCGGCAAACCAAGTAAAAGATTTATGAGGATCATCTAAAGAAACCGATTCGAGGACAACCTTCTTATTTAGGCGACAGTAGTCAACAACAGGCCGAAAGTCCCACCTCTGATTCTTAGGGAGGAGGAATATAGGGGAGGCATAAGCAGATGTAGGAGGCCTGATAACTCACTGGTCAAACATTTTGGAGATCTTTCCCCTTAGTATCATCATCTTAGGTGGTGGGAGATGATATGGGGACTGCATGATAGGAATATGGTCAGACGGACGAATATGCTAGTCAAGAACATTAGTAAATCCCAGTCTGTCACATAGAAGCTCTAGGAACCTCTCCAACAAACCCAATAGTTCAGAGGCCTGCTGGGAAGAAAGATGGGTGAGATCAAACTCACTAACCTTAGCATCAACAGCCAGCATTCCCGCATCTCGATGCACCTTACGTTTAGTACACCCACATAACCCAAATTTCTGTCGAGAAGTGCACTTAAGGAAAAAGGTGTACCACGAATAATCCAACACAAGACCAGTTTTACTGATAAAATCTTATCCCAAAATCAAATCGACCGGCAGCTCCTTAACCAAGGCCAAAGACATGGGCCATAAGAGATCCCCAACCGAGATACTCCGTCAGACCCACCATGCAGAAGCAACACCTGCCCGTTGGCAACCCGACATCTCTGCACCGAAGAAGGGACTGGCCTAAGTCTCACAAGATGACCAAATTCAAGAAACCGTTCCAAGCTCAACAATGAAAAGGAGCTACCAGAATCCAAAAGGGCACAAATAGTTTCGCCATCTACTCGAGAACAAATATAAGGCAGTGGGGATGATGACCGAGCAGCAACACGGCCAAACCAGGCTTTAAAGGCTCCAGCCCGGGGTCGCTGCCCAGCCAGGTGTCTTTTATTGACTCTGTGTGTCTGTGGCTGAATGAAAAAACGAACTAAATGCCCGTTTCGACCGCACCTGAAACAACGCCGCGATTCCCCTTGAGCAGACTCAGCAGATGTTAGTAATGTGGAGTTCCTCTCGGTGACGACCACGGGCTGAACTTTAACTTCACGGTGTCTATCGTCGAAGAGTGGCAATGCGGATATCGCTTCAATGGTGGCTCAAAGTTGTTCCGAAGTGGAGGGACGACCACGAAAAGCAAAATGTGACTTATCCTCCACTCGTATTCCCCTCAGGGAAACTGAATCTAATCCCCGTTCTGGCAAGTCGACTAACAAGGCGAACCAGGCCATCCTAACTCTTTCCACGTATTGATGCAACTCCTCCCTCTCTTGCTACATCTGCCAAATGTATAGCGACACTCGACCTGTTTACGAACTCCCATCGTCAATCTTTCGCTGATTACAAGCTCCCTCAACTGCTGCAATGAAAACTCTTCGGCCATGGTCCTGGATACCAGCGTCCTCAATAGAGACAAAATTACCTGATGCCAAACCCCTAACGGATCAGTGTGTTGAAACAACAACCATAACAACCTTTCAATTTGATCGAGTCGGTCTACAGCTAATTCTGTGATGTCTCGAAACAGATTCACCAGGGGATTAGGCAATTTATCAGACGCCCCAGCTAGCCCCTCAGATGACATAAGGGCGTTATTACCGGGCTCGCTAGTGCACCGCCCGGAAGATAACAAACCCTGCTCCCCTGTCCGCTTCCCATTATGCTCTAAACATGTGACCTTAAACGGCAATTTGTTAATCAAGGACCCCAATTCAGCGGTTGATTCCTTATCACAATCCTCTAACTTTAATGTCCTTAAATCATATATCTGGTTGGTTAAATGTATCAACTGTGCCCGCACCCTGTCTGATTGACACTAGGTTCAGTGACCTCTAAATTGCCCATGTTGTCCTCAAGACTCCTAACAGCCCTATACAAATACTCAAGGGCTGCCTTTGTCCCACCCACAACATCCGGCATGACGTCAACTGACTGAAGAAGGGTAGTACGCATGTGGGCTGCTAAATCCGGAACACTACCGTCAATAGGGTGGCGTTATATCGCCAGCTAATATGTGAGGTGGTCCTTCCTCAATAGGCCGATCCTGAGCCATTGTATGACCGCCATTAAAGACTTGATCACCTAAAACAGGTTCAGTAGCAAAGGCAGAAATCGTACAACACTAGCAAAGTTTAACAAATCAAACCAACAGCAACTCAAATGGCGATATTACAATCGTAACCACTCTCTGCTACCAGTAGAAACAACGTAGTCATGGGAAGGTAGGATTCGGTTACGATTGTGGACGGAGCCGTAATCAGTTACTATTGGTTGCCTTTTACTGTTACACACAATTTATTTTAACCAGTAATTCCTGCTCAACAATAAATAGAAATACCACACGTTATTAATAAAGGAATAAACAACTGTGTGCATAATAGTGTTTTCAGTGACTTACAGTTTAGCAAATCACCATTAAATACAGATACAGCAGATAATATTTTAAAAGCAAGGCACTGTGATCTGGGCAGAAGGCCTTACACGCCAAGAACAGCAATAAATTAAGAATTGTTTGAAACTCGCTGCAACTTACAAATTAGGTACTGAAAGAAATTTTCAAACTTAATAAACCACGGAATAATGTAGATAGAGAGATAAAAATTGATACACATGTTTGGAATGACATGAGGTTTTATTAAAACCACCTCATATCGCTAGAAGCGTGAAAGATCTCTTGCGCGCGTCGTTTGGTGATGATCGTGTGCTCAGGCACCACTTTCGTCATGATTGGCCTCCCAGGTCCCCAGACCTCATTCCGTGCGATTATTGGCTTTGGGGTTACCTAAAGTCGCAAGTGTATCGTGATCGACCGACATCTCTAGGGATGCTGAAAGACCACATCCGACGCCAATGCCTCACCATAGCTCCGGACATGCTTTACAGTGCTGTTCACAACATGATTCCTCGACTACAGCTGTTGATGAGGAATGATGGTGGACATATTGAGCATTTCCTGTAAAGAACGTCATCTTTGCTTTGTCTTACTTCGTTATGCTAATTATTGCTATACTGATCAGATGAAGCGCCATCTGTCAGACATTTTTTGAACTTAAGTATTTTTTGGTTCTAATAAAACCCCATGTCATTCCAAGCATGTGTGTCAATTTGTACCTCTCTGTCTACATTAATCCGTGATTTATTCAGTTTTCAAATTTATACTGACTTTTTGATCACCCGGTAGATTATTATCAGCAACAGATGAGCAAGGCACATATAACGTGAACATCACTGGTCATCACTTGCGCCACCTTAGAAGTAGGTCCACACAAGTCGTCGTAATATTGTGGATACCTGTAGGAAATTGTTTTTCGGTCCATTATATGTTATCTCATATAGCCCTGCGTGGACAGATGTAGCAGAGGGACAACCATTGTGCACAAGGGGATTATTTGGGAGTTTTGGGGAGAGTAAGCCATGGAAATTTTTAAGGGACTATGTAATTAGTAGACGCACGTGATGAACGAAAATATTTTTACTCTTATTTCGGTTATTACATTTAACACCCACGTGATGTAATGTGTATTAAACGGTCTCACAATAATTTTAAACCAGTACAACGATAAAGTACAACACTATACTAAATAATTTCGTTATTATAAAATTATATTGTGTTTCACTTCATAATTTCCATTACGGGCTTCTGAGGTTCTTAGCTTCTAAAAATTTTTTGTTTATTTATAGACGCAATTTCATCCTTATGACACAGTCATAACCGGTTTCTGCTATACAGTGACCATCTTCATATTCTAAAGGCGGCATACACTGAACACAGGTTAATGCGTTGTGTTCAATGTATGCCGCCTTTAGAATCTGAAGATGGTCATTGTATGGTCGAAACCGGTTATGACTGTGTCATAAGAATGTGATTGCGTCTATAAATAAAAATATTTTACGAAATAATCACTCACTCACTCCATTGACAAAATGTCGTTTTTTCCAAAAAAGTTCTTAGCCTCTATAGACTTAGAGTAAGCTTTTGATAATGTTGACTGGAATACTTTCTTTCAAATTCTAAAGGTGACAGGCATAAAATACGGGGAACAAAAGGCTATTTACAATTTATTTAGAAACCAGGTGGCTGTTATAAGAGTCGAGGGGCACTAAAGGGAAGCAGTGGTTGAGAACCGAATGAGACAGGGTTGCAGCCTATCCCCGATGTTACTCAATCTGTATACTGAGCAAGCAGTACAGAAAATAAGAGAAAAATTTGGAGTAGGAATAAACCCTTTGAGCACTGCAGACGTGATATGCCGCGGCGCTCCACCTTGCCGCGGGGCCAGTGGACGTTGTTTGCCGCTGATATGGGCTTTCCTGTTGGCCCTGCAGACGGCATTCGCCGCACGGCCTGGCCGGTACTAGAGTCCTAATGACGGCTTACCGCAGCCGGTTCCATTGCGTGGGCCTGCGGACGTCAATAGCCGCTCAGGCTTCATGCCGGCCCGACGCAAGTTCTTTTGTGCCGTGCTCTCCTCGAGATAGATGTACCCTGTTTATTGTTCTGTGCCGCTGTACCTGCTATCTGGAAACACTCTGCTACGAATTTCACAGTTGCTGTTCGACATTCGCATTCGTGCTAGCTGGTTCATGTAATCTTCTGCATTCTCCTTCTGTGGTGTCGTTTAGCTACCCGCAGTTTCATCAGGATTTTTAGTGTGTTGTCACTTTTGAGTTCCACAGACAAATGGCACATCGGTGTCGTTGCACTGACGAAGAGACACTAGAGATACTGACAAGGAGTGACATTGACAGTGAGTGTGGCATCTTCAATCAATGTAGTGACGATGAAGATTTATCAGAACAATCTCGTAGTAATACACCTCCACGTACTTCACCTAGTACAGTTCGCCAGGACAGTTCTTCTTCAGATTCTGAAAGTGAAGACAAATCGACCCGTAAAAAGCCACGCCATAGTGAGAATGAGAGATTTGATTGGCGAAAAGGTGATTTCAATCCAGCAGTTCATGCAGTTGATGACTCATCTTCAGGACATAATTGCCAGCCAGCCTGATTCAAGCGTTCTATGCTTTTTCGTGCTATTTCTATCAGAAGATCTGTTGAAACTTATAGCACTTGAAACGAACCGATTTTTCACTTTCACGATGGCAAATACGTCGGAATCAGTTCGTTCTCAACTATCCACCTGGAAAGATACAGGATTTGAGGAAATGTGTAGCTTCTTTGGTATTTGGCTCCTCATGTCCCGTGTTAAAAAGTTGAGACTAAAGGAATACTGGTCCAGAGATGTAGTTCTGAGTACTCCAATTTTCGGCGACGTTATGTCCCGTCACATTTTAGTGACAACTCGGCCAATCGTGGAGATAACAGTTTGTTTAAAATTAGGAAAGTAATTGATACAGTTCGTGTGGCGTTCCGCAGTGCATTTAATCCATACAGATAACTGTGTGTCGATGAAAGCCTATTATTGTCAAAGGTCGCTTATCTTTTAAACAATACATTCCTTCGAAACGAAGTAGGTTGGGAATCGAAACATTCGAGTTGTGCGACTGTAAAACTTGATACGTCTTGGATTTCAGTGTATACACAGGCACAACAGAAATTTAAGTCCATAATTGGGGGAAATTTGGTGCTATCGTGGCAACACTAATGAAGCCATACCTTGAACGTGGACATACCCTGTATGTCGAAAATTGGTATACAAGTCCAGCCTTGTTCCTCTGGCTTCACAACTCCTGTACGTAGGAGCAGGCGCAACTTTCCAGAGCTACAAAAGAAACTGAAACGAGGAGAAGTTGAGTTTATGTCAACTGAAGCTATGGTTACCAGTAAGTGGTGCGAGAAGAGAGAAGTGTTCATGCTGACTACCTGCAACACTACAGAAATGCGTGACACGGGAAAGACAAACAGGACGACTGGCGGAAATGTAATGAAGCCGCAATGTTTTGTTGATTACAATGCAAAATTGGGAGCAGTAGGCCACTCCGCTATGCTATTAAGATCTGTTGCATCTGTGCGTAAATCTGTTCAATGGTAGAAAAAGTTTTTTTTCATGTTTTGGACCTTTGTGATTTGAAAGCAGACTTTTTTCACAGATCGGTGACAGTGGGCAAAATATCATTAGCAGATTTTCATTTAAGTCTGGTACGAGAACTTGTGGAAAAATGTGCTACAGAACGCAGAAGAGATAGGAAAGGAAGACGCTCTGATGACGATAATCCTCTTTGGTTTAATGAGAGGCACCTTCCACATGTAATTACAAGTGACCAGTCCAAGAAACGCGGACTATGGCGTAGATGTGCAGTCTAATCGATACAGAATGGGCGTTGAGAAGCGAAATATGAATTCAAAACATGCAATGTCCATTTATGCGTTGACCCATGTTTTGAAACATACAACACAAAGAAGAACTTTTATCCAAGTTGTTACAGCTGGAAGATTAAATGAAGCCCTTACTTCTGAAAAAAGTTACTTAAAAATGTAAAAATAATTACAAAAATTTTAAAAACATTTGACATCACCATTGCCGGTCCAAAGCCCGGATGAGAAAGAAGGATGGGAAATATAACTGCGAAAAAAAAATCACCGAATTATCTGAACCTGAAGAGCCTCTCAAGATGAATTACTTTGCTGACAAAAACCTTATGTACGAACATGTGAAACATACAGTCTGTGCTGATAAACACAGACTGGATGCTTCAAATGTTCCTACAGAAGGTGCAAAAATAAAAAACTTAGTACTAATATATGGATTCTTCCATAACTTCTTGGTAGAAGTTAAACCTTAAACTTAGTGAAAATTTCATTAATTAAACAAAAAATTCTAGCATTATTATTACTACAAAATTGTAGCCTGGGTTGCGGTAAAGATATTTATTTAAGCGGTGACTACTTTCGGGCGAAGACTATTCTCAAACCACCATGTAAAACAAAGACTGTGACAAACACATTACAGCTGTTAATAAAACCATAGAAGATGGATAGCTATCGATTCTCTATGGTTTTATTAACAGCTATAGTGTGTTTGTCACATCCCTTTTTGACATGGTTGTTTGAAAATGTACTTCGCCCAAAACAAGTTGCCACTTAAATAAATATCTTTTACCGCAACCCAGGCTACAATTTTCTAGTAATATTCAGTAACAGATTGCTGCCCAATTTTTCCAGGACACTGCATTTGTGAAAAAATTCTAGGCCTACACTTGGAAAGGGTGTCTCAGCACACGGTCAGTTGCACACACTCACCTGTTTCATTAGGAATTAAAGGTGACGTTTAATTAGGTAGTTTAGAAACTTGGGTATTTCATTATCTAATTCTTAAACAAAAGTTATAAATCACTCTCTACTCCTGTTGTAGAATAATAATAGCATCTCATATAAAGGAATTGAGAAATGTTGAATTTTTTATTTTGAAGTTTCCTTGGGGATTATTTATTGGGTTAATGCTCTCAAAATATAGTGATTAGCTTCGAAAGCATGTCTCGGCATCCTGACGCTTCCCTCAAAGGTTGTTTGCCGGCTAATTATTGCGCTAGTACAGAAGAACGTCAACGTTTAGTGGTTACGGATTCTACAGCGTTTACATCGTAAGTTGCGTATTAAAATCTGATAATTACCGATTAGTATGCCAAATAAAACACAGATGTATACTGAGACCTTATGAATATTCTCATGAACTTATTGCAAATGAAAGAAAGTCTTTGATGAGGAGTTACCTGTTATCAGCGTAAGCAGTTTCATTGTACTTTAGGTCTGTCGAACAATTCATCTCCAGATTCAAAGCTATGGAATAAGTATCCAGATATCCTTCATTTATTTGTAACGTCGGCGATCACACTAACTGTGGGACTGTCACGACCGCCGTAGTTCCAGTAATACTCAGGCCAGGGCGAGGACGGCTGAGCGGAGAGATCAGGCACACACAATAGTCCGCGGACGTGGCTGCCAACACAGGTACACGGATTAGGCGGCCCCAAGGGCAGGCTTGACACGGCCAGCCGCACGCCCCAGTGCAGCACTCAAAGGTTTAAAATCCAGGGAGAAGAAATAACAATTTTGAGGTCTGCCGATGACATTGTGGTACTGTCAGAGACAGCAAAAGACTTGTAAGAGCAGTTAAACGGAATTGACGGTATCTTGAAAGGAGGAAATAAGATGAACGTCAACAAAAGGTTAATTGAATGTAGTTGAATTAAATCAAGTGATGCTGAGAGGAATAGATTAGGAAATGAGACACTTAAAGTAGTAAATGAGTTTTGCTAATTGGTAAGATGGTCGAAGTAGAGAGAATATAAAATATAGACTGTCAATGGCAAGAAAAGCTTTTCTGAAGAAGATAAATTTTTTAACATCGAGTATACATTTAAGTGTCATCAAGATCTTCTTGAAAGTACTTGTTGGAGTACAGCCATGTATGGAAATGAAACGTGGACAATAAACAATTTAGACAAGAAGAGAATAGAAGCTTCTGAAATGTGGTGCTACAGAACAATGCTGAAGATGAGATGGGGAGATGAAAATATTAATGAGGAGGTATTGAATAGAATTGAGGAGAAGAGGAACTTGTGGCAAAAAAGTCATAAAAGAAGGAATCGGTTGGTAGGACACTCTCTGAGGTATCAAGGGTCCAAATTTAGTGCTAGAGGGAAGTGTGAGGGGTTACAATTGTACAGTGAGACCAAGAGATGAATACAGTTAGCAGATTAAAGGGATGCAGGTTGCAGTAGGTACTCTTAGATGAAGTGGCTTGCACAGGTGAGAGTAGCATGGAGAGCTGCATCAAATCATTCTTTGGACTGAAGACCACAACAACAATGACAACAACCACAACAAGTTTCTTAGAGTTTTGATAAGCAGCGCAGGGCCATATATGTACCGTCATGACATAATATAAGCTTAAGGACAGTATCACTAGCATATGTACCACTTCACGGTGCGGTAAGTATTGGGAGAGTGGCACACCGCATCTATCGAGAACGTATTCTGCACCACCACAGTCTGTGAATATCATATTCGTCCGACTACAGAGGCTTCGAGAAACTAGTACGTTCACGGTTACAAGAGTTTACTGTGGCGAACGTACACCAGGGTTTGTGGACCGCGCGGATGAAAGCATGCGTCACAGGTAGGCTTTGTAAAAAGAACTGCAGGGTCGCCAAGTGGAGCAGTTCCTGTGGACGAAATACCTCACAGCTCATTGTCTCCATCGTGTGGGTGCCGTGAAGCGGAACATTTGGAAGCGATCTCTTCTTCAAAATCATTTACATCCAAAAGGTACATTTCCAGACATGGGTTCCTTATCAAAACTTCACGAACAAAGTACTTTTTACAACCAATAGAGACTTTCTTTGGGAATTGTGAAACAGCCTGTAGAGTCAAGGTATATGTTATTATTTCTGATACACTAAGAAAAAGTGAAATAGAGACAATATTAATAAACAATGGAAGAAAACTTCTTAATCATTAAGAACAAATCAAAATAGAAGGAAATTAAATTTGTGTGTTCAGTTACCTTCTGTAGCGTGCTGATAGAACTTACCAATAGCAGTAGTCCACAGAGATGTACCTTCTCTGTACTGGTCTAAGCCTCAAGTATACTTGACCTCCTTGTAACACACTCAGTATTAGTGACACTCCTGCGCTTTTACCTCCCTTCTGTTCCCTTCGGATTCGCGATTATTTTTTGCCAATCGACTACTGCTGATTAAATAATCTATTGCAGTAATTAATTTGGTGCAACAGTGACGTATAGTTTATGTAAAAGCGGATTTTCGTACGGAGTGTGACGATTGTAACTGCGTACAAGTAATTATGAATCAAAAAGTCATGTTTCTGTCGCAACTGTACTCCCTTGAAAACATTCGATTAATAGTTTTATTCGCGAAAATCGCGTGTGGCACTGTTTAGACTGAATTATTGCACACAGATCTGTCGTGTGAACTGTAAACATGATGCAGATGATTTAACTAAATATAATATTAGAGACATAAAGGTTTACAGATATTTGCCGCAGTGTGCAATGATTTATATAGTTGAGGCAAGTGGAATATTAATTACATCTGTGATGTCTGTAGTTTTGGACATGTCCGAAAGAACAGACACCACATATATAATTAAGGCAAATAAGGTCACTGACCCCTGCAATTCAGACTCAAACCAAGTTCGTACTCTTACAGGGATCGGCGGGATGCCGCAATTAATGAGGCTGTTGAGCAGGCCCCCTATATAAATAATCTCTAAGTAGAAGACCCGGGTTCGAATCCCTGTCTGTCACAGATTTTCAACTAGCCTCACTGATACAAATCAACGTCCACTGACCGCTGAATACGTTCTAAAAAACAGACACCACATTTGTAATATGTCATTATGATTGATGCCTTCGTTCTCCATTTGCTTTGCTGTAGTTATAATATTTACTAGCTGCTTAGCAGGTGAATGTTTTCTCCATAGAGGTATTCTCCGTCTGCTGCCTTAAAATGGCTTCATCTGTTCTTTAGAGGAAAAAGAACATTCCAGCCGATGTCGAGAAGGCAGATTATGACTACTTTATGTACAATATAAAATAAACGTACCACACACAGACGGAAACGTACTCACCCACACACAAACTTAGAGATCCAGGACTGTGGCGAAAGAACCACTGACTTCGGGTCACAAGAGGTAATTACTCCATCAGATAGATGTGTCAAGCTGATGAAATTAAAGCAGATGATCCCAAAACTCAGCAAAACATTCTAACACCCAACCTAACACTTTGGGTAGGATCACAGACGAATCATATTTAGAATCTAGACTTGTGTATCGAGCATCCTTTGGTATTTCGAGTATCATATGGATCCACCAGATGGTGGCGATCTTCTGTTGCTCGGGAAGGAGGGGAAGTACTGGTGAGTTGAAACTCTAAGCGTATCATGTGTAGTGTACAGTCGGTGAGAGCATTTCCCATGAAAGGTGAGAAGAGCGATTCGAGTACCTATACAGGAACTAATTTAGTCAGTCACAGAGTACCGTAATACCTCACAATTTTCTAAATGGTGAATAATTATTTGTGTAATTAGTGACTTACTTTTGGAGTTCCAAACGTTCACTGATTTTCGCATTCCTTCCAAACAAGAACAGGTAATATCTTTGTGAGTTTCTAATTGATGTGAACAATGAAACTATTTTTTCGTTGTTATTTACTTAAAGTACGATTCTTATGTTCATTAGCATGTTTAATTCTGAGATTGTCACGGATCAATGCAAATATGTAATATTCTCCTTGTCTTGACTTTATCCTTTGAGTGATTTGTCCCTTGGCTTACAATTTATAGGCCACAATTCTTTTTTTCACTAGCTTCTTTCGTTGGTTTCTACACCAGGTAATATTTGATTTACCAGTTTACCCTTTCAGACCGTCACGTTTCAGGATTTCCATTTTGTCAAAGATAAATACCGATTTTTAAAAAAATGTCATAAACCAACGTTGGTGTATCACTGCTATGATTCGAAACTCGTTGGTAGCAATAGACTTTCGAGGAGTTTTCTACAATTTAAAAGAATTAATAAGTGCATGCAAACGAAGATGATACACAAGACATATTTCGATTAGCAAACGACTTAAATGTGATGAATTATCATGGTTACTGAAGTCAACACTCCTGGAAGACGAGCAGCCTTAAAGAAAATATGCTGCGCGACGAATTTCGTCAATGTACCACACTTGATGCTACCTATCATAAACCACCGCACTTGAACTAAGGCGCAGTGCATGGTGTAACCTGAACGTCATCATATGCGACATATTTTCTGTACTGGCGATAAGGAAATTAAATTATATCATAAATCAGGCTCAGCATCTCTTTCTCTGGAAGACTACTTTTTCTTGCCCTTTATCCTGGAGAGTAGGTGGTAAGATCTCCGGCTAAGCGCGTGTCTGCTAAGTCCGTAGGACAATGGATTTCTTAAGATCAGCCTAACTGAAAATTTAATCAAGTTTATTTCAGGTTTAGCTCTAAAATATCTAATGTTATCTTAAATTGCAACGCAGTGTAATTCGAGTGTGAAGTTCAGAATATATTCCGGTAGTTGCTTTGTCACTACTTTGTGAGTAAAGTGGAACCACGTGTTGATCAGTAACTCTAACTAAGATCATCAATCTTAAATGCGAATGTGCGGGAGATTATAACGTCTCGTCCTGACAATATTTTTCAATATGGCAACATTTCTTTATGTTCAACCCACGTGGGGTGTACTTTGTGAGACCAGCACCACGTGCTTATACAATTGTTTGACCCATGAGGTTAATAGTAAGACGATAGTAACCAGTTCGAGGTTTTTCTTTTGTAAATTGATTTTCGATCTAATTTATTTTAACTATCAAAATTATTGTGGAGTTACGCTCTTTGTGTAACCCACGTTGACCACGTGAAGCATGTGGTGTACGCATCAAAATGCCCTCAGCTATTCTTTTCGGGAAGATTTCAGAGAGTTAGTATGAATTTAGTATACCAGTGTGTGGTAATTTCATGACGGACAGGATTGCGCTACGGACGTAACTTCTTTGGGTGAAAATTGAACCGGTTGGTTGTGGTTAATATCCTTTTGCATATGTTTCAACGTTCTTCGTGTGTTATTTTATGAATGCAATGTTGTATGCAGTCTCCCAATCTTGGCTCCATATTTGATGTGTTCCGTAAGATTACAAACTCACATTTTCACAATCCTAAATAAGGCACCAGTTTAGTTATGAATTAAGTTTAATATGCTGAAATTTCAATGATCAATGTGAAAATAGATTTCCTAATATAAACTGATTTATTTCTTTTTGTTTGAATTTTCTTTTATATATATATATATATATATATATATATATATATATATATATATATATATATATATATACTCCTGGAAATTGAAATAAGAACACCTTGAATTCATTGTCCCAGGAAGGGGAAACTTTATTGACACATTCCTGGGGTCAGATACATCACATGATCACACTGACAGAACCACAGGCACATAGACACAGGCAACAGAGCATGCACAATGTCGGCACTAGTACAGTGTATATCCACCTTTCGCAGCAATGCAGGCTGCTATTCTCCCATGGAGACGATCGTAGAGATGCTGGATGTAGTCCTGTGGAACGGCTTGCCATGCCATTTCCACCTGGCGCCTCAGTTGGACCAGCGTTCGTGCTGGACGTGCAGACCGCGTGAGACGACGCTTCATCCAGTCCCAAACATGCTCAATGGGGGACAAATCCGGAGATCTTGCTGGCCAGGGTAGTTGACTTACACCTTCTAGAGCACGTTGGGTGGCACGGGATACATGCGGACGTGCATTGTCCTGTTGGAACAGCAAGTTCCCGTGCCGGTCTAGGAATGGTAGAACGATGGGTTCGATGACGGTTTGGATGTACCGTGCACTATTCAGTGTCCCCTCGACGATCACCAGTGGTGTACGGCCAGTGTAGGAGATCGCTCCCCACACCATGATGCCGGGTGTTGGCCCTGTGTGCCTCGGTCGTATGCAGTCCTGATTGTGGCGCTCACCTGCACGGCGCCAAACACGCATACGACCATCACTGGCACCAAGGCAGAAGCGACTCTCATCGCTGAAGATGACACGTCTCCATTCGTCCCTCCATTCACGCCTGTCGCGACACCACTGGAGGCGGGCTGCACGATGTTGGGGCGTGAGCGGAAGACGGCCTAACGGTGTGCGGGACCGTAGCCCAGATTCATGGAGACGGTTGCGAATGGTCCTCGCCGATACCCCAGGAGCAACAGTGTTCCTAATTTGCTGGGAAGTGGCGGTGCGGTCCCCTACGGCACTGCGTGGGATCCTACGGTCTTGGCGTGCATCCGTGCGTCGCTGCGGTCCGGTCCCAGGTCGACGGGCACGTGCACCTTCCGCCGACCACTGGCGACAACATCGATGTACTGTGGAGACCTCACGCCCCACGTGTTGAGCAATTCTGCGGTATGTCTACCCGGCCTCCAGCATGCCCACTATACGCCCTCGCTCAAAGTCCGTCAACTGCACATACGGTTCACGTCCACGCTGTCGCGGCATGCTACCAGTGTTAAAGACTGCGATGGAGCTCCGTATGCCACGGCAAACTGGCTGACACTGACGGCGGCGGTGCACAAATGCTGCGCAGCTAGCGCCATTCGACGGCCAACACCGCGGTTCCTGGTGTGTCCGCTGTGCCGTGCGTGTGATCATTGCTTGTACAGCCCTCTCGCAGTGTCCGGAGCAAGTATGGTGGGTCTGACACACCGGTGTCAATGTGTTCTTTTTTCCATTTCCAGGTTGTCGTATGACTATTAAAAGATTATAATTAAGGTTAGTCTGGTTGGGAATTCGGTAAACTAGACTGGATACCTGGTGAAACAGTTGCTCAGTAATGCAAGGTTTACTTCCCCAGACAGCTCACGGCTTTTAAACCGCTTTTATTGTCTATCAGCACCGCTTCCATAGCAAATTAAAGCAACAACATTGAAAGGGTTCCTGTAGCCACCTTTCATTGCCAACTCTCGTAGTGGTCAAGTCGGCAAAGGGGTTTCCGCTACTTGTGAGAAATCCACCTGCGGTAGGTTGGTGGCGGAGATGGCATCCTGGGGTTTTCCGGTCCACGCGGAGCGTGGAAGAGGCTGGAGAAGCGGGAGGCAGTCTGCCGCCGGTACGGGAAGCGTACACAGCTGTGCTCCAGTCGAAGAAGGGTGAGTTGGACTGACCGCGTGGCGCGTTGTCACATAGAGAGGGGAGCTTTTAGCTTTTGGTCTCGAATTTCGTCTTATAAAGATTTATTTGCTGGGATGCAGCAGGGAATCCAAGGCTTTTGTAGACTTTCAGTTTGATTCCCAATGCAGTCTTGACTTTGATCCGTGAGAGGAACGCAGCACAAGGGAGTTGCATATGTTGAAGTGTCCTCGGTTCAGTGTGAATGTTTATGTGCCTACAACTGTGTGTGGATGCTTCTAATCTTTTTCGGATCTTGGTAATTTTTGTGTATTTGTGAATTTTCTTTGTCTCATGTGATTAAAATTTGACCACGGTCCATAGAAAATGTCTCCGCGGACCGAGTGGGCACGCGAGTCTGTTATGAAACGTATAGTATTTCACAAGCAATTGTACATAGTTAGCATGCAATAGCAGTCTATAGATGCACTACATCAATGTTTTAAGGAATAAATAATTTTGCCTTCAATCTTATCTTGTGTACCGATGTTACGTCGCCGTTACCTTCGCCATTTACCTTGTAGTTTTCCTTGTTGGCCCACCTATAGCGTTTCCATGTGCACAGGTGTAGTGATTAGTGTCACTTTTTTTATCTGAAACAAGTGCTCTGGAATAGATCGTGTTTTCACGAATCTTGCTGCAGGCTGCACTTACGCATGGTGTTCACGACCTATTTACTTTACTCAATATTTGATTCACGGGAAGAATGCCTGGATCATATTAATAACTACATCCCATTCTTTATCAATGATGTTACAATGAATGTTCTTTTGTGAGTTTTTCTTATTAATAAATTAAGTAATTTTCCGACTCAGTGCTACTTCTTCTTTGTCGTGTGGCTAGAGTTGGTGGCGACCCTACCTTTTATATTGATTTCAGTGTCAAGTAGCATTTTCTTATTCAAAGTGCGCGTGGCTCTTTTAGCTATCAGGATACATTCAAAGGGCGCTTCATGCTTCTTACACATAGTGTCCTTTTATTCACGCCACTTACACATGGCTTACCCTGCTCACGGATTTCGGTAAACCAGAGATCTTCTGATGCGCAGTGAGGATTAGTTATTTTCGGTTGGATGTGCTAATTGGTATATTGTCTTTCTGTGATACAGAATTTACGTGAATTTATGATATAGGTGTGCATTTTCTTACATGTTGTATCTTGTGTATGTATTACTGTATAGATATTGTGATCTAGTATTCAATTGTTTTACAAGTGTGGGTTGACTCTTGTCCTGTGGCGTGTATCGGTGTTATATAGTAAATCTTGGCTGCCTTGTGGGGACTGTGAGTCCATTAGGAGACTTTGGTACTATTCTTGTATTTTGGAGCACGGAGTAACTATCCTTATGATGGAGACGCGTAGCCGTTCAGGGAGCCGCGATCGGAAAAACCAGTCAGACAACAACTCTGAACAAGGACGAGATCAGAACGTCGAGTCCGACCTGGAACGAAACGCAGAAAACGCAAGTACAAGTGTTGTCCATCCTGAGCCCGCCGTAGTGATTTCGAATCATTTCATAGATGCAAATTCATTACAGGCTATGCTACGACAATTACTAGACAGTAATAAAAGGGATATCGAGGAAGCAAATAAAAGATTGAGTAGTGAAATAGTACAGGGTGTTGGGGAGAAACTGGCGATCATTGACCAACGCATCTCCGCCTTAGAAGAGGGGCACCAAGTCATTAGCAAGCAGGTGATGGAGCAAGATCAAAGGTTCGCTTGGAATATACGTATACTAGCAGAACAATGCCAGAGTGAACAAGCGGCTCTTGAGTCCCGAGTAGGACGAAATTCCGCCAGGGATCTCCGCGCGTTAGCAGAACAATGCCAGAGTGACCACGCGGCTCTTGTGTCCCGAATAGAGGACACTGCGGCTAAGTGCCCGGTCCACCTTAGCGCACAGGTAGAAACCCTCAGCCAGGCGATAATAGCTCTCGAGCGAGAGCAAGGGCTTACGCAAACAAAACAAGACACGGCCCACCGAGAGATGCGAGAAGAAATAGCCAGAATCTCAGACGCAGTGGCGCGTAAGTCTGACAATAATAGGGAAACGATTACCTCGTCATCAGCGGATGCAGACGAAATACAGTCGAAAACGAAAAGTCCGCGTGGACAGTGTGAAATAAAAATACAACAAAGAGGGGTTACCGAGGGAATATGTGAGCGCATGGTCCGTTTAGAACTTCACCTAAAAGGGTTAAAGGCCCATGAAGTTGAAAGAAATGAACGAAAGGGCCATTATTCCGACGATGATTCCGGGAACAATGGCGAATTTGATCTTCGTCATTATCACGGATCTCGTACCAGGTGGGAACGGCGCGGATCCCCTCAGGAACGTTCGCCAAGGGAAACTCACGAATTTGACTTTAAACATTTTCTGAACGTGAGGAAGTTTGAAGTCTTCCATAACTCGGCTACGGGGATTCACCCGCGGGCCTGGTTACAGCAGTTCGAGTTCTCCCTCCCTCCTACGTGGCCCAGTGCGCACAAAATAGAGTATATGTGCGGCTACCACGAAGGTGAGCCAGCGGCGCGGATGAGGTCAATTGCACGCAATTGCTACACTGTTGGGGAGTTTCGTCAACACTTCCTGTCGATATATTGGTCAGTGGCAGCGCAAAGTCGTGTAAAACACGGACTCATTATGCTTCCAGAGTTAAACAGGTCAAAATTCTCCAGCCCTGTGCAGATGTTCGAGCACATGCTGCAGGCGAATGAACATCTTGACGATCCTTATGGACCTGCAGAAATTATTCGTATTTGCCTGGGAAAGTTTCCAATGCAGTTGCGGCACGTTATCCTTGCAGGACGATGTAAGGATGACGTAGAGGGGTTTCGCAATTTCCTTTTAGAGCTTGAGTGCGATGCGAATGGCACCACGCAGAATTACGGTCAGAGCGCCTACGAGCAGCGGCCGCGCGAGCGAAGCCGCAGCCGTAGAGACAGGTGGCACTCCAGACGTAACGGGTCGCCTCAGAGTTACAGGGCGCGCGAGCGTTGGCAGCGTCGCGATTCCTCACGGAACGCGGGCAAAACGAACGATGTCAATCGTCATCATTCGCCGAGAGTAAATCAAAGACACCCCCGGGAGTTTAGAAGATACGGTAATGAGCAGAGATATTGGAGTAATTATAGCGGACCTAGGAACGGTAGTCGTGACCGACCACAGAATAATTATCGAACAAGCAACAACAGGGGTGCTGTAAACAGTACGGGTGGTCCGCCATTGGGTGTTGAAATTCGTCCAGCAAACCCGCGTCACAATCCGCCACATGACCCTAATCAAAGGGATCAATGACTAGCGGCTGACTCGGTTGGCGACAACTTAATGAGGACCAGTGATATTGATGTGCATTTGATAGAGGAAGACGATATTAGGGAAGATTTGTTGAGGGAGGACCACAGTATTGGTGTGCCCGCGGTAAACCCAGTCGTGTCTGTTTACATTCGGGGAGTCAGTCTTAGATGTGTACTCGATACAGGCAGCCCCTTTTCGCTGATTAGTGAGGCGGCGTTTCGGAAGTCTGAGGAAACGGGGAGTTGGCCAACTTTCCAGGTGAGAGGAACTACAGTCAGGGGCGCGATATATGGAAAAAGTGTTAAAATTAAAGTTCAGACTCGAGTAAACTTCGTCTGTCAAGGACATGAGTTTGAATTCAATTTTTTTGTGATGCCGCTGATGAGCGTGGCGATGATATTGGGGACTGACTTCATGAATGCCCACCGCGCCGTAATCGACGTGGCTGGCGGTGTTATGACGATCGTTGCCGGGAGCAACCCTGTCAGTCTAATTTTCGAGGAATGTGTTTTGCGCAAGGAGTCTGAGGTGAGCTGTCTGAAATTTCACGTTAGGACTGAGTCGCGACCTGGGCAGGAGGTTTTGGTCAATCTGATTAGTGACCTAGATTCACAACCTAATGAGTATGGTAGGAACGATGTTTTCACGAGCTCGGTGAAAAGGTGTATTGCTGGTGCGGGAGCCTCGGAAGCGAATCGTATGAAACTGTGTCGCGTTCTGAGAAGCCATTCCCGAGTATTTTCGGATTCACCGGGGGCAATTGATGGATTTCTGTACCGCTTTACGGTGCGCGAGCATCTTCCTTTCTTTGTTAAGCCCTACCCCATCCCACTGGTGCACAAGAGCAGTGTGGAAGCCGAAATAAGTAGGATGCTGGAGCAGGGTATAATAGAGCGAGCTAGAAGTTCATATAACTCGCCATTACTCGTTGTACCAAAGCGGGACAAGTCCGTGCGTTTGGTGTTGGACTCGCGGCAAATAAATACGGTAATCATGTCTGAGACAGATAGGCCAGAAGGATTGGAGGAACTGCTGCAAAGGTTTCATGGCGTGAAAGTTTTGTCATCCGTTGACCTCCGAAACAGCTATTGGCAAATTATGCTCGATTCGTCTTGCAGGCAATACACTGCCTTCCTCTGCTATGGGAGCTGCTACCAGTTTAAACGTCTCCCTTTCGGGTTGAATGTTTCTTCAGCCGCCTTCATAAGAGGCCTGAATAGCATACTACCTGACGACCTAAGAGCGCGCGTAACTGTGTATGTGGACGACATTCTAATTGCAGAGAAGTCATGGGAGGAACACAACCGGGTTCTAAATCGATTGCTCGAAGTATTCGAGAAAGCGGGGGTGACCGTGAATCTGGACAAATCCCAGTTCGGGCGTGAAAGCATAAAGTTTCTGGGTCATATTGTGTCGGCGGATGGAATTCATCCGGATCCCGAAAAGATTTCAGCAATTGTGGAGTGCGCAACGCCCACGTCAAAGCGTCAGCTCAAGGGTTATTTGGGGCTTTGCAATTTCTACAAGAGATTTATAAATCTCAACGTTTTGTCCACCCCTCGTTTATGTGCACTGACGGGTAAGAACACCGTTTGGATGTGGGACGAACAAGCACAGAGCGAATTTGACGAATTAAAGAATGCACTCGTTAACGCTCCATTGCTCGCCCATCCGGATTTGAATCAGGAGTTTTGCCTGATGACAGATAGTTCACTGACGGGGCTGGGAGCGGTGTTGTTCCAGACGGATGGTGGAAAGGACCCGTCCACCTGGAAAACTATCTCGTTCGCCAGCCGTGTGCTCTCGCGGAGTGAACGGAACTACTCTGTCACGGAGCTTGAAGCCCTGGCGATTGTCTGGGCATTCAAGAAGTTCCGTTACTATTTGTTCGGGCGCACGACCAGGGTGTACAGTGACCACCGAGCACTACAATTCCTAATGAGCGCCAAAATCAATCACGGTAGACTCGGACGGTGGACGGTGTTCCTCCAGGAACACCACTTCACGATAGAGTACATTCCGGGGCACAAGAACATCATTGCTGATGCTCTATCTCGGATGCCTATCGGGCTCACCCATGCTGAGGATAACGCTATTGATGAAAACAATTTCAGTGTGTTATACCTTCAAAATGTGGCATTCGAGAATTATGTCACTACGTCACTAGGCAATATCGGGGCGGAACAAGACAAGGACGAAGTCTTGCGTGACATCAAAGAGAAATGGCATGATAAATCCCACGCGGCCATCAGGCAGTATTATATTATCCGGAATGGCATCCTATTCAAGAGGCGAGCTCTGGATGACTCCAGGTGGCTGTTACCGATTCCGGAGGAACTGGTGAACAAGCTCGTGTGGTACGTGCATTTGAGCTACGGTCACTTTGGTGCGAGGAAATGCTTGGAGAAGTTGCGGGAAACCTGTTACTTTAATAATATGCTTTGGCGTATACGTAAAGTAATTAGGGTATGCAAGCCCTGTCAGCAAGCCAAGCCGCCCACTGTGTCGTTTGCCGCACCAATACACCCGATCGTTCCCAATAAACTCAGGGATCTCGCAGCAGTAGATCTATTCGGTCCGCTAGTGCGTTCTAGGAACGGATTTGCGTACATTTTTGTGGCAGTAGAGCTGACGTCAAAATTCGTCTGCCTCACCCCGTTGCGTAGGGCCACCGGGAAGGCAGTAGCTGCCGCGTTCGCAAATCACTTCTTACGGGAGGTTGGCACTGTGAAGCGTGTGATTTCGGACAACGGGCCACAATTCAGGTCACGTCACTGGGAGCATATGCTTCGGAGAAAGTGAGTGAAACCGATCTTTATCTCCCTTTTCTGCCCTTCAGCAAATCCTTGTGAAAGGTGGATGAAGGAGATTGGAAAATTGTGTAGGTTATACTGCCACCGTGACCACCGGACGTGGGACACGAAACTAGCCGGTTTCCAGAACATACTAAATGAGTTGCCAAATTCCTCGACGACGTTGCCACCGATTCTGGTCCTGAAAAACGAGGAGCCTCCGAGTAAAATAAAAGAGGTGGTTCCCTGGCCAGTAGAACCCAGGTTACGAAGATCTGCAATTGTGGAGCTTGCCCTGAAAAATATAAAGAGTGCCGCCGAGGCTCGGATAAGAACCTACAAAAAGAAGGTGCGGAATATAACTTTTCACGTGGGCCAGAAAGTACTTGTACGCTCGCACAAGCTCTCTAATAAACGGGCTGGGTTGTCAAAGAAGTTCTTCTTCTTATTCAACGGGCCGTACAGAATCAAGCGGATTCCACATCCGAATGCGCTTGAAGTAGAAACACTCCGCTCTCGAAAGTCGAAGGGCCTGCACCACATCTCCAACGTAAAACCTTACATTGAATAAGAAGCAGAAGATCTTGCCCCTCGGAGGTCGGAATGACGTATTGCCCATATGCTTTTTCGCACTCATTCTTTTGTGAGTAAAATTACAGTGCATATTTTCCAATGTTTTGATTCACACTGGTGTGATTAAAATTAAAGTGTATATTTTCTGTGTATTGTAAAGGGTCCCCCAATATGTGTGTAGTTATTTCTTCCAGTCGAAGAAGGAAAGGAGTAGTGTTGTGCAGTTTCAAAACATCTGAATGTGAATGATTATGAGGCTCATATGAAGCGTTTCCTATTACAGTAAGATGGCTTTCGTTCTTTGATGACTAAAAAGGTATCGGGTGTGTTGGCGTGGCGAGTCAATGGTCATAAGGTAATTCTTGATGATAAATTACAGTTTTAGTGTTCTTATTCCCCTTAGGTGAGCATGATTCAGTGAGATTTTTCAAATGTACTGCGATGTTAATGAAGCAACTTGGTGACTTGTAGGTGAAGGACTTGTGTATGAAGGGAGATTAATAGTGTTTGATTTTCAGAGTTGCCATCTTATAAGATATTTGGAAAGTGTAACTTGCCGTCACATACTACTAGGTACGGTTGAGGACACCAGGGTGTGAAACCCCAGAAGATGTATATGGAAACAGCTTATAAACTCAAGCAGCTTGATATTTAATAGAGAATCAATGCGACTACCTCCAAGCTAAAATAACATGACGGTAGGTGAGGACCCCTGGGGACATGTGGTGAGTAAGTGTGTAATCATTATGAGTATCTTATGATAGCAGTAAGTTGGGTACTCATGGCCCTGGACAATGGATTTCTTTTGACAGTATTTTTTTATGTACTTATAGGACGAAGTGTTTATGTGTTTGCTAATAGGATAGGATGATTTTTATTTTCATTTTTATGCCCACTGACCTTTTGCATTAGTCTGATGAATAGATGTTGAAACATTTACCATTCCAGATGTGACTTGAATGAACCTTCTGTGTCTCATTAATCATAACTTTTATTATGCAATGTCCATAGAAAAGAAGTCTCGGAAATGTTTCACAGATCAGCAAACATGTTCTGCAAACCTTGGAGGAGCAGTCAATGAACAACGATATGGGTATTGGTGTTGAAAGGAATATTTTGTTTATATGTGGGAATTGTAGTCGGGCTATATGGTGATGGTGACTAGTGCGAGCTGTGTAGATTGTGTGTAAAAGCGTAGTTAGGAGCAGGTAGAGTTTTGTGTCTGTAGCTAGCAGCGGCGCCAAATCCTATCCAAATCCTGACCAAACCTTTGACAAGATCTACCCTGAATGATTGACAGCAGATGTAATGCTGGAACTATATTTTATAAAAAGGATTTTTTGTTTGTTTGAATATTGGTTATTTAATTTTCTTCGTTGTTTTTTTTTTATTAGTAATGTTAATAGACTTTTTGTCAAGTTAATTTTGGGCACTATTCCATGTATTGATCAGGAGTGAGAAACTCCGAAGATTTTGTGGTAATCTGTACACATGATATTTTGTAATGATCCCTGTGAGCGCAGTTCTTAAGTGGGTGCAAGGCCGCCTAGGGAGCCTCCGCATCAGAAAGCACAGGGCTTGGTCCACCGGCAGGCGTTGCCGAACCCTGGTATCAACGGCGAAGCAGTGATGCGGCGAGCGGTCACAGCTGTTTCCCCGTCAGAGGGGAGGGGATGCTGGTCTTCCCCCAGGCGCAGGCTCACACCGGAGCCCGCAGGCGTGTCACAACGGCAGCGCCAGCTGATGGCCGGCGTTCCACCCCATGCGCTAGTCATCTGACAAGCGAAAGGGAAAGTATGACGCACATCAGGCGAGGCCGCCGATCCCTGAGCGCCGCTAGTCCAGACGGCTGCTGTGGTGAGGTAATGCCCACTGCCCGGAGGGACGCAGGTCCCACCACTGACGCATCAGCTGAGACGGTGCAAAGAGGTGATAAGCGGGTCTCAAGCCCGACACCCGCACGAGTTTACGTCGACCTCGATGCGACGCAGAAGAGCGCGTGTCTCCCCATTGACACGACAGGAGACGGGGGCGTGTGTCGGTAAAACACATTCCTCCACAACACACGGACGACGACCGCCAAGCCGCCTTCTCGATGATGAGGCAGGGCCCACAAGTGGCGATGTCCTGCAAATCTGCAACGCCGAACCATTCCACAGTATGGACGCAGAGGGTGGAAACGGGCACGAGGCAACGTCGCGGGGTGCTGTCTAGGATGAACAACCTGGGTTACAACGGACGTTGCAATCAACGCCGCTGCGAACTCCCCAGTTCAGTGTTGTGGTCCCCTAGTAGCTTATCCTCCAAGTCGCCTTTAGAAGAGACGCCCACCCCAGCACCTAAAGAGAATACCCAGTGAAACAACCATGTGGCGAAACTGAAAAATTACAGCGTGTCAACGAGTTGATTTCTGGATGTGTTTTTGTACTCATGTCTTATTTTCCATAGGTGATTATTTACCAGCTGTCATACCATTGGGTTCATTAATGATTTTCTATCACTGTATTTGTTGTGAATATTGTATTTTGCACTTTCACTTGCATGTTTTTATATATGTCAGCACCAGATGATACTGCTTTGGTTCGTGATAATGATTTTGCATCATTGTATTTGTTTATATATTTATATATATTATGTACCTGTTCACCTATGTCTCTGTGTTAACTTTTGATAGTTGGTTAAAGAAATTTTAAAATAATATCTCATGGTTGTGGTCGTAGTAGGTCAGATGACATGATGTTAGCGTAGTATATCACGCATAATTTAATTTGTTCTGTTTGCTTTGCGGACCGCATGAGGTCACAATTATTGGCTAAGGTCAGATAAAGCTCACTTGGATATAAGAGATTAATCAACTCCTTTGTGCTGCTGTTTACTGTTGCAATTGTTACTCGTTAGGATATGTTTGTTTCGAAGACTGTTGGCGAATCTCCTAGCATGGCGAGAAAATTCACGGCACAGTCTCCTCCGGGACGTTTGGGGTGATGAAAGGGTTCCTGTAGCCACCTTTCATTGCCAACTCTCGTAGTGGTCAAGTCGGCAAAGGGGTTTCCGCTACTTGTGAGAAATCCACCTGCGGTAGGTTGGTGGCGGAGATGGCATCCTTGGGTTTTCCGGTCCACGCGGAGCGTGGAAGAGGCTGGAGAAGCGGGAGGCAGTCTGCCGCCGGTACGGGAAGCGTACACAGCTGTGCTCCAGTCGAAGAAGGGTGAGTTGGACTGACCGCGTGGCGCGTTGTCACATAGAGAGGGGAGCTTTTAGCTTTTGGTCTCGAATTTCGTCTTATAAAGATTTATTTGCTGGGATGCAGCAGGGAATCCAAGGCTTTTGTAGACTTTCAGTTTGATTCCCAATGCAGTCTTGACTTTGATCCGTGAGAGGAACGCAGCACAAGGGAGTTGCATATGTTGAAGTGTCCTCGGTTCAGTGTGAATGTTTATGTGCCTACAACTGTGTGTGGATGCTTCTAATCTTTTTCGGATCTTGGTAATTTTTGTGTATTTGTGAATTTTCTTTGTCTCATGTGATTAAAATTTGACCACGGTCCATAGAAAATGTCTCCGCGGACCGAGTGGGCACGCGAGTCTGTTATGAAACGTATAGTATTTCACAAGCAATTGTACATAGTTAGCATGCAATAGCAGTCTATAGATGCACTACATCAATGTTTTAAGGAATAAATAATTTTGCCTTCAATCTTATCTTGTGTACCGATGTTACGTCGCCGTTACCTTCGCCATTTACCTTGTAGTTTTCCTTGTTGGCCCACCTATAGCGTTTCCATGTGCACAGGTGTAGTGATTAGTGTCACTTTTTTTATCTGAAACAAGTGCTCTGGAATAGATCGTGTTTTCACGAATCTTGCTGCAGGCTGCACTTACGCATGGTGTTCACGACCTATTTACTTTACTCAATATTTGATTCACGGGAAGAATGCCTGGATCATATTAATAACTACATCCCATTCTTTATCAATGATGTTACAATGAATGTTCTTTTGTGAGTTTTTCTTATTAATAAATTAAGTAATTTTCCGACTCAGTGCTACTTCTTCTTTGTCGTGTGGCTAGAGTTGGTGGCGACCCTACCTTTTATATTGATTTCAGTGTCAAGTAGCATTTTCTTATTCAAAGTGCGCGTGGCTCTTTTAGCTATCAGGATACTTTCAAAGGGCGCTTCATGCTTCTTACACATAGTGTCCTTTTATTCACGCTACTTACAACATTACAAGTGGTTATCGCAAAAAAGTTCTATATCTTATAAAACTAATAATTTGTAGAACTAAAATAACTTTGTGGCACTAATTTAATCACTCTACTATATTTCAGTTAGTTAGAAATCAATGATCACTGTCTCATTATACTCAAACTACAATTAATTATGTGATTGTTACCCTTACGGGGTTCCTCACTACAGATATGCCCCATGCAAAGGCTAATCGATCACAGTCCAATGGGAAAGAATAGCTATCTGACTGATAAACGAAGCAATGGCACAGGAATGAATTTACGAAACAAAATATCACAAATATAATACATCACACAAGAACAAACATTGATCAATAAAAGAGCTCTGAAAGTACAATAGTCAAGGTCTAAAAAATAACACCAATAAATAAAACACCTGCAAAATACAAGAGTCAAAGTCTAAAGAAAAAAACAATAAATTGAACACCTGCAAAATACAAGGGTCAATCTAATAAACACCAATAAATCGAACCCCTGCAAAACACACGAGTCAAAGTTTCTCTGACAGAAACACACGTATATGCATTGAACTAAGAACCGTATAATCACTGTTCACTGACACACTCAGTAGTTGCACTGTTCCGTGGCACAATATAAAGGGAGGGGGGGGGGTTCGTCGCCACAGCTGTCAGTAGGGATTTTTGTCCATCAGTTGCGTCAATCCCGCCGTCTCTGCCCTATCATGAAGTTTCTCTTGGTGGCCCGTGTCACGTACATCTCGATTTGGTTCCATGTTGGTGTTGTGAAATTCGTGCGGTATCCTCGTTTGACACTCCAGGTTGATATTCCTGGGCAAGGATGACACTTAATGGCTCTTCTTTGTGCCACCCTTAGCTACCAGAGAACATCGAACTATGACTTACTCTCGCTTGACAGTGGGCATCTGCCAGGAAATGTTGATAGGCGTCGTTGAAGTCCGCCAGTTTCTCTGGACAGTATGTGTCAAAAGGCTCCATGCCCCTTGTGTTGTTCAATTCTTGAGTTATCCTCAATTGGCTCGCCGGTTTGATATTCCTGGGCAAGGATGACACTTAATGGCTCTTCTTTGTGCCACCCTTAGCGACCAGAGAACATCGAACCATGATTTACTGTCGTTTGACAGTGGGCATCCGTCAGAAAATGTTGATAGGCGTCGTTGACAGTACCTGTCAAAAGGCTCCACGCCCCTTTATCCCCTGTCTTCTGTCGTTTCACCGCGGCCGTCTCGTCACGGTCGCGTGCGTGTGGTGCGTTGCCAGCAGATGGATTTCCGCGCGGTGGACCGCTCGGCCATCTCAGGTCATCGCCTCCACGCCATTAGCTCCGGGTGCAAGGGAAAGTGTTTTCCATGTACCCTTCTTTTGTGGTCGACCGCGCTCCCGAAATGGCCCGGTTGACAGTGTGTCCTGCTGGGAAACCCACCAGTTTACAACTAGCCCTCCTCCTCGCTGCTCCCGCTGTCACGTAAGAGTTCAGCCGGTTCGCTTTCACGTTCTCAACTGCATTCACAGAAATTGTTCATCATAGTTATGTGATTAAAAAATGTCATACATAATACCACTTAGTACTGTCTTTCACAACGTTTAAGAACAAAAGTGACACTTAATTTTTTTAACAAAAAAAATTAGATGAATCGACAATATAAAAATAAAAGTTAAATGACTTGACAATTTAAAAAAATAAAAGTGGAATGACTTGACAGTATAAAAATAAAAATTAAATGAACTGACAATATAATATCTAAATCCACATTACTAATGTGGTTCACTTCCGTTTTAATAAATCAAATGCCACTTATTAAATAACTAAAATGAATAGGATTATGCCTTGTGCAAGTACAGGTAAGGACAGCATAGGGTTCACATGTTATTTCCACACACACACCCACACCTGTTGCCTATTCTACAAACTAACTACCCATAAACATGAATTACTCAAAATTCTACTTCAATCCACTATTAGTTAATCCAACAAGCTACTTCAATGCTACTTCAACACAGTGTTTATACCACTACAAGATTGTTCTAATTCGTCCTCTTCCTGACACTCGCCGCATATGTCTTGTCATATGATAAATATGGAGAAACTTTCCTTAAACATACACAGTAAAAATAACAATGGTTATTTACACGCCAAAACATTTATACCAGTTCACACACCTGATAAGAAACTCGCAGTTATACATTAATCATACTCATATGTTTATACATAAAACAGTAAGACAATTTCATCTAAAATTACGTTATCACAAGAATTAATGACACAGATGACTGTGAGAACGGTAAGAATATTTTCATTATACAGGTTATACTACATTTTCTTATCCATTTCGTTCCTTCTTTAAGTTACCTTTCGCTTCCAAATCAGTTATTTCGCCTGTGGTGGTCATTCTGGATTCCTTTCTCACGAATGGCAAAACTGTGGTCACCTCTATTCTGTAAAACAGTTTCATTTTAACATCCTATTGAACTTACAACTGACACGATAGATCCGAATCCTCCAGTAGTTTAAATGACAAATGTTTTGCTTCATCCTTATTACATTAAAGCAAGCTTCCTTCGGTCCCATAATCAAAATTATTTAATCTTCCTCTACCTTCAAGAGGGAAATTTCCTCAGTAAAAATCATATAGGCTGCAGTGCATCCCGCACCAGCGAAAACAGTAACCTTTAATGCTCACAGCATCAGCAAAACACATAAACGTCGCTTTTCTAGTACAAGTGTTAACGCAGAATAATTTTTCAGACTCTGGCTCAACATCAATCAAGACTACAGAAAGGATCCATATTTCTGTTCCATTCTCCATTTGCTGAAAAACTGCTCGTATTTGACTACCACAATAATACTTCAGGGCCACGTAAATTACACAAACCACAATTCTTCTTTCACCTTGAAGGGAATCAATATACTTACGAAATCCACAGACAGCACTTTACGTTCTCCGCTATAAAGAACAAAAAAAAAAACATATATTATCAATATTAACATATTAGCGAATATTGGGAAGCTATTGGTTAAACAATCGTATTATCGTATCCTGTTTTCAAGATTCCAAACTTACTCATTCCTTTCTCAGAGTTCTCCTATCTTAAAATATTCATACAGCACGCATACTATAGTGAGATATCCTCATTTATACTGACAGATATAGAATAGTAATAGATAGATAGTATGACTGAAAGCAGAAGATCGGAAACAAGGCTACTAACAGCTGGGGACCTGGGTTTGACAGACCCATAATACGCACAGATCGGATATTCCCCTGATTTTTACATTAATTCAATACAGATCTTGCTTCTCTCAGGAGCGACTCTTTTCCATTTACACAAAAAAATCCATAAACAGCATTTCACTCGTTCACAAAGAAACCTTTTATCTTCACATTTGAACCATCCTAAATCCTAATTGCACAAGGAAAGAAAAAAAACTAAAATCATCACTTCAATCAATCAGATAGAAACATCTTTATCATTATTTTTACCAACATATTGTTCAAAATGCATTTATCACAAGTGTAAACTAATCAATTGTTTCTCTTCCCTGTCCTCTCTACTCCTCACTGTCCTTTCTATATACCCTTTGTACTTATTTGCCATGTCGCTCATTTGTTCCGATTGGGCGCCTTCTGCGCTGATCATTTGTCATTGCCGATTTTGTTCATTTCCATTTGCTGGATTACGTCTAGGGTTGGCCTGCCGAATTTCAACATCATGTGGTGCTCCGCCTACAATCCTATTCCCACCGTGTTCATCGTAGTATCGCTTCTGGTGGCCGTACCTGTTGCATTCACGATCCTGTCCACGTCCTCGATCATTTCCGTTGTTCCACCTGTGTTCGCGACTGTTACCCCAGTTTCTATACGGCCGGTTCCGATTATTGTTCCGTTCGCGTCGCGACGAGCAGTCACGCCATTGATTAGTACTACGGCCACGACTGCGATCGCACTGCTGTGCCCCGTAATAACTTTGTGCCTGATTAGGCGGGCATTCTGCTGTATTATATTCCAACTCTTGGAGAAGTGTCTTAAACGTTTCCACGTCCTCTTTGCATCGTCTCGCAAGAATGACGTGGCGCAAGTGCATCGGCAATTTTGTGATGCGTATCCTAATTAGTTCCGCAGGCCCGTATGGGTCGTATAAAAATTGATTTGCCTGCAGCATGTGGTCGAATAGGCGTGCTGGGCTGCCGAAACCTGACTGGTTCAAATTTGGCAGTATAATTATGCCATGCTTGACCCTATCTTGTGCCGCTTCCCACCAATAGGCGGACAGAAAGGCTTGTCGAAACTCCCGAGTGGAGTTGCAGTGACGCGCTGGCGACCTCATTCGAATCGCCGGTTCGCCTTCCATATAGCCACACATATATTCTATCTTACGTGAACTTGCCCAGTCGGGGGGAAGACAGAATTCAAATTGTTCGAGCCATGCTCGTGGATGTATTCCTTTTAGCGAATTTCGGAATATCTCAATTTTCTCACCGTAAGGAAACGTTTGAAATCAAATCCCTGCATTTCCTCCCGGCGAGGCCCTTGAATGTTTCTATTTTTCTCATGTCTGCCCCTCAAAATACATTCTTCCCTGTTGTCAAAATCTCCCTCGTGGCCGGAGTACCTCTCTGCACTGTTCGTAGGGCTATTTTTAGTGCTATTGGCGAGTTCGGAATCACACCCAATGCGGCTTTCAAGATGCGCCATGCGTTCTTGTAATTCGCCTGTTGCAGCTTTGTGCCGCCTGTTCACTTCGAACTGTCCCTTCTGAAATCTAAGAAGCGAACGCACTTCTTCGGTCTCTGCGGCCACTACCTGTGTAGTATTGTCATCGCTCGCCATCACCTTCATCGTGCCTACGATGTCCGCTAATGCCGCAATCTTATCAGTTGTCCACTACTGTGTTGCTAACGGACACGGGACATTGCGTTTCCGCCTCCTGGACCCTGGAGAGTACCTGCTGGTGTTTGCTTTGGCATTCTTCTCTCAGCACTTGGAAATTCCTAAGTAGCTGTTCTTCGCGCTCTTTCGATTCCGCATCTCGCCTCCGCTTGACCTGTTCTAAGGCTTGCAGACGATCATCGATTTGTTCCAATGTACGGCCTAATTCTTTCATAATATCATTTTTTATTTCACTTGCCAGATTGTTTATTCTCTGTGAGATATCATCGGACACTCTCTGCATCGACTTGTCGACTTTATTTGTCTGCTGGATTAGTTTTTCGTCTATTTGTTCGCTTAGCTCGAGGATCGATTTTTCAGATTTCTGCGTCATTTGTTCGCCTAGCTCTCGGATCGATTTTTCGGATGATTCTTTTTGTTCTCTGAACGATTTTTCTGATTTCTCTGCGTTTTCTTTATTTTGATGCAATAAGGCTTTTATAAGTTCTGCCAAATCAATTTGGTTAGTTGGAGGCAAATTAATTTCTGTCTCTGCTGTGAGCCCGTTCGTCCTGTTTTGCATTTCCTCTGAAATATTCCCCATTGCATTTTCGGAACCCTCCGACGTGTTAATATTCGAAATCAAATTATCCCCTTGGTCCATGTTGTTTAAGTTGTTGGACCGCCTACTTTTAGCTTGGTTACGTGTCTGCATTAGTTCAATTTATACCCGGTACGCAACACACTAATCAGAATAAATGTATCCCCCTAAAATTACGACAGTCACACGAAAGGTACCCAACCTAGTATGCACTTTTTCACACGCAAAACAAATTTATATATTTGATCGAAGTCAGTGCAATTTACAAGCGAGAAAAAAAGCACATCCATATAAAACACACAAATATAGAAATTAAAACAAGACAAACAACACAACGCCGCTCAACAACGCCGTGAATCTTTTGAAAGTCTGCTCAGAAACAACGCAGAAGTCGTTTGTGCGCTACAGGGGAAAAAAATTGAGATTATACAACGTTCGCAATCTACGTTTCAGAGATTCCAGAGTCCAGCGGAATCACAGAACAGGGTCGCCATGTGTAACGTTGTTGCTTAATTTGAGGTGTAATCGGTGCTGATATTCTAGAGCATAAAGGTGGGTCAAAAGCTGTGAGCTTCTGGGGAAGTTAACCTTGCATTACTGAGCAACTGTTTCACCAGGTATCCAGTCTAGCTTACCAAATTCCCAACCAGACTAACATTAATTATAATCTTTTAATAGTCAGACGACAACCGGTGATATATATATATATATATATATATATATATATATATATATATATATATAAGAGAATTTAAATAAAATGAAACAAATCAGTTTATATTTGGAAATTTATTTTAACATTGATCACTGAAATTTCAGCATATTAAACATAACTCATAACTAAACTGGTGCCTTATTTAGGATTGTGAAAATGTGAGTTTGTAATCTTACGGAACACATCAAATATGGAGCCATGATTGGGAGACTGCATACAACACTGCATTCATAAAATAACACACGAAGAATGTTGAAACATATGCAAAAGGAAATTAACCACAACCAACCGGTTCAATTTTCACCCAAGGAAGTTACGTCTGTAGCGCAATCCTGTCAGTCATGAAATTACCACACACTGGTATATTAAATTCATACTAACTCTCTGAAATCTTCCCGGAAAGAATAGCTGAGGGCTACTTTGATGCGTACACCACATGCTTGACGTGGTCCACGTGGTTTACACAAAGAGCGTAACTCCACAAAAATTTTGATAGTTAAAATAAATTAGATCGAAAAGCAATTTACAAAAGAAAAACCTCGAACTGGTTACTATCGTCTTACTATTAACCTGATGGGTCAAACAACTGTATAAGCACGTGGTATTGGTCTCACAAAGTACACCCCACGTGGGTTGAACATAAAGAAAAGTTGCTATATTGAAAAACATTGTCAAGACGAGACGTTATAATCTCCCGCACATTCGTATTTAAGATTGATGAACTTAGTTACAATTACTGATCAACACGTGGTTCCACTTTACTCACAAAACAACTACCGGAATATATTCTGAACTTCACACTCGAATTACACTGCGTTGCAATTTAAGATAACATTAGATATTTTAGAGCTAAACCTGAAATAAACGTGATTAAATTTTCAGTTAGGCTGATCTTAAGAAATCCATTGTCCTACGGACTTAGCAGACACGCGCTTAGCCGAAGGTCTTACCACTTGAGACGCTCGCCGCGGACAGACTGACCTGCGCTCCTACCGAGCGTGCTTCCAAAATACTAACGGAAGTGACCAGAGAGGCAGCTTCCTATACCAACATGACAAGGGACGGACAGGACCATACTAAGCATAGAAACCTCTTTGCTTTTAGAAAGCGTAGCTACCTGTTCCGACGTTGGTCCTACTGTTCTCTAGCAGATAGGCTTGTCTGCTACCATCCAGCATGCAACAACAAATACATTTGCTCACTCATCCTTCCACACAGAAGGAAAGGGGGATGACAGTATCTTATCATATACAGTATATAAAAGAAAGCGGATGTAGGATCCGTATGAGACTGTGTGACATGAATTACATATCTGAATTACATATAAACTGTGCTTTAAAGTGTAGTAGTGTGACAGATCGTTCTTGTTTATGTGTAAAAGTAACACGTTCCACTGCTCAGTCTCCTCCCAGATAGTCAGAAACACTACAGTAAATTTAGAAGATGAATTTATGCCGTAAATGACAACATATTTAAGTAATTAACATGAAAGGAATCCAACAGAGACCTTTCAAGATATAGACTGGGAGACTCAAACGTTTATAGCAGGTGGCAGTGACAAAGAATTCAGTGAAATTCTTTTAAATGCATTATCTGAAAACTACCTTGAACAGTTAAACAGAGAACCGACTCGAGGCGATAACATATTAGACCTTCTGGTGACAAACAGATCCGAACTATTTGAAACAGTTAACGCATAGCAGGGAATCAGCGAGCATAAAGCGGTTACTGCATTGATGGCCTCAGCCGTAAATAGAAATATTAAAAAAGGTAGGAAGATTTTTATGTTTAGCAAAAGTGACAAAAAGCAGATTTCAGAGTACTTGACAGCTCAATACAAAAGTTTTATCTCAAGTGATGATAATGTTGAGGATCAGTGGACAAAGTTCAAAGCCATTGTACAATATACATAGATGAGTATGTGCCAAGCAAGATCGTAAGAGATGGAAAAGAGCCACCGTGGTACAGCAACCGAGTTAGAAAACTGCTACGGAAGCAAAGGGAACTTCACAGCAAACACAAACATAGCCAAAGCCTTGCAGACAAACAAAAATCACGCGAAGCGGAATTTAGTGTGAGGAGGGCTATGAGAGAGGCGTTCAATGAATTCTAAAGTAAATTTCTATGTACTGACTTGGCAGAAAACCCAGAGAAATTTTGTTCTCATGTCAAAGTGGTAGGTGGATCAAAACAAAATGTCCAGACACTCTGTGACCATAATGGTACTGAAACAGAGGATGACAGATTAAATGTCGAAATACTGAATGTCTTTTTCCAAAGCTGTTTCAAAGAGGAAGACTGCACTGTAGTTTCTTCTTTAGATTGTAGCACAGATGACAAAATGGTAGATATTGAAATAGATGACAGAGGGATAGAAAAGCAATTAAAATCGCTCAAAAGATGAAAGATCGCGGGACCTGATGGGATACCAGTTCGAATTTACACAAAGTACGCGAAGGAACTTGAGCCTCCTTCTAGCAGCGGTGTACCGTAGGTCTCTAAAAGAGCGTAGCGTTCCAAAAGATTGGAAAATGGCACAGGTCATCCCCGTTTTCAAGAAGGGACGTCGATCAGATGGGCAGAACTGTAGACCTATGTCTCTAACGTCGATCAGTTGTAGAATTTAGGAACACGTATTATGTTCGCGTATAATGACTTTTCTGGAGACTAGAAATCTACTCTGTAGACTCCTAGGGCCATAGACACGGGTTCTTAGATAGATGCCTTGTTTCTTGACTTCCGCAAGGCGTTTGACGCTTGGTGCAGGGAATGGCAATTGAATCTCAATGTAGACAAATGTAATTGGCTACGAATACGTAGAAAGAAATATTCTTTATCATTTAGCTACCAAATAGCAAGTCAGCAACTGGAAGCAGTCAATTCCATAAAGTATCTGGGAGTAGGCATTAGGAGTGATTTAAAGTGGAATGACCATACAAAAGTAATCGTCGGTAAAGCAGATGCCAGACTAAGATTCGTTGGAAGAATACTAAGGAAATGCAGTCCGAAGACAAAGGAAGTAGGTTACAGTACCCTTACTCGAGCACTGCTTGAATACTGCTCACCGGTGTGGGATCCATAGCTGATGGGGTTGACAGAAGAGATAGAGAAGATCCAACGGAGAGCAGCGCGCTTCGTTACAGGATCCTTTAGTAATTGCTAAAGCGTTACTGAGATGATGGATAAACTCTAGTGGAAGACTCTGCGAGAGAGTCGCTCAATAGCTCTGTACGGGCTATTGTTGAAGATTCGAGAATATACCTTCATCGAGGGAGGAGTCAAGCAGTATATTCCTCCCTCCTACGTATATCTCGCGAAGAGACCGTGACGATAAAATCAGAGAAATTAGAGCGCACACAGAGGCATACCGACAATCTTTCTTTCCACGAACAATACGAGATTGTAATAGAAGGGAGAACCCACAGTGGCACTCAAGGTACCCTCCGCCACACATCGTCAGGTGGCTTGCGGAGTATGGATGCAGATGTAGATGTAGATGTAGAACCGACGGTGAAAGCTCTCAGATAACCTTGGAAAACACTACAATATCATCATATTGCACGTGGCATGGCCTTGTTAGTCCTGCTTCATATCACACCCTATGACACTGCTGGAACATTGCTCGTGCATTCTTTACTCCACATGGCGAATAGTGATATGGAGTAATGATATGATGCTACTTTAATTGCGGTCTTCGGTTGATCTTCTTTTGCTGCTTCCTGCTAATGTTACCCAACTTGTCGGTCCACAGTTGTAAAATGTTGGTAATTCCCAGGTTTACATAGTATTCAGCATTAGGTACACATCGGTGATACTGCACTGGTCCAAAGTCGCAACAAATATTATATACTGATTTCAATCTCTATTTTAATTGGGTACAATTTATACTGGTATTCCCCAGCACCGCCACCACTGATGGTTGATTCTATAACCATGTTTTAGAGCAGCTGGCTTATAATCTCTTCCATTACTGCGGATGATGTGGTTTCTTATACACTGGTGATTCAATCACAGATCCTCAGGTGACAGTCTGGGAGCATTACAGAATTCTGCATATTACTGTCACAGTTCGCTTGTTTTCTCCACTTCCCTGTAAATGCCAAACTTCCTCCCAAAATGCGATTAGATTTGCAGACTATGTGGATTCCTTATCCAAATCATTTCCTCCATTACCTATAGATTGGCTATCAGTACACTTTGAGATGGTTCTGCTGCTACTGAATTGAATTTGTCCATGCTAACTTGCGCTACCCAAATCCCATTAAATTGTTGCTTATAGCCAGCCGTTGTGGCCGAGCGGTTCTAGGTGCTTCATTCCAGAACCGCGCTGCTGCTACGGTCTCAGGTTCGAAAGTCTGAAGTCGCTAGACGAGCTGACCTCACGATAATACCGGAGATCGGGACACGATGTAGTGCTGTACCCTCAAACCCCAACATCTAAACTTCCAGCGTCATGGTAATAGCACCTAAGAATACTCACATCCATTCATGCAAACGAACGGGAGAGTCAAGTCCTCCTGAAAATGAGATTACGTTTAGTAATGTGGCTCAAGGCGTCGTAAATCAGAATGTGTTTGCACTGATCAAGACGAAGGAGGCGAAGTTTAAAAAAGTGTGTCCCTTCTATATTCATAAAGTCTTGGAAGGGCTTGCTGCTGATAAATGGTTATGAAATTGTTCCTTACTGGTCGAGACTTACGGGACAAGGCAAGTGGAACTTATACTATGGACGTCGACATCGCAGAATTTAAAAAAAAGTATGGCCATCAGAGGGGATAGTGATTGTGGAGCACAGGACGCGAATGAGTAGTAGAGAAACTACGATGAATTTCAGTTCTCCAGCGCCTGAACGAACAATGTAGGGTTCTTGCTATTTATCGCTAAGCCTTACCTATGAAACCATGTATGATGCTACAAGTGCCAGCGATTTGGCCATATATCAGTGAGCTTCAGGGCTTCAGGGAGGGGAAGCAACCAGAAATAAGAGTGAACAGGCAACACATGAAAATGGGATTGGCTGCACATTTGCAGCAATCTGTATTAACTGCTCTGAGTCTACCCAGTCTAGAGCGGAGACTCCTCCTTTTTTCCTGAGGAAAGCATAATTCAGGAAGAAAACGACGAAGCGGATCCCCTATGCAGAGGCCAAAAAGGAATAAAAGAAAACGGAAAACCCTGTCTTTGCCACTTTTAATGTTTCCATGGTGCAGAGAACAGTTCCCCAGGTCAACGCGTACCACTATTCACCACCATCACCTGTAAGTGCATCTACACATGCCAAAGGAAAGAGAGTGAAGACGTAGCGTTCCAGGCAGCTACGACAGGAGAGACAGCAATATTTCAGCAGGGATAATCGAGAAGGCACACAAGGCGCAGGGTGTCTTTCAACTCCCTATTCCCCCAGTGCTCCCTTTCCCCGTCGTCCTTGTAGGGAAAGGGAGCGGGGAAGGGGTCTCGTTGTTTGGTCAGGAGCTGTATTAGGCTCGTCAGACGTCATTACGGGATGTTTAAGTGACGAGGGCATCATAAATTTTGGTTCTTTTTCGCTGGAACCAGGCAGCTTCTCCAGTGCTCCCGTTCTACCTCGCCACCATAGTCCAAGGAAAGGAGTAAGTCAAAACTACACTCCTGAAATAGCTGCCATACTCGAGTGGCATATGAATGGCTACAGGACTCAACAGGAAGAAAGAAATTCATCATCTTCATGAGTCTCGTTTAAACAGACTGGCGTGCCTGCACTTGACGGCTGTCATCTCTACAGAAAAGAAACCTTACTGGTAACAGGGTGAAAGGCGGGGTAGCAGTGTTCGTCACCTGTGCCCATAAACACAATGCTACAAGCAGCTGCAGCTCTGACAGTTGCCCATGTTGCTGTCGTGGTGTGCTGTGTACCTGGCCACCCCGTGAGTCCACTGACAGCGAGGTCATAGCACATCTTCTTGATCAGCTACCCCATCAGCTACCCTTATACTGATGAACGTGAGTCAAACTACACATTTTCAGAAATCAGAGACTGTATGGCGGTTATGCTCAGTTTCAGTCGGTGCCACACAGATGCGAATCAGGCCACCTTTGCAATGGCGCAAGGAAAGGCAAGGAGAGAAGTGTTAGACAGTAAACACGAATTTAAAAAGGACGACTGATCGCTGCAATCTATAATTTACAAGTCAATATAACAGTCGCCGAGTGCAACAGCTTCCTGAATGGAAGGTAACCGGCCGCGGTGGTCTAGCGGTTCTAGGCGTTCAGTCCGGAACCGCGCGACTGCTACGGTCGCAGGTTCGAATCCTGCCTCGGGCATGGATGTGTGTGATGTCCTTAGGTTAGTTAGGTTTAAGTAGTTCTAAGTTCTAGGGGACTGATGACCACAGATGTTAAGTCCCATAGTGCTCAGAGCCATTTGAACCATTTTTGGAAGGTAACCTGGTAAACAAGAATTTCTGAACTCCATTAATAAGTGCACATCTACAAGTTAGAAATGGTGAGCCATGAGGAGGTCCTCAAGGCGCAAGTCACGACTGTAAATAGCAGCTCTATGAGAGTAAAGATCTCTCCTAATATCGCCAAGAGACATTGTCAACACGATGGCTGAATCGCGTAAGTCCCTTACGAGCGATTACAGCCAAAATATAACTTCCCGAAGGTACTGAAACACAAAGGAGAATGTTGATTTTGATTACTATTCCACCAATATGGAGGAAGACAACCAGCCCTTCTCTCTGTGGGAGTAGGACTCTACATTGTCACCAACTCGTCGTACTACGCCCAGAACGAACTGATAACCCAGAGCATGTTGAAATAGTTGACTTTGCTGGCAAAGGAGGTCCTCCTTCATTTATTTACTGAAATTTGGATAACAGGTGACTTTCCTAACTCGTCAAAACGGACTCTTTTAATCTTAGTTTTCAAACCAGGGAAGGATCGGACGATTCCGGTAGTTATTGCAGTATTATTCTGCCAAGCTGCGTAGGAAAGATTCTGAAGCGTATGGTCAATTAACACAGAGTGTGGCTTCTGGAAACGAAGTCCCTACTAAGTCGCACCCACTGCTGTTTCACAATATATTACACCGCACTCGATAAACAGACCCTGCTCAAAGCAGCAATTGAGTGTGCTTTCCCATGTAAGCAACATCTTACCTTGGCCTTTTCGATTTAAAGAATAGAATCCCGTGATTCTACCAGGAGACATACTTCGTTGCAGCTCTGTCAGTGGGGTTTCTGTGGGCATCTACCCACTTTTATGCAGTCCTTCCTCCCGGACAAGTATTTTAAACACGAAGTTGGGGATGTCATGTCTGACCATTTAAGAAAGGGATTGGTGTCTCTCAAGGGAGTGTTTTAGGTGTCTCAAAATTCGCCATTCGAATAGAAAACATTACATCCAGAGTGCAGCATCCCGTAGTGTGTTCCGTGTATGTGGACGACTCCTCCATCTCCCGTGACTCCTCCAACCTTGCAACGACCACGTGGCATTTGCATTTGACGATCATTTGGTTGGAGGAACGGTCTTGCACCACGGGCTTTGACATAAATGTTTGTGTTGGTTTTAATCGCTCCCGCTCCGTTTTTAATTGCACCGCTCTAAAACTGCACGATACATTTCACACTTTTAAGGAAAAGGTGGAAAATCTGGGCTTCACTTTTGATGAGAAGTAACTATGTATGTCACACAAAGAATTGAAACTGAAATGTAGCTAAGGCTTTTAAACATGTTTAAATACGCTCGTCATAGGTCGGGCTTAGCCGACAGGACACGTTAGCTCCAATTTCATGACATCAGCTTGAATACGGATGCCAGGTTTACGGACCAGCAAGTTCTTCGTACCTGAGAAATTTGTTTGCTGTTCCCCATTAGTTCTGTTGCTAGCCTGTGTGCAGAGTTCAATGAGCCTGCACTCCTCATTCGACGTCCTCTCCTCGCGGTGCGCCAACCATATAAGTCTTTGTCCGTTCCTAAATCGCTAGCATCCGCCGCCACTAGAACGGCTTTTCACTCACCGTTTGCCGAACCATGACAGGGAGAGCCTTGAGTTGCTACGGGTGGGAGGAGGGTGGGGGTATTAAGGTCCAAAGCTAGGGGTGGAGTATTGGATCCATTGGGCACTAAACAGGCCCACGTTACTTTTAGAACAGAATGCTTACAGGGACGATTGTACCCCAGAATATATTTTTAAGTATAAATTTATGGAGATATTACATGAGCGCGCGGATTTTATTACTTTACGCACGGATGTGTCTAAGTAGGGCGACTTAATTGGCAGTTCTGCCGTGTTTCCCGACATTGTTCTCCGGATAGGGCTCCTAGAGCAGTTTTATTATGTATAATTGTTTGCTATCATGAGGGCTGTCGAGCAGATGGGACGGCGTCACAACAAGAAATACGCAGTCTCCTGAGAATCTCAAAGCACGGTTCTCACTACTTGTTAGATGCACCCAGGACGTGCAGGACGCTCTCCTATTGCAAAGCCAGCACAAGGAAATAGTTTTCCGCAGGGTTCCTGGGAACGTAAAGATACAGGGAAACGAACACTCTGGTGCGGTGGCCAAGGAGTCTTTCTTTTCGCCGGCCGTGGTGACCGAGCGGTTCTAGGCGCTTCAGTCCAGAACCGCGCGACTGCTAAGGTTGCAGGTTCGAATCCTGCCTCGGACAGGGGTGTGTGTGCTGTCCTTAGGCTCGTTAGTTTTCAGTAGTTTTAAGTTCTAGGGGACTGATGACGTCAGATGTTAAGTCCCATAGTGCTCAGAGCCTCTCTCCTCTCCACCACCTGCTCGCTGTCAACTCATTTGTGACCAAGAAGGCCTTGAGTGGGTGCAGGCTCAGTGGCTGTAAGTCAGGAAGAATAAAATACGTTTGATAAAACCATCAGTTCAACTGTGGCTTACCTCCTTCCGACCGTGACGTTCTCAAGAAGTGGCTCTTGCACCACTTAGGTGGGGACAATGCCCTCTGACACATGGCTTTCTCTTAAGTAGCGAAGAGCCGCCAGTGTGTCGCAGATGAGGGACACAGCAGTAAATAAGAGATAATCTAATCGAGTAGGTTCCACATGACAACTTTATGGTTGATCTGGGTAACCAAAAGGATCTGCCCTGTATTTTAACTGATACTGAATCGAGTTTGGTTCGTTTTTTAAGGTTTTGTGTGATGTCCAGTATTCTTCCCAAAATACAGGATGTGAGATTTTAATGAGTCTCAGAGTGGTTTGGTCATCCACTATTTCTAAGCAGTCATCCAACCACAATCAACTGTCCCATTTTTAATCGTTTCTATATCGGTCTCCCTGCTTTTATGCAGTTCTGCTGCTATTGAGGGCTCCTAGGATGTTCATCTATCCATTCTCCTGGGAGAATGCAACTTGGTTTACAGATTAATTGTTTTATTAACAGTTTTCATCACGATCGTCTCTGTATCATTCGTGCAAGGGCACTGTAAACCTTGCTGTTCAGCGCCCCCGTCCACAAATCATCATCATCATCATCATCAAAAAATCCCTGGCAACAGGAATGATAATCTGTACTTGTTTCCGTCGCTATACACTATCGCTGTTATTAATTTATTCATAATAGAATGATAGTTTCATACAGTTGACTATAAACTTTGATACATAATTGTGTTAGTTTGCAGCAGGATTTGATCAGCTAAAGCGATGCTGACATTTTACGCGATGTTTATTGAGTGGGTTTCAGCGAATCTGCGCTCTGACAACAGTAGTCTTCAGGCTGATGGGACGTATGGAATCGCTTGAGGCCGTGTCTTTTATTCGGTGCTGCGTCAGCCAGAGAGAGTCCTTACTTATGTTTCCGACGTGAGGTACCAGCACGGTCATGGGATCTCCTTCTTATGTCAACATCATTGCGTCCCAAACAGCAAAGAGCATTTTGGGAAGGGTGGAGCCCTTCTACGCCCACACCGAAATGGTAACAATCACAACATATCTCCTGTCACCTCAGTATTTGTAAGTTACTAATCGATGACTTCACGAACTGTGGGGCCCTGATGTTATCCGTACGTCTGGGTAGGATCAACCACAAATACGGTCACATCGAGGAGATAGTGGAGGAAAAGCGAACGAGAGGTAGCGGTTTCACGGGCAGAGGGAAAAAAGTGTCAAGGCAAGCACCAAGGGAAGGAAACATCTGCGATAATCTCGTCGGGTAGTGAGAGCAGTAGAGGTTTTCTTGCTATCTGCGACGGATTATGCAGGTGTTAGTTTGTTGTTAGTTTTGGGTATCGTGCAATGCTCGGTACCGTTACCATAGCTCAGGTAGTCATAAGTAGTATCAGTCAGGTAGAGAAGGGGTACTGCCTGGGCCAGCTGCAGCGTCCGTACTTGTAACAAGCCAAGGTCATTGCATGAATGTTCTGTTGGTCATAAATTGATCTCAGTGTGTAAGGGTTTTGGTTGTGTTTATTTGAGTTTTAGTCAGCAGTACGGCTTCCCTGCATTGCCGGTTGGTTGGCTGGGTTACAGCTGGCTATGCTAATTAGCTATGCTGTGCTGGAGTGATTCACTATTATTTGCTGTGTCTGTCTATTGACGATACCTGTAGATGGTTAACTATCATTAACCAGTAGTGTTTTTGGACGGTTATGTTCTAGTCATGGCTGTGATCGTAGTTTCCAAGGTAAACGATGGAAGGAGTGCTTGAATATCTCGTTTTCCTGTACGCTCGTGTGGCGAGATGGTGTTACGTCTGCCACAGACGACCCTTGCCAGGCAGACTACGCTCAATACACCCCTGCGTACCATATAACATACACATGCACTTGCAAGCGCAACCAAGAGGGAAACAATTCTTCAAAATAAACAGAACTTGCTAGAGACTAATGTGAAAATTTTTCTGTAGAGGTCGCCTCACAGACACAGGGAAGTTGGAGTACTCCGCCGACCTCCGCTGACTTTATAAGGGCAGCACAGCAGCAGCACAGCCAGTTCCTCGCCGAGCTAGGACCAGCTCCGATGGACGTCACCGACGCTCTTGATGAATAGTCGTCTACATGTCACTAAGAAAAATGGTTCTAATGGCTCTGAGCACTATGGGACTCAACATCTTAGGTCATCAGTCCCCTAGAACTTAGAACTAATTAAACCTAACTAACGTAAGGACATCACACACATCCATGCCCGAGGCAGGATTCGAACCTGCGACCATCTACATGTTATATGTTTTCTTTGTGTGTATATAGTGATAGTCCGAGAAGTGTAGTTCAGTTTCAATAAACGACATTATATTAAGTGTTCTGCAATATTGAGTATTCTTCAGACGGTATTCTCTGTGAAAATCTGCAGTTCATATGTGTCTTGTTATGTGTGACATACAGGCGGCGCAGGCATGTTGGAACCCCATATCCCCATACTCGAGCTGCATACGTCATCAGTGGTCAAATTAATATTGTGTACATCGACCTCGACACCCTTATATTCAGTGTGCTTTGCCTGTTGAGCATAAGGTAAAGCTGTTTGAGCCTCATGTTAGCTCGGTTGGTCATGTGTTCATTGTGGTCCCCCTATTCAAGCTTCTGGTTGAGCCAGACATGATGGCTTCTGTCTTTCTTACAAAGACATGTTGGACGTGTGTGTACTGTTATTTGTCTGCAATTTTGCTGTTTGTGCAGATGTTTCAGATTGCGTGTCATCAGAGCAGCTTCGCACTTGTCGATGTTTACTTTTACACGTTATGGTTCCAGTCAGTTATGAGTACTATCTGTAGCCGTGAGTTAATGTTTGGAAGTACCTAGCCTTGCGCCAGGATGGCTGTGTCATCCACTTAGATAGCTACCATTGCGTTTTGGGTTTCTGGGAAGTCATTGATACAAGAGGCGCCCAAGGATACTGCCTTGGGGTACTCTCGCTTGTGTGCCGTGTTGTGTTGATTGTTTGCCCTGAACGTCAGTGTAGAAGCATGTGTTGGTAAGATTCAGGTGTATGAGACGTGTGAGTCCTTCGGGGAAACCAGCGAATGAAACTGTTATGCCAGCGTGTACAGAAAGGGCCATCATAAATATGACGCCCTTGTTATCCCATTGGCTTATACAGCCGCCTCACTACTGGTCACACATTTCAAGTCCGTTGTTACGCTGCCAGCTTTGAGACGGGCAGAGCAGCTGAATTTATTCTTAGCGTTTCTACTTCGCTGTTAATAGATGGCATGACGTATTATATACCACTGGAAAGCAATCAATTTATTTAGTGATTTATAACACACACTGGATTTTTTTTCTATATTTTTCGAGTTATAAGCAATAGTTTTCAGGTATTTTAACTTTCCCCACGAGTCCTATCAAGAAAACACACTCCAGAAATTGTGTAGTGAAGAAGAAAGGTAACACACGGTATGATGGTAAGAAATGTCTAGTGTCATTTCATATGTTTACATTTTGTCGAAGCCGGCCGCGGTGGTCTTGCGGTTCTAGGCGCGCAGTCCGGAACCGTGCGACTGCTACGGTCGCAGGTTCGAATCCTGCCTCGGGCATGGATATGTGTGATGTCCTTAGGTTAGTTAGGTTTAAGTAGTTCTAAGTTCTAGGGGACTAATGACCACAGCAGTTGAGTCCCATAGTGCTCAGAGCCATTTGAACCATAGCCATTTTGTCGTCCCACTTACAAAAAAATTCTAAAACAGGATTATCTTCTTTCCTCACAACCTCAGTGAATAGTCAGGACGGATTTAAAATGAATTCCTACAAAAAAAAATTATATAATTTTGATAAAACTGTGTAAGACGAACTTCGCTGATTTTCCTAAATGTAATAGCACGTATAGGGTCCATTCCGAGGAAAAATATTACTAAGTCAATGTGGGTTAATCAAGGATCTCAGTTGCATCTACCCTGTGATTTAGGGGAGGCTAAGTCAATCGACCTCCAAAGTGTCTGCGATCTTGCAAGGAGTCACAAGTCTCATTCGATGGACTCTACCATTGCATACTGCAGCGCCATCTTTCAGATCACCACTGATGGGATGTAGTGACAGACATCAACGTCCTGGGCCACTGGAGGTTTGTCCACTGGGATCAAGAAGCTGTACGCCATCTTCCATCTTGAGGGGGAGCCACTGTTGCTGCTCGTCACATTCCTGCAGACGACACTGGGGATGCCGGTCTGTGTCTCTTGTTTGTAATCTCTAGTGAAACTCTAAAATGACAACTAGTACACGCGATTGGTCTGGAAGACGAGTCTCCTGTACGTCTTCGACGTTAATAATAACAGTTTGGAGATCAGCTCGCAGAGCTGCTGTCCACTGCCGTCCACCGCGGCAGCGCCGGCTACGAGACCGCGATATCGCGACTGTCACCTGAGCCGTCTTCCACACAGCAGTGAGTTACTGCAGGACGTGTTTTAGCCTGCTACTGCTGACGGGGTCCTTACACCACCGGCCCGACTGAACTGCCAGCGCCTGGGAAGACAAATCTGTACATCAGAATAACAAAGGTTTCAGTGCTGATTATGTTTTCTTGGCGCCCTCGAGCGCAAATGCCGCACCCTACTCGGAAGAATGCGGCCAACTGAAGAAATCTGCTACCAGACTCCTACAATGCGCTCCTACGTCCTCGCAGACCATTTTTATATTATTTCAGGTGCTGAGTCGATTCACAGGACTTACTCGTAATGTCTGTGGCTCCTACTGGCCTAGTGGTGTGCCTTGCCGCAATTGTGCATTTTCGGCAGTAATACATAAAGAGAACGATGTACGAGTACCTCCCATTTTTACTAACCACCGATTGCAGGACACTTTAATATGATATTTACTGTGAAACGCCAGTCCAAGTAAGACATCGTAGATGCTGCCAACAAGAGGAAGAACTTCCACACAATCCAGAAAGTTTTCACTCTCCTCATATAAGTTCACCGCCGACATATAGAGTAAATATACAAAATGAACACCTACTGCAGTAAATCGAGGCAGGTTCGCGTATCTGATTGTCTGTACGTCTCCAGCTGCCATAGGTACCTCTGATCCCTTATGCAACACGAACATACTTTTCCTTACACAAAGCTAGTATACCGTCCTAGCTTTCCAGCAGTATGGATGTCGTGTACGAACGTCTATGCGTTTTATCTTGACTTGAAAAATGAATACCTAATTCGACAGTACTGCCATCTGCCACTGATTAAAAAAAACTGGTGTCCTTTCCTTATATTCATTTTGAACACCGCACAGAGACCGCAACGCTCCCGTTTCCATTTAAGACTGGAGACTGAAATTCACCTCCTGTCTATCTGTCTTCCCCATGGGTAAACCTACGAAGACATCTCGTTCCAAACAGCCAATCTATTGTTCTTAATCCACCAAGGTTTTTGGCATTCGCGCCAAATGTGGGCCTATGAACCACACTACTAATGCGTTGGTTCAGTGTTAAATACTTACCTTTTCCCTGAGGATCTGGTCCCTACCTTCAGTTCCGCTAGGGTAGATGAATATTAACTTTCGAAATCCCTTACAGAAATATTTATAGACCCCCTCTGGCACTTGAGATCTGCTATGTAGCTGTTTCCGACAGTACGTATTTATCTTTGACATGCTCCAATAAACCTTCGAAGAAATCCTGGAAGGAACGAGCATTCTATAACTTAGCAGGGTACACAAAAAATATGCGCTTGTGTCCACCATTAACCTTTCCATAATTTTTTAAAATTTTTCTTTAATTATTTGCTTTCTGACCATGCCAATTAAGCCGTCTTCCTTCTGTAACGTCAATTATAACAGTACGAAAGTAAAGACAACAAAGGCACCACAGCACCCAGTCCCCGAGCGGAGAAAATCATCGATTCGGCTGCACCGTTAACCTTAATCAAGTCATATTTCACAAAATTGCTCACCTTTCCCACCTCGTAGCATTTCTGGCGTATGTAGGGTCTCCATGAACGCGAAAATATCTTTAAAAAATGTTCAAATGTGTGTGAAATCTCTTGGGACTTAACTGCCCAGGTCACCAGTCGCTAAGCTTACACACTACTTACATTATCCTAAGGATACACACACACACACACTATGCCCAAGGGAGGACTCGAAAATGTCTTCGCCTTACTCAATCGACAAAGGAGTATGTAATGCGGCAGTACTAGTTAGGAAACACTAGGAGAAGACTGCTCCACTCCCTTTCCCGGATCCTTAGTTTTGCTGTCTGGTGGGGGAACGCATTCTGGAGCGACTGGTGCAGTGCTGCGGCCGTGCATAGTTACAGGAGCCTTGCCACTCGCTGACATAACATCACGGATGGTTAGCATGTAGGATGAGCCGTCAACTGCGTGCCTTCAGGGACGTCGTGCGGAAAATTAGTCTCGACATTTCTCTGCGTATTGATATTCCGCCCGTATCAAGTCAGTTGGATTCGCGAACAGCGGCTTCTAATAGTCATTTGCTTGTTCACTTTGTAGAGATCATGTGGAACGCGGAATACATCCAGTTACAAGTGATTAAATGAACTTTAGGACAAATTTGTAGACGTCAGTCTCTCTCTTTCAGTGATGAATTTAGTTTTTCATCTCAAAAACGAACCTTTTTTAGACTGTATTATAGAAACCTATCAAAGACTGCGATACAGTTCTCTCAATTTTTTGTCACTATTTCATTAAGCAAGTCCATTTTCCCAAATTTCGTACATAATATCGATGTTATCAACAACAAAAAGTTTCGTAATAACCCTTCTGATTTATTTAATTTATATCTTTAGTGGTTCTTAATACCGCCAGTGTTCTTAATACCGCCAGTCTCTGACAGTCCCTCTATAACAGTATTTTAATCAAGCCATCTCATCGAGCTCTAAATAATAAATTCTATTTTCATTGAAACATTGAATTTTATTTACTTATTTATTTATTTATTTATTTTTGAAAGTGCGAATTGTGCTACAGGTTCCTCATACGGAGGTCTTGCTTGAGTAGCATTTAGACAAAATCACGTGGAGGCGATTAATAACGAAATTCCTTAATTACAGAGCTGGAATATTTCAACTCAAATTGTTCAACGGAAGGAAGGTAACTAATCAATAATGAGATTTTCACTCTGCAGCGGAGTGTGCGCTGATGTGAAACTTCCTGGCAGATTAAAACTGTGTGCCGGACCGAGACTCGAACTCGGGATCTTTGCCTTTTGCGGGCAAGTGCTCTACTAACTGAGCTACCCAAGCACGACCCACGCCCCGTCCTCACAGGAGACGAGGTACTGGCAGAAGTAAAGCTCAGAGGACGGGGCGTGAGTCCTGCTTGGGTAGCTTAGTAGTAGAGCACTTTCCCGCAAAAGGCAAAGGTCCCGAGTTCGAGTGTTTCCGGCACACAGTTTTAATCTGCCAGGAAGTTTAACTAATCAATACGTTATAGATACGCCAGCTTCGACATAGTAGCGAATATAAACAGTCTGTAGACATGGTGTAGAACAGAACTGAAGATGGTCATTACTGACTGAAACCGGTATTTGTCAAACGAATAAAAGAAATATTTTACAGGTAGATAATTTGCCGCTGATACTGTTAACATAAATATTTTTAAAAATATGTAGTTGTGACCTCTCTTATGGCAATATTGCATCTATTATCAATTTTTAGTACGTTGTACGAGTGATTAATTCCACATATTGCGGTTCCCTGGCTTTTTAAGCAATGAAGAGTTCCCTAAATTTGATAAAATATGGATAATTTTCTATTTAAAGATACATTATCGGAGAGACACGCTTATTTCGTTGACTGTAGTGTGTTTTAACGGTGTGTAATGCATTGTACGCATACGTATTATGAACACTTTTCCGATAGTGAATATTCCCTCAAACATTCAACAAGTATAATGTCTCTTAGTGTGTTTTGGTCGACTGTTCGTCCATCAAATCCAGATGGCAGTTGATATTAGGCATTCATTCTATTTCGGCACTATCGACAGCGAAAAAAAGAAACCCTTCGATTAATCGAAGATGCTTTGTCACCGTACTGGAGATTTCAAATCTAACAGAACTCATTACGTCGTCCTTCTCCGACATTTTACAGGAGAGTGATCAATAACCCTTTAATGATCATATCAAATGATGAGTAATGAAGGAATGCTGGCGAATGATGACGCTATTCATAAAGTCACAAAGACAGAGAGTATTAGCGAAATTAAATATCACCTGTAGATGACTGACATTGGGTGCAGGAACTATAAGTTGACCCTCATTATAAATAAATGTAGCGTGCTGTGCAGAGGTACTCCAATGGATCCGTTGATCTTCGATTACACTATTATTAATTATTAACTCTGTTATGGTATTTATCCCAGTAAAACGTTTTGAAGCTAACACGAAACTATCATATAACCGAAATTCGTGTAAAGGATTGTAAGGAAACATAATTACACCCAAGACGTAGCAACACAGAAACACCTCACTTGATCAACTATTGAATGTGTTTATACTGTCTGTGAATTCTGCCGTACAGGATTGATAGGGGACAGAAAGAGATGTGCATCCCGACACACATTCGACCACTTACAGCGAGAACTTAACGAAGAAGCTTAACCAGGCCATAGGGCAGTCACTGCATGAGTCGTCGGGTGGTGTAACGAAGAGATTCAATCACCATATGAATTCTTGAAAAATAATTCTCGTGAAATGATCCTGACGATAAAATAACATAAGAGAAACACGGTATAGCACATGTGATCGTCGTTTCGGTACACGACAATGTGGTTGATGCAATATGTGTGAGGTTGTGTGTGAGGTGTAACTCAATGTAGGTAATACTTAATCGTGTGTTTGGGTGCAATGATTTATTAGGCATATAAAATAATAGACCAAATTATTATTTGTAAGTACTTGTTATACTCAATACCTTCGTACACATTGCTGCCTTTAATAGTGATTCTATTCATTTGTATAGAAAAAACAAGCATCAAATTTCAACAACGTGTAAACGCTGTATCTGACAATCTCAAGATGTCTTAAGAACATTGTAACTTAACAGAACATAAATTCATGTAAGATACCATCAACTATTGCCTTATAACGTAATTCATAAGGGTGCTACAGTTTTCATATGTTTTCCCTTCCCTGTATTCCAAATATATCGTATAAAGGTGGGTGTCGTGCTCATTACGTACGTAACACGTTCCTGGAGGCTCCAACGATGCATTTACAGTCATGACTAATTAACACTAAGTCAGCACATCACAGACGGCCGTCTGCACAGACCTATTTGCTTAATGGGCTATAACGCTGCCGTTTAGGTTGCAATACTCTACGTGATATGGGTGATTTACACAGTACTGCTGTCACGAGGAAACGTCTATTATTCCGGAGGAGATTAGGGCAGCACTGGCAGATTTCTCGTCCTCACAAAAGAACTGTAATTTCATTCCTTGCAATATGCTGCACAGTGATAGAAATGTCTTGGTTGCAATGTTTTATTTTGTCTATATGTTCGATTATGTATTTCCGAATGCATATGTACGTAATTAATAATTGTATTAGAGGCTCTAGAAAGAACAATGTGAAAAGAGTCACTTGGTAGTAACAAATATATGGGAATCTATGAAAGATATACAGAAATTGTCGGATATAATTGCATAGAAGAAAACTGTGTAAGAACACTTATTAAAAGAAGTATTCCAGCATTATTTTAAGAGGACAGGTACTTCAGCTTATTGAGAAAGCTAAAAGTCCATGGCCAAATAAACATCACAATCCACGTGATTCAGCTACGTGTGATCTTAGAGTTTTATTTACAGGAGCTCCCGTAAATAAAAAGAAAATTACGTATACTACTGAAAGCGATTTGTTTCAGACACAGGGATTACTTCAGCTGTAGTTGCGCTCAACAAAAAAATATTTGCACCATCACAATCATCAGAAACTAATTGGACGCCTTTGTGACGTGGACATTCTTTTGACTAGTTTGAAGCAGGATGCCAGAAACGCTTCATCCAAGAGTAACATTGTAATCAACGTCCTCATTTATTTGTTGGATGTATTCCAACCTCCGTCTTCCTCTACCGTTTTAAACCCCTGAAGCTCCCCGCAATAGTATGGAAGTAATTCGCAGATGTCTTAACAGATTCCATATCATGCTGTCCCTTTTCCTTGTCAGCGTTTCCCGTATATTCCTTTCCTCTCCGATTCTGCGCAGACCCTCAACATTCCTTACTTAATTTTCGTCTTTCATATGTAGGATTACATCTCAAACGCTTCGATTCTCTTCTGTTCTGATTTTCGCACAGTCCGTGTCTTACGACCATACAATGCTGTGCTCCACATACACATTCTCAGAAGTTTCTTCCTCTAATAGAGGCCAATTTTCATACTAGTAGAACTCTCTTGGCCAGGAATGCATTTTTTGCCGGTGATAGTCTGCTTTTGATGTCCGCCTTGCTAGGTCAGTCATCGGTTGTTTTGCTGCCTACGCAGCAGAGTTCGTCTACTTCGCGGCGATCAGTCCTAATGTTAAGATAGTCGCTGTTATCATTTCTGCTGCTTCTCAACTACTTCCGCCTTTCTTCGATTTAGTCTCGATCCTTATTCTGTACTTGGTAACCTCTTCATTCTATTTAGAAGATCCTGTAATTCTTCTTCACTGTCACTAAGGACAGCAATATTATCAGCGAATATTTTCATGGATATTCTTTCACCTTGAATTTTAATTCCACTCTCGAACCTTTCTTTCATTTTGGCAAGATAAGTTTTAGTCGTCAGTTCTAAATAAATTCTGTTTTCTTTACCAGTTCCGACAAATTAATTTTATCATCTTCTGAAACTTAATTTAGCAGACCCTCAATATCTTCTTCATAGGATAAAGCCGTGGTGTGTTCAGAAATTGGCCGGCCGAAGTGGCCGTGCGGTTAAAGGCGCTGCAGTCTGGAACCGCAAGACCGCTACGGTCGCAGGTTCGAATCCTGCCTCGGGCATGGATGTTTGTGATGTCCTTAGGTTAGTTAGGTTTAAGTAGTTCTAAGTTCTAGGGGACTAATGACCTCAGCAGTTGAGTCCCATAGTGCTCAGAGCCATTTCAACCATTTGTTCAGAAATTTACATATTGTATGCGATTATTTTAAACACTATTTGACAGTTTGCAGTAACTGAATGACATCTCTGTGTCTGTAGGGCTAGCTTCTTCGATATATACATATGATTTGTTCCATCGTTTACAAACTCTAGGGATTGATCAATGACATAATACGGAAAAATTTTAATTTATGTCCGGAAATGCATGGTTTCCATGCTAGAAACCACTTACTTCGAAGCCCGTCATTACACACACTGCGGTCTAGTAAGAGTTGTACCATGCTTCCAGAGCTACAGTATGTGTTGAAAATGATTTCCATGTGCACACGCAGTTGGGTGTTCTGTCCCACACGTTCACACCGGCCAGGCTCCATCCGAACAGTGTCAAAGGTAGCATGAATACTCTGCTCCAGTATCGCCACATCTAGAATGGGCCCATAACCAGACATCGCACGGGTTGAGATCCGGTGAACGAGGAGGCCATGCAACAGGACCGCCTCGTCCTATCCATCGAACAGGGTAGGCACAACTGAGATGCTTCCGGACGTTAACGGCGAAGTGAGCTCGAGCACCATAATGTAGCAGAGACGTAACCCTTCGAATCATCAGTGACACCTCTTCCAGCAGGATAGGCAAAGTCACCTGCAAGGAACACCGATAGTTCTGGCCTGTTATGAAGACTGGCCCCAAAATAGGTCGCCAATTACTCGGCCCACACATTCCTGCTGCACCAACGCTGATGATTCGCGGCAGAGATACCATACTATCCCACAGACGACTTTTATGAAAGTTCAAGAAACCAGCGACAGAACTGCTCCCGATGTCGAACGTCTGTCGCTAGTAAGCCCTGCACACGCTGTAAGTGATAAGCGTAGTAACAGTTACCACTGAGAATGTTCCACACGTTCATCTGACTTACCCCGTACTGGCGGGCAAACAGCCCCGTACTGACACGGCGGTTGCCTTCCGTCGCGTTAATCACATTTTGTTCCAAGTCAGGTGTTCGAAAACTCTGGGTCTCAGACAAAAGTCGAAGCAATGTTGTAACATTGAATACTGTGCTTGTTGTCGGCGGGGATAGGTCTCCTGATACAACCCTGCTGTCCGCCGCCCGCTGCCATTTGCCTTTGCGTAAGTAAACGCCATGTTCGCAAACTCTTGATTCGGATACGGAGCCATTGTGTATATCGTTGTATCACATGCAGTACAAGGTGTGTCAGCAAGGGAAGTAAATCGAAGACATTACAAATTACAGTGGCACGAGAGGGCGCTATGGCATGCGAGTGAAGAACAGAACCACTCTCTAGGAAGAAACAATGCATAATGTAACTGTGGCTGCGTGGTACGGCGCGTATTAGACCGCAGTCTCTGTAACAAAGTATGACTGAATAAATGGTCTCTAGCAGGGGAGCCATTCATTTCCGGAGATAGGGTCATTAGACCATTTTTTTCAGTATCCTTTCATCTATCAGTCCCAAGAGTGTACGTATTTCCGTATCCTGAATTTCCATGAACATTTCATTCTTTAGTCGATCAGCTAAAGTATTTCTTCGGTTGTCCAGTGGAAAAAATCACCCTGTAGATTGAGAAGTAAGGCCGACAGACTACATCCTCATCTTACACCATTCTTGGCTTTCCACTCTCATTATTCCCTCTTGCCTCTTGTACGTGTTGTATATTACCCGTCTGTCCCTATCTGCCCCAGAATTTCGAACAGCTTGCACCATTTTAACTTCTCGAACGCTTTTTCCGCGTCAATGAACGTGTATTGATTTTTCTTTAGTTTAGCTTCCATTATCGAACGCAATGTCAGAACTAACTGCCTCTCTCATGTCTTTAACTTTTCTAAAGCCAAACTGACCATCTAACACATCCTGAGTTTTCTTTTCCATTCTGCAATACATTAATCTTGTCAGCTGTTAAACTGATTGCACGATAATTCTGCGACTTGCTAGTTCTTTCTGTCTTCGGAATTTTGTGGATGATATCTTTCCGAAAGTCATGTGGTATATCGCAAGACTAATACATTCTAAACACCAAGTCTGTATTGACTTTTGCTGAGCCAATGCTTCCGACAATTATTCCTTTTTTGATTTCTTCACATTTTTCATGCAGGCATTTCGCCATAGCTTCCTGCACATAATATTCACTCCATTCGTAAGTAACTTGTATTTCCATATTCCTGAATTTCCGTGAACATTTTTGTATTTCATTCTTTAGTCGATCAGCCGAAGTATTTCTTCTGTTGTCCATGATTTCTTCGCCTGTACCATTTTGTACCCATATTTTTCTTCACAGTTTCTCTAATTCCCATTTCTAGAGATGGCCATTCCTCTTCAACTGAAATTGATACTGTGTTAATCTTTATCAGAATATCTATAGTCTTATAGGACTTCAAGTGTATGTCACCATTTCTTAGTATTTCCATATCCCACCTCTTTGCTCATTGATTCTTCCTGACTAGTCTCTTAAACTATTCTTCATCACTGCTGAGCTGTGATCTGAATCAACATCTGCTGCTGGGTACGCATTACAATACAGAATCTGATTTCGAAATCTCTGCACAAGGATAACAATGCAACAGAAATCTTCCAGTTTCTACCCGCCCTATCAAAGAGTACCTCCTCCCCTTGTCACTATTGAATAGAGTATTCTCTATTAATACCTGAAACTTATTGCAGACATCAGTCTTTCTTCTGTCTCATTCCTAGTGCCAAGCCTATATTCTTCCATAGTCCTTTCTCTTACTCCTTCCCCTATAACTACATTTCAGTGCCCTGTGTCTATTAGATTTTCCTCTCTCTTTACGTAATGCATTACCCCTTCAGTATCCTCACATACTTTTTCTATCTCTTCATCTCAGCTTATGACGTAGGGATGTATACCCGAACTATTGTTGCCAGTGTTGGTTTGCTGCCGATGCTGATGAGAACAACTCAATCACTGAATTGCTCACAGCAATACACTCTCTGTCCTACCTTCCTATAAATATCCAAATCTTCTACAGTTATATCACTTTCTCCCGCTGTTCATATTACCCTATAGACATCTGACAATAACCCCAAATTAATTCTTTAATTTTTATGACAGAATCATTATCAGCAACACAAACAAATCCAGAATACGAAAATTCATGAAAAACTACTACTCAGGGCACTTATGATTCATTTGCATTGAGGAAGTTTAACCTAAGCAGGGGCACTTTTAAGATAAATTCAATAACACATGAACCATATGTGATCGTGTTGTTTTTAAAAATATTTGATTTCGTTTCTATAGTTTGTTCATGAATATTTAATACGTTAGTGTACTTCATAAAACACGATTTTACCCCCTGCAAGGTAAGGAAAGTAGCCTCTGTGGTCAATTTCACTGTTGTATAATGTAGTTTGTTATGATAAACCATTTAGATTTGACTGGTTCAAAAATATTGATTTAAAGAGGAGATATCTGTAAAAATGTGTTTGGCAGGGTCAACATTCGGGGTGTATTTTCCCCTGTAAATCAGCGTATTAGCAGCTAAAAACAACATGTGTCTAATACTTTTTCATGTTCTACTTGCGTATAAGGTTTCAAGAAAATCGGCAGGGAACACCTTCCAGACTGCCCATGAAGAGTCGTTATATTTCTCCATTAATTTATTATTTTCTATCGAAGTAGCATAATTACATGCATTAGTAGTTGATTTCCTCTGTTACAGTTTGCCAGCAATCTGCCAGCATAATTTGAGCCTATTTGTATTTAGTTTGAGTCTGACGTTTTCCATATCATGAGACATTATTTTCAACATATTGTCCTACTAAAACTACTGTACCATAGACAACCTGATTATTGTGTATTTGTTTACTAGTGCAGTTTATCCCTCACACGTCAAAAAAGAAATATGAACTAATTTATGACAGTAAAAGTGAATGACAAAAGCTTTCCTTGAATAGAACATTACTGAAGTAACTGTTTTGGTCAGAATGTAAAGTTAGTTAATGAAAAACGTAAAAAGCTGTATCGAGAGAAGCCGAGAGACTATTGGGAATAAACGAAATAACGAAGAAAACCGAAGTACTGAGATTTCATAGTAATGTCAGGTAGCTACTTTCCTCAGAACTGTGTAAGTTAGTGAAAAACAAGAAAACTATGTCGAGAGAAGCTGAGAGGTTATTGGGGAAAAAAGGAAACAGTGAAATAAAAGAAGTATTGAGGTATTATAGGAATGTGATGCAGCTACTTCTGTCGGAAATGAATAAGTTTCTTAGTGAAAAACGGAACAGCTATGGTGAGAGATGATGAGAGATTACTGATAAAATGGGAAAAAAGAAGAAAACCGAAGTATTGAGATTGGGACTTAATTCCTGTTGATACTGAAAGAATTAAAAACAAAAATAACAAATATCAGAGCAATAAAATAAATTTCAGGTCATTGAAGGGTTTTTGATTTTAACCTGTACTAACGGACGTATATTACTGTAAATGAGACTGAGTGTGGAACAGTCAGAATTAATCTTCTTTCACCTCAAGAGTATTTGTAACGCTGCTACTTCCTGCTCTATCAATGATTTTTTGACAAGAAAAACGCCAAGCTGTGTCGTACTTCAAACGTGACGTCAGTTGCCAACAATGGCTGGGTAAGTCATTTCCAAGATGGGGATGAAAAAAAGGGCAGTTTTATGTCAAGCAAAGCACTGAAGTATCAAAAAACCAACATTAGGAAATAAGGTAGCTTTACTTTTAGAGATAATATATTGTTTCTTGGCGTTACAGGGAAGTGCTCTAACCTGAACTGCTCACTCTACCTTTTAAGAGGCCATGCAGTTCTGCTGTATGGTTAGTGTTCTTCTGGTTCTTCTTTGTCATGAGCTCTAGTGGGCCCGAGCGTGAAAAGTACTAAGGCGTGTACCACTCTGTAGTGGGGTGACCTGCTGTTCGTACTTATCAGGTTGGAATTACATGTCTTGACAATGGGAAAAGTTTTTACATTGTAGTACTTTTTTGTACATTTCCTAGACAACATCACGTAGGCATTTCAGCCGATATGTGTTCTTGAATATTAACGTTCAAGGTTAATTTTTATGAGTAAACCATTTGCTTTAGATATTTGGATAAAATTTTATCCTGCTAACAATGTATAGGTTGTATTCTAGTAACTGGACCTCTTTCAGCAGCTTAAACCAGACCCCTCAGTTTTCTGTGTTTAAAGTCAGTCTGTATTATTACACACTTTTACTCCCTTGTCATTTCCAAGGGGATAATGGGGTAACGTGATCAGAAGAAGTAGAAACACTAAATCAGATGATACTGTGCAGAAAGAGAAGATTATTTGGAAGACAGACAGTAGACAATCTAATGTTACAAAAACAAGTCCAAATTGAAATAGCAAAAATAAAAAAAGACATACTTATAATATAAAGTTCTAGAAGCAGAGCTCGTTTAGCATTACGTTTCTATAAATGTTCTTTCTTTGGTCAGGTTGTAATGACCCGTGAACAATGACCGTAAAATTTTCAGAAAGAAGAAATACTGAATACCCTTTCAAAGAAGAAATTTCTGGGAAGATGTGCATTAGACTTTCTCTTAAAAGTCACAAAACAATACTGCCTGAAATAAAGCATACAGGAACTACCTGTAGCAGTTATTATGGGCAACGAAACCACGTGTAAATTCTGCAACCTTCTAGGAAATGTTACATTATACATACATTTCTTGATTTTGGAAATAATTTCCCTTCGTAATAATTTTCATCTTAATTTCTTACAATTCAATTTCAATTTTGCGTAACAATATAAAGTAAACATTACATTATTTTATAATATAATTTGTTACCATGTTCTGTATTTTAAAAATCCGAAACAAAATGGAGTTCCCGTTTTGGGTACTTCCTTCTATACAAAACTACAACGAAATCCGTAACCAGCATTAAAATCGTCAGTGATATTCTGAATGTTAAATACACAACAGCTTTTACCGTTGGCTACACTATTCAATACAACTAAAACCGCCATCAATAAGCCATTGTGCTGGTGGCCGAGCGGTCCTGGCGCTACAGTCTGGAACCGCGCGACCGCTACGGTCGCAGGTTCGAATCCTGCCTCGGGCATGGATGTGTGTGTTGTCCTTAGGTTAGTTAGGTTTAAGTAGTTCTAAGTTCTAGGGGACTTATGACCTCAGCAGTTGAGTCCCATAGTGCTCAGAGCCATTTGAACCATTTGAACCAATAAGCCATTGTAAGTAGGCTGTTTAGGTTTTCTTATTGGTAACGCCACGTAGCGCTGTGTATGAAAATCACTGGCTGTGCTGTGTGCAGTCTGTGGCTAGTTTGCATTGTTGTCTGCCATTGTAGTGTTGGGCAGCTGGATGTGAACAGCGCATAGCGTTGCGCAGTTTGAGGTGGGCCGCCAGCAGTGGTGGATGTGGGGAGAGAAATGGCGGAATTTTGAGAGCGGATGATCTGGACGTGTGTCTATCAGAAACAGTACATTTGTAAGAATGGATGTCATGAACTGCTATATATATTATGACTTTTGAAGACTTTTAAGTTAAATACATTGTTTGTTCTCTATCAAAATCTTTCATTTGCTAACTATGCCTATCAGTAGTTAGTGCCTTCAGTAGTTTGAATCTTTTATTTAGCTAGCAGTATTGGCGCTCGCTGTATTGCAGTAGTTTGAGTAACGAAGATTTTTGTGAGGTAAGTGATTCGTGAAACGTATAGATGAATTTAGTCAGGGCCATTCTCTTGTAGGGATTATTGAAAGTCAGAATGCGTTGCGCTAAAAAATATTGTGTGTCAGTTTAAGCACAGTCTTGTATAATTTTTCTAAGGGGACGTTTCATTCCATAAGCATTGACATTACCTATGGGTAGGAATACTGAGCTATAAAATACGAGGGGCGTTCCACATGTAATGAAACATTCTTTTCTGAAAGCAAGTTGGTTTTATGCAGATTCCCAATACACCATATTATTTTGGCTACAAAACTCTGTAATTAGTTTACCCATTATGAACGTGAAATACTTCGACTGTGATGCATAAATGTTTCCACAAATTACTGCAACCATCCACCTTACGTTTAATTATTCAATTTTTATTTTCCATTGCCTTTTTCGAATCTCCAAGCGATTCGTCATCTGGTGTACAAATTTATTGAACGATGCTGGAACCATGCAATAAATATGTACCATGAAATGATGAATCTATAGGCTATTTAAAACCGTTACTGGAAAATAAAAATCTACAAATTAAAGAAAAGGTTACTGGTTGTAAAAATTTGAGGTAATCTGTTAATAAACCTAGCTTTTCAACTAATTCTCCGTTCAATGCGATGGCCTTAGGCTACTTTACTGGAACGTTCTGCATACCTGTATGATGCCACTCTATTGGTCGACGTCAGTCCAACGTCTTGCTGCATCAATAACCTTCCCATCTTCCTCATATCTGCGTAGTGCATCCTTCATTGGACAAAGAGGTGGAATTTGGTACGTGGGAGATCCGAGCTGTACGGTGGATGAGGAATAACAGTCCAGTGAAGTTTTTGTGAGCTGCTACTTTCGGGTGCGCAGACTGGAAACAGGCCTTGCGTTCTCATGGAGAAAAAGTAGTTCGTTTGCATTTTTACGGCTACTAACAAGCGTAACTCGTTTTTTCAGTTTCCTAAGGACAGCTCAGTACAATTAAAAGGTGATCTTTCCTCCACAAGGTAAGATTTCAAATAGAATAACTCTTACATATTCATAGAAGACCGCCGCCATGACTTTACCAGCTGTTGGTGCGTCTTTGAACAGTTTCTTCAGAGGAGAGGTAGTGTGATGGCACTCCAAGAATGGCAGTTTTGTTTCCTGTTCGAAGTGAAGAACCATTGTTTCATTGCCTGTGGTGATGTTCGACAAAAAATTGTCACAATCAGCATGAAACGTGCAAATAGTTCTGCACTGATGGTCTCCCGTTTCACCTTATAGTCTTCCGTTAGGCGTCGACGAGCCCAGCTGACACACACCTTTGAGCACCACAACTGATGGACGAGCGTGTCAGCACTGTCAACAGTGACGTCCAGCTGAGCATCAAGGTGTCTGACTGTGATTCGTCGACCACCTCAAATGAAAGTGTCCGCAAGTTTCAACATTGCAGGAGTCACAGCTTTGTGAGACCTGCCGGTAAGCGGGAGTTTAGTTATGACGCTGTTGTAATGATGGCAGAGGCCTCGTCCAGTGACCCACCATGCCTTTGTTCACTGCCAGATCTCCTTGCACATTCCGTAAGCACCAATCGATGTCTGCAATGCTCTGGTTTTTAGCGAAAAGAAATTTAATGTCAGTTCTGTGCTTGGAAGGCAACTCCGTTGCAGACGCCATTTTGAAGGATGCGTATAGCGCCGCCACCTATCGGAACTTCACGAAACTATAGTTGCTAAGGTAGGAATATTCCACTACGTCCCACAACAAATTTCCATACTTTTTCAACCGAAACTGTCCGAGAAAGAATTTGTAGCATTCCTGGCTGAACGGCCCTTGTACTTTGAGGAAGTTTAAATCACCTGAATAACATGAATGAAATTTGAGGTCGGTGGGTAATTAGTATTCTTGGTCAGGATCTCGTTTGTAGCTACAGTACTCGTATTGCAAAATGTTGCGGTGGTGGTGGTTAGTGTTTAACGTCCCGTCGACAACGAGGTCATTAGAGACGGAGCGCAAGCTCAGGTTAGGGAAGGATTGGGAAGGAAATCGGCCGTGCCCTTTCACAGGAACCATCCCGGCATTTGCCTGAAACGATTTAGGGAAATCACGGAAAAATGTTGCGTACCAGCCTGATGAAACATCATGAGCTCCCCTTTATTTCCCAAAGTATCAATCAGTTAAAGTCAGTACTGAACCAGTATTGTCCCCCGTCTGGAACGACTGATACGCTAGAGATCTTCACTGTAACCTTACAATATGTATAGTCACTTATGAAATTTGTTATTAACAATCCGAACGAATTCAAAAGTAATAGCAGTGTACATGGCTACAACACGAGGAGAAAGCGTGATATTCACTACTCAAGGTTAAATGTAACTTTGGCTCAGAAGGGGGTAAATTATGCTGCCACAAAGGTCTTTGGTTACTTACCTCATAGCATAAAAATTCTGACAGATACCCATATAGCATTTAAAAGGAAATAAAAAGAATTTCTTAATGGCAACTCCTTCAACTCATTAGATATTTTTGGATATCGTAAGTGGGTAGTTTCCCCCACGCCCACTAAAAAATGAAATAAAATAAAAATATATTAAGTGTCATGTAATATTTTGTGTAATGTTATATCTTGTATCGAAAACTTTTATTAACCTGACACGTTCCACACCATTACGAAGTGTCGTATTCATGATCTATGGAACAAGTACTAATCTAGAATGAGATTTTCACTCTGCAGCGGAGTGTGCGCTGATATGAAACTTCCTGGCAGATTAAAACTGTGTGCCCGACCGAGACTCGAACTCGGGACCTTTGCCTTTCGCGGGCAAGTGCTCTACCAACTGAGCTACCGAAGCACGACTCACGCCCGGTACTCACAGCTTTACTTCTGCCAGTATCTCGTTTCCCACCTTCCAAACTTTACAGAAGCTCTCCTGCGAACCTTGCAGAACTAGCACTCCTGAAAGAAAGGATATTGCGGAGACATGGCTTAGCCACAGCCTGGGGGATGTTTCCAGAATGAGATTTTCACTCTGCAGCGGAGTGTGCGCTGATATGAAACTTCCTGGCAGATTAAAACTGTGTGCCCGACCGAGACTCGAACTGGGGACCTTTGCCTTTCGCGGGCAAGTGCTCTACCACTGAGCTACCGAAGCACGACTCACGCCCGGTACTCACAGCTTTACTTCTGCCAGTATCTCGTCTCCCACCTTCCAAACTTTACAGAAGCTCTCCTGCGAACCTTGCAGAACTAGCACTCCTGAAAGAAAGGATATTGCGGAGACATGGCTTAGCCACAGCCTGTGGGATGTTTCCAGAATGAGATTTTCACTCTGCAGCGGAGTGTGCGCTGATATGAAACTTCCTGGCAGATTAAAACTGTGTGCCCGACCGAGACTCGAACTCGGGACCTTTGCCTTTCGCGGGCAAGTGCTCTACCAACTGAGCTACCGAAGCACGACTCACGCCCGGTACTCACAGCTTTACTTCTGCCAGTATCTCGTCTCCCACCTTCCAAACTTTACAGAAGCTCTCCTGCGAACCTTGCAGAACTAGCAGTCCTGAAAGAAAGGATATTGCGGAGACATGGCTTAGCCACAGCCTGGGGGATGTTTCCAGAATGAGATTTTCACTCTGTAGCGGAGTGTGCGCTGATATGAAACTTCCTGGCAGATTAAAACTGTGTGCCCGACCGAGACTCGAACTCGGGACCTTTGCCTTTCGCGGGCAAGTGCTCTACCAACTGAGCTACCGAAGCACGACTCACGCCCGGTACTCACAGCTTTACTTCTGCCAGTATCTCGTTTCCCACCTTCCAAACTTTACAGAAGCTCTCCTGCGAACCTTGCAGAACTAGCACTCCTGAAAGAAAGGATATTGCGGAGACATGGCTTAGCCACAGCCTGGGGGATGTTTCCAGAATGAGATTTTCACTCTGCAGCGGAGTGTGCGCTGATATGAAACTTCCTGGCAGATTAAAACTGTGTGCCCGACCGAGACTCGAACTGGGGACCTTTGCCTTTCGCGGGCAAGTGCTCTACCACTGAGCTACCGAAGCACGACTCACGCCCGGTACTCACAGCTTTACTTCTGCCAGTATCTCGTCTCCCACCTTCCAAACTTTACAGAAGCTCTCCTGCGAACCTTGCAGAACTAGCACTCCTGAAAGAAAGGATATTGCGGAGACATGGCTTAGCCACAGCCTGGGGGATGTTTCCAGAATGAGATTTTCACTCTGCAGCGGAGTGTGCGCTGATATGAAACTTCCTGGCAGATTAAAACTGTGTGCATGACCGAGACTCGAACTCGTGACCTTTTCCTTTCGCGGGCAAGTGCTCTACCATTTTAAGTACTAATCTAATCTAATCTATATATTTCTGCTTGACTACGTAATATCCTAGGAAGAACGGCTACCTGTGTACATACGAGAAAACTGTACTGTTCATCAACGCTACACTGGTCTTATTCATTCAAAAATGTCAGTAGTGGTTGAGCATTACTCCCGTGACGTTCATACTATATTCGGCACTATAAGACATTATTCTCTAAGTTAATGTAATCGAGTTTTGAGGAAATGAAATGTTTCAGACACGACTGGACTGTAATTTATCAATCTATCGACATCATTTAACGGTAAGTCAAATGTAATGAAGGCACGAGGAATTAATGGCATCTGCTGCTAATGAAAATTGATTTAAATCAGTTGAGAAAGTTGATTAGATTAATGATCTCCTGCTTACTAGGCATATGCGCTAATTTGGCATAACGGTCATTGCAACTGCACAAATTACCCGTTCATGCCTCCCGTGAGACCCAAATCCTCAGTTTATCAAGACACTACTAATGTAGTCCCCTTGTCCATTACCCACATTCCTCGGGACATACTGCTGATTCCTATAATAATTGCAGCGTGGGATGCATTTACCTGAAGTGATCGCTTGGTCATCCTCACATTTATTAAGTATGTGGTGTCTGCTGATTCGGATATGTCAGAAAGAAGAGACACATTTTCGATCCCGCAACCATATTGAATCAATCGAGACCCAAAGTAATTAAGTCTATGCCTAGTAACGATGTGTAAGCTAGCAGTGTCCTTTGGAGAACAGTGTGTCTCGGCCAATGGGAGCTCACTTTTGTCTGTATCGGTATCCGAAGGCGGCAGGCAGTGAGGCACGTGACAAAAGCTGATGCGCGCTGTACCCCGCAGTATTCTTTAAACAAAAGCAAAAGTTTAACTGCTTAATAGGCGTGAGTGTAGAGGAAGTGCTAAGGTACCTGTTTGCAACGCTTTGGAGGAGATTTAAAATTACGTCTGCAACGAGTGTCGGTTCCTGGATGGGAAAGACCGACGCTGATCCCCAGGAAAGCCAAACTCATAATTGCGCTGATATAAGTCCACAATTCGACGCCACGAAGACAAGTAATAATCACCGTCGCTGCAAAATGGTACATGCCTTCTAAGCACTTAAATCTCCAGCAACTGTGCTCACGACGACGATACTGAAATTAACCGTCTGTAGTTCTGTATACGAGCTGGGTTGACAAGTTTTTGTGTGTTTTATTCAATAATCATTTAACTGTTTCTTAAACACAAAACGACTCATTCAACCTAAAGTGTTCCAAGTAGAGATCCTTTCCTATACTCAAGAGAAACAATCCGAGAATCCATTGGTGTGAAACAATATTGCGGAACTGAGGGTTTTCTTTCAATGTAAATTTAAATTATCACTCAAGTGCAGGAATTAAAGTAAATGTGGAGAATTGTAGATTGCATTGAAAGTACATAGTTCTATCTAGTGTGTGAACTTGGTTATTGGGAACTTCTGTCCTAGAAATTACGTAAAGTAAGTATTTCAATAAAACTGAGAAAAACCAAGTATAAAACCATTTACAATCATTTCGGTACTTACAAAAGTATCGTAAAATATTTATTGTGTATAAACATTTTTGAGAGGCAGTGTTGCTGATACACTTTCAGAAACGTAAGTAGGTAATATTGTCGTTTCGGCGTTGTTTCCATGGACCAAAACTTTTTAAGTTTGTGCGTGTGTCCTATTTTGAAAGCAGTCATTATTCAGCTATCTACGTTCATTAGCCTGTTCCTTTAGTGATAGAAATTACTAAAAGGTAAGAAGTTTTAATAGGCATGAAAATATGCTGAAGACCAACTTTGGTGAATTTGTTGAATAACGTCAATCGATTCGTCATTTTGGCTGGCGAACGTGTTTTTGAGTATTATTATCACTCGCAAGAAGTAGGTTGACAGAATAGAAAAGCTGCAACCAAGACTATACGATAACTTCACATTTGACCGAGCTTTATCCATTACGCATCATCTGAGGTCACTAGCGGTTGTTAAGGAGGTAGTTACCGAAGCTACAATAACATCTGAAGTACTAAACGCAATTGCGAGAGTAGAATCCGTGGGTGTTGTAAGCGGCCTTTAGAAGGCATGTCATCGTGAAAGTTCCGAAGCGTTGCGCCTTCGCTATATCGCGCCACTGTCTCTAGTAGAACATCTTAGACTTAGGAGGGCGTGGATCGCGTGGAGATCGGAGGCGTGAGTCAGTGACAGTGAGGGCAAGACTGCCGAGTTGGAACCTGGTGACGAGGCGAGTAGTGTACGGGCAGATCATGTCTTGTATAAGTTCGGCGGTTAACTGTTACAGGCTCTGAGCATAGTAGCGATACCAGGAAGAGACTCCCAGATAGCTTCCTGGCTTGCGAATCATTATAACCTCGTTTGCGGCCGGCTGTAAGACTAAGACTGTGGATGTTTGGGGCACCTACCCAGGGAAGGAGCGTGTTGCGTGCTTCAGCGATCGACCGGTTCCGGAGACGGACGGCGGACCGCAGCTGTGAGGAAGTTTTGTGTCGGCTCCACCCTGTCCTTCCTGGATTGTTTGTATGGACACATCTGGCGAGTTTCCGATTAGTTTTATCGGATGCGAGTGAGGCAGTAACCACAGCTATAACTACCATTTCCTGTCCCAGTACTGCGACTGTTACGTAGTCATATGGTTGCTTGTTCGAGGTTCGAGTCCGGTTCCATACCAGACTTCTGATTATTGATCACGCCTCGGTCTCTAAGCAGGAAAGTTGTGTGCCCTCTCCCCTGAAACTACTGAAATTGTTTCTTTATTTAATGCTCCAGAGTTATTAGCTATAAGGCGCCTGATTTGTGGCGGTGCGTATTTAGATTTTAAGTGTGCTAATTTCACGTGTCACGTCTTGCATGAACTATTGCGGGAGCGCACAATTTCATCTGTTGTCTTTTTGGGTGTTTATACTATCACGTCTGTTTTTTATTGTTTGTGGGGGTGGGCCTTATTAACCGTAATTATTAAGTCTCTCTCAATGATGATTTTATTTTGCGGTTGTTGCTACTATCTTAAACGTGGCTGTAATGTTATTCAGCATGTTATGTTCTGAATGCTGTGAGGCAGCATTTCGCCAGCCAACCGATCGCGTTGTATTAAGACTTAGTGTCCCGGTCCTCGTCGCTCATGTGGTGCAAGATGTGTAGTTTACTGCAGGCAGTAAAACTTGATTTGGTAACTGTATTCAGATTTTGTCCACCTTAGATTTCGATGATTTGTCTTCGTTAACTTACTGAAAAATTGTGTACTCGTTTTTCTTGTTGCCGTCATTTTCATTGTCATGCGGAGGGGTTTGACCTGTAGTAGAGGCATGGCCCAATTCCTGTACTAAATTCCGTATGTCTCTGTTAATCAGGTTACCATTTATGTTTCTTTTGGTGTTGCACGGGTGAAATATGCCTCATTGAAATAGCAGGCGCAGCGCCCGAAAGCAGAGCCCAGAGCGCTCCCAGCTGAATGTCCAGCCGGGTGCAGGTGGTCCTGCACCCCCTTAATCCTTCTTAGCACATTAGGCCCTGCCATGGTGGGGGTGGCGATATATAACACGTCGATGCATTAATTTGTGTCTTAATCACTGTGCGCCTACTGCAGCTCTCATTTTGAGTTTTTCTTATAGCTCATGAAATTTTTGAAGCGTTAACCGCTAATCTGACAGTTGGGTAGGTACTAGATTAATTTACTTAAATGTAAGTATGCAAATGTGGCTTCGCGAACGGAAAGTTTATTAATCTTAATCCTTGTGTGCCCTGTTGGCCTTTGGCGTGTCTAAACATTATATTTAAGATCTGCTGATGTCATGATGGTTCTCACTGACTATATGTACCATTCAGGACGCAATATTTAACACCGACTTTGTAAGGTTATTTCATTTGCGTTCTCTGCACACCCCCGCTATCAGGCGAATATTCTGGTATGATGAATTTTGAGGAGCATACTTCTGTTTCGAATAGTAAATCTTAAACTCTTTCGAGAAAAACTTTTTACCCATTTTGTTGTACTACTACAGTTTTCAATATTGTATTTAATCTGCTTGATATTAATCAGTCTTGTGTAGTTTTATAATTGCAAATTGTTCTGCTTCCTAGTGGTCAGTGCAACTGGAGGTATTTTTCCAATAGATGTTTAATAAGTCTTACGTAGTGAGCCCGGTTAAAATAAAGAGAATGCTTGCAACATGAATGATATTCAGTCTCCCTTTAGCTATGTCCTTCCTACCACAAGCAGCATGACGCGAGTACTGTGTGTCATCCTGGTAGGAAGAGCATGTTTGTCTTTGGGGCGAAGGACTGAAATGTATTGAGCATCATTCGTGTTACATTTATTTACAGATTAAAACTGCATCTTTCCTGTTTTTGACACAATTGCTGTTTAAAAATTTGGGTTCCCGGTGCATTCGGTTCCACATGGAGCCTAGAGTCGTGGTCGGTGAGAGCCGTTTGAGCAGGGAACAGCTAAAGGACGAGAGTCGCATCCGTGGCTTAACCGTAGATGCAGACGTTCCATAACTACAGATGCGAATTCACGCTGTTGTGTGGGTGCCAGTCCATGAGGCGACGGAGCGAATAGGATAGGCGAACGTCTCTGAGTTTCAACAAGCCCTTCAGTTCCTGAAAACTAGTCTTCCATTCCGTGCCAAAACTTAGCTTGCTGGCGCAAATTACTCATTCTTTACGGCCGACTGAAGATACAGAGACAGTGCTCACTGATATTCATCTCAAATCCACATAGACTGGCTTTATACGAAGGTGGCCAATATGCACATTGGTTTGAGAGCCTTAGAGTGAGAGTGCGATCAGGAGGTGAGTGAGCCAAAGGAAACCGAAGTTAACAAAGATCAGGAATTCTCCCGTCCCCCAGAACTGATGATATTGAGAAACTCTCTGCGAGATTTGCTAAATTGCCCAATCTTTTTCAGTTTCGTAGCACAGAACGCCTTACTGCCCACTCGCAGCAGGTGTTAGTTTCTTATCGTTTTCCGTTAAACAAAAGGAGCAAATCAGGGTTCTCTGGATATTGTTGGAAATCATTTCCCAGCTGATCTATCCTTTGTGTCTGGGTACCGTGGCCGAAGTTGTGGACGCGTTTTGAGAAAGAATGGGTCCTTAAGAGTTCTGAGGGGGCGTTTGTCCATTAGGGTGAAGAGTGACATAGTCAATTACTGTGTCTTCCAGGTTCAGAAAGGGATGGGGATGTAGTTCACTACATTCGTGAAGTACGTACGGCAGCCGTTGCTTTTGACCGACAGCTGTGTATGAGGTTGTTAACAATATCTTGCAAGGAATTAAGCTGTAGGATCATTCCAGGGTTCTGTTTGCTGAGAGATCCGTGAGCTATAGCGACTTTGATGATCTGTTTACCCTTGTGGACAATGTTCAGCAAGCCTTCCAAAGGAGAGTCTGCGAGAGGGCGTCGTATCAAGCTTTTGCCAACTACACTCCAGAATAATGTGTCGGTCATTAAAGGACGTTGTTATCGTTGTGGTCGGCAGAGATATTTTGCCCTTCCTAATGGCTGACACCAGAAGATGACTCGACGTGGTACCAGATCAGTGTCGCTGAGGCAATGTAATAAAGTAAGAGATAAAGAACAATTCTCTCCCTTTCGTTTCCCTATGTTAATCATGTGCCCTTGTGTTGCCGTTGGGCTCATGTAATGTTTTGCTAATGAGTCGTCCATGCTATTCCAGATACCAGCACATTTTTAAGCTCCCAAATTTAACATTCATAAGCATATATTGTAGGACTGTTGATGGTAAAGCTCCTCCCCACATTAGCCATTTAAGCTTTTGTTGTTGTACTGGTGAGGTTTCTTGTAATACGAAAGTTTCGGTGGTGGGGGATGTCAGTATCGGCCCTTTCCTGGGATGCGATTGTAAATTATGTGTGCAAATGGAAAAAACATCTGAACTGTCTCCTCAAGCCCAGAGTGTTCAACAGATATTCTATATAAATATGAATCTGTCCCTGTAAGGTAGCTAATACTAGGTGCGGATCATAACAAATTAATTAGAAATGCTGCTGTCACGTAACTAGACTGCATGAATTAATAAAAGTGAAAGTTTGGGATCTAATCTAGAAAGACAAAACAGCTGTTTCCTTTTTCATTCTACATATAATTTATCAACTGGGCTTTCAGAGGTCAAGTGATTCACAACAATCATGTTCAGTTACTTTCAACACTCAATAACAACATATTTAACTCTTGGACATTGAATTGGCAATTATTAAATCGTCATCTCTGCAAATGAAATTCATCACAGGCAAGAATGATAAAAATTATTCATCTATTAAATTTACTTCTACAATATCGTAGCTGGTCAATGCACTAAGTTGGTGGAGAATGAATTTACCTTTTAAACCAATGAAGAAGCTTTCATGTACTCAATGTGAGGGTAGGTTAGTATCCTAGCTTTAGATAATCAATCGTCAGGTTGGAGTGAGCAAAATCTCGACTCAACATTTACTTCGGCCTAATGCGCGATGGTACTTTACCAATCGGGATCTGAAATGGCATTGTCTCCATGCTGGATCTGAAACCCTAATTCCCTACTGTGGCCTTGACTGTATTTACTCAGTCTCAACTTTCATGCATTCTGTAGAACATTAATGTCTCTCTAGTCAAAATAATGTCTATTGTACACTCGCTAAGGGTTGGAGTGATGTGCACAATCATTGCCCGCAAAAATTCCCGCAGGAATAATGAACTACCTCTTTGCTATCTGTCACCATGATATGTGAAGCATATAGTCCGCACTTCTCAAATGCAAATCTGTCAATGCACTCACTATTTTCCACATACTTGTGCAGTCTGCCGCAAGACGAGATAGATCTAGAACGCTCTAGTTCCTAATATTCTTTTATATACTGGATATCTCCCCAACATGTCACGTTTGCTTCTTCCAGTACAGCTTCAGCCAACCGCCATCTCATTGGAGGTCAATTTTTATTTTTCTTGCCAGGTCGCCGCTAGCCCTGTTAAAGCCATGCAGCCACTTACCCTCGGACCTGGCCATATTTACGTTGAAAGGAATAATGTATTGTTCTGGCCTTATCCCTTTCTGCGCTGAAGGTTTGACTCCAAAATGCGTTTCACTTTAACTTATTTATGCCTGCCCCTGTCTCTATATTGGTAGATATTATGTTAGTTTTCATTACCTAAGGTTACCGCAGTTGCTTTTTGTTGATAATATAATTTTCTGAGTATCTCGTACTGTATCGAGCTGGGAAACTCAGCCAGGCAAGTACTAAAGATGTTAAAGTTCAAGATACTCACAAAAGTAAAGTGAAAAACAGTGTTAGTATATTTCATCAAAATATTGGGTGATCGAATAATAAAATTGATGAGCTTCTGCTTTGTTTATAAGATACAGAAACTGAGAATGTAATAGATGTACTATGCCTGTCTGAGCATCACATTGTCACTGATATGCAAAAGATTAGCATCAATGGGTACAAATTAGCTGCACATGTAAGTAGAGATAATATGGTGAGAGGAGGAGTTGCCATATATGTCAAAAGCTTCCATAGTGTAAAAAATTTAGAAACTAAAAAATTTTGTGTAGAGCAACATATTGAAGCATGTGCCACTGAACTAATACCAAATGATGGCACTTTCATAATTGTAACAGTGTATAGATCCCTCTCAGGGAATTTCCAGCTATTTCTAGAAAACGTGGATGGTTTGTTGTGCTATCTGTTGACAGGGGGAAGCAAAGTATCATTTGTGGGGATTTCAATGTCGATTCCCTGAAAGAGTGTAATAGGAAGAATGACCTTGTAGTATTACGCAGTTCTTTCAGTTTGAGCTCTGTCATTGATTTTCCTACTCGGATAACAAAGAACAACAGGACATTGATAGATAACTTTTTTATAGACCAAGATAAGTTTAAGGACATAAATGCTTATCCTGTTGAGAATGGTCTTTCAGATCATGGTGCACAGCTAGTTACAGTACATGACATAGTTCCATGCAGTATATCAAATCAGAATTTCAAAGCAGTGCCTTCAATGAACAATATAAATATTTCAAACTTCAGGGAAAGCTTACAGCAGCTAGACTGAGATGAAGTGTATAAGGAACCCGATGCAAACGTGAAATATAACTTACTTCACGATACATTTTTAAGGGTGTTAGAAAATTGTTTTCCCCATAAAATAGTTAAACATAATTCCAATAAAAAATATAAAAAACCTTGGCTAACTAAAGGAGTATGAATATCATGCAACTGTAAAAGAGAACTGTATCTAACAGCAAGAGGGAGTACTGACCCCAAAATTGTTCACTATTATAAAAACTACTGTGCAGTACTAAGAAAAGTTATTAAAAAGTCCAGAAGCATGTGTATCATGTCAGAGATCAGTAACTCTGATAATAAAATTAAAGCAATGTGGAAAATTATTGAAAGGGAAACAGGGCAACCAAGAGCAAAGGAAGACTTTAGTGCCATAAAACTGAATGACAACTGTACTAACAAGAAATCAGAATTTGAAAATATTTTCAATAATCATTTTTTAAATGTTGTGGAGAAAATATGATCTAGATCTTCACTAGAAGAGGCAAGGATACTAATAGAGGCCACACCTGTGCCGTTTCAAACAACTGCATTTCCACCAACCTCTCCCTCTGAAATCAGTAAAATAATAAACTCACGGAAAAGTAGAAGCTCATATGGAATTGATGGCTTTTCCAGCAAGGTACTTAAAGCTTGGTCCCCACAGATAAGTAGGACTCTCAGCCACATATGTAATAGCTCTTTGGAGCAGGGTGTTTTCCCCGATAGACTGAAATATGCCATTGTAAAACTATTGCATAAAAAGGGGGATACGTTGGATGTCAACTATCGCCCAGTATCTCTTCTGACAGCTCTATCAAAAATTTTTGTTAAAGTAATGTATTCAGGAGTAGACTCCCATATTTGTAAAAATAAAGTACTAACAAAATGTCAGTTTGGTTTTCAGAAAGGCTTTTTCAACACAAAATGCTATATACGCTTTCACTGATCAAATATTAAATGCTCTGAATAACCGGACAGCACCAGTGTTCATTTTTTGTGATCTCTCAAAGGCCTTTGATTGTGTAAATCACGGAATTCTTCTAGATAAGCTAAATCATTGTGGTTTGAGGAGGGCAGTGCACAAATGGTTTAATTCATACTTAACTGGAAGAATGCAGTAAGTTGAAATAAGTGGTTCATGTAATGTTAAAACAGCTGATTCCTCAAACTGGGGGACTATAAAGTATGGGGTCCCACAGGGTTCGGTGTTAGGTCCTTTACTGTTCTTGATATACATTGACTTACCATTCCACATTGATGGAGATGCAAAGTTAGTTCTTTTTGCTGATGATACAGTTATAGTAATAATATCCAAAAGCCAAGAACTAAGTGATGTAATTGTAAATGATGTTTTTCACAAAATTAAGTGGTTCTCAGCAAATGGACTCTACTTAAATTTTGATACAACACAGTATATACAGTTCCGTACAGTAAATGGCACAACTCCAGTAATATAGACACTGAACAGAAGTCTGTAGCTAAGGTAGAATTTTCAAAATTTTTAGTTGTGTCCATTGATGAGAGGTTAAACTGGAAGCAACACATTGATGGTTTGCTGAAACGTCTGAGTTCAGCTATGTATGCTATTAGGGTTATTGCAAATTTTGGTGATAAGAATATCAGTAAATTACCTTACTATGCCTACTTTCATTCACTGCTTTCGTATGGCATCATATTCTGGGGTAATTCATCGCTGAGTAGAAAAGTATTCATTGCTCAGAAATGTGTGAACAGAATAATTGCTGGAGCCCACCCACGGTCATCCTGCAGACATCTGTTTAAGGATCTAGGGATCCTCACAGTATCCTCACAGTAACCTCACAGTATATATATTCACTTATGAAATTTGTTGTTGATAATCCAACCCAGTTCAAAAGTAATAGCAGTGTGCATAGCTATAACACCAGGAGAAAGGATGATCTTCACCATGCAGGGTTAAATCTAACTTTGGCACAGAAAGGGGTAAATTATGCTGCCACAAAAGTCTTTGGTCACCTACCAAACAGCATCAAAAGCCTGACAGATAGCCAACCAACATTTAAAAATAAATTAAAAGAATTTGTAGATGACAACTTCTTCTACTCATTGGCTGAATTTTTAGGTATAAATTAAGGGAGAAAAAAAACAACTTAAACATTAGTGTCATGCAATATTTCGTGTAATGTAATATCTTGTACAGACATCTTTCATTAACCTGACATGTTCCACATCATTACGAAGTGTCGTACTCATGATCTATGGAACAAGTATTAACCTAATCTAATCTATGGACCAAGCTCGTGTACAGTCCATAAAATCTGGATGCCTTACATATGCTGTAATTTCCAAATTAATTTTGTGTTGCTGTGATCAGTGGTTGAGGCATTGCTCATTGCAGTGCAAAATTATAAACCCAGTTAATTTTAATCTTTCTCCAGGTACTGGTGTACCTTATGCTAGATGATATCTTTTGAATATTCTAATTTTTTAATTTGAAATGTATTGCTTTACATGGCATTTTCTATTTAGATTATCATTATATGGCTATACAGTCCTTTCAAGCAGTTCTTTGACTCACTTTACAATATTTTTCTCTCCAGTACTTGTGGTTAACTTTTATTAAAGTGGTTCATCCACACTGCGACCAAGTTAAACTTAGGTCCTGCTAGACTTGTTTCATAGTTTTCCTGAGGTGTTGATTGATAGTTTAGGACCAACAAATTCTACTGAATTTCGTATTCGTTTGTTTGATGAGATTGCACTCAGACAACACCGTATCCTTTGTCCCCACCTAAGATGAAGGTGCTATGAAAGTTGGTTAACACGATGTTCACAGAGGTAGTTATATGGCCATCCACGTCGTCATATGCCTCTGCTACATTTTTCGTAGCATAGAATGATGGAAGGGGATTCCGACCAGTTGTGGATTGCTGTATTCTTAATCAAAAGATTATCTTGGAGTCAATTCTGCTTCCCAGTTTGCATGGATCTTTCTCTTGGGTTAGGGGTTCTCGTTATTTTTTGGATTAGAATGACAGGTACTACCGAATTTCTTTGGCCGAAGAGTCCAAGGCCTGACTTGAACTTACATGTGTTTAACTGGGTACACTTTGGCCTTTCTACCGGCGCATTGGTTCTTTCTGGACTGACAAGGAATAATGTACTCAAGTAACAACGAACTAGATTCTTTTCCTACTAACAAATTTACAAACATAAGTGTCTCTCTCATGTAAAATTAAAATTCATCTATTCCATGCATCAAATGCGCAGTCAGTAGTTAATCTGTATAATACCATGTGTATGTATCTAAGGTATCACATAGAATATACCGCAACTATCAACAATAGGACAAGCAAACACCTGCTGAATGTCATATAGTGTTCTGACTTGCTACAATCCCAGTAATATACCGATACACACAACCACAGTAAACATACACAAGCACAAACCATTTCAGACTAGAATACATCAAGGTTCTACCGAGACATTCTCACCTGAAATAGGTAGAAATAGGCCACTACCAACCAACATGCTACATAGAATAAATTACACATACAGAAACAGTATATCACTTCCCTCTGCATATCGCAAATTTTCATGGCAATCATTGTATTACATTTTTCTTTTTTTTTCTCTTTGACATTTGCATGTATAAATTAGAGTCTCATCACCTAGGCAGAAACAAATTGTATAGAACCATTTTAACAATTGATAAGCACTCAGTTCGCTGTAACCTTTGAGAAATTCTTGTATTATGTTCTTTATATTATTTAAAAAGTGCATCCAATAACACTATGATACTGAGAAGTGTTTTGCTGTTGAATTCAGAATCATCTGACCCACATTACATTTCAAGGTGGTGGGCTACTTTGTTCTGTTAATGAAATAAATAAATAAATAAATAACCGGACAGAGCAGGCCGGCCAAACTGCCAGCCGGGTGAAGACCACTACGCCTTGCCAAGATGGGGTTGTATAGCATCTCAATGTATTTATTTGTATCTTAAATACTACAAGCCTACTGCAGCTCTCCTAATTTCTTTTAATTTCAGCTCATTTAAGTTGTTGAAGCGTAAACTGCCTTATTGGCCAATTGAGTAATTACTAGATTTGTTTACTTAAATGTCTTTATACAACTCCGGTTTAACCAACTGAATGGTTACGAATTTTACTCATTGTATGCACGAACTGGCAACTTATGATTTGTTAACTCCATGAAGGTGGTCATTGACTATTCGTACCATTCAGGACGCAATATTTAACATCTGTTTTTTATGGCTATTTCTCCTGCATGCTTCGCGCACCTTCACTATTCCGTGGTGCACGTACTACACATGTATGTCTGAAAAAAAACCTGCAACATTCGTCAGGAGGGACAGCCTGGAGGAGGGAGTGCTATGGTATGCGAAATGTGTTCATGGCATTCTCTGTCGAACATAGTCATTCTGGGAGGCACAATGGATAAACACAAATATGCATCTATACCTGCGGGCTACGTCCACCACTAGATGCAGTTTCTTTGTCCTGGGCAAAATGCAACGGGTCTCACAGCTCACAGTACAGAGTTTAAAAAGAGCAGCAATTGAGTATACCGTACTCCGCTAATCACCAAACTCCCCGAATTCAAACCGAATCGCGAATCTGTTGGACCACCTCGATCTTTCTGCTCGTGCCATGGATCTTCAGATGAGGAACTTAGCATAACTCTCCATGGCACTGTAATCTCCATGGCTTCACACCATTGTTCCTACTGTCCAGAACCTCTTTCACTCTCATCCTGCATGCCTTGCAGCAGTCCGTGGTTTTCCAGGTCCTCGACGCGTGGTCACATTAATGTGACTGGTGAGTGTACGTGATGTGAGTCGTGGCGCAATTGAGTTTGTAGCGCCACTGGCTCATGTGTAGTATCGACTATACCTCTTGCGGCCCCATCGCCAATAACTGCGGGGAACAGTTGGTATCTGTGGGTTGTGTCCTTAGGTCTTTGCTTGCCGATATGTGTACGGGATACGCTGACCCGTGAGAGAGGCGCGAAGTTGCGGATTGGCGGTAGCGTCGCGACAAGGGGTGGTCACGAGGTTCGAGCTGCCGAAGCCACGAGCTGCGCAAGGAGGGCCAGCGCAAAGCGAAGATACCGCAGTACTTCACCGGAGTCAGCGTCGACTACAAGCAGCGGTCCGATATCCCGTCGGGTGGTTGGCAGCATTCGTGTCGGATGACCGCTCGTGGCCTGGCGGCCCCCTTCTACCTGGCTGTCATCGGCACCACTCAGTAACCGCTGCGATGCACAGTTGATCCATGGAACTGCCTTCTGATGAAGAGGAATAACATTCTGTGATCATCGTGGTGATTTGTTTCATTGTTTACCTGCCCTGCTTATTATTTTCTGGTTTCTACCCGACCAACCGAGTTTTACTCGGTCGGCTCTTTGGTCGTAGATATGGGCAGTGGTATTGTACTAAGACACTAGTTGTCCCGCTGTTATATGACCTTTCCTTTCTGGTTTGTACCCGATCATTAATGTTCTAATTAATCAGCTCTTGGTCATAAATATAGCTGGAACAGTTATACTAAGGCACAGTATGCCGTTAAACAAGAGGGACCTTGTGGTTGGATTTACCTGTTAACCGGTTCAATTCTTTGATTGTAATTGAATTTCTCGGTCGTTGGTTATTATCTGAACAATCTCTTGTACTAAGCTGTTCGTTTGAAAGACTGGGTCATTATTAGTGTATTTTAGCTGGATCTTGTGGCTCCGCAGAGTGTTCTCTTGCAATAAGTGAGACGTTCCTTCAGAACGGTCTTAATAATTAACAATCAGTTTAACTTTGAAAATATTAACAGCCAATGTCACCAGGGATTTAGTCAAAATAAAATTGTCAGAAGGAACGGGTTGGAATCCAGTCGTACCTCGAATGCCGATTGAAATTGAAAGGTTGGTTGCTTTGAAGTAAGCCTAATCACTTGTATATTGTTTGTTAATGTGCTTAACTTTTAAGCACAGGTGCACATGTTAACCCCAAACCTTTCGACATACAGCTTCCAGATGAAAAGTTAAGTCATCTGTTTTGATTAATTGAATCACTCTTGTCAAAAATGGTGCTTATATAGTTTCATGTGTTCCAGAAGGGCTTTTAATGAGATAGACTGTGTCCAGCGCGGTAGTAAACACCGCTGTTTCACCCGATAACGGGCAGGCTGCATGTCCGGCTTGTAATCATTATCATATTGTTTGCTGTTTTGCAATACAGCACTTCAATTTTCTTTTGCAAAGATCAAAAGATTATTCAAGTTAAGGTTTAAGGTCAAAAGAATTAGCAAATTTGTTCGTTTGGATGGAAAAATTTTATGGTTTAATGCTTCGATTATCTGTAGACCACAGTTTCTGTATCATTAAATCAACAGATTGTGTGAAAAGAAAGTTCTACTGGTCGGTCCTCCATTCCACGTTTTCCTTAATTCCAGTAAGTACCACGTATCATTGTGTATAAAGGGCAGCAGTTGAACTGTGTCTTGCTGTGGTCAGCAGTGGGAATGGACACCTGCCTTAGTGTAGGAACGGCGCTGCGGTCAGCCCGCGGCCTTCTAAAACACCGCCAACTTCCAGTGTTGTTCCGCCAAACAGGCAGAAGCAAGGTAAAGTTACGGTGTCAGGTCTCTGGTGAACGGAGAAGCGCAGCATGAGGTCTCGGGCTCGCCGCTACCACGGTCTCCATTGAAGTCGGTCGCACTAGCTGCTGCAGATGCGCGGCTTCGTCCAGGAACCACCCGAGCACACGGAGACGAAACAAAGATCCCATGTTAGGAAGCAGGGAAAGTAGGCTGCAGAAGGGAGACTGCAGTAATAGTGTGCTCGCAGGAGAAAGGTGGCCGCTCAGCAGTTAGGCAATCCTCAGTGTGTAGCATGGATCAGCAGGTAGGCACATTCTGTTCAGCTCCGGGCGGCATCAAGCCTAAGTGCAGACCATAGTTCTGCAGCTAGCGGGGGCAGCATCTGCTAACAGCAGCTAGGTAATCCATTTCTTGAGTCAACGTAAGGTGAACGAGGGAAAACGGAAATGAAAAGGAAGGAAATAATGACATCAGTTCCATAGGGGCTTTACGGGGAATCAGCGGCGATGGGTGAAAATTCGTGCCGGACAGGCACTCGAACCTAGGTTCTCCTGCATACTAGGCAATTGCATCAACCACTGCACTACTATGAGACAGTTTGTCTCTGAAACGCATGGACGATCTTGGCTCGCTTCCCGACCGACTCACACTTTCACCCAGCGCCATTAGTCCACAGTCCCTGTCCATCTTCTCCAAGCTCGTTAATTTTAGATCGAACGTAAATGTGCAACCACACTGAAGGTTGTGGGTTCATTGCCCATCGAGGCTAATCAATGATATTAATACTTGTTGTCCGAAACAACAGGCACCATACATATTGTGACCGACTGTCGTGTAGTATATCTCGACGTTGGCTGCGTAGCTGAAACGGTTATTACTTGTGGTGTCTCGTGCAGCCCTCGCTTTGCCAGGACATCACCTTTCATCGCCTACATGTAGGAAGTGGAATGGTGCTGGCCCCGATGTGTAATAACCCAGGTCATCGTTGCCACAGTCTGCCTTCTGTACTTTCGCTGTGTAAGTGGTGTTCCAGTACTATTACTTAGTAACTTGTTGCACCGCAAGGCCTTGGCGATGATCCTGGCTGTGTCAGCACAGCACGCCAGTACCTTCTTGCTAAAGAACACCTTTCTGGCTTCCATCTGCTTCGCCTCTCCAAGGCCTCTTGCGTAAGGTCGCGGTATTAGCTTTTTGTTCATTCGGTCACAGGTTTTCGTCGCTAAGCAAAGAAGCAGTGGCACAAAGTGAAAGTTTCAGAGACGAAGTTAACAACTCAGGAAAATATGGTCGGCTGGTTCAGGAGAAGCCAACTTCCTGCAAACACACGAAATTTTCCGTACCGGTTATTTGGTGTGAGTATTAATTATTTCACAAAACATTTTTACTTACACCTCTTTCCACTAATTCATTTCCACATGGTTATGCTAGCTACTATCTTCTTATTTTCAAACGTGTCTCAGCAAATTTGTGTCATCGTCTGTGCAGTCAAGTATTGTTCATGGCTGTAAAATATAACACGTTTGATTAAACTACAAGTCTTTTTGGGAATTTCATTATCACAGTTAGGTTCAAAATAAAAAATCAAGTGATGATAAAATAGTCATTTCATGTCTTCTATAACACATGATAGTCTTTATCTTCATAAGATACTATCAGCTTGATAGTTGCAGAAAGAATGGTTTATCAACACTTTACCATCTTTTCGCCAAATATGCACTTGTATTTTTCAGAAGGAAAATGAACCACTTGAACAAATCATTACAAAATAGTTACAGATATCAGCCAGGCAAGGAACGAAATTCGATAAATAATAATTACAACAAATTTTAAGAGTATACTCGTAAAATCATTATTGACATATAGGGATGTTGAAGCCGTAAGGATCTTGCCTAGTATAATGTTCATGTCATCCACAAACATCAGCAGTTAACATACATAATTGAAGGTAGCAGGCCAATACTGTAGAGCTTTGTCGTAAAACTTTAAAATAAAACATGTGTGACACAGGCTCCGTCCGACATGTAGCATGGCACATGCAAAGCTAGACATCAGACGCCTGACAAGGATGTGCAGGTATTGGCGATAGGTAAACTATAGTAGGAGGTGCTTATTGTTCGAAAAAAGCGTGCAGCCAGTGCCTGAAACGGCAAATAAAATGGTTCACTGCTAAAATTAAAACAGAATAAATGTAACGAGAATAGGAAAAGGGAAATGGGGAAGGGAGCGTGCTGAACGGGTGCTTTAAAGCTATATGGGCTATAAAGAGCAAGCAGGGTCAGATAAACAGCGCAAAAAGCAGCAAGAGAAGAACTCGTAGAACAATACGGAAATGTACCAAGTAACGGTATACCAAGCCAAAGATTTCGTAAAATGTGTTAACATTATTTAAAGGACAGAAGTACGTATAGCCGTATTAATCAGTATCTTAACTAACATGAAAGAGAAGCTAGTCATAAGAAGATTAACATACAAGCAACGGGTGGCGAGGGGTATGAGGAGCGAAAGATCGGAATAATTACAAACTGTGACGTAGGAACTTGAATAAGCAGCCGTGAATGAAAAGCATATTACGTAAAAAACGAAAATGCTTGAAACCGCTGAGGGCAATACCTACGTAACTTGAACGGACTATTTAATTAATGTAGACATAAGCCGATTAAAATGCCGTGAGAAACGGGAGGAGGTGGAGTGTGGAACCATGGGGCACTTTAAATACGTAATATTAAGAGAGAGAATGCACGACCAAGTATGGTATGGAATTACAAATTTGTAAATAGGCTTCATAAATGGAAATATAATTCTGAGGAAAGCTATTGTCACTCGGAGGCCAAACACGAAGGGTAAATTTCTCTAGTGGCTGGAGGTAGCGGCTCAGTCATCAAGGAAACGTCTACTTGCGAGAATGAGCTGGCAGTTCAAATATTGCCATCTTTGTTAGCTCCGCATTACAAAATTTTTAGTATAACACACAAATCTATTCCCCGCCTTTTACGTCTTTTTGTAGAATTACGGTATTCCCTAAATATCTAGAGAATGGTAAGAAATAAGTAAATGTTTTGCGAAGGTGAAACAGTGTACATTCCCACCTTTCTTCCGAAACAGATGTTCTTTGTATCTGAGTTTGATTGCGGTATCTATTTTGCCTATTTAATAACGTGACTGTTACTGCAAATCATTCGGTAGATGGCTGAATTTGAGAAAGGATCATCAATAGTTTTGAGAGTGTGCACAAAATTTTCTTTAAGTTATTATTAGTAGAAAACGTTAAGTTAAATTTATATTTTTTCACCAAAAGGAGTTTTATCCTGTAGGACACAATGCCCAAAAATGGGAAGCAAATATATTGATTATTTTCGTCTTTCTTGTATACGAATCTGTTACCCAGTAAAGTTGAAAATGTTTTTGTGGTTTTATTACTGAGTTTACAGTGTACTTAATCTTGCTCCTGTCCATTGTTACAGCAGTGGATTTTAACACACTGATTTCGTTCTGTAAATTAATAGCTGAAAGGGGTGTTGTTATAGCTCCGTTAAAGCGGAATGGAAAATGCTCAATTGAGTACTTATGGATGAGAGGAATCAGAAGGATAGTCTTATCGGAATAATTTGGCTAACGGAAGATGTTAAAACTAATACTATTATCTACTATGAGTATTTTGAGATCGAGAAAGTTAGCATTTTCATTTTGGATTTATTTTGTGAAGTAGATACTGTCGTGAAAGTGATTAAATGTACTGAACAACAATTCTAATCCTTGCAAGTTGTTATCAAAATCAATAACAATATCGTCTACATAAAAAGCTTGAAAACGTATTCTGAGTTGAGATTAAAGAGAGCTACCGAAAGTGTCAGCTAGGATACCAGTAAGAAGGCTACTCATCTTTAGGCCATATGATTGCACGTAAAATCTACCGTTACATACGAAATAACTGTATTTAAGTACCACTTGAAGATGGTGAGATTCAGGTATCAGGGCGTTACTTTTATCCTCACCATCACACGCAAGACCGCGACGAGCTTCCATTGCCCGTTACACGTCATCGGCAATGACGTCTGACGGAGCCTCCTGCGCCCCCAGTACACACATCAACACGTTCATGTTTTTGTGATATCAAAATTGTTCCACGTCGACCCTCTGATAATGGCGATTGGGCACACCCTTCACACGGACCTTGGCTATTATTTTACCTTTGGTTCCATGTTTAAGTCCGTGACAAGACACTTACCCTGCCCCCACAGAGTGGTGGCCTCTGACTCGTCAGCGTCCGTATGCGAACTGCTGGTTTCTATATGAGTACCGTGAGAATGTAATGGACTTGATTGCGCATATCCCTAAAACGCAGATTGTTTGAATTCCACCTGCCTGCATCTACCTCCCCACCAGTGTTTGGCGGTCACATCGCATGTCAACTGTCTCACTTTCTGGCCTTTTCGTCGTCGGCTGCAATATAGCAAATACCAGCCTCCCAACACGCTTCCGACCAGGGCAAAGGATTTTTACAACCTACTCTTATGTCGTGATCTCCAGAACGTGCTGGAGACCAAAAATCCCTCCATCAGGAGGCCCACAGTGTTCAGTGCCATCCACAAGTTCTTCCTCACTACGGACTTCCCAGAATTTTGGTATGACATTGTCAACATGAAATTTGCCGCGAAACATTCACTGCATAACATCGGTTTGTCGTATGTCCATCTTTGTCTCCTTTCCAGGCATAGCGATACCGAAGGCCGCCGTCGCCGCCGTATAACAGGCGCCTCTTTCCACTCCGTCTGACGGTTCGTGCAGCAAATGACCGCTTCCTACATCAGCGTGCCACCGGATACGATCGAACCCCGAATGTTTCTAACCCAGAGGGGATATAATTTCATGCCGCGAAATATCATGCCATTTCATGGGTCAAGTGGTTCAAATGGCTCTGAGCACTATAGGACTCAACTGCTGAGGTCATTAGTCCCCTAGAACTTAGAACTAGTTAAACCTAACTAACCTAAGGACATCACAAACATCCATGCCCGAGGCAGGATTCGAACCTGCGACCGTAGCGGTCCTGCGGTTCCAGACTGCAGCGCCTTTAACCGCACGGCCACTTTGGGTCAAGTGGTTCACAGTCAACTATCTAATCCACGAGGGAGCCAAATCCAACCTTGAATTTTGGACCTGTTTACAAATACCCACGCAGCTCTCGAACTCACGTCGCGTTACCATCTCCGGCAATGTCTGAGTTGCAGCCGCCTATGATAGATTCTATCACTGACGTCCGCGAATGGGGGAGCGCGCCGTATGTGCGCGGGTTTCTTTTCTAACGCAGTCTTATGCTGTTTTTTCTAGGTAGTTTGTCCTTTTTACATAATTACATAATAATAGTAAAAGTTAAAATAAATAAAAATAAATGATTAAAAAATAAATAAAATTAAATGAACAAAAGGCATTCCACCTCTGTTGATACCCATGTCTCCCACTTTCCTGTGCCCCCTACACTCGGTGGAAGTGAGGGCGACACTGTCGCCAGGCCTCGAGATTAAGCACCTGCCTACTCTGCTCCTGAGCCCCAAAAAAATCAAAAAATCAAAATAAAAAGAAGTTCCATTCGTTCAGTTTCGAAAGCGAGAAGTTCATGAGTCGAATATCCCTACTCCCTATGCATATTTCTTTACTTTCTCTTCCCCTGTAATTATTATAACTCTGCAGACTGTCGTTACTGAATAATTAATTTATTATTTTCATAATGTTTATGTTGAAAAACGAGAAAAAATTTCGTTATGTGACTGAAAAAAATTGATATGTCAGGACTTTCCATCAAATCAGTACAATTATTTTATTAATATTATTTTATCTAAATACCTAAACCCAGGAAGAGGAGTGACACAATCAGAAATGCAATACCTAAGAAAAATGACTGGAAGGTTTCTGTAAATTCTACAGTGAAACAAAATGAGCATACTTCAAAATTTCAAGTGAGTATTTTTGCCAGTAAATTTCAACATATTCTATATAACAGTGAAATGGAGGTCTAGCTCTGTTCATGTCGAATGCAAGGTGCTATCAGGTAATTACTAGTTAGCTTTGTCACTTTTCTTGCTTTCCTGAAAATGTTACTCTTATTATTGCGTGGGTAATACTCTGACCACTTCCCCATCCCAAGTAATATATATATACTGAGTTGCCATAATTCATGGAATAGCGGTATGTAGATATGTAAACGGCTGTAAAATAGAGTACACGAGGTATAAATGGTACTTGCTTTGACAAAGTTGTGATATGTACCGTGGTGATTCACGGGAAAAGGGTTTCGACGTGATTATGTTCCCGCGGTGGGAATTAAGACATCGAACGCGGAATGATAGTTTACGGTAGACGAATGGAATATTCCATTCCGGAAACGATTAGGCAATTCGATATTCCGAAATCCACCGTATCAAGAGATTGCCGAGAATACCACATTTCAAGTGTCACCTCTCATCACAGACAATGCAGTGGCCTACGGACTTCAATTAACGACCGAACGCAGCGGCGTATGTGTAGATCTGTCAGTGCTAAGAGACAAGCAACACTTGGATGTACTATGAACGTATCCACTTGGGCTGATATGGCTATGGCAGCAGACGACAGAAGCGGGTGCCTTTGCAAACAGCTCGACACGCCTGTAGCGCCTCTTCTCGGCTGGTGGTCATATCGGTTGGACCTTTGTCTGGTCAGCTGAGTCCCGATTCCAGTTTTTGAGAGCTGATGGTAGTGTTAGACCGCGGAGTAGACCCCACGAAGCCATGAACGTAAGTTGTCAACGAGGCACTGTGCAAGCTGATGGTGGCTCCATAATGGTGTGGGCTGCGTTTACGTGGGATGTACTGTCCACTAGCCCCACTAAACCGATCATTGACTGTAAATGGTTACCAACTTTATGTCCAACCTATTTATGTAAATGTAACGAGAGGTAAGAGGAAATATAATGTGCGAGGAAAGAGAACAATGAATTTCGTGGTAATCTGCGAAGCATAGACGTAGATGTAAATGCACAATGTCAGTTATCGTTTTAGTTTTTTCGGTAAAATTTTTCATGTTGTCAAAATTCACCATTGTGATTTACAATAGATCAGTTAGGGGAAAGATGTTAGAAGATTGTAATAAGTAAAATGACACGACCGTTAACAATAATGAAAATGGCACGATATTTCAAAATTAAAAATGGTTCAAATAGCTCTGAGCACTATGGGACTTAACTTCTGAGGTCATCAATCCGCTAGAACTTAGAAGTACTTAAACCAAACTAACCTAAGGACATCACACACATCCATGCCCAAGGTAGGATTCGAACCTGCGAACGTAGCGGTCGCGCGGTTCCAGACTGTAGCGCCTAGAACCGCTCGGCCACCCCGACCGGCACGATATTTCGGTGTCTTTTTTTATTTTATTTTTTATTTTTTTAGCGTGCACGAAGTCCATCTTTCGAGAATTCAAGTAGATTAACTATACAAACGAAATTAGAAGTAATTTCCGAAGTCCAACTGAATACGTCATTTGAAAAACAAGATATTGATGACTTGCAGTACCTGTAAAACGCAAGAGTACAAATTTCAGTAGGTGACATTACGTGTAATGACGAAATATTTTTTAGTCATTCTTTTGTACCTCAGCCATATTCCTGCTGTTTAAAGGATTCTCTGTAACTAGCTATTTTTTCCTCCACCAGATTTTATTTTATCAAATTGAACAAGACCTATGTATTTGATCTTTACCTTGTGCTCCCAGAAACAATAACTTCTCATATACAGTTCAGATAATTGTGAGTGCTCTGGCTTGTCAGTCTAAATCATTTAATATCCTGTCGTTTCGCGTATACTGACTGCCGTGTCTGGCTGCATTACATAACGCAAAATAATGTCGCTTGAGACAGGTGAGCGTGACCAGATTACGATCAGTAATGCATTTCGTTCTGTTGTTAGCGTATTATACAACTCCGCTTCTTGGCTGTTCTACCTACCTGTACACATACCCCTTATGTATTGGCTTGCAGCTTCTCCCTCGTGCTGAGTGACCTGACCCCAATAATAGCTGCGTAAAGAATGACTGCCTGGCTTTTAGGATTAACTGCATTAGTAATGGGAAACTGTTAAATAACGTTTGGCTACCTTTTTATAACCTCGAGAAGTCTCCACATATAATTTATAATCAATTTCAGTTTAAGGATCAAAACTGCCTTTCCGTGAAAAATTATATCGAAAGACGATAGGATGAGCCTATGATGTACCAGACATTTTTGTGATACTGTAATAACGCACACGGAAAAGAAGCCGAGGGAAATCGCCACGATCATATTGGAGAAGCCACATCAATATTAGTTCGAGGTAATATCGGAAAAACAAAGGAAAGATGTATTGATTTTGTGACAGGGATTTGAAAGGCCCTTTTATTATTGTTAATCAGTGCACCACTTTGATTGTAACAAGAATGGAAAGCGTAATGTAACGAAAATCAGCGATTTTTTGAAGCGAGCAAACGGAGAGGGCGACGAAAGTCTGCCTTTATTATAATATTTAGTTTTCTGAAGCTACCCGTGTAATGGCAGCGTGTATCACATGCTAGGAATAAAAACTTTACAAAAGTAACCCAATGTGATGCGGGCTAGGATCCAACTGTGTGGGGCGGCTAAAGAGAAGGGGAAGGTTCACTGAGGTCATGATACAGTACCGAAGAAAGTTTCACTATAAGTTTATTTTAATATCTGTCAATTATTACGTTTCCCCGGTAACTTCCGGAAAAGACGGTAGCCTGAAAATTGGTCGAAAGTTTGACTACATCTCTTTATCACTCTTATAAAGAGGCTTAATTAACTTCATCGTATATTAACCAATCTGAAAATCTTATGCTGATAAGAGATTGATTACACAAATAAATTAAGATAGAACTCAACTTACATAAGCACTCTTTGATTAACTTCTGTGATATGTTATCATAAATACTTCAGTACATCGATTTTAATGATTGTATGACGGATGCTACTTCTCTGGAAGACGTGTAATTTCCATTTCACTGAAGGTATTTGTAAAGACTGGCCTCAGATAATAGAGTGCACTGTTTACTGAAACTGATAACCCTAAGCCGTCAGTAACAGAAATAAAGTGCACTGGTGTAAAAAATTACAGTAACAAATCGCCATTTCCCCGTGTTGTGACTAATTCACGGTAAAATCATACAAAATGTCAAAAGATGTCCGTACAATTGTGTTCCTCACAGAAAATGGCGTTCAGGTCAATGGACAAGGAAGTCAACGATGACGTCAGGACACCTGTCATACGGGGTTGTGTTTGCTGGGTATGTTTGCCGGGTTTTTCCACATCCACATTCGCTGTGTATACAGTCACAGACGGTGCAGTATGGCACAAAGAACTCGCCTGTCAGTCTCTCTGCGATGGAGGGCCACAAGGCGAATGGAGGCAAGACATTTAAAAACTGATGTGGTCTGAAGGCTTAATGTGAATCGTTATGTTGTTCTTCAATGTGGCGACAATTTATAGACACCGAAACGGTATTCCGAAGCCCAGGGCATCGCCGACCACGTGTGATATCAAAACGAGAGGCCCGTTATTCGGCAATAAGGGTACGACGGTACCGCCTTAGTACTGCACGGAAACTGACAACTGAACTCGCAGCATCCACTGGACGTGTTGTATCGAGAACAATGGTGTTGGTTGGTTGGTTGTTTCGGGGAAGGAGACCAGACAGCGAGGTCATCGGTCTTATCGGATTAGGGAAGGACGGGGAAGGAAGGCGGCCGTGCCCTTTGAGAGGAACCATCCCGGCATTTGCCTGGAGCGATTTAGGGAAATCACGGAAAACCTAAATCAGGATGGCCGGACGCGGGATTGAACCGTCGTCCTCCCGAATGCGAGTCCAGTGTCTAACCACTGCGCCACCTCGCTCGGTCAACAATGGTGTACAGAAAGCTTCTGCAGAGTAGCGATTGTTGTCGAAGACCTTCTGCAAGTGTACCTCTGATGCGTCTTTATACAAGGGAATGTCTAGAGCGGAGACGTAAATGTAACACCAGCAAGGTCGAACAGTGGACTAATGTTATTTTCGCTAATGAGTACCGATTAGGCCTGGAGAGTGATTCTAAACACATTCGCATCTGTAGGGAACGTGGAACACTATTTCGGAATCCTGAAATTGTAGAAAAAGACCAATATCGAGGAGGTTGGCGCAGGGATTATGTTGACCAATCGAACGCCTCTTCCAGAAATTATAAGTTTGAATTGGCAAGATTCAACCGCTGTCAGCTATCGCGACGAGATCTTTATAGACCTCATGTGCGGTTGTTGCGAGATGGTGTGGGTCTAGACATTGTAGTGATGGACAATAATGTCCAGCCTCATACAGCACAGGTGGTTGACGTTTTCTTGGAAACGGAAGCTACTATAAGCATGGCGCGGCCTGTTCGCTCTCCTGATTTCAGTCGTATAGAGCATGTCTGGTATGCGTCAGGGAAACAAGTTGCATCACGTTAGCATCTACCAAGCACTCTCCAAGTTCTGTGAGCAGCTCTGTAGAAAGTATGGGCGTTATTGCCACAACATGAGATTGATGAGATCACTCACATTATGCTCCGTCGTCATTAGGCCTGTACTGCAGGCAGACGTAGGAACATCACACACTGGGCACATTAACCAGCTGTCGGAATGTGTGCGCAAATCCATTAAGTTGCAATAAACGAAGAACAAATTTTTTCTACTGTTTTGTACCTTGCACTTGTTAACACTCTATGTGTGTTTTACATCGTTTCTGCTTTACTATCTCCTGTTTATATTATTCTGTGACGAAATGAACGCCACCTTGCAAAATTTCCGTTTGTTGCTTCAATTTTTTACACCAATGTACTTGTTTAAGAAGTTTGCAACTACACATGCGTTTTTTATCAATGCCTCATTTATTATTAGAGCTATCTGTTTCTCTTCCTTTCTTCCCCCACCTGTCTCTGCCGTCACTATACCCCATATACGAGGGTTGGCTGAGAAGTAATGCCTCTACCTTCGTAACTCTTCAACAGTTGGCAGCATTGGTATGCGGCAGGTAATGGCTTGTTCCGTAGCCTCTTCTCTACAGCTCCAGTAGGCGGGAGGCCTTAGCATTGACTAGTTGTGTTCTTACAGTGCAAAGCATGGAACCCTGTGCAGATGGTCGGTGAATGCTATTTAAGCAACGTTGAATCTTCGAATTCTTGACAGCAAAAGGTGTCACCCCAAAGGAGTCTCATCAGAGAATGAAAGTAGTTTATGGTGATTGTGTTGATGTGAGCACTGTGCGTTGTTGGGCTAGTAAGTTTAAAGATGATGAGGCGGGAACCTCTGACATGCGTGACAGAGTTGGAAGTCCTGTGACAGCAACCACGGGGTTGTTGTTGTTGTTGTGGTCTTCAGTCCTGAGACTGGTTTGATGCAGCTCTCCATGCTACTCTATCCTGTGCAAGCTTCTTCATCTCCAAGTACCTACTAAAACCTACATCCTTCTGAATCTGCTTAGAGTATTGATCTCTTGGTCTCCCTCTACGATTTTTACCCTCCATGCTGCCCTCCAATGCTAAATTTGTGATCCCTTGATGCCTCAAAACATGTCCTACCAACCGATCCCTTCTTCTAGTAAAGTTGTGCCACAAATTTCTCTTCTCCCCAATCCTATTCAATACCTCCTCATTAGTTACGTGATCTACCCACCTTATCTTCAGCATTCTTCTGTAGCACCGCATTTCGAAAGTTTCTATTCTCTTCTTGTCCAAACTGGTTATCGTCCATGTTTCACTTTCATACATGTCTACACTCCATACAAATGCTTTCAGAAACGACTTCCTGACACTTAAATCTATACTCGATGTTAACAAATTTCTCTTCTTCAGAAACGATTTCCTTCCCTTTGCCAGTCTACATTTTATATCCTCTCTGCTTCGACCATCATCAGTTACTTTACTCCCTAAATAGCAAAACTCCTTTACTACTTTAAGTGTCTCATTTCCTAATCTAATCCCCTCAGAATCACCAGATTTAATTTGACTACATTCCATTATCCTCGTTTTGCTTTTGTTGATGTTCATCTTATATCCTCCTTTCAAGACACCGTCCTTTCCGTTCAACTGCTCTTCCAAGTCCTTTGCTGTCTCTGACAGAATTACAATGTCATCGGCGAACCTCAAAGTTTTTACTTCTTCTCCATGAATTTTAATACCTACTCCGAATTTTTCTTTTGTTTCCTTTACTGCTTGCTCAATATACAGATTGAATAACATCGGGCAGAGGCTACAACCCTGTCTCACTCCTTTCCCAACCACTGCTTCCCTTTCATGCCCCTCGACTCTTATAACTGCCATCTGGTTTCTGTACAAATTGTAAATAGCATTTCGCTCATTGTATTTTACCCCTGCCACCTTCAGAATTTGAAAGAGAGTATTCCAGTTAACGTCGTCAAAAGCTTTCTCTAAGTCTACAAATGCTAGAAACGTAGGTTTACCTTTTCTTAATCTTTCTTCTAAGATAAGTCGTAAGGTCAGTATTGCCTCACGTGTTCCAGTATTTCTACGGAACCCAAACTGATCTTCCCCGAGGTCCGCTTCTAACAGTTTTTCCATTCGTCTGTAAAGAATTCGCGTAGTATTTTGCAGCTGTGACTTATTAAACTGATAGTTCGGTAACTTTCACATCTGTCAACACCTGCTTTCTTTGGGATTGGAATTATTATATTCTTCTTGAAGTCTGTGGGTATTTCGCCTGTCTCATACATCTTGCTCACCAGATGGTCGAGTTTTGTCATGACTGGCTCTCCCAAGGCCATCAGTAGTTCTAATGGAATGTTGTCTACTCCCGGGGCCTTGTTTCGACTCAGGTCTTTCAGTGCTCTGTCAAACTCTTCACGCAGTATCTTATCTCGCATTTCATCTTCATCTACATCCTCTTCCATTTCCATAATATTGTCCACAAGTACATCGCCCTTGTATAAACCCTCTATATACTCCTTCCACCTTCCTGCTTTCCCTTCTTTGCTTAGAACTGGGTTTCCATCTGAGCTCTTGATGTTAATGCAAGTGGTTCTCTCATCTGCAAAGGTCTCTTTAATTTTCCTGTAGGCAGTATCTATCTTACCCCTAGTGAGACAAGCCTCTACATCCTTACATTTGTCCTCTAGCCATCCCTGCTTAGCCATTTTGCACTTCCTGTCGATCTCATTTTTGAGACGTTAGTATTCCTTTTTGCCTGCTTCATTTACTGCATTTTTATATTTTCTCCTTTCATCAATTAAATTCAATATTTCTTCTGTTACCCAAGGATTTCTATTAACCCTGGTCTTTTTACCTACTCCTCTGCTGCCTTCACTACTTCATCCCTCAGAGCTACTCATCCTTCTACTGTATTTCTTTCCCCCATTCCTGTCAGTTGTTCCCTTATGCTCTCCCTGAAACTCTGTAAAACCTCTAGTTCTTTCAGTTTATCCAAGTCCCATCTCCTTAAATTCCCACCTTTTTGCAGTTTCTTCAGTTTCAATCTGCAGTTCATAACCAATAGATTGTGGTCAGAATCCACATCTGCCCCTGGAAATGTCTTACAATTTAAAACCTGGTTCCTAAATCTCTGTCTTACCATTATATAATCTATCTGATACCTCTTAGTATCTCCAGGATTCTTCCAGGTCCTTCTTTTATGATTCTTGAACCAAGTGTTAGCTATGATTAAGTTGTGCTCTGTGCAAAATTCTACAAGGCGGCTTCCTCTTTCATTTCTTCCCCCCAATCCATATTCACCTAATATGTTTCCTTCTCTCCCTTTTCCTACTGACTAATCTCAGGCACCCATGACTATTAAATTTTCGTCTCCCTTCACTACCTGAATAATTTCTTTTATCTCATCATACATTTTATCAATTTCTTCATCTGCAGAGCTAGTTGGCATATAAACTTGTACTACTGTAGTAGGCATGGGCTTTGTGTCCATCTTGGCCACATTAATGCGTTCACTATGCTGTTTGTAGTAGCTAACCCGCACTCCTATTTTTTTTATTCATTATTAAACCTACTCCTGCATTACCCCTATTTGATTTAGTAATTATAAAACTGTAGTCACCTGACCGGAAGTCTTGTTCCTCCTGCCACCGAACTTCACTAATTCCCACTATAACTTCAACCTATCCACTTCCCTTTTTAAATTTTCTGACCTACCTGCCCGATTAAGGGATCTGACATTCCACGCTCCGATCCGTAGAATGCCAGTTTTCTTTCTCCTGATAACGACGTCCTCTTGAGTAGTCCCCGCCCGGAGATCCGAATGGGGGACTATTTTACCTCCGGAATAGTTTACCCAAGAGGACGGCTCTAGTTCCCCCTTGCTTCCAGCCGTTCGCAGTACCAGCACAGCAAGGCCGTTTTGGTTAATGTTACAAGGCCAGATCAGTCAATCATCCAGACTGTTGCCCCTGCAACTACTGAAAAGGCTGCTGCCCCTCTTCAGGAACCACATGTTTGTCTGGCCTCTCAACAGATACCCCTCCGTTGTGGTTGCACCTACGGTACGGCCATCTGTATCGCTGAGGCACGCAAGCCTCCCCACCAACGGCAAGGTCCATGGTTCATGGGGGAAGAACCACGGGGTGTCCCAAGCTAAATGTTGACAGATTATTCAGGACGATTGTTGTATCACTTAGATAGAAATTGCAAGCATAATCGGCGTTTCACAAGAACGTGTGGCTCACATCATTGCTTTTCATGGCAAACCACACACTCCACGTGCCACCACAGCAGAATTTCAGCGACTGAATCTCACCACCGTATGGCATCCTCTATACAGTCCGGATTTAGTACTGGCTGACTTCCATCTGTTCACGATAATGAAAGACGATCTGTGGGGACATCATCATAGTTCTGACGAAGACGGGAGAACTGTGAGACTGTAGTTGTGGAAACAGAGTGTCGACTTCTTCCATGACGGCTTCAGAAAGCTTGTTCATCGTTGGCAGAAATGTACGCAATTGGCTGGTGATTAAGTGGAAAAGTGAATATTGGTAATGAAACATCACATTCTAGGGATTACTTTTGCGTTTAATTCACTAAAATATTCCCATCCAAACCCAATTAACGAAGGTGGAGGCATTACTTTCCATTCAACCCTCGTAGTTTTCATTTTGTTTCCTGATATAATTATCTTTTTCTTATAATAAAACGGCTTAGATTTCTGGATATTTCTGGATTACTTGCTTCAACATCTTGCAATGTTCTTGGTAACACTTTACCATGCTAACATTAGAGCTGTTCCCAATTAGTAAATACAGGGTGTTACAAAAAGTACGGCCAAACTTTCAGGAAACATTCCTGACACACAAATAAAGAAAAGATGTTATGTGGACTTGTGTCCGGAAACGCTTGATTTCCATGTTAGAGCTCATTTTAGTTTGTTCTTCCGCATACGCTCAATGGAGCACGTTATCATGATTTCATACGGGATACTCTACCTGTGCTGCTAGAACATGTGCCTTTACAAGTACGACACAACATGTGGTTCATGCACGATGGAGCTCCTGCACGTTTCAGTCGAAGTGTTCGTACGTGTCTCAACAACAGATTCGGTGACTGATGGACTGGTAGAGGCGGACCAGTTCCATGGCCTCCACCCTCTCCTGACCTCAACCCTCTTGATTTTCATTTATGAAGGCATTTGAAAGCTCTTGTCTACGCAAACCCGGTACCAAATGTAGAGACTCTTCGCGCTCGTATTGTGGACGACTGTGATACAATACGCCATTCTCCAGGGCTGCATCAGCGCATCAGGGATTCCATGCGACGGAGGGTGGATGCATCTATCCTCGCTAAGGGAGGACATTTTGAACATATCCTCTAACACAGTGTCTGAAGTCACGCTGGTACGTTCTGTTCCTGTGTGTTTCCATTCCATGATTAATGTGATTTGAAGAGAAGTAATAAAATGAGCTCTAACATGGAATGTAAGCGTTTCCGGACACATGCCCAAATAACATATTTTCTTTCTTTGTGTGTGAGGAATGTTTCCTGAAAGTTTGGTCGTACCTTTTTGTAACACCCTGTGTAGTCTCCTCTTGGTCCCACATGATACCTTGATTTCTTGTGCAAGTAATGGTTTATTTTTTACTCCTGTTTAATTTGCCTTTAGGGGAAAGTAATTTTCAAGTGAGGAAGTAACTTTATTAATGAGTACTATGTATTTTCCATTCCAGTCAGAAGCATTGTAGACATCCATCCATTTTACGTTTTTGATCAGTCTCCTAAAATTCTCAATTTATGACATATTTACTATCCTACTGTACTCAGATTTAATAAATATTTTATCCTGAAAAAAGTTCAGCATTTAACGTAAGATGCTGCACGTCATGATCAGGTACCCCGTTTACCACATGTTCCATGATATGACATTTTTCCTTAGATTTATCTAGAAAGATATTATCAATAGCAGTCTCAGATCGTTTACAAACCCTAGTAGCAAAGTTCACAGTATGAATTAAACTGAATGAAAGTGTATTGATTGTAATAATTGTTCATTGAAAGAGCGTTTCGATAAATAGGCATTAGAATCTCAGCAACCACTATTTCCTTGATTTTTACTGTGAGGTGGTACAACAGAGCTTCGAGATACAGTTTGGAGAGGTTAAAGTTTCTTTAAGGTGCACTGTATATACTTACTGTTGTAAAAAGATTATGAAATACTACTTGCGTTTATAATCTTCTAACAATGGGAGGTCCCTAACGAATTGACTTATTGAAACAAGCCCGCATCTCGTGGTCGTGCGGTAGCGTTCTCGCTTCCCACGCCCGGGTTCCCGGGTTCGATTCCCGGCGGGGTCAGGTATTTTCTCTGCCTCGTGATGGCTGGGTGCTGTGTGCTGTCCTTAGGTTAGTTAGGTTTAAGTAGTTCTAAGTTCTAGGGGACTGATGACCATAGATGTTAAGTCCCATAGTGCTCAGAGCCATTTGAACCATTTATTGAAACAAAATATACAGCGATGTAGAATCAGATACCAGGTATCACACCCTGCAGCCATTCACCCTTTTGGGCTCTCGTTTGTTAGCAATTGAAAAAATCCGTAATTTTGCGTGATGCTTGATAACAAAAATTGGTTCAAATGGCTCTGAGCACTATGGGACTCGACTGCTGTGGTCATCAGTCCCCTAGAACTTAGAACTACTTAAACCTAACTAACCCAAGGACATCACAAACACCCATGCCCGAGGCAGGATTCGAACCTGCGACCGTGGCAGCAGCGCGGCTCCGGAGTGGAGCACGTAGAACCGCACGGCCACCGCGTCCGGCGCTTAATAACTTATAAACGTCAAAGTACCTAATCGTGTTGCGAGGTAGTGGTTGGAATAATAGCTTCACATGCAAGTGGCTTTGGGTTCGAATTTCGTCTGATGTAGTTGAGCCGTGCGTCGCTCGTGTTCCCGCCATCATGTATTTTCACCCTGTTTTTAAAGTACGTCCACCTCACTACTGTAACTGAGTTGCTACTTTGACTGACCATGATCGGCGCTAGCAGCGCGTATCGATATACCTCCTCTAGAATTATCTTTGCTCGACTGCTATTACTTACCGGTCTTTGTTTGTCGGAAGGCAGTTCGAGGGTCGCCAGTTCCGGTCTCGAGTTCGGGTGTCCCAGTCGGTTGGAAAGTATCTGGAGCGCAGTCCGGCCAGCCAGTCGCCGACTTCCAGCAAAAATTCGCCGTACATGCACATCGCCCGCCAGACCGTTGCCGCCACGCATCACATAAGCCGGGGCTGACTTTTGGTGGATTGTTGGTCGGTCGGTTGGTCCAAGGACATCTCCGTGCGGCGTGGTCGACTGAGCCGCTGGCGGTCTCTGCGCAGTGTCGGAGTCTGTCTGCAGCTGTCCGATCGGTACGAGCATCGTCGCTCGCCGACCCAGGACGTGAAGGTCAAGTAGTTTTGAGCATTACGTTGTTGGTTCCAGCGTGGCGGTTGTGGGGGGTTTTCCTGTGAGCAACAACGAGTGAAGTGTTCGAGATAGCTGCCATCAGGTGGAACTGATGAAATTAATTTATCCATAGTTAAGTGCACCAGCGGAATTTTCTGCCATGTGGCCGTTAGGGTCCTGGGTACCTGCCCTGGCCACTAACTTAATTTTTAGGCAGTGTCTTTTCCTCACCTGTTGTTGCTGCCCATCATGGTGTGTAGTTTTGGCAGCTCAGTTCACGTACGCGTTTGTTTGGGGATAGTGATACTTGTAACTTTCTTGAGGCCTTGAATTCTCGTGTACTCAGTCATGGCAATCAAACGGTTGGTCGTTCAGTCCGTGACTGACCCTTGGTTGGGTTCGGACGAATCGAGTGTAGTTGGGCACACCGCCTGTCTCGCCTAAGTGAAGGAGGGCAGACTGAAGCCCTGGAGGCTCCTGAGTGTTGTTCCATTAATTATTCTTTGGCAGTGTTAATGCAATTGTAATTTATATTAAAAGGTTTTTTGGGGCTTTACTTTATTTTTATTTTCAATTGGGCAAGGTTAATTAAGGGCCTTCACCCCTGGAAACCTGTTTTCAGAGTTTGCCTCAAGTTCAAACATTATTGCCTTCTGCTCTTGATTGTAATTTCCTCTGAAATATTTTACAAGTCATTGTGAGCCTTCCACCATTGGTACTGAAAAAGGAAATTTGTAAACTTAATGCATTGTAATTATAATAACGTTTGCATCATTATTCTAATCACTCTGTGAAACTTTTTCGTTTCTTCCATTTCTTCTTTATGTCGCTACTTTACAATAGGAATTTTTGTGAATATGACTTTAATTACATTTATTTGTTATAATGTTCCTTTAGTTAAAAATTCCAACCTACGCTTTAAAAAATATAAGACCATTAATCTGTTTATACTTAATGCACAGTGGTGTGAAAATTGTATTTTTGATATCAAATGAGCTAATTTTTTGCTTGGAAATCGTCATAAAGTATAGCCTAAATACCTATCAAACTGTGGACAAAATAATGCATATGAAGAGTTAAATGGAAGAAGGGTTTGTAAGTACAAGAAAATTCAAACATAATGAGAAATAATTATAGTCATTGCAGCAATATGTGCGAAAAAACAGGGCGATGAAACAAAACAAATCAAATCGAAAGTGATACAAAAAATTAATAAAATACATGAAAAAATATTTCCAGAAGGAATAGAACATTAGGAAGAAAAATGAGAGTAAATTAAGAGGTTGATTAAGATTGAAATTATGTGACAAGGGGAAGTAAATAAAAAATTACCTTTGAATCAATTAGTTAAATAAAAATAATGATCAGTCATTTCAATAAAGATTTAAAAATTTAATAAAAATCCGCTGTACGTGATGAGATTGGAACCCACAACCTCCTGGAAAATAACCTAATATCATATCCATTTCGCCACACAATTAGACTAGTTACTACAAATTCTCAAATGCTATTGAGTGTCACAAAATCTCGAAACTTCTTGTTGACAATTACTCGCAAATGAGGCAGCACTAGGGTGAATGGCAAGTGTTTCATACCTGAAATCGTAACCTAAATAATCGTATAGAGGATTTGAAGAAGTCGACCCCACTGTTGGGGACCTCTACTTACAAGTGCTGCTCTGAGCAAACTTTATTAACATAAATATTACTGAAATTAAAGCACTTTCTGGCAAATGTGTCAAACTACTCCTTCTTTCATGTTTCCTCTACAGAAGTAAGAGTAACATTGAAAGGTCTCTGTTGGATTCCTTTCATGTTTAATTTCTCAAATTTGTTGTCTTTTAAGGAATAAATTCCTCTTCTAAATTTACTGTGGCGTTTCTGACTATCTGGGAGGAGACTGAGTAGTGGAACGTGTTACTTTTACACGTAAACAAGAACGATCTCTCACACTACTACACTTTAAAGCACAGTTTATATGTAATTCTTATATGTAATTCATGTCACACAGTCTCATACGGAACCTACATCCGCTTTCTTTTATATACTGTGTATGATAAGATACTGTCATCCCCCTTCCCTTCTGTGTGAGAGGATGAATGATCAAATGTGTTTGTAGCTGCATGCTTGAGGGTAGCAGACAAGGCTGTCTGCTAGAGTACAGTAGGACCAACGTTGAAACAGGTAGCTACGGTTCCTAAAAGCAGAGAGGTTTCCATTCTTAGTATGGTCCGGTCCGTCCCCTGTCATGTTGGTATAGGAAGCTGCCCCTCTGGCGCCTTCCGTTGGTCTTTGTGAGCGACTCTCGGGAGCACGCTGGGAGTTCAGTGGGAGTCTGGCAGTTGGAGGGTTGCAGCCAAGCAGTAGGCAGTTGGAGTCCAGTAGTAGCGCAGGGCAGTCCAGCAGTAGCAGTCTGGCGGTAGCGAGCGTCTGAAGTGGTAAGATCTCCGGCTAAGCGCGTGTCTGTTAAGTCCATAGGACAATGGATTTGTTAAGTTCAGCTTAACTTAGAATTTAATCATTTTATTTCGGGTTAGCTTTAAAATGGCTAAGGTTATCTTTAATTGCAGCGGAGTGTAATTCTCGTGTCCAGTTCAGATTAATTTGCGGTAGTTGCTTTGTTACTACTTTGTGAGTAAAGTGGAACCACGTGTTGGTCAGTAACTCTAAGTAAGATCAATCTTAAATGCAAATGCTTGTGTGATTATAACGTATCGTCTTGAAAAGACTTTGAATATACCAACTTTTCTTTATGTTCAACCCACGTGGCGTGTACTTTGTGAGACCAGTACCACGTGCTTATATAACTGTTTGACCCATCAGGTTAGTAGTAAGACGTTAGTAACCAGTTCGAGGTTTTTCTTTTGTAATTTGCTTTTCGATCGAATGTATTTTTATTATCTAAATTATTGTGGAGTTATACGCTTTCTGTAAACCAAGTTGACCACGTGGAGCATGTGGTGTAATCACCAAAGTAGCCATCAGCTATTCTTCTTGGGAAGATTTCACAAAGATTTAATGTGAATTTAGTATACCAGTGTGTGGTAATTACATGACGGACAGGATTGTGCTTCGAACGGAAATTCTTTGGGTAAAAATTTGAATCTGTTTGTAGTGATTAACTTTCTCTTGCATGCGTTTCAATGTTCTTTGTGTGTTGTTTTATGAATGCAGTGTTGTATCCAGTCTCCCAATCTTGACTCCATATTTTATGTGTTCCGTAATATTCCAATCTCACAGTCTCACAATCGTAAATAAGGCACCAGCTCAGTTATAACTCACGTATAATATGCTGAAATTTCAATGAACAATCTTTAAAATAAATTTGCAAATATAAACTGATTTCTTTCTTTTTATTTAAATTCTCCTTTTATATAGATATATTACCGGTTGTTGTATGACTGTAAAAGATTATAATCAATGTTAGTCTGATTGGTAAGGTGGTAAACCTAGACTAGTTACCTGGTGAAACAGTGGCCCAGTAAACCACGGTAACTTCTCCCCAGACAGCTCAACGGCTTGTAACCAGCTTTCATTGGCTAGTAGCAACCGATTCCAGTATACTAAATTCGTGTAGAAATATTACAACATGAATCCTGTAACATTAAATATTTCCATAACAGTGGTCACATGATGTTACAAGAGGCATATTATATCAACTGGTTTGGGCAACTCTAATTATTCAACACAAATAAGAAACTAATTTACCTTATCCCTCAGTCCTCAGATACTTTTATGCAATAAGGATGACTGATTTTGTACACTGACAGAATTATAACTTCATGAATCCAATTTTTCTGTCAATTTTTGAAAACCTCCAACTTCAATTAAAATTTTCTTTCTGGCTGCCTCTTTTATCAATGTGAATGTCATTCTCATCCGTCTGAACATTTTTAGTTTATGTCCCCCTGCCCTACATGACTACTGCTCTGTCACTTGTAACTACTGGTACTTTACCAGATATAATAGAGCGCACCCTCTTAAGGTATTTGCTATTATCCCAGACAATTTTAACTTCCCTTTCCTGTTGAGGTGAAGGCCATGCCTAGTATAGTCCCACCTACTCACAAAGTCAACAGGAACCACACCAAATGAACAAATTTTAGCTTTAGTCTAAGTTAAACAAGGATAACTTCCTAAACTACTCAGTTAATAAATTAAATTTCTCAGAATGTATAGACCTAAGGTTTCAATACCAATTCTAAACGTCCAGAGAAATAAAAACGATGAAATCTGTATTGTTTACAAAACTAAACAAACAACATTGGCTTCACTGTATTAACTTTTCACCTATTTCTGAACATTTAACATTGCCATTTGCTACGGAGTCAAATGCATAGCGTGGAAGAATGTACTAACAACATAAACTGCACTTTATTGAAACAATCACGTAACTTACTATAAACGATGACACAAATGAAACTTAGGAAAAAAATTCGTGCCTATGACATGCTCCAATTTTCAGAAAAATACGGCAATGAAAGTGAAACCTTCAATTGCTAGCTTACAATAGGCAATAATTTACTTATTTATCAAGTAATATAGTCTTAATTAATTTTTATTAGACAATTTAACAAATATCTTCATGAGAGCTGTGACTGTACAACACTCGTCAACCAAAGATGAGTCCTTATATGCATGATGTCAGACGGAATAGGCAGATACATCATGAATATGAAACCCTATACAGGTGAAGAACATAGTTTGTCTGAGGAACAACGATGTTCAGCAGCTGTCGTTAAACAACTGGCTGTACCTGTGAAAAATGCTGGTTGAAATATTACTACTGATCGGTGGTACACAAGGAAGGATTTGGAGAAAGAGTTATATCAAGATTAAAATGTTACTGCAGCAGGAACTCCCAGGTGAAACAAGAAGCATGTCCCAGACACAATGATGAGCGCATCAGTTCGAGAGGTGTATTCGTCAGTGTTCCTGTTCACTGACACAACAATAGGTAGGCCATCAGTCTTTTTCGTGTTCAACATTGTAAAAACTAAACCATATATAAACTTGTTGATTTTATGAGCAGTACACCAATATGAAGGCACTGAAAGAGTTGACAAGAATAAAACCAACACAAATAACCATTTTAATTCCACCTAAGGTGGAACAGGTGAGCAAGGAGGTGGTCTCTATATCAGTATTTTATCTTCACTTCGATATCTGTGCTATCAATGCAGCCACCACATTCATCAAGCAACATCTAAGATGGGCTGAAAAGAGCCACAAAAAACCGAAGCTCTTACCTCTGCATGCTGGGTTGGAACTAATAAAATTTTTCAGTCAATGGAAAGTATTCTGCAACACAAAACCAAAGAAGTGACAACTATGCCGGTCAGCGTCCTGCAGGTTATGGTCGTAGCCATGTTTGTGTAAAAGAACCTAGGACAAAGAACCAAAAGTACAACATATAAGTAGAACATAACAGTATTGTGGAAAGTTTAATCACGTATGTGATTGAGAATGAATGTGATTGAGACTGAATTTTGATTTGTGTCTCCTGCCTTAGAGTTAAGGACTCAGAGTTGTTTGTGTAATATAACAACATATTCTTATTTTTTATGGTAATATAAGACTATTTTATTGACTTGTAGTTTTTTATCAGTAGACTATTTTAATACCAGTGGCTTCACCGAATCCACCACCTGCCGACCACTTCTTCGCCATCCATGTAACTAAAAAGGTTTAAGCGTCATAAGGTTTCCTGAGTCATTAATGTTCTGACTTGTTTGATGCTGCCTCTAGTGCTATGAAAGGTATCTCAAATGCTTTTAACAGATGTCCTATCTTTCTGTCACTTCTCCTTGTCAGAGTTATCCATGTTTTTCTTTACTCGCTGCTTCTATAGAGAACCTCCTCATGCATAACGTTACCATTACATTGAATTTTCAACATTTTTTCGCGGTCGACCTCTCAAAGGCTTCGAGTCTATCCAGGTTTTTTCTCAGTGCATGTATTACTACCACACAATGCTGTCCAACAAAAGTACATTTTCAGGAATTCCTTCCGCAAGTGAAGATCATTTTTCATAGCACCAAACTTCTCTTGGCCAGGAATACCTTTTCTTCAGTGCTAGAAATATTGACTGTCATTACAGACTGATAATTAAAAATTTTGTGTAACTTAGTAATTACAGTGTAAAAATTCGGACGCAAAGTCAAGTAATTATTCACTAAATTTTGTACATATTCATGAATTGATTTGGCCAGCCGTTGGCTAGACTTTTTCTAAATGATTCTGTAACTTTCCTTGCTTTTTACACCTTCCTTGCTCCGCTCGTCGTAGGTTATTTTTCTGCCTCGGAATTTCTTAACTTCGCCTACCTCGTGATACCAGTTGCAATGTCAAGTTTCTCGATGTTCTCATTTCTGCTGCTCCTCATTGCTTTCGGTCATTCTTCGATTTACTCTCAATCGATATTCTGTACACATTAGACTGTTCATTCCGTTAATACATCCTGCAATTCTTCTTCACTTTCACTGAGGATAGCAATGTCAGCAGCAAATATTATCGTTTATATCCTTTCACTCTGAATTTAGATCCCACTCTTGAACCTTTCTTGTAATTCCATCACTGCTTCTTCGAAGTGGAGATAGAGTTTTAGGGGCGAAAAACAACATCCCTGTCTTACACCCGTTCAGATCCGAGCGCTTCGTTCTTCGTCTTCTAGTCTTTATGTTACTTCCTGTGTCTTGTGCATATTGTAATGTCATACTTATTTTTGTCTGAATTTCGAACACAACTTGCGCTATTTTACACTGCCAAACGCTTTTTCCAGGTTGGCAAATCCTGTGAAAGTGTCTTGATATTTCTTCAGTCTTACTCCCGTTAACAACCTGAACGACAGAATTGCCTCCCTTGTGTCTTTACCTTTCCTAAAGACAAATTGTCTCACAGATCCTCAATTTCCTTTACCATCCTCCTGTATATTCTTCTTCTCAGCAACTTTGATGCATGAGCTGTAAATGCACTAGTTGGCTATTGCTATCACACGAATTGTGTGGGTGATACTTTCTCGAAAATGTGATGGTATGTCGCCAATCTAATACACTTTACAAATCAATGTGAATAGTCGCACTGCTGCCACTTCGCTCAATCATTTTAAAGATTCCGATGAAATGTTAACTATTTCTTCTAGTTATTTGATCTTAAGTCTTCGTAAGCTCTTTTAAATTATTGTTGTAATACTGGATCCCCCATCTCTTCCCTGCCGACTCTTGTTTCTTCTTGTATCATGTATCAGATAAGTCTTACCCTTCGTAGTGGCCTTCAGTGTATTCTTTCTATCCATCAGCTTTGTTACCTGCATTTAAGAGTGGAATTTCAATTTAACTCTGAGAGTTACCGCCCTTGCTGTTAATTTCACCGAATGTTGTTTTATCTTTCCTGTATGCTGCATCAATTCCTCGGATTTTTTTTCGTTTCTTTACATTTTTCATGTAGCCAATTTGTCTTATTTTCCATGCGCTTCCTATTTGTTTCGCTCCTAAGTGACTTCTATTTCGTTGTTCCTGAATATCCCTGAACAATGTTGCACCAACTCCTTTCATCGATCAACTGAAGTACTTCGTCCGTGATCTATGTTTTTCGCAGTTGTCTTCCATGCAGCTAGGGTTTTCGTTCCAGCTTCTCTGACTGCTCTTTTTAGAGGTGTCTATTATTCTTTAACTGAAGTGGCTACTGAGCTATTCTTTACCGCAACCCCTAAAGCGTCTGAGAATTCAAACATATCTTTTAATTTCTTTGCACTTCCGTATCCCATTTCTTTGTGCTCTGATTCTTCCTGACCAATCTTTAAAACTTGAGCCTACTTTTCATCATCACTAAATTGTTATCTGAGTCTATATCTGCTCCTGGTTACGCTTTACAATCCAATATCCAGCACCTCTTTTGATTCATGAACAGAGTATTCGCCATTACTAACTGATATTTCTTGGAGAACTCAATAAATCCTTCTCCTCTCTTATTTCGATTACCAAGCCCATATTCTCCCTTAACTCTTTCTACTACTTCTCCTACAACCACATTCCAGTCCCCCGTGACTATTATATTTTGATCTCCATTTACATAATCACCTGTTGAATATCCTCACATACTTTCCGTATCTTCTCATCTTTGTCCTGTGACGTTCTATGATTAATGTATACAAATCATTACTATGATTTAAAGACGTTCTATGTATTTTGTTAATCTATTCGCCTAACAATGGTTTCCCTTAAGAACTGAACTCCCGTCATTATCAAAATTACTGTCTGCTGCTACGCACATACACAAACTCTTTTCTTCAAATTTATAAGCGCGCTGAAAATTATGAAAAATATCAACTGAATACCAAATCCTGTTTCGCTGCTGGCGGACACGGCAGTACAGCAACTCGGCGACGAGCCCTCGCCCTACACATGTACGTACCACAGCAGGCGGGCTCCTACACTGGCTTCCAAATTGCCACTAATTAATCCGTGTGCTGTGAAGTGCGACAACAATATCTTAGATTCCCAGCTTGTGTATGCTCGCTGTAGCCAACCTTTAAATCCTAAGAGAGTACTGCCAGCTCTCATAACCCCAACCTCATTTTTGAACATTTTGCAGGGTGATTCTTGCCTAACATATTGGCAAGGTACAAACAGTAAAATTTTTTACAAAACGACGAAAAAATTAGGTAAAGAGAAAGTATTTCTTGCTTAGCATCTAAGTAAAATCTTTTTACAAAACGACGAAAATTTTCTTGCATGGCTTATAGGCAAGAGAAAAATGTTAAAATTTTATACAAAATGGCAGAAATGTTGCTTGCGTAATCGACTGGAAAGGAGAAAACATGGATCCTTTTAGAAAAATATGAAAAGTTGGTAGCCTAGTATGTATGTAATAAGAAAACATCAAAGGAAATATAAGTTTGTTACATAAGTAGATAACGATCATATACGTTTTAACAGATGTGTAACAATAACTACTTAAGCATTGAATAGTCTTCAATAAGCTAACACAACCTAATAAGTAAAAAATAATGCTTCATTTTGTGCATTTGGGCACTTACGTTTCCATGACATTAATCATTAGTGGTCTGACTAAAAGATATTTTATGTTCTTATACTCGCAGTTCCCTCTTGTCAAAAGAAACCAGGTCTACATGTTTTAAGTGCAGCAGACTCAGGGACTTCATATCCACTGACAACCACACGTCACTGCCTTATTGCATAAGTACCTCCTCAAACTTATGTAGTACAAGTCTCGGTCGAGTATTTCTGTATACTGGAAACGTCATATTTTATAGAAAATAGATTCTCCCTTTAAAATACCATATCTCTAACCTAATTACAGAAATTAAGCTAGGAATTATTTTATATCATATAAACAGGCATGTGAGCTCTGAGCTCATTTAAATGTGTCTTTAACTCTATTGCCACAGTAATAACACGTTTGTGGTATATATCTCAAGTCATGAATAATACGAGGCTCACAATACGGTGGCAAGTTAGTTTTCTTACGATTAGTTTGGCCAATAACAGTGGCAAAGTTTTTATTGTGATCACGAATCATTACAAATGTGGCACCAAACAAAAAATATTATTTTAATTTCAAGGCATAAATCCTGTGCCGTCGAACTCTAATTAGCTACTATTTTTACATTACTAGTGACGATGAAAAAGAATGTTACAGTATTTGTTACAATAATTATGTAAAATTTGGTTATAAAATATTTAAATAATCCTACGAATATAAAAGTAATTCCATAGTGATGCTATTATATATAATAAAAGTTACAGAATCATTTAGAAAAATCTAGCCAACGGCTTGCCAAATCAATTCATGAATATGTACAAAATTTAGTGAATAATTACCTGACTTTGCGTCCGAATTTTTACACTGTAATTACTAAGTTATACAAAATTTATAATTATCAGTCTGTAATGACAGTCAATATTTCTGATGTCAAACGTCAATGTCTGTGGTATAGCGTCTCAATCGTTTTTGTATGGAGTCCTCATTGTCTCTGTTTGGAGGCCTCCCTAGTCTTTGTATGAATCTGTGTGGCCATACCTTGGACGGTCACAAAGAACAAGAAAAATAAACAACCTAAAAAGCACATAATAAAAAAATAGATTATTCGCAAAATACAACACACCAAATCCCTCCATCTGTCCAGTAGAAACTGAAAGAGATGGTTTATTCATCAAGATGACATGAAATAAATTTATGACATGACAAGGAAAAAATCATCAGCTTCCAATTAACCTCATGCTGGAATCTGCACTGCATCACTAAATGACAATCATAAAATAGGAAAGCACAAGATAAATATTAAATTGACTTATTTTACACTACTATTTACACATTCATAAAATATGGCAGATAGTCTCGCCTCTTGGCGTAAGAGTAATTTCACTCTGGAAAGGGAAAAGAAATCGTTTAATGCACGACATAATTATCTAGGTCATAGCTCAGTGTCTTTATTTATTTATTTTTTTTTGTCATGGCCGACTGTTTCTGGTACGTGTTTCTTCTCGCGACCCTTAACGGTGACACACAGAATCAAATCACATTAAGTGCTTTCGTCTCTGCAATGGAGAAAACTTCCGTTGCCATCATGTTTCCTGTAAGAAATGCAATAAAGTCAACCTTAAGAACAATAAGAAGAGAAACAACAATATCATTGTTACCATTCCACAATTTCACAGAGCAAAAAATATTCTTGGCACTCATTCATCACGTAATTCAACACTTCGCTGTGTATTTGTATCAAAACTCCTTTCGTGACTCATAGCTATGTCTTAACTTTACTGTGACTTAGATTTTAAGTAAGTGTGTAATCTACCTTAACATAACTGTGACTTAAATTTTACGCAAATATGTATAAGCTCTATCTTCCTTCATAGAATACCATTGTGGGTTTCTTCGTTTAGAAGTGTATCATTCTTACCTTCTCCTGTTACATAAATATCTGCAGAGTGCTTCCTTGTTGTGTCACACTATTCATGAGTGGTCCATAAATCCTCATATGCCTTACCTGGCAAACTAATAAACACGAAAAATCAACATAGATCATCACTCTTCAAACTACCTCATAAATCAGAACAAGTGTCAGTTTGAAGGTTTCCTAATTACACTATTGTCCATCAAATATACCTTCTCAATACAGAGCCACTTGTACACCATATTTTACCTGAAGATAATCTCAACAGTTTCTGTTATTTCAAGTTATTTCTCCCTAAAAAACGTACATAGTTATTTCTTGCATTTTCCTTCAAATAAGTCACGAAAATTCATTGTTTCAGTGAACAATCGCAAGATGTCAACAGCTTATATAATCCTCTCGTCAGAAGTGTCCCTTTGCAAAGTTTTCATTCTCTCAAACAATACAAATCATTCATAATCATTCATCTTGGTCCTTCATACAGGATAGATTGATAGTAAACGATTAATAGATAAACAGGTTAGTCAAAGGTTATGAAACAGTATTGAAAATTAAGGTCGGAAAAATATACTGTAACAGCTGGGGCACCTATGCCCGCCAAACACTGATTCACTAGAGATCAGCAAACACCCTAGGGCCTTATTCATTGAAAATTTTAATGCGTGATAAGTGATGAAGACCTCGCGATTTGTGTGTTCGTATTGTCTCAAGTTCCACAGCGCTTGTGTGTGCAATGCGTCATATACGGAAGGGTCCTTCATACACCAAGAAAAACTTCCTACTCAAAGATTTTCTCTTATGATATAGTCGATGTGATCTAAGCAATACTTTTTGACCAACCATTAAATTCTTGACGTTGACTCGTGGATTATGCAGCTACTTTCTTCTGTCTGCAGCTTTCTTCGTGTTCTGTAATGTTATACTTACCACTTCATGGTGTCTTAAACGTCGCTGTGCAGGGAAGGCTACAAATTGTTTTATCCTATCTGGTGGATGTTTATTTTTCAACAAAAGCAGTGGAGGCAGGGTAAAGGAATCATTAGGTAGTTCATAATAATGTTTTGGAAATCGGATAAATGTACGTCCCAGTTTCTATGTTAGCGATGGTAGTACAATCTGCAAAGTTTACCTAACTCCTTCATTATACGTCTGATGGGTTACATGATGGCATAAAACGTGATATAAATACTGGTTTAATTTTCCTGCGTCGCAAGGTTTTCAGCCAACTGTTGGAATGGAATTATGGGCCATTGTCAGAAATCACCTTGTCAACGTGCCCTACATCCTTCAAGAAATTCTTGACGATTGTTGTAGAAACTGATTTTGCTATAGCTTCCGTAAAGGTGTGAATGACGCAAATTTTGTAGTAAGCACAACAGCTACGAAAACATATGAATGGCCTTGCCTAGATCTTATTACTGGCCCAAAGATGTCCAGATCGATCTTTTCTTCGATGCTGGCAAGATGTTACTGCACATTTTCTGTATATTTTTCACATCACGTTTGTTTTGCTGATCGTCATCTGCCATTGTTTAAAACGTTGCTGAGACTGAAATTCTTCGGTATCCGCGATCGGTACCGGCTGAGTGTCATCTGACCTCGTATCGTACCCGATATTCGGCTCCGTCACTTTCATGGGTAATTCATCTACCTGTTTAGCTACTGTCATTAACTGAGTTTCTATCTTTGAAACTTCATTGGTGGTCTGTAATTGCAATGACTCGACATTTTTTCGCTAATTCCTCTACTTGCAGTTCTTGTTGCGACGTGTGCCGTTTCACTTCAACAATATCAACATTTTGTACATGATCAAGTCGGGATACAAGATTATTAATATCTGATCTGAATTATTCACGTACATGACTTTTCAACTGACTGGTCATTTCTTCAAATTCACGATTTAAATTGTCATTCACCTCACCCCGAAACAATGTGAGATTCTCGTTAATTTCGTTCTGAAGCGATTTGAAATTCTTTGCGTTATTGTTGTTAAATTCAGTGAGTTTACTCAGTAATAATTGTAAAACATCATTACTGGGGGCAGGGAGTACAACGTTACTCTTCTCTGTTAAAGCAGAAGCAGTACCTGCATTTCCACTAACTGAAGGAAAGGCGAAATTACTCCGCTCTATCAGAGTGGCAACGAGACCTGAATTTCCACCGAAAGTGGGGAAAACAAAATTACTGTGCACTTTTGAAGCGGAAGCAACGCTGGAATTTCTCATAGTGAGTTCGGTTTGCGTCACTGTATTGTCATGTCCCAAGTTGCGTGTAGTACACAGTTGTTCATCACGCACTGTTGGCAAATGTTCGCCAATTCTCCGCAGTATTGTTCGAAAATTCCCGGATCTAAATATTCTCAAAAGAATTTTCTACTCACTGTTCTGAATTTTCGGAAACTGCGTTTGAAACCGCTTCTACATTCATGTTCGGAACCGTATCTACGTTCGCGTTTGGAGTAGCATCTGCATTCTTATCCATTTTCTTTTGTGCTCGCGTCATGTTTGTCGCAATACGAACGTAAAAGTGTCACTAAAATACACCGCTATCCTAAAAGTACCACTTGTGAATCAACTATTACACAATGCACCAACAAATTCAAAGAAAAAACTGCTGAAATAAAATTTGTTAATACAAAGCAGTGAATAAGTGATCAAAATGCTGTGCCGCCACAAATGATTACTGTTGCGTAAGCTTGCAGTTGGCAGTAGATAGATGAAGCATATCTAACTACGACTCATCCAAAAAAAAAAAAAGTATACTGGCAGGCACGTCGACAGGTGCCGCGAGCTCTATCTTCTTTCTACTGAGAATCTCGTGCTTCTACTCCTGTTACCTTTACTATTACAGAGATCGACTAAACTTTTTTTATTGATCCTGTGTGCAACAAATAACTTACTTGGTCTTTCTGCTAACACTGCTTGATCTGCTGCATTCCATTATTTAACAAAAACATAAAAAACCTATTATTAATGCTGAGTGCAATGCATGTTCTGTTTGGTGGCTCCTGCTGTTGCTGCGGCTGCTACTGCTTACCACAACTACATATAATTGAAGGGAAAGGGTTTTATCAAATCTAATCTCGATAAACGATAACCCAAACAAGTAATTCATTTTTTGTAAACTATATTCTGGAAGCAATTCTTTCTCATTAAATTAACGAAACGCTAGAAGCTCTTTCAACAATTGCTTCGTATATAAATCTGCCTCAAGTGGCATTGAAGCAATATTACAAATTAATCACTCTTGAGACAGACTGAAATACTTTTCAATTAAATATATAGTGAAACAATTCCCTGACGATTACAAAAGAAATCAATGACAAAAATCTGTACTTAATCTAATCGCCTAACAATAGTTTCCCTTAAGAATTCAACTCCCATCATTACCAAAATTACCGTCTGCTGCTACGCACATACACAAACTCTTTTCTTTAAATTAATAAGCGCGCTGCGAATTATGAAAAATATCAACTCAATACCAAATCCTGTGTCGCTGCTAGCGGACATGGCAGTACAGCAGCTCGGCGACGACACCTCGTCCAACTCACGTGCGCACCACAGCAGACGGGCTCCTACACTGGCTTCCAAACTGCCACTAATTAATCCGTGCGCTAGGAAGCGCGACAACAATATCTTAGATTCGAGAGATTGTGTATGTTCGCTGTAGCCAACCTTTAAATCCTAAGAGTATTGCCAACTCGCATTGTATACAAATCATTATTATGATTTAAAGACATTCTATGTATTTTGTTGTTGCTATTACTATATCCTAAGCAACTGTGGCATGTTAGAAGTGGGAGGTACAGCATGTTACATTTGAGGTTGTGTGGCTTGGATGAATGTGACAAATCCTCCTCCCCCTCCCTCCTTTCCACATTTACATCTACATGGTTACTCTGCAATTCACACTAAAGTGCCTGGCAGAGGGTTTATCGAACCATACCCAATACTGGATCTTATCGTGACGTGACACATGAACTGCCTAGAATTCTGTGTGGAAATGCCAGGTTAAATGCATTAAATTGTAGTTTAACTGTCCACGTAGATGATGTTCGCCTTACTGGTCTAACCAGTGCGTGTGTTTCTCCAGAAAACATGGCTTATGGTGTTGATAAAACTAGGAAATCTTCTTCCAGCTTATCTTAGCCCACAACAGAGGGTTTACCTTCTAGGCTGCTGTTTTCCAGTTCGTTAATTGTTGCTTTAACTCCCTGTTATTTGTTCAGCCTACCGACAGGATGCTACTCAAATACACAAATTTGTCAATTACATTAAAGTGCTGGCCTTATACTGTTATGTTCCCTACATTTTCTCTACTGAAAAATATGGCAACACCCCGACAGATGCCTGCTTGAACATACATGAAGATACTATTCAAATTTGCAGATTGCGTTTTGATGTTTGACCAAGAACCGCACCAGTGAAAATGTTAAGAGGCAGTCGTGCTCAGAACTGCATTTTGTGTAGTTGTGAATTCATTATGTTTGAGCGAAGTGTTTCGAACGTGGGTAAATTTCCGGTACTCGCAAGATGAGTGCTTCAGCAATAAAGGTAGACGAAGTGTTTCATGTTCCAAGGAGTTCCATATAGAAAATTTATGCCACATAGAAGGAAGTCAGGGAAGCATCATACGCTAAGTCATAACGTGGATGTATGTGAGTGTTTATTGATGGTGACAGATGATCATTGAAGAGAACTATGACTGAAAATAATGCAACAGCTGCAAAAGTCGCTACACATACGAACGCTGGACTCACGAACTCTGTCAGCAGCAAAACAAAACGAAGGGACCTCTGTAAGTTTGGAACTGCAGGGCGAACAGGAATTCAGACACCTCTCGTCAGTTATACTAATTACTATAGCTGGGGAACCTCGTACTGAAGCCATACACCCCGAACTTAGGGCCAATGGGAGAAAGTCATTTGGACAGATGAGTCTTGTTTCAGATTGTCTTAATTGTGACCACGTTTATGGCCCAAGAGTGAATCGTGGCAAGGAGCAAGGATTCGGTGCTGATATGGGCAGTCATATCGTGATATTCAATGGGCCCCACGGCTGATCATGAAGGTTGCGTTATTGATGTGCTTCATTTTAGCTGAACAGGTCTGTCTCATGGTACAGTCTCTGTTCCCAATTGTTGCTGTGTTGGAAGACGATAATGCCCCTGTGCGTAAAATCCACGTCGTCAGGGTCCGATTTTGTGAGAGTGAGGATGTATTGTCGCAACTCCTCTTGATACAAAAATTACTTGAGCTCAGTATTATTGAGCCTTTATGGTCTACATTGAACAGAAGCAAGCGTGATCGCTATCCACCACCACCACCACCATCGTTACATGAAACTGCCTCGGTTTTATGGTCAGACTGGTATACACTACTGGCCATTAAAATTGCTACACCACGAATATGACGTGCTACAGGCGCGAAATTTTACCTACAGGAAGAAGAGGCTGTGATATGCAAATGATTAGCTTTTCAGAGTATTCACACATGGTTGGCGCCGGTGGCGACAACTACAACGTGCAGACATGAGGAACGTTTCCAACCGATTTATCATACACAAACACTGGTGAGTCGTTGTTGTGATACCTAGTGTGAGGAGGAGAAACGAGCACCATCACGTTTCCGACTTTGATAAAGGTCGGATTGTAGCCTTTCGCGATTGCGGTTTATCGTATCGCGATATTGCTGCTCGCGTTGGTCGAGATCCAATGACTGTTAGCAGAATATGGAATAGGTGGGTTCAGGAGGGTAATACGGAACGCCGTGCTGGATCCCAACGGCCTCCTATCACTTGCAGTCGAGGTGACAGGCATCTTATCCGTAAGACAACAACCATCTACACGAACAATTCAACGACGTTTGCAGCAGCATGGACTATCAGCTCGGAGACCATGGCTGCGATTACCCTTGACGCTGCATCAGAGACAGGAGCGCCTGCAATGGTGTGCTCAACGATGAACCTGGGTGCAAGAATGGCAAAATGTCATTTTCTCGGATGAATCCAGGTTCTGTTTACAGCATCATGATGGTAGCATCCGTGTTTGGCGTCATCGCGGTGAACGCACATTGGAAGTGTGTATCGGTTATCGCCATACTGGTGTATCACCCGGCGTGATGGCATGGGGTGCCATTGGTTACACGTCTCGGTCACCTCTTTTTCGCATTGACGGCACTTTGAACAGTGGACGTTACGTTTCATATGTGTTTCGACTCGTGGCTGTACACTTCATTCGATCCCTGCGAAACCCCACATTTCTGCAGGATAATGCACGACCGCATGTTGCAGGTCCTGTACGGGCCTTTCTGGATACAGAAAATGTTCGACTGCCGCCCTGGCCAGCACATTCTCCAGATCTCCCACCAAATGAAAACGCCTGGTCAATGGTGGCCGAGCAACTGGCTCGTCACAATACGCCAGTCACTACTAATGATGAGCTGTGGTATCGTGTTGAAGCTGCATGGGCAGCTGTACCTGTGCACGCCATCCAATCTCTGTTTGACTCAACGCCCAGGCGTTTCAAGGTCGTTATTACGGCCAGAGATGGTTGTCCTGGGTACTGATTTCTCAGGATCTATGCACCCAAATTGCGTGAAAATGTAATCACATCTCAGTTGAATTATATTTGTCCAGTGAATGCCCGCTTATCATCTGCATTTCTTCTTGGTGTGGCAGTTTTAATGGTCAGAAGTGTATGATTTAGTTGAAAACACTATAAATCACACACGGCTTGTGTATGTCCATTGAAGTTGACTGGAAGGTGTTTTAAATGCTACCAGTTTTCCCACACCGTAGGCATGGTGACGTATTATTGGTGTTTCCTCAATTTTTTTTATCCCCTGCATCTATTCTGTCAATATTTTATTTTCGCTTTTACAGTATCCAGTTGTGATTTAACCGCGATTTATTGTGGTTTTCTCTTGCAAAGTCGTCATGGAATAAAGCCTGTGCATTTACTCTTCTGCAACACATTTGGTCGGTGAAGAGACAGGTAATGACTATATTATCCACTGTTTATCCAGTCTCGTGTCGAACACAATTCACAATACACACTCGCTGTTATCTCTACGCATTACAAGAGAAGAAACAAGTTGTACTAATAATACGTATGTAGTGCTTACTCTCTCTCTCTCTCTCTCCCCCCCCCCCCCCCCCCCTCTCTCTCTCTCTCTCTCTCTCTCTCTCTCTATATATATATATATATATATATATATATATATATATATATATATATATATAGTGTGTGTGTGTGTTAAGAATACAATTGTCAGTCCGAATGCTCATTAGAATATCGAGTAAATATCTGAAGTAAACTAGTCCAGTACTGTTCGATATTTTGGAAACAACGAGATGACGCTCAAACTGGTACGTAAGAAGATCGGTGAAGAACTTTCTGTGAGTCAAGATTTCGAAAAAAAAAACATATATTTACAATTTTATTTTTATAAATTAAAACTAACAGTTTCTTAAGTTAATATATTCCGCTTTTTCTCACGTAAAGCACATATAAACTACGGTACTTCAAAGTTCTATCCGAGAATACCACCTTAAGTCAAGTTCTGAAACTAAGTTCATGATTATAAGAACTATCTCATAGCACTCTGACACTAAACATCAATTATTTCTTCATTGTGATCTACAGTAAACAGATGTTCGTGCAACTCTGGCCACTTTCACCGAGTAGGAACATCTATTCAGACGTCCACGACAATCACGTGACCGTGATGCGACATAAGATTTATCAGTAAGCGTCTTGCAGTGTCTGAATGTAGCTAGATGCCTCTCAAAAGTATCAAGTATTTGGAACACGACTTTGATAGGCATCCTAGTTATTTGCATTCTTTCTCTGGCATGAACGTACTCGCAAAGAAATGGTAATTAGCTTGTTTGCGAAAAGTGTCACGCCTGAAATGTACTGCAATTTATTGTATTGCGTCAACTCTGTTTTTATAAATTATGTATGCTATGTCGACATTGCTAAATGCTTCCCTAGTGCACCAAGATAAAATTATCCCGAAGAAAAAGGAATTTATGGTGGGTAGCAAATCAGCAATTTATCACAGTCAAATATTTTCAGGAGTGAGATTCTTCTGGTTGCACTATGTTTTTAAATCCCTTTTATCTTCTTGCATCCGTAGGTACACTAAAATATTAATCATACTTATTCATACCCTGTAAATTAAGTACCTATTCTAGAGGTTTGAATTGAGATAAATTTAAAATGAGCACAATAGTTCGGCGATCAGTATGATTAGGAGGTCATCACTCAGACTAAAATACATAGGTTTTATCTAAAAGCGATATTTGAAACTGATTGGCCTATGCGTTGGAGATAAATCCCAGCTACATTATTTATCATTTGTCTCGTCAATACATTGCCAGACAGTCACACATGTAGGCCAAACGATTTTATGCTTCCATGATTGTCTCTTGATGTTAACCAAGAGGCAAAATGCCTATTACTTGTCAGTAAAAAAGTGAAATAATAGAGGAGCATTATTCGCCAAGAGATTCCCTATTGGGGCTGTTCGGCGACCTGGTGCGAGTCCTTTTATTTGACGCCACCTCAGCGACTAGCGTATCTGTGTCATGACGACGAGATGAAGTGATTAGAACAACTCAAAGACCCAGTCCCTGAGGGAAGAAATTCTCCGGCTCAGAAGGGAAACGAACCATGGACAACGGTATCTAGATGCAGCAACCATAAGCACTAGACAACTAGTTCGTCAGTCTGACTGATATAATAACTAATTAGACCACAGTAACACTTACCTGTGAAAATGAATTTTCGCTCCTGTGGTGAATTTCCAATAGCACCTGTAGCAACAACAGTTCAGCGTATTTGTTGTGAAAGCTGCCCACTAATTTATTTGTTTGTACCCGGCAGTGTATAGTTGGTTATGATGCAGGTATTTATCTCATTTGTATGAAATTTGCCCCGATAATGAACAACGCGATCTGGTTATTGTTAATGAAATGTAAGTTAGTAAGAAACCTTCTAGAACGCAACGGCAAACATTAAGGGGCATAGAAAGCCTAGTTCGATTTATAAAACCTGCTGGTGGTTAAAACAATTTCCAGTTCTCTAGCAACGGATAAAGACAAGTCCTGTACGATTTTCAAGAAAACGTTAAAACATTATTCATGCAAGATAGTGGTAAGTTCAGTTAACGATGGTGGAAGCTGATAGTGACAAATGCTCACTAATATTGAACTGTGGTGGCCAGGGGAAATTCTGCAGTTAAATTATGTTCAAGCATGCATTTCTCGCAGTTTTTCCATATTTTCATCCAACCGCTGCTAAGGTTCAGTGACCGTGTCAGAATTATATTAGAACAAATAAGCCCTCGGTCACAAATATTAAGTCAAAATTCACCAGGTTTCGACGCTACTATGAGCGTCGTTTTCAGAATTAAATTAACTGTTGTAAAACATATTAGGTATATAATACATTAATAAAATTAAAGTTTGTACTGACTGGAAAGAGATGCAGTACTTAGGTCACATTTAAAAAAAATCTAAGCCGGAAAGGCGACGTCATGAATAGTTGAAAATAAGATGGCGAGCCGATAAGGGCTGCTCGTACTTGAGTGAACAAGGGTTGCAACAAGATTTTTGTCATCCCTTTTTTGTCACAAGCCGCTTCAATGACTATCCGCCACAATAGCTCGACACACACTGTCGTCCGCATTATGATCTAGTAGATGGTGTGTTCCCACTTTCGCTATATGTGGCATAAAGCTGCCATCTGGTGCCTCTTGCAACACCAAAAACTTTCGCTACATTCGTTTCAGAAGCACCCATCATTCAAGCACAAACTGTTCTGGCCACGACTGACACTTGCCTGATATTGAGTACATTGCACATGTCCTGTCTGTCGTCAAATAAAACAACGCAAACTGCAGGCTCGTCTGCTATCTGCATTTATCTAGACGTTTTCTTAGTTTCGTCTAACCACCGTAATATCTTGGAAAAATTACTACGATTATTTACTTCCTTCGACACATTTCATGAACACAATCAGAATACAAAGTCTGGTTGCAGATAGCCAATTTTAGTACATTATCAGATACCTCCTCACAGTCGTGCACAAGGTTACCAAACAACAAATTAAAAATGAGCACAACGAAGATAATATGAAAGGGGAAAATCATAGACCATGAGCAAATAATTAACGTTTCCCATATAATTGAACTACTTGGTAATAGCATATATTGTTCCACCCACGTACAACTCCAAACGATACTGACTCTAGGTATGCTGTGGTGGTGTGTCGATGCAGAAGTCGTGGTTTCCGTCGTCCATCCAGTCTATTTCCTTATGTGTCTCCCACATGCCCAATTTGATCGCATCCTTTTCTTTCCGGTTCAACGTATGATATGTATTTGTCTTGACAGTGAATGATGGTACATTGTGTTGTATGATATTGTATTGAACTGTGGACCTAGAAACGACGGAGAGGCTTCGTCCCCGCTGTTTCCCACAGCAGTACATAACCCCACAACAGGATACTGCAGTGCACTCACCCCACGGCCGCCCCTTACCGAACCCAGTGTTATTGTGCGGTTCGGGTCCCAGTGCAACCCCGGAAATGTCTCACACCAAACGAGTGTATCCCCAATGTTTGCGTGGTAGAGTAATCATGGTGTATGCGTAGGTGGAGAAAGTGTTCGCGCAGCAATCGCCGACATAGTGCATCTGGGGAGGAATAAGGGGAACTAGACTGCATTCGGCGAAGCAGATGGAAAACCGCCTTAAAAACCATCAACAGACTGGCCGGCTCACCGGACCTCGACATCAATTCACCTTTCAGATTAGTGCCAGTGACCAGCATGCCTTCCCTCCCGGAAAGCAGTGTGTTAGACTGCACAGCTAACCGGGTGGGCTATGATGGGACATGGCTCCAAGCAACCACTCGGCCGCACCATGAGTGTTTAAAAATCCTAAGAGTTCACAGCTAAGGTTGATATATAGCTCTTTATGGTAGGACACGTCTACTTTCAAACTATTCTAATACTGTTATGTTTAAATTTCTTCTACAGGTCACCTGAAGATACATCTTTGCTGATGTTAAACTGGTGCTTTTTAATGGAAGGACTTTGTTAGCAAGTGTGGAAAATTTTACTTACAATGTGAAACCATAGGTGTCATTATTCTATGCCTTACACGCAGATGTACAAGTTTGTATATATATATATATATATATATATATATATATATATATATATATATATATATATATATATATATATATATATATATATATTCGCGCACCTCTGGGCTTTTACGTTATCGTCTTCTGAATTACTGAGTCATTGCTAAACTGAGTAACTTTGTCGTGATTAGTCAAATGGTACGAGAGTCAAAGAAAGATAATCGTCGTCTACGCTAGTCAACGAGTAAAAACCACACCAGAATGCAGACATAGAAGTTAAAATAGTGGCAGAGTTTAAATTCCTTACGTGCAATAAGGAAGACGTAAAAGTTTTTCCCTCTTGTTAACAACATACTTCAGTTAACTAACTTATTGCTAGGTAGAAGACCGTTTCACTATCTCCCTGAACTTGTGCTATAACATATATGTTTAACTGTTCTGGTAGAGTGGCGTACTCCAATCGTGACTGTGAAAATGCGCACACCTGATTTTTTTCCGATCAGAATGTTCTCCAAAAACCGGAGACAAGAAAGAAACTTTACTGAAAGGCAAATTTTAAGAAGACAACGTGTCTGACGCATCACCTGAATAGAAGATCGTGATACTTAAATCTTCTCAAGGTTTCGCGATAGCCGACAACCAACACAACAATGACGAGCAGTACAAACAGCTGAGTCCAGGGAAAAACAGAAAGAATCCCAGTAGCTACATCTACATCCATATTCCGCAAGCCACCTGACAGTGTGTGGTGGAGGGTACCTTGAGTACCTCTATCGGTTCTCCCGTCTACGAATGTTTGTCCCTGTAAAGGCCTAGTGGATATTACAAAGTTGAGAAAAGACTGATAAGCCAAAATATACTGACCACTTGTTTAATAGTGTGTTGGACCTCCGTCTGAACGTAATAAAGCAGCGATTCTGGTCATATCTACTCAGGTCACGTCTAGATTTTCGGACGCATATGGCATCAGATGACTATGAACAGCTCACGCAGTTCCCATAAATTACGGCTGTTGGTTTGTGTGCGCTGAACTATGAGCCGGATACTGCTACAGAAGTGTTCCACTGTGTTCACTGTCCTGATCTTGAAACTATAGTGGAATTTTTCTGGCCTTGACTGTTATCCTACTGGTAGATACCATCGCCGTAGAGCAGGACATTAAGCACAGAGGAACGCAGATGCGCCAGAATAGTGTTTACTTAGTGCACTGCCGGCCGGGGTTGGCTGAGCGGTACTAGGCCCTACAGTCTGGAACCTAGCGACCGCTACGGTCGCAGGTTCGAATCCTGCCTCGGGCTTGGATGTGTGTGATGTCCTTAGGTTATTTCGGTTTAAGTAGTTGTAAGTCCTGGGGCACTGATGACCGCAGAAGTTGTCCCATAGCGCTCAGAGCCATTTGAACTTAGTGCAGTGCTGTCCTGTTGCATTAGATTAAGGCCACATGTCACATGGACTTTCGGGTAAATGCATCACATAGCATAATACTATCCCCATAGACTTTGTTTCTAGGAGCCGTCTGCCTGGATGATGCGGTATCTGGACACGACCATCAACGTGGTGTAACAAGTAATTTATTCTACGAAGCGACTACTGAGCCATGGATGCTGGGTCAGATCTCTAAGATCTCATTTGAACTGTAATAGTAATTGACAAATCCGTTGTGCCAATATGGGAAGATGTAAATGTCGTCTGACGCAGAGCCTCGCGTTCGATAATGTGCGCTCGACGCTGTACTGTGAAACAGTTGTCTGTCCCAGCGTTGCGCTCTGTCATCAGATCTGCCACAGCTCGTCGTCTATCCTACTTCACACAGCTGGTACTTATCCAGCCTCCATATTCTGTGATAACGTGTCAGCTTCCAACACTTTGCGTTGTTTCACGCTGCTCCGGCCTCTTCCTATGGATGCTGACGACTGCAGCACACAAGCAGCCAAAGAGCTACGACGTTTCTGAGATGTTCGCTTCACAGTGCTAGACCATAAATTTCTAACTTTTCAAGTCACTTAGGTCAGTTGATTTTCCCATTTGCGACCCATATCGTCGCTCGAATGACATGCCGTCCACCCAGCCTCTTCTGCTCCTGGTATCTCCAAGTTGGAATCGGATGGTTTTAACTCCGTATATTTTCTACTAGTTTTAATTTTGCTCCTCTTTTGGATGTGTTCTCTGTTCGTCTATTACCTAAACCTGTAGTTGTTGAAAGATCTTAGCCATTCTGCGTATTTTTCCGCTGATGAATCGAATGTCCCTATGTGCTGAAGCCCGCTGAAGCCCGCGAGCATTGTGCTGGATACTTTCCCTAAGTCGTGGGACTCCGTTCACATACATGGTGCAATAGCAAGTTGCAAGTGACGTGTAGGGCATGGCACAGCGCCTTGTTCTGGAATCGATGGAGCTTCCTAATGTGGGTTTCGGCTGCATCACCCCAGGCTGCCACCATGTACTCTAGAACCGTGCTCAGGAGCACCTTGTGCAAGGTAACGCCGACGTGCAGTTTATCAAATGCGATTTGGCGTCCGGTAAATCTGCGGGTCAAGGCTGCGATTTTGTGGCCCCACGCCAGGCATTTATCAAGCGTGACACCAAGCGTGACACCAAGGTACGCACCGCGTTATTCCACGGAAATTCGGTACCGTTAATGTACACTGGAGTGCTAAACATGACGTCGAATGCAGATTCCGTGTAATTTATCCTACCAAATAACGTTCTCTCGACGAAACTTGGACCACCCATAAAAGTAACTGCTGTAGAATGGTGCAGGAGGTACGTGAAATAAATATGCAGTGACACGAACAGATACGACACGTTTATATCAACACAACAATTGCACTTAATTATCCACGGTTCGTAACGGTGCCCTAAACCTAACAAAAGGCAAGACACTGGTGTCCAATCAGCTGAATATCGTCTCATTCCAAGAGCTCCTTCACCTGTACTTTTCGAATTGGTTTCTCATTGTTATCCATGTAAACGAAGTCATGCCCGAATGCACACCAGAATATACGTGAGACGCCCGGCTTAACCCGCAGGACAGGACAGGTAGTTTAAATTGTGGAAACGGGCCAAAATAAGGGGCTGTCAGCTACACTCGAACATACTTTATTATTTGATGAAAGATTACAAGAATAATTTTTTTTTAACACACAGCTTTAATCTTTGGGACTTAATTACCAGCTAAAAGCCACTTTAATTTAAAAACGGCTGAAGACCAGTAACTTAAAACTCAAGCATAATCACAAATTTGAAAGCCAAGCCTTATCTAACAACATTTATCTAGTTAAGCCCAAGGCCCAAAGAATGAAACACTTCAAGAGCAGAGAAGTGAAATTGAAATCGGCTGAAGGCCTAACATTTAAAATTCCATAACATTATTTTTTTAAAATACCAAAGGCCTTACGCAAAACAGATCTTTAATTTAGGCTGAAGGCCTTAAGGACAAAACAAATCAGACTCAAAATCGGGTGAAGGCCTAACACGTAAAATTCAAGAACATTGAAACCTTAAAGTGCCAAAGGTCTTACGAGCAACAGTTCCTTATATTTGGCTGAAGGCCTAAAGAATCTTAAGCCTTAAGGGCAAAGCAACCTTAATTTAAAAAAAAAATGGCTAGAAGCCATACGAGTACAAACAACAAAAACAAATAAAACAAAGGCAGTACACCTAAGGGCGCCGAGATGTTTCAGAATCTGCCTGGAATTCAAACACTAACGCTCGCTTAGGTGAGACAGGCAGTCGGGCCAACCATTCACGAACCGGCGACAACCCTTCCGACCGACAACCAACGGACCCACCGATAAGATAACTTCCACTCCATCCGACCAGGGCACAACAGGGAGTTCAACGGAACAACATAGAAGATATTGGCGCCCACAACGAATCATACATGGAGCTGTCAAACTACACACTGTGCTGGACAGCAACAACACTATGGGGAAACTACACTGCCTGAAATTCACGTCGCCCGCATCTCGTGGTCGTGCGGTAGCGTTCTCGCTTCCCACGCTCTGGTTCCCGGGTTCGATTCCCGGCGGGGGTCAGGGATTTTCTCTGCCTCGTGATGGCTGGGTGTTGTGTGCTGTCCTTAGGTTAGTTAGGTTTAAGTAGTTCTAAGTTCTAGGGGACTGATGACCATAGATGTTAAGTCCCATAGTGCTCAGAGCCATTTGAACCATTTGAAATTCACGTCAACGACCAGGGCAGGTAACCGGAACATTAACGGCCACAAGGCACAAGATTCCGCTAGTGCAGTTCAGTTCAAATAAACAAATACAGTGAAACTCCACCGGATGGGGGCTAGAATTTTCCAACTTGAAAACCACGTTGTTCCTCAATGGAATACCCCAACAGCCGACAACGAACTCCAAACGACACAAAGTGAACAGTCTTGAGTTTCTGGCAGATTAAATCAAAATTCGTGTCCAGGTTCGGTGAGCCATGGAACTCGTAGCAATGGGAACAGCCCTTCACACTCAGACACCGCGTAGAGACCGTCAGCGGCCCTGGCCAAACTACGACCCGCGGAGAATTCCTCACTGCTCCACGCCAACCGACCGGCTTCAGGCCCAGAAAAGGTGAAAAGACGAAATGTACGTCGGCCGATGAGACGACCAACCGAACGACCAACCAACGGTCGTCCCGCTCCAATCTCCCTCTGTCGGACAATTCATGTGTGTCATCAGCGGTCGGCGGGCACTGGCTGTCGGCGCCTCACCGGCGCACCGTCACCGACTTCACTGCTGCTGCGTCCCGACTGCATTGCTGGTCCGTCTCTAACTGACTGCTAGACATACGACGACCTGGAAATACTATCAGTCGCTCGAGAGATGTTACGACAGTGCACTTATCTATACGCGCTGCTGCTGCCGCTCACGGGCAACTAAGGCAGAAAGTTAGTGATGCCAGTAAATGGAATAAGAAAATGAGGCGGCAGTACCGTATGGGAAGATGAAAATAAATGGGATAACCGAGAACCGTGCACGGCTCAATATGCTCATGGGGAATTAACATTGTCCGATGGGTGTAGTGTGTCCAAAGGCTAGGAGGTTAGTGTGTCCATGAAACATTACACATCGCCATACCGTAACACCCGGACCGCCAAAACTATCATGTTAGACATGGTGGAAGAAACACGTAATGCACAAGGAATGTTGATGAGTGTGATCATTTAGACGTCCCAGCTGTTGTTGGGGCATGCCCAGTGTTGCAATAAGGTACTAACTTCTAGTTCTCTGAACACGGAGCAATTATCAATCGCCGGTCGGAGTGGCCGAGCGGTTTTGGGCGCTACAGTCTGGAGCCGCGCGACCGCTACGGTCGCAGGTTCGAATCCTGCCTCGGGCATGGATGTGTGTGATGTCCTTAGGTTAGTTAGGGGACTGATGACCTCAGATGTTAAGTCCCATAGTGCACAGAGTCATTTGAACCAATTATCAATCAACGTTATCATGACACAATAATCCTTCGCTTTTTTCAGGAGGTGCATTCGACCCTGACTTTAGTTTTAAGGATAGCAATGTGCAGCCGCCTTGAACAGCGGCTGTGGAGGAACCCGTGGAACAAGAGGTTGTTCAGCAAATAGACTATTCTGCCTTTTCTTCGTCTTAAATCCAAACGAGGCCTTGCGGAATGCTTCGGGGAGGCATACTGCAGCACGTCCATATCTGCCAACGATCATTCCACACTGATGGCGAAATGAAAAGCCCTTCCACAGCAATTCTTTAACGACCTTTTGGTCCGTGGAGATCATGCATGCTATCAAGAACAATGTTCCAGCTTTTGTAATATCCAGGGGACCAAAACGAATAGAAAGTGAATTCAGTGTAATTATTGTCTTCGAATGTAAGTTTCGTTGAGTATTTTTTTATCTACTTCCTGTATTATACGGTAAAAGTTGGTTGTATGACGGATGTTTCATGGAGCTATGGAAGTTGGAATTACCATATCATGCGAATTTTACTTACGTCCTTAACTTTTGCACCCCATTTTCGACTGGCATCGGTTTCACAGCAGAGGCGACATGCGATTATAAGGCACCGTATCTGGCCGACATTGAAGCTGAGCCTGTCGCCAGACAACACATGCAGTGATGTGATTGCAGGCGCGTTAGGAGCGACTTTGCATATGATATCTTTATATGCTGCGCATTGAATCTATGGAGTCTTCAGCGTACAGTGCAAGCTGTGCATAATCTGTTTTCGAGTCGTACGCTGTGTATAGTGTAGAGGTTCGGCCAAGATGCTAGCTGTCCTTGAAGTACCCCTGGCTGGATACGGCACACCGTGGAGACTCCATATTGGGCCCTCACTTGAAACGTCTGGTTGGCAAGTTTGCTTTGGAAGGGGTGGCCGACGTGCGACAGTGAAAAACTCTGTGCAAGGAGTTTATACAGGACGCCGTGGTGCACACGCTGTGGAACGCCCTGGAGACGTCCGAGAACACGACTGCGAAGAGTTCGCGGCACTCCAGCATCGACGGCCTCCTCCACAACTCTGGGGACCTTCTGCTCTAGCGAACTTCTTCGACGAAACCCGAATACTACTCCTCGGCTATTGTAGCTCTAAGCGTGGCTGTGCAACAGTAACCATAGAAGAATACGATAGGTGTAAAACAGACAAATGGTTACACAAAAATTTTACTTTTACTTTTACTATGTTTCGTCACCAACTATTCGTATATTCATCAGAGAATTCACAGTTAGGTTATAAATAATAGTTAACAAAAAGGAAACTAAAACTAGGCAGTTTTTATTCCGAAAAGGTTTACAAAAAGGCTGTACTCACTTGTAGCAACTGACGGACATATTTTAAGAGTAATAATGGTCTCGTCACATAAAATACATCATTAAAAAGTTAATATCGAAATAAACTGATTTAAATCGGATATCTGCAAGTAAAACTGTAGCTAATGGAGATGTGTGGTCCACGCCACTAGTGACTGTGCGAGATAACCGTCATTGGACGCTGTAACATAGATTAAGGGTCGACCTGCGACAGCAATCGCACAACTTGCCTATGGACCGCTAGACACCGCCGCGAGCGCTAAGAGTGCATTGCGGTCGCAGGCGCGCGTGTTGTGTACGGGCCGCGAGGTGCCGCCACGAGCGCAACTGTTCCTAAGTGCCGACAGAGTTCGGCCAGCTCTCATTTGGTTGGCATCTCATTTTTTTCCTATTCTCTCATTTGCTTAGTTGCTTAGATCTTACTCGTTTATGGCTCATGTTATTGTGCTCCCTTTCAGTCATTCTGATTGATTTGATTTACTCCCAATTGAGAAGTGCTCATTTTGGCGGCTGAAGAGCAGCGCCTATGCTGCTGCCAGCTTTCGCCTTGTTACTCTCTAAGTCTCCGATTTTATCGCCTGTTTTGTTATTTGTTCTCTTGATCTTTGTCACAAAATCTGTCGGCTGAAGAGCGGCATATTAAGCTGCTGCCAGACCGCCCCCTTCGGGGGGAATTGAAATTCAATAAAGAAAAAAGAAAAAAAAACTGCTGCCAGCCCGCCCCGATGGGGAATTGAAATACAATAAAGGAAAAAAAAATGCTCATTTTGGCATTTCACTTTTGCATATTTCTCATTTTGCTATTAATATGCTCCTTTGATTTTTGCTGTTTAATTGATATACATAGTCTCACGTACTGTTCGTTCATTTCAGCCTGTTCATATTTTGATGGTCTTTAAATCCTGTAATAATTATCGGAAGCATTTCTTCCCTTAAACTTGTGTAAAGTATTCTCGATGTAGGATTTGTTCTGTGCCACAGGTGTAAGGTTTTGAATATAAATTATATACGAAACTGTGCTTTAAAAGGAATTTATTTTTTCAGTTTGTATTAAATCAGACGACAATTTTGTGATTTGAGGAAGAAATTTGAGGGGTGAACCCATGGCAATAGTCTTGATTGTTTATTACAAACCATACAAAAAATGCACGGAAGTATGTTTTTTAACACAAAACCTACGTTTTTTTTAAATGGAATCACGTTAGTTTTGTTAGCACATCTGAACATATAAACAAATACGTAATCAATGTCGTTTGTTGCATTGTAAAATGTTAATTACATCCGGAGGTATTGTAACCTAAAGTTGACGCTTGAAACCTCCAACGTTCAGTTGCTTGTTGTAACAAACACGGGCCACGGTCGGCGAGCAGCATCTGCAGGGACATGTTTACGATGACGACCGTGTTTACGAGTGTGGCTGTAGTGCACTGTTGTGGTTTGGTCTAGCTGTCGCAGTGTCCGCATGTAGCGCTTGCTTCTATCGTTATTGTGCATTCGTCTCCGCACGCAGACCAACTGTACTACACCGTGTTAACAGACGTCTGTGATAGTGTAGTGTTGTAGGAACTGTGACCATGGTGTATTCGAACTCTGAAAAAGCGGAGATGATACTCATCTATGGCGATTGTCGACGAAATGCAGCTGAAGCGTGCAGGGTGTATGCAGAACGGTACCTGGACAGAGCATCCAACGTGCCGCACATTGCAAAACATCTACCGCCAACTGTATGAAACAGGTATGGTCGTAGCACGCAAACGGGTCCGTAACAGGCTCGTCACAGGAGAAGCGGGTGCAGTTGATGTGTTAGCTGCTGTTGCCATGAACCCACACATGAGCACACGGGACATTGCGAGAGCCGGTGGACTGAGTCAAAGTAGTGTCATTCGCATACTGCATAGTCACCGTTTCTCCCGTTTCATGTGTCGCTACATCAGCAATTACATGGTGATGACTTTAATCATTGAGTGAAATTCTGTCAATGGGCAGTAGCAGAGAATGCGTTGCAGTTCTACCTGTTTACCGATGAAGCGGGTTTCGCAAACCACGGGGCAGTGAATCTACGGAACATGCATTACTGGTCCGTGGACAATCCTCGCTGGCTCAGACAGGTAGAGCGACAGCGACCGTGGACTGTAAATGTATGGTGTGGAATCATTGGCGACCACCTCATTGGTTCTCACTTCATTGCAGGGGCCCAAACAGCTGCAACATACATCACGTTTCTACAGAATGATCTGCTAACGTTGCTCGAAAATGTCCCACTGGAAACGTAGCTGCACATTCCGCAATTAGCACTAGGCTGACCTTTGACAGGATGTTCGACGGGCGTTTCATAGGACGTGGAGGACGCATAAATTGGCCAGCCCCTTCTCCTGATCTTACACCTCTGGACTTCTTTCTGTGGGGTACGTTAAAGGAGAATGTGTACCGTGATGTGCCTACAACCCCAGAGGATATGAAACATCGTATTGTAGCAGCCTGCGGCGACATTACACCAGATGCACTGCGGCGTGTACGACATTCATTACGCCAGAGATGGCAATTGTGTGCAGGAATTGATGGCCACCACATTGAACATCTACTGACCTGACATGTCGGGACACACTCTATTCCACTCGGTAATTTAAAACGGAAACCACGTGTGTACGTGTACCTCACCCCTCATGGTAATGTACATGTGCGTCAGTGAAAAAGACCAATAAAAAGGTGTTAGCATGTGGACGTAATGTGCTGTTCCAGTCCCTTCTGTACCTAAGGTCCATCACCGTTCCCTTTGGATCCCTACGTAATTCGGTGCTCTCCGATACACACGATCGAACAGCAGGGGCGTGGTACTCAAGCGTCAACTTTGGGTTACAATATCTCCGGATGTAATTAACATTTTACAATGCAACAAACGGCACTGATTACGTATTTGTTTATATGTTCTGATGTGCTAACAAAACTAACCGGGTTCCATTTAAAAAAACGTAGGTTTGTGTTAAAAAACATACTTCCGTGCATTTTTTTATGGTTTGTATTAACCAATTACACTAGCCCCTCTCCTCACGTTCGGTCTGTGGAATCGATTCGTCAGTATTTGATGTGGTTTACGAAATATATCCAGCGGTAATGTTAGGTGACTCACCCTGTATATATATTATACGTCACAATGTGCCATCAGACTAAGGGGCACACACGAGGAAGTTGCCACAAGGAGAACACTAAACAAGTCGCACCGTCTAGTAACAATCAAAGACAACAGCAGCCTAATTTCGAAAAAAATATTTCATGTAGCATATAAATATCTATCTCAATTATCGATAGTCAATGTTATACTAAATAAAAAATTGTGGTGGACAGTGCAACAGCTATTGCAATGAAATAAATGAAAACACAGGGAAATGATATTTTAGCGTTTACTGTGAGGAAAGAGAGGCTAAACCTTAGCCATTTCTAAGTAACGGGTTTATGACATTAAAAAGTTTTTCGTAAATGCAACTGTTCTTTAAGGATGAAACCATCTTAAAAAAAACCTGTTTGAAAATTTCTAAGTCTTCAAGCATATTAAGTATAAACCCCTCCCCTCTCTGTTTGCAAGTTAGTAACGTCATGACCTTCTTCGGGCTTATACCATGTAATTAATAAATGATCAGATATGGACGAACTATTTGTGTGGTACCGCTCTTCCCTAAGAGAGGTTCTTTGCCTCTAACATAAATTCCTCCTCCCGTTTGTCCAATACATGGCTTAAAATTATTAGTAGGACGTGATACAGAGCAGTCATATTTGTTTGTGACAAGATGTTCAATCCTGTAACATGCGGGCACTAAAACTGGTAAAGAAAAACGTTTTCTTCTTTTATTCTCATTACGATCGTTTTTATGAGAAGTGTCAACAGCGGTAATTCTGCTTCTTCGTTTATTTTTTTAAATAATACCCTCTCTGGTTGGCTAGTATTAATTATTGACCGTTATAGTTTTAATCAAATCAATTTCAGCTCAGAGATTTTCACCACACCGAGGAACTGAAACATCTCTATGAATGGAAGAATTAAAGAAAGCTCTTTTTGTGAGAATGAGGGTGTATTGAACGTAAGAACACTCTGATCAGTGCCGGTTTCTCCGGCAAAAATATTGAGATAAATGTTGTTAATGTTAAATACAGATAATTCTACTAACTAAATTCGTTTTCGAGATCGAATATGAAAGTAAATTTAAAAGAACGCCTACAGTGGCAGTTGGAAAAGTCTTTCAAACATTTTTCAATGAGACATTTATGAATATAACTCCAGGGAAACCAGCTGATTGCATTGCAAGACCGTCATATTGCTGATATCACTGTCCGTTGAAATCGAAATAATAATATTTTACTACTATTTTAATTACAGTCGTGATGGCAGTAAGCTGATCTCAAAAAGACGTAATTTATTTTTACAATATCCAATTTTTCTTTCTTTTTTTGCACAGGTGTGTTCAAATAAATGTTTTTAATTTAGAAAGAAAGAAATTCTATATTTTGATGACACATTAAGTTTTTTATTATACAAATGAGATTTCGACTGTCAGGAATTGAATAACTATTGTGAAAGACATAACATTTTTTGACGTATCTTGAAGGATTTTATGGCTGTCAGGCGAATTAGATGATTTATTTTGTGGACTATAGGCTGAGAACGTAACTTTGAAGTCCGAGGGTTCTTGATAATTGACTGTTTTTTACGCAGGGGCTCAATTAAAATTTTTGCATTGCTAATATCGGATGTAACTTCTCTTTGCAAAACTGTAGTTGGGTCGTCGTGTAGTTCAAAAATATTTTCTCCTCTAAAAACTCTAAAGTATTCAATATGTACTCTTGTTTGCTAGGAATAACTAAGGCATTGACTTTGTCAGATTTCGTTATTAATGCATTGTCTTCTTTAAACTCCACGTTAATGGCTTTAATTAATTTTTATTACAGTTAACTGTATTTTGAAAATAACCTGAGTTTTTGCGTACATCATGCACACATCATGAGCCGTTCTGGTTTTGTGAGAAGTATCGAATTTTATGCTGTCGATACCAGCTTTAATACTCACCATCAGATTTTGTACAACATGAGGTTATACTTTAAACTTTTTCCAATAAGGAAATTAGGTCTTTTGAGAAATTTGTCAGTCTTACGTTAAATTGTGTTATAAAATTTTGTAATAAATTTTTGAGAGTTGTTGGCATAAGATAATAATTTGGGGGGGGGGGGGGTAGAAGGGAAAAAACTTTAACTTCTTTCGTGCTCATTGAGGATGATTTAGTAACAGTTCTCTAATCCATCATTGATTTTATCTCTCTATCTCAGGGCCTTTGGCCTCCTTCAACTCGGGGTCGTCCGTGTTACTATTGATTTGGCAGTGTTAGTTGCAGAGGGTGGCTAGATGCCCTTCCTGCCACCACCCAGAACCCCCCAGAATGGAATGAGTGTCCCCCCAGCTGTCTGCATCTAGTGTAAGTCATGTAATAGAGCGAACGTTTCTCAGATGTCTGTGAGCTGTGTAATTAAGCCAGAACGTGTGGACCAGCCCAGTATTCACCTAGTCAGATGTGGAAAACTGCCTGAAACCCACATCCAGGCTGGCCTGCACACGGCCCTCGTCATTAATGTGCCACCCGGATTCGATTCGGGGCTGGCTCGCCTTCCTGAGTCCAGAAAGCAGCACGTTTGCACTATCGGCTACCATGGCTGGTTCCAATCCGTCGTTTATGTAACTTCAAAATTTGTCAATATGAAAATTGTATTTTACGTTAATTGTTATTTAGGGTCCTACATGCTGATATTAAGCTTCTTCATTTAAAGCAACTTTCTTTGTGTAACTACTTAATGAACTAGTTTGCAAGCTGCAACATGGTCGCGAATCAAAAATGATCCATAGATGTAGAATTAATTTCTTTATTTTCATTACCGATCTCACAATGTTAGGTCATCAGTCTCCCAGTTTCGCTCAGCAATGAGCACCTTCAGATCTGCTGCAAAACATGGGAAAGACACACATACAACCAGTAGAATATTCAGGAGAGGGAAGGTGTTGATAGATACCAATCCCGGTAATTTCGTCACACGTGAAGATCTAAAGGGCCACAAATTCATCCACACAGTGGGAAAAAGGTTGCCACATCTAGCGGACAGAGGAGACTGCGCCGAACTCCAGCTTGTAAATCCAAACTATGTCAAATACGCTTTTCGCCACCTACGACCCGGAAAAGCGGGATGGACCTGATGCAGTCACTAGTCACAAACTTTCTGCAGAAGCAGCTCCTGTGGGTTGCCTCCGCACATCTGGCAGCTTACTTTACCCACATTTTAGGGCCTGCTCGCTATCGTACCTACTGGGAATACGCCAAGTTAGTGGGTGTCCCTGAAGTGGGCAAATACCTACGTCCCATCAGCCTATACCAAGCCTTCTCCAAAATCTTCATTTGGATTTACTTACGTACGCTGCAGCATATCGACTCAAAGCCCATAATGCTCTACGACATGACATGTATCAGACGGCTAACATATTGCAAAAAACTTCTACTTTTACCAGGTTTCCACACCGACTATGGGTGTCTTCATCGGAAAATTCACGGTAACTTAAATTTATTTATAAATAATCATCAATGTGGAGAAAACTAAAAAAAATAGTCAGTCTTTATTCCGAGCAGGTTTATAAAAGGACTGTACTCATTTCTAGTAACCGACGAATGAATGTAAGAGTAATAACGCACTCGTGTTATTCCATATTGTACAATTATATGATTGGTGAATATGTGTATGCTTACGGTTGCGACACAAATATTTTGAGCCTGCAGTATGGCAGTTGGGTTTGAACAACAGCGCTGTAAACAAAATGACTCTAGTACACACGATGTTGCATTTACGTGTCACTATGATGAGCTGATTTTGTATTTATCTTTTGACGACGCCACTATAGCTCCATTACGTGAGGACATGTTTTTAAAACAAGAATGCCTGTAATAAAATTTTCACATGTTTGTTAGTAATACTTTTTATTGTGGCCTATTTTATTGTTTTCATCTGTAGACAAGGGCAGTAGAATAATACAGGCCTTCATGGAGGCTGTCATATGTCGCAAGTCAGTATTGTTAGAATGAGATGGCGTAAGCAGGCTTAAGTTGGACTGTGGTGGTGATGGGCAAAACACTTTGCCGACTGGTTCGAACTTAGGGCCTCATAAGGTATTTCACAATAGCAGTGTCTAAAAAGCTAGATGTTGGCTTTCAAAATCCTTCAATCAAAGGCAAAACTGTCAGAGGAGAAAAGCTGAAATTACGATCTGCGTGACACTAGTCTGTACCAGAGTGACTCAACAGTGCATAAAGCTAGAGAGGGATAGAATACCTTTTCCTACCGTCCAAATTTATTAAAAATAAATTATTTCATTTCACTTTTCATTTCAATTTTTACCTCAACATTATTTTTTATTTGTATGATGTAATGTTTTATTTGTCATGTGGATTATTGTAAATTTGTATGTGTACATTACTCCGGATTGTGGAGAGTACAATAATGCAACAACTGTGTCTATAATTTGGTAAAGTAACAGCATTTGGTCGTCTATTTGAGGTCACCAGGGGCGAAGGTCTCCTCCTGGTTATTTTGATGACTTGCTACTTTTGTTCTAATACAGTTTTCTTAAAAAAAATGTTCGGAACTACCCTCGCATTGCCAGGATCGTACCGTGCCATTCTTTTCTGCATGGGTAGCCGGTGGTGAAAGGGTACAGTACCGCCCGACATTGAAAATAGGTACAACATACTTCATTATTTTTGTGAGAACAACACATTTTTTTGTAAACTAACTCAATTTCAATTAATACAGCGAAGCCGGATACCAGTGTGGGAAAAAAATGAAAATTTATTTATTTAATTGTTCACATGTGCACTCCCACAAAGTAAATCCCTACATCCAGTTTGGTGAGATCTGAGAAATGAATGAATGTATGGTCGTCTGCTAACCGCAGATAGTAAATGTGAATATATGATCATCTTTGAGACGATCCTTTGGCCACCTTTGGTGGGACCAAAGAGATGAAATTTACCTGAGCTTTGAGCGCCTGAAATGTGGCTGACCAATACGGTAGCAAGGTGCTCCCCCACTTCAGCAGAGGTGCGAGAGGACCTCGAGAACGGCCATGTTTCAGCATTCTGCCGCTGGATCTTGTGCTGTTAAGACCTGTTTTAGTTGTGCTCCGTAAAGACAAAAGAGTGGAGACATTGTATGCATGTGGAGTATTTAAGAGTAGTTTGAAATAATAATTTCTCTATTTCAGGAACTTTTGTGGGGAGAATTAAATGTCAGGCAGGTAATATTAATGGGATTGTAGTAATCTTCGGAAGTGACCAACGGTCACAATGAAACCACGTGTAGCAATAAGTTGAAATACTTCCGTGTGCTTAAGTTAAGCTGAATTACTAGCGTGTGTACAATAAGTTGAAATATTTAAGAAATAGCGTGTGTACCATAAGTTGAAATATTTAAGGAATGGCGTGTGCAGGACTTGAAATTAGAGACGAATACTTCCACGTGGTGAGTTCTGTGTGAGTCTCAATCTCTGTATGAGACAAAGGATAAAGAGAAGTACTCGTCCATGGTATCAGTTGAGGATTTGCGTGTGTGATGAATATGTTCTTAATATTACTTTTCGTGATATGATTCCGTGTGACGCTAGATTCAAACTCTGAGAGAGAAGCAAGGTGAGTCGGTAGTCTATCCAGCAACGCCACTTGGCTTGCATTGCACAGGAAGACGTGCATATATCTCCAGAGTTCATAGTAGGAAAGTAGAATTACAAAGTGGGGCAGTGTCGTGTGAAACTGGGATAAATACTAATTGAAGTGGGAAAGCTGAAAGTGATAGTGTTGTGACTATTTAGTGTATTGTATTCCATGTTGTAGTGTGATGTATGTCATGTAATTTGGGTATGTGTGGTTTGCGTGGGAGAGTAGCAAGATAGTTTCTAAAGATTAGTGGGTTATGCTTGTTCCTTCTGTACCGCTCGATCTGGAGGAAAGTTTCGTGATGATGATTGTGAGAGTCGAAGTGTGAGATATAATAAAAGATCCACCATCCTATCCAGAAAGTGCACTGTAGCGTTAAATAATTACGAGACCATAAGGTAGAGAAACACCAATGTTAAGCCATGCCCACTGGGCGGAATTTCTCATGTGTTATTGTTGTAGGTTATAGAATTTGTGTGTTTAGGTTATAGAATTTATCGGAATAAATAAGATAGTGAAAAGAAAAAGATTGGTGGCCTTTTCCTTCGAATTGTATGTTGTCATGATATCCAGAATTTATAATGTGTGCGCCATTCATATTCAGTGCGGTGGCCACGTGTTGATAAAAGCCGTTAAATAAAAGACAAAAAGAAAATGTGGTATTTTCCAGTGCGTAGTGAACAGTCAGAGTTCTGTAAATCACTGATAGTCAGATGTGCGTTTCTGTTGCGTATTATTCATACAGGAGGTTAATTTGTGACTTAATTGTGTGTACGAGAGTTCATGTTACTCGATAAATAAGAATGAACCCACTCGCTTGGCAGACCACTCATCTTTCAGGCCTGACTGCTTGATGCCACAGTATGAGCAAGGCATGTGGGTGCCTCTCAATATATATTGTATATGTAGACGACCCAAAACTCCTGTAGCCATTTGTGGCTCTCTAACAGTTGTAAGAGCATTATAAGGACCAAGGCACCTTTGTGTGTCCTATTTTCAGTAACAGAAACTAATGATGTAAACATCACTCTCATATTGAAGCTGAAGGTCCATGGAAGGAAATAGATGTACCACTCTGCCTCCTACATCTCCTTCCTTTGAAGTCCTAATTTAACTACGTCATTTAGTAAACGAAGTTACTTCCATCCAGAGCATTTCACCGAGTTAACTGTGTAATCCAGTAACACTGTTGTCTTACACTTAGAAATTGCGTCACAGATTCTAAGCTCTTCAGTGTCTAATATTATCTTACCCATTAACAGAGTCTCCTTGTGAACATAATATTTACATTATCATGGATCACTATCTCCTTACACAATGCTGTTTACTTTTTCAACTAATGATCTCCTTCCTCTCTAATTAAGAGGTGGCAGATCAGATTAACAGTGATTACAGATTGAGGAAGACACAAAGTCTTGTAGCACGCGTCAAAATTTAATTGCTGGCTTTACTCACAAGGCCCATTTGGACTCTACATTACTAGTGCACACATGCACTCTTGAAAATTGGTGAGGTATCCACCAAAAGTTTCAAGCAATTGTTAATTACGAAGGTATCCTATTTCTTGAAGTATTTACAGAATAATGATGCATCACTGATATTAACATAGGAATACTTAGCCAAATTTCTTCAATATTTACACAAGTACTTGTTCTGCACAGGTAGAATCCACTAGCAGTGAGCTCATAAAATACGAAACCACCCTGCACCTCAGACCTATGTGTCCACGCCAATGGACTCTTCTCTCACAGTCACCAATTATCGATTTACACCAACTAAAGTTAGAGGACAGCAGAACAGATGATACTCAAATTACAAAGAATAAATTAAATGAACACTGTCAGTAAATAACACACAACATACAAAATGCTGTATCTGTTAACTAATACCAGTGCAAAAATGCTCTTTTTTTGTTTTTAAAACTGAACAGCTAACATATTGCAGGACAGTAAGCTCTGATATTTTACATCTACATCTACATTTATACTCCGCAAGCCACCCAACGGTGTGTGGCGGAGGGCACTTTACGTGCCACTGTCATTACCTCCCTTTCCTGTTCCAGTCGCGTATGGTTCGCGGGAAGAACGACTGTCTGAAAGCCTCCGTGCTTGTAATTTGAGTATCATCTGCGGTCCTCTAACTTTAGTTGGTGTAAATCGATAATTGGTGACTGCGAGAGACGTTGCAGCAATTGCAATGCAAGTTCACACCCATCAACAAGTCGTTACAAAACTCTTTCTGGTCCAATCAGAAACTAAGTCCCAGTGTTTATGATCAAGACAGACGGATAATGCCGAAATGCTCACACTAGAACATTTTTTAACAACAGTAACTTTCCATACTGTTTAAAACATCGTAAGCCATATTGGTTATATCTGTGGCTGTCTCACAGGATACTTATCTTCTACTTACAAATAGCAACGTACTTATCACTAATAGGTTCGCTTTCAAACAACCTTCTAAAAATTATTGTACCGAGGATATCCTTTCATGTACTCAAGCTCCATATCATTTAAATGTAGAAGGCAGTCATGAGTTAATGTAAAAACAAAAGCTAGATAGAAATTAGGGCTTAAATACTAAATACAAAGCTTCAAGTTCTATATTTTCTTTAAAGTTCCCTCTGTTTATGACAGTAGCTGGCCGGTTGCAGCCCAGGGAGAACTTAACAGTGCGACTTACGAAATCATCTGCAATATCTGCATCTACATCTACACGAACACATTGGAAATCACACTTAAGTACCTGGCGGAGTGTTCATCTAACCACCTTCACAAAACTTTCTAAATCGTTTTGCAGTTTGTTTTGATCTGCTAATGAGTTTCCTAGACGATAAATGCAATACTTATCTGGAAGCAACCTAATACGGCTGCTCACATTGTGTCCCAAATCGTTTATGTAGGTAAGGAACAGCAAAGCGCCTGTCACACTAACTTTCGGAACGTCGGACACGATTTATCTTTTACTCGATAAGTTTCCGTCAATTACTACGAAATGTGACCTCTCTGACAGGAAATTACAAACCCAGTCACATAACTGAGACGATATTCCATAAGCACGATATTTCATTACAAGCTACTTGTGTGGTACAGTGTTAAAAGCCTTTTGGAAATCTAGATACACGGGATAAATTTGAAATATTTTGTAATTTTCATTCCATACTTCGTGTGTGTAAAAAGCTTGTTGTGTTTCACAAGAACGGTGTTTTCTAACTCTGTGCTGATTGTGTGTCAATAGCCTGTTCTCTTCGAGGCAGTTCATAATGTTCGAACACAATATTTGTTCCAAAATCTTTCTGCACATCGCTGTTAATGATATGGGCCTGTGCTTTAGTAGAATACTCCTAGTACGTTTCTGCAATATTGGTGTGACATGTGCAAGTTTACAGTCTTTGGGTCCGTATCTTTAGTTGAGCCAGCGCTTGTATATGATTGTAAAGTATGTAGCTATTGCATCAGCCCACTCTGAGAGGTACCTGATTGGTATACAGCCGACACCAGAAGACTTGCTTTTATTAAGTGATTTCAATTGCTTTACTACTCCTATAATATCTGCTACTAAGTTACTCATGTTGGCAGCTGTTCTTGGTTCTAATTCTGGAATGCTTACGTCGTCTACTTTGGAAGGCTGTGTTAAGTAATTCAGCTCTGACAGATATGTCGTCGCCGGCCGCTGGTGGCCGAGCGGTTCTGGCGCTACAGTCTGGAACCGCGCGACCGCAGGTTCGAATCCTGCCTCGGGCATGGATGTGTGTGTTGTCCTTAGGTTAGTTAGGTTTAAGTAGTTCTAAGTTCTAGGGGACTTATGACCTCAGCAGTTGAGTCCCATAGTGCTCAGAGCCATTTGAACCATTTTTTAGATCTGTCATCGATAGAATTTCCATTGCTATCGCGAAGAGAAGGCATATATTGTTTTGCCGCTAGCATACTTTACGTACGACTGGAATCTCTTTGGATTTTCTGCTAGGTTTCGAGGTGAAGTTCCGTTATGGAAACTATTATAAGAATCTCGCACTGATGTCCGCTCTAAATTTGGAGCTTCTGTTAAAGATCGCCAACCTTGGAAATTTTGCGTTCGTTTCAATTTGGCACGCTTATTTCTTTGTTTCTGCAGCAGTGTTCTGGTCCGTTTTCTGTTTAGGGGTTACGTTATCCAGTCTTGCTACGACAGCCCTATGCACACCAATCCCAGTATCGGTTTCTGATGCTCGTTATTAGCTCAGGATTATTCGTTGCTAAGAGATCAAGTGTGTTTCCACAACCGTTTACTATTCGTGTGGGCTCACGAACTACTGCTCGAAATAATTTTCAGAGAATGCGTTTAGCACAATTTTGGATGATGAAACTTCCTGGCAGATTAAAACTGTGTGACGGACCGAGACTCGAACTCGGGACCTTTGACTTTCGCGGACAAGTGCTCTACCGACTGAGCCCCAGGCTGTGGCTAAGCCATGTCTCCGCAATAGCCTTTCTTCCAGGAGTGCTAATTCTGCAAGGTTCGCAGGAGGGCTTCTGAGAAGTTTGGAAGGTAGGAGACGAGGTACTGGCGGAAGTAAAGCTGTGAGGACGGGGCGTGAGTCGTGCTTGGGTGGCTGAGTCGGTCGCCGGCACGGTAGCTCAGCGTGTTCGGTCGGAGGGTTACGTGCCCTCTGTAATAAAAAAACTGAGTTAATCGATCAACAACGAACTTCAATGGATGTCTTACGACGTCCGCCCCGAGCAGATGCAACGAACAAAAGCGAACAAAATGAGATCCAAGGAAAAAAAAAAAAGTCGGTTGAGCACTTGCCCGCGAAAGGCAAAGGTCCCGATTTCGAGTCTCGGTCCGGCACACAGTTTTGATCTGCCAGGAAGTTTCATATCAGCGCACACTCCGCTGTAGAGCGAAAATTTCATTCTAATTTTGGATGATGTTTTGTGCATATCTCCGGATTTATTGATGTATTTTAGCCAACATATCGAGAGTAAATTAAAGTCACCTCCAACTATAATTTAATGAGCCGGGTACGTGTTTGAAATTAAACGTGTTTGAATCCTTCGGCACTTGTAACATCTCAATTGTGAGGTCGGTATGAGGCTCCAATTATTATTATTTTATTCCGGTTGCCAAGAATGACCGCTGCTCATACCACCTTACGGGAACTGTCCGGCTGAACTTTTGTCCCGCTTTAGCCATCTTTCAGTGACTATAAGGATTTCAGCATAAGTGCTTTCTAGTGGAACTTGGAACTAATTGTATTTTCCCAACACAGCTACGACAATTAACAACTGTTATACCAATGGTCCCTGTATCTACGTTCTTCCCATTTTCGATCTGCATCCTTTGAGACTGAAGCCTTTTGTATTTCCCCGAGGCTGTTTAACCTAAAAGAAAAGGCCCAGTCTACGCCACATCATCCCTGCTACGCGCGTAGCCGCCTCTAGACCTGTTCAGTGGAACCCGAAACACTACTACCCAATGTCGCAAGTCGAGGAATCGGCAGCCTACACGGTCGCAGAACCGTTTGAGCCTCTGATTCTGACCCTCCACTTGCCTCTTTATCAAAAGTCGGTAATCGTTCCTGTGGACTGTGCTGCAAATGGTGAGTTCTGCTTTCATCTCGCACGTAAGACTGACAGCCTATTCCACTTCTGGTAGCCGATTGAAACCACAGAGAATCCATTCCAAAGCTAAGTGACAAACATCAATGGTACAGACGTGGACCACCACCTGCAGTTCGCTGCACCCTGTGTTCTTCACTAATCCGGAAGGACCTTTTCCACGTCAGGAATGACACCAACCGGTATGCACATTGAGTGCCTATTGGCTCCCTTTCCTCCTTGGCAGCCATGTTCCTAAGGGGCCCAGTAACGTGCCTAAGGCCGGAGCTCCTAACTACCGAAAATTTCACCCTCTGTGATTGTCTGAATCTTGCAGGCTGAGAGGTTCCCTCTGAAACACAAGACACTGCGTCTGGCTGAGAGACAGTGTCAGCCACAGCCAGCACCTGGAAACTGTTTGACAGAGTACCCAGGGGTAACCCCAGGGGCGTCTTTCGCTACCTGCCACGCACTGAGGCGACCTGTCATTCGACCACGGCTGAATGGCCAACCTCAGTGCAGGCAGTAACTAGGCTGGTCACTGGTGTTCGTCACCTCTGTGCTGGACGCCCATTGGATCTGTACGAACGGTCTACAACAATGCTGCCCATTAACTGCAGCTCGAAGCGGCGTAACCGAAGCCATCACAGCCGGGAGTGGTCGGCCGAAGGTGGCAGGGCGGTTCTAGGCACTAGTCTGGAACCGCGTGACCGCTACGGTCGCAGGTTCGAATCCGGCCTCGGGCAAGGATGTGTTTGAAGCCCTTAGGTTAGTTAGGTTTAAGTAGTTCTAAGTTCTAGGGGACTGCTGACCTCAGATATAAAGTCCCATAGTGCTCAGAGACATTTGAATCATTTTTGCGGAGCGAAGTGTCATGAACTCGGCTCACTTCCACACATAGTCATCACAGTACCTGTCCTTACTTAAGACCTTGGAAAACTTTACTACACACACACACACACACACACACACACACACACACAACCGCGCGCGCGCGCACGCACGCACACATATAAGGACAATTGACTCAAGCTCAGGAACTGTACTGTAATCACGAAGTATCACGCAAGAAATGTGTCCAGTAAATTAGACAATCACACTGAGCTACCAAAGCAAACAGGTGAGACGAAATAATTCGCTCCTGATTAGGAACTTATAATACGACACAAAATGGGTTTACTTCGCGACGGAAACGAAAACACCAGAACTGTGTCTCTTAAGTATTAAAAATATAAAAATGCGAATTAAATCACAGACACAAAATCAGACCAAACAGACTTTTAAAATGGGAACCATAAACATACAATGATGAAGGTGGGCAGGCTGAATCAAGTTCTTGAGAGTAGGAGAGAACTTGGGATTGGCGTACCGGCACTACAGGAAACAAAATTCAGGAACGAAAGGACAATGGAATCAGAGGGATATGTAATTCTGAAACGGAAACCCAATGTTTGGAACCAAAACAACCTTTTATGTTTGGCACAGCCTTTGTAGTACATCATAGAATCCTGAGTAGTATCACAGCGTGGAAGGGCATAAACGAGAGGCTGTCCTATCCATCTGTGAGAATAGGAAACAAAATCTATACAACAGTAAATGCAAATGCACCAACAAATGGTAAGAACAAAAACGACAAAGCAGGAACTGAACATCTTTTGTCCATTTTGGATAAGGCAGTGACAGATGTGGACAAAAGAGGTGCAACTATTTTGCTAGGAGATTATAACGAGTAAATAGGCTCAGAAAGGAAGTTTAGAGGACCTGTGAGATATTATCCAGTCCCCAAGAGCACAAACAAGAATGGTGAGAGATACATGGGCCTGTGTACAAGACACAAGATGAGAATAATGACCACCCATTACAAAGCTAAGGCAAGCAAGAAAACGTGGGTCAGCCCTGCAAACAGTATTGGGCAGAAACAGCTAGACTAGGTAGCAATCCGTGACAAGAATCAGACATTATGAACACTAAAGTGAAGAAAAATAGCAGGATGGAATCAGATCACTACTATGCCGAAATAAAATGCTGTTGGATATCCAACAGAGCAAGGAAACGTAGGACCATAAACACTCACAGAATCGACCTAGATCTTCTGAAAAAACACAGAGCAGAGCATGCAAAGAGAATGGTAGTTCAGGGTGACTGGAAGAGAGTGACAGATATGAAGGAAGAAGAGCTGTCAACTAACAACAAGAAAAGGAAGCATGAGTAGTGGACGGATGAGTGTGAGAATGCAGTCGAGACCAAGAGGAAAGAATGGATGAAATTTTTATATTGCAAAAAGCAAGACGACCGGTAGAACTTACAGAATGCGAGAAAAATTGCTAGCAAAACTAACAGAAATGTCAAGGGAAGCAGATGGAATGAGAAACTTGAAGAAGCAAACACAGCCCTCAAGAAACACAAATCACGAGTCTTTTCAGAGAAATGAAGAGCAGAATTATAGGTTTCGAGGCAAAAAAACCCTTCGTAATAGGACAAGATGGCACAATAAAAATGGCAAGAAAGAAGTGCAGGAAATGGCTAGATATTTTAGGGATTTCCTGACTGCAGAAGCACCGACAGTGGAGTGGACACAAAAACGCTCTAGCAACGAAAGTCAGGATAATCTAGACGATCCACCGACCACGGCAGAAGTAACATAGGCAATTAAAAACCTCAAAACGATGTACTGGCGGAAGTAAAGCTGTGAGGACGGGGCGTGAGTTGTGCTTGGGTAGCACTGACCCGCGAAAGGCAAAGGTCCCGAGTTCGAGTCTCGGTCCGGCACACAGTTTTAATCTGCCAGGAAGTTTCATAAAAGAAAGGAATCTGCAGGCAATTGTACAGGACGGAGAGAAATATGAAAGGTTGGTGAATGGTCAAAGGCGGCCGGACAGTAAAATCGAAGTTGTCAGAAGAAGAAAGAAACAGAAGAAGCGAGAGAATGAGGATGTATTTGGAAGAAAAAAGACGTTCAAAACAAGCCACAAGTGATCCTGAAGGGTCCTAACGAAGCAGAAGAAGATATATTAAAATAACACGAAGAAACTCAAGAAACTAAAAAACCAAAGGACACGATTAAATTATACATATCGCTCCTGGTTAGGAACACGTGAAATGTCACAAAACAGGCTCCTATCCTGCGACTGCTTGTGTCTCGGTCAGCTGCTGTTGACTGACTAGCCCTGTTTGTGCAGGATTGCTGCAGTAGCTCCCAACAGAAGCAGGAATAGAAATGTCGAAACAGAGATGCGGAACATTACTGTAATAATGTATTTATATTGTTGACTGCGGTATTAGAGGCAGTACGATCCGAACTGTTTTATCCACACTCATTGACCGTTATCTGTTCTGTCGACTTTAGTTGATGGATATCGATGACTGTTGGTAGTGGTGACCAGTTATCATGATGATTCGTCTCTGGCACCTACATCAAAAAGAGTCAAAGGTACCAATCACACCCTGACTCGTTGGGCTGTGGTGAAATGTAAACGGGTGTCAACGAACTGACGCATACTTGTATACTCCAATTAAACTTGCTTTGTGACTGACACACTACTGTGGAGGCGGCAGGTGGGGGCATTGTTGTCAGCACACAGCTTGTCGTGCTTCACAACGCGCTACCTGTCCCTACACAAGAGAATACTGCGAATATGGGGCGCTGTAGCAAAAATTACAACTGGCCTCTCTGATTCCCTGAAACGTCAGTATCAAAGTAATTTTTATCATGGTGTAAGCGGTCGTGCCTACGTCATACAAGTGGGATTTCCCCTCGGTCGGAAGCAGCATGCAGGGAGAGCAAGAGAAGACTGATCGTGGCCACGCACGATCTCTCTAAGTGTGGACCTCGGTGCATGCGCTCTGGGGAAGGGAAGAAACTGAAAGGAAACAACTGCCTGTTCAATTTTTGGCATTGCTTCATCGAACAAAAAATATTGCAAGTTACTCTTGGTCCACTTGGTATCTCATGTAGAACTGACATCAGGAGTGTTAAGCGGTTATTTAGCAAACAAAATAAAAGTAGTAGAATTTTAATGAGAACAATTAGTGAGGGCTGCACACAGTCCCTCATCCGTAGAGCATAGAGGAGCATAGGGCATAGTACATACCAATATGGTGCCAGGAGAGGACGATGTTTTGCCACCTAGCACGTTAAACTAGTGAGTTTGACTCGCATCAGATCCACAGGTGCCAAGGGTGATGGTAGTGTCAAACAACAATGATGTGACTTTGAGATGGATTGAGCGTATCGAGAAGCACGACTGTCTGTTAATTACATCTCGCGGCTGACAAATGATGTCAGATGTGTAACGTGGTATAATCCTTCAGAGTGTGTGTGTGTGTAGGTGGGTGGGTGGGTGGGTGGGTGTGGGTGTGGGTGGGTGGAGAATGTCTTCGTCTTTCCCTTATTGCTTGCCAGGTTTCTTAGGAAGGTCCAGGTCAGAGGATGGTAGCATGGTGCCACCCTTTGTTTCCGTTTCCGCATCTCAGCGGCTTTAAAATTCCTTTGTTGCATCTTTCGCCAGACATTTTGTCACTGGGCTAGGCTTTCGACCTCACTTGAATCAGTGCCTCGTGGCAGTTCATCTGGCTCATAAGCTGGTCTTATTGTTGACATTTAAACAACCATATAAAGTAAACGCACGTGTATCAATGGCTGTGACTGCTGTACGTGAATAAAATGTATGGTAAATATCTGTCCCATTCATATTACGAGTGAGAATTGTTAACATAATCAGATAACATTTTCGTGATTATCTTGTGAACCAGCCACTGGTTTTAGGGTGAAGGTGGTGTTTCTCAAAATCGTGAAGGCTTGCATAAATAAGAAACAGATAAAGTTTGTCCTTGTTCTGCTATAATTGAGTCATGGATTCGGAAAGTCAAAACTAAATGCTCGGTAAAGGTTTTAAGCCAAAATTAAATGCTTGATAAAGGTTTTAGCTACCTTCAGGGTTATCATAACAGCCATTGGAACCAAGACTAGATAATGTAAAAGGTGACAATATATAGTTGTTTTCGTAACTGTGGACAGGTTACCTAAAGCTCTAAGACTTCAATGCCAAAAGATCTGGAGCCCTCAGATGGAGTGCAAAATGGACTAAAGATCGAATTCCTTTCCACTCTCTGGGGACACGGAACATTTGCGTGAATGTAATTGTGAATGTGACGTTGACAGTCTTTCCACATGAACCAGAGACGTTTCACATTATGGTGCCACATTTCGCAAACATTGTCCAATAATATGACACTGGAACACTTTGGTACCACTAACCAATTCCCTTGTGGACATGTATGCTACACAATACCATCTTCAGACAAAAAAGTGCAAGAGTAGCAAACTGCTGGTGTTCTGCGTTGTGTTGCTCGTGCCCCTTGCAACAAAGCAATGCCTACCTCGTCTGTTCGCAACACGCGATCCTTTCTGCATAGTATATTGGTATACTGTGTATCTTGCCCAGTGTATGATGTGCTTCATAATCGTAATGAGTCAGCTGTGTAGGGTTAGTCGACCACTTGGATCCTTTAGGTTTGAAAACCAAAGTAAGGCAGCATGATTGGTCAGTATTATGAAAGCCTTCCATATAGGTAGCACACAATATACTTCACTCCAAATAGTAGGGACAACACTTCTCATTTGTGCTGTAATTAATGTCTGCTTTATTGAGATGGCTTTTCTTCGCCTCCCTGCTCATGACTTAGAGCAGAATAAAGGACTTCTTGAAATACGTGTGAAAATGCATTGGTGATTTTGTCAGAAGAACCTTCGATTAGGGCATAATGCATTGAGTAACTACTGGCGCCACAAGAAAGAATCAAGAGTTACCCAAATTGAGACTGATAAGCAAATGAAATTTCGTCAGGATGGCCTTAATCTATTTAGGATATATACAAGGGCATAATCGGACGCGTCACAAGAAGGATTAAAAGGGTATTCAAACTCCGGACGGATAAGCAGTGGTACTTTTGTCAAACTGTTCTTAATCTGTTTAACTGCTGTTCCACATAAGGTAGTCGACTTGAAAGATTTCCCTGCAAGCAACTCAAAGGAAAGTGTACCTGTGGACTTGGGGTAGAGTCTTTGGTTAGTAATGAAAGCCGGCCGGTGTGGCCCTGCGGTTCTAGGCGCTTCAGTCTGGAACCGCGCGACCGATACGGTCGCAGGTTCGAATCCTGTCTCGGGCATGGTTGTGTGTGATGTCCTTAGGTTAGTTGGGCTTAAGTAGTTCTAAGTTCTAGGGAACTGATGACCTCAGATGTTAAGTCCCATAGTGCTCAGAGCCATTTAGTAATGAAAACACCCCCCTGTCCCGTGTTCGAACCCCGCCTAAATATGTTTTCAACAAAAATAATCGGCAGTGGTGGCCGAAGACTTCTGGCATAAGAGGTCATCCTCATTCTGCCGATGGCCTTGCAAAACATGGTGGAGAGGCGAACAGGGGTTCTGGGCAGTCTCTTGCCCTTGAGGAAAAATGCAGAAAAAAAATTTGAAAATTTGTGGTACGTTCTGTGGGACCAAACTGCTGAGGTCTCAGTCCCTAAGCTTAAACACTACCTAAACTAACTTACGCTAATGACAACACAAACACCCAAGCCCGAGGGAGGACTCGAACCTCCATCCTGAAGATGTTCTAAGAATTGAATGAGCAGTAAATGCGGAAGAATTAGTAACAGCTAGATCATGAAGAAGGCAGTGGAAACAACCACATTAAACACAGATGTGTGTTCATAAGACTCGTGGCTTGCTTGAAAATGTCATGAGGATCTCTCCATTGGAAAAATATACTGGACTAAACCCCATTCAGATATACAGAAGTGGACTGCCAAGGGAGAGACGACCATGAGATAAACGTTGAATAATGAACGAAAGGGTAACAGAAAAAAAATCGGAGTACGTGATTATTTTGTGAATTTTTTTGTTTATAGAGGCAATCACATTCTTATGACACAGTCATAACCGGTTTCGGCCATACAATGACCATCTTCAGATTCTATAACGATACAAAAGAAAATTTATATTAAAACCTAAAAATAAGTGCAATATTTAACCAGGCTTATCAGTAATCTAACTGAATTGATGAGAAATACGTATAGTTCATACTGAAAGGCGGCATACACTGTTTCATGCGTTGTCAAACTAGCTATAAAATGTCAAACACCGGTCTTATATTGATAAAAAAATGTGTTAGATTTTGTTCCCCCTCTTTGCGCCAGATGCGCGCGTCCTCTCTAAGGTACTCTTTATTTTTCAAAAGCCTAAAATATGACAAATTTACTATTAATATTTAGGACAAATGTATACAAAATTTCAAATTACGAACAGGTCGTTAAATTAGTGAAATAACATTTCAGAACAAGGAGAAAAATTGTTACAGATGAAAATAGTAGTAGCACATGTAGAGTGTATTTCTGACGCCCGACGGCGCTGTATTTCCGGCTATTGCCTGTTTATGCCGTTGTCCATTAGTACGGCTTTTGAAAAATAAAGACTATCTTAGAGAGGACGCGCGCATCTAGCGCAAAGAGGGGGAACAAACTCTAACACACACATACACACACACACACACACACACACAGCACACACAGTGTGTGTTCTTTGTACATATATGTATGTATGTATGTATGTATGTATGTATTATTTGTATATGTATGTATGTATGTATGTATTGTTTGTATATGTATGTATGTATGTATTCTTTGTATATGTATGTATGTATTCTTTGTATATGTATGTATGTATTATTTGTATATGTATGTATGCATGTATTCTTTGTATATGTATGTATGTATTCTTTGTGTATGTATGTATGTATGTATTGTTTGTATATGTATGTATTGTTTGTATATGTATGTATGTATGTATTCTTTGTATATGTATGTATGTATTCTTTGTATATGTATGTATTGTTGTAGAATCTGAAGACGGTCATTGTACGGCAGAAACTGGTTATGACTGTGTCATAAGAATATGATTGTGTGTATAAATAAAGAAAAAATTATTACGAAAGGGTAACGTTATACGAGTTGAGGTGTGGATTGTCAGAAGTTAGATCTTGTTAGGGAAGTAAGAAAATATGACAAGTGGAGTGATATGACTAATTCTAGATATATATTTGGAAATATGTCAAGGATGTGTGGTTGGTCAAGTATAGGGTAATATCAACAACTGCAGAATGTAGTATAGGTAGAGTAAGACTCCTTATGGATAGGTGGACTAGAGTTACTGCGAACATTTTAGTGACTACTGCCGGCGCGCGCAGACTGCTGCCGGCGCGCGCACACTAGCAACAACTAACAACATACTGCTCTCTGGTCAGAGACTCTCCTAAGTCTTGCGTATTGCAGGCAGCGCATACATCGCTTACCTCTTACATAACCCTCCACTGGGGGGCAGCGATGGTGAGTCAATTGGACTTATCATGAGCAACAAATTTTTCCTAATTAACTAAGTTTACAATCACAGAATATATACATATATAAATGTGCAGAACATGAAATAAATATAGTGCACATGCTCTGAGTACAGAACAAATCAAGCAAAGACAAAATGTGTACACAACGAGTACAAAACATACTAACAAATGGCAAAGGTGCACACGCACTGTAGTACATACGTAATGAATACAAATCACATTAACAAATGACAAAAGTGCACACGCACTGTAGAAGTCTTAAATATTTTTACAACAAATAAACATATCAAGGAGTGAAATAAAGTGCACACAGACTGAAAAGTCTTCAGCATTTTTACATAACATATCATGGAGTGAAATAAAGTGCACACGCACTGTAAAAGTCTTTAGCATATTTAGGACAACTGATCGTGTTAACAAATGAATATGAAGTGCACACGCACTGTATATGTCATTATCATTTTACAAGAACTAGAAAAGCAATGCGAAGGATTGCATCATGGTTATAGCACATTAGGTTGCACGCAGCTGCACTGAAAGTCCATATCTTTCTACAGAAGCACAACACCAAGTGAGACAATCTGAAGTTCTTTTCCCAGAAGTATTAATCAGTGTAGCCAAGACACTGAAATGTCGTATTAATATTCCATGTTATCGTTTTGGTAGTACATTAGGTACACCAAACAGTGGGACCATAATATCTCCATCGCTCAAGGTGGTGGACAGCACGTCGTGTCAACACCACGTTCTTGTAAGGTACACCAACGTAGAATTAGTGCAAAAATCAAATATAGTGCTCCATGAGCATGAGGATAGACAGGACAAACAGATATTGCAGTAATTTCTGGTAATTAGGTCAGAAGGTGAAGGACATTAAATCTTATGCCAGACATCATTGATAAATCACTAGTCGATTAACTGATTTTTAAGTAATTCGTGGCACTCATCGCCCAGTTACTAAACATTTCTGTACCATGTATGAAGTATTACAGAATAATGTTCATAAGTTCTCTGTTTACAGAGAACATTGGCACTCATTGGCCAGGAGCTAATTCATATATAGCATTAAAGTGACATAATATAAATTTAAAGTATAGGAAACAGTGGCATTCGTTGGTCAGCAAGTATTAATTATTACAAAACATTTTTCATCCTTCAAGTGACATCTGACATATTTAAAAATAAATATTGGCACTCTTTAGCCAGTTACTTAAAAATAATTATTGGCACTCATTGGCCAGTTACAAAGTATTCATATAGTTTTACAAAACATTATTCAGTATTATTTAGAAGTCATCATTCAAGTGACATAGGACATATTTAACATGTAACTCACTGTAACTGTTACTCAAGGTCTGTGATTAGAAAAACATAATTCAGTATTACTCAGAACTCTCTTAAACTGGTAGCATTATTTGGGACTGTTAATACATTTTTTTTTTTGTATTAGCAATGCATTGCCTTGGGATCTATAGTTAATTGCTGGGGGATAACAATATTTTCTTTTGACTTATTGCTGGAAATAAGGATTAATAACGTCATTCGTCATGAGTCAGCTGTAGCAAGGTTATGACACAAAGGCAGCATATGTGATCACATTTATAAATGATAGACACAACTGGGTAAAAAAAATGCAAGTACTACAACAGGTTTAATAAGTAACAGGTTTAGTAAGTATCATGGAAAGCTTCTCCAGGAAAAAATACAAAGTGGATTATTAAACTGAAAGAAGAAACACATATTATGCTGAAAAGTAGTGAACTTCGAATTAACAGGTAATGAAATGTGTATTAAATATATATGTTCTCTAGATGTCCTTTCCAAAACCTTCAGTCATAATACCATGCCACATAAGACATACTGTCAAAACGAACTGCAACAAATACTTAAATAACTACATAGCATTTATTAACTAACAGTAAATACATAAACTTAATCATTATTTTCATCTGCAAAGGAAAACTTCATTATCATTATTATCATCACCTGTAAAGGAAAACTTCATTATCCATATCATCATAATTCCATTATTATCATCACTTGTAAAGAAAAACTTCACTATCCATATCAGCATATTCTGCATTACTATTCATCACCATTCATTATCATCTGCAAAAAAGTCACTTCATTATTCATTATATAACTATTCATAGTATAGAATTCCTTATTTCTAGCATATTTCATCACTAAAACTAAGATGTGTAGTTCTGTCTGACAGCCTGCATCAATCGCCTCGTATTCTGAAAGAAAAAATTAGTTAAGACTTCTAACATAGGATATGTATAGTATGTTTCTGTTAATGCTTGTTAATTCGGATCCATTTACTCTTCGTGACGAGGTACTTCATCTTCTTTCGTTCATTTCGAATGTGAAATTCCCATTTCTGTTTCATTTATTTCTTTTACACGTTATTTCTTTCTGAAAATGATAAAAAATGATTGTCTTGCCTTTAAATCATATACCCATTAAATAAAAGCTGGTTTCTAGTGATGTAGTTGAGCATACAGCATAGCATGACAGAAAACGTAATATGTCAAAAACATAGACAGTGTTCAGATGCAAAAAAGTACACAGAGTACCACAATGTTGCAGCAAAAAAAAAAAAAAATGTAAAATAGTTACGATGTTGAGCTATCTTAAGGCAAATGTCAAATTCAACTGGTGTTTGTTATATCTTAAATATTTCATAGTGCATACAAACAAAACAGGAAAACAATCATACATACATGAAGAATGGAAAATGTGCACGGTCTGATGTGTAACGACAAAAAGAGCAACCTGCTAACCTTACCTTGCCGGGCACTTGCCAAGAAAAAATATGATAATCATCAGTAAGTGTTCATCTGAATATAATTGTATAAGTGGTCATAAAAATATCAGGAAATAGCATTACAGTGTGATAAATCATAAAGTATGTTCATTCAATAAAAGGTTTGATGTTGGATACGTGGTGGTTCCCTTTGGTTTTTCTGGTTCTCAAAGTTTCGACGTGTACTGCATTGGGGTGAGGAATGCTGCGAATTCGATATGGACCTGCGTATATAAGCTCAAATTTACTGCATCTACTCTTTCCTTTGTTGGATAAATAGTGTGTACGTACTAATATCTTCTGTCCAATGTGAAAGTCATGGCGTGTAAAAACCTGTTTTTTCTGTCTTCTCCGGCGCTCTGCGGCACGTTTGATGTTGTTCAGCGCAATGTCAATTATTTCATGGTGTCGAAATCGACGAGATGTAGGAAAGGTTACTAATTCTTTAATTTTGTTAGATGGTTCAACATTTTCAGTATAACAGACGGAGATACCATAGTAGATTCATTTGGTATGGAATTAATTACATCCTGGAATGAGAGTATGTGTGTGTCCCAATCAATATGTTTTTTATGGCAGTATATTCTACACAGTTTACCAATTTCTTTCATTAATCGTTCACAAGGGTTCGAAGAAGCATGGTACCTGGATATATATATATATCGGAGAAATGTTTCTAGCTCGTAACATACGTGTCCATATAGCAGATCGAAACTGTGATCCATTGTCGGAAATTACTTTCGACACATGCCCTACATGAAATAGAAAATGTTTTACAAATGCTTTCGAAACAGTTTTAGCAGTAGCTTTGCGTAACTGAGTGAAGGTAATAAATTTTGAAGTGAGTTCAACAGCGACAAAGATGTAGCAAAAACCTCTCTTAGTTCTGGGAATCGGACCAAAAATGTCTACAGCGGCCATGTGTCTCAATTTAACAGGTACAATGGGATGTAATGGAGGACTATGTGAAGTCGTATCTGACTTAGCTTTCTGGCAGATTTTACATGACGCTAAAACTCGTCGAATATGTTTCTCCATGTTGGTAAAATAACAGTTCTGTTTCGGTATAAGAAAACATTTTCTGGCTCCGTAATGTGCGTAACTTAAATGAGTATACCAGATTAATTTGTTAACAAGTTCGCCAGGAATGCATAATAACCAATTGTTGCTGTCAGGGTGAGAACGGCGAAACAGAATGTTATTGCGTACAGTGTAATGGTTTCTAATGGTAACATTATTCCTATCTTGCCAAAGGTGTTTAATTTCTCTCCACACGTTGTCTTTACTCTGTTCTTGTGCTATATCTTGTAATTACGACCAAATGAAATTTTCAAATGCAAATTGTTGATGTACATGACGCTGAAATTTGCTTTGCAGAAGTTGGTAGCGATGTCTTGCTGATTGTTGCTGAGAGAACGGGATAGTGCGTCTGCTACAATATTTTGTGTACCGGGAATGTGAAGAATTGTAAAATTAAATTCCTGCAAATAAAGTTTCCATCTACTTAATCTGTCGTGTGTAAATTTAGCGGCGAGTAACAACTGTATCGCTCTATGATCTGTGTAAACGGTCGTATGTCTTCCATTAAGGAAATGCCGAAATATCGTAAATGCCCATACAACACATAATGTTTCAAGTTCTGTAACAGAATAATTACGTTAACCAGGTGACAGAATACGACTCGCAAAGGCAATGTTTTTAATTACTGTACAACCATCTTCTTCAATTTCCTGAAAAATGTGTACGCCTAAAGCGGTGTTAGAACTGTCGGTGGCAATGGAAAAAATTCTAGTAAGATCTGGGTGCGATAAAAGTGGTGCTTTCAACAAGGCTTCTTTCAGGTTCACAAATTCAGAATGTGCTTGCTTATCCCAGGACCAAATAGTGTTTTTACCTGTCAATTGACATAATCTAGGGGTGTCTAAAGCAGACTAATGAATAAATTTACGAAAAAAGTTAATTAATCCCAAAAAGCTGCGTAGTTGTTTCTTCGTCGTAGGAACAGTAATGTCACGTAAAGCTTGAAGTTTTTCCGGGTCAGGCGCAATGCCTTCTGCTGAAATTACATGTCCAAGAAATTTAATAGAAGTTTTACCAAAGTGTGATTTACTGAGATTAACCGTGAGTCCTTGTGCACTAAAAGTTCGTAACAGTTGTTCAAGAATCAGATTGTGTTCAGACCAGTTAGCTTCTGCAATAAGAATGTCGTCTACATACGTTGTGATTCTGTCTTTAAGTTCTGTCGGAAGTATTGTATTCAAACTGCGAATAAATGCTGCTGAAGAAATAGTTAAACCGAATGGTAATTTACAAAATTGATAAGTCACCAAAACAGAGAAAAGCCGTGTACTTTCTGCAGTCAGGATGGAGTTGAATTTGCCAAAATCCCGATTTCAAATCTAATGTGGAATAAATAGCAGTACCATCAAATTTCTGTAGAAGTTCTTCTAGTGTTTGAGGGCGATCCGTTTCATTAATAATAATGTCATTGATGTGACGCGAATCTAGTACGAGGCGAAGTGAACCATCCTTTTTCTTAACAATATGGAGTGGATTTATGTACGGACTAACTGCCGGTTCAATAATTCCTTGGTCAAGCATAGCTTACAATTCTTTCTTAACTTGCTCTCTGTGAATATACGGAATGAGATAATGTTTGGCTTTAAATGTGTCGTGCTGTTTAACTTGAAATTCATACATAAAACCGGACATAGTACCAGGAACGTTGTCAAAAACTGGAGCTTGCTGTAAAAGAATTTTGCGTAGTTGCGTGCGTTCGTCGTCTGTATTTGCACTGCTCTGTTTAAATTTATCAGAAATCATCTGTATAACGCCATAGTCGGCTTCGTATGGAGTATTATAGTTGTGTACGTACGTATCTGTTAACAATGGGGAAAGATAGTCTATGCAACGTGATGCGAAAATGACCTCTGTACGATTAATTGTTTGTTCTTCTGCAGATAAAGAGTGCTGAAATTCTAAATCCAGTTGTATATTTTCATCCTTTAACATTAGATAGGAATTTTGAAAGTCAATAACTGCGTCGTGTTGTGCCAGAAAATTCGTACCTAAAATAACGTCTGTTGTCAATAAGGGAACAATCCCAAAATTTGAGTGAAATGTATGACCTGCAATACAAAATGATAAATGTGTCTGAAATTTAACATCTACTCCTTTACCAGATACTGCTCCTTTTACTTCCGTTTTGCCTAATGGCAACGTAGGATAGCTATTCTCTTTGTTACATTCGTTGAAAGTTTCCTCATTTATAACTGACATAGGTGATCCAGAATCGATTACTGCTGAAAATTTGGATGATCCAATTTTTATTTCGATGATAGGGTGTGAAATGGTTTTTTGAATGACTAATCTTTCCTGCAAAAGAGTGTCTCGGATGTCGTCAAAAGTAATAACATTTTCGTGAACAAGATTCTCTGTGTCAAAAGTATTGCTTGCGTTACTGGAAGATGCAACTTGTACTGTATCTAGTCAAATTCTATCTGATGTACTATTATTTGCGGGAGGATGCTGTGGCATTTCCACTATTTGGACTGTTCTGCTATTTCTTCCTGACGTATTACGTTCGGAATGATACCTACTGTCTGGTTCATTCATGATAATATGCTGTTGCGAATGATTTTGCTGCTGATAAGACCGACTGTTATTAAATGTACGCTGAAAATTGTGCTCATTATTTTTACGTCTGTCATGATAGTCATTTCTATACGGTGCATTGCGATAAGATTTGAAATAGTGTGTTTTCTGTACGTACTGATTCCCTTGTTGCTGTGCATTACTATTTGTTGGGGCCGACGCTATACGCGTAGGCGGTGAAACATTTCAGCTTGGTTGATCTTGTACATTACATTGTTGGTTAGGTATGCTAACCGGTTGGTTTTGTTGCTGTTGTTGGGAAAAAAATCTATTGTTACCAAAATGTGATTCCTGTTGCTGATAATTTTGACGATACTGATAATTAAAATTTTGTCTGTCATTAAAGTTCTGGTGGTTGTCGTTCCTGAACCGTCTATTACCTTTGCTATTGAAATTGCGTGGCTGATCGTAACTGCTGCATGTTTGTTGACCTTGGTTATTATATGAAAAATTTTTGTTTATAAAGGAATAATCCGATTGCTGCACTTCCATGGTAATTTAGAAATACGTAATTGAATAAGAGCAGATTCACTGTATGGTTCACTTAAGTACTGGTTTTGTTGGACCATGTGTTCAAAAAATTGCGTGACAGTGGAAAAATTTGAGTTATCATAGTTCGGTAAACAATTGATTGATCCTTAATTCCGCACTGTGTCGTCTTCCACCAATACGCTGATAGAAAAGCATTCTGAAATTCTTCTACCGAGTAGCATTGTCTCGCGATCGGTCTCATAAGAGTTGCTGGTTCGCCTTCCAAAAAACTGCAAATAAATTCAAGTTTGTGTTACGGGCCAAGTCGGTGGAAAAGCAAAGCTAAATTGTTGTATCCAATCAAATGGGTGAATCTGTGTTCTGTCATTTTTAAATACTTTAAATTTTATCACTGATAGAAAATGTTTGTAATCAAAATTATCGTCTCTGTACGTCTGAACAGGTTCAGGATTGTATGAGAATCTATTTGTCTGAGATTGTTCGGAATCTAGGTCACGTACTCCTTGTAAATTACCTAAATTATACTGGCTGTGTGAGTCTGACAAATGTTCGCAAAGTGGCGTCTGCTGTGATGTGTTAAAGGCTGGAACATTTTTCATCTCTGTTACCTCTTGCTGTAAAGTTGACAATTTTCTACGTAATGTATTATTGGACGAATCTATCTCACTGATTGTCTGCTGTAAATTTTGGAATTCGGGTGTTTGATTAAACGAAATCGGTGAAGTATCGTCTGATTTGGTGTCATTATTACTTTCAATAACGTCAATACGACTGGCCAATTCATCATATTTTTCAGTCAGTTTTTTTACCTGATCATCGTTTTCAGTGCCACAAGCATTAATTTGTTTTTGTATTTTACGTGTGGTTTCGCTCAATTTTTTAACGTCTGCTTTGATGACATCGGGATCCTGAATTAGTACTAATTGTTCAAGTCTGTCGGTCATTGTCTGAAAGTCTACTACGTGTGTATCTGTTTTTCATTTAAGATCGGAAATCTCATCACGCAATTCGGTGTTCAACTGTTTGATAGTATTAATTTCGTCTGATACTGTAGCAATATTGTCTACGTATGTTCTTGCTTTCGTAAATAATTTACGTTTATCTTCCTGTCTCTGTGCGGTAATTGTTTCCATAACTTGTCGTTTTACTTTATTTTGTTCCTGTATGAATTTACAGTAACGCGTTTCACTGTTTTGTAGGTGGTGATTAAAACGTTCGTCAATTCGACTATTCTGTTGGTCGAATTTCGCGTCTACTTTTGCATCCAGTGTGCGCGAAAGTTCTCCTGACATTAATTTAAACTCGTCGCGTAACTGTGTTGCGTTTTCAGAGCATTGTTTACCGACTGCACTAATTTCGTCTCTAAGTAATTTAGTTGTATCTGCATGTCTATTATTTAATTCTTGTGCCACAGATCTCATTTCTTCACTACTGTTTCTAGCACAAGCCTTTATTTCCTCACGTAATTGTTCTGTAGTATCATGACATTGCGCGGCAACGGCTGTAATCTGTTCACAAAGCTGTTTGTTCTGTTCACTAAGCTGTTTGAAATTTTCATTAAGGTTGTCTTGTTTTTCATTAAGTTGTTTGTTTGATTCATGAAGTTGTAGCAATAATGCCATAACTTGATCCATGCCAATATTACCTACACTATTCTCTGTACTGTTTAGTGGCGTACCTGCAATTGTCACGTTTTGTGTAACCATTTGGTCATTCTCTGATTCTTGAAAAGTTTCGCCAATTGGATGTGCACTGTGGGTCACTACCTCGGAATCAAATAAATCTGACGTATTTTGACTACATTGTTCATCTTCGTGAGAAAAATTTAGCTGTTCACTATGCAAATTTTGCAAACCGGGTGTGTAAAACTGGGCAGCGTTCATTGTAACAGAACGTGCCGCGTCGTCAATTGTCGTTAAATTAAGAGGACACAGTTGAATTTATTTGTTCATCATTAAGATCAAAATCAATATTAGTGGTCGGTACGCACTGATTGTCTGTAAATGGAGGATTGTCATTATTACACAGAGTGTCGCAAGTACTATCGCTCAAATTATTCGAGTCGGCTATTTCACTCATTACACATCGTGATGTACTGTTAACAGTTTTTTGCGGCATTTTTACACAAATCAAAATTAAGCACAAATGAAACAGACAATTCGAAAATGTAACAAACACAATTACAACAGAGAGCAACAAATTGCCGATGATCTGTGAAAGCAAGAGTGACAAATTAGTAAATACGTTGCGCCAGATGCAAACTACGTTTAAATTGATAAGAGCAGATATATGACAACTTATCAGAAGATTCACAAAGAAATACGATCCTGGTAGGGTCGCCAAGTGTAACCTCCCCACAAAAATATTATAATAATTAAATGAATTTTAATTATATTGTAACCTCTGAACAAAATTGGCTCCCATTTATAATCTCTGTGCAGAAATGCATTCACATTTTATGTACCCACAAAATTCTTTTCTCATTTAATGTTAATTCCAAAAATTAAAAAATTCCTAAACCCAAAAAAATAATTTAAAAAATTCATTAACCTGGTAAATTTTATGACGACAGCAGCGCTGTGCCTCGTCCCTGTATTCTGAATAACAAAAGCAAAATTTCTTACCTCAATAAGAACTGCGAATATATCTGCTCTTACCTAAAATTTTTCGGCACAGCTTCGTGCAATGCTGGCCTATATTATTTTGTAATTCTTGAAGGGAATGATCATGCATTGGATATATTCTTTAAATTGAAATGAATGCTTTTTTTAAAAAAAATACTTTATATTATAAAAATTATTATTGGGGCATTTTTTTAAAAAGAAATTGAATGACAGTTAACATACATTTCTAGATATGCGCAAGGCTGCTTCTTTACCTTCTACAATAATACTCATCCTCCAGAGTTCCGACCAGAGCAGACTGCAGACATGCGCCGACTCGCGCAGACTACTGCCGACTCGCGCAGACTACTGCCGACTCGCGCAGACTACTGCCGATTCGCGACATGCAACAACTAACTACATACTGCTCTTTGGTCAGAGACTCTCCTAAGTCTTGCCTATTGCCGGCAGCGCATACATAGTATAGCTCTTACAGTGCTTTGGAAGACTTAAAGTCAAAAAAGTCGACGGGATAGATAACATTGCAGCGAATTTCTAAAATCATACGAAGGAGTGGCCGATAAACGATTATTCACGCTGGTGTGTAGGATGTATGAGCCTGACGATATACTATCAGACTTACGGGGGACGTGATCTACAAAATTACTAAGAGAGAAAGTGCCCGAAAATGCAAGAATTATCACACAATCGCTTTAAAAGTTCATGTATCCAAGTTGCTATCAAGAGTAATACATAGAAGAATGGAAGAGAACATTGAGGAAATGCTGGATGAAGGTCAATTAGGATTTGGGAGAGGTAAAGACACCAAAGATGCACTTATGATGTTGCGGTTGATAATGCAATCAAGACTTAAGATAAATCAAGGCACTTTCATAGGACATGTCGACTTAAAAAAAGCGTCGGCAGTATCAAATGGTGCCAGCTGTAGGGAAAGGCGGGTGATTTACAATATGTACAACAGCCAAGAGGGATTAATAAGAGTGGGCGACCAAGAACGAAGTGCTCCTTTTAAAAAGGGTGTAAGAGAAGAATGTAGTATCTCACCCCTAATGTTCGATCTGTACATCGAGGAAGCAATGGCGGAAATAAAAGGAAGATGAAAGAGAGGAATTCAAATTCAAGGTGAAACGATATCAATGATACGATTCCCTGATGACATTGCTATCCTCAGTGATAGGTAAGAAGAATAACAAGATCTGCTGAATGGAATGAACCGTGTAATCAGTAAGAGTGTGGATGGAGAGTAAATCGAACAACGAAGAAAATAATGAAAAGTAGCAGAAATGAGAACAAGAACATGTACGTTAGGATTGGTGATCACGTTGTAGACGAAGCTTAGAAATTCTACTTCCGATGACAGGTGGAGTAAGGAGGACATAAAAAGCAGACTAGCAGTAGCAAAGAATGCATTCCTGCCCAAGAAAAGTCTACTAATATCTACGTTTTGATCACATCATTGTATGCTAGTGAAAAATTGGCTGTGGGATAAGTCCAACAGAACAGAAAGCTGAACATCTAGTGTACTGAAAAGGTGTGCATTGAGGAAGCTCTCAGAGGAATTGTCGGAAAGGAATATATGGAACACACAGGCAAGGAAAAGGGACAGAATGGTAAGACATCTGGTAAGACATAACGGAAAAACTTCCAAGGCACTAGAGGGAGTTGTGGAGGGTAGAAACTGTAGATAAAGACAGAGATTAGGATGTATCGAGGAAACAACCGAGGACATGGACTGCAACTGCTACTCTGAGATGAAGGGGTCGGTGCAGGAAGGGAATAGCGGTCCACATAAAACCAGTCAGGGGACTGGCAACACAAAAACCAATGGTTAAAATGGCTCTGAGCACTATGGGACTCAACTGCTGTGGTCATCAGTCGCCTAGAACTTAGAACTACTTAAACCTAACTAACGTAAGGACACCACAAACATCCATGCTCGAGGCACGATTCGAACCTGCGATCGTAACGGTCGCGCGGTTCCAGACTGTAGCGCCTAGAACCGCTTGGCCACTCCGGCCGGCCAAAAACCGATGTTCAGAAGCTTGGTAACAGTAGCATAATCCTGAACGAATGTATGATAGTAATTGATATTCTTGGGAATTGCCTGTAATTCATGTTTGTATTTGCAGAGAAATTATCGACTACATCTGCAAGTTACAGATCTGGTTTCATCCCAGCAGAACTGCTAATGTGGCCTAGGTACTGTACCTGAGGTCTGAAAAACGAACGTTTTTCCTTCTTTAAGCATATGTTTGACCCTTGTAACCAAGAAACTACATTTATTTGATCTTCAGGACCATCCTCCATTGTGAATGAAAAGACAATGTCATCAACACATAATAGACAAACAGTCAGTTTAATGCCCCTAGTAATACATCAACAAACCACTGTAAAACAGTGGGTGCAATTTCTCAAAAAGAAAGTATCATTCTAACGAACTCACAGAATGCTGAAGGAACAAGAATTTATACTTTCGGTTAGTCCCGGGAATTGGTTGGAACCTTGTTTCAACTCCAAAGTAATGAAGTACATGTAATTACCTAATCAGTTATGTGTCTCATCTATGTAAAGTAGAACGCAAGTACCAGGAGTGCTCACATGTCAACCAAATAACAACTAGTGGTCTCACCATTAATGCTCTCCCAAGTACACCAACAATAGGAGTTGCCCAAGGGATGGAGGAGCCTAAATAATTTCAGCGTCTAGTAGTTACTACTGGATGGTTTCTCCCACAACTAGTTGCAAGTTACAGGCAATTTCACACAGATTGTGCACTACCAACCTCACATTCCCTGCCGGAATTTCATGGCGTGCAAATCTGTAGCTGGCAAATGTTGCCTTGCTTCAAACAACCATGTGAATTCCTCTAACTCTGAGTACAGTAGATGAGCTGTGATGAATTGTCGTACCGTACCGATATCGATTTCTCATATGTTTGACTCTTAAGAGTATCGCAGCGAGCGCAGATCCCTCTGGGGTGGCCTTAGGACGTCATTTGCGGTTGTTGCTAGGTGCTGTGGGCCCAGACGTCGCGTTCATGGACGATAAAGCTCGACGTCATACTGAACGAGTGGCTGATGTTTTCATGGAAACGGAAGATATTGTACACATGACGTGCCCTTCTCGCTCTCCCGATTCGAATTCGATAGAGCGTGTCTTGGAGCCGGCTTGCATCACTTCGGAATCCACCAGCGGCTTTCCAAGACTGTGAACAATTCTGGTTGAAGAATGGGCGTTATTGCCTCAACATGAGACCGATGACATCATTCATAGCTGCCACGTCGTTGTCAGGCCTCTATGGCAGCCAGAGGTGATCACACTCCATACTGAGCAAATTAACCTGTTGCCGAAATGTGTGCGTAAATACGTTAAGTTGGAAAAAACGAAGAACAATTTTGTTTACCGTTATGCATGTTACAGTTGGTCACGTTCTATATTCTTTACATTGTTTTTACTTTACTATCAGATGTTTATACTGTTTTGTGGCAAAGTAAAAGCAACCTTGCCAAATTTCCGTTTGTAGCTTCAATTTAGGACACCAGCGTATTTTGCTGACCAGACTTTCTATTACTTACAATACCTCGAAGTCTTCCCCAGTCTCGTTCCTGTTTATTCTGTTGGTGGTTTCAATCAGTACTTCTGTGGCTGACCTCCCTGAGGAAGTTGAAACAGGGAGCGTAGGACTTATCATCAGTATGACCTGACTGCTCAAAATGCTCGCAGTAACTCTCGGTGATGCAAACTTTGCGGATCGCTTCAGGGAGTAAAGGAACCAAAACGAGCAACCTCATCTCTCGGTAGAACAATGCGTACTGCTTCCTGTAGAGACTGGAGTGACATCGCTTTTACTTCGTCACCACTCTACTGCTTTATTTTCCTAATAAATTCATCAGCTACTCGGCCCTCTGCATCTTCAAGCAGGACAGCATTCCTAAACTGGTTTGATCATAAGATGCAAGACATGAAATTGTGCGGATGCGGTCTGCAAGAGCAACAAAATCGTCTCCTGACTCTTGTTGAACAGTGCACAGCTTTTTGTAATTACAACACAGGATTCTTTCGTGGCTAACGCCTCGAACAGGTCAGCATTTTTCACCATCTCCACTGATCTGACATGTTGTTGTTGTTGTGGTCTTCAGTCCTGAGACTGGTTTGATGCAGCTCTCCATGCTACTCTATCCTGTGCGAGCTTCTTCATCTCCCAGTACCTACTGCAACCTACATCCTTCTGAATCTGCTTAGTGTATGCATCTCTTGGTCTCCCCCTACGATTTTTACCCTCCACGCAGCCCTCCAATACTAAATTGGTGATCCCTTGATGCCTCAGAACATGTCCTACCAACCGATCCCTTCTTCTGGTCAAGTTGTGCCACAAACTCCTCTTCTCCCCAATCCTATTCAGTACCTCCTCATTAGTTATGTGATCTACCCATCTAATCTTCAGCATTCTTCTGTAGCACCACATTTCGAAAGCTTCTATTCTCTTCTTGTCCAAACTATTTATCGTCCATGTTTCACTTCCATACATGGCTACACTCCATACAAATACTTTCAGAAAAGACTTCCTGACACTTAAATCTATACTCGATGTTAACAAATTTCTCTTCTTCAGAAACGCTTTCCTTGCCATTGCCAGTCTACATTTTATATCCTCTCTACTTCGACCATCATCAGTTATTTTGCTCCCCAAATAGCAAAACTCCTTTACTACTTTAAGTGTCTCATTTCCTAATTTAATACCTTCAACATCACCCGACTTAATTCGACTACATTCCATTATCCTCGTTTTGCTTTTGTTGATGTTCATCTTATACCCTCCTTTCAAGACACTGTCCATTCCGTTCAACTGCTCTTCCAAGTCCTTTGCTGTCTCTGACAGAATTACAATGTCATCGGCGAACCTCAAAGTTTTTATTTCTTCTCCATGAATTTTAATACCTACTCCGAATTTTTCTTTTGTTTCCTTTACTGCTTGCTCAATATACAGATTGAATAACATCGGGGAGAGGCTACAACCCTGTCTTACTCCCTTCCCAACCACTGCTTCCCTTTCATGCCCCTCGACTCTTATAACTGCCATCTGGTTTCTGTACAAATTGTAAATAGCCTTTCGCTCCCTGTATTTTACCCCTGCCACCTTTAGAATTTGAAAGAGAGTATTCCAGTCAACATTGTCAAAAGCTTTCTCTAAGTCTACAAATGCTAGAAACGTAGGTTTGCCTTTCCTTAATCTTTCTTCTAAGATAAGTCGTAAGGTCAGTATTGCCTCACGTGTTCCAGTATTTCTACGGAATCCAAACTGATCTTCCCCGAGGTCGGCTTCTACTAGTTTTTCCATTCGTCTGTAAAGAATTCGTGTTAGTATTTTGCAGCTGTGGCTTATTAAACTGATTGTCCGGTAATTCTCACATCTGTCAACACCTGCTTTCTTTGGAATTGGAATTATTATATTCTTCTTGAAGTCTGAGGGTATTTCGCCTGTTTCATACATCTTGCTTACCAGATGGTAGAGTTTCGTCAGGGCTTGCTCTCCCAAAGCCGTCAGTAGTTCCAATGGAATGTTGTCTACTCCGGGGGCCTTGTTTCGACTCAGGTCTTTCAGTGCTCTGTCAAATTCTTCACGCAGTATCGTATCTCCCATTTCATCTACATCTACATCCTCTTCCATTTCCATAATATTGTCCTCAAGTACATCGCCCTTGTATAGACCCTCTATATACTCCTTCCACCTTTCTGCTTTCCCTTCTTTGCTTAGAACTGGGTTGCCATCTGAGCTCTTGATGTTCATACAAGTGGTTCTCTTATCTCCAAAGGTCTCTTTAATTTTCCTGTAGGCAGTATCTATCTTACCCCTAGTGAGATAAGCCTCTACATCCTTACATTTGTCCTCTAGCCATCTCTGCTTAGCCATTTTGCACTTCCTGTCGATCTCATTTTTGAGACGTTTGTATTCCTTTTTGCCTGCTTCATTTACTGCATTTTTATATTTTCTCCTTTCATCAATTAAATTCAATATTTCTTCTGTTACCCAAGGATTTCTACTAGCCCTCGTCTTTTTACCTACTTGATCCTCTGCTGCCTTCACTACTTCATCCCTCAAAGCTACCCATTCTTCTTCTACTGTATTTCTTTCCCCCATTCCCGTCAATTGTTCCCTTATGCTCTCCCTGAAACTCTGTACAACCTCTGGTTCTTTCAGTTTATCCAGGTCCCATCTCCTTAAATTCCCACCTTTTTGCAGTTTCTTCAGTTTCAATCTACAGGTCAGAACCAATAGATTGTGGTCAGAGTCCACGTCTGCCCCTGGAAATGTCTTACAATTTAAAACCTGGTTCCTAAATCTCTGTCTTACCATTATATAATCTATCTGATACCTTTTAGTATCTCCAGGGTTCTTCCATGTATACAACCTTCTATCATGATTCTTAAACCAAGTATTAGCTATGATTAAGTTGTGCTCTGTGCAAAATTCTACCAGGCGGCTTCCTCTTTCATTTCTTAGCCCCAATCCATATTCACCTACTACGTTTCCTTCTCTCCCTTTCCCTACACTCGAATTCCAGTCACCCATGACTATTAAATTTTCGTCTCCCTTCACTATCAGAATAATTTCTTTTATTTCATCATACATTTCTTCAATTTCTTCGTCGTCTGCAGAGCTAGTTGGCATATAAACTTGTACTACTGTAGTAGGTGTGGGCTTCGTATCTATCTTGGCCACAATAATGCGTTCACTAAGCTGTTTGTAGTAGCTTACCCGCGTTCCTATTTTCCTATTCATTATTAAACCTACTCCTGCATTACCCCTATTTGACTTTGTGTTTATAACCCTGTAGTCACCTGACCAGAAGTCTTGTTCCTCCTGCCACCGAACTTCACTAATTCCCACTATATCTAACTGTAACCTATCCATTTCTCTTTTCAAATTTTCTAACCTACCTGCCCGATTAAGGGACCTGACATTCCACGCTCCGATCCGTAGAACGCCAGTTTTCTTTCTCCTGATAACGACATCCTCTTGAGTAGTCCCCGCCCGGAGATCCGAATGGGGGACTATTTTACCTCCGGAATATTTTACCCAAGAGGACGCCATCATCATTTAATCATACAGTAAAGCTGCATGCCCTCGGGAAAAATTACGGCCGTAGTTTCCCCTTGCTTTCAGCCGTTCGCAGTACCAGCACAGCAAGGCCGTTTTGGTTATTGTTACAAGGCCAGATCAGTCAATCATCCAGACTGTTGCCCTTGCAACTACTGAAAAGGCTGCTGCCCCTCTTCAGGAACCACACGTTTGTCTGGCCTCTCAACAGATACCCCTCCGTTGTGGTTGTACCTACGGTACGGCTATCTGTATCGCTGAGGCACGCAAGCCTCCCCACCAACGGCAAGGTCCATGGTTCATGGGGGGGGGGGGGGGTGATCTGACATACCTTCGAGTATCTCAAACATGCAACATACAACTGAAAGCCGTCAGGCCTTTAACACATCCTGCCAGCATCACGCACAATTTTGCAGTACTGTAGACATGTTTACAGACAGTTTTCCGGAAGAGGGAAATATAAAGCTGATAGCAGGATTTGACTTATTACCTGCGTCGCTGACCTTCTTGATCACATGATGGCTCTTACTTTACGCTTAGCTGCTCCATCATAGCCAAGTTATTTAACAGCTGGAGGTGCTATCCATGATAGACCACCACAGCCTGTTTCGTTCTCTATGTCCCCTATTGGATCTTATATATCCTTATCACTCTTATAAACATTTTAAGAAAAACAGAAGAGTACATTTTTATAGACGGAGGGCTAAGGGAGGGGACTCGATAAATATTAATGGACCTGTCGAGAACAGCACGAAATGCTGAACATTTGGTTCAGTGTTCTAAAATACCCTCTGTACTCTGTCACAAGGGATGGTGAAGCAGGTTCTCCACTGGGTGCCATTACCATCTTAAAATATTCCATTGCAGCCCTTGCGAGTGGAACACGTTTGGGTTGTCCTTGTAGTACGTGCTGTTGGAGAGCAAGATAACTGTGTAGCAGGAGAGATGTTTTCCTGTTGGTATTGTGAATCTGTAACTGTCTGTGGTAGGTTTTAGTGATCTCATGTGGGTGCCAGGCGGGTGAGCTCTGAAGTATCATTCCTTAAGGGAGCAGTATTTTGGCTCCCAATACTATATGACCTTGTTACAACTTTAGCGGGATACGGTCTCCCATTGCATCGCTTCTGTGGTGGATAAGATGTCTGCTGAAGTTGTGAGCAGACTCCGACCTCAGTCAGCGGCATTTGCTCTTGTCGGTCTGCTGACATGCTATGAGGCGCGGCCTCCGTCGTTCCTGGAGCATCTGTTGTGTGGAGCGCGTGTAATTCTTCTCGTGACGTTTCGTCAGTTGAGTAAGTGGCGGGTGACATCTCTCGAAGTAGTAGACTGTGAGCTTCAGTGCGGTCCTCTCGCTTACCTTCACAGAAGGTGATTCTATACTGAAAGTATTTGCAGACGCTAGCGGAGCAAACGCAGGACACCGATCGCCCGACAATGAGGCCACATGTGCATGATACTCCGTCTCTCTCGGTAGTGCGAGTTCGAAATGTGTGATACAGTACTCTTTGTGCTCTACTTCTACACTTTCCTCACTGTTCGTCTCAGTAGCTGTGGGTTAAGCGGGACAGGTTGCTTACCGAACAGGCCCGGGTCGGGTCCCGGCCGAGTCGGAGACTTTCCTCTCGAGGACTGTGTGTTGCGTTGTCCGTATGCTCGTATAGTCATAAGTGTAAACATCATCTATATTGCTTTGTCGTATCGTCTTAACATTATGGAGATGAAACTTCCTGGCAGATTAAAACTGTGTGCCGGACCGAGACTCGAACTCGGGACCTGTGGCTTTCGCGGGCAAGTGCTCTACCGACTGAGCTACCCAAGCACGACTCACGCCCCGTCTTCACAGCTTTACTTCTGCCAGTACCTCGTCTCCTACCTTGCAAACGTCACAGAAGCTCTCCTGCGAAACTTGCAGAACTAGCACTCGTGGAAGAAACATCCCCCAGGCTGTGGCTAAGCCATGTTTCCGCAATATCCTTTCTTCCAGGAGTGCTAGTTCTGCAAGTTTCGCAGGGGAGCTTCTGTGAAGTATGGAAGGTAGGAGACGGGGTACTGGAGGAATTAATGAAGACGGGGCGTGAGTCGTGCTTGGGTAGCTCAGTCGGTAGAGCACTTGCCCGCGAAAGGCACAGATCCTTAGTTCGAGTATCCGGTCCGGCACACAGTTTTATTCTGCCAGGAAGTTTCATATCAGCGCACACTCCGCTGTAGAGTGAACATTTCATTCTGTTATGGAAATGGTTGAATGCGCTCAAACCAAAGGCCAATAAATTGAAAAAAAAAAAAAAACATTCCTTGTACTGCCAAACGCCTACAAACGCATCAGGCTGCATTAAGTCTCGCGATGGACAGCTGTCGTAATGTGTTGCATCTGACCAGGGGAGTGTTGCGGTCGGACCCATCGCCACTAAATCAGGAGATATCAAAATGTATATGTGCCGACATACGCCTTCACCAGCACAGCGATCGGCACTAGGAAATATTTTATAGCAACTGTTGAACAAGGGGCGCCTGTGACAAGAGAAGACAAAGATAGGCTACTCGCCGATAACGCCTCCTGGGCAGCGCGACCGACCGAGGTGGCATAGTGGTTAGAACACTGGACTCGCATTTGGGGGGACGACGGTTCAATCCCGCGTCCAGCCATCCTGATTTACGTTTTCCGTGATTTTCCTAAATCGCTTCAGGCAAATGCCGGGATGGTTCCTTGGAAAATGGCACGGCCAACCTCCTTCTCATCTTTCCCTAATCCGATGAGAACGATGACCTCGCTTTATGGTCTCCTCCCCCAAAACAGCCGAACCCAACCCCTGGGCAGCGCGCGTATATGCCGCCGCCGCCGACCGAGCTGTCAGTCTCTATCTCTGTACCTCAGTATGTCGCATCAGGTTTCAATTCTCATTGCGCCTCAATACGTCGCACTGTGCTCTAGTCTTCCACAATATAAGTCGTCGCCTCGTACCTTAGTTAACTGTTAGGGAACGTTAGTCTTTGTATATAGTTGTGAATGGACACGGACAAGAATTAAGAATTAATGTATTGGATTGCTGTCAGCCACAGAACTTCAGATTGGACTGAGCTGAAATTACAACTGGTTCCTGTGATAAAGTGTATTTTAACCATGTGTACATTTCGTGTTTTGGTGAGGGGAAACTGGTCTCCCACCTATATATCACCCTCTCCTCATCCAGCCAGGAATGACAAAGCATTAAATGAAGCCACAGCTACAGCAGTATATGTTTACAGCAATTATTCATACACCTGAAACTTTAAACGGTTGCGCTCCTACCACAGACAGTATGGGGCGTGGTCCTCTTATCCTACGTTTCTGTAGTGTATATTGACGTAGTAAATTACAGGGTTTGATGAGTCTTACCCGATTTTCAATGATTATTTCAGCAGTCGTTATTCTCGTAGTAACCACGTGAGTAGAAGTTAACAAAACTTTATCGAATATAGACTACGAGTCTATTTCTGTGACAAGGGAAGTACACTCGACTGAGAACAGAAAAGTTTGGAATAGAAAACTGCATCTAGATTAGCGTGTCAATTGTCAAGAATACATAGAGTGGTAGTTGTTGAAGCCAGGAACCTACAGTAAATTAAAGATTACGCGGAGAACCACTGGCGTTAAAGTACAAAGGTATTGGCAAATTGTTACATAATTGATGACTTAAACTGTAATGCTCCATTATCATTTTGCAGACATGGGATTATAATCAACGAGGAGATAAATAAACTAGTTTAAAAATAAATATTCTTTGGAACTGGGAGAAAACTTCAACTAGTAAATGACGTATAATAAAGCCGCACAGAGTTTTCAGTAGAAATATTTCATATGTTTGTATATCAGCTAATCATCATCAGTTTAATGTTTCAAGCTATTAAAAACTGATTGCACGCCCATCCTTAAAATAAACTGAAGACCAATATAAAGAAAGTAATGAAACAATATTGGAAGAAAACTGTTAAGTAGTTTGCACTCTTTGCGGTCCAGATAATTTGTACGTCCTTATGCCTTTTCTATTTCCTCCACTGAGTTATAAGGCCAGGGAAATGTGAAGAGGAATAGTGCTGTGCACCAGAATTAAGAAAGAAGTGTGGAGTACATTTTGTACTATTGTTGGTGAAAAATGATTTTGTAAAAGAGACGCCACCACACAGTAATTCGTCTGTGAGAATCCAGTACCAGCCATCAGTAACATGCGAGGTGACTAATGTGTTGTAAGAGGCGAACAAAAAGCTTCCGTTTGAAGGCGCTGCTGCGGCTTATGTCCGACGTAGTGCAAAACGTAGGGAGTCCCCGAGAGTAAGGTTAGTGTTACAAAACTCAGTGATGAGCAAGTTTTGTTAATTTATTTAGATCAATTACATAGTTTATAAAAAAGCGTGTTAACGGAAGAATATTTTGAAGACTAAAAAGGTAGGAGCGAATAGTCACTAAAGACGGGTAGGGAAAATCAACACAGGAACAGAGACGTAAATGAGTTGTACAATCACTAGAAATGTGCCCTTAATAGTCTTGATTGGAAAAATCGGGCTCCTCTCAAAAGTAAATGAGTTACGAGGCTACGAAAGGAAACCGGAAAACTGAGGACTGACAAGGGAGTGCTCTTATGCCTGGCAGAAAATTGAGGGGTACTACAGGGTGTTTCAAAAATGACCGGTATATTTGAAACGACAATAAAAACTAAACGAGCAGCGATAGAAATACACCGTTTGTTGCAATATGCTTGGGACAACAGTACATTTGCAGGCGGACAAACTTTCGAAATTACAGTAGTTACAATTTTCAACAACAGATGGCGCTGCAAGTGATGTGAAAGATATAGAAGACAACGCAGTCTGTGGGTGCGCCATTCTGTACGTCGTCTTTCTGCTGTAAGCGTGTGCTGTTCACAACGTGCAAGTGTGCTGTGGACAACATGGTTTATTCCTTAGAACAGAGGATTTTTCTGGTGTTGGAATTCCACCGCCTAGAACACAGTGTTGTTGCAACAAGACGAAGTTTTCAACGGAGGTTTAATGTAACCAAAGGACCGAAAAGCGATACAATAAAGGATCTGTTTGAGAAATTTCAACGGACTGGGAACGTGACGGATGAACATGCTGGAAAGGTAGGGCGACCGCGTACGGCAACCACAGAGGGCAACGCGCAGCTAGTGCAGCAGGTGATCCAACAGCGGCCTCGGGTTTTCGTTCGCCGTGTTGCAGCTGCGGTCCAAATGACGCCAACGTCCACGTATCGTCTCATGCGCCAGAGTTTACACCTCTATCCATACAAAATTCAAACGTGGCAACCCCTCAGCGCCGCTACCGTTGCTGCACAAGAGACATTCGCTAACGATATAGTGCACAGGATTGATGACGGCGATATGCATGTGGGCAGCATTTGGTTTACTGACGAAGCTTATTTTCACCTGGACGGCTTCGTCAATAAACAGAACTGGCGCATATGGGGAACCGAAAAGCCCCATGTTGCAGTCCCATCGTCCCGGCATCCCCAAAAAGTACTGGTCTGGGCCGCCATTTCTTCCAAAGGTATCACTGGCCCATTTTTCAGATCCGAAACGATTACTGCATCACGCTATCTGGACATTCTTCGTGAATTTGTGGCGGTACAAACTGCCTTAGACGACACTGCGAACACCTCGTGGTTTATGCAAGATGGTGCCCGGCCACATCGCACGGCCGACGTCTTTAATTTCCTGAATGAATATTTCGATGATCGTGTGATTGCTTTGGGCTATCCGAAACATACAGGAGGCGGCGTGGATTGGCCTCCCTATTCGCCAGACATGAACCCCTGTGACTTCTTTCTGTGGGGACACGTGAAAGACCAGGTGTACCGCCAGAATCCAGAAATAATTGAACAGCTGAAGCAGTACATCTCATCTGTATGTGAAGCCATTCCGCCAGACACGTTGTCAAAGGTTTCGGGTAATTTCATTCAGAGACTACGCCATATTATTGCTACGCATGGTGGATATGTGGAAAATATCGTACTATAGAGTTTCCCAGACCGCAGCGCCATCTGTTGTTGACAATTGTAACTACTGTAATTTCGAAAGTTTGTCTGCCTGAAAATGTACTGTTGTCCCAAGCATATTGCAACAAACGGTGTATTTCTATCGCTGCTCGTTTAGTTTGTATTGCCGTTTCAAATATACCGGTCATTTTTGAAACACCCTGTAGAAAAGATGTATATTACTGAATGGAAATGTACATAGAAGAAACGTAAGATGCACTTATTGACCATTTCCGGGAGGATACTGTTATATCATGATGAAGGAACCATGTAATATGTTGCAGAAACTTCAAAGAAAAAAGGGCACAATATAAAGCACTCGCTCAGCTTGGTTGCTCTGAGAGGCATATATTTCAGGACAACAACGAATGTCGAAGACATACTAAAGTACATAGAAATTTCAGTAACGAATATATTTCATTTCAAAATACCAACCTTATGTTTATACTGCTAAATGCAGTACATTACTGTTAATATTGCCACGTAGAAGAAGGTGTAACTAGATGAATGACGAACACTAACTTCACTTAATGAAAGTTTATCTAGCACTTGCACATACAAGAGCGCATAGTGAACTGCCTCCAGCCCAAACACATACAGTATATGTACAGTTACAGAACATTCCAGTACAGCGATTCTGGAGATTTGTGGATACTTCTGGAATGTACTCGTAACGAATATTGAAATTAAAATCCTACACTCCAGAGGAATTTTGAGCTCACAACCCACGATGCGTCAGGTTAGTATCATAACCACTATACCACTGTGCTACTCAGATTTTCCTGCGACAATATTTTAAAATACGAGGCGTGTTTTTTAAGTAACTACCGTTTTGAAATTAAAAAGAAAATACGTGCTAAGATATCTCAATAATTTAATTTTTACATGAAAGCCTGTACCTTAATCTACTTTCCTACATACTTTCCGTCAATATTGAGGCACTTGTCACAACGTTGTACCAGATTTTGAAAACCCCCCCTGCCGCCTGACTTGTTAACCACTGCATCAAAACTGTTTTGACTTCATCATCGTCTTGAAGACGCTGACTGCCCAGGTGTTTCTTCAAGTGCAGGAACAAGTTGTAGCCACTGGGCGCAAAATCGGGGCTGTATGGAGGATGATTTCGAGTTTCCCATCGAAAATATGTGATGAGATCTTTGGTCTGATTCGCCACATGCGGACGGGCATTGTCTTGCAGCAAAATGATGCCCTTGCTCAACTTGCCACATCTTTTGTTCTGAATTGAACGGCGCAAATTCTGCAATGTCTTACAGCAAGCTGCTGCATTGATTGTCTCATTACGAGGCAGAAATTCCACAAGCAATACTTCTTTTCTGTCCCAAAAAACTGTGCACATGATTTTCTGGGCAGAAATTGTTTGCTTAAACTTCACTTTTCTGGGTGAATCTGAATGCCGCCATTCCATGGACTGTTGCTTGATTCTGGTGTGACGTAAGCACCCATGTTTCATTGCCCATAGCAATTTGGCTTAAGAAATCATCACAGTCGTTGTGGTAACCCTCAAGGAAAGCCAATGCACTCTCTAAACGTTTGTTTATGGGCACATTTATCAACATTTTCGGTACCCAACATGCGCACAATTATCGGTAATTCAAGAGATCGGTCAAAATGCAATACAAAACACTATGAGAAACGTTAGGAAAGTCATCCCACAAGGAGGAAATAGCAAAGTGTGTTTCCTCTCACCTTATTGTTCACTTCCTGCGCCAAACTTTCATTAACGACCGAAGGTCGCCCACTCCATTGTTCATCATGCACATTTGTGCGGCCAGCTTTAAATGATCTCACCCACTTTCTTACCATTCCATCACTCATAATGTTTTCTCCGTAAACTGCACAGATCTCACGATGAGTATCGATCGCTTTTAGGCCTTTAGCACTAAGAAATCTTATACCAGCCCGAACTTCACAATCGGTGGGACTCACGATTATCGGAGGCATCTTAAACACTCAGTGCACAACGTAAAGAAGGAAGAATCAGACTGTAATGGCGTCAGTGCGTAGACAACAGATGTAGATACACAGTACGCATGTGCAGAGCGCCGACAGCAGCGCTGCGGCCGCGGTGTGGCAAGAGTACTAACTTAAAAAACACGCCTCGTATTAAAGATGAATACATAACACTAGTTATCTGACAATATCTGGAGCTTGATCATTGTCCGATACTTGCTCGATTGCTAGCTGGCCTTCTTGAAATTTCTCACGGGTGTAGTGTATGTGAACAATAATATCTTTTGAGCTCTGGTGAAATTGATTTATGGCCAATTTAATGGCACCTAATTTGTCAACAAGATTAACAGGAACACTGTCCCGTGATAAAATTCTTTCATAGGGCATTTGTAGCCATATTCCTTCTCTTGCCCCTTCACTGGCTCCCACATATTGTGACTCAGAGGCCGCTTGCTAACACAGGAAATCGCCCCTCCACAAATTCTAAAATCAATCCACTGGACATAGAGTTGCTGCACCACAGGCACAATCAGCATCGGAATTATATCTAAAAGCTTCCCTTTCCCTGGTTAGCTACCTACTTTGTAGCCAATGGCACTGATATTTTTATATACTTTAGTATCCTGTGTACAAAAGACCAGTGATTTTCTTGCAAGTTCTCAAAAATTTTTGACACATAGTTCACTTCGAATACTATATCGGGCCTTGTACCAACAGCTAAATATTTAAGACAGTTAACTGCTTCTCGATATGGTTTAGCACTGTTTAATTCATCTAGCTGTAGCTATGACTCGATTGGAACTCACATGTGATTTGCCTTTGGCATGTTAAACCGTCACTGAAAGACTTTAATATACCTTTCTTCATTAATCTCTATTGATCCTCTCTCATGACATACAGAATTAATATCTAAGAACTATACTACTGGCTTAACTGATATTTCGAAATCATCTTGAATTTTCCTTAGAGAAATCTCAATGCCCCTCTTCTGACTTGCAGATCTTTATCCAGTATCTACTTACATAACTACCACCAACGCGTCGTTGCGGTCTTCTCGATAGAACAGGCACGGATCTCTCTTGCATCCCACTAGCTCAAGATTCATTAGGAAGTCCTACAAGCTTTGGTTCCAGCACCCTGGAGATGGTTTTAGTCGATATAAACTCTTAGGATGCTCACATCCCCATTTCTCACATCACTAAATCTCTCAGGCTGCTCCTCGTCTATCTTTTAAGAAGCCGATCGAAAAAAGGAGATTTTACATCTGTGCCCATTGACGACGCTCGCTAGCAGCACATTCAAGATTGTTCTAATTACATCGCTTGTAGAACAGAAACAAACAATTCATTTTAATCAATACCTTGTTGTTGACTTAAATCGGAACAGCTAGTGTTGCTTTCTAGAAACCAATTTTACCATCAACTTTACCCTTAACTGCATAAATTCAGCGATGTGTGATAGGTTTACCATATAGTGGCAGAGTTTCCAAAGTCCACGTTGTATTTTTTTACAGTAGAGCTACATCTTTCATATCTTTCTCAATTGCTCTTCTCCATTGTTCATGGCCTACAGAATATGCAGTCTGTGTTTTTCTTAGGCTCATTTATTTCAGCCACCATCATTTCAAGGAATCACTCAGATTCCTTCAGTTGTTGCTTAATCCTCAGTTCATTTGCATTATATCTTGCTCCTGCAGGTTCTTGAAACACACTTGCATCATCTGATGATTCTTCCATTCGTCCTGACCCATTTCACGAGTTCATAAACAGCATTCTTTCTCCGAATAGTGCATTTTTCTGATTCATTTCACAGACGAAAGCCGTTAGTGCCATCCGGAACATAGTATGAACAAAGATTGCTTGTTTTCTTTTAGACACAATTTCTCTCGCTTTTCCTTCGGAATAAGAACAAAACACTTCGCTCCAAAAAATTAAGTTTATTTAGCCGTATCACCTTTCCACTGAGTACCTCTTGGGTTCTCTGCCGTTCTCACGACTTATACCCGTTCCGTTTAGCCCATAAACAGCCGTGTTTACAGCTTCTGCCCACAGTAACTTATTCATCTACATTTTCATCTACATACATTCGCCGGAAGCCGCCATACGTTACGTGGTGGCAGAGGGTATCCTGCACCACTACTGGTCCTTTCCCTTCATGTTCGAAATGCAGACACAGCGAGGAAAAAGGGACTGTCTATATCCCTCCGTAGTAGCCCTAATTTCTTGTGTCTTTTAGTCGTGGTCTTGATGGGAAATGTATGATAGCGGCAACGGGATCGTTCTACTGTCAGCTTCTAACGCCGGTTCCCTAAATTGTCTCAGTGTTCCTCGAAAGGAATGTCGCCTTCCCTCTAAGTATTGCCACTGAGTTCCCGGAGCACCTTCGTAATACGCGCGCGTTGCTCGAAACTATCGGTAACAAATTCAGCAGCCCATATCTAACTTGCTTCTATGTATTCCTTTAATCCGACATAGTGAAAATCCCAAATGTTCGAGCAGTACTCAAGGAAAGGTCGCACTAACGTCCTCTATGAGATCTCCTTTACAGATGAAACACATTTTCCGAAAATTCTTCCAGTAAACCGAAGTCGACCATTTGCCCCTTCACCATAATCTTCACACGCCTCGTTCCATTTCACGTCGTCCTGCAGCGTTACGCCTAGATATTTAAACGACACGACTTACGTAACAGGACGATACCAATGCTGTATACACAACATTTCGTGTTTGTTTTTCCTACTCATCGGCATTAACTTACATTGTTCTACTCTTAGAGCCAGCTGTCATTTATCGCTACGAATATAATTTTTTTTCTAACTCACCTTGTATCGTGCTGTTGTCACTCGTCTTCCACATCTAGCCCTATATTACAGCATCATCATCGAAGAACTGCAGAGTGTTGCTCACTCTACCCGCCAGATTATTTATGTAAATAGAAAATAACAGCTGTCCCTGCGGCACTCCTGACGATACCGTTCTCTGTTACGAACACTCGCCGCCGAGGACCACATTTTGGGCTTTATTACTTAAGACGCCCTCGAGCCACTCACAAGGCTGGGAATCTATTCCGTATGCTCTTACCTTCGTTAACACTCTTCAGTGCAGAACCGTGTCAAATGCTTTTCGCAAATCTGAGAATTTGGAATATGTCAGTTGGCAGTTATTGACAGTTGGCATTACACTCTGAGCTAGCAACATGCTTCGAGGTAGCTCTGCAAACGTTCTGTTGGTACGCTCAGCACGACCGGTCTGCTCAGGAGTGTAAGGATTAGTCACGATGAGTTGTAACCATTTAATCACATCAAATCATCAATTCCGATATTATCAAAATCTCGTCCTCCATTACAATGAAATACTTTTGGTAGTTGACCATAAAAATTCTTCAGAATGCTCACCATTTCCGCAAAGTTTTCTGAAATGTCAAACTTCGGCTTGATAAAATATACCAGGCGTAATCTTATAATTCACAAGTAAGGCAGAAAAACTTCTCCCAGTGTTTTGCACTCCATCTGAGATCAGCATGAACCAGTTCTTCCGGTTGTGTGGCGCGCTGCGATCGTGACTGAAAACTGTCGTGATACTGTTTCTCCTTGATGCATGCTTCACAAAATTCCCCGTGTAACTTTTCAGCATCACGTTGCTTCAAGAAATGTTGGACAAGACGATTTTTATGATAACTCAAGCGTTCATACCATATTTGTACAGATATTTTTGAGGGAATATTTACCTCAATATTACAAGAATTAATTTGTTTTGTCACTGGAATCATAATTTTCAAGTGGTTACTTCGTGCGCCACACGCTTTTACAATTCCATTGTTTCGAAACTCACACACGTTGTTCGATGAATAAAAGTCCACGCATTTGTACATAGCAATTGATAAAAACAAAGATCTCTTCTCCTTCCGGAGCACACAAAATATTCTCCGTATGGCGTAATATCATTTCTCTTTTAAAAAAATGATAAAAAAGTAGTTTCTTTTTCGAACGCGTTCATAGTCAAATCAATGCTGTTGTATATCTTCAGTCCGTTTGTAAAATTAATAAACGCTGTATACCACTCAGTTTTCTTGGCCATGCGATTCGTTGCTCCACAATCTGTGATTTAAGAGTCCTTGTCCAGTTCTGCAATCATTACTTCACCGATAGGAGCCTCGTCAGGCAATTCACTTTTATTTTCGTCATGGACCGTTTTAGTTGCGTTTGGCAGTATGATAAATTTCTTTTTAGTATGACCAAATCCACCACAGCCAAAACATTTCAACTTCTTTGCGTTTGACAATTTTCCTGTTCATCTGACGCATTAATATTTTTGCCAGCTATGCCATCTAAAATTTTCGTTCTTTAATGTTTGCGTTGGCAGCGAAGAGTGCAACTAAATCAGTTCGTTTCTTCCTACGATAAGCACATCGATTTTCAAGATGTTAATACGTCCATTAAATGTTTTAGTGTCTGTTAGTTCTCAAATATAGCCTGCGGAGACTATTGTATGCTTCGTTAACTCTCAAACAGTGTGTCAAGTAGTAGCACCATTAATCACAATCAATCAGGTTTCACATTAAGTTATTGCATTCAGAGAACAATGTTTTCAACACGAGCTACATGTGTCACCATGTCATCGCCTTAAATCACTAGAAAATTGAAGAGCCCTGACTGAACAGAAGGTGCAGCTTACATTGTTCTCTGTTCAAATTCGGCTTGTCCCACCTACCTCTCTAACTCTAACACGCATGACTTTTACCTCGAGAGTTCCGATAGCTATCTGACTCGCTGCGCGATCAGCTTGACCTGTGTTTTTAGCGCAGCATTAAATACATCTGTTTGTGCTGATGTAGAGGAATGCCGAAGATTAAATGGGTAGATCACGGAACTAATGAGGCGGTACTGAAAAGAATTGGGGATAAGAGAAATTTGTGGCACAACTTGACTATAGGACGTCATCGGTTGGTAGGACATGTTCTGAGGCATCAAGAGTTCACCAATTTGGTGTTGGAGGGTGGTAAAAATCGTACAGGGAGACCAAGAGATGAATACACTAGGCAGATTCAGAAGAATGTAGGTTGCAGTAGGTACTGAGAGATGATGAAGGTTGCAAAGGATGGAGTAGCATGGAGCTGCATCAAATCAGTCCCTGGACTGAAGACAACAACAACAACAATAACAACAACAACAAAGCATCCGCTGACGAAGTCGCCAGTTTTTCAACGTCACCAATGCACATTTCGTGTGTGTCGTCTGACGCGTGTAATAAATTTCGTACTGCAAACTTCGATATGGGCCAATTTTCAGCCCCACACAGTTTGTAAATACCATGGAAATCCTCTGCCGATCCGTAAAACAGTTCGGATGTACAACTGAAAAAAATTCCACCGGAGAATGTGCAGCACTTGACCACTTATACACAGTAAGAACCGCGCATATTGCACAATACGTGCTTAGGCGTTTCTGGCATCATGAAATGCTAAATTGCAGTACCAAATTTCTTTCTTTAACAGTGGACTAGGCCCATAACGTATCGCACATAAAGCACATGCAGAGCTTGGTTGCTGCAACAAGGCACAGATATTTTGGGACAGCAAGAATGGGCAGAGATACGTTACACTGCGTAGAGATTACAGAAATGTAGACATTTCAGTTCAATATAACAGTGTACCTAGTGATAACGAACCACAGAACATGAAAGATATTTTTTCATTTTGTTTGAAAGCTTTAGTCAAATTTTATACAGCCGTAATTAAACTATTTACTTACTTGAGGCGGAACAGCCTTATGTATTTATTTATTCATGTACTGTTTGACGAAAGCAGAACGATGTTACAAGATTTTTAAAAATTACGTTATATACGGCATGTTACCAGTGTTCAATTATCCTCAACTGCAGCAGCAAAACAGCTTGCTCTGGCATAGCACATTAGAGGAAATATTTAAAGTTCGTAGCCTATTCATTGCTGCTGATATAATCCCACGCGTCTCACTTGGCTATACATTCATGCTATACAGCGAATGTCTCAGAGTTACCACTTTGACCCTGGAAGGGTCCTATAGTCCCGTTTCATTTTATTTGCTTTCCAGTGCACTTTACATCCTACAGAACACGTGAGTGAATGAATGTGGGAGCGTTTAATTTTGCTCTACGGTAGTTTAGTCTGCTTCAGAGAATCAGCGGTAGTCTTACAGAATGGCCAACTCTTTTAGTTTTCAGCTAGGCAAAGAGGTTTGTTTCCATTGTGTGAAAGTAGCCGATGTTGGTGGCCTAAGCCTCATCTCTAGGTTTCCAGGCCACGGAGCTAAGTGGGAGAAGCTTTAGTGTAGGATGGGCGGTCTGCTTCCAGCTCTCCGAGGGCCTGCAGCCGAGGTCTCTTCGAAGAAGCGTGAGTTGATTTAACCGCTTGGCTCATTGTCTCATAGCGAGAGGGGAGCATTTAGTTTTTGGCCTCGCTTTTTGTCTTATAAAGACTGTTTTGCTGGGTCGCAGCAAGTAATGGCATGCTTTTGCAGACTTTCAGTTTGATTCCTAATGCAGACTTTGGTTCGTTAGAAAAACGTAGCACAAATGTGTTGCATATGTTGAAGCTATCTCACGTAGGAAGTGCGCCGTCGGTTCAGTGTGAATGTTTGTGTGCCTGCGACTGCGTGAGTTTACATTCTAATCTTTTCCGAATACTGATAATTTTGGCCTCTTTGTGAATTTTCTTTGTTTCATTACTATATGTCCGTTGTAAACCATCTACGTGGGTTAATATTAGAGTTCGTTCGCCCTCTGCCATTATCCTTTGCCTTTTCAAATGTGTTTTCTGTAAAAAGTTAGTTGTTCGCTTCTGCGGGTTTAATGTTGCAAAATTTTGCCACAATATGTATCAATTGTCCCTCCACGAACCACGTGGCCACACGCGTTAACTGTGAACCTAACGTTTCTGCGTCCCCCTGCATCTGTCCTAGAGTTTACTTTTTGCTCTGATTTTGGAATATTTAATATATCCTGTCGGATTATTCAGGTGTATTTGTGGTCTGTGATTTCATGTTAAGCGCGTAAGCGTGTATGTGTGGACCTCGTTGAGGCTGTTTCTACAAACCGATGTTCCACTTTAAATGCGACCGTAATATTCAGGTTTGCTCTTTTATTTCATCATTTCTCAGTACACAGGGACAAACCACCTAGCTTCGTTGCATGTTGGTGTTGGGGCCGTCCTTGCTGTTCTTTGAGTGAATGTGGATCTGAATGCGAGTATTAAAGCTTTCCCGTCCCCCTCTAATTACGACCGCGATTCTAAACTAATAGATTCTGTTGTGAATCGTAAAGAGTTTCACAAGCAATTGTACGTAGTTACCAGGCAACAGCAGTTATGTTGATGCTTTATATCAATGTTTTACGAAATAAACGGTTTTGTTTCAAATCTTATCCAGTGTACCGATGTTCCGTCTCATTTACCTTCGCCATTCGCCTTGTAATTTCCTTGTTAGCGTTTCCATTCGCACAGGTCCAATAATTAGTGTTCCTTTATGCTTAAAACAAATTCTTTACAATATATCTTGTTTTCAGGAATGTTGCAGCAAGCTGCTCTTATTCAAAGTGTTCACTCACTTTTTACTTTATTTTAATATTTGCCGTATGTGAACAATCCCTGGATGATATTAATAATTGCGTCTCATATTTTATGAGTGACATTACAACGAATGTTCCTTTATGAGTTCTTTTCTTGCTACTAGATTAATCAGTTTTCCAATTCAGTCGAATCTCTTGTTTGTCGTGTGACAAGAGTTGGTGGCGACCCAATCTTTGATTTTAATGTCAGATAGCATTTCCATTTGCGTTTGCCTTTCTTAGCCATCAGGATACAGCTCAGGGCTCCACTCACTTCATAAACACCACTTAAGTGAACGTCACTTACAACCCCTCTGGCGATACTAGTGTGCAGTAACCCCGCGTTGGACGAACAAGGTAAGAAATAGTACAATCGAAGTAAAAAACAAGATTTACTGTCGCTCCTATGTCTTAATTTGCGAGAGTATATTGAGCTGTTACAGATGAATTATGGACGATTTATTTCATTATAAAGTTTCTGATAAGACATCATCACGTGGTTTGCATAAATCCAATATACTTGTCTTGTGTCTCATTATCTATCTAATTTCCAGTCCCAGACAGAGCCGCTTACTTAACCGAAGACATAGAAGGTGGATTCGGCCCTGAAAACAATTTTATTAAGAAAATAATCTTCACTTTGCATTTTGTTAAACACTTCTACATAAAACCGAGATCGTTTTTCTTTGTCACTTTCCCTATAAGTTTTCAACAGTTCCAGTTTGTAAGATTTGAATGACGGACTTTTCATAATACGTTCCACACTGTAATGTTAGGAATATTCATTTCTAAGCTGCCACGTTTCGTAGATTTACCCGGAGTGCAAACATGAATTTGGCGAACTTACTGCGTCAGAAACTGCTGGCAGACCCTGACCACAGCCAGTTTCGGTGAAACGATTGTACTGATTAATAACAGTTTGTTTTTGAAGTGGTGGTGTGGGACATTTAGTCCTTAAACATCTCTGAACTATAGAAGCAGATTTGGATTCATGAAATTATAAACTACACTGCGTACCCTCTGGATCGATCTAAGACTCCACGATGACTGTTCCAATAACACATTTGTGTATACCAACTAATGGAAACGTACGGAATTAGGCGGGACTAAAACTTAAAGACATACTACAATGAGTGCTGTATCAAATATTTGTGTAAGTTATCTACCATTTTCACAATTAAAGGTTACTTTTGCATAACTAATGTATAAACTGCCTCAACGGTACCAGTTAACAAAAGCTGTCAGAATACGAAACATAATATGTCTGAAGTAAAATGGAAATGAGCGTTTGGCGTCATTGGCCGGGAGGTTCCCTTCCGGGGCAGGTCCGGCCGCCTTGGTGCAGGTCTTATTACATTCGACGCCAGATTCGGCGACCTGCGCGCCGGATGGGGGTGAAATGATGATGAAGACAACACAACACCCAGTCCCTGAGCGGAGAAAATCTCCGATCCAGCCAGGAATCCAACCCGGGCCCGTAGGACGGCAATGCGTCAAGTTGACCACTCAGCTATCGGGGTGGACATGTCTGGGGCTAAGATCTACAAGAACGTGAGTCAATAAGAACTTCTCCCTAGCAATTTATCTTCCTCCATGATTCCGGATTTGTGCACAACGAATAGACTACTTGCTGCTCAGTAGTAAACTGAACGAATCTCAGGCAAGGACCCACACAATTTGATAGTTTGTTATCAGAGGGAATGGGGATTGTGGTCGTTTCTGTTAGTAGATGTAGTTACTGAGAATCATAAGCCTACTGTAAACCGCAGCGTGACGATCACGAGAGCCCGCCGTAGGGAAGAAACTCGACTGTAGCCGCTAGATGGCACTGGTGATCTGCGAGGGCGAGCGTCGGTCTCACGTTACCGTAGAGCCACGCTTAATTTGTCGGGCAGTTACAGGGCGCTATCCTGTTATTAAGCTAGCCACTCTGCTACTCTCACTTCGGTGGTGAATTTGCTGCGCTCGCATGTTGCTCTCGTTTCTCATTGCACACCGCAGCTTTGGTCTCAGATTTATACCTTTAGGTTACTCATTTGGACTCTGTTTCTGTTGTCTGTTTTCCTCTTGTTGCGGTCTTCCTTGCTCAAGCTGTGCGAACCACCGCTGATGACCTCTGGTCAGTTCGTCCGGCCACATCCGCGTCTCTTCCGTTGTTCCGAACATTCTGCCAAAGATCTCGGTCACAATAGCAGGCGACATGGTAAAAGTTTAGGTACCTCCCATTGATACAAAAATACTCAAATGGTTCAAAGCACTATGGGACTCAACTGCTGTGGTCATAAGTCCCCTAGAACTTAGAACTACTTAAACCTAACTAACCTAAGGACAGCACACAACACCCAGCCATCACGAGGCAGAGAAAACCCTGACCCCGCCGGGAATCGAACCCGGGAACCCGGGCGTGGGAAGCGAGAACGCTACCGCATGACCACGAGATGCGGGCACAAAAATGTTGCAACGTGGGGAATATCAATAGCAACAGCTGTTCTTTCAACATCAATTGCAACAGCAGTTCCAAAAGAAATTGGCTTACTCTGTCAGGAAATTCAACTTTTGTAGTATGTGAAGTAGTTTCAGGGTTCCCATCCAATACAGGTCGTGTTCACTTCCAAGATGAAGAATCGCCCAATCGTGCTTGTATATACTAATGATGCCAAAGAAGACGGGCAAACTTATTTTAGCAGCTGAAGTAGCACTTCGACACCTCCCAGGTCTGTGTTCATGCTCTCGTTCTTTCGTAAAATGAAGAACAAACCGCCTTCGGTCACAAGTTTGTTCTTCATTTTACGAAAGTAAAACAGCCGCGGACGAAACACTGCAAAACAATGGATAAAATTAAGTTATTCTTTATTTGTTTGGCTTCCCCGAGATGTTTCTCTTACTGGTGATGTATGGCATGAATCTCCAAACATCTCGTACTCCCATTCGAGAAGATTTGCACGTTACTTTCGAATTATTAGTCGCATCGATTCCATGTGGTAGCACAGCAACTCTAATTTCATCAGTATCACAAACAACCTGTTCATTCGTATGACTCATGGGATAGTAATTTACAAGGATTGAATCGCAGACGCAGTTTCATTTTCGTGAACCCAGCTTGCAAAACATATTTTGCTAGCAGTTTCATAATTACACTGGGGTCCAAACTTAAAGCAAGAAACCCCTGTTTGCCGATCTGCGTTTAATATACAATGTAATCATACAGGCTATCAACCAGATGTCCGTACGATCGTATTCTCCACTGAAAGTGGCATTCTGGTCAACGGCCCATCTTGCCAACGATGACGTCAGGACACCTGTGAAACGAGGTATGTTTTTTGGGTAGCCCAACATCCACAATCGCTGTGTACACACTCAAAGACGTTGCAGTATGGCACAGAGGAGATGTCTACCAGACTCTCTGCGCTGGAGGGCCATGGAAAGATAGGACAGTGGCAAGCTGATGTGGGTCAATGGAGTAATGTGAGTCTTTATGTTGTTTCTCGGAGGTTGCGGCAGCTGATACAGACCAAAACTACATCCCGAAGACAAGGGCCGGGCACATCACTTGTGACTTCAGAAGAGAGGACCATAATTGGGCTGTAAGTGTACCACCTTCATATTGCACGGCAACTGGCATGTCAGCTCGCAGCTTCCAATGGACGTGTTATATCGAGGCAAGCGGAGTGGCCTTTACTATCGGAGATCTGCTGTATGTTTAACTCTGGAACGTCTTCACAGAACGGACTGTCTTGAGTGGAATCATCGACAGGCCACCTGGGAGGTTGAACAGGGCCAGAGTTGGAATGGAAATTTGTGATAAGTTCCTATGGGACCAAATTGCTAAGGTCATCGGTCCCTAGGCTTGCACACTACGTAATCTAACTTAAACTAACTTAGGCTACAGACAGCACACACACCCTTGCCCGAGGGAGGACTCGAACCTCCGACGGGGGTACCAGTGCAAGCCGTGGCAAGGTGTCATAGACCATACGGCTACTCCGTGCGGCTAATGTCGTTTCCACATATGAGTCCCGATTTAATCTGGTGAGTGATTCTCGATGAATTAGCATCTGCAGGGAACGTGGAACACGGTTTCGGAACTCAAACATTGTGGAAAGAGACCGATATCGAGGAGGATCCCTAATGGTATGGGCAGGGATTACTTTTAGCAATTGAACCCCTCTCAATAAAATTGTATGGGTGAATCGGCTAGGTTTAACGGCTCTCTTGTATCGTGACGAGGTCTTGGGACGTCCTTTACGGTAGTTACGAGGTGCTGTGAGCCCAGACTTCTTATTGACAGACGATAATCCTCGATCTCATTGAGCACGGATGGTTGGAAACGGAAGGTACAGCACGCTTGGCGTGGCCTACTCGCTCTCCCGATTTGAGTACCATAGAACATATCTGGGATGCATCACATCAGCACCCATCAACAACTCTCTAAGACTGCAAACACCTCCGGATGAAAAATGGGCGTTATTGCCTCAAAATCAGACCGATGACATCATTCACAGCATGCCCCGTCGTTGTCAGGCCTCTATTGCTGCTGGAGATGGTCTCACCCCATACTGTGCACATTAACCAGTTGTCGGAATGTGTGTGCAAATTCGTTACAATGGGAAAAAAAGAACGTTCTTGTGTACCGTTATGCATGGTTCAGTTGTTCACGTTCTGTTTTCTTTACATTGTTCCTACCTCACTATCACCTGTTTTTACTGTTTTGTGGCAAAATAAATGCAACCTAGCAAAATACACCTGTGTGTAATACCAGAATCTGTTAAAAATTATTTTGAAAAGGCGTTTGTTCACTTTTCTTAAATTACTAACCAAGTGGCCCCCAATCCGGATGTATGCACAGCAGTGCTCAAGTTTGACAACCTAACCTTGGAGGAAATTTTGATAATCGTTCCCTGTTTCAAAATCATGCAGCTGTGAATGAGAGCCTCATGGTTCGACGATAAGCCTCTGTGGTCCAGAAGCCACACCACACCCGCGAAACTGGCAGGGGGACGGGAGGGGGAACGGGTGGTGGCAAATACTCGTAAACAGTATCTAAAACAACTGTGCCCATTATTATCAATTTCACATCCGTCGATGACCTCAGAACAGCCGACCACTCGCCATTGGCGTGGGATGCGAAATTTTTTGTCATATCCAGGCTGCGTCACAGCCAACACATATGCAGAGTGTCTGGATCACTGGGCGGACTGAACCCATTGTGAAAAAGATGGGCATAGCCAAACTGTCTGCTGTAAAGCATTAGGACAATTAACGCATGCATTTAGGGCTGGTTCACGAACTTCCGGCAACTGTACTCCAGACTGACCCGTTCGCTACTATCTTGTTTATCAACGCCGGAACTGTGGAAAAAAACGTCGTTTACTAGGTGGACGCAGGAGCTACGGTTCGCTTGGTGGATCTTCAAATGTATGTTCCACAGAATCAGCGTCACACCCCAATGCTTTGGTCACGTATGGTGACAGTTCAGTTACTGGTAGGGATCAATTCACAATCTCCATCGCCTACATCAGAATTACATGACAGTTCACACTGTTTGCTGTCGATAGTCATTGACCCGGCTTCATTTCCAGTTTGGATGCTCGCTGTTTGGATTCTCAATCAGCTACAGGGTTCTGGTCGTTTAACACGCTGTTGCCTTCCAGGAACTCACGGCGTTTGTGTCACATTCGCCTTGATAAGCGAATATAGCCCAGGTGCGCCACAGATTTCTAGGTTAATAGCTGCTTGTGTCGTTATGCTGTACCCTTTTTCTGTTGGGCACGAACTAATCATCTCCCTTTATGGACTACCATTAAGCAGGGACTCGATCGTCTGCAGGGGGTACGGGTGATCTAAGCTATAAAAACCAGCCCTATGGGCACGCCCCTGATAACGGGCAACCAAGCAAATAGTTCCCTCCTGTTATGCAGAGATTTTAAATCAATGATCAATCCCTCGGCACCAGTGGAAACCTATTTCATTCTGTGTCCAGGAGAAAACCCATCAACCTTTTCAGGGTGAAATATTTTTGTTAGTTCGACCTTGCGATTCTCAACAGCAGATATTGCTGAGTGAGGAGCAGCAGATCGTCATAACTACCAACCTTCCTTTTGGATTAAAGAAGTACAAGAGCGTCCGTTTGGAACCCGTTCTGCTTTGCGAGTCTTCCTTAGATACCTGGAACATTCCTGCAACTCCTTTGCACCCTTTTCACTACATTATATGACGCAGGGACAAAGTGCTATATAGAAAAAGGCATGTCGAATAATTTGATCACTAGCTCAAAAAATATGAGATGTACCTGCTGACCACAATACCACAGATATTGAATCTCTGTCACGACCGCCAAACTTACAGAAGTTGAATGCATTTTTGGAAAAGGCAAATTCATCCATCCGCTTTCACATAAATAAAGAGAATTCTGAACTCGACTCCGTGCTTTACTCCATTTTCCCCACTACGTCCACTGGTTCTGGCTGTGGAATCCTTCCTACATGTCACTGGGGCAACGATAGCAAATAGGAACAATGCAGGTACTTCTCCAGTCACCTATGCATCAAAAACGCTGACCCCCACTTAAACGAATTACTTACGGATGAGCATCGTGTCAACCAGAGTAGACGCCACTATTAACTGCTCGATCACAATGTACCCATCGAACTGCTTCGCAGAACCATTTTATTATAAAATGGGCACCAGTTAATGGTGACAACTTTTGCACAATTATTCTGCCCAAACAGCATCATAAACATCTTTAGCCTGATATTTCATCTGGCCTCCAAATGCGAAGCAATGTATATGGTGTAGACATTTAAAAAGCAAACATCACCATCGTTTCCCACACTTCTTTTGTGATGTAACGATGACAAAGTATGATGAAAATAGTTAAGTCATTCGGTATTGTAATTGTAAACTGTCGAAGCTGCATTGTTAAAGTACCGGAACTTCAAGCGCTGATAGAAAGCACCGAACCTGATATTGTTATAGGTACGGAAAGCTGGCTGAAGCCAGAGATATATTCTGCCGAAATTTTTACAAAGTCACAGACGGTGTTTAGAAAGGATGGACTGCATGCAACCGGTGGTGGCGTGTTTGTCGCTGTTAGTAGTAGTTTATCCTGTAGTGAAGTAGAAGTGGATAGTTCCTGTAGATTATTATGGGTGGAGGTTACACTCAACAACCGAGTTGGGTTAATAATTGGCTCCTTTTACCGACCTCCCAACTCAGCAGCATTAGTGGCAGAACAACTGAGAGAAAATCTGGAATACATTTCACATAAATTTTCTCTGCATGTTATAGTCTTTGGTGGAGATTTCAATTTACCAGATATAGACTAGGACACTCAGATGTTTAGGACGGGTGGTAGGGCCAGAGCATCGTGTGACATTATACTGAGTGCACTATCCGAAAATTACCTCGAGCAATTAAACAGAAAACCGACTCGTGGAGATAACATCTTGGATCTACTGATAACAAACACACCCGAACTTTACGACTCTGTAAGCGCAGAAAAGGGAATCAGTGATCATAAGGCCGTTGTAGCATCCCTGAATATGGAAGTAAATAGCAATATAAAAAAAGGGAGGAAGATTTATCTGTTTAGCAAGAGTAATAGAAGGCAGATGTCAGACTACCAAACAGATCAAAACGAAAGTTTCTGTTCCGACACTGACAATGTAGAGTGTTTATGGAAAAAGTTCAAGGCAATCGTAAAAAGCGGTTTAAACAGGTACGTTCCGAGTAAAACTGTGAGGGACGGGAAAAACCCACCGTGGTTCAACAACAAAGTTAGGAAACTACAGTGAAAGCAATGAGAGCTTCACTGCAAGTTAAAATGCAGCCAAAACCTCTCAGACAAACAGAAACTAAACGATGTCAAAGTTAGCGTAAGGAGGGCTATGCATGAAGTGTTCAGTGAATTCGAAAGTAAAATTCTATGTACCGACTTAACAGAAAATCCTACGAAGTTCTGGTCTTACGTTAAATCAGTAAGTGGCACGAAACAGTATATCCAGACACTCCGGGATGATGATGGCGTTGAAACAGAGGATTACACGCGTAAAGCTGAAATACTAAACACCTCTTTCCATAGCTATGTCACAGAGGAAGACCGCACTGCAGTTCCTTCTCTAAACCCTCGCACAAACTAAAAAATGGCTGACACCGAAATAAATGTTCTAGGAACAGAAAAGCAACTGGAATCACTCAAAAGAGGAAAGTCCACTGGACCTGACGGGATACCAATTCAATTCTACACAGAGTACGCGAAAGAACTTGCCCCCCTTCTAACAGTCGTGTACCGCAAGTCTCTAGAGGAGCGGAAGGTTCCAAATGATTGGAAAAGAGCACAGGTAATCCCAGTCTTCAAGAAGGGTCGTCGAGCAGATGCGCAAAGCTATAGAACTATATCTCTGACGTCGATCTGTTGTAGAATTTTAGAACATGTTTTTTGCTCGCGTATCATGTCGTTTCTGGAAACCCAGAATCTACTCTGTAGGAATCAACATGGATTCTGGAAACAGCGATCGTGTGAGACCCAACTCGCTTCATTTGTTCATGAGACCCACAAAATAATAGATACTGGCTCCCAGGTAGATGCTGTTTTCCTTGACTTCCGGAAGGCATTCGATACAGTTCCGCACTGTCGCCTGATAAACAAAGTAAGAGCCTACGGAATATCAGACCAGCTGTGTGGCTGGATTGAAGAGTTTTTAGCAAACAGAACACAGTATGTTGTTCTCAATGGAGATACGTCTACAGACGTTAAAGTAAACTCTGGCGTGCCACAGGGGAGTGTTACGGGACCATTGCTTTTCACAATATATATAAATGACCTAGTAGATAGTGTCGGAAGTTCATGCGGCTTTTCGCGGATGATGCTATAGTGTACAGAGAAGTTGCAGCATTAGAAAATTCCAGCGAAATGCAGGAAGATCTGCAGCGGATAGGCACTTGGTGCACGGAGTGGCAACTGACCCTTAACATAGACAAATGTAATGTATTACGAATACATAGAGAGAAGGATCCGTTATTGTATGATTATATGATAGCGGAACAAACACTGGTAGCAGTTACTTCTGTAAAATATCTGGGAGTATGCGTGCTGAACGATTTGAAGTGGAATGATCATATAAAATTAATTGTTGGTAAGGCGGGTACCAGGTTGAGATTCATTGGGAGAGTCCTTAGAAAATGTAGTCCATCAACAAAGGAGATGGCTTACAAAACTCTCATTCGACCTATACTTGAGTATTGCTCATCAGTGTGGGATCCGTACCAGATCGGGTTGACGGAGGAGATATAGAAGACCAAAAGAAAAGCGGCGCGTTTCGTCACAGGGTTATTTGATAAGCGTGATAGCGTTACGGAGATGTTTAGCAAACTCAAGTGGCAGACTTTGCAAGACAGGTGCTCTGTATCGTGGTGTAGCTTCCTGTCCAGGTTTCGAGAGGGTGCGTTTTTGGATGAGGTATCGAATATATTACTTCCCTCTACTTATACCTCCCGAGGAGATCACGAATGTAAAATTAGATAGATTCGAGCGCGCACGCGGGCTTTCCGGAAGTAGTTCTTCCCCGCGAACCATACACGACTGGAACAGAATAGGGAGGTAATGGCAGTGGCACGTAAAGTGCCCTCCGCCACACACCGTTGGGTGGCTTGCGGACTATAACAAACTGTTACAATATAAACAATTTCTTACAACTTCAATTGATGATTCTCAGAAAGAGAGTATGACATAGCTTGACATAGCTGATCCCTCCTGCTAAATTACTGCAAGGTACGCACCTTACTAGCCTTTGGTATTACTACAATACTTCACACAGTGTCAGATTGTGGTACCCACTCTGTTAACTTCAGGTGACAATTCTATTTGAGATCCAGAAGCTTACTCACATTATCATGCTATGGTCAAATCATCTTACAATGATTGTACCCATAGGCCCAATGACTGAGGGGTAATCACAGACGATGCGCTTCTGTATCTCAGAGACTATTTGTTAAATTTTTGTTATAATGCAGGCAATGCTATAGCTCAGCAGCATTGGGGTGAAGTGTCGTGTAGTCTCCACTGCATAACAAACAATATGTCCATCACGCAGTATTGCTGTAATACAGTATCATATGAAGAACTTTCTTACAGTATCCCAGTAACATCACTTCGAATGCAGCACTTTGCTATGATGTTGCTGTTATATAGTGGTGTATGGAGTAATTTGATACTATTTTGTTGTTTGGTAAAATTCCGTTTAGTTATACCACATCGATTAATAGGGAATCAGGTATAATTTTACCGTAACAGAGCTATGTATGAGAGATTTTGTACCAACTCGCTGTAATACACAATGTATAGCGTGACGTGTTGCAATTTTTCTGTAACATGGCGATAGATGAAGTTCTTTTTTACCATTTTCTTGTAGCATGGCGATGCAGAGAGCCACCTGTTGCGGCTTAGCTATACTGTCATAACATACAGGGCAATTTTTTATTATGTGTGAGACAGATTGTAGCAATTTTGCTGTAACTTAGTGATGTATGGAGAACTTTAAAGCAGTTTTGTTGTAATATGACAATGTTTGTTAAAACTTCACTGTAACATGGCCATGTATTGGCATTTTATTACATGTTTCCTACATCCTGGCAATGTACAGAGCAATTTTTTACAATTAACTTTGATGCCTACGTTCATCGCATGTAAAATGATGGAGATCCAGTAGCTGACAATCACTGCCGAGTATGCCAGATAGAGACATTGACCGCTTCTAATTTTACGAAAATATCTACGACCGCAAGTGACCGACACTATGGTAATATAGTACATATGCTGTCACTTTCTCGTTTTGAAACAGTTTTGCAGATGTAGTAGCTGACACTCACTGTCACTTGTTTTTGAGTCATATGTCCTCTGGCTGGATTGATGTGGCTCAGCATAATTTCCACGAGGGCACCGTGGAGGGTAAAAATCGTAGAGGGAGACCAAGAGATGAATACACTAAGCAGATTCAGAAGGATGTAGGTTGCAGTAGGTACTGGGAGATGAAGAAGCTTGCACAGGATAGAGTAGCATGGAGAGCTGCATCAAACCAGTCTCAGGACTACTGAAGACCACAACAACAACACCAAACTTATCATCTCAGAGCAGCAACTGCAATCTGCTTCCTCAGTTTCTGTCCTCCCCCATAGTATTTACCCCTTGTTGATCCATTCAGTGCTGCCACCATGGTTTCCAGCACTGGTGCAGATCGCACACGCTTGAATGTTAAGCTCATGAAGATAAGTAATGAATTCTGTAATAACTGCCAATTAAGTTATTATTACACAGTAACGAAGTTAATTAGAGTCTGTTTTATATTATCTATTAAAGATTTCACTCGTTTCAAAGTATTTCTGAAACAGAAAAGGAACATAACATAAGAGCCGGTTTCCACGTACTGAAGACGTAGATTTACATATAAATTTAAGGAATTTCCTTAATTATTAAGAAAATAATTTAGATTGTTTCCATTACACATTTATTTGGTAGTGCCGTATCTACTCGGGGAATTAAAGGTTTTCAGTTGTATCTTTTAATTCTTTTGAAAACGCGTAAAGTACGTATCGCGCATACACGATCTTAGAATCAATTTTTTGGGTATACATGTTTTGATTTTTAACATTAGTTTAACAGCATTACGTTACTATATTAATAGTATGCACGTATATTAGTGTTCCACAAAACTTTAGTGACTTAAGTGATGCGTAGTTAATAGGATATTACTGTTATTGCCTAGATCAATTTTGTAAAAAATACCGTAAACAACCATGAGCCAGAAGTGTTTGGACTGCCGTACGGAAGTCAGTTTTGGGGTTCTGTGCTGCTATTGTGGCAGATGGTTACATTGGGGTGAATGTAATAGCATGGGAATCGGAGAAGTAATTGGCTCTCTTCCATGGTATTGCAGATTATGTTCAAGGGATAGGAAAGAAGCGGAACTGGAAGGGAAGATCAGAGCCATCCAGGCTGAACTGGATAGTGCTTGGAAGGTACCTATGAAGTTAAGGGTGGAATAGGGTGAAGACACGTGGGAAGTGGTAGCAAGGAACTGTGACCGCAGAAAGAGAACAGTATGAGACAGTTTCTTTATTGGCACAAACAACAGATTTTCCTCGCTACCTCAATCAGATAAAGAAGATGCTCAAGCAGATGTAAGTGTAGTCAGCACTCAACAGACTTTCACTAGGAAGCCAACTGTTGCAAAAAAGAGCGTAAAGTAGGAGGAAAGTTCTGTTGTTAGGTACTAGGCATGGAAGAGGTGTGGGCCAGATCTCGCAGGAAAAATTAGGTGAAAGGCAGCAGGTCACAAATATTTTCAAGCCCAGTGCATGTCTTAGCCAAGTGATAGAGAATGTAGGATCATTGTACAAGGCTTTTATAAAAGCGGGCTCATGTTGTGGTAGTGGGTGGAGCGGGAAACAGTATTGATAGGGATCAGCGCTACAATACCGAGTGTGACCTGGTAAAAATAATCAGCAACGAACCATACAGATGTTGGCTTGGTTCCTGCTTTCATGCGGTATGACCGACCCCAATTGAAGAGCTCTGTCAGGAGGGTCAATATGGACCTAGATCAGCTGCTTTGGGCGGTTACTTTGACATGCATAGGTTTGGTTCCTGTTCATAGTATTTGGTAGGTGGGACTTCACAAGACATGGTCTGCATCTCAATAGGAAGCAAAGTCTTTAAAGGGGGGGGGGGCACTGAAACTCATGGGAGTACTTTTTTAGTCTAAAATCAGTGTCCACCCAACCTACATTGATTAAAATAAGCTTAATGAGAAGTTCAGACAGGCAGGTACTAGAGATGCGAAAACATCACAAGATTCTCATAACAGTACAGTGAAAAATAATTTTAGTATGTCACAACCTTCACATAAAAGCACTGTGGAAAATAATGTTAATATATTCCATCAGAACATTAAGAGATTAAAAAACAACGTAGATGAGCCGAAAGTTTCTGGCAGATTAAAACTGTGTGCCAGACCGAGACTCGAACTCGGGACCTTTGCCTTTTGTGGGCAAGTGCTCTACCATCTGAGCTACTCAAGCACGACTCACGTCCCGTTCACACAACTTTACCTCTGCCAGTACCTAGTCTCCTATCTTCCAAACTTTACAGAAGCTCTCCTGTGAACCTTGTAAGCAAAGGTCCTGAGTTAGAGTCTCGGTCCGTCACACAGTTTTAATGTGCCAGGAAGTTTCACTTCAGTGCACACTCCGCTGCAGAGTGAAAATCTCATTCTGGAAACATCCCCCATGCTGTGGCTGAGCCAAGTCTCTGCAATATCCTTTCTTTCAAGAGTGCTAGTTCTGCCAGGTTCGCAGGAGAGCTTCGGTAAAGTTTGGAAGGTAGGAAACGAGGTACTGGCAGAAGTAAAGTTGTGAGGATGGGGCGTGAGTCGTGCTTGGGTAGCTAAGACGGTAGAGCACTTGCGTGCCAAAGGCGAAGGTCCCGATTTCGAGTCTCTGTCCGGCACAGTTTTAATCTGCCGGAAAGTTTCATATCAGCGCACACTCCGCTGCAGAGTGAAAATCTTATTCTGGAAAGTAGATGCGCTGCTTGTTTGTTTAGAAACTGAGGGTGAAATAGATGTACTATACCTATCTGAACATCATGTAGTCACAGGTATGGAAATCATTAATGTAGGTGTATATATATGCTTCCAGCACATGTAAGTAGACACACAATGGGCAGAGGAGGACTTGCCATATATGTTAAAATCAGTGATAGTGTGCAAAATTTTGAAACTAAAATATTTTGCGTACAGCAACATATAGAAGCATGTGCAAGTGAGCTTAAACTAAGTAATGGCACTTTTATCATTGTAGTCGTGTATAGGTCTGAATTGGGAAATTTTAACAATTTTCAAAAACTTGGAATCTTTGTTGTGCTACCTGTCAGACAAAGGAAAGCAAATAATTTTTTGCGGGAATTTCAATGTAGATTTTCTGAAAGAGTCCAATAGAAACCTTGACCTTGAAGCATTACTTTGTTCGATCAATTATCAGTCATTGATTTTCCTACTAAGGTGGTACATGAAAGCAGCACATTGACGACAACTTTTTCATAGACCAAGATAAATTTCTTCAAATAAAAACTTTTCCTGTTAAGAATGGTCTGCCTGATCATGATGCACAGCTAGTTACAGTATATGATATACCTCCATACAGTAATGCAAAACAGTCCCCCAAAATAGTGTGTTCCATTAACCATTTAACAATTCAAAATTTTAGGGAAAGCTTGGAACAGATTTGGATGACGTGTAGAGGGAACATGAGGCCAATTTAAAATTTAACCTGTTTCATGACACCTTTGTAAGTGTATTTGAAAACAGTTTCTCTAAGAAAAAAATGAAATATAATTGTAAGAAACCATGCCAAGAACCATCGCTTACTAAAGGGATAAAAATATCTTGTAAGCAGAAAAGGGAAATGAGAATTATAATTAGGAGGAGTAATGACCCCGAAACAGTGAAACATTATAAAAACTGCTTGCACTCTATTAACAAAAGTTGTTAAAAATTCCAGAAGTACGTGCATCTGATAATAACATTTAAACAGTTTGAAATATTTTGAGAAGTGAAACAGTGCAACAGAGAGCATAGGAAGACTGTATTTCAATCAAACACAATGATAAGTTTGTTAACAAGAAGTCAGAAGTAGAATTTTTTAAGTGTTGTAGAGAAAATAGGATCGAGCTACTCATTAGAAAATGCAAGGCAGTATATGGAAGAAGCAGTACCTATGCAATTTGTTAAAATTGAAATTCAACCTACCTCTCCTAATGAAATTGGGAAAATAATATATTCACTCAAAAGTAAAGGCTCAAATGGAATTGATGACATTTCCCACAGAATACGAAAAGCTTGTTCCCAACTAATAAGTAGGATTGGCTCTGAGCACTATGGGACTGAACAGCTATGGTTATCAGTCCCCTAGAACTTAGAATTACTTAAACCTAACTAACCTAAGGACATCACATAACACCCAGTAAATAAGTAGGATTATCAGCCACATATGTAACATATGTAGTAGCTCACTGAAACAGGGCATTTTTTCAGGTAGACTGAAATTCGCTATTATTAAACCATTGCATAAAGAAGGGGATAGATCTGATGCTAACAACTACCGCCCAATCTCACTTCTGACAGCTTTATCCAAAATTATTGAAAAATTAATGTATTCAAGAGTAGCATCACATATTTGTAAAAATGAAGTACTAACAAAACGTCAATTTACTTTTCAGAAAGGATTTTCAACAGAAAATGGTATATATGCTATCGCTGATCAAACATTCAATGCATGGAATAACCGAATATCGCCCACTGAGATATTTTGTGATCTCTCAAAGGCTTTTGATTGTGTGAATCATGAAATTCTTCTAGATAAGATTAGGTATTGTGGTTTGAGTGAGACAGTGCAAAAATGGTTTAATTCATACTTAACTGGAAGAATGCAGAATGTTGAAATTAGGTGTACAGATAGTTTGCAAAAAGTAGCAGTCCTCTAACTGGGGAGGTATCAAGAATAGTGTCCCACAAGGTTCAGTCTGGGGTCAATAATTATTGTTAATATATATCAACGACTTGCCACTCTATAGTCATGAAGATGCAGAGCTACTTCTTTTTGCTGTTGATAAAAGTATATTAATCACTTCCAAGAAGCCAGAATCAGTTAAGGAAATTTCTAATAATGTCTTTCAGAAAATTATGAAGCGGTTCTCTGCAAATGGTCTGTCACTAAGTTTTGAGGAAACACAGTTTATACAATTCTGTACAGTAAATGACATAACGCTCTTGATAAATATAGACTATGAAAAGAAGTCTGTTGCTATGGCAGAATAATCTAAGTTTCTGGGTTTGCGCATTGATGAGAAATAGAATTGGAAGGTGACCTGTTCCACATCATTACGAAATGTCGTATTCATGATCTATGGAACAAGGATTAATGTATGCATGTACCGGTATGTAGTATCATGGAAGTTATTCCCAGGGGCCCTTTCATCCTGTCCCTTATTCTTCTGAGTTTTCCATATATTGATTACCACGCCGACTCTGCTGAGAACCTCCTTATTGGTTACCTTACTATTACAAGTAATACTCTGCGTTCTTCTGTAGCCACAAATCACTAATATTTCGATTTCCTTCTGTTCAAGTTTTCCAACAGTCAATGTTTCACTACCATAAACTGTTGTGCTCCGAACACGCGGTCTCGGAAATTTCTTCCTCATATTAAAGCTTACTTTTGATACTAGTAGACTTGTCTTGGCCAGGAATCCATTCTTTGCCTGTGCTATTTTGCTTTTTATGTCCCCCTTCTCCGCCCATCAGGAGTTCATTTGCTGCCTAGGTAGCAGCATTTCGTAACTTCATCTACTTCGTTATCACGAATTCTGATGTTGAGTTTATCGGTATTATCACTTCTGCCTCGTCTCATTACTTTCGTCTCTCTCCAATTTACTCTCTATCCACATTCTATGGTCATTAGTCTGTCCTTTCCATTCAATTGATCCTGTTATTCTTCTTCACTCTCACTGAGGATAGCAATGTCATCAACGAATTTTATTATTCATTGCCCATCCTTTCACCTCGTTTGACTCTTTGACTCTTCGACAATTTTTTTATATCTGTCAGTTCTTTTTGATGTATACGTTTAACTATATCCCTGCCTTACATCCTTTTAATCTGAGAATTTCGTGATTAGTCTTCCAGTATTATTGTTCCTTCTTGGTTCTTGTACTTACATACCCGCCTTTCCCTATTACTCCTTTATTCTCAGAATTTCAAACATGGATATATGAGACGTGACGCAGATTGTGTGGTATTTCTCGCATTTGTCAGCTCTCGCAATCTTCTGGATTGTGTGGATAATGTTTTCTCCGAAAGTTTGATGGTGCCAGTCTCATACATTTACACAGGAACGTGAAGAATCGTTTTATTGCCATCTACCCTAATGATTACAATGGAATTTTATCCATGCCTTCTGTATTATCTGAGTAATCCTAAGCTCTTTAAATTCTGTTTACTTGATCTTCTCTCCCTTAGCTATCGACTCCTTTTCTTCTTATATCATCAGGCATTCGTCCCCCTCACACACGCGTCATGTGATTTTTTATCTATCCATCCTTTCCTCTGCATTTAACAGTGGAATTGCCATTCAATTCTTAATATTACTTACCTTGCTTTTAACTTCGCCGATGACTGCTTTGATTTTTCTATATGTTGAGTCAGTCTTACTGATAATTATATTTTTCGGCCACAATTGATGATGACTTTTATTCACAATTATGCAATGGTGGAGTTCGAACCTGAGGCCAACTACATTGTGAATACTAGTTGAAGACACTAGTCTTAGACGATGGTCATGATACATATATTTTCAGTGATTGGGTAATTGTTGTCACGAGGTTCCAGAGGTAATGGCAGTCGATTATTATCAAACATAGACACATAAATACATACAACTGTAGGACAGTTTCTTACGATTTTGCCTTTATAGGGGCAACTCTATACCAAACATAAGTTTGGAGCGTAAGGTCATACAGTCTCCACTGTGTCATAGCAATAGACGACACTCCCTTTGTCCAAGGGGAATTTGTAACAATTCCGCACCAACAGAGTGTTGTCTGGAGTATTTTATTACAATTTGTTGTATCGTGATTATACAGTTAACTTTTTACAGTTGTGGCGTAAGCAGTATTCGTGGCTTGATAATGTGTTGTGGTATTTCAACAAGATCACAAATAAAACTAGTTACCTGTTATCAAAGTAACAAGTCGTTTGATTTCGACATTGCTTTTCCCGGCTAATAATTGTCATTTTGCTAAGCAAAACTCCACCTGAGATTCGTGTAGCAATGTTGTCTGTATAGTAGTGTAAATGGCACTAAATTGCAGATCGTTTATCAAATTTAATACTACTGTTATATGAGGTGGAAGCTCTTCTCTTTGGCAAAATGAATAGTTTGTCACAGAATACAACACGCACACGACACTGGCATATTTTTCCTGTTGAAATATTTCATGAAAGTAGTGCGAAATAATCAGGCATCATATACCAGCAGAAAAGAATTTATATAACGTAACATGCTATTTGCACTGTGTTTAAAGATTCAATCTACGTTGAATTTGTCTTTTCAAACTAGGTTCTGGGCCACCAATACACAATTATTACAGTAATTATTTATAACCAACAACATTTGTTCCTCATATAACTTCTATTCAAAACAGCAGCTGCAATATTTTACTAAGATGGTGGCTGACATCAGACAACGTCGTATCGATTGTCGCTTCAGATCCTGTTCTACCACAAACAAATAATATGTAGTAAATCATTTTGCTTTAGTCTCATTATGCATTAACATTTGAAAATATTCTCTTTGAAAGTTGCTTATTACTTTTCTACCATTTACTAATAAACTGCACTGTAAATCACTAACGCTCCTTAGTAGCTGAGCGGAAAAATTAACACTTATATAGGATGAGAATTACAATGGATTAAACTTTGAAATAGATAAAAATCATTTCACATCCAAAGTAACTCTATTTTGCAAATATTAATTAACAACACATGACAGTTTCTTACAGATCTCAGTGCTACATCAATCGCGTCCAGTCAGTTAAATGGTTAGAAGAAGAAGCGGCGTTGATCTATAATTTTTACAGATAACCAAAGATCATTTTCATTGTCTATTTTCCATGAAGATTGTCTGAGATATTATTGACACTGAAAATTAAATTATTACACATATAATAATTATTTATTATTAATTTTTAGTGTCGAAGTCCTTTTGATTGATAATACGATAATGTTCTATCGAATTCCACATACAGTTCTGTCTCGAAAATTATTCTGAGTAAAATATAGTCATGGATATTACTCAGTTTTGATATAACGTAACAACTGGCAGGGCAAATTGTATGATTTTCCTATAAAATGTCTGCGTATAGTGTTATTTTGTACAATGTTCCTCTCACATGTCAGTATATATCACATATCGTTAGATTTAACCGTAACAAAGCGATGTCTAATGCAGTTTGATACACTTTTGCTGTAATACGACAATGCACGGGGTAAAATACATGTGTAGAGCATTTTGATGTAATATAACTGTGCATTGAGTAATTTGTTAAAATTTTTGTTCATAATATTGCCTTGTAAGCCCACATATGTTACAATTTTGCTTTAACATGTCGGCGTATAGGGCAGTTTCTTACTATTTGGTGCAGTAGTCGTGATGTATAGAGCAATTTCGTAGTGTTAAGCTGTGACACGCCGATATATGTGAAAATTTCTTACTATTTGTCAGCAATACAGGTATTTTCCTATACTTTACCGCAAGTAACTGTGCGGTATCATGTGTATAGATAAGTAATTGTATGGATAATGTCAGCTGTCACTCGCACTATGGACTGCAAGATATTTTTAATTTTTGTACTGCTCTGTCCTATGAGCACTCGGGCATTTCAGCCAGCTACACATAGCGCTACATGAGTAATGAACTGAAAGACTGAAGTGCAAGATGCAGCATAGATCAGCACGCTGTCAACAAGCTAACATTAACTGTGGGAGACAAGTCATTTGACTGATTGCTGCATCCATAACACAGAGACTCTGCGGAAGCTTCTAGGGGAAAAGCCACAACCACTAGGCCATGTGCCCACAATGGTCATTAAACTGCACGGACTATCCCAGCATACTTCACGTCAGACCTGAAAAAATGGACACCATTTTGATCCATCATCCATTATGAATTAAGACACCAAATAATTACAGTCACTGGATGAGAGTGGAAATTAATTTAAATCAATGTGGTACGTTGAAAATTTGTCCTGTACTGGTATTCCAACTGAGGTCTTGTGCTATCTGGGTCCAGATGGCTTCGTGATCAGAACATCTGCCTTGTAAGCAGGAACCCTGGATTCAAATCCCAGTCCAGCACAAATTTTCAACTTACCCCACTGATTTCCGTTACTGCCCACTTACAACTAATGTCTGTACTTCTTTGGTGTTTACAATCTTAATGGGTTTACGAATGGGAGGAAATTTAAAAATTAATCATCTAATACTAAATCCACAATAAAATGAAAATGCGCAATGGAAATTTGCTACCATTGGATTTCAAATGTCTCCTTCATTAACGTCCTAGGTCCAATAACACAAATATTAAATAAACATATCATAAGAGATGTGAAAAGAAACCGAAAATTATCTATTCCCTCATAGTGTTTGGCAAAAAGACTAACAACAATTGAGACCAGTTTAAAAAGCAGTAGCTTCATAAATCAACATACATTATAGCAGATAGTCTGAGGACCTATGGAATTCGTCTTTACCAATCACGAAATTGGAATACCAGTTAAAATAAAATGAACTAAGACTGTCAACAACAGAACTCTAAATAAAGCAGCAGAGATAGCAGCATAAATATGCCAAAGACTTCACTTGTGCTACTTTCTATTCCTATGTCGCTCAAGTATACAAAATGTTTTCAGTGCCACGAGAGAAGTGAATGACGTTGAACACAAATACGAAATACGTCTTTTCTTTTTTTGGAACTTGAAACACTTTTTAAAAACATTTCCTTTTTTATTTTAGATACTAAAAATATACATTATTATTATGTGTAAAATGCAAAATGCTTGTCTTTAATCAATTTATTTCATACCCCGCAGTTTTCATTCAATTAGTCAACGATATGTATAATAAACGCCAAAAGGTATTCATGTAAAGTGAATATAAACACGACCCCAGTTATAAGAAAAGGCATTAAGAGGAGGAGGCAGAGGAGGAGGAGGAGGAGGTGGGGAGGAGGAAGAGGGGAGGAGGAGATTAGTGTTTAATGTCCTATCGACAACGAGATCATTAGCGATGGAGGACAAGCCTGTATTAGGGAAAGATGGGGAATTAAACAGGCAGTGCCCTTTCAAGGGATCCATCGCGACGTTTGCCTGAAGTGATTAGAGACATCGCAGAAAACCTTAATCGGGATGACTGGACGTGGGTTTGAACTATAGTCCTCCTGAATGCGGGTCAAGTGTGCTAACTGCTGTGGCACCTCGCTCGGTTAAAGGCACTAGGACTTGATTACACGTTACATGCTTACTGTGTTTTGTCCTGACTATTACAAAACGTACCCAAGCTGATAATGCCCAGTGATCTCAAATGGAAGCGAAGATGGAGGGATCGAGACCAGTATAATATTTTTTGTGTGATGACGAATTCACGCACAGTACTAAGACATCTCATTCATTGTGACAGTAACAACTATACATTTGTAAAGAATGTCTCCATCCACTGAGCAGTTGAAAACTGATTTTGAATTTAGTCAGTAATGTTAGTATTCATAGCTTTTCTTCAGCCATCAATTATTCTGATTTTATTGTTTTACTAGCGATGTTTATCAAGCACTACATTGTAAGTGCAGACAGCGATTTGACAGTGGTGATTGTTTCCTAAGAGATACCAAGTAACACGTGTCAGCTGTAGAAAGTGAATCCTTTCACGAAGGCACACAGCAGTTATTAGTTCCATCAGAAACTTTGTGCCAAGAAACATGTAATATAAAACTGCAGATCAATACACAGAATTATGTACAAAATACGAAAAGAACTTAGAAAATTGTTGATTTTTTATGTACCACTGCTGATATCTTGTCATCATCCAAGGAAAGCTATGTGCGTTTGACAGCTCACGAATTGGTTGTGAAACTCTGAACGAAAATTTACCTCTGGCCTGCAGGATGTTTAAGGGAACAGTGTTACGATAAGTAGCTTAACAGCTTGCTGGCAATCATTCTGAATTTGATTCAAGGCTGACAAATGTGAAAACTATGACCAAAGCTTTGAAAATATACAGAAATTATTTGGATGTCCAATCGATGGAATTTATATTACAATTCTATTCAAGACTTACTCACATTCAAGGAAACTCTAAATGAAACATTAAGGTAAATCGGTTTATCAGCTTTCAAAGAAATTGAAATACAGTGTCTTAATGAATAGATACGTTGTTCAAATAATATTGGCAGTATCAGAAGTTTAGAATGGAATAATATCGCCCGCTATTGTTATCTTCTGCCAGAATTCAGTAAATGCGAATAATGGTAAGCATCCTGCAAATAGACAACCTTACATACAATTTTGTGCTGATTGAAGTAATTAAAGGAAGCCTTTATGGGAGTTTTGAGAGATTCTATAAATGAGTGGAATCCAAAGCGGAGGATGTCAGTTAACATCTATATTTTATTCCTTTTTAAAAAAATGAAATGGCTACCAAAAGCTAGCAGACAATAGCTTCAAGTATGGTTTATTTTAGAAGTGAGGACAGTGAAACACGGAGAAGAGGGTGTGCAACATCCAGATAAAAAGAACAGAAGGTAGAATATTCTTAAATTTTTGTTGGGGGCTCCGATTGTTATATATCCAACATAACGACAATGGTTTATATTACTTAGTCACATATCCAATTCTAAAGAAAAGACTTCTCCTTCAATACAATACTATAGTTCTGTTAATGTAGAACTACTATTTGCCTTTCGTGTAATGATAATGGGACCACACAGGCGGAATATGAAAAGTGCGAGAATTGAACAATTATTGGTTTTAATATCAGTGAAAAATATTGCATATGCACCTTTTGTGTCATGTATTTTCTACGAGTATAATAGTAAACGTTGGTGAATCGTCTCTGAATAGGCATCAAGAACCCATTTGTACCGGGCTTGAAACCTCCCACTGCTTAAATTTTGATTAATTATCAGCCATTGCGGCCGAAGACTTCTGGCTTAAGAAATCGCACTCATTCAGCCAATGGCCTTGTCAAAGAGGGCGGAGAAGCGGACAGAAAAAAAATGGCTCTGAGCACTATGGGACTCAACTGCTGAGGTCATTAGTCCTAGAACTTAGAACTAGTTAAACCTAACTAACCTAAGGACATCACACATATCCACGCCTGAGGCAGGATTCGAACCTGCGACCGTAGCGGTCTCGCGGTTTCAGACTGCAGCGCCTAGAACCGCATGGCCACTTCGGCCGGCAGCGGACAGAACTTCAGGACATGTGACCTCTAATTGGAGAAATGTCGTGATGAGCTCTCCGCTGGCAAAGGATTCCGGAATACTCCCCATTCGGATGTCCGGGAGGGGACAGCCACGAGGGAGGTAACCATTAGAAAAGGATTGAATATCCAAAGAAAGGATGACATTATACGAATCGGGACATGTAACGTCAGAAGCTTGAACGTCGTAGGGAAGCTCGAAAATCTGAAAAGGAAAATGCAAAGGCATAACTTAGATATAGTGGGTTGTCAGTGAAGTGAAATGGGAAGAGGACAAGAATTTCTGGTCAGATGAGTGTATGGTAAATCAGCAGCAGCCGTAAATGGTATAACGGCAGTAGGATCTGTTATCAATAGGAAGATAGGTAAGAGGGTACGCTATTGTGAACAGTTCAATGATAGGGTTGTTCTTATCAGAATCAACTAGAAACCAACACCGACAACGATTGTTCAGTTATGCTTGCCGACATCAGAAAAGCTGAACATGTGAAATAGAGAAAGGCTAATTGAGTTCTGTGATACTCTGTTCAAGAATCACAAGAGGAGGAGACCAGGCGATACGGGAAGATTTCAGTTAGATTACGTCATTGTCAGACGGAGATTCCGAAATCAGATTCTGGATTGTAAGGAGTACCCAGGAGTCGATTTAGATTCAGATCACAATATGTCAGTGATGAAGATTAGGCTGAAGTTTAAGACATTAGTCAGAAATAATCAATATGCGGCAGCAGGCAGTACAGTTGAGGAGGAATGGAATGTCTAAAAAGGGCAATTACAGAAGTTGTAAGGAAAAATAAATTTACAAAGAGGGTGACAGCCAAGAAACTACGGGTAACGGAAGAAATAATTAATTTGAACGATGAAAGAAGGAAATACAAAAATTGACAGGGCAATTCACGAATACCGAAATACAAGTCAGTGAGGAATGAAATGGAGAGTGGTCTTCCGAAGTAAGAGTGATTTCAGGTGTGCCGCAGGGGAGTGTCGTAGGACCGTTGTTATTCACAATATACATAAATGACCTTGTGAATAACATCGGAAGTTCACTGAGGCTTTTTGTGGATGATGCTGTGGTATATCGAGAGGTTGTAACAATTGAAAATTGTACAGTAATGCAGGAGGATCTGCAGCGAATTGACGCATGGTGCAGGGAATGGCAATTGAATCTCAATGTAGGCAAGTGTAATGTGCTGCAAATACATAGAAAGAAAGATCCCTTTTCATGTAGCTACAATATAGCGGGTCAGCAACTGGAAGCAGTTAATTCCATAAATTATCTGGGAGTACGCATTAGGAGTGATTTAATATGGAATGATCATGTCAAGTTGATCGTCGGTAAAGCAGATGCCAGACTGAGATTCATGGGAAGAATCCTAAGGAAATGCAATCCGAAAACAAAGGAAGTAGGTTACAGTACGCTTGTTCGCCCACTGCTTGAATACTGCTCAGCAGTATGGGATCCGTACCAGATAGGGTTGATAGAAGAGATAGAGAAGATCCAACGGAGAGCAGCGCGCTTCGTTACAGGATTGTTTAGTAATCGCGAAGACTCTGCAGGATAGACGCTCAGTAGCTCGGTACGGGCTTTTGTTGAAGTTTCGAGAACATACCTTCACCGAAGAGTCAAGCAGTATATTGCTCCCTCCTACGTATATCTCGCGAAGAGATTGTGAGTATAAAATCAAAGAGATTGCAGCCCACACAGTGGCATACCGACTATCTTTCTTTCCACGAACAATACGAGACTGAAATAGAAGGGAGAACCGATAGAGGTACTCAAGGTACCCTCCGCCACACACCGTCAGGTGGCTTGCGGTGTATGGATGTAGATGTAGATGTAGAAGTGCAGTTGAGCTAAGACGAAATGCCTGCATGAAAAATGTGAACTACAGAAAAAGAAATGATCCTGGAAGGATTGACTCAGAATGTGGGAAAGTCAAAGGAACCTTCGGTGAAATTAAAAGCAAGTGTCGCTGTTAAATGCAGAGGAGAGAACTGATAGGTGGAAATAGTACACTGAAAGATTCTGTCAGTGGGAAGATTTGTCTGGTGTGATAGAGGAAGAAACAGGAATTGATATGGAAGAGTTTCCAGTAAGAGAATCAAAATTTAAGAGAGCTTTGGAGATCGTAAGACCAATTATGGCTGAAGTGATTGATAACATTCCATCAGAATTTCTAAAATCGTTGGGGCAAGTGACAACAAAACGACTATTGACCCAGGTGCGTAGAATGTTTGAGTCTGACGACATACCATCTGAATTTCGAAAAAATATCATCTACACAATTCCGAAGACTCAAGGCTGACAAGTGGAAGAATTATCGCACAAACAGCTTAACAGCTCAAGCAACTAAGTTGTTGACAAGGCTAATATGCAGAAGAATAGAAAAGAAAATTGATTTGGCTTTAGAAAAAGGTAAAAGCACGAAGAGGCAATTCTGAGGCTGCGGTTTGACGAAAGAAAAATCGGGAAATTTTCACAGGATTTGGTGACCTTGAAAAAGCGTTCGGCAATGCAAAATGGTGCAAGATGTTCGAAATTCTGAGAAAAGTGGGGTAAGCTATAGGGTGAGATGTGGAATTCCAACATGTACAAGGGCCAAGAAGGAATAATAACAGTGGACGACCTGGAAAGAAGTGCTAGTATCAAAAAGGGTGTAAGACACTGTTTAATCTGTCATAGAAGAAGCAATGATGCTAATAAAAGACAGGTTCTGGAGTGGAATTAAAATTCAATGTGAAATGATAACAATGACACGATTCGCTGATGAACTTCCTATCCTGAGTGAAAGTGAAGGTGAATTACAGAATATGCTCAATGGAATGAACAGTCTAATCGGTACAGAATATGACTTCAGAGTAAATTGAAGAAAGACGAAAGTAATGAGTAGTATCAGAAATGAGAACTGCGAGAAACTTAATATCTAGATTAATAGTCACTATGTAGATGAAACTAACGATTTCCACTACCTAATCAGCAAAATAGCCAATGACGGAGGGAGCGAGGAGGCATCAAAAGCAGACTGGCACTGGCCAGAAGTCCTCTAATATGTAACTCAGGCCTTAATTTGAGGAAGAAATTTTTGAGAATGTACTTTTGGAGCACAGCATTGTATGGTAGTGAGACATGGCTGTGAGAAAACCGGAACAGAAGAGAAACGAAGTATTTGCGCTGTGGTGTTACAGGAGATTGTTGAAAATTAGGAGGACTGGTAAGATAAGGAATGAGGAGGTTCTGCGCAGAACCAGAGAGGAAAACAATATGTGGAGAGGAAAGCAATATGTGGAGAAAACTGACAAAGAGAAGGGACAGGATGATGGGACATCTGTTAAGACATCATGGAATGACTTCCGTGGTACTAGAGGGAGCTGTAGAGGGCAAAAACTGAAGAGAAAGACAGAGATTGGAATATATCCAGAAAATAATTGAGGACAATGTTTGTAACTGGTACTCTGAGATGAAGAGATTGGCACAGGGGAGGAATTCGTGGCGAACCGCATCAAACTAGTCAGGAGACTGATGGCTCAAAAAACAAATTAATCGCTTTTACTTAAAACCATTTTGTAATTAAATTTTCGATAGAAAAAATAGTCAAGTGGTTGCATTCTTAGTTTCAACACTATTATTGAACTGGTTTGCACATCCTTGACCGTTAGACAGATACCTGCTCCCTGGAATGTGGAGCTCTGGGGATATCTCGTTATCTGAACATGTTCGTCCAACCTGTTTTTGTGTGGGTTGAGTGTTGCAATGGTGGTGACACTTTTAGCTGTAGCACCGGTATGTTCATCAGCTGTGGAGAGGGATCTGTTGTTGTTTGCGAAGAATGACTCAACTCCCCTGGACTTATTGTGTCTTGCCATTTCAACGAGGTATCTGATGTTGTTGTGGGTAAGATCCTATCATTTTGACGTATGCAGCTGATAGTTTCAATGACGTGTCATTACATAATAAGTCTACTGTGTGGCACTTCTGCTCTAGAAAACGGTCCGAGTTGATTGTGTCCATTCGCATCATCACATGTGGGAAGCTTTTCAAACCTTTACGCACAAATAGCTGGTGCTCACTGCGATTAGAATGGGGCTGGGAGCATATATTGCTGCAGTGGTGCCTAAACTGTTTCATCAATTGTGGATAATCCTCTGTATCTACCACTAATACTGGTACTAGATTGTCCACCAGGATCCATAGTGGTTGAGCGTAGACCATATTTGGGACAGACGCCCTAATGCTGGGTTTGACTGCCATTTGGAGGCGTAACATATGTATGGGTTGTGTATCTGTCTTCTGTCAAGGTGTCACATCATTGATGCTTTCAAGTTTCTGAGCCAAAGTTCTTCCATACTATTACTGGTAGCATAGTAACTGTTTGTGGTCTGCTGTTTGAACTCACACACTCTATCTACCACCATACAGTATGGACTCGTTCACGCGTCTTTGATCAGTTGTAAGATAGAAAGGCACCAAAAGTGTTCAGTCCACATACACACAAACGTTTAAGACGTAATTTCAGCTAATATACCTGTTTTCATTGTAGTCTCCTCCTACATATTACATCTGACCGTGGCTGTGAATAAGTATCTCTGTCTATCTGACGGTGGAAGTGGTAGATGTGAACATGAGCGAATCTAGCCGGTACACCTAAAAGGTTACCGATTGCAGCATGTATGTGATAGTACACTTTACTTTATTACCATTGAACGCAAAGACATGTGAAGCACGCATCTTTCTTCATAGCAATGTACACGAAGGAGTCCATAAGCGATACCATTGTGGTGCTGGCTCCAAGATGTGGTATGATGTGTTCGCTATCGAAGGCTGCCTTTTGGAACGTCTCTAAAAGGTACGGTTGTAGTTTGTCTTGAGAAACATCATAACACAGCTTTAGCGTATAATTGAGTACAGGAATTGGCTCCTGAAGATAAGTCATTTAACATTTGTTGTAACTAGGTGTCCTTAGACTGCTCAACAGCGAGTTCTCTGCTGCGTGTAATCTTCGAAACTCCATAAATATGTCGAAAATAATCAATAATCTATCAACTGTCTGCCCCTTTTACATCACAAACGTCAGTATATTAGAACTGTTTTGGGGAGCGTTTGTTGCTGGCAATTTTCGACACAGAAAAATGGTTCAAATGGCTCTGAGCACTATGGGACTCAACTGCTGAGGTCATTAGTCCCCTAGAACTGAGAACTAGTTAAACCTAACTAACCTAAGGACATCACAAACATCCATGCCCGAGGCAGGATTCGAACCTGCGACCGTAGCGGTCTTGCGGTTCCAGACTGCAGCGCCTTTAACCGCACGGCCACTTCGGCCGGCTTTCGACACAGAGATCCGTAGAAATAATCGCCGTATGAGCTTCAGTTTAGAGTTAGAAGAATTTGACTGATTAATATATATTTCCAACAATACCCTATCATACGCATTTCACTTGTGTTTGGCCAGTTGTAATTTCTCAGAGAAATACTTCAGCGGTTTCCAATGTTGTTCATCCATTTGTTGGAGGAGTGCTGTGCTGTTTGGTGACTGACTTGTATCCACTATCATAGCTAGCAGCACGTATGGAACTGGGTGAGTAAGTAACAATGTATGAATTATCCTCAGATGGGATCACATAATGCCACGTCCGTGTTTGGTGTCCACTTGACAGGTCTCCATCACATGATGACATGCCCCACGAGTGAATCTGTGAGCGGTATCTGCACTTCAATGGATGATGACATCAGTGAAAACTAATCGTTTCAAAAATAAGCCCAATTTTCAGTAATTCTCTGGTTTTGGGTGAGACTGGAGTGTCAAAACTTCTGCCAATAGGGCAGATGCCATGAGATGAAACAGTACATCCCATTTAACACCACCGCATAGTCAAAGAATTGTCTGCGTACTTGGCACAGGTTTTCTTCACGCAGTTGAGCTTTAGGAGGGAATACTAAAAAATCATAGAAATATGCGGTATAAAGGGAAATCCTTCCAGTTTCTAAGTGAAAAGTTGCCACGTTTGTGCTACATTTCTGATGAGAAATGGCAAGAATAAAATTTGGAGTAAACCAAATATCGTAACCACCACCATCGTAGAACGTCGTTACTAGTTGCTAGTATCTGGTTCCACGCTTTCTTAAAGATGAGATCCGAAGCACTTTAGTGCTGCCCAGTGTGCAGTTGTTGTACTTTTGGCACTGGCTGCCTTATCAGTTGTTTTTGCATTTGATGCCGGGTAACCTCCACATCGCAACGGTGATAAAACTTTTTTGCAGACTAGGTGTAGAGGCTAAGAACAAGAGCTTCTGACCGTCGAACAAATCCTCACTGTAACATTTCCTCGAATAATTTCTTTGACTCTGTCAGCCTTCCAGGTGTGATTCTGCGTGCATGCAGCGAGAGAGGCTACCCTGATGTTTTACAGATGTAGTGTGCCGTATCGTGTCTGATTCGTTGTAGTGAACATGCACTTTCAACATGCTTACTGATTCTCCACTGCAGTTATTCGGAGGCTTCCATATTCCAGCTGTGCTACGTTCCTTTGATGGGAACATATTGTCATTTCTCTGAATACTGTTTGTCTGATGACCTTCAGCTCTGACACTGCACTGTAGTCCACTAAAGCCTACAATCGCTCTCGCTGTACATCAGCTGTTAGTGAAAAATAAGCTAAGAAGTCGGCACCTAAAATAGGTTCTCAGTCGTCAGCGATAACTGAAGACCACATGAACTGATTGCAGACACCCACATCGACCGTGCGCAGATTTCGTCCGTAAGTGCTGCCAGATGAATTAATAACTGTTTTCAATCTTGGTTGCAGATCGTGTTTTCTAAGAACTGCGTAACTGACAGGGAGCGTGCTAATATCGGAGCCGGTGACGACCATGAAATTACTGCCGATACGTTTGTGTAATAACCAGAGTCTTTCCGAAATTGTTTTTATTTTATTTTTAAATTTGTGGTAAGTTCGATTGGGACCAAACTGCTGAGGTCATCGGTGCCTAGTCTCCCACACCACTGAATCTAACTTAAACTAACTTACGCTAAGGACAACATATACACACCCATGCCCGAGGGAGGCCTCGAACCGTGGCAAAGGCGCCTCAGACCGCTTGGCTAGTCTTTTCTACATGGTAGAATATGTGGACAGTGGTGGTTATTGTCAACAGAATTGTAGACACTGCACTGTTACTGTAGACAACTTTGCCATGCTGGTAAACGCATGGTGAATGCATTCTGTAGTGTCTAGGACAAAATGTTTATGAGACCAGTACACTTCGTGTGAGTCTTTCCGCTGACGTAACGTTTCGCGTGGTGATGTCGCCGGCTTCAGCTAGCCTTGATTTCTATTACTGACGCTTTGTCATCACCGCAACGTGCATGGATGCTTTTTCAGTGTCTCCATAGTCGCTCGTAAGTCCCTGCTCTCGTCTGGAAGGTCGATGGATAGGAACAGCAGTTCCAGTTACAATTCGTATGCACTGTTGACTTCACACCCTTTTCGTTGTTCTGTATAAGTGTCATTCTTGTGTTTATCGGAATGTCAAGCTACAAAGCCTTTGTCATGGCCTTGAAATGCTTCTCGTCTTATCTCTTTATCTTGTACATAACTTAGCTGCTCGATATTTAAGCCGTTTGCTGAATGGTTCAAAAACTTTTATAGGCGATCATCAGTTATAAGGTTTCATAGACCATCCAAATAAATGTCGTTACGTTGTCCCAGAATATACATTATTCCTCATCACCGATCAACAAAATTACAAGTCGGGAAGTATAAAAGGAATCGACACCTTTCAGCAGCAGAACTCATAATAAAGCAGCAGAGATCACAATACAAACATGCCAGGGGTTTACTTGTGCCACTTGATATTCTTCTTGCGTACAAGTACAGTAAAGCTACCACTGCCGCAAATCCTTTGCAGTAGATCCTATAAAAATAAGAGCGCCCAAAGTAGTACGGGAGTGGCAGAAACATATAACCATATGTTTCAGAAATGGAAGGAAAATTAGCCTAAGTGTCGTCATGGAACTCTGTGAGCAAAATGCTTCAACCCCATAATCAAATTTACACAAGTACAAATGATAGTACTCATTAACGATGTAAAGTGGATAGTGTGAACTAAAGCGCTTGTCAAATTAGAAATCATAATTATGTACGGATCAGACTCAACAGTATTGGATAGATACTAAATAGTAACGCCTAGCTTCAGAACCCTCTATTTTTATCCCTCGAAAGAAATCAAGAATGCAAGAGCACTAACAGCTTCCAGAACAGTGAAAGCTGAATCATACAAAACACATTTATTAATTAAATTACCAAGACAAATGACAAAAGAGCACTATGAATATTATATAGAAGCAGTTTACCAGCTGCACTCAAAATATTATAGGACTACATTCTCTTCAGAGCATGACGAGGTAACATTTGGATATCCCGTGGTGGGCAGGAACTGTCCAATCTCACATGTTTTCAAAGACCACGTGGTGATAAGAGGCAGAGGGGTCTTATACGCCGACACACGAAGACAGCTGTCAGGGAGATACGAGAAGTAGATAGAGGGGTAGGTGGGTGCTGCTACAGGACAGAGTGTATAAAGCAGAGGACATGGGCACACATCGTAGCGAGTCTCGCAGTTGGAGGTGTGTATACTCGCTACCAAAACGATCTAGAAAACTGCGTTTAGTCAGAACTGTAGACAGCATCATCACTAGCACATTGTAAATGTTACTCAAATAATCGAAAATCGAAAGACGCAGTGAACGTGATAAACACAGGCATCGCACATTGTGCTTGATTTAACGCCATGAAAGAAGAAAAGAAACACAATTCACTAAACAGGAACCAAACTTGATTTTACCGATTATAGAGAATTTTAGGTGTAATTACCCAAGTGAAATACTGAATATTTAACTAAATAGAACAGATTTTACAGGAAAGTGATTTGCCTGTCCTGTACTCTGTGAAATACTGAATATTTAACTAAACAGAACAGATTTTACAGGAAAGTGATTTGCCTGTCCTGTACTCAGCACAAGACTCGAAACTTAAGAATTCGGGGAGGCAGCTCGGGAAAAAGCAAGGCTGTTCTCCGCGAGACATAGCTACGCGTCAAACAATTCTTAACCTTTGAGACCGACCACATATAAGTAGAGGAGCTCAAGCAGGCATACCTTACAAGACAAATCTGATACACACTTTTTAGTGGCAGGTAACACTTAAATAAAATATAACAATCTGAAGGGCGCTCTTGATAGTCCAAAACAGACAAAGTTAGAAGAGCTAATCAACATTGCAACAGTAGGAATAAAAACTTTGGGCTTCTGGCAGTTAAATCACGCAAAATATATTTCACAATGATCTCGCCATAACGACGACAGAAAGAAGAAATAGAAATAGGAGACCACCTCGGATCTAAAACAGGTGAAAATTATTAAAAAGAGGTATTTACTAATCGAACACAGTATAATGCAGTAAAATAATTGCTTCTGTGTGCATTTGGCTTTGGTCAATTAGAATCAAACAATCATCACATTTCATAAAAGAAACTTACAACACAGTAAACGTATTTATTTATTTTCATAGCAAGTGGAATAACCAGAGAATTAAATGTGCAAAATAATAATTATACCCACAAAGCAAGAGACTACACGTTTGAAATACCTCTTTATACAAAGTGAATAATAATTTGTTTGCATGTGGTGGTACATCTAGTTTAGTTGTTTTACAGAAACTCAGCTGAGGCGTAAAATTCACTGGCTTGCTTCTTGAGGTTTCAGTGGGAAGTTCGCCCTTACATTGTCATCATAGGAACACAATAAACACATTCAGCTATCACAAAGAGCTTACATCATAAATCCACAATAAAACCATTGATGCGCGTAAGTCATGGTAACTGGCAATATGATACTGAAGCTTTGCTCATGGTAAATGCCGTTTTTCAGCCAAACATCTGCTTCTATGTTCAACTGACCCAGGCCAGAAGAGTGGTGTGATGACTACATGTCCTTCATATTGCATGCAGTGATGCCACTGGCAGAAGATGTCAGGGCGGCCGGTCAGTACCGATGGGTCATCTTGGGTCTCTGATCGGCGTGTGTTTTGTTTTGGGGTGTCACCATTAAACTCTGACGCAGCTCAGGTTAGGATTTGGCCGAACACTGCGTTTCGGTCATCACAGAAGGCTCCTGGGTCCTGAGGGGCTACTTCGACTTTTAATGTACATTTTCTGTGGAATCATCATCATCGTAAAACTCTGGAAACGTCACAGAATCATAATGAGCATATCCCATGATAACTAGTAGAAGTATTAAAGCATCTCATGCATTTGCACCGACGGATGAGATGTATTTCAATACCGCATAATTCCATTCGTCCCTAGTTTTGAAATATAAATACGATTCAAACAAGGTACACGCAATTAGGGTTATTTTATGCCACACTGTTGGTTGAGGTATCGGTGTGAAACGCTGTGTAGTGAGCGTAAAACGGGGTGGAAAAATCCTGAAATATGTCACGTTTGTAATGCATTTGTGCTTTGAGGAAATAAGCTTACCACCTAGCTACGGGGCACGGAGAAATAGTACTAAAATCATGAACGACTTAGTTTTCGACCCACGTTACTCACGTGACCCAGAAATTACCCCAATCTACAGAATGTTTGTGTTTTTTCAACGCAAGACCTTGTATGACGTCTGTTTTGCAAAGGGGAGACGTACAGTCCCCAAGTGACGTCAGACGTATTACTAAAGGCGGTATTATTATTTCGAATTCCTGTTACGTGAACAAAACCACCATATTATCCATAATTTTCCATTACTTAAGCATCCTTTTATTATGTGTCTGTAAGGATACTTCCAACCAGTTTGTCACCGAGAACTGAACGTACAGTTACGTAAGATGCAGAAACAAGACAAAGTGCACAGAATAATGAGCTCCTGGAGGTGATACCGGATCCCTATTAAGGAATCATCTAAGCTAAGTAGCAGTAGCATTTGACACCATCGGAAACAACTGTAAAATACAATTCTACAAAAACAATATATACGTCAAATGTATTCGCAGCTGCGAATATGGACAACCATCCGCTGTATAATGCAATGACGGCAACGAAAATTTGTCCAGGACCAGGAGTCGAACCGGGTCTCACGCATATCGCGTGTAAAATTACTATGTGCAACATGTTTCACATTTATGTTGTACATAGTAATTTTACATTTCACATACCGATGTGAAATGATATTCATGATAAAAGGGAAGTGTATATGCAACGTGAAACGACTTACAACACTGACGGCAATGTTGCTATTGTGGTCTTCAGTCCAGAGACTGGTTTGATGCAGCTCTCCATGCCACTCTACCCTGTGCAAGCTTCTTCATTTCCCAGTACCTACTGCAACCTACATTCTTCTGAATCTGCTAGTGTATTAATCTCTTGGTCTCCCTCTACGAATATTACCTACCACGCTGACCTCCAAAACCAAATTGGTGATTCCTTGATGCCTCTGCATATGTCCTACCGATTGATCCCTTCTTCTAGTCCAGTGGTGCCACAAATTTCTCTTCTCCCCAATTCTATTCGTTACATCCCCATTAGTTATGTGATCTACCCATCTAATCTTCACCGTTCTTCTACAGCACCACATTTCGAAAGCTTCAATTGTATTCTTGTCTAAACTATTTATCGTCCATGTTTCACTTCCACACATGGTTACACTCCGTACAAATACTTTCAGAAACGACTTTCTGACAATTAAATCTACACTCGATGTTAACAAATTTCTCTTCTTTAGAAACGCTGTCCTTTCCATTGCCACTCTACATTTTATATCCTCTCTACTTCAACCATCATCAGTTATTTTGCTCCCCAAATAGCAAAACTCATCTACTACATGAAGTGTCTCATTTCGTAATTTAATTCCCTCAGCATCACCCGACTTAATTCGACTACATTCCATTACCCTCGTTTTGCTTTAATTGATGTTCATCTTATATCCTCCTTTCAAGACACTGTCCATTCCGTTCAACAGCTCTTCCAGGCCCTTTGCTGTCTTTGATAGATTACAATGTCATTGGCAAAACTCAAACTTTCTATTTCTTCTCCATGTACTTTAATTTGTGCTCCGAATTTTTCTTTTGTATCCTTTACTGCTAGCTCAATATACAGATTGAGTAACATCGGGGATAGGCTACAACCCTGTCTCACTCCCTTCCCAACCATTGCTTCCTTTTTACACCCCTCGACTCTTATAAGTGCCATCTAGTTTCTGTACACATTGTAAATAGCCTTCCGCTCCCTGTGTTTGACCCCTGCCACCTTCAGAATTTGAAAGAGAGTATTCCAGTCAGCATTGTCGAAAGCTTTTCAATGTCTACAAATGCTAGAAACGTAGGTTTGCCTTTCCTTAATCTATCTTCTAAGATAAGTCGTAGGTTATGTATTGCCTCAATTGTTCCTATATTTCTACGGAATCCAAACTGATCATCCCCGAGATCGGTTTCTACCAGTTTTTACATTCCTCTGTAAAGAATTCGTGTTAGTATTTTGCAGCCGTGACTTATTAAACTGATAGTTCGGTAATTTTCACATCTGTCAAAAGCTGCTTTCTTTGGGATTGGAATTATTATATTCTTCTTGAAGTCTGAGGGTATTTCGCCTGTCTCATACGTCTTGCTAACCAGAAGGTAGAGTTTTGTCAGCGCTGGCCTTCTGAAGGCTATCAGTAGTTCTAATGTAATGTTGTCTACTCCTGGGGCTTTGTTTTCACTTACGTCTTTCAGTGATCTGTCAAACTTTTCGCGCTCTATCATATCTCCAATTTCATCTTCATCTACGTCCTCTTCTATTTCCATAATATTGTCATCAAGTACATCGCCCTTGTATAGACCTTCTATATACTCCTTCCACCATTCTGCTTTTCCTTCTTTGCTTAGAACTTGGTTTCCATATGAGCGCTTCATACTCATACAAATGGTTCTCTTTAATTTCGCTTTAGCCAGTATCTATCTTACCCCTACTGGTATATGCCTCTACATCCCTACATATGTCCTGTAGCGATCCCTGTTATGCCATTTTGCACTTCCTGTCGATCTCATTTTTGAGACGTTTTTATTCCCTTTTGCGAGTTTCATTTACTGCACTTTTATATTTTCTCCTTTCATCAATCAAATTCAATATATCTTCTGTTACCCAACGATTTCTACTAGCCCTCGTCTTTTTACTTACTTGATCCTCTGCTGCCTTCACTATTTCATCTCTCAAAGCTACCCATTATTCTTCTACTCCATTTCTTTCCCCCGGTCTTGTCAGTCGTTCCCTAATGCTCTCTCTGAAACTCTCTACAACCTCTGGTTCTTTCAGTTTATCCAGGTCCCATCTCCTTAAATTCACATCTTTTGCAGTTTTTAAGTTTTATTCTACAGTTCAGAACAAATATAATGTGGTCAGAGTCCACATCTGCCCCTGGAAATGTCTTACAGTTTAAAATATGGTTTCTAATTCTGTCTTACCATTATATAATGTATCTGAAAACTTCCATTGTCTCCAGGCCTCTTCCAAGTATACAGCCTTCCTTCATGATTCTTGAACCAAGTGTTAGCTGTGATTAGGTTATGCTCTGTGTGAAATTCTACCAGGCGTCTTCCTCTTTCATTACTTACCACCATTCCATATTCACCTACTACTTTTCCTTCTCTTCCTTTTCCTACTATCGAATTTCAGTCACCCATGACTAGTAAATTTTCGTTGCCCTTCAGTATCTGAATTATTTCTTTTGTCGTATCATACATTTCATCAATGGACAATATGTTACAATATATTAAAGCATATTAGTGTGAGTTAGACAGTCAGTGAGAGAGCACCTGAAGTTCCTGCTGCTAATAAGGCATGTACACCGTTCTTTTGTTACATATTTTTACGAGCTTCAAACAGGAGCGACCTCACTATTGGATAGGTACTGTGATTGGTGTGTGCAGATGCGAGCGGATTTGGTTACCCTTCGCTGATAGGTCCAGGCGGTCGTGGCTTCCGTCACACAGTTTGAGGCTGCTGCCAAGGTGCATCACAGTGCGGGGGGGGGGGGGGGGGGGGGCGTTTGACGCCGGGATGCGAGGGACGTCGAGCACGTCCCACATGTCCTATGATCGGTCCACAGCTGTGGCTGCTCCCAGGTGCTGTCTCCACTGACATTGACCCATGAGTGGGAAATCATTCCATAGTCAGGCAAGCATAGAAAGACTTTCGGAGTGGCCGATTGTAGGGCCTCCCAAGTTTGTTTGAAGAAAAGGTTTCGGGCGTTATCTGTGACGAAGTCTCTGAGCTGGATGCAGTCGTCCACCTTTCCAGAAGATGTTTCTAGGTCCTGAAGATCTTTGCATTCACAGAGGGTGGGTTTCTTGATAGTTGGGAACTCCAATGTTAGGCTTGTAATGGGGCTCATTAGGAACATGTCGGTCAAGGATGGCAAGAAAGCCAGTGTGCACTCATTATGCATGCTAGGTGGCGTCATTCCGAATGTCGAAAGGATGATTCCGGATGTCATGAAGAGTATAGGGTGCAGCCAACTGTAGGTGGTGGCTCATGTAGGTACCAATGATGTGCGTCGCTTTGGGTTGGAGGAGATTCTCTCTGGTTTCTGGCAGTTAGCAGAAATGGTAAAGGCCGCCAGTCTTGCTTGCAAGACTAAGGTGAAGGTCTCCGTCTGCAGCATCGTCGTTAGAACCGACTGTGGTCTTTTTTTTTTTTTTTTTTTTTGCAGAGCTCAATGGAGGGTCTGAATCAGAAGCTCAGGTGGTTTTGTGACCGCGTGGGCTGCAGATTCCTTGACTTGAGCTATTGGGTGGTGGGTTTTCAGGTTCCACTTAGTACGTCAGGAGTCCACTACACACAGGAAGCGGCTACACGGGTAGCGGGATCTGTGTGGAAGAGACTGGGCGGTTTTTTACGTTAGAGGGTCCCAGGAATCCAAAGAAAGTGTGTCCGTCTAAAAGAGAGCAAGTAAAACACAGTAAGGTACTTGCAGAAACGATCGGTATTGTATTTGTAAATTGTCATTGTTGTTTTGGGAAGCAACCAGAGCTCCAAGCAGTAATAGAAAGCACTGATGCTCAAATAGTTATAGGTACGAAAAGCTAGCTAAAGTTGGAATTAAGTTCAGCCTTCACAAAGGATGGATTAAACACAGTTGGTGGTGGAGTATTTATTGCTATCAGAAGTAGTCTACCTTGTAGGGAAATTGAAGTAGATAGTTCCAGCGAAAGAAAATTAGGGGTAAAGGTTATACTTGACAATCGGACTAAATAATTAATTGTATCGTTTTGCCGATCCCCCAACTCAGAAGATATAGTTGCTGAACTGTTCAGGGAAAACTTGATTCCCATTTCAAATAGGTACCCCAATGATACATGTATAGTCGGTGGTGACTTCAACTATACGTCTAAAGCTGGCGGCAAGACAAAACCTCATCGAAAATTGGGCTGATTTTTTTCTCAGAAAATTATTTTAAGCAGTTAGTGCATGTGCCCACTCGAAGGGTAAATGGTTGAGAAATCATATTTGACCTCTTAGCTACAAATAATCCTGGAAAAATAGGGAGTATCATGACGGTTACAGGGATTAGCGACCACAAGACAGTTGCTGCTGAATACAATAACACCCTCAACCATCAAAAAGAAACGCAAAGTCCATCTATCTAAAAAATCTAATAAAACACTCTTAACGCCTATGTAAGAGACAGTCTCCACTCCTTCCGGTCTGCTCATGTAAGACAGAAAAGATGTGGAATGACATCAAAGAGACAGTATCGACGACAATTGAGAGATATATACCACATAAATTAATAAGTAAAGGTACTGATCCCCCATGGTACACAAAACGGGTCAGATCGCTGTTGGAGAAGCAAATAAACAAACATGCCAAAATTAAAAGAACGCAAAATCCCCAAAATTGGCAAAGTTTTGCAGAAGTACGAAAGATAGCGCGTACTTCAACGCGAGGTGCTTATATAATTTTCACAACAAAACTATGTCTCGAAATCTGGCAGAAAACCCAGAGAAATTCTGGTCATACGTAAAGCACACCAAGACGCAATCGACACCTTCACTGCGAGATAACAACGGTGAAGTCACTGATGACAGTGCCACTAAAGCAGAGTTATTCAAAATGGTTTCTGAAACTCCTTCACCAAAGAAGACGAAGTAAATATTCCTGAATTCCAATCAAGAACAACTGCCAAGATGAGAAACATAGAAGTAGATATCATCGGTGTAGCAAAGCAGCTTAAATCACTTAAGGAAGACAAGGCCTCCGGTTCAGATTGTATACCAGTCAGGTTCCATTAGGAGTATGCTGATACAACTGCTCCATATTTAGCAATTATGTACACCCGCTCGCTCGCAGAAAGATCCGTAAGTAAAGACTGGAAAATTGCTCAAGTCACAGCAATACCAAAAAAGGGAAGTAGGAATAATCCACTGAACTACAGGCCCATATCAATGACGTCGATTTGGGGTAAGGTTTTGGAGCATATACTGTGTTCGGACATTATGAAGTACTTCGAAGAAAACGATTTATTGACACATAGTCAGCACGGATTCAGAAAATATCGTTCTTGTGAAATACAGTTAGCTCTTTATACTTATGAAGTAATGAGTGCTATCGACAGGGGATGTCAAATAGAGTCCATACCTTTAGAGTTCCAGGAGGCTTTCGACACCGTTCCTCACTAGCGTCTTCTAACCAAACTGCGTGCCTCTGAAATATCGCCTCATTTGTGCCACTGGATTCGTGATTTCATGTCAGAAAGCTTACAGTTCGTAGTAATGGGCGGAAAGTCATCGAGTAAAACAGAAGTATTATCCGGCTTTCCCCAAGGAAGTTTCATGATCCCTCTGTTGTTCCTGATCTATATTAACAACATAGGAGACAATCTGAGTAGCCCTATTAGATTGTTTGCAGATGATGCTGTTATTTACCGTCTTGTAGTCATCAGATGATCAAAACGACTTTCAAAATGATTTAGGTAAGATATCTGTATGGTGCGAAAAGTGACAATTGACCCTGAATAAAGAAAAGTGTGAAGTTATTTACAAGATTACTAAAAGAAATCGCTAAATTCCGATTACGCGATAAGTCGCTCAAATGTGAAGGCTGTGAATTCAACTAAACACTTAGGGTTTACAATTACAAATAACCTAAATTGGAACGATCACATAGATAGAGTTGGGGGTAGAGCAAACCAAAGACTGCGTTTCATAGGCAGAACACGTAAAAGGTGCCACAGGTCTACTGAAGGGACTGCTTACACCACGCTTGTCCACCCTATTCTGGAGTATTGCTGTACGGTGTGGGATCCGCATTAGGTTTGACTGACGGATGACATCGAGAAAGTTCAAAGAAGGGCTGCTCGTTTTGTATTATCGTGAAAATGTGGAGAGAGTGCCACAGACATTATAAGTAAAATGGAGTGGCAATCATTAAAACAACGGCGTTTTACGTTGCGACGGGATCTTCTCATCAAATGTCGGTCACCTGTTTTCTCCTCCTGTTGTGAAAACATTCTGTTAGCGCCCACCTACATAAGGAGAAATGATCATCACGATAAAATAAGAGAAATCAGGGTTCGCACAGAAAATTTAAGTGCTCCTTCTTTCCACGCGCCGTTTGGGAGTGGAACGGTAGAGAAGCAGGTTGAAGGTGGTTCATTGAAACCTCTGCCACGCGTTTTATTGTCAACAGCAGAGTTATCACGTAGATGTAAATGTGAAGATCCGATGATGACAGCATAGCTCTTTTGCATTTGATCATCCAGTAAAATAATTTGTTAGTGACTTTGGCTTGTGAAGATTTCTTCAATTACAGTGCATTGCAGCAAGTCTACATGCACCAACGACCAGCCAACAGATGGCAATCGTAGTGGTAGATAAATGTAACACCCAAAGAGAGCTCCTCGTCAACCTTGTAACGTGGGAGCATGTTACGCAGCATGTACTGCTGTCCGGCGTAATCACACATCCGGCCGAGAAGAATGTCCCGCGTAAACTCCAGAGGACGTCGATACCTAGCGGTGACTGCAGTGTAATTTTTGTCTTTGAATCAAAGTGTCACTTCTGTTCATCTCACTGAAGTATTTCTTCATGTTACCTTCTGCCTTGTACTGTAGCAGTTACAACTAAGTAAAGTCTAATATTCACCTCGCTATTTTACTTGACAGTGCTACATAATGCATAAGCTTCTTTGGCCGTAAAGTTTTGCACACCACTTCTACAGTAATTGTTGCAAGAAAAACCACTACAGTACACAATAAGCCACATCTTGCTTCATCAGTACTTTTCGTGTTACGTAATATCTAAGTTCTCTTACTTTCTGTCGAGTTACCCATCAATCATCAACACGTTGCAAATGCACCAATCGTCCAGTACTGGGATGAGATGCGCTACCCAGTCTAGCACGTGAAAATTTAATAACTGAATTCACTACCTCTTATTAATTGAAGTTTCTACCTGCGTATGTTAAAACATTCTGTTATGTGATACCAGCCTGCTGTACTTAAATTTTTTTCCACCATACTAGAAATATTGTTGTACACACTGCTACAGCTTCAAAATTGGCTAATAACCTGCCACAGCCGTCATCATAAGTCATATGTAGAAGGCTGCTAAAATTTCGATTGTCCCCTCCTTTTATTTCAGATAGTAACGTCATACTGTCTGACGTTCGTTGTCACTATGGCACGACGGAGACGACAAAGAAACTGCCAATGCTGTCGGGCTGCTATGCCGTTCTTGCATCTCGCTTCCAACACGCATTTATTATTGAATGTTAGGGCACACCACATCTGCAAATAAGTCGTTTTGAACTTGACGTATCAACAGTGTAACGTGTTCTAAAGTTGTATGATAAAATTGTGCTTGTCCACCAACGAATACTCCAGTTTCTCTATGCGGCATACCGCATAATTCAGGCTGCTTGACTGGAAACATTGAGTGTCAAAGGAAATAAGATTAGTGTTTTACGACCAGCCAATGTCTAAGAGACAAATCTACTGACCTTTTCCTCGTTACCGGTGACGTCCCACCATTCGTATGGAAGAGATTTCAGTTATTATTTGGCTTAATCTTTCGTAGATTAATCGCAACATTATGACGACTCAAGCCAGCGAATCGTGTGTTTGTTAGGCAAAGGGGAGACATTTAACGCATAATATCCTATGCTCGTTATGGAACAATATACAAGTTATCGTAAAACTATTGAAACTTTACCCAAAATATTAGCTGCAGGATAACACCAGTTGTTCAATCCTGGGATAATGTCACTGAATTGCTGTCGTTACTGGCTATCTTTATTATATGGTCTACGTTACTATTTTATGTTTTCCGACTAGTTACAATTGCATCAAGGGAATAACACTTCGTGGAGAAATAGAAATAGGTTGAAGAATTCGTATTTTGTGTTCTGTAATGAGGGATCGATGGACAGTAATTTGATGTCATGTAGCTGATGAGACCATCTGGAAAATTTCACACAACATTGTTGGGTTTTTCGATTATTTATGACCAACTAAGTGCATCTCTTTGGCAATCTACAAAGGATATCTACGAATGTCGCATTGCTTCTTATTTCTGTATGTCAATGACAGGAAAATTTAATCATTAAACGATGACCAGAGTAACAAGATAAATGTTTATATACGAATACCGTCTTGGATACTGAGAAATATGGTGAATAGAAAAGCACAGGAGTGACTATTCGCTCTAACAATACAAGAGAACAACGCATCACAAGAATATAGTCCTCTACTAGATGATTCCTACGAGAAAATAGGATCGACGTTACTCAGAAATACTATGGACTACTTAAGATAGTTTGACACTGTAAGGAAGTTAATAACGTAGAACATAGATGAAATAATACAAAATTAAAGGAGTGTGGATATAATAATACATATTAACGCTTATTAATTATTAATTATTTCTCGGCTAAATACCGTGTGGTAGAGGGCATAACATCAACAGCGAGAGGTAACCTGATTCAACGAAGCAACAGTGTTTCTCGTAATTTGTTAAAAACTTAATTAGGAAAGTTGTGCAGTGATCGCCTTGCGGCAGGCTACTAACGGAATTATGTTGGAACGTGGTGTTCCAGGAGCAACTTTCATTATCAAATAACTTTCGTATCGGTGTAAGCAGGTACACGGCAAAGGTACAATTATGCATCGAGTTATCGGTTACTCCTAACATAATTACTCTTTGGAAGAGTCAGTTAGGTAACTAGGAAGATTACTTAGTTTCGGATTAGCCGACCGGCCAGATCATCGTCTTCTTGGTGGCGAACTCTGAGTAGCGGATTGGAAGTCACTTGTTCTTCTGACGTGTTTACTAGCAACATTAGTCCTGTTTTGGCAATCTGATGAAGTGGTTGGCTGTTTGCAAGTCTAAAATGTGGTAAGATGGATTTTGGCTACGTGCTAGGTGAGCTCGTTTGCAATACGAAGTTGATACTTAATCACAGAGGTCGTATATTTCAAGCGTAATTTTTTCTTCACTCGTACCATGAAGGTTAAGGTAGAGAACTTCACTGGACCTTTTTGTCATTTGGAGGTGTGTCTTCCGTTTGAAGATGTAGTTTATGTGCCTGCGTGAGGAGACTAGATTTAGGTGCAAGGTACTATATCTGTTTACTAATATTCTGTCTGCAGTTTTCAGACTCCCCACCATAGAGATTTCTCGTAAGTTTCCCACTTTGTGTGGCTTTCGCTTTGTTTCATTTGTTCGCATGTTGAGAACTGTTACCGCCTCTTTCTGAACACTAATGTTTCTCATTACACCGTACCTTAAATAATTTTAGACACAATTACATGGCTTTATTTTCGAATATCTTTTCAAACAATTACCTCGCCTTTTCACCAAAGAGGTTATAACAAGTTGCACTTAGCTATTATCACTCAGTAACCTTCCACTTAACATTCAAAAGCAGATTTGGTATATTTTGCAGACGATACTACTGTTACAAAGAATCCCATCAGAGAGAAAACAAGAGAACTAACTATTGTTTAGTATTACTGTGAAAATCGACTCTTCCTTAATTTTCAATCAAGACACTATATTCAGTTCTGTGTATGAAACAGAAATACAAATATTGATGTAGCACATCAACAACGCTCGGGAAATAGGGTAGGATGTTCCAAATTCTTGGGGTGTATATACTGATGAAATCCTGAATTTTAAGAATTATATTATCGAGTTTCTCGTGCAGTTACGTTCAGCTACTGTTGCTGTTGGCGTAATTGCTAGGCTTGGGAACAAACTATTCAGCGAGTGATATATTTTGCGTATATCCATTCAATAATGTCTCATATAATTGTTTTTTTGGGGAAACTCATCTCGTAGAAAGAAAGTATAGACTGCATAAATGCTAGCATTAAGATTAATATTTGGTGTTCACCTGTGGTGGTAATGCCGGTACCTCTTCCAGGAGTTGGGAATTTTCACAGCACCTTCACAACACATACATTAGTTAATGAATTTCATAACAAATAATACATCTCAATTTGTGAATAATTGTTATGTCAACACCTAAATTAGTTGAGGAAAACACAACACAGGTGCTTGTAGAAGCCGTGCTCTGAGGCTTTAGTAAAAACACTGTTATGCATACAGATAATAATAATAATAATAACAAAAGAATAATAATATTAATTTAGTGTGGCTCAGTGCCTTGCAATTCTTTCTATTGGACGCAACTTCGTGACTTGGGTGCCCCTGACCTACCCAGTTTTTCAGCTGGGGAGAGGGAACCTGTTGTTTATGGAAGGCAAACCGCGTGTAATTGCTCACAATTCATCATATCTTTGGGAGGCAAAGGAAACTTTGACACACAGTCTGAAAAGCTGATAATCCTGCTGTATACATTTTAACCGTTTGTTTTCACTTTGTTGTACATGTATGCTTGTTATCTTGAAATGTTTCTTATATCTTGGGAGATACCATTGTCACTGGTGGAACATTTTAAAATAGGTCCCAACCCAAAACTCATCAAGTAAATAAAGGTGAAATTCTCAATTCGGGCTGTTTTTCCATTGCATTGACATAATTCATAACTTGACGCCATTTTAATGCAATTAATATGAATTTTGAACAACTTCGCAGGTGCCTGTAGATTGTCTGCATAATATCCATTAAGACATTATGATGTGATTGGTTGCCTCATTATAACTCTACAATGATGTTAACAGAGGGTGGTGAGGAAGGGTGAAAGGGTGAGGAGCTGTGAGAGGAGGATAAAGTGTAGCTATAATTTAACGGTGATGACATCATTGATGTGCGTGATGTTGTCATAAGATTGAAGTCGAAGTTTGTTCATATGACCTCTGGCGTGTAGGCAGTCCAAAGGTAGGTCATTCTGGTCCAGAATTCCCACAGTATTCCTACTCAGAAAGAACAGGAAGTTTGGCCATATGCGTTCAGAATAAAATACAAGGGATGCAGGAGTATGTCTACTAGTGAATGAGTGTGCAGCAATATGGGTTAGCCACAATGTAGTGAAGGCATTATAGTGGCAAACATAGAGAAAAAAGGCGACATTTACCAAAGCAGTACAAGTTTACATAACTAATAGCTCCATATTTGATGATGAGATTGATAAACTTATGATGGGATAAACAAATTTTTCGCAAACTCATGGGAGATGAAAATGTGCTGTTGATGGCGGACTTGAATTCGAGAGCATGAAAATGAAGTGAAGGAAAGAATAGGAGTACAGCAACTGCGAGATATGAAGGAAACAACAAGTTGCCTACTAGAATTTTGCACAAGGCACAGTTCACTCAGTGCACACCCATGGTTTTAGTGTAGTAGTAGCTGAATATCCATGGTTGTCTTGTTATGTATTTATTGCATTAGCACATATCGTCCAACCCCCTTTTTCCATCTCATCCGCCCTTCTCTCTGTCGTTCTCTTTCTCCCTTCTCCCCTTCTCTCAACCTACACCATACCTCGGTATCTGACTACCTCCTGTCCTTCATTATGTTCAACTGTTACTCACCTTCCTTTCGTTCGTATACTACTCTGTCTCTCTCAATCTATCTCCTCCTGCTTCCTCTTTCTATCTGCTCCTTCCTCTGTGTCCATATCCTCCTCTCCTTTCTGATTCCATCCTCTCTTGCCCACATATCTCCTCACTAAATTTAGCTACTTCTCCATCCTGTCTACCTCCTCCGACCCCTGTCTCCGCCAATCTCCTCTTTCCCTCCTCAGTCCATCACCTGCTTGCTCCCCCTCTGGTCCAATCCTTCTCTTCCTTCTCTCTGCTCGTTTCTCCCTCGACATCACTGTGTCCATTTCGTCCTCCCTCATGTCTGTTTCCATGTCACCCGTCACGCTCTCTGTACATCCATGTCTTCCTCTGCCTTATTATCTCCACGTTAACACTCCTCTACATTACATCTACGTGATTGCTATTCACAATAAAGTGCCTGGCAGAGAGTTCAATGAACCACCTTCATGCTGTCTCTCTACCGTTCCACTCTCGAACGGGACGTGGGAAAAACAAGCACTTAAATTTTTCCGTTCGGGCCTGATTTCTCTTATGTTATCGTGATGATCATTACTCCCTATGCAGGTGGATGCCAACAGAATGTTTCCGCAATCGGAGGAGAAACCTGGCGATTAAAGTTTCATGAGTTGTCCCGTCACAGTGAAAACCCCCTTTGTTTCAATGATTGCCACTCCAATTCACGTATCATATCTGTCACACTATCTCCACTATTTCGCGATAATACAAAACAAGCTGCCCTTCTTTGTACTTTTCCGATGTCATCCGTCTGTCCCACCTGATGCGGATCCCACACCGCACAGCAATACTCCATAATAGGGCGGACAAGCGTAGTGTAAGCAGTCTCTTTGGTAGACCTGTTTCACCTTCTAAGTGTTCTGCCAATGAATCACAGTCTTTGGTTTGCTCTACCCACGATATTATCTATGTGATCGTTCCAATTTAGGTTATTTGTAATTGTAATCCCTAAGTATTTAGTTGAATTTACAGCCCTCAGATTTGTGTGACTTACAGCGGTAATCGAAATTTAGCTGATTTCTTTTAGTACTCATGTGAATAACTTCGCACTTTTCTTTATTCAGGGTCAATTGTCACTTTTCGCACCATACAGATATCTTACCTAAATCATTTTGAAAGTCGTTTTGATCATTTGTTGACTTTACAAGATTGCAAGTGACAGCATCATCTGCAAACAATCTAAGACGGCTATTCAGATTGTCTCCTACGTCGTTAATATAGATCAGGAACAATAGAGGGCCTATAACAGTTCCTTGGGGAACGCCGGATATTACTTCTCTTTTACTCGAAGACTTTCCGTCTATTACTACGAACTGTGACCTATCTGACATGAAGTCACGAATCCAGTCGCACAACTGAGGCGATACTCCGTAGGTACGCAGTTTGATTAGAAGACACTTGTGAGGACGGTGTCGAAAGCCTTCTGGAACTCTAAAAGTATGGAAACTATTTGACATCCCCTGTCGATAGCACTTATTACTTCATGAACATAAAGAGCTAATTGTGTTTCACAAAAACGATATTATCCGGATCCGTGCTGACTATAGGTCAATAAATTGTTTTCTTCGGGGTACTTCATAATGTTCGAATACAGTATATGTTCTAAAACCCTACTGCAAATCGACGTTAGTGATGTAGGCCTGTAATTCAGCGGATTACTCCTACTTCCATATTTGGGTTTTGGTGTGAGTTGAGCAATTTTCCAGTCTTTAGGTACGTATCTTTCTATGAGGGAGTGGTTGTATATAATTGCTGAGTATGGAGCTATTTTATCAGCATACCCTGAGAGGAACCTGACTGGTATACAATCTGGACTGGAGGCCTCGCCTTTATTAAGTGATTTAAGATGCTTTCTTACACTGAGGATATCTACTTCTGTGTTTCTCATCTTGGCAGTTGTTCTTCATTGGAATTCAGGAGTATTTACTTCGTCTTCTTTGGTGAAGGAGTTTCGGAAAACCGTGTTTAATAACTCTGCTTTAGTGGCACTGTTATCAGTGACCTCACCGTTGTTATCGCGCAGTGAAGGTATTGATTGTGTCTCGCCACTGGTTTGCTTTATGTATGACCAGAATCTCTTTCGGTTTTCTGCCAGATTTGGAGATAGAATTCGTTGTGGAAATAGGAGCCAGCTTGTTCGTATGTCCATCGTGTATTTTTCCAGATAGTAATATGTGTACCAAGTTCCTGTTGGAATCGATCTAGGGAATTGGGTGGCTCTGACATTGTACACACATACCACATATATTTCAAATGTATATAATGTATGTCATACAAATTTGTACGTATATTTCACCTGTATCTCTAGCGAATTTAGTCCTGTAGCTACATTTTCACGGAGCTCAGTCTCTATGACATCCTATATCATGAACAATGTGTCATACAATGATGTAATTTGGCAGGTACATTTAGTGCTATAGGTAAATACTGTCTGCAGTATGTATTGTGAATTCGCTAAATACTAAGGAAGCTATAATTTGAAACATCATGCCTAATGAGGCAGTTTTACTGCTTAAACAGTGGCTATATAGTAAGCGATAAACCTTTTCTCTTTCATCATTTTGTGAGGGTTCTAAGCTTGAAAAGGTTCTATAATGGTTAGAAGTTACGTGTGAAGTTTGTTCCAAGTCACTAACTGCTCAAATATTGGACTTATGAAGCGTGTGATTTCACACATCGTGAGTTTCACAACCTTTTCTCCTGCGCATTGTCCCTCTGCCAGGTAAGTGTTTCGTACCCCCATAGTAATTCTCTCCATACGATAAGTGATACTTGTACCAATTTTGGTTGAAGTCGGTTTGACGGCGTAGAAGAGGATGTGGAACATACGTTACATGCATGTATGCATAAGTGCATACATATATACATACATCCGTTTTTTATAATATGTACAGATTATTAGACAATTTTAACAAAAAGGTTTAGAAACAAGATTATAAACTGCAGAACATTTCTACAGGAATAAGAGCACTTTACTGTGATTTAGTGGTTAGAAGCTGCTGATTATAATTGAAGAAATTCAAGAATGGTACAAAGTTAGGGAGACAGGACCTGGAGAAATTGAATGAACCAGATATTTTCACGAGTTTCATAGGCAAAAAGTAAGCTATAACTGACAGAAACAGGGGAACGAAATCATTACAAGACGAAGTATTAGCTTTGATGGATGAAATAAGGAATCCAGCAGAGGATCAAATATGGAAATATGCAAGGTTCAATTTGAAACCTGTGCTAAAAGACGAAATATTGAATGTAACTGACGAAATGAGTACATAATAATTCGGAAACTGGTGCAAAATGGCAAGACCGTTGTAGACCTTTAAAGAAACAGGAGTCACTAAATCTAATTGACGAAAAAAGAACATATATAAATTCAACAAGAATGAAAAGGAAATACTAGCATCCAAAAGCTTCGTTGACAGTAAGTGCTTAATGGGAGAATGGGTAAGGGTAGTGGACAAGTGCGGACTGGAGAAGCATGAATGTCTAGGGCAAATCGAGGGGAGTTTCAAGAAACATCTGAGTAAAGGAACTGAATTGTATGAACTTCTGAAAAAAATTGACCACCAAACCATCTAGAAGCTGTGTAGAGTCTATAGTTGAAATTCGTTCAAAATGTGTAGCCCAAAATTTAAGGCCCACAAATGCAGTGGGTAATATGTGACTGAGCTTTATAACTGAGTAGCCTTTTCCCTGTGGCTTTGTCCAGATATGAGTCCATCACACATATAGAACAAACTTCATCCTCCACTCACTGTGTCCATCTCCTCCTCCCTCTAGTTTTCCACCTCATACTCCTGCCTTTATGTATCTCCTCTTTCCCACTCTCTCTGTCTCTTCATCTCCTCCTCCAACCTCTATGTCTATTTTTTCGCACACGTTTCGACCACATCTTCCTTCCTCTCCCTCTCACATCATCGCCTCCTCTGGCATTCCTTCTCTGCATCACCTCTTCATTTCCACTTGCCAAATACCCCTCTACACATTCCACATGTCTGATGCACCTCCCCCTCCTACCATCTCCATCTCAGTTTCTTCGTTCAATTGCTATGAGCATTCCATCCCGTGTCCGTTGCAATCTGTCTCCAGCCAAGCTCATCGGTACATGTAGCGCCTGCAATACAGTTTAACAAAGTGGGCTGATACTACTTCCACCGTACACCTGTGGATTAGGGCAGGTTACATGTCAGAGGGCCTGAAAAATCATTTATTGGCCCCTAAGACATAGGCCACCAGGCAAAGGAGGTAGATAAAGCAGTCTAACACTACTCCAATACAACATGAGTGTCATGTGGATTAGCCAACATGACAGTGTGCTAACATCTTTTCTTGAAACTGACATGTAGACTGCCTTGCAAGGCAGGTTGATTTAGCAGCCCACCTGTTGGAGCTAGGAGATTATAAGATACACAGTGTTGATACTCAAGAGGCCTGCTGTTTCTGAGCCAAATTTGTTTGAAGTCAGTCCAGGGATTTCAGGGAAGATCCCAGATCTACACACACACACACACACACACACACACACACACACACACACACACACACATACACATACATACATACATACACTCTGCTTTATACATCTATAACAGATGTAATAACAATAGGCTAGAAGACATTTCTAATGATAGAAAGTAAATGAGAGCATACTGTTTTCATTGAAGAAAAGCTTTTTCAACTACTATGCAGGTGCACAAAACATTCAATAGCGATCCCACATAATTAAATAATACACAAATCTCACTCATTATCATAATAAACACTTTTGGTCAATAATATTTCTGTTTAAATGCAAAAACTTGGATGCTACAAGGTGCACAGGATTAACTGAACAAGCGATTGGCTAAAAATTGAAAACAAAGACAAAACCATGTTGTGAGGGTTCCCAAGAAGCGAAATATTGATGGATTGTTACGTGATGGATTACTTAGTGGCTTAAGCAATATCTTAGTATACATCATTGGGACAAACAACAAACCAGTTTGAGGCTGCGGATATCCAGTTAACATTAGCAGGATGTACATACGATAATATTGAATCATGATAAGCAGTGTTGTAAAAAGATTCGAGGAGAAATCTAACCACAGACAACATCATACATTAGAACAACAGAGGAATCTACAGAAATTTCTAGGAGAGAACGACTGAACGAATTTGATACAGAGAACGGGTATGTGTGATAAAGAGCGAGATAAAGTATAAAGTACCTCCACAAGCTGACCCAGAAAAGCCCCTTGTGATGCTGCAAAGCGACCAGTTATTTATGCTCAACACTCTGGTCTGCAACACAGAGACGTTTCGTTTAGCAGCCGTCAAAATTATTTATTTCCAGATGTTTATAAATGATAATGAGTTACTAAAGTAAATAAGGCGTATGTACTATGATGATTATAGCACTATTATCAGAACATGACACTACGAAGTTCTTGAATTTCTTTGTCTATAGCAGCAGTGTAGACAAGTAGTGTCTTGTCTCTGAGATGTCTGCTCCGTGGCGGGAAATAAAGTTGCTTGTAGAGGGTCAGTCAGGGCAGGTATGGTCGGGTTATGTTGTGAAGTGGATGCCATAGCTCTAACGTGGATGGTTAAGTCAAGGTTGGGACGCTCTCCTGCGCAGTAACTTTTCACAGTTTGTGAAGCTTCCTGCAAGACTCATCTAGGTCCGCCTTACTCTGTACAGAATCCAGCGCGGTAATTATCATAGCAGCTTGCCGAGAATCCTAAGACCTGACTGGGGGCGTGTTGAATAAATGGAAAAGGAAGGAAAATTGCCGAAATGAGGTAGAACCAGCAGATGCTGGACAGTTGCTTGGCTACGTTTACTTGGCAACAGAAAAGGGAAGTGGCAATGGGCCGGTTACGTGCCCGAGTAGTTTAATAACCATTGTAATTTAATATGTTTTCGGGGTGTGAATGAAATACAACTCTGGTACTGTGAGTTGTCGTTTTCCGCCATGAGGTTCTACTCGACCATCTACAAAGATAAGTATAAACGCTACGCTAAAGAGTTGTTCAGTGAGATGTCCAGTTTTAAGGAAAGTGGTAAATGACGCAGGTTATGCTTAGACAACTAGTGGATGACATTAATAAATAGGTAACAGTTAAAATTATGTTGCCCTTTCTTATGAAGCTAGTAGAATATTTCATTCACGCGTTTCAGTTTTCAAAGGTTTAAATATTGTCTAATGTACGTATTATAGATTAATTGCGAAGAAAATTGACAACGTTTCCAGTTCTGCAGAGTGAACAAGGGGAATGAATTAGATGCGAGACACTATACTCTACGTTCCGTTAGCTATAGAAACCTACACTACCGTTACCGTAAAGTGCCATTTTTCATTAAGTGTTAAATTCGAATCGGTTCCTGCCTCAAGCAAAGAGGTTACAATGTAGTGGTCTAAAAAGTTGGAGATGTACGAATCAAATCGTTCGGATATAGCATTTCTCTTAGTAGAGTTGGAGATAGGATAAGTAAAAAAGAAGCATAGCAGAACAGTTAATATGGACCCTGTAATATCGATTATCTGCATTCAGAAAGCCTGTTTGTATTAATTGATAAAATTATAAACATTTTGTTTTATGATACAGTTATTGCGAAATTCTTTTTTTTTATGTACAAGAACCAATACATTTTTAATTGCGGTAGTTCCACAAAAATGTTTCAGCAGTTGACAAGATACCAACATGTAAGGCAATAGCAGGCACACTCTTAGTCGGAATGATGGGAAAAAGCAAGAAATACCACTGGATACTGACGTAAAGCTACACTCCCATGAAAGGTCACCCGTACTTTGCACTTTCTTGCAATTATGAATGACTACAGCACATTAAGTAGTAAATACCAAACTAAAAGTATTGAATATCGTTCTGAGTAAACATTTTATAATTCCAAAGTGCAATTTATTTTAATAGTGATGGAACGAATCACAAGACTGTGGACATTATTCAGTCTTTGTAGACTCCTCACAAGATTGAAGAAACCAACTGCCGTGATTAAAAGGGTTATAAAATGTGGAGGGAATTTGCTGTAAAAAGCGAGTGACGGATGCTACAAAGACTTGCATTGTGCCGTAATTTGCAGATTTCGTGCGAAGGAATTAAGTGAACAAATGCAGAAGACGAACTTGATACGAAACAAGAAGTGCAGGGTGAATGTAGCGGGATGCTACATATTAATGCAGAGAGCAGTTTCAATATCGACTTAAATTTAGAGTTCAGTAAAAGCTGTCACACTGAAACAAGAATATGTGGATGAAGTCTATGATAAGTGAAATATCGAAACTAGTGTTCCTAAAATGGAGTCAAGTAACACATCTAAGTTTGTCATATTGAACATTTCAGCTGATAGAGTATGTATTGATCAATTCAAAGCTCATAAAAACATCAATGTTTGCAGACTGCACAAAATCTTAGTGGAATGCAACAGGAACAACAGTATCAGAACATGAATTTATAACAATAACTGATGAATGATAAGCGGATACATGCTAGATAAAGCAACCATGCAATGAAAGTACACGTGTGCATACTCTCAACTGTAACATAGGTAGTTATCATTCAGAAAGAGAAATATTTATTCAGCTGCCTGTAACTAGGGAGTAGACTATTGAAAAGAATAGAAATCAGCTGTTGACTGAAGTAAAGGCACCATATGACTGCTCTTGTGAGAATGAAATACCGGAAGTATTCGCCTGTGAACAATTTTTGTAATAAATAAATAGCACAGTGAACATAACAGTGTTTCTCGTTATAAAAACACTGTTTCTTGAGATAATTCACTTGTTGCATGTCTTATTTACGACAATGTCTCTTTCTGTTAACAATACTCTATGTAAACATTTTATTTATGGTACAGCACAGTAAACTTAAGCGTGATACTACCTTTGTTGATTACATATGAATGTAGTGTTCCTATGCTGTAAAAGAAGTATTGTGAATCTTGTTATGTTATAGTATCAGTACAACGTAGTCTACCTGACAAAGAATAGCACTATTTGATTATGAACGTGGTCTTCGTCACATATCATCTTCATTTTTTATATTATGCATAACTGCGTTCGGTATTTTGTTCTTGCAAGCTGTACTCAGCATCCAAAGAATGGAAAATACTTAAGTAAAACTGTGTAAAAGTACAATTTTTTGTTAATTTCTTTTGAATAAGGTCGATGTCAGGATTCGAGACGCGTCTCTGAAGACGCTACTACACTACGAAACGAGTTCCAAAGACGAATCCAGATTGCTGTGAGCAAACTGTAAATAGCGGCAATTGTTAGGATCAATCTTTGGCATGTCTGCCAGTATTGTAAAAACGTAAAGCACCCCTCGTCAGTTGGTTTATACGCAGATATAGAACTTCCTGGCAATGTATGTATGTACATACATTACATACAACCCGTCTGACTTAATTGATCTCAAGTCTTCCAAAGCTATTTTAAATTCGGATTCTAATGTTGAATCGCCTGTCTCTTCTATATCGACTCCTGTTTCTTCTTCTGTCACATCCGACAAAAATTCCCCCTCATAGAGGCTTTCAGTGTATTCTTTCCCCCTATCCGCACTCTCCTCTGCATTTAATAGCGGAATTCCCGTTGCACTCCTAAAGTTTTAATTTCACCGAAGATTGATTTGACTTCCCTATATGGTTAGTCAGTCCTCCTGACAATAATTTCTTTTTCGATTTCCTCGCATTTTTTATGCAGCCATTACGCCCAAGCTTCTGGGCACTCCCTATTTTTCTCATTTCTCCGCAATTTGTGTTTCTGTTTGCCTGAATTTTCCTGCACACTTATAACTTTCTTCTTTCGTCCAGCAACTGAAGTATTTCTACTGTTACCCGTGGTTTCTTCGCAGTTACCTTCTTTGTACATATGTTTTCCTTTCCAACTTCTATGATGGGCCTCTTTAGAGATGTCCATCAACTCTACTGCCTACTGAGCTATTCCTTATTGTTGTATCTATAGCCTTAGAGAACTTCAACCGTATCTCGTCATTCCTTAGTACTTCCGTATCCCACTCCTTTGCGTATTGATTCTTTGTGACTATTATCTTAAACATCAGCTCTCTCGCAATCAATACTATATTGTTATCTAAGGCTGTATCTACTCGTGAGTACGCCTTACAATCCAGTATCTGATTTCGGAAACCTTGTCTGACCGTGATGTAATCTCACTGATATCTTCCCGTATCACTCGGCGTTTTCCAAGTATACCCCCTCCTCTTGTGAATCCTGAACAGAGTATTCGCTACTACTATCTGAAACGTGTTACAGAACTCAATTACACTTTCTCCTCTCTCATTTCTTCTCCCAAGCCCATATCCTCCTTTCAACTCCTTCCCCTACAAGTGCATTCCAGTCTCCCATGACTAGTGGATTTTCATCTCCCTTTATGTACTGTATTACCTTCTCAGTATCCTCATACACTTTCTCTGTCTCTTCATCTTGAGCTTGCGACGTCGGCAAGTATACCTGAACTATCGTTGTCGGTGTTGGTTTGCTGTCGATTTTGGTAATAACAACCCTATGCTGAAATGTTCACAGTAACACACTCTGTGTGGTACCTTCCTATTCATGATGAATTCTACTTCCGTTATAACATTTTCTGCTGCTGTTGATATTACCCTACACTCATATGACCAGAAATTCTTGTCTTCTTCCCACTTCACTTCATTGACCCCTACCATATATCGATTGAGCTTTGCGTTTCCCTTTCAGAGTTTTAGTTTCCCTACCACGTTCAAGCTTCTGCCATTCCACGTCCCGACTCGTAGAACGTTATCCTTTCGTTGATTATTCAATCTTTTTCTCATAGTAACCTCCCCCAGGGCCGTCCCCTCCTGGAGATCCGAATGGGAGACTATTCCGGAATATTTTGCCAATGGAGAGATGATAATGACCTTCTTCAATAACAGGCAACATGTCCTGTGGACACACGTTACGTGTCTGTAAGAGGGGTAGGACTTCAAACGGGTCGATTTGGAGCAGGAGAGGCATCTCAGGACATTTTAATTTCCAGTGTCTATACTTTTACAAATAAATTCATAAAACTTTGTCAGAATCACCAGGAAGAATTCAGGATTCACACTCATTGCAGTAGAAGTTCGAAAATATAACAAAATAAATTTACTTTACGTGCGAAGTTTCATCATTTTTCCACCTACTAATGGCTGCATTTGTTGCTATAGGTACATTTTTCTTCATAAGTTAGAGAGATTCTTCGATGAATTTTGCTCAGCATACGTACCATACGCACAGATGCATGAAACTCTAGAATTTATTTAATTTATGAAAAAAACAAATGAACCGTTATATTTTAAACTTCATGTTTAGAAAAAACACAAATTTTATAGTTAATTACCTCAATTTTTTACTACAGTTTTTAATAAATTTGGAAAATTCTAGAGATTCATACACCTTTATGTATGGTTTGTATGCTGTGCAATCTCTCTAACTTATGAAGAAATGTGTACCTATAGCAACAAATTCTGCCATTAGTAAGTGAAAAAAATGATGAAATTTCATACGTAAAAAAATTACTTTGTTATGTTTTAGAACTTCCACTGCTATGAATGTGTATTCTGAATCCTTCCTGGTCATGCTGACAAAGTTCAATGAATTTATTTGTAAAAGTATATACTGTGGAAATTAAAATGTCCTGTGGTGCCTCTCCTGCTCCAAGTTGGCCCGTTTGACGTCCTACCCCCCTTAACGCAGTGGTTTCCATTGCTTTCTGCATCCTCATGCCGTTGATCATTGCTGATTCTTCTGGCTTTATTGACAGTTTCCCACCCCTAGGAAAAGTGAGTGCCCTGAACCTCTCTCCGCTCCTCCGTCCTCTTTGCCAAGGCCGTTGGCAGAAAGAAGGTTGAATTCTTATGGTAGAAGTCTTCGACCGCCAATGCTGATTATTAATCAAAATGTAAGTAGCAGCGGGATTCGAACTCGGGAGGGAAGACGTTTTGAATAAGAATCAAAGCCGCTACCCTTGGACCACGAGAGAAATGAATGACAAATATGTTCCGACATAGAACTGCATTTTTAACCAATAGCAGAGACGTTACAGTTTCCTCAAAAATTATAAAAAGTCTTAAAACAATCCGAAAATAAGATATTTTAAAACCTATTCTTGGCACCAGTGAATAATGACATGAACTGACGAATTTATTGAGGTAGTGGTGTCAGAGATAGGAAACATTTAACATTCCGAAGTAGATTAACAGATACCTCAAGAAAATATCGTATCACAACTACTCATCATGCAACATGTCATGCTCACTTTACAGGAAAGACGTACATGAAAAACATGCTAAAATTCTCCTTGTGAATTAAATGCCTCTGCTTTGAATCTACCTTGAATATGTTATACAGTAAGGAAGTATAACACACTAAACTTGTTTGATATTAATTATTTGTAGAATGTTACAGAAGTGTTGTGTGTAGTTCATTCATAAAACCGCATTATTTGTTACATGATACATTATATCTGCCAGTTTTGATATAATCCTGTTAATTGTAATTTTTCGTAAGTTGTTACAGTCCTCGTAGAGAACAATTGTGCACAGAACTGAGGATATTGACTACAAAAAAGGGAAAACTAAACAACCAACACATTCGCTAGAAATTTCAGCTTTCCCAGGTGTAAAAACATTTCGCAGAGTTTGCAGAAGCGCATATGGCTACTGTTACGGGAAACAGACCATTGTCCGATGGAAAAACATCTCGCCATTTAAACTGAGAATTGCAGAAAGTTTGTGATCCGCAACGTTGGTTAGTCCTGACGACACGGTCTCCCTGCAATCCCGGGAGTCTTTTGATATAACGCTCCGACCAGCTACGAAATCTAGATTTTGTGGCACTGGATTGTGTCCTCGAACAGGAAAGTTTATGCAAAACCTCTTTATTTCGCTCTCGTGAATTCTTGTTGCTCTCCGCAACAAATTGTATTGTGAGAGTAGAGAAATCTGGCAGTGAACAGCCGACATAGCAGCCCTCGCAGAAGTTTCGATACTCATTGAATTCCAACATACCTTTCTCTCCTCTGCAGTATCTCGTACCTATGAATTAAGACATAAAGAGGACTATGGTAAGTTGTGTGTGCTTTTGCGTAAGCTGAGGAATTAAACTATTATAACTCAAATCGTTATTTGACCTTGTCGAATACGGAGACAGGCGATTTGTTATGTTAAAATGCAAACGTTTCTTTAATCATAACTGGCATCATATCATTGATGATCCATCGGACGTGAATATACAAGAAAATAAAGAACTGAAACGTAAAGAACTCTCGACTAGACTATCGTTGTATCAGATGCGAAGAACTATACTCCGGTTCTACAAATATTTAGTAACCATATATCGAACACTAGGTATTAGCAAAGTAATAAAATAACAAGCGTAAACTAGAAGACAACGAAATTAATATCTGATCGCAATTGAAAGCAGTACAAAATTTAGAAACATCGGAAAGTATGCGCTGTGCCGCAGATGAAAGAATTATAAATCGGTAATACTGTATAATGGTATTAAGTAATACTATAACCCAAGGTCTGTGACCTTTACAATCAGGATTATGAGTCACTTTAATTACAAACCAGCATATGCACTCATAAGATCTAAGTTGGTACGATTGAGCCATTCGAAGTTACATCAAGGACGGTCCTAAAGATGGAACTTAATGAATATACAGATGGGACATTATGCCTCGATATTTAGTACAGAATATATTACCAAGCAATAACACGTACTATACTTGTCAAAATACAAGTTAACAGACGAAGACTAAGAATGGGTTTTGTTTATTTTGCAATATATTTTCGTGGAATCAGACATAGTCGAAAATCAACAACCAGAAGAAGTAGACACATATACACTCCAAATGAAATTTCATGGTGTACAATGACGTACTGAGTAAAGTAGCTCACAGTTCTAGTGCCTCATATAATAGAAGAAAAGACCTAAAATTACTTAATGTTATAATCTGTGGTTTAGGTATTTTTTAAAAAAAACATTTTACTGATTTTAGTTGTGGCCATATTAATTTCACTCTCTTTTAGTTTTCCCTGCTTTGTATTATTTGTAGGATTGCTTTAACTGATATATTGTTACTAAAAATATGTAGAAACTGAATATTAATCTTTCAATTTGATGTAAAGTACCTATAGTAGAAAGTTCGCAACGTTACAATTCTTTATTTTACTATAAAGCCACAACTTCATGGAAATTTGTTCTTTGGTAGCGCTGTCATGGAGTTCGTGTTTTCGTGCAGCTATAGCTCTACATAGTGGCCAGTTGTCTGCTAGCGTACTTCCTTGTTTCTGTAGCTGGCGTTGCGAGTAACACGTCCTATTTTCATGCGCACATGGACTGTGCAAATGTTGCCATTATCACTGGCCTTGTATTAAGATGCAAGAGTGGGAGTATGAGCAAAGGACTTACAAGGGGTTTGGTTTAATTGGAGAGAATAAAATATCGCAAAAACGACGCATAGTATGGAAAAAATGTTGTAGGTGAAAAGTTAATATTAGTAAAGGGGACATCAGTCCGTGTTACAAATGGCCACCTGCTACCCACCCGTCCTGCTTGGGCAGGGTCGACTTTGTATTTTCAAATGAGAACATTCCATTTTCATTGCACATTCGGTTTCTGCGCCTAAAAATAGGTACGGTTCATTCAGACCATTGCTTTCCATGCTCTAAAGGACAATTATCAAGTATGTCTGTATCTTCAACTACGAACCGATTCATTAGATTCTACATTTCATTTAGGACGTAGATGTAAGTCTCTGTTTTCTAATGGTTCGTATGTAGGGTCGAAATTTACATTAGTGTCGCAAATTTGACTGTACAGCAGAATATCGTTAGCTGCAGCAATATCTGGTTAGAAACTATGTGTAGCATCATACGGGAACAATGATGTGGATGTAACAGTTTCTTATTCCCATCGGGATGCCTGGTAATTACGTCTCACCTGTGGGGTGATTGATTTTGTTGAGTGTCCATGTCAGGTACGCCTTCCACTATCACTTCAAGCGCATTTTACCCTATTAAACCATTTGCGGTATGTATTCTGGCGGTAGCAGTGTAGCGGCCAGCATGAGGGTTGCATCGGTCGGGTGGAAACATAACAGAAATCAGTGAGCTTGATGGCGGTGTTAGAAGGCAGCCACCGAAATCAAGCACTTGGGGACTCACCTCTATGAACGCTCCCTTTTTTCTTTGAGTCATCACTCCTTCACGGCACTCGCTCGTTCTATGTTATTCACTACGAATTCCTCTCCTGTACCAACAATTTCATCTCAGAGTAGCAGTTGCAACGTGTCTCCTTAATTATTTGCTGGATGTATCCCAATATCTTCCTTTACCTACTACAGTTCCCTCTAGTACCATGCAAGTTAGTGCCTGGTATGTTGACACATGTCCTATCATCATGTCCTTTCTTCTTGTCAGTGTTTTCCATATACTCCTTTCGTCGCTGATTCTACGGACAACCACCTCATTCCTTACTTTATCAATCCAAACAACTTTCAACATTTTTTGCAGCACCACATCTCAAATGCTTCGATTCTTTTCCGTTCCATTTTTCCCATAGTCCACGTTTGACTACAAGACAGCGCTGTGCTCCAGCCATACAATCACAGAAATTTCTTGCTCAATCTTAGGTCTATGTTTCATAGTGTTACACTTCTCTTGACCAGGATTACCCTTTTTACCTGTGCTGGTCTGTTTCTTATATACTCCTGGCTCTGTCCATCAAAGGTTATTTTGCTGCATGGGTAGCAGAATGCCTTAAATTCATCTACATCGTCGTCACCAATTTTGATTTTAAGTTTGCCGCTGTTTGTTTTAATCCAGCAGGGAACAGAAAATTACGTTACCTTATATGTTTCATACACGCAAGTGATGACCGTATCTAGCCATATTACTATGCTGTAGAATCACGTCTGCAAAACTCAGGTAACGTTTGAATATCCGTGTCATTAGACAGAACACAAAGGTTTACATTTAAGTCGTAAATGAAATGAAGAAATCTACAATCAGCTATATCGGCTTTTAATTGCAAAAACAGGTGCACTTGTTATTCGTCGAATACACCGCCATGTAGAACGAATAGGAAACAGTAGCATGTTGTCACATCATGGCAATGCCTTGGATGAGCAGTTTGTCATCATAACAATGCAACATGGAGTCGACCATGTAATGGCATTCCTGATTGAACATTCAGAACTGTAAATGTCGATAATCATCATCAATATCATGCAGAATCTACAGCTGACTCGCAGCATGAACCACCAATGATGGGCAGTAGCATCAGGAACCAAACCCATCCCAAATCTTAAAGAGTAAAGTGCATTAAGAAAGATTGTGACGCATGTGACAAATGCTCTGTAGTATTTTAAAGAGTGCACAAGATCACTTCAGTAAGGAGTAGAGATGCCTGTAAATATTCATTCGCATCTGTGCCACTAAGAATTTGTACTTTATGTGTTTCATTTGTATTCTGTTTTTCGATTTGTAAATTGTTAAAGTATATTTATAGATGTACCATGTTTTGTATTTTGTATTTCATATGTAATTCCTAAATGTGTATTCAATCTTAATATATGTTAATAATAATTTGTATATTGTAGAAATTTGGAAACATATATTTTAATGATAAATAATGTCAATGAATATAAAGTTTGTGTTAATGTGTATGGAAATATGTAAAATATTATCTATTTCAAATATATATTGTCGACTTTAGTACATGGTCTATTTCTGAAGACATTTTTTAATAGTGATGTAGCATTTAAGTGTTGAGAGTACGTATAAGAGAAATGAATGCTTCCTTAACTTCACTCAACTTTCACAGTCATCAATGTCATGAGTGTTTGAGAATTGTAGAACGCATGGAGTTATTGTAAAGAGAGAATCTAAAGGGTGGATGAACCATTTCAATAGAATTTAACCACAAGTACTAGAGAAAAATGTTATAAGGTTAGTCAAATAACTATGTATAAAGAACTGTAAAGCCACATACGATCATCTAAATAGAAAATGCCTTGTAAAGAAATACATTTTAAATCAAAATATAATGTTAAAACGACATCATCTAGAATAAGATAGAGAAGTAGCTGGACACTGATTAAATTATTTGAAATTATAATTTTGCAAAATAATGAACAATGCCTCAACCATTGATCACAGCAGCACAAACTTAATTTGGAAGGGACGGCATATGTATGGCGTCCGGATTTTACAGACATCACATGAGCTTCATCCATAATGACATGATGATACGGTATGAGATCCTCAGAAAACAATAATTACATTATATCAACAAAAAGCAATTGGAGTTAATCTCATGTACCAAAAACTAACAAAATATGGGAGTTAATCTGATGTACCAAAAACTAACAAAGCGGTCTCCATCAATATGGACAATGGCATGGAACAGACGTATTAAAGCGAAACGAGCTTTGGAAGTGAACCAAGCAGGTGGTTAGTGATATCATAGAACTCCCATTTAGTAAGAGAACAGCGACCTTCAGGGCAAAAAAAGACAGAACAATACATTACTCCTTTCAACGTAAATAAGGCTGTGACCGATGGTAAGTGGCAGCACATCAGTAACAGGGCTAGGCTACGACCCAACAAAAAAATCCTTATCACTTCTAGCGAGACAGTGAGTGGCTGAAACCATAACTGGCGACGCAGATGCTACATGGTGGTGAGATCCCCATTATATAAAAGCATTTTCAGAACTAAAATTAAGGCTCTATTTCTCTCATGTCTCGCGGCGGACCACACAAGTTTGTGGAAATAAGCTAGGGCTTTGAGAGCTTGGCTTTCTGCGAGGTCAGGACGATATGCTTCAGCTATCGTGACGACAGATAGTAAAGCGGTAGTTAATTATTCCTGCGGGAATTTTTGCGGCCAAAGAAATTGTGCACGTAGCTCCAACCTATAACAAGTGTTCAATAGCCATTATTTTGACTAGGGAAAGACTATCGTTCTACGGAATGCGGGGAAGTTACGACTGAGTGACTTCAGTCAAGGCCAGAGTTGGGAATTAGCGTTTCAGATACAGCATGGAGACAGCACCATTGCAGAAGACGATTGCTAAAGTACCATCGCGCATTAGACCACAGTAAATGTTCCGTCTAGATTTTGCTCCCTCCAACTTGCGCTTTGACCATTAAATATCAAAAGGTAGGATACAAATCTACCCTCACATTGAGTACATGAGGCTTCTTATCATTGGTTCAAAAAAGTAAATATATTCTCCACCAATTCAGTGCATGGACCAGCTATGAAAACGTAGATTTAAGTGAGCCGATGAGAATTTTTAATAATCATTTTTTATGTGGTAAAATAATTTTCATGTGTAGAGATATTGATGTTAATAATCGTCAATTCAGTATGTCCAAGACTTAAATATTTTGTTATAGAGTGTCAAAAGTAACTGAAAATGATTGTTGTTTATCACTTGACCCATGAAAGTAACATGTGTAGAATAGAAAAAGGAATAACTGTTTTGTCTTTAAAGATTAGACTCCATTTTTATTAATTCTTACATTGTAGGTACGCGACAGCAGCATTTCTAATGATTTTTGTTATGATACACGCCTGATATTAGCTGCCTCACAAGGCCAGGGTCATATTTATTTAGAAAGTGTGTTTGACACCCTGGGCGTGAGAAGACAGTTACGATGTTTGGCTCATTTGCGTGCTAAGTGGTAAGCTAAGATGGCACACATTAGTATACTCACTGTGCCGATACGAAGGTCAGACCTACGACACCATGGGGAGATCGTTACCATCTCTTATTAATTTATTTGATATTTGCTTCTCTGTAGACGCCTTTAAATTTAAAACTCATCTGGTCTACGCTTATATAATCAGGGTGGAAGGAGTGGAGACTGTCTCAAGAGAATATTTATCTGATTTTTTAAATAGACATATTTGGCGTTTATTTACGGTGGGTTTCGAAGTTACGGTGTTCAGTATCAATAAAACAGCCTTGTGGTGACTAATCGCTAATTCCATCATGTACCCTATTTGCTCAGGATTTCGGGTGCTAAGAGTTCAAGTATGATTACGCAGCTGTTTACATTTTGAGTAGATTCCTGAACTAACTGTAGATAATAATTTCCTGAGAACACGTCCAGAACGATTTTGGACGACTTTTTAACATAACTCCGACTGTAAACATGTATTTAAACTTATATATCGAGGGCCGCCGCCTATTATAACTCGATGAGAGGGGTACCTATTTGAAAACATACTCAAATTTTCTTAGAGATGTTCATCAAATATATCATCTTCATCAGTGGGTCGGTAAAATGAATTAGTTATTAAATTCTTCCATTTGTTACGTGTAACTTCTACCCACACTAGCTCACAAGAACTAACTACTTCGATTTCACTAAAAGGTAAGATAATCCTGACAGCGATACACATTCCATCACCAAATGCATTTAATCTATCCTTTGTGAACAAGGTTATGTCCTTCGTAATAATTTTAGGCTGAACCTATTTTCAGCTTCAGCCAGCTTTCTGTCCCCATATACAATATATACATTTTAAGGAACTCCTAAGATGCTACTTATTTCCTTCTACACTCCTGGAAATTGAAATAAGAACACCATGAATTCATTGTCCCAGGAAGGGGAAACTTTATTGACACATTCCTGGGGTCAGATACATCACATGATCACACTGACAGAACCACAGGCACATAGACACAGGCAACAGAGCATGCACAATGTCGGCACTAGTACAGTGTATATCCACCTTTCGCAGCAATGCAGGCTGCTATTCTCCCATGGAGACGATCGTAAAGATGCTGGATGTAGTCCTGTGGAACGGCTTGCCATGCCATTTCCACCTGGCGCCTCAGTTGGACCAGCGTTCGTGCTGGACGTGCAGACCGCGTGAGACGACGCTTCATCCAGTCCCAAACATGCTCAATGGGGGACAGATCCGGAGATCTTGCTGGCCAGGGTAGTTGACTTACACCTTCTAGAGCACGTTGGGTGGCACGGGATACATGCGGACGTGCATTGTCCTGTTGGAACAGCAAGTTCCCTAGCCGGTCTAGGAATGGTAGAACGATGGGTTCGATGACGGTTTGGATGTACCGTGCACTATTCAGTGTCCCCTCGACGATCACCAGTGGTGTACGGCCAGTGTAGGAGATCGCTCCCCACACCATGATGCCGGGTGTTGGCCCTGTGTGCCTCGGTCGTATGCAGTCCTGATTATGGCGCTCACCTGCACGGCGCCAAACACGCATACGACCATCATTGGCAACAAGGCAGAAACGACTCTCATCGCTGAAGACGACACGTCTCCATTCGTCCCTCCATTCACGCCTGTCGCGACACCACTGGAGGCGGGCTGCACGATGTTGGGGCGTGAGCGGAAGACGGCCTAACGGTGTGCGGGACCGTAGCCCAGCTTCATGGAGACGGTTGCGAATGGTCCTCGCCGATACCCCAGGAGCAACAGTGTCCCTAATTTGCTGGGAAGTGGCGGTGCGGTCCCCTACGGCACTGCGTAGGATCCTACGGTCTTGGCGTGCATCCGTGCGTCGCTGCAGTCCGGTCCCAGGTCGACGGGCACGTGCACCTTCCGCCGACCACTGGCGACAACATCGATGTACTGTGGAGACCTCACGCCCCACGTGTTGAGCAATTCGGCGGTACGTCCACCCGGCCTCCCGCATGCCCACTATACGCCCTCGCTCAAAGTCCGTCAACTGCACATACGGTTCACGTCCACGCTGTCGCGGCATGCTACCAGTGTTCAAGACTGCGATGGAGCTCCGTATGCCACGGCAAACTGGCTGACACTGACGGCGGCGGTGCACAAATGCTGCGCAGCTAGCGCCATTCGACGGCCAACACCGCGGTTCCTGGTGTGTCCGCTGTGCCGTGCGTGTGATCATTGTTTGTACAGCCCTCTCGCAGTGTCCGGAGCAAGTATGGTGGGTCTGACACACCGGTGTCAATGCGTTCTTTTTTCCATTTCCAGGAGTGTATTTCACCGCAGGTCGAATGCATCGAGATTTTGCTAAATTATATTTCTCGCGAGGCTTGAGATAAACGAGGGTAAGCAGGATGAAAGAAACGTATCGCACACAGTCGCGGGTGACTGACTAAATAGAAATTAAATGGAAGTTTGGGAATCTACACCTGTTATCACGAGCCTGGAACAAGCTAAAACTAAAAATGAATGAACTTGAAATTAGCTTTATAAGGTGACGTCGAACGTAGGGTGATACAAATTAGAAAATTCTCTAAACATTAGTTCGTCCGTAGAAGAACTTTTAGACTGAAACAGTGTATGCGAATGGTAATATTGAACTGAAGTACTGCATTGCGTAACTGAAGCTATTCCTTTTCTCGTGGAAGGAGGTTGAGCTTTGGCAGGTGATAGTAGCTTCCATTGGAGTTCATCGAAATGGCACATTGTGGGACTCTAAGCGTTTTCATGTAAGTGTTATCGAGCTATGAAGGAGCATTTGAGAAATATTCAAACGTCACAACGATGAGGAAAACGCATGGTTTCTTGACTATCTCACGATGTTCAGATCGAAATATAGTGAAAGAACTGAAACTTTGTTCCACAAACTATTTTCCATGTGTTTCTTTCCCTATCCCAAACTGTGTCTTTAAGTCTCAAGAGCTCTAATGAAAGTATAATGTTGTAAGGTGTCGAATATGTAAACTGCGATAATTTCTTTAAAAAAGGCGTAGTTTATACATTTGTCTAAAAAGTTTCTGGATTATCTATAAAACCGAAGTTTATAGTTAAAGGTTTAGGACAGTGTCTTAAGAATTGTTATCCATGGCCCGAAACCCTACCACAGGCCTTCCTGGTTGTAATACTTGAACTCAGGATAATTCATACTGGAAACCATAGCTTGGCGTGGCTTACACGAATGGTGAGAATCGGTGCACTGTGATAATAATCACTTCCATTCTTTTAAACGCATTTTCTTCGCTGCTGCCATAGTTACATCCGCTTGCTGAACGTTCAGCCCGCAGTGGACGGGCACCCTCTCAGCAACCGCTACTCTTTCATAACAACGAATCGACTTACGGTCCAAACTACAATGGTCAGAAACAATGTTACCGTCCCTGTGCAGCAGTCGTTCGATAGTCGATCGTTCCCTATACGAACTGGGTGGGTGCATAGTGTTTATCTAGGAGTTGTGAATCTGTTACATCCCTACCCTAAAAGATTTCTTTAGATCCACAGCCGAGAAATAGGACAGAGAAAGTTGTTAAGAGTTACAAAAAAGAAGAAAAAGAGAGCTTCTGTAAAGTTTGGAAGGTAGGAGACGAGATACTGGCATAAGTAAAGCTGTGGGTACCGGGCGTGAGTCGTGCTTCGGTAGCTCAGATGGTACAGCACTTGCCCGCGAAAGGCAAAAGTCCCGAGTTCGAGTCTCGGTCGGGCACACAGTTTTAATCTCCCAGGAAGTTTCATATCAGCGCACACTCCGCTGCAGAGTGAAAATCTCATTCAAGAAAAAGAGCGTTAAATTTTAGAAGAAGCAACAAAAAGTAATATCTTGCTTTTGTTGCGCTCTTCAATCCGAAGGCTGGTTTGTTTCAGGTCTCCGTGCTAGTAGATACTGTGCAAGTCTCCGCATCTGCGAATAACTATTGCGACTACTGTATTCATCCCCTAGTCTCACACTAAAATTCTCTCCTCCCTCCCCCCCCCCCCTCCTGCCTCACACACTCCCCTTAAATATTAAATTTGAAATATCTTGGAATCTCTTAACGTGTCCTAACAGGTGGTCCTTCTCTTAGTCAAGTTGTGCCAGAAATTTATTTCCTTCCCAGATCCACTCAGTACCTCCTCATGAGTTACATGACCTACCCATCTTCCATATTCTTTATCACACCAAGTTGCAACAGCTTCTAGCGATTGTAAGAATGACATTTTATATCCTCTCTGTTTTGGGCTTCATCAGTTACCTTTTTGCCAAATCTTTTTAACGTCTTTTCCATATAGAAGCCTCTCAACATCACCTGATTTAACTGGACTACATTCCATTAGCATTATTTTGCTTTTGCGGGTGATGATCTTATATTCTCCTTTCAAGACAGTGTCCACACTATTCAGCTGCTCTTCAAGTCTTTTGCTTTCTCAGGCAGAATTACCACGCCATCGGCTAACCTGAACGATTTTATTTCTTTTCCCTGAATTTTAATTTCTTATCCAAAATCATCTTTGATTTCCTTTACTGATTACTCAGAGTACAGATTGAATGTCATTGATGATGGATTACAACGCTGTCTCACTTCTTTTTTAACCACTGCTTCCCTTTCACGATCAACGATTACTGTAACTGGCGTCTGCTTTCTTTACAAGTTATAAAGGGCCTTCCACTCCCTGTATTTCATCCCTGTTACGTATATATTCGAGTGTAATACAATAAACATTGCCAAAAGCTCCAAAAGTCAACAAATGCAATAAACGACTGCTAGCCTTTCCTTAATCTTTCTATTACAAGTCGTACGGTCTGTATTGCCTCTTGTGTTGAAGCATGACACTGGAACTCGACTGATCTCCCTCGAGGTCGGCTTAAAACAGTTGTTCCATTCTTCACTCAAGAATTAGTGTTAGTATCTTAGAATCGTTACTTACTAGTGTAATATTTCAGTAATATTCACACATGTCAGCACATATATTCTTTCGAATTTGAAGTATCACTTTCTTTTTGACGTCTGAGAGTATTTCGCTGTCTGGTACACACTGCACACGAGATGGAATAATTTCATCATGGCTGGCTGCCCTAAGGGCATTAGTAGTTCAGAAGGAACGTCGTCTACTCGTGGGGCCTTGCTTCGACATAGGTCTTTCAATTTCCTATCAAATTCTTCTCGCAGTATCTACTACTTCATGTCCGCCCCCGGTAGATGAGTGGTCAGCGCGACAGAATGTCAATCATAAGGGCCCAGGTTCGATTCCCGGCTGGGTCGGGACTGGGTGTTGTGTTGTCCTAATCATCATCCTTTCATCCCCATCGACGCGCAAGTCGCTGAAGTGGCGTCAAATCGAAAGACTAGCACCCGACGATCGGTCTACCCGATGAAAGGCCCTAGTGACGTGACATTTACATTTACTGCCTCATGATCGTCTACTTCCTCTTTCCTTTCCATACTATTCGCCTCAAGTTTCACTTCCTTTGTACAGCCAGTCTATATGCTACTTCCACTTTTCAGCTTTCTTTTTTTTTTTTTTTGTTTAACACTGATTTCTCATATGAGTAGTTAATAATCGTATACCTGCATCTCTTTTGTGCAAACGCCTGTTTCATTTTTCAATAGGCGATATCTATCTTTTCCCTAATGATCGATGAGTCTGTGTTTTTATATTTGTCCTCTACCTGTTCCTGATTAGACACTTTTACTTATTGTCAATCTCATATTTTAGACGCTTGTATTCCTTTTCTTCCCTGTAGTTGTTGCTTTATTATATTTTCTCCTTTCGTCAACAAAACCCAGTATCCCCTGTGATATACAGAGATTTCTAATAGGCTTTGTCTTTTTTCCTAATTAATGTCTTAACTATTTCAGATCTCACATCCAATTATTCAAGTTCTACTGTATTCTGTTTCCTCGTGACACTCAATCGTCGCTCAATGCGCCATGTGAAACTCTCTCTGGTGCTTTCAAAGTACCCATGTTCCAGCTATTAATTTCCTACCGTTTTAGAATTTATTGAGTCATAATCTACAGTTCGAAACAAAAAAATGTTGTCAGCGTTCTCGTTGACGTTGATGTGTAGTTTGTACTCAAGTTTAATATACTGCATTCAGTACAAAAATCTCTAACCTTGCCATAAACGTATCGCTTGCTCTCAACAGTTGGTGTTACCCATATGTGGTGTGGTTTGTTATGTTACACCAACAACAGATGTACAAGAGCGATTCGTCACTTATATGCTTTTTTTTGTGTAACGAATAAGGTAAAGGCATGAAATGTAAAACATTAACATACCATTAATTTAGGCTATAATAAAATGATTTTTTCTTTTAGAAATTCACGAGTGCTGTCAAATAAGATTCCATGAGTACCTTTCGGCAGATCAGCACCAAATCATTCCCTTACTTCAACATGACTTTACCGTCCATGCTACTACCATTCTGGATATTATTTATCGTAGCTCATACCAGACATCACCCATGAAAGAAAGAGAAGAAATGCAGTAACTTGGTAACTATTGCATTCCTATTTTTACCAAACTATAGATCTGAAACATAATTTAACAAACAAATTATATAGCTAGTTGACAGTTCCATACTTTTCATTATGTCTGTCAGACATGCCGATGCTAACTTAATGATCCAAACATGTCTTATAAATCTATGCCTATATCTACAATAATGTGATTTTACAGAGAGAAAATTCAGAAGACATGGCTATTTTACCGTGTCATAGGGTTCTTAGATTGGTTAAACAGCTATTCTCATTGCCAATAGGAACAGTACAATATTTCCTTACTTAATTGACTGACGAAGCAAAATTTGAAGTTTTGGTATTCATTATTAACTTAACAGTGCCGGGATTTTATTTTTTAAGCCGATTACAAATTAAGACAAGCTGGCGGCAGTTCCATTATGGTCTGAGGAACATTCCCGTGGGTATCTATCGGTCCAGTGATGCTTGTGATGCAGATTTAAGTTGATTTTGATGACAGTTACTGATTCCTTAACTTCTCCTCTTTTGGTTTGCTAGTTTCTTTCTATATAGGTTCCTCGGGAGCTAAATAGGCACCCAGATAATTTTTCCTGCAGTTTCCAAACCTATCTTCTCTGTATTGCTCCGTAGATTTATTCAGGTTACATAAATGCTCAGAAAATTCTGTTGAGATACTCTTCCACGTGCTAAGAGATTTGTGTTGTAGCAAGCCTTCAAATGTAACACTTTGTCGACTCCTGGACCAGTATGTCTTCAGAAAACAACCTTCAAATTGACTGTAATTATTAGATTACTGTTTCTTCTTAACCCTCCCCTCCCCTCCTCCCCCCCTCCACCACTGCACCACCAGATCAAAGCTCCGCCTTCCAGTGTGCTAACTGTGAACTGGATATCAACTGTATCTTTAAAGTGCACTGGGATAATTCCGTTTAACCACTTGGTAAATTTCATTTTGTGTCCTTCCTCTTTCAAAAAATGGTTCAAATGGCTCTGAGCACTATGGGACTTAACTTCTGAGCTCATCAGTCCCATAGAACTTAGAATTACTTAAACCTAACTAACCTAAGGACATCACACACATCCATGTCCGAGGCAGGATTCGAACCTGCGACCGTAGCGGTCGCGCGGTTCCAGACTGTAGCGCCTAGAACCGCTCGGCCACCCCGGCCGGCCCCTCCCTCTTTAAGTTTATATTTCTGCCTTGTGTTAGCCTGGGTGCATGCAATATCACTATAATAACTTACCTTCCCTCACTGTCAAAGTTGCATTACAATTGTCCTATCAAAGTCCTAGGCATTTTTCTACAGCTGTTGCATCTTTCGTTGCCAATGATAAATCTGTGGAGTGGCTCTATGACTGCCCTCTAGACACCACACTTCTAATTAATCTCTTGAACTTACAGTCAGTTCAATTTGTTTTAGTTTCCAGAACTTCTTGCTTTTCTGCCATATTATTAATCTTTTTGTCATTAAGTTTATCAACTTCTTCTAGTACATTTTTAGTTTCTATAACGTCTTTCTCGGCTTTTCCTGTTCACACATTTTTGTCATTAAGTTTATCAACTTCTTCTAGTACATTTTTAGTTTCTATAACGTCTTTCTCGGCTTGTCCTGTTCACACCATTTCGGAGTTTGTCCAGATTCTGTTGCACCTCCTGTAACTCTTCCTTCAAGTTTATTTTCTTTGGGTATTTTCTGTATATTTTTTCTCTGATTTCTTCATTTTCTTTCGCTAAGTTCAATGTCTCTTGGGATATATCTGTTCTATTTCAGTTCATCGAACTTAACACAGGACTTGTAGTTACTCAATACCGTGCTTCTTACAAGGGTACCAAAATGAACGACTGAAAAAAGCATTCACAGTTTCTCATAAACCATTTCAATAAGACACACATCAGAAATCAGTAACCAGACAGATATGCAAAGCACACTAAGTAGCTTGTCTGATGTGTTGCAGATTTCTCCCGTCACATTTTAGTTGTGTAAACAAGCACATGTAAGAAACCGTACTTTAGACATAAATTTCCAAAACAAAAAGATAAAAAGGAATGCTTATAGTCAACAAGTAGACGTACAATTATATCTACATACATATTCCTCAGCCTACCATGTGGTGCCTGGCGAGTATATCTTGTACCACAGCTAGTCATTTCCTTTCCTGCTACACTCGCAGAAAGAGTGATAGATAATGAGCTGCGTATATGCCTGGATAAGAGCCCTAATTTCTCTTGTCTTCGTTTCCCTTACATGAATGCCTATTGGTGACAGCAGGATCATTTTGCAATCAGCTCCAAATGCCGGTTCTCTAAATATTCTGACAAAAAGGAACTCTTCATCAATCCACAGATTTTCATTTGAGATCAGGAGGTACCTCCATCATTTATACGATGATGAACCCGCTCAGTATCAAATCTAGGAGCACATCCCTGTATTGGCTTCACTGTCTTCCGTTAATCAGACCTAGATGGAATCCCAAACAATCAACCAGTACTCAAGAAGGCGTCTCCTTAGTGGTCTACAAGTCGTCTTCTTTACAGTGAACCACATTTTCCTAAATTTATCCCAATAAACTACAGTTGACCAATCGCCTTCCCTACTACCATCCTTACAAGCTCATTCCATTGCAGATCGCTTTGCAACTTTACGCTTAACTATTTAATAGACGTGACTGCATCAAGTAGCACACTATTAATGGTCTATTCGTACATCGTGGGATTCTTCTCCCTTCTCATCAGCATTAACAAAAATGTTTCTAATTTTGAGCAAGCCGCCATTCATCGCAACAACTGTAAATATGGTTTAAATCGTGTCGTATCCTTCTATGTTGTATCCAGTTATAATCACTCAACGACGACACCTTCCCCTACTCCGTAGGGTCACCATCAAGCAGGCGTATATTGCTGCTCACCCTGACCATCAGATCATTTATGTGTGCAGATAATATGAACAGTCCTCTCACACTTCCCTGGGGCACCCTGGACAATACCCTTCTCGCTGATGAACATTCGATTTCAAGTACAAGTAACTTGGTTCTATTTCTTAAGAAACTTTTTATCCACTCACATACCTGGGAACCAATTCGACATTCCCGTACCTTCGTTAACTGTAATGGGGCACCATGGTTAATCGCTTTCCACAAATCTAGGACTACGGAGTACATCTGTTGTCCTTCATCCCTGATACGCAGGATATGTAAAGCTGCGTTTTACATGAGCGCTGTTTTCAAAATTCTTGCTGATTTGTGGACAAAAGATTTTCCGTCACAAGGAAATATATTATATCCTGTTAGTGTAGTACTCTGCATTTGTAAAAATTTTTGCCTCAAAACATTTCTATGCTTGGAAGACTGCTTAATACAGGTCGCCTTAGCGCTAACTGGCCGTCCTTACTCGCCTACGGATGTTCGTACATGTCACTATGATTTGACCTTAGCTCGTGGGCGTGGTTCCTCGTTTACTGTCGTTGGTTGACCTGCTGTCCACCACAATTCCTGTTTCAGTCACTTGTGCATTGGGGTCATTCGTCATAGGCTGTAGGTTCCTTCGCTTGGCATTGTGGCTACAGCTCGCTTGTCGGCCTCTCAGTGGAACCTCTCTATGCTGCTGTGCAGTTCGAGAGACTCCACCCCTAGATAGCGAAGTTGGTGCTTCGTGAAGCTGCTGCAACTAAATTTAAGTTTTGTACGTTTGTGATGTCCAGAAACCTTGCATTTTATAGATTCCGTGATGTGTTGAGCTGCTCATCTACTCCTACGCTGTGGCTATCCGTCTTCGTGTGTCTATGTGACTTCACTCAACAACTGTGCCCTCGTCAGAACTTACGTACACATTAAAGTTTGTAGGTACACGAAATATCAACCGATTAAAACCAAAAAGCAATTTGAGCTTAAAAAGTCCCCAGAAAATACTTGTTCGCTATGTTTGCGACGAGTCTGTGCCCTGTTTGAACGAGGTAATGAAAATGATGTATCGTGTGGCTAGGGCCTCCCGTCGGATAGGCAAATCTTTTCAGTGGACACCACTTACACGACTTGCGTATCGATGATGACGAAATGATGATGAAGACAACACACCACCCAGTCCCTCAGCGGTGAAAAATCTCCGACCCAGCTGGAAATCGAACCCGGGCCCCTCGCAATGCATTCCGCCGCGCTGACCACTCAGCTATGGAAGCGGACGACACCATAAGGTCACACCTGTCACCCCGCAGCCTCTGAATTTCACTGTTGCCACATGGATTTTAAGCTTCATGCCGTTAGACACAGTTCGTTGACACGCATTGTACTGTGCGAGGACTTTAAGCTTCATGCCGTTAGACACAGTTCGTTGATACGCATTGTACTGTGCGATATTATGATATCAAGGTTATTCTCAATAGGCGAGATATTATTACATTGTACATTGTATATAAAAGCATACCTTCAGATGGTTTTTCGTATTAAAAAAAGTTGTATTATACTCTATTATACCCTACATGGTGGGACGTTCATTATTATTCACTCCAAACTAACAGATTGTAGCCACACTAAGCAATATGTAACACACTATTTAAATTTTGATTGTTTTGACTCAGTAAACTAGCAGGCTAACCTCTGATTTTAATGACCGTGACGTATTGATTAAAGCAGGTCCGATTTCTGTCACGGGCGTTGCTGAAACGGAATTTCTGGCGGCGAATTCAGCTGATATCACTAAAAGACATAATGTTGTGGGTCAGTCAGAGTCAGTGTGAGATTTTCAATGTAGAAATCAATGTATCTTTTTAGAAAAGCCACCGTAGAAGAACAGCCACTGCCTTCGTCTTACAGATCAACAGACATATGTTTCACTACAGGTCGAATTCGTAGAGATTTTGTCAGCCACTGGTTCTTGTTACAATTCTGCGTAATACAAACTGTAATCCATTGTCCGGCACCGTATGGACGAATACTGATAATTTATTGTAATCCTCCTACTTTTTCACTAGTTAGCAATGACTATACAGATTTCCTTAAAATTTAATCTGCGACGGGCGTCGGTACCTAACTTCTGAAAAATACACATTTTTTCTGAGTCTTGATAGATATGCTATAGTTCTAGTTTGCAAAAACTGTGAGTAGTCCTGCAAAATTTTGCAAAGGAAACGTAAGTTTAAGCTTGCAAAAAATATTACTTGTCAATTTCACAAATTAATATGATCATAATTCTGAGTAGCTCCAGAAGAGTTCTGCAGAAAATGCTAACGACTTTTTATTGTGCTGATAATGGACTGCAAGTATGGGCCGACCCCCAAATGGCTAGCTACCTGCGCAAGGTTACATAATGTTTTGTAGTCTGATATAAGTTAGCTATTTAAAGTTAAATTACACCAGAACTAGATTTTACAGTGTATTTATCTATCATGGAAACGTACTTCTAATTAGCAATACGAAGCTTTCTAGGATTTTAAGTACTATGTGGTAAGAATTCTCGATGTTATTATTAATTGTTTAGCGGAGGCATCAGAAAGTTATTTACGCGTTTGTAACACGACCATGACTGCACACAACCTCAAGGACATTTTATCAAACAGAACGGTATCATGGTGCTCTCTTTAAAGAAAAGGCGAAAAAATATATGATATGTCTTTAAATCTGATCGTAAAGAAGTAAATAACATTCAGACGACAAACAACACGCTAAGTACAACGAATGTAAGGAGTATACGCAACAATACTACTCACGATCGTTTGAACAGCGCTGTCATGCTCTGTGTCTTGTCCAGTCATCGCTCTAATGTAACTGATATCTATGAATCATAACACCCACAACTACTAATTTAATAAGCAATGGTTGCAAAATATTAACACTTATTCTTTACAGATGAATGGAGAAACTTGTTGAATCCGACGTCGAGGAAGATCAGTTTGGATTAAGGACAAATGCAGGAAAGTAGGCTAAGAAAAAGCAGACCTAAGTTTATGGAATTTGTATACTTAAAGAAAGCTTTTGAGTATGCTGACTGGAATACTGTGGTTGAAATTCTGAAGGTAGCAGGAGTAAATTACTGCGAGCGAAAGGTAATTTACAGCATGTGCAGAAACCAGGTGGCACTTATAAGAATGAAGGTGCAAGTCTGAGAAGGATGTGAGACTGATTTGTAGCTTATCCCCATGGTATTCAGTCTTTACGTTAAGCAAGTAGCAAAGGAAACCCAATGAAAATCTGGAGGAGGAGAGTATGTTCAGGGAGAGAGAAATGAAGACTTTGAAGTTTGCCAATACACTGTAATTCTGTCACAGACTGCATAGGACTTGTAAGAGTAATTGAACAGAATGGACAGTGTCTTGAAGGGAGGATAAAAAACTAACTTTAACAACAGCAAAACAGTGGAATGTATTCGAATTACATGAGATATACAATGGATTTAGGCTATGAAAAGAGACACTGAAGGTAGTAGATGAGTATTGCAACGAAGTAACTAACGATGGTCGAAGTAGAGAGGATATGAAATGTAGAACGTAAATGGCTAGAAAAGCTTTTATGAACAAGAGGAGTTCGTTAATGTACCGTTTTAAGTATTAGGAAGTTTTTTCTGAAGGCATTTGTATGGAGTGTACCCCTGTATGAAAGTGAAAAATGGACGATAGTTTAGAAAAGAGGAGAAAATGAGATAGGTAGGTCACATAACTAGTGAGGATGTACTGGACAGAACTGGGAGACATTAAATTTGTTGGACAACTGGACTAAAAGAAGGGATGGGTGTACAGGGCAAATTCTGAGACTTCAAGGGGTCACCAGTACAGTATTGGAAGGAAGTGTGTGTGTGTGCTTGCTTGAGGGGGTGGGACGTTAAAAATCAAAGATGGAAACAAAGAAACAATTGCATCTTTTCCTTTTCTTTAAATAAGTTTACTTTTAATGGAAGGAAGTGTGTGTGTCCGCATCTCGTGGTCGTGCGGTAGCGTTCTCGCTTCCCACGCCCGGGTTCCCGGTTTCGATTCCCGGCGGGGTCAGGGATTTTCTCTGCCTCGTGATGACTGGGTGTTGTGTGATGTCCTTAGGTTAGTTAGGTTTAAGTATTTCTAAGTTCTAGGGGACTGATGACCATAGATGTTAAGTCCCATAGTGCTCAAAGCCATTTTTTTTTTTTTTTTTGAAGAAAGTGTATTTGTATAAATAAAATTTTGGCTGAGAAAATGAATGCAGTAAGCAAGGATGATGGCTGTGTTCGTTGCTTGGCGATGAAGAGACTTGCACGCAACATGGTATCGTGTAGTCCTCTCCCAGAGATCCGAGTGTAGGACTAGTCCGAAATCCTTTGGCAATGAAGAGATAATTACGAAACTTTTTCAATTAGACACCACATGTCCTGTGGATACACATTATATTTCTTTATCATAGAGGTTTCCATTGCCTTCTAAATCCTCATGCAGTTGACCATTGCTGATTCTTCTGCCTTTCTGTGACAGTTTACCACCCCATGAGCAAGAGAATGGCCTGAAATACTGATCACTCCTCCACCCTCTCTGACAAGTCCGTTCGAAGATTGCGGGTGAATTCTTGTGCCATAAACCTTCGGCAGCCACTGCTGATTATTTTTATTAAAATTTTAAGCCGTGGAGGAGAACGAACCCGGGACTGAGGACATTTTGACTACTGATGAACGACGCTGCTCTTAGCAACAAGTAATCCTGACCACACATGGAGAACTATGACAGATACAAGGTTTAGATTACTATTATTCAAAATTTTTGCCTTGGAGGGATACGAACCCGGGACCGAGGGTATTTTGACCACTAATGACCAACAAATAATCCTGACCACACAGGGAGAATCATGACAGATACAGGAATTAGTGAACGCAAGTTTGTTGCTGCTAGAATGAATACTGTAACATCCGAACCCACCAAAAATAAACGAAAGATACATTTGTTAAAAAAAAGCAGATAGAAATTCGCTTGACACCTTCCTAAGAGACAATTTCCACTTCTCCCATCTGACTGTGTAAGTGTAGACTAGCTGTAGTTTAGATTCAGAGGAATGGTATCGACGCCAGTTAAGAGATGTATACCAAATAAATCAATAAGACATGGTGCCGATCTCAATGGTTCACAAAACTGAGGAGAAGACTATAGTAGAAGCAACCAAAAAAGCCAGAAAAATTTAAAGGAATACGAAATTCCCTAAATTGGCGAAGTGTTACAGAATCCCAGAATTTCGCGTGAACCTCAGAGCGAGATGCTCTTAATAATTTATACAATGAAACTTTGTCTGCAAATCTGGCAGAAACCCACAGAAAACCTGATTGTATGTAGGGTGTACCAGTGGCGAGACCGAATCAATACCTTCTCTGCACGATGCTGTTACTGATGACAGTGCACTAAAGCAATATTACTACACACGGTTTTCCGAAACTATTTCACAAAAGAAGACGAAATACATATTACCCAGTTCGAATCTGCAACAACTGCCAATGTGAGTAACAAAGCAGTAAGAACCTCGGTGTATGGAAGCAGCTTTGTTGTTGTTGTGGTCTTCAGTCCTGAGACTGGTTTGATGCAGCTCTCCATGCTACTCTATCCTGTGCAAGCTTCTTCATCTCCCAGTACCTACTGCTACCTACATCCTTCTGAATCTGCTTAGTGTATTGATCTCTAGGTCTCCCTCTACGATTTTTACCCTCCACGCTGCCCTCCAATGCTAAATTTGTGATCCCTTGATGCCTCAAAACATGTCCTACCAACCGATCCCTTCTTCTAGTCAAGTTGTGCCACAAACTTCTCTTCTCCCCAATCCTATTCAATACCTCCTCATTAGTTACGTGATCTACCCAGCAGCTTAAATCAATTAATAAAGGCAAGGCCTCCGTACCAGGTTGTATGCCCGTCCGGTTCTTTTGAGAGTGGGCTAACGTAATAGCTCCGTGCTTAGCTAACAAAGACAACTACGAGTATACCTGAAGAATGGTAAGTTGAATACGTCACACTAGTACCCAATCAAGGAGATAGGATTGATCTGAAGATACACAGACCCATATCAGCAACTACAATTTGCAGTAGTATTCTGGAACATTTATTGTGGTCGCACATTATGCATCAGCGCCAAGAAAACGATTTATTGACAGACAGACAGGACGAAGTTCGTAGTAACTGTCCGAAAGCCATCGTGTAAACCAGAAATAATGTCTGGCTTTTCCAAAGGAAATTTTTCAGGACCTCTGCAGTTACTGATCTATATTACGAGGGCAGTTCAATAAGTAATGCAACACATTTTTTTTCTGAAACAGGGGTTGTTTTATTCAGCATTGAAATACACCCGGTTATTCCCCAATCTTTTAGCTACACAACACTATTTTTCAACGTAATCTCCATTCAATGCTACGGCCTTACGCCACCTTGAAATGAGGGCCTGTATGCCTGCACGGTACCATTCCACTGGTCGATGTCGGAGCCAACGTCGTACTGCATCAATAACTTCTTCATCATCCGCGTAGTGCGTCCCACGGATTGCGTCCTTCATTGGGCCAAACATATCGAAATCCGACGGTGCGAGATCGGGGCTGTAGGGTGCATGAGGAAGAACAGTCCACTGAAGTTTTGTGAGCTCCTCTCGGGTGCAAAGACTTGTGTGAGGTCTTGCGTTGTCATGAAGAAGGAGAAGTTCGTTCTGATTTTTGTGCCTACGAACACGCTGAAGTCGTTTCTTCAATTTCTGAAGAGTAGCACAATACACTTCAGAGTTGATCGTTTGACCATGGGGAAGGACATCGAACAGAATAACCCCTTCAGCGTCCCAGAAGGCTGTAACCATGACTTTACCAGCTGAGGGTATGGCTTTAAACTTTTTCTTGGAAGGGGAGTGGGTGTGGCGCCACTCCATTGATTGCCGTTTTGTTTCAGGTTCGAAGTGATGAACCCATGTTTCATCGCCTGTAACAATCTTTGACAAGAAATTGTCACCCTCAGCCACATGACGAGCAAGCAATTCCGCACAGATGGTTCTCCTTTGCTCTTTATGGTGTTCGGTTAGACAACGAGGGACCCAGCGGGAACAAACCTTTGAGTATCCCAACTGGTGAACAGTTGTGACAGCACTACCAACAGAGATGTCAAGTTGAGCACTGAGTTGTTTGATGGTGATCCGTCGATCATCTCGAACGAGTGTGTTCGCACGCTCCGCCATTGCAGGAGTCACAGCTGTGCACGGCCGGCCCGCACGCGGGAGATCAGACAGTCTTGCTTGACCTTGCGGCGATGATGACACACGCTTTGCCCAACGACTCACCGTGCTTTTGTCCACTGCCAGATCACCGTAGACATTCTGCAAGCGCCTATGAATATCTGAGATGCCCTGGTTTTCCGCCAAAAGAAACTCGATCACTGCCCGTTGTTTGCAACGCACATCCGTTACAGACGCCATTTTAACAGCTCCGTACAGCGCTGCTTCCTGTCGGAAGTCAATGAAACTATACGAGACGAAGCGGGAATGTTTGAAAATATTCCACAAGAAATTTCCGGTTTTTTCAACCAAAATTGGCCGAGAAAAGAAATGTGTTGCATTACTTATTGAACTGCCCTCGTAAATACATACGAGACATCTGAGCAGCTCTCTTAGATAGTTTACAGATGATTCAGTCATTTGCCGTCCTATAAAGTCATCTGATGAAAGGAAATTGCAAAATGATTCAGACAGGATATCTGTTAGGCGTAGAAAACGGCAAATAACAGTCAATTATGAAAAGTGTGAGGCCATCCACAGGATTACTAAAAGAAAATTGCTTCATTTCAGTTACAAGACAAATCAAAGAAAACTAACGGCCAAAAGTTCAAATGAAATATTTTGGGATTACATTTCCGAATAACTTTAGTTGTAACTATCACATAGATAATGTTGTGAGCAAATCAGCGAAATAGTGCGATTTACTTGCAGAACACTTAGAAAGCGCAACAGGTCCAATACAGACTTCTCACACCATGCTCGTCCGCCTTCCTCTGGAGTATCCTTGTGCGGTGTGTGATCCGCATCAGATGGGACTAGCGAAGGACATCGAAAAAATTCACAGAAGGGGAGATCGTTTTATGCTATAGCGAAACAGGGGTGAGAGTGCCACGGACATGAAACACGGACTGTAGTTGCCATCATTAAGATAAATGCTGATTTCGTTGCGGCAGAATCTTCCCGTGAATATTCAAAAACCAACTTTCTCATCCGATTACGAACTGTTGGCATGGGAAAATGATCATCATAATTTTTTTTTGAGTCATCAGTCTTCGGACTGGTTTTATGCAGCCCACCACGAATTCCTCCCCAGTGCCAACGTTTTCTTCTCAGAGTAGCACAAGCAACCTACGTCCTCAATTACTTGCTGGATGTATTCGAATCTCGATCTTCCTCTACAGTTTTTACCGTCTGCTGCTCCCTCTAATACCATGGAAGTCATTCTCTGATGTATTAACAGATGTCCTATCATCCAGTCCCTTCCCCCTGTGAGTGTATTCTACATATTCCTTTCCTATCAGATTCTGAGCAGAACTTCCTCGTTCCTTGTCGGTCCACCTAATCTTCAACATTCGTCTGTAGCACCACATCTCAAATGCTTCGATTCTCTTCCATTCCGGTTTTCCCACTGTTAATATTTCACTAAAATACAATTCTGTGTAAAAAAAGTTTATTCTCAGAAATTTCATTCTCGGATTACGGCCTTTGTTTGATACTAGTAGACTTCTGTTGGTCAGGAATGCCCTTCTTGCCAGTGCTAGTCTGTTTTTGATGTCCTCCTTCCTCTGTTCGTGTGTGGTTATTTTGTTGCCTAGGTAGCAGAACTTTATCTACTTGGTGGCCATCAAGCCTGATGCTATGTTCCTCGCTTTTCTCATTTATATTACTTCTCATTGCATTCTTCTTTCTTCGATTTACAATCAGTTCGCGCTCTGTACTCATTACTCTGTTCATTACATGCAGCAAAACCATGTAACTATTCCTTACTTTCACCCAGGATAGCAATGTAATCAGCGAATGGTATCATTGATATCCTTGCACCTAGAATTTTAATTCTAATCCTCAAACCTTCCTTTATTTCCATCTTTGCTTCCTCGCTGTCCGAATTGAACAGTAGGAGAGAAAGACTAAACACATTTTTATCCGAGAACTTCGTTCTTGTTCATCCACTGTTATTATTATTTAGTCTTGGGTCTTGTACATATTGTATCTTACACTTATCTCTCTTTATAGCTTACCCACATTTTTCTCAGAATTTCAAACATCTTGCACCATTTGACACAGTCGAACGCCTTTTCTAGGTCACCAAATCCTATGAACGTGTCTTGACTTTTCTTTAACCGTGCTTCTATTATCAACCGCCAGGACAGAATTTGCCTCTGTGGTGCCTATACCATTCTTAAAGCCAAACTGATCGTCATCTAATACAACCTCCATCTTCTTTTCCATTTCTCTGTATATTATTCTTGCCAGCAACTTCAGTGCATGACCTGTTAAGATAATTGTGCGATAATTCTCGCATTTGACTGCTCTTGCCGTCTTCGGAATTGCGGATTATATTTTTTCCAAAGTCTTGGTATGTCGCCAGACCATACATTCGACACGACACCTTGAAGAGTCGATTTGTTGCCAGTTTCCCCAATGATGTTAGAAATTCTGATGGAATGTAAACTACCCCTTCCCCTTTAATTGACCTCAAGCCCTCCAAAGCTATTTTAAAATCGGTTTCTAATACTGGATCCCCCACCTCTTCTTAATTCAGCCCCTCCCCCCCCCCTTATGTCTATTAGATTTTCACCTCTCTTTACAAACTCTATTATCCTTTCAGTATTTTCACATACTTTCTGTATTTCCTCATTTTCAACTTGCAACATCGGAATGTACACCTGGACTACTGTTGTCGGTGGAGGTTTGCTGTCTGTTTTGACAAGAACAACCCTGTCATTCAACTTTTAACAGAAAAACACTCTCTGCCCTACCTTCATAACAAATAGCGTTTTCTGCTGCTATTGACATCTTCGTATACTCATCTGACCAGAAATCCTTGTCTTTTTCCCATTTCACTTCACTGATTCCTACTATATCTAGACTGAGCTTATGTATATGCCTTTTCATATTTCCTACCTTCCCTACCACGTTCAAGCTTCAGATATTCCACACTCCGACTCGCAGAACGTTATCCTTTCGTTAGTTATTGAATCTTTTTCTCATGGTCATCTCCCCCTTGGCGGTCCCCTCCCGGAGATCCTAATGGAGGACCATTCCGAAATCTTTTGCCAATGGAGGGATCATCACGAAAGTGGTTCAGTTACATGCCACATGTCCTGTGGATACACGTTATGTGTCTTTAATGCAGTGGTTTCCATTGCCTTCTGCATCCTACTGCCGTTGATCATTGCTGATTCTTCCGCCTTTAGTGGCATTTTCCCGTCCCAAGGACAAGAGAGTGTCCTCTTTCACCAGGTCGTTGGCAGAATGTGGGTAATTTCTTACAGCGGAAGTCTTCGAAAGCCAGTGCTGATTATCAGTCAAAATTTAAGCGGTGACGGGTTTCGATCCAGTGACCGATCACGCTTTGATTACCAATCACAAACGCTACCGTTCTTTTTTTCTTTTTTGTTTCATGACTGTTCGTTCTATTTGTTCGTGGCAGACGTCCCATGACGCTTGTTTCACGTTAAGCTTTGTCTCATTAACTCAGTTTTTTTTATAACAGAGGGCAGCTAAACCTCTGAGCTAGTTCAGAAAGATTTAAGTGCTCTTTTTATTTACCCGCGTCTTTCGTTGTGGAGCGGTAGAGCACGAACTCGCAAGAGGTTCGATTATTCCTTTTCCTTGCGCTTATTTGTCAATTGCAGAGCAATCATGTAGCTGTATGTTTAAATTTATTCGGAGACGAAGAGACTTGAACAGAACAGAGTAGCATGGAGAAATGCATGAAAGCAGTCTATGGACTGAAGACCACAACTACAACAACAACAACAACAAGAAGTTATAGTACCTTCCATGTTAGTGTTATGAAGACTGTAGTGCGTAGGATAGCTTAATTTCATCCCCATAACACATTAAATTCGCTCCTACTACTTATTACCTTGCAGTCTTCCCTGACACACAATATAGGCTCATTTCATTATCTGTGTTAAATATGTAGTTCCATTAATTGCACAGAACACAGTAGCATGGAGAAATGCATGAAAGCAGTCTTCGGACTGCTTACTTAGTTGGAAACTTTTCTTTGAAACATTTATATCAAAAGAAAATATAATCCACTGATTTCTTACCTATAATTCTAGAATTGTTTTCAGTGGGTCTCCTGTTTCCTCTACAAGAATAAATGGTTATGGTTTGTCGTGTTTATGAAAACTGTTTTAAGTTATTCATGAGAAATCATTAAAATGCAAAGAAATGCATGCCACAGAAATTTTATTGCAGTTTATTGCAGAGCTTGTAGAATCAACTCTTTGAAGGAGTGAATCACAAAGCCGATTAACTCACTATGAAAAGTATGTACTTCTGATTTTGAATAAATGTTAGAAAAAAATTTTTACTGCTTTTAGACAAACTGACCAGTGTGTAAAAACAATAAAGATATCCTCTTTGGCTATGATATAACCTACAAACACTGTGAGAAAATTGAAAGATAGCGATATACCGTGGAACGTATAGTTCTACTTCTACATGTATGTCATACTCCGAAAGGCACCTAATGGTGTGTGGCCGAGGTACTTTCGGTACCACTATCTGATCCCTCCAATGCCGTTCCACCCGCGAATCGTGAGTGTGAAGAATGATTGTCGGTAAGCCTCTGTATTGGGTCTAATTTCTCGAAATTTCTCCTCGTGGTCAATACGCGAGATGAATGTGGGGCGATGTAATATGTTGTCCAACTCCTCCTGAATAGTGCTGTTCCGAAATTTCAATAGTAAATCTCTCCGTGATGCAAACCACCTCTCCTGTAACGTCTGCCAGTGGAGTTTATCGTCTCTGTAACGCTCTCTCGCCAACTGAACGAACCCGTGACGAAACGCGAAGCTCTTCGTTGGATCTTCTCTATCTCCTCTATCAGTCCTACCTGATACGGATCCCAAATAGATGGACAATATTCATGAATCGGGCGAACAAGTGCCTTATAAGACATTTCTCTCGTAGATGAGTTACATTTTCTTTAAATTCTTCCGACGAATCTGAATGTGTTGTCTGCTTTTCCCACTATCTGTTTTATGAGGTTATTCCATTTAAGATTGCTCTGGATAGTTACGCCTCGATATTTTACGGTAGACGCTGTCTCCAGCTGTTTGTCATCAATAGTGTAGCTGTACGGTAGTGTATTTCTTTTCCTATGAATGCGCAATATGTTACTTTGTTTTTAAGTTCAGGGTCAGCTGCCAGAGCCTGCTCCATTCGTCAATTCTCTGCAGTCGTTCTGCAAATTCTTACTATCTTCTGGCATTACTACCTTGTTACAGACAACCGCATCACCTGCGAACATCCTAATAGAGCATCCAATGCTTTCTACTAGATAATTTCTATATATTATAAACAGCAACGGTCCTATCACACTTCTCTGTGGTACTCTAGACATTAACTTATTATCTGTCGATTCAGTTATGGTAAGAGCGACGAGTTGAGTTCGATCTGCAAGAAAGTCTTGAATACAATCGCAGGTCTGCTCCGATACTCGATAAGCTCTTAATTATTTTCATTAAACGGCGATGCGCGACCGTGTCAAATGCATTACTGAAATCAAGGAACACGGCATCAACCGGAGTACCGTTGTCCTCTGCGTTGTGGATCTCATGGAAGAACAAATCAAGCTGAGTTTCACAGGATCTCTGTTTGCGGAATCCCTGTAGATTTTTATATAGAGATGTTCATTTTCCAAAAGCGTCATAATTCTTGAGCACAAAATATGTTCCATAATTTAGTTCAGTGTTTTACTTCTCATTTCTTGCTATTAGATGAAATGTCTGTAAAGGGGCAAGTTAAAAAAGAACAGTTAGGCGGATGGCACATTAGATTGGACATCGAAATCAAACCAGTGTTCCTAGTTCAGACGTTTAAACCTTGTCATTTCTTATGATTGCTTACATGTTCCATGACCTCCATGAAGACGACAACTTTTCGTATTTCATTAACTCAATCATAGTTATATCTTTGAGAGGGGTTACTATTTCATTGAATTACTAAACTACAGCAGTATTTACTTACTAACTTACGGTTACTGAGGAGTATTTCTTTTCTTTTAGTTATCGCCGTGTCATTCATTCCTATATCAAATAATTTAGTAGATGGGAATTCCAACCTGAAACATTCTCTGAAATCAGAGTCCTGTAGCGTTGTCATACTTCCGTTTGTAAGTTCCTGCAAACGTATTCTGCTGACACAGCCAACAGTGATGTAAATCAAAGACTGTTCCAGGCTTCCTCTCAGTAACAGGGATCCCCATCCCTCGCTAGCTTGCCTATTCCGATGATTATTATCTGGTGAACATTTCTATAATTCGATATTAAGCGAATACTTCGCGATGTCCTGAGCGCTTCTAATGCTAGCAAGACGATGTCTACAACTGAATTGACTGCTAACATATCGCTAGGCTTTTGATTTCATTCAGTATAGGAAAGTTAACACAATGGGCATCGGCTCCGCTAGTTAATGATTTTGAGAAGGTACTCATAATTCCCGACAATGCCCCTCTAAATGATTCACTGTAACTTTACAGGTAATATTAGGACAGAATTTCATATTAAATACCTCTTGCAGCGAACAAAAATAGCATCACTGCGTTTTTAATGAAATCGTGCGAACGTAGTTAACGCGCATATGAAAAAACGTATATGAAAATAAAAAAAAATAAAAATCCTTCTACGAACTGAGGAAGAAACATTTTTGACGTGCGATATTTATTTTTTGTTACACGAAACAATTATGGAAATACCAAAGTAGGTGGTTCAGGGCAACATAGTTTTCACATGAAGCACGTAAGAAAAATACTACTCGCATTGTGGAACTACATACAGCTTATCCTGCGCATTTTTATCTCATTATTTGAATGTCCTTTCGCTACGATATTATTTCCATATTGTCGACTTAACGACATCCTCAGAGTTTCGCTGTATTTTATTTTACGAAGACAATCGGAAGTTATCCATTTTGCTGAAAGTAATATATGGTTTGCGTTACATGTTACACATTGACAGTAGAACACTGATAGAATTCATAAATACACATATAGTAATGTAGACAATACTTTTGTATTTTCGGTGGTTTTTATTTTTCGTTTCTAAAAGGCACATTCTTCCCAAACCAATTTTTCGTTCCATTGCATACTAGTTTCTGACGATCAGATGGACGCACAGCTTTCTCCTTAATTACGACCTGGTCAACTTATTATTACTGAGTTACAAACTGTCTTGAAAAAAGTTCGAATTAATGTAACACGACGACATTGTTTAGAGATCAAACTTGGTAGATGCATCATTTAGTTCTAATTACATCACATTTATGATTAATCGAAAGTACCTCCCCTTAACGCAGAACATGCCGAGTCAGGCACTTTTTTACAACGGCCTGTAAGAAAAAAAAATAAAAAATAAAAACGTAATGGGTGAGATTTACATGTGTACTAAGAAATATAAAGGATAGTCATGCAAAAGGAACCTTTAATTGTGAAAATCGTAAGCAAATTACAGAAATGTTTCATTCAACACTGAATGCAGCATAGCTTCAAGTAAAACTGTAAGCTGTAGTAATTTTTTTTTTTTTTTTTTTTTTTTTGCCGAATCGACTGTAACTTGTATATAGTACCTGGACATCTTGAAAATTATCTAAAGCCTCAATTACAACAGGATACATTCAAAGGATCTATTTTCCAGAAAGATGCCACGCCACCACACTACAATCGTGAAGTTGTCGCGTATCTCTGTAGGAATATGCCGACTTGGATTAGAGGTGGTGGAAGAGTACATTTCATTGGCCACCACAATCAACTGATTAGCTTCAATGTTCTTCTGTTTACGCGGTTACATTAAAGGCAGAATGTTTGTTCCTCCAGTTCACGGAAATGTCGACGAAATGCAGCAACGGATAACACATGTAGTTGCCACTAAAGGCCTACATCAAAACTATCGTCATAGATTTGGCAGGAAACTGCTCACAGATGGGATATAATGCAGCAACATAAACATTTCATAGTGAAACTTGAAAGTTTACTTCATTCAGTGAAGAATCAAACATGTCTGTAAATTATTTACGTTTCCACAATTAAAGCTTACATTTTTGTAACTAATTTATAAAAAGACGATACAGTACTGTATTGATCAAACCCAGGCGTGGAAAATTTTAACTTACGTGCTATTAATTCTGACGTGAACGCTCTAGGAGCATCTATGCTATTTATGAAAGACAAATTAGAATATCAAGGAATTTCACGATATGTAAGTAATTGTCACTGTGCAGCACATACTACATTACGATGTATATCATTAGCAGTTTTCACACATAATAGCATTTACGAATGCAGTACAGTCCTCATTCAAATCTAAAATTAAGATTATTTATATGTCTCCGTGCGCTTGACGCATTCACCAAAATGGTGGAAATAGTAGAGACATTCCAGAGTGGGATTTCAATTCAAGATGAAAGGTTTATCAATGCTAGGATTCGCTGATGACATTGCTTTTCTCAGTTATAGCGAAGAGGAGTTACAGGGCCTGTAGAATAGGATGAACGGTCTAATGAGTACAAAATATGGATTGAGAGTAAATCGGATACAGACGAAAGAAATGGAAAGCAGCAGAAGTAAGAACAACAAGAAATCTGACATCGTAAACGGTGATCACGAAGCACTTAAAGTCAACGAATTCTGATACCTAAACAGCAAAATAAACCAAGACGGAAGGAGCAGGGAGGGAACGAAAGGCAAACTATGACTGGCAAAAAGGCCATCTCGGCCAAGAGGCGTTTTATTAGTATCAAACAAAGATCTTAATTTGAGGAAGAACTTTCAGAGAATGTACATTTCGAGCGCTGCATTGTGTAGTAGTGAGAAATAAACTTTGGGAAAACGGGAGCAGAAAAGAATAGAAGAATCTGATATGTTATGTTAAAAAACAACATGAAAATTAGGTGATAAAGTTAAGTAATGAATACGTTCTTCGTCCAATCGTCGAGGAAACAAACATATGGAAAACACTAACAAGAATAGCGGACAGTACGATAGGACTTCTGTTAAGAGATCACGGAATAACTTCCACGGTACTAGACGGAGCTGAGAGCGAATAAACTGTAGAGGCAGACAGAGATTGGGATTCATCCAGCAGCTAATTGAGGACGTAGGTTACAAGTACTATGAGATTAAAAGGTTGGCACAAGAGGGAAATTCGCGGCAGGTCGCACCAAATTAGTCAGAAGACTGATGAATAATAAAAAACGAAATAAAAAAGTAAAAAACATGCGAAAAGCAGTAAGTCTTTTTCAGCAGATCAGTACATTTCTATCTTCACTCGTTGGTGTATATTGCACTGAAACAAACGTTGAACTTAAGAAGGTTGACTGAATTAATAGCGTGAATTTTCGTTGTTTTGCATTATGCAGTCAGATAGAGCATGTGGATGACTTGCGTTAACACAGGTGCATGAAATATGTGCTGTTACAGAAGCGACAACGTGAAATACTTGTTAATTTTTCAACAACGTCCTATTTATGTCGCTGTTGCAAAGTGGTACGTTTTTAAATAGGTCATGAGGAGAGGAATTTGATTACCGAAAAAATAATGTAGGATGGTATTTTAAAAAAGAGGTATTGCTGTTCGACTCTACGTAACGAATAAAATTACAAGAAAAGCAATCGTGCTTGCTGATATTCTGTGGTAGCCAAGAAACATTTGATAAATTCCTTTTTATGTTTCGCTTCTCCACAAAGAGTTACATGGGGTTGTCAAGATAAATCGGACAACCTGAATGATTTCTTTTAATGCACTAGAAGAACAATTTAGAAAGTTCACATTAAATAAATCTGAGTACCTCATTAATTAATAACCACAAGCTACCGTCTATCAGATTATCTGAACAAAGTATAAACAAATGTATGAAAGAGAAATCGTGTTGCGGACTTGTGATACAAAATTTATATATCCATCAATTGCGTACGTGGTGATTTACACGGTAACTTCGTCTAGGCGTCATATCGATATAGTGTTATCGTGTACTACACAATGGTGTCTTACAGCCAGGTTACCTAACTAAGTCAAGCATGGTCGAGCTGTTTCTTGAGTACCGCTCATAGTTCACATTTGACTGAAATCTTACTCATCGAGACAGTAACATATAAGAGACAGTAACATATAATTTATTAACTGAATTGGTCGTTGAATTATTTCTTCCCTCGTCACAACGTAAGAAGAAATATGGAATATATTGCCTCATATGCTAAAGATACATACTATTAAAAATATTTAAACGTTCCTATTTGTCTGTCTGTCTCAAAACGATAATCTCAATAATCACTATATCGATTTTCAGGTGGTTTTCAGAGGTAACTTGAGCGTACGTAGCTTGGGGCAAGGAATAGATCTAAGTTCATTCAAATCGGGTGACCGAAAGAAAAGATATCGTTATTCAAGGTTCTATGTAGAACCCTAATGTATGTCTGTTTGAGCATGCTAATGTCCAGAACCACTAGACCAAGTTTAATGTGGTTTTCACAGGCAACTTTACCATGGCTTTGCATTGGGTTTATTTCATCATAATTGGATAACGGAGTGAAAATAAAAAGTGGAATACATTAGGTACTCTGCTTGAGATAACGATCTTATCTCAAGATTACTTCTAAGGAATCATTGGTTCCACCATCCCTTCTCCCTGAAGCGCTGCCAGGGAAATCACCTGGACAATTGTGTCATGTGCCACAGAAATAGCAGGAGCTGACCCGCTCCCCTATGTACCAGTGAGTATCATGCAACCCCTCCACCATTTCATATTATATAACTGGGGCAAGTGTGTGGCAGAGATTACTCTGCAGCTGGACAGCACCTGGACGGGACGTATCTATTTGAAACTTCCTGGTAGTTTAAACTGTGCGGCGGATCGAGACTCGAACTCGTGACCCGAGTTCGAGTCTCGGTCAGCCACACAGCTTTAATCGTCCAGGAAGTTTCTTACCAGCGCACACTCCACTGTAGAGTGAAAATTTCGTTCTGGAGGTGCCGATTTATTTGTAACAAATGAAATTGCGTCATTTGAGTTCCACCTGTTAATAACAATATTATAGGCACCAGAAGAGTCGCCACCTAGGCAGATATATACGCAGTCTCAGTTTTACGTGTTTTTCGTATTTTCCTCAGTTAATTAACGTTTTTTTCAGTTTTTCCATAATTTTACGTTTTTTGTTGAATTACACAAGACTGTTCCCGATGTTGCAATATCATGATGCTCATTATCTCTGATTCTGAGGCACACATTTTAACTCGAACTTTTATAACAGGAGGCACTCGGGAGCATAGGGATAGGATGTCTATTTGTTTATAACAAATTATGTTGTTCGCTCTCTATTTCTTTAATATTTAGAGGCACCAGAAGACTCCACACCAAGAAAGATCATATGTAAGCAACATCGGTTCCACGTATTCTCCAAAATTTAGCACATTGCTCCCAATTACGCGAATGATGTGTCAACATCGCGTAGTGTTGTCACGACCGCACGTCACACTACCGCTTCTAATTGCTTCGCGTCACGACGCCGCATCGCGTCACGTCGACTTATGATGTTGCCACGTTTGGTCCCGTTCTGTGTATCATATCTAAGCTACCGCTCCTTTAATGGTATGTGACGCCATAGTGTTAGAAACGAACACGTTGATAGAAACACTGACGTCATAGAGAATGCTATAAGAGAAACATACTGTATAAGACGCACCACACTACTTTACTAGGTTATGTAACGGCATAGCAAATTTATGACACTTTCAACCAAAGACACTGTATGTGAAACATACACGTACGGAGGTTCAAATGGTTCAAATGGCTCTGAGCACTATGGGACTTAACAGCTGTGGTCATCAGTCCCCTAGAACTTGGAACTACTTAAACCTAACTAACCTAAGGACATCACACACATCCATGCCCAAGGCAGGATTCGAACCTGCGACCGTAGCAGTCGCACGGTTCCGGACTACGGAGGTTCATCCACTATCTGTGACAACCACAGTGAAAGTCATGTCGCCTGCTGCACGGTAGATAACAACATCTGCCTCCGATGTATGGGAGTGTAGACGCGAACTCCGATGATCATGAACGCGGTGCCTAGGAGTTGCCGAGAAGACACCACTAGATCATTTCTGGCGAGTGATCTCGCACGGGCGGTCATAACGGTAAACGGATCCCATGTCGCAGGTGGAAATAGATTAAGAAGAACTTTCCACCCGTATTCCCCGAAGAATACAGTATGGAGCTCCATGTACGATCGTGGCCATAAAGTCACATCTGTGTGTAACACTTCGTTAGATCATCTTCCCAGGCGTCGTAGAGAATTTTGGACAATGTATCAGTAATCTGCTCCGACCTAGTAACTGTCACAAAAAAGTGCTCAATATTCCAGGGATATGATGTCCCTCCACAGCAAACAATCTACATATATACTCCGCCAGCCACCAAGCGGTGTGTGGCGGAGGGCACTATTCGCGTCAAAGTCATATTCCCCCCCCAATCTGTTCCACTCGCGGACCGCACGAGGGAGAAACGACTGTCTGAACGCGTTCATTACGAGTTCTAATTTCCCCTACCTTTGAATAGTGCTCCTTGCGCGATATGAAAGTTGGCGGTAATAACATACAGGGTGTTACAAAAAGGTACGGCCAAACTTTCCAGATACATCCCTCACACACAAATAAAGAAAAGATGTTATGTGGACATGTGTCCGGAAACGCTTAATTTCCATGTTAGAGCGCATTTTAGTTTCGTCATTATGTGCCGTATTTCCTCGATTCATCGCCATGATTTCATACGGGATACTCTACCTGTGCTGCTAGAACATGCGCCTTTACAAGTACGACACAACATGTGGTTCATGCACGATGGAGCTCCTGCACATTTCAGTCGAAGGGTTCGTACGCTTCTCAACAACAGATTCGGTGACCGATGGATTGGTAGAGGCGTACCAATTCCATGGTCTCCACGCTCTCCTGACCTCAACCCTCTTGACTTTCATTTATGGGGGAATTTGAATGCTCTTGTCTGCGCAACCCCGGTACCAAATGTAGAGACTCTTCGTGCTCGTATTGTGCACGGCTGTGATACAATACGTCATTCTCCTGGGCTGCATCAGCGCATCAGGGATTCCACGTGACGGAGGGTGGATGCATGTATCCTCGCTAACGGAGGACATTTTGAACATTTCCTATAACAAAGTGTTTGAAGTCACGCTGGTACGTTCTGTTGCTGTGTGTTCCCGTTCCATGATTAATGTGATTTGAAGAGAAGTAATAAAATGAACTCTAAAATGAAAGTAAGCGTTTCCGGACACATGTCCATATAACATATTTTCTTTCTTTGTGTGTGAGGAATGTTTCCTGAAAGTTTGGCCGTACCTTTTTGTAACACCCTGTATGCTCTACATCCTCGGCGAAGATTGAATTTTGGAATTTAGTGAGCAGCCCTTTTCGTTTAGTGCGTCGTCTATCTGCAAGTGTGTTCCACTTCAAACTTTTTATGAGATTTGTAACGCTCTCGCCGTGGCTAAATGTACAAGTCACAAATCTTGCCGCTCTTATTTGGACCTTCTCAACTCTTGAATCAGATCCAGATAATAAGGGGCACATACAGACGAACAATACTCTAGACCAGACAAACTAAAGTATTGTAAGCAATTTCCTTTGTTGAAGGACTGCATCGCTTCAGGATTCTATCAATAAACCGCAATCTGGATTTCACCTTACCCATTACTTGTGTAATCTGATCGTTACATTTGAGATCATTTCGAATAGTCACACCCAGATGATTGACGGATGATATCGCTTACAAAGACTGGGCATTTATTTTGTACTCGTACATCAATGGGGATTTTTGCTTTGTTATACGCAGTAGGTTACACTTACTAATATTGAGAGATAACTGGCAGTCACTACACCACGCGTTTATTTTCTGCAAATCCTCACTGATTTATTCACAACTTTCCTGTAGAGTACAGCATCATCGGCAAACAGTCTAAATTCCGCTGTCAATATACTCAACCAGATCGTCTATGCAAATAGTAAAAAGGAGCAGATCAATTATGCTGCCCTGGGGCACACCTGATATTACGCTTGTTTCTGTTGAAGTGTCCCCATTCAGGAAGACATACTGTTCTCTGTCCGTTAGAAAACTTTCTATTCAACCGCATATGTCATCGGACAGAGCGTAAGCGTGCACTTTTTGAAGCAAGCAACAGTGTGGAGCTGGGTCTAACGGCTTTTGAAGTCAAGGAAGCCGGTATCTCGAGCCTGTTGTATATCATGCATAAAGAGGGCGAGCTGTGTCTCGCATGACCACTGTTTCCTAAAACCATGCTGGTTTCTGTAGATGAGCATCTCAGTGTCTAGAAAGGTCATTATGTCTGAACACAAAATACGTTCCATGATTCTACAACAAATCGATGTCAGTGAAATTGGCCAGTAATTATGTGCACCCGATTTTCTACCCTTTTTATAGATTGCTATGACCTGGGCCTTCTTCCAATGCCGTGCAACTTTCCGCTGTTCCAATTATCTCTGACAGATGAGGGATAAGAATGGTTCTATATTTGTAGCATAGTCAACATATAATCATACGGGGATACTGTTTGGGTCAGATGCCTTCCTACCGTCTAAGGACCTTAACTGTTTCCAATCCCATATACCGAAACACTATGTCGGCCATCCTTTCGTTTGTTCGATAATTGAAAGGAGGAATGGTGGTGCAGTCCTCTACCATAAACGAGATTTTTAATGCTAGGTTTAGAATTTTGGCCTTCTGTTTATCATCATCCGTTGCACTACCCATACTGTCAGCAAGACAAGGTATTGAATTATTTGTAGCGTTCATTGGGTAACGCCCTTGCCGCAGTGGATACATCGGTTCCCGTGAGATCACCGAAGTTCAGTGGTGTTGGGCGTGGCCGCACTTGGATGGGTGACCATCCACGCCGCCATGCGCTGTTGCCATTTTTCGTGGTGCACTCAGCGTCGTGATGACGATTGAGGAGCTACTCGACCGAATAGTAGAGGCTTCGGTCAAGAACACCATCTAAACGACCGGGAGAGCGGTGTCCCGACCTCACGCCCCTCCTAACCGCACCCTCCGCTGAGGTTGACACGGCGGTCGGATGGTGCCGGTAGGCCACTCGCTGCCTGAAGATGGAGTGTAGCGTCCATTGATTTTACGTACGACCAAAATTTTTTGGGTTAGAATCTGCAGATAAAATATTGCTTTCAAATTAGTTAAAAGAATCTCTCATTGACCTTCGGACAGCTGCTTTCATGTCGCATAATATCTGTTTGTCAGCGGGGCAGTGACAATGTTTAAAACGACTGAGCAAAACTCTCTGCTTTCTCAGCAACTTCCTAAAATGGTTGTTGACCAAGGTGAATGCTTTGCCTCCGCTATATTTTTGCTAGGCACATATTTCTCTAGGACGTGGTCTACAATACCTTTAAATTCCGACCAAAGATTCTCAATATCTTTGTGTCCCCCAGTGAATGGTTGGAGCTGACTATGTAGATATTCGTTAATGACACTTTTATTTGCTTTCACGAACAAGAAAACTCTACCCTTTTTCTTTAGTTTTCTTGCAACTTCCACTGGCATACAAGTCACAACGACAGTATGGTCGATGCTTTTGTAGACAAAAACTGGTAACTGTTTAGGCGCCAGTTACTCCCTCTCCCCACACCTTTATAACTTCTCTATGGAGCACCTAGACAAAACAGCCTTAACTCGTCGACACCAACACGCTCACCAGAGGAAACCTCTAGACTCCTCTGCGAATAGCCGTTGCTAATAACAATCTTTCTTTATGGACTAACCAGAAATATACTTCCTTCCACATCCTTCCTAGAAACGTCATACTTTTAAAACTAGCGTGGATGATTCTTTATCAGCTAGGCGGCTTCCCATTGGGATCATGACTTGTGACGAAGTAAACCCTGCAAATACATGCGACGCGACTAGAAGTCTCATACACTAATCACGCGAGAATCTGAGTATGGCATGTGATTTCGGCTGGTCCATAAAATTCCAAGACACACTCTGCACAATCAGCAGATTGTTATATTTGCTACGAAAATTTAAGACTGGTTTGTCTAGGTGTTCCATAGAGAAATTATAAAGGAGCGGGGAGGGAGAGTGCTTGGCGCTTAAACTGTCTGCAGTGTTTAACCTGCAAAACCGTCGACAATATACGACATATTTTACTGTAGCGGGACGCCCTGTAACACACACGGGGGTACAAATGGGCGGGGGGGGGGGGGTGGTACCTTAAACTGGTAGTCGTTCCTGCTTTTCTTGGCCGTGCGCCCTGTCCACACCACGTACCTGGTAATCCCGCGGCGGTCGTACTGTTCTGCTCCACACTGCTGATGGCTTGCCTGAAATTATCTATCGAAATATGCAAGCGAATAAGGGAGCCACTCAACGTTAAAACACAACAATGTTCGACGTCTGGTATGAACAACTATATTCTGAGACGATTAAAGGGAAATCGCAGGTTGCACCGTTTACATTCCAATTCAGAAGTGTTATCCCAATTAATGGATGATTAACAGTCCACAAAATATCATTTAGAAGAGCGTACGCGTAACCGACACGACGCGGATGATTGTTGATGATGCGGAAGCCGAATGATCGAACGAAAGTTCTTACGCTCGTCACACATACAGATACCTGGTAATAGTCCTCCTTGTCACTAGTAATGATATAACAATGTTCGTAAAGTTAATTTTTCCGCTCTCAGTTCTCACTTGTACGAGCGTGCGCGTAACCGTCGCGGCGCGGCTGATTGTTGATAATACGGAAACGCGATGATCGAACGCACGTCCTCACGCTCGCTACAAGTCACTGGCACTTGACTGCACACTTTTATGGTAACTAATTTTTACTGATTCACATTGGTTCATTCTGGGAGACCGAACACGGCGCGGATGTTCGATGCTGTGCGACACGCAACGAGAGGAAACATAAATACGTTATCGAGAGCACTGCTCATTTTTTCATTACTTCTTGACACACTTTCCTCTGAATCACTTCCATATTTCATCACTTTACTGTAACAGCACTTGTAGCAACACTTCAACCTGAATACTAAAAATGCTTCTTACATGCAGAGCTACACACTACACAACATAACAGTACCGTGTCCCACGCTCGACTCACTACAGACGCGGCTGCCCGCAAAGATACTCCACAACTAGGCCAGCGATATGACAATACGCTTACAGCCCGATGTTTGAGCGTCTTTTTGTGAAAGCTACTAAGTGGAGGGTATATACACACATATTGTGTAGATTTAGGTACCACGTCTGTGGATATAGTCCGGCGTTGTATTAGACAGAGACGTGCCTCTCTCCCGTTTGTGATGTGGTGGCCACGATCGTACCTCGAGTTCTCTACCGTATCACCACTCTTCTGTGAATATAGGAGAGGAGTTACTCTTAATCTAGGTGTGTAATGTTCTTTGATATTTCGAACTGCGACTTGGGATGCGTTTGCCTTTATTACTTCAAATGCTTCAAATGGCTCTGAGATCTAAGGGACTTAACACCTGAGGTCATCAGCCCCCTAGACTTAGAACTAATTAAACCTAACTAACATAAGGATATCATACATATCCATGCCAGAGGCAGGATTCGAAGCTGCGACCGTAGCAGCAGCGCAGTTCCGGACTGAAGCGCCTAGAACCGCTCGGCCACAAAGGCCGGCTCGTTATTACTACGACTACGAGATCTCTCGGCCAGAACAGACGTAATGGTAATGTCTGGCACCAGCCTCTGTCTTACGACAGCTACTGAGCGCTGTGTCTGCAACCATCGGCGTCTACAGACCTGTTGTTGTTGTTGTTGGTGTTGTTGGGTTGGTCTTCAGTCCTGAGACTGGTTGGATGCAGCTCTCCATGCTACTCTATCCTGTGCAAGCTTCTTCATCTTCCGTTACCTACTGCAACCTACATCCTTCTGAGTCTGCTTAGTGTATTCATCTCTTGGTCTCCATCTACGATTTTTACTCTCCACACTTCCCTCCAAAACTAAATTGGTGATTCCTTGATGCCTCAGAACATGTCCTACCAACCGATCCCTTCTTCTGGTCAAGTTGTGTCACAATTTTCTCTTCTCCCCAATCGTATTCAGTACTTCCTCATTAGTTATGTGATCTACCCATCTAATCTTCAGCATTCTTCTGTAGCATCTACCTATGTGGCGGAAAACTTTTCTTCTTCCGTGAGCAGACGTATGAACTTCGTTAAAAATTATGAATTCTCTTACATAATGTCTACGCTGTTTTATGTATAGCTACTCCAACAGGACGATGCATAGATGCGTGCTCCTGCCCATACCCATGCTGCCGCATTGTGCGTGTCGACAGCTTCAGAAGAGTGAATTAGCTCTAAAGTGTGGTTAAGAATTCCATCCAAAATTCACCAGACAGGCTGTGACTGGTTCAAACAGCGGCGGGTCAAGTATAACGATAGGTGCACGTCGCAGCATCAGAACTAAGCCGTGTACTGCGGCTTTATCGGGCAGAGAAAGAAAGTAAGCCGCTCAGACAGATTCGCCAATAGGCTGACTGACAAAATTCTTGCGGAAGGCTTCGCTTCCTCAGAGTACGGGCTCCGACGGCTGTCTCTCTGACCAAGAAATATTTGATTTCCTATAGATCACGTGTCGGCTTAAGTTATAATGTTGTCAGCATTATTCAGCGTCTTGGTGTGATTACGTATGGTCGGGGCAGTTGCGCATGGCTCTCTCTTATCCTGTTTCGTCTAGTATGACAGTTCGCGCTCTGGAGCAGTGCTGGGCTACTACATAATAAATTATTTCTATCTGCAGTGACAACTATTCACTAGACATCCTATGGTTTTAATTGGAATACACCTGGCTCCCAAGGCAGCTTCAAACTCTTGCAGAGAAATGACTGTATGTCGGATAAATGGGAGCAGAACAGCGCAGGAAGTTCAATCTGATTTTGGAAACTGAATCTACTATGGCAATTTCATAAATCATTTTAGATCCCTCCCATTCACTATGGTCATAAAATAAAATAGCAATGAAAATTTTACAGCACGAAGTATTAATGTCTCTCCAGTACATTATTGTCGATAGACAACGATTTGAATTTATCTCCTCTGTTGGTCTCTTCGGTATATATTACATTCCTTTTGAAATGTGGAAAACCTCGTAACTCTGTCTGCCTGGATATGTCGTAGTTTCGGTGCCAGTGATAATGGGTAATGAATCATGCACATATCGTTAAAGATTGTCATTTGTCTACCTATTGGCGCAAGCCATTCGTTTGACGCTCTCTCAGTGTAGGAATACTTGCAGTTCCGCGATCACTGCCTTGCCATTAGTATACCTATTACGAATTGAATTGCACTAAGGTCTCTGCTAGGTTTGGTATGTATCTTGTTGTCCATTAATGAGGCATAGATGAGTGTGCTGCGGCGACGCTCAAAACGATTGCCGTAAGTAGGATTGGCACGCCTTCGACTGTTATATGGGGATTCTCCAACTTAGTGGGAATAAATAACTAGTCCACGTTCATAGCTTATAATCTACAACATGAATATCGAACAAAAGCCATGTCACAACCATTATTAATATTCTGATTACTTAGAATTATTTCTCAGAAGTCCAGTTGCATAATGAGACAATAAGTCAATAGTAGTGCCTTGTAGCCACGAGGTTAAGACTTCTAGATGTTTTGTCTGATCAGAATAATGCCCAGAATAATACCGATAATTTGTTTCGATGAGATACCTGACGGACATTCGTAGTTTCCTCGTACTCATATAAACCAAATGTTTGATCAACAATGTCTCTGCCTGACCCGTACGCGGCTCGTGTTCGTGCCGTTTCGTTTATTGCTTGTCATCTTGTCTTTACGTTACTGCCGCCTCGTTTCTTATTCGATTCATTGGGGTCACTAAGTTGCTGGCTTGCCTGCACGTGAGTGGCAGCAGCAGCTCTTATCGATCAGAGCACTGTCGTATTATCTCTGGAGCGACCGCTAGGATTTCCAGGTCGCCGTGTGTCCGAAAGGACATCAGAGGAGTCGGGATGGAGCTCCAGTGAGGTCTGCATAGCCAGTACTCGCCCGACCGCTGGCGACACAGATGCACTGTCCGACGGAAGGAGACTTGAGCAGGGACGACCGTTGGTTGGTCGTTCGGTCGGTCGTCTCATCGGACGACGTGTATTTGGTCGCCGATTATTTCTAGGTTCTCCGTGTGTGTCTACTTGTGATCCGTCCTTGATGTTCCATAGTGTTTTCAGTATTGTTCGAGTTGTTTGTGGAAATGTTTCGTGGAACGTGTGTAGATTCTGTGGTATTGACTGAGCACCTTCTTTAATGCTGTCTGCTTGCTGCAGGCAGTGAGTCGATTGGGACGGAGCAGCAAGGAAATCTTCGTTGCACACCGAACCTGGACGCTGAAGTTGAGTGATCAGTTAATATGAAACCTCAACTATTATGACATCTCTTTGTTCAGTTGCGGGTTGTTGCCCCCTTGACCGTTCGGGCTAGCAGCATCGTATGACGTGTTGGAGTCGGTGAAATCTTGCAGATGTCTTCCTATGTAGTGATTAATTATTAATTTGACTGTTACTTGTCAGCGAAGTGCACCTGCGGTATTTTCTATCCTGTGGCCGTTAACGCTCCAGTTACCTGTCCTGGTCATTAGCGTAGTTTGTAAGCAGTGTGCCTTTTCCTCGTCGAGTTGTTGCTGTCCATCATGGCATGTAGTTGGACAGACTTGTTAGTTGTTTGATTCATATTTGCTTAGAGTGGTTATTGTTCCCCTGGCTGCTTCTACACGCTAATTTCTGGGGGCGTAGTGCTGTTCGTATTCTCGTCCTCGGCCGATATTCTCCATCGTTGTGCCGTTGGCCGGACGGAAGGGAATTGGCTACCTGTCTCACCTCTCCTTACGTTTGAGCTACCTTCCCAGGCCTACCCTTGGAACACTTCTGAGCACCACTTATTCTGTTTATTTGTGATTGTGATCTTCATTTTCGTTAAAGTATCGTGCGAGGCTTTTAACCGTGTATTTTTTCAGGTTTTTGGTAACTTTTACATGAAGGCCTTCAGCCGTGTTAAATTAGAATTTTGAGCATTGATTGTTTTAGAAAAAAAAAATTTATTCGTAGAAATTGTAATCCATGTCCTAAGCCGTTAGTTGTTCCATGTGTTATGTGTGCCCTTCAGCCGAGGATTTGCGTGAAACCCTTTATAAAGCCTTAGTCGTGTGTAGTCTCTTAAGGATATTTTTTTTTTATATAAGAAGCAAGGGAAACCCTAAATTATTTATCTGACTTATTATTCAGGTCTTCAGCCGTTGTTCAAATTTTGTTTGTTGCCTTCAGCCGTGCAATAAGTTAATCAGGCTTCGGACGTTCTGTTGTAAGTTCAAAAAGAAATACTCTTGCTTTAAAAAAATGTTTATTAATGTGCCTTAATTATAGTTGTCCTTCGGATATTTAGTGTAGGCCTTCAGCCGTTAATTGTTTTCATTGCAAGTTTTTTAAAGAAAAAATTTTCCTTCTATTTTTAATTGGTTTTGATTTCTAAGCCAGGCCTTCAGCCGTTCTTGTGTTTGCTGTGTGGTTTTGGGCCTTCAGTCGAGAAAGCATATCACGTTTTCTTTAACTAGGCCTTCTGCCGTATTGTTTAACTGTGATCATTTAAGCCAATGTTTAAATAAGTCGTTCTTAGAAAATAAAGTTGTGTGTTTTATTGCGCAACCCACAGTAACTGTTTACGGCCCCATCCACAACCTTAACCTTATCCTGTGCGCTCTCTGGTTACCTACCAACCAGGTCTCACTGCCGAATGGTCGTTCGGTACTTGCTTATCCGTGAAATTTTAAAGAAGCTATACACCATATGTGTGGAAGTTACAATTTCCAAAAATGTACGCACGACTAAATGAATTAAGAGATCGTTATACATTGTGTACCTCGACAGTCAGGTGCATCTTTCTTCAGTATTGCCGCCAGCCCTGTTAAGCGACCATACATTTCCTTTGCCCCGTCTGTGCAAATACCAACACAGTTTTGTCCAATAATACCTATTTTAACGAATAAAAGTGAATCATACAAATGTTTTATGATGTAGCACTCGACTCAAGAGACCTGCAAAATAGATACGTCTTTCTTATATCTCTTATCGTCAAAACGTACAAAAACGGGTAACTACGTTTCTGCGTAATTGGAAGACATATCTTCAGTTCTCCTGTTTTGTTATGGTTGGATAAAGGAACTGTGTGTATTTCTTAGGCTGTTTTTTTCCTAAAACTACCTAGGTGGATTCCTTTTTACAAAACACAAATTTCCACTGAAAAAAATTCAAAGCGTTTACCAACTAACTCAGAGCGATTCTTTGATAACATTTTAATAAAGAAGACTTCCTGTTTTGATCAGAAAGCGTCTATAAGTATACAAGGGGCATTGGGCAATTGGGTTATCACTGGTTTCTTTTCCGGCCGTTACTGGAGAGTCAAAGTAGTTTCCACAGAACTTGCGATTCCTTGTTGGTTTAGGTTTCCTAAATGCATTTCTGGAGCAGAAAGAGCTTTCTGGCTTTAAAATCGCTTTTTGTTTAACTTAAAACACAATAACGTAAAAGTCGCACAATCGAAATAAACTTACATCACAATTACAGTAGTTAAGAATCAGCTCGTTTTAAGACTCAGATTTTGGTTCTAGACGCAAGCTATTTCCATATCACGATGCCCTTTAACTTAACGCCCAGCGAAGTGACAATAACAACAAGCAATCGTTCACTGCGTAATGGCCACTGCACAAATTAGTGCATCACATGAGGTAGTAGCAGTCCCAAAGTAGCACGAAATCTTTCTAATAACCACAGACAAGATCAGTTCAAATTATCGCCAATGTCAAAAAAAAAAAACTATGATAATTCCCACCCACAGCAGCGACGACTTATGAAGGGAGGGTTGGCGAGGGTACAATATGACCTTATGTCTTGCGTATATTGCGATATAAATATTCTGCAGTTGACACATTTCTTTTAACGTTACAGAGTTTCTACTTTCATAAATCAGTTTTCTCACAAATATTTTACTTTAAAAATAAAGTAACCCAAGACAATTACTGGACTTATATAAGTAACTGTTTAGTTTCTTAGTTGTCGTAGCCGGCCGAAGTAGCCGTGCGGTTAAAGGCGCTGCAGTCTGGAACCGCAAGACCGCTACGGTCGCAGGTTCGAATCCTGCCTCGGGCATGGATGTTTGTGATGTCCTTAGGTTAGTTAGGTTTAACTAGTTCTAAGTTCTAGGGGACTAATGACCTCAGCAGTTGAGTCCCATAGTGCTCAGAGCCATTTGAACCAAGCCATTTAGTTGTCGTACCACCTGAAATGTTCTTGTGTACCATGAGTGGCACGCGTTTCATCGCCAGAGTATTTCTGGCCTTAATTGTGGTTCGTTCCAAGATTCATAAATGAGTTATAGAAAATGCTAATAAGAAACATTTCACTCTTCTACGAGAGCTCTTTCGCTTCCCCTCTACTGACAAGGGGGCCTTCAGAATTGTAAATAACGGATTTTGATGGGTCTCAGATACGCTATAGAGGGACATGCCTTGATTATGAAGCTATCCGCTTTTTAAGCGACCGGCCTTGGTTACCGAGAAAATTTATTTTGAAGTTCACTACGTCCTGTAATACTCCCCTTTCTCCGAGAGGGATCTGTTGTACGTTGATTGATATTGACAGCCCGTTTGATCGGTGTTGATTACGCAGTCGAGGTTAAAATTACTAATAAGTAATTTGGTTTTGTGCGGAATTCTTCTGCAGCTACTAATACTTCTTCTATCGTTCAAATAACTTCCGGGAATTCAGCGAGGTAACACTTTCAGCAACCGCCGATATTTCGGCGGGAGAACACCCCGCCATTTTCAAGGCAAACTGCAACGGACAGGCGGCGTACATGCAAATTTAATACCTCGGTTCTCCGACAGAAGCAGGAAAGATAACACACACACACACACACACACTGAACACTAGTGCCACCAAAGATGACCAAAGTCAGAGCTATCGATAGTGAGACTATGAATTCGCAGGTGAGGCAGCATTGACTCTGTTCCTCTGTTTTTGACAAGGGAGAGAGCCGGATTCCAAACAGAGTTTAAACAGAAACCTCCATCCCTGTTAACGAGGTTGCTCGCTAATTTAATCTCAACTGCCTCCCTAATGACACTGTCCCAATAGCTGGACGTGCATGCCAATATCTCGGTGTTATTATATAACATGGGGTGACCAGTATCCAAGCAATGTTCGGCAATAGCAGATCTATTTGGCTGCTGTAATCGTGTGTGCCGTTTATGCTCAGTACATGTCCTCCACGGTCCTGATAGTTTGACCAATATATGCCATGCCGCAGCTACAAGGAATACGATATACACCTGCCTTACGCAGTCCAAGATCATCCATAACGGAACTCAAAAGTGCTCTAATTTTAGATGGACGTCGGAAAACACATTTCACATCGTATTTCCGTAAAATACGACCGATCTTATTGGACGTGTTTCCTACGTAAGGCAAAAAGGCAGTAGACTTAGGTGTTGACTCAGCATTATCATCAATCACCTGATGTACAGTTTGTCGATAGCGCAACTCACGTTCAATCTGTCTATCACTATAACCATTTTGACGAAATGTAACTTCAAGATGGGACAGCTCAGCTGGCAAAGTCTCAGCGTCAGAAACGACATGTGCCCTGTGTACCAAGGTACGAAGTACCCCTTCACGCTGAGCCGAATGGTGACAACTATTAGCTTGTAAGTACAAGTCGGTGTGAGTACGTTTCCTGTAGACTGCATGTCCCAATGATCCATCATCCTTCCTCCTAACCAACACGTCGAGAAAGGGAAGGCAACTATCCTCTTCCACCTCCATCGTAAAACGAATGTTCGTGTGGATCGAGTTCAGATGTTCTAGAAAGACATTCAAATTCTCCCTACCGTGAGGCCAAACAACGAAGGTATCGTCAACGTATCTAAAGAAACAGGCGGGTTTTAAAGGCGCCGACTCCAATGCACGTTGCTCGAAGTCTTCCATAAATAAATTTGCGATCACAGGAGACAACGTACTACCCATCGCAACTCCATCTGTCTGCTCGTAATACTGGTCATTAAATAAAAAGTAAGTGGATGTCAACACATGCTTAAAGAGATTAGTTAAATCAGCAGCAAACCTGGCTTCAATTAACCGCAACGAATCAGACAGAGGAACACGAGTGAAGAGAGAGACCACATTCTTGGGAACTGATGAACTTCGTAATCTTTCTCTGCCTGGTGTTATGCTTTTGTTTAAATCGTTCGACCCAAGCCGATCTGGCCACGAAATTAAAGGCATCCGATAAAAGTGGAACAGCAGCGCTCATCGCCTATTGCTTAAAGTTCTGGTTGTCACCTGTCCTCGGAAAAAATATTATTTTCACAAGCCAATCTCTTTCTTACAATGTGTTTGACATATATTTCGATATGATGTATCTGTTCCAAATTCCGTCTCGATTCTACGAATCGTTCATACGTCTCATGGGCGAAAGTGTTCCATTTACCACGACGAGTTCCACCTCGTTTCACTTCCTCTTTCCATCGATATAGCATTGATTTATGTTTCAATCGAGAGACGCCGTGGTACTGCAAACTTTTTAGCCTCCATTTCGGTTTAGCTAGTGCAAGAGCGACTGCTGGTTCATGCGCAAATTCGTCGGTGATGAAATCGCCATCTCCCTCTACTCCCGTGCACTGCAAAGTAAATAGCTTTATATTATGTCGATTCATCCGAAAAAAAAAACCCTTAAGTGAAACTTACCTCCCCATATTCGTGCATTCGTGCACCTCATCTTCATCGTTGATGTTTGATAAATCATCGCCAGCGATGATCCGTCTCTCGGTCAACAGGTGCGATACGTATCTCATTGCCAATTGCAGTTCAATTCGCAGAGATCGTGCAGGGTGCTGTATTTGTTAGAAGATGTAAATGACGAAGCAACTTTGTGGCGTATTTGATGGCGTTAGTGATTTCGCCTCTCGATTGTTTATTCAACTCCTCTACCTCTGATGTATCTTCTCCTGGCTGCACTTTCGTAGACACACCGAGGTCGTCCATTTCACTGTATTCTTCGAACACGCACGGCACTAACAACGCGTTGCGAGCAACGGACGTTGAAGACAAAAGCAAACTAGCGGTTTAGGAGCTAGGTCACGGCCGTTTGTTTGACCATGGCGATACATGTCCATAATACACAATACACACAGGACTGTTCGTGCGAACTCAACTCTGTGTATTTTGAAATAATATCGCCGTAGCCAAATAAAACGTGGTTCGCAGGGCGATACACAGAGTTCGCACGGAATGTCCTCTCGGACAGTCCGCTTTCTGTTTGACAGAGCCTACGCAATTTAAACTTGTTAATATTTTCTCCCAATTTACATTGTTTGTTGATATTCTGTAAAATAAAATGGAAAAATCTTGGACTATTCTGATTAAAAAAAAGCAAAAATACGGAAAAGACCCGAACACGTTACCTCAAGAGTGGTAACTGAAGGTTGTAACCGCTGTGCCACGCTCACTTACTTGGAACAGAGGTAACGTTACGCATATTACAGCACGCAGTCAACTTCGAAATCACTTTTCTTTAAAACCAAGGCCCATTGCTAAAAAGCGCATATGGAGTCATGTTCAAGGCGACAAATTTTGTGTTTCTCGTGGCTTAATGGATAGAAGAGTGGAGCAGCCATCAGAAGGTCAGTGTTGAAAAATTTGACTTATTATCATCGTTTCTACCAACTCACTAGAAAGAAAAAGACGGCGATATTACCAGCAGTGTTTACTAAAATTATGAAATCGGGTGTTGAGTAACGACACAGCTGACGTTACCGCATGTGGACTTCTCTGCAATTCAAATATTTTTCTTCAAGTAGCTAAAGTCGCGAAAGATATAGTGTCTCACGTCAGAAAAAATGTCCGAGCATATAGGCAAATCCAAGATAGAACCGAACATCTTAAGTAATAAATCATAAAAATAAGTGCAGTTACAGCTAATAATTACAATCCCTAAGTGTTTAGGAACAGTGATTACATTTTCCCAATAAATTAACGATAGAATCAAACCAACAGTATACGAGTAAGGATGTAAAGATTACTGGTGCTGCTACAAATAGCCATTCAGGTTCTCATTAATGGACTGTATTACCAATGAATTACACAGTGTTACTTCATCGCATACCAGTAAGAAATTGTTAACAGTAATGTATGAAGTCTATTACGGACTTCTAGAAATATATTATGCCCACAATTCAAAGCTTTACATAGGAGTTAGAACTCAGACTTCACTTCTCGAATAACGAGCTTGGTGCAATTGAGGCATTTTCCAGAAGAAAGACTCTTAGGACAAAATGGTTATTTGAGACAGAAAAGTGTTAAGTACTTACTTTTAATACATTCCAGTAACAGCGGGGTTACTCATACACAAGTGTATTTTGATAGGATGCGCACTACTATTAAGTAAATCTTTCCATAAGATTAGATATTTTAACCCCTATATCTAACGTGAAAAATGTTTCCGATAAACATTTAAGGCCGTCTTTCTTTAAATCAGTGTCAGTTGGTTATAATGAGCAAATATTTCTTTCACAAAATAAAAAATAACAGTAAACTTGTTATTAATAACACCTACGTTCAAGTAACCCCCAGAAAAACACAAAAATAAAATAACAGATGGTAAATTTATAACAAAATATAACTGTACAGATACATTAACCTGTTACATCCTGTGGTCCATACGTTATCATGGTCAGTTTTCTGGAATATTTTCTAGTTACACGAGAACATTTTGTCTTCCTTCTTCTTCATCTTCTTCTTCTTCTTCTTCTTCTTCTTCGACTTCTTTCTCTTCTTCTTCTTCTTCTCCTCCTTGTCTTTCTGACCTGCACGAATGTATACTCTCTGAATAACGTCTGGTTGCTGGTGACTACCTGAAGGCAAATTGCGTAAATACGAACTACTTTCACCATCCATATACTTAAATAAATCTCTGACATTTGTTTCATTTTCTGGCTTCATCTGATGAAACGACACTGTTGGTAGTCTCAGAATTTTCAGTACTCCATTGCCGTATTGTTATTTCCAAAGACGAAATTATATATACGAGCCATTTGCATCTTATTGAACCTACTACCTCACCATTTGCTTTGTATTTCATTTCAAAATACTTCTGAATTTTATACACAGAACCGTAGCGATTGATTTCTGGAATACATATTTGTCAGAACCTTCTTTCCATTTATTTATTAAGCTTCTGCCCATAACAATAAAAAAGGCCGACGGACTACTGTACGTCACCATTACTAATAAATATTGCTTCGCAGTAGAATTAGCTTCTTCTTTCTTCAATTCTGACTTAAGTCGACCAATGTTCCTGCGAATTGGAAAAAGATGAGTAACCTTCACATGAAACACTCGTGCTGTTAGGGAAGAAAATGAAACTAGAGTCGTGTTCTCGTTCTGGTCACCACACACTTCGAAGAGCAGATCGGTATACCTGGCGTGTAGAAAGTGTTCGAATTTAGTTTATGGAACATTATACAATTATGTTGCGGTGATTTATAGCTTGCATTTCGTTGAAGCCGTAGATATGTGAAGAATCATCATGTTGTATGTATATGACACTGAAAGTATATAACCATAATAGAAGGATAAAAATTGGCGGATCACCTTCAGTTTTTGTACAGCCAACTTCTGTGAATGATTAAATAGTTCAAATGGCTCTGTGCTATGGGACTTAAATTCTGAGGTCATCATTCCCCTAGAACTTAGAACTACTTAAACCTAATCAGCCTAAGGATATCACATCCATGCCCGAGGCAGGATTCGAACCTGTGACCATAGCGATATCGCGGTTCTAGAGTAAAGCCGCTAGAACCACGCGGCCACAACGGCCGGCTGTGAATGATTAAATTCAATCACAAATGTATAGAGTCAGACTAGGCTTGATGAGTAAGGCCTTCCTAAACGTGAATGTTACAGTATTCATTTTGTGACCTAAGTACTCTACTAAACAGGGGTCGTTATTATTGCCTTCAAACTTCTTTTCCTTTTTTTCAGATGTAGTGCGAAAGTTATAGACATGCGTTTTAGGATGTTTGAATATATAGTCAAGGTTTAGCTTGAAACGCTTAGAACAGGTTCAACAAATTATTTTGAGCTATTCCCCTGTAGTATCAAAAAATCTTCCTGAGAAACAGATCGTACAATGATATAATATTCACTGTTGAATTTTCAAAATAACCCAAAAACGATTTGTATTCGCAGTCATGACTTTGTCGACTTACTTAGCATCTCCCAGATGTCAACCGTGAATTTGTGAGGGTGACTATCACGTGTGCCCCTTAACTCGTGAAAAGAACTAGCTTGGTATTTTCTCAGTTATTACTTTTTAAATACTTGTAGTCCTTTGACAGATACCTAGTACTGGATTAATATGTAAGCACGACATGTTTTAAACTTTTTATTAATCAGTCCTCCGACTGGTTTGATGGGGCCGCCACGAATTCGTCTCCTTCGCCAACTTCATCATTTTTAAGTAGCACTTGCTACGTAAGTACTTATTTATTTGTTTTTACCCTCTACAGCTTATTTTAGTTCCATGGAGCTTATTACTTATGTTGTACCATTAGTCTTGTCACTCTGTCCCTCCTTCATGTCAATGTTCTCCATATGTTCTTCTCTTCGCCGATTCTACGGAGAATCTCCTCATCCGTTATCAGCTGATGCAAATCACAAAATTCTTCTGCAGCACCACATATCAGATTCTTCGATTCTCCTCGCTAGCGATTATCCCCCTGTCCACGATTCACTACAGTACAACAATTTGTTCCAAAGAAACATCCTCACAAATTTCTTTTCCAAACAGAGGTCTATGTTTGAAACCAGTAAATGTCCCTTTGGTAGGAAAGCTCTATTTTCCTGTGCTACTCCGCTTTCTGTGTCTTCCTTTCTTCGTCTGTCATGGTTAGTTAAGTTTTGCTTCTAATGTGAGAAAATTCCTTAACTTCGCCTACTTCGTAAACGCCACTTTTGACTCTAAACTTCTCACTATTCTCATTTCTGATACACCTCATTACCTTCGGCTTTCTCCAGTTTATTCTCAGTCCATATTCTATAGTTATAAGACTGTTCATTTCATTCAACTCACCGTGCAGTTCATCTTCATTTTCACTCAGTATATCAATGTCATCAGCGTGTCTTGTCACTGATATCCTTTCACCCTGAATTTGAAACCCGCTCATCACCCTTCTTTTATTTCATCCCATTGTTTCTTCGGTGTAGAGATTGAACAGTACGATGGGAACACTGCATCCTGTCTTACACCATTTTTAAAACTATCTCTTCGTCCTTGGTCTTCCAGTCTTCCCTGTTGGTTCTTGTACAGCTTGTGTATTTCCAACCTCCCCCTAAAAGATAGCCGGCCGAAATGGCCGAGCGGTTTTAGGCGCTACAGTCTGGAACCGCGCGACCGCTATGGTCGCAGTTTCGAATCCTGCCTCGGGCTTGGATGTGTGTGATGCCCTTAGGTTAGTTAGTTTTAAGTAGTTCTAAGTTCTAGGGGGCTGATGACCTCAGAGGTTAAGTCCCATAGTGCTCAGGGCCATTTGAACCTAAAATTTACTCCTATTTATCCAGAATTTCGGACATCCTGCACCTTCCTACATTGTCGATGCTTTTTTTAGACTGATGAATCCCATGAACGTATCTTAGGTTTCGTTTAGACGTACTTCCATTACCAAGCGTAATGTTAGAAATCCCTCTCTAGTGAGTTCATCTTTCCTAAAGCCAAATTCATCTTTCGTCAGTATATTATTCTTATCAACAGCTTGGATGCTGTTGAGCTGTTTGTGAGACAGTTTTTGCTCTTACCCGCCCTTGATATCTTCAGAATGGCGTGGCTGATATTTTTCCGAAAGTCTCACCAGTCTCATACATCCTGCACTAGCACCCGTAATTCGTCTTTTGCCGACCACCATCTGTTTACAGTCCCGTGCCTAAAGCTATTCACTGTATCAAAATTTTGTTCACTGAAAAGAAGGGGCGTAGATTATATATTCTTGAACAATTAGAAATTTTTAAGCATCTTTCTCGAAATGATAGCCTCATTCTCAATGAGCAGCTGCAGTTGCGTAATAAAAACTTCTTCAACGGTATAAAGCCATTACTTGTTACTTAATTTCGGGAGTCCTCGTGCAGTTCAAAAAATGTTCAAATGTGTGTGAAATCTTATGGGACTTAACTGCTAAGGTCATCAGTCCCTAAGCTCACACACTACTTAACCTAAATTATCCTAAGGACAAACACACACACACCCATGCCCGAGGGAGGACTCGAACCTCCGCCGGCCCTCGTGCAGTTAGCGAAATGTTTTTCCATCTAAGTCAACTCATAATTTCTTCTTTATTAAATGGTTTATATTGGCTGTATTTCATGTTATATCGTTTTCTTCAGGCTGCGTCATTCAGCCCTTTTTGTATTTCCTATAATGCATTTTTCATACTTTAAACTGTACTTCTAAGCTCTGATGTAGACAAAATATTATTTTATCTGTTGCTGCTAAACAAAATATTGCCTTTTACGTCCTGTACTGAATAATGTTCATTATAATATTTGTCTGTCTTTGTTTGAATGTTAAGTAGTCAATTTGTACTTGGAGATTCTAGATGGCAATCTCCGTGCAGTGTTCACCTGCCCGCAGTTCTTAACGCGGGCACCTCAGTCTGATTCTACCTGTAGCTCGACATATGCGAGCAGCCCATAGTGGCTTGCTTTCCTCGCATTCTACTTTAAAATTGTGACTAAAACTTTTTCGCTTAGTATTTATTTTATATGTTACATGTAAGTACTGTTTCTTTTTGTACTGTTAATCAGTTTTCAGTCTTCAAACTGTATTTCTATGCTTTTACATAAGCAAAAAGTTACCATGTCTTCTGTTGTCAAATAAAACTTTGCCTGTTACTTCATGTACTAAATACTGTTCATTTTATCATTCAGCTGTCTATATTTTAAATGTTAAGTAGCCTACTTATATTTACAGCAACTAGATGGCAGTCTTGGTGTAATGTTCCCCTGCCCACGATTGCTAATGCGGGCGGCTCAGTCTGTTGCTACCTGTGGCTTTATATGTGTGAGCAGCCCATAGTGGCTCGCCTATCATGTGTTGTTCTTAAAATTTTTGTGGCTAAAGCCTTTCTGGCTTGATATTTATCTTATACGTGACATGTAAGAACAGTCTCTATCTTGTACTGTTAGCCAGTACTTACATTTTTATATGAAAAAAAATTTCCCATAAATTTGTACTTATGTTATAGGCCAATTTGAATATTTATTTTCTGAGGAAGGCACTCATAGAAGTGTTGAAACCTGGTCAAAAGACTAAAAATTTGTAACCGAAGGCTTATTTAGTCTAACATTAATTCATGGAATATAATGCGTCCTTGGTTATTCCTTCTTCATCTCTCCCTTGGCAGCAGACTCCCGCGGGGGGGTGTTATCCGGAATCTTTTATCTTTTGCCAATGGAGAAATCGTGTTGACACTTTTTCAGTAACCGGTCTTACCTCCTGTGGATACCCGTTATGTGTCTTTAATGCAGCCGTTTCTACAGCCTTCTGTACCCTCATGCCATTAATGAATTTTGGTTTTGCCGCCTTTAGGCCAGTTTACCTCCCCAAGGGTATGACAGTGGGTGAACGTCAATCCTCCCCTCCGCCATATTTGGCAAGGCCGTTCGCAGGACGAACGTGACTTCTTATACAGCAAGTCTGCCGCTGTCATTGCTAACGATTTATATTCAGAATTTAAGCAACGGTAGGGTTCGGCCCGGGACCCAGGACGTTTTCACTACTAATCACGCTATAACTAGGCTAAGGTGCGAGAAATACAAAGAAAATATTCCCAGGTATTTTCTCTGAAACGCTTTGGATTTAACGTGAGCTTTTTGTTGGGCATACCAGATGTTTTCTCTGTACATTCACTTAAGACACAGCATTATAGTGCTTTACCTTGATATGCATAGAAAATGTCAAAACGGGCGTTCTTGCTGACTAACACCTCCTTGCAAACAACACTTTTTTGACGATGTGTTTTCTGTAATGCCGACGCCAGTGGCGGAAATGTAGTTGTGAATCCCCTGCCGTTTAATTTTCCTATCTTCTTTTCTCGTATTTGTACTTTCGTAAGACTGTCGTTGTTTCCTAGCCACAACTACTATTTATTGTTCAAAACCTCGAAACAGATTATTTCGTAATGTAAACACGACACTAACTGCCGATGTTCCAAGAAAGCTAACCTGCACATAAGCAATCACTCGCTGTTTTAAACAATGATAACTGCAGACCGCACACGTATCAAGAACCTGCTTTCTGACATCAGCATTGAGATTATGAAACAAACTTTGGTGGAATATTCTACATTACCCTATGATAACTTTTTAACGATTTACCGAAAGGGTGCACATAGACATATGGATCCTTCTTCCTGAAAATAACTCTAGTAATGGATTTTCAGTTCCGTATGGTTTGTTAAATACAAACCAAACATAATTGTACAAGGATGACAACAGTAATAAACGTCAATCGCTGTAACTTCCTGTCACTGAACTAGCTGGACCAATATTGTAACCCAATACTCTATCATATACCATAATCAAGTCTCGTCCGCCACAAGCGCCGAACTCTTATTTCATTTTCCATTCTCAAGTCTGTGTAGGACCCAGAGCTGTGTTGACGCTACGAAATTAAGTTCCACAAAACCGTCTATTCCACAAAGAAAGTCTCCAATTTCTTCATGGAGTTAATATTATTCAGGTTTGCATCATCCACAGTTTTGTTTTGAACGCCAGTTTTGGGACACTGTATATCGTGCGGATGCTTCTAAAATAATTTACAAACAAATTGACAACATATAGTATCTAAAAGAAAAACAAGAAGTGGAGGGCAAGGTAGCAGGTGGCGAGATCAGCTGCAATCCAGTGGTATTCCATTAAGGCATCATTGGTACAGGACACAGACCTTTGGAAGAAGTCTGGAGAGGCCTCTGAACAATGTGACGACACTAATGGCTAGTGACAGACATGACAAATAAACACGGACAAACAAACGAACACGTCACTAAACATAATTTCTCATGCCGTGGGTTGAACTCAAACCGTTAACGTCCGGTTAACTGCAATACACTCGGTGTGCTGATTATTGATGGATGACAGTAACTGAGGCGTTGTCAAAGGAATATGTGACTTACGTCAGGCCTTGCGTACTGACCTGATATTGATCTATCTCTCAAGTACAGGTGATGATCCGAAGGTGCAATGTGAGCCTAGCTGCAGTTGCACACGATTCAGCGAACATCTGCACTACGCAGATAAGGTGACTTGCTATCCACACACGTTACATATTTGGTACATTTGTCAGTCTTTCGGTCACCTGCATCAATACGGCAGTGATTAATCAACAGTAGCATTTATTGCGAAAGGCTGATGATGTTCACCTCACAGATGATTATGGTAGTGGAAATTTCGTTTGATCTACAGCTACATCAATATGGCTACTCTGAAAGTCACACTTAAGTGCCTGGCAGAGAGTTCATCAAACCACCATCAAACTGATTCTCTATAACTCCACTCTCGAACAGCGAGTGGAAAAAAACAACATCGATATCTTTCAGAGCGACCTCTGCCTTCTATTATATTATTGTGATGATCGTTTCATGCCCTTGTAGATTTGGGTCAACGAAGTATTTTCATGAGAAGATTCCGCCGCAACGAAAAACGTCTTGGTTTTAATGATGTCCACCCAACATTGTGTATTATGTCTGCGACACTCTCTCCCCTCTTTATCGATAATACAAAACGTGCTTCCCTTCTTTGGACTTTGTCGATGTACTCTGTTAATCCTATCTGGTAAGGATCCCACACCGCACAGCAATACTCCAAAAGGGGACGCAAAAGCGTACTGTGGGCAGTGTCTTTAGTAGATGTGTTGCATCTTCTAAGAGTTCTGCCAATAAAATGCACTTTTTGCTCCGTCTTACCTACAACATTTTCTGTGTGTTCTTTTCAGTTTAAATTGTTCGTAATTGTAATACCTAGGCATTTAGTAGAATTTATGGCCTTTATATTTGAATGATTTACCGTGTAATATAAGTTTAATGAATTCCTTTTAGCACTCATGTGCGTGACCTCGCAATTTTCTTTATTTAAGATCAGCTGTCAATTTTGTCGCCAAACAGATATATTACGTCAATTGTTCTGCATTTGGTTTTGATCTTCTGATGAATTTACTAGACGATAAACGACAGTGTCATCTACAAACAACCTAAGACAGGATCAAAGAATGATGTATTTAAATTTCGATCTGTTAATAGTATGGTAATAGCTCCTGCTAAAACTGGAAGTGAAAGAAGGAGAAGAAAGGCTGTAATAGCTACAGATCAAACAAATAAAGGTGTTTGATCTAAAGTTATACTTTCTGATCGTATATTAATTGCTGTTGTAATGAAGTTTACTGCACCAAGAATGGATGATACACCTGCTAAGTGTAGTGAGAAAATAGCTAGATCTACAGATGCGCCTCCATGTGCAATAGCTCCTGCTAGAGGGGGGTAACCTGTCCATCCTGTACCAGCACTATTATCTACTATGGAAGATGTAAGAAGAAGGGTTAATGAAGGTGGTAGCTATCAAAACCTTATATTACTTATTCGTGGGAATGCTATATCTGGTGCACCAATTATTAATGGTACAAGTCAATTACCAAATCCACCAACTATAATAGGTATTACTATAAAGAAAATTATTACAAATGGGTGAGCTGTAATAATGACATTATAAATCTGATCATCTCCAATTAGAGATCCTGGTTGACCGAGTTCAGCAAGAATAAGTATTCTTATTGATGTTCCTACTATCCCGGCCCATGCTCCAAATAGGAAGTATAAAGTACCAATGTCCTTATGGTTTGTTGAAAATAATCATTTTTGCGGCAAGATGGCTGAATTTTAGGTGGTAGACTGTAAATCTACTTATGAGATACTTTCTCTCTTACCACATTTTGGTCTTATATTCAATTATGATTCTAGACAGCAATTCTAGAGGTGTAAAATTTTACTAAGGCCTAAAAGATTATTCTTTTAATTATAACTTTGAAGGTTATTAGTTAAATTAACTTAAGTCCTAGGTATAATGAGATTAGAGTTGATGTTGAGATCAACCCTGTTGTTGAAATTATTACTGTCCATTATAATTATCCGGGCTGTTATGCCGTGGTTGGTTGATGAATTCTGAGGTGATTCCCAACGTTTCGTCTCCGACTGTGGGAGACATCTTCAAGGGGGTCCGTAGCTTGATGGTCCAACACACACACTGGCTCGCTACTGTAAGGCATCTTGGCAGCGTTCAATGCAGTTACCTGTGCAGCAGCAGCAGTGCGAGTGATCCGCTGCGCGGTGCTCGCTCGCTTTTATAGAAGCGCGATAGCGCATGACCTTGATTCGGACTTAGAATATTTCACAGTGCCAGCCGCACGTTATCCCGGACGGGAGCACTAGCCATACTAGGTGCTCCCGTCCGCTGTGCACTAAGTCTGCGGCTGGCGCGCCGCCAAGATTGCGTCAGACTGCCTTATCGGCGCGGGGTCAAAGGTCAGTAGCGAGCCAGTGTGTGTGTTGGACCATCAAGCTACGGACCCCCTTGAAGATATCTCCTGCAGTCGGAGACGAAACGTTGGGAATCACCTCAGAATTCATCAACCGACCACGGCATAACAGCCCGGATAATTATAATGGACATGATATTTCCGGCCGTGAAAGTTTACATTTTAGTATCAGAAATTATTACTGTTATAGGAAAAATAATTCTTGATTTTTGAGACTTTATCTTTATAGACCATGAATTTTCTGTGTATGATATAATTAAGGCTGAGAATCTAATACATATGTAATAATAAAGTGTACTTGTAGTTAGTACGACCATAATAGTTATAATAGTGGTTATGTTGTTTTCTATTAATGATTGTATAACAATTCATTTTGGTAGGAATCCAAGAAATGGAGGTAAACCAACCTAGGGATAAGAGAGATAAGAATATTATGAATTTAATTTCAGTTTTTATATATCTGGCTGAATAAATTTGGTTTATGAAAAATAAATATATTTGCTTAAATAATAAAACCATAATTAATCTTAGTAGTGATTAAATAATAAAATATAGTTCTCAGATGTTTTCTCTGACTATTAGGGATCTAATTATTCACCCTAAATGTCTAATTGAAGAATATTCTAGAAGTTGACGTAGAGATGTTTGATTTAAACCCCCTATTGCTCCAATAATAATTCTTAAAATGATAATTGTTCAAATGAAAGTTCTTAGTTGAATACAATATGATAGTACCATTATTGGAGCAATTTTCTGTCATGTTGTTAATGTTAGCCAGTTATTTCATCTTGAGGCTCCTATTACTTCTGGGAATCAGAAATGAAAATGTGCAGCCCAAATCTTTAATAATAATCTAGATCTGATTATTATTGATGGATTAAATTCTGTTTCCCATCCTATTGGATACTTTATTTGAATCAACAAAATTGAAAATAGTAGTATTGTCGATGCTATTGCTTGGACAATAAAATATTTAAATGATGACACATTTATAATTATATTTTTATTTCTTGTTATGAGCAGATTAAAGGAAAGTACGTTGATCTCAATCCCCATTCAAACACCTAATCAGGAATTTGATGAAATGGACAGGATCGTTACTATCATTAATGTTGATAGGAAGAGAAGTTTTGTAGAGTTGTTGGTCATTAAAAAGGAGAGGATTGATACCTCTATAAATGGGGTAAGAACCCATTACCTTGTTTAGCTTACCTTTTTACATTAAGGTGTATGATGCACGTTAGTTTTTGATACTAAAGGAGGTAGTTTAATTCTATCTTATGTAATTTGGTTAATGAAGTTAATTTTTATTTACTTAATTTACCATACCAAGGTAACCCTCTAATCAGGCACTTCATTTATTTAATATAAAAATTAAAAGCTTTTTTTGACAATTGGTTATGTATTTTTTGGTTATTCCAAATTAATTTATCTCGTTTAGGTTATTTTATATATATATATATATATATATATATTACCTTTATTAAATTTAAATACCTATAAAGTATATTTTATTATTATTAAATGATTATTTTAATACATTTATTTACCTAGGATTATAGCTACTTATGTTTTAGCTTAAAAGAAATTATTATATTATAAATTAAATAATAATATGTAAATTGATATAAAATATTATTATAATTGGATATAATAAATAAAATTATTAACTTTATATATAAAATATTATATTAATATAAATAGTTATATTAATTATAATAATATAATTAAAGTATTATCTATAATTATAATTTTTAAATAACAAATATATAAGTTAAGTTAATATAAACTTAATTTTATATTAATAACCATTTACATTAATTTAAATAATTGTATAGAATATATTTATTATATTATTTAATATTTCTTTATTATTAGTGAAAAGAAAAATTAATAAAGAAAGAATGTAATACATTTATTGGTATAAATGATCCATATTAATCTTTATTTACATATAATAGAGAGGTTGTTGTGGTCATACAGGGGCTCGTTTCTTTTTTTTTTTGTTAATGTTTGTGATTTTCCTTTTTCTTTCTTTAAACATTTTAATCTTTTATTTTTTCTTAACTTTATAAATTTCTTACTTTTTTTCTTAAAACTTTTATTCTTGCTTGTTTATTCACTTTTTCTTTGTATTATATGTAAGTTTTGTTAAACTATGTAAGTGGCATGAGTAAAAGGACGCTATGTGTAAGAAGCATGAAGCGCCCTTTGAATGTATCCTTATAGCTAAAAGAGCCACGCGCACTTTGAATAAGAAAATGCTATTTGACACTGAAATCAATGTAAAAGATAGGGTCGCCACCAACTCTAGCCACACGACAAAGAAGAAGTTGCACTGAGTCGGAAAATTACTTAATTTATTAATAAGAAAAACTCACAAAAGAACATTCATTGTAACATCATTGATAAAGAATGGGATGTAGTTATTAATATGATCCAGGCATTCTTCCCGTGAATCAAATATTGAGTAAAGTAAATAGGTCGTGAACACCATGCGTAAGTGCAGCCTGCAGCAAGATTCGTGAAAACACGATCTATTCCAGAGCACTTGTTTCAGATAAAAAAAGTGACACTAATCACTACACCTGTGCACATGGAAACGCTATAGGTGGGCCAACAAGGAAAACTACAAGGTAAATGGCGAAGGTAACGGCGACGTAACATCGGTACACAAGATAAGATTGAAGGCAAAATTATTTATTCCTTAAAACATTGATGTAGTGCATCTATAGACTGCTATTGCATGCTAACTATGTACAATTGCTTGTGAAATACTATACGTTTCATAACAGACTTGCGTACCCACTCGGTCCGTGGAGACAATTTCTATGGACCGTGGCCAAATTTTAGTCACATGAGACAAAGAAAATTCACAAATACTCAAAAATTACCAAGATCCGGAAAAGATTAGAAGCGTACACACACAGTTGTAGGCACATAAACATTAACACTGAACCGAGGGCACTTCAACATATGCAACTCCTTTGTGCTGCGTTCTTCTCACGGATCAAAGTCAAGACTACATTGGGAATCAAACTGAAAGTCTACAAAAGCCTTGCATTCCCTGCTGCAACCCAGCAAATAAATCTTTATAAGACGAAATTCGAGACCAAAAGCTAAAAGCTCCCCCTCTATGTGACAACGCGCCACGCGGTCAGTCCAACTCACCCTTCTTCGACTGGAGCACAGCTGTGTACGCTTCCCGTACTGGCGGCAGACTGCCTCCCGCTTCTCCCGCCTCTTCCACGTTCCGTGTGGACCGGAAAACCCCAAGATGCCATTTCCGCCACCAACCTAACGCAGGTGGATTTCTCACAAGTAGCGGAAACCTCTTTGCCGACTTGACCACTACGAGAGTTGGCAATGAAAGGTGGCTACAGGACCCTTTCAACTATATGTTCTTTTATGCAGTAATTTGATTTAATTATCAAGTGATTTTGGATTTAGCAATTGATTTAGTATCGGCATAATTCGTGCCAGCAGCCGCGGTTATACGATTGACACATGTGAATATTATTGGTTAAAACAGTTGTTTATATTATTAGGGTTAAATATAAATTTGTAAGGAGAAATGTTAAAATTTATTTGTAAATTTTTTATGAATCTGTGAAATTTAAATAATAAACTAGGATTAGATACCCTATTAATTTAAATGTTAATTATATTTACCAGGGTACTATTAGCTAAGGTCTTTAAATCCAAAATATTTGGCAATATCTCATTCCATTCAGGGGAACCTACCCCGTGATTGATAATACACGATTTACTATACTTAATTTATTTGTTTGTATATCTCCGTTATCACAGAATCTTTTTAGAGTTATAATTCTCAGGATTTATAATTATAAAATATTCAGGCCAAAGTGCAACTTATAAATAAGAGGAGGTGGGTAACAATATATTTTTGTTTGTAACGGAAATGATGGTGAAATACTGTTAATGAAGGTGGATTTGATAGTAATTTAATTTATTTAATTTAACTGATATTGGCTCTGAGGTGTGTACACATCGCCCGTCGCTCTCAATATTGATTATTCTCTTTTTATTATTTTAAGGTAGCTTCAATTTGGATGAGGTAAGTCGTAACATAGTAGATGTACTGGAAAGTGTATCTAGGAAGAGGTTCAAGATATAACTTATTAGAAAAGTGTTCCACTTGCACTGAAAATTTTTCTGTGCAAATCAGGATATCTTGATTATTTATTTTTTTGTTTATTTAATTATTTAATATGAATAATTTTGTTGAATTTTGTTTTAGTATATTTTATAGAATCGATTTTTTAAATTATAGTTTATTGGGAATGTAAGTGTTTTATGAAATATTATTTTAAATTTTTTTAAGTAGATTTTATTTATTGTACTTTTGTGTCAGGGTTTATCAAAATTTTAGTATTTATTTTAAATGTCTCGATTTGGGTTGATTTATTAATAATTTATAGTTAATGTATCCTAATTATTATTAAATTATTTATAGAAATGAGATGTTAACCGTTTCCTAAGATATATAGTTTCTTAAGAAAAAATTAAATTTTTTTGAAGTTAATTGTTTTTATCTAATTTTATAACTATAAATATTATCTTATTTATTCTTTAAGGGATAAGCTTTAAAGTTAATAACCTATAATTTGTTTTATAAAAATATAATAGTAAGCTTTAAACCAGCTATCTTTAGGATTACGTTTTAGTTCATTATTTTTTATTTTGATTTTATAATTATTTTAGGTTTTTTATTTAAGATTATTATTTTAATTTTAAAATTTTTGTAATAATGATAGAATTAGTACATTTATTTGTATAAAATTTTTACCTTCTAAACTTACTATAAGGAACTAGGCAAAATTGATTTCCGCCTGTTTATCAAAAACATGTCCTCTTGAAAATACTTTGAGGTCTGGCCTGCTCACTGAGAGGATTTTTAAAGAGCCGTGGTATTTTGACCGTACAAAGGTAGCATAATCATTAGTCTCTTAACTAGTGGCTGGAATGAATGGCTTGTCAAGAAATCAACTGTTCCCTAATAAATTTTTGAATTTAACTTTCGAGTCAAAAGGCTTAAATTCTTCTTCAGGACGAGAAGACCCTATAGAGCTTAACATTTTATTTTCTATAGTTTTTTGTTTGTCTTACTATATTTAATGGTGATGTTTTTTTGGGGTGACATGAAGAATAAATAAACTCTTCATTATCATATCATTGATTTATGTTTGTTGTTTTGATCCATAATTTATGATCATAGGATTTTGAGTGCAGGAGCCCAGTAATCAGGTCTGCTCGAATATTATGAATTTAATTTCAATTTCTATATTTCTGGCTGAATAAATTTGGTTTATGAAAAATAAATATATTTGCTTAAATAATAAAACCATAATTAATCTTAGTACTGAGCAAATAATAAAATATAGTTCTTACACAAATTCTCTGACTGTTAGGGATCTAATTATTCACCCTAAATGTCTAATTGAAGAATATGCTGGAAGTTGACGTAGAGATGTTTGATTTAAACCCCCTATTGCTCCAATAATAATTCTTAAAATGATAATTGTTCAAATGAAAGTTCTTAGTTGAATACAATATGATAGTACCATTATTGGAGCAATTTTTTGCCATGTTGTTAATGTTAGACAGTTATTTCATCTTTTCCACAAGAAAAAGAATATATATAAGTTAAGTAAGGGAAAATTACTCAAACAGCCAAAGAAATTATTAAACTAAAAACAGGAGAAAAATGATAAAGTAAATAATTAGATATAATAGGAATTGGCTGCTCCTTACAAATCAACTTAATAGCATCACTAAAAGGTTGTGTGATTCCTACAAATCCTACCTTATTTGGGCCCTTACGAATCTGAATATAACCTAAAACCTTACACTCTAATAAAGTTAGAAAAGCTACACTAATTAATACACAAATAACTAATAAAAGGAAATTCAAAATAAACATAAATCAATCATAAAGTATCAATACTATTTGTAGAAAAAATCTACATAAATGAATTCTAAATTCAACACATTAATCTGTCAAAATAGTAAATTAATTAATATTAATCAATATATAATAAAAAATATTTCAACCATATGTTCCTTTCGTACTAATATGGATTAATAATCTTAGGATAGAAACCAACATGGCTCACGCCGGTCTGAACTCAGATCATGTAAGAATTTAAAGGTCAAACAGACCTAATTACTGGGCTCCTGCACCCAAAATTGTTCTTAATCCAATATCGAGGTCGCAATCTGATATGTCGATATCAGCTCTCAAAAACAATTACGCTGTTATCCCTAAAGTAACTTAATCCTATGATCATAAATTATGGATCAAAACAACAAACATAAATCAATGATATAATAATGAAGAGTTTATTTATTCTTCATGTCACCCAACAAAACATCATCATTAAATATAGAAAGATAACAAAAAACTATATAAAAATAAAATGTTAAGCTCTATAAGGTCTTCTCGTCCTGAAGAAGAATTTAAGCCTTTTGACACAAAAGTTAAATTCAAAAATTTATTAAGAGACATTTGATTTCTCGTCAAGCCAATCATTCCAGCCACTAATTAAGAGACTAATGATTATGCTACCTTTGCACGGTCAAAATACCATGTCTCTTTAAAAATCAGCTCAGTGAGCAGGCCAGACCTCAAAGTATTTTCAAGAGGACATGTTTTTGATAAACAGGCGGAAATCAATTTTGCCTAGTTCCTTATAATAAGTTTAGAAGGTTAACATTTTATACAAATAAATATACTAATTCTATCATTATTACAAAAATTTTAAAATTAAATTAATAATCTTATTAAAAAACCTAAAATAATTATAAAATCAAAATAAAAAATAATGAACTAAAACATAATCCTAAAGATAGCTGGTTTAAAGCTTACTATTATATTTACTCAGATTGTTTCCTAAATAGTTTACACGGATAAGGAACATCAGAGGACCTGTAACAGTACCTTGGGGATCCCCGTTGTTGGATTCTCAGAATATCAAAGGTCTGTTCCTAGACTCAAGCTCTAGACTCAGCTAATGCAAGATATTCTGGACAAAGCAAGAATACCCTTGTACAGACCACACCCGGGAAAGAGCAGTTAACCAACTTAAAAATCTACAAGTTAATTCTATGAAATATATATTGATATATTATAAGCTTCCTTTACATCTTATGTTAGAGTTTTCGGCAGCAGTTCCATTATATTTCTCGTGCATGTTACGGTAAAAGTATTTTCGACTTATGTCACTTTGTAGGGAAGCAGCCTACTCACGCTGTAGTAAATTCACATCAGTCTTTCCATTGTGTGCAAGCCAGTCCGCTGTAACTAGCTCTGACGTCATAAATGCTGCGCAATACGTTAAAAATCAAATAAATATCCTGAAATGTTTCTAGCATGTCAGGAGTAATACTAAATTAATGTGTGTTGAATATCAGTTCGATAACTTTAGCCATTTTCGAAATTTGGACGTTTTTCTGTAAAAATCATTGGCGCAACAGAAAAGAGCTGGAAAGTTAATAATTTATAATTAGATTCATTTTTCATAATTATTTAATAAAAACAGTACTTTGGATTTCACAAATTGAAATTTTAGTGGAAATTCATGATTTTCTGGTTTTCGTCTTAAAACTTAATGAAGGAAGATAGGTTACGTAGGCTAATAAATAGGGCTAGGATGTTTATATTTAAGTAGGTTGGAGATCCGCTATAACTATGAAGATGTGAGAAGCCTCATTTCAATACCTATAAAACTATAGCGATAGCGTATCTCCAAAGGGCCAGTTCAGAGCTCGTCTACTGCGTGCAGTGTAAATAAATTAATTCTCTCGCCCAAAATATTTAACTTAGCCACGTCAAAATTTTATTATCAATACTCACCTGCGTGCTGAATGCACATTTAAATTAAGAGCTTCATCGGCCATCAGCAAGAGAAGCTATGATTTACTAGGTAACTTAAAGTGGTGCATTACTAGCCCAGCGGCTAGTCGGGAGAGCCGATTTGATCAGGCATTCCCTTAGCCGTCCGCACCGCAGCTTTATATATAAGAACGCTGCACGAGGAAGGAAGGCCCCATTTCTCTCCAGACGCTGAATAGCACGTCATCTATGTCGGGAGGCGCGTCGCGTCGCGTCGGTATCATTGCTACAAACAGCCTCGGATGCCGTATTAAGTTACTCGGAATACGCGTAGCCATGAAATCATTTTCGAGTGAAGTGTTAATTCTGGGTTGACTTTAATCAGCGATCTTCAGTTTGCGTATGTCGTATTTTCACGTGCCGCCGCGTGACAGACATTCTACCAATTATTTAGCGTGGCATTTGATGCACCTAATCATCAAATTATGGCGAGCATTCATTTAAATATTTAATTTGGATAGTTATAATTGCATCAGCGCATTAGACTCTGAACTGCTCTGTTAGTCGTTTGTGTGGGTTCTTTGTGTTATCTGTGATTTTCAGAATATAGAGAAAGTTTTTTCACGAAAATTTTTGATTATAAATCCCAGACAATCTCCTAATTCCTCAGAGCTATAAGCTGTAACTATAAGTGTATTCTCAGATGAAGTGGGCACTAGGAATTCTAATTACAGGCTGCACGTTTTGCTAATCACTTTCTGGTTGCCAATATTGTAGTTAGAGAGCCAGTGTTGAGAACGGCAAAAGACAGCATAAATAACATTCTAAATAATAGGAAGTGCAGTGTTTCTACATTCTACAAAATTTTATACAGCAATCATATATTCTTACCCGCCGCCCCACATATGGTGCATCGGCCGGGAAGTGATTCTACGTTCAAATGATATAACAACAACATTATTTTCCTACCTGCCGCCCCACAAACGGTGCATCGGCCGGGAAATGTTTCTACATTCCACAAACATTATAAACAAAATTTTCAACAGCCGCCCCACATATGGTGCATCGGCCGGAAATCAACTGAGTAAAGTGAAAGTGATTTTTAAATATTCGAATTCGGAAGTGAAATGCGACACGCAGCTGAGTAATAGAACAGTGAAAGTGTTACGTGTGCATGTGGACGACGCAATTGGATTAACAACGCATCTGGATTGACGGAGCTGGCACTGAGTCTAGCGGCGCTGCCGGCATCGCGAGAAGCCAGTTTCGCCCCACCGCAGTCATCCACCAGAGCCGCGCCTGCAGTTGCGGGCCACGCAAACACACAACAGCCGTCGGCGTGCCGTCTGCAATTCATCAAGCTCTGTCACATCAGTAATCCTGGTACACCACGCTGGCAACGCCATACGTCGTGCAGATGGAACTAAGTTAAGTGAAAAGCTGTTAAAAATTATACTAACCTGCACTAAAAGACTGTCGGCGATGGAACCGCCAAAAGAAACTGAGGTTAAACTTACATCAGAACCAATGTCTGTTGAGGGAACTGTAAATCCAGACAACGGTTCAAGTGTAAATATGCATGAAAGTAGTAATGTTAAAGTTAAATATGAAGTATTGTCTCCTGACAGTAGTGTGCGAAGGGGCAATGATTCAATAATAGAGACCCCTGTAGTAAAGCAGAAATCAGAAATTGTTAATTTATTGAATGATAGTTTATCTGATGAGTTAGAAACGAAACCGCCATCAGAAGTGGTAAAGTTTGAACAGGAGAAGTTAGATATGACTAATCAATCAGAAGTTTCGTTTAGTTTTGATGATTCTGGTGTTGGAGCTTGTTTTTCGTCACCTGAGTGTGATAAAAAGCCGGCTAGTGAGCAACCCAATGATACTAGGGCTATTGATTTAAATGTTATATTACAAGCAATAGCTACCAGCAATGCTGAATTAAAGTCTGAAATAACTGAGGTCAAAAGCAGTAATGCTGAATTAAAGTATGAGATTGTGGCCAGCCAATCTAATTTTAATAAACGGTTTGAGGCAATGGACAATAAATTAGAATACAATAAAGCTGAATTAGAAAATTCTTTCAAGGCTAGTTGCAATAAGTTGAAACAGGATCTGGACAGTTTGAATTATAAAATTGATTACAACCATGAGGATATGAAGAAAAAGGTTGCTCAACAATTTTCTGAAATGTATAAAACAGTAAAATCCGAAGTTGCTGAGGTTCGCAAAGACTTCCAAATGGAAGATGCGAAGCTGGAGCACAAGTTAACAGAAAAGATCGAGGCGGAATCTGAACTGTGCTCAGATAGATTTAAAGTAAATATATGTCAAGCAGAAGTAGACGCAATCAAAACTGATACTACTCATATTGTGCAAAGAGTAGATAATGTTGAAATGAAAGTAGAAAATATTAGTACTAACATTGCTAACATTAAGAGTAAAGTAGCTTCAGTAACTTCTGGTAATGGTAGTATACAACAAGCTGTAGCTGCAAACGCCGCTTTTATCGGGTGTCGGCAGTTCTTGCGGTTCGATCCAGATAAAAATATCCACCCGCTAGATTTCTGGAACGATTTTGAAGATGTGATTGCACCAACTTGGTCTGAACGAGAGAAAATCTCATTTATTAGAAGCCATTTAGCAGGTGACGCCATGCGTTGGTCAGCTGATGTTATGTTGAAGTGTAAAACATTACCGGAATTCAAAACAGCTTTCATTAATGAGTACTGGTCTAGTAATAAGCAAAATGAAGTGTTGAGAGAATTTTGGAGTGGAAAACGATTCAATGCAGGCAAGGAATCTATTAAAGAATTTGCTAGGTCATGGATTTCACGTTTGTCACATTTGGCGGAAAAGCTAAAACCGGAAATGATTATACTAGGTCTTGAAGCCAAACTGCCATGGTATTGGCAAACTAGAATTATATCTGCCCCTAGAGACAATCTGGATCGTTTCATTGAATATTTGGAACGTGTAGAACGTGTTTCTGCCAATGAGGAGCAAGCACGTAATAACAGAAATGCTAATAACAATAGTAGTAATCTTAGGAACGAGCAAAATGACAATGTCAACATCAGAACAGTAGGTGTTCGCCATCCTAAGAAAGGTAGGAATTGGGGAAATGATTATCAGAACCAACAATGGCAGCCAAGTGATAATAATTTTGTTCCAAACAGAATTATGCATGTAAACAACAGTACAGAAAGCTATTCTATGTCAGTTAACTATAATGAAAATAAAGGAAACAGCAGTAGGCCGAGGCAGGAAAACTAGTTCCCGTCTATGAGGACACTGGCGCTCACCTGGTGGTTACTTTTCCTAAGCCAGTAGTTATGGGAATTGGTAAGACAGATCAGAATACTCAAACTGAACATGTGGATGAAGTGTCGGTAGCATCTAAGGATACAACAGAAATATTAGATCACTCACAGTATTTGATAGATACCGTGTTAGAGACGGTTTCTAAATGGGAAGAGAAAGAGAAGGCGCAGCAGTGTAATGATAGGGAAGAGCTACAAAATACTGAATTGTCAGGTGAAGAAGCAGAAGAAATTCATGCATATATTTACGATGAGGATGATGTGCTCTTATCTAAAGTGCCTGTGCAGGATGTTGATAATGTACTAATAGATTTAGGACAGGAGATAAGTGAGAATGTTGAGGGTAGCCTGTTGGGGGTCGATGAACCCAGTAGCTGTGACCAGTTGTCCCTTGAGAAGGAACCCGACGATAATAGTAAAAGTGGTTTAGCTGTAACTAGTATTATGCCCGGTCTGGAGGCGCAGAATCGCTCAGACTACAGTAATTTGGGTCATGTTCAGCAAACTAAATGTAATGAAGTCGTGCGGTGTTTAGATTTGAAATTAATAGACCGACTGGAAGACGCAGCTGAAAATATAATTCAGGAAACCCCTACACACTGTGACCTAAATGTAATGAAGACAGATGTCGATCACTTTAGTTGGAGACAAATTCAAAAGGAACTATTGGATGAGTTTGAGGAACCACCTGTACAACCTAGAATAAGCCACCCTATAATAATAGTGAATATGTTGGGTATCAATGTACGTTGTCTCTTAGACAGTAGAAGTGAGGTGAGTGCAATATCTCAGTCCTTCTTTGATGCATTACCTGGTAAAGACAAGCTTACAGTAATGAGGGTATCAGGACTACGAATAATTGGTGCTACTGGCAAGGTGTCAAAAACGGTAAAGCAAGAAGCTTTGCTGCCCTTTAACATTAATGGTAATTTATTTGATCATCCATGCTTAATTGTAAACAATCTCAGTATTGAGGTTTTAATTGGCATAGATTTCCTGTCAAAATATCAGAGTGTTGTTGACTTTGAAAGAAGCCAGTTAAAAATGGTCTCGCCGATAACCTGAGTAATTACAGTCCCTTTTAGTGATAAACATGTAGTAACTAATGATGAAACTTGGGAGCTGCCTATACTTCTGATAAATAGGAGATATTGGGACGAATGTGTTAATCTTAGTTCAAGTAAGCTAAACACAGAAGAAGAAGAAGCAAATATTTTTACAAAATAGAAGCTAAATTGCAGGAAATCGATAGAATTTCAGCTAATCAGAAGGAAGAACTGAGACAGGTTCTAAAAAGGTATCATAAAGTATTTTCAGATCGACATGGCGTGTTCATAGGTTATGAATGAATGCTGTAGGGAGGAGGTTGTTCTGTAACCTCTACACAGTGTGGCAGCTGTGCAGTCCCAGCTGTGTGAGATCTTCTTTCCCATTTCAGGTCTCACTCAATCTTCATCTTTCCTGTCCCCAAAAATTTCGACCTCTTCTTTCCAACACAAAATTTTCTGGTAGGATTATCAAGTCAATAATAAACTAATGAATGCTGTAGGGAGGAGGTTGTTCTGTAACCTCTACACAGTGTGGCAGCTGTGCAGTCCCAGCTGTGTGAGACCTTCTTTCCCTTTCAGGTCTCACTCATTCTTCATCTTTCCTGTCCCCAAAAATGTCGACCTCTTCTTTCCATCACATTAAATTTTCCGGTATGACTATAAAAACCAGCAATAAACTAATGAATGCTGTAGGGAGGAGGTTGTTCTGTAACCTCTACACAGTGAGGCAGCTGTGCAGTCCCAGCTGTGTGAGATCTTCTTCCCATTTCAGGTCTCACTCATTCTTCATCTTTCCTATCTACAAAAATTTCGACCCCTTCTTTCCAATATGAAAAATTTCTGAAGCTAACCTCTACACAGTGTGGCAGCTGTGCAGTCCCAGCTGTGTGAGATCTTCTTTCCTTTTCAGGTCTCACTCATTCTTCATCTTTTTTATCCACCTAAAATTTCGACCTCTTCTTTCCACCACATTAAATTTTCCGGTATGGTTATCAAGCTAATGAATGCTGTAGGGCGGAGGTTGTTCTGTAACCTCTACACAGTGTGGCAGCTGTGCAGTCCCAGCTGTGTGAGATCTTCTTTCCATTTCAGGTCTCACTCACTCTTCATCTTTCCTGTCCACAAAAATTTTGACACCTTCTTTCTAATAAAAAATTTTCCGTCATGGCTATCAAGCCATGAGTTCTGTAACCATTCTATCCACAGATTAGTGAAGAAAAATACCTAATGTGACAAACCTAACAGTGACATAAACAATAGAGAAGTATGACGTAATTAAGATACAAATGTATTTGAGTAACAGTTATGTATAGAACCCTGGTAATATTATAAGTACAAAGTTGTTGTTTTATTGGAAATGGTCCCACAATAATATTTTAAAAATATGTACAAATTCGTGTTCAAGCAGGATCTGAAGTGGCAGTGAAACCTATTGTATGCTGTAGTGCTAACTAATTAATAGTAAAAGAGATTGCTTAGTGTTATGAAAAATATGCAGATAAGTTGTAAGAATAAACTCACCTTGTGTAGCAAGGAATAGCAGTGTAATAGAATTGATCAGTGTTTGTGGTTGAGACGTGAAGGACACGTTCCTGAAGTATTTATAAGGTTGGAACTGGCCATTATTTTGGTGTAGTGTGTGACAGAACACACCTACACGTATTGAGTTTATGAGTTGGAGGCGTGAATGCGACCATAGGTACCCTTATGTTAGATGAGACAGAGCAGCTCATGGTGTCCTATAGGGTTAAGGAATTTAGCATTACGCTCGTCCATAATTACTTGATGCACTTTAGTGGTAGGTCGAGAGAGACTACCTGTGGTTTCAGCGTCCGATCGAGTGGAAATGAATTGCCACGTGAGCAAACTGATCAGCTGCAATACACTATGGATCTCAAATAAATGTGCTATCCTATGCTTTAAATGTTAATAGAGTGAGTGTTAAATAAGTACATACACTATCAACATAATTGAGTAACATAATGGCAGACATAAAACATGGTTTATAGCTCAGCATAAATACACTTCAAAGTAAGTAAGTACCTAATTGCAGATGCGGAACTGACACAGCAGCAGAGGACCAACAAGTGGATTTAGTAGTCAACTAAACGTAGTGTGTTTTGAACACTCACAACTGTACTGTCACCAAAAGTTACTCAAATGTACAAAGAAGCTGAGAAAACAACTACTAATCAAATATACTCATACTATCTCTAAGAATAAGGTAATCAAAGATGAGTCAGCGAAGTGAATAAAATACAAATGTATCAGGAATGTACTGAGCATTGGTTCAGTGTTCCGGCCCAAAATTATAAACTGAAATTAAATAGGAGTTATGATTGTATGCCTTGAGCATAGATTTTCTCTAGTAAGTGACTAACGGCGTTTTGAGCCATTTGTTTACCGATTTTATGACAGTCAAGTAACCACGAGAGTAATATTGAAAAAGTTCTGTTAACTTTGTTCCAGCAAAATATTGAAGGATAAAACGTATATATCCCAATTTCATTGTGATCCACCCTTAGATGTTAAGTGAACAGAGTCTGAGGCACTCTTTTTGTTTGTTCTACAGGACAAACCAGATAATGGCAGCCTGTAAGCTGCGTGAAAGCGTGGAGTGACTTGGACACAACACACAGTGACCCCTCCACTTTCCCCATGTAATTTAGAGTGAACGTGAAGGACGCACAAAATAGCAACTTCCCCTCCTCTACCCTTGTGAATGGAACTGTAGGACGCCAGCCAAAGCGGCTACAATCACGTGTGTAAAAATCAGTTGTGAAATTTTCTTTCAGGTTTATAAAAGACTGCTAAGATATATTCATCTGTTTATGTATCTTGAATAACTTATTTTCTTTGAATTTGTGTATGTAAAAATGTATTTAATATATTTAAGATTTTCATAATTTTACATATTTTTATGTGTTTGTTTGTTTAAGGCAATATGTATGGCAAAATATTTCATTGACTTTGATAAATTTTGAGTATCAATGTTGCTTAAGAGGCAGTGAACATGCCCGCAATTTAAATAAGTAAAGTAGGTAATCAGTTTGCTTTTAATATTTACATATGTTTACAATTCAATTTCAATTTTTCGTAGGAAGTTAAGCTGTACTCTTGCTTCCCTTTTTGTAATTAAATTTTTTTTATTCATTTATTAACATTCAAAAACAAAAAAAAATTTAAGTAGAGGGTGATGTACGGAAGAAGCCTACTCACGCTGTAGTAAATTCACATCAGTCTTTCCATTGTGTGCCAGCTAGTCCGCTGTAACTAGCTCTGACGTCATAAATGCTGCGCAATACGTTAAAAATCAAATAAATATCCTGAAATGTTTCTAGCATGTCAGGAGTAATACTAAATTAATGTGTGTTGAATATCAGTTCGATAACTTTAGCCATTTTCGAAATTTGGACGTTTTTCTGTAAAAATCATTGGCGCAACAGAAAAGAGCTAGAAAGTTAATAATTTATAATTAGATTCATTTTTCATAATTATTTAATAAAAACAGTACTTTGGATTTCACAAATTAAAATTTTAGTGGAAATTCATGATTTTCTTGTTTTCGTCTTAAAACTTAAGGAAGCAACATAGATTAAGTAGGCTAATAAATAGGGCTAGGTTGTTTATATTTAAGTAGGTTGGAGATCCGCTATAACTATGAAGATGTGAGAAGTTTCATTTGAATACCTATAAAACTATAGCGATAGCGTATCTCCAAAGGGCCAGTTCAGAGCTCGTCTACTGCGTGCAGTGTAAATAAATTAATTCTCTCGCCCAAAATATTTAACTTAGCCACGTCAAAATTTTATTATCAATACTCACCTGCGTGCTGAATGCACATTTAAATTAAGAGCTTCATCGGCCATCAGCAAGAGAAGCTATGATTTACTAGGTAACTTAAAGTGGTGCATTACTAGCCCAGCGGCTAGTCGGGAGAGCCGATTTGATCAGGCGTTCCCTTAGCCGTCCGCACCGCGGCTTTATATATAAGAACGCTGCACGAGGAAGGAAGGCCCCAGGTCTCTCCAGACGCTGAATAGCACGTCATCTGCGTCGGGAGTCGCGTCGCGTCGCGTCGGTATCATTGCTACAAACAGCCTCGGATGCCGTATTAAGTTACTCGGAATACGCGTAACCATGAAATCATTTTCGAGTGAAGTGTTAATTCTGGGTTGACTTTAATTAGCGATCTTCAGTTTGCGTATGTCGTATTTTCACGTTCCGCCGCGTGACAGACATTCTACCAATTATTTAGCGTGGCGTTTGATGAAACTAATCATCAAATTATGGCGAGCATTCATTTAAATATTTAATTTGGACAGTTATAGTAGCATCAGCGCATTAGACTCTGAACTGCTCTGTTAGTCAGATTGTGTGGGTTCTTTGTTTTATCTGTGATTTTCAGAATATAGAGAGAGTTTTTTCACGATAGTTTTTGATTATAAATCCCAGACAATCTTCTAATTCCTCAGAGCTATAAGCTGTAACTATAAGTGTATTCTCAGATGAAGTGGGGACTAGGAATTCTAATTACAGGCTTCACGTTTTGCTAATCACTTTCTGGTTGCCAATATTGTAGTTAGAGAGCCAGTGTTGAGAACGGCGAAAGACAGCATAAATAACATTCTAAATAATAGGAAGTGCAGTGTTTCTACATTCTACAAAATTTTATGCAGCAATCATATATTTCTACCCGCCGCCCCACATATGGTGCATCGGCCGGGAAGTGTTTCTACATTCAAAAATTTTATATAACAGCAACATTATTATTCTACCCGCCGCCCCACAACTTTTCTTACCGGCATGTGATGTGTTCGCTGTAACTATGTGCATTACACATGATTTGTTTTCGACTTTAGAGACATATATGTCACAGCACACCATAATCTCAAACTTGGCATTCGGCAATTAGTACAAACAGCCGTATTCTGTGCTTTATCAAACTTGCTACTATTAATTTCACCGTTCCCTGGAACCATGTCGAATTTGGTACCTCTTTCTTACCGCCTTAGTTCCTTCTACAGCAGAGGATTTATCAAACACACATTATTTCAAAGGAACCAACCGGCTGCCCAAGCAGCCTCTTGACATTTACCAACTGTACACTGATCATCGACCTATTACTGATGTAAGACCGTCCAGGAATTACTGCTAGACAGAAACATACACGGTGCATGTAGTATCAGTGAGCGTGTCACGTGGTCTATCCGACTTTGACCGAGGGCAGACTGTGATAGCCCGGAGGCTCCTGACGAGCATTTCGGAAGCCGAGCAACTTTTGGGGTGTTTTGAGTGCTGTGGCAAGTGGCTTCAACCCGTAGCGAAACCAAGAACAACGTTTAGAGGTCGTGGGGTTGGGCGGCGACTCCTCATTAGAGGTTTGCAGACTCGTAATAAACGGCAGGTGTCGAGCTGTGGAGAGAATAACATGAATCGTTAATGCTGGGCAGGGAAAGTGTGTCGGAAAACATGGTGCACCGAACACTCAGAACTACGGGCCTCCGCAGCCGACGACCGATGCATGTGTCAATGTTAAAAAAACACCACGACATTGACAACCACGATTGAAATGGGCACTTGACGCTAAGCACTGGATGTTTGTGCACTGAAGAGCGCTGCATGGTCTGCCAGATCCCGATACCTTCTTCACTGTGCCGAAGGGAGGGCGCGAATCCGTCGTCTTCCAGGGGAACAGCTCCTTGATACTGTTCTGGGGGAAAGAGACAAGCTGGCGGTGAATACATTTTGTTATGGGGAACATACACGTGGGTATCCATAGATCCATTGGAGCTCGTGCAAGGCATCATGACGGTCAAGGAGTATCGTACACCGGTTGCATGACGAACATCTTTCCCAACGGCAGTGGCATTTTTCAACAAGGTAATGCGCCATGTCACACGGCCAGGAGTGTGGTGGAGTGGTTCGAGAAACACACAGGCCTTATCCAATTATAGTACTGGTCCCCAAACATGATAGATCTGAACCCGATCGAACATATGTAGGATGTTATGTGACTTGTGTGTGCAGATGTGGTTCCAAGTCAATCCAGCGACCTAGCAAGGCCTCATTGCTTCCATACAACGACGAGTCGCCTTTTTTATCCGTGCCAAGGTGGAAATACCGCCTATTAGGTAGGTGGCCATAATATTCTGGCTGATCATTGTATAGTACAGCTAACAATAATTTTTTCATGTCCTAATAAGTGTCTTCAGAAATAGTTCCAGAAATTTATTCAGGGCAAAGTCGAACAGAAACTCTAGAAAAATCGTCCATGTCATGGGCGGGATTCGATCCGATTTCTGGAAAAGCGTCTTGTGGTTTTGGAGCATCCGGTCTCCTCAGCATGAAACCAAATTTGCTCACGGGCAAAATTAAATATGCAAGATGGTTTGAAAGTGTCTTCCGCTGGGCTACCACAAATGCCATACTTCTTAAATAAAATCTGTTTTATCGTCTCCATCTGTACGAGAGCAGCAAACAGAATTCACATTGTGGGAAGTCAGTTGCGATGGCTCACCGTGAGCATTCAGTTCGAGACATAGTCGCCGCACTAAGTGAATAAAACAGGTTTTCAAATAGAAATGTGGCCAGGAGGAATCGTGGGCCACTGCTACCACAAAGAGGTGAGGAAAGTGATTTTCTAAGAGGCACTACCTACAGAGTTCCTAGCAGAGAGACACTGAACACACAGCAGCAGCACACAGACGTAGTGGAACCCGGAAGCTCTTCCTAAACACGAAACCGTTGTCGCGGGAGACCAGCTTCCTCGATTCCATCGAGATAGTTCACTGAAGGTTAAGGAAAACGTGGCTGCGTGCACGAAGATCCGTTGCGAATCAGGAACCCAGAGAGGAAATACTTTTTTAATCTGAAAGGTGTTTTCGCCGGCCGAAGTGGCCGTGCGGTTCTAGGCGCTACAGTCTGGAACCGGGCTACCGCTACGGTCGCTGGTTCGAATCCTGCCTCGGGCATTGATGTGTGTGATGTCCTTAGGTTAGTTGGGTTTAATTAGTTCTAAGTTCTAGGCGACTGATGACCTCAGAAGTTAAGTCGCATAGTGCTCAGAGCCATTTGAACCATTTTGAAAGGTGTTTTCCACGTACAAAGACTCTCAGATTTCGGTTTACAGACAGCGAGGGACATGATATCGTCAAGAACATGTGGCGACGACAAGAATTAGTGAGGAGTTTCTTAGCGGGCTTGGATTTCTGCAACAGGAGCAGGATTACACAGAAATGAGGCAACTCTTGATAGGATGTCCATATAACGAAGAATGTGATACTGCTTTCTGTGCGAACAGAATGCACTGAAGACAATTCTATTTACAGGAAGTCGATTTTTCTCTGCGTAATTCCGAATACCTTCAACTGCAGCTGACCGAGGTTGTCAGTTAACATCGTGGACTGCGTTCCACGCGCTGTTGACATGCATCGAGTGAAGGACAAAACGGCTGAGGTAGTATGAACATTGTCAGACATTTGGAGGCGAAATCAAACAGCTAGAGCTGTCCCCCGTTTAGGGCCGTGTTCTCGAACCCTGGGACGAAGGTATCTGGCAGTCAGGTGGAACACCTCATACTTTCCACGTCAGAAAGCTTCATTAACATTAAATATACGGAATTATTCCGATCAAGATATAAGAAAAGGGAACATATACTGTATGACTGGCTTGTTCTTCTACTGAATTTCTCCTGGGTAGTACTCGAAATAATAGACTGAGTTAGCTTTACTCTTTCTTTTCTTTTTTTTTTTTTTTTTGTTTTCATCATTCTTCTGACTTTGATGCTGTGCCAACCTCTTCCTCTCAGATTAGCACTTGCAACCTACGTCCTCAGTTATTTGCTGGATGTATTCCAGTCTCTGCCTTCCTCTGCAGTTTTTGCCCTCTACAGTTCCCTCTAGTACCATGGAAGTCATTCCCTCATGTCTTAACAGATGTCCTATCGTCCAGTCCCTTCTCCTTATCAGTGTTTTCCTCACATTCCTTTCCCTTCCGATTCTGCGCAAAACCTCCACATTCCTTACCTTATGAGTCCACCTAATTTTCAACATTCGTCTGTATTACTGTTCTGTTCCCTTAAATTGCATATTTAATTCAAATATATTTATTTTGAATGTATTATGTCAGTATCACATTTCTCCTTCATTTACTCTGTTTCGAAGTACTTGAAAAGTAACATATTAAGAAGAATTTTTTCTTTAGGATGTTTCAACTCATATCTATCTTTTCCGTCTATTGCTACCTTTCTCATCATCCCTCAAGTGTGTAAAAAAAATTTCTAACAGTTACTGACCTGAAATTTTCCCTCCCACCGCTCTTTCTATCTCCCTGGTTCTTTAATACCGACGTCTCACTTGCCCATCGCTGTCTTCCCCCTTATTAATAAAAAATGCAAGCAGTTTTCGTTGAACATGTAGTACTCGTATTTTTTGTAATGTCTAAACTACCGCACCCTTTATATACGTTGTTCTTCCTCCCAAACCCTATGAAAAAGTTTCCTATTTGATTAAAAACATTGCCTTACCTGTTTGCTCTCTTCACTAAGCTATAAGGAACCGTGACATATTTTTGCATAAGGTCTACTTTTCTTGCTTTACTATCTTTTTCTTTCACTCTGCACTTCTACACTGCTACCTGTTCCATGCTCTCTCCCTCCATGCCCCCGTTCTGTCTCTCTCTGTCCCTCTCTCTCTTTCTCTCTCTCGATCTCTCTCTCTGTCACTCTATTTCTCTCTTTCTTATACACAGACGGGCAGAATATACACGCTTGGTCACAGACGCACGCACCCCCCCCCCCCCCCACACCCACACACCCACACACACACACACACACAGAGAGAGAGAGAGAGAGAGAGAGAGAGAGAGAGAGAGAGAGAGAGATGTCTTAATATCGAGAGAGGCTCAGGTGCCTTGACTAATACAGTTGCATAAGGTTTCTCCATAAAGCTACTTAGGATTTATGGAAACTAAACAAGCTACATTTCGAGTACGGACGTAATGAAAGAATTGAAAGTTCTGTTTTTATACCTGGTCGTCGACATTCATCAGCATTTTCCGACTTCTGAAGTCACGTTATGATTAAGCGCAGAGATTCGACAAACTGTAGCTGCAGTGCACCGTCAGAGAAAATCCATGGATCTTGATTTATTTCAGGGGCTGCTAGGAACTCGAAAAATCGTCCAGCTGGTTGCTATATCTCGTCGGGGACAAAAATCTAGGACCCAAAAGGGCAGAAATTTATTTCGATAGCGTATCAATTTAGCAAAACTGGCAATTAGGATCGGTAGGAATTGGCCAGAGTCACTTCAAGTACGGAAAGACTACAGGAATAAGTTCTGTTTCTATGTGTAGGGGTTGAGTTTCATTACGAGTATTCGACGTCTGAAAGCAGTTGTTGTTATTTAACCCACAAGCGCTTGACTTGGTGGTGGGAGCCACTGCTGGCTGGTGATCAGCAGTTCTGCTCTTCAAAGAATAATTTATGGATATAGAAGTAGATTGTGTAGCTAAACAAAGATTGCCTTACAGAACAAATTACTGGCAATGATAGTTAACAGTCTTTATGGGGCTCATTAAACTGTGAATGAGCAATTTTACTTTGTTTGACTTGGTTCTTTGCGATGAGATTGCAGGATGCTAGTTGGGGGTTTAACGATGTATGTCCCCCGTTTAATATTTTGATTACCCGCTTTTCATGTGTGTGCGTTGCGAGATCGCTAGTTACCACGACTTAACGGCGTTGTTTTTCACTAATCTCCTACCTACATTCATTTAAGAAACAGTTGGTGAAAAATAATATTAGCAGACAAGTAAATTTACTCAGCACATTCTCATATAAATATGGTGATGGCCTAGATAAGTCGTTGATAAGAAGTCATGAGGCATCAAAGTGATAAGGAACTGCCGTGAAATGGTTCAAATGGCTCTGAGCACTATGGGACTCAACTGCTGTGCTCATAAGTCCCCTAGATCTTAGAACTACTTAAACCTAACTAACCTAAGGACATCACACACATCCATGCCCGAGGCAGGATTCGAACCTGCGACCGTAGCAGTTGCACGGTTCCGGACTGCGCGCCTAGAGCCGCGAGACCACCGCGGCCGGCGAACTGCCGTGATTTGGAGGCATTGCACTGCAATGTGGCCAACGCTCCACTACAGGAAACCTCTTTCTGCTGTTTCCATCTGTCTCTGTCGTAAACGTACCGCAAACTGCACAGATTATTCATCTGAAGCTTTCCGCTTTTACGAGCAAAGCATTAGCAACGATTGTTTTGTAAACATTGAGGGCAGAATTTACTTTTCGTCCTTCTGGTTATTACAGACTGAATGGATGTTTCCAAAGAAACCTTTAACCCTGTACTGTTAGCATATTGTTTCTGTTCTGATATTTTCCTTTTAATATTTTCATTCCTTCGCAGCGCATTTTCTGCAATGACGCGTTGTTTCTCAGAAAAATTCCATGATGTGAGGGTTTGTGTTTCAAAGCTCCGTTGTTGCCTTCTAACCTGTATTTAATTTGGGGGCAATGTCAGTAACAGTCTTCTCAAGAAATATGTTTTTAAATCTAAGAAGGCCAAAAAATGAGTAAATACTCATAACCACCCTAGACGCTCCTAAGAAATGAATCACATCAGGTAAATGAGCTTATCAGTTCGCGATATGCTTAATAGAGGAAAACGTTATCAACTGTGACGGCCACTGATATTTTATTTTCATCTTGCATTCGTGCATCTGAGTGTTAGTATCTAAGTTTTAGCCCATAAGCCCTGATTAACGTACGTTCAGTTCCGCATTTCTACCAATGAACCGCAACATATAACGCTACCAGTCTACAGTTAACTCACATCTAGAACACCGCTATGTTATGAAATATGCGAGCAATGAAAAATTCTCAAAACCAGTGTTCAAAGTAAGAATATCCAGAGTCACAGGATATCGAGCAAATCAGTTATCATTGAAACAGTACAGTTCATTTTCCTTTTGAGGAGACTCCGACTCCTATTTTATCCAAGGCTGCCTTCTACTAGCAATACCAGCTTATTCTACGTATATACCTACTTACTACGTCTCATCTTCGAACTACAAACTGCAGACTAGAAATATTTTGTCTTACGTCTGTTCTTAATCACAACACGACATGAGATTTCGAAAACTGCTGTTAAACGCCCACGGCCGTATTCACTGCGATCTGCGACCTTCTGGATGATATGACCTCTCTCACTTCACCCCCCCCCCCTTTCTCTCTCTCTCTCTCTCTCTCTCTCTCTCTCTCTCTCTCTCTCTCTCCCCCTCCCCTCTCACCTTCTCGCCCCATCTCCACTCTCCAAACTGTCTCCCCCTGCGGGTGCGCACGCCCACTCGTGTGTGTGTGTGTGTGTGTGTGTGTGTATGTGTGAGTGAGTCAGTAAGGGCCTGTGTTTAGGTCTCTTAGAGAAAAAGAATGGGAGAAAGAGAGAGAGAGAGAGAGAGAGAGAAGCCAAGAGGGAAGAGAGGTGAGGGAGGGAGCATGGAAAAATGATGTTAGAACTGCAAAATAAAAGACTGAAAAGCAACAAAGATAGATCTTATACAAAAACTGTCACAGCTCGCTTTCTCGTAGAAGAGAGAGGTAAAGGAATAAGGCAAGGATGTTTTCAGAGAAAATAATGGGTAACGGAACTGTTCCATACTTTTTGGGAGGAATAATAGAGGACGAAAGTGAAAAACGGGTGCGGTAGGCGAGACTTTCTGAACAAAAGTATAATTTTAACGAAAACTGATTGACTTGTTTATTAATTTTTGGGAGGATGGAGTGAAAGGCAAGTGAGACGTAAGTGTATGAGAAAGAGATAGAAAGAGAGGTGGAAGGGGAAATTAAAGGTGAATCAGTATTAGAAGATATCTTTTACAGATTTTATGGAGGATGCAAGGGTTAGCAATAGAGGGAAAGAGAGAGATTAATTTGAAATTGTCTTAAAAATGTTCCTCTTAATATATCTAGACAGAGTGCAAATAAAAGAGAAATCTAATGGTTAACAATCATATTTAAAATAAACTTATTTCAATTGAAACGTAACTTAAAGGAAAGTAAACTCATTTTCTACTACCTTCGATTCGATACTTAGCTGTAGCCAGGTGACACTGCAGTGGCTCTTACTGAGAGATAATTGAACAAAACAAATAAAAAAAATTAAAATGTGTCCAGGACTCTAATATTTTGTCCAAAATTCCTCGTTACTTCTAATCAGGAGTCAGGCGTAATTGCCGGTGGAAGCAACTTTATTCCAGACTTAAAGAACATAGACCCATAGGGCGTCATCTGTAGTCGGTTAGGTTAATTTTCCTTCACTGTATAGCATTCACAATTAAGACAGCCGCATTCAGTTGGAGCCCTGTGAATGCCAGGCGGTATGAAACATTTTCTCTCTGAGTTCCTTTTACACAGCGAATCATCGAGCGCGTAGTCCAGGTTCTCTCAGCCTACAACGAAGTTTGTCATAAGTACTGACGAAATTGTTCGCTCGTTGAAACTGCTTCACTTGTAGGAATGAAAGTTGTCGGGTTCTACATGTTATTTGTGGATGCTGCTGCTTTGTGCTGAGTCTCTTCCTCTCTGACCCAGGAGATCTGTTGTTAGTGCCTAATTCAACAAAATTCCTGTGCCGTTTCCTGCAGTAGTAGGTGCTACGCCATACCTTCTGGTAGGATCTCTGATTAATTAAGTTATCTTCTTCATTGAGAGCGACGATTTTGTCTCGAACTTAAATCTCCTAGTGAGCCACTGGAGCTGACTTCCTGCTATGTGATTTCTGCTTGCTGCTCTTGTACTGTTGCCTTAGGATTTAGTACATATATTTCTGCTAAAAGGACCGGCAGTAGTGGCATGTAGGAGGAACACAGTTCTGGCCGCCCGAAGTCTGTCCATAAGCCTTTGTAGATCCGACTTACGGAGACCTAATGTGCCAAGATATTAAGACGCTTTTCAAGAGGCCGTGGCCAGTGATATGCACGGCATGGTGATTGACATTTGTAGTGTTCATTGTGATATAGCTATGAGGATAAAATACAGTGATTGGATGTTTTAACCAGTTGTCAATTTCCAATTTCCAGTTGTTGTAGTTGTTGCATCGTTAGGGTGCTTAACATAGAAGTCATCAGCGCCCGTGGATCCCAGTTTCCACAGTTTGATCCATTGTGACATGTACGACATATCTTTGTAACATGCAGTTCTTAAACAAGGGAAAACAAAAGTCATGTGTACTGCGAATATCTACTGCAGACGTATATACTCTGAGACAAGGAGCACTTTACAACTTTGGAAGGGAATAGAAGTGTTTTGAGATAACTTAAACAATCGGTGGATTTGGCCTTTCTGTACGAAACAACCTCAAGTTTCATATAAGGGCGTCATTTTTTCCATGTGACAACCATTTGTGGTGCAGCGAACTTCAGTTTCCTCCCACACTCACTGTTGCAAATAGGACATAACTTTCACGACTGCTACGTAGATTCTATTTTTCAGGTCGGCTAAATTTTTTGGTAGGGGAGGAACATACACACTGTCTTTAATGTAACCCCAGAGAAGGAAATCCAGCGCTGTCGAGTCTGGGGAGAGAGGTTGTTATCAACACGCGGGCAACAACCTGTCTCAACGAAGTTCTTGTACCAAGAGTAATTTCTCTTGTGTCTCACTGTTGTTTGGAGGACCTTAGAATCTTCTCGCACAGCGCTGTGTCCTGACCTGTTAATGTCATTACGGTCCACCACAATGATTGCAGCGTATTTGCCATCTTCTTCCTTATAATCAATCTCCTTATGTGTATTTCCTCTCAGGGACGATCTATTGTTAATTTGTTTGTAAATAATCGTAGCCAAATGACAACGTTATTTGGTTAAAAAATGGTTCAAATGCCTCTGAGCACTATGGGACTTAATTGCTGAGGTCATCAGTCCCCTAGAACTTAGAACTACTTAAACCTAACTAACCTAGGACATCACACATATCCATGCCCGAGGCAGGATTCGAACCTGCGACCGTAGCGGTCGCGCGGTTCCAGACTGTACCGCCTAGAACTGCTCGGTCACACCGGCCGGCCGTTATTTGGTGTCCCAGAATTTGTACACAACGCTGTGTCACGAAAACCGAAATAATATACAAACCGCATAAAGAAAATGGACACTTTTTCGCTGTATGCGTGTTTGAAGCTGCATTTCGCGGCCTCAATATAGCACTGGATCCTAGGCAAGCATTTTGGTCACGGGAACTGATGCAGTATCATAACAGTAAGGCATATATAATGAACAAGGTTTTTAGGCATATGACAGTGAAAGATTGGTGGTAGGGTGATACAACGAAGTTCGATGTTTACTGTTAACAAATTTTTTTGTGTTTAACGAACTATACTAATCTGTCGTACCATGCACTTTCCCCCAGAAAGAAACTAATTCTGCAGGACCCCCCTGTCTTCCTTTCACGGTAAAAATCAGCAGAGGAGCATCAAGTTGATAAGTAGATTGCCCATACCCGTTGTTAGCAAAATCAGATGTGTGAGAAATCCTGTACGCAGTCCATCTCCTTCTCATTGAACGTCTCAAGTCCAGCCAGTGATGAAGATACACAACACACCACAGCAACAGTAAGCCAACCATCACCATGTCCAACAGCACCAGTATGAAATGTATTAAACGAGAACTTACAATCTAAAAGTACTCAGGGACCAATAAGGCTTCGGTAGTTCCTTTGACAGCTTTGTTGTTTATTCTCATAGAGCCCGATGTGAAATCAAGACTCTTCATCAACTTAAAAACTGTTGCTCGTCGCACTTACCTACTTACTGAAAATTTCAACGTCTGAATTAAGACTCTTATGCGAAGCATTGAATTCTTGGAATCCTTTATTTATTAAAGTCTGTAACAGACGTCGTATGTTACGGATAATATATTCTGATTTGTAGGTGGCCCAGCAACGTTAAGATATTAATTTGATGGTACTGATGACTCATGATTGGCTGTTTGTAGCCACAAAAATACTCGTTACCTGCTATCAACATGGTTCAAATGGCTCTGAGCACTATGGGATGTAATATCAGAGGTCATCAGTCCCCTAACTAACCTAAGGACATCACACACATCCATGCCCGTGACAATATTCGATCCTGCGACCGTAGCAGTCGCGCGGTTCCAGACTGAAGGGCGTAGAACCGCTCGGTCACAGCGGCCGACGTTACCTGCTAACTAGTACGCTGTTGGTCGATGTATTCTTTCATAATCTATTGGGAAAATGTGATCACTACTTTAAAATATCTAAGGATAGAGAAGGTGTAGCTATACAAATTTGTATCATTTCTTGCTCTGAACTGGTGCTGTTCTTAATTACAGTAAATCCGATACGCATTAAGGCCAGTTGGCTGTCTCATTACTCTCACAAAGATTTTATAGTTTGCAGAAAGGTTGTCCGAAATATCACCGTCTTTCTCCTTCTAGCGAATTCGCACAAGCGATATAAAATGGATACTTTAAACTCTTTTTCCTCCAGACTACCACTTCACTGTTGTTATCATAACGCCACGTGAAATAAAATCAACAATTATCTCTTTGAAAACATAAGCCCGTATTTCTAAGTTAAATTTAAGTCTTTAATCTTCATTCTAAAGTACTCGGATTTATAATTTCAAGTAGCAAAATATGAAGATAAGTTTTTTGGAAAAATTTGGTGACATAGGTCTTACTTCCTCAGTTAAGCCTCAATGGTGGATAATGAGCCTTTATTATTACATTATTAAAGGTTTGGTAGTCTCTGGGCCTCATATCTGTAGGTATTCTGGTGCTGTCGCTGCGATTTGGACATTCAATGAGGTCCATAACCTGTGTCGTAACGTAAGCAACCCTTAGCACATGAAGTGTGTGGGAATAAAGATCGAGCGTCGGATATCGCACATGTCTTTAACCTGTGACGAGCCTTCTCTCGCTGACATCATGCTCTGGTCCGGTTTTTCTGCTCTTAATGCCCGACGGTTCGAATTTTCTGCCGGTTTTCCCACAATGGGCCAGTGGGCCAGGTTTTTATTTATTTCTTTTTTTTGCTGTTGAGTGTATTTTGTTTGCATACAGACTTAACTATGGCAATTTCAAATGTAACTTAAACGTGTGCAGAAAAGAATTGGAGAGTGCACTTTCACACTACACTTTAGCGGAAGATTGCTAGTAAAATGTTTCCTTTGTATCCCGTATTCTGAGCGTCTGTAGCACGTCACAGTAGATTGAAATATCGCTTCGTGTTACTGATCAAACAGGGACAGTGTTTGAGGACAGGGTTTGAGGAGACGTAGTTCATCGTACACAAGCAGCTGCACTGAAAGCAGGCAATAGTGATTCCTGACGCTACTCCAGGAAACCTGTTCGTTGAAGGATGACCACATGAGATGCGATTGCGTAACTGTAAGCACTAGACATCTTGAAATGCAGAGTGGAAAATGGAAATGGAAGACACGTTTTCAGTGTCAATCTGATTTGGTTCTTGTGTTGCATGTGATTTGACTTGGCCCAAGTTTCGAATCATGGAGAATTTTTTCAATAATTCATTACCAAAAGAGTACATGGTCCTTCTTCAAGCACTGTACTTCCCAGAGTTTCCGTCAGTTAAAGTGTTTCAAAGCAAGCAACTGACTTTTCCGACTTTAAAGATGGTGTTGAAATATTGTTTTTGGTGCAGGCGTCTAAAATCATCAAATGTAGTATAATGAAGTGTCTCATATTCATCCATCACAAGTATCTATTAAAAATTCTTACTCTGAGTCCAATAAATAGCATTCATGTATTGAAGAGAGGTTAGATCGTAGAAGTTATATGCCATGCCGTACTTCATCTCCAAGTTCAACCATGTTAATCACTTGCGAAACAGGCTGATTTGTTGATGACTATGCCACATCATCCTCAGCAGCACAAGGAGCTTTACAGTCAAGTTCGCTACATCTTATCCCAAGAATTGGTTTCTGCAAGAAACAGAAGATAACACTCTGAGATCTCATCTTGAATTTAATTGGTTTATCTCTTGTAAGGAAGAAGTTTAAAGGAATGGGCTACGATATTTGCCGACTACAGATCACTATTTAAAATATTTCTGCCGCTTTTTGTAAAGTCTTTATCATAAATAAAACTTAATAGCTCTGTATCAGTGGCACATGGAAGAAAAACTTTCTTATTGACGCTTAGAACCTGTCAGGTTTCTGGTATCGCACTTACTACGTTCTTAATACGGTCAACGTTCTTAATACGGTCCGATAGGCCGCAAAATGGAATCGACGGTGAAAATCCGATGAAGCTTTGCACAGATGAGTTGGGCAGTGTCTCTTGAACTCCTGTCGATCACATCACGTCATTTGCATTTCTGAGTGCATAGCGAGCACATTAAGATGTCTACAACAACACTGTCTCCCGCCACGTATGGATGCCCGGTGAGAGGATGCTCCCCATTTCACGCAATCCCACATAATGTACCTGTCATGTATTTCATTCTTCATGACGATTCTCAGCCCCTGAGGACTCGCCTGCAGCGTTTTCAATGAGAAGTATTTTACCACCCACCATACAGCCCGAACTGGCTCCCTGTGATGTTCATCTCTGCTCATGCGATATGCTAACTATGAAGACAGCATATTGGCGCAGAACATTAACTGAAGACCAACAAGGAAAGTGGCGAAAAGCACAGGCGGCTGACTTCTACGACGATGGTATTGGAAAGTTGACAAACGCTACGACAGATGTCTAAGTCGGAGCGGCGACTGTGTCGAGTAGTGGGAAGATGTAGCAAACGGTTGCAAAAAATGCATTTTGATTTTATTTGTGGTGTCTAGTTGTCCATTACATTCTGAATAGATCTACTAAAGTATTTATGTTATAACGTTTCTCACAGTTTTTTGCTGTGATGAGGTGAGCAATGTAATTCTTTGGTCTTAGAATATCTTCCAAAAATTTTGGATACAAATCAGATATAGGCAAGACGTAAATGTTGCGGTTTTGCATTTACTCCTTTGACAAATGTGAGGTATGTCACTTACAACGTTTTTGTCTTCTAATCGTCAATTATGTATATGTTAACTACACGTACAAAAACATTGGGTGGTGTGTGCGCCTCTAATATAGAACTTAGACAATTCTGAGGATGCTCTTAGCATGCAACCAGCATCATTGCAGGTCCTATAGTCATTCAACGTTTGGATCTACACTGGTGTGCAAAATATAAGAACGACTATAACTTTTCCATAATATGTCGTCTTTAAATAATATAGTTCTATAAAATTTTGAACATACGTAGAAAGAAATACTACAGCACAGTACAGTACAGTACAGTACAGAAGTTAACTGAAATAATTACACAGTGAGACGAGCAGAAGTGCCACTTTTATTCAAAATCAATAATTACACTGAATTCACCGCATTTTATGACGGTCCCAGCACATTCCAGGAAGCCAGTAATAGTTGTTAATAGGCTGAGTAATTATCACGGACTGCAGTACACGCTCTGTAAAGTCCTCCTACGCATACCTCTGCTTTGGGAAAGCGTTATATTGGTAGGGTGTTCCATTCCCGCAACAGCATGGTTGACAAATGTTCGTTGGTACATGTGGAGGGGCCGCAATTTGTCTCCACAACGCATCCCACATGTGCTCGATGGAAAAGGCAGGCCAGTCCGTTCGCCGATTATCCTTTACATACAAGAGCTCACACAGCAGCGCAGTATGATGCGGTCGCTCACGGTCGCCATAAAAATGAAGTCAGGGCTGAGTGCACCGCTGAAATAAGGCACTTGGGAAAGGCCTACAACCTCACAACTACGTTAACCACTAATTGCAACGTCTTTGAAGATTTGGAGGTCAGTACCCCTATGAAATATTATGCCTTCACACACCACAATAGCTGGACCACCGAAACGATCCTGTTCGGCAATGCTCCTAACGTCAGTATGTGATTGCACTTCTCACTGTGTACGTCTATTATCGTTGAACATCGTGGTTTTGGTATTACAGTGTGGGGGGGCATAATGTTGCATATGCATATCTACCTCCACATCGTTGAACACTGGTTCAAATGGTTCAAATGGCTCTGAGCACTATGGGACTTAACAGCTATGGTCATCAGTCCCATAGAACTTAGAACTACTTAAATCTAACCAACCTAAGGCCATCACACAACACCCAGTCATCACGAGGCAGAGAAAATCCCTGACCCCGCCGGGAATCGAACCCGGGACCCCATGCTCGGGAAGCGAGAACGCTACCGCGAGACCACGAGCTGCGGACGTTGAACACTGGTCAAAGTTATTGTGGCACTGTACCCTTGCACATGTGCATCTGTTCAGGAAGCAGTCAGCGCTTACAACAGTTTTATCGATGACAATGCGCCACCGCTTCGAGCTGTGCAAGTAGAAGAGCTCGTCGAATGAGTGGATAATAAGGAATGGACTGTGATGCGTTGAGGAGACGTATTACAACACGTTCACTTGCGCCAACGGCCAACAGCATTTGTCAGCATCCTTGGTGGAGGAATGCAGCGCCCTGCGACTAGGACTGCTTTCCTACTTTGTGGCCACTATGGGAGCACGTTTCCGACCATGATTTGGTACCCTTGGTGATCACACACTATATCAACAGTCATTTCCTGGCCTTTGTACTACACTCCTGGAAATGGAAAAAAGAAGACATTGACACCGGTGTGTCAGACCCACCATACTTGCTCCGGACACTGCGAGAGGGCTGTACAAGCAATGATCACACGCACGGCACAGCGGACACACCAGGAACCGCGGTGTTGGCCGTCGAATGGCGCTAGCTGCGCAGCATTTGTGCACCGCCGCCGTCAGTGTCAGCCAGTTTGCCGTGGCATACGGAGCTCCATCGCAGTCTTTAACACTGGTAGCATGCCGCGACAGCGTGGACGTGAACCGTATGTGCAGTTGACGGACTTTGAGCGAGGGCGTATAGTGGGCATGCGGGAGGCCGGGTGGACGTACCGCCGAATTGCTCAACACGTGGGGCGTGAGGTCTCCACAGTACATCGATGTTGTCGCCAGTGGTCGGCGGAAGGTGCACGTGCCCGTCGACCTGGGACCGGACCGCAGCGACGCACGGATGCACGCCAAGACCGTAGGATCCTACGCAGTGCCGTAGGGGACCGCACCGCCACTTCCCAGCAAATTAGGGACACTGTTGCTCCTGGGGTATCGGCGAGGACCATTCGCAACCGTCTCCATGAAGCTGGGCTACGGTCCCGCACACCGTTAGGCCGTCTTCCGCTCACGCCCCAACATCGTGCAGCCCGCCTCCAGTGGTGTCGCGACAGGCGTGAATGGAGGGACGAATGGAGACGTGTCGTCTTCAGCGATGAGAGTCGCTTCTGCCTTGGTGCCAATGATGGTCGTATGCGTGTTTGGCGCCGTGCAGGTGAGCGCCACAATCAGGACTGCATACGACCGAGGCACACAGGGCCAACACCCGGCATCATGGTGTGGGGAGCGATCTCCTACACTGGCCGTACACCACTGGTGATCGTCGAGGGGACACTGAATAGTGCACGGTACATCCAAACCGTCATCGAACCCATCGTTCTACCATTCCTAGACCGGCAAGGGAACTTGCTGTTCCAGCAGGACAATGCACGTCCGCATGTATCCCGTGCCACCCAACGTGCTCTAGAAGGTGTAAGTCAACTACCCTGGCCAGCGCGATCTCCGGATCTGTCCCCCATTGAGCATGTTTGGGACTGGATGAAGCGTCGTCTCACGCGGTCTGCACGTCCAGCACGAACGCTGGTCCAACTGAGGCGCCAGGTGGAAATGGCACGGCAAGCCGTTCCACAGGACTACATCCAGCATCTCTACGATCGTCTCCATGGGAGAATAGCAGCCTGCATTGCTGCGAAAGGTGGATATACACTGTACTAGTGCCGACATTGTGCATGCTCTGTTTCCTGTGTCTATGTGCCTGTGGTTCTGTCAGTGTGATCATGTGATGTATCTGACCCCAGGAATGTGTCAATAAAGTTTCCCTTTCCTGGGACAATGAATTCACGGTGTTCTTATTTCAATTTCCAGGAGTGTATCTGGGGGAAGATCAGGAATCGCGGTGACTTCTTTGCAATTATTGTCTTCGAATAACAGTGTCACTTCTGTACGTCTCAGTGCGCCTATTTCTTTCATTTACCTTATGTATTTACTGCACCGTTTCTTTCTACGTATGGCCCAAGTTTAATAGAGCTATGTCACTTGACACTGACATCCTCCTCCTTAGGTCTCGCACACTAGCGTACTTCTTGGTAATAAAGAGTCTACGTGAATACTGAAACTACAATAAAACAATGGAGTACGTACAAAAACTTAGAAGCGTTGTATGAATTATGTCTGTTCGAATGGATTCTTCAATTTTAAATACTCGGATTGAAAGTAATTTTACTTATCTCGTTTTTTTACAGAAAGTCAGGTAATATAATATAGAAAAACCTCAAGCACACGTCCCCCCGCAAAAAAAAAAAATTAAATAAAAAATACCGTATAATTTATTTATCTTCTGATCACGAATCATTATGCTCTAAACCACAATGAATAAATTGAGGAATAACTGATAAGGCTTTCTTTTCCTTAATTTTCTACATCATTCAAGTGTTCAATATTCCATCTGACTATTTAATGTGAGGGGCATAATAAAAAACAAAGACGGAGGCCTGTAAACAGAAACTTGTACCATTATTTCAAAAGTATGAACCAGCACCGTAGAACCACTTGCCCGTTTGTTGCACTGCGACATAAAGCAGTGAATGAAGGTCTTGTAAGTTTCCTGGTGTTGCATTGTGAATCAGTTCCCTACTTACTGCTTGAAGTCCTCGTCCGAAATGAATCTTTGCCTTTTAGAGCATTCTTTAGCTCACCGAAAAGGACATCGCATTATGACAGGAAGACAGGTCCAGACTGTGCGGAGGGTGAATGAGTACCTGAGACCTGAACGTATGTAAGAGCTCCATGACTGCGTTTGCTGTTTGGGTCCTTGTACTGTCGTGGAGGAAAGTGATCCCGCTGGTCGGCTGCCCTGATCGTTTCGATTTAATCACATGGCGAATTTTAGTCCATGTTTGTTACTATCACTGCGATTTCACCGTTGTCGCACTCTGCAGAAAGTCGATAGGAAGGGGGTCATCTTGTTCAAAGATGGAGAGGAACACAACCGTTCCCGCAGTTGTGTGGATAGGCTTGGAATGTTGAGGTAGTGGTGATTCTGCATGCTTCCACTGCAGACATCGGCGTTATGGCTTGCTTTCGAAAAGAAGACATCATGTCTCGTCTCCAGTGAGCTCTCACTGCAGGAACTCACTCCCTTCCTTGGCACAGTACTGCAGTTGTTCACGAGAGAGTACAATTCGATATGCTTCCCGTGCTGGTTGAAGATTGAGGCTTCCTATGGCTGCGCACTTTGTGAAATTTCAATTTGTCCCTAACGATGGCGTGAACACTTCTGACGCTCAATCGACTCCGGCGGCTGTTTCTGCTTCCACAACTCACTGGTTTTCAATAATCAGGGCATCCTTCTGCTGGACAATGGCATGCAGATCTGCATTCCGGTCCATGCACCTTAGGCCAAAGACATCTGTCCTTTACCGAATCTCTTGTACCAGCAACTGACATGCAATACTCTTTGCACCTCTGTGTCTTCAGTGGATGTCCTTTCGTCACACTCCATCCACTGTCACACAAAAACACACTGCATCCATTTCCTCTTCTTCTCAAGCCTCTATTTCACTGTTGTCAGCAAGACTGAGTGCATTGAACTAACGAAGGGTGCACATACTCAATCTTTCGTTACGTAGGTGGGCGCCCGCGTCCCTCTGGCGAAGGATTTCGGACCTCAGTTCCCGTATAGGAACCGCATCTTGTTCTGCAGCCAATGGCATTACGCCACATGCAGCAGTTTCCATTTATCCAGTTCTTTTCTTTTTGAATACACCTGATATTAATCTTCCTTGCTGGTCGCGTATGCTGTCGTTAAATTCTATTTTGTGGCTCAGACACTATATTCTTCGTGGTACCGATGATTTCACAGCCACGTCGAAATCAAGGTGTAGGTACATGATTGATTCAGACGTTGATTCACACATAATGTGTAGAGATTTTTCGCTATATTTGTGATATAACCCTTGTATCATAAATAAGAGCTCTGTAACCAGCCACTCCAAATGTTTTCGAACAAATATTCGGTTCTATAAAACTCACTTTACATTACATTATGTAACTCGGAGATATATGAATTATGGCTTAGGTTTTCATTCAGTATACTCAGCTTATGCTATACATGTCCACTGACAAACCTTAAAAATAAAAATTATATCAAAGGCCTCTTAATGGCGAGGCGAGCTTACGAATGAAGCTCTTCTTCTTCTAGTTACTTATTATGGAATGTTTTGATAAAGCCTGCCTATAAACTTCTTACACTCATTAGTGCTTCGGTTTGTAAGAGTTGTGTAGACCTGCTCATTTACATTTTACGATGAATCGAAATTTCCACATATTTCAACGTTTTATGATAAACAGAGTTTTACAATTGCTTGTGTCTGCTGCCACGCGGTGAGCGGCACACGTCAGTTTCCGCATTTCCACAGAATAAACTGCGCACTGCAGATCAGATGGCAATCAAGAAGTGATAGATGTGCCAATGCCAAACAAACAGCCTTTTCGAATCACGAGAGACACATTACCCGAGTTCAGTCACAGCTATTGAATACAATTAGTTTCATTGTAGATGAAATGGTGTTTCTCTTGCGATCTGGAATCTTGTGTGGAAAACGTGCATCAGAGATATTTCTGTGAAAATCCGCCTGTGAGTACTGAACAAATGGGTCAAGGTATAGGGCACCACTTCCTCTTTCTCTCGTAGGAACATTTTATTTCAGTTTTTTTCCCACAGTCCTTTAAATATAATCATTTGATCTGTTCTCAAAGTTTGAAAATGGTGTTAAGGATTGTTGGAAGGTCTCTTATCGGTCATTTTGATACCTCTCGTTCGTGATACCTTCCAGTTCACAGATGTAGGAGACACGAAAAGTTTGCCAGTTATATGATGTCTGTTCACACACTATTTGGTGCTATCCTGCGGAATATCGAATATGTTTATACCGATAAAATATCACTGTTACAATGGTGTATAAATTTCACAGGCACGGATGGGATAGCCAACGTAAGAACGCTTGACTATTTTATTCAACATGTCACACTATAACACTACCGCGTGCTAATGCTATACCATAACCTTAATGTTGGAGGCAGGTCGTGAAATAAAACTATCTTGTTAAAGCAATTATGGTATAAAGCAACTGAGCAGTCTTACCCTGGGAGAGGAATTTTGTTATGTTGACCGTGTTGTACATAACGGAGGTGGCTTATCGGAAGTGAAAGAATTACGTAAATAAACAGTAATAAACAATATTTTACCTATCTACACAGTTCAAAGAATAATGAAAATGGTCGCCAGCCTAATTAGGCATGAGAATGATTGACATTCTTGTTCAAGAAAATATGGATGAGTAACTTTACCGGACAAACACAGCCTATACTTCGCCACATGCGATAGCAATGAACTCTGGCACCTGCATACAGTATGTTCACGTTAAGCTGGGAGCTAACAGATCAGAACAAACTGTTTGCATAAATATAACAGATAACGATACACACTATTACTCTGAGGACTTAGTCAAACTGAATGGTCTCAATAATGTTACTATTAATATTCACTGCAGAATCGTAAATTGGACATAGGCTCAATATTACTTTTCAAACATATCCTATCTGACATGAGTTATGGATATGGTTCACAGCAAAATTAGTTATTGTGCATAGATTAAGTCTCTCAATACTAAACACCTTTCTACTTAGAATGAAAATTAAATGGAATTCACTAACAGATTACTCGTCACTGTCTTTTGAATAAATATATTATTGTTTTCATAGATAGTGGTCCTTCTATTAACCGTTATCTAGCATGAGCACAATAGACAAACTGTTGATCTGTTACACCATTAATATGCACTTTTTATATACAAGAGGAGCCCAATATAGTACAGAATTTCGCTTGAGTAGCAAGAGTAATTGAAACTTTCTATAATTAAGTAACTTTGTGTATTTGAACTACTTTCAATGGAGAGGGCCCCTTAATCTTGACCACTGTAGCAGAGCAAATTAAACACACTTTCGATAAACTAGAGAAACAAGCCCTTATCAAGCATGAACATGTAACTTTGAACAATAATAGTTCTCAACTTTTACTGCAGTAGAACACAACTTGACGTGGTTGTAAGACAATGGCTCATCTATGGGTGATTTTCAACAGGCTGCACTGTGATAATTTAATTTGCAAACTTCTATAAGCCACAGTTTTGAGAACATTCACTTTAGAAGTTGGCAACAAAATATTGATAAACAGTTTAAACAGAAAGATTATTTTCAACAAGCATCAGTTACTCTATTACTCAGTTCCGCTTCATAAACCGAAGTTCATTTTCCTACATATTTAAATATTTTTAACGCTTCTTAATTGACAATAGCTGTTTAATGAGCTAAGTTTAGTGTGTATTTATTTCTAATTCTTGACAATGTTCTTTTAACTAAGAAATTTTAAATTGTAATTCGACTTATAACTCATTGGTTAATAATGACATCATGCAGTCAGAAGTGGGTGGAGCCTCCATTATATATAGTAAGACGTGCACTGGTTTCTCCAGTAGTGATTCTTCAACAGAAAGAGGTTCCTACTCAATGGTAATTCAACGTTTTATAGCTTTATAACTTTATGTATTTTGTTTAATGCATGTAGCCCTCTAATTAGAGCTTTGTATACAACTTATAGGTCTGAAGATGACCACAGTAGTGGTTGAAACCGGTCACCTTGTTAAATAAATCGTGATCAAGTCTGTTTTTAATAGTAATTATTTATAAGACATTGATCACTGCTGTGCCCATAATGTATTCAAAAGTAATTCATTAGAGCTATGGTGTTCAACACAAACGATAAGCCTAATAGCACTCACTCTAGAAAAGACCACCCAATTCCCGCATTAAACTTCGAAGGCGGTGAACAAATTGTGAGATGACTCACATGATCCCAGTTATCCCGTTAGAACACCAAGTTTATGTGACTTCTATTGCCCCTTCAGTTTTTAGGTTGAGATTCCGTTTCTTCAAGCGCTTCCGCGTTGTATTCGAAGCGAATACGAGTAATAAGTGTTGATGGCAATTTCATGAAGCAGTGAAAACAGAAGATATACACTCGTGTCCAAAATTAAAGCAACATACAGAAAATTGAAATGTTGCGTTTATTTTGCCACAAAACTTTATACACATGTGACAGTAAAGTAGAAACAATGTGAAGAAAACACAACGGAAACTACCGTAACATGCATAACCGTGGACAAGATGATCTTCGTTTTTTTCCAAAGTACCGAATTTGCACACACACATTCCCACAACTGGTTAATGTGCTCAGCATGGTGTGTGACCACTTCTGGCAGAAACACAGGACCGACAAAGACGGGGCATACTGTTTATGTTGTCATCAGCCTCACGTTGAGGCAATAACGCGCATTCTTCTGGCAGAGCTGTTCGCAATCGTGGAGAGTGGTTGCTGGATACTGACGTGATGCAATCCGTGTCCCTAGTGCATCTCAGACATGATCTATGAGATTCAAATCGGGAAGCGAGCAGGCCGTGCCATGCGTGCAACATCTTCCGTTTCCAGGAAAACATCAACAACACGTGCTCTATGAGATCAAGCATTATCGTCCTTCAGTACGAAATCTGGGCCCACAGCACCTCGCAAGTAACCACGATATCTGACCGCAGCTACATCTTGCCGATTCACTTGTACAGTTTCATGAAGGCGGTTTCGAGTGGTAAACATAATCCCTGCCCACACCATTAGGGATCCTCCTCCGCATCGGTCTCTTTCAACAATGTTTGGTTTCAGAAATCGGGTTCCACGTTCCCTCCAGATGCGAATCCATGTAGAATCACTTTCCAGACTAAATCGGTACTCATCTTTGAAAACAACATTGGCCCTTTGTTCGACTGTCCAGCTGGCATGTTGATGACTCAACCCTAACGTTCTGTTCTGTGAAGACGCATCGGAGGTAGACATACAGCAGATCTCCGACTGTTTGCCTCTATACAGCACGTCCCATGGATGCTGCGAACTCACATACCACTTGCCATGCAGTACTAAGGCGGTATTGCCGTGCCCTTACAGACAAATCACATGAGGAGTCACAAGTGGTCAGCGGTGGTTGTTAGTGTTTAACGTCCCGTCGACAACGATGTCATTAGAGACGGAGCGCAAGCTCGGGTTAGGGAAGGATTGGCAAGGAAATCGGCCGTGCCCTTTCAAAGGAACCATCCCGGCATTTGCCTGAAACGATTTAGGGAAATCACGGAAAACCTAAATCAGGATGGCTGGAGACGGGATTGAACCGTCGTCCTCCCGAATGCGAGTCCAGTGTGCTAACCACTGCGCCACCTCGCTCGGTAAGTGGTCAGCCCTGGCCTTGACTTCGGTAAACAGTTTCGGTCTCTATAAACTGCCACAACATCGGAGAAACGACAGACCGAATCACGTTAAGCCATCGGCCCACATTATTGTGCTACTGTCCTGTTTCCTCTCTTTCCGTGGCCGTCCAACGCAGAGATGATGGTTCTCTGTGCCACATTGCACCCTCTATGATTATGTACACAGTGATTGTGAATGTTGGGCTACCCGGCGAAAATTACCTCGTTTCATAAGTGCTTTGTCGTCACCGTTGGCAGGTTGTCCTTTGACCGGATTGCCATCTTCCGAGCAGAGCAGGATCGTAGTGATATCTGGTTGACAATCTGTATGGTTATATCGTCAAAGGACGGCAAAATAGCAGTCTGTGGCTTTAATTTTGAACAGCAGTGTTTATTCACCAGTGTTTACTGGTTTTTGTAATTGTCGGCACTTCAGCCAATCTTAACATATCCTCAGCATTTCCCGGCGTCATATTGTTCGTCTTTTTGTTCTAATCTTTGTCTTAGTTTCAATTACTTTTTCCCTCGTCGTTCATATCTGTGCTTAATTGTTCAACTGACAGCAGTCAAATATGTTATTACCAGTGGTAAAACGATTCTTCCGCATATTTTATCTAATAACTCTTCACTTTATAAATTATGCCTTCATTCCAATTTAAAGTTCTTCTCTGTCTGCACTTTTCAGACAACTCAAGTTATTTCTTCACACTCTCCCCATTCTCCACATCGCATGGACACAAATTAATGTGCTCTGGATGTGAAGTTTCGGTAACTTCTTTTCCATGTCTCTGCCATTATTCGAAGGAAGTCCCTTTGCTGGCCGAAGTGTTCCATGCTTTTTGTTTGAGCTTACAATAAAGTTTTTTGCAAGGTAGAGGCTATATCATTGCTGAAATAAAGCACGATAAGATAGGGTCTTGAGTATTTCAGATTTTTTTTTTCTAAATTTCAGAGTACTGCTACGTTGTAACTAGTCCGATGAAAGTGAATATGTACAAAAAAAATTTATAATTAAAAATAAAAAAAAAACAGGAACTAGCCGTTTTCTATCACATGCTTGTGTTATTTTAATACAATTGGATCTGATTAGCTATGTACTACGTTAACGTGCTCATAGGTCGGCACACTGATATTAGTTGTACTTCAGTTTGCTATTAAACAATGCATTTAGTGTCCGTTGTATGAGAATTTATATTTCAGCGATGGACATTTGAATTAACATTGAATAAATTAAAATATAAAATTAATATTTCTATCGCTCGGCTAAAAATGAGAATAATTTATGAGCGTATAAATGGTCTGAATGGAAACGATAACAGTTGTTATTCGTTGTTTGTTCGTAAAGTAATGGCAGTTTGCGCAATAACGAGCGACGTTACCGTTTCCAAAGCAGTATTCAATTACGGGACGACGTGACTGTTTCCATTCCAGTATTCAATTAACGTTGACACATTTTGGCACCAGGATGAATTTGCCAATGCATGTTCATCTATGGAAAGTTCAAGACCGACTTCACTTTTAGCATCATGTTTTCTATGCTGATTCCTATCCTCTTTAATAATTTCATTATAGCAGGAATGTGTTTATCACATTATGTTTTTAATTTTTTTTGTCCATTCAGCAACGTCTTAAAGAACCAATAGACGACAAGTATGCTAGTATTAATTATCGAAAACTTTTTATACTACTTGACAAGAACCTGAAGCACGCAAAGATTTGGTCGAATGTCAAAGTAACTTCGTAGGGGGACATATCATTGGAGGGTACCTACATGATTAGAGATGGAACCCTCTGTGACACGTACAAAACACGGCAGAATGCTCTACCGTTACTCGTCTTTAGTGTTGCTACTAGGCGTGATAGTGTATGTAGGGGGCGTAAACTACGTGTCATGCTGAGCGATCACTGTGAACGACACGGAGATTAGGCGCATGCCTTTAAGACAGCGTTACCAGCGCCTGACATAATTTCCATTTAGCCAGCTTGTCGAATCAAACTGTATCCAGATTTATGGGGCACTCACATGTGATAGCTGACAGAAGTAGACCTCTTAGCGAATGTGATGGCAGCCACGTTCGTCGTCAAGGATGCGGCCGACCACGTCTGAGCACCACTTACGATGCTACGCATCAAGCAGGCTGCAGCGCCTACGCATCAGCGACCACCGTCTGAGAACCATCAGTGGACTGTCTGCATCATAATGTGTTATTGGGCACCATTGTTTGAAAACTAGCAGCAACCAGAGATGATAGTTACCTTCTCATGAGTAGAATACTGTTAATTACACAATAAAACGACTGCATTAGGAGAGGTGGAGTGACCGGAACTACAGATGAGTGGCGTCGCATTCTGTTCAAAGTTGAGTCGAGTTTCCGCACTCACCTAGATAATCGTGGTCGGCCAGTATAGCAGTGCCGTGGGAAAAGGTACTGTTTCGGCAAGGTTTTGGACACACACAGCTATGGTTACATGCTTTAGGCAGTCTTCGGGTATGACTTCATGTTGATAGTGATTGAGGGAACTCGGTTCGAACACTGATACATCAAACAATCCGTGTTCTTACGTGTTACCTCTTTCGTGGAACCATATTTTAATGGGACAATACTCATCCACACGTGGCACTTGTTTCTATAAACTATCGGCGTGGAATTGAGATAATTCCATCTCCAGGAAGATCTCCTAATCGGCACCAGATAGAACATAGGTGGAATCAACTCGGCTGTCATAGCTTCTTAGTGACAGTATCCACGATATCAAGGACCAGTTACAATTGTGAGACAGTTTCCCTCACGAAATGATACGTCCGATTTGCGATACCCTTTCCAAACGAATCAGGGCATGTGACGAGGTTCCAGGTTATAGGATGTGTAACGTCATACTGATAAGTTCATTTCAAATTTCTCTTGATTTGGTAGACACTGAAATAACATCACACACCCCCGCAAGACGCGAAATTTCAGTTCAGGTAGTCTATGTAACGTGTTTTCAAATCGTTTCATCCATCTTGGACTGAAATTTTTTCGTGTATACTATATTCAGATAAACATCGACTTCCGTAACGAGGAATCGTTTAATAATACTTCTTATACCAAGTCATCAGTTTGCTCAGAGGGGAGTATAATTGCGAAAGCTTTACGTTTCTCTACCAACTATGTTCAGACATAACTACAGCAATATAAAATAAGTTCCAGAAAAAGGTTATCACGAAAAAATGTCACTGAGGAAGTTATAACTATAAAAAAGAGAAATTTCCAAAACCAGCTAACATACGTCAGTAGGCAACTGTAATTCGGAATCAGTGGTGAATTCTGAACCTTGTTTCACCTCTCTCAATTAACTGTTAGTTCTCGCACGTAGCTGAATGACACAGGGCCATGGTGAACTTTGCCATGGCACTCCTAGAAGAAAATAGTTAAGGCATAAGACATGGACAATTTCAAACACTCACGCTTGACAAAAAAATATATTCATCCAATGAGTTTGTAAATTCCTGCCACTGTATACTACGACGCTTTTTGTCTCCTGTGCAAAAAATTTATTCTTTGAAAGGATGCATCTAAAGCTGCTGAAATGTGCCACTCATAGGATAAATTTTAAACATCTTTATTTCCCTAGTGTCGGTTTGCCGGTATACAGGTGCGGCCACAGGAGGACATTTGTGACCGAGAGGACATTTGAAAAAATACTTTGAGAAATATATACACAAGACGAGATGATGGGATGAACCAGTGTCTTATTCGGAAAGAAAAGGATAAATTGCCTTTAAGAATCAGTGACAAATTAATAAGAGGTTAGGAAATAATCTGGAGGGACTTATTGCAGTTCTCGATTTGCCTGAGGTGATAAAGCCAGTGCAAATCATTATGGAAATCACATCAACCACAAACGGAAATAGCGTATCAGAGCTAACAGAAGTCATAATAGCTCTGCCCACTGTTCAGGCACTAGGTCAACAGAAAATATTCAGCTATTGCAGTACATGTATAATAACAACATTTCGGCTGCTAATCGTAAACAGGAGCCCCAAAACAATATTTACAGTGCTGGCTGCTGAAACGTCAACAAAAACCACGGGAGATCTGATTACCTGAGGGGGAAGACACACCCCAACTAGTGAAGCAAATTTAATTTAAATGAGGAGGCCGAACTTAATCGAACATCCACAATGAAGTCAGAAAACTGAACATGAACTCATTCTGCCCCGATGTACAGGGCGTTACAAAAAGGTACGGCCGAACTTTCAGGAAACATCCCTCACAGACAAATAAAGAAAAGATGTTATGTGGACATGTGTCTGGAAACGCTTATTTTCCATGTTAGAGCTTATTTTAGTTTCGTCAGTATGTACTGTACATCCAGTTGTTTCCGTACCATGTACAGCGTGTGCTGGCACTATCAGCAGCTGATTGGCCTCCACGGGTACACTTCTGCGAATGGTTCATCCAACAATGTGTCAATCCTCATTTCAGTGCAAATGTTCTCTTTACGGATGAGGCTTCATTCCAACGTGATCAAATTGTAAATTTTCACAATGAACACGTGTGGGCTGACGAGAATCCGCACGCAATTGTGCAATCACGTGTATTTCCTGTGAACGTTTGGGCAGACATTGTTGGTGATGTCTTGATTGGGCCCCATGTTCTTCCACGTACGCTCAGTGGAGCACGTTATCATGATTTAATACCGGATACTCTACCTGTGCTGCTAGAACATGTGCCTTTAAAGTACGTCACAACATGTGCTCCATGCATGATGGAGCTCCTGCACATTTCAGTTGAAGTGTTCCTACGCTTCTCATCAACAGATTCGGCGACCGATGGATTGGTAGAGGCGGACCAATTCCATGGCCTCCACGCTCTTCTGACCTCAACCCTCTTGACTTTCATTTATGGGGGCACTTGAAAGCTCCTGTCTACGCAACCCCGGTACCAAATGTAGAGACTCTTCGTGCTCGTATTGTGGACGGCTGTGATACAAAACGCCATTCTCCAGGGCTGCATTAATGCATCAGGGATTCCATGCGACGTAGGGTGGATGCATGTATCCTCGCTAACGGAGGACATTTTGAACATTTCCTGTAACAAAGTGTTTGAAGTCACGCTGGTACGTTCTGTTGCTGTGTGTTTCCATTCCATGATTAATGTGATTTAAAGAGAAGTAATAAAATGAGCTCTAACATGGAAAGTAAGCGTTTCCGGACACATGTCCACATAACATATTTTCTTTCTTTGTGTGTGAGGAATGTTTCCTGAAAATTTGGCCGTACCTTTTTGTAACATCCTGTAGAGTCTGACGATGGGAACAGGGGCAGTGAGAGTAATATATATATATATTCTATAATAAACGATGGTGTTAACATTCACAATGAGCTACATTACCCCATTAATAAATTCAACAACGAACATACAAGTGTCTCACAATCAGCTACACATGTAAGTGTAGGTGATACCACGTTTAAGTGATACATGATACAGGTGCCGTCACCTTTGTGATTTGTAGTCGTTTAGTTAAGAGTGAGGATAAGAAAGTATCATCAGTCTTGTGACTGGTTTGATGGGGCTCGCCACGAATTCCTCTGCTGTGCCAGCTTTTTAATCTCAGAGTAGCAATTGTTACCTATGCCCTCAATTACGTACTGGATGTATTCCAGTCTCTGTCTTCTGAAATAAATGGTTCAAATGGCTCTGAGCACTATGGGACTTAACATCTAAGGTCATCAGTCCCCTATAACTTAGAACTACTGAAACCCACATAACCTAAGGACATCACACACATCCATGCCCGAGGCAGGATTCGAACCTGCGACCAAAACGGTCGCGCGGTTCCAGACTGAAGCGCCTAGAACCGCTCGGCCACACCGGCCGGCTCTCTGTCGTTTACAGATATTTATCCTCTACAGTTACCGCTAGTAGCACAGAAGCTATTCCCAGATGTCAACAAATATCTTACCATCCTATTTCTTTCTACTGTCATTGTATTCCATATGTTCCTTCCCTCGCTGACTCTGTGGAGAATATCTGCATTAACTACCTTATCAGTCCACTTAATTTTCAACATTCACCTGTAGCCTCACCTCTTAGGGAACTCTATTCTTTACTGTTCCACTTATCCAGCAACTTGTGTCTCACTACCGTACAGTGCAATACTCCAAACGTACATTCACAGAAATATCTTCCTCAAATTAAGGCTTATGTTTGATACTAGCAGAACTCTCTTGACAGGAATAACCTTTTACTCGATGCTAGTCTCCCTTTTATGTTCTCCTTGCCCCATAGGTGATTTGTTATCTTGCTGTCGAAGTAGCAGATTTCCTTATCTTCGTCTACTTCTTGATCCCCAGCTCTCCTACCTCTCATTACCTTCGGCTTTCTTCGGATTATTCTCAATCTTTATTCTGCATTCATTATACTCTTTATTCGATTCAACATGTCCTGTAATTATTTTTCACATTCACTGAGAATATCAAAGTTATCAGCAAATGTTATCGCTGTCATTCTTCCACCTTGATCTTAATTCCACTCTTGAATCTTTGATTTATATCTGTCACTGCTTCTTTGTTATACAGACTGAACAGGAGTGAAAGAACACATCGGTACCTTATACTCTTTTTGAACCGAGCACTTCGGTCTCGGTCTTCCAGTCTTATTGTTCACTCTTGGTTCTTGTGCATACTGTATATTATCCTTCTCTTCCTGAAGCTCACCCCTACTTTTTTTCTGAACGACACCATTTTACACTGTCTGTCACTTTTTCCAGGTTGACAGAGCCAATGAACGTGTCTTGAGGTTTCACTGGTTTTTCTTCCATTATCAACAGCAACGTCAGAACTGCCCTTTGATGACTTTAACGTTCCTAAAGCCGAATCAATCGTCATATAACACATATTCAGTTTTCTTTTAGAGTCTTCTGCGCATTATTCTTGTCAGCAACTTGGATATATGAGCTGTTAAGTTGATTATCTGATAATTTCTTCATTTTTTTGCTCTTGAAATTTTTAGAATTGTGTGGATGATGTTTTCCCTAACGTTGGATGTTACATTCTACACACCAACGTCAACACTCGTTTTCTTGCCACTTCCCAAACAATTTTGGAAATCTGAGGAAATGTTGTGAATACTTTCTACCTTATTTGATCATAACTCTTCCAAAGCCCTTTTAATTATGGTTCTAATACTGGATCAGCAATCCTTTTTGTATCGACTCCTGTTTCATCTGCTATTACCTCTTCAGACAAGTTCTCCCCCTCGTAGAGGTCTTCAGTGTACTCTTTCCAACAATCCACTGTGTTCTCTATATTGAAAAGTGGAATTCTTAATGCATTCTTAATTTTACTGTTCTTGCTTTTTATTTCACAGAAGGTTGTTTTGGGCTTTTATGATGAGATCAGTTTTTCCAACAATCATTTCTTTTTCAAGTTTTCAAGATTTTCATGCAGCCATTTAGCCTTAGCTTCCCTCAACATCCTACTTCTTCCTTTCACAGGTGGCTTGTTTTTCTATATTCCTGAATTTGACTGAACATTTTTGTACTTCCATCTTTCGTCGATGAACTGAACTATTTCTTCTCTTACCCATAGTTTCTTCGCATTTACCTTCCTAGTACCTACAGTTTCCTGGTCAACGTCTGTGATTCTCCTTTTTAAAGTCGTGCACTACTCTTCAACTGATCTGCTGACTGAGCTATTCATTAGTGCAGTATCAGTAGCCTCAGAGAACGTCAGATGTGTGTGTTAATTCCCTAGTACTTCCGCACTGATCTTTCCTCACTAATCTCTTAAACATCAGCTTACTCTTCATGCTTACTATTGTGATACGGATCAATATTTGCTCTTGGATAAAAAATGGTTCCAATGGCTCTGAGCACTATGGGACTTAACATCTGAGGTCATCAGTCCCATAGAACTTAGAACTACTAAAACCTAGCTAACCTAAGGACATCACACACATCCATGCCTGAGGCAGGATTCGAACCTGCGACCGTAGCGGTCGCGCGGTTCCAGACCGAAGCGCCTAGAACCGCTCGGCCATACCGGCCGGTGCTCTTGGATAAACCTTACAATCCAGTATCTGATTTCGGGATCCCTGCCTGACCATGATGTATTCCAAATGACTGTTTCCACATCTCCCGGCCTTTTCGAAGCATCCTCTTCTGACTCTTGAACACAGTATTTGCTGGTACGGATATTTATTGCAGAGCGCAATGGGTCTTTCTCCTCTCTCGTTACTAATATCAAGCCTATATTCTCCTGTAGCTCTTTCTTCTATTCCCTCCCTTTCAACCACATTGAAATCCCTAATGGCTATTAGATTTTCATGTTCCCTTCCGTAGTGCATTAATAGTTCCGATGAAAAAGCATCTTACCACTGAACTGTTTGCAGTAACTCACTCTCTGCCCTACCATCCCGTTCATGATGAATCGCACTCCCGTTATAACGTTTCCTGCTGCTACTGCTCACATTACCCTACTACACTCATCTGAGCAAAAAACCTTGTCGTTTTTCAATTTCAATTCACTGAACCCCACTATATCTAGACTGGGATCCTGCATTTCCCTTTTCAGACTTTCTAACTTTCGTTTCACGTTCAAACTTCTGCCATTCCACTCCTACCCTTTTGTTGGTTATTCAATCATTTTCTCATGGTCATGTCCCCTCCCGTAGATGCGAATGGGTGGCTAGTCCGGAATCTTTTGCAATGGAGAGACTGTCGTGACACATATTTTAATTACAGGCCACATATCCTTTGGATACACATTATCTGTCATTGATGCGGTTGTTTCCTTTGCCTTCTCCATCCACATACTATTGATCATTGCTGGTTCTTCCATCTTTTAGGGGAATTTTTCGACCCCAATGACAAGAGTGTGCCCTGAACAACTGTTTGGACCTCCGGCCCCTCTGAAAAGACGAGTGTTGAGTTCTTATGACGAAAGTCATCGGCCAGGATTGCTGCCGACTTTTATGCAAAATGTAATCAGTGGGTACGTTCAAACCCGGTAGCGACGGCATTTTGATTACCAGTCTACAGGTATCCAGTTTATGTGCTAGTAATTGCAAGAATGTGGGATCTATAGGAACCACATCCAAGAATGCAATGTAACAGGGCTGCCTACTAATAAATCTAGGACGTGTTGCTATAGAATGCCCTAAGAGTAGACGGAAGTCTGCAGGTTGTCTGTATTCCAAGGCATTGATTTTGCATGCTAAACGATGCGAGGATCAAACGTTCCGCTGGAAGTGCTGTTTCTGATGTCCTTGTACTTGTTGGGACGTGACACTTACCATGGCAGTTAAAAATTAAACTAATTTTCAGGTGATGGTGTCCTACATCTGTTACGTATTTGAAAACTGTTGTATTACCTTCTTGAGCTGCTGGTAAAATTATTTATTTATGTAAACGGTTTCAGTCCTCTGACCATACTCAGGTTCGTAAATCAATCTATTTTGCGGTTTGACGATGTAATTCATATTACGATGTGACAACAGCGTATAATTAACGGTTTTATCATCCGGAGATGATGCTTTAATAGTTTACATAACAAGGTGCTGTGAATGCTTTTATGAAACTGATGATGGTCAGAGGACTGAAACATGTTATGTAAGTAAAGAATATTACCAGGAGCTGACTGCAGTAATATGACATTTTTCAAATACAAATAATAATTTACAGTGATAATAACAGAACAAGTCTGCAGAAAACTTAATTACCTCTCTCTCCCTGTGTTTATGAGAAGATTGAACAAACTATAGCTAAGAGTATATAATTATAAAATCCCAGTTTACTTTTTTCTTCTTGCAGCCCAACCGAAACGAGTGAAGTGTTATCCGGCATACTTTTTGTACTCACACGTCTCTTGGATTTGTTAGAAGGCAGACGGTAGTAAATGTATATACGCTCTTGTGGCTGAATGTAATGATCAACAGTGTGAACTTAAAGTACAACTGCCATGTTATAAATACTATTAATCTTTAAAGCAGTACACACTTCGTGGTTTATTTCTTTTCTAAATCGTATATTCGAATTCATGTAGAACTTGTAGAGCCTGATCGATGTCTGGAAAAGAGATATAGATGAAATATTCAAAAAGAAAAATTAAATTATTTTTAATCATTTTTGACAGCTTGTGACTATATTACAAGTGGTTTAGACACATGCTCATATTCAGTAACAGATTGAATCAAACACTTTTCGTATTGACCGTACTGTTCCGGATTTTACACTGTTTCATCAAACAGCTTACTCTTTTAGTGCGCCATTCCCCATTAGAAGTTGCTACTGAATTCCCATTTTGTCCAGATAACGTGTACTGCGGTTATCACGATCTTGCTGTTTATAGGTCGTTAAATTTAAACTACTCAACTTTCAGTTCCTTTTGATCCACAATTTTGTATTCTATACGTATATTTTTGGTATTAACCGACGTATTACAGCCCAGATCTCGGTACCATTCGCACCAACTATTGAGGTGTGAGGAACGTCCAAATGATTGTTGTGAAAATTGCAATGATATATTTGATGATTTAATCGTCGTGTGAATATTTTAAGTATGGTACTAAAACTAGTTAGTCCTCTGTAGTCTTGTGTCACTTTGAAGAAACTTCGAAGTGGCCTCATAACTTCCAAATGTGTCTAGTCGAAAACCTTTTTCACTAAGGAATATGGTTGGATATAAATAAGAGTTCTACATCGATTATGATTTCCCACACTGGCATGAAATGAGAAGTGGAAAATAAGGAAATATAAATTTAATGCTTCAAATTCGATGGTGTGCGGGTGGGTGACACAATTAGGAATGAGGTTTATTGATTTACATTGCTTTTATTGTTTTAAATGACAGGTTTCGGTTCCACATGAACCATCTTCAGATCTTCTTGTGTCAGTTGTAAGTAACTCTTCCAAATTATAGGAAAAATTCAAATGATACGTCCAATGATAATATGACGTGTTGACAAAATTTCTCAATGATATATAGGAGATTCGTGAAAGTATGTTGCAGAATAATAAAAGTATCTACCAAAAAATGGCTCTGAGCACTATGGGACTTAACATCTATGGTCATCTGTCCCCTAGAACTTAGAACTACTTAAACCTAACTAACCTAAGGACATCACACACAACACCCAGCCATCACGAGGCGGAGAAAATCCCTGACCCCGCCGGGAATCGAACCCGGGAACCCGGGCGTGGGAAGCGAGAACGCTACCGCACGACCACGAGATGCGGGTGAAAAAAGTATCTACCCAAAACAGAAAAGAACATTTATGTCAACTTAATATGTAAAGAAACCCATGTTGTGGTCTTATGTTCTCACCTTCCCTCTTTCAACGTAACGCAACACACGAACTCAGACACATCCACGTTAGATAATCAGCGGTGACCTCGGTGGACCGTTAACAATTTTCCACGCTCCACCGACTGCTATTTCAAGCAGAAGCCGGAAAGTGAGTTTGCCGTGACCTGGAGATCTTCACCTCCCACGCAAACTCCTTAGGAAGGAAACTTCTCGCTATCCGCCAAACTTCAGCACAGCCTCTTCCCTTACTTCCCTTTCTTCTTTTCACGGTAGACAGAGCAAAGAGACCGAGTATTTGGGCCATACGTCAATTTTATATCCTTGCCTATAATTTCTTAGCGCTCAGTTAAAACCAAATGGAGTGTTAGCTCAGTTATATAATGATTATTATGGTGACTGAATCTGAGGTACTCGAATGAGAAAACTTGGCCATTGTGTACAATGACCACCTGGAAAGCTGACTGCATTAAAACTGTGAATACGAGTGCGTAAAAGTATCTTTCTAACAATGAGTGATATTTAATGGCTATATTTACTGATTTAGTTGAATCTTTTTAAATCAAATAACATGACAGGTTTATTATGAGCACCTTTAAAACTGTAGGACGATAGTATTTGTGGCTACAATTTTTATTTTTCTCATTGCCTTTGAAATAAATTAAAAATATTACACCATCGACATCTTGAATCCACGCCTGAATCCGTCCGCAGCTCGTGATCTAGTGGCTACCGTTGCTACATCTGGCTCACGGAGTCATGGGTTCGATTCCCGGCCGGGCTGGGGATTTTTCTCTGCCCGGGGACTGGATGTTTGTGTTGTCCTCATCATTTCATCATCATCCTCATCATTAGTGACAGTGGCTACAACTAACTGTGAACTATTGGAACTTTTTACGGGTGCCGATGACAGGGGTAGTTGAGGGCCCCACAAACCAAACATCATCATCACACCTGAATCCAAACTGGTACAACCAAGTATCAATGTCTGTAGACTAAATCATGATCATATTATGCTTCCATAGCTCATTAACATAATGCTAAGAATACCACCACAGCTTTTACTTTAAGTGCATTTAGTACACCAAGACCGGCCAAAGAATCCGGAAGTGATCTGTGTTTAACAGTTTAGAAATTAGTAAAAAAAAATCATCAAACATGCATTTAACTTATGATACGTCATTGTCACATGGAATATTCGTCTACGTTCTTTGTAAATATACTAAAAAAGGTGGCACAAATGTGCTTGAAAACCACCCTACGAAACGCTGAAATCTAGGGAACACCGGGGTACGTTTACGAAGAGTACTTTGCTCGGGAACCATTCCTCCTAGAGCACTACAGACAGTGGAAGATTAGTCCCACTATCTACACAGGGCATTCACAAACTTCATGGCATTACATCACTGAACGTCATGAAGAGCGTATTTGTATTTTTGTGCATGGTAACAGTTTCGTTACTCAGATATCGAAGCTCCCAGTAAGCATGCCTTTCAGAATACAGTCTAAATAAATGTATATTCGTTTATAGGAGATTATTCCGCTTTATAAGGTACATTTGTATAACCTAAAAGCCCCAAAGTTACTACACTACTGGCCATTACAATTGCTACACCAAGAAGAAATGCAGATGATAAACGGTTATTCATTGGACAAATATATTATACACAGGCTGATACAATACCATTTGAATATGGAAAGATGGGAGCTATTGAGAAACATGAAGAGACTGCTAAAAACTTTTCAACTTTAAGACACTATGAAATCAGTGATGAATTTAAATTTTTTGCTAATAAATATGCTGGTGTTATTATTAACAAAATTGTTACGTACGTGTATAGAATAAATGTGAGAGTGGAAAGGCTAACTTTGGACGATAGGGCAAATAAAAAAATATTTGAGGACCAAGGGGCTCTTGAAAAAGTAAGGATCGCATGTACTAACAAACTTGGTGCATTTAGTTTATTGCCGGAACGCTCTTCCGGTGTTCCGTGGTGTAAGTATTCTAGGAAAAATAGATTTAAGTTTGTAACCTATTCAAAACCAGAACAAAGTGCAGATATTGGTAAAGTTAAAGGTTGGCCTGATTTAGAAAATCAGTGTAAGGCTAAAAACAAATTGTTTCAAGGTGTTAATCCATTTTATATCGGTGTACAAATTGCTGGCGATGAACCAGCAAAAGATGATGTTATACAGAGTGAAGTGAAATATGTTACATTTGTTGTTCGTAATCGTGTATACATGACATTTTGTAAAAGGAAGGGAACGGTCACGTTCTGAATAAAGTTTATTGTTTACAGCTAATGTCTGCGTTGGAATTTTTTTATCAAAATTGGGACCACATAAGGAATTACCCCGATGATCTAAGGTTGGCGTTCCTCGTTCCGACGACCCAGCAGAGAATTGACGAGCTTGCAATAACATTCTACGGCAACAAGATTAATTACAGCGCTGCAATCATTGTTCTGGAAGAACTTTGGTTTTATAAACCTAATTTAGAACAATTAATTCAACAATTTAGAGAACTGACATGTGATTACATTTTCATGCAATTTGGGTGCATAGATCCTGAGACAGCAGTACCCAGAACAACCACCTCTGGCCGTAATAACGGCCTTGATACGCCTGGGCATTGAGTCAAACAGAGCTTGGATGACGTGTGCAGGTACAGCTGTCCATGCAGCTACAACACGATACCACATTCATCAGGAGTAGTGACTGGCGTATTGTGACGAACCAGTTGCTCGGCCACTATTGACCAGAGGTTTTCAATTAGTGAGAGATCTAGAGAATATGCTGGCCAGGGCAGTAGTCGAACATTTTCTGTATCCAAAAAGGCCCGTACAGGACCTGCAACATGCGGTCGTGCATTATCCTGCTGAAATATAGGGTTTCGCAGGGATCGAATGAAGGGTAGAGCCACGGGTTGTAACACATAGGAAATGTGACGTCCACTGTTAAAAGTGCCGTCAATGGGAACAAGAGGTGATCGAGACGTGTAACCAGTGGCACCCCATACCATCACGCCAGGTGATACGCCAGTATGGCGATAACCAATAAACGCTTCCAATGTGCGTTCACCGCGATGTCACCAAACACGGATGCGGCCATCATGATGCTGTAAACAGAACCTGGATTCATCCGAAAAAATGACGTTTTGCCATTCATGCTCCCAGGTTCGTCGTTGAGTACACCATCGCAGGCGCTCCTGTCTGTGATGCAGCGTCAAGGGTAACCGCAGCCATGGTCTCCGAGCTGATAATCCATGCTGCTGAAAACGTCGTCGAACTATTTGTGCAGTTGATTGTCGTCTTGCAAAAGTCCCCATCTGTTGACTCAGGGATCGAGGCGTGGCTGCACGATCCGTTACAGCCATGCGGATAAGATGCCTGTCATCTCGACTGCTAGTGAGAAGAAGCCCTTGGGATCCAGCACGGCGTTCCATATTACCCTCCTGAACCTACCGATTCCATATTCTGCTAACAATCATGGGATCTCGACCAACGCGAGCAGCAATGTCGCGATACGATAAACCGCAACCGCGATAGGCTACAATCCGACCTTTATCAAAGACGGAAACGTGATGGTACGCATTTCTCCTCCTTACACGAGAAATCACAACAACGTTTCACCAGGCAACGCCGATCAACTGCTGTTTGTGTATGAGAAATCGGTTGGAAACTTTCCTCATGTCAGCACGTTGTAGGTGTCGCCACCGACGCCAACCTAAAAGCTAATCATTTGCATATCACAGCATCTTCCTCCTGTCGGTTAAATTTCGCGCCTGTAGCACATAATCTTCGTGGTGTAGCAATTTTAATGGCCCGTAGTGTAACATAATTTTGAAATTAAATCAAACATGGCGATGGGAAAAGTTTGCTCATCATTTTCATTGCCATCCTAGCTGTTATCCCAGTCAAGGAAACTTTCAGCAACATCAGTCGGAAACGGGACATAAAGAAGTAAAACACAGGAGAATGTAGGGTAGAAATGGCTAACAAAGTTATTTACGCCGTATGAATCTTAACCAGAAAAAATTATGTTTTTGAGAGCAGAGATTGATAACGGCAAGAATTGCTGAAAGCAAAAACTACGGAAAATGTTCTTTCGTCTAACTTTCGTCTGGTGTCATGTCCGGTGTTCTGCTCAAAGGAAGGTTTTCACATGGTAACTCTCTACGCTCTCTTGTCTTCTGCCATCCTATTCATGTTGTCTATAATCTTGCACTTCCTCCTTTCTCTCAGTCCCCTCTCACAAACTAGTTCTTCCAGAGCGTCTGGTAACAAGCGCTCACGTCTAAGGGAACGTTCAATCCACTCCTTCATTTTTATATAACAAGCAGCAGTCTGATGAACAGGACGGAAATTGTCTCCGTAGATTTACTGCCTGAAACGATGCAACCAGTCAGTAAGAAAACAAGAATGACTCGAGTGCCTTAAATGCAAAAGATGGGCCCACGATTGTGCCACAGGAAATATATTATTTTTTATGTGCGTAAACTGCGTGTCCGATATTGGTGACGAAAATATCTTTAATTTAAATTAAGACTTCTGTGTAGGCCATAATATTCTAGCAATTGGATCAACGCCAGTAAATTTGTGTACAGCTAGAGTCATTTTTGTATTTTCCCGTTTTAATTGCTGTAAGTAAGCCTATAATTTAGTTTACTGCCAACAAAATATATTTCTAATATCTTAGTAAAGTAAATTGCTCGTTCGATGTTGTACTGCATGACATGACAAGGTGCTTAAGTTTGCCCTATATCCGTGGCACGGTTGCGCACTTGACTTGAGCCTACAGAAAATTATTTAGCACTCTTATATATAAAAGAGTATTAGAAGTATCTATACGAAATTACATTTTAATAGCCACGTTATGAGACTAAATAAAGTTAAACACGGTAAATCTAACAAAAATGTTTAAAAATTCCGAGAAGAATTACTGTTAAATGTGCCATGGTCTACCCTACGTATTGCAGCAACACAAGTACAGTGTTCCACATCGTTTACTGTGCCTAGTAAAGGCAGAACCAGCAGAACGTGTTGAGTAGTAACATTGGCTGTTTGGTAGAGTCTAGCTAATCAGATGGAGATAATAAAACAGACTGCTCATAGGATGCACACGTGCTGCTTATCGAAGTCTTTGAGAATCGTCGAGTCATTAGGGAGATGGGAGCATTCTAACGACCGATCATAGACAGGAGATTGTCGTGGAATGACTGGAGAACTAGTTGTGTCTAACTACGCTGAAAACAACAGTATGGGTTGGTTCAAATGGCTCTGAGCACTATGGGACTCAACGTCTGAGGTCATCAGTCCCCTAGAACTTAGAACTACATAAACCTAAGTAACCTAAGGACACCACACACATCCATGCCGGAGGCAGGATTCGAACCTGCGACCGTAGCGGTCACGCGCTTCCAAACTGAAGCGCTTAGAACCACACGGCCACACCGGCAGGCCCAACAGTATGGGAATAAGAGGGACGTTAAATAGGGGGTGCAACACAGACAACAAGACTGCAGGCACATTGTTTATCCAGTGTCGACATAGCAACTGATTCGCATTGTACAAAGTTGTGCGATGTGTCTCGTTTATGTTTGTGGTAGTCACATCGCCTCCAGAGTGTCCATAGCCCACCTGCTGAGAGATCAGAGGACACTGCTGAGCATCAAATGTTATATCATCTGTATAATGAAGTCGGTACAATGCAGATGACACCACACCCTGCTTGAAGTGTGTGAGGATTTTTGAGTGGTTTACATGGTCTCCTGTTTTGCCACCTATGAAGCATTTTTGGTGGCAGTGGGTAGATGTATAGCCATCACAAGATTTAAGCCGTCAGTTTACATAAACTGGCAGAGAATTTGTTTGAGGCATGGCGTGTTTGATTCTAAGCAGCAATGAATAGGTATTTGTGGCTGTCCCAGCCACGACCCGCCCTGCTGACTTTGGACATCCTTTCCGAAGCCGATGAATGTTAAGTTCTGTAAACCCATTCCGTGGTGAAGATTTCCCCAAGTTTTTTAACTGTCCGAATGTTGCTTCATATTGGAGCACTCACAGTTTACGTTAGTGTACTTCGCCACATAAATTTTTTTATGTATTGTCATCTGAGGTGGTGGTGGTGGTGGTTAGTGTTTAACGTCCCGTCGACAACGAGGTCATTAGAGACGGAACGCTAGCTCGGGTTAGGGAAGGATTGGGAAGGAAATCGGCCGTGCCCTCTCAAAGGAACCACCCCGGCATTTGCCTGAAACGATTTAGGGAAATCACGGAAAACCTAAATCAGGATGGCCGGAGACGGGATTGAACCGTCGTCCTCCCGAATGCTATATTGTCATCTGTACTTACAACATTATGAAGGTTAAAATTTATCAGGAACAATAATAGACCTAAGAGCGAATCTTGAAGAACTTCATACGTGAGTTCTTCCCCGTCACAATTATATCCATGGACTGTATTGGTTGGATTATGAAATACAACCGTCTACATTCTTTTGGTTAAGTATGACTAAATCCATTGGTTAGCAATACCATGAGTCGGCTTAAAGCTTCTACTTATCTAAGAGAATACTGTTATTCACACTGTCAAATGCCTTAGATAGGCCTAAGAAAATACAGACCGGCCATATGTTACTATTTAATGTTTGTAAGATTTCGTGAGCGAACTTGTCAATGGTTTTCTCAGTAGAGCGACTCTTCTGAAACACAACCTGCGATTTGCTGAGGACACTTTATTTGCTAAGGTGACATACAATTCTTCAATACACCGTCTTCTGTAAAATTTCGGAAGACGTGGTCATCAGTGAAACAGGTCGGTAGTTATTGACATTTCTCTTATCAGTTTTCTTAAAGATCGGTTTCTCAACGGCGTATTTCGGTCATTCTGGAAAAATGCTTTGAGTTGCTGATGCAGTAAATTTTTCAGAAAAGACTTTTCTTATTATATGGGAACAAATCTTTAGTACACTTTCTGAAATATCATCAAAACCAGGTGAGACTTTATGTTTGAGAGAATGTATTATTTTCTTAGTTTCAGAAGGAGAAATTGGTGGTACATCTATATAATTGAATTTTATCGAAAACGTAACTCTTGAATCGTTTATCCCAGTGCTTTCTATTGCTGTTAAGAAATTATGGGATTACGGAAGTGTCCGATTCCACACGTCTGCTTTGACCCATGTCATCATCAATTGGGCGGAAATAGCTATTCTAAGCGTCTCCAATATTTCGCCCATGATATCACTACATACACACAACAAACACGAAAATAAGTATAAATAAGACAATAACATCTCCCTCCAAAAATACAATCAAAGTAAAGGGATAACCGCGGGAAACTAGGAGCTTTAGGGAGGGGACAAGCTAAATATAACAGTTAAAAAAACACAACACGAGCCCAAAACACACAATATGAAGAACGTAAAGAGTAATTACAAAATGTACAGGAATCGGACACTTCCCTTGACCTATATAGGTCAACCGTAGCCGACGATACCAAAACAGCGCCTACAGCAAAATCTACGGAAATTGGAATTTGACATTTCCCTTGACCACAGCTGACTATACTGAAACAACAATACCTATATATGAAACTACGAGAACTGGAATCGGTCATTTGCCTTGATCTATGTGTGTCAACTATAACTATCGATACGAAAAAATACACCTAAAACTACGAAAAACAAAACCAAAATGACAGTACCTCAAAAATTCAAAACTCAAACATTCGTACATAAATTAAAACACATTCAATACACAATAAGTACACAAAACATTAGAACTCGAGAAAAATAGACAAAAAAAAACAATTACTTACCACCAACAAATTTCGCCTCTCTCTCTCTCTCTCTCTGTCTATCTCTCTCTCTCTCTCTCTCACACACACACACACACACACACACTCACACGCACACGCACACAGAGGGCGCCATCAAACACAAGACGACATCTAGAATCACAACCAACTGAAACTCCGCGCCGTAATGACATCCACACCACAACACCCTTACGTCATGGGGCAAAGCAGACGGGTGGAATCTGACGCTTCCGTTGACCCTAAATTATTATGAAATGTGTTTGTTCCCTTTGACTCATCGTTTACAGCTCTTACCTTCAGTTCAATGGTTATGTTAACCTGTTCTCTGACAGGTTGTACGTCTCTCGTTTCGCTGCATTGCATATAGCCTCAAGTCTGTTGTCAGAATTAATTATTTCTGAAATTATGTGCATGTTCCTTGATTTTTAATGACATTTCTTAGTAATTTCCAGTAGTTTTTCAAGAATGCAGCTACTGCAGGAACTCTTTCCCGCCAATAGATATATTTAGCTTTTCCTTTCACAAGATCCTGTAATCTCTCTAGTGACCAACGGCCTTTTCCATGGCTTTTAATGTCCTTTCTGACTAGCTTTGGCCGAAAGGTGTTTTCAAATAATTATGAGAATTTATCATGGAATAGATTAAATGTTGTGTTAGCATCTGGTTCGTTATAGATCTCTTGTAAACTATTCTTGAAAACATTTGTCTCGGAGGGCAGTATCCATACTCTAAGGAACTATGTTATTTATAAAACTAACTGGGCATCACGATCAGAGAGAGCATTTACTGCTGCATAAACATTTACTTTCTTCTTCTGAACTTCAACAAAGAAAACATTATCATTTATGATCCTATTGCCTTTATCCATCTCTGAAGGTATGTGAATTACTGACATCAATTTCTGTGGTCCAAATAAGGTTTCCCGATTTTTTTTTTTCTATCAGATTCTTTCTGAAAATCTACACTATGGTCACCACAGACCGTTAACTACTTAGTGCTGTTTTACAGATAGCACAGTAAGGAAACCATACGCCTCATAAACGGTTTATAATTTACGAGCAGGAATTTATATAAACTTACTATTGAAAGTGAACTATGTTTCGGTAGTTATTCACAAGTACACACTGCCTCAAGGGTTTTGAACTTGTGTTTCGTATTTATATATGTAACAGCTCGCCTTTTTCCACATTAGCTCTGCATGAGTAAGATGCTACACCGTAATCTTTTGCATGCACTGTACAATGTATGGTCCGAAGTGAGACTAAGGACAGAATGCTGCATATTCATGTGAAAATGGCTGTTTGATAACTTTTAAAAATAGTTGTGCAAGAATTAAGTGGATAACAGGGGGAAACAAATTAAAAATTTAAAAATAATCCTCGCACTTCGCCGGCCGGGATGGCCGAGCGGTTCTAGTCGCTACAGTCTGGAGCCGCACGACCGCTACGGTCGCAGGTTCGAATCCTGCCTCGGGCATGGATGTGTGTGATGTGCTTAGGTTAGTTAGGTTTAGGTAGTTCTAAGTTCTAGGGGACTGATGACCTCAGAAGTTAAGTCCCACAGCGCTCAGAGCCATTTGAACCATTTTTCCTCGCACTACTTCGAGGGTGTAACTAGTTTCATCGCAATACGAGATTCGATGTAGATACCTCGATAAATTGCACGGCGAGTAAGCACCTTTTGTAATTATACTAGCATTACCATTTACAGGAGCAATGTCAGAGCTTGATCTACTATTGTGGGTTGATAGATGTATCCTCAAGACACAGAATCGGTCAATTTCTATAATGGTGCAACAATCACCACAGGATGTCGATTGACATTTATAAACAAACGTAAAACTGAAGTGAGTTACCGAACGAGCAAAAAAATTTTCCGATTGCTACGTTCTGAAAGTAGTCACGCACGCAACAAATTTATGTAGATATACTCACAAAAAAAGTTATTACTTGCAATCATAGCTTCTCTGACATGGGAATACTAACCGAAACTAAGTTCACAGAAAGTTTCAAATATAAAAGTATATACCTCGTGGTCTCGCGGTACCGTTCTCGCTTCCCGAGCACAGGGTCCCGGGTTCGATTCCTGCGTCGAGATGACTGGGTGTTATTGTGTCGTCTTCATCATTATCATTCATCCCCATTACGGTCGGAGGAAGGCAATGGTAAACCACCTCCACTAGGACCTTGCCTAGTAAGGCGGCGCGGTTCTCCCGCGTCCCTCCCCTAAGCTCTGTAAAGAAGTATGGGACTCATCATCATCGTCATCATACTTAGGAGAAGGGTAAAATAATAGTATAGGTTCAAATATAATTTTCAGAAATGTGAAAACATTTTAATTGAAATTAATTTTACTAACAATATTTGCATTCAGCCATGTACGCTAACAGCCACACTACTAGAAGTGGCTTGCAGTGAACTACAAATACAGTACAGTATATCTTTTTTCGACTGTTGCACGATGTGAAAATACAGATCACGCAATTCTGAAGGTTGCACTGTCCAGATTGAAAATCTATATGCATCCCATTTCCTCAATACAACTACGGCAGTGTTGGGTGCCATGCAAGTAATATGCAGTTGTGGAAGAGAAGCATTTGAAAATAACTGAAAAACTCATCCGTTTTATGGGACATAACTATTACATTAGTTTTCTTTCATCTTTTCTTGCATAAATCAGGTTGTTTCCAATTTTGAGTACCACATTATGAAATAATTTATCTGGAATCGATTGAAACATGCAATATTAATACGTCATAATGTAAAACTAATTACAGCCACATTAGCTTTTTTGAGTGGATTTTAGATACATACCTATTGAGTTAAAGATGTGAACAGATTACAGAGCTGTACTACTTGTGACGTGGAACCGTATCACATGAATAAATCCAGTATGGACAGAATTCACTGCAACACGAGGGACCAGAAAAGTGAACGCCTATGCTCGCTATTGCGGAGTCATTAGGCGCAGTAAGTGACTCTCACTCGCCTCAATAAACATGTTGCACTCTGCCTGCATGGAATGGGACACCATCGAGGGAACCAACGAAAGGGATACTGGCGTCCTTTGTCGAGCACACGTCAACAAACGTCAGCCCAGAAATCATAATAAATTTGAAAATGCGTCCCTTGCTTGCCATATGCTTTGTTTTACTGGTTACTGTTGGGGTTATAAAGACCCCATGTAATCGACATGGGATATATTGAGTCTGTTTTAAAGAATTAACATCGAAAAGGAATTACACTTGTTCAGTGGAACTGTCACTATTACATATATATAAATGTTACATTCAAGTAACAAAAAGATAACTAGGTTGGGGTGATATTGACCCCAGTCGTAGTGAGTGCAAAGAACCAATGAACCAGTTTTATTGGATGCAATTGTCTCTGGCAGAGGAAGTCAAATATTTTGAATATATAATATATATCCCAAATTTTCAATGTACTTATGGGTTCATATTGACCCTAGTGATACTTCGTAGGATACAACAGCTGAGGCAATAAAACCTAACAATGGGCACAAATATAGGTGAGAAATATCGTTTCCATTATCGAATAACGGCTGTTCAACGTAAGTCAGCATTCTGTTTTCATAAATGTTATATTTAGGAAAGAATTTAAATTAGGATCAAATTTACCCTAATGGTACTAAGCACAAAACTAATGAATGAATTCTAATGTATTATAAATAAAATTTACAAAACAACTGATTGAGAGGGGTAAAGTGATATACTTTCTTATAGTTCCAATGAGCTTACTTACCCATGCTAATTGTCGTGACACTAAGAGGATTAACTTCCCTTTGATGACACCCACAAGCTTGTTGTGCGTTTTTAATTACATCCCGGTTTTCCTTTCGCTGATGTATGTACACTCTGTAAACCAAGTTTAAAAATTTAATATAGTTTGTCCATATAAACTTCACCTCACTACATACCTATAGCAAAAAATCCACTGAACACATGATATTTTTCTGAAACAAGAAAATTCTTACTATATAATGTGGTCACCAACAGCACATTTAATTTACATACAATAATTCTCCTAACTGAAGTAGGGTTTGGATAATTTAGTATTACAATCCGTACAAGGTTGAAAACCAAATGTGTAACTAGTGGATTCTCTCTTAATTTCATGATCTAGTAGCTCACTGTTAACTAATAACCAAGAAACTATCATATGGATTATCTTCCGCGACGTGTGCTTCGCTCGATGAAAATTTGACTAATAGGCTCCAGAATAGTGCAGGTTCAAAAGACACGAAAGCAATGTAGAGTGTAAACTGAGTGAGGCTGGGCAGTGGTACGGCAAAATTCGGACCCGTTTTGCCAACCTGATTTAGATTTTCAGTGCTTTCTCTAAATCGCTTAAGGCAAGTACGAGAATGGCTCCACTGAAAGGTCACGGCCCATTTCTTTCCCCATTTATTCTCCCTCCGAGACTCTGCTCGCCTCTCTGTCACCGACGAAAAGTTAAACCGCCTAATCTTTCCTTCTTAAAAATTGACGGGTCTCACAAGACTGTAATAGGAGCTCTATAGTTTTCAACATATAAAGAATTCATCAGATATTGTCAGCACCACTATCAGGTAGATGAACATATGAGATATTGTTTACAAGGAAGTATTGTCATTGGACGATTATAAGGAAATAATTAAGAATAATATCCATAACGGGAAGAAGAAATTTGAGGGGTTGTTAGATGACGTTTAGTTTGGCTTTAATGAAGGTAAACGCACCGGAAAGGCTGTCACGATATGAAGAGTTTGGCGCAGTAGACGAATTCATGGTGGGCCCTATCAAATCAGTCAGAAGAACCCCCAGTTTTCACCACTCAGAAGGAAAAAGAAAAGTGAAGGAAGTCTGTGACAAAACATGTGTAATAAGGAGCAACGTACATTAAATATAAATAAATGCAGTGTAATGCCTACAACAAAGAGAAAAGCACAGTAGTATATGGTTACAAGTGTAATAGTGAACATCTGGAGCACATCTCATCGTTGAAACATTTCAGACTAATACTAAAAAAGAACCCTCTCAGAGCGAGATTGCAAAGACCGATGATATTTAAGGCCTTCGACGCCCCATTTATTGTCTGTCAGAGTCCCAACATAAATTGCTAAAGGCAACATGGGGCGGGACTAAAGCTATCCGATGGTAAGCACAGCGTAAGACTACGGAGCGTATTTGAAATATTTAGTCTATGAGTAACTCACAACAGTGATATAGTGCTAGTGGTGTTGATTCAAAGCAGAGCAATGGCAACTACAAACAAGGAAAACAAGGCATTATATCTGCAACAACAGTGGCCTATATTGACATTGCGTCAGAAAGGAACCCATGCAATTCCGAAGAATGAGAAGGAAGTGATCGATGAAATATTAACGTTTCTTCAAGACAGTCGGTGAAATGTGTGGTGTCGGATACGCTCGACAGTGCGGACAGTGTACATCAAGAGTACAATGATGATGATACGCGCTTAGCAAGTGAAAGTGGTATTGAACAGATGCCGTGTCATGTACTTCATCTTCACTGCCGGCAGGGAGCCACAAATTCCGTCTCCAGTGAAACGCAGAAAAGGATAATCGTTTCCCATGGATTGCGTATTAAAATAATTACGTAGATGGCAGACAGTCCTCAGCATAGTAAACGAAACAATTTCGGAAGAGATCTCCAATAGGTCTGCAGCAATATGACAGTGTAGCACATAACAAAAGCTACATTTATTCAAGGTAGGACAAGGCACACGTGTTACAAAAACTAGTGTTTGCGCCATTCAAGGATGCGCGATACAATTTACAGGATGCGCATAATCTTTACCTAGTACGTTATGCAGATCAAATTGCTCGTGAGACAGATGACAGTGATTTCAAGGTATGCAGTGAATAGTCACATAACCTCAAAGAGTGCTACAAAATTGTAAGACGTAAGATTACAAAATTTCAAACAAAGCTTCAGCTTGACGATACATATCAAACTGTAGAATCATCCCGAAAGTTTATAGATAGGATAAACAAACATATCCCATCGTTTAGTAATGTATTTGGTTTCAACGACGACGAGTCGATCTTAAGAGGAAATGAGTATGAAAGGTGCTCTGGAAATTAGGGTTACGAGGGGAGTTGTATCAAGATAAACGAACCTCAATGCCTCAATGTATTCGTATACGATTATCTCAATTATTAAACTGGGTAGTAAACTGGCTGGAAATTTATTTATTGTACAGTGAGTAGTTGGGAGTGCTCTGCCACCTACCAGGATTCCTTGTGTGCGAGCTCTTGCATGGGCAGCAGGAAATATTTACGCCACAGCAAGCAAGAGTGGGACATTTGGAGTAAGCTAACTATAAATTCGGTATGAGGACTGCTTTTGGCCTATAGCTGGTCAAAATGACTTGCTTTTGTATGATACCTGGCGTGTGTATAAAAATCATACTCTTTTACATCAAATTATCCGTACTAAAAAATGTGTGACATTGCAATTAATACCACCTGGAACTCCTGGACAAATTCATCCTCTGGATGTTTGTTTTTTCCGTGCCTATAAAACATTATCACACCACCTGCAGCTACGCTTTAAAGGATGGCCAGTTTCACGATGAGCTCCACGAGAGATTGTTTCAAATTCGATTGCATGCGATCAAGTTTCATCACTTTTCATCACTCAGTCACACCAATGTGATTCTATAAGCATTATTTAAGAGTGAATACCTGTCTGAACAACCTGTATGGTTTGTAACTCCCGAAGCGTTCCCTTGATGGTACCTTTGTGATCACTGTGGCGCGCCATTTCTCATTCGGTCTTCATGGTGGAAGCTAATGATTGGTTTTGAATATCTCTTGATTGTCGACGATGTCCGTTTTGTAAAGTGTGTTACATTCAACTCATAGAAGCTTGATCCTGCACCTCTTGGACACCTAATTTCTATCGTCCCCCTGGTCCGCATCATGAGTCATTAGCGGCTAATATTTTTCCTGTCGTAATGTTAATCCTTCACTTTCAAATGAGCCTTCCTGAATACTGAACTTGCGACTTAGGAGCCAAGTATGAAAGCGGGGCTAACACCTAAATCAGTTTCAGGAAGTGGAATGGAAATCTTCGATTCATTTGAAAATTTCTGGGAAAGTACAATGCATTTTCAAAGTAATAACACTCGATACTAAAGTAGGGGATAATGCTGGAGTACTGCTTCAGTGTTTGGAGAGTTCATTACGTAGTTATGACAGACAACAAATGAATTCAGTGACGCAATAGTGAGATACGAAAGCTTAACAGAGATGCTAGGGTACGTCGTTGGAAATTTTGGGAAGAAGGCGATGTTCTTCTACTGAAAACCGGTAGTAAAATTTTGAGACTGGTAGACTGTGTGAAATTCTCCCACACGGATCATTAGAATAAAACGAAAGAAACTAATGTGGGTTCGTGGGCACACTGACTGTTAATTTTCATACCCTTAATAAGTGAACTGACTAGTATGAAGAACCCCTACCATAACTAATTTCCAGGAATACATCTTCCAAGGGAAAATGGAGAAGAAAGTTAAAGAATTCTTGCTAGAAAGTATGCTGAAGCGCGGAAATAACAGAGGTAAAACGCAAAGGTGAAGAATGCTTTCTTCAGTAGAAATATTCTACTGTTAGCTGATATTGATTTACAGAATAATTAAAGTACACATATGGAGAACAGTACTGTGAGATACAGACTAGATGACATAGAGAGCGTTTGTCATTTATCAACATCACAGAATATTAAAAATCAAGTGTATAGTTATAATACAAAGTGAAAAAATAGTATGAGGAATAAGTGGTAAAAGCCCTCTACCAGAAGCAAGAGCAAGCTATTGGCTTGGGAAGAGGCTGTATGGAAGAAAATTATGAGGTGAAGTGGAGCAGATTACCCTAACCAGTTTGTGAAGTTTGTTGACTGTAGTGGGCAGTAGAGATGAAAAATATTAAGATCATAGTTATCATTGCTTTCTAATAATTCTATTATCCTACATAACTTAATGGTTCTCTTCCGATTGTGTTTCTTAGAAAACATTCTCCTGCGTAGCACGACTTTAGTCATAGTTCAGACCCATGTTGTTGTTGATGTGGTCTTCAGTCCTGAGACTGGTTTGATGCAGCTCTCCATGCTACTCTATCCTGTGCAAGCTTCTTCATCTCCCAGTACCTACTGCAACCTACATCCTTCTGAATCTGCTTGGTGTATTCATCTCTTGGTCTCCCTCTACGATTTTTACCCTCCACGCTGCCCACCAGTACTAAATTGGTGATCCATTGTTGCCTCAGAACATGTCCTACCAACCGATACCTTCTTCTAGTCAAATTGTGCCACAAACTTCTTTCTCCCCAATCCTATTCAACACCTCCTCATTAGTTATGTGATCTACCCATCTAATCTTCAGCATTCTTCTGTAGCACCACATTTCGAAAGCTTCTATTCTCTTCTTGTCTAAACTATTTATCGTCCATGTTTCACTTCCATACATGGCTACACTCCATACAAATACTTTCAGAAACGACTTCCTGACACTTAAATCTATACTCGATGTTAACAAATTTCTCTTCTTCAGAAACGCTTTCCTTCCCATTGCCAGTCTACATTTTATATCCTCTCTACTTCGACTATCATCAGTTATTTTGCTCCCCAAATAGCAAAACTCCTTTACTACTTTAAGTGTCTCATTTCCTAATCTAATACCCTCAGCATCACCAGACTTAATTCAACTACATTCCATTATCCTCGTTTTGCTTTTGTTGATGTTCATCTTATATCCTCCTTTCAAAACACTATCCATTCCATTGAACTGTTCTTCCAAGTCCTTTGCTGTCTCTGACAGAATTACAATGTCATCGGCGAACCTCAAAGTTTGCATTTCTTCTCCATGGATATTAATACCTACTCCGAATTTTTCTTTTGTTTCCTTCACTGCTTGCTCAATATACAGATTGAATAAGATCGGGGAGAGGCTACAACCCTGTCTCACTCCCTTTTCAACCACAGATTCCCTTTCATACCCCTCAACTCTTATAACTGCCATTTGGTTTCTATACAAATTGTAAATGGCCTTTCTCTCCCAGTATTTTACCCCTGCCACCTTCAGAATTTGAAAGAGAGTATTCCAGTCAACATTGTCAAAAGCTTTCTCTAAGTCTACAAATGCTAGAAACGTAGGTTTGCCTTTCCTTAATATAGCTTCTAAGATAAGTCGTAGGGTTAGTATTGCCTCACGTGTACCAATATTTCTACGGAATCCAACTGATCTTTCCCGAGGTCGGCTTCTACTAGTTTTTCCATTCGTCTGTAAAGAATTCGCGTTAGTATTTTGCAGCCGTGACTTATTAAACATGTAGTTCGATAATTTTCACATCTGTCAACACCTCCCTCCTTTGCGATTGGAATTATTATATTCTTCTTGAAGTCTGAGGGTATTTCGCCTGTTTCATACATCTTGCTCACCAGATTGTAGAGTTTTGCCAGGACTGGCTCTCCCAAGGCCGTCAGTAGTTCTAACGAAATGTTGTCTACTCCCAGGGCCTTGTTTCAACTCAGGCCTTTCAGTGCTCTGTCAAACTCTTCACGCAGTATCATATCTCCCATTTCATCTTCATCTACATCCTCTTCCATTTCCACAATATTGTTCTCAAGTACATCGCCCTTGTATAGACCCTCTATACTGTATATTTCTTCCACCTTTCTGCTTTCCCTTCTTTGCTTAGAACTGGGTTTCTATCTGAGCTCTTAATATTCATATCAGTGGTTCTCTTTTCTCCAAAGGTCTCTTTAATTTTCCTGTAGGCAGTATCTATCTTACCCCTAGTGAGATAAGCCTCTACATCCTTACATTTATCCTATAGCCATCCCTGCTTAGCCATTTTGCACTTCCTGTCAATCTCATTTTTCAGACGTTTGTATTCCTTTTTGCCTGCTTCACTTACTGCGATCTTGTATTTTCTCCTTTCATCAATTACATTCAATATTTCTTCTGTTACCCAAGGATTTCCACTAGCCCTCGTCTTTTTACCTACTTGATCCTCTGCTGCCTTCACTACTTCATCCCTCAGAGCTACCCATTCTTCTTCTACTGTATTTCTTTCCTCCATTCCTGCCAATTGTTCCCTTACGCTCTCCCTGATACTCTGTACAACCTCTTGCTTAGGCAGTTTATCCAGGTCCCATCTCCTTAAATTCCCACATTTTTGCAGTTTCTTCAGTTTTAATCTACAGTTCATAACCAATAGATTGTGGTCAGAGTCCACATCTGCCCCTGGAAATGTCTTACAATTTAAAACCTGGTTCCTAAATCTCTGTCTTACCATTATATAATCTATCTGAAATCTGTGAGTGTCTCCAGGCTTCTTCCATGTATACAACCTTCTTTTATGATTCTTGAACCAAGTGTTAGCTATGATTAAGTTGTGCTCTGTGCAAAATTATGCCAGGCGGCTTCCTCTTTTATTTCTTAGCCCCAATCCATATTCACCTACTACGTTTCCTTCTCTCCCTTTTCCTACTACCGAATTCCAGTCACCCATGACTATTAAATTTTCGTCTCTCTTCACTATCTGAATAATTTCTTTTATTTCGTCATAAATGTCTTCAATTTCTTCATCTGCAGAGCTAGTTGGCATATAAACTTGTACTACTGTAGCAGGTGTGGGCTTCGTGTCTATCTTGGCCACAATAATGCGTTCACTATGCTGTTTGTAGTAGCTTACACGCATTCCTATTTTTTTACTTGTTATTAAACCTATTCCTGCATTACTCCTATTTCACTTTGTATTTATAATCCTGTATTCGCCTGACCAAAAGTCTTGTTCCTACTGCCAACGAACATCACTAATTCCCACTATATCTAACTTTAACCTATCCATTTCCCTTTTTAAATTTTCTAACCTACCTGCCCGATTAAGGGATCTGACATTCCACGCTCCGATCCGTAGAACACCAGTTTTCTTTCCCCTGATAACGACGTCCTCCTGAGTAGTCCCCACCCGGAGATCCGAATGGGGGACTATTTAACTCAGGAATATTTTACCCAAGAGGATGCCATCATCATTAACCATACAGTATAGCTGCATGCCCTCGGGAAAAATTACGGCTGTAGTTTCCCCTTGTTTTCAACCGTTTGCAGTACCAGCACAGCGAGGCTGTTTTGGTTAGTGTTACAAGGCCAGATCAGTCAATCATCCAGACATTTGCCCCTGTAACTACTGAAAAGGCTGTTGCCCCTCTTCAGGAACCAAGCGTTTGTCTGGCCTCTCAACAGATACCCCTCCGTTGTGGTTGCACCTACGGTACGGCTATCTGTATCCCTGAGGCATGCAACCTACACACCAACGGCAAGGTCCATGGTTCATGGGGAGAGGTTCAGACCCATATACCACGCTAATAATAGGAAGTTGTCACCGCTGCACTGAGGAGCTTCTTGACAGTTTCTTTCTCCTTCGTGACTGCAGATATACCACCCGCATGTCCAGACTTCTTTGCTGTATTTTTATTCTGATTTTAAGCTTTAGTGACAGAATGGTTTTGTGTGTTTCTGACCAACTCCCGAATACCACCTCATCTTCGTTTACCAAATCTTCCATCATTTGTCTCCTCGCCTTAGTGTGATCATAATGACATTCTTAGATGCAAGTGATATGATGCGTAAGTTCTACATTGCTCACATTATCTAACCTCCGCATTCTCAGGTATAGAAATTACCGGGGGAATGGTCCAATGAGACATATCGAAACCTACCCCGAAATTTTTTACACAAGAAGAATACGACAGGAAGAGACCGTCAAAATTTTAGCTGCTAAGACGCTCTGGAAGTATTAAAAAATAGATTTGTAATTAGTAAAGGAAGGTTCAGGTTACCGTTCGTTGATAGTTTCTCTGACACTACAGTAAGCAGTAACTATTCTGTCGAATTGGCCTGTAAAGTAACATCTATTAATAATTATGATTTGCGTTTTGCAGTATTGACAATACATTTAAAGCTGAATGATTTATTGTGCTTTCGTAAGGGATTACAGCTAATGTTACCATTTATTTTCTTCCAGTTTCACTGTAAGGTGGAATCCTACTAACGTTCTCTATTTAACAATGATGATATATGAAGAACGTTGTTTCCAGTCGAAATTGCAAATGGAAGAATGAATTACTTATAGTAAGGAATATGCGCGAAAGGGAAACCCGAAAACATCTGAATGAAAAACTGTTCTAAAGATTTAGAGCAGCTCGTGAGAAGCTATGCACCGTTACCGATGGAGATATAAGAGACTGGGTCCTCTGAATTGTATCTGACATGAACATTGTTAATTTTCAGGCTTTGTCGAAAAGGCTGCCCAGTTAAAAGAAATTGTACAGAACAGAAAGTCGCAAAATTACTATGATTACGTCACGTAAACGTGTAGAGCGGCTGCCAGATATAGACAACGCTATAGAGAAATTCATAGCTGATGTGGAGGTTAAACTTGCTGTTATCTCCACAACTGCTATTCATAAGGCTGATCAGTCAGGTTTCGTAAAAGAACTGTGTGCACATCGCACTTTATCATTTCAGGATGAAAAAAGACGAGTCGGTTGCCCAATCAATGACTACAGTGACACATTCATATACCATAATACCAGTCATAATTATGAGTGCTTTACTGTTTCCACAGCCGTATATCTGCCTTCAAGAATCACAAGGCAAATCAGGACCAAAAATAAAAAATCGACTTTTTAGCTGCAAAAATCTTTGTAATATAACAAGAAATATGCCCCTACATGAAGTCATTAAAGATCACCTAACTCACGTTGAGCGAACAGTAGGGCTGAACAAAAATGACTGACAAGGCACAATGCATCTTGTAGAGGGTATAGTATGGACATATTGGAATAATTAATGTCGGGTGATGGTTTTAAAGTAATTCACATGACATGAAAACTTTGTGGAAACGTGTCGATCTACTGGAGGCTAGTTTACCCCAGGGAAGTACTCAGAATTGACCGTGGCCGCCGGGGGAAGCGGCTAAGGGAAGCAACAATAGGCAGCTTAGGGTGGCTCACGCTCTGGGAAAACAGTAGCGATGCGCGGCCTCCAGCCGCCTTAAGATGAGTGACAGTGAGCGGGTGGTTGACCCCGACTCCATGCTGGTGTACCGGGAAACAGACGGAGAACTTGTATGCCTGTTGATAAATGTCCGTCATCCCGTTTTCTGTGAAACACGCGAGAAAGCCGCGCAAAGCTACGGTGGAGTGGGCAACAGAGGTCAAAATATGTGTGTTCATGACTATAGCAACTTCACACTGAATTCACGGTCCACAGAGTCTGAAGCAAATCAGCTGAAGAACGACAGAATGAAATACGCCGGCCTCCGATGGGAACGTAGAACCAAGGAATTTGAAGTTCTCTCCTGGGAGTCAGAATTCCGTATAACTTGGTGTTGTGTAGATGCTAACCTTGATGGATGGCCTGGCAGGAGATAAATAGCAGAAGTTGAGAGGAAGGGAAATTTTGTGGGAATTTTTTCACTTCCCAGAGCAGGCGTTGGTTGGCGCTGGGAAGCGACACATAATTAACGCGACTTGTGCTGCAATTGGCGTTAAGTGTTTTTCTGGAGGGGAAACCGAGGTGAAGAGTGGACTGTGAGAAGTCTCCGAAGAGGTCTTCCGTTCCCAGCTAGCCTAGAGTGCGGATGTGGCGTTCTTTACTATGCTTGCCTGAGAAAGAGTGAGCATCTCTGCAGTTTAGGACTTAGCAAATGGAACGATTGAGCTTGGAGGCAGAAAGTTTTGGTTTAGCTATGTACTGAGAAAGATAGCTAGGAGTGAATAGACGAGCGCAGCCTTGCAGCACCACGAGGTCGGCCGATGTCCACACAACAACACCACGCCGCCACGCTGTATTCGGTGATACTGTGCCCATTCCGCCCACTCATTAATTTGTTGGGTCACGTCGGCAAAGTTTCCATGAGGGTTTCATGGGCCGTATATTGTAGAATTCTTCTCGCACTTCGCATTACGCCTGGGTCAGTCGATAGGAATTACTTTTGAGTTATCGCACTTTACTCCACGCAAACGCAACTTATTACCACTGCCTGATAGGAGAGTCTTGTAATGTGATGATCGAAGGTCGGGAGTTAAAATAAATTTGTGCTAATCGACTGCATCTGTTTTCAATCAAGTAGTTGAAATCCCAAGTCACTTTCTTAATTAACTTTATGTTCAACATTTTCATCTGGTGTTCAATAGCTGAATATAACATCAATGTGCACCCCTCTTTAAATTAAAAGTGATCAATTCTGAATAAATTAATGTCAACACTGCCACTGCAGTTCAATCAGGAGTTACAGGGCAATATTACTATTTTGCGTTATCCGATATTGCGGCAGTTTTGCACTCTCTGTTGAACTGTTAGTCAATTAGTTGGGGTGAACACACGCCAAAACCAGCTAAGTGATGGGTGGGGTGTTACATCTTGTAATCGACGTATCCAAATTTGGAAAATTGGGAAAGTTAATTTTCAACATTTCGTTCGAATCGTATTCCTACCAGTTGCAGAAATTAATTTATTGCAGAAACTAACTCATTACTTTTGTTGGATTCATTTCCTGGACATTACGACGCCTCTGTTTTTGTGAAGGAAGACGAACAATTTGTACATGTTATGTGAATTCCGCCTTTAAATACTAGTGCTATTCACCCTTCGATAAAGTATTTTTTCGACAGTGGAAACCATTTCTCAGGAAATTGTCAGACAACATAACATCCAATACCGCTCCCTCATTTCAGGTTTATCAACTCCAGTAATTTGTGCATTACTAGTTTTCTTCCTCAAGCTTTACGAATTTTATCAAGTACGCCTGGTATGCAGCTCAGTATGCAGAACAATGGCCGGGACCATTTCAGACTCCATCCCACTTCTGTCTAAATATAACTAATGCAGGGGTGGGCAAACGTTGCATGTGGCTCATGAGCGCACAACGGTGCACGTGTGCTGCTCGCGTGCAATCGTCGACCGGGGCAGTGGCGACTGCCGGTAGGTTGCGGCAGTTTAGTACCATGTGAAGCTGCGGACGTTGATGCGAAGCGACCCCTACGTAGTGAACGTTGTATTTCGAGAACCGGAAAATGCAGAGTGAATCAAGGAAACGGATAAGTGGAGATTTGCTATCTTTTAAAAACGAATAGGAGAATCATTTTTTCTTTGTGCAAAAACGTGAAAATTCGAAATGTTTAATATGTAGCCGTATTCTCACTGGTCAGCGGAAGTTTAGTATTGAACGGCAATATAATAAATTTCACAAGGACGATTACATTTACTGTCGGATTCTGAGCGGATGAGGAAATTGACTGAGCTTAAGAAGAGCGATCTGACGATACTAGATGAATCTGACGTAAGTAGCTGTTGTCACGAGAGATCTGCGACTTTATTTGGTCATGTCTCTCACCTAACTGATTTAACATTTTATGGAGCACTGTTTTCAGGTTTTCAGGACGACACCAATGATAGCCCAGCGGTACGTGCAAGTTACAGGGTTGCGCTTAATATAGCGAGAGCTGCAAAACCATTTGCTGAAGGTGAGTTTATAAAGGAGTGCATCAATGACGCTGCTGATTTACTTTCCCACTGAATGCAAAACAGTTTCGAGCTATCACTCTTTCTCAGCGGACTGTAATTCGTCGTATAAGTGCCATTTCAGGTGACGTTTACCACTAATTAAGGAGTGTAGTGCAGGAGTTTATTGCATTTTCCATCGCACTTGCCGAGTATACAGATATTTCAGACACAGCGCAATTTGTGATTTATGTCCGCGGTGTGCACACTGCTCTGCACATAGCAAGATTATTTTGATATAATCTCTTCAAAAAGCACGACCACCAGCGCGGACATCCTAAAGGCCGTTAAATAAGCTGTCGTATCAGCTGGCTTAAACTGGGAACGTTTAGTGTCAGTAGCAACAGACGGAGCACCTGCAATGAAAGGGGAAGAGATGGGATTTGTTGGATTACTAAGAAACAAGCTAAAGCGTACAGAAGAACCATTGTACAGCATCCACTGCATTTTGCACCAAGAAGTACTTTGTGGAAAAGCAGCTAAACTGGGGGACGTCTGAGCCGTGGTAAAAAAAGTTGCTGTTTGAAGAGCGCGCCGCAGCGCGTTGTGTGAAGCGGTCGCCCTCCGTTTCTGGCGGTGGCGCCGCTGTGGCAATCGCAGCTTTGGTGTCTCCCTCTGGTGGGAAAGAGGTTGCCTGTTCACGTGCATTTAAGGGACGCTATGAGGTTGGCAGTGTCTCACCACCTATGGCCGTCCTATCGCCCTCACTCCCGCCCTTAAGTACCTTGGCGTCACCCTCGACCTCCGGACAATCCAAGGCACGATCCCGACTCAGTCTCCTCCAGCTCCTCTCCGGCCGTACGTGGGGTCTGGACCCCTCCACCATCCTCCACACCTATAAATCCCTCATCCGCCCTATCCTTTGTTATGCCCATCTGGCTTGGATCTCCGCCCCCCTCCCTACCTTTTATAAATCCCTCCAAATCCTTGAACGCCATGCTCTGCGCCTCGCCTATCGTATCCGTCTCCCCTTCCCCACGCGGATCCTGTACGATCTCATCCCCTTCCCCCACCTCCTCCTTTTCCTTGAAAGGATACGGATCCTGTACACCTCACATAAACTCGATCCTCCTCACCCGCTCGTCTCCCCGATCCTCTCGCACCCCCGCCCGCTGCCGCGCCTGTATTCCCACGTCCCACCCGGTCTCCATCTCTCCACCCTCCTTACCCTCTCCCGAGGTGGCTTCCGCCAGCTCCCCCTCCCTGATGATGTCCTCCTCCCCTCCATCTACCCCTCCTATCAACTTTGACCCTGCACTCCCCCACTTCTGGTGTTCTTTCCTTTCGGCACCCTCGCTCCCCTCTCTTCCCTTCCCTTCTCTTTCCTTTTCCCCCATCCCCTCCCTCCACCCCTCTAACCCCGGGCTTCCCCTCCCCCTTCCTCCCTCCCCCTATCTCCCCTGCCCTTGGCATCTCTGCTCTCCCCTCTCGCTCTCCCACTCCCCTTCCTCCTCCTCCTCTCTTGGCAGGTCCCCGGACTCGCACACGCACAGTGAACATTCGCGCGCCGGAGGTCATCGCCATTAGTGTCTCGTGTGTGTGCCTTCGTTTGTGTTTAGTGTTTGTTCGCCGAAACGCCGCCACTGTTCACGTGTACCATCGCCATCATCCCTGTTTTGTGCACCGTGTCAACTAGTGTCAGTGATGTTTTCTCGTCAGGCGTGAACGGCTCCGTGTTTTTTGTTTTTTGGTGTCTACATTGTTTTGCCCGCCATTTTGATTGTATTCTCTGTGTCCCCTCTATTTATTACTTATTGTAAATCTCAAGGCTGAAGAGCGGCGTACTCAGCTGCTGACAGCCCGCCTTGTGTAAGGTGATAAAAATCCCAATAAAGAAAAAAAAAAACCTTGGCAGTGGTCAGTCGGAGTGAGGCTAGGTCAGTCTCGCGTCACCTGTTGCTGGTCTGTCTCTCGTTCGCAATTGTGTGGCAATTAGTGTCTGTCTGTCGTCGGACTGCGAGTGTGTCTGTCATTTGGATCAAACTTTAAGCCAGAAAATGAGGGTGTTGCCACTCCGCCAGTAACAGAACTCAGCTAGTGGTCGTCCGGTCGGGGCTGAGTTCCTGCATCTGAGTCTGCGCGTTAGGCCGCCAGTCTGCTCGAGTTGCTCGGGCAACGGTCATTGGCTGTTGGATCGGTCGGTTGGTGGGTCGCGCAGTGAGACACGAGATGACTTGTCTGCCTTGAGCGTCGGCGCGTGTGAGGTCCCCACGTGAGTCCAGTGGGCCGCGCCGTATAGCGAGGGGTAGTGGCTTCGCTGTTGACACGAGAGCAACAGGAGCGAAACAACGACATCGGGCTGGTCGGGGCGAGCTGCGACGCCGTGAGACGGGAGATCGGCGCACGTTCCTGCGTCCGTTGAAGCGGCTGGCAGCGGACGGTTGGGGAGAGCGTTGGGTGTGCTGCGCCAGGTCTTCGCCGGAAGTCGCAGTTTATTATAAGTTAAGTGATTGGAGATATGTTGTTTCATTTCCTTGTTAAATTCTACTTGTTTCTTGGTGAGGTCACCAGCCGTTTTGTTTTGGGGTCGTATCACCATTCTTCTCCGTTTGCCCTACCGCGAGAAGGCAGTTACTTGTGAATTGGGTCGTCCGTTTTTCCCTTGTGGAGTTGGGACGGTTAGAGCTATCTGCGGTTCGGGTTGTTCAGTATTCCCCCCTGTCAATCTGCCATACGTTGATAGCTGCCTCTGTCATGTTTTTCGGATTCGGTGTTAATGAATTTATAGAATTAAGGTGTAAAGGCCGAATTCCAGAAATATGTTTCTATCTTGTCTATCATCTTGCGAGGCGGTATATGTGTAATGTAGAGCATGTCGTACATTTTATGTAAGTCTGAATTTTATGGGTTTTATTTAAATAGTCATTTTAATAAAGTTGCCACCCGTCCACCATAAGAGTCCTTTTAAAAACCAATTGCACTTTCGGTGGCAAATAATTTCTTAGTGTGAGTGTTTGCACCATTTCCTTCCCTCTTTCGGGAGGAAAAGTTAACGTGTTTGTGTGAGTAGTTAAAATTTTTAATTTAAAGTAATCTGGTGTGTTGCAGATTTCCACCAGTGTAGTCTTTCAGAGGTTGTTGTGAGCGGTCGTGACTACGGCCGTGTTGAAAGAGAGCGGAAACTTCTCAGTCGGAACGCTCATACTGTCAATATTGTTCTTTCTCCCTCTAAATAAAATTGTAACTTGATATTTCGAGGGTGCATTTCTGCTTATAAATTTTAAATCTGTTTTTGAAAAGGCTTCTACGAATAAAATTCCCATTTCTTAAAGGTAATTTCATTTTCATCAGTTACTCCCTGGCAACCACTTCCACGCTCACCTTGTGTGATTAAATGTGTAAATGTACTTGATGAATCGCTAGTAAATAAAATAAATTCTTTAAGAAAAGATTTAGAAAGTAAATTCACGGTTCAATGTCATGCAAGTGGTTATTCGGGCAATTAATTATTTGAGATCCCACGGGCTTACACATGGACAGTTTCACACATATTTAGCTGAATTTTGGGAAGAGTACGGTAACATACCATACCACAGTGAAGTCCGCTGGCTTAGCTGGGTAATGTACTCAAAAATATTTTTGAGCTGAGTGTACCTATAAATCAATTTTTACAGGACAAAGGAAGGTACGACCCCAAGTTAGAAGATCCAGAGTGGGTTGCCGACCTTGCTTTTTTAGTGGACATTACCGGACACATGAATACATTGAACACAAGTTTGCAAGGAGAAAATCAGCTGATTTGTGAAATGGCTGAAAAGATGCAAGCTTTCACTAGCAAGCTTGGGCTGTGGGAACGACACCTCTCGTCAGGGAGGCAGTGCATTTTCCTACTCTGTCTACTGTGCGAGAACAGAATTGCAAAGAAAATGTTTCCATACTTAGTGCAATAAAAGAGGAATTTCTCAAGCGATTTAGGGATATACCATGTTTATCCTAAGCTTATGAATGGTTCTCGAGACCATTTGCTGTTTCTGTAGGCTATATTCATCCCAATTTGCAAATGGAATTAATAGATCTACAGTGTAATTCTCGTCTGAGAGACAAGTTCCTTTTGGCAAGACGTGTAATTAACTTTTATCACGACTTTCTACACCCAGAGTTGCCTCGTCTCCGTCGTGAAGCCGCGAAGATAATGTCAATGTTTGGCTCCACATACATTTGTGAGAGATTTTTTCTGGTATGAAAATTAAGAAGTCTCGGATAAGAACATGCATCAGTGATGAAAATTTACGTAACTGTTTGCGTTTGTCTGTATGTAGAAATTTTGTTCCAGATACTAAACGTATTGTAATCTCCACCTATGGTAATTAAATAAAAAGTATCGTAGGTAATAGGTACTCTTTCAAACCATGATTTCTGCTAACCTTACTCCTTCGTTCAATAAAGCAAGCTAGGAAACAAAACGCATTACAGAGCAAGGAACGGATAGACAGCATGATGGGGAGGGGAGAGAAGCAGGTGGCTAGCTTGCCCCTGTGTGCACGCAGAACACCTATTAACTGCACCGCGCATGTGCAGGATTCCTGCCCGTCCCTGCTCTAATGGTTACTGCGAAGTGTGTGACTGCGTCAATTTTTTCTTTTTTCGGTGTGCCTGGTGCTAGAAAAATGTTTATTTTTCCATTCAGATGACACTTCGCATTTTAATGACGCCTACAGGGAATAAACAAGGAACTGTTTCACTGATAGTCAAATGTACAACTTTCAAACATTATTATAAGCAATGACCTACAGGAAATGTTATAAAATGCAGTACTGCAAAACACATTTCAACAAATTGTAAGTTCTCATTGATGAAAGTCGTCTGTGACTTCAAACACTACAATGATTTTACTTCGTCTGCTAGCCACTTTTATCAGAATTACATGTACAGGAATTGAACTGTCGATATGAAGTTATTCGAAGAAATGTTTGTACAGTTTACGCCAGGAACAAATATGATAACAAACACGAGCATGAAAGAATTCGGTCTGTTGTAACCGGTAGGCATCTTGCAGGTCTTTCAGCTAGACGCCACTGCAGCTACTTTCGTGTCCCTAACCTCCCTCAGTAACTTAATCGGAAAATGGGGACCTGCAGTTTAAAGTGGAATCCGAACCACATATCTTTCGTGGCCATTCCAACATATGTGAGAATTGAATACTCGGTTAAAAATCATAGTGAAAAATTTGTGAACAGGATTTGATCCCTCACTCTATCACGAAGCACGAGCTTTGCCACTAGACCATTTTTCTTTTTTTAAAAAAAGTTGAACGTGACCATTAGACATTACACGCCTAGTGGAAACGCTTGCTTTGTCACCGCTTGAGACGATGCTCGACGTTGGTAGTGTTCTGGTTATTAATTTCCTCTCGGTGGTAATGAGAAGCCAGGGAAAAACGGCAGCTAACATACAACGAAAATTATGGACCAGTGTTAAGGAGAGATGGAGATGCAAGTCCACCTAGAGTGCACGATCTCCATACTTCTTGAGACACTTAAATTATTCCTTCCCTGCGCCATTTTGCATACCCTGTCAAGAACAGTGTGCTCGCCATGCAAAGTAATCATCACTGAACATAAAAGTTTCACATTGTGGCTCTAACAAGCCAGAGTTGTATTCTGTATGCCGAATATTAGCTCCAAAAACTAAAACCTAATAACACAGCCTCCATAGGCAATGTTCGCTGCTTCGTGTTCCCTTCTGTTCCCTCTATTATTGATGATTCTAACCACAAACAAGCGAATGGTAGTGAATTTTCTGCAAATGCGAATTCGCACGTGTTCGCTTGCGTTCGCTCCATTCTAAACCAGGCTTTAAGTGCTTAAAATTGGTGTCTATGAAATCCGAACAATTCCGGTCCGTGGCGCTGCGTGAGTGAATCACAGGGTCGCGCGCTATTCGGACAGGGTTCCAGAATTCGCAGTTATAAGCTGTTCTTGGGTCGGCAACGATTTGTAACTTCTACATTTTTTGCAGAATACTTGAAGTGCCTCTTAGCAGCTAAAATTTTTACAGTCCATTTCTTTCGTTGTTTTCTTGCAGTGTAAAAATTTTCAGGGTATGCTTCGACATGTCTTATTAGACAATCCCTTGCTACGTTCCATACCTGAGAATGCGAAGGTTAGATAATGAGAGTAATATAGAACTTATACATCATATAACTTGCATCTGAGAATGTCAGTATGATCACACTAAGGCGAGGAGACAAATGATGAAAGATTTGTTGAACGAAGATAAGGTGGTATTCGGGAGCTGATCAGGAACACAGAAAACCATTCTGGCGCTAAAGCTTCAAACCTGAATACAATCATCAACAACCACCCGCGTCGTGTCGGTTACGCGTACGATCGTCTGAGTGATATTGCGGACTGTTAATCATCCATTAATAGCGATAAACACTTATGAATTAGAATGTAAGCAGTGCAACCTGTGATTTCTTATCTTACAGCAAATAAGTCCACCTACGTGGAATTTCTAGATTTCTAAAACGCATTCGATAATGTTTCCTGGCAAGAACCGATCAGAACTGTGAAAAAAACTTGTAAGCGTACTGCCATATCGCTGGATTGGTTGCGGAGTATCTTTGCAGGCAGCCTCGTCTGCAGAGTCGAACACGGGACACTGAACTGTTATGTTGCGTTGTGGGTAGCTCTGCATGTGAGAGGCATTGTTAGTATGGAAGTTGAAGTGTTGCTACAATTGCCAGTACAGTAAAGTGATAAAATATGCAAATGATTCAGAGGAATCTGCGTCAAGCAGTAATTTAAAAATAAATAGTGCTGCTGATAACGCATTTGTGTATCCTCTCGTTGCGTGTCGTACCGTTCAGTATCAATCATCCGCGCCGTGTTCGGTCTCCCAGAATTAACTGATGTGAATCAGTAAATAATTAGTTACCATAAAAGAGTGCAGTCAAGTCCAGTGTCTTGTAGCGAGCGTGAGAACGTGCGTTCGATCATCGCGTTTCCGCATTATTAACAATCAGCCGCGCCACGGCGGTTACGCGCATGCTCGTACAAGTGAGAACTGCGAACGGAAAAATTAACTTTACTAACAGTGCTATATCATTCCCAGTGTCAAGGAGAACTGATACCAAATATCTGTGTATGTGTGACGAGCGTAAGAACTTTCGTGCGATGATTCGGCTTCCGCATCATCAACAATCACCCGCGTTGTGTCGGTTACGCGTACGCTCGTCTGAGTGATATTGCGGACTGTTAATCGTCCATTTATGGGGATAAACACTTATGAATTAGAATGTAAGCAGTGCAACCTGTGATTTCTTATCGTCTCAAAATATAGATGTTCATACCAGACGTAGGACAGTGTTGTGCTTGATGTTGAGTGGCTCCCCTAAACACGCTTGCATTTCAGGCAAGCCAACACCAGTTTGGAGCAGAACCGTACGACCGCCGCGGGATTATCAGGTACGTGGTGTGGACAGGGCGCACGGTCGAACCGACAACCAGTATAAGAATTCCCCCCACCCACCAGAACTCCCGGGCGTGTTACAAACTGATCCAAAATACGAAGACGTGCTTGTGTTACTCATCTTCAGAAAGAATGAAGTGGTAGTGATTAAAAAGTACCCTATAGAAGAAGAAGCAAGAATTAGAAAATATGTTAAAAAATTCTGTGCGAAGCTAGTAAAAGCTTACAACCAGTAAGTAAATGACAAGGTCGTGAAACATCTGGTGAGGTTGTCAAGACTGATGGATGAAATATGTAGGTGGTATATCTTCAGTCACAAAGGAGAAAGAAGATGTAAAGAAGCTCCTCAGCACAGTGGTGACAACTTCCTGTTATTAGTGTGGTATGTGGGTAATGACCAGGACTAAAATCGTGCTAGGCAGGAGATTGTAATCTAAGAAACATGATCGGATATGTTTCTCATATCAAATAACTGTCGAATATTGCCACTGAGGAAAGCATTTTTCACCTGTGCATTTTACTTCTGTTATTTCCACACTTCATCGTACTTCCTAGCAAGAATTCTTTCACTTTCTTCACCATTTTGCCATTTTCAGTCGCGATGTTAAACAAGTCATTATTCTCCTTTCCAATAGTCATCATCACATACCACATACGTCTTTGCATTCTTTATTCATAAATCTTTTTTCAAAATTCTGTACCCTTCGTTCAATACATCATTCAAGTGTAACTCACATAGAACGCACACCAGTGTAGTAGTGATATCCTAGTTTCAGGCAATAGAAAAAAAATGTGATAAGACAATGAATAAACCTGGAGCTGTGTTGGATCACAGATATCTGCTGTGTTACTTACCAATCTAGTCATAACGATTCCAGCCCCTGTTGGATTATTCTTTGATACTGATAATATGAAACCTCCAGATCACTCCCCACCTAGTGATCCGTATGAGGGAATAGTTTCCCTCCAGAAATGTTTATAAGGTGAAAATATTGTAAATACATTTTATGTACCTGCAGTTCGATTGTTTCCGTTACTTATTTTTTACAATGTCTGAAACAATAGACATTGGCGGTGAGCTTGCAGCTGTACTAAATTTTAGAAGTGTATTCATAGTTGGGGAATACTGATGACACATCAAAATATGTGTCGGACTGGGTCTCGAAGCCAGATAGCACGCTTTTCATAAGTGGTAGCCTTAACCATTTCGGCTATCTGAACGCGCTTTCAGGACTGACACAATACTCGTGTGTAAAACGCCATCACTCACAATTATACTTGGATTTTCGCCACAGGATCTCAAAGTGATAAATGTAATAAACGTTGGTATTACTATCGTCATGTCACTTGTTGAGGCTTAAAAAATTATTTTTAATAATGTCTTAAGAAGCAGAAGTTGGTGGCGAAGTTGAAACTATATTGTATTTATAAACCCTACTCGAAATTTCAATATCTTTCTGACATTAGCTGCATTACTGTTATCTCCCATGCCACGGAATACTGCTCACTGCACCGCTAATTAGGGCCAGTGTTACATCCTATCAGGGTATGAGATTTGGACAACAAGTAGGACAAGTGGCCACCATACGCCAGACACTTAGGGTTGTTTCTGCATGTTGAGCATCAGTTACAGCAGAAGAGATGCCAATGAAGGGACGATAAGGAAAATAAAGGACAACATGCCACATTCAGAAATGAGAAACCCTTTGAAAAAATGTTAGGACATAACTATTTAAGTGGAATAACAACACCAGGAAAATGCAAAGGCTCAATCGATATACAAAAGCGGTCGGTGAAGTGAAATCAAAAGAAGGCAAGGATTTCAGATAAGTTGATGGTTCAAATGGCTCTGAGCACTATGGGACTCAACTTCTGAGGTCATTAGTCCCCTAGAACTTAGAACTAGTTAAACCTAACTAACCTAAGGACATCACAAACATCCATGCCCGAGGCAGGATTCGAACCTGCGACCGTAGCGGTCTTGCGGTTCCAGACTGCAGCGCCTTTAACCGCACGGCCACTTCGGCCGGCTCAGATAAGTTGAGAATAAGGTAATATCAACCGTAGCAGGAAATGGTATAGCAGGAGTACGATTCGTTATGAACAGGAAGGTAGGACAAAGAGTCTATTACTATGAACAGTTCAGTTACAAGGTTATTATTATCAGAATCGGCAGCAAACCAACACCCAATCGGTAGTTCAGATATACATGCCGACGTCACAGGCTGAAGGTGAAGAGGTAGAGAGACTGAATGAGGATGCTAAAAGGGTAATATGTTAGGTAAAGAGAGATGCAAATAAAATAGCAACTGTCGAGTGGAATGTAATTGTAGGGGATGGAGTAAAAGAAAAGTCTACAGTAGAATATGGGCTTGGAAGAAGCAGTGAGAGAGGAGAAAGTCCATTTGTGTTCCATAGTAAATTTCAGCCAGTAATAGCGAATACTCTGTTCAAGAATTACAAAAGAAAGTGGTATAATAGTAAAAGGCCAGGTGATACGGGAAAATTTCAGTTAGACTACGTCACGGACAGAAAGAGAATCCGAAATCTGTTACTGCTTTGTAAGGTGTACCCAGGAGCAGATATGGATTCAGATCACAACGTTGTAATGATAAAGAGAAGGCTGAGGTTTATGAGATTAATCGTGAAGAATCAATAAAGATGTGCGATACGGAAGTACTAAGGAATCACTAGATACTCTTGAAGTTCTCTAAGACTATAGATACAGCAAAAAAAAAAGAAAAGCTCCATGGCCAATACAGTTTAAGAGCAATGGACATCGCTAAAAAGGGCAATCAAAGAAGTTGGAAAGAGAAACTGGTAAAAAGAAGGTAACTGCGATGAAGTACTTCAGACGATCGCTGACAGAAGAAAGATCAACAATGTACAGGGAAATTCCGAAACACAGGAATGCAAATCGGTAAGAAACGAAATAAACAGGAAGTGTAGGGAAGCTAAAATGAAATGGCTGCATGAAAAATGTGATATCGAAAAAGAAATGGTGCACGGAATGAATGACTCAGCGCAAAGGAAAATCGAAACAAACTTCGGTGAAATAATGAGCAAAGGTGGTAACATTAAGAGTGCAACAAGAATTCCACTGTTAAATGCAGAGAAGAGAGCGGATAGGTGGAAAAAGAAGGTATGATGCTACAGACGAAAACTGAAAATTGGGAGAACTGATAAGGTAAGGAATTAGGGGGTGCAGCGCTTCATTTGGAGAAGAAGAGAATATGTGGGCAACACTGATGGAGAAGGGACAGATAGGACATCTATTAAGAGATCAAGGAATGACTTGCATGGTACCAGAAGGAACTGTAGAGGGCAAAAATTGTAAAGGAAGACAGTGATTGAAGTAAATTCAGCAAATAATTATGGACCTTGGTTGCAAGTGCTACTCTGAAACGAAGACGTTCGCAGAGGAGGTGAATTCGTGGCGGGCGGCATCAAACCAGACAAAACTGATGATTAAAAAAAAAAAAACACTGCAGGGATTACCGCAAATAGGAATCAACGGGCACCTGCAACGATGTAATTTATATGGTGATACAAATAAAATTCTAAAATTTTACAACCTTTGGGGCTAGTTTCAGTAGATGGTAACCACCGCTTCTAGATAACATTCAAATGATCATTGGTGTCACCTTACGTTAGACTACTCTGCTTTCTGTGACAGGATCTTACAATCTCACGTTGATAGCGCTAAAGCAGTATACTGAGATCCTGGCGCCTTCGTTCATGCTTGCTACGCGGTATTGGAGTTAGAGCTCCATGAAATCATCAGTGATCAGCAGTACGCTGGCGTTGTATGCAAATCATTTCCCACCACGCCTTTCATCCTAATGGAGGCAATAATGGTGTGGTGAGAAACATTGTAAAAATTAGGGAGAAGGATGGCATGATGTCACAGGACTAGTCTCATATAATGATATTGAAATTTTACCCAGAGTACCACAGTCTGGCAAGGAACTCAGCTGTATACATATTGTTTCACACAATTGTTTCGCTTCCGGCCTGCAATAGAAATTAGCCAAAAAATTAGATGGTGACGAGTACATACTGAATAAGAAATATCAGTGGGTAATATTAATTTAATGGTATCTAATTCTCCATCACAACTGTGGAACTACCAATTTCGAGAGATGAGGCCATGAATATTCATTTCACGTTCATGGTTTGCAAAAAGATGAAAAGAAAAAAAAAAAGAAACCAGGAAATCAAATTGAAGAGTAATAAGTAATGCATAAATTCTATGAGCTGGATGCAGATAAGAATAAAAGGAAGCTGCATGAAGTGAAGCATAATCGTCCCCACTACTTCCCCAGCGTATGTAGGCAGTGTCCTAAGCGCACACGTTTACTGCTATTCTTCAGGGATGAGAAGCATCACTACATCTGGAAAAAATATGTCCCACGTGCTTTCTTCCCAATTGACAGTCAATGAGCATTAACAGCATTTTTGGCACCGTTCGCTCAACACTTTCACTACAGCTGAGTATCTAAAAAAAAAAAAAAAAAAACACCTAATTGACTGTTCGAACCAGGAATCGGTTTTTTGGAAAAGTCCACTAATGATAAAAAGTTCTTAATGTTTAAGAGCGCCTAAGACCAGGAATGCTATCCCTTCATTGTATACGCAGCGTTTGAGTGGTTACTAACTGCTGCGGTGTATTTTGAAGATGATCTGACAGCCTGTCACATTGCCTTCGCCAAGCGACATTGACCATGTACAGTGCATATTAAGTTGTGCGCTCAACTGACTTAAGTCTCAACATATTCGAATCAGATGTTGGGGATATTCCTGCAAGATGGCTGCTTCCTGTGCTCGTTAAACTTACGTAATGTGTTAATGCTCTTTACAGGGAAAAAAAATCCTATGACCACAAATTCCTCTCCTGTGGCAACCTCTTCATCTCTGAGTAGTACTTGCCACATATGTCTTCAGTTATTTTCAGGATATATCACTCATGTATTAAAAGATGTCTTGTTATCCAGTCCCTTCCTCCTGTCAGTGTCTTCTACATATTGCATTTCTCTCCGATTCTGCACAAAACCTCCTCATTCCTTATAAGTCCACCCAATTTTCAACATTCATCCATATGGGTGATCAAAAAATCAGTATAAATATGAAAACTGGATAAATCACGGAATAATGTAGATAGAGAGGTACAAATTGACACACATGCTTGGAATGACATGGGGTTTTATTAGAACCAAAAAAATACAAACTTTCAAAAGATGTCCGACAGATGGCGCTTCATCTGATCACAATAGCAATAATTAGCTTAACAAAGTAAGACAAAGCAAAGATGATGTTCTTTACAGGAAATTCTCAATATGTCCACCATCATTCCTCAACAACAGCTGTAGTCGAGGAATAATTTTGTGAAGAGCACTGTAAAGCATTTCCGGAGTTATGATGAGGCACTGGCGTCGGATGTTGTCTTTCAGCATCCCTAGAGATGTCGGTCGTTCACAATACACTTGCGACTTCAGGTAACCCAAAAACCAATAATCGCACGGACTGAGGTCTGGGGACCTGGGAGGCCAAGCATGACGAAAGTGGCGGCTGAGCACACGATCATCACCAAACGACGCCCGAAAGAGATCTTTCACAGGTCTAGCAATACGTTTCTTTGTTCTAATAAAACCACATGTCCTTCCAAGCTTGTGTGTCAATTTTTACCTCTCTATCTACATTATTCCGTGGTTTATTAAGTTTTCAAATTTATACTGACTTTTTTATCACCCGGTATAGCTCCTCATCTCAATTGCCTCTACTCAATGCTGTTCTGGTTTTCTCACAATCGTTTCACTACTATGCAATGCTATGCTCCAAACGTACATTCTCACATATTTCTTCCTCTGATTAGTGCCTATGTTTGAAATTAGTAGTCTTCTCTTGGCCAGCAACTCCCTTCTCGCCAGTGATAGTCCACTTTTGATGTCGTACTCGCTCTGCCCTTCAGTGGTTATTTTACTGCCTAGGTGGTAGAATTCCTTAAGTCTGTCTGTCCTCATATCTGTGGAGGAAGCCACGTGGGCATGCTGGATGTACCCCGCCACGAGTCAGGGAGGCTCTCTCTCTGCTGTGCGCCTTGTACCATTGAACACCACCTGCCTCTCCCGGTGCTGCGGCACCGTCGACTTTGTCTCTGTAGCCGCCACGCTTGTCCAAATGGCAGACACTACTATTCATTAACTTTGCCCAGGTTTGATGCCAACCATGCATTGCCAAGCATTACGCTCTGGCTCACCCTCACCTCTCTAGGCCTCACTCATGTTGCCCATTTGAATACATTTTCTGCCAATAAATTGCCTTGTCGTACAAAAATTGTCGAAATGATTTATTTCCGCCCACCGCCTTAGCCGCTCCGGTGATATTGTTCAAACAGCAGTGGGATACGTTCCCATACCGACTTTGTCGCTAATCCTAATTCTTCCGGCGAATGTATGTTGCCAATAGCCCCATGCCACAGTAGAAACGCACACGCTCCGCGCTGCAGTGAGGCGGCCGTCTGAGCCCGAGGGTACCAGCCACACGAGCCGGACGCAGTCACCACCCCCCACCGCCAACGCATCTGCAGCACCCGAGAGTCCAGTAGGGGCCCGCCCGCTTCTATGACGGCTGCCGAAGACCCTGCCAACCGCTGCTCCACCACGCTGTCGCCGACGCCAACACGCTGCGCTGACTCAACCTTCAAGTAAGTTGCAGTGTTGCTTCAAACCTTAACATCACGAGCCATCCGCTACTAGATTAGGTTATTTGGTGACCTCTCTTTTTGTAACATTCACTTTTGGGTCACTAGTGCCCCCCTGATTTTGTAAGCATGCCGATGGGAACTCGAGCAACAGAACGGGATACTCCCGAAGAGGCAGCTGCCTCGCAAGACACGCTCGAAGCTATTAATACTAGATTAATTCATCCAAAATCGAGAGTTAATCGAGCAAAACCTCGTCTTGAAACACGCTGTAAGTCAATGTGTGAATTTCTGTACCTGTGGCTGGCTCCACACCTGTAACAAATGTACAACCCATGACAACTAAAACTAATTCTGTCACTAATACAACTACCACAATCTGAGCTAACGTGGCAACTGTAAATACACTCCTGGAAATTGAAATAAGAACACCGTGAATTCATTGTCCCAGGAAGGGGAAACTTTATTGACACATTCCTGGGGTCAGATACATCACATGATCACACTGACAGAACCACAGGCACAGAGATACAGGCAACAGAGCATGCACAATGTCGGCACTAGTACAGTGTATATCCACCTTTCGCAGCAATGCAGGCTGCTATTCTCCCATGGAGACGATCGTAGAGATGCTGGATGTAGTCCTGTGGAACGGCTTGCCATGCCATTTCCACCTGGCGCCTCAGTTGGACCAGCGTTCGTGCTGGACGTGCAGACCGCGTGAGACGACGCTTCATCCAGTCCCAAACATGCTCAATGGGGGACAGATCCGGAGATCTTGCTGGCCAGGGTAGTTGACTTACACCTTCTAGAGCACGTTGGGTGGCACGGGATACATGCGGACGTGCATTGTCCTGTTGGAACAGCAAGTTACCTTGCCGGTCTAGGAATGGTAGAACGATGGGTTCGATGACGGTTTGGATGTACCGTGCACTATTCAGTGTCCCCTCGACGATCACCAGTGGTGTACGGCCAGTGTAGGAGATCGCTCCCCACACCATGATGCCGGGTGTTGGCCCTGTGTGCCTCGGTCGTATGCAGTCCTGATTGTGGCGCTCACCTGCACGGCGCCAAACACGCATACGACCATCATTGGCACCAAGGCAGAAGCGACTCTCATCGCTGAAGACGACACGTCTCCATTCGTCCCTCCATTCACGCCTGTCGCGACACCACTGGAGGCGGGCTGCACGATGTTGGGGCGTGAGCGGAAGACGGCCTAACGGTGTGCGGCACCGTAGCCCAGCTTCATGGAGACGGTTGCGAATGGTCCTCGCCGATACCCCAGGAGCAACAGTGTCCCTAATTTGCTGGGAAGTGGCGGTGCGGTCCCCTACGGCACTGCGTAGGATCCTACGGTCTTGGCGTGCATCCGTGCGTCGCTGCGGTCCGGTTCCAGGTCGACGGGCACGTGCACCTTCCGCCGACCACTGGCGACAACATCGCGGTACTGTGGAGACCTCACGCCCCACGTGTTGAGCAATTCGGCGGTACGTCCACCCGGCCTCCCGCATGCCCACTATACGCCCTCGCTCAAAGTCCGTCAACTGCACATACGGTTCACGTCCTTGCTGTCGCGGCATGCTACCAGTGTTAAAGACTGCGATGGAGCTCCGTATGCCACGGCAAACTGGCTGACACTGACGGCGGCGGTGCACAAATGCTGCGAGCTAGCGCCATTCGACGGCCAACACCGCGGTTCCTGGTGTGTCCGCTGTGCCGTGCGTGTGATCATTGCTTGTACAGCCCTCTCGCAGTGTCCGGAGCAAGTATGGTGGGTCTGACACACCGGTGTCAATGTGTTCTTTTTTCCATTTCCAGGAGTGTAATTTTCGTGCAGCATGTCTCATTTCCACCTTTTCTGAAAAATCCCATGCAAATGTGGTTATGCGTATACACAATATTCGTGATGTGGGTCGTACTTGTGCTTGGCCGGATGATCTATTGGTCAAAATAGCCAAATTGAAGCTGACAGAGGGAGACAAGAAAGAAAGTAGTACAACCACCTAGAGCGCAACCTAGGTGTGCTCTAAGGTCAAAACATCCCTATGGGTTACGGTCTGGGGACTAGGTCCTGCATGCCATGTATTCAGTTTGAAAAGTCTTTAGTGAAGTAAGAGAATTAACTGACGGGAAACCGCCGGCGTGGCTATGTATTCATTTATGTTGTGCAAGTTATTTGTAAGTACTCATAAGTGTGTACAACTATCTGTAATAAAATTTAGGATGTCACATGTTTATGGAAGGCCCTGGAGTTTTTGTAATCATTCTGTCTTACATAATTTCATGTCTCCAGTAATGCTGTCATAGCGGTAGAGAACTGGAAAGACAAGCACTCATCGGTAATGGAATTAAGGGGAAATGTTGTCCTTGTCAATGGAACACGCACTGTTAAGAATCAGTTTTTTATATGTCAAGTGGAATGACACTTCACCTGTTGATTTAGTGAACGATGAACGGAAACAGCTGTTAAAAGCTTTACCATAAAAACATGTTAGTAACATGTATTCATAACTGCCATTAGCATAGAATCAGTGACAACACGCTGGCCTCTACCTTCTCTTAGAAATACTCTACACTACATGGATCTTCAGGCTAAACGTTCACACACTGATAATAACACTGTTACAAGGGAAAGAACAGTTCGAACACCCAGCTATACAGTAGGTTTAGTTAACAAGAATACATAAGTCTAAGCTAACCAGCCAATATGTTACATTGAAAGTAAAAGGAGCCCTCCCTAAGGGCTATTTTATTGTTTCCTTATTATGCCTCTGGAGACAAAAAAAAAAAAAAGGTTCAAATGGCTCTGAGCAGTATGGGACTCAACATCTGTAGTCATAGGTCCCCTAGAACTTAGAACACACATCAATGCCCGAGGCAGGATTCGAACCTGCGACCGGAGCAGTCGCGCGGTCCCGGATTGAGCGCCTAGAACCGCTAGACCACCGCGGCTGGCCGCCGCTGGAGACACAACAAGATAAGTTTTCGTGATACTACGTGTTTCCGTATACCAAATGCTCGATAGAATGTTATTTCTCGTACACAAGTGCATACTCAGTAATCAAAATACATCGCCAACTACCCTTCAGCTTGGTGTACGAACAATGGCAGCTTTCTGCTAAAGAGGAAATACCAAATGAAAAGAGAAAGTCGCGTGGTTAATGCCAGGCAAGACTGTTGCCCACAGTTTGTTTACAAATCGCAAGCCTCGCCCTTCCATTCCGTCTGGTGATGCGACAACTGTCACTCCCCTCCCTCCTCCTCGCAGGCCTCTCCGCCAAGTGAGCAGCCATTCGAGTCCCACCCCCTCGCGTTGCCCCACTGCCTTGTGATGTGTACCCAGCTCCCACCGTTGCCACTGCCGCAAGCAGTGTCTGCAACTCTTCCCACCACCCTGTCTTAGCTGCTCGGAACGACCTCTCGTCTTCCTCCTGCACAGAGGCACACCAGCCCCCACCACTTCGCCCCCCGTCTTCCTCCATGTGGACCACACGTCTCTGCCACGTGGATAAGATCGTACGCTACGCTTTTGTACATTCATACTATTTCAGCATAAGCAGGAAATCCAAGAAGATAGTTATGAAAGTAGATCCACCAGCCTGATATTGTCCTACAGATCGTACTAGTTTTACCCAGCGATCGAAACCTATTCATGTCATCTATTTCAATTCTCAGTAAAGAACACGTTTTCTTTTTTTTTTTCTTTTTTTTTTATTTTTTTTACACTGCCTAATCCACCAAGGCAGGTGACGTTAGGATCTCAAATCGGTCTCCAACTATGTTGTATTGCCACCCTCGCGGTTAATAAACAAATCTATATGGATATTTACTATTAAAAACAGTCTTGATCACGGTTTATTTATCAAGGTGACCTGTTTCGACCACTGCTGTGGTCATCGTCAGACCTACAAGTTGTATAAAAAGCTATAATTACAGGGCTACATACAGTAAAGGAAATACATAAAGTTATAAAGCAATAAAACGATGAATTATCATTGAGTAGGAACCTCTTTCTGTTGGAGAATCACTACTCGAGAAACCAGTGCACGTCTTACTATATATAATGGAGGCTCCGCCCACTTCTGACGGCATGATGTCAGTGCTAACCAATGAGTTATAAGTCGAATAACAATGTACAATTTTAAAATTTTTTAAATTATTAAGAGTTTTAGGAGATGTTTTATCTTTACATTGTAATTTTATTTCACCAAACATTATTTTATGACTGACTGTCTGTTTTAGAATTTTGGTTATATGCTTTTAGACTGCATATTGCTAATTCACATCCTTTTATTTTTGACACTATGGCTCATAGTATTATATTTTTAAATTCCATCCAGTTTCATTATTTTTATTTGTTTATAAGACAGGCATACAACTCAAGGAATAGCAATGCCTTTTAAAAATTGTCACATGTAATGTACATACAAACTTCATAGACAATATTTCATAAATATGGACAACTACTTCGTATCGTATTTGTGCAGCATGTAGTATACATGTTAGCTAAAGATTATTGCAGGCTACTCATTGAAAATCGTTTCAATAAAGACATGTTGCTGCTCAGTAATACATCGTCTGACGTGACAGTCTTCGCCATTCCACTTTCGCAACAACTTCGTTAGAAAGAAGCCTCCTGCCACATCTTTGCACTGGTGTTTGTCCTCACCATGGCAACCACTAGTTCGGCTATCGACTTTACAACAACTTCAGTGGAAAGAAGCCTGCTCCCTCACCTTTGAAACGGCGTCCAACTTCACCATGGCAACCAGTGGTTCCAAATGGTTCACTAACAGGCCTTGAGAGGGCAACCCATGTACTGCCAAACCGGAGTTCATTTATCCTACTTACTTAAATATTTTTAACGCTTCTTAATTGACAATAGCTGTGTAATAAGATAAGTTTAGTGCGTATTGGAAAATTTGACTCGTTCCACATCATTACGAAATATCGTATTCATGATCCATGGAACTAGTATTAATCTAATCTAATCTAATCTAATTCTTGACAATGTTCTTTAACTAAGAAATTTTACGTTATTATTCGACTAATAACTCATTGGTTAGTAATGACATCATGCCGTCAGAAGTGGGCGGAGCCTCCGTTATATATAGTAAGACGTGCACTGGTTTCTCCAGTAGTGATTCTCCAACAGAAAGAGGTTCCTACTCGCCGGTATTCATTGTTTTGTTGCTTTATAACTTTATGTATTTTCTTTAATGTATATTGCCCTTTAATTACAGCTTTGTATACAACTTGTAGGTCTGAAGATGATCCCAGCACTGGTTAAAACCGGTCACCTTGATAAATAAATCGTGATGAAGACTGATTTAATAGAAAATATTTGTAACACATTGAACACTGCCACTCCCATAACGTATTCAAAAGTAAATTTATATGGCGTCAAGGAAGCCGGGCCTTGTCGTGATATTTATTCTGTAAGCGACTGCTAAATGTGAAACATGTCATCCAAAAGGATTGAGCTTGAAATGCCATCGTAAAATAAAGTAGAATAGACATCGAGGTAATACCAATCCAGAATAACAGTTATAACTACATACCCCACTGTCAATCTCAGAAGTTATTAGCCCTGAGTTTGAAGTAAATGATATTTGAGAGAACCAAGTCGTCATCACAACTCATGGAAAAGTATAAAAATTTATAAATTCTGTACATTTTAGAAGAATGGAGTATCTAATTGATTAAATGAAACATGATGTTTCCACGAACTTTAACGATTGAGTAATCTGAGTCCCTTGAAAAGAAGTACCCGAAACGTCTACAGTGTTTAGGCGACCATTTTTACCTTTGCTAATACTATTACTTCTGAAATTAATCTTTAATCTGTGGCCACAGTATCATTGAGAGTGTTTTATATACGTACTAATCAGGAGTTGTAAAGAAGGGAAAGATAAAGCCCCAGTTGAACACCATGCAAGTAACCTTTAACACAGTAATAATCAGAGTAAAATATAGAACTACCATATACTTCAGGTGGAAAGAGCCACTACTAGCATCGAACCCATGACCTGCAAAGAGTTCCTTCAGAAGTTATCTATGCCTCTATCTGTGACATTAGGTATACGAGGTACACTGACAGTCACCGTTAGTACTGCCTTTCGCAGGTAATTATTCTAGAGTTCCTTAGCGCTCTATGCTCTGCAGTAGGACAGATTCTGTGGTCACGGCTACCAGCACTGCTCTCGCACCGGCTAGAGCCAGTCATATCTGTAATGTCTGCACCCTGCAATTGTACGAGCGCGTCACCTACTGCATCTCTAGAGCCCTAAGTAACACTGATTCTCAACACAGAAACCTAATCACTATATGACGAATATTTTGAATACCTTTACGCACATTTTTAACATTAAGGGAATTACCTTCCTTCCTATACACTCTATACATGGCTAATGGACTCTAATTTTATTCAAAAACCAAAACGCCGACAGATAAGTTTTGTCGACTTCCTCGAGAGGCAACCAGTATCTTCGAACCAGCTTTAACAAGTATTAGGAAGCAGGTAGGTGAGAGAGTTAATAAACGGAACAACAACAATAACCCAGCACAATTGGCTAGGAGGCTGCAAACTACCCACATTATGTAGTTACAGGACAAGAAGTACAAAATAATGCAGGGAATATCGTACAAAATGTTTAATAATATCAAGGAGGGTAACGGCAATTATTGATCTGAAGACTAAAAGAGACATGAAACTACCTTAAACTAAAGCCTTGCTAGAGGCCGAATTAACGTGACACTGCACTATTATACCACATTACTCATAAGACTGGCACAACTTAACGACATCACACCTGTAGGTAGACATACCAAAGACATGTAAATTAGTATGGAGATACAAACATGAGTGTAACAAGGATAACAGAGAATACTTACACTTATTTTCCAACGAAAGGTAACTGGAGAATAAGGGAGATTTGGGTAAGGGAAATGATATTTTATACTTTCGCTGTTATTGCGATCTTGCCACCGCTTGTGTCACTGCGATGGGTTGACAATTACTTATGTCTATGTACTATTTTAATTATTCATTTTTTTCTATGTTCCGTTACCAGCTATTTAGAGAATTTTGCAGCACCAGTAATTTAGTCTAGGAACCTAGTGTATACATGTGTTAATTTGTTGACAGTGTAAGTTCCCGAGTATTGCCCATTGCTTAAGTGTTCACTAATAATGTTCAAGGTAAGAACCTATTTTGGAAGGGTAACTTAAAATGTAATCATGCCTAATTTCGTTTGTGTCTGAATGCTTATTTGGAGGGACAGGATACATGCCTTCCCACTGTAGATAATTGAAACAGAGTGACTAACTCCCACAGGGCAGGAGACTTTGGCCGTACATCTTGTTTGTTAGGCAAACCAGAGAACATATAGGGAAGCAGCCTACTCACGCCGTAGTAAATTCACATCAGTCTTTCCATTGTGTGCCAGGCAGTCCGCTGTAACTAGCTCTGACGTCATAAATGTTGCGCAATACTTTGAAAATCAAGTGAATAACCTGAAACGGTTCTAGCATGTCAGGAGTAATACTATATTAATATGTGTTGAATGTCATTTCGATAACTTTAACCATTTTCGAAATTTGGACGTTTTTCTGTAAAAATCATTGGCGCAACAGAAAAGAGCTAGAGAATTAAAAATTTATATTTAGATTCCTTTTCCATAATAATTTAATAGAAACAGTACTCTGGATCTCACAAATTAAGATTTTAGTTGAAATTCATAATTTTCTGGTTTTTTGTCTCAAAAATTAAGGAAGCAAGATAGATTAAGTAGGCTAATTAATAAGGCTAGGATGTTTATATTTAAGTAGAATGGAGATCCGCTATAACCATAATAATGTAGAAATTTCATTTGAATAACTATAAAACTATAGCGATAGCGTAACTCCAAAGGGCAAGTTCAGAGCTTGTCTACTGCGTGCAGTGTAGTTAAATTAATTCTCTCGCCCAAAATATTAAACATAGCCACGTCTAACTTTTGTTATGATTACTTACCTGTGTGCAGAATGCACACTTAAATTGAGAGCTTCATCGGCCACCAGCAAAGGAAGCGATTATTTATTCGGTAACTTAATGTGGTGCATTACTAGCCCAGCGGCTAGTCGGGAGAGCCGATCTGATCAGGCGTTCCCTTAGCCGTCCGCACCGCGGCTTTATACACTCCTGGAAATTGAAATAAGAACACCGTGAATTCATTGTCCCAGGAAGGGGAAACTTTATTGACACATTCCTGGGGTCAGATACATCACATGATCACACTGACAGAACCACAGGCACATAGACACAGGCAACAGAGCATGCACAATGTCGGCACTAGTACAGTGTATATCCACCTTTCGCAGCAATGCAGGCTGCTATTCTCCCATGGAGATGATCGTAGAGATGCTGGATGTAGTCCTGTGGAACGGCTTGCCATGCCATTTCCACCTGGCGCCTCAGTTGGAACAGCGTTCGTGCTGGACGTGCAGACCGCGTGAGACGACGCTTCATCCAGTCCCAAACATGCTCAATGGGGGACAGATCCGGAGATCTTGCTGGCCAGGGTAGTTGACTTACACCTTCTAGAGCACGTTGGGTGGCACGGGATACATGCGGACGTGCATTGTCCTGTTGGAACAGCAAGTTCCCTTGCCGGTCTAGGAATGGTAGAACGATGGGTTCGATGACGGTTTGGATGTACCGTGCACTATTCAGTGTCCCCTCGACGATCACCAGTGGTGTACGGCCAGTGTAGGAGATCGCTCCCCACACCATGATGCCGGGTGTTGGCCCTGTGTATGTTGGTCGTATGCAGTCCTGATTGTGGCGCTCACCTGCACGGCACCAAGCACGCATACGACCATCATTGGCATCAAGGCAGAAGCGACTCTCATCGCTGAAGACGACACGTCTCCATTCGTCCCTCCATTCACGCCTGTCGCGACACCACTGGAGGTGGGCTGGAAGATGTTGGGGCGTGAGCGGAAGACGGCCTAACGGTGTGCGGGACCCTAGCCCAGCTTCATGGAGACGGTTGCGAATGGTCCTCGCCGATACCCCAGGAGCAACAGTGTCCCTAATATGCTGGGAAGTGGCGGTGCGGTCCCCTACGGCACTGCGTAGGATCCTACGGTCTTGGCGTGCATCCGTGCGTCGCTGCGGTCCGGTCCCAGGTCGACGGGCACGTGCACCTTCCGCCAACCACTGGCGACAACATCGATGTACTGTGGAGACCTCACGCCCCACGTGTTGAGCAGTTCGGCGGTACGTCCACCCGGCCTTCCGCATGCCCACTATACGCCCTCGCTCAAAGCCCGTCAACTGCACATACGGTTCACGTCCTTGCTGTCGCGGCATGCTACCAGTGTTAAAGACTGCGATGGAGCTCCGTATGCCACGGCAAACTGGCTGACACTGACGGCGGCGGTGCACAAATGCTGTGCAGCTAGCGCCATTCGACGGCCAACACCGCAGTTCCTGGTGTGTCCGCTGTGCCGTGCGTGTGATCATTGTTTGTACAGCCCTCTCGCAGTGTCGGGAGCAAGTATGGTGGGTCTGACACACTGGTGTCAATGTGTTCTTTTTTCCATTTCTAGGAGTCTATATAAGAACGCTGCGCGAGGAAGAAAGGCCCCAGTTCTCTCCAGACGCTGAATAGCACACCATCTGTGTCGGGAGTCGCGTCGCGTCGGTATCATTGCTATAAACAGCCTCGGATGCCGTATTAAGTTACTCTGGATACGCGTAACCGAGAAATCATTTTCGAGTGAAGTGTTAATTCTGGGATGACTTTAATTATCTAGCTTCAGTTTGCGTATGTCGTATTTTCACGTGCCGCCGCGGGACAAACATTCTACCATTATTTAGCGCGGCGTTTGATGAACCTAATCATCAAACTATGGCGAGCATTCATTTAAACATTTAATTTAGACAGTTATAGTTGCATCAGCGCATTAGACTCTGAACTGCTCTGTTAGTCAGATTGTGTGGATTTTTTTTTCTTTTTATCTGTGACTTTTAGAATACAGAGAATTTTTAGAAAATCGTTTTTGATTATGAATCCCAGACAATCTCCTAATTTCTCAGAGCTATAAGCTGCAGGTATAAGTGTGTTTCTCAGATGAAGTGGACACTAGGAATTCTAATTACAGGCTTCACGTTTTGCTAATCACTTTCTGGTTGTCAATATTGTAGTTAGATAGCCAGTGTTGTGAACGGCAAAAGACAGCATAAATAATAGGAACATTTAACAACGATAAATCCACCCGCCGCCCCACAATTGGTTAATCGGCCTGGAAATGCAGTGTGTCTACATTCAAACATTTTATATAACAGCAATAAAATTCCTACCAGCCACCCCACAAACACTACGTGCAAGGGCAAGCAACTTGCGTGACGTGACCGGCACTCGAGTGGATCCCTAGCTGTCTATGTCATTCCTTAACTTTCCAATTTCATGGCATAGTCCGTCCTACCCACTTTCATGTTTCAACTTCCAACAAAACAACAACTGAAGAGCCTTGCATCTTGCATGAAGCAGCCAACAACTGTGAAGACTTCAGCAAACCACAACATTCATTACACCTTTAGTTTTCATGCCATAGCCCATTCCATGTACTGCAACCTTCCGTGTCGAAGAAGAGTTCAAGAGAACAGTGTTCAGTCCTCTCTGACAATAGCTGTTCGAGCACTATCGGATGCGTACCGTGTCTATCCCGCAGCTTAACCGCCAGTAAGCGGAAATCTCAGTTCAAAACCTGTGCTTTCTTTGACATTGTTCTTCCATTGTATTTTCTGAAGGATTACCGACTACTGAAGCAGTAGTATTTGACTGTATGACGTGTCTCAGGACACTGCAATATACCCAAGGCTAGATGTGAGTTTTAAGCAAGTAGATGAGCCCGATCAGGCCAGCACCAAGGAGTTATAGAGATGGTGAATTTAGTCTCAAAATGTTGAGAGGATGAAGACGGCGAATTTGGTCACACAGCGAAGTTTTCTTTTGTGAGAGATGTCGAGATTTAAGAAGAAGTAGCAGCTATCTTGGAATCACAGAATTGTCATATAAACGGTTAAGTAGTCGACACCATCGTGTCAACGATCCGCCATACATTCTACCTTCATAAAGGGAAAGTTCATCAGAAAATTACGATCAACTTAGTCTTTTCTAACTTCACCCCTTGCGCTTTCTGTCTGCACTGTGAAAGTTTCTAGATTCTCATCAAGTATTGTTTTTCTCTTCTCGTTCTCAAAAATGGTTCAAATGGCTCTGTGCACTATGGGACTTAACACCTGAGGTCATCAGTCCCCTAGAACTTGCCACTACCTAAATGTAACTAACCTGAGGATATCACACACATCCATGCACGAGGTAGGATTCGAACCTGCGACATTAGCGGTTGCGCGGTTCCAGACTGAAGTGCCTAGAACCGCTCGGCCACAGCGGCTGGCTCTTGTTCTCAATGACATTGACATACAACGGCACAATTTTCATGCCTAAGAACAGGAACACATAATTACATGCCTTATAATTATTGTTTTGTTGGTCACCATTGAATAAACTATATCGATTGCACTCATCTGTCCTTCTTATTCAGTAATATTATACCCCTTCTGCGACATTTATATTCATCACTCCTCGTTCTGAATCACATAGAAACGTTCATCAGGCGCAGGAGCCCAAAAATATGTGAATTTTACGTTCTGCAAGTAATCGAAAGTGCAAAGTACAGTCTGCACAGTAAATAGCATCAGTATGCTTTATTGCCCTCTCGTTCTTAAACCCGCTGCTTGCTTCCTGTGTAGTGCTGTGACGTAGCGCGAGCACCCTTGAAGTCATCTGCCGCTTGCCGCTCTGATGTAGCCACCGTGCAGACCTTGAAGTCATCTGCCTCGCTGACGCAGTAGTCATCTGCTGTGCGTCGATCTGATGTAGCTGCTGCACTGGCCCCCACCCACATTACTAGTGCAACATACGACATCAGCCCTTCGTTGCTATGAACAAATTTTCCAGTTGCAGACATATGAAATAGAAATCTCGAACATCGGATTTTAAGCATACAGCTCCCATTGTGATGTTATTAAGCCACTTGTAACCTTTCATGCCAGTATGGCCTACTCTGTTAGTATTCGCGCCAATTTACCTACGTATTTTCTACCTGAAAGTTCATTCGTGATTCCTTTGTCAACTGAATTACCAGATTTATATAATATATCAAATTATCATCTTTTAACATCAATCGATGACCTCTTAAAACCAGAGAAAGGACAAATTTCTTACGGATACCTGTTAGCACATTTAAGTGGATGGCAGACAGCCACTACATTATATACAACCATTATATCCAGTTCCTTGGTAACCCTGGTCACTGCATTCTTATTATTGTACTGATATGGATCTTGTACAAAAGGGGTTTTGCCGACGGTTACGACCGTACCCTCCAATAGTCCCAGAACCTGAGCCCCATGGCGAATATTGCCCATGATTTGAAAGGAAAAACCTATCAAGGCATTTGCCCTCCTTTAGTCTTAGGAGTTCAGCTGTATTATCTACCAATGTGACAACTTGTGCATCATAGTGAAGTGCTCCCCCAGTGTTAACCCCTTTATTAAATGTGTGTGAACCGTGTGAACCTCCCCTCATATACCGAGCGAGGTGGCGCAGTGGTTAGCACACTGGACTCGCATTCGGGAGGACGACGGTTCAATCCCGTCTCCAGCCATCCTGATTTAGGTTTTCCGTGATTTCCCTAAATCGTTTCAGGCAAATGCCGGGATGGTTCCTTTGAAAGGGCACGGCCGATTTCCTTCCCAATCCTTCCCTAACCCGAGCTTGCGCTCCGTCTCTAATGACCTCGTTGTCGACGGGACGTTAAACACTAACCACCACCACCACCACCACCTCCCCTCATACTCCACTGCGCTGAGTTCCAGTGAACAGACCTGGCCACCGCCACGCCCCCTTCCAGCCGGCAGCCTGGACGCTGCCCGCTAAGGACAGCACAACGCGCTGCATCGCGCCACTCGGTCCTGCATGTAACTTTGGTGGTGAAATGTATACTCTTTTAAAAAACAAAGGCACTTGGCGTGTGTGCCTGATACAAATTATTACTTTCTCAGATGTTTTATTCACACTTCCTAACTCATAGAATATTGTTTTGGTGTTTTATACAATTTATTCCTTGTTCTTGTGTAAACATAATATTGTTGAATTGTGTAAACCCCTTTGTGACCCCTAGGAGGTCCTCAAAGTCTCTACTCCCACCCCTAGTTTATGGCTCTGCTGTCTTCTTTCGGAACCTTTAACAATAATGTCTACTTTGTTTTGCAAACTAAAATTGACAACAGTTAAATAATAATTACATTGAGCGAATTCACATACGTTCTCCGGTTCCATGGAAGGGGGAGGAGTGTAAGGTTAAGCCAGATAGTAGGGGATTCTACCATTAATTTATTTCGAAAGGTTAATTTCATTCTCTCATTACGGTCAAGAGTTAGCCGGCAGCTTTGGCTGCCTCCAATTTTCTCAATTTCCTTGCTGTTAACAGCAAGCCTGCACTGCGGTGGGCATTCTCGATCATGCGCCTCCCTCGTGTGCTGCCTAGGCAACGCTGACCAGGCCAGGCTTCGGAATTTTCCATGCCACCCCCGTGGGTTTCTCGGCTTCTGACCAATCAGGGCAGAGGAAGCCACATGGCCGTGCTGGATGTATCCCGCCGCCCGTCAATGAAGCTACCTCTCTGCCATGCGCCCTGTTGCTGTGAACACCACCTTACTCTCCCAGTGCTGCGGCACCATGGACTTTGTCTCTCTAGCCGCCACGCCATTTGCACTTGTCCGAATTGCAGACGCCACTATTCATTAACTTTGCCCAGGTTTGATGTGAACTATGCATTGCCTAGCACTACACTCTGGCTCACCCTCGCCTCTCTAGGCCTGACTCAGTTTCCAATTTGAATGCATTTTCTGCCAATAAATGGCCTTGTCACACAAAAATTGTCCAAATGATTTATACCCTCTCACCGCCGTAGACGCTCCGGCGATTTCGTGCAGTTCTTGGTCATCCACTCTTATTATTTCGTCTTGGCTCTTTTACATATTATATACTACACTTCTCTCTCTGTACAGCTTACCCCTGTTTTTCTCTGACTTTCAAACATCTTGCACCATTTGACATAGCCAAATGCCATTTTCAGGTCTACAAATCCCATGAATGTGTCTTCATTTGTATTTAGTCATGCTTCCATTATCAACCACGCTATTAGGGTTGCATCTTTGGTGCCTTTACCTTTCTTAAAGCCAAACGGATCGTCATCTAACACATCCTCAGTTTTCTTTTCCATTATTCTGCATATTATTCTTGTAATCAACATGGATGCATTAGTTGTTAAGCTGATTGTGTGGTAATTCTCGCACTTTGCTCTTGTAGTTATTGGAACAGTGTGGATGATATTTTCCGAAAGTCAGATGGTATGTTGTGAGACTCAGGCATTCTACACACCAACGTGAACAGATGTTTTGTTGTCACTTCCCCCAATCATTTTAGAAATTCTGATGGAACGTTGTCCTTCCCTTGTTTGATCTCAGGTCCTCCAAAGCTCTCTTAAATTCTGATTCTAATACTGTATCCAATATCTCTTCTAAATCGACTCCTATTTCTTCTTCTATCACATCAGCCCCTTCAACGTACTCTCTGCACCTATCCGCTCTCTTCTCTGTATTTAACAGAGAAATTCCTGTTGCACACCTAATGTTACCAAATTTGCTTTTAGTTTCAGTGAATCTTGTTTTGACTGAGTGAGTCCTTCCGAAAATCATTTCTTTTTAGATCACGTTTTTCATGCATACATTGAATCTTAGTGTGGTGTCACCGCCAGACACCACACTTGCTAGGTGGTAGCCTTTTAAATCGGCCGCGGTCCATTAGTATAAGTCGGACCCGCGTGTTGCCACTGTCAGTAATTGCAGACCGAGCGCCACCACACGGCAGGTCTAGAGAGACGTCCTGGCACTCGCCCCAGTTGTACAGCCGACGTTGATAGCCACAGTTCACTGACGAATACGCTCTTATTTGCCGAGACGATAGTTAGCATAGCCTTCAGCTACATTTGCTACGACCTAGCAAGGCGCCATTACCAGTGTATAGTGAAAATGGAGATTATATCTGTACAAGAGCGATGTTCTACAAATGTGGATTAAAGTTAAGTATTCCAGAGGCTACGTACTTTTCTTTATAGCATTCATTACGTATCCTGTTTCAGACCTCACGCCTGCCTGCGTGAGTTTAAGCGCGTGCCTTTCGGCTTCCTCTCATTCTGTCTAGGCTGTCTTGGATAGACACAACACTTAGCTTCCCTGCAATACCTATTTACTTCATTCTTCTGCAACTTGTATTTCTGTATTCCTGAATGTCCTGGAACATTTTTGTTCTTCGTTCTTTTATCGACCACCTGAAGTATTTCTACTGTTACCTATAGTTTCTCCGCATTTACTGTCTTTATACCTAAGTTTCTCTTCCGAACTGCCCTTTCAAGAGATGTTTATTCCACTTCAACTGTACTGTCAACTTAGCTATTTCTTATTGCTGGATGTACAGCCTTTGAGACTGTCAAGCATATCTCATCATTAAATGAAACAACAAGTTCACTGTTACCAGTCACCGTTTTATTTATTTCCACGACGCATTTCGAAGGTTTAAACCTCCATCATCCGGTGGATTTACATTAGTATGTATTACATTTGTGTGTGTTGTGTTACGATTTTTGGAGGAACTTGTGGCACTGCCTAGTGGAGAAACGAGACGCTATTTCAGAATATGGTTTAGGATTACTTTTGACAAAAATTAAACTGATATCTAACGGTAAACATTAAATAAGTAAACGGCAGTACCTTCAGTGATCACAGGTTCCTTTTGCTGTCGTAACACATCACATGTATACTGCCACATTTGTAAACAAATATGGCGTCTGGAATCAGCTGGGTGCAAGTTTCGTATAGCAGAAATGAAGACATAATCGCAAAGTGCAAAGAATATACATCATAACAATATTATTACAGAATAATTGCTTTAAGCATTTAGCGGTGTTTGTTTTGAGGTGTCAAATATATGTGTCAAATATATGTGTGTGTACTTCAGGTGGTATATAAATCCAATTCTGACAAGCTAAAACAGCAAACATACGTACTCGTTTATACAATCAGGTGAAATGTTAAAATGGCTTAAACTTCATACTTATTGATAACAATTAGGTGAAATGTTACAGAATATAATTACAATGATCATATTGGCTAGAACAGCAAAATCATACATACATTACACTCTTTGATTGGGGTTAATAAACAGATGTGAAGTGAGGGGCTGGAGGCAGAAGGAGAGGTAGGGAGAGAGAAAAAGTGTGTGTGTGTGTGTGTGTGTGTGTGTGTGAGTGAGTGAAAGGGAGACGAAGAGGGAGAGAGAGAGAGAGAGAGGGAGAGAGAAAGGAGTGATTATATGAGAGGAAACATTTACATGGGAAGGAGTCTTAAGATTGCATGTTGCATATATTAGCTGTCTAAAGGTTGGGGTAATACATTGGTTAATGCTATAAAATATGCAGATAGATATACATTTGTGCCAGTAGTTGATGTACATACAGTTGTAACCTGACAAGGGGTACAAGCTGTTGGTGTGATGATTTATCTGTGAATGAGGTCAATCTCTTGTAGTCTTGGCAGCTGTCAATATTTATGGTAAATATTAGGTGTGTGTGTGTGTGTGTGTAAGTGTGTGTGTGTGTGTGTGTGTGTGTGTGTGTGTGTGTGTGTGTGTGTGCATTTTTATGAGTGTAGGCAGTTGCTGAAAACGGAGATGATACTATTGTAAATATTGTCAGTACTGAAGGTACTGCAGTTTACTTATTTTATGTTTACCATTAGATATCAGTTTAATTTTTCGTCAAAAGTAATCCTAAACCATATTCTGAAATAGCGTCTCGTTTCTCCACTAGGCAGTGCCACAAGTTCCTCCAAAAATCGTAACACAACACACACACAAATATAATACTTACTAATGTAAATCCACCTGATGATGGAGGTTTAAACCTTCGAAACGCGTCGTGGAAATAAATAAAACGGTGACTGGTGACAGTGAACTTGTTGTTTCATTTAATGTCAGTAACAGTCACGGTAAAGCCTAACCTAAAAATGTTCGCATTTAAAATATCTCATCATTCCGTAGTACGTTCGCATCCTACATCTTTGCGTACTGATTCTTCCTGACTGTTCTCTTAAACTTCAGCCTACTCGTCTTCACAACTTAATTGCCAACTGAGACTATACCTGCTCCTTAGTACGCCTTATAATGGAGTATCTGATTTCAGAATTTGTCTGTGACCATGATGTAATGTCAGTGAAATCTTACTGTATCACCTGGCCTTAGCCACGTATACCTTCTCCTCCTCCTCTTACTCTTGGGCAGAGAGTTCGCTATTAGTATCTGAAATTTATTACAGAGTTGATTTAGCAACCTATTCCTCTACTCCTGCTCATACAACTGCATTCTAGTTGCCCATGACTACTATATTCTCATCTCCCTTTACGTACTGTATTACCGTTGCAACAACCTTATACACTTTCTCTACATCCTCATCTTCACCCTGTGACGTCGCCAAGTATTCGTGAACTATCGTTGTCGTTGTTAGTTTACTGTCGTTCTGATAGGAACAATCCTATCAGTGAACTGTTAACAGTAATACTCTCTCCGGCTTACCTTCCTGTTCGTAACGAATCCTTCTCCGCTTATGCCACTTTCTGTTTCTGTTCATGGTACCCTATACTCATCTCACCACAGATCCTTGTCTTCTGTCCATATCACTTCACTGATTCCTACTATATTTAGATTGAGCCTTTGTATTTCCCTTTTTAGATTTTATAGCTTCCCTACAATGTTAAAGCTCCTGACAACCAACGTCACGACTCGTGGAACGCTACCCTTCCCTTGGTTATTCATCTTTTTCTCATGGTCGCCTCCCCATTAGCAGTCCCTCCTGGAGATCCAAATGGGGGACTATTCAGGAATCCTTTGCTAATGGAGAGATCATAATGATTTTTTTCTTCAATTATGGGTCACATGTCCTCTGGATTTACGTTATATGTCTTTAATGCAGCGGTTTCCATTTTCCTTCTGCATCCTCATGCCGCTGATCAATGGTGATTCTCCCGCCTTTAGCGGCAGCTTCTCATTCCAAGTACATAAGAGTGCCCTGAAACTTTGTCCTCCGCTCCTCCCCCTTTTACAAGGTCGTTGGCAGAATGAGGGTGTGCTGTGTTGAGTAGTGTATGCCTGCAATGTTGAGATGTACGTCAACATAAAATAAAATATTTACAGGCCCATGTTTTATAGTTCGCCCTCCATGAACTTCATTTTGGGAGAATACCGGCTTGCTTTATTGAACTGCCTCTGAGCATGGCTGGGAAGAGACTGAAATAGAAAGAGGAGGGATTGGACATCGAAAGGGCTGGAGGGGAAGGCGGGTAAGGCGGGTGGACGGTATAGGGGGTGGTGGGCTGGTGTAAAAGAAGAGTGCGAGGTCGAGATAAAATGGAAAGAGAGAAGTGAAGGAGGGTATGATCAGAGGAACACGAGGAGGACATGGAAGTAGAAGAGTGTGGACGAAAAGGACAACGAAAGGGGAGGAGGACACTAAGGGACTGAGAGAGTATGGAGGAGGAGATGGAAAAAATTTGGAGGATTAAGTGGACACAGACAGATAGAGGGAGGAAAAGGTGTTTTCGATATATGTGTTGAACACACATGTCGGTAAAGCAGTGGGGAAAGGCGAATCTACGGTGTCTGTGCGGACTAGCAGCACATGGCCAAGAGAATGGAAACACTATTCATATATACATGCACACATATGTGCATGAAACAATATATTCAAGTTTTGCAAACAGACCGCAATTCATACATACATATGCAGAACTATGAGAAACACTTCATATATTATTCCATAGACACACACACACACACACACACACACACACACACACACACACAAATGCACACTCACAGACTCAATCATTCTCAAGAGAAAAGTGTCAGAAAGGGAGGGTCCAGATCACATCTACAAAAATGAAGCATTTCTCTTCATGGCATGGCACGCTGAATTTCAGCTGCACTCCACACTGAAAGACAGCTTGCTGTATCACATGTCTAGAATGATCTGCACCACCATGGAGGCAGTCCTTGTAGACCTCAACTGTGAAACCTGTGAAGCCACATGAGTCACATCCTCAGACTGCCTGCAAGCCATTCGCCTCATCAATAATCAGGCCAATAATCATCTTCTTCTAAGTTGAAAATCTTGTCACATCTTCAGCTGGATCAAGCTGTCATCAGCACACAATGTTTCCGTTGTCCACTTGGCAGCTATCGTCAGATGAGGAAAGCTAAGCCACCCTCGCCGCTAATCGCCTTCTACATCTACATCTACATTTATACTCCGCAAGCCACCCAACGGTGTGTGGTGGAGGGCACTTTACGTGTCACTGTCATTACCTCCCTTTCCTGTTCCAGTCGCGTGTGGTTCGCGGGAATAGCGACTGTCTGAAAGCCTCCGTGCGCGCTCTAATCTCTCTTACATTCGTGATCTCCTCGGGAGGTATAAGTAGGGGGAAGCAATATATTCGATACCTCATCCAGAAACGCACCCTCTCGAAACCTGGCGAGCAAGCTACACCACGATGCAGAGCGCCTCTCTTGCAGAGTCTGCCACTTGAGTTTGTTAAACATCTCCGTAACGCTATCACGGTTACCAAATAACCCTGTGACGAAACGCGGCGCTCTTCTTTGGATCTTCTCTATCTCCTCCGTCAACCCGATCTGGTACGGATCCCACACTGATGAGCAATACTCAAGTATATGTCGAACGAGTGTTTTGTAAGCCACCTCCTTTGTTGATGGACTACATTTTCTAAGGAATCTCCCAATGAATCTCAACCTGGTAGCCACCTTACCAACAATTAATTTTATATGATCATTCAACTTCAAATCGTTCCGCACGCATACTCCCAGATGTTTTACAGAAGTAACTGCAACCAGACAAGAGTCGGAACCGTTAATATGCTGGGAAAGTCTACATCATCACATCTTCTTCTACGATTGTATGCCATAACGATTATCGGCTGCATATATAAATGTGTCGAATTCTTCATGATTATACCCAGTTACTTTAAATATAGATTGCAGCCTATCAACTTAAGATGAAAGTACCTGCATCCACATCAAGTAACTTCGATTCTGTGAAGTTTCAATATGTGAAACCGGTACATGTTAAATTAAGAGAGGTCCGGAAAACATTCATCGATTGGAAAGGCTTTATGAACTCCACTGAAACCTTGAACATCTCCACACTAAGTTGTTGTTCAAGGAGGTTTGTAGCTCTCTTAAAATTTGACTGGGCATTGTATTCTCTGACACCACAACGCCCAATCCGTTAGTAAGGTAAATGAAAATGTGGTGGTTTCTAATATTCTCCATGGTTTTGTCATAAACATATTCCTTCAATAATTTAGGAAAGTCATTTTCAAAATCACTCGTGGTAACGGCCCTTTTTTTGGTATTAACAGCAGTCAGGGACACTGCTTGAAAGAGATGTTGCAGGTGATCACAGGTGATTATAATAAGTATCATTCCCAATCTGAGGCATTGGTGGAGACTTCTGTTGTTGTTGAATATAGCTCTACTGATTCTGCAGTGTTGTCCTCAGCCAGGAGACGGAATCATTTCCCAGGACTAAGCGCTCCTGAAACATTGCCAATTAGCTGTGTGTATCATGCAAAGTGGTGAGATATTCCAGGTCTACCTTCAAGACATATCCCACAACAACATTTATAATTACATCTCGTTTATCATATAACAACTCGTTTATCATGTAACAGCAATTGAATCCTCCAAGCAGCAGAGACTGTTGCATAGTATTCCCATAGAGATTCGTTACATCCAGCTGAAAAATGAACTTAAATTGTTAGATGGTCTCTACTCCTCCAGTGCCCTCCCATGTTTTTGCCTTGGCACACCTGTGAATGCTGCTTTAGAAAAAATAGCTCTATATCAACATCAGTCATATTTTGAGCTGAGATGCATATAAGTCATTGGTGTGTCTTTCAAGTTGCACATATTGTGAATTGCACAGCAAAACATAGCCATTAAATGACAGTGACCTCTACAGGCAGTTGCCTCAGTTCTATTTAAGAGCGGCCCACAAATAAGTCAATAAATAGCCTGCTCATATTAAGCATCATTTTTCTGACATTTTGCCATAAGTAATTTGTTGCAATAAATCACATCAACACGCACTGCAAGTTGTCTAAGCTCAGAGAGCTACCCTCTCACAGTATTATCCCTGATATGTGATTCACAATGATTAAGATTGAAATCTTATAACCATACAACTTGATACACCATTGCACACAGATCACATAGTTCTGTGAAAATTATGGAGGAAATATTGGATCAAATCAACAACATGCCAGAGAAACTACATAGCACTCAAAAATGACATTTTGTGGGAAGAGATAGTGTTCCTTAAGATGGGTGTTGTAGGGCAGCAGCCTACTCACGCCGTAGTAAATTCACATCAGTCTTTTCATTGTGTGCCAGGCAGTCCGCTGTAACTAGCTCTGACGTCATAAATGTTGCGCAATACTTTAAAAATCAAGCAAATAACCTAAAACGTTTCTAGCATGTCAGGAGTAATACTATATTAATATGTGTTGAATATCAGTTCGATAACTTTAACCATTTTCGAAATTTGGACTTTTTCTGTAAAAATCATTGGCGCAACAGAAAAGAGCTAGAAAATTAAAAACTTATATTTAGATTCCTTTTTCATAAACATTTAATAGAAACAGTACTTTGGATCTCACAAATTAAGATTTTAGTTGAAATTCATAATTTTCTGGTTTTTGTCTTAAAAATTAAGGAAGCAAGATAGATTAAGTAGGCTAATAAATAAGGCTAGGATGTTTATATTTAAGTAGAATGGAGATCCGCTATAACCATAAAGATGTGAGAAGTTTCATTTGAATTACTATAAAACTATAGCGATAGCGTATCTCCAAAGGGCAAGTTCAGAGCTTGTCTACTGCGTGCAGTGTAATTAAATTAAATCTCTCGCCCAAAATATTTAACTTAGCCACGTCAAACTTTTATTATGATTACTTACCTGTGTGCTGAATGCACATTTAAATTGAGAGCTTCATCGGCCATCAGCAAAGAAAGCAATTATTTATTCGGTAACTTAATGTGGTGCATTACTAGCCCAGCGGCTAGTCGGGAGAGCCGATCTGATCAGGCGTTCCCTTAGCCGTCCGCACCGCGGCTTTATATATAAGAACGCTGCGCGAGGAAGAAAGGCCCCAGATGTCTCCAGACGCTGAATAGCACACCATCTGTGTCGGGAGTCGCGCCGCGTCGGTATCATTGCTATAAACAGCCTCGGATGCCGTATTAAGTTACTCGGGACACGCGTAACCATGAAATCTTTTTCGAGTGAAGTGTTAATTCTGGGATGACTTTAATTATCTAGTTTCAGTTTGCGTATGTTGTATTTTCACGTGCCGCTGCGGGACAAACATTCTACCATTATTTAGCGTGGCGTTTGATGAACCTAATCATCAAATTATGGCGAGCATTCATTTAAACATTTAATTTGGACAGTTATAGTTGCATCAGCGCATTAGACTCAGAACTGCTCTGTTAGTCAGATTGTGTGGATTTTATTCTTTTTTTTTTTTTTTTTTTTGATCTGTGACTTTCAGAATACAGAGAATTTTTAGAAAATCGGTTTTTGTTTATGAATCCCAGACAATCTCCTAATTTCTCAGAGCTATAAGCTGCAGGTATAAGTGTGTTTCTCAGATGAAGTGGGCACTAGGAATTCTAATTACAGGCTTCACGTTTTGATAATCTCTTTCTGGTTGGCAATATTGTAGTTAGAGAGCCAGTGTTGAGAACGGCAAAAGACAGCATAAATAATAGGAACATTTATATAACAATTAATTCCACTCGCTGTCCCACATATGGTTAAAATGGCAGGGAATGTTTCTACATTCTTCAAAATTAAATAACAACATTCAATTCCACCCGCTGCCCCATAGTGTTCTTAAACTTTAACAGGTTCTTATTGTGGGTAGGGTTTTTCCACACTCCCAGTTCCTTGCTCGAGCAGTCAATCAGGTTGCTTCCTAACTAGTCACACTTAGTGGAAGAGTTGTAGCACTAAGGGCAAAAATCGCTTGCAACGCTTAATTTTTTTAGTATAACTGGGTGGAGAAAAGGTGGCAGATGTTTCATACCCTGGTGTGGTGATGCTTCGCATTCTTAGTGAATAGAACTACATCTACATGTTTGTGACACTGACTGGATACTTTTTAAAACAGGAGAGGTTCAACTACTTGCCGCTTCACATCTCCTGGTTTGTTCCTTATTGACAACCCGACCGAAACCTACTAGACATTTGACTATCGAAATTATGTAGGACTGAGATTGTAATAGGGAGTGAGAAGCTGCAAAGTTAGAATGCCTGCAGACGTTAGTTTTTTGTATCTATAAGATATTTGCTAGTTTGGTTACTTCTATCATAAGCAAGAAGAGAAAAAGTGAAGCAATATTTATCCACCTGTTTGATATTCTAGACTTCTGAACAGCTGTATCTTTTGGATGAAGGACGTAACTGGACCTGCTGACATTAACACACGCAAGTACATATGAAGGTGGAGTTCATGACTGAGCAAAAAATGGCTCTGAGCACTATGGGACGTAACTGCTGAGGTCATCAGTCCCCTAGAACTTAGAACTACTTAAACCTGACTAACCGAAGGACACCACACACATTCACGCCCGTGGCAGGATTCGAACCTGCGACCGTAGCGGTCTCGCGGTTCCAGACTGTAGCGCCTAGAACCGCTCGACCACCCCGGCCGGCCATGACTGAGCACCTTACCAGAACTTCTTTCATGCATTTTCGAAAAACGGCTCAGAATGAAGCCCTTAGTTAAATTTCCATCTTTTTGTTTCCGTTTTGAGTCACCAGCCTTTTAACTGGTTTGATGTGGCCCGCCACCAATTCCTCTCCTGTGCCAACCTCTTCATCTCAGAGTAGCCCTTGCAACCAACTTCCTCAATTATTTGAGGAATATATTCAAGTCTCTGTCTTCCTCTTCAGTTCTTACCCTCTACAGCTCCCTCTAGTATCATGGAAGTCATTCCCTGATGTCCTAACTGATGTCCTACCATCCTGTCCTTTCCATCCCCGTCAGCCTTTTCCACATATTCAATTTCTCTCAGATTCTGCGCAGAACCACCTCATTTCTTACCAGTCCTCCTAATTTCTAACATTCGTCCGTAGCACCCCATCTCAAATGCCTCTATTCCCTTCTGTCCTGGTTTTCCCACAGTCCAATATTTCACTACCACGCAATGCTACGTTAAAAACGTACTTTCTCTGAAACTTATTCCTCAATTTAAGGCCTATGTTTGGTACTAGTAGACTTCTCTTGGCAAGGAATGCCCTTTTATCCAGTGTTAATCTGCTTTTGTTGTCCTCCTTGCTCCGTCCGTCATTGGTTATTTTGGTACCTAGGTAGGAGGATTCCTAAACTTCATACGCTTCGTGACCATCAGTCCTGAAGTTAAATTTCCTGCTGCCCTTATTTCTGCCACTACTCATTTATTTCGTCATTCTTCTATTTACTCATACTCCAGTACTTATAGACTTTTCATTTCATTCAGCAGATCGTGTAATTCTTCTTCACTTTCTCTCAGGACAGCAATGTCATCAGCGAATGGTATCATTGATATCATTTCACCTTGAATTTTGTTTTACTCCTTCATCTTCCTCTTATTTTCATCATTGCCTCTTCGATGTACAGATTGAACCGTAGGGGTGAAATACATCTGTATTTACACACTTTTAAATCTGGGCACTTCGTTCTTGGCCATTTACTCTTATAATATTATTCCCTCTTGGCTTTTATAAATATTGTGTATTAACCGTCTTTCCCTATTTATCTCAGAATTTCTAATATTTTGCACCATTTGACATTGTCGAACGCTTTTTCCAAGTCGAAAAATCCTATAAACGTGTCTTGATTTTTCTTTAGTCTTGCTCCCATTTTCAGTAGCACCGTCAGAAATGCTCTTCCGGTGCCTTCTGCTTACCTAAAGCCAAACTGATCGCCATCTAACACATCCTCAATATCCTTTTCCGTTCTTCTATATACCTTTCTTGTTAGCGACTTGTATGCGTGAGCGGTTGAGTTGATTTTGCGAGAATTCGCTTGTCAGCTCTTGCAGTCTTCGGAATTGTGTGCATCATACTTTTCCGAAAGTCAGACGATATGTCGCCAGACTCATGCATTCTACTCACCAACGTGAATAGACGTTTTGTTGCCCCTTCCCCCAATCATACACTCCTGGAAATTGAAATAAGAACACCGTGAATTCATTGTCCCAGGAAGGGGAAACTTTATTGACACATTCCTGGGGTCAGATACATCACATGATCACACTGACAGAACCACAGGCACATAGACACAGGCAACAGAGCATGCACAATGTCGGCACTAGTACAGTGTATATCCACCTTTCGCAGCAATGCAGGCTGCTATTCTCCCATGGAGACGATCGTAGAGATGCTGGATGTAGTCCTGTGGAACGGCTTGCCATGCCATTTCCACCTGGCGCCTCAGTTGGACCAGCGTTCGTGCTGGACGTGCAGACCGCGTGAGACGACGCTTCATCCAGTCCCAAACATGCTCAATGGGGGACAGATCCGGAGATCTTGCTGGCCAGGGTACTTGACTTACACCTTCTAGAGCACGTTGGGTGGCACGGGATACATGCGGACGTGCATTGTCCTGTTGGAACAGCAAGTTCCCTTGCCGGTCTAGGAATGGTAGAACGATGGGTTCGATGACGGTTTGGATGTACCGTGCACTATTCAGTGTCCCCTCGACGATCACTAGTGGTGTACGGCCAGTGAAGACGACACGTCTCCATTCGTCCCTCCATTCACGCCTGTCGCGACACCACTGGAGGCGGGCTGCACGATGTTGGGGCGTGAGCGGAAGACGGCCTAACGGTGTGCGGGACCGTAGCCCAGCTTCATGGAGACGGTTGCGAATGGTCCTCGCCGATACCCCAGGAGCAACAGTGTCCCTAATTTGCTGGGAATTGGCGGTGCGGTCCCCTACGCACTGCGTAGGATCCTACGCTCTTGGCGTGCATCCGTGCGTCGCTGCGGTCCGGTCCCAGGTCGACGGGCACGTGCACCTTCCGCCGACCACTGGCGACGACATCGATGTACTGTGGAGACCTCACGCCCCACGTGTTGAGCAATTCGGCGGTACGTCCACCAGTCCTCCCGCATGCCCACTATACGCCCTCGCTCAAAGTCCGTCAACTGCACATACGGTTCACGTCCACGCTGTCGCGGCATGCTACCAGTGTTAAAGACTGCGATGGAGCTCCGTATGCCACGGCAAACTGGCTGACACTGACGGCGGCGGTGCACAAATGCTGTGCAGCTAGCGCCATTCGACGGCCAACACCGCGGTTCCTGGTATGTCCGCTGTGCCGTGCGTGTGATCATTGCTTGTACAGCCCTCTCGCAGTGTCCGGAGCAAGTTGGTTGGTTGGTTGGTTTCGGGAAGGAGACCAGACAGCGAGGTCATCGGTCTCATCGGATTAGGGAAGGACGGGGAAGGAAGTCGGCCGTGCCCTTTGAAAGGAACCATCCCGGCATTTGCCTGGAGCGATTTAGGGAAATCACGGAAAACCTAAATCAGGATGGCCGGACGCGGGATTGAACCGTCGTCCTCCCGATCCGGAGCAAGTATGGTGGGTCTGACACACCGGTGTCAATGTGTTCTTTTTTCCATTTCCAGGAGTGTATTAGAAATTCTGGCGGAATATTATATATTCCTTGTGCCTCGTTTGATCTTATCTAAAGTTCTCTTAAATTCTGATTCTAATACTGAATCGGCACCTATTTCATCTTCTATCACATCAGACAAAGTTTCCCTCTCACAGAGTCTTTCAATTTACTGTTGCCAACTGTCCAATCTGTCCTCTGCATTTAATAGTGGACTTCCCATTGCACTCTTAATGTTACCACCCTTACTTTTAATTTCACTGCAGGTTGTTTTGACTTTCCTATAGGTTGAGCCTCTTCTTCTGACAACCATTGCTTTTTCATTTCCTCACATTTTTCGTGCAGCACTTTCTCTTAGCTTCCTTCGACTTCCTATTTGTTGCGATTGAATTTCTGCATTCCAGTAAATTTCGCTACACATATTTTTAATTCCTTCTTCCGTCGATTATCTCACAACTTCATAACTCTCCTGACTGGATATAAAAAATACAGCGTGCACACATGGCCCATGGAAGAGGAAGAACTAAATGGGCACACAGCCTACAGCAGAGCGAGTCGTTTCATTAATGGCCTACATGTCATTCGTGCACATATTTATACTTAACATCTAACAGATGTACAGTGGAGAACCATTGACATTCTTACATAAACGACATTAGAGGATCAGTAAACCATGGAATCCAAAATATATAATGCATGTTGCATATGGCATCCACATAGGTACTAACGTATGGTAAATACTGACAGTTCTGGCATGAATAGCCAAAATACACATCATATGCTAGAACTGCACACTTTCATTTTCTCTGCATAACGTGTATGATGTAAATAAAGAATGACCTCACTGAGCAGATATCCACATGTATACCAAGGACCACTTCTTTCATGCAAACTGACCAAATCACAACCGATTTGTTTGGATCGTAACAACCACTGTGCTGAGTATGAAAGCAGATCCCCACGTTTATCATGTTCAGTAGTGATTGTAGCTGTAACAAATGTACAATTAGAAGAGCTTTTCTACAATTTTTACAAACTTTTCTATAAAACTATTTCAGACGTTAGCCAGAAACCTTTAAAACTCGAAACATTTAAAACCTTTTAATTTGAAATTAGGTCACACAAATCTACAAAAATTTCTAAATATAACATAGTAAACCAGAAAGGGGCAGACTGATACTATACTTAGGTCACACAAATCTACAAAAAATTTCTAAATATAACATAGTAAACTAGAAAGGGGCAGACTGATACTATACTTAGGCACTGTTGTGTGTTAATGTCCACTGTGAACTTCCCTTTCAACACTGCTCGACAAATGCGAAACGTTTCCAAATCTTGAGGCCTTAGATCGGTGTTGTCAATTGGAACTGGAAGTTCCTGTCCCCAAAAGCACAAAAACTGCACAGCAGTTCAGTGCAGGTACGTGATTTACCTGGTGTTTATTACCAAGACCAGCAGTTCGTCTGCTTCTGCTAGACCCGGAACAGTGCCTTGATGACCGATTTCAATGCGATTCTCCACCAACGACAATGGGGGAACCAAACATGATGTTAGGAAGGGGGTGGCAAGAAGAAGCTGATAGTTTTAAGGTCCCGGTTTGAACAACGTGTAAGGTGGTAGCTTGAATGAATGTTAATTTCGCACCTTACACGAGATTTTATACGTCGTAACAAGTAGATGAATGTGTCAACTGACATACTTTGGCGATAGTGAGCAGATTTTCCTGTCAACATGTACAGTATGCATTACAAAGGGATGACAGTCGATTTGACCGTATTAACACACAAAAACCAAATCATCTCTGTCAGTGAGCAAATGGTGAAAAAAGCTGCTGGAAGAAACGTTTTAGTTTGGGGGCAGACGCGAGTAGCACCGTCACGGTGCGAGTACAATGGAACGCTTCTAAATTGGGTTGGTGACCCCGGCGAGGGGGACAACGATCGCGCCTGGGTTACACATTGAGGGGAGCAGAGAGTGGCGCAGTGCTGCTTGCTGTAAACGTCTATGATCCCACTTTTGGTCACCAATTGTAAGTGTGTACAGGGTTAGGGCAAGGGGGGGAAGGCGGTTGTTGCATATGCCTCATGACGACAGTGTGCAGGAGGTCGAGCGGTCAGGATTAGATAGTGAGCATCAAGGGCTGCCGTTAAATGAAAAAAAAAAAGGAAATTAGGTACTATAAAGAGGATGTATTTTAAGAATCGCGCCTAGGGTCCAACGTTACCAGGTGTAGGCCAGTCTAGGAGATCGAACAATTAATTGAAATGGGCAACGGAAGGGGAAGCGGTTCATGTTAACTTATGTTGGTGGCCGGTCGTGAAAAGCAGAGCCAGAGGCTCTGCCTTCCAGAAAAACGTCCGTTCCGCTCAAGCTCTGGATTACAAGAGAGAGAAGCAACTGTGTTCTGCACCGCAGAACACTACAGTGTCCACGCACGTTATCAGTATCCAGCGCACGCTGTTGGCTGAAACCAATGGCTTGAATTCGCTATCAGTTTCAGGAGAGGGCTCTAGGCGTCTCTTGTCAGCAGCTTTAACTGGACAGAACTGCCTCGGTTTTGAAAGACAAGCCGGTCGTTGTGTCCGAGCAGTTCTAGGCCCTTCAGTCCGGAACCGCGCTGCTGCTACGGTCGCAGGTACGAATCCTGCCTCAGGCATGGATGTGTGTGATGTTCTTAGGTTGGTTAGGTATAAGTAGTCCTAAGTTCTAGGGGACTGATGACCTCAGATGTTAAGTCCCATGGTGCTCAGAGCCATTTGAACCATTTCTGAAAGAGAAGTGACTTGTGTCACGCAGGCACAGCGTAAGGTACTCGGCGAGAACACTTGTAAAGATTTGACTGGGCCTTTGAAAAAAATTTTTTAAGCCAATTCCCTAAAATATTCCTTGACTGGCTGCCACCATGTACATTCCTTCCTCCTTCCAGAGGACTGGTGACAAACATTGTTTACAAAACGGTGTCAGTCACTCCCCAGAATGACCGTTTGCCCTAGTAGGGTCCTTAATATTGTGGGAGGGATCATTACCATTTTTCATTTAATGTATATAAGTGGGAGGAGACTTGCATGCCCTTAAGTTTATCAAATTTTATGAGTTAAGAAAATAATTAAACTTTAATTGTTCATATTACAATACAATATTTCCTGTAACAGTTGAAATCATCACTGTCCATATAATCATGCCTTAAGACAAAAGAAGTTAAAATGAGGCCACAACGCTTCACAATATAGGAATGAACTAACATTGTTTCTGTTAGTTTGAAGGAAAAATCTGCTATTATACAAAATACTTAATTCTATGGCAATCAAAATATTTGGGTGAAAAACATAATAAATTGACTCACTCCAGAAGATTAACACCTGGCTTGGTTAGAGTTGAATTAAGTACATTACAACCTTAGTAAACCTTACTATGTCATTTGACTGTTTCTGAGGGTAGTAGTTGCACAAAGTGGCTCAGGCTATGAAATATTAACACATTTCAGTGAAATGGAGTATTCACGTACAAAGTCCAAGAAATGGGGTACCATAAAAGACACATAATACAAACCTTATCTATATTAACCCATGTTAAAATACAAACTACAAAGCCTTTTCTTGTACTAGCAAAACATTGGAATTAAGGTTGAAATCAGGGGACTGTCATACGGCATAAACTAAGCTTGTAAAATAAAGTTATAGGAATGGAGAACAAGCAGGCAAAAGTCTTCAAAAGATAATTAAAATATGTGGCTACAGTGACGAAACAGCTAACAGTATTCTCGTCCTATTCATAAAACTTCGTATAAAGGAAGGGAAAGAAAGCAGTGAGTTTATAATCAGTTCACAAAATACGAAAAGATTCACAGCTAGAATATGGTTCTGTGCGACAGAAGTTTCGACTGACGGGAGAAGAGCACGTGGCTTGTCCGGCGGGGAAGTGTGACGTCGACAAGCCTTGATGCCGCTTCTCTCTAGAGGGTGATGGAGGGTGTAGTATCTGTGGTGTAACGCACGTCTTACCTCCCAGTACGCACAAGGGATGAGGAATTCGAGAGGGGGGGGGGGGGGAGGAGGCGGCGTGTGCTTGCTAAGGCCATATTGAAGCAAACGTTTTTTGAAGCACAGCTGGCGGCGTGTGCCAGCGAGATTTAGTGGTTTTGTAAGTGGTCTGCGGAATCGGAAGCTTTAGTAATGGATGTTGTGGCTTAGGAGGAAAAGGGATTTCACTAAATGGAAAAAAATCATGTTGCATTTAACGAAGAGGTTTTTCTAGGAATAATCGTGGACAGGCGTCCGCAATCGCAACGTCAGGGCATCCCGACACTGGACAGTTATGCCGTGCGGCCCACCTGCGGCAAACCGGAAGGGTGCTCGCGTTAAAGTATAATGAATTGGGTGTAATCGGGAAAAAGTTCAGCTAACTTCTCGAGCGGCACATGAGCCATACAGTAAAATCAGTCACAAACCACGTGCTAGATGGTTCGGAGGTGGGGCATCTAGTTGCCCGGACTATGAAAGTCGCATAGCCTCGACAGTGGGAAGTGGGAGGACAGTGTCAAATATTCGGGGTTACTAGTGTGCGAATGTATGTTTGCGTTGTTGGTTGAGAAACAGCTCTGCTTAACTCCTATGCCAGGGAAAAGTAGAGGGAAACAGTGCTGTAGAACAGTTCTGCTTAGCCCTCACGCCAGGGAAAAGGGGGGGGGGGGGGGGGGTTGGGCGTGTTGCTGCAGTTGTATCATGATACTGATTCGACCTCAGATAGGAATTGGTGGATAGCCTAAGGAGGAGCCCAGGCACGGCTGAATGTGACGACAACAGAGAGTTTCCGACTTTAGTAGGCGTATTGGAATATAAACGGTTTCCTTCCACCTCCCTCTGGGGGGAGGCAATGACGCATAGATGATAGAGATAGGTAGGCGATCGGTTTACGAAAGTGAAAACTGCGAGAATAAACCGGTCAGCTGGGCGCTCTGCGGGCGCTCACCGCAACGTGTAAGGCACACGTCTCTGGTGGAGGAAGGTAGAAAGTAATGATTGAAGTTGGAACAAATAGACAAGCGACTCAGAGCAATGGTAGTAACCCAGTGTAATGCGTGGGCGAGATAGCAACTGTGCTCTTTCGCCATAGGTCGATTACGTCTCGTGGGGGTTAACCACTACAAAACTCGCAAAAGCCATAAAGTAATGGGGTGAGCTACGAAAAAAAGGGGGCGCGAACTACTGCGACACTGTACAATAAAATGTTGTATTCATTAGGGTGGAAGTCTCTTGCTAAGTAAGTTTTCAACAAGACAACGCGTTACTGCGCTTCGGAGATGACGTCACGTCGTGGGTGCTAATCAGCAACAATCTAGTGCTAATTTCAGCGGGTGCTTCAATAATATTACGTCACGGGTGTACGTGTTTGAATAAATAAACGGGGGTCCCTTACTTAGCAAGTATTTCTACGAAAACACATATCGCAGCTGGCATGGGAATGAAAAGCTCGCAATCATTTTTAATCTTAGTGACAGCTTGAAAGAAAGCAGGGAAATAACCGCTTCTAAACCGAAAATGGACGTAGCTCATCTGCATAGCAGGGGAACAGTGGAGCATTAGTTACTAAACTTAGATGAAAATACGAAATATCACAATCTATTGAACAATCAAAGACAAATAGAATAGACACCGCAAGGAGGAGCTCTTCATTCTAGGTATGACAACAAAACGAAACGTTCAACAGTGTACACTTGCAAGGAATAGCAATATAGAAAATGTTTTGTAAGGTAAACGTGATGCATTCTTTCGAAAGGCAAAACAAAATCATTGTCAATAAAGGAGATCTAAAAGTGAAATACAGTACAATACAAAAATTCTGCAACAAAGCTGAATAGTACAGACACATAACAAATACGTATTCAGTAGTCGGAAAGGGAACCCTTAAACACTTAATACACTCAGTACTTTGTCACTCAAAACTAGCAATAAGTGACTTATAAATCAAACAACAATTAGACTTAATTTATGACAGAACAGAAAAAGAAGAGGGAGAGAAGTGGTAGCGTTCTGGAGCGTGACTGGCTTATCGCAACGCGACAGCTATACCAGTCCACGTGTTTGCGCCATGCGGTCTCTGCTTATAGTAAGCGTTCACTGGGAGCTTAGGCCACAATTCAGACGGTTAAAATAACATTGTCCCAACTGGAAACTCGCTGGATGGTAAAGTGAATCATGGTTAACGGTTCTTCGCTGATTCCTGGTGTGGCATTAAAAAAGAGACCATTTAATATCACTTAAAACAACACACACAGGACCTTTTCCCTTCTCACCAATAACCTCAATAAAACAACCTCATACATTACTTCATATTAATGAAACTTCGCTGCCCTCTAGAGGATAACATCCGGAACTCGTCACATCCTCTTTTATAAACTTACAGTGGTAGAACAGATCAATTCTATTTCAACGTAACTTCGTGCACTGAGTTAACCAATCAAGGAACTACCACTTACGAAGAATAGAAGGCATGGACAGAAAAAGAATGAATGGTCGGAGAAGCCGATGCAGAGAGACGAGAAAGCAAAGAAGGAGAAGGTAGAAAAAGTTCATTCTTTTCGTTCCGCCATCCGACATGTCACACAACGTCCTATCGATTTTGGCAACACAAGTGCTAATCGTGTAATTACGACTGTGTATGCGCTTTGAGCCTAAAGTCGCCTAGCACCAGTAGTAACAACGGACATCAGCAGGACCGTCAGAATCCAATGGTTTGTACCTTTTTTTACAAGGCCTAAACGCTCATTTAGCGTCTGTGCCTGGTCTTGCAATAAAAACAAACTCCCATCAAGGTAAAATGGTTGAAATGGCTCTAAGAACTATGGAACTTAACATCTGAGGTCATCAGCCACTAGACTTAGAACTACTTAAACCTAACTAACCTAAGGGCACCACACACATCCATGCCCGAGGCAGAATTCGAACATGCAACTGTAGCAGCAGTGCGGTTCCGGACTGAAGCTCCTAGAACCGCTAGGACACAGCTGCCGGCTATCAAGGCAAAAAGATTTAGTGCGCCAACGATTTCGGAAACATTGCAGACGCGTTATGACAGCACAGGGCGTTACAGAGCACTTAAAGAACCCACGTTTGTGGAGCTAGGATCTGTGGTGAACGTGTGGGTGCTATTCTGTCATTCTGCGCAACGGATTAATCTGAGATGTACCCTTTACCCTGTGGCTCCTGCAAGATGCAATTTCCACCCCCACACTACTACAGAAGTCAGACAGACGCTCCTAACGTTCTATAGAGACATGCCTGAAAAACTTTCAGCTATAAATGTCTTCTGGAGTCGTCCACTGTAAAGAAATGACACAAAAACTCATAAAACTTCTTACGTAACTAATGGGATACTTGGGTACTGGAGTAGTACTATTTAGTGTAATAAAAAAAAGAAACTAACGAAAACTATTATTTATTTGCAAAAATTCTGAGAAATCACTGTGGCACTTTTTTTTATGCACTGAACAAGTTACTTCCGTGTTCTTTTCACAATGTGAAGTTATCTCTTAAGGATAGGATTAGCTAATGAAATTTCTATACAAAGTTTAAGATTGTTATTGACTTGGCAGAATGGCTGAGAACCGTGCCTGCTCAACTTGAATAATTGTCCGTTAGAATGTTGCTAGGTACGGATGAGGCTGTCGCGTGCGAAATGCAGTGAAATGTACTGTTGTGGAGGAAATATGGGGCTCGCAAGAGCTGTAGCACAAAATATCATAAGCTGCGATGACTGCTGTCTGCGCCGCTCTCGTTCTGGATTGATCATCGCCAATCAAACTCTCCCTACGTCTTGATGAAATCAAGGACTCCAATTCAGCCCTAGTCTAACTATTGGCGTGGTACACCAGTCAGATAAACACTCCACCCTGATGCCACTCAAAAGTTCGCTTGCAGGCGTTTAACTATAACTCTGTCCATTCACACCACACAAAAAGTGTGGCGCTCAACACAGTGAACAACACTCAATCGCAAGGACTCAATATCGATTCGCACTCCGATTTGCACTCGACAGGGGTGCTCTCCCAGTGAAGTACTGAGGAGAGACTTGTTCCTTGCTCTTTGAGTACACGTACGAGCGCACACACTCTCGTTACATGTTCTCTCTCCAAGAGCGACAACGGAACGGCCCCTCTCCACGCCAGACGGGGTATATCTTTCGGTCTCTTCCATTACTCCTTCAGCTCAAGGTGTCAGGAATATCGTCTGCCAATCAGCATTGCTCTTCTAAAACGGGAGAATGACGTTTCGTTTAAGGCGACCAATCCAGAAATCTGTAGCATCGGCGTTTGGCGTTTGCTGTCTCCCTGTGAAAACCTCTGAAACTGTGTGCTATGTTTGTAAAGAATGCGTAGGGTAGGCGCTCCCACACAATGTAGCGGAATTTGCTTTAGAGCCGAACACGGGGTCGTTCATCCTGTCTCTCGGGCAAACACTGTCTGCTCTACGGGCGGTCGCCGGCCGACGTAGATAGGCTGACTCATCCTGTGAAGGGACCGGCCTCCTCGCGTGCTGTTTGCCTCTCCTGAACTAAAAGCTTTTCTGACCGTCGTGTCTTGAATGTATTTGTGTACGCCAGCCTCGAGTATTTCAACCTCGGTGCGCACTTGTGATTTACTTGTTATTTGCATATCGTTTACATGAATTCATACAACAGTGACTTTATCTTATAGAGTTTGGGTTCGAATGAAGCGTCTTGATGTGCGGAATATGATTGTGAGGGCGAAATATGTAACCAATGAAAGTCAGGAGACAACGACGTCTTACAAGGAGAAGGATCCTACTTTCATTAAAGGGTGGAGAAATAATGCTTGTAGGAATGATGGGAAAAAGAAGTTGATTATGACATGAAAACGAAATGGAAGAAACTGCCATGAATGGCTGGGAGACTCAGTGGTTACCTTACAAAACTTGTCATCACAACAACTAGGCATGACATACCAGACGACAAGAGAGTTCAAAACAAGGGTAAGACATTTTTGGTATTACACGTGTTGAACGGAACTGCATTTTCTGTAAGTTCTTCTCTGTATAAATGGCTACAAGGTCTCAGCGCATATCAGCACTCTCAGTACAGAAATGGTGGCAATGGCAGTGCGGCGGCTGAGGGCCATACGCACGCGGTACTTGCGTAGCTGTGGCGTGGGCGGTGGGGCGGCTGGCTACACAGTGCTGAAATTATGCGCTCCGGACATTGATGCCAGGAACCAAACACAGATGGCAGCAGGCGGCTGGCCAGCGGTGAACATAGGGCGGCAGGTGGACGGCGGCAGCGGCAGGGAAACCGTGCTAAGTGGTTCAAATGGCACTGAGCACTATGGAACTAAACTTCTGAGGTCATCAGATACCTAGAACATAGAACTACTTAAACCTAACTAACCTAAGGACATCACACACATCCATGCCCGAGGCAGGATTCGAACCTGCGACCGTAGCGGTCGCGTAGTTCCAGACTGTAGCGCTTAGAACCGCTCGGTCACTCCGGCCGGCAACCGCGCTAACCGTGAATAGTGCGCCCGTGCGCTTTGTGTAGCCACGGAAGCGGCACGGACGCCTCGCGCGTTTTCTTCATGTCTTGGCTCCCGGCTCAGAGTTGGAGGGCGGCTAATGACAAGCTGGGCCGGCTGCGATCGTCACAGGGAGCCGGAGCGCACGCCGTGGGCATGTACACTGTGGAGCGCATCTCGGTGGACTCAAAGAGCACGTGTAGGAGCTTAGGACTGAGCGAGTCAGGAAGTGAGGACTTGGCCCGGAGCGCTCGTATGTGCGAATGCAGCGTCTGACACGGCGTCGCAGCTGGTGTACGGCAACACTCAGGCTTGGCTCGTAGCAGAATAACAGCGGCGAATATTGACCTGCCACACAATGTCAAACATCAACCGAAGTAAACGATCACCCTATGGACTGAACGCTGGAACGGATCGCGATTCTGTCACCAATTGCAAATGTATATGATCCCTCTTCTGGTCACGAATTGTAAAGTTATACAAGGTTTGGGGAAAGGAGGGGAGGCAGTTGTTAAATATGCCTCATGACGACAAGGTGCTGGAGGTCGATTGGTCAGGATTAGAGAGTGGGTATCCAGGGCTGCCGTTAAATGACAAAACGAGAAATTAGGTATATTAAAGAGAATGTATTTTAATATACGGTGTACTAGGAGAGCGCCTAGGGTCGGAAGTTACTAGGTTTAGGCCAGTCTAGGAGGTCGAACAATTAATTGAAATGGGCAACGGAAGGGGAAGCAGTTGGTGTTAACTTATGTTGGTGGCCGGTCGTGAAAAGCAGAGCCAGAGGCTCTGCCTTCCAGAAAAACGTCAGTTCTGCTCGAGATCTGGATTACAAGAGAGAGAAGCAACTGTGTTCGGCACCACAGATCACTGCAGCGTCCACACACGTGATCGGTATCCCATGCATGTTTGGCTAAAACCAATGGCATTAATTCGCCAGCAGTTTCAGCAGAGGGCTCAAGGCGTCTCTTGTCAGTAGCTTCAACTGGACAGAACTGCCTCGGTTTTGAAAGACAAGCGACTTGTGTCACGCAGGCACGGCGTAAATTACTTCGGGAGAACACTTGTAGAGATTTTACTGGGCCATTGAAATAAATTTTTTAAACCAGTTCCCTAAAACTTTACTTTACTGGCTGCCACCATGTACGTTGTATGGAGAAATTCTTTAGAAAACTGGGTTGGGGAATTTCCAGATGGATACAAACAGACCAGCGATGCAGTTGATCATGTGAAATGCCTTTGGTACACTCATGAATTATGCATGTAACTTTTAGGCGTCAGGAGAGGGCACAAAATATCTGATTGGCTGAAATAAACTCGGAAGGGGAAAAAGGGGCGATGTTGGGATGCAGCTTAAAGTTAGGACTTTGAGATTGGCAGAGGTAGTTTCCACAAGATGAAAGGAACGCTCCCATTGGTCTGAAAAAGCCATGATGGGAAGCACGAAAGGACACACGTGGGGGACAGTTTGCTACGAAAGACACAAGACCAAAAAGTTTGGGGACTCTCCTCTGAACCAGCATCAAGTGTAGAACAGGGCACATTAAGCTCTGTACGAAGCCAAAAGAGGAATTTTGTGTGAACATTGAATTCACTTTGACTGAAATCCAGCGAGAAATTAGCTTAAGAGATATTGAGCTCTGATAGAGGAAAAACGAAACACTCACGTAGTGAATTGTACTTGCGAGAACTGCGAGGGCGTTGAGCATACACGCTGCTCCATTTATACACGTGTATATCGACATATTTTCCAGATTATGGATGAGTGCATGTTTTCTCGCCTAACGAGAAACATAGGAGAGTTTCATCTGATAAAATGAGTAAAGATTTTGATTGGCTTTTTATAGGGTTTTCAGAAGGCGAGAGCGGCCATGCAGCTGACAGCACATCACAGCTAAAAGTAAATGCCGCTGGCAGAAGCGTAAACTTGTTGGATCACCAGCTTGCATCCATTGTGAACTCGAGCAACCTTCAGTAATCTTTTTCTCATCTTGTCACAAAAACTAACCATCCTCTTAGACTTGATTGTCATCCTAAATAGTCACAAACTTAGAACGGGAATCGGATGATTTGTCGTAATATTGGCTAAATCCACAGTGTATAAGTGAGAAAGATCTTGTAATCAATCTTCTACTTAAATTTCATATTGTTGTGTTTAGTGTAATTTGTGCTAAATAGGATGTAACGCATTATCTTGACAACTGTCGTATCTACTGTCCAACTACAGTCTATGTAAATTCGTGTACTTCTTTGACAATAATTCTGAAATGAAACAAATTGTGCAGAACTAAACATCGATGTGCTCTGTCATAGAATAAGGGTCCACTCCTAACCCCAGTCATTTATTCTAGTGACGGTAATGGACTTACATGGTATTTTTGCTGATGTCTGACAAACGTGAAAAGGAGTGGAGTGTCATAAACTGCCTCCCAGGTGATGGCCACCAGCTTGAAGGACTGTGGTATAGTGATGATAATGATGGACGTTGCGGAGTGGCGGATGGATGAGAGTAACAATAATTTTAATGCTTCGCCGTCTTTTACTAGAGCTTGGAAACTATTTTTGCGGTCAGCCGGAAAGTGACGGACAACATACTGACCATAATTTCAAGTCTGCAAGTCCACACTCTTTTAGTGCTCGGTGAAAGAAATGTTTCTGCTCTCTGTATAGTCAATGGGATCAGGAACTACGATTTTAAATAAAAGTTTTGAGCCGGCCGGGATGGCCGAGCGGTGCTAGGGGCTACAGTCTGGAACCGCCTAACCGCTACGGTCGCAGGTTCGAATCCTGCTTCGGGCATGGATGTGTGATGTCCTTAGGTTAGTTAGGTTTAAGTAGTTCTAAGTTCTAGGGGACTGATGACCTTAGAAGTTAAGTTCCATAGTGCTCCAAGCCATTTCAATCATTTTTTTTAAGTTTTGAGTTCTTGCTGATTGCATTATATTCTGTAAATGTTTCCCCGCTAAGTATAATAATATTCCTGACGATAGCAATAATGATGATATCTCTATCATGAACAGTACTATGAACAGTTCAGAGGCAACCTCTACGTTAAATTCCAATTCAAACAGCCAATCTCCCTGACTTTTAATCATCAGAGTTAATTGCTCACCACAAAAGTGGGAAATAATCTCACGACCTGCCACGAAGATTTGTTAACATACTTGCGGCACACTCAAACAGTTACTTACGTGAAATCTAAGAGATTCAGGTCGGTGTACCGTCCTTGAGAGTTCACTTCCTATTTGTACCGAAAAAATGCTTTTAGTTGGAGCCCGGCTGTGATTTTATGCAAGGCAGCACATAACGGCGCGTGGCGGACGGTTCTTTTGCCTTTCTTATACACAGGAGACACCTGGGCTTTTTTTACATTCGCTTGGACCTTGAGCTGGGCAGAGATTCATGAAGGATGCAAGGTAAGTGACGGGTCAGTGCCACGGAGTAGTATCTAAGAAAACAAACTAGGATTCCATATGAACCTTGTAACAAGTTTTCAACACCTTCAGTTGTTTCTGTACGGCAGGTATTCTTATTACTATGTCGTCCATACGGGAGTCTGTTTGACGGTCAAACGACGGTACGTTTGTGCGATTCTCCTGCTTGAACGATTTCTTGAAAATGAAATTTAAAAGTTCGGGTTTCTGCCACACCAGACTGGTCAACAAGTGATTGGATGCAAGCCTCAGCCAAACTCAGCCAGTTTACATAGGGACAGAATTTTGTCAGTTTCTCCGCGCGGCCTTTTGCTAAGGTATGATGGTGGTAGCAGTTGTATGCTTTGCGCATTGATCTTTTAACAGAAGTACGAATCTCTAATCACCTTTAACTGTCGACTTTTGCGCGTTCTCTTTGAACCGAGAGTGCAACAGCCTCTGCTTGCTCAGCATTTTCCAAACCTCGTTATTAAAGCGTAGTGAGTCTTTCCATCCTTAAACGACTTACTGGTCACATAATTCTTCTGACCACGATTTACAGTCTACTTAAAATCCTCTACATCCGTGTTACTGGAACCAATTGATGTCAGTTCACTGTCTAATTGAGATACTAACAAGTGCTTATCTGCTCTGTCTAGCAGAACGACTCTCCTAGCCTCCTTAAATGATTTATTAACTTTCTTAACCACAGTTGATATAATGATATGATGGTTACTGTTCCCCTTTGTATACTAAAGTTGTGCAGGCCTGGCCAATTTATATCTACAGGGTCTAAGATATATCCGCTGAGTGTGGGCTGCCGAACTGCTGCTCAAGAGGGATTTCAGAAAACGTGTTCTAAACTAAATCACTTGACTGTCTGTCTGTACCTCTGGAATGAACCTATAGACATCCCAGACTATACATGGTATGTTAAATTCGCCTGCAACTAGTAATTAGTGATGTGGGTATTTACAGGCTAATGCCCATAGCAATTCTTGAACGGATCTTTAACTGTCACAATAGAATCTGGTGGCTGATAAAAACATCTAATAATTAGTTTCGTTTTACCTAGACTTGTTATTCGCGAGCAGATGAATTCACTGTCACACTCAAATTCTACTTCAACACAGACAATATTTTTGTCACCTGCAGTGAACACTCCCCCATCTATCGCCTCTAATCTGTAGTTCTGCCGTACGTTCCATGACTGGCTAAATATCTTATAGCTTTACACGTCAGGTTTCAGTCGGCTGTCGATCCCGAGAATAAATTGTGCGCGATAACTTTCCTGGAGGGGGGCAAACTCGGGAAATTTGTTACGAATACTTCCACAATTTGGTGATAAAATTGTAACAGTCGAAGCGTCTTTACTGTGAATGCTAACTGACTTTCCTTGCTTTCTATTGACTGGCTAATATTCATCAGTGTACCTCAAACTACCTTGTAGTTTAATAGCCCTTATCAGCAGACCACCATTATCACCCATAATACCGAAAAAACTAAAACATCTAGCAGCAACAGATTTGATGGGATTGCAGTTAACAACAAAGTATGTCAATTTGACCACTTTGAAGCGAACAACTGGGGTTACATTCAGTAAGGCATTACAACGTGGTTTCCTCAAGCAGGTAGAGCATGTAGAAAAGTTGATATCAAATAATGGGCCCCAAAATAGATCTAAACCTTTGTTGGTTACTTTAAAAAGGCCTAAAATTAAACTCATCTTCATATCCAGGTACAAACCAAGCGCCAATTGTGCACAACGAACGATGAACGATTTTGGGACATGCTGTCATCTGTACTGTAGTTCATGACATACCACATGGGATGCCAGTTTACATCATTTACAGACTATTATTAACGAAATTTGGCATAGTACTACACGCTTACCACTAGTCACAGTGTTAAAAAATAAAAGTCCAGTGGATAGGGTAAGAGAAGTTGTACAGTTCCCCCCATCCAGAAAACAATCACACCAGCAGATAATAAAATTAGCACTCGAAAACTTCGAAAAAGCAGCTGCAAAAAGGAAGCTCAGAGCAGACAGATATGTGTCCACACAGGTATTCAGTGAGAGACAATTTGTTCTTGTTAGAACTCTCTTATTATCAAATAAATGAAAAGTGGTTTGTCATTAATTTTATCCAGTTTATATGGGACCCATGTTGGTAAAGTGGTTCATGTAAATGCAGTAGAAAAAATGTATGCAAGAACAGGAAAAAATATAGGTCTACATTACATCAGCCACCTTAAGGCTAATGGTGAATGATAATTCTTGCAGTGGTCATACAGCAGTTACCCATGAAAGCAATAATAGAAATGGATCACAGTTAATAAAAAGAAGTACATACGTTTCAGGTAATAGCAGAAGTCAAGAAGCAGGCAGGATAAGCGACAAAACGTAACTATTAAAAAATAAGCACAATAATACTAATCATTTAAATAGTTCAAGTAGGTCAGAAAAATAAAAAAAACTAATGGCATGATGTACTAAATAACTAATCTACATATCATCAACCCATTCTCAGTCATGAAGTAAAGGAACTGTTATAAAATAAAATAACTTAAGGTGTAAATGATAAATTTTGTGTAAAGTACTGAGATACACATATATAAATATTAATTGTATTATTCATGTAATTATTCGATGTAAAATTCATAGTAAATTTAGACAAAGAAACTTGTAAGTAGTGGTAGGTGAAACAGAGAACATACGCAATCGTCTGGGGAAGTAAGACAAGCTGATAATAGAAGCAGAAATCAATGGGAAGCTACGGGTATGAGTGTGAGACGTTATACGATTGCACAATATAGCATTGGCGACAAACTGGAGACCGAAGAAAGGAATTTACTGATTCACGCTTCGTATTTCTTTTTTTTATCTCATTTTGTTCGCTTTTGTTCGTAGCATCTGCTCGGGGCGGACGTCGTAAGACATCTGTTTAAGTTCGTTGTTGATCGATTAGCTCAGTTTTTTTATTACAGAGGGGTGCTAACCCTCTGACCGAACACGCTGAGCTACCGTGCCGGCGATATTAGTGCAGAGACTGAGCCAGGTGTATTTTGAAGAATATTGACCCACTCCTCACCTCAACAGCGAGAGGATGGGGAAAACCAGCAACAGCAAGGGACAAAGGACGCACTCTTGCGAAGAAAGCGAAACGACTCCATTAGCACCGGTGTCACATAATGGAAGCGATTAACAATATCAAACCATCGGAAACAGGTGTGTAATACAACCGCCTGGAAAAATAGACACGGAATATTACTCTCAAATACCCAATGGAGAAGCCGATAGCTGAAAACAGACATATCCCTTCTGGAGTTATATATTCAAACTTGACCATATCTCGTAACAACATAATTGGTAATCCTTCACATAACTTTCACTAAATAACATATCCTGTTCCTATGCCCAAGAAGTTGCCAGTTCCAAGAAAGAAGACATTAAGATACAGCAAGAAACGAAGAGAAGATACGGTCCCAAGTTGAGGGCCGAAGACAGCAAGATTCCATTCTAAATCCTATACCTTAAACCAGTATGAGCTTTGGGAGAATCCACAGAAAGCAATATTCAACAAAATCGTGGAATCTATTTAATTCTAACCAGCAAACCAACCAAAGGCTATCAAACCATCAAAAAGAGTACACATAAACTGCAGCAATTGTCGAAGGGCTACACTCATCAACCTCGATAGCACCGACGCCAGGAAAGGACAAGGCCACGTATGTTATTACATCATGGCGTTGCCTCGGATGAGCAGTTTGTCATCAAAACAATGCAACAAGGAATTGACAATGTAATGGCGTTCGTCATCGAACACTCAGAACTGTAAATGTCGACTTCAGCAACATCGTGAAGAGTCTACAACTGACAAGTAGCATCAACCACCACTGGTCGACAGCAGCATCAGAAAGCAAACCCAGCCCAAAGTTTAAAGTGTAAAGTGCATGAAGAAAGAAAGTGATGATTGTGACAAGGTCATTGTAATATTTTAAAGAGTGGAAAACACAATCACTTCAGCAAGGAGTTGAGAAGCCTGTAAATATTCAGTCACATCTGTACCACTGCGAATTTATGCTTTATGTGTTTCATTTGTACTTTGTAATTCTATTTGTAAATTGTTAAAGTATATTCATAAATGTAACACGTTTTATATTTTGTATTTCATGTGTAATTTGTAAATGTCCATACAAACTAAATAAGAATTTGTGTATATTTTGGAAGTATGTGTTTTTAATAATTAATAATTTGCATGAATATAAAGTTTGTCTTGTGCAAAAATATTAAATATTTTATATATGTAAATATATGTCTGTTGATGAGGATAAATTCTAATATTTGTGTAGTATTTATGTGTTGAGAATAGAGATAAGAGAAACTAACAGTTCCTTAACTTCATTCATCTTTCATAAACATCAATATCGAGAACGTTTGAGAAATTTTGAAATGCCTGAAGTTAGTGTAAAATGAAAATCTAAGGGGTGGATGAACCATTTTGATAAAAGTTAACCACAAGTACTAGAGGAAAAAAGTTGTAGGATTATTTCAAGTGGTTCAAATGGCTCTGAGTACTATGGGACTTATGAGGTCATAAGTTCCCTAGAACTAACCAACCTAAGGACATCAGACACATCAGTGCCCAAGGCAGGATTCGAACCCGACACCGTAGCAGTTGAGCGGTTTCAACTGAAGCGCCTATAATTGCTCAGCCACACCAGTGGGCTGTAAGATTTATCAAAGAACTGCTATAAGGGACTGTAAAGCCATATAATGATAATCTAAATAGGAAATTCCGTGTAAAGCAATACATTTCAAGTTAATAAATTAAAATATTCAAAAGACATCATCTAGCGTAAGATAAACCAGTAGCTGGACAATTATTAAAATTAATTGCCCTTATAATTTTCCACTGCAATGAGAAATTCCTCAACCATTGATCACGGCAGCACCAAATTAATTCAGAATGGACAGGATATCTAAGGCAAATGGATTTTACGGACCTTACATGAGCTCGGTACGAAATGACAGTACGATACAGTATGACATCCTCGGAAAACTGTATTATCAACAAAAAGCAATTGCAGTACTCCCATGTACCGAAAACTAACAAAACTATATCTACAAATATAAGGACAGGGCAGGGGCATGCATAAATAAGTTAAAGTGGAACGAATTTTGGAGGCAAACTGTGCAGGTGGTTAATGGCATTGGAAAACCTCACTTAACAAGAGAATGCCGAGCTTCAGCACAGAAAGGGATAAGGCCAGAACAATACATTATTCCTTTTAAAGTAAATACGGCCAGGATGGAGTGTGCCGGCCGGGGTGGCCGAGCGGTTCTAGGCGCTACAGTACGGAACCGCGCGACCGCCGCGGTCGCAGGTTCGAATCCTGCCTCGGGCATGGATGTGTGTGATGTCCTTAGGTTAGTTAGGTTTAATTAGTTCTAAGTTCTAGTGGACTGATGACATTAGAAGATAAGTCCCATAGTGCTCAGAGCCATTTGAACCATTTGAACCAGGATGGAGTGTAAGTGATCTGGATGGCTTGAACATGGTTAGAGGCGACTTCTCAAGAAAAACAAAAATTCACTTGTAAAGAGACGGTGGTTGGCGGAAGCCACACTGGGTGACACAAACGCGACATGGTGAGGATATATCGATTATATAAAAGCATTTTGAGAACTAAAAATTTCTATATCCCTCGTCTCACGGCGGTCAGCACAAGTATGTGGAACATAGCGATGTTGTTGAGAGATTTGCTTCTGCGAAGTGTGGACGACATGCTTCACGTATCGTGGCGACAGATAGAAAAGAGGTAGTTGATTATCCATGTGACAATTTTTTGGGCAATGAAACTGTGCACGTCACTTCAACCCTTAGCGAGTGTGCAATAGTCATTACTTCGACTGGGGAAATTTTAACGTTCTATGCTGAGTTGGGACTTAGTGATTTCAGTCAAGGCCAGAGTAGGGAATTAGCATTTAAGATCCAGCATGGAGACAACGAAATTGCAGATCCCAATTGGTAAAGTATCATCATGCATTAGGCCCAGTAAATGTTGAGTCGAGAGTTTGCTCACCGTGATCTGTGTACTCTTTCACCATTGAATATCTAAACCTAGAGTACAAACATACCCTCACATTGAGTACATGCGAGTTTTTTCATTGGTTTAAAAGGTAAATTTATTAACCACCTACTTAGTGCATTGACCAGCTACGATATCATAGAAGTAAATTTAATAGAAGAAGATTTTTCATCATTCTTTCCTTTGATAACATTTTCATTTGTAGAGATAACAATTTAATAATTGTGAGTTCAATGTGTCCAAGAGTTAAATATTTTGTTATTGAGTGTTGAAAGTAGTTCAACATGATTATTGTGTATCACTTGACCTCTGAAAGCACAGCTGATAAATTCTATATAGAGTGAAAATGGTGACAGCGGTTTTTCCTTTCTAGAATTGATCCCAAAGTACCACTTTTATTATTTCATGCATCCTACTTACGTGACAGCAGCATTTTTAAATAATTTGATACGATATGCTCCTAATATTAGCTGGCTTACAGGGCCAGATTCGTATTTCTATACATCTACATCTACATCCATACTCCGCAATCCACCTTACGGTGTGTAGCAGAGGGTACCTGAGTACCTCTATCGGTTCTCCTCTCTATTCCAGTCTCGTATTGTTCATGGAAAGAATGATTGTCGGTGTGCCTCTGTGTGGGCTCTAATTTTTCTGGTCTTATCCTTAGTCTCTTCGCGAGGTATACGTAGGAGGGAGCAATATAATGCTTGACTCCTCGGTGAAGGTAACAAAAGCTCGTACCTAGCTACTGAGAGTCTCTCCTGCAGAGTCTTAAACTGCAGTTTGTCTATCATCTCCGTAACGTTTTCGTAATTACTAAATGATCCTGTAACGAAGCGTGCTGCTCTCCGTTGGATCTTCTCTATCTCTTCTATCATCCCTATCTGGTACGGATCCCACACTGGTGAGCAGTATTCAAGCAGTGGGGGAACAAGTGTACTGTAACCTACTTCCTTTGTTTTCGGATTGCATTTCCTTAGGATTCTTTCAATGAATCTGTCTGGCATCTGCTTTACCGACAATCAACTTCATATGATCATTCCATTTTAAATCACTCCTAATGCCTACTCCCAGATAATTTATGGAATTAACTGCTACCAGTTGCCGACCTGCTATATTGTAACTAAATGATAAGGGATCTTTCTTTCTATGTATTCGCAGCACATTACACTTGTCTACATTGATATTCAATTGCCATTCCCTGCACCATGCGTCAAATCGCTGCAGAGCCTCCTGCATTTCAGTACGATTTTCCATTGGTACAACCTCTCGATATACCACAGCATCATCAGCAAAAAGCTTCAGTGAACTTCACATCTTATCCACAAGGTCATTTATGTATATTTTCAATAGCAACGGTCCTACGACACTCCCCTGCGGCACACCTGAAATCACTCTTACTTCGGAACACTTCTCTCCATTGGGAATGACATGCAGCGTTCTGTTATCTAGGAACTCTTCAAATCCAATCACACAATTGGTCTGATAGTCCATATGCTCTTACTTTGTTCATTAAACGACTGTGGGGAACTGTATAAAACGTCTTGCGGAAGTCAAGAAACACGGCATCTACCTGGGAACTCGTGTCTATGGCCCTCCGAGTCTCGTGGACGAATATCGCGATCTGGGTTTCACACGATCGTCTTTTTCGAAACCCATGCTAATTCCTACAGAGTAAATTTATAGTCTCCAGAAAAGTCATTATACTCGAACATAATACGTGTTCCAAAATTCTACAACTGATCGACGTTAGAGATATAGGTCTATAGTTCTGCACATCTGTTCGACGTCCCTTTTTGAAAACGAGGATGACCTGTGCCCTTTTCCAATCCTTTGGAACGCTACGCTCTTCTAGAGACCTACGGTACACCGCTACAAGAAAGGGGGCAAGTTCCTTCGCGTAGTCTGTGTAAAATCGAACTGGTATCCCATCAGGTCCAGCGGCCTTTCCTCTTTTGAGCAATTTTAATTGTTTCTCTATCCCTCTGTCATCTATTGCGACATCTACCATTTAGTCTTCCGTCCGACAATCTAGAGAAGGAACTACAGTGCAGTCTTCCTCTGTGAAACAGCTTTAGAAAAAGACATTTAGTATTTCGGCATTTAGTCTATCCTCTGTTTCAGTACCATTTTGGTCACAGAGTGTCTGGACATTTTGTTTCGATCCACCTACCGCTTTGACATAAGACCAAAATTTCTTAAGATTTTCTGCCAAGTCAGTACATAGAACCTTACTTTCTAATTCAGTGAGCGCCTCTCGCATAGTCCTCCTCACACTGCATTTCGCTTCGCGTAATTTTTGTTTGTCAGCAAGGCTTTGGCTATATTTAAGTTTGCTGTGAAGTTCCCTTTGCTTCCGCAGCAGTTTTCTAACTTGGCTGTTGTACCACGGTGGCTCTTTTACATTTCTTACGATCTTGCTTGGCACGTACACATCTAATGAATACTGTACGATGGTTTTGAACTTTGTCAAATGGTTCAAATGGCTCTGAGCACTAAGGGACTTAACATCTGAGGTCATTAGTCCCCTAGAACTTAGAACTAATTAAACCTAACTAACCTAAGAACTTCACACACATCCATGCCCGGGGCAGGATTCGAACCTGCGACCGTAGCGGTCGCGCGGTTCCAGACTGAAGCGCCTAGTACCGCTCGGCCACACCGGCCGGCTGAACTTTGTCCACTGATCCTCAACACTATCTGTACTTGAGACAAAACTTTTGTGTTGAGCTGTCAAGCACTCTGAAATATGCTTTTTGTCACTTTTGCTAAACATAAAAATCTTCCTACCTTTTTTAATATGTCTATTTACGGCTGAAATCATCGATGCAGTAACCGCTTTATGATCGCTGATTCCCTGCTCTGCGTTAACTGTTTCAAATAGTTCGGGTCTGTTTGTCACCAGAAGCTCTAATATGTTATCGCCGAGAGTCGATTCTCTGTTTGACTGTTCAAGGTAGTTTTCAGATAATGCACTTCAAAAAATTTCACTGGATTCTTTGTCCCTGCCACCCGTTATAAACGTTTGAGTCTCCCAGTCTATATCCGGCAAATCAAAATCTCCACCCAGAACTATAACATGGTCGAGGAATCTACTCGAAATATTTTCCAAATTTCCTTCAGGTGCTCTGCCACAACAGCTGCTGAGCCAGGGGGCCTATAGACACATCCAACTGCCATGTTTGAGCCTGCTTTAACCGTGACGTTCGGACGGATCTCCGTTAATTTCCTTCGATATTATTGCACTTTTTATCGCTATAAACACGCTTCCCCCTTCACTGTCCAGCCTGTCTCTGAGGTATACATTCCAATCTGAGTTTAGAATTTCATTACAGTTTGCATCTGGTTTCAGCCAGCTTTCTGTCCCTAGTACTATGTTTAACACCCTGGGCTTGAGAAGACAGTTCAGATGCATTATCCATTTGCGCGCATATCTTAGAGAGTATCAATCAGAGTCCTATCCGGCGGCAGCTGCGTCTTTGCTCCATTTAGGGGCAGATCAAGCAACCCCTCATCGATGGTGGGAATACCGACAATACAGCCACTAGAGCCATTAGCGAAGCATACACACTCTGCGTCGCGGAAAGGTACTCAGAAAGTGGAGAAAGAGCTGCTTCTGAGCACTGAGTTTCCTATCCCAGAGGCAAAACTATCTGCCATAGACGAAATAGTCAATGAATATGCCTAGGAAGTGGGGGCTAAGGAATTACGCTGGCATGTGTGCAAAAAGTATGATGCAGATTAATCATATTCACTCTCATCCCGTCACAGATGGAAGGGAAAATTCAGACAATTAATAATGAAAACGCCAGACGGGGTGCAAGTTTAGAGGTACAATTGGGACAGAGCACAACAGGAGTTTGAGTTCTTGGATGCACACGGCTGACATCCTAAACAGAGAGAACAACAAGCTCAAGAACCAGATCACAGTTCTAGAAGTTGAAAACATTTCCAACACGAGGGAAAAGGTGGAGAAGCTAAAAGAAGAGAATATTCGGCTGAGATTGTGAGTTAACGAGCTATGCTCTCATTTAAGTTTACGGCCGAAAGAGTCAGCCTACAGGAATTGTGACATGAACCCTTTTGTCCAGGACCATGTGCCACAAACTGTGGGGATCCACCACGAGATGGGGAAACTCACAGGCATCTGTTGTCTATTGAGGCCTAAGGCTGTAGTGTGTGACGGAGACAGACGAGAACCTATGTCTTAGGGGAAATCCAGTAGAAGCCGTTAGTGCCCAAGGAGACATAGCAGTGTTTAATATGGCGAACCTAAGATCAGCCATAATGGGTAACATTTATGAAAACTATTTAATTCTGCAGTAATGCAAGGAATGAAGCCACAGTAATTTTAATATGGCATCCTCCATAAATTTTCATGGTGATCCCAATAAAACTTGAATATTGATCATAATTATAATAGTTTAGGATTTACTGTTAAAGTAAAATTAAGAAGTTTTGTAACAAAAACCTGAATGCTAAAATCTGAACGCTGTGGTCGATCTTAACGATCGACATTTCATACAGAAGCGCATCATAAAAATGACAATTGTTATAACTATTAACTCTGTAACTTAATTTGTATAAGAGATAAAGTAAATTTAAGCTATCGGTATTTTCAGTTAAGCATCAGATCATCATTTCCTCCACAACAAACACATTGAACGATGATAGCATGATACCTTATTGAATCATTAGTTAATAGAATATTTGTTGTAAAGTTTAGTGCCTAATAGTTACTTTTGTTATTTATTTATTTATCAGAAAGCACATTGGTGCAAGGCTACTGGCTTTGACATTCACAGTTAAGAAGGAAATTGTATTGGTTTTATATAAAAAAATTAACAATGGATATTAATATTACTTAGTTTGATTATTTAAATATGTTAAAATGTAAAAAGGACGACTTCAGGAAATGTAATTGCCCTTGTCAGTTGAGCGAGGATATTTGGCGTGCGGGAAACGCGGCCGGAGACGGGCAGAGGGACAATGGTGGTGCAGACGCGAAAGCGGACTGTTCGGCTGGACACATGGAAGAGTAGAGACCGGATTGAGACGCGAAGGCGGACAGTCGGTCATTAGGCAGATAGGAAGTGAAACCACTTAGAAAATTTCGCGTTGTCTATTATCGCGGGACAGTCTCTGAGTGGAGAGCTGCCGCGCGCCACGTGTGAACTCTAACTTTTCGCTTAGATAACTTGTATTTCGCGGTGAGATTATGAATGATCGAACTGCATCAAATGGATATGCGCTCGAGTATAACAGTAACTCTAACTATGACCAGTTTCGCTATTAGTATAGTTTCTGAAAAAAATTATTCTAACAAAATCGTGACTGTGTGGCCTAAATCACTTATGGGTCGTTAATTTAGATCCCGATATTATTATTTCTGTTATTATATGTTATGTTTACTTCATATTTCGCAACTTGCCATCAGTCAGACAATTTAACCAAAGCTTCACAGGTGTTTACTTAATGGCGTGTAATGCGACACGTGTGGTTCAACCGCTAGACGAGTTTGAGCCAAGACGTTTCGAGGAAGAGGTACCGCATGTGAGCCCGAACATCTTTGGGATGTTAGCTCCCAAGATAATAAAATGAACATCTCAAAAAAATATAAAATAAACAGACACCAAACAGTAGCAGCCGTTCGAACAGGAAAGGTAAGAGGCCTAGATGGAACGGAATACAACTCTCTTTAATAAATTGTCAGAAAAGAAGGCTCAAATGAAGTGTTAAATGAACTGACGACATCCATAAATCCAGAAAAAGAAAGGCTGTCGATAATATCAGTCAGGAAAACGCAATCCATTGCCACAGTGGAAACACAGAAGCAAGAAAAGTGTAAAATATTTTTTGAGACAAGTCGTAACATTTGAGAAATTAAATGTGAGAACAAATTAAAAGAAAAAAAAAAAGAAGAAGACCACCAGTGGCGATCTATCAGTCGTCAACATCTTATAAGGATGATGAGTTCCTGGACGAACTATACGAGTTCAATTTGGCAGAATACATATCGATTGAGAAATTTACAAATGAAATGAAACTGAGATTTAAAGCCGGTCCGCAAAATCGACGTTTTGATAATAACATTGTGGGGTACGTCCCAGAATAAGAAACGAGTTACTGAAATAGATCAGAGTATTCGTAATTTTCCAGATTCTAGGAGCCGACGATTCCAAAGTAGTCGCAAAATATAATTGCGTAGGCTTCCGCGGACAGAGTCAGTCGACATAAAAGTTCTCTGGGTACGGTATCGCATCCTATTGTGTAAAACTACTGCAGGCCAAAACTAACGACTCGGGCACGCTTGCAGAGGCCTTCTTCTGGTCTACTGGTGCGTTCTAGCTACGCATTGACCCTTATATTTTGTTATTACTCTTCACTCCGCATGCCATTACGTCTATCTTCTTAAAATTATGACGTAATGGCATGTGCAGTGAACAGTAATAACAAAATATAAAGGACACTGCATAGCTAGAACGCACCAGTAGACCCACAGGAAGGCCGCCATAACCGTGGCCGAAATGTTGGTTTTGGCCTACTATAGTTTCATGCAATATGACGCCGCACCACACCCAGAAAACTTTCACATCGACTAGTCACAAAATGTTTTATGTTGTGCTATCTGGGACACACTGTGAAGAGCGCTTCGAATTATTTGTGGAATATGTGGTGAACAAGGACATAAAAAAGTGAAAACAGACGACTGGAGAATAAAATAAGTAGGACGATTATGTGTAAGAAACGAGGCAAGACCTGCACCGCAGGTGGAGCGACTCAGTGTGTAACCTACGAACACTTGTTCAAAAGACAAGAGACGAGTAACTAAGGTCTCTAACTGTAATACGAAGTCCAGCCACCACATGCAGTCCGTTCTAAATTCAGAATCGGACATTTTTACGCCTAGGATGCATGAACGATCTGCATCCACAAGAACTAGAAGCTGGTGTCGCGCTGTAGAATGGCGACCGCAATATGGTTTATTGTAGCAGGATACATTACACAGTAGAAATGAAATAACATCATTAATATACAAGCAGGCTATCAAAGACTCGTATCTTGACCATACACATTATCTGGACCAAATGTGAAGTCTAGGTAAAATAGATCCGATCGTTGCACGTACGCTAAAACATGAACTCTCGCAATGGACTACATTTGAAACTGAATTAATTTTAAGGTTGGAAGAATTAGAACATGATGTAATTGAGTGAGAGAGACTCAGAGCATCACAAAAAAATGGTTCAAATGGTTCTGAGCACAATGGGACTCAACTGCTGAGGTCATAAGTCCCCTAGAACTTAGAACTACTTAAACCTAACTAACCTAAGGACAACACAAACATCTATGCCCGAGGCAGGATTCGAACCTGCGACCGTAGCGGTCGCGCGGTTCCAGACTGTAGCGCCAGAACCGCTCGGCCACCAGCGGCCGGCAGAGCATCACACATACACGCGCAGATCACAGAGTGTCAAAATTCCTCTCGCAGCAACATTTACGAAATGTAACAAAACATAAAACAATGAATTAAACCTGAAGCAAATCCGGACGATGCAGGTAGATATGACATAACTAAATGTAAACATTACATAAAAACTGTTAATTTTATCTTAGTAGAGGAAACCCCTTCTGTCATAAATGAATGGTCACACCTCCATCCATAGTAAAGCCCACGAAACAGAGCGATACCACAATGTAGCGTGAAAGGAAAGTTAAAAAGATGTAGCCAGAGATTGTGTAGGGATGCCACGATTAATCCCAAACGATGAGGCGTGTGAAGGAGGAGGGACACCTCCATCAATCCCCAAAGATGTGGCATGTGATGAAGTAGGGGTACCACCACCAAAATCCAAAGATCTCAGGTCTGACGAAGTAGGGATACCACTACCAGTTCCCAAAGACGTGTCGTGTGACGAAGCAAGAACGACGACAATAATCCCAATAGATATAGCATGTGGTGAAGTACTGACAACCGCACAATCCGCTAAAAATGAAAAGATAAATCAGAAGAAAACGGAAAACAAAATGTAGATACTGATGAGATCAGCAGGGCACAAAAGCTTACGATAACACATAAATACACCAAAATAAAATGGGGGAATGTAAGAAACGATGCACGGGTAGAGGTGCATTAACAAGCGATGAATTATATAAAGGAGGAAAAAGTAGTAATCGTAGGCAAGAAGTAACCAATTACATTCTCTGAACTGAAAAATACACAGGATGAACAAATACATAATCATAATCACGATCCAGAAAACTATTGTTCATTTGAACTGAACTCAAAGCTCCGTGGGCTCGAGCAAAGGGATATCCTGCAGACTGTACCAAGACTAATTATACGATTAACACATGAGAGGGATTATTCCATTTGCTTCCCTGCAGCCAAACACATAGATAGGATAATCCTTTGGATAGAAAACTTGCCCACTGATGGGATTGAGCTTTCTGATCTGCGGACGGCTTCCAGAATATCTAAGTATTAAGAAAATGTTCAAAGACCTTGTCGTGGCTCACAGGAGAGTATACTGTAACCCAGACCAGGCAGGTGTGAGATGCTACTTGTATACAAGGCAGCCATGAAGATATCGCAGCTCAATGCTATGAGGAGCAGTATTGTAAGTGTAGAACTCCCCAGGCTGGCCGAAGAGTTAAACGTTGATGTCATGTGCATTCTAAAGCCATAACGCAGAAATGAGAAATTAATATGTTACCCCCGCCCCCTCCTCCCCTCCCATCGAACAACTCAGATAACAGGAGATAGAGAATCCATCGCTGCTATGATGATAATGGACACGAAGTTCCAGACAACAAACATCACATAGTTGTGCAACAGACATGTTGTAACACTAGAGCTCACCGCATCTGGGACAGCAACAGGGGTACTGACGCCGCTGTAAGCCCTGTACTCACATACAATTCAACCATAAACAGACATAGTTCAATAGATACTACTTTACTCTAGAGGATAGAAGATGATTATTGCAGCCGACATCAGTGTCAGATCAACCTTGTGACATTGTGGTCGGACAAAATTCTAAGTGCGAACAAACTGTTCATTATCAACAAAGAAGGACAACCACCTACGTACATAGAACATGACGGTAGCAGCAGCAGTATAGTCACAGCTATTGTTAACCATGTACCCGTAATTATAGAAACAGATTGACGTGTGTATATGAATGTAACGACAAGTGATCATAATGCAGTCATCATTAACACAATGACTGCAGCACATCCACACCATCATCAATCAAATACGTATTATGCAGGGCAAATTTGGAGGGGATTCAAAGCTATGTAAAAGATAAACTGGTGGAAACGTAGGTGAAGGGCACATAGACTCCATAAACTATTATAAATTGAGCAGCGAAAATTCTTACTGACTTTCACTAACCAACGTAGGAGAGATGCGTCCTGGAGCTACGAGCTATTTACACTAAGACAGGATATGAGAAGCAAGAAAAGGTTCTACGAGAAGGCAACTACCACTCAGAACACAAATATCCGACTGTAAGAATATAGGGACGCAAAAACTGCATTCAAAACCGCACTAATCACAACCAGACAAGAAAATCTGGAACACTACGTCATAAAACATGTACAAGAACACTAGGGGAATAACATACAACTGTATAGTTGAGAAAGTTAATTCCCCTCTTATCCTGGATACGTTAAGGCAGGATAACGGAACTATACAACAGGTTGGAGACATACAGCACAGTATCTACTCGACAAACTCCTCCTCGACGACAATACACGGACAGATGCATAAGCGCGCAAGCGCGCGCACACACACACACACACACACACACACACACACACACATACACCTTATGTAGACAATGTATAGGGATTACGCTCCAGAAACAGTCACCTGCCGCTTACGCGGAAGGAGCCCTCGCTAGCAATTGCTGGCTTGAAAAACAAGAAAGCACCGGGACCAGATCATACAGTACATAGTCGGAATTACTCCACCAAGTTTCACCGCAGATAACGCCATATTTAACAATTCTAGTGAATGATGCTCTGAGGCTGGGACGTGTGCCTCTAGTCTGAAAAAAAGTCAACACAATAACTATTAAGAACGCCGCAGATAGGCATCCATCAAAACCAAAATCGTACCGACCAATTTGCTTGGTAAATACATCGGCTATGGTCCATGAGAGGCTTCTGTGTAACAGCCTCCGAGCTCCCAGAGAACTCCACAGCTTTAGTCAGCTCTAATTTTACTTTAGAATGAAAAAATCTATTGACGAAGCAATTAATTGGACTTTCCAAACTATAGAACAGACATTACAGAAGTACGCAGTTGCGATTCTTATTGACATTGTTGGCGCCTTTGATAATATTTGGGGACCAACGATGTTTGCACGATTTCGAGAAGTACCCGGATCCCTATGCAATAGTTTCCGAGACTATTGTGGGAACTGAGTGCCTGGGTGGCAAGAGGGTTCCCGCAAGTTAGAAAAAAGGGATTAACAAAGGATGTTCACAAGACTATATCCGCGGATCCATCTTCTGGGGTATCACAATTGAAAATGTCTTGAATTTCATCGAGGGAGATAAACGTTCAGACGGGGTCGTTGCCTTTGCTGACGATCTATTAGTTGTGATATCGGCCAACACAAGACTAATGTTGTAAAACAAGGCCAGTGGTATGCTGTTCAGAAAACAGGAATGGTGCAAGCAAAACAAATTATCTATAGCAGCACAAAAACAACATATTTAACGCTTAAAGGATCACTACAAAGACACCTGCCAATTAAAATAAACAACACAAACATAAAACCGCAAAGTAGTAACTGAATATCTTGGGGTACACATTGACGAACGACATAGCTTCAACAAGCACGTACAATTTATCACAGACCAAGTTTAAAGTGTACATCACAAACTAGCGACATTAAATTCGGCATGATACAGACTACAACTCACAAGCATTAGAATATACCAATGTGCACTTTTCAAGTCGGTATTGAGCTCTGCCGCTAGTACATGGGCACATACACTATTTTTCGTCAGGAGCAGGGTTTCTGTTTGGTGCGGGAAGAGGAGTGTAATGTTTAAACTACCTCGATCGTTCGGTAACGCATCATTTGATTCAGTATATGTGGTGCTTGAAATACACCCTGGAGAGCCGTGGGATACCAACCTGACTGTAGCTCGCTATACGAACCAACAGCTAGGAATAATGTCTGGGATGCCACTTATTTTAATAGCAGGAAGTCATTGGCCATCGTCCTCGGCACCCTTACAGCACAGCGAATTCTACGCCCCGTCTGGTTGCCCTTCATTGCAAGCCTTCCTTAGCTTACATTTCAGCAAGATGAAGTCCGCCCGCACACAGCGATGCTTTCTACTGCTTGTCTTCGTGCTTGCCATACCAAACCTCGGCCAGCAGGATTGCCAACTCTTTCCCCAATTGAGAGTGTTTGGATCGTTATGGGCAGGGTCCTATAACTTGCTCAGGATTTTAACGATCTCACGCACTAATTGGACATAATTTCTTACGATATCAGTCAGGAGGGCATCTAACAAGTCTGTATCAATGCCAATCCGAATAACTACTTGCATAGCCGTCAGAGGCGGACGAATATGTCATTTACCTGCTTATCTTGTGAAGTTCCTCCTCTTGAATAAATAATCCAAATTTTTATGAAATTGTAATTATTTGTTTTTCTGTACATGTACACCACGTCTACAGATTTCCGTCCCATTCAGATAATTCCTTTGTAATGTGTCGTTCATTTATTTTGTATTGTAGATTGTAGCTTGATTTTGTCATCGTGCATGACTACTACACTCAACACCATGTACAAGCTGTTTTGAAGTATCCATTATGTCTGATCCCGTATTCTCTCCTCTATTCATCATTAACTGTAACGTATGTTCTCTTACATTGTTCTCTTCTGAGAGTTCAGCCTTTCGGTGTAGAACCTTTCCTAAAGGAAGTGGATGATCTTTGTTTATAATATGAATTTTTTGGGCCCTTTTAGCTGCTTTGATTTTAAAGAAGCCAGGAGGACTCTTTTTGCCAGATATACGTTTAGAGAGTACGACATGAGAGCAACTGAATTACATGTCCGAAAGCACAGTTACAGTTTAATATGGTTGAAAGATTTTCCCAAAAACATCAAAAAGAAACTCTCTTACTGTCGCAGAGTGTTATCTCCACTGCCTCCACGTTAAGGAACAAAATAAAGTCTGATGTAATTCCATTCTTACACCGGAAGATAAAATACGAAAACGATATTATATACTGCGAAGTTTCATAATATACTCGAAGTTTGTCAGAAGTTGCGTGATTTCCGGGGGGAAAAGTTACCATTTTTGCTTCTGTTTAAAGCTAGAACAAAGTTTTATTAAGTTTGATGAGAAACTGGACAAATCTGCAGCACATGCCACAGAATGAGAAAACTTCGGTCTAACGCAACATGGCTTGTGGTGTACGCTGTATATTACTTCGTAGTTGTGTTTGTAGTTATGTTCTATAGAGTGCAGTAATCTAAACTAATGGAAATTTAAATATCAAAATTGGAACTGTTTATGATACGGAATGTCAATGCCATGACGTATAGACTAAATATAGAAAAATAATTCACACTCTTAAGATAAAGCTAAGTAACATACAGCTGGCGCTTCAGTGGCCACTCGCCTTGCTTCTGCAAGTACAGATTCAAACTGCCTCCGAGTGTTATCTGCTATTTTCTTATACAACACCTAGTCGCTTACTTCAGTATACACATACATAAATGGAGTGTACAAATGATTACTTGAGTGGTATCTTCACAAAATTAACACATGAAGGAACTACATCACTGAGGAAAGTTGTCGTGCCTAATCTTAATATTCGAATATCCCACAAGCGGTATCTATAATGGGTAGCTGTAAACAGTCTCGAGCTAACGAATTGAAGCTAGGCTAGCACAAAATTGAATGGAATGTGAATACAAAGTAATATTCGGAAGAAGTCGAGAAGTGTGTACCAAGTAACTCAAGTAACTTTTAGACATACAGAGACTTCAGTAATTTTTTTCATTAGTTGTTTTATAAAGGAATGTTAGCAACTGGAAATTCTTGGTGCTTTGTAAGAGAACCTCTAACAGAAATGATTGAAGTACAGTCTACAAGTTACTTGAGTTACTAGGTACACATTTCTCACTTAAAAATGGCACCGCAAATATTGCCGACAAGCAAAGTGCTTTTGATGTATGGTTTTTACAGAATGAACTGGTGGTCAGGGGCTCATACTTTTAGTCAATAAACAGAATGTAGTAATACCTGTAAAGGGTACTTTTGTGCACTTTTTTAAATGTAACAATGCTCGTTAATATTAACAAACTAAAATCATGGTAAATTAGAATGTCATTGGTATTTGTTGTAAGATCTTATTGTGAGCCTTTATGAGATATCGTGTTTTGAAATGTTTCTATACCGGCCACTTGTTTGTGCCAACTCTGTAGTTGCTAGGTAGGATGATTACTTACAGTGTGCATTTGTGCTCTTTAAGTGCAGTGTGAATTGTTAGTCAGGTTGTGACAGTCCAAGCAGTTGATAGTGAGTGGAAAATGTGATTTACCAATGCAGAAAAAGCCGAAATGCTCATGGAGTATGAGGAGTAGCGTAGAAAGAACGTTATATTTTCTTGTACGGTGTATGTGGCAAGGTATCTCAATAGATATCAACCATTTCGGCAATTATTTATCAACCTCTTCAACCAGTTACTTCACAGCGGTTGTGAGGCGCCTAAACAACGTAACAGAAGGAAACAAGCGACGACAGAAGAGAGGGAATTTAATGTTCTTGCTGCTGTAGCAGTTAATCTGCACGTGAGCTTCCTCATAATCCCACCAGAAAATGGCATGAGTCAGACACGTGTACTACGCAATCGCAATCTCTATCGACATGGGCTCCAGCCCTGTCGCATCTCTCTCCATCAAGAATTGCGCGGGAATTATGAGAATCGTGTTAACTACTGTACATGGGCATTGAAATGAGATACTCCCGATGTATCATGTATGTTGTTTAGTGACGAAGTCATATCAATCAATCATGCCTAGGTAACAGCCGAAACTGCACGACTGGTGTACTAACAATACCCGTTGACTTCGTCAGGTGGAATGTCAGGGTCCATGGTGTGTACACGTGTAGTGTGGGATAGTGAACAATCACATCATATGCCCAGTGGCGAATTTAAAATTTCTACGCCCCTAGGCACACCGTAATATATGCGCATCTCCAAAAATTTGATTTCCATAATAAGTACTGAGTTTCTGAAGGACAATGAACGTGCTCGAAGATGCTACTAAAATATCACATTATAACCTGAAATTTTTAAAACTAATGTGGAGGAAGAAACAAAACTCACCAATCAGCAATGTTTCCATCTGGTTTCGATGGCAACAAATTAGTTAATCCTATCTTCATAATTGTGATGGCATCAGTTAGTACGTCAGCTTTGATGTGAAGAACGGACAAGGTATTCAATCTTTCCTCAAAGAAGGCAGGATACAGGTATGATTTCAGCCTTTTAAGAGCCGAAAACAAGCTTTGTGTTGAAGAATTTGTAAGTGACGTACATAGAAACATTCTAAGAGCAATGTCAACTTTGGTGAACATGGACTCTAACCACCACTTTCGTAGAAATTTACTCATTTCGACAGTTACAAGATTTCAAAAGTGCCGCCAAATATACACATCCACATGGGAAGAAGCATTCTAATTCAGTTTCATATAACTCATGTAGTTTTGCAGCGCTTACAGAAATAATGTCTGGGTAACTACTCTGAAGTTTACTGAAAGCTATTGAATCGAAGCATGTTTTATAACTTCCCTTCTTCTTCACTAATCCAGCATACAAGCTTTCAAATATTCGGGAAAATGTTTCGAATCTAAATTTTTCCTACAAGACTGAATAACTTCTTCAGTGTCTGTTACTTTATCATCGTAAATTTTGCGTTTCCGTGACATTCTGTAAGTGCATTTGTAGTCCGCATCAGTCACAATGTCCACGGATTTATTTTGATAATAGTCGCAGCCACGAATAAATGCTACAAATGATTCATATAACTTTTGCTCTATTTCAATATCAAAATATATACTCTTTGCAACTTCACATTTACAGATTTAATCTCTGGCGTATATCCTTCAAAAATGTTTTCATTAATATAATTTACGCTCTACTGAGTTGATTCACTGCAACTGATATTCTCATTTCGTGCAAGTGGTTTCTCATAGGGATTGTAGGCAACATGAGTGAGGACACTAATAATATTCCCCAATTTTTATCCATACTCGCACACGTTTCATCTCTTGCCGACCATTATATATCTGATAAGATTTTACCTGTACTCCTTCATGATTTCGTGAAAGAAAGAAGTTGACCACAGCGTTATGTAGAGTCAGGGAACGAATTATAAACGTTTCCCACTAAACTGAAATATGAACATGTTTCCCGGCAACAGTTACACCACTACTGCCGACTAAATGCAAAGAATCTTCGTTGATCCATTATGGACCGTGTGACAACGGCTGGCACGTATTTCTTGAATCAATAATTTACCAACAGCCGTATGTATTGTAGAAATTTATTTTATCAACTTCTTATGTGCTATCAGTTTCGGCATTACGTTGATGCCATCTTCAAGCCCCACACGTCATAGTCGTAAAAACGCTACACACGGAAGGAGCCATATAACTGGTTCCGAGAGTCAAATCGTTATGCTACAGTTGATGGTGTCCAGGCGACACAGACTGAGTCGGTATGCAAACCGCTGTATCGCCTGGCCACCATGAGCTGTTGCATAAAGATTTGACTCACGGATCCAGTTATATGGCTCCTTCCGTGAATAGCGTTTTTACGACTATGACGTGTGGGGCTTGAAGATGGCATCAATGTAATGCCGAAACTGGTAGCACATAAGAAGTTCATAAAATAAATTTCTACAATACATACGGCTGTTGGTGAATTATTGCATCATGAAATTCAAAGAAAATGCTATAAAGTGCCCACCTTCAGTGGGTGCCTGCAAATCATTGTAGAATCCTGAAAATTTTCTCCCATTGCCTTGTCATTGGTCTCTACATTCAGACTTCAACCTACCGAGTTTAGATGGGGTTGTCTATGGATTCAGAGCAGGGGGTACGGGCAGACAGTCATGTGACGTACTTTTGTATATGTTTTCTGAAAACTGTCTTGGGCATCTAGTTCGGCAGCCCACACGCAATGGACTTATTTTAGACCTTCTAGCTACAAATAGGCCGGACATTATCGACAACGTCATTAGAGAAACGAGGACATGATGTAATTTTAACATCTACGGTTACGAAAGTTAATAAATCCGTTAATAAGGCTAGGAGAGTGTTTCTGCCAGAAACACCAGATAAGCAGTTGTTCACATCTCTCTTAGACAGTGAACTGATATCTCTTAGTTGCAGTAAGATGGATTTGGAGGACTTAGGGTGAAAGTTTAAGCACTCTGTAAATCGTGGTCTGGAGAATTGGGTGCGTAGTAAGCGGATTATGAACGGAAAAGACCCACCATGTCCTAATAACGAGTTTCGAAAAAATGCAGAGGAACCAGAATCTCTTGCACTCTAGATTCAAAAGAGAATGACAACAAGCAAAGTATAGTAGAGATTCGTGCATCTATGAAAAGAACAATGAGCGAAGTATACAACTAAAGTAAACTCCCCTTTATCGGAATCGTTTATCCGAAATCCGCTTTATCCGAACAAACTTTCCCGATTTTCGCGGCTCACATTGGCGCTGTCTGACGCATCGCGCAGCTACGGTTTTGGCTAGCTGGATTGACACATGACAAGTTTCCACTTGTCTGCGCCTGGAGCCATGTGCATTCGCTGGTGTTTTTCAGCAGTCTACTGCTAATCAGTGTACTGGCCCGTTTCAAAAGTCCGAATGTCGTCAATTCATGTGTGTGTTGCCTGAAGTTTTAGCGTGTTTCTTGTTCGTGTTGCGGGGTTTAATGCCTTTGCCATCTATTGGAACTCCTTGACAGCACCGTCGAAACCGACAGTGAGAGTGAGGAGCCGAACACTTTCCGCCTGTTGTCGGTACATCAGACGAAGCCGAGCGTTTAACAATAACAGTGAACGTACAACGCTCTGTTGTGTGGCCGCGTGGGCTTGGGTAGGACAGGGGAGAGGGGCTAGATGTATCGAATGTTTCAGTAGACGTCTGCCACAGCCTGGTTTCAAAAGTCAAAAGCTTTGTCCAGTGCGTCTCGAGTGTTGTCAAGTGGTGCGTCTGTGTGTTTTTGATTTACCGTTTCGTGCTCGCGCTACATGCTGTAAAATGTCCAGCGATAAAAGTAACCAAAACCAAAAGGAATCAGTAGTGTCAGTAAAAAAAAACGCTGTACGTGACAACGGGTGCGAAACGAAACAAGCATATGACCTTGTTGGAACCAAAGCTTCGCGCTTTGCAGAGAATTCATGCTGGCGAGCCACCTGCAAAAGTTGCTGCGGATTTGACCGTCGGTAGGAGAACGATCAGTGATTGGATGACAAATCGATCAGAAACTGAAAAATTTTGTTCCATCCAAACGCCAGACAGCGCAGTGAAATCTCTACATCTACATTTACATACATACTCTGCAATCCACGATACGGTGCGTGGCGGAGGGTACCTCGTCCCACCACTAGCATCTTCTCTCCCTGTTCCACTCCCAAACAGAACGAGGGAAAAATGACTGCCTATATGCCTCTGTACGAGCCCTAATCTCTATTATTTTATCTTTGGGGTCTTTCCGCGAAATGTAAGTTGGCGGCAGTAAAATTGTACTCGAAAAACAATGAGAAAAGGTGCACGTCCTTAGTTAGAAGAGGATTATTTTTGTGGCACTAACAAATAAGAGCCAAAGATGTGCCACTTTCAGGTCCTCTACTTCGTCAAAAATCGATGACTTTTTATGAGATGATTGTAGGAAAGTAGCAAGAATTCTTCGAAAGTGATGGCTGGTAGGATCGGTTCAAGAAGTGGCATGGCATTCGTGAAATTTCCATCAGCGGCGAATCATTGTCTGGGGATGAAGCCGCTATCACCGATTTTAAGAAGATAATCGACGAAAGAGGTTATACTGGAGATCTACACTACAACTGTGGTGAGATTACAAAATGTTGCCAACAAAAACCCTTACTTCTGAACAAGAAAAAACCGCTTCCGGATATAAAAAAGGAAAGGAAGAATTACTGTCCTCGCAAGCAGTAACGCCACTGGCAATCATAAACTGCGCCTTTCTTTAATTGTCAAATCCACAAAACCAAGAGCGTTTAGACGGCACCCAGCTGACAAATCAGCCTAAGGCATGTATGAACGGTGCAATCCTCATGGAGTGGTTCCAGGAATAGTTTGTAGAAAAATACACGGAGGAAAATTGACTTCCTCGAAAAGCGCTACTTCTTGTGGACAACGCTCCTTCTTACCCAGATGATCTACAAGATGGTGATATCAAAGTTGTGTTTCTCCAACCAAATGTCACGTCTCAATGTAAACCGATGGACCAAGCTGTTCTTGAGGCGATGAAAAAACATTACAGACGCAAGCTGCTGGAATACTTAATTGGTGCGATTACTGCTAAGGAAGATTTTGTACAAGCTCTTAAAAAATCGATGTTTTAAGTGACATTTATAGGATTTATGATGCTTGGAATCTAATTCCTCCAATTTCTCTCGCTAGGTCTTAGAAAAATCTTTTAGACCGTAAGGCAATTCACCACTCTTGGGAAGAAGGAGGCAACACTGAAACTCAAGCTGGCATGCAGAAACAGATGAAAATGACCTAATTTTGGTGAATTTACTGGAGACTCTGCCGTGTTGTGAAGACGCGATCTTCGATGACGTTGAAGAGTGGGTGTAAAACGACTTTTTTTATTTGACTGAGGAAGAACTCGTCCGAATTGCGACCAATCAGAAAGCGTCAAAAGAATATGTCTCTGATGATGAAGCAGAGGAAAAGATTCCTCACACAAACGGTTACGAAGCGATCGAAACTGCCCTCTAGTACTCAGGTAACCGGAGGAGGCGACTTATCCCGAAATCGTTTGGTTCCAACGTTGGAGACATATTGCTGCTAGTAAAGTTTCTCAAGTCAAAAAATAAAAAAAATCGTTAGAGATACTTTTACCAAAAACTAAATTCTAATGAAGTGTCCTAGAATTTCAACGTCCATAAGTTAAAACCTTTTTTTGTTTCTTTACTTTAAAGTTCCTCTAGACAATCTTGCCGTTCCTTTGAGTAATCTCTAGATTTGTTTCATAATTTTGTACAGTAGTTTATTTTTTATTGAAAAGAGTAGGTAATAAAATTAAAACTCCTGCTTTTTCCTGCTGCCAAATAACACCGATATTTGCCGTAAGAACGCAAAATTAACGAGCTTTGTTATTCAGCATTTAAAAACCTCGAGTTTTCAATCATACTTTGGCGCCTATTTAATACGTCAACACAATTTTTTCGCTCAAAAATATGCAGGCTTATTCACAACCATATGAACAACATTCTACGTACCCTACGCACGTTTTACAATCATATTTCGCGGTATTTACGCCAATCAAAGTGTTTCACGCATGAAGATAGGGGAACTCCGGTTTATCCGAAATTTTCATTATCCAAACCGGCCGCCGTCCCGATCCATTCGGATAAACGGGAGTTTGCTGCACTGCCACCAGTACACCTTAGCACAATATCTGGTTGAGAACCCGAGAACATCATAGTACTACGTAAAACCATAAGCGGATGTAAGGCTTCCATCCAGTCAGTTTTGACTAGTCTGGTGTGGTAGTTGAAGGCAGAAAAACAAAAGCAGAAGTATTAAATTTCAAGTTCAAGAAATCGATCACACAGGAAAATTGTTCAGGCATCCCTGGCACCGGCCGGTGTGGCCGAGCGGTTCTAGGCGCTTCAGTCTGGAACGGCGCACCCGCTATAGTCGCAGGTTCGAATCCTGCCTCGGGCATGGATGTGTGTGTCGTCAGGTTAGTTAGGTTTAAGTAGTTCTAAGTTCTAGGGGACTGATGACCTCAGATGTTAAGTCCCATAGTGCTCAGAGCCATTTGAACCATTTGAGCATCCCTGGCATAGAGGAGGAACTGAAGGAGTCGAAAATAAGTACGTCACCAGGGCAGGATGGAATTAGACTTTGGTTTTTCAAAGAGTACTCTACAGCTTTGGCTCCTTACCAAGCTTCAATTTATCGTAAATCTCGTTCCCAGCGACTACACAAAAGGCGAAGTTGACTGTTTTGTACCAGAAGGGCAACAGAACGGACTCGCAAAATTACAGACCAATATCCCCCTCATCAATTGCTGCATAATCAGTTAAGATATTCTCTGTTAAAATATAATAAATTATCCTGAGACCGCGAAGCTTATCCGTATGGATACAGAAAGCGTTGCTCGTGCGAATCTCAGCCTGACCTTCTACCCGTTGATATAGTACGAAATGTGGATGAAAGGCAACTGGCAGATTTCACATTTGTAGATTTTCGGAAATCGTTTCACACGGGGACTGTTAACGAAGGTTCCAAGATAAGTGAGTGGCTCGAAGATATCTTAAAGTGTACAACTGAGTATGTTGTCCTCGACGGTGAGAGTTAAACAGAGACAAGGTTATAGGGAGAAAAGCCCCAGGGAAGTGTGATACAGCCGCACTTGTATACATAAATGATTTCGCGTACAGGGTGGGCAGCAATCTGCCGTTGTTTATTGAAGATGCTGTGGTGTACGGGGAGGTGTCGGAGTTGAGTCACTGTAGTAAGATACAAGATGACTTAGACAAAATGTCTACTTGGTGTGATGAATGTCGACTAGGTATAAATGTAAAAAAGTGTAAGTAGTGAGTAGGAAAAACAATCCCAAAATATTCGGGTACATCATGAATAGTCTCCTGCTTGAGACAGTGAAGCCGTTTCAATATCTGAACGTAGCGCTGCAAAAAGTTAGGAAATGAATTAAGCATTTGAGGATTGGGGTAGGAAAGGAGAAAGGTCCACTTCAGTTTATTGGAAGAATTGTGGTTCACCAGTAAAGGAGGCCGCATATATGACGCTAGTTGCACCTGTTCTTGAGTATTACTCGAGTGTTTGGTACCATATTAGGTAGGATTAAAGGAAGTCAACGAACATATTCAGGGATGGGATGCTACATTGTTACTGGTAGGTTCGAAAAACATGCCAGTGTTACAGAGAAGCTTCAGGAACTCCAAAGGGAACCCTTGGAGGGAATGCGACGTTCTTTTCAAGGAACACTATTGAGAAAATTTAGAAAACCAGCATTTGAAGCTGACTACAGAACGAATCTTTTGCCTCCAACATACATTGCTCGTAAGGATGACGAACATATGAGACATTAGGGTTCATACGGAAGCACAATGAAAGTCTTTTACCCTCGTTCTGTTTGGGAGGGAAAATCTCTTGCAGCTGTATGGGGTACCCTCCAGCACGCGGCTTAATGTGGATTGCGGAGTATCGATGAGGATGTAAATGCCAGTGGAATTTGTCGGCAGGCCATCCTGTGCTGCCTCCTGTTTCCAGCGTTTGTTAAAAACAGAACGTGACGTTCAACAGTCTCACCATTCTCGTTCACGTATGTTAATAGGAAAGTTAAATGATCCATATGTGAAATGTCAGTAGTTGGATCTGCTATTACAGAGAAATATTTGGCCTGTTTGGTATCACTGGCATCACTCATTCGTTTGATTCGTTCAGAATGCAGCTCTGTTACCACATCACAAATAGTTGAAGATAAATAACTTCTGTTTTCCTGCCAAAGATTTCCATATCGTTCAATGTACTCTGCAATATTAGGATCGATCTCGGTATAAGTTCCAGAGATATAAATTGACTGTTACGGATGAATGGAATTATTTAACGTGTCCACATAGGAGAAGTCGATGACCTCTTAGCTTCTTCACTACTGCAAACAACCTTCCCAACACATTGTGCCATTACATTTTTTTTTTTGTCTCAACATGTGACTCGAAATGGTTTTGTACTATTCAAAGTGATTCTGTTGTTGAAAGTGACAATTTAAAATTTTGTTGTTCATGTGAATTAGAACCTCTGAACGATTTACAGGGTGCATAATAAAAATCTCCGGCGCTACAAGAGTACACTAAGTAATCACTCAAAGGTGATTCACCGTTTAAAAGCCTAGGATAAAATAAATTTCTGTTCACATGTCTGGTTTTACCGTCTATTGAACTTCGTGAATTAGAAAAAGCACCGTTAAGATTTTGATTATTTCCCCGGTATAAAAGAAAGTTGATTGTTGATCATTAAAACACCATTCCGCAGGTTTATCACTAGCGAAATTATTGCTTCATGTAATATTTGATTTTTGTGAGACGCGAATACAAAAACAATTTCTTTTTGCTCATTTTCGCTAGTATTTCGTTTGTATTTACTGCTTTCATTGCTTCTTTAGTGCTGGATGTTTTATCAGCCAAAAACGAAGACGAATCAGCAAAAGTTTTGGTGAGAAATTTCTTTACTTTGCGAAGCGTTTTTAGTACATTACCTTCTCGTTCTCGCTTTTCTATCGCTTATTTCTGAAATGCCGTCCCACTTAACTTAGCACGTTTGTTTTTGTCACTCATATTCATATTAGACACACTTACGAAATTGTCAAACAATTTTCTAAATAAAATGGATTCGGTTCAGAATCATACCACACGGGACAAGTGCACAAACCATTTTACTTTAAATATGATAACGATCCGCTGACTAGCTTGGATTACTTGACGGAACTGTGCTACAAAATAAGATCGTCAAGACAAGAAAGACAATACAGAATTTTTTTCATCGCCGCCTCTTTCTCCATTGTCAACGAACAGATATTAGAAGCCGACTGCATCTTCGGAATAATAAAATTTCAAATGTCGTATTGTTGATTGTCATCCTGATTGCTAATTTGAAAATATTATTGGTTTCATAAATACGAATCCTGACGGAAACTGAGGGTTTCAATTTCCATTCCGTCACGAAGCAAACTAATACACACATAAAAAGAAGTTTTGCATCACCCTGGTTCCCAGAACTCCTGAAGAAGGACGTTGACTATGGATATTGTATTACAGACACGGTCACTATGACTGTTCAGAGAGCAGCGCCTATTAGACGGAGGCGCTCCGACAGCCGATCAGTTCCTGTCATTCCACCAGGAAGGAGGTACACGGCTCGTGTTGTCTGTAGTTCAAACACGGATAGACGACGGTCAATACCGCGGTTCGATCGTGTCAGCATTGTTATTTTGTGCCAGGAAAGGCTCTCGGCAAGCAAAGTGTCCAAGCGTGTCAGCGATGTTGTTCGGACATGGAGGAGATACAGACCGACATGAATTATTGATGACATGCCTCGAAATGGTTCTGAGCACTATGGGACTCAACTGCTGTGGTCATAAGCCCCCAAGAACTTAGAACTACTTAAACCTAACTAACCTAAGGTCATCACACATATCCATGCCCGAGGTGGGATTCGAACCTGCGACCGTAGCGGTCGTGCGGTGCCAGACTGTAGCGCCTTTAACCGCTCGGCCACTCCGGCCGGCTGACATGCCTCGCTCATGCCACCGAAGGGCTACTACTACTGCAGTGAATGGCCACTACCTGCAGATAAGGGTTCGGAGGAACCCTGACAGCACCGCCACCATGTTGAATAATGCTTTCCTGGTAACCAGGTACGACTGAAACTGTGCGCAATGGGCTGCATGATGCGCAACTTCACTCCTGACGTCCACGGCGAGGTACATCTCTGCAACCACACCACCATGCACCGCGGTACAGATGGGCCCAACAACATGCCCAATGGACCACTCAGGACTGGCAACACATTCTCTTCACCGATGAGTGTCGCATGTGTCTTCTACCAGACAATCGTCGGAGACGTGTTTGCAGGCAACCCGGTCAGGTTGAATGCCATATACACACAGTCCAGCGAGTGCCGCAAGGTGGGTGTTCCCTGCTGTTTTGGGGTGGCATTATGTGGGGCAGACGTACGCCGCGGGTCGCCATGGAAGGCCATCCTCCGACCGATAGTGCAAGCATATCGGCAGCATATTGGCGTGGCATTCCTCTTCATAGACGACAATTCCCACTCCCATCATTCACATCGTATGAATAATTAACTTCAGGATAACGACATCGCTCGCCCAGAGTAGCCAGCATGTTCTCCAGACATGAATCCTGTGGAACATGCCTGGGATAGATTGAAAAGGACTGTTTATGGAAAATGTGACATACCAACCACTCTGAGGGATCTACGGCAAATCGCGGTTAAGTAGTGGGACAATCCCGACCAACAGTGCCTTCATGAACTTGTGGATAGTATGTCACGATGAATACAGGCATCAATGAGTGCAAGAGGACGTGCTACTGGGTATTATCGGTACCGGTGTGTACACAAATCAGAACCACCACCTCTCGCTGTTTGGTGGTAGAACATACTATGTGTGGTTTTCATGAGCAATAAAAAGGGCGGAAATGATGTTTAGGTTGATCTCTGTTCCAATTTTCTGTACAGGTTACGAATCTCTTGGAACCGAGGGCATGCAAAACTTTTTTATGTGTGTAACATTTAAAAACTTGTATGATCGATTGTCGAACTTACAGCTTTCTCAAGTTACCAAGATATTTCATAGTATTAATAATTTTTTCGTTTGTAAGCGCAGTTATTGTTTAGAACGTAAAAGGTTAAAATAAATACGGAACAAAAAAGCCGCCCGCTAATGCTAACAACCTTAGATCCGTGCCTAGTGGGTCTATATATATATATTCATCCATCTCTGTGTACATCAGGTTGTTTATAAAAGGAACACAGAATTTTTGAACGTTGTAAGTTAAAAATCCCTACATTATGTGTAAAAAATATCACAGGTGCTCAGTTACTTCATTAGCACGTAGATGCCCATTGTGTATTAATCACAGGGACGACATTTTCACCAACATATCTAAAATTCATTACATGGAAGCTTCAACACCATCTTTGAACAACACTAGTGACAAAATTTTCCTTGAGCCCTAGCGGGGAAACTGTTCATCTGGGACGTTTTTGTCACACAAAAAAATTAGCTCTATTTATCTTCCCTAAATAATCTTAAACTGTATAAAAGCAAGTTTTTTACACCCTGTATATGAGCATGATAGTCCAAACAAGGTAAACTATACTGAATATGTAAAGAACTGTTTCTGTATCTGAAAAACTGTTGTAAGAGCTCCATGACTAAGGAATTTGTTGCTAGTGCACTCGAGCAGTTGTAACTTCGATGGAATGCTGCGATATTTAAGCTACAATAGAATCGCAGACCAGAGAGCAGTGTCGTCAGCAGTAGTAGTAGCAGCTCGCAATCGGGCGGTTGGGTCAGGTCTCTCGTAGAGAGCAGTTGTCGAGTTGTATAGCTCACAGAGAGCACTTGTGTCCCGGAGCTCGGACAATCCAGTCCAATAGAGGTGTTTTGTAGTTCGAGAAGAGCAGTAGTGTTATGGAATTACTAAGGCCGGTCATGGAGAACGATGGCGGTGCCTGAGCGATGTAGTGTAAGGCAAAACCAAAAATTATTGTTCTTTATTACCGTGCGCATATGTTAATTGCTACAACTGATTATTGTACTATTGTTACATCAAAGTGCCATGCAAATGTTTTCAAAAATCTTTCAATAATAATCTTTTTTATAAAGATGACTTTTGACAGTCATTCATATGAATTTAAAGTTTTTACTAATTTCTCCTATCTATAGTCATGCCGATTATCGTAAAGAAAATCAGTTGTTTTTCCTATATGACAAAATCTAGTGGCCAGCATTGCACGGGGCTGTGCCAGAAAAATTTCTTACAGCAGCAGATATATGCGCATTATCTGGCGACATAATTTTGGTAAGAATTTTCAGTTTATTCAGAATGATTTTTCAGGGCCATGACGTAGCACTGCTGACGGCCAGATTTACCAGTTAACATTCACAGTCAGTTAGTTATTGAAAGGTTACATTACGAAATTTCTTTTGAAAGGTTATATATGAGTCACATTTTTCTTGGGAGGTTAGTCACATTTTTATTGGGAGGTTTCGGAATTTATCTGTTGGGAGGTTACACTGTGAATAAATGAAAATTTATATATTTCAGGTCTAATATGTCTATTAGTGTGCCAACACGAAAAGCACATAAAAGAAGCTGAGTGACAAATGTGATAGATATTTTCAAAATATTTCCAGTGGTTGAAATATTCGGCTCTACATATCACCAAATGAAATCAGACAGGCTTCCCTTGTGTCATTCAAATATTATTTAAGAACTTTAAGTCATTCGACTGTATGAAAGTTTATTACAGTACGTATGTACTGTATCCTTGCGTGCTTTGGACACTCTTCTCCGCGAAATCCGCAGGATGCAACTCCTGAAATGTAGTAAAGACGATTGGCAGTCTAAATTGTTTCCAACTGCATACAAAATAAGCGAATAAACTTACTTGCCTTATTGTGCTGGGACTGCAAAAGGCTGAAGGCTAGGGGAAATTATAGTTATTAATTTTCTGCTGTCGACACAGCTCAGTTATATGATTAAATTATGACAGCATACTCTTGTCTAAAACAATGCAGAGGTGAAGTAGTCACTTGTTCACATATCCATGCGGTGACTACTCAGTAGTATGATGGCACCAGGGGAAAAAACTAGCATTCTATAGGTCACAGTGTGGAATGTTAGATTAATTAATTAGCTAATAGCTGAGATAATTTAAGAAGAGGAATGGTTAAGTAGAAGTCTGAACACTTGAAATCAGTGAACTATGGTCCACAAAGATAATGTGCGTATGTGGTCACAACAGCAAATTAAACTGGGGTAATGCAGGAGTAAGTTTAACAAAAAATAACTTAACAGGAATGCAGTCCGCCTACTTTGAACTGCAAACGAATTACCATAGCCATGAGAAGCACAAAGGTAACATCTATCATAGTAGCAAATGTTTATACGCCAGTAGAAGGACAAAGTATGTGCTACCCCACATTCCACTGATGTCAGAAGTATCCAAGATGGCGGCGATGACGTCATCCTAGATGGAGTCATGTAGACTTGGCAACATCGCATTACTTCATCCAAGATGGCGGATTTTGGCGGGAAGTTTGAATTTTGGCAGGAATATAGGTGAATTGGGCTACTTCCACTATCCTATCCCTCCAGAAAAAAATTGGTGGGAAATTCAAATGCCAGCAGGATAACGTGTCACACCACAGAAATGGCGGGAAAATAGACCAACTGGGCTACGTCTACTAACGTAACCCCAAACCCCCTAGAAAATGACGGCAGGTTCAAATTCCAACAGGATAATGCACCACACCACTCTTATCTCAACTAAGTAAAGAAAATCGCAGGAAAATAGCTCACTTGACTTACCTCCACTAACCTAAGTCACCCAACCGCCACCTCTTCCTACGAACTGGCACCAACTTTTAATTTTGGTGGTAAGCAAAATTCAGTTCCCATATCTCTACAAGCTAACAGAATGGCGCGAAAGAAAAGACACTTGCACTATCCTCAGTCACAAGACTGAAACCACCCCCTAAAAATTCGTGGGAAAAGGACTTGGACATAACACTTCATTTAAACAATTCCATGCAGGTGTGTTCACCACAAGGTCAGGACTCCAACTGACTTAGTACACATCGCAACCACCAGAGGGTGCTCTCATCTGTGATTTAATCCATGATGGCGACACCCAGTGTATTCACCACGAGGTCGGGACTTCAACTGACTTAGTTCATATCGTCACCACCTGAGAGCGAAACCTTGACGTCATCCAAGAAAGCGACCATAACGTCAATCAAGATGGCTGCACCCAGTGTATCCACTACTTCGCCTACCTCCACTAACCTAACCCCCTCCTCAATAAAAATCGCGCGAAGTTCAAATTCCAGCACGATAATGGCGGGGAAAACGGACTTGTCTTTATTATGCAGGGGTGTTCGCCACGAGGTCCAGACTCCAACTCGCTTAGTTTATATTGTCATCAGCAGAGGGTGCCGAGCCGGCCTAAGTGACCGTGCGGTTAAAGGCGCTGCAGTCTGGAACCTCAAGACCGCTACGGTCGCAGGTTCGAATCCTGCCTTGAGCATGGATGTTTGTGATGTCCTTAGGTTAGTTAGGTTTAACTAGTTCTAAGTTCTAGGGGACTAATGACCTCAGCAGTTGAGTCCCATAGTGCTCAGAGCCATTTGAACCATTTTTAGAGGGCGCCGCCCTTACGTCCGAACATGACCGTTATTCAAGATGGCTGCACTCACTGTTTCCGCCACCACGAGGTCCAGAGTCTACTTCATATCGCCTGCACCAGAGGGCGCCACCGTGACGTCCGCTTTCTCTCGCGCCGCCTCACTGGCCCGCGACCATCCGACTGCTCACGTCACACCCCTAGGTCGGTTGGCGCCAAAGTTGTTTGCTGTACAGTGGAATCTGCCCTGACGTCATTCAACCGCCGGCCCACCAGGTGGCTTGCTCGACAAAGAACCCACTACCACACTTTTTGCGCCAAAGTTGTTTGCTTGAGACTGGAAACTTCCATGACCTCACAACAGCTCGTGTGTTCGCCACGAGGCCCCTCGCTAAGTTAATTGATCACGCAAGTCCCATTATTCAACCCACATGGCCCGATTACCTAATCCAAGATCGTCGCGAAAACACGAGGTTGGACAGCAGTATCCGGTTGTCTGCTGATGATGCTGTTATGTATAGAACTCTGACGAAGTTGAGTGACTGTAGATGGTTGCAAGTTTACTGAGATAAAATCTCTACTTGGTGTGTTGAATGGAAGCTAGTTCTACATGTAGAAAAACGGAAGTCAATGCGGATGAGCAAGAAAAGCAAACCCATAATGTTGGGACGCAGCATTACTAATGTTCTGCTTGACAGAGTCACGTCGTATAAATATCTGGGCGTAAGGTTGCAAACCGATAAGAAAGGCAAATGAGCATGTGACGACTGCAGTAGGAAAGGGGAATGGTCGACTTCAGTTTACGGATGAATTCTAGCAAACTGTGGTTCGCCTGTAAAGGAGACCTCGTATAGGACACTAGTGAGACCTATTCCTGATTACTGCTCGAGTGTTTGTAATACATACCATATCGGATTAAACGAAGACAGTGAAGCAATTTAGAGACAGACTGCTAGATTTGTTACTGGTAGGTTGGATATACTTCAGGAGCTCAGATAGGGATATCTGGTGAGAATACGACATTCTTTTCGGAGAACACACAAGTCTTACAGAAATACTTCATTAGCTCATGTGCGAATCCCTAGAGGACAGGCTATGTTCTTTTCGAGAAACACAGATGTGAAAATTAGAGAACCTGATGTGAAGGTCGATGGCAGCATGACATGACCTCACACAAATGCAGGATGCTTTTCGATCGGTACCCCTGGGATTTGCTGTGGGATGATACAGGCTAACACGAGTGGGGTGGTTGTAGGGACCTGGAACATTCTATAATAATTAGTACTTGAATACTTCAGAAAATAACTTCTATTTAAATTTGTCCTGCTACTGCACTCCAGGAACATAACTACACTCCTCGAAATTGAAATAAGAACACCGTGAATTCATTGTCCCAGGAAGGGGAAACTTTATTGACACATTCCTGGGGTCAGATACATCACATGATCACACTGACAGAACCACAGGCACATAGACACAGGCAACAGAGCATGCACAATGTCGGCACTAGTACAGTGTATATCCACCTTTCGCAGCAATGCAGGCTGCTATTCTCCCATGGAGACGATCGTAGAGATGCTGGATGTAGTCCTGTGGAACGGCTTGCCATGCCATTTCCACCTGGCGCCTCAGTTGGACCAGCGTTCGTGCTGGACGTGCAGACCGCGTGAGACGACGCTTCATCCAGTCCCAAACATGCTCAATGGGGGACAGATCCGGAGATCTTGCTGGCCAGGGTAGTTGACTTACACCTTCTAGAGCACGTTGGGTGGCACGGGATACATGCGGACGTGCATTGTCCTGTTGGAACAGCAAGTTCCCTTGCCGGTCTAGGAATGGTAGAACGATGGGTTCGATGACGGTTTGGATGTACCGTGCACTATTCAGTGTCCCCTCGACGATCACCAGTGGTGTACGGCCAGTGTAGGAGATCGCTCCCCACACCATGATGCCGGGTGTTGGCCCTGTGTGCCTCGGTCGTATGCAGTCCTGATTGTGGCGCTCACCTGCACGGCGCCAAACACGCATACGACCATCATTGGCACCAAGGCAGAAGCGACTCTCATCGCTGAAGACGACACGTCTCCATTCGTCCCTCCATTTACGCCTGTCGCGACACCACTGGAGGCGGGCTGCACGATGTTGGGGCGTGAGCGGAAGACGGCCTAACGGTGTGCGGGACCGTAGCCCAGCATCATGGAGACGGTTGCGAATGGTCCTCGCCGATACCCCAGGAGCAACAGTGTCCCTAATTTGCTGGGAAGTGGCGGTGCGGTCCCCTACGGCACTGCGTAGGATCCTACGGTCTTGGCGTGCATCCGTGCGTCGCTGCGGTCCGGTCCCAGGTCGACGGGTACGTGCACCTTCCGCCGACCACTGGCGACAACATCGATGTACTGTGGAGACCTCACGCCCCACGTGTCGAGCAATTCGGCGGTACGTCCACCCGGCCTCCCGCATGCCCACTATACGCCCTTGCTCAAAGTCCGTCAACTGCACATACGGTTCACGTCCTTGCTGTCGCGGCATGCTACCAGTGTTAAAGACTGCGATGGAGCTCCGTATGCCACGGCAAACTGGCTGACACTGACGGCGGCGGTGCACAAATGCTGCGCAGCTAGCGCCATTCGACGGCCAACACCGCGGTTCCTGGTGTGTCCGCTGTGCCGTGCGTGTGATCATTGCTTGTACAGCCCTCTCGCAGTGTCCGGAGCAAGTATGGTGGGTCTGACACACCGGTGTCAATGTGTTCTTTTTTCCATTTCCAGGAGTGTAATAACAACTATCTTTCTTGAATACAAATGGCTCATTAACAAATATTAACTGGATTATACAAAAAGCAAGATAACACAATTCTGTTATTACATGCGTAATACATGCGTGAAGTAGAGGCTGCGAACCTAGCGAGCTGACTTCGGTCACGGCCGGTGCGATCTGCAAGTCTCTGTCCGTGCCATACGGCGGCGCTGCAAGCGCCAGCGAGTCCAGAGAGGTTGCAAGGGCTGGACCGCTATCGATTATCGCAACCTCTAGCGCGGTGTCATACGATGACACCACAGAACCGGCATTTGGAGCTGACAGCAGAAGCGTTCTGCTGGCTCTAACACCCTTTGAACCTAAGGGCCATGAAGATATGATACGAGAAATTAGGGTTCATACGGAGGCATATATACAAGACAGTCGCCTTTCTCTCGTTCCATTTGCGAGTGGAACAGTAAAGAAAACGACTAATAGTGGTAGGGGGTATTCTCTGCCACGTTCAGTAAGGTGAATTGCAGAGTATCGATGTAGGTGTGGATGTATTGCTTACAAACTACAGGTTAAAAATGAAGAAACTGCGAAAATATGGGAACTTAAGGATGTGGGCTGCATAAATAGAAGGAATCAGGAGTTCCTGAGAGCTTAAGTTGGATCAACAGCCAACCACTGAGCGACATAGGGGAAAAGAAAACTATAGAAGATGAATGGGTAGTTTTTAGAGATGAAATTGTGTAGGCAGAGGATCACCGAATAGATAAATAGAAAAGCAGGAATCCCTGAATAGCACAGTAGGTGGGTAACTTTATAGACTAGAAGAATAAACATAAAATTGTGGCAAATCAAGCAGTTGAAGAAATGAGACTGATCGGAAGGCAGACGAGAGACCTTAGAAGAAAACATAACCATGCAAAAATGCACGCAATCTGAAGAAAAAATAAAGAGGTCTTTGGAGGAAATATTCGTGACTGAATGGAAATCAAGATCTCGAATTGCAAGCAGGTACTGAGCAAAGACTAGACAGCTGAAAGGTAGAAATTTTACATACGAGGTCTATAAAAGAATTTTGAACTTGATAGCGTTATCATGGAAATAGATGTTGAGGAGATTTTGACAGATAACTGAAAAACCTATGTCGAAAGAAGAACCCTGCAGCAGAGGATTTTAGATTGAAAATATTGAGTTCCTTTGGTGAGACAACTGCGTCAAAACTATTCGACCTTGCATGCAAGAAATATGAGGTGGACGAAATGCCCTCAACTTCAAGACAATGAAGTAATTCCAGTTCTAAAGAAGATGCAAACATTTGTGCGTAATACCGAATGGTCGGTACTATCGGCGTAAGGTTGCCTGGGAGTAGAAAGACCGGGCAAAATGAAGACTCAACATCAATCGTATCCAGATTCTTCCTACCACTCCTGCTAAGGTCAACACGACCTTGACGGTTTCAGATAAAGTCTTACAATTAAATTGAACGCTTTAAGGTCTATTACCGATAATCCATAAAACCATAAGTACAAAACTCAGGAATGCCCCAAATAGCAGTATTTTATGACAAGTGCAACATGATCAGAAGACAGCCTACGAAACAGGCATTCAACAAATACCTTTAGTGTGTGTTTGACTAGAATGAAACAAATAGTTCATTGAAAGGAAAGAAAACCTGCTTGATATGAAACCACCACTTATTCGGCAATGTCGTCTGGATGAACGACCCCGAAATTAGTTAGGGCAGGCCCGAGGCGCCTTCTTTTCTACGCAGCCAGTGGGCATTCGTCCTAAGGAACAAACAATGATAGCAATGATAGGCTGATGAACAGAGAAGTAACTTTCCAGTCAAACGAGTAAATACTAAACTCATCAGGATACATCTACATCTGCATATATACTGCGCTACCCACCAAGCGGTGTGTAGCGGAGGGCATAGTTCGTGCCAAAGTAATATCCCCCCCCCCCCCTTCCGCCTCACACACCCAGATACTTGGCGGATGTTACCGTTTACAAAGACTGGGCATTTATTTTGTACTCGTACGTCAGTGGGGATTTTCGCCTTGTTATACCTGTAGGTTACACTTGAGAGATAACTGCCATCATTACACCTCGCATTTATTTTCTGCAAATCCTCATTGATTTGTTCACAACTTTCGTATGATACTACTTTCCTCTAGACTACAGCATCATCGGCAAACAGTCTAATAGCGCTGTCAATACCATTAACCAGATCGTTTATGTAAATCGTAAAGAGCAGCGCACCTATTATGGTGCCCTGGGGCACACCTGAATTTAAGCTTGTTTCTGTTCAAGTCGCCCTGTTCAGGACGACATACTGTTAGAAACATACGACATACTCTTAGAAAACTTTCCATCCAACCGCATATGTCATTGGATAGACCATAAGCTCGCACTTGTTGGAGCAAGCGACAGTGCGGAAATGAGTCGAACGCTGGCAGCATAGACAAAACAGTTGTGGAAATCGCTAAAATACAGTAAGTTAATGGCCTAAGAAATCACACCTACTTACATCTCGCTGTAAAGAAGTTTAGCAGCGAACCGAAATTCAGCAAAGACATGAACGATTGGCTGATGAATTTTACCAACGTTAAACACTTACTTGGTTTGGAACTATAACCCGCTAAAATACGTGCAACAGGATTTTCCACCATAAGAGGCATAAACTTGCGAGCTCCAACTAAAGAAAGATACTGACTTCGCAAATTAGTACTAGGAAAAAAAATAACAAAAAATTGAATTTGAAACACACAATGAAATAGCAATTCTATGACAGTTTCCAGAATGAAGGTATTATATTTTCGTACGAGCAACACGCTCCTGAAATCGGCTCGACAGACACAGGAATAGATAACAACAACAACAGGAGGCTGAACCGAGTCCGATATAGAAGCAGCAAGACACAAACACGCCCAGAAACCGGACCAGTATAATTATCACGCTCACAGCTGTGAGCAAGGTCAGTCTTTCCGAGTGCCGCTTGGTCCCCGCACCAAAGCAAGGAACGATATGTGGCTCACAGATCATCCAAGCCTCTGTGTGACGGCAAACAGCGGAAACGTTTGGAGCAGTCAGGAGATGCGTGACTGATGGGAACCCACCGCCCACCTCCAAATCTGGTCGGTTAGAAAAGTAATGTGTTCCGCTCCTATTTCCGGTGCACGTTCTCATGTCTAAGATGATCAGCCACACAAACTTTGATATCACAAGGACGTAGAACTGCATGAACGCTACTCGCAGCAAATGTGCCACGACCACTTCACGCCAAAGATCGTGTTCCTGGGACGTGACTCGAGCCATCGATCACGCAACTGTTCAGTCTCCCCCCAGAAACATGAACCCCTTCGCCGCGGGAGTGTGGAGGGTGGGGGATGGGGTAGTAGGGCCCACAGGGGAGACTTAATTGATAGTAACGCTCTTAACTTGGCTAAGGCGCACCCCTTACAGAGCCTAAGTCTGAGCACAATGCTTAATTGTAGCACGTTATACGAGCCCACACACTGTGACAGTTTTCTGGACGCCTTACTCGCTGAGCCTATACCGTCAAATTTTCTTAAAGACACTGTATGGTCGCCCTCAATGTCCCCTGGCCTGGGTCCTGATTAAATCACGCAACTTCCCTTTTATGGGCACTCTTTGTACTTGCCCTGGCTCTACACCAATCATCCTGGATTGACTCAGGACTAAGATCCATGGCGAACAAATCATGTATGTACCTGATATTTGATAAAAAGAAAATAAGGGGATGGACAAAGATGGTGGTATAAGCGGCTATGCTCAGCCAAGGTAAAGAAAGACCCCATTTCGTTTGAGCCTCTAAGTGGAAAACAATCAGAGAGGGCTGTAGATTACGACTAACCTGCTCCGCGAACGAAAGTTGGTGGTAATAAAGGTGTTGTGGTGACGCGTTTAACCTTCTTTGGAAACAGAAGTTCCTAAACTCCCCCAAAGATAAACAATACACATTATTGATGACAATGCCCTTGAGTGGACTGAACCAAGAGGAAATCTTTACTCGAAAGCCTAATACTTTGTCCGCCATTAATACCACTACCAGGGAGCTGCCAGATGAACAAAGTAAAACTGTCAACCACCACAACTCCGTAGCGCTGCCCACCTTTGGCCGGCGGAAGAGGACCGATATGGTCAATAAAGATGTGCTCATTGGGGACCTCCGCCCGATTGAATTGAAGCAACGCCCTACACCCATCGAAATTCGGCTTAGCCATTTTACATTTCATTCACCGATTATCCATGTTGCTGATATTACCGTGCAGGATAGCCAGGTTAGCGACTCACAGACCTTGAGAATGGTTTCGTATACCCATAGAATGGAATTATGATAATATTTGAAACCAGCCGGGACAAGCGTGGCAGGCAGAGAGATTTTTCACCCTGGCGCCCGCGTTTTGTCCTTCCACAATTCGTATCTGGGAACTTGCTGAAGAGCTCTAAATTGCTCCCTAATGGAGCCTAACTTATGGTCCTACTCATGTTGTAGAACAAGTTCAGCAAACAATGCCAGAACCTCGGTAAGCACCCAATAAACAAGCCCTTCTACAACCTCGGCTTCTTGGGGGAAGAGTTGTCCTCCTCCCCCTCTTTGAACATTGTGCTCTAGATATCCGTCATAGCGCTACCGCACCCCCTAATGTTGCGCACGTTGAAGCGAACGGTGGATATCTGGGTAGCTCACCTGGCAGCATGCCCAGTTTTACAATGGCAAACCAGAACCCAACTAAGGGCATGGTTCTGAACCTCCAGAGTGAAATCCCGGTCTTCGAGGTAATATTTAAATTCCTCTAGCGCGAAGAGGACAGCCAGCACCTCAAGCTCTTAGATACGAGTAGATTATTACTTCTCATCAGGAGAGTGGCACCTAAAAGCATAGTCTAAGGGCTTCTGCCCGCCACCTTGTTTCTTAGTAAAGACGGCGGCAGCTCCTGACTTAGAGGTGTTGGTTTGGACCACAAAGGGTTGCTTGGTCAGCTTGGCCAGAACACGGGCATTACTCGAAGCGATCTTACGTGCGTCAAACGTAGCCTGCTGGCTGTCAGTGCAGAAAAACGACACGCCCTTCTTTCGTAACAGGTTTAACGGAACGGCTAGTTCACCAAACTTTTGGAAGAAGTTAGTCATTTCAAAGAAACAGGCTACTCCTTTTATTACTCTTACGAGGGCGGAAACTGTAAATAGCTCGGATCCTAGACTATCAATCCTGACGTCATCGGCCGAGACTAGATGCCGAATTCACTACAAGCTAAGGTAACCTTAGAAGCTTTGTTAGTTAGTCCCTCTTACTCCAGAAACAAGAATACCAGCCACATATGGTCCGAATGCTCAGAGAAGATAGCACTGTAAATGTCAACATCGTCCATGTAGTAATACACACACTTCAGATCACCGACTAAAGAATCGAGTAACCTACAAAGAACCGCCACCCCGGTAGAAAGACCGAAAAGTAACCGGTTGAATTCATAATATTATGTTTCATCCCATGCAAAAGGCAGTGGTCACAATGGATTCTTTGGAAGGGAGAATCTGGTAATTTGCCTGGTTAAGAACGAAAACGGAAAAAATATCGAGTCCCGGAAAACCCTGAAAAACATCCGTGGAGATCAGGAAGACGGACAGACGCCCAGATTATGGTTAAGGACACGATAGTCCCCAACGGTCCTGAACCCCTCCACATCATTGATAGGCATTGAAAATGGCAGTGATACATTGATTGCCTGACTGGAAGATGGTCTGAAAGTAAAATTCGATATTAATTGGGTTTAGTCACACGTAACTCACCTGTGAAAACGTCCGGAACATCTGAAGGAGAGTCTCAGCCCGATCAGGAGACACATGCTCAACATCGAAATACACCTCACTAACGTTAGTATTACAGGGAGCTGCCCTCCTAGAATGGCGGCACAAGTGAAACTTCATTTCGGGCCGGAATCCAAAATATAATTCAGCCAATGCCATAAACCAAAATTAATCCCGTTTTACTTACACCCCAAGATGAGATCGGTGCTTAAACACTCCGCCACTAACACCTCCATGTGCCAAGAAAATTCGCCGACACTGCGGGAAATGCGCGTGAATTCTATCAAAGGTAGAGCTCGACCATTAACAGTTCTACAAGTTCTACCCATGGGCTTTAAATTGGGAAACTTACCAATGATCCGTTATCTGGAGTTCCATCTACGACGCATTAAAGAAAGATTGCTGCAGGAATCTAATAGCGCACACAGCGGCTCATGATTGACGTACGCGCACACAAAGGCAGGAGGATTATAAATCGTTCCTTGTACTTTATTTCATATACTTGGCAACATGGGAAAGATCTAAGCCGCTCCCGCCTATGACGTCAACTGTCGAAACGCCTTTTCCCGTTGACGTCGCGCTAGCGAGCAAAATGCTCCTGCCCACCAAACCGACAACCCGTACCTTGGGAGAACCTCATCTTACTAGAGGAAACCGTCCCCGGGGTGGGTTTGGCGTAAGAGTGAGATAACGCCTTCTCACAGCCTCTCCTTTGATCGCCTTGTTCAAACCCCTCCACAAGAGTGACTAAGTTACCCACTTCGCGACAGGTAGTGGGCCTCTCGACAGACAACAGCCTAGAACGGTTATGCTGTTTAATCCCTTGCAAAAATGTGGTAACAGTTCCATGCTCAGCAAGCTCTAGATCAGAGGTCGTGGCGGCAGAGCGTACTTCACGAATATACTCAACCGATTTTTCGTAATCATGTTGGACACGAAAAAAACGCAGGCGCGCAGTTCCCTTACACAGTCCTTCCTCGCTAAGACCTCAACGACCATTTCAGTCAAGGATCCTTGACACAAATGATACATCAACGGATAAACGGTTTCCCACGACATTTTAAAAAGTTGTCTTGTTAATATAAGGTACCAGCAAGCCACATAAATTTAATAAACTCCAGCTGAGTATCAATAGCAAGGCGCAAGACGTTCAAGAAGGGTTTGGTAATTTAGCAACCGGACCGCGGATTCTCTACATTACTCCTTCTGGGCCCAAGAGAAACGGTTCCGTTTTCAGCAACCACCACATTTTGCAATTCATTAAGCCCCTGACCACACTCTAAGATACTCAAATTAATTAGCAAATTTATCGCTCTGTTATGAAGTTACTCGACATCCTGTTTAAACAGGGAACCAAGACTACCGAAGACAGGTTTTCAACTCTCCTCAAACAACAGGGAATTTGTGCCTGCATGCAGTACAGCTGAGAGCTCGATGGAGCACTAAACCGAGGACACTTTAAGGTCTGCTCTATCTCTGACAGGCAAGCGACGCAGTGCTCGGTGGCCACGCTCACGGGACCAACACGCTCCATCACCTGCACAGGAGCCCCCGTAGCTACGTGAAGTCGCAACGACAGCTCTGCGACGTCCCCATCTTTTGCTAATCATCTGTTGTTATTCACGTATTACAACTGGTCCTTGCGAGGGCAGCCCACTCCCACCACGACTCGATGCTCCATAACAGACGAATGTAACCGGAACCCAAAGCCAAAAAAAGACGGGCTCTGCATAGCCAGGCGCAATACAAGTGTCTAGGTATAATTAAACATACATATATGGATGGCGTTTAATATAATTTTATCTTTCAACTCCCAGAAACTACCTCTCTCTAGGTACTAGCACACTACTGCCTTAATGTTGCCTGGGGGTGGAAGAACAGGGCAAAATAAGTATTGAATGTGTTACGTATCAAGATTTTCGTCAACACTCCTCGGGAAAAGTAACTTTACCAATTAGGTCAACAGGACCTTGGCATATTAAGACAAAACCTCACAACTGGGTACAACAATTTAAGAATAATTATTGATAATCGATAGAGCAAATAGTACAAAACTCAAGAACGCTCAAAATAACATTGTTATACAAAACCATGAGCGGAAAGCCATCTTCAACCCAGACAGGGAGCAAACTCCTTCAGTAAAGATTTTCTGATGTTGCGCAAAAGTCGTACAATTATTTTTACATGAACACACTGTCATTTGGCTGTATTGTTGTTTATTTAATTATGACTCAGGTTTCGGTCTCTTATGCCATTTTGAAGTGACTCAGTTTATGTCATTGACGCATATTGCTGAACATCACGGTCAGTCGCTTAGCAACGGCAGAAAAGGCCAAAACCTGGGTGGTAATTAAAAACAACAATACAGTTAAATGACGGTGTGTTCATGTAAAAACACCTACAGAATGTGTCTGACCATAATAAAACAAATAATGTTGTTTCCCACAACAGAGCTTGGAACCATGGAGCAAAGACAGAAGATAAAATAACGAGTCAGCAGGTAAAGATGGTGTTCCAGTCTGTGTTTTGAAAGCTTGCGTAGAGATCCTACAAGGCCCATTAACAAAGATAATAAATGTAAAGTTTAGTGATAATAATAATGGCAATTCCGCGATGGGGTAATACATAAAATAAAGGAAAGTCAACAACTCACCGGTAGCGGATCGATGCGCGGAACTTAGCAACATACACCATAAAACATCATTTACCCTAGCTTCCCACCACTAGGTCTTTTCCAGCAATAGTTCACACACGGCCACATAACTCCCAAAGGCACACTCCCGTGGCCAAGGAAGCTTTTGTGGGCTCGACTCACAGCTGGTCATGCAGTTCTATAGCCCACATTCAGGCAGTTGTAAAAAGTAGCCAGTTGGGTATCCACTGGTACTTATGACTGTACTGTTTTCCTTCAGACTATGTTGCTGTTTGTTATTCATGAGCACAGTGCTGGTGTATTTTAACAAATTTGTTTTGCGAATGAAGCTTGTTTCACTGCCCTGCTCTATCATTCTCCAAGCAACTTACTCACTGCCTAGTTCAACATTCAGAAACACGCTACTAGGATAGTAAAACAGCTATATATTTCACATTTAAGTCTAATATTATTGCCTGATGAATTTAAATGGAAACCTAAGAAAAACGACGTAGTTCTCGTGAAACCCTGTGGTCTAAATTTTGACGGTTTCCAGGAAGATTATGTGACCATTTTGCTGATACCATCTAATGCGTCACTTAAGAATATGCAAGAGAGAATAGGACGAGTATGGATTTGTAGACATATCCGTTGTCCCATACACAAGAGAAATAAGAAAGGAAATCGATAATATTGGTACGGTGGACCCTACGCCATGCAATTGATAGTGGCTTGTGAAGTATGCAGGGTGAGTCAGGAGGAAAGGTACATGTTTGAGAGGGGATGTTACCGCTAATTCTCAACAAGAAAGCTTCATAGAACCGTATGTCCTATTCTGAATGGTTTGGTCAGAAAAAACATATTTAATTGCAAGATGGCAGGCCCTGTGGCCTCTTTGTACACTTATTAACGGTCATCAAACCCGTCTACCTTTTACTTCTAAAATCTGAATATGCATACACGCAAATTAATGTTATTTTAGAACTACATCACACTGTCATAAAAAATAAATCGAATGTAATGTACCGGCATGCACATAACTAGGAGTAGGATGCATGCATATAAGAATTCTTTTCGGTTCACGTTTTGGTTGAGCTGCTGGCTGGAAAACTCTGGGCAGAGAGGAGGCCAGCCGCTGACAATAGCAGCGAACGGTCAGAAAGCGGAACGGGTGTGGGTCATCCAGCGAAAGGGGTTTGCGGACTGAGTATCGTCCCTTCTCTTTTATGGTCCGGCTTTAAACGGCAAGTCCGGTACTGTGATGTGGTGCGGGTCTGTGTATAGCCCACAACAGTGAGACTTGCCTTGGACACGGTGGTCTGGCTTTGGATGTTTATGTGGTTGTGAATGCTAATATGTGAACTATTGCTGGAAATAGAGCTAGGGTTGGGGAGCTGGTGTGAAATCTGATTTCTGTTATGAGTTACTGTGTTCTACGCATCGACCAGCTACAGGCGAATGGTTCTCTCTCACTTATTTTACCTATTGCTTAATCCCGGAATATCCATTAAGCAAGGGATTCATTTATTATGTTTCTTAATTGGCCTTGTAGGCTTTCTAAACAAGCCTTCAACACACAGACTTGAACCCCATTCTTACCTGCTGTCACTTTTTTCATTTATTTCTGTCTTCTCTCCATGACTTCACGTTCCATTGTAGGAAACAACTTCTTTGTGCTTGCTGAGTAAGGCACTGTGGGTGCTACACGTGTTTTAGGATAAAAACCATTTACGGAATTTGCCAGTTCCTCGCAATTTTATGTTATTCTACCGCTACCTTTGATTTTTATGTTATTATACTTGTTTCTGCATTACCCTACGTTGGTTCATTTGCAGTGTTACATATTAATTTTCGAACGAATGATTTGTTTACTGCAAACAATAGGATTCTGTACATTTCTTAAACCTACAGCGGCTTAATTTAGAGCTTTTATGAGTAACTGTGTAACTGACAAGGCGTTTGGGAGTACTTTCTAACACCAGATATTATCCATAATTTTTTTTTTTTTTGAACGTTGCAGTAGATTTTGGCACTTTCATAAATGTCTCCACAAAAATTATTCGGAACAATAAGAAGAATTTGGAGAACTTAGCATCTAGTCGTTATCGATATACACACCTTCCCAGGTATAATTTCGCAATACCCTGGAGAAAGTATGTATTTTATATTCTGAGAAAATCCTTTTGTAGGCCTATAGATTTGTGAATTTTGCCAAACCTATCTTTAGGTTTATTAGGCGACAGCAATTATCAGAATGGCCAAGACGTCTTACAAATGCCTGACAGTTTCCCCTGCCGATATCTATAATTGCATGGTCTAAGAATGATGTCTTCATGTTCGTTACCGCAAGAGCAGTGTTTACCATTTGTGCCACGTCACATCTGTTAACATATTTAGGAATATCAAGTTATCTTACATTAGGAATGTTGAATGCATTCAGCGCCTGTGATATTACTTTCAAACTGATTGAGAACAGCAGTCAGTTGTCCTCTCCTTTCAGGATTTATTAAGGCAAGTCCAGATTTCAACTAGTAACTAGCCAATATCAGTGCAGTATTTCAGAGTTTTTATTATATGCCCTAGTACGTCAATTCCCTGTTGTTCCCGCTCATACCATAGATCATTCAAGAGTCCTGAATGAATCGTGGCAGTAGACCAAACAACAGGGGACTGACGTACGAGGGCGTATATTAAAACTCTGAAATACAGCATTGATAATGATTCAACTTTTTCCTTATGAGATTACTGGAGGGCGCTCTGTTTTAATTGTTTAATTGTTAAACACTATTCCAAAGCCAAGATAGCAGAAAATATTGTTTTTTTCAAGACAATCGGTTTCAACAGTCTTAGCTGTCACCTTCAGCTCTTAAACTTTTTTTTTTTGTAGTAAAAGATGTTCATTTTACGCCGAACCTCATGCACATTATGTCAACTGGATAAAACACAGCATATCATATACGTTTGTCATCGCTAAAATATTTTAAAACACACAGCAGCTTGTCTAAAACGTCACGTTAACATACGTATTGCTCACAGATGCTTATTACTTCATACCAATACGGTACACAATAGCACATCTGTGTACATAACGCTGGACACATACCAAAGAGTATGAACCGATGGTGAATTGCGCATGAGGTACCTTAAATATTTTAGCGATGACAATCGTTTATGATTTGCTGAGTTTTATCCACTCGATGGCTTGTGCACTAGGATCAGGGTAAAATGAACACGTTTTACTATAAAAAAATGTTTAAGACTGTCTTGAATAACCAATATATATTGTGCGACCTTGACTTTGAATGGTTTCAACAATGCATTGATCATTCTACTTACTAGCCGAAATCTAGATTTGATTTAGTAGAGCCTGAAAGGTAAATACGTCTCATTGCTCTTCTCCATCGTTTTGTAATTTAGGAGTAAATTCTTCATATCACCCTCAACAACCGAAGTTATATTCATGAATCCACATATTTTTAGCTTGATGCATAACTTCCTAGCGTTTCCGTTTTGCATGTTAGTATTTCGGTTGCTAAGGGTTTATTTAGCGGCAGTTATTTTTTATTTGTAGAACAGTGCTGCTATTTCACTTTACATACTGACATATTTTCATCTGGAGATAGCGACTGGAGTTGTGGAAGACTCTAAGCTCATTTTAACGCGTTATTCGACAATGATCCACGTCACTATATTCAGGAACTGCCGAATCTGATGACTGTTATCATTCATCCATCGTGAGACATTTGTGGGCATAAGAGATGGTTCAAAAACCTATTCTAAGCCAGAATCACAAAAACCAGCGGGTGTCCACATGAGCATACCTGCTTACTCCTCATAAATTGACTCGAGAACAACAGGTACCATTCCTGCCATGCATCGTTACTGGTGAAGGAGAATAGTGTCTTTATGGAAACATAGCTTAAAGAAAGCAATGGCTGTGCACAAACAAACCAGGACAGTGACCAGGAAGACTGCGTCAAGTGATGCTATTCCACGATAATGGCCGCTCGCATTCTGCCACCCAGTCAATAAACGCTGTACAGGAATGTGGTTGGGAAATCATTCCGCACTCACCTCACTCGCCTGATCTTGCGCCCTCAGATTATCACATTTTCCGCTCTCTATCGAACAACCTGCAAGGAACTTCCTTTCCAGCAAAAAATGCGCTCTTAAAACGCTCGACCAGTTCTTCGACTCAAACCACCTGATTACCTCAGTCGCAGAATCGAAATGTTACCGAAGCATGGCAGATTGTCGTAAATAGTGAAGGATAATACACTCCTGGAAATTGAAATAAGAACACCGTGAATTCATTGTCCCAGGAAGGGGATACTTTATTGACACATTCCTGGGGTCAGATACATCACATGATCACACTGACAGAACCACAGGCACATAGACACAGGCAACAGAGCATGCACAATGTCGGCACTAGTACAGTGTATATCCACCTTTCGCAGCAATGCAGGCTGCTATTCTCCCATGGAGACGATCGTAGAGATGCTGGATGTAGTCCTGTGGAACGGCTTGCCATGCCATTTCCACCTGGCGCCTCAGTTGGACCAGCGTTCGTGCTGGACGTGCAGACCGCGTGAGACGACGCTTCATCCAGTCCCAAACATGCTCAATGGGGGACAGATCCGGAGATCTTGCTGGCCAGGGTAGTTGACTTACACCTTCTAGAGCACGTTGGGTGGCACGGGATACATGCGGACGTGCATTGTCCTGTTGGAACAGCAAGTTCCCTTGCCGGTCTAGGAATGGTAGAACGATGGGTTCGATGACGGTTTGGATGTACCGTGCACTATTCAGTGTCCCCTCGACGATCACCAGTGGTGTACGGCCAGTGTAGGAGATCGCTCCCCACACCATGATGCCGGGTGTTGGCCCTGTGTGCCTCGGTCGTATGCAGTCCTGATTGTGGCGCTCACCTGCACGGCGCCAAACACACATACGACCATCATTGGCACCAAGGCAGAAGCGACTCTCATCGCTGAAGACGACACGTCTCCATTCGTCCCTCCATTCACGCCTGTCGCGACACCACTGGAGGCGGGCTGCACGATGTTGGGGCGTGAGCGGAAGACGGCCTAACGGTGTGCGGGACCGTAGCCCAGCTTCATGGAGACGGTTGCGAAGCAACAGTGTCCCTAATTTGCTGGGAAGTGGCGGTGCGGTCCCCTACGGCACTGCGTAGGATCCTACGGTCTTGGCGTGCATCCGTGCGTCGCTGCGGTCCGGTCCCAGGTCGACGGGCACGTGCACCTTCCGCCGACCACTGGCGACAACATCGATGTACTGTGGAGACCTCACGCCCCACGTGTTGAGCAATTCGGCGGTACGTCCACCCGGCCTCCCGCATGCCCACTATACGCCCTCGCTCAAAGTCCGTCAACTGCACATACGGTTCACGTCCACGCTGTCGCGGCATGCTACCAGTGTTAAAGACTGCGATGGAGCTCCGTATGCCACGGCAAACTGGCTGACACTGACGGCGGCGGTGCACAAATGCTGCGCAGCTAGCGCCATTCGACGGCCAACACCGCGGTTCCTGGTGTGTCCGCTGTGCCGTGCGTGTGATCATTGCTTGTACAGCCCTCTCGCAGTGTCCGGAGCAAGTATGGTGGGTCTGACACACCGGTGTCAATGTGTTCTTTTTTCCATTTCCAGGAGTGTATATTGTTTATGACTAATGTCTCTGTTAAGTGTATCAGTTGTGATTATTAAACTCATGTAAAAACGCTACGAACTTGTGCACCAACCAAGTATTATGTTAGTTCCGTGGTCTGAGACTCATTCCAGCACTTTAGTTAATTTTCTAAAGGAAGTGTCCATATTCCCACCAAGTGAGCACACGCACCCACACACCCAAACACAAACCCAAACACACACACACACACACAAACACACACACACACTTCCTCACACACACACACACACACACACACACACACAAGCGCGCGCGCGGAACAATTAATTTCTGACAGATATATAGCTTTATTAGTTCAACAACTGCTTATTCAAAATGTTTATCTACATTAATTTTGAAAAGATTTTCGCTAACCTTAAAATGTGTGCCACGTCTGCTGTATAAGTATTTGAGTCCCCCTACCGTTTAAGATAGTCTTCCACATTCATATGACGGTCGCACAACATGTCATATTTCACTCTCTCTCCATCAGTGCTGTATAACGCCTAACATCATAATCTTTATGAAACGTATTTCAACTTAAGTCTGGTGTACTATACTTATAAAAGGCTGCTCATACTGGTTGAGAATAGCCAATTTCATTGGTGCACATACACTCTGATGTGTTACAACTCTCTTCCGTGCACACGATGAGGTAATTCTAAACTGGTTGGGATACCTTTAAGGAAGGTGAGGCACTTTAGGATTTATCCTAGAAAATATCTACTCCACCCACCGATGGCACTCAGGTGCCACACTCTCACAAATTAACTCCGCCAACCTTCCTTTCCTAGTCCTGTTGAGGCGCAGAACGTGCCTGTTGTTGCCACATCTCCGAGTTCTCCCCACCGCCACCAACATAATGTGCGCCTCAGTCATCAGCGCCGTTTCCAACTCGACAATGACTCGCCGTAGAGCACTGCCCAGGCGAGGCTGGTCGTGCTGCCGGAACTGCTCAACTTTGCTCACATTAGTGCGACGAATTATGGAAGGTACCTTAGTCCGGTCATCACCTATGGTTGACGCCTGATCCATTTCTGAGCTTCTTCTCTAACCTTAGCACTACGACTATATGATCATCTTTCATGAAATCCTTACAAAAAGCCCTGAACCCCCAATCACCTGATTTATCCCATCAATTAGCTTGATAACGCTGGTGACCTTATAGTCTTCCCCTAACATTTCCTGTAACTCAGCGCCTACACTTCTACCATGACTGGTACCTGTCACTCTTCCTAACATCTGTGCTTCTGCTATCCTAAAATCTGGCAATAGTATCATGTACTCTCCACTGTGGTCAAATATATATCTAGTGTAATTTTCATCCCTCATTCGCGTCCGCCCCCAGCTTGGACTGTGCCCTGTTGACAAACGGAAGGAAAGGTCTCATGTGGCTTCCCATGTACTCCATGTACTCGTAACCTCGTGCTCCTCCCCAAACTGCAACTCGTCAGTCAGGCGTCTTCCTCCCTGTGTTGAGCGTCCTGCACAGTGTTGTGCATCTGTGGCATGAGATTATCAGACTTAGCTTGTGAGGCGGTTACCTCTATACCTAATAGCTAGACAGTCGTTCTGTAGAGTACTGCCTCTCGCTGCTTATCGATATTGTCTAACACTATACTACTTAGTGACATGCTACACTGTGATCTACCAACTGGATTATAATCCACTTTACGTCCATCTAAGATACTAAGCAGAGATTCTTGAAAATGCTAATTCACGTGGCTTAGCCGTGTTCAAATGCGCTGATGTAGCGCATAGTACCAGTCATTGCTTGCTGATCTGACGCCCTGTACTGGGTTTGACAATATTCCAGTGACGTGAGACTTCTAACCACACAGCAGGAAAACAAGTAACATCCTCAGGGTTTGTATTCAGTGGAACCATGGTATAGTACGTGCATACTCGAGGAGTTGTCGTGTTGGTTATTCATTTTCACAGTCATCGGCAACCAGATGGATCTCTAGAGGCTGGTCTGTGCACCCGCTGTTTTGAAACTGCAGGAAGTAATTGTGTTGGGTTTCTAGGTGAACAGTGTTCGCAACATTCATTGTAGATCACGACCAAGACCCACCGATGATTACAATCTCCTGCTGAACAGCTTTAGCCATTTCAATGTGGCCACAATCTGGGCATTTGAGATGCTGGATGGACTTGTCGATTCCGGCCGAGGTGGCCGAGCGGTTCTAGGCGCGACAGTCTGGAACCGTGCGACCGCTAGGGTCGCAGGTTCGAATCCTGCCTCGCGCATGGATGTGTGCGATGTCCTTAGGTTAGTTAGGTTTAAGTATTTCTAAGTTCTAGGGGACTGACGACCTCAGCAGTTAAGTCCCATAGTGCTCAGAGGTATTTTTTTGGACATGTCGATGAATTGCTGCACATGTGGGGCACAGTGTATCGCTGGTGTTTCGCTGCTTCCAAGGAAGTTCTGTGGAACATAGCCACACTTGCTCCCATAGTGCTCAGAGGTATTTTTTTGGACATGTCGATGAATTGCTGCACATGTGGGGCACAGTGTATCGCTGGTGTTTCGCTGCTTCCAAGGAAGTTCTGTGGAACATAGCCACACTTGCTAGTCACTTACGTGGCGAACATTCCTTGCTCGGCATGTGAGCGCGTTAAACAATAAAATCATATTCCTGTTTAACCTCTCTGTGTAGTTTTATGATTACCTTGCTGGATTGGTCTGTGATGATGTGGAGCTGCCTGTCCTCAAGCTGCTGTGGATGTAATGATTCTCGCAGCGAGATGGACCACTTGTGATGTGGAAGTGACTTGTCCTTAGGTGGCTGCCCTGAAAATTGTTGCCGCTGCGTGTTCGGCCGATGTGTTGCCGGCTTTTCTAACATCTGTAGACCAGGTTCAGGAAATCCACGTAGTACAGACGCACGTCAAGATTAACACATTATACGAGCAGCGGTGGCTGACCGAGATCGTTCAGAGATGAAACCCCTGCACATTTTACGCCTACTGTCGTCACGGACCATGGGGAACCGTCTGCTTGCAGCAGGATTAAGATCACCATTGCGTCTATCATCATGTCACGGCCGAACATGGCTACGCTAGTGTCGTGAAATGTTTACCCTGGGTAACGAGAATGGGTTCTGTCTGTATGCAAGTAACGGACGTACACGTGTGTGGCGAGGACTTAGTTAGCTACCTATTCTCGAATGCATTCGCCCACAACACGCAGATCCCACTCTAGATTTCGTGAGATGGGGGACGACATACGTTATAAGTCGTAGACACGTTTTGTGTTTCCACATGAAAAAATAAACAGTGACCGCTACACTGTATACGCTGTTATCCCCATTCCAATGCCACTTCACGAACAGGAAAGTAGTGTGCAGTTTTTTCAGGACAATGCACGTTGACATACAGCTGTGGCGATGTAACGTGCTTTTCGTGATGTATAGCAACTTTCTGGACAACAATATCACCAGGTCTCTCCCTAATTAAATACATGTGGAAACTGGTAAAGCGGAAACTTACTCGCATTCAATGGCCTCCAAGAACCACTGCCGGTTTTGCAACAAGAGTAGCCTATAGCAGGATGCCATCCGTGACCTTGATGATCTGATTTATATATGTGTGGTGTGCGATCTGTCGGATAGTTTACGGCCACTGTACGAAAAACAGTGGGGTTTGTTCTAACAGGCATGTCCTTATTTTCTTTCATATAGCGGCAGTAAACTATCAATATTTCGAGGGAGTTACTGACGTCAGCAGCAATGGGGCTCTGAAATAATTAAACGGCGAAAGTTGAAAAATTGTCCTGAAACTTAATTTTCAGTTGTAAGCGAGCTATCGCCTTAATTGCTTCTCTTGTGCGAGCACGCGTGCGTCCAACCCAAATTCTCATCTTATCGCAGATTACCAAATAGCGTCCCCCCCCCCCCCCCCCCCGTTAATCTCATTTGCTCCCACAATTTTTTGTATCCCCGTAAGAGGTTCGGGCTCTACCGTGCATACGAACTGTGTTCATCATAGTAGTCAAACTTGCTGATATACTGTCATGCAGTAAGTTGAACTGAAAGCTTGTTGCCGGCCTAAGTGGCCGAGCGGTTCTAGGCGCTACAGTCTGGAACCGCTTGAGCGCTGCGGTCGCAGGTTCGAATCCGGCTTCGGGTATGGATGTTTGTGATGTCCCTAGGTTACTTACGTTTAAGTAGTTCTAAGTTCTAGGGGACTGATGACATCAGCAGTTAAGTCCCATAGTGCTCAGAGCCATTTTTTGAAATCTTGCTCTAGTAGCCGAAGCGGCTAAGCAATCGCTCGCTTAAAGCGGGATATCTGAGTTCAAGTGCTGGTCCGGCACAAATTTTCAACTTGTGCCCTTTGAATCATTTCAGTACCCGTAAAATTTTATATTTGTGGCTATCCACAGCCTCCATATACTTAATAAACGTAAACATCCTCCTTAGTAGGCTTCAATGAAATGTTTATTTAATGATGCGATTAACTAATCACAATTAAGTGTCGTTGTCAAGGACATTTGTAACATCTGTATTTCATGTCATTTTCAAATCAAAGGTAGCAGCATTTCGTCATTTTACGAAAGGATCACGCTACAGTGACACAGAATACGAGCTTAAAATGTGTCACTGTAGTGCGGATCCTTCTGTAAAGTGACTGAATGCGGCTACCTTTTACCTGTAGTTAAGAGTTTTTTCAATATGACATGAAATACAGATGTCAAAAATGTGCTTGACAGTGATACGTAGTCGAAATTAGATAACAGCATGATTAAATAAACAACGCATTACGGCCTACTACGGACCATGTTATTTCAATGCTGAATTGCGGCTGACATTGGTACCTTCCCCGAAATATTGACCTTCATGGACGTCTCTCTACGTTGCCGCTAGGAGGATGTCCACTGTCTATTGGTACAACTCTTTAGGCACGTTTTACAGTGACATGTGTGTTTTATTTGGTCTGAGTTTGTTATCGTATACTCTAAAATGATGAACTACCTGTCATCTCACTTGTCAATAAAATGAGCTTGTTCTCGTAAATGTTGCGTTTTCTCCACGTAATGTACGTCATCCGCCATGGAGAGAAAGATAGTATGATTATAAAGCATCAGCACCGTTTGATCTAATGACTTATGAATTTAAATTCACTTTCATCTGGCAGTCGAGGAGCGGGAGGTAACATATTAGATTGATCTGAGCAACAATATTTTTTTATTATGTAGAAGTGCCAGCTCCCTCCTAACGGATGCAATACGACCAGCACCTATTTTCACGACATATAGATTAGGTTCGAATCAAACGAGTAGACTGAGACGTTCATAAAAATTCCTGTACCCTCTGTCGAAACAACTGCTTGTAAATGCGTATTTTATATGCTGCTTCAGTTAATGGTATGCAAACTAGTAGAAGAACAGGAGAACGAAGATTTGTAGGAGTAACTTCGCTACTCCAAGTTTTGTGAAACTGTGGACACAAGTGGGCGTTGCAGCTTCCACTGTTTAGAAGTTATTACACACACCCAACAGGACTTCGGGATGAATGCGTACTAACTTCGTACTTAAACTTCCGACCCCGCCTTTGATGGATGAGCCGCATTCCATCATCCACCAGATTTATTCTAGGCCGCCGTCGTGTCCTCCCTCTCTTAATCGGTCTACAAAGCGTTAAAGACGTTTCACAGCTCCTTTTCTTCTACGTTATGGCTTTTGAATATAATGAAGAGAGTTGTCTTATAATACTGTCAAAACAACGGTACTATCTCAATAAAACATATGTGTTTAAGTTACAGATTTTCCGGTCAAACGACACTCTTAACTTGCGGTAAGGGCTGCTATTACTAAGACACGCTTAGGTCAGGTGGTTTCGCAACGTTATGAGAATTTCAAATTTGAATAATACATAAAGTAATAGCAAAACCGAGTTCAACATTTTTCACAAGGTACAACGTTATTCACGTGCACTTAAGAGATACAGCAGCGGGCACATGACGGCCATTCACGGCTGGACAATACACAAGGCATTTCACCCAGTTGAAAACATCTTTGCTAACTACTGTAGAAATTCTGGAAATTTCACCGTGAATTCGATGTTCTGATTGTTGTACGCTTCTCGGCCGGCCGGAGATCACTCTCGTCTTCATATAACCGCACAGGTAAAAGAAGGACACGGTGAAACAAACGGGAATCTATACAAGCGTCTTTGTAAATTATCCTTCGAAATATCAAGAGGAGGGGGTACTTTATACCCACCCTCTGAAAATATGGATATCTACCCAGGTACATTATTTTTTTTCAATTTTGTAAAAAATATTTGTTGTCTTAAATGAAGTCTTGTTCCAGATTCGATGACTGTTTCACCTTTCTCTTCTATGCCTAATCGGAAAATTTAAGTTTAAGCGAGGTGGCTATAAAGTCTCCTCCAATTAGTAGTAGATGTGACTTCCCACAAAGGTCGTCTTATTCCACAAATAATAACATTACGTGACCTTAGAATTCATGTACATTATATTTCTCTATGTTGACAGCAACATTGGTCTCAACAATGCTTATTTTATCTTTGATTCTTTCCTCTTCTTCATATTTCAGTGACCTCTGCCATGTCCAGATAGGCACCAGCTTCTGGCTCGCTGGAGCCTGCTGCTACTTCTGGACTGTTGAGATCAGCAGTGGTAGCAGCACCATGGAATCCTGCAGCGCACCTGACCAGTATGTTGGAGCAGGAAAACGAGCTGCTGTTATCAATACTGCTTGTCAATTTGTGTGATGAAGACACCCAGCAATTTCTCTACTCGGAAAGATTCGTGCTGTGGACCCTACATCACGTAGTAAATGTCAGTACTTGTGTCTGATGCACACACCACCTCAGAACATTTTGGCGTTTCTGCTAGGACAGAGTGTTGATGTGGCGGGGGATAAGCTGCAAATTTCTCCCAGTGGTGTGCTACTTTTCATTAGAAGTTATTATTTAACAACTATCGGTTCGAAGTGCGTAAATGTTTTTATAAGAGAATCAGTGGACAGTGACTAGCGTGTTGTGCTAGAGATTGAAAACGCAACGAGAGGTGTTAAAGTACAATTTACAGAGTTAGAATGGGATGAACTGTATCGTGGAGAAGCCTACATCAATCAACAGACGACCAAGAGTAATGCCCAATTCCCCTGGACATTTAATGTGCTGGACTGATGCCGTCTTAGTATCATTGTACGACTCCATGGTACTCAAGGTGACATCTGGAGCTCGATCTATTTATCTACAACATTTCATTATTACTAACGTTTTCGGCATATGGATGGTGCTATACTTTTTGATGGAAGACTGAACAGGTAGATGCTGTGTATTCAAATTGTGTATAAAGACATTGCTAACTACCTCCCTATGTATAATGTGCATGCAAACAATTTAGAACACTGCATCAATACTGTGTCAAAAGATGAAGCTAAAAGAACATTCATATGTTTGAGAGAAATACACGCTGAGTTCTCCGCGTACAAGTAAGCTTTGTTTGCTAAATTATGTACGGGTGTAAAGATAGAGAGCGAACCAATTGATTCTTTACATGTAGTGCGGCCAGTGTATGGCTGTTGAATATAAAAATGTATATCAACGCAAACCGTGTTTATTTTGTTCATAAATCTCTAATAATATTACTGCAGTGAGTATTTTCACTGCAGCAAGTAGAACACCGCAGTAGCACCAAGATGCCTGAATTACCTCGTCACCACAATTAGAGCTCACAGTTATTCTTAAACTGAATATATATATATATATATATATATATATATATATATATATATATATATATATACACTCCTGGAAATTGAAATAAGAACACCGTGAATTCATTGTCCCAGGAAGGGGAAATTTATTGACACATTCCTGGGGTCAGATACATCACATGATCACACTGACAGAACCACAGGCACATAGACACAGGCAACAGAGCATGCACAATGTCGGCACTAGTACAGTGTATATCCACCTTTCGCAGCAATGCAGGCTCTATTCTCCCATGGAGACGATCGTAGAGATGCTGGATGTAGTCCTGTGGAACGGCTTGCCATGCCATTTCCACCTGGCGCCTCAGTTGGACCAGCGTTCGTGCTGGACGTGCAGACCGCGTGAGACGACGCTTCATCCAGTCCCAAACATGCTCAATGGGGGACAGATCCGGAGATCTTGCTGGCCAGGGTAGTTGACTTACACCTTCTAGAGCACGTTGGGTGGCACGGGATACATGCGGACGTGCATTGTCCTGTTGGAACAGCAAGTTCCCTTGCCGGTCTAGGAATGGTAGAACGATGGGTTCGATGACGGTTTGGATGTACCGTGCACTATTCAGTGTCCCCTCGACGATCACCAGTGGTGTACGGCCAGTGTAGGAGATCGCTCCCCACACCATGATGCCGGGTGTTGGCCCTGTGTGCCTCGGTCGTATGCAGTCCTGATTGTGGCGCTCACCTGCACGGCGCCAAACACGCATACGACCATCATTGGCACCAAGGCAGAAGCGACTCTCATCGCTGAAGACGACACGTCTCCATTCGTCCCTCCATTCACGCCTGTCGCGACACCACTGGAGGCGGGCTGCACGATGTTGGGGCGTGAGCGGAAGACGGCCTAACGGTGTGCGGGACCGTAGCCCAGCTTCATGGAGACGGTTGCGAATGGTCCTCGCCGATACCCCAGGAGCAACAGTGTCCCTAATTTGCTGGGAAGTGGCGGTGCGGTCCCCTACGGCACTGCGTAGGATCCTACGGTCTTGGCGTGCATCCGTGCGTCGCTGCGGTCCGGTCCCAGGTCGACGGGCACGTGCACCTTCCGCCGACCACTGGCGACAACATCGATGTACTGTGGAGACCTCACGCCCCACGTGTTGAGCAATTCGGCGGTACGTCCACCCGGCCTCCCGCATGCCCACTATACGCCCTCGCTCAAAGTCCGTCAACTGCACATACGGTTCACGTCCACGCTGTCGCGGCATACTACCAGTGTTAAAGACTGCGATGGAGCTCCGTATGCCACGGCAAACTGGCTGACACTGACGGCGGCGGTGCACAAATGCTGCGCAGCTAGCGCCATTCGACGGCCAACACCGCGGTTCCTGGTGTGTCCGCTGTGCCGTGCGTGTGATCATTGCTTGTACAGCCCTCTCGCAGTGTCCGGAGCAAGTATGGTGGGTCTGACACACCGGTATCAATGTGTTCTTTTTTCCATTTCCAGGAGAATATATATATATATATATATATATATATATATATATATATATATATGTGTGTGTGTGTGTGTGTGTGTGTGTGTGTATGCATATCCACAAAACCTGTGAGTATTGCAGATCAGTTGGCGATATATATACTTTCTCAAAGTGACTAGTAATGGTGCAGTAGATGACCAGAATGAGCAAAAGAAGAATAGGATACGCCTACCCAATAAAATGTAAGTAATTTTTGTAGGTCCGTCCAGTTGTGACAAGAGAAATGTTCTCATGTCAGTGATAACACATCCAGATGGAGTCCAGTCTCAGCAAGAATGTATATTTACAAAAACACTGTTTCAGCTTAAGTACCGGCTTCTGCAAAAGATACCTAAAGTGTCGGTGGTATAACATCGATGACATTCAGACCAAGCAGCGAAACCCCTCCACCAGAAAAAGTAAATCCAACCACTGTGCTCATATTTGGTGACGTTGCTGTGGAAAACCAGGCTACGACTTTGCATCGAGAGTAAGGGTGATTATGTCGAAAAATAGCTAAATGTTCAAGCTGTAAACTGATGTAATCCATTGCAGATATAAACAGGTTTATGTACTAATAAAATAACAGGAGACCTTACTTTTAGGATTACCCTCGTATTTTATTTGAGCTTAACATATTCCAGAATCCTGTGAAGGTTGGTGAGGGAAAATGCAAACCTCATTATAGCTTTTAATCAGGATGATTCGAATTTAAAGTACATTTACCCAGTGCATGTAGGAACTGGCATGACATTCAATGGATTTGTAAAGATATGTGGAGAGTGCTGGAATTACAGGCAGTTTGGTTTCCTTGTTATTGATGAAACAAGAAAACTGAATGATTTATAAATTATAGAGCGCCGCAATCAGTCGTCCTTACTTTGAGTAGTGTTCAAAGAACTGTGACTGACGCCCGAACAACAAGGAACTGCTATGCATCGAGACCAGAAAATAGTGCACCGATAAGGGCTAGGCACTAGCCGAAATCTGGATTTGCCAAATAAAAACTGCAAGAAAAGGACGACTGAATGCTGCATCTGTAATTTATAAAATCATATCACAGTCACTGAGTGTACCCACTTTCCCAACGGAAGGTAAGCTGACAAAACTGAATGATGATAGGTATGACTCTACTTAAAGTAGTTTATATATATGAGGTTTGTGCGCTACTACACATCGTGTCATGCGTAACATCACACGTCCTAGGCACTCCACCTGAGAGGATGGATACATATAGACAGAAAATCCTCCATACATATATGGAAAATTTTTCTCCCTCGAATGTGAAGTTACGTATTTACAAACATATCGAGACCGTTTTGAGGCTGATCAACGGTTTAAATGCTAGGGTTACACCACTTGATAAGAATGGAAAAATCTTAACTGTAAAGGTTGATAGAACTGAAGGAGTTGTATACTATAGTGGACCCTGCGAAGGAGTCAGTATATATCAAGATGTCGACTAAGCATAAGGTCATGGCGGCATGAAAGGCTGCTCAAGACTAGTTACAGGTGCTATGGTTAGCACATTTGGACCGAGAGTATACACTGAGAAAAACATTTAAACGAGATTCTGAATCTCTCGATGAACTCTCAGTGAACTTACACAATGACGATGGCGTTGCTGATTTTATGTTTGTATGGTGGACAGTACATTCGGTGTAAAACCATCAATGTTGGGCACGCAGTCTGTAAGTTTAACAGAAAAAATAATACAGAAAGCTGACCGGCAGTTTCAAAGGACAACTGACTAACGAACCTTACATACCTAAATCCCACAAAAACTGTAAATTATTCACCCACAGACCTACAGATATATGGTGAAATACCGCAATTGACTGGTGCACATAAGAAATTCGAAACTGGCACAGTGCGAAAAACAGAACCATTGTAAAATACGGATTAGATGCTCGATATAGCAGTAGTCATGATATTGACGTCCAGCATAAGAGAATCAGCAATCGAGTACTGTAGTATATATACGAGCACTACGACAGTCCCAATGAGATATAAATCGACTACGACTGTTGGTGGCATCACCTGCTGCTGGTAACTCTGCTCATTCAAGTGAGATTGTTTCAATAATCTCTGAGCTTAAAGAGAGGACTATAATAGAATAAGTATGGAATCAGTAGTTTGAAACTGCATAAAACAGCATGAAAAATATACGCTCTTAACCACGTCACAATTAAACGTTTGGATGTCTTACGGCAATCTGATCTCGTAGATGTGTGGGACTATTCACATATGATTAATGGATACAAATAGAGTTTAATGGTCATTAACGAATACTCTAAATCCGCCTGGGTAGTATCCGTGAAAGGAAATATAGAGAGAGAATTCGAAGTGGTGTATGAGCGTTTGTAGCAGATAGCAACAAATCAATGCGTGGACAACGTCCAAACTGATCACAGTGGAGAGTTTTACAGTTGGCATTTCAAGACCGTGATGCAGCGGTATGGAGTGCATCACTACTCAGTATTCACCTATCTAAGGGCGAGTATAGTGAAACATCTCAACAGAAAACAGAAGCTCAAAATAACTGTACTGAATTATCGAACCAAACATAACACTGTATAAATGAGACCAATCAACGTTCGTGATAATGGGCTCTTAGATACAGTACAATACTCTATTAAAATGTTGGATTTACGTGAGCAGATATTAATGAGGGTGATTTGGTGCATATCTCAAAACAGAAGACACTATTTCATATGCTATACCTTCCAAACTGGTCGAGTGAGATATTTTCAGTTTTCAGAGTGCAGAGAACAAACCTCAGAACTTACACCTTTAATGATAACAGTGGCACTGAAATTGCACAATGAAGATTTAAGAACCACACGTGTTTCTCACAGAAAGCTTCATATGACGTCGAGGGAACAGAACACTTGTTAAATGGCTAGATTTTCCTGCGACGTAAAACAACTGGATTGACTTCGACCGTTTGCTATATAATGGGGTGCACAGGACAGAACCAGCACAGTAGAATTACATGCAAGATAGGACGTACTTTATAGGGTGTAATGGTTATCAAGATTACCACTACCTCCTATAATATGCTAGATAGGAGGTACTTTATAGGGTTTGATGGTTATCAAGAACACCACTACCTCCTATAGTGTATCTCCGATCAACTTCAGCATATATTGGGGGTATAAGTGCTGTGGACCTGTTACAAAGCTTCGTACACTTTTGGCTCGTGGTGATAAGGGAATTAACTCGCTTGACTAGGCGTGCTTGGAACACCGCATTGCAAACATAAGGATCTCCTAGGACGTCACGCTGCAGATCGAATTTTAGCCGACAAGGCCAAAGCAATACGTGCGAGGGAGGTACTGGTATAGGGCAGCGCACTGCAAAATTTGTTTGATAAAACCATGCATTGCAAAAATAATTTGGGTTTGGGTGTGAATTTCACGCAGGTTATGAACGCCAAACATCGTGCAGTGAAGAAGAAGAAGTTAACGACAATTAATAAGAAGGTAGGGAAGAAATGTTTAGAAAACTGTATCGTGACAGCTATGTCTCCAGATAAGTGCGCCCTATTGCCTAAACGCCCAGCTAAAGCATCCCAGGTTCTGCCAATACCCAAGAGATCAGGCAGAATTATCCCCCATCTCGTTCCTGCCCTTGTAAGTCTCTCAGCGATGTGTCCATTGGCTGACGGTGCTGCGGCAGTTGCCAGAGCAGTCAAGAATGGGCGGAACTCCCAGGACCTAGAGAAGGAAAAGAGGCATAACCACATGATGGAAACAGTAGCCATCAGAAAAGGCCTTTACCTGAAACAATAAAAGAAAGGACTAAGTCTGTACATAAATGGAAAAAGTACATTCGCTATCGTACAGTACAGTCGCTTACGAACATAGATTTGATCAGGTTTGTTATAAACAATTTCAACATTTCAACATTCTGCATTGAATTTATGCGGGATACATTGCCGAAGACTATATGTAAATCCATAGAATATGGAATTGTGAATTTAGATGTTTCTGGGGCGACATGGAACCTACTGCGTGACGTATTTTAAGATAAAAAACAAATAATATCAATTTTTCGACTCATTTGGAGATGTGAAACCACCAGGATTGTTACAACGATATTTCACCGGAGAAGACAACTGCCTCACAATTTTCATCGCTACCAAGACATTAATACTCACCTATGTCGGCATCTGTGCATAATATTCCTCCTACAGGTTACGAAGAAGCATATTTAAGGTGGTGCATTAAACATCCATTCGTCACTTGAGTTTCAGATGAAGTGTCGTGTACTCTGACTTTAAGAGAACAATCGTCAATATTGCGCGCGAAATACTTCCCACAGAGTGATTTAAGCAATGGAGACTGGAGACATACAATAACATTCCGAGTATCACAGAGGCTAGCAATAAAGTTCATCCGGAAAGTAATTACCGTAAAGAAATTGTGCAAACAGAACTTGATCCATACGATACTGACGATTTTGACGACGTTTTGAAACAGTCTGGAAAAGGGGTTGTGCTAAGTGCATAAATCAGTGCATTTAAATCTGAAATACAGATAGCGAAAAAATGCAACGACTGATTTTAACCAGACAAGCTCAATAGGACTATAAAAAGACAGGTTTCAAAGAAGGGCCTTAATAAAATTTAGAGATCAGACCAGTCTGTTAGTACTACCCGTGCATCAAACTCCTATCTCAACAATACATTGATTCATACAGTTTTTTTATTCTTCCCATAATCTGGAAATGAGTATAAGATCGCCGAGACCCCTATCAAAGCTAAATGACTCCCAGTAAAAGTTTAAATATTGGACTATCTGGAGCTATGTGATGTTGGCCAAGATAATCAACTTGTCGACTTTAATGGCGAGGAAATCATTGGATGAGTACATTCAAGCGCGGGGACCTGTCAAAGGCAAAATCGATGGCGACGACCGTGAACTTGATGGAACCAGAAGTGGCAATGAGCATCAACCAGCAAGAACTTGCAGCAGCCTCCAGCTTCCTAGCCTTCACATGTAATAACGAACAAAGGAAGGGTGTAAGGTACAAAACACCATGCACGACTCATAACGGTGCACTTCACATTAGAACAGAAAGGCGATAACATGTGCAACAAAGCGTAGGTCTGAAACCTCGCAATGACGTCCTTCGGTACAACTATTCTGGTAGAATATGACAAAAGTATTCTATATCACGAACAGTTTGTCAGGAATACTTATTGCATAAGCGTTATGCTTGAACAACATTTAGCAAGGACAACGAAATAAGGATTTTCATCCAATACAAAGGCACTTTAGTGTTCTGATACAAGAGTTTCATATATCTCGCTGGATAATTTACGAAAAGGTATTGTACTGCTACAGAAGCATCGAACATTTCATGTAATGCTTTGGCATTCGTGTTTCATGAGATACGATGTGAAACTAATACGATCTACATACACCATATTTGTAAAGTGGGCATGGAATCAAACATCAAAAGGTATGTCTGCTTCTCCCTCATATCTGAGCGTTTTAGAAATTGACGGACGTTTTGTAGAGGCTTCAGTGAGTGGAACAGTGAAAGGCTACAGGAGATTTACTGCATGTATATCTCTAAAACTGCTTGTTGGAATACTTTGAAGTATTATGAGTGCTAAACAGGAAATTATTCTTTTACGGAGTGCAACGGATAACAACTTATACCTTCATGGTGCTCGAATTAGCTGCATGCATACCTCCCTGAACACTCTGCATCAACATGTGATTATCTGCTGTCCGCTCACTGGCGTTGTGGAACAAGGCGTATGAACGAAGAAGTACTGCGTCATACCCAGAGCAATTTACAATGGCATTTCAAGGTGTGAACATCACTGCAGACGCTCAGGGTTCCTGTGATGGTGAATGTAGACAGTTCATATTTAAAGATATTGTATTCATACCTTTAAGGCATCCAGCGAACTACAAGGAAGATGCCGTTATACACAGAAGAGTCAAATGAACTCGTAAACCTGCCTGATATAGTGTAGGGCCCCCGAGAGCACGAACACGTGCCACAATACCAAGTGACATAGACTCGACTAATGCCTGCAGTAGAGCTGGAGGAAACTGACTCCATGAATGCTGCAGGGCTGCCTGTAAATCCGTAAGAGTACGAAGCGTGGAGACCTCATCTGTGAACAGCACGCACCAGGGCATCATAGATATGCTCCATAATGTTCATGTCCGAGGAATTTGGTGGTGAGCGGATGTGTTTAACTTCAGAAGAATATTCCTGGAGCCACTCTGTAGCACGTGGGGGTACTTGCAATGTACTATTGGAATTGCCAAAGTCCGCTGGCATGCATAATGGGCATGAATGGATGCAGGTGATCATACAGGATTCTTTCGTACATGTCACCTGCCGGAGTAGTATCCAGACATATCAGAGGTCCCATATCACTCTATCTGCATACGTCCCACACCACTGCAGGGCCTCCACCTGCTTGATCAGTTACCTGTTGACATGAGGTTGTCTCCATAGCCATACACGTCCATTCGCCCGTCCAACCAGTTAGCGCGTGTCCAGTCATCAACATTCCAATGTCGGCATAAGCCGAAAAAGGTTGTAACAGTGGAGTGTTGTAGATAAATAGATCGACCTCCAGATCTCACCATGAGTGCCATGGAGTCGTACATTGATGGTAAGATAGCATCAGTCCAGCACATTAAATGTCCAGGGGTGAACGAATTGGGCATTACTCTTGGTCGTCTGTTTATTGATGTAGGGTTATCCATGATAAAGTTCATCCCATTCTAACTCTGTAAACTGTACTTTAACATTTGTCGTTGTGTTTTCAATCTCTAGCACAAGACGATAGTCACTGTCCACTGATTCTTCTATAAAAACATTTACGCACTTGGAACCGATAGTGGTAAATCATAAACTAAAATGGAAAGTAGTACAACACTGGGAGGAATTTGCAGCTTATCATCCACCACATCAACACTCTGGCCTTGCAGTAACACCAAAATGTTCTGAGATGGTGTGTACGACAGAGACCAGTACTGACATTTACCACGTGATGTAGGGTCCCATGCAAGAATCTTTGAGAGTAGAGAAAAGGCTTGTTGTCTTCATGGCACAAATTAACTAGCAGTATTGATAACAACAGGTTGTTGTCCTGCTCCAACATACTGGTCAGTTGCGCTGCAGAATTCGATGGTTCTGCTGTCACAGCTGATCCCAACATGCCAGACGTTGCTGCAGGCTCCAGCGAGCCAGACGCTGTCGCCTGTCTGGACACACCAGAGGTCACTGAACAAAGAAGAAGAAGGAACACTATGCATCCACAGACAAAGACGTGGAGTTGTAAAAGACATGAAACTAAACCACATGTTCCTATTTTTAAGCTTCTTCTGCAAAGCGGAGGTGTATGACTATCATGGTTGCTGTTGGTGCTTCATTGTTCTTCCACTGACTGACTGCGAGTGAGACTGTACCAGTCTTATGTCCCCCAACGTCACGATCGTATGACCAGATGTAGTGTTCCTACTGGCTTTCTTCATTTTTTTTAAGATGAGGGAGCTGGAAATTCAGTATTCCTATTTGTTCCTGGGGAACAAAACGTGTTTCAAGCGTCCATAGTCCATCATCATACACAAAGTTGAAGACTTGACCTCTGGTTCATTCGGTCTGGGTGTTGGAAAAGGACGAAGTTGTCTCTTGCACTGTGGACTGACATGTCATTTCAAAAAGCATTAACAGCTCAAGCACGTGTATTTTCAGCCAATCCCACTACTTCAGAATTATTCGCTGGAAAGCATTCCCCTACGCCCAACCATTATCTTCTTCTTCCATCCTTGCTTTGGACTCTATGGACGCAGTCCTCAGTTGAGTGCTTACAGGTAAAACACTTATTAAACTCGTCTCTGTCCAGCTCTAACATCTTCTCAGCTGAACACATTTCCTACCAGAAATTTCACAAGTGGAATGGGATGCAGCTGTAGGACAATTCACACATAAATATAAAAAAATTGTGTGTTATGTCCTTCCTCTGCAACAGCTAAGCTCATCTCGACAATTCACAAGTATGGGAATACAGGGAGGAGTCCTGCCTCTATCAAACTGATTAAATAAAGAATATGCCAATAGATTTTTCTCAACAACCAATACATTACTTTGTCCTCTGCAATTGACACTGATCTAGGTTTAGTGTCGTGAGATCCCTCAACACAAGTAGGTCAGCACAGACTGATTGTTTCCTGCCAATTTCCATATGGGGGAGGAGTGTAGGAGGGGAATGGTGAAAAGGAGTGAGGGGAGATGGGTGGGAAGGTCTGGGGATTTCTCATGAGGTAGGGTGGGTTGGGTATTTCCTGCAGTCAATTAATTTGATATCATATTGATTTCTGAAGTGTGTCAGCTCGATATTTCTTCCATTATCATTCGCTATCAAATGTTCAAATCGAAGTCAGCGTCAATGATCTTGTGCTCCCTGCCGCCGTTGGATAAGCAGCTGCCAGTAGCAAGTCGTATCCTCCTAGCTTACTTATTTGTTACATAGTTTAATTCTTAATTTCTTTGCGTGTTTTTGGGTACCTGCAAAGTTTAATTCATAAATTTCGGGCATATTATAGTATTTGAGAGTTGTAGCATCGCGCTTTAGTATCTGAGGCCTGAGCTCCCAGTTGGTGCACATCGACAGCGCAGAAAGATACGTATATAGCTTCTTTTCCGTGTTTACTTCGTAGATTCTTACTTAAATTGCGTGTGAGTTTCGTATAGGTGGTTTAATTTCGAGTTTTACTTACTGTAATCGTAAATTCAGGCAGGTTGTAGGGCAGTCGTTAGGCATTTGTTTTGTTTTTGTACATCAGTGGCACTTGTCTGTCTAGTAGGCTCTCAGAGGCGAGAGTGGCATGAGCTCCCAGTTGGTGCACATCGACAGCGCAGAAAGATACGTATATAGCTTCTTTTCCGTGTTTACTTCGTAGATTCTTACTTAAATTGCGTGTGAGTTTCGTATAGGAGGTGTAATTTCGAGTTTTAGTTACTATAATCGTAAATTCAGGAGGGATTGTAGCGCAGTCGTTAGGCATTTGGACAGGTTAGTACATACATTCTTTGCGTGTTTCCCTTGCGTTATCTAGGCACGGCCTCGTGTTTCAGTAACTGTTGTGCAACATCGATTAGAATGGACAGGTACTGTGATTGCTGCGTTCGGATGAGGGCTGAGTTGGCATCCCTTCGCTCACAGCTGCAGGCGACGCTGTCTTCGGTCGCGCAGGTTGAGGCTGTTGCCAATGGTTACCACTGTGGGGAGCCTGACTTGGTTATCACGGGGATGTCAACCTCGTTCCGTCTGTCCCCAGATCGGTCTGCCGCTGTGGTAGCCCGGTTGCTGCCCGCAGTGGGGCAGAGCCCTCGCCTGTGGTTGATTGGGAGGTCGTTCCAAGGCGTGGCAGGCAGCGAAAGCCGTCCTCGGAGGCTGATCAGAAAGCCTCCCCAGTGCGTCTGACAAACAGGTTTCAGGTACTGTCTCTGGCTGAGCCAGATGCAGCTGCCTGCCCTGTTTCAGAGGATGATTCTCAGCCTTCAAGGTCCGGGCAATCGCAGAGGGTGGGCTTATTGGTAGTTGGGAGCCCCAATGTTGGGCGCGTAATGGGGCCCCTTAGGGATATGGCGGCTAAGGAGGGGAAGAAATCCAGTGTGCACTCCATGTGCATTCCGGGTGGAGTCAGTCCTGATGTGGAAAGGGTCCTTCCGGATGCCATGAAGAGCACAGGGTGCAGTCAGCTGCAGGTGGTGACACATGTCGACTCTAATGACGTGTGCCGCTTTGGATCTGAGGAAATTCTCTCTGGATTCCAGCGCCTATCTGATTTGGTGAAGGCTGTCGGTCTTGCTTACGAGATGAAGGCCGAGCTCACCATCTGCAGCATAGTTGACAGAACCGACTGCGGACATTTGGTGCAGAGCCGGGTGGAGGGTCTGAATCAGAGGCTCAGACGGTTTTGCGACCGTGTTGGCTGCAGATTCCTTGACTTGCGTCATAGGGTGGTGGGGTTTCGGGTTCCGCTGAATAGGTCAGGAGTTCACTAAACTCAGCTGGCGGCTACACGGGTAGCGGAGGCTGTGTGGCGTGGACTGCGCGGTTTTTTAGGTTCGAAGGCCTCTGAAAAGTATGGGGTGTGCTGCAATCTCAAAGGGTGCATGGCATATACAGGACGTGCTTGGATCAAGGAAAAGTCGGAATTGTAGTTGTAAATTGTTGTAGTTGTGCTGGGAAAGTCCCTGAGCTTCAAGCGCTAATAGAAAGCACAGAAGCTGAAATCGTTATAGGTACAGAAAGCTGTCTAAAGCCTGAAATAAGTTCTGCAAAATTTTTACGAAGTCTCAGACGGTGTTCAGGAAAGATAGATTAGGCAGAATTGGTGGTGGAGTGTTTGTGTCTGTCAGTAGTGGTTTACCTTGTAGAGAAGTCGAAGTAGATACTCCGTGCGAATTGGTATGGGTGGAGGTTATACTTAACAGCCGAACTAAGTTAATAATTGGCTCCTTCTACCGACCCCCGGACTCCGATGATATAGTTGCTGAACAGTTCAGAGAAAATATGAGTCTCGTAACAAATAAATACCCCACTCATACGGTTATAGTTGGTGGGGACTTCAACCTTCCCTCGATATGTTGGCAAAAATACTTGTTCAAAACCGGTGGTAGGCAGAAAACATCTACCGAGATTGTCCTAAATGCTTTCTCCGAAAATTATTTCGAGCGGTTACTCCACGAACCCACGCGACTTGTAAATGGTTGCGAAAACACACTTGACCTCTATAGCCACAATCAATCCAGAGCTAATACAGAGCATCATGACTGCTACAGGTATTAGTGATCATAAGGTCGTTGTACCTAGGCTCAATACCGTTTCTTCCAAATCCACCAGAAACAAACGCAAAATAATTTTATTTTTAAAAAGCGGATAAAGTGTCACTAGAAGCCTTCCTAAGAGACAATCTCCATTCCTTCCGAACTGCCTATGCAAATGTAGACGAGATGTGGCTCAAATTCAAAGATGTAGTAGCAACAGCAATTGAGAGATTCATACCGCATAAATTGGTAAGAGATGGAACTGATCCCCCATGGTACACAAAACAGGTCCGAACGCTGTTGCAGAGGCCACGGAAAAAGCATGCGAAGTTCAGAAGAACGCGAAATCCCGAAGGTTGGCTAAAATTTACAGACGCGCGAAATTTGGCACGGACTTCAATGCGAGATGCCTTTAATAGGTTCCACAACGAAACATTGTCTCGAAATTTGGTAGAAAATCCGAAGAAATTCTGGTCTAAAGTACACAAGCGGCAAGACGCAGTCAGCACGTTCGCTGCGCAGTGCCGATGGTACTGTTACCGACGACTGTGCCGCTAAAGCGGAGTTATTGAACGCAGTTTTACGAAATTCCTTCACCAGGGAAGACGAATGGAATATTCCAGAATTTGAAACACGAACAGCTGCTAGCATGAGTTTCTTAGAAGTAGATACCTTAGGGATTGCGAAGCAACTCCAATCGTTTGATACGGGCAAGTCTTCAGGTCCAGATTGTATACCGATTAGGTTCCTTTCAGATTACGCTGATACAATAGCTCCCTACTTAGCAAGTCCGCAGTTCGTGGTCGTGCGGTAACGTTATCGCTTCCCACGCCCGGGTTCGACTCCCGGCGGGGTCAGGGATTTTCTCTGCCTCGTGATGACTGGGTGTTGTGTGCTGTCCTTAGGTTAGTTAGGTTTAAGTAGTTCTAAGTTCTAGGGGACTGATGACCATTGATGTTAAGTCCCATAGTGCTCAGAGCCAGCCCTACTTAGCAATCATACACAACCGCTCGCTCACCGATAGATCTGTACCTACAGATTGGAAAATTGCGCAGGTCGCACCAGTGTTTAAGAAGGGTAGTTCAAACCTAACTAACCTAAGGACAGCACACAACACCCAGTCATAACGAGGCAGAGAAAATCCCTGACCCCGCCGGGAATCGAACCCGGGACCCCGGGCGTGGGAAGCGAGAACGCTACCGCACGACCACGAGCTGCGGACTAAGAAGGGTAGTACTAGTAATCCATCGAACTACAGACCTATATCATTGACGTCGGTTTGCAGTAGGGTTTTGGAGCATATACTGTATTCAAACATTATGATTCACCTCGAAGGGAACGATCTATTGATACGTAATATGCATGGTTTCAGAAAACATCGTTCTTGTGCAACGCAGCTAGCTCTTTATTCGCACGAAGTAATGGCCGCTATCGACAGGGGATCTCAAGTTGATCCCGTATTTCTAGATTTCCGGAAAGATTTTGACACCCTTCCTCACAAGCGAATTCTAATGAAGCTGCGAGCCTATGGGGTATTGTCTCAGTTGTGCGACTGGATTCGTGATTTCCTGCCAGGAAGGCCGCAGTTCGTAGTAATAGACGGCAAATCATCGAGTAAAACTGAAGTGATCTAAGGTGTTGCCCAGGGAAGCGTCCTGGGGCCTCTGCTGTTCCTGATCTATATAAATGACCTGGGTGACAATCTGAGCAGTTCTCTTAGGTTGTTCGCAGATGATGCTGTAATTTACCTTCTAGTAAGGTCATCCGAAGACCAGTATCAGTTGCAAAGCGATTTAGAAAAGATTGCTCTATGGCGTGGCATGTGGCAGTTGACGCTAAACAACGAAAAGTGTGAGGTGATCCACATGAGTTCTAAAAGAAATCTGTTGGAATTCGATTACTCGATAAATAGTACAATTCTCAAGGCTGTCAATTCAACTAAGTACCTGGGTGTTAAAATTACGAACAAATTCAGTTGGAAACACCACATAGATAATATCTTGGGGAAGGCGAGCCAAAGGTTGCGTTTCATTGGCAGTACACTCGGAAGATGCAACAAGTCCACTAAAGAGACAGCTTACACTACACTCGTTCGTCCTTTGTTAGAATATTGCTGGACGGTGTGGGATCCTTACCAGGTGGGATTGACGGAGGACATCGAAAGGGTGCAGAAAAGGGCAGCTCGTTTTGTATTATCACGTAACAGGGGAGAGAGTGTGGCAGATATGATACGCGAGTTGGGATGGAAGTCATTAAAGCAAAGACGTTTTTCGTCGCTGTGAGATCTATTTACGAAATTTCAGTCACCAACTTTCTCTTCCCAATGCGAAAATATTTTGTTGAGCCCAACCTCCATAGGTAGGAATGATCATCAAAATAAAATAAGAGAAATCAGAGCTCGAACAGAAAGGTTTAGGTGTTCGTTTTTCCCGCGCGCTGTTCGGGAGTGGAATAGTAGAGAGATAGTATGATTGTGGTGCGATGAACCCTCTGCCAACCACTTAAAGGTGAATTGCAGTGTAATCATGTAGATGTAGATGTAGATCTAGATCTTGCAATACTGTACATCTGAGCTCTGGATAAGTAGGAGTGTTTCCTGTCGAGGAAGTAGTATTGCTTAGCTGTCAGTAAAGCAGTCGCTGAGAGCTAGAGAAATACTGAAGTACTAGATTTGATTTCAGACTTGTCATTGACAAAGAGAGTTAACGCTTCTACCTCCCTTACAAATGTTATACACATATGCTCTTTTGGTCATAATTACCGAGTATGGTATCTAAAGGATGTGATGATTATAAATTGTTAAAAATTATTTTAATTTTAAATTTAGGTTTATTTGTTGCAACACAAACAATTTTTTTGTTGTTACATGCCAACAATGCCATCAGTGGTGTAAGCTGACATCCAAATGAGATGTTGGGCAACAGGTTTATACTTACTGTATAAACTGTCCATCATGGCAAAAACTAGAATACAGTTTTACTTAGAATTCCCCACAATTTGGGCAACAATATCTAACTTGAGCCTTACAAACATATTTGTTAGAATTTGGAAACTTCATTGATAGACAGAATTGCATTTCGCACATTTTCAGGTTTGGTTTCACCGCTGGAGTTTGGTGCTGATGGCTTTGCTGTTGGTATTCTTCTAAATATGGCCTGACTATTCATTTCGTGGCAGCATTTTTCTAGCTTCAATGTAAGGAGTAAGTAGGGATCTTACCAATTCCTCGAGAAATATTCTTCTTTTGTAAGTAACAGCTCAGATTTATTTCTCTCCATAGCTTTAAACCATTATAGTCAGAAATATTAATAATATAGAATATAATCATTGGCCAGTGGATGGTTTTCCTCTTGCTTGTATAGGGGCAAGTAAGCCTATACCGTTTGTCAACTGCTCTCTTACTTGCATTATAGTCTAAGATCATTTCTATTTTCTTGGCTTCTCTGCTGCTTATTTACTGACTGTTGTGCACTGTGCTCAATATGAAAAACTGTTTGTACTTTTTGGAATGTGACATATTGCCATGGTATCCTTATTAAAATAGAACTTTGATGTACAAAGATATTCTTTCCTTGATATGTTATTGGGGAGTTCAGGCACTTTTTTTTTCACCGGCCCTGGCATCATAAGATGTTTGTTGAGAAGTGCTTGGCCCAAAGCGGATGATGTGAAGAAATTGTCACATGTGATATTTTGTCCTGTTAACTCATTTGTCAGATCCAAGGCAATCGTCATACAATGATATTCCTCCGGCGTTTTACCTGTATAGACTGGTGTCTTCAAAATGTGAGAAGTACCATTATTATACACTGTTTATATTTTTATTCCATATTTCGAGGATTTGCTAGGCATATATTGTTTGAATGTACAACGCTCTCCGGATGCCACTAGCTGTTCATCCATGGTTGCATTTGTGCCAGGATTATGTAGCTTTCTAAGTATTTCCACCCTCTTATCCCACAGAGATTTTAAAGGTGCCAACTTTTCGTTTACCCTTCGTATTCTGTGATCCGTCTTGTCATCGAAACGTAACATATGTGTGATGCTACAGAACCGTTTCAGCGACATTAGGGCAAGAAAGATGGCTATACCAGTATTTTGATTCCACAGCCTCTTTGTTGATTCACCATGTGATACATACACATCAGTCACTAAGGACAGACCAATACAGTCTTCAAATGTAATTTCATCCAATGCTTCCCAGGTATCCCCATAAATTCTTCCGGCATCAGTGTTGGTCATTTCCAATAGAATACTCTGAATATTATCATTCATCATAACTTGAAAATATGATGTTATATCACTTACTCTGGCGGTAGCGTACCGTGTCGAACCAGGTGTCACTTATACAGGGTAGTCTGTTGACAATGACCGGGCCAAATATCTCACGAAATAAGGATCAAACGAAAATACTACAAACAACGAAACTCGTCTAAGTTTAAGGGGGAAACCAGATGGCGCTATCGTTGGCCCGCTAGATGGCGCTGCCATAGGTCAAACGGATATCAACTGCGTTTTTTTTTTTTAATAGGAACCCCCATTTTTATTACATATTCGTGTAGCGCTGTAATAGTCACAAACGTATAAGTACGTGGTATCATGTAACATTCCGCCTGTACGGACGGTATTTGCTGAGTGATATATTACCCGTATTAAAATGGACCGTTTACGAATTGCGGAAAAGGCAGATTTCGTGTTGATGTATAGTTATTGTGATCAAAATGCCCAACGGGCGTGTGCTATGAAAGCTTCTCGGTATCCTAGACGACATCATCCAAGTGTCCGGACCGTTCGCCGGATAGGTGTTTTAGCTGCTGTCGCGGCTAATCCGCATATCAGTGGCACACAAATTGCGCGAAAATCGGGAATGTCAAAAACGTCGGTGTTGAGAATGCTACATCAACATCGATTGCACCCGTACCATATTTCTATGCACCAGGAATTGCATGACGACGACTTTGAACGTCGTGTACAGTTCTGCCACTGGGCACAAGAGAAATTACGGGATGGTGACACATTTTTTTTCCGCGTTCTATTTCGCGACGAAGCGTCATTCACCAACATCGGTCACGTAAACCGGCATAATATGCACTATTGGGCAACGGAAAATCCGCGATGGCTGCTATAAATGGAACATCAAAGACTTTGGCGGGTTAATGTATGGTGCGGCAATGGGAGGAAAGATAATTGGGCCCCATTTTATCGATGGCAATCTAAATGGTGCAATGTATGCTGATTTCCTACGTAATGTTCTACCGATGTTACTACAATATGTTTCACTGCATGACAGAATGGCGATGTACTTCCAACATGATGGATATCCGGCACATAGCTCGCGTGCGGTTGAAGCGGTATTGAATAGCTTATTTCATGACAGGTGGATTGGTCGTCGAAGCACCATACCATGGCCCGCACGTTCACCGGATCTGACGTGCCAGAATTTTTTTCTGTGGGGAAATTTGACGGATATTTGCTATCGTGATCCACCGACAACGCCTGACAACATGCGTCAGCGCATTGTCAATGCATGTGCGAACATTACGGAAGACGAACTACTCGCTGTTGAGAGGAATGTCATTACACGTATTGCCAAATGCATTGACGTTGACGGACATCATTTTGAGCATTTATTGCATTAATGTGGTATTTAAAGGTAATCACGCTGTAAAAGCATGCGTTTTCAGAAATGATAAGTTCGCAAAGGAACATGTATCACATTAGAACAACCGAAATAAAATGTTCAATTGTACCTATGTTCTGTATTTTAATTTAAAAAACCTACCTCTTACCAACTGTTCGTCTAAAATTTTGAGCCATATGCTTGTGACTATTACAGCACCCTCTATCACAAAGCGAAAAAAGTGGTCCAACTAAAACATTCATATTTCTTTACGTACTACACGAATATGTAATGAAAATGGGGGTTCTATTTATAAAAACCGCAGTTGAAATCCGTTTGACCTATGGCAGCACCATCTAGTGGGCCAACCATAGCGCCATCTGGTTTTCCCTTCTAGCTACACAAGTTTCGTTCTTTGTAGTTTTTTCGTTTGACGCTTATTTCGTGAGATATTTGGCCCGGTCACGATCAATGGATCACCCTGTATAGGGTTTGCTGTAGATGTTCTTCCGGTTTGCCAAAACTGTTCTAAGCTCCATGTGATTTTTTTAATCTTCAAACTGAATCAGTTGAACAGCTTGCACATTGTCATTTGAAGTATCAGTATCTGAAATATCTTGATATTCAGATGAAAGATGGATTGTGTCATTACTGATGTGATATTCATTTTTAGAAACATTTTCTTCGCTGTCATATGCCTTTTCTAATGCTTCCAATTTGTTATCTGAAAGAGCTTGTTTTGTCATTTACTGTGGTAGGTACATGAACTGAATATGCATACAACAGGTGATAAAATGTAACTGTTATTGATAATGAGCTACAGTAATTTGAATCTAATCAGCGACGTGCATCGTTGTGTAACCATCGTTGCGTAACCTTCGCACATTACAACACTAAGGCATGAGATACTTATTTTGTCATAAAAAACCGTAATGCATGTACCTTAGGCATGAAGAGTCTATACTCTGTGAATTTTTTAGCCGCAGCCACCCCCCCCTCCCCCCCCCCCCAGTCCATAGTGATTAGACGAAAGTAAGTGTAAGAAATTTTTTCACAATGGGGAGAAAAGTAATTTTTCTTAGTTAGAACTTTAAGATAATTACACTGTTTAGAAAAACAGTCGTCAAGTTTAGGGCAATATTAAAAAGTTATGGAAGAACAAATGCCCTTTCGTGTCGACAAGCCATGGTTAACTACATATTCTCCAGATTTGGTCAGTCTTAGAAAGCTGTTATGTGCAAGTGGCAAATAAAGATTCTAATATGAATACCAGCCGGTTTTGAAGAAACGAGTCCCCATCTAACTAAATCACATAATGGAGATTAAGAGTACAAATGAACTTTGTTGCAAGCAATAATTTTTAGCTTTCTGAAGTTCCTCCAAACATCAGATCCAGTAGAGAAGCGAGCGACCCTAGAATTACAAATGTAGTGGTTATAATGTAATCTTTGTTATTGTAAATTTCTGCCTCTGTATACTGAACATTACAAGCATTGAAACAGTTAACCGTAAGTGTGAACGTAGACTTCGCAGGAGCATAAGTCTGATAAGATACTCTTCGATAATAGGTCAGGTGGCGGTGTTGAGACAACGTGACTTCTCGACAAATATAATAATCAGCTTACGGAAAACTATCAAGATATTGCGTTCAAAATATGTTCAAAGGGGAGCTAGATGAGACTGGATCTATCACTATCTCGCTGGCAATAAGCTGCATGGCCTAGGCCACACTGTTTATAGGAAGGAGCCCAGCACTAACCTGTCTACAAAGAGCTAACACCCTATACAACTTCTGAGGAAGTATTCCGTAAAAATAAGAACAATGAAGTACAAATTAAAATGGCGTACAAGAAGAGAGAAGATGTAGCAAACCACGGAAAAAAAGAACGGCTGAAGAAACTCGGTTTTTTCCTTATGTGCCCGCACTCTGAGCCAACATTGCGAGACAGCTCGAAAGAAAAAACTTATTGACAACGCATGAACCTGTGTTCAGTGTATGCCGCCTTTAGAATCTGAAGATGGTCATTGTATAGCCCAAACCGTCTATGACTGTGTCATAAACATGTGATTGCGTCTATTAAGAAACAAAAAAAAAATTACAAAAGAATCAATCACGCACTCCATAGACAAAATGTCGTTTTTTCCAAAATCACAACTGTTTCAGGATTTTCTAGTAAAGCTTTCCTATCACACTTCATTATGTTGGAACTTCATAAATTTCACTGCCCGTTAGTATTAAAATTAATTTCCTCCGTGTGAAGTAGTTATTGCAGTGATTACGGAACGTAGAGCGACTCCGATGCGGGCATATTAGCATCGACATGTAGAAAAAGGATTCTCGTGGCAATCGGGTCCTTCCGTCATGCATGCTGCAAGTTCGGAAGCGTGAACTATATCGACGTTATAACCAAATACTTCCGAAACAGGACGTACTGTTACTCTTTTATTGGTTGCCGAAGAAGAAACCACCGGCTGATACCCATCGGATAATGAAAAATATGTATATTGCAGTATGTCTGTCGAACCTTACCAACACGGAATGATGCGACTAAAGGTGTTACTGCTTTACGATACCGAACGTTCCATGTAGCAAATGTCTTCAAGCAGAAATTACATCAGCCAAAGTGGCACACAGTCCAGCACCTGCCCTACGGTCCTAATATCTCCCCATGCGATTATCAGGCCTTCGGTCGTTTGAAAACGGTCTTGAAGTGTCGTGATTTCCTGTCGAACGATGACGTGGAGAAGGCAGTTACGGACTTCTTTACGCAGCAGGACACGATGTTTTACCAAACGGCTATTTGCAACATGGCACGCCGGTGCGATTATTGCCTCAGTGCTCAACGCGATTTGCCTGATTGCCATTGCAATTATGAACTGATCGGCCATCAAATGAAAACTTATTGATCACTCTTATATTTTGAACGAACAATACAATGAAAAAATATATTTCATTTCCATCTATGAATCTGTTACCTCATCTCATTTCGTAACCTGTAGGTCTGTCGAAGTGGCTTGGATTCGAATAATGTCTGAGGCAGTCCTGGAGAGCAGTCCATAAATCTTTAAGAGGATGAGGGAGTGGAGATCTCTTACGAACAACACATTCCAAGGCGTCCCAAATATGCTCAATAATGTTTAGGTCCTGGGAGTTTGGGGGAGTGTTTAAATTCAGAAGAGTATTCCTGGAGCCAATCTGTAGCACTCCCGGATGTGGATGTTGTCGCATTGTCCTGCTGGAGTTGCCCAAGTCCTTCGGCGTGCAGAATGGACATGAATGGATGTTGGTGATCAGACAGGATACTCACGTACGTGGCACCTGTCAGGGTCCTAGCAAGACGTATCGGGGGTCCCATATCCTCCAACTGCACATCCCAACACCAATACAGAGCCTTCGCTAGCTTCAAAAGTCCCCTGCTGACATGCAGGGCCCATGGATACACGATGTTGTCCCCATACCCGTATACGTCAATCCACTCGATACAATTTGCAACTAGACTCGACGGACCAGACAACATGTTTGCAGTCATCAACAGTCCAATGTAGGTGTTGACAGGCCCAGGCTAGGCGTAAGGCTTGGTGTTATGCAGTCATCTAGGATAAACGAGTGGGTTTTCTGTTCCGAAAGCCCATATCGATGATGTTTCGTTGAATGGTTTGCACTCTGACACTTGTTGATGGCCCAGCATTGAAATCTGCAATTTGCGGAAGGGTTGCACATCTGTCACGTTGAACGGCTCTCTTCGGTCGTCGTTGGTCTCGTCCTTATAGCATCTTTTTGCGGCCGCAGCGATGTCGGAGATTTGATGTTTCACCCGATTCCTGATACGGTGCACTTGTGGAATAGTCGTACGAGGGGAGCCCCACTTAATTGCTACCTAGGAGGTGCTGTGTCCCATCGCTCGTGCAACGACTCTAACACCACGTTCAAACTCACTTCAATCTTGATAAACTGCCAGTATAACAACTATTCCAGACACTTGTTGTCTTATATAGGTGTTGCCGAATGCAGTGCCGTATACTTTCTGTTTATATATCTCCATATATGATTACACATGCCTATACCAAGTTCTTTGGTGGTTCAATGAATGTGAATGTGAGAATGAAGTATTTCTCGACGAAGTTCATTGTTGGCGTTTCCTTGGGATACCCAAGCTGAAATTTTGTTTCAGAACATCACTAATACTGGAAAACTACCCAAGGAGATTTTACTGGCGAATAGTAGCCGATTGTTGACGGTTGTGGAAGGAAATGCCTTATATTTGTTTGTTACATATTTCATGGGTGGTGTGAAACGGGGTCATCTCATCCTCGCGAGATCAAATGAACTCCTTTAGTAAAGGAGCAGTTGCACCATCTGGATTCATCTAGTGACAATCACGGCTGCAGGAATCGGGGTCAAGCTGATGGCATGTCGCACAATCTGAGATCGCTCCTTGTACTGCCCTGTATTCGTTCAGTCGGAACATGCCGAAGGCCTCATTCGTGAAGGGTGTTTAGTTTCACTGCACTAAGAAATGAGGAAAAATATTTATTCAATTTTTGAATTCTTGATTTCTTGAATGTGGGTATTGTCTCAGGCTCATTCCCGTTAGTGGGCATCTATCGTAGATACCAGAGACATGAGGGCCTACCTTCTAGCAGTTTCAAGGAAGTGAGGCAGGGAACGTCAGCTGAAAAGCGAGCGAGAATGGGAGGAGCTGGAGTCGTAGCATTGTGCGTGGGCGGATAAGCTGAAGAGTTTGCGGCGAAAGTGGGGCGACACTGGGTGACTGACGCCACAGGCGCAGCCCAGTCGCAGGGGCCCGGATGGAGATATCCCTCACAGCTGCTGCGCTCACCGGGTTGCCGTTCTTCCGACAGCTCGGTTGCCTTCTGCTCCTATGCTGTCCATAGGGCAACTTTTTACATTTGTTGACAGCTGTAATGTAAGTGTGTTGATAAAGTTTTCTGTACTCAGTACACTCACATTGTTACAAAAACGAATTTTTCACACAATTTAATGTTGGGATTGTATTCGTACAGCGATGCTGCCGAGGCCTAGGTGCATGGAGCAGTGTACTCGATGTCAGATAATTCATACGTTAAAAGGCTGAAGATATTCATCTTACTACTCATTACGCAGCTGTGAAACTTCTTCGTAGATCATAACTGTGTTCTGGACCGAAACTTGAATCTGGGATCTCTGCAGGTGCTCTGTCGCCTTAGTTACCCATGCATGGCTCACAAGCCAAATCACAGCATCACTTCCGCGGGTAACTTCTATCATATCAAAGCTCACAGATATTTGAAGAAACTTTTAAAAGCCAAGATCATGTTCATTACTATTTAAACCTGATGGCCGTTGTGAGCAGTTAAGATTGTCATCTTTTGACCTTCAGGAAACCTTGTTTCTGTACTTCCTTTTCCATTATGACGCACAGAAATAAGCTTTTGGAGATCAAAATATAACAGCCTTAACTTTGAAACCGGCAATCAGAAGCAAATATTATTGAAAGCTGTCTTCGCTATTAACATTTTGAGCAAAGAAAATACAAATCGCCCCTCCAATCTCTCAGTATGAGAAAATTCAATCACAGAAATTTACCAACAACAGTAAATCTCTGAGGGCAGGTCGTCACTAGTTGTGGAATAGATCACTCGATAGACAGTGTCACTGTAGAAACAGGTATTAGTGATCACGATGTTATCATAGCGACGGTAGCTGCAAACGTTAAGCAATTCAGGTCAGGAGTGGATTTATGGTAGAAAAAAAAACAGGTAAGCAGTTATTAGTGTTCCACTTAGACAATTAATGAACATAATAATAGTCCCAGTATGACAGATGTAGAGGGATTATGGGAAAAGTTCAAAACGATTGTGAATTACGTACTGGAGATGTATGTTAACAGGTAAAAGTTAGTAGAAATTCGTGCATCCGTAAGATCATTGTGCAAAGAGTACAAAATCTTCTACGACCATACCTTAGCGAAAGATCTTGCCTAGAACCCGAGAAAAATCTGGTCACATGTAAAATCACCAGCCGGTTAGAAGGCTACTATCCAGTCACTCGTCGACCAGTATGCGGGGCAGTAGAAGACGGCAAAAGGAAAGCTCAAATTTAAATTTCATGGTTAAGAAATCACTAATACAGAAGGGTCTTACAAACATATCGTCATTTGACGTTAGTACAAACTCACGCATAGAGGATACAGATATTGGCACCCACGGCGTAGAGGAGCAACTGAAAGAGCTGAAAACGTATACTGGTAAGTCACCAGGCCCAGCTGGCATCCCGGCATCCCAGTTCTGTTCCACAGAGAGTACTCTGCGGCATTCCCTTGCTTAGCCTGCATTTATCGCGGATCTCTCGCTCAGTGAAAAATCCCAAACGAATGGAAAAAAGCGCAGGTGGCTCCTGTATTCGTGAAATGTAAACGAATTGATCAGAATAATCCTAATCATCTGTTTCCTGCAAAATTGTTGAACACGTTCTGTCTTCGAATATAACATATTTTCTTGAAACAAAAAAGCTTCTGCCCACAGACCGACACGGGTTTAGAAGGTATGGAAAGTGCGAAACTCAGCTTTCTCTCATGATATGCTACACACTATGAATGGAAACCCCATATTCCTAGATTTCTGGAAAGCATTTGACAAGGTGCCTTACGGCAGACTGTTGACGAAGGTCCGAGCTTACGGTTTAGGTTCTTCGATATGTGAGTGGCTCGAAGAGGTTTTAACTATAAACATCTACATCTACTTACATACTCCTCAATCCACAATACGGTGCTTGGCGGAGGGTACCTCGTACCACAACTAGCATCTTCTCTCCCTGTTCCACTCCCAAACAGAACGAGGGAAAAATGACTGCCTAGATGCCTCTGTACGGGATCTAATCTCTCTTATCTTATCTTTGTAGTCTTCCGCGAAATGAAAGTTGGCGGCAGTAAAATTGTACTGCAGTCAGCCTCAAATGCTGGTTCTCTAAATTTCCTCAGTAGCGATTCACGAAACGAACGCCTCCTTTCCTCTAGAGACTCCTACCCGAGTTCCTGAAGCATTTCCGTAACACTCGAGTGATGATCAAACCTACCAGTAACAAATCTAGCAGCCCGCCTCTGAATTGCTTCTACTCGTATGTCCTCCCTCAATCCGACCTGATAGGGATCCCAAACGCTCGAGAAGTACTCAAGAATACGTCGTATTAGTGTTTTATAAGCGGTCTCCTTTACAGATGAACCACATCTTCCCAAAATTCTACCAATGAACCGAAGACGACTATCCGCCTTCCCCACAACTGCCATTACAGGCTCTGCAATGTTACGCCCAAATATTTAATCTACGTGACTGTGTCAGGCGCTACACTACTAATGGAGTATTCAAACATTACAGGATTCTTTTTCCTTTTCATTTGCATTAATTTACATTTTTCTATATTTAGAGTTAGCTGCTATTCTTTACACCAATCACAAATCCTGTCCAAGTCATCTTGTATTGTCCTACAGTCACTCAACGACGACGACACCTTCCCGTACACCACAACGTCATCAGCAAATAGCCACACATTGCTATCTACCCTATCCAAAAGATCATTTATGTAGATAGAAAACAACAGCGGACCTACCACGCTTCCCTGGGACACTCCAGATGATACCCTCACCTTCGATGAACACTCGTCCGCAGTGCTCCAGTAAAGTGTGACAGGGTCGCTCTTCCTGTCTATATACATAAATGAGGTGATGACAGTGTCAGAAGCAATTTACAACTGGTTTCTGATGATGCTTTGTTTTAAGGGAAGGTGTCGTCATGGACATACTGTTGGAATGTACCAAATCACGTAGAGAAAATTTTTAGTTGGTTTGATACATGACAGCTTGCTCTAAATGTAGGAAAACGTAAGTTAATGCGGATGACTAGTAGAAACAGGCTTGCAGGCAGCGCTCGAATAAAGCAGTAATAGGGTGTATCCTGACAAAAACAGAAGTCACCTCTACTGAATAGCTAGTCGTTACGTTACAAAGCGATATAAAATAGAATGTGCATGTCACGTTAGCAGTAGGGAAGGCGAATGCTCGCCTGTATTTTGTTGAGAGAATTGCGAGAATGTGCAGTTCATCCACAAAGGAGACTGCGTATAGGACGCTAGTGCGATTCATTATTGAGTACCGTCGGAATTTTTGGGATCCCCATGAGGTCAGATTAAACGAAGACGTCAAAGCAAATCAGAAACGTGCTGCTAGATCTGTTAGCGGTAGATAATTTTTATTATGGCTGGATACAGAACAGTGGTAAATTTTTGAATGATGATGCCACCATTTGACTGTAAAATCAGTACAATCCAGATTTCGGTCTTAGTCCATTTTCAGGTACGTATCTGGTCAGCCATGGTTTTCTGACAAGGACTTAGACTTTATATTATTCTCTCGTCTTTTGACATATCAATAACTTTCTGTACTTGAAAAAATACCTAAGGACGATCTCTGGACTGTTCAGCAATAAAATGAAAGTTATTACAGGCAACTGCTGGTAGCATCACTCAAAACATGTTACCGGTAGGGGCGATCAGCACTCAGATTTTACGGAGATGCTTCGTGAACTCAAATGGGAATACCTGGAGGGAATAGGACGCCCTTTTCACGAGACACTATTGCGTAAATTTAGAGAACCAGCATTAGGCCGACTGCAAAACGATCCTGCTGCCACCAACATATATCTCACTTAAGGAGTATGGATATAAGAGAGGAACAAGCAGGTTTCTTCGCTCTGTTTGCCAGTAGATCAGGAAAGGAAATGACTAGTAATGTAGTGAAATACACCTTCCGTTACGCACAATGTATGGATGTACAGGGAAGGGGAAAGGTTCCTAGTTCGAGTCCCGCTCTGGCATATAATTTCAAATAAAAGCACACTCCGTGGAAAGCGAAAATTCGTTCTGTCCCTTTATATGTATTCGATTTTACTTCTCTGCAACCCAAACTGTTCATCTCCAAGATCGACTTCTACCCGTTCTTCACTGTTTAGGAAAACAATTTGAATTAGTAATCTGAAAATTTTTTTCCACTTTCATACCTTGACACACCAGGTAGAATAGTTTCGTCGTGGCTGGCTTCCCCAAGGATATGAACAGTTCTGAGATAATTTCGTCTACTCCAGGGGCCCCGTTTCGACTCTGGTCTTCCAGTGCTCTGATAAATTCACCTCGCAGTATTATAAGTGTTACCTTTTCTTCATCTACTATTTCTCTATTATAACACCTTCGAGGTCATTTCCCCTCTTTAGCTTCTCTATATATTTCTTCCACCTTAGAGATTTCTCTTCGTCGCTTAGTAATGGTTTTCCTTCTGAGCTCGTGATATTTAAACATCTGTTTCTCTATCCTCAAAAGGTCTCTTTAATATTCCTATCGGCCTTACCATCCTTTCCCCTTAGCTGAGTATGCCTCTACAAACTTGCATTCGATCTCTAACCGTTACTGCTAAGCCATTTTCTATTTGATGTCAGTCTAGTATTTTAGACGTCAGTATTGCTTCTCGCATGCTTCATTTGCTAGTTTTTCTTATTTCTCGTTACATCAGTTAACAGGTCATAATAACACAATATGAGTGATATGACTATGGTGACTCCTGAACACTGTCCGCCCATGAAACCTCGTGCCATTACGTGTGGTCAACGCCTTTGAATACGTGATGTCACAAATAATGACCCCCTATAGATGTCATTATCATGTCGCCAACTACACAGTTTATCAATGATGTGACGTAGGCGAAACATTTTTAGAAAAGCTTGATGGCGATGGTGGTAAAATTTAAAAAAATCCGAGGATGGCGGTGCCTTGATATTCTTACAATATAATCTAAGATTCCAGAACTAGCCCGTAAATGCTTTGCAACTCCATGTGGCTTACAATCACAAAAGGTATCATATTCAGTATTATTTGATAAATAATCAAAAATTACGTAAGCACGCAGACACATGAAGCCACACCCACACCCACCCACCCACCCACCCCCCCCCCCCCCACACACACACACACACACACACACACAAACACATACTCACTCGCAGCATTTATGTCATGAACTTACATGTTAGGCAGCAGCATTTTTCCCACCAGTATATTTCAATGTACATACCACACTCGGTGTAAGCCACAATGAAATATTTGAACCAGATTCTATCACTGCTGATGACTGAAACATGTCTATGGACTCCCAAAATGAATGCCCCAAAGGTTTTTCCAAGCCTAAATTGTTATGTAACTGAAGCAGGCGGTACAGGCATATTTGATATTTTATTTTGTATCTAATGAGAAAACACATAAAAACAAACTGATGACGCCCATGACTAAAAGCTATGCTTAGTAGGTAAGCAAAGAAATAGATCCGTAGCCTAAGGGTTCTATAACTGTATTCATTGAAGACAGTCTGTAACAGAGTCCGCAATCATTTTGGCACTTTATTTTCACAAGTCCGTCTCCATCACACAGATTTCTAACACCTTATCACCGTGTTTAAAGCTTTCCCGGCGTACTGATTGTTCCATTATTACCGGTTTCGGCATACTGCCATCCTCAGATCTGTTACAAAGGTAAATATTGTGTAAGCGACAGGTTCAACAAGTTAACGCTAAACCTAACAAGTCTTAGTGATACATAAAACATAAAATTATAAAATGTTGACAGCCACTTATAGCAGTCATACATACGATTAAAATATTCTGACGTAAATCATGGGTAAGTTAAACATGTGAGTACATGGTAAGTGCTGGTGATAGATTGCGTCTGACATTTATAAAAAAGTATAATGCCAGCAGAGGGAAATTGTAGCTAGAGCGAATGTGATGATTAAATTGGGTCGTGCACAGTCATTAGCTACATTTTTTAAAAATTAATTCCCACAGCAAAACGAGCGTCTGACAATAAAACATAAGTGATATGAAATTGGATTCATACCTAAAATACTATAAATAGCACAAAAACTAATATAATACAGCCACTAGCCTGACTAGGTAAAACAAGAAACTTGTATAAGCTAGTATAAAAAGTGTAGTAATAAAATAAATTATCTAAAAAGTCTTCCAGCCTGACAGATCAGTTACCATAAACGCAATTGTACTACAATTAATAAAATAGTAAATATACATTAGAAGTCACAAAGAATGGATAGTCGATATTATATCCAGCGTTTGGTCTCAATAGCGACATGTCGTAGTATCCTTGTTTTCCTGTGGTGGAGCTTACGGGGGAAGCCCCAGTGTCCTCGTCGTCGGCGGCCGGCGCTCGTCAATCCGCTGGGGTGCGCTACGCTACTCAAACTAGTAGGTTTCTGAATCTCCATTTCTTCGAGTAGGTTCAGTAACTGTCCCTTTCGTGCCCTATGCAACACTTCCATATTATTGTCCATGCTTCCTACTAAACGTCTTTCTCTGTCTAAATGTGTACCGAAAGCGCTCTTGTTTTGATTATACGTATGTTCTCTAAAACGAGTCGAGAAATTCTTTCCTGTCTGACCGATGCAAAAACTGTCAGTCTTTTCAGCTGATCTTATAAACCAGAGGGTAAGAAGTTTGTTCCTATGACGTACAATGGTGCGTTTTCCGACAGAATTGCGTAGACCTTCAGAAAACCGAAAATAAAAATTAGGTTTCAGACGAAAGGTACTATTAGTTGTAAGCTACGCCACAACGTTGACAACGACATCAATAAACATATGGAGGTCTGGTATTTATATGATCAGCTGCCTAGCCTGTGACAGTTTTCCTATCTGTCAGACAGGAAGGAATTTCCAGTATCGTTTTAGAGAACATACGTATAATCAAAACAAGACCGCTTTCGGTACACGTTTAGACAGAGAAAGACATTTAGTAAGAAGCATGGACAATAATATGGAAGTGTTGCATAGGGCACGAAAGGGACAGTTACTGAACCTACTCGAAGAAATGGAGATTCAGAAACCTACTAGTTTGAGTAGCGTAGCGCACCCCAGCGGATTGACGAGCGCCGGCCGCCGACGACGAGGACATTGGGGCTTCCTCCGTAAGCTCCACCACAGGAAAACAAGGATACTACGACATGTCGCTATTGAGACCAAACGCTGGATATAATATCGACTATCGATTCTTTGTGACTTCTAATGTATATTTACTATTTTATTAACTGTACTACAATTAAGTTTATGGTAACCGATCTGTCAGGCTGGAAGACTTTTTAGATATTTTATTTTAATATTACACTTTTTATACTAGCTTATACCAGTTGTATGTTTTACCTAGTCAGGCTAGTGGCTGTATTATACTATTATCTGTACTTTTTATGGTATTGTAGGTATGAATCCAAATTCACATCAGTTACGTTTTATTGTCAGACTCTAGTTTTGCTATGGGAAGTAATTTTCTTAAAAAAAATGTAACTAATGTCTGTGGATGCCGCTATTTAATCATCACATTGGCGACATTGGTTTAATACGCTCTCTAGCTAAAAGTGCCCTCTGCTGGCATTAGTCAGACGCAATCTGAGTATCACCAGCACGTACCATGTACTCACATGTTTAACTTGACGATAATTTACGTCAGAATATTTTACTCGTATACGTGACTACTATACGTCACTATAAACATTTTATAATTTTATATTTTATGTATCACTAAGACTTGTTAGATTTAGCGTTAACCTGTTGATCCTGTAGCTTACACAATATTTATCTTTGTAACAGATCTGAGGATGGCAGTATGTCGAAACCGGTAATAAAGTATAAGAAATCTGTGTGATGAAGATAGACTTGTGAAAAAAAAAAATTGTAACTGTCAGTCGGTTGACTCTCACATTAATTGCCATAATTGTATTTCGATTCCTAAACTGTTACAAAATACTTGTGGCTAAAATAATATGCCAAGCAGGCTGGTCACAGTTTACTTTAGGTCTAAATGAAATTTTCTGCTTAATTGTACTTACGATGAAGGCTGCGAAATTTATCATTCTGGCCTTTGGAGCCAAGGATCTCTACAAAGCTTACAGACTGTACTTCCTTTCCTTTCCATATTCATCTACTTAATAATACCATAATCTAATCATAATGCAAAACACACATCATAGTCCATTACAAAGGCACTGCTCTAACATCATTTTAGGTGGGAAGACATTGTCGTCCTACTTACACTGTTTACTTCCATAATACACATACATAACTTCATAATGCTCTGGATGCGAGATGTAAATGTACAACATAAGCAAATAAAATAATAATTAAGGTTCCTCACACAGAGAGGAATGTTCCATATCTAACCAATTTGATCGTTGTATCAAATTAAATAAAATATGAAATGTGTAAAGATTTTGACTACAAAGTTCACACAGATTCCTTATCGTAACACGCTAGTACAATTACAACTCTCTGGTAGTGAATGAAAATTTGATCTTGCATCGAAATAAGACTCCTTATTAAAAAAATACAATGATTTCGATCACATAACACACGCGGCACCGCTGTCGTAACTTCACTGTTGTATAATATTCAAAAGAGCACACAGTGGCTACCATCAAAGCATTGCTGATAAAGCTGAGAGGTTGGTCAGCACGTGTCAGTGACTAAAGTTTGACTTATTTACCACACTTTGTAGGGCCAATGGTTCCTGATATTAATTATTTCACATCGAAGTTGTCTGTGTTATTCATCGAAGTGCATGCAACTCACTGTTTCACATTACTGTTAGAATACACAGCTTAGTCGACAAGCATAGTTAGTTGTCTGCACCACATATGAATGAAAGAATAGTACATATATGCCTGTTACATAAAATGACAATACATACAAGGACAGCACAGATAAATTACAGCTTAAAGAGCATTTACGATGAGAATAGTTCAACCATTGGATAAAAGAAATCGACAAATAATTAAATTATAGGTATCCCTATAATATTTGATTGACTTTGGAAAGTAGTTAAAATCGTAGCAACTTCGTTCTTACCTATACATATGTATCAACTACTATTTCACCGAAATATGATGCACTTTCCACTGTGTGTCGCGATAAGTTAGCATTATTGCCACATGCTGACAAACATTTTATACCGCAACATGGAGCTGATACCCTAATAAGGAGTAACTGTAATTATTTACTTCCTTCAGTTTTAGCTTAACTAAGAAAAGTTTTTGACAGTTAATATATAAATTTTTGACGTGGGAATGACATTGTATTATGCTGATAACGCTACATGTGCTACTGCACAGGGGAAACTACATGGCACATCGCCCTCCATACTTCATCACATTATATTGAAATTGTAACAAACTGCCCCACACATCGCAATTATAACAGAATACTCCTTTCATCACCTCTTTACAGCACAATTGGAACACAAATCTCCATATCTCGTCTTATTTAAAATCGTTTCTATTTTCCTCATTCCACAGATGGCTGAAATTGTTGTAACAAATTTCGTATTTCCCTTTTAAACAGCAAGTAAAATTGATTGAAAGCGTGAATTTTCAACGGCAAATTATTGATCAGAAGAAACAAGATCGTCGCGTTATTCCACATTTCCTACGCTACCTTGTTGACACTAACTAAATGAATACCGTAACTAATCAACAAATTAAAAAAAAATATATTAGATTAAGATTCCGGGTCGTGACGTATATACCTGACTGACAAAATTTTTATAACGTGCATAATGTAAAGCTATTTCCTTGTGAATGGTCTGCATTTTTTAAATGTCTCAAAATATGAAAATATAGAAACAAAATTATTGCAATGAAATTAACGACAACAAGACAATACCGAAAATACATAAACACGTAAGTTTGAGAAATAGTGAGTCGAAACTAACGGAAATTCTCCTGTTGCGCCTGTCACTTTAAGTTATTTAAATACGTGTTCTCCTTGTGAAACTAAAGTATGAGGTTCTGAATTCGTTGTTGGAAAGTGCGCGGGCTTGGTAACACAAAACCGCGTTTGGTGCTATCTTTCAATACAAGGACCTAATTAGCATGATAATAGTAATGATGATCAGACTTCATAAAATTATAAACTACAGGCTCGAATAGTACGTGTTCTTATGGCGCGCGATCGTTTCATCACGAAACCGAACTGCTTCCAACTAATGTAACGGAGTGGAACATACATAAGCAGATTTCGTCGTTTAGAGGATCACAACTTCGGGTAAAATATGTCGTAATAAAACAGAAATAAGTTATATTTACTCGTCATTTGAAGTGGAATGATCATATAAAATTAATTGTTGGTAAGGCGGGTACGAGGTTGAGATTCATTGGGAGAGTCCTTAGAAAATGTAGTCCATCAGCAAAGGAGGTGGCTTACAAAACACTCGTTCGACCTATACTTGAGTATCGCTCATCAGTGTGGGATCCGTACCAGATCGGGTTGACGGAGGAGATAGAGACGATCCAAAGAAGAGCGGCGCGTTTCGTCACAGGGTTATTTGGTAACCGTGATAGCGTTACGGAGATGTTTAGCAAACTCAACTGGCAGACTCTGCAAGAGAGGCACTCTGCATCGCGGTGTAGCTTGCTCACCAGGTTCCGAGAGGGTGCGTTTCTGGATGAGGTATCGAATATATTGCTTCCCCCTACTTATACCTCCCTAGGAGATCGCGAATGTATAATTAGAGAGATTCGAGCACGCACGGAGGGTTTCAGACAGTCGTTCTTCCCGCGAACCATACGCGACTGGAACAGAAAGGGAGGTAATGACAGTGGCACGTGAATTGCCCTCCGCCACACACCGATGGGTGGCTTGCGGAGTATAAATGTAGATGTAGATTTCTGAAGAGCACACTAATTACAAGACTTGATGGACCGATGGATCCAAACATAGGTAAAGATAAGGACTACTCATGCTTGTCATTAAGTGGCTAAGACTTTGCTATCAGCATAATAATTGTATAGCTGGCATACCGAAATACAGTGTTCTCGTTCACCGCACCCTTGAATTATATTTTGCGTCACCAGTGTATGCGACAGTGCTCGAGATATATGAAGTGATGAATATTTTCCCAGAAACGACTTTTAAGCCTATGTGTGAAAACTGAGAAAAAAGTTATTATTATATTGTGAATTATTGTATTACGAAATGTAAATAATTTCCTACAACAATATGTTTTGTAATATTTATAACCAGTTTTATGCGAAGAATAATCATACAACAAAAGATAATACTACTATGAGAATGTATTGGCATTGTATTATCTGTGAATTTCTTTTTCTTCCTTCTGTCGTTCTCAATGATGTATGAATTGGCTTAGATCGAAGATAAGCTGAGGTCAGTTCTTTTGAAGATTGTTAAAGATTGTCATAAGTGATCGAAAGAAAAATATAATGTACAATTAACAAAATGAAATTTTAGTGTGCGGACTTTTATTTGTAACTAGATAACCAACTATAAATATATTGAGTTTGGTGTCCCCAGCAGTCCAGACTGTGTTTTGTCTGCCTCCATTCCATGAACGAATGGAGCTGCAGTTTCAAATAGCAAAAATAATCAGACATTAATTCCTTCGATCGATATTATAACGTTTGAACTCTGCCAAAGACAATCCACAGGAATTTATTATTTTTTCTATTCTACTAGTGAAAATGACATTCCATAGAACAATCTTAGACTTTACGTAAATGAAATAATTATTGTGGCTGGTGTGTAAGACTAATTTTTCTCGGAGTAATTTATCAGTGGCTTTAAATAAAAATATTTACGACACCAGTGCTTTTGCGGGAAGAGGTTCTGGTATGATACATTAATTATTTGTTGCATACATTTTATTGTCAACTCCGCCTGGCGTCAGTTAGCTTCAACAGCCACTGCTGGTCCCAAGCCTGGACAATGGAAGAGGATTGGACAATGGGCTAACAACCCAATCCTGTAAAAAACTCTTTGTTACGAAGCACAAACTTGCCTCAGACGTGGATAGATACAATGGAATACGAAATCTGCAAACAAAAAACGGTATACGATTTAGAAATTTTAATTTTCGATCTTGGAATGTTCAGAGCCTGTTTAGACCAGGAACCATGCACACTATGGTCTCAGAAATCAACCGATATAAAGTGGACCTAGTGGCGGTACGAGAGACAATATGGCTAGGAGAAGGAACAAACAAAGAGTATGGATACACACTATTCTACGGCGGATGGGTAGATAAACAAGAATTCGGCACTGGTTTTGTGACACACAACAAAGCAGCAAATTGGGGTGAAGGAATTCAAAGCTGTTAACAAGAGACTATCTTACAGACTACTTGGAAACCAAGTGTCAGTCATCACATTCATCATTGTTCATGCCCCAACTGAGGATAAAACAGATAATGGAAGGGAAGGGTTCTATGTCCAACTAGAACAAACAATTGAGAACACAGCAGCTACAGATATCAGGATAGTGCTTGGAGAGTTTAATGTAAAAGCAGGAAAAAGAAGAATTCTACGTACCAACTATAGGAAGGCATAATTTTCATGATGAGAGCAATGAGAATGGTCAGAGGATGGTCAACTTAGCTGTCTCAAAGAAGCTGAGAGTAAGTTTGGCTTATTTCGAACACAAGAGAATACATACGGGAACATGGTGCTCAATGGATGGAAGAAGCATCAACCAGATAGATCACATGTTGGTGGACCAGCGCTATAGCCCTATAGTCATGGACGTGAGGTCGTATAGAGGAGTCGACTGTGCATCAGATCACTTCCTCATTGAGTGCAGGCTTAACCTCATGTTCACCCCTCATGCATAAGAAGAAAGGGGCACCAGAACCTGCTCTGAATGTAGAGAAAGTACGAGAAAGTGCCATTGAAGAACAATTTGCTATAGAAATCAAAAACCGTTTTGAGGTCCTAGAGACCCTAGAAGCAAGAGAGAACGTGGAGGAAAAGTGGAATGAAATAAAGTCCACGGTACTAAGTGTAGCGGAGGATTTATTGGGAAGAAATAAGATAATGAAGAAGAGGAAATGGTTCAACGATATATGCCAGAAGGCTACAGAAAAGAGAAGGAAGAGAAGGAGCTATCTGATAGGGAGAATAAGCAGAAAAGGGAACATTTTATCAACATCAGAATGGAGACAAAGCGAATCCTAAGAGAATATATCTAACCAGTTTGCTAGAACAAATTGAGGCAGAGAGCCAAAACAAGAACTCTAGGCAATTCTTCCAATACATAAAAAATCGCCGAAGTGGATTTCAGAGCCCATTTTTTTTTCATTAGAGATGAGAATGGCAACTTGATAAATGACAAGGAAAGAATATTGGGAAGATGGAAAGAATACTTCTGAGAACTGTTGAATCGCCCAGACCCCAGTGAGATATTACCTGCAAACACTATGGAGGAAAGGAAAGATGAAGAAGAATGGAAAGTTAGTGAAAAAGACGTGAAGATCGCAATCAAAGGGCTCAGAAACAACAAAGCCCCAGGGGAGGACAGAATAACATCAGAATTAATCAATGAGGGAGTTGGGAGTTTACACTTAGGGGTATAGAAACTGATCGAGTTGATATGGGAGAAGGAGACACTGTCAGAAGAATGGAGATTGGCTATAATATGCAAAATATAGAAGAAGGGAACCAAAATGGAATGCATTAACTACAGAGGAATCAGATTGTTGAATGTAGCATATATGGTGATGTCCATCATTATCCTCAGAAAATTGCAACCATTGATAGAGAACAACATACAGGAGTACCAAGCTGGCTTTTGACCAAACTGATGGACAATAGGTCACATTTTCACACTAAGACAATTGTTTGAAAAACACTGGGAATATGATACATATATCTGCAACCTGTTCAACGATTTTTAACGTACATGTGATCGCATCCACAAGAATAGCCTATACAATGCATTGCGTGGCTTCAGAATCCCTGAGAAGATAGTGAGAATGGTGAAAGCTTGTATGGAAGGGTCAAAGGCAGCGGTACGTTTCCGAGGTTCTACATACGAAACATTGGAGATTGAGACGGGACTCAGTCAGACAGGGGGATACTCTCTCATGTCTCCTGTTCAGTGTCACCTAAGAGAAAGTAATAAGAGTGTAGGCAACAGGAGTGGGCTTGAGTAGAGATGGACGGTAACTTCAGTTATCTCGCATATGCAGACGACATAGTACAACTAAGTGAATCAAAGCACCAGTTGGAAGGAATATACCAGAAAATGGACAGTTATGCACAGGAGGTAGGGCTCAAAGTTAATCGAGACAAAACAGAGTTCATGCAATTGGGAAGAATTTATTGAGATAGACGGCAAGAGGTTTAAAAGAGTACACCAGTTCAAATACTTGGGATCTTGGTTTACCATGGACAACAACATAAAAATGGACATCAAGGAAAGAATAGCAATGGGAATGAAATGCATGCATTCCCTCAGATGGACGCTCGGCTCTAAATCGATCTCAGTGAACTCTAAGATGAAAATCTACAACACAGTGACATGTCCAGCAGTAATGTACGGTTCAGAAACATGGGGCATGACTAAGCGAGAAAAGGAAAAACTATTAATATTTGTGAAGGGTAATGAGGAAGACATGGGGTCAAGTTTTAGATAATGAAGAATGGAGGAAGAGGAAAAACGAGGAAATCTACCTTCTGATGCGGCAACCAACTATCCTACAGAAGATAAAGAGCAAAAGAATATAATGGGTGAGCCATGTAGCCCGTATGCCAGATGGAAAACAGGCGAAGTTGGCACTAGATTGGAAACCAAATACCAAATGCCTCATTGGACGATCTAGGCAGACTGTAATTCTCTACAGGAACTGCACCCTTGTGATCTCATGATTTTTACTAAAAATGGCTGACATAACATCCATCACAGGGTTTGTGTTCAGATCAACTGTGGTCGACTTTTGCCCTGCAGTAGTCTGTACAATAGCTGGAACTATGTCTTTGCTATGGTCAAAGAATTTCCAGTAGTCAGTAGTTAATTCGTCCCTAATGTCTCTGTCATTGTTATATGGCATTAGACTTACTGAATTAATTATTCCTCCCCACTCCATTCCAAACCATCATCAGAGGGCATAATAAAGTCTAATTTAGATTCATGAACTTTGCACTGTGAGGGAGTCTCTGGCCTCAACTCATTCATTTTTACAGCAACTTGTAACAGTTGTACAGTTTCATACAAGACCTTCCAGGATATCAGTGTTTCGCATATATGGTTGATTATGGTTTCCTGTAAGAGGATTCCACTAACTGTTATTGTTCTTATTCTGCCAATATCCTGTTCTGTCATCATAGTAAGCAAACTGATATCTATAATCATTATTTCTCTTTCTATTAAAATTAGATGGACCACCACCAACAACCTGAGCGTTATGTAGTGGACTCAATATCATACGTGATATAAAGTTTCCACAACAGTTTCTTGTCCCGCTGTGGTTGCAGGATTTTGTATGAAGTGGAAAGGATTGAGTTGCACCATTATTATTATTCCTATTGCTACGTGTTATAGCTTCAGATATCAGATCGTATGAATGTAATGTTGACATGAAGTGTTCAAGATTTGATTTCCAGTGTCAATTTTCATTTTAATATTCGTAATTCATCATTACGTGATATGGCTTCAACATACTGAGTCTTATTCAAGTGATTCTCGAAATACTTGAGCGGACTTCAGTGCCTGCATTTAAATGGTTTAGGATTGAATACCTACTTACAGAGCCTGTCTTGCACGCTATGGGACAAGTATTTCGTTAGAAATGCCTTGCCAAATTGTTCTTAAGTCTGTTATCAGTGGTGTCATATGTCCAAAGGGCAGCTTCCTCTTGAATATTGCCTGTTGTGAAGTATATCACTTGCTGCTGTGTACATGCTTTTGCCAACATGCCTTTCACCGTCTTTGTAAACAAAAGAGGATAAATATCTTTTTTTCTTTATCAGGCTCAAAGACTGAGACTATGTTTTGATAATCTCTCATCTAATAGGACAGATGTTAATGAAGGTGCTGCTCCTAAATCATTGAATATGTGAGTAGGTCACAGACCCACACAATCTCCATCATTTCTATAGCTACCCTGATATGTTGTAGGACAAGTACTTTCATCACAAATCTTAGCAATAGAGAGTGGTGCGTCACGTTCTATAAGCTTAATCACGGCTAGATCCTATTCTATGCTATTTAATAGTAATGTAAGACTCTCTCACCACCCTGGTATGTGTTTGTTTAATGCAGTTCTAATTAAATTTATTCTTCGTTAACTGTTTATTCGGAAGTGCCTTCCTGAGTAACACCTAAGTGATGGTGTGTTGCAATTACTTCAAACTTAATATTTAGTTTAGTCTTTTCTTCAACAATAAAGTTAACCTTTTTACATACAGCTTACAAACAGGTTTTTTTATTCGTTGGTGTAGTCTCAGCAGTTCCAGCATCATATTACGCTGATAAATTCCTAAATGTAGATGCCATGTAATTCCGTTGTGTGGGCTTGGCATTTAGGTGCAAAGTTAAGTTTCACACATTGGCTGTCAAGTTCGTCACTGCTTATGACATTTGTTCTAAATTTCTCTTTATCAGGCTTCGAAACGAAGATTTCAGCAATTGGGTATTATATTGCATGGACCACTGGATTTAAATACTTTGCTCTCAGCATGCGATTCAATTTCACGAACTGAAGTTACAGCGTTTACAAAGAGCGACTTTGCTGTCAATAGCATTCGATGCGATCTCATCGTACTTTTCAGTTTCTACTTTTGAGTGACTTTCATGTTTTTACTGTAAGATAAAGTGACTGAAATTATATTTATAAAATTACATATTTTAAACTGCAAGTAATAATTAAATAATGAATCAAATAAGGTAGGGAATAACTTTGTTTAAATGAGTCGGCTAAACACAATTTCAAAGGAGGATAAACAGTGTAGACCTGATCTTTTGTGTTATTTCATAATGTTAATCGCTGAATTGATCAAATTCCTCTTCTATAAGTGAAAATAAAGCGTCTGCCTGACAGGTTGCTGTTGGAATGTGGAGGACCTCGGTGGCACAAAAACGTCTTTCCTGTTACGCTCCATTGCAATAAAATGGTTTACATGCTAATAGTAATGTTCATTCGACTTTACTAGACGTATTAACTACAGGCTCGAGCAATGTAGGTTGTAACGTGGAAAAATTATAGCAGGCTTATGGCGCGCAATGGTTGCATCACCTAAACAAAAACTTCCAACTAATTTAATAGGCAGAAACAGACATACCATAATTTCATTTTTAATGAGATCCCAGGTTGGAATTAAGAAGCAATTACTTATTATTTCAACCTATTTATCAATAGCCAATTAATTACATGCTGTGATCTTCCAGCGACTCCGAACAGGAAGGTAAAGAAGATGACCATTCATACGTCACATTTTTTTGAAAAAACATTCTGTCGAAAACCGGAAAATGATATAAATTACTTAAATACATAAGAACTTTGCGTTAACCATAATAATTAAATCAATGGCATAGTGAAATACAAAGGTTTGTTTCAGTTAGCACAGGGATAAACGATGATATCCTTACTTTATGTAAAATGGCATATATAAGGCCCCCAGAAATATAAGCACATTGGATAATTTAATTTCAATTATTTTATGAGTTCCTAAAATTCCGTTTCATATTTATTGCTTATTTACTTTCTTCATCCTCATCAGGTTGTTTCATTAAAAACATAAAACATGAAAAAGAAAAGTACACGTTGTAATTAGGTGATGCCAAAGTTCATTTACACTGGAAGTTAACAAAATTACATTCAGGTCCTGTTTGATGGTCTCCACTTAAAGTGGCTCCTTGCTTACAAAACGCTTAATTTTCCTGATTATGAGGTATGATAAGCCCTCAAACAGAAATGTATTCCTTCCAAAGGCTATAAAATAAAGAATGGAGTGTAGCTAATCTCATAAGTAACTGAAATTGTTGTAATTACTCATTGCTGCTACTTCAGATGAAACTATTCTCATAGAATTTAGTTGTGTGAATGAAAATTAACTTTTGGCCAAAAATTCCTATTATGCTGACAGTGCGCTTGATGACAGTTGACTGAGTGAGTATTTAACTTCATATAAATGAAATTATTTTGTGACGAGTTAATAAGATTTCATATTATGATGCACAGTCGATTTATTAGTAATAAAATAACTGACGATGGAACACTTCAGGCATTCGACTGATGTGTGTGGGAACAAGGTACCTCCAACTTCATGTAAATGGCCTGACATTAAGTGCATCATTAATTCATAGCAGGAGACACAAGTAAGTAATTAATGTTCAGAGGAAAGAAGTTCTTTTGTGAAGAGTTAAATGAATTTCATATTAAGATGCAAGGACGACTTCTTTATAATAAAATAACTAACGATGGAATGCTTGAGGCACTCGATCGTTGCATCATGGTAGAAGCCACCTCCCGCTTCATTTAAACGGTTTGAGATTAACTGTTTCATTTATTTAAAGCAGGCTAACTGACAGGTTTGTTTTACAACATGAAAAGAATTTTGAAGTGTAGTATTCCCATTATTAATGACATAAAAATAGATCTAGTGCAAGTACCTTCGTCGTTTCAATGCCACAAGAAGAAGAAAAAGACAATCTAGTATCACATATGTCACATATTAAACAATCATGAGAAAACGAAGACAGATACAACATCCGTGTGTTAAAGGTACTGGTTGCGCCAAGCCTTTGCTCTTACATAAATACCACCTAAAGAAATAAATTTATATTTAACAGAGTCGACATAGCAGTACTAATTTTTAACTGATTTAACTGCAGTAACAGTTATGTGGCAGTCCACAAACCGGAATATCACGGTTACCTTCACGTCCCTTCGGCATTACATTTTAGCTCACCCCTCGTACCTGGACCGTGACAATGCAGTGAATTATAGTAATGAATATTAAATATCATACAAACTCTGAGCGGTTGAGCATTACTTTTTTTTTGTTAAAGGTCCGTTCATGTATTTTTAACGGTGATTCCTCTATCTGTGTTTTGCTATAATCTGACTTCGGAATAAGACAGCACCCGAAGACGACTGTGTATCGAGCTGGACGGTTTTCTGCTTAGAAGTACGAACTTTTTTGCCATGCCAAGTCAGCCAACAATCTTACAATGACTAAAGATACAAAATAAAAGATACGTAGTTTATTAGTAACTGTATATTCTGAAATAAAACACAATTAAATTATGACACATTGGGACTTGAATTATGCAGTTACGAGTGCCGTTTGGTTGAAACTCGTAAATTAAAATAGTGTAGTGTTCATGACATGATCTGGACAAGACCTAGAAAAGAAAAGGTGCCTCTCATTCTGCCAATCGTCTGACGATCAAATATCTTCAAATGTTTCCAGCGGCTGCATTCAATATTTATACAGCCGTGGACTATCGCTGTGGCTCAAATTATTTCTTTGTTTCATTACTTATAATGACGTTTTCTGCTGATAAAAGTTCTGCATGCAAATGTGCCTTTAAAAGCATTATGCTACTAGGCACACGGTTCATGAATGTGTCTTTATCGTAGGATGTGTTGTACGTGATAACAGAAAGCTGACCAATAACATATTTGTATATTATACCATGGACTTTGCCGTTGGTGGGGAGGCCTGCCTCAGCGATACAGATGGCCGTACCTTAGGTGCAACCACAGAAGAGGGGTGTCTGTTGATAGGCATGACAAACGTGTGGTTCCTGAAGAGGGGCAGCAGCCTTTTCAGTAGTTGCAGGGGCAACAGTCTGGATGATTGACCGATCTGGCCCTGTAACACTAACCAAAACGGCCTTGCTGGTTTGGTACTGCGAACGGCTGAAAGCAAGGGGAAACTACAGCCGTAATTTTTCCCGAGGGCATGCCGCTTTACTGTATGATTAAATGATGATGACTTCCTCTTGGGTAAAATATTCCGGAGGTAAAATAGTCCCCCATTCGGATCTCCGGGCGGGGATTACTCAAGAGGGAACATGGCGTTCTACAGATCGGAGAGTGGACTGTCAGATCCCTTAATCTGGCAGGTAGGTTAGAAAATTTTAAAAGGGAAGTGGATAGGTTAAAGTTAGATATAGTGGGAATTAGTGAAGTTCGGTGACAGGAAGGACAAGACTTTTGATCTGGTGAATACAGGGTTATAAATACAAAATCAAATACGGGTAATGCAGAAGTAGGTTTAATAATAAATAAAAAAAATAGGTGTGCGGGTAAGCTACTACAAACAGCACAGTGAACGCATTACTGTGGCCAAGACAGACACAAAGCCCAAGCCTACTACAGTAGTACAAGTTTATATGACAACTAGCTCTGCAGATGATGAAGAAATAGATGAAATGTATGACGAGATAAAAGAAATTATTCAGGTAGTGAAGGGAGACGAAAATTTTATAGTCATGGGTGACTGGAATTCGACAGTAGGAAAAGGAAGAGAAGGAAACACAGTAGGTGGATATGGATTGGGGATAAGAAATGAAAGAGGAAGCCGCCTGGTAGAATTTTGCACATACCATAACTTAATCATAGCTAACACTTGGTTCAAGAATCATGAAAGATGGTTGTATACGTGGAAGAACCCTGGAGATACTAAAATGTTTCAGATAGATTATATAATGGTAAGACAGAAACTTAGGAACCAGATTTTAAATTGTAAGACATTGCCAGGGGCGGATGTGGACTGACCACTATGTATTGGTTATGAACTGTACATTAAAACTGAAGAAACTCGAAAACGGTGGGAATTTAAGGAGGTGGGACCTGAATAAACTGACTAAACCAGAGGTTGTATAGAGTATCAGGCAGAGCATAAGATAATTGACAGGAATGGGGGAAAGAAATACAGTACAACAAGAATGGGTAGCTTTGAGGAATGAAATAGTGAAGGCAGCAGAGGATCAAGTAGGTAAAACGACAAGAGCTAGTAGAAATCCTTGGGTAACAGAAGAGATACTGAATTTAATTGATGAAAGGAGAAAATACAAAAATGCAGCAAGTGAAGCAGGCAAAAAGGAATACCAACGTCTCAAAAATGAGATCGATAGGATGTGCAAATTGGCTATTCTGGGATGGCTAGAGGACAAATGTAAGGATGTAGAGACTTATCTCATGAGGGTTAAGATAGATTCTGCCTACAGGAAAATTAAAGAGACCTTTGGTGAGAAGAAAACCACTTGCATGAATATCAAGAGCTCAGATGGAAACCCAGTTCTAAGCAAAGAAGGGAAAGCAGAAAGGTGGAGGGAGTATATAGAGGTTCTATACAATGGCGATGTTCTGGAGGACAATATTATGGAAATGGAAGAGGAGGTAAATGAAGAGCTTCACAGAGCACTGAAAGACCTAAGTCGAAACAAGGCCCCGGGAGTAGACAACATTCCATTAGAACTACTGACAGCCTTGTGAGAACCGGTCCTGACAAAACTGTACCATCTGGTTAGCAAGATGTATGAAACAGGCGAAATACCCTCCGACTTCAAGAAGAATATAATACTTCCAATCCCATAGAAAGCAGGGGTTGACAGATGCGAAAATTACCGAACGATCAGTTTAATAAGTAACAGCTGCAAAATACTAACACGAGTTCCTTACAGACGAATGGAAAATGTGGTAGAAGCCGACCTCGGGGAAGATCAGTTTGGATTCCGTAGAAATGTCGGAACACGTGAGGCAATACTGGCTCTACGAATTAACGTAGAAGAAAGATTAAGGAAAGGCAAACCTAGGTTTCTATTATTTATAGACTTAGAGAAAGCTTTTGACAATGTTGACTGGAAAACTCTCTTTCAAATTCTGAAGGTGGCAGGGGTAAAATACAGGGAGCGAAAGGCTATTTACAATTCGTACAGAAACCAGATGCCAGTTATAAGAGTCGAGGGACAAAAAAGGGAAGCAGTGGTTGGAAAGGGAGTGAGACAGGGTTGTAGCCTCTCCCCAGTGCTATTCAATCTGTATATTGAGCAAGCAGTAAAGGAAACGAAAGAAAACGTCGGAGTAGGTATTAAAATCCATGGAGAAGAAATAAAAACTTTGAGGTTCGCCGATGACTTTGTAATTCTCTCCGAGACAGCAAAGGACTTGAAAGAGCAGTTGAACGGAATGGACAGTGTCTTGAAAGGAGGGTATAAGATGAACATCAACAAAAGCAAAACGAGGCTAATGGAATGTAGTCGAATTAGGTCGGGTGAGGCTGCGGGAATTAGATTAGGAAATGACACTTAAAGTAGTAAAGGAATTTTGCTGTTTGGGGAGCAAAATAACTGATGATGGTCGAAGTAGAGAGGATATAAAATGTAGACTGGCAATGGCAAGGAAACCGTTCCTGAAGAAAATTTTTTTAACATCGAGTATTGATTTAAGTGTCAAGAAGTCATTTCTGAAAGTATTTGTATGGAATGTAGCCATGTATGGAGGTGAAACAAGGACGATAAATAGTTTAGACAAGAAGAGAATAGAAGCTTTCGAAATGTGGTGCTACAGAAGAATGCTGAAGATTAGTTTGGTAGATCACATAACTAGTGAGGAGCTATTGAATAGAATTGGGGAGAAGAGGAGTTTGTGGCGCAGCTTGACTAGAAGAAGGGATCGGTTGTTAGGATCTGTTCTGAGGCATCAAGGGATCACCAATTTAGTACTGGAGGGCAGCATGGAGGGTAAAAGTCGTAGAGGGAGACCAAGAAATGAATTCACTAAGCAGATTAAGAAGGATGTAGGCTGCAGTAATTACTGGGAGATGAAGAAGCTTGCACCGGTTAGAGTAGCATGGAGAGCTGCATCAAACCAGTCTCAGGACTGAAGACCACAACAACAACATATTATACTCAAGCTGAAACAGTTAATGAGTACCCAACTGCTAATGGTCTGCTGATCAAGATGCACGGTTACTGGAAACTTACGACAGAGCACCGTACAGACGTGAGTCAAATACATATAGAGCAGGCAGGCTTTTTAATAGAACACGATACTGAGCTTTATGAGCAAACCGAAGGAAATGGTATGGGATGAGGTATACTTCTGGAGACAGAGATGTTTGTGTCAGACTAAATTTATTGCACAGTGAATTTTTATGGTTATTTAGAAGTATATTCCCTTAAAAGATATCCAGAAAATCCATTAAGGGACCGGAACATGTGAATAACTAAGAGAACTAAAATTATAATTAAGTGGATTGTCTAAATTTGTATAAAGTACAGAAGAAGTTAAGATAGAGAGTTACTTGTCCGCAAGTATCTACGTCCAGAGAAAAATAAATAATGCAGAGAATCAGATGAAAAGGTCATGGGATTCCCTGACATGGGAGACAGGCCCTTCAATCACTGTATCAAATACTTTAACAATTAGAGAACGACAAAGTTGGGGCTGATAAACCATAGATTGTGACTACTACTAACAACCACTTTCTATGCTTAGCAGCAAAAGTAGAATTATGTATCAGCAACATTCTTCTTTGATACTGACAGATCTCTAAATATTATAAAAAACAAATGTTCGTATGGTGTTGAAGGAATTTCAGACTTGTTACACGAATACGATGCCAATATTAAGAGATGATACTGAGTGATAATTCATGACTCTTCATGAAAAATGGTCATGTTGTTCCCATGGTGTTTCACTCAGATGTGATCGGGTCCGGTATCATTCTGCTGTGACCATAATTGCACTGAAGTTCAGCGGTATGCACTTGCCGCGCCTGTCATTATATGGTGGCATTGAACTACGGAGAGGCTTATCCGAAACTGTTACGCTACATGTGGTTCTTGAGACGCCAATGTTCAGTCAGAGTAAAAGAACATTGGGAGTATAACTACCTGTTATAAGTGTGGAGATGAAAACATGGCCCTTACAGATTTGTTATCAGGATATACAATTCAATACGGAGAGGCAGAACAGGGAGAAAATTCATGAATAGGATTTATTGAAAGTGATAAAATATTACATTTATTGAAGGTTTTGGCATATGTGAAAGACCCGCTTCGAAGTCATCAAAAGATGTTCCATGCTTCGTATTCAAGACATGCTAAAGTGTTTACATGCGAGAACGTAGAGATCTATACTAAAAGTTACAGAAATTGATAGACTACTGCTAGTCACACTGTAAAATTACGAAGGTGATATACATGCTAAGGTTAAAAAAATAAGGAATTGTAACTAAGTAGAAGGGTTTTTAAATGAAACGAAAAATTGCAGAAGACATGTGATATGAGAGATTCTAGAAAACGATCACGCTTCCATTTTTAATGAATTGTTCCAGAAGAAAACCAGTACAAGTGACTGCAAAGATCATATTCGATGTTGTTAACTACAATGATGGTGATGATCTTTCTACTTCAGAGATTAATAATTCATTAACTTCAGACCATTATAAAACTTTCTTTAGAAGTATTTATCCTTCACCTTATCTTGTTATGACATACAATTTAAAGGTAGCGACTTTTATGACAAATGAATTCTATCGTATTATAAATCTTTCCACCAACTACGTGACTCAATAAATCCACTTGCCTGAAATGGAATCTAACGAGCTGACAATTGTCATTCACATGTAATTGGGCCACCTACATCAAGATCTGTATCTACATCTACTGAAAAATGTTTTAAAAAATCTCACAGCTCACATACTGCATTCAGTCATCAATGCAAATCTCTCATTTTTCAATGTCCTCATGTGCCAATACGTACACCTTGGTGGAAAAGAAAAGTTATAGAGGATAAAAGTCAAATTCATGTTTTGCTGGTAACATTTTCTGATGCTGCACGTGACAGAATACATAATGTTAATAACAGCATCTTTTGATTCATAGGTGATTAAAAATTCTTTCCTAAACTTGAAATTTGAGAGATGTCGTGTTTAAATTTTACAACTGTCTATTTCATTTACCATTAATTAGACTTATGTTCTAATATTTAAAGATTATGATACGAGTAAACAACAAGCCATCTTAGAGCTTCATAGTACCCACAGTTTGGCTTGATAGTTTCTTATGATATCCCTCGGTACAATAACTATCAGAAATGCGCCAGTGGTTAAACACATTACTGAAACCCTGAGTATCTTCCCGGAATCTAGTACTGCGTATCTTTTCGGAATGTTGTCCGCGTCTGCAGCCATATGGTCGGCAGGAAAGCAAGCAGCTGCAGGGCCTTTGCGCAGATGTCACACGCAGGTCTCTGAGCTGTGAGCTCCAAGTGTGGCGCGACGAGGAATCCGTTTGATCGCCGCGGGCCTTTGCACAGCCTTCGCAGTTAATTCCGCCGGCTGAAGAAGTGGCCGCCACTGCTGTAAACTTGGACGGAGGCTCCAAAAGCTTCCTACACTGTAGGTCGCGTGAAAGGCAGCTGCCCGTCTGTAATCTCAGTGAATAGCAGTAGGTCGGCTGAATGTTCACGGCAGCTGGCGCCGCCCGCTATTGCACGTCGTCGCGGAAGAGCTTCGCAGAATTCTCTGTTTCAGTTTTGTAGGCAGTTAGACTGCGAAGTGGCAGCCTGGTGACGATTACTCCAGATGTTTTGCCACCAGATTTCCTCTTTCATTAAAATCCTTTCTGCTGGAAGTGCTGACTTGGCGAAGACTGTAGTGAGAGGCTGATGCGAAAGGGATGGACGGTGCAAATTTGAAATACTGTTGAATCTGTGAACTTGGAAACTTTCGGTATCTACTTACGTTCGTTAGGTGTAGGTACCTGAGCAACAGTTTTGTTTGCGTAGGAGCAGTTGTTTCTGTTTTTTCTCGCCAGTTCTCATACTGATGTTTCGCAGATGAGCCGAAGCTGTATGACACCTGCTTCATAGCGCGTCACTTCGCTTTTACAATGCATTACAGTAGTAGTTCAGCATGATATGGCTTTGGCTAGTCCTGCATAGTTTTAAGGACGAATGTGGCATCAGGTGTCTTAGCACAGTTCGTGCAATTACCATAAATTATGGAATAGCACCCGGTTCTGTCCCAGATGTGTGCCATCGGGTTCAGTTAATGCGAATTCGTTTGTGAAGACCTCAGCGTCAATGCACTGTCATACTACTCGAACCTATGTGTTTAAGTGGTTTATTTGCAACTGGGTAGTTTTACTACTCCAATGCATATCAGAAGTAAAACCTGTAGTGAACAGTGGTTGAATATTAGTTAACATCTCGTACGATAACGGATGTGAAAGTTATTTGGGAAAACAGTGTGCACAGAAAACTCTGGAGTTCAGAAACACCTAAAGGAACAAAAATACAGTTATATTTGCTGATATGCAGTTGGTGCTAATGAACGTCTCAACGAAAAACCTCTCACACCCGCGAAGCAGGGTGGAAGACGACAGCTGGTCCACACCAGTTACTACTTCAGTGTCACTCGGAGAAAAAAGTTACGAATATACGATTCCTCTGTAAAGCATTATATTGTGTCGAGACGGCTAATGTTCTGAAAGTACACTCTCTGAAAAAAAAAATTTGAACTGAGAAAACTCTTACATTTATTACATCGTATCACTAATTGTTACAGCAATTATATTCAGATTGTATTCGGCATACCATCATGCCATACAAAATATGAATGCAAAATCAATTATGCCTAAATATGCTAAATTGCAAGTATGTTCGTATATTGAAACAGCAATTATATGATCCGAATATGATTTCTTTGAGACCTGACCGTTCGTACAGTGTAATGTGTAGACAGTTTGGACTGTTGAATCAAATAAAGGCAGAAACCTCCAAATGCATCCACGAATGAATGAATCTGAACATAAAATTGGTATGTACAGTGGGAAAATGACTGGTAAAATAGTTAATCACTTATCATATATATAATGGTATGTACAAGTATAACACACCTCTACCAGCAGCTTATGTTAGTGTTACTATATGTCAGAACACATAAAACATGTTCCAAAAGGAGCAGCTTAGGAAAAATTAAACAATGTACATAAAAGATAATGGATAAAACTCTTTCCATTAAGAAACTAGGTAGGTACAGAAAAATAGTTTACGTTGGATCGCACACAGCATCGCAATAACTGAATGAAAAAAACGTTTGATGGTCTACTTCACTCAGTCAAGGTAAACAGATTGACATACATCACACTAATTCAGTATTGCAGAACTGAACGTTATGTTGACACAATTAGCTACAAACGTGTAATTCTGGGAAAATTGAAAACCATGAAATGTTCCATTTTTAGCCTTTTCTGTTTTAAAAACCTACAGACTTTCTACTTTCAATTGATATACAATTTATTCAGTTCAGAATACTACAACTATTTTGAAAATAATTTTGAAGTATGTTCTGGATGGGTGTAACCCACTATGGCGCTGTTAAACTGCTGTCAAATGTGCTTATGAATCTACATGCTCATTATGTACATATTAGTGATGTCAGAGAAAATAAGTATTACAAAATAAATATTGTAGCTAACCTAATAGTTCGACGTATATCACTCGCTCGATTGTCATGTGCTTCACATTTATTTACTCTTTTGTAATACTACAAGTATTCTTAGTGAATTCTCTTCATTGAAGACTTTTTTATTGAAGGATAATCATGAGTAGACATAAAGTGACGAGAAAATCTCTGAAGGGTTTTAAGAAAACGAGAAATGTTGGAATGCCAAAGGTAGGTGTTACTACTACAAACAATAAAGACGATAACCAAGTGTGTGAACCCAGCCTCGCTGGTGCAACTTCCATTACAAAGAAAGTGAGAGAGAAATTAATTCGCAGAGAAAGCTTGGTTCAGTTAGTATGAGTGTTTTATGAGCGAATCGGATGTGAATGAAGTATTTGATGTGTCAGTTCTCAATGGAATTTTTGTCAACTGTGTAAGATGTATTCTGTGTAGTGAAGTCGGTCTGGAATTCTCTATAAAAATCACAAAGGAGTTGCAAGTGAAATGGAACTGAAGTGTGGTAAGTGTTCATACACGATCACCTTTTGGAACATTAATTGCTAATGAAGAAAATGGTAGCAAAATCTATGAAAATATTCCATATGCCTTGCACCCAGTTGGTAAGGGTGGTACTACCGGTGCAGTTTCCTGTGGCATGATGAATCTTTCAAATCCTCCAACAAAGTTTAGAAGCAATAATGGACTAGAGGGTCTAAAGTCGGTGTCTGTATAGATATTCAATGGTATCTGGCGTAAAGAGGGGTACATATCTCTACATGGTGTAATATCTCTCACTAGTACATACACTGACAGTGTTCTAGATGTAGCAGTAATATCTAAATATTGTATGTGTCCACAAAAAGTAAAGGAACAGATGAAAATATTTGCACAGCTAACTACAGTGGCAGTAGTGGAGGAATGGAAGTGGCTGGTGTTGCTACTATATTTTAACGTTCTGTTGGGTGGGATAAGGTGCGATATGTGAATTAGCTTGATAATAGTGATTCTAAAAGTTTCAAACATATTCAAGAACTGAAGCCCTGTGGTGATGATGCTGTAATGCAGACATCTGAATGTACCAGACATGTACAGAAATGAATAGGCTCAAGACATCTGCGACTGAAAGTTTTCTACAAAAAACAAAAACTCAGTGGTGGTAAAGGGTTGGATGGGAAAGGAAGTATAACTGACAAAATAGAAAACTATTATGCCAAAACACACGTAGTGTCGATGAAATGAAGAAGGTTAATTGGGCTCCTTATTTTCCATACTTCTTCAACTGATGAAACTCCCCATCATCATTTGTGTCCCAAAGGAGACAACAGTTGGTATAAGTACAGCAAGGGATCACTAACTGGTGAAGTGTACACTCATAATAGTCTGCCTGATGCGGTAATGGAGGTGATAAAACCTTCTCTTAGAGAATTAGCAGCACCTGAACTGTTGAAAAAGTGTGTTCATTGAAAAACTCAAAACCCCAATGACAGTGTGAATAGTGTTATACAGTCATGAAGCCCTAAGTCTGTGTGTGTTGGAGATGACAACGTTGTAATGTGCAAAGTACTTCGAAATATGGGAATGAAGATAGGTTTCAACATGGTATGAACAATGCTTGCTTTAGACAAGGAAAGTCTTCAGGTTGTTGACAGGGCTATAACTAGCTCAGAAACACAAGCCAGAGTAAATGTGAGGAGGACAAAGAGGAAGCAGGAGGAATATTTTGCAGACAATGAAGATAATCCATCCTTTGAACCTACAGTGCATTAAAAAGGTAACTGAAACTTTGTAGTTCGCTTCCCAAACGTTTTAATTTTTCCAGAGAAATTACATGTTTTCTCAGGATCTACCAAACCAATCTGCTCCAAATTTTCAGCCGCTTTTGCGTAACGTAACACAACCATTTCCCAAAAACCCGTATATTCTTGAATCTATAAACCAAAAAGAATTGAATTTTCACTACAATAGAAAAAAATTAACCTCTAAAAACAGAATTCAAAATGTTTTAAAAATCCCGATGTTAAGTTGTAGCCAATACTGCAATTATTAAGTTTTAAAAATTTCGAATTCCTTGCTCAAATACTTTCTGAGAAAAAATTTATAAGTACTATTTTAACATTGGCGATATAGGACATTCTGGAACCCCTTAAATATCTATAAAATATGTTTCTTTAATATACGAAAATACGAAGTGTTGATAACTCTCCCTTCTCTCACTATCTTATCAATACTACAACATCGCACTTTGAAGTAGAAAGAAAAGCGAAGTGAGGAATAAAAGAGTTTTTTAGTTTATAAAGGACTATATAAACGTAAAAAAATTCTTAGACAAAGACAAATGAAGATTAAATTGATGGTACAGTAAACTTGTCACACTAAGATACTAGAAAGTTCCCAATTAAATTTAACAATTTTCTTCGTTTTTTTTAGATTAACTCTAGACAGCAACTCACATAGATAAAGCATATATTTCTGAACATTGGCCATTGATATAGTAATTATGATTATCGATTAATATAACTTAACATCCAGTTAATGCAGATCATATATTTATATAGGAGGAGCTGTCACTTACGTTGGGAGCGTATGCCCATATCAAGAGAGTTGATATATTTTGTACTGATCAACGTTCTGAAGCCTATTACACAGAAGTAGATTTTTCTGGAAAGTTAATAATAGTAGTCACAACATATGGGTTAGCATCAGGTAACTTGAAGAATTATGAAATTTCGTAATTTTCAAGCTGTATGAGATAATATTACATGGACATTTAAAATCTAAATTTTGGACCATAGCTTACCTGCCCCAGAGCATTCCTTGTCTCTTGCCATTTCATATAATGTAACTCTCCCTTGTACGGTTTGCAACACAAGGAATGGAAACCAGCATAACATACAGATATTGCTGGTTCTGAAGAACCAACGTAACCTCCTCGTAACAGCGAAAAGTTAATTCAATATCTCGAAATGCTGTAACGAACATACGACGTCGTTGTAACGTGGTTCCGATGCAGGAGTATAGCAGAATTTCTAGTTTCAGTTAAACAGCTTTGCACTCACTTAAAAACTGATTTTAGTTTTTCTCAGAATGATCAGATTTATTTATTCGAGGGTGTAAGCTACTACTACATTTTGGAGTGAATGAAATAAGCTTTATGAGGAACAATTTGCAGACTCCAATATCGATAGCACTTGATGACCTTACTTGAACTGTTGTGATCTCAATACTTCGAAATGCCTAGAAATCAGATACTTTCATCCAATATGCCATTTGTAAAGATTATATTGTAGTTGTTTTCAGTCCAAAGACCAGTCTAATGCAGCTCTTCATAACGCATGTCTGGTGCAAGTCTATTCATCTTTGCATAACTACAGCAGCCAACATCCATTGGAACCTGCTTACTGAATTGAACACCTCACCTACATCTACAATTTTCCTCATTCCACACTTAACTGCGATACCAATCTCGCGATTACTTGCCATCTTAGGGTGCATCATATAAACTGGTTGCATAGCCAAATAAGTGTATGTACTCATCACAAATGTCAATGTATGAGGAAATTTATAACGATTTCCTATAGCAACAGTGAATTACAGGAAAATTTCTTACAATTCTTTGTAACTATGGTGATCTTTGAGGGACAAATTATTGAATGTTTGTCGCAAAATGATAATGTATTGCGCAATTTGTAACAATTTCCCTGTAACAAGGTGATTCATGGGGTACGTTTTTACAAATTAGCTGCAGCATTGCGACGTATAGGGCAGTTTGTTACAATTTTACTGAAACATTTTGACACATAGTGGCCGTTGGCTAGAGTTTAGTTTGCAACCACTGGCATGTCATATCGTCGACATTGTCTGTTTTTGGTGTTACAGTACAGCTTTAAGGTCCATTAGTTGACACATACTCAGGTTGTAGCATACATACAGTCACCATGCATTCAGGGTAATGGTAGTAACCGTGGTTGCGGTAATAAAAGTCACAATGCTAACTCACCATTATTACCGCAAGCTGACTACCATTTACTGCCCGAGGGTGCGACATATCAACTGACCCAGTCGCCAACTAGACGTATGTACATATCTTAACACAAATAGCTACATATCTGGCAATTTATTACAATGTAGTATAACAATGGTGGTGAAGGTGCAATTTCTTATAATTTTATGTAATTATAATGATGTATGGGGACAGTTTGTTAAAATACATGTAACAATGGCACTACACCAGGCAATCTGGAACAGTTTTGCTGTAATATAATAATGTGTAGGATAACTTGTTACGAGTTTTCTGTAACACGGCAATGTATGGAACAATTTGTAACAATTTTGCACCTTCATACACTTAGGGTAAAGGTAGTCACAATGATAAGAACAATGCAGCCACCACAACAACTGACCCTCATTTTACCATCAACTGACGCTCCTCACCCCTAACAGTACTCCATTAGTATTTTCCATTTGTGTGTGGTAGTTATCATTATTGAGTTAATCCAATGCACCATGTGCTGTTAAGTACACTATTTATCGAAGGTCCTATAGTCCCCACTGTGTAATAGCATAAGCTTGCATTTTCAGTAGACGATGACAAACGTTATGAGTTGCAAGACATAGTTCTTATCCCACCGTTCATTTACCAAAATGTTTGAATAACCTTGAAAAGTAGTTGAAATTTCATAGTGGAAAAAAGGGATCATATACAAATATGAAGTTAGTGTAAAATGCTTTTGTGAATTTGTAAATTACCTGAAAGAGGGCACTTGGATGAATAGTAATGCTTGTTGTTTACACATATGAATTTGATTTAGATTAAGATGTTAAAACTAATATTCAGAAGCGTACTTCATTTCATTAAAGTGTTGTGTAGTTTGCACTATGTGACAGCAGAGCTCAGAGCTCACTAAGGGTATCTTAACCTGTAAATGGGATAAGCAGTTCTATGTGTTGATTGAAATGTTATATAAATAATTTTTATTTACTTTTGCTAAATAAGATAGACAGTTTTTGATTTCCTTAAAGTGTGGTGTAAATAACGTACTATTCTCATCAATCAGTGTTTTGCAGCCTGTAGGTTAGATCAAGAGTGACATATATGCACTTTGTAATGTTACAGAAGTGTCAGTTATATATTTTGATAAAAACAAAACATAATGTTTGGTTTCCTTAAAGGGTGGGATGTTCATTGAATTATGTTTAGCGACAAGTTCAGTTTAACCTATAAGGTAGAGCGGAGGGCCTGTATAAACTGATAAGCCAAAACATTATGAGCACTACCCACCCCAAAGCTGGATGCCACCTTGTGGCACTGCGGGAACGTAACGCTTTAACAAAAGTATGTGAGCGGAGCACACGTGATGGGAGATCACCCTAGCGAAGACGTGGGCTACAAATGGGAAAATACGTTGAGATACGCGACTTTGACTAGGAGTAGATTTTTTCTTCGTGGAACGTTGAACGAGTACCTCGAAAACGTTGAATCTGGTCAAATGTTCAAGTGCTACTGTCGTGAGCATCTTCGGAAAGAGGCACAAAGACAGTGAAACTACCACTATGGGGTTAATGGCCGAACGTAGAAGACTCTTTACCGAATGTGGAATTCTGGGGCTTGTCTGCTCTGCAAATCACAACAGATGGCGAAATGTGGCATCTCTGCCGAGTGAGCAGAATGCTGGTGCGTGAACAATTGTCTCGAAACACACTACTTATCATAAACTGATGAACATGGGGCTCCACAGCAGACAAACCCTACATGTTCACATTTTGCAGCAACGTCATCTTTAATTGCGATTGCAGTGGCCTAGGGGCCATCGGGATTAAACCGTCGATCAATGGAAACGTGGTGACTCTTCGGACGAATCGCATTTTTGGTACAGTAGGTGGATGGTCGCTCCACAAACGTGGTCATCGAGGAAACGGTGGCTCTAAACGTGCGACGCCATGGATGCAGGCTGGTGGTAGCAGTATTGTGCTATAGGAGACATTCTCCTGCCCTTGTATGGGACCTGTGGTAGTACTCGAAGTCACGCTGACAGCTGTGACCCATCTGCAGCCTTTCATGCTAGATATCTTCCCTGACAGCGCTGTCACCTTTCTGCACGATAATTATCCGTGTCTCGCAGCCCAAACCACGCAACAGTGGTTTCAGGAGCATTATGTGAACTCATGTTGCAGTCTCGGGGACCAAATTCGCCGGATGTAAGTACTATGGAACCCGTCTGGTTCGCTCTCGGACGCCATCACAGCATACGCAGATCAGCAGCCCGTTATTTACGGGAATTACATGACCTGTGCATAGACACCTAATGGCACATACCTCGACAATCTTATCAACAAACCGTCGGATCCTTGATACGCAGAATCAGTGTTGTATTTTTTTCCAAAGGCGGACAAACAAACTAACAAGCGGGTGGACGTAATGTTTGCGCTCATCAGTGTATGAGCCATTTCTGTTTACCTTATTGTATTACAGAACAAAGAAGTTGCAACATTAGTGCCACATAGTATCCGCTCGTGGCCGCTAGTGCTTGCGTCTCCTCGAAACGAATATTGTGATTCCCTGGCTGGAAAGCATGCTCCGCAACAGCTGATCGTTCCGTTTCTCCTCTTCTACAATTTCCCTTGTGCTCTTCCAAACGTTTAGAAACAGTTCTTTTGGTGGTACCCACATAAACATCACCACAGCTGCATGGGATCCTATACACTCCAGATTTTTCCAATGGTTTGCGAGCGTCCTTGGCTGGCCTAAGGTATTCCTGTATCTTCCTGGTGGGCTTGTAAATTACGATAATATTCCGCTTCGTCAAGATCCTCCCTATTCTTTCCGTTACATTTTTAACAAACGGCAGGAAAACCTTAGATTTTGCAGTAGCCTGTACGTCAGTATGATTTCTGCGTGGCTGCCTCAACGCACGTTTTATTTCGGCGGACGAATATCCGTTCTTCGTTAGTGCATTGTGGAGATGTTCCATCTCAGCGTCGAGCAACTCAGGTTCACAAATATTTCTAGCTCTGTCCGCTAACGTCTTGATAACACCCCGCTTCTGTTGTGGGTGGTGGTTCGAATCCCGGTGCAAATAACGGTCCGTGTGCGTGGGTATGCGGTACACTGAGTGGCCCAAACTACCATTTTTTTTTCTAAACACAAGCACATCGAGGAAATGTAGTTTGCCGTCTACCTCCTCCTCCATAGTAAACTGAATTCTTGAGTTTATACTGTTCAGATGTTCGTGGAACCGGCTTAGTTCCTCCCTACCATGTCTCCACAACACAAACGTGTCATCCACGTATCGGAACCATATATTTGGTTTCTTGCTGGCAGTACCTAAGGCCTGTTCTTCGAATTTCTCCATAAAGAAGTTTGCAATTACGGGACTTAGGGGGCTTCCCATAGCTACGCCATCCGTTTGCTCATAAAACTGTTCATTCCACTTGAAGTATGTGGTCGTCAAACAACACTTAAACAGCTCTAAAATATCGGCAGGAAAAATTCGATCCAGCTGTTCCAGTACATCATTAAGTGGAACCATGGTAAACAGCGATACCACATCGAAGCTGACCAATATGTCCTCCGGCTGGACCACTATGCCATTCAATCTGCTGATGAAACGTGTCGAATTCTTTATATACGAGTCCGAACGGCCCACATGTGGTTTTAACAGCGTAGTCAAAAACTTGGCTAACGAGTAGGTGGGCGAACCAATGGCACTTAGTATCGGTCTTAACGCAACATTTTCTTTATGAATTTTGGGCAATCCATAAAGCCTTGGTGGTAGCGCAACCGAACTGCAGAGACCTTTCTGAACACTCTCTTCAATGGAGGACTTTTTTATTAACCGCGACACAGTTCTGAGAACGTTGTTAGTGGGGTCCTTATTCAGCTTCCTATATGCTTGCGGATCCAGTAGATCCGTAATTTTTCTCTGATAGTCGGCCACATCCATAACCACCGTTGCGCTTCCTTTGTCAGCTGGGAGAACCAAAATACTGTCGTCGTCATTCAGGAGTTTTAAAGCTCTTCTCTCACCCACAGTTATATTACATTTCGGCGGTTTTGCATTGGCTAATATTCTCACTGTTTCTATACGGATTTCTTCAGGTGTTACAGAATCTACACTGCGAATTCCTGCTTCTACATTGGCTATAATTTCTTCCGTGGGCACAAAACGCGGACTAACAGCAAAATTTCCTTCCTTGGCAAGTACAGATGTCTCATTGTCAGATAACGAACGTTTGGACAAATTGATAACGGTCCGGGAAACGTCTAAATGCCGAACAGTCTGTTTAGGTAGCAAATTATCAAACTTCTTCTTCTGTCTACTACACGTCGTCAACATACGCTTCCCCATAGTATCACGCAGTAGTCTATCATTTTATCCCAGTCACCGCTGCACAGTTTATTACTGATCGTAAACATATATTTACCCATTTTATGATTTTTTGATAAGTAATTCACATCATTCGAATACTTTTGAATACGGCCTCTGGGTTGTGATGTCAATAGCATGACAAAGCACCACTGAGTTAGTTCAGTTACCATGGATGTTTTAATTTCCTTCCATTTTAGGCTTAGAACGCCTGGGTTAGATCCATATCTTGTATTTTTTTTATTTCCCAGCACAGTCATCTTATTCCGTCATCTTCGATAGTACGATCTGTACGTAAGTTTGGACTGTGCCAAAAGCCTTGAAGCTATACTAATGCAGAGGTCTTCCAGCATAGCCATGTTGATGGATCCCACAATATGTAAGTGTTCTTTTTTAAATACTTTTAGGAGTGTAATGTATGTAAACCCTATGCTGGAAGTGCCGTATGCTGGAAATGTCGTATACATTTGTACTTTTCAACGCTAATAGAGACAGACCTTTTAAGCTCTTATTACACTTTTACTGTCTTGAAGATGAATTTATATATTCAACAAATTATTTTAGTTCACTAGAACCGGGCTATTGAGTTTTAACATTGTTCAACAACAAATGAATAGAGAAATAGCACCTTTTTTCCCCTATCTCCTACATATAGCTAACTCTTTGTTTGCTCTAATAATTACAAATATAATAATATAGTGTGAGGACGGCTATGCGAGAAGCGTTCAATGAATTCGAAAGTAAAATTCTATGTACTGACTTGGCAGAAAATCCTAAGAAATTTTGGTCTTATGTCAAAGCGGTAGGTGGATCAAAGTAAAATGTCCAGACACTCTGTGACCAAAATGGTACTGAAACAGAGGATGACAGACTAAAGGCCGAAATACTAAATGTCTTTTTCCAAAGCTGTTTCACAGAGGAAGACTCCACTGTAGTTCCCTCTCTAGATTGTCGCACAGATGACAGAATGCTAGATACCGAAATAGACGACAGAGGGATAGAGAAACAATTGAAATCGCTCAAAAGAGGAAAGGCTGCTGGACCTGATGGGATACCAGTTCAATTTTACACAGAGTACGCGAAGGAACTTGCCCCCCTTTTGCAGCGGTGTACCGTAGGTCTCTAGAAGAGCGTAGCGTTCCAAAGGATTGGAAAAGGGCACAGGTCATTCCCGTTTTCAAGTAGGGACGTCGAACAGATGTGCCGAACTTTATACCTATATCTCTAACGTCGATGAGTTGTAGAATTTTGGAACACGTATTATGTTCGAGTATAATGACTTCTCTGGAGACTAGAAATCTACTCTGTGGGAATCAGCATGGGTTTCGAAAAAGACGGTCGTGTGAAACCCAGCTCGCGCTATTCGTCCACGAGACTCAGAGGGCCATAGACACGGGTTCCCAGGTAGGTGCCGTGTTTCTTGACTTCCGCAAGGCGTTTGATAAAGTTCCCCACAGTCGTTTAATGAACAAAGTAAGAGCATATGGACTATCAGACCAATTGTGTGATTGGATTGAAGAGTTCCTAGATAACAGAACGCAGCATGTCATTCTCAATGGAGAGCAGTCTTCCGAAGTAAGAGTAATTTCAGGTGTGCCGCAGGGGAGTGTCAGAGGACCGTTGCTATTCACAATATACATAAATGACCTGGTGGATGACATCGGAAGTTCACTGAGGCTTTTTGCAGATGATGCTGTGGTGTATCGAGAGGTTGTTACAATGGAAAATTGTACTGGAATGCAAGAGGATCTGCAGCGAACTGACGCTTGGTGCAGGGAATGGAAATTGAATCTCAATGTAGACAAGTGTAATGTGCTGCGAATACATAGAAAGAAAGATACTTTATCATTTAGCTACAAAATAGCAGGTCAGCAACTGGAAACTGTTCATTCCATAAATTACCTGGGAGTAGGCATTAGGAGTGATTTAAAATAGAATGATCATATTAAGTTGAGCGTGGGTAAAGCAGATGCCAGACTGAGATTCATTGGAAGAATGCTAAGGAAATGCAATCCGAAAACAAAGGAAGTAGGATACAGTACACTTGTTCGTCCACTGCGTGAATATTGCTCACCAGTGTGGGATCCGTACCAGATACGGTTGCTAGAAGAGAAAGAGAAGATCCAACGGAGAGCAGCGCGCTTCTTTACAGGATCATTTAGTAATCGCGAAAGCGTTACGGAGATGACAGATGAACTCCGGTCGAAGACTCAGCAGGAGAGACGCTCAGTAGCTCGGTAAGGGCTTTTGTTGAAGTTTCGGGAACATACCTTCACCGAGGAGTCAAGCAGTATATTGCTTCCTCCTACGTATATCTCGCGAAGAGACCATGAGGATAAAATTTCTTTCTGAGGATTCCTAAAATATGGAATGAGGGAGGGCAGAGTTCAGAACAAATTTAAGAACAGATGTAGGATTTTTAGAGGCAACCGAGTAAAATTTCTACAGCATACTGAAAAAAAAAATTTTAACATTTGGGTGTACCCAGATGTTACCAAAGCTGTTTGGACCAGGCTGAAGAAGTTTTTCTGGGAAACCTTCACACATCCACTATACAGTCCTATTCCCTCCATATGTTTGGAGTCCCGTTGAAAGATACTCATTGTTTTCCCAGATGAGGAGGTACACATTTGGGTACAATTATGATTCTGTAGTGAACCACAAGCATTTACTCATAAGATATTTATCGGCTATGATTTAAAAGTGATGTTGACTACTTTTGAAATAATGACCGTTTACTAACTTTATTCCATCTGTCTAGTCTTCATTCTCGTGCCCTTACTCTTCTAACCGAGTTAACACTTTTATCTGTTTTCTTTTATTATCAGTTGTGAATGGAATGACGACAGTGAAAACTTGCGCCGGACCGGGACTCGAACCCGGATTTCCCGCTTATCCGCGTTCCAGTCCCGGTCGGGCACAAATTTTCATTATCGTCATTCCATTCTAGAGCTGATGGTAGTCATTATTCGCAGCTGTCAATTCATCTGATATGCACTGATATGTGAATGTTAGAACGATCCTCATTGGTTGAACTGACTGATAGTCACTTCTCACTGCCACATAGTCATTAATAGTAGATGTGAAGCAATGGATAACTAACAGAACAAGTGTGGTCCGAGCAAACGTGAGACGAGGTGTTGGTCCTCACAAAAAATAACAAACCTTCCCGTGCTGCCAGCTGCTTTAGGTGTTTAAAATTCAGGAAGATTTCGACTGAGCTCTCCTCTACCGTTTCTAAGTGGTAAATGGCTGCCGTGTCGCCGTGACCTCGCCGTTATACAGTATTGCTGCTGGTGCTCTCATCCTTAAGTTTTTGTCTTGCATTCGTCGTGCCCGCTTCAATCAAGCGATGGTCGGGATCCTTGGCTTTGCTGAGTTGCAAAGCACTCTTCTTATTGACGGGGTTTTTAGAAGTCTCCGTTCACTGTAAAACCAATGGACACGTCAACGACAGTGGCCACAGGAAGCCTATACACATACGAATCGCTATATACACTATGTGATCAAAAGTATCGGGACACCCCTAGAAACATACGTTTTACATCTTAGTTGCATTGTGCTGCCACCTACTGCCAGGTACTCAATATCAGCAACCTTAGTAGTCGTTAGACATCGTGACAGAGCAGAATGGGGCGCCCCGCGGAACTCACGAACTTGGAACGTGGTCAGGTGATTGGGTGACACTTGTGTCATACGTCTGTACGCGATATTTCCGCCCTCCTAAACATCCTACTGTTCACTGTTTACGATGTGACAGTGAAGTGAAAACGTGAAGGGACACGTACAGCACAATATCGTACAGGCCTACCTCGTTGTTGACTGACAGAGGCCGATGACAGCTGAAGAGGGTCATAATGTGTAGACATCTATCCAGATCATCACACAGGAATTCCAAACTGCACCAGGATCCACTGCAAGTACTATGAAAGATAGGCGGGAGGTGAGAAAACTGGGATATCATGGTCGAGCGGCTGCTCATAAGCTACTCATCACGCCGGTAAATGCCAAACGACGCATCGTTTGGTGTAAGGAGCGGAGCGTAAACATTGGACGACTGAGCAGTGGAAAAACATTGCGTGGAGTGACGAATCACGGTACATAATGTGGCGATCCGATGGCAGGGTGTGGGTATGGAGAATGCGCGGTGAACGCCATATGCCAGCGTATGTAGTGCCAAAAGTACAGTTCGGTGGCTGTGGTATTATGATGTGGTGGTGTTTTTCATGGAGGGAGCTTGCACCCCTTGTTGTTTTGCGTGGTACTATCACGTCACAGGCCTACATTGAAGTTTTAAGCACTTCGTTGCTTCAAACTATTGAAGAGCAATTCGTGAATGGCAATTACATCTTTCAACACACTCAAGCACCTGTTTATAATCCATGACCAGTGGCCAAGTGGTTACATGACAGTAACGTACCTGTAATGGTCCGTCCTGCGTAGAGTCCTAACTTCAATACTGTAGTACACTTTTGGGACGTTTTGGGACTCCGACATCGTGCCAGGACTCACCGACCGACATCGATACCTGTCTTCAGTGCAGCACCCCGTGAAGAATGGGCTGCCTTTCCCAAAGAAACCCTCCAGCACCTGATTGACCGTATGCCTTCGAGAGTGGAAGCTGTCATCATGGATAAGGGTGGGCTAACACGTTATTAAATTCCATACAGCAATACCGATGGCGGTCATTTTTAGCTAGGGGTTCGGATACATTTGATCTTATGGTGTACACGCTCACAGCATATGGCAAGGAAACGTTACGTTCTGAACGCCGTCGTCCATCGAGCTAATGTTGTCCCAGACGCTGAAAACCTGCTACCATAACTCCGTCACTTCCGAAGACTTCCTGCAACCACTGCCACATATTACAGGCTATTTATCGTCATATGCTCATGTTAGACTCCGCCGAAGAAGAGATCAAGTTACTTTTGTTTTTGTCCTTCTGTTGCACGGTGTCAGGAACATATAGCTGGCCCCTGAAGAATCACAACATTTCATCAGTTCTCAATACACAGCAAAAATACGACTGCCCAAGAGGCCTATGAAGGACGATCAAGGGCTCACAACGTCTGGAGTTCACAAAATAACACATCAATGTTACAGATGTAAAAATATACACGCTGACATGCCAGGAGTAAGTAAGTCTACATTAGGTGCGCCACTACATCTACATCTACATGGATACTCGGGTTCAAATTGGTTAAAATGGCTCTGAGCACTATGCGACTTAACATCTGAGGTCGTCAGTTCCCTAGAACTTACAACTTCTTCAACCTAACTAACCTAAGGACATCACACACATCCATGCCCGAGGCAGGATTCGAACCTGTGACCGTAGCAGTCTTGGATACTCTGCAAATCACATTTAAATGCCTGGCACAGGGTTCATCGAACCACCTGCATAATAATTTTCTATTATTCCAATCCCTTACAGCGCGCGGAAGGAATGAACATCTATATCTTCCCGTGCGAGCTCGGATTTCCCTTATTTTATGATGATGATCGTTTCCCCATAAGTAGGTCGGCGTCAACAAAACATTTTCGCATTCGGATAAGAAAGTTGATGATTGAAATTTTGTCAGAAGATGCCGCCGCAACGAAAAACTCTGTTTTAATGATGCCCACAGCAAATCCTGTACCATTTTAGTGACACTCCCTCCGCTATTTGCCTATAATACAACACGTGCTGCGCTTCTTTGAAATTTCCCAATGTACTCCGTCAGTCCTATCTGGTAAGGATCCTATACCAGTCAGCAATATTCTAAAAGACGATGGATAAGCGAAGTGTAAGCAGTCTCTTTAGTAGATCTGTTACATTTTCTAAGTGTCATGCCAGCAAATCGCAGTCTTTGGTTAGCCCTCCTCGCAACATTTTTTATGTGTTTATTCCAATTTAAGTAGTTCGCAGTTGTAATTCCTAGATGTTTATTTGAATTTATGGCCTTTAGATCTGACCGATTTATCATGTAACCGGAGTTTAGCGAATTCCTTGTAGCACTCACATAGACGACATCACGCTTTTCGTTATTTAGGGTCAACTGCCAATTTTAGAACTATATAGATACCTCTTCTACATCGTTTTACGATTTTGTTTTGATCTTTTGATGACTTTACTAGTCGATAAACGACAGTCATCTGCAAACAACCTAAGACGGCTCCTCAGTGTCTACTAAATCGTTTATATACACTCCTGGAAATGGAAAAAAGAACACATTGACACCGGTGTGTCAGACCCACCACACTTGCTCCGGACACTGCGAGAGGGCTGTACAAGCAATGATCACACGCACGGCACAGCGGACACACCAGGAACCGCGGTGTTGGCCGTCGAATGGCGCTAGCTGCGCAGCATTTGTGCACCGCCGCCGTCAGTGTCAGCCAGTTTGCCGTGGCATATGGAGCTCCATCGCAGTCCTTAACACTGGTAGCATGCCGCGACAGCGTGGACGTGAACCGTATGTGCAGTTGACGGACTTTGAGCGAGGGCGTATAGTGGGCATGCGGGAGGCCGGGTGGACGTACCGCCGAATTGCTCAACACGTGGGGCGTGAGGTCTCCACAGTACATCGATGTTGTCGCCAGTGGTCGGCGGAAGGTGCACGTGCCCGTCGACCTGGGACCGGACCGCAGCGACGCACGGATGCACGCCAAGACCGTAGGATCCTACGCAGTGCCGTAGGGGACCGCACCGCCACTTCCCAGCAAATTAGGGACACTGTTGCTCCTGGGGTATCGGCGAGGACCATTCGCAACCGTCTCCATGAAGCTGGGCTACGGTCCCGCACACCGTTAGGCCGTCTTCCGCTCACGCCCCAACATCGTGCAGCCCGCCTCCAGTGGTGTCGCGACAGGCGTGAATGGAGGGACGAATGGAGACGTGTCGTCTTCAGCGATGAGAGTCGCTTCTGCCTTGGTGCCAATGATGGTCGTATGCGTGTTTGGCGCCGTGCAGGTGAGCGCCACAATCAGGACTGCATACGACCGAGGCACACGGGGCCAACACCCGGCATCATGGTGTGGGGAGCGATCTCCTACACTGGCCGCACACCACTGGTGATCGTCGAGGGGACACTGAATAGTGCACGGTACATCCAAACCGTCATTGAACCCATCGTTCTACCATTCCTAGACCGGCAAGGGAATTTGCTGTTCCAGCAGGACAATGCACGTCCGTATGTATCCCGTGCCACCCAACGTGCTCTAGAAGGTGTAAGTCAACTACCCTGGCCAGCAAGATCTCCGGATCTGTCCCCCATTGAGCATGTTTGGGACTGGATGAAGCGTCGTCTCACGCGGTCTGCACGTCCAGCACGAACGCTGGTCCAACTGAGGCGCCAGGTGGAAATGGCATGGCAAGCCGTTCCACAGGACTACATCCAGCATCTCTACGATCGTCTCCATGGGAGAATAGCAGCCTGCATTGCTGCGAAAGGTGGATATACACTGTACTAGTGCCGACATTGTGCATGCTTTGTTGCCTGTGTCTATGTGCCTGTGGTTCTGTCAGTGTGATCATGTGATGTATCTGACCCCAGGAATGTGTCAATAAAGTTTCCCCTTCCTGGGACAATGAATTCACGGTGTTCTTATTTCAATTTCCAGGAGTGTATATAGGAAACAGCAAAGGGCCTATAACACTTCTTTGAGGAAAGCCGTACTAGATCTAAAAGATACTGACACAGTAGCAGGAGTATTTGAAGAACACGTAGTTTTAACGTACGGAATTGCATCAGCGCTTCTAACTGGACATGGTTAAAAAATTTTAAGTGATCTTTTATATAGAGTATCAAATTGTTGCGTATTGGCAAGATACACTCAACGGTATACAATCCAGAATCAAGCGATTCACAAGAGATATGTCACCATACACTGACTGAGTACTTGAGACAAATTGTGAAAGGAGCTGAAAGGGCATGGGACAAGCGAGCATCATATGCAGTTTTTGTGTTCAAAACATCACACAGTAACACAGGGTACACACCTTTTGAACTGATGTATGGCAGAAAGGTAAACCATCACAGGAACATCGCAATGAGAATCAGCATACGTTATTTATGACTAAGAGTCATACGTGAACATATTGAAGGCATGAGGGCAAGAATCACACAACGTAGCAGGACAATTAATTATGCAACACAAAATGGTTAAGAAGGAACGGTACTGTAAACGAAAACTCCAAAAGAATTGAAAGCAGGCAATAAAATATTGTAATTCTATGAAGAAGTAACACGTGGCAGATCCAGGAAATTAGATTCACATTGAATCGGATTATATGAAGTATGCGTAATAGACACAGCCATAAAATTAAGAGAAAGGAATGAAAAGTGTACACAATGTAACAGATTAAAACAATACTTCTCATTTTAACTATGATACACGCAGGAAGGATACCACCACTACTATTACCAATCATAGCAAGAGCTAAAGTGAAACCCCTGACAACGCATTATAAAGCTTCAAAAAGAGATAAGTTTTTAATATCATAATATGATGATTTTGAACAAGTAGAAACAAATAATACCACATAGAGTTTTTTGGCGTATGGAAATTTATACGGTATGACTGCATTTTTTCCGAAGGCTGAAAGATATGGCAAACTAGGGTCACAGAGACGTTGGGACACTCTAAAAGATCGTTATGCATGATTCATAGAATGCCGCTTACTAGACCAACAGGTATTGTATCGTATTGTATTGTATGGAACTGAGGACCTAGAAATGCCGGAGAGGCTTCGTCCCCGCGGTTGCCCTCAGTGGTTCACAACCCCACAACAGACTACAGCAGTCCACTCACCCCACTCATGGTTATTGTGTGGTTCGGCCCCCAGCGGAACCCCCCGGGAACTCCAATGTATGTGTGGTAGAGTAATCATGGTGTACGCGTACGTGGAGATAGCTGACGAAGTGTAACTGAGGCTAAATAATGGGAACAAGCCCTCATTAGTCGAGGCAGATGGAAAACCGCCTTAAAAACCATCCACAGACTGGGCGGCACACCGGACTTTGACACTAATCCGCCGGGCGGTTTCGTGCCAGGGACCGGCACGTCTTCCCGCCCGGAAAGCAGTGCGTTAGACCGCGAGACCAACAGGTAAAACTTCACATAGAAGAGGTAATAGAATTTCAGAGGTCGATGCACAACCTGACAAGGCATAAGAGAAGAAAGAATAAAGACCTGTTAACTTCGTTGGTGAGAGAAGTACACTAGCTAAATCTGACGCTATGTATTACAGGGAACACATAGCGGAAGCAGAGAAGTGTTCCAAAGATCTTTTTAAGGTTAAGGGGCTCCGGAAAGGCTCAAAATCATGAAAAGTTCAATTTATACTTTTTTGCGTTTTCTGAATCTGCAGACTATTACCTTTTAATAGATATATAATTTATTCAATTCCGAAGACTACAACTATTTTGAAATTTTTTTTGAAATGTGTTGTACATGGGCGTGACCCACTGTGGCGCTGTTAAACTGCTGCCAAATGGTGTTATTATTAACGCCCGTGTTCATCAGGTACATTTTAGTGATGTGAGATAAAGTATGTGTTGTGGCTAACCTGTGATGGTTCAATATATATCGCTGGAATGGGAACAAGACTTCGGCGACTGAAAGCTTCGTACAAGAAACAAAAACTCAGTGATGGTAAAGGGTTGGATGGGAAGGTTAACTGACAGTGTAATTGCAAAATACAGAACTATTATGGAATGGCTATTAGGCAAAGTACACAACGTGTCGACGAAATGAAGAAGGCTGTTTGGGCTCTTTTTTTTCATACTTCTTCAACCGATGAAAATCCCCAACATAGCTTGTGTCCCAAAGAAGAAGACAGTTGGTGTAAATATAACAAAGGATTGCTAACTGGTGAAGTGTACACTCATAAGCATAGTCTGCCTCATGCAATAATGGAGGTGATAAAACCTATTTTCAGAGACTTAGCAGCACCTGAACTGTTGAAAAAGTGTATTCACGGAAAAACTCAAAACCCCAATGAAAGTGTAAATAGTGTTATATGGTCGAGAATCCCCAAGACTGTATTTGTTGGAATAGAAACACTTCACTTTGGTGTGTATGATGCTGTTGCGACTTTCAATGATGGCAACATTGTAAGGTGCAAGGTATTTAGAAATATGGGAATGAAGATAGGTTCTAACATGGTACGAGCGATGCTTGCTTTAGACAAGGAACGCCTTCGGGCTGCAGACAGGGCTGTAAAGAGTCTAGAAATACAAGCAAGAGTAAACAGGAGGAGGAACAAGAGGAAGCTGGAGGAGGAGTTTGCAGAGGATGAAGATAATCCATCCTATGGACCTGGAATGCACTAGAAAGTTAATCCAATCTTTGTCGCTCGATTCCCAAAACTTTTATTTTCTCATACTAATTACATGTTTTCTAAGGATCTTCCAAACATATTTGTTTCAAACTTTCAGTAAATGTTACACAGTACCTTCTGCATAATTTAACACAGCCTTTTTCCAAAAAACTGTATATTTTAGAATATATAAATAAAAAATTGCAAAAAGATGTTGAGAATTTTCATTACAATTGAAAAAAAATCATCTTTAATAACTGAAATAAAATTTTGTAAAATCCCTGTGTTAAGTTGTAGCCCATATTCCAATAAATAATCTGTATAAATTTCAACTTCCTACCTCAAATACTTTGTGAGGAAAGATGTAATTTATAAGCGTTATTTTAACATTGTAAGTATAGGGCGTTCCGGAGCCCCTTAACTAAGGAACAAGTAGCATTTATAAGAAACACGTTGTCTTGGGTCAGTAGACCAGTAAGTACGATGAAAGAAAACAAAGACACGTTGAAATTTGAGATGGAAAGGTTGGATGATCGACTAAGTCGTATGTTAAGGAGACAGTGATGGGATTTAAAAGAGCTGCAATGTTTCTATCCACATGTTTACAAGTAATGCGACAAACCGATGTATTTGGTGATATAGAAACACATTATGAGCAAAAAATAAATGCAGTAGTTAACACAGAGAAAAGCATATTGCAGCCTCACCTAGTAAGTCTGATACAAACTTTGAAGTTCGTCAGTCTTTAAGAAATGAACTGAAACACGTAAAGTTCCCTGTACCTCTAGCCGAATCATCAGGATACCTCTTGGCAAAGTTAATCGGTGTAGTCGTATTTATAACATTAAAAGTATTAGGATACGTGATAAACGTCTCCTTCGTAGATAATAACACGCTTATGTGACACAGGCGGTTCCCTTTACTGTAAAAAATCCCTTAGTCTAAAGGGAATTATATTTTCATTCGGTCATAAAAAGAGCTTTTACTCATGACGATGCAAAAAGATGATAAACTAAATTGTTGACAGAAAGACTAGATTGTGAGGAGTTAAACAAAACAGAAAAATTTACAGACCAACATTGGCACTTTTGTCAACATTCGATCATATAGTTTGTGAGACAAAGTTGCTTAACTAACAAGTGTAATACCTAATGATTGTGAAAAAAGAACTGCAGTTTTACAGCAAAGTATACATACACGTTTAATAACAACGAATGGTTTTACATGGTTCCTAAGGAGAAAGGTGTGACAGTATTATCTGAGAGCCAGGCCTCAAAGGATTTAGTACTAGGAGGAGTTAGAGAAATGAGACTCTACAGTAAATATAAGGAACATGAACCACATGTTTTCGTAGAGACAGATCGAATAATACGCATCAAAAGTGGATGTACTACCACAAATGTGGTTGTAAATTGATTGTTGCATCGCATATAAGGAGAGTAGAAATATTTCTTTGCTAAACTTAGGGTAACATTAGACCATCCAGTCACACAACTATATGAGCTGAAGGTCGCAGGAAAGCGTTTGAACACTTTTGGGAAGATCAAAGATGACGCACGCTAAATGTCTGGCATTTTATTCCATCACTACATATATGAGCATAACATTCATTATAATACACTGTGCTGTCATTGCAGGCAATGTAAATGTCATAGAAAATGATATTTATATGGAACTATTTCGACGGCAATAACTGCTGTGCACGATATGTGTAGGAACTGGCGTTGTAAATCAAGGTTCTGAGAACACATTAGTACAAAGACCCCCTAAAAGTACACCTGAACAAGTAATAAATGAAAAACGTCCCAACCAACTGTAAATAATTTCGTCTGTTGTCACAAAATTAAACAGAACTTCAGGTTTGGCAGCAGACCAAATAAATCTATGGCCATCAGATTTAAAGGCTCTTGAGGTAGAATGTTTGCCTCAGGCAATAAACAACACCTGTGGCAGCATGCATGTTCTCATACTGGTCAGAGGCTTCAACTACTTTTCCAGCCACTTCCTCATGTTATCACAACTATCTCTTGAGGCTTTCCAAAGCACATCTGAACGCCTTAATGACTGCAGCTATTATGTACCAAGTCAATTAATTCATTTGGATGCTAACTAGGGAAACATAGATTCCATTTTTGAGCACCGACCTCTCATCTTCTAAATGGCATTTCATTATGAAGGTGATGAAACATCTTTACTTTCGGATGCTCACTTTCATTTGGGATTATTTTGGATGATCTTAATTACATTGTTTTCCACATATACCACAAAAGTTCTTCATAATTGGCACATCATTTTGGTTTACCTTCATATACAAGATCCCTATTTCTCCAGATAGGGTCACGTGCAAGCTTCTTGTTTCAGTTTAGGCGGCCTCAACAACACATCTGCATTACAGTTTCCTGTGTTTTTATGGTACTTTATTTTTATATTTAACTTCTGGAGGTACATTGCGTAGCAGGACAACTTAGAAAACTTCCTATGAAGATGTCCGCAAGAACAGATAACATTTGTGATCTGGCAGCTCTCAAAGAATGAAATTACAATGAAATCGCTATAACAGGAAAATTGCCATTCTTAAAATAAAATCTAAACTTGAAGGAATTTAAATTCGTTTCAGTAAGATACAGTATCATCAACCTTTGATTTGAGTGCATGAGTGTCAGACTAATAACACAATGCCTTAGTGAAAAGCCTCTTTGTAAAATTATAAAGTTATACTCCGAACATCGTATGAAGCACAGTTAAGGCAACAATCGTATATTTTGCCTATACTGGTATCACATAATGAAGTAGTACATATATATATATATATATATATATATATATATATATATATATATATATATATATATAACACGAAAATTATGCTGAAGTAAAATACACGTTTATAACAACAACATATTGAAATATGCACTCAGCTAAAACATGCATTAAGAGAATGTGGTGCAAAACGTGCAATAACGTAATTTATTCCCTGCTTTATTAGTTGTCTTTGAATGGTACATTTCCACTTGCTCAAAGTGAAGAATCCAGCAGCAATCGCCCATCATCTGACCATCACAAGTTCCTTGGTGTCATAGTTCCCTTTCCTTTACACCCAGATGGAAACTCTCACCCTGTTCCTCACTTACAGCACCCAGGTACTGAGAAAAGTGTCCAGGTCCGAATTTAAAAAATAACTTCAAAATCATTCAGTACGTAAGGGTTTTGAATTTGGTCAGCAAGTGCTCAATTATGTCGATGCACTCTCGGTCACGATTCTTTCCCATGAAATTTGAGCCACACACTTGAAGGCAGTCCAGACTTCTCACTCCACAGCATTCACTAAATGAAAGAAATCTTCATCTAGCATTAGTTCCCGCGTACTGGGACCAGTGAACACGCCCTCTTATAACTTAGCATCTAACAGGTTGGGGAACTTGTAACTTAAATGTTTGAAACAGTTGCCACAAATAGGTAATGAATCGACGGACTGCTTCATCATGCCAAGTTGGATGTGCTGAGATGCTACGAATATTCTATCTCTTTTCAGTAGAGTGTTACACTCCATATTTTGTGCAATGGAACCAATTCCAAACTTTGGGGGAAACTGTTTCTGCTTCCATTGTTTCGTACAACCACAGCAGTCCTGTTGACTAACGAAACAGGGGAACTTGTTATATAAGTATTCTGGCTGAAGACCTCATTACAAGTACTAGAGGTTAAGTTCTAAAAGACGCGAGAAAAATGTTTCAAACTGCACAATTCCTGTAAGTAATTAAACATCTAAGTTTGGTGTTGAAGTATATGTGACTACACACTACTCTTTCAATTTTTAACCTTATAGCCCATGCAGAAATAATAAAAAACACGGAAAATACAAGGTACAAGTATCCATTTCTTCCTTCATTCAAAGTATGAATGAAGGAAGAAGGATAAGAAAATGAATGTCTTCAAACCTTTTAGTTTTATTATGAAATAATTTGTCGTTAAAGGTCAGTGTGAGACATACATAGTAATTATTAGGTATAAATCTGAATGAAAAATGTCTTTAGAACTCATAGTGTGATGCCTTACCTTCAGAACCTGAACCCGATCCTCGTTTTCATGTGTCAAACATGTATACAATTTAATATGTACACAAACAACATACTTTTGTGCTAATTTCATTACATCTCTATAGTTCTTGTCATTTAGATCTAGTGGAACAAGGCACAACTTAGCTGGATCTAATACTGGATTACTTTTAGTTTTGAAGAGGCCGAATTTTGCCTATGTCGAAGTGTTCTGACAAGCAGAAACAGATACATCTTTACCTTCGTAAGCAAATTTATGGTATACTTTTATTCTAAATGATTCAATGCCATTCTTTATTATTTCCTTGAAATATCTAGCCAGCTGTTGCTTGAAATCAAATTCCATGGCCTGATGTACTTTGACTACAGAAAATTTTTTAGATGCAAATGATGTAACATCATGTTGTTGTTGTTGTGGTCATCAGTCCTGAGACTGGTTTGATGCAGCTCTCCATGCTACTCTATTCTGTGCAAGCTTCTTCATCTCCCATTACCTACTGCAACCTACATCCTTCTGAATCTGCTTAGTGAATTCATCTCGTGGTCTCCCTGTACGATTTTTACCCTCCACGCTGCCCTCCAATGCTAAATTTGTGATCCCTTGATGCCTCAAAACATAACCTACCAACCGATCCCTTCTTCTAGTCAAGTTGTGCCACAAAGTTCTCTTCTCCACAATCCTATTCAATACCTCCTCATTAGTTACGTGATCTACCCACCTTATCTTCAGCATTCTTCTGTAGCACCACATTTCGAAATCTTCTATTCTCTTCTTGTCCAAACTGGTTATCGTCCATGTTTCACTACCATACATGGCTACACTCCATACAAATACTTTCAGAAACGACTTCCTGACGCTTAAATCTATACTCGATATTAACAAATTTCTCTTCTTCAGAAACGCTTTCCTTGCCATTGCCAGTCTACATTTTATATCCTCTCTACTTCGACCATCATCAGTTATTATATTCCCTAAATAGCAAAACTCCTTAACTACTTTAAGTGCCTCATTTCCTAATCTAATCCCCTCAGCATCACCCGATTTAATTTTACTACATTACATTATCCTCGTTTTGCTTTTGTTGATGTTCATCTTACATCCTCCTTTCAAGACACTGTCCATTCCGTTCAACTGCTCTTCCAAGTCCTTTGCTGTCTCTGACAGAATTACAATGTCATCGGCGAACCTCAAAGTTTTTACTTCTTCTCCATGAATTTTAATACCTACTCCGAATTTTTCTTTTGTTTCCTTTACTGCTTGCTCAATATACAGATTGAATAACATCGGGGAGAGGCTACAACCCTGTCTCACTCCTTTCCCAACCACTGCTTCCCTTTCATGCCCCTCGACTCTTATAACTGCCATCTGGTTTCTGTACAAATTGTAAATAGCCTTTCGCTCCCTGTATTTTACCCCTGCCACCTTCAGAATTTGAAAGAGAGTATTCCAGTTAACGTTGTCAAAAGCTTTCTCTAAGTCTACAAATGCTAGAAACGTAGGTTTGCCTTTTCTTAATCTTTCTTCTAAGATAAGTCGTAAGATTAGTATTGCCTCACGTGTTCCAACATTTCTACGGAATCCAAACTGATCTTCCCGAGGTCCGCTTCTACCAGTTTTTCCATTCGTCTGTAAAGAATTCGCGTTAGTATTTTGCAGCTGTGACTTATTAAACTGATAGTTCGGTAAATTTCACATCTGTCAACACCTGCTTTCTTTGGGATTGGAATTATTATATTCTTCATGAAGTCTGTGGGTATTTCGCCTGTCTCATACATCTTGCTCACCAGATGGTAGAGTTTTGTCATGACTGGCTCTCCCAAGGCCATCAGTAGCTCTAATGGAATGTTGTCTACTCCCGGGGAATTGTTTCGACTCAGGTCTTTCAGTGCTCTGTCAAACTCTTCACGCAGTATCTTATCTCCCATTTCATCTTCATCTACAGCCTCTTCCATTCCCATAATATTGTCCTCAAAGTACATCGCACTTGTATAAACCCTCTATATACTCCTTCCACCTTTCTGCCTTCCCTTCTTTGCTTAGAACTGGGTTGCCATCTGAGCTCTTGATATTCATACAAGTGGTTCTCTTCTCTCCAAAGGTCTCTTTAATTCTCCTGTAGGCTGTATCTATCTTACCCCTAGTGAGACAAGCCTCTACATCCTTACATTTGTCCTCTAGCCATCCCTGCTTAGCCATTTTGCACTCCCTGTCGATCTCATTTTTGAGACGTTTTTATTCCTTTTTGCCTGCTTCATTTACTGCATTTTTATATTTTCTCCTTTCATCAATGAAATTCAATATTTCTTCTGTTACCCAAGGATTTCTATTAGCCCTCGTCTTTTTACCTACTTGATCCTCTGCTGCCTTCACTACTTCATCCCTCAGAGCTACCCATTCGTCTTCAACTGTATTTCTTTCCCCTATACCTGTCAATTGTTCCCTTATGCTCTCCCTGAAACTCTCTACAATCTCTGGTTCTTTCAGTTTATCCAGGTCCCATCTCCTTAAATTCCCACCTTTTTGCAATTTCTTCAGTTTCAATCTGCAGGTCATAACCAATAGATTGTGGTCAGAATCCACATCTGCCCCTGGAAATGTCTTACAATTTAAAATCTGGTTCCTAAATCTCTGTCTTACCATTATATAATCTATCTGATACCTTTTAGTATCTCCAGGATTCTTCCAGGTATACAACCTTCTTTTATGATTCTTGAACCAGGTGATTAAGTTATGCTCTGTGCAACATTCTACAAGGCGGCATCTTCTTCGATTTCTTCCCCCCAATCCATATTCACCTACTATGTTTCCTTCTCTCCCTTTTTCTAGTGACGAATTCCAGTCACCCATGACTATTAAATTTTCGTCTCCCTTCACTACCTGAATAATTTCTTTTATCTCGTCATACATTTCATCAATTTCTTCATCATCTGCAGAGCTAGTTAGCATATAAACTTGTACTACTGTAGTAGGCATGGGCTTTGTGTCTATCTTGGCCACAATAATGCGTTCACTATGCTGTTTGAGGTAGCTAACACGCACTCCTATTTTTTTATTCATTATTAAACTTACTCCTGCATTACCCCTATTTGATTTTGTATTTATAACCCTGTAATCACCTGACCAAAAGTCTTGTTCCTCCTGCCACCGAACTTCACCAATTCCCACTATATCTAACTTTAACCTATCCATTTCCCTTTTTAAATTTTCTAACCTACCTGCCCGATTAAGGGATCTGACATTCCACGCTCCGATCCGTAGAATGCCAGTTTTCTTTCTCCTGATAACGACGTCCTCTTGAGTAGTCCCCGCCCGGAGATCCGAATGGGGGACTATTTTACCTCTGGAATATTTTACCCAAGAGGGCGCCATCATCATTTAGTCATACAGTAAAGCTGCATGTCCGCGGGAAAAATTACGGCTGTAGTTTCCCCTTGCTTTCAGCCATTCGCAGTACCAGCACAGCAAGGCTGTTATGGTTAATGTTACAAGGCCAGATCAGTCAATCATCCAGACTGTTGCCCCTGCAACTACTGAAAAGGCTGCAGCCCCTCTTCAGGAACCACATGTTTGTCTGGCCTCTCAACAGATACCCCTCCGTTGTGGTTGCACCTACGGTAAGGCCATCTGTATCGCTGAGGCACGCAAGCCTCCCCACCAACGGCAAGGTCCATGGTTCATGGGGAGTGTAACATCATACCATTCCTGAAGTATGAAGACGTAGGCCTTGCATTTTATCTTCTCAGTCTACTTTCATCTTCAACAGTGTATGTGAAGGTACAATCAAAGGTCATGTACGAATGCCCACGTTCCAGGAAAATCATGACATATTTTAATAAATCTGCTCAAATCCACTAGTGTGCTTAAGTATTGTACCATCAATATATTCTTGTTTTGCCCTGCACAGTTGTCTATAAAAATTTGCGATCTTATCACTTCATGAGGAACATATTTCTCTACATAATGCCTCAAAATATAGGCAGTTTGATTGGATCCCTTGTTTGCAATGGTTTCATCATTTACCTAAATTTGAATTCCCTGGTGGTACTAGAACTGAGCCCCACATTAAATAACCACACAGGCCGCATCTAAAAGAGTTCCCCAGTTGTCAATAGAGGAACTGGAAGGGTCTGCTGATAATCAAAGCACAGTGTCTCGACAGATGCATCGTGCTGAGCGAGCAATGTCATTTTCCTTATGTCATCATAGAACGTCTGTGCTTTGACCAGATGTAAATGGCTTCTGGCCTTTAATGCTTTTACTGTATCTTTGTTCCCTTTTTCCAATTTCAAACATAATTTGACACATTTTTCACATATTTCAGATTGGGGGAAGCCAAAACCAGGCTGAATTTCGTGCTGAATATACCTACATCTCCATCTGCATATACAGTCCGCTAGCCACCAAGCGGTGTGTGGCGGAGGGCACTATTCCTCCCAAAGTCATATTCCCCCCCCCCCACCCCTCCCCACTGTTCCACTCGCGGATCGCGCGAGGGAAAAACGACTGTCTGAACGCATCAGTACGTCCTCTAATTTCCCTTATCTTTGAATGGTGATCATTGCGCGATTTGAAAGTTGATGGTGATAATATATACTCTACATATCCGGCGAAGATCGGATTTTGGAATTTAGTGAGCAGCCCCTTCCGTTTAGCGCTTCGTCTATCTGCAAGTGTATCCCACTTCAAACTTTCTATGAGATTTGTAACGCTCTCGCGAAGTCTAAATGTACCAGTCACGAATCTTGCCGCTCTTCTGTGGACCTTGTCAATCTCTTGAATCAGACCCAACTGATAAGGGTCCCATACTGACGAACAATACTCTAGGACGGGACGAACTACAGTATTGTAAGCAATTTCCTTTGTTGAAGGGCTGCATCGCTTCCGGATTCTACCAATAAACCGCAATCTAGAGTTCGCCTTACCCGTTACTTGTGTAATGTAATTGTTCCATTTGAGATCATTTCAGATAGTCATACCCAAATACTTGATGGATGTTACCGCTTACAAAAGATTGGGCTTTCACTTTTTACTCGTACATTTAAGGGGATTTTCGCTTTGTAATACGTAGTAGGTTACGCTTACTAATACTGAGAGATAACTGCCAGTCATTACACCATGCATTTTTTTCTGCAAATCCTCATTGCTTTCTTCAGAACTTCCGTGTGATACGACTTACCTCTAGAGCACAGCATCATTGGCAAACAGTCTAATGCCGCTATCAACACCATCAACCAGATCGTTTATGTAGGTTCTAAAATGCAAAGGATCTATTACGCTGCCCTGGTGCACATCTGATGTTACACTTGTTTCTGTTGAAGTCATCCCAGTCTGGACGACATTCTGCTCTCTGTCTGTTAGAAAACTTTCTATCCGACCGCATGTGTCATCGGATAGACCAGAAGCGCGCACTTTTGGGAGCAATCCACACTGCAGAACTGAGTCGAACGCCTGTTGTTGGCGTCAACCTGGGAGACGGTATCTAGAGCCTGTTGTATATCATGTACAAAGAGGGCCAGCTGTTTCCTAAAACCGTGCTGGTTTCTGCAGATGAGCTTCTCAGAGTCTGGAAAGGTCACTTTGACTGAACATAAAATATGTTCCTTGATTCTACAATAGATCGCTGTCAGTGAAACTGGCCTGTAATTATGTACATCTGATTTACTACCCATTATGTAGATTGCTGTCACCTGGGCCTTCTTCCAGTCCCGTGGAACTTGAACTGTTCCAATGATCTCTGACAGATGATGGATACGAATTGTGCTATATTTGTAGCATAGTCAACACAAAATCTTACGGGGATACCGCCTGGGCCAGATGCCTTCCTGGCGTCAAAGGGCCTTAACTGTTTCACAATCCCAGATAGAGTAAACACTACGTCAGCCATCGTTGTGTTTGTTCGATAATTGAAAGGAGGAATGGTGCTGCAGTCCTCTACCGTTAACGAGTTTTTGAAAGCTAGGTTTAGAATTTCGGCCTCTGTTTATCATCATCCGTTACTTTACCCGTACTGTCAGCGAGAGAAGGTATTGAATTATTTGTAGCATTCATAGATTTTACGTACGACCAAAATTTTTTGGGGTTCTTTTTGGAATCTGCAGATAAAATATTGCTTTCAAGTTCGTTAAAAGTATCTCTAATTGACCTTTCGACAGCTGCTTTCATTTCGTATAATTTATGTTTGTCAGAGGGGCGTTTAAAACGACTGTGCGAAATTCTCTGCTTTCTCAGCAACTTCCTAGCATGTTTGTTGAACCAAGGTGGATCCTTACCCTCGCCTATATTTTTGCTAGGCACATATATCTCTAGCACGTGGTGGACCATACCTTAAAATTCCGACCAAAAATGCTCAATATCTACCTTCTTCTAGGTTATCTTCCTCAAAAAGGTCAACTCTGTTTATCGCCACGATATCTATTATGTTTCCATCTCGAGTTGGTTTTCTAACCAATTTTTCAAGGTTGTATGTTGAGAGCGATTCTAGAATAACTTCACACGAGTCTGTGCTTCTGCCTACTGTGATAAATGTGTAATTTTCCCAGTCAATGGACGCAAGGGTAAAGGCACCATCTACAACTAGTGGATAATTTGGATATTTGTTTCCTATGTACTCAAGCCTTTCCCTAAACGTTCTGCGACTTTTGTTGCGGATGCTGGTAGTCTATAAAAACGTCCTAATACAATTGTCACTCCTTGTGCGATTGACAGCTTTACCCAGACAATTTCACAGTCCGACCGAGTATCTATCTCAACTGCGTTTAAACAGCTTCTAACTGCAATGAACACACCCCCTCCCATAGCATCAGTCCTATCCTTCCTAAACATTGTCCAATCTGAATTCGAAATTTCACTACTATTTATGCTACTTATGTCTGGTTTCAATCACCTTCCGGTATCAGTACAATATTGGCATTTCTACTGTTTATTTCGGAGATTAACTCGAAGATCTTGCTACAGATACTTCGACAACTAACATACATCAGATTTAGCTTATTTAAATCCTTCCGAATGACCTGTACAGGCGAACTAGCATTTTTACAGTTGGCGCACCCACGTCAGTACAATGAACTGATATTTTTTCAGGTCAGCGGTTTGATTCCCATGGGGAGGAACCTAATCTAAAAAAAAAAAAAAAACAACGAATATATGCACTCCCCAAGTACTGTGCTACCTGTGTGTAGTGCAACCCTGACCTATCGAGGGGCGTCTTACAACCTTCCACACTATGGCGTAGGTCTAGGAATCTACAACCATTTTCGTCACAGTCGACGTAGCCTCTGGTTTAAATGCTCCACTCGACTCGAAACAAGAGGACCCCGGCCCACTCTGGGTACGATGCTGCAAATCGTCAGCTTGGCTTCCACTCCTTGAGAGATGGAGGCCGCCTTCTTTAATGTAGCCATCCGTCGAAAGGACCCAAGGATTTCCTCGGAATCCCGACGACTGGCACCGCTGGTGCCGACCAGTGCAACAATCTGCAACTGGCTACACCACACACGTTCGATAGCCGCCGGAAGAGACACTTCCACATCCCGGACAAGGCCCCCATGCCAGGCATACCGAGAGAATGTTGGACTTCTTCCCCGCCCTAACCGCTTTGCTCCTGAGGGGCTCCATGACCAGCCTAACACTGGAGCTCCCAACAACTAACAAACTCCTATTCTGGCAGAAGATGCATTCTGATCTGGCTCAGCCTGCCTCCCTCCCCCCCCCCCCTCAGCATCAGATACCACTCTGATTCTACTAGCAAAGTCCATGGGATTTGGCAGGAGCCAGTGTCCCACATGCCTTCGTCTTGAGGCTCGAGACCTCGACACAGTCCGCCACCCACACTGAGGTGAGAGTGGGCAGGTCGGTTCAGTCGCACCTGGGGTTGACTCAGTGACAGAGAGCTGTGACATCCCCCCTGCACATCTAGTACAGCAGAGGCTGCACCAGGCACCCCATCCTCACTGCACCTCAAGGTGGAACTCTGGCGCCAGTTGACTGTGACCAATAAAGCTTCCTGCTGCGTTTGGACTGTGGCCAACTCCTCCTGCATCCACACACAACAGACACAGTCTCTATCCATGTAGCTAATATCTAATTAACAATAAGAAACTTATCGAAAGCTACTACCACACAAGGTTAACAGCTACACTCTGGTTGGCATATAGAAAACTCAACAATGGAAAAAATAAAAACGTATGGTAGGAGCTAGATCAGATGCCTATACTCCTGCTAGCGGCTATCTAGTGAATACTAAAGAAGAAAGCAGTGACCTACAGGAAACGTCTAGGGACTATCTAGTGAATATTATTAAAGAATTAAACAATAACCTACGGTAAGCTACACCTACTGATTATCCCTCGTATTTATAATGTAAACAAACGTTTACGTACACTCGAAAATGACCTAATAAAACTATAAAAACTACTACCTTCAATGCATCGACTCTAAATGACACTAATTAACGTAAATACTGAGTATTGTTCACTGACACAGGTACAAAACAAAACCCTGAGCTAATAATAAGAGTTCCCAATGTAAAGCACAAAAACGAACTCTACTTTAAAGGAAACGATGGGCTTACAGTACACAAACAGTAAAGCCCACAACAAGCTAAGGAATTTAAGCAGACGACGAGGTTAGTTTTAGGTTTGTTATAACTAGACCGTGAATAAGAAGGGCTCACAAGTTGTATTACAACAGTGATTTTTTCTGATATTTTAGTGTGACACTAATTTACCACCTAATATAACGTTTGCTTAGCTGTTAACACCAGCAGGTTGCGCTAGTCACTATCACTTTTCCAAATAAAACGTACAAAAACTGCTACCTTCAATGTATCGAGTCTGAATGACACTAATAAATGTTAATACTGAGTATTGTACACTAACTTAAAGTGATTAACCCTCGTATTTCTAATGTAAAGAAACGCTTACGTACACGAGAAAAATGACCTAATAAAACGTAAAAAAACTTCTATCATTAATGTATCGAGTCTAAATGACACTAATAAACGTAAATACTGACTATTGTACACTGACGTAATAGATAATCCCGCGTATTTAACGTCAGTTAAGAATGTAAACAGTCGTTTGTGTACACGCGAAACTGTCCTAAACTGAAACTTCACTTTTTCTTTTCAGACGCAAATAAAAACTGAAACATTCAATTTATCAAGTCTGTCTGACACTAATGCACATAAATACTGTAGAATATACAGAAAAAACAATTAATTACTAGCTAAAATATTAATGTAAATAGGCAAGGTTAAGGGGTTCCGGAACGCCCTATACTTGCAATGTTAAAATAACGCTTATAAATTACATCTTTCCTCACAAAGTATTTGAGGTAGGAAGTTGAACTTTTTACAGATTATTTATTGGAATATGGGCTACAACTTAACACAGGGATTTTACAAAATTTTAGTTCAGTTATTAAAGATGATTTTTTTTCAATTGTAATGAAAATTCACAACATTTTTTTTCCATTTTTTATTTATATATTCAAAAATATACAGTTTTTTGGAAAAAGGCTGTGTTAAATTATGCAGAAGGTACTGTGTAACATTTACTGAAAGTTTGAAACAAATATGTTTGGAAGATCCTTAGAAAACATGTAATTAGTATGAGAAAATAAAAGTTTTGGGAATCGAGCGACAAAGATTGGATTAACTTTCTAGTGCATTCCAGGTCCATAGGATGGATTATCTTCATCCTCTGCAAACTCCTCCTCCAGCTTCCTCTTGTTCCTCCTCCTGTTTACTCTTGCTTGTATTTCTAGACTCTTTACAGCCCTGTCTGCAGCCCGAAGGCGTTCCTTGTCTAAAGCAAGCATCGCTCGTACCATGTTAGAACCTATCTTCATTCCCATATTTCTAAATACCTTGCACCTTACAATGTTGCCATCATTGAAAGTCGCAACAGCATCATACACACCAAAGTGAAGTGTTTCTATTCCAACAAATACAGTCTTGGGGATTCTCGACCATATAACACTATTTACACTTTCATTGGGGTTTTGAGTTTTTCCGTGAATACACTTTTTCAACAGTTCAGGTGCTGCTAAGTCTCTGAAAATAGGTTTTATCACCTCCATTATTGCATGAGGCAGACTATGCTTATGAGTGTACACTTCACCAGTTAGCAATCCTTTGTTATATTTACACCAACTGTCTTCTTCTTTGGGACACAAGCTATGTTGGGGATTTTCATCGGTTGAAGAAGTATGAAAAAAAAAGAGCCCAAACAGCCTTCTTCATTTCGTCGACACTTTGTGTATTTTGCCTAATAGCCATTCCATAATAGTTCTGTATTTTGTCAATTACACTGTCAGTTAACCTTCCCATCCAACCCTTTACCATCACTGAGTTTTTGTTTTTTGTACGAAGTTTTCAGTCGCCGAAGTCTTGTTCCCATTCGCTTCTGTACGTGTCCAATACACTCAAATTTCTGCACCGCAACATCATCACCATAGGGATTCAGTCCTTGAACAAGTTTGAAACTTTTAGAATCACCGTCACCAAGGTAATTAACATATCGCACTTTATCACACGCCTCAGAACGCTGGAATATACTGGCAACACCAGCCACTTCCATTCCTCCACTACTGCCACTATAGTTAGCTTTGCAATTATTTTCATGTGTACCTTTATATTTTTGTGGACATCTACAATACTTTGATATTACTGCTACATCTAAAACTTTCCCTGTATACATACTGGTGGCAGATACTACACCATGAAGAGATGTGTGTCCCCGTTTATGCAAGGTACCATCGAACGCTGCAGTAAAATCTCTGTTACCATTATTTTCCATTACTGCCTCTTCCACAGCGTTCTTCATAGATTCTATACAGACATCTTCTACTTTAGACCCTATTAATTTATTATAGGTCCTAAACTTGGTTGGGGGATTTGGAAGATTCATGATGCCACAGAAAATTGCACCTGCAGTAGCACCCTTACCAACTGAACGCAAGGAATAAACAAATCTAATGTTGAGTTCGTAGATTTTGCTACCATTTTCTTCAGTTGCAGTTACTGCAACACTGTTCCAAAAGGTGGTCATGTATGAACACTTATCACATTTCAGTTGTATTTCACTAGCAAGTCCTACGTGCTTTATTATGGAGAGTTCCAGACCAACTTCACTACAATGAATACATCTTACACAGTTTGAAAAAATTCCTTTGAGAACCGACAGATCAAATATTTCATTCACATCCGATTCGCCCATAAAACATTCATAGTTTTCACTCATTGAACCAAGCTTCTTCTGTGAAGTATTTTCTTTCCCACTTTGACTGCTATGGGCAGGTGTACTTGAGAGGTTAGGTTCACTCACTTGGTTATCGTCTTTATTGTTTACAGTAATAACACATACCTTTGGCTTTCCAACATTTCTCCTTTTCTTAAAAGCCTTCAGAGGATTTCTAATAACTTTACTTTTACTCATTATTATACTTCAACAAAACAGAGACACAAGAAACATAATTAATTACGAATATTTTCGAGATAACGACACAGTAAATAAACATGAAACAATCGACAATCACACCAGCGATATATATTGAACCATCACAGGTTAGCCACAACACATACTTGATCTCACATCACTAAAATGAACCTGATGTACACGGACGTTAATAATAACACCATTTGATAGCAGTTTAATAGCGCCACAGTGGGTCACGCCCATGTAGAACACCTTTCAAAAAAAATTTAAAAATAGTTGTAGTCTTCGGAATTGAATAAATTATATATCTATTAAAAGGTAATAGTCTGCAGATTCAGAAAACGCAAAAAAGTAAAAATTGAACTTTTCATTATTTTGAGCCTTTCCGGAGCCCCTTAAATTTCGTGTTGAAGATATGTAAGTAAAACTATTAAGTGACTTTCGGTTTAAGGGTTTTTTACTTACATTGTTATAAAAACTTCTGTTTCATACTTCTGTAGATACAGCATATGCATCTTCTTTATGGTCAAGTAAGCATGTAAATATTTCTTCTTGTTTAGTTTCTTGAATAATGACTAGAGTAAGTAGGAAAATTTCGTATATATTGAACAATCAGCTGTATAGCGTCATTCTGTATTTTATTTTTTTCTAGTACTATGCTTACCATTTTATCAGTTGGTGTAATAATAGACACTCGTTTATATGGAGATTGGTTTTCTACTCAGCCCTTCTCAATACCACGTACCTAGGTTGTAGAATACTGCATTACACACAATGAACTGTGACCAGCAATTGAAATCTGAAAAGGAAAAAATGGTACTAATAAATAAACAAACAGCAATAAAACTGACATGTGGAATAATCGGGTCTACTGCTGGATGTTTGTGTCGCTCTGGCTCTACAGTTGTGGCAGCTGTCTGGGGCCGGACCCGCGTTTGGCGTTCCGTTCGTGGTCCGGGCCTCAGACAGCTGCCACAACTGTAGGTGATGGACGAGGCGGGCGCGTACGTCCGTCGGAGCACCAGAGAAGTGCCAACACCTCAGGAGCAGCGCCAAGCGGGCGCTGACGACGAACGGAACGCCAACCGCGGGTCCGACCCCAGACAGCTGGCCGGCCGAAGTGGCCGTGCGGTTAAAGGCGCTGCAGTCTGGAACCGCAAGACCGCTACGGTCGCAGGTTCGAATCCTGCCTCGGGCATGGATGTTTGTGATGTCCTTAGGTTAGTTAGGTTTAACTAGTTCTAAGTTCTAGGGGACTAATGACCTCAGCAGTTGAGTCCCATAGTGCTCAGAGCCATTTGAACCATTTTGAACCAGACAGCTGCCACGACCACAGATGGTGGACGAGGCGAGCGCGGGCGTCCGTCGGAGCACGAGGGAAGTGCCAACACCTCAGGAGCAGCGCCAAGCGGGCGCTGACCACGAACGGAACGTCAAACGCGGGTCCGGCCCCAGACAGCTGTCACGACCACAGATGGTGGACGAGCCGGTCGCGGACGTCCGTGGGAGCACCAGGGAAAGGCCAAAACCTCAGGAGCAGCGCCAAGCGGGGGCTGACCACGAACGGAACGCCAAACGCGGGTTCGGCCCCAGACAGCTGCCACGACCACAGATGGTGGACGAGGCGGGCGCGGACGTCTGTGGGAGCACCAGGGAAGGGCCAAAACCTCAGTAGCAGCACCAGGTGGGCGCGGACCGCGAACGGAACGCCCGACACAGGGCGGGCCTCAGAGAGCTGCCACAGATGGCGACCAAGTCTGGCGCGCACGTCCGAGGGAACACCGGGGAAGAGATAACACATTACAAGCAGCGCCAGGCGGGCGCGGACGGCAGAGAGAGCACCCAGCGCCCTCTGGGCATAAATACTGGACAAGATCCTCCGATACGGCAGTCTCAGGTAGCACCTGAAGAAGGCTACGAGTTACGTGGCCGAAATATTATGCCAGAGCGTCACAAACGTCCGGCAGTAGACCAGATTATTCCACATGTCAAGATCTCGCCAGGAAAGCCTAAAGAGTTACAGCAATGTAACTAACTATTAATAGTTAATTGCATGTGTTCCTTTTTTTAATTGTTTTCGAAACCAAATTTGTACTTACTGTAAGGAGTCCTACTCTAAGCATGAGAATCTCTCAGCAATGGGACACCTAGCAAAAAAAATTAACAATAATGGCTATGTAGATATTTTAAAAAACCTGTTATCTTCAGGTTTTCAAACTGATCTCAACATAATATGTAGGCCTAAAATATTCTAATGCAACATTATGTAACCTAATACTGTATGTAATGTAACATGCAGTCTTTTCATTTAGCATGAGGATAGAGTTTTAATAGAATTTACCTCTGAAAAACTTGCGTTTGAAGCACTCAATAATGATTCACTCCATTCAGAGATATTTCTTACTCTTGTTTGTCAAGATGGCAACTGAGAGCAAGAACTGGATACTTTCAATTTTTCTCCAAGCCTTGCAACCAGAAAGATAGCAGTCGAAACTTTAATTCCATCGAATGAGGCAATTACGTACTTTCCATGAATAACTGCTACAGTGACCGATAGAGGGCACACAAGGCTGCAAATAGACTGTTGCCCTAAAGTCATACTCAGTATTTTCAGAACATCAGATACCATCCATTTATAACCCTCACACTGAATGACAGTAAGAAGCAATTTCATGTTATCATATGTTCATTTAGGTGCACAGAATGACTGGTATTGAGACATACATGTTGCCACTGTACATCAGAACTGCCTTCTGTCTTCTTTTAGATAAGTCAGCCAACAGGCCCCAGCCATCTAAAGTCTACAGAATGTTGAACTGACCCATCACATTAGTTCAGTATGATAAATAGTTTTGAGCAAAATACCGTGTGTATATCAAATTCCTTTTTCTGTAAAACGAATGCCTTAATGGAGTGTTGATCATAGAATGTTGCTCTACACTTTGTCACTCTCAGGTCAAGTGCGAAGTCATGTAGACTGGGCTAAGTGGACAGATGTGGGCACTTGTCTGTGCCTACTCCAAAGTCAGTATCATCAGTCTCTTACACGGCATCTGTTATCACTGTCATCTGTGTCCAATATCTGCGGAGGCTGTGGTACAGGCATATCTGGGCCACGTGTAAAAGGACGAATCGCTGAGCGGAAGTTGTTCAGATACTCCTCAGTCTTCTGGTTGAAACCAGTAACCTTACAATAGCAGAAGTAGCTCTCGTCGGTATGATTTTGTTGCCCTGTCAGACCATAGGAATGACATATTGTAATTACTTCTTCTTACCTGCCGCTCTCCGTAGTAAATCTTCAACACATACAACACAATGCTTTATTAATGTCGCCTATTTTCAACTCCGAAACAGACAAGGTAGACCTTTCTAACAAAAGCAATAATATTTTTTCGGTCTTTTCTCATCACAAGTTCACCACAAATATAAAAAAAAAACTGTTAGGAGACTTCAGACAGCCTCAGGTAATCATTGCACACTAACGGTAACACGTACTTCCTGTCGCAAACCAAACACAGTAGGGACATGCAGCGCATCAGCTATGTGAATTCGCTATGTGTCGCTAAGAGCACGACTGTAGAACAGCTGAAAGTGACGCACCCTTTCTGAGATTCTTATCGAGTTTTCGTGAATATTAACAGTAATGCAAACGGATACGAGTTTTGCAAAACTGTAGTCGATACGAAATTTCGAGTATCATTTTCTAATTCACGAGGTCGAAAGCATTAAGAACACCTAAATTGTCGAAAAACGTTTTCGTGTCTGCACTGCACTCGGGTCATTTCATGTCAACTGATGTAGGCCTCCTAGCTCGACCAAATCAGATTTCGTTGAAATTTTATGTAAACATTCGCACATGACTACAAAGAACAGTGGTAAAGTTTAACGTTCGTCGAAGCAATACTAGCCGATATATAACGGTTTGTTAGTTTCCAAGCGTGACTTAGCACAAAGCGAACTTGATTTTCTGGCGATTTTGAGCTGTAATATCTCGGGCAGTTCTTCGTTGAAAGAAATTATTGTTGACAATCTTGTACAACATTATGCGATAGCTTCACAAAAATAATGAAATAATTTTGTAAGGGACGTTCAGAGCAAGTATTAAGCAAAACCACCGGAAAAAGCGGCTCCAGAAAAAATATCAAAGTTTGGCTACTTATACTCGGGGACTAAACGTATGACGACCATGAAGCTTCGAATATAGTAACCTAACAATACAAGATTCTCAAAAATTAACTTTCATTCGTGTAACACATTCTAATACACAACGAATAAAGCGTAAATTTGAAAATATTTTAAAAAGGTTATAATGCCATATTTTGCGACCTGATTTTGCAAGTAATTGTCTGGTGTAAAACACTCCAAACTGGGCTCTTTACAAAAACCATGGTTACAATCGTAAAACAAAGTTCATCTGATGGCCTAACATGAGCTAACAATGCTACATTACTGGAATAGAAGATGGGCGAGGAAGTCGCGGCACGAAGAAAAATGAAAACTTCGGAATCATATATCTCGAAGAGTAAAATGCATGCAGAACATGAAACTTAATACGTAATAGCTCGTTATCAAGAGGATGTGGAATACTAAATTTAATTTACTTATTATTTTTCAGTAATCAAATATTGGTCGAAAAGCTGATAACTTTTGTGAAACGTTGAAAATACGATGTATGGGCCATTTCTTCCACCAATACCGTTTCTCTATTAAACATTCAAATCCAGTCACATTCGAAACAATGAATTCTAACCTCTCCCCCCCCCCCCCCCCCCCCACACCCCACCCGTCTCCAGAACAGTGGGCTTAGTTATCAATGTGTGCTAACAGTGTTAGGTAGGCTCTATTTTTAAATTTTCAAATAATATCTCACTATGTTTCGTTGGTATACGGTGACATTATCACTACGAGTTATAGAACGTGAACCGGTAAACCCATCACCATAGGGGTAACGCAGTATGAGCTGTGAGTGGGCTTTTTCATCCAGGATCCCTGGCCAGTAATTTGGTTTCTTAATCTACTTCCCATAGACTTGTGGTTGTATCGGTCTCCTTACCAAGAGATTCGCTAAGTACGTTATATCTGTTCCTCAAATCTGTTGGAGTATCTCACATAGGTGGCATGAAAGAAGTAATATCAGTTTTTATTTTAAACTTCTCAACATTGCAATTTTTATTTTAAGAAATTTTCGAGTCTCTTTCTGCAGTACATTCTCTTGAAGTGAATACTGCAGGACTGATGATGGTACTGAAGGAAAGTAGCGCTTGGAAATGATGTGTTGTTCTGATACCCAACAAGCATGCTGTCTTTCTGGCCAATAAAATGAATGAGGTGGGCCTTGAGAATACATAAATTATTTCAGAGCAAGATTTCGATCTGTTGATTTGTCAATAATGTTGCCGATCTACCATTATCATCATACACACAGACAATGTAACGACCCGACCGAGCGAGGTGGCGCAGTGGTTAGCACACGGGACTCGCATTCGAGAGGACGACGGTTCAATCCCGCGTCCGACCATCCTGATTTAGGTTTTCCGTGATTTCCCTAAATCGCTCCAGGCAAATGCCGTGATGGTTCCTTTGAAAGGGCACGGCCGACTTCCTTCCCCATCCTTCCCTAACCGACGAGATCGATGACCTCGCTGTTTGGTCTCTTCCCCCAATCCAACCAACCTACCAATGTAACGACCAGGTAACTACTCTTTCAGTAACAGACTTAACATGGCAGCACTACATATTTTGGAAACAAGATTTATTACGTCATTAGAATTCGAGTGACCTGGTAGCAGTTGATGACGTTCCTTCATACCGGCAACCGCGATGCTATCTCCCCATCTTATTTCTTGAAACTTTTTCCATTAGTGTATTTCTTGTTTTGAAAAATGTATACACTGACGGAAAATGTCACTGCATCAAAACTTAACTAATGTATGTAGTTGTTGTTGTCTTCAGTTCTGAGACTGGTTTGATGCAGCTCTCCATGCTACTCTATCCTGTGCAAGCTTCTTCATCTCCCAGTACCTACTGCAACCTACATCCTTCTGAATCTGCTTAGTGTATTGATCTCTTGGTCTCCCTCTACGATTTTTACCCTCCACACTGCCCTCCAATGCAAAATTTGTGATCAGTTGATGCCTTAAAACATGTCCTACCAACCGATCCCTCCTTCTAGTCAAGTTGTGCCACAAACTTCTCCTTTCCCCAATCCTATTCAATACCTCCTCATTAGTTACATGATCTACCCACCTTATTTTCAACATTCTTCTGTAGCACCACATTTCGAAATCTTCTATTCTCTTCTTGTCCAAACTGGTTATCGTCCATGTTTCACTTCCATACATGGCTGCACTCCATACAAATACTTTCAGAAACGACTTCCTGACACTTAAATCTATACTCGATGTTAACAAATTTATCTTCTTCAGGAACGATTTCCTTGCCATTGCCAGTCTACATTTTATATCCTTTCTACTTCGACCATCATCAGTTATTTTGCTCCCCAAATAGCAAAACTCCTTTACTACTTTAAGTGTCTCATTTCCTAATCTAATCCCCTCAGCATCACCCGATTTAATTTGACAACATTCCATTATCCTCGTTTTGCTTATGTTGATGTTCATCTTATATCCTCCTTTCAAGACACTGTCCATTCCGTTCAACTGCTCTTCCAAGTCCTTTGCTGTCTCTGACAGAATTACAATGTCATCGGCGAACCTCAACGTTTTTACTTCTTCTCCATGAATTTTAATACCTACTCCGAATTTTTCTTTTGTTTCCTTTACTGCTTGCTCAATATACATATTGAATAACATCGGGGAGAGGCTACAACCCTGTCTCACTCCTTTCCCAACCACTGCTTCCCTTCCATGCCCCTCGACTCTTATAACTGCCATCTGGTTTTTGTACAAATTTTAAATAGCCTTTCGCTCCCTGTATTTTACCCCTGCCACCTTCAGAATTTGAAAGAGAGTATTCCAGTTAACGTTGTCAAAAGCTTTCTCTAAGTCTACAAATGCTAGAAACGTAGGTTTGCCTTTTCTTAATCTTTCTTCTAAGATAAGTCGTAAGGTTAGTATTGCCTCACGTGATCCAACATTTCTACGGAATCCAAACTGATCTTCCCCGAGGTCCGCTTCTACCAGTTTTTCAATTCGTCTGCATAGAATTCGCGTTAGTATTTTGCAGCTGTGACTTATTAAACTGATAGTTCGGTAATTTTCACATCGGTCAACACCTGCTTTCATTGGGATTGGAATTATTATATTCTTCATGAAGTCTGTGGGTATTTCGCCTGTCTCATACATCTTGCTCACCAGATGGTAGAGTTTTGTCATGACGGGCTCTCCCAAGGCCATCAGTAGTTCTAATGAAATGTTGTCTACTCCCGGGGCCTTGTTTCGATTCAGGTCTTTGAGTGCTCTGTCAAACTCTTCACGCAGTATCATATCTCCCATTTCATCTTCATCTACATCCTCTTCCATTTCCATAATATTCTCCTCAAGTACATCGCCCTTGTATAAACCCTCTATATACTCGTTCCACCTTTCTGCCTTCCCTTCTTTGCTTAGAACTGGGTTGCCATCTGAGCTCTTGATGTTCATACAAGTGGTTCTGTTCTCTCCAAAGGTCTCTTTAATTTACCTGTAGGCAGTGTCTATCTTACCCCTAGTGAGACAAGCCTCTACATCCTTACATTTGTCCTCTAGTCATCCCTGCTTAGCCACTTTGCACTTCCTGTCGATCTCATTTTTGAGACGTTTGTATTCCTTTTTGCCTGCTTCATTTACTGCATTTTTATATTTTCTCCTTTCATCAATTAAATTCAATATTTCTTCTGTTACCCAAGGATTTCTATTAGCCCTCGTCTTTTTACCTACTTGATCCTCTGCTGCCTTCACTACTTCATCCCTCAGAGCTACCCATTCTTCTTCTACTGTATTTCTTTCCCCCATTCCTGTCAATTGTTCCCTTATGCTCTCCCTGAAACTCTCTACAACCTCTGGTTCTTTCAGTTTATCCAGGTTCCATCTCCTTAAATTCCCACCTTTTTGCAGTTTCTTCAGTTTCAATCTGCTGTTCATAACCAATAGACTGTGGTCAGAATCAACATCTGCCCCTGGAAATGTCTCACAGTTTAAAACCTGGTTCCTAAATCTCTGTCTTATCATTATATAATATATCTGATACCTTTTAGTATCTCCAGGCTTCTTCCAGGTATACAACCTTCTTTTATGATTCTTGAACCAGGTGTTAGCTATGATTAAGTTATGCTCTGTGCAAAATTCTACAAGGCGGCTTCCTCTTTCATTTCTTCCCCCCCAATTCATATTCTCCTACTATGTTTCCTTCTCTCCCTTTTCCTACTGACGAATTCCAGTCACCCATGACTATTAAATTTTCGTCTCCCTTCACTACCTGAATAATTTCTTTTATCTCGTCATACATTTCATCAATTTTTTCATCATCTGCAGAGCTAGTTGGCATATAAACTTGTACTACTGTAGTTGGCATGGGCTTTGTGTCTATCTTGGCCACAATAATGCGTTCACTATGCTGTTTGTAGTAGCTAACCCGCACTCCTATCTTTTTATTCATTATTAAACCTACTCCTGCATTACCCCCATACAGTAAAGCTGCATGTAAATGCAATGTAAAGGAATGAAATACATTTGTCTATGTAACATACTTAAATGATTATCATCGCAAGACTACAGGCACATTACAGCATTGCAAATATGAAATGCTGGTACATTAGTAACCCATGTAACCGCCTGAATGTTAATGCAAGCATCTAGACGTGCATGTATAGTGTTCTACAGGTGGTCGACGTCAGATTGTGGGATGGAGTTCAGTGCCTGTAGCAGTTGGTCGGCCAATACAGGGACGATTAATGCCGTTTGTGGATGAGCTGTCACCCGATGATATCCCACGTGTGCTCGATTTGGGACAGATTTGGCTATCAAGCAGGCCAAGGCATCATGTCGACACTGTATGGCATGTAGGGCAGCAACAGCAGTTTGTGGGTGAAAGTTATCCTGTTGGGAAACACCCCCTGAAGTGCTGTTCGTGAGTGGCAGCACAACAGGTCGAATCACCAGACTCATGTACAATTTTGCATTCATGGTGCTTGGGATATACGCGGGATTGGTACTGCTATCGTACGAAATCGCACCCCAGATCATAACTCCAGGTCTAGGTCCAGTTGGTCTATCACACAGACAGGCTGGTTCCAGACCCTCAAATCGCCTCTTTCTAGTCATCACACAGGCATCACTGACACCGAGGCGGAACAAACATTCATCGAAAAAGACAATGGACCTCCATCCTTCCCTCTAATGAGCTGTTATCTTACACCCCTGAAGTCTCACACGTCGGTGGTTTGAGGTAGACGCTACCGGCGTTTGTCGTGAATGTGTCCTTGAAATAACCAACTTTTAACAGTTCGTTGTGTCATAGGTCTGATGCCAAGTGCTGCTGAAATTGTTGCTGCAGGTGTAGTGCGATGTGCCAGAGCCATGCGCAGAACACGCTGGTTAGTGTAAAGAGAGAAAGCATATGGAGCGAAACATGGACCACAGACTGCTGCATTGTAGCCTGTTGCCGTGGTACATTCCCTCAAATCTGCCTTCAACCTTCAGGTATTTTTAGCGTACAGTGGAAAATCGAAGTGGTTATCTCGGTACTTGAAAATGGGCTCATCCCAAATGGATGGTTCGAAATGGCTCTGAGCACTATGGGACTCAACAACTGAGGTCATCAGTCCCCTAGAACTTAGAACTGCTTAAACCTAACTAACCTAGGGACATCACACGCATCCATGCCCGAGGCAGGATTCGAACCTGCGACCGGAGCGGTCGCTCGGCTCCAGACTGTAGCGCCTAGAACCGCACGCATCCCAAATGGAATTAGTTCGAGATGAGTTACGGAATACAAATTTTCCAGAAGAAACTTTAATGAAGATCAAGTTTTAAATGATTTTGTTAGTATTTGGAAATGAGCACGTGAATGATATTTTGCAATGGAAACCTAATTTGGTAAGGCTGTTCATACACTTTCCGGGATGTGAGGTCGTGGTCCAAGAACTTTTCTGCTCCTTACGTTTCGTCCAGAACTGCGCTGGACTTTCTCAGAGGCGCTGCTCCGCTGAGTCGGCAAGACTCAGCGGAGCAGTGCCTCTGAGGAAGTCCAGCGCAGTTCTGGACGAAACGTAAGGAGCAGAAAAGTTCTTGGACCACGACCTCACATCCCGGAAAGTATATCAACAGCCATGTCACCCGGTCGTGAAAGCCTTCATTCTACAATCTAATTTGGTAAGTTGTTGTGTTCAAAGTTTCATGTTGCCATTAATCAACGAGATATAAGAAGCCGAAGTTAATACTTCATTACAATACGATATCTCCAGGCACATTATCTCAATTTTTGTAACATTGCTTGCCCAAGCTCCAAATTAAAACCACGGGTCCGGAGAAAGAGAGGAGGGCGGGGCTTAAAACTCGTTGTTTCTAACGAGACTATTTTTGGAGCGTTAATAGAAAACTGTATTTCATATACATTATCGTTTTTCGACGAATTTGAAGATTATTGAAAAATAGTAGGACACTGAAATTTTGTATTCCAAATCCTTTTACTACCGAGCTACAGCGCATTAACTGCGGCTCCAACTACATAAAATTTGTAGCCCGTGTTTCGTAATCCAAATTACTTTCTGTTTCGCTTCAATATTTGATCTTTTCAATGAATCCAGTTTGGAGAGAATATGGAATACAGTTTTTTGACAAAATCGGATCTACAATCTTTTAACAACATTTTAGATTTTACATTTAACTTATTCAGTTCTGGAAACAGGTACATAAATGGAACTTAATGTTTGAGAACCTTGTGTTGTTAGTTAACTACATGCCAAGTTCCACGTTAGTCATACTTTTTCTACCTGAGGTATAAGAAGCCAAAACCTATATGTTTTCGGGATATTATATTTTGGGCGATATTGTTTAAAATTTTCTGGATTAATATCACGCATAAAATAGTTTTCATTGTTATTCTTAAGAGAACGCATAAAGATGTACAAGATGGTCAAAGTTTAGCTCAAATCGCTAGAAATACACTATCTCTCTGCGCAAAGTCACGCATGCAGTCAAAGAAATGACTGTTTCGAAGCCAGCAGTGCATCGAAGAATGTTAAACTTTACTAATGCTCATTGGGGACATGCGCGAACGTTTACACAAAAATTTCTTAGAAATCTGCTATGGTGGAGTTGGAATGCGTTCCGAAATTAGATTTGACGTGAAATGTCCCACTGCGTAGTTAGCCAGGGCAGGCTGTGTGCCAACAACAGTCCAATAATTAGTAGGATTGCAAGATGCCTCAAACCTAGATAATTCAGCGTCCTGTTGATTCAGCATTCGAGGCTAATTCTGCTGTTTTCCTCAGTACTAAGAACGGTAACATGAGGAATCTTGGTAATTAGATGGTTAACCAAAAGTAACATTCGAAAACCACAATGCACATCTAATTCAATATAGAGGCTCTTTGTCATATCTGAATCTTCAGTACGTATTAACAGTCGTTTTGGCATCTATAACTTTTGCAAGAGCCTACGAAAGACGTCAATAGCTGGTGGATGCTTTCACTTGCGAATTATTAATTATACATCCATCAATCATGCGTATCACAAACTTCAGCATGAATACGGAAGTCACTATGGGCAAAGCCTGTCTACGATTTAGACGTATATTGAACATAAGGAAATTACCATGAGTGATTTAAATTTAAAAAATGCATAAAATTGTGAAGTAGTGTAAGATGAAATATACTACTGCATTGATACACTTAACACAAAAGAAAGGTTTTAAAAGAAACACTTGATCGATTCACCATCATAACAGGACAAAATTTTGGGACCTTAGACTTCGAAAACATATCCAGTCAACCGTTTGCGTGATCGAAGAAACAAACAGAAACTCTCGCAAGTTTCAAACCAGGCGACATCATCACCTACCCATTATTGTGAAGCAACAACCTGACTGTTGAACATTGTCTTATTATTATTCTAGATATCGTCACAATCAATCAGAAATAGTACTTACCAGAGATATAACCTGTACACACGGTCAACCGTGACTGCCTGCCCAACACGTCCTTATTGTGTAAAATAACCTGTCCCTATTAAAAAATTTTCCCGGAGTCTTATAGGAGTGTATAAAAAGGGTTACTACTTCAAAGGAAATCTCCTTTATTTCTTTCATTTAATTTTATTTTGAGTCATCAGTCTTATGCCTGGTTTCTTGCGGCCCGCTACGAATTCCTCTCCAGAGCTCGATGTACTCCACTCTCTGTCTTCCTCTACAGCTGCTACCGTCTACAACTCCCACTAGTATCACGGAAGTAATTCCCTGACAACAGATGTTCTGTCATCCTGTCCATGCTTCTTCTTAATGTTTTCATATATATTTTCCCTCGTCTCTTCTCTGAAGAACCTCCTCTTTCTCTAACTTATCAGTCCACATAATTTTCAACATGCTTCTTTAGTATCAGAGATGCTTCGATTCTCTTTTCTCCCAGTTTACCTATAGTCCTTATTTCACTATCACACAATGCTGTGCTCCAAGCGCACATTCTCAGAAATTTCTACCACAAATTAAGACCTACGTTTGATGCTAGTAGATTTCTCTTGGCCAGGAATGTCCTTTTTGCCAGTGCTTGTCTGCTTTTTACGTTCTTCTTTCTCTATCCTTCATCATATTTCTGCACAGCTATCATATTTCCTTAAACATCTAATTCGTGATCACCAACTGTGGCACAAAGTCTCGCTGTTCTCATATGTGCTACCTATTAGATTCGTCTTTCTCGAGTTTACTGTCAATCCTTATTCTGTACTCATTAGACCATTCCTTTCAACAGGTCCTCTAATTCTTCTTCACGTTCACTGAGGATAGGAATGGTATCAGCGAATATAATCTTTGATATGCACTCCTGGAAATTGAAATAAGAACACCGTGAATTCATTGTCCCAGGAAGGGGAAACTTTATTGACACATTCCTGGGGTCAGATACATCACATGATCACACTGACAGAACCACAGGCACATAGACACAGGCAACAGAGCATGCCCAATGTCGGCACTAGTACAGTGTATATCCACCTTTCGCAGCAATGCAGGCTGCTATTCTCCCATGGAGACGAACGTAGAGATGCTGGATGTAGTCCTGTGGAACAGCTTGCCATGCCATTTCCACCTGGCGCCTCAGTTGGACCAGCGTTCGTGCTGGACGTGCAGACCGCGTGAGACGACGCTTCATCCAGTCCCAAACATGCTCAATGGGGGACAGATCCGGAGATCTTGCTGGCCAGGGTAGTTGACTTACACCTTCTAGAGCACGTTGGGTGGCACGGGATACATGCGGACGTGCATTGTCCTGTTGGAACAGCAAGTTCCCTTGCCGGTCTAGGAATGGTAGAACGATGGGTTCGATGACGGTTTGGATGTACCGTGCACTATTCAGTGTCCCCTCGACGATCACCAGCGGTGTACGGCCAGTGTAGGAGATCGCTCCCCACACCATGATGCCGGGTGTTGGCCCCGTGTGCCTCCGTCGTATGCAGTCCTGATTGTGGCGCTCACCTGCACGGCGCCAAACACGCATACGACCATCATTGGCACCAAGGCAGAAGCGACTCTCATCGCTGAAGACGACACGTCTCCATTCGTCCCTCCATTCACGCCTGTCGCGACACCACTGGAGGCGGGCTGCACGATTTTGGGGCGTGAGCGGAAGACGGCCTAACGGTGTGCGGGACCGTAGCCCAGCTTCATGGAGACGGTTGCGAATGGTCCTCGCTGATACCCCAGGAGCAACAGTGTCCCTAATTTGCTGGGAAGTGGCGGTGCGGTCCCCTACGGCACTACGTAGGATCCTACGGTCTTGGCGTGCATCCGTGCGTCGCTGCGGTCCGGTCCCAGGTCGACGGGCACGTGCACCTTCCGCCGACCACTGGCGACAACATCGATGTACTGTGGAGACCTCGCGCCCCACGTGTTGAGCAATTCGGCGGTACGTCCACCCGGCCTCCCGCATGCCAACTATACGCCCTCGCTCAAAGTCCGTCAACTGCACATACGGTTCACGTCCACGCTGTCGCGGCATGCTACCAGTGTTAAAGACTGCGATGGAGCTCCGTATGCCTCGGCAAACTGGCTGACACTGACGGCGGCGGTGCACAAATGCTGCACAGCTAGCACCATCCGACGGCCAACACCGCGGTTCCTGGTGTGTCCGCTGTGCCGTGCGTGTGATCATTGCTTGTACAGCCCTCTCGCAGTGTCCGGAGCAAGTATGGTGGGTCTGACACACCGGTGTCAATGTGTTCTTTTTTCCATTTCCAGGAGTGTATTTTCAACTTCAGTTTTAATCCCGCTCTTAATATTTCTTTTATTTCCATCATACTTTCTTGGAAGTATAGACTGAACAGCCGGAACAAATGACCATATCCCTGCCTTAACCCTTTTGAACACGAGCACTTCGTTCTTCGTCTTCCTCTCCTACAGTTCCCTCTTCATACTTTTACACCAATATCTCCATGATCGACGAATGCTTCCTCCCCGTGAGTAACATTAGACACAACCAATTTAGAAATTAAAGAATGTATGCTAAAGTATCAGAGGAAACTACCTCAGCAGGTTCTCTCCTCCATAGACTTCTTCAGTTTGATACTAAAGTAATCAGCTATATCTTCAAAGACTTATGAACTGCAGTCACTGTTTTCGTATTCCGTATCAACAAATCCATTTATTCCACAGCAGACCAGAATGCGGATTCGCCTCCAAAACAGATGTAATGCGTGCTTTTCATATCACAGGAGGCCTACCTACACGAAGGTTGTTCTAAAACAGTGCATCCCTACCTTTCTTAGAGCATTACCCCAGAGTGTAGTTAGAAATTAACTGAGACCTCAGACCTCAAGCCACCCTCCCCATATTATTACCAACCTTAGCACTTAACTAATTGTATAATGAAAAGACTTTTCTTGGTACACTTATTTTTAAAATGATGAAAGCTGAGTGATATTTAGTGTGTGTGTGTGTATGTGTTTGTTTGTTTGTTTTCATCTTACGCACTGCAACCCCCTTTTAAAATTAAGAAAGCCGAGATGTGTACACTATACTTACTGTTTGTAAATCACTTCATTGCTCCACTCCTTACTTCCGAACTGGGAAAACTGGCCTTCACGCTGTTAATGCTTTGTGTCTAATCAGTCTAATAATAAAAATAATGCTGCTGAGTCCAACACCACAGTAGTCCTTGTATAGTTACTGCTGTATTGTAGTGTCAATTAATTAATTTCTGTTTCAAAGCGAGTAATGAAGCAATTTCAAGACTACGGGAGGTACTATCAACAACATGGAGAAGACATTTGCTTCAGGTACTAGGCGTTTGTTACGTATGCGTCTCACTTTACCATCAGCACAACATATACGTGTGTAATGTGTGGACTATGTGACGAACCTGTAATCTCCAGCGCAATAATGCTACTAACTGAGAAAAAGTACTTACTGATAACTTATATAAGTGAAACACCCGCTAAATCACGCAGGGCTGCCAGGTAATTAGGGTTGTGGAAAGGGCCAAAGGAGTTGCGGTCGGATTCATTTTACAATCTTAATTTAGTATCATTTACTTCAGAAATACACTTTTGAAGGAATTAAATTTGCTTCGCGGCTGTAGGCCTCCAAACAGATGCTTTACAATAAGTTCAATTTTGAAAAGACATGACACAGTTAAATTAACGAATAAGATAAATCGTATACATATGAGATCAGAATGCGCAGCGGCTGAAGGCCGCCAGATTAAATCTTCAAAATTCCAAATATACTGTGATGATTACTGAAGGAAGAAGGCCACAGTGTTTGAAGATGCTAAAAGGGCTGATGGCCCGGAAGGTACACAGAAAGAGATAAACGCAATAAGATGGGTCAAGGCCGCAAGGTTAAATTCTGCAAATTAAGGAAATCTATATTGCAACAATGGGTAAAACAATATATTAAGTTTAACAATTTCCTTTTTGCTACACCAAAGGCGTAAGGCCCACAATAACTTGTAAAATCTGTCAGAGGAAATTACAATAACCATTCAAGAGCAGAAGGCGTTAATGTTTGGACTTGAAGGAAACCCTCAGAACATGTTCCCAAGGCTGAAGGCCCACAACTAACCTTGCCAAATTAAGAACATAAAACCCAGTTAAATTATAACAAGATTAACACTGCCAAAAGGATAATTAAGTGAACGGCACGCAGGAGTCTCTAGTGGATCGGTCTGCCCACGTTCACTTCGGCGAGACAGGTGGTGAGTCCAACTACACTATTCGTGCGAACCCAACCAAGGAACAGTCACGGACCGACCCACCGACCGACCGATCGACCGACCGACAGCTTGCTTGCCACGACGGAGTACACGGGAATTTAAGCCCCCCTCCCCCAAAAAAAAAAAATAATAATTACAAGTATCACTATCCCCAAACAAACGCGTATGTGAACTGAGCTGCCAAAACTACACACCATGTTGGGGAGCAACAACAGGTGACGAAAAGACACTGCCTAAAAACTATGTTAGCGGCCAGGGCAGGTAAACAGGAAACTAACAGCCACAAGGCATAAAACTCCGCTGGTTCACTTGACTATGGATAAATTAATTTGATCAATTCCACCTGACGTCGCCTATTTCTAAAACTTCAGTCGTTGTTGCTTACAAGAAAACCTCCGCAACAGCAACACCGGAACCAAGAACGTAATGCTCAACACCACTTAACCTTCACGTCCTGGGTCGGCGAGCGACGATGCTCGTACCGATCGGACAGCTCCAGACAGACTCCGACACTGCGCAGAGACCGCCAGCGGCCCAGTCGACCAGGCCGCACGGAGAAGTCCCCGGACCAACCGACCGACCTACAATCCACCAAAAATCAGGCCCGGCTTAAGCGATGTGTGGCTCCAGCGGTCCGGCGGGAGAAGTCCACGCAGGGCTCACTGCTGCTGCAAGCCGGTGACTGGCTGGCCTGGGCTGCACCACAGACGCGTTGCAACTGACTGCCAGGGCGCAACTCACGACCTGAACTGCCGCCGTGAACTGTCTTCCTCGTACGTTATGACTCTGCGCAGGGACCGGCAGTGGACCCAGCGACTGCACCGCGCGGAGATATCTTCCCTGGTCTGCAGAAACTGACCGACAGCCTGCTGGTCCGCCCACGACTGCTGTTCTGTCGCGACTCCACTGCTGGTGCGTCTCCCACCCACTTTCAGACGCATGACGGTGGAAATACTGGCTATGCAGAGGAAACACGCTCACTGGCTCAACAACACCCCTGCACCAGAGAAGGACCGACCCAAGTTGCACAAGTTGGTAATTGAAGGGGACCAGAAGCGCTCAGAGAACCATTTACACTTCGCCCGATGAGACGACCAACCTCGCACAGGCAGTATGCCGACAACATTTAAAATAACTTGTCAAAGGAAATAATGGCAACTACACACACAACCCGACAAACACTTGCACGAAGAACTGAACGATGCCCAACAGTCACTAAACACGCACGAAGACAATCCGGGAGTCGATGCACACACACACACACACACACACACACACACACACACACACACACACACACACGACTCATGAACTATCGGCGAGTCAAAACTCGTCGTCCGATAGGACGACCGACCGACGATCCACCAAGACCGTGACCCGGCTCAAGCGATGCGTGGCGGCAATGGTCGGGCGAGCCATGTCGATGCAGACCTGACTGCTCCCGTCAACGCGACTGCACTAGTGCTACATTGCAAAGCCCGGACTGTCAGGTCCTGACTGCGCTGCAGATACGTTTCAACTGACTGGCAGACCCGAACTCGCAGCCCGAACTTCCTTAAGCTGTTAGCACATGGACCGTGCTGTCGAACGTTAACGTCGAGAGTGCCAAGTTCAACGTGCTGCTGAACGCTCAGGAAAGATGCGACTTTTGCATACGGTACGTGGGCCCCAACGTGGTATACGCGATCGCAAAGCACTCCAGCGGCAGTTGAAGGATGTTTCTAGTTCGTAAATCACACTGTTTACTCAACGGGCACGCATATAATTCTCACGTTATTCTATTATAACGCACATTTCCTCCATCGTCCACTAAAGGAAAAGTACCATGATCAATCAATAAGGACACAGGCTTAAAAAAGTTCCATTACAAACAGTGTAGTACAAATTTGGAATACTTCTCCACATAAGATAAACATTATTTCATCATTTCCACATTTTAGTAAAACCACAGGGTCAGTCTTACTTGATCACTGTTCCTACCGGGTAGCAGAATCTTTGCAACATGTGACTTACGAAGCGTAAAAGAAAAAAGGAGCAAAATATCTTTATACAAGTAGCGCAAGCTGTCCTGTAGATTAAGCCATCGAACAAAGTCACCCCTCAAAAGAAGGTGGACTTATATTTACATAACATCAAATATTATAGTATATACTTATATTAAACTAATAACGAAGTACCAGAACTTAATAAAAAAGCGAATGTTAGGAAAAATTTTTAGAAGTGTCAAGACGCGAACCACCGCCCCCAAAAAACAACTCAATACAAAACAGAACGCTACTCATTACGCTAAATCAACAACATTCCATTGGTCTCAAATCATACTGTCTTGCCCTTCCTGAAAACCTTAGTCGTACATATGTTACTAATTGAAATTTAATTATAATGAACTGTACCAAGAACAATGCGTTTTGAGTGGATCTTCAGTGTGTCGCTGCCTTCAAATAGCCTACTCTCATGATACGCAAGTTACAATAATTCTTTTGCCACGAACATGATGTTTCTCAATATTTTATTGGGACGAATCACACAATTAACAACGCGTTTTCCAGTGATTCTCAATTTTCTGGTGCTCAGAAACGGCATATGTACATATAAGCTTGAAATGAATGCCAATATGGCACCTCACAACTCTGTACTGAGGGGAGACGGCGTGCGTGTGACGTAGGTGGCGTTGTTGGTCAACGATCAGACGCACGCTCAGAATATCTGACATGCCAGATATTGCTCTGCACGTTCGGAACGATTCCAGAACGTTCTGTTCAACGCTATGACGTCAGAAACTCGGCTCGCTCAACGTTCGGATGCACGGTCCGTGTGCCGACGGCTTTACGACAGACCACGGCCGGAAAATAATAGCAGTCAAGCAAAGATATTACGAGAGCGGATATATCGATAAGCGCTGCTAACGCCACTCACAGTCAGGCAAAGCAGCAATTCAGTGGCAGTAGTAATTCAAATTAAGGTAATGAGGTGGAAGTACGTTAAAAACAGGGTGTAACATTCACGATAGTGGGAACACGAACCACGCACCACTCAATAAGTAGTATTAGAGTCTCACAATATCAATGATCTTTTGAAAACAATCTAGTTTCGTGACTGAAACAGAATCCAGTCGTTTAGTTCTTATCCCTCAGAACATTTCATTTTAGCCCTCATGGGCAATTACCCCAGGTTGAGAACCGCTATTCAAGAACGATCTAGTTATTCTTTAGTTTACTACACAAATAACACACTTATCTTATTTTCGGCCACGTCAGATACTGCCAGCAGCAGCTCAGCGCTTTCTTTACGTTACTTTCAAGTGTACTCCAGTGCCATTTGACGAGCTCACTCTTGCATGATTAGATTTATGAAGTAAAGAGTTTAATCGTGTCACAATACGGAAAATGTTATTCTACTCTTTCAATTTAGGTCATGCCCGTTACGTTACCAGCAAATATTACATGTGACTTTAAAATAACACAGAAGTAACGAAAGAGGCTGAGACATTTGTATATTACTACGTAACACCCCTCCCCCCCCCCCCCCCCCCCGCCCAAGAACCATGGACCTTGCCGTTGGTGGGGGAGGCTTGCGTGCCTCAGCAAGCACAACGGAGGGGTATCTGTTGAGAGGCCAGACAAACGCGTGGTTCCTGAAGAGGGGCAGCAGCCTTTTCAGTAGTTGCAGGAGCAACAGTCTGGATGATTGACTGATCTGGCCTTGTAACACTAACCAAAACGGCCTTGCTGTGCTGGTACTGCGAACGGTTGAAAGCAAGGGGAATCTACAATCGTAATTTTTCCCGAGGGCATGCAGCTTTACTGTATGGTTAATGATGATGGCGTCCTCTTGGGTATAATATTCCTGAGGTAAATTAGTTCCCCATTCGGATCTCCGGGCGGGGACTACTCAAGAGGACGTCGTTATCAGGAGAAAGAAAACTGGCGTTCTACGGATCGGAGCGTGGAATGTCAGATCCCTTAATCGGGCATGTAGCTTAGAAAATTTAAAAAGGGAAATGGATAGGTTAAAGTTAGATGTAGCGGGAATTAGTAAAGTTCGATGGCAGGAGGAACAAGACTTTTGGTCAGGCGAATATAGGGTTATAAATACAAAATCAAATAGGGGTAATGCAGGAGTAGGTTTAATAATTAATAAAAAGAATAGGAATGCGGGTAAGCTACTACAAACAGCATAGTGAACGCATTATTGTGGCCAAGATAGGCACGAAGCCCATGCCTACTACAGTGCTACAAGTTTATATGCCAACTAGCTCTGCAGATGACGAAGAAATTGAAGAACTGTATGATGAACTAAAAGTAATTATTCAGATAGTGAAGGGAGACGAAAATTTAATAGTCATGGGTGACTCGAATTCGGTAGTAGGAAAAGGGAGAGAAGGAAACGTAGTAAATGAATATGGACTGGGGGTAAGAAATGAAAGAGGAAGCCGTCTGGTAGAATTTTGTGCAGAGCATAACTTAATCATAGCTAACACTTGGTTGAAGAATCATGAAAGAAGGTTGTATACATGGAAGAACCCTGGAGATACTAAAAGGTATCAGATAGATTATATAATGGTAAAACAGAGATTTAGGAACCAGGTTTTAAATTGTAAGACATTTCCAGGGGCAGATGTGGATTCGGACCACAATCTATTGGTTATGAACTGCAGATTGAAACTGAAGAAACTGCAAAAAGGTGGGAATTTAAGGAGATGGAACCTGGATAAACTGAAAGAACCATAGGTTGTAGAGAGTTTTAGAGAGAGCATAAAGGAACAATTGACAGGAATGGGGGAAAGGAATACAGTAGAAGAAAAATGGGTAGCTTTGACGGATGAAGTAGTGAAGGCAGCAGAGGATCAAGCAGGTAAAAAGACGAGGGCTAATAGAAATCCTTGGGTAACAGAAGAAATATTGAATTTCATTGATTAAAGGAGAAAATATGAAAATGCAGTAAATGAAGCAGGCAAAAAGGAATACAAACCTCTCAAAAATGAGATCGATATAAAGTTCAAAATGGCTAAGCAGGGATGGCTAGAGGATAAATGTAAGGATGTAGAGGCTTATCTCACTAGGGGTAAGATAGATACTGCCTACAGGAAAATTAAAGAGACCTTTGGAGAAAAGAGAACCACTTGTATGAATATCAAGAGCTCAGATGGAAACCCAGTTATAAGCAAAGAAGGGAAGGCAGAAAGGTGGAAGGAGTATATAGAGGGTCTATACAAGGGCGATGTACTTGAGGACATTATTATGGAAATGGAGGAGGAAGTAGATGAAGATGAAATGTGAGATATGATACTGCGTGAAGAGTTCGACAGAGCACTGAAAGACCTGAGTCGAAACAAGGCCCCGGGGGTAGACAACATTCCAATAGAACTACTGACGGCCTTGGGAGAGCCAGTCCTGTCAAACCTCTACCATCTGGTAAGCGAGATGTATGAGACAGGCGAAGTACCGTCAGACTTCAAGAAGAATATAATAATTCCAATCCCAAAGAAAGCAGATATTGACAGATGTGAAAATTACCGAACTATAAGTTTAATAAGTCACGGCTGCAAAATACTAACGCGAATTCTTTACAGACTAATGGAAAAACTAGTAGAAGTCGACCTTGGAGGAGATCAGTTTGGATTCCGTAGAAATATTGGAACACGTGAGGCAATACTGACCCTACGGCTTATCTTAGAAGCTAGATTAAGGAAAGGCAAACCTACGTTTATAGCATTTGTAGACTTAGAGAAAGCTTTTGACAATGTTGACTGGAATACTCTCTTTCAAATTCTGAAGGTGGCAGGGGTAAAATATTGGGAGCGAAAGGCTTTTTACAATTTGTATAGAAATCAAATGGCAGTTAAAAGAGTTGAGGGGCATGAAAGGAAAGCAGTGGTTGGGAAAGGAGTGGGACAGGGTTGTAGCCTCTCCCCAATGCTATTCAGTCTCTATATTGAGCAATCAAAATCCATGGAGAAGAAATAAAGACATTGAGGTTCGCCGATGACATTGTAATTCTGTCACATACAGCGAAGGACTGGGAAGAGCAGTTGAACGGAATGGACGGTGTCTTGAAGGGAGGATATAAGATGAACATCAGCAAAAGCAAAACGAGGATAATGGAATGCAGTCGAATTAAGTCGGGTGATGTTGAGGGTATTAGATTAGGAAATGAGGCACTTAAAGTAGTAGAGGGGTTTTGCTATTTGGGGAGCAAAATAACTGATGATGGTCGAAGTAGAGAGGATATAAAATGTAGACTGGCAATGGCAAGGAAACCGTTTCTGAAGAAGAGAAATTTGTTAACATCGAGTATTGATTTAAGTGTTAGGAAGTCGTTTTTGAAAGTATTTGTATGGAGTGTAGCCATGTATGGAAGTGAAACATGGACGATAAATAGTTTAGACAAGAAGAGAATAGAAGATTTCGAAATGTGGTGCTACAGAAGAATGCTGAAGATTAGATGGGTAGATCACATAACTAATGAGGAGGCGCTGAATAGGATTGGGGAGAAGAGAAGTTTGTGGCACAACTTGACTAGAAGAAGGGATCGGTTGGAAGGACATGTTCTGAGGCATCAAGGGATCACCAATTTAGTATTGGAGGGCAGCGTGGAGGGTAAAAATCGTAGAGGGAGACCAAGAGATGAATACACCAAGCAGATTCAGAAGGATGTAGGTTCCAGTAGGTACTGGGAGATGAAGAAGCTTGCACAGGATAGAGTAGCATGGAGAGCTGCATCAAACCAGTCTCAGGGCTGAGGACCACAACAGCACGTAACACACACTGCCCAGTCGCGTTAATGTGACCACTTATCAAAAGCCTGAGTTACCACCGCTAGACGTGTGGGAATGTGGAGCCCTGCCGATTCCAGTGCTTTGGATATTTGCGCAAGGTTTCTCTGTTCAGGATCCACGGTGTCAATAGCCAAATCCTGGTGGTTCCACAGAATCTCGACTGGGTTTGCATCCGGGGAATTTGGTGGCTGGAGGAGTACAGTAAACGCAACCTGGTGCTCTTCCAGCACACTGAGAGCTGGGTGACACGCTGTATTGTCCTGACGGTAGATACCACCTTGCAGAGAAAAAACAAACTCCTTATAGGGCTCCAAGAATAGATGCATACTTGTGTTGATCAATTGTGCTTTCCTGAAAGAATAGATCAGCCACGGACTGCTAGTAAAATGTTTCTCAGAATGCTCCCTCCTCGTTGCAGGGTGTTTCCTTTCAATCATTTCTCCCCGTACGCTGTCCGATGGACAATCCGAAAAGTCCACCTGTCGGCACTCAGTGGATGTCCAGTTCCGGCGTTGGCGTGCAAAGTCCATTTTTCATCATCGATGAACAACAGTCATCCGGCGAGCATGAACGAGCAGCCTCCTGTGGAGGCCAATTCGCAGCAATGTAGGATAAAAGGTAGTTGAGGAGACACTGTTGATATCCCTTGGTCACCCATGCGTTTACTTGGTCAACAACTGCACGTCTATTGGCACGTACACATCCCCGCTACAATCTTTCAACCGTCATCTATAGCCTGTGGCGCACCACTGTTGTCTTGCCACTGGTTTTGAATAGCACTATTTTGCTACACAAGGTATATTTTAACCGAGGCAGCAAGCGAAAAGTTTACGAACTTAGCCGTTTCGGACATGCTTCCACCCTGGTCCCGAATCCCTGTAGGAACGTTTGATAAATCGCTCCATTTCCCCACTCCGACAACGTCTACACCGTTCTTCACATCCCCCAAACGCATTTTACATACCCTCCATTGCTACTACGGCCAGCTATATTCTGTGAGTGGTTATGGTACGTTGATGTTGAACATAGGCGGTTGTCACATTAATGTTACTGCACCATGAACTTCCCACGTTAAAGGTTTTACTAATGAGGAGATCCTCCGAAATCTGGAGAACTCTGATACTTTGACATTGCGTGATTGGAATCAGATGGTGATTATCTTGTTGTTAATGACAGTTAAGACAGTGAGTCAGAGTAAGAACTACAGTCAGTAGATGTCTTCCCATCTCAGTTCTTTCCATAACACGCCGTCGCCTTGATGAAGAATTACTTTTTTTAACGTCCTGCAGAAAAGAGAAGGTCCCACTGCATACGGCTACTCCCGAATGGATGACTCCTTCATCAGTGGCTTCCATTTTGTATGAATAAGTACTGTATCGAATATTCGTAATGAAGCAGAAAACCTCACTTGAAGTGTATGGTTGAAGGAATTGTAGGCAATGACCGGAGTATTATACGCCATAGGTGACTTTCGTCGTAAAGGAGTAAAAAACCATGAAACAGATACCGCCGACTTAATACATTGGCCGGCCGCGGTGGCCGAGCGGTTCTAGGCGCTACAGTCTGGAACCGCGCGACCGCTACGGTCGCAGGTTCGAATCCTGCCTTGGACATGGATGTGTGTGATGTCCTTAGGTTAGTTAGGTTTAAGTAGTTCTAAGTTCTAGGGGTCTGATGACCTCAGAAGATAAGTCCCATAGTGCTCAGACGCATTTGAACCATAATACATTCCTCTTCTTCAAGTTGAATTCTCCCCAAACTCAATCAATCCCTATTAACAACATCGTTCTTATTTGATAACTGTGGTGTAAGTCCGGGGAAAATAGCTTCTGCTGGGTCCACCGTGATGAAAACATATCTGATGTGCAGTTACTTCGAAGAAAAACATGTTCATGCAGTTCATTTCAAAGAAACCTGACAATGAATATTCAAATACTGGATAGCTGCAGACGTTGCATCAAAGTACATCTCTTACTAAGATAAGGAGAAAGATTGACCAGACAGCCAATGAGCCAGAGAATAAGTCGTTCTTCTGCTTTTGGAGACATTTCTAAATCAAGTAAGAAATCTGTCAACAGATGACTTTTTCACATGCCATCAGCCTGCCAAGAAACTTTAGCAGAAGGAAATGTTGTTAGTGGTGATAATGAGTAGGATTCATCGAGAGACCTATAACTGCATTAAGAACAGTTTCAAGATACACCCACTATCACCTTAAAACTGAGCGAGAGGAGGACTGAGAGGAGGGAAAAAGAGGGGAGAGGAAGTTGCAGCGGGAGAAGGAGGACTGGAAAAGTTAGGTTGGAAAGAAAAAGGGGGTCATGGTATACCAGGGAGCTGGAGACGGGAAGGGGGGGAAATGGAGGGGAAAGGTAAGTCAGGAGGGAGTGTAGAGACACAGAAGAGGTGTACACCAAAGGGAGGGGGAAGGAGGGACGAAAACCGCTCAGAGGAAGGCAGAGAACGGGAGAGGGAGCCCTGAGGAGTTGGAGGGGGAAGGTAGGGTTAGAGTTGGTAGGAGGGGTGGAGGTCAGAGCGAAGCTCAACATCCAGGAGGGGTAGGTGCTGGAAGTTGTTTTGGAAAAGGAGGTGGAGTGTGTGGAGATGGAGAGAGAGCGGGACACAACATTAAAGATGCAGCACTGGGCTGAGAGGATAGAAGCCGTCAGAGGGAGTGAGACAATCGAGTCTGCGGATGATGTACGGAGTCTGGATGTGCTTGATGGAAAGGAGAAGATGTGGGAAGGGGATGAGGTTGTAGAGAATTCACATGGGGACAGGAGGCAGATATGGAAGGTGAGGTGGAGTGCATGGCATTCAAGAATTTGAAAGGCTTTATAGAATCTGGGAGTGATGGAAATCCAGGCAACACTGGCATAACGAAAAATGGGGGGGGGGATCAAGGATTTGTTGGTGTGAAGGATGCTGTGGGCAGATGCAGTCCCCATGTCTGGCCAGGAAGGATATTCAGGGCTTTGTGTTGGATTGTAAGGAGGTAAGCTATCCATGTGAGGTGACAGTCGAGGGCGAGGCCAAGTTATTTCAGGGCAGGAGTGAGTTGGATAGGACAACCATAAATAGTAAGGTAAAAATCGTGGGGCCAAAAGGAGTGAATTGTACAACCTATGATGATTGCCAGAGTCTTGGAACGGTTGATGCAAGAAAAGCCGCTGGTGAACTGGTCGAGGTGAGTTTGAGGGGTACGTTGGGACCTTTGATGGGTAGGACAAAGGGCCAGGAAAGCGTTGTCATCAGAAAATTGGAGGAGGTGAACAGGCAGGGGAGGTTTGGGAATATCTACAGTATATAGGATATAGAGGAGAGGGGAAAGGACGGAGCATTGGGGCACGCCAGCGGTGGGATACAAAGTACGGGAGTTCGTATTGTTGATACTGACATAGGACGACTAATGCATCAGTGGAAGGCCGTATTTATACCGGCCGCGAGGAGCACTCACGCTGTGAGATGGGCAGCACTACGATGACTCTATACCCCCTATTAGCAATCCAGGTCCGTTTTCTGGAACAGGCATTCAACTACAGCTGTGCCCGATGCCAGGAAAGCTGCTTGCAAAAAAATGCTGCTCATGCAGTGATTTCAATGTCCAGAAAAAAACAAGTGAAAATAATAACGAAACGTTAGGAACTTTAGGAATAGATCAAATTCCTGGGTAGACATGCAACGTTGTATATCCAAAACAATAATCTGTAGCTATAACTATTGAAACGTCACCTTTGAACAATTATACATGACTGTGCTTAAACTGACACACAATATTTTTAGCGCAACGCAATCCGACTTTCAATAATCCCTACAAAAGAATGGCCCTGACTAACATTAACCTATATCTTTCACAAATCACTTACCTCACAAAAATCTTCGTTACTCGAACTACTGCAATACAGCGAGCGCCACTACTGCCAGCTAAATAAAAGACTCAAACTACGGAAGGCACTAACTACTGATAGGCACAGTTAGCAAATGAAAGATTTTAATAGAGAACAAACAATATATTTACCTTAATAGTGTTGAAAAATCATAAAATACATAGCAGTTCATGACATCCAGTCTTACAAATTTCAAAACTCCGCCATTTCTCTCCCCACATCCACCACTGCTGGCGGCTCACCTCCAACTGCGCAACGCTACGCGCTGTTTGCATCCAACTGCCCAACACTACAATGGCAGACAACAATGCAAACTAGCCACAGACTGCACACAGCACAGCCAGTGATTTTCATACAGAGCGCTACGTAACGTTGCCAATAAGAAAATATAAAAAGGCTACTTACATAGCCCCCATGCCCCCCACAAAAAATTATATAAATTGTTTTGGGCAGTGGCCAATACAGATTTGAAAAATTTTTTCATAGTTACAGTAACAAAGATATCAAATGCACGCACTTATTGATACAATGTTGGTCATAAGCTAAAATTTTCTCACAGTCCATAAAGACAGTCCCGATCGTTCATCACAGTAAAATAGCAGTGTTTTTCTCAAAGTCTGAGCCGTAAAAGGAAATGCACACGGAAGTAGTGGATTTCCATGCAGTCTTGAAGAAATAGTGTTGTCCTACCAACGGAAAGACAGTGCTGACTCTTGACATGCAGACAGGTAATGGGCCACAACAGAGGAAACCCACAGCAGAGCCAGTCGAAGTTTTGAAGAATATTGGTAGGTAGGTCATCAAAGAGCAGACCCACTGTAGTCCTGGTAGAGAGTGTGGTATTGGTGGGCCACCATAGGTGCAGACCCACTGCAGTCCTTGTAGAAATAATGGTACTGGTGAGTCAGCAAAGGTGTAGACCACTGTAGTCCTTGTAGAAATAATGGTATTGGTGGGCCATCAAAGATGCAGACCCACTGTAGTCCTTGTAGAGATGGCCAGCAGCCATCTGTTATGACTGTGCAGGCGCACAATAACCATTGAAGAGTCTTGCGGATAATGTAGCAAGTCCATAACCACCACTTGTGCACTCACAAAGTTTTTGGAATTGTCCTTGGAACCAGCAATGCTGTTATCCAGTCCCTTGCTGAATTATTAACACACGTGCAAACACTGACAGTCCCTACTTCTCACATATTGTCCATATACTATGACCAACAGAAACGTGTGCAGTGAAATGGAACTTACAAGTTAATAATATGATGAACTGATGTCAATTACTATTTTATAACATAAGAATACAATTAAAAAGGTACAAAATACATCATTAAAGAACATAACAATACAGATAACATTTGTAGTACAAGCAATACAAAAGAATCGAAATAACATACACATCAGTGTTACAGGAATTATGACATGAGTACATACATAAAAGATCAGAATAACTTTCGAAACATCAACTTCACACATGAGCATTAAAACAGAACAGAATAAATAATGTCTAAACATCTTTACAAAGAAAATAACATATTATCAGAAAAATCCTACAACATAATTCTTATTAGCTAATCACATTAAGACAGGAAAAACACAAATTCACATAATGTAATAACACAAAAATACAGGAAAGGGTTTGTTTTCAGTGTGACATTTGGTACTGCAGTCCACCCCAAAACTTCATTCCATATATCTTTCCTCTTATTTCAACACTTGTTTCCACCAAAAAAATTCTATCCAAGCATGCTTTCTGTAATTATATGTTCACACATTCCTTACCTCATTATTTATTTTCTATTATCTTACCTCATCATTTATTTCCAAGAAAATCCTACCTAAACCTGTTATCCCTAAACCCTACTTTTTTTGTTCATATCCTGTTTCAAAATACTTTTTTTGGCCAAACCATTTTCTTATAGCTTCTCAATGCATTTCTTCCAATTCATCACAACTTTTTCTCCTATATTGCCTACCCCATCTTAAGCTAACTTGAATCTACTGAACTCAGATGCTAAATTAAGGGACGAGGCAATGCAGCAGCACAAAACAATTAACACAAACAGCAATGACAAAAAGATGCAAATTGGCAAAGCAAGCAGTAATATTACAACTAATATAAGGCAATGAGCAGCAAACAAGAAAAAGAAATCAGTAGTAAAACTGGCTTAACAGAGTAATGTAAAGTGAAATTTAGTAGCACTATGCCTGGCAAACAGCAGCAGCAAATGCAATAACTTATATCTAAACATGACATAGCTCAAGCAGAAAAAATATTACAGTAAAAATGGTCATTTTTAATACCTATGTGACATCTTAACACTAGAGTGCTGCATCACAAAAACTTACTCTGCAAGAAAGCTACCAAGTCATTAAAAAATTATGTATGCAATTCCTGTGAAGGGAAATGTCTATTTGTGCTCTCTATTCTAAGAAAGTATATCATAAACGTATTCTTTACTGGGTCTGTAGACAGAAAATAGTGATATTAGTACATCTATTAAATTTTAGAGTAACCAATGCTGCAGTGCAGCTAGAAACAAGATATTAAAGAAAATGAGCAAATATGTACAAAGGAAGGCATGAAGCATCATTCATTAGCCATATGGCATTTCATAACGTAGTAAAAAAAATTTCTCAACTAGAAAGACAGTAGTCATAATCAGGTGTATAGACATAAAAATATTTCTCGTCATTTCATTGGGCATTTAAGTAAATATCATAAATTAAGAGCTCCACAGTGTTATCATATGTTTTCAAGTTCGAGCGTGTCGTATTTGCGAAGCTTTCTACAAAGGAATGTCAATAGCGAGGATAATGGCCCCATTTTATTTCTCCACCTGTGCGTCTGCAAGGCAAACACTAATGGCTTTTTTCCAGGCGACTGTCACGCAGCTGGGTGCCCACGACTCATTACGTGAAGGTGGTCACTTAACTTTCTTACTGAAATATTTACGACACCAGTTTGCTTACAGTGACAGTCTCATATAAAAAATTTCACAGGTCGAGAATTTGCGTTGCAAATGTGTAGAAACCAAATCCTATGAATATAAGAGTGTGTTCAAAAAGTTTTCGTCGACTTTGTGATACATTCACGCATTTACACACATTGCATAACTCTTAAAGTACGATTCTTGGTTTCTAACATCCTTTTCAACAAATCAAAGCCCCTAACCACTACTCATTGTTCCTTACCTTATTACACATATACATATTCGTCGACACGTCAATCTTGCGTCGACACTTCAATATTTCATCATAATTAATACGTAGCATAATCAGATTCCTCATATAGCATCAGCTTATTGATCATAAACATACCTCAACAGCAAAATACACATGGTCGTCGTAATAATAATACCATAACACCTCATTCAAGTCTCAAAATCGTCGTAGCTTTCTGCAATAGCTTCAAAACCTAAAAAAATTATATGCTCATTTCAGTATTGTCATCTACCTCAAACGTACTTTAAAATGATGCTCCCTTACCAAATACATCATTCAAAGCTCTCATAGTATCACAATGGTTCCGAAAAATATGAAGGGTTCACACAGTACAGACAAAATACAATTTCATAAGTGTGAAGTTATCCAACAGTGTAATTGGGTAAATATCTGTCACTGACGTAGTAAAAAAATTTTTTGTTACTCTGTTAAATAATCAGATAGCTGTGTAATTCTGTGTTAGAGAAATATGGTACCGATGTGTAAATTTGTATAAACAAATTCCATTTTACCTAGCGCACCTTGTGCTTGTCAAACACATGGTACACAAAGTAAGCGTGTACCCCCCTGAGAATCAATGTCATTATACCCTCAGGTGTTACAGATTACAGAAATGGAATGAAATGTATCACGGAAAACCTTTGTATCATTGTACTTCAAATATCTTTAAAAATAAATGTTTTAAGTACAAAATTAATCACTCAAATACGTGTCCTGTAGCGCTAAATGTGCGTCTTGCTGTAAGATAATCTCTGTGGAATTGTCGTAGTTATTGTCCTCCGAAAGCTAAGTTCTGCAGAAGCCAATGTACTTACCTCATGATAAACAAAACTGAAATGCTTTGCATATAGATATCTTAGTTATTAGGCTTATTGCCGTGATGAAGAAAGTACTGTGCTGTAACGTATTGTTGTGCTACGGAAAAGGCAGTCTCATTGTAGCTATACCACAAAAGTTACTACTAAAACATGTTTTACTTTCCACAATAATACAGAAAAACTGTGCAGATATAAAAGAGAAACACCGCAAAAGCAACATTGTAAATTGTCACTCATTAGTAGCGTCGTGATAAAATCGTGTAGCTGTCACATAAACTAACCACTGTGTCATCTGGTATCTCACAGAAAGTACTTTAAATCCAGAATGTATTTTCAAGTAAACCAAAATGTTGCATTAAAATCTCATTAGCAGTACCAGTATATGTTCTAAGTATGTAAGCATTATAGTCGTTACATAATCGTGCAACTAACAAGCAAGAATGTACTCACACAATAACACTGTGTCGTCTGTTCACTATAACAATGCATTCGTAATATCTGTTTCAATAAGTTCTCTTGGTACTTGATTGGATATTTAACTTCAAACATTGCTGCATGTTAACAGATTCTATGTCTGACAATGCATACTAGAAATGTGAAGTGAAAAGTTTTATGGCAAAGACAAAGTTAAGAAGCAGATTATCTTTCATTAAACGGTTTTACATGTGAAACGTGGGGCAATCTTTTACTCTTCCTAGTGGACAGAGTTTAAACTTCAAAGCAATTATCATGTTGTATACGTCGGTAAGGAATGCTAAAATTTTTCTCAAGGTTAGCGTCTATGTTATTTCTCGCCGAGCCAGTCGGCGTACGTGGCTGCCTGCGGTGCGAGTCATTGTCTGTCTCTTTCTTGGCGCGCGTCGTTATTGGGATTAGGAGACCTAACTTCTACAAATGCACCATGTCGAGAGTGCCCTGCTCTGTTTGAATCCCGCCAGTTCTGATGGAATTCAGGTCTGTCGTTTTGTCGGTAGTTTCCATAGTTTCTTTCTTGTCGGTCACGTGGTGGAGAATTTCTCCCTGAATCGTAACTGCGCACTGGATCGTTGCGTCTAAAGTTATTCTGTTTCCCTTGATAATAATTATTTTGGTTCCCAGATTGTCTGTTTCTCTGATTGTTTCTGTGATAGTCACTACCGCGGAGAGGTGATCTTTCCCTGTAATTATTACTACTCTGCCAACTTTTGTCATACAGGTGGTGTCTGTTTTGGTCACGATTTGTGTTGTGAGAATAGCCTTGTCGTGTCCAGTTATTATTTCTTTCATCGTGGAATTGCGACGGATGTGACCCGTAATTGTTGTGTTCCTGTTTTCGCGTTCCGCGATTGTCAGTGTCAATTTCTAATTCTTGTAAGAGTCCCTGAAAAGCTTCAATGTCGTCTTTGCAACGTCCTGCCAAAATAATATGTCGTAAATGTTCAGGTAATTTGATTAAGCAAATGCGGATGAGTTCTGAGGGGCTGTATGGGTTTGACAGTTACTGGTTCTTGTGCAACATGTCTTCAAAATATTTCACAAGACTGGAAAATTCAGATTGTTCGAAATGTTTCATCATTATGATGCTATGTTTTACTCGGTCTTGTGTAATTTGAGACCAATATGCTGAGAGGAAGGCATGGTAAAATTCTCCTTCACTGTGACAATCGTGAAAGACCGATCGCATTCTTACAGCTGGTTCATTCTCTAAATAGCCACACATAAATTCTAATCTGTGCTCTAATGATCAGTTGGGAGGAAAACAATGAGAGAATTGATGGAGCCACGCTTGTGGATGAATGTCGTTGCCAGAATTCTTAAATGTTTTAACTTACATGTAGTAATGAACAGCTTATAGTCAAAATCATCATGTCGGCGAGTCGCATATCGGTCATTGTTACGTCGTTTGGGCGGTTCCATTTCAAAATTCGGTGCACCTTGCCAATATCTTTCATAATTTCCGAAATGCGCTGTGTTATTATTTTGTGGCTGTTCAGTATTTCTATGTCCCTCTTCCCATTTGGGGCGCGAGTGTCCTCTGAAATACGTAATTCTTGTATTACCTGTGTCAGCTGATCTTGTACTAACCAGACTTCTCTTTGGTGTTGCGTATTAATTTGATTCTGATTTTGTTTGAATTTCCTAATTTGTTCACATTCTTCTGTGTCATTAAAGACTACCGGTTTTGTATCATTCAGATTATCATCTACCTTCGTAGATAAATTATTTAGCTGATCCGAAAGTTCAACTACTTTCTCTGATAATGAACTAATTTCTGAACCAATTTTCAGAGTATCTACTGTGTCCTTTAAGTTTTCCTGAGTTTTTGCAAGTTGCGTAACCGAATCGGTAGATGCAACTCAATTTTAGCTTGCAAGGTCTCATGATTTTCATGAACAATAGTTTGCAGTTCTTTTATGGGTGCTTCGTGATTCTGTAATGTATTTTCATGCTGCGAAAAAATAGGTGGGAAATGCTCACAAATTAGTGTTTTTACGTCATTACAGACTTTTAGACATTTCGATTCGATTTTATGTAACTCAGTAGTTAAGTCTTCACGTGTTTGTTCAAGCGTATGTTCCACTGAGTCTAACTTTTGAAGTTTTTGTTCCAATTCGTCTAGCTGTTGCTGCGTTTGTCTCTGATGTTGTTCCACTGTGTCTAACTTTTGAAGCTTTTGCTGTGTTTGTCTCTGATTTTGTTCCACTGTGTCTAACTTTCGAAGACTTTGTTCCATTGCGTTTAACTTTTGAAGCTTTTGCTGTGTTTGTCCCATTTGTTCTATTAATTGTAATAACAATGCACTGGTGTCTGAAACATGTTCCTCAGTGCTTTTCGGCAGTGAATTTGCACCGGCAACATTCACATTTTGACAAGCAGAAAATGTGTCTTGACTTATTTGAGAAAACGGTGAGGACCCAACCCTGAATCTACAGTATTTGCGAGATTGTGTCCTGTCATTTCGGATTCCTGAGGCGAGCTATTGCCGACCGATCGATCGATAATGCTTCCCTGTTCACTAATTATTTCACTGTCCACGCCATTATTTGCCGCCCGCTCCATTTCCCTATGCACAATTACCCAATCACTAGTTTGAACATTAGTTAATTCATTACACGGTGGCGCTACCACACTGCTTTCGTCTTCACTGTCATTTCTCAGTTTACTTTGGAGCCTAGTATTACGTTTTCCACACGCCATTATTGTCACAATATTTCACACGACAACACAGAAAAGCACAATTTGAAGAGCAAAATAAGAAAACACATTAACAAAGCACTGAAAGTAATATCTAGTTAATTGCAAGCGCAGCTGCGAAATACTTGGAGCAAATCTACATGCATGCCACAACAACAATGAAACACTGCAACTACAAAGGAGATTCTCTCTACAATTACGCGCTAGCAATAAACAAAAGCTACACTAATTACACAAACTACAAGAAAAAAATCAGAAGATTCCAGTGAGGTATACTCGGCTAAGGGTCGACATATGAAACGTCCCCTTTGAACAATTATACATAACTGTGCTTAAACTGACACAAAATATTTTTCGCGCAACGCAATCTGACTTTCAGTAATCCCTACAAAAGAATGGCCCTGACTAACATTAACCTATACCTTTCACAAATCACTTACCTCACAAAAATCTTCGTTACTCGAACTACTGCAGTACAGCGAGCGCCACTACTGCCAGCTAAATAAAAGATTCAAACTAGGGAAGGCACTAAGTACTGATAGGCATAGTTAACAAATGAAAGATCTTAATAGAGAACAAACAATATATTTACCTTAATAGTGTTGAAAAATCATAAAATACATAGCAGTTCATGACATCCAGTCTTACAAATTTCAACTGCGCAACGCTACGCGCTGTTCGCAACCAGCTGCCCAACACTACAATGGCAGACAACAATGCAAACTAGCCACATACTGCACACAGCACAGCCAGTGATTTTCATACAGAGCGCTACGTAACATTGCCAATTAGAAAACATAAACAGCCTATTACACTATCTCGGTAAACAATATTGTTTCAAATCAGTACATTACATACATTTACTTTGAAATTAAAAAAAATCCTACATCACAAAAGAATTATCCCAACAGGATAGAGATCGTTAGACGTGATGTGCACCTACAGACAATTAAATGATCACAATTTCATTAAAAAACTGATTGATTCAAGAGAAAGGGCTTCGCAAATTGAAGAAGTCAATAACACGATGGTAAAACTTTGGTCCCTCTTTTTTTCCCACAAATCTACTGACTTGCTTGATAAAGCAGACCTCTGTATTTCAGAGTAGCACTTGTAATCAACAGTATAAATTATTTCCTGGATGAATTCCAATCTCTATCTTACTTCACAGTTTTTGCCGTCTAATATTCCCTCTAGTACCATGAAAGTCATTCCCTGATGTCGTAATAGGTGTCCTATCATCTAGTCCCTTTCCTTGTCAGTGTTTTCCACATATTCCTTTCTTCTCCGCTTCTGCATAGAACCTCCTCATACATTACCTTAACAGCCCACTTAATTTTCAACAATCGTCTGTAGCACCACATCGTAAATGCTCAAGTTCCCTCTGTTCCAGTTCCCCACAGTCCATGTCTCCCTACCATACTATGCTGTGCTTCCTCAAATTAAGGTCTATGTTTGGAAATAGTAGACTTCTCTTGGCCAGGAATGCCCTATTTGCCCCACTGCTATTCTGCTTGGTTCTTGATCCGTCCATCATTGGTTATGACGCTGCCAAGGTAGCAGAATTCCGCAACTTCCTCTATTTCGTGACCATCAAACCTGATGTTAGGGTTTCTCACTATTCTCATTGGGGGAGGACGACTACGTCGTTTTCTTACAACCATTTAATACGAGCACATCTTCCTTGGTCGTCCAGTCTTATTTTTCCCTCTTGGCTATCGTACATATTGTACATTTCCCGTCTCTCTCTACAGCACCACTTTACACTCCCGAATGCTTTTTCAGGTCGAGAAATCATATGAATCAATGCTGATTTTTTCCTCAATCTTCCTTTTATTATCAACTGCAACGCCAGAATTGCCTTCCTGTTGCGTTTATCTTTTCTCAAGTAAAACTGATCTTCGTCTGACGCCTCGTCAATTTTCTTTTCCATTCTTCTGTATATTATTCTTACTGGCAACTTGGATTCATGAGCTGTTAAGCTGGAACTTCCTGGCAGATTAAAACTGTGTGCCCGACCGAGACTCGAAGTCGGGACCTTTGCCTTTCGCGGGTAAGTGCTCTACCACCTGAGCTACCGAAGCACGACTCACGCCCGGTACCCACAGCTTTATGCCAGTATCTCGTCTCCTACCTTCCAAACTTTACAGAAGCTCTCCTGCGAACCTTGCTAGTGCTAGTTCTGCAAGGTTCGCAGGAGAGTTTCTGTAAAGTTTGGAAGGTAGGAGACGAGATACTGGCAGAAGTAAAGCTGTGGGTACCGGGCGTGAGTCGTGCTTCGGTAGCTCAGATGGTAGAGCACTTACCCGTGAAAGGCAAAGGTCCCGAATTCGAGTCTCGGTCGGGCACACAGATTTAATCTGCCAGGAAGTTTCATATCAGCGCACAGTCCGCTGCAGAGTGAAAATATCATTCTGGAAGCTGTTAAGCTGATTTCGCCGTAATTCTCGCACTTATCCGGACTTGCATTCTTCGGAATTATGTGAATGATGTTTTTCCGAAACTCTGATGTTGTGTCGCTAGTCTCAAACGGTCTACACAGCAACTTGAATAGTTCTTTTGTTGCCACTTTCCCCAATGATTTTAGAAATTCTATCCCATCTGCCTTATTTTCTCTTAAATCTTCCAAAGATCTCTTAAATGTTGATTTTAATATGCAACCCCCATTCCTTCTAAATCGACTCCTGTTCCTCCTTCTACAACATCAGACATATCTTCCCCCTGATAGAAGCCTTTAATGTACTCTTTCCAACTACAAGTTCTTCCCTGCATTTGACAGTGGAAGTCCTCTTACACTCTTAATGTAATCAGCCTTACTTTTAGTTTTGACTTTCCTATATTTTGAGTCAATGCTTTGAACAATCACTTCTTTTTCGGTTTCTTCACATTTTTCAGGCAGCCATTTAGTCGTAGCTTCCCTGCCCTTAGTATTTATTTCATACCCCAGCGTCTTGCATTTCTGTATTCTTGAATTTCCCTCGTGTGCTTCTTTCCTTCTTCTGTTACTCATGGGTTCTTCGTAGTTATCTTTTTTGTATCTATGTTGTCCTTTCCAACATCTGTGATAGGCCTTTTTAGAAACGCCCATTCCACTTCAACTTAACTGTGTTCTGAGCTATTCCTTACTGCTGGATCTATAGCCTTAGAGAACTACAAGCATTTCAGTGATTCCTTAGTACTAACGTATTCCACTGCTTTGCTGATTGATTCTTCCTGACTAACGTCTTAAGCTTCCGCATACTCTTAAAAAAATGGTTCAAATGGCTCGGAGCACTATGGGACTTAACATTTACGATCATGAGTCCCCTAGAACTTAGAGCTACTTAAACGTAACTAACCTAAGGAAATCACCCAACACCCAGTCAGCATACTCTTCATCACTACTACATTGTGATCTGAATCTGTATATACTTCTGCTTTTGCTTCACAATCCAGTACATGATTTCTGGATCTCGGTCTGACCATGATGTAATCTAACTGATATCTTCGCAAGTCACCCGGCCTTTTCGAAGTGCACCTTCTCCACTAGTGATTCTTGAACGGAGTATTCTCTATTACTTGCTGAAATCTATTACATAACTCATTAGTCTTTTTCCTCTCGCATTCCTTGTCCCAAGCCTATATTCCCTGTAACCTTTTCTTCTACTCCTACCCCTACAACTGCATTCCAGTCCCCCATGGCTGTTATTCATCTCCATTTACGTACTTTGCTACTCTTTTGATATCCGCATATACTTTACCTCTTTGTATTCAGATCGTGACGACGGCATGTATATCTGAACTTTCGTTGTCTATGTTGGTTGCTGTCAATTCTGGTAAGAACACCCTACCACTAAACTGTTCACAGTAACACACTCTCTGTCCTTCCTTCCTGTTCTTAAGGAATCTACTGCTGTCGATATTATACTCTACTCATCTGACCAGAAAACCTTGTCTCCTTTTCATTTCACTTCACTGAACCCCACTGCATCTAAATTGAGCGTTTCCATCTCCATCTCCATCTCCAGATTGTTTAGCTTACCTCCCACGTTCAGGCTTCTGACATTCCACGCCCCTGTTCGCAGAACGTTGTCCTTTAATTGGTTATTCAATCTTTTTGTCATAGTGACCTCCCCCTGGGAGTCTCCTCCCGCAGATAAGAATGGGGATCTATTCCGAAATCATTTGCCAATGGTTTCATCATGACACTTTTCCAAATAAAGGCCACATGTCCTATGGGTACACGTTATGTGTCTTCATACAGTGGTTTCCATTGCCTTCTGCATCCTGATGCCTTTCATCATCGATGATTCTTCCACTTTTAGGAGCAGTTGCCAGCCCCAAGGAGAAAAGAGTGTCTATATCCTTTTTCCGCTCCTCTGCCCAGTGGCAGAATGATGGTGACTTCCTACGCCAGAAGTCCTTGGTCGCCAATACCGGTTATTAATATTTAAAGCGATAACGGCTTTCGCACCTGGGAACGAGTATGTTTAGTTTACCAGTCAAAACGCTACTCTACCATCGTTGCATCCCCTTAAGCAATCAGTTATTCGTCTTGGCATTGATTGACAGAGTTGTTGGAAGTCCTCCTAAGAGATGCGGTGACAAGTTGTGACCAGCTGGCGCGTTATGTCGCCAGTATCCCGACCCGGCTGGAGGTCCCTACCAATGGTGCTCCAAACGTTCCCTATTGGGGTGAGATACGATGACCTTGCTCGTCAATGTAAGCAGTAGAAACTGTCGCCTTGTGCAGGCGGCATTTTCTTGCTGAAATATAACCTCACGATGGTTTGTCATGAAGCGCAAAGAAAGGGGGTGTAAAATGTTGACGTACCACTGTGCTGACAGGATTCCGCGGATGACAACCAGAGATATCCTACTTTTGAAAAGAAATGGTAATCACAAACTGTCACTCATGGTTGTTGGGCTGTGTAGCGGGCGACAGTAGGATTCGTTTCCCATTGTTGTCTGGAGGGTCTCCAAACTCGTCTTCACAGTTCTTCGGGGCTGAAATCAATGCGGGATTCATTACAGAATCAATGAAATTCCGGGCTGGAGACGTGTTTGGAGACAGTACAGACAGCGGTGGGATCCCAGCCTCTCTGCCATACGTCTCGAAAACCAGGACTGATGGTCTGGAGAGGCACATATTTTCATTGCAGGTCACCGATGATTGTCATCCGCGGTACCCTTAGAAAACAGCGGCACGTCGACGATATTATGCATACCGTTCTCTTGCCTTTCATGGGAAGGCATCCTGGGTTTATGTTTCAGCTTGATAATGGCCACCTGCACAGGATGATATTTTCCACTGTTTGTCTTCGTGCTTGCCAAACCGTACATTGGCCAGAAAAGTCACCGGATCTATACCCAATTCAGAAGGACTGGAGGGACCATTATGTGCACTGCCGGGGTACTTGTGATCTAAAGAGCCAATTGAACAGAATTGTCAGATGTCTCTCACGAGGATACCCAAAAACACTGTCACTCGATGCCAAACGAAACCTACATATATATCTCCATTAAAATTACTTGTTGGTTTGTGTTGTGTAAATATGTGTATATTTGGTTGTGTGTGAGGGAATGCGTGTAAGGATATATCGAATATAACTCTCAATCTGTTACCGCTGTCCTCGACAACTGGCGCGAAAATAATTACTGTGCTTAGGTCTCAGTGTGCTCTCGGATTTCTGTAATGTTACTATAAAGATCATTTCGCTAGTTTTACAGCATAGGAGACTATTAACGTCTTACAAATCTTTTGCACTATCCTGTTACTTACGTAGTTTCTCTTGTTTTTATTTCTTCTAGAGAATGTCTTTCTCAGTTCTCTTTTGACCACAGGATGTTGCCACCAGTGTATTAAATATAAAAGGGAACTTGCTTTATTAGTGCATTTCCGTATAAGGAGTGGTGCCTCCTTATGTTAATGGGGCAATACGTGTGCCTCGAATGGTCATTTCAAGCGTAGTCATTGCGCGTATAGTCACTCGACAGTTCAGTAAATCTCCAACTGTATTGGAACACGCCTCACTAATATCCTTCGTTCATTCGACTAGTATTGTGAGACATAGCTCAATGACGACCCCTCTTGTAGTGGTCGTCTGTGTTTAACAACTCCAGCTGATGAGCGTTACATATAAATCACGGATATTTTCCATATCAAGTAGGATACACCAGAACTGTACGCTGCATTGTTGTAAAATACTTGATAGAGTTTTGTCAGATGAGACAGGTTGCAACAGAATCTTCAGCAGCGTGCCCGACCTGCGTGGTGTGCACTCGGCTGTAGTGTGTGAGAGAGGGGTTGAAAGAACTGATAGATTGCCGGAAGTTAGTGGAGATGATCGACACTACTTCGCCCAATGATAGAACTACCGCAGCGGATAGAATATCCATGCGGAAGACCTGAGGATCAGCCCAGGCCGCGAATTTTCAGTGAGCCCATGATCAATGCTCTTCCTGCTCCCATCAAACTGCATTGTGACATATGTAACCTCCCTGTATCCTTAGCTGCGACGAGGTGCGACGCACCTGTTCAGTAAAAATCGACAAATGCTCACCCATCATAAAGCGAGTCAGAACGAACCACGGGAAAAGCAAATGACGGCGACCGATTGTTACTTACTTGTCTTCACCAAGTGTACGCATAGCTATAATGAACAACTGTTTCCACAAGATAAGCTTAGCTACTATGGATTAATTGTGAGAAACGGCATTAATACAATGTTTCATCACAAGTGAAGAAGGTGAAATAGAGAATACTTGTAATGGAATTGGATTCGGGGCGTAATGCTCTCTTCATTACACTGCATCATTGTACCATCCTTTGTAAAATACTGGATGTGTCTCAGTTGATCCACCGTAGTAGAGAGAAAACAAAAGACAGAAAGAGAGAGAGAGAGAAAATTGAGCTGAAAATTGCAGATCGCCTAGTGGACACCAAACTAAGGACGTACCAAGCAAGTACCATATCTACCAACAATGTGCTGCATAAATGAACTTTCTACCGCTAGTCGGCACCAAAGTCGTGGTGCTTTAGTCACTGGTGGTGGCGAAAAGTTAAAAAATTCAACACGGTGCATGGTGGGAAATTAAAAAAAATCAAAGACGGCCTATGGTTGGAAAATTAAAGATGCTAGATTGCACCGGTGGGAAATTCGAACTGCAAGATGGCATGGAATTTAAGAATCTAAGTTTCCAGAACTAATCCCATTGCGGTTTCTTTCGCTTCCATCTCAACCTCTTCCCCACCCATCCTATCACAACTTGGGATTAAAATGAGGCATAATGTTATGTCTGTTCTTTCCAACATGTTCAATAAAACGGACATCATTTTCATACTGCAGTCACTATGAATCAAGACGCAAAGAAATTAATGTTTGTAGCTGCCTGTGGGCATTGTTTGAAATCAATGGAGGAAATTCAAACTTTGTGTCCGACTGGGATTCGGACCCTTGTCTCCTGCTTGTTAGGCATATGTGCTGACCATTGCATCATCCGGACACAGTGTTTATCGAAACTGCACGGAATATCCTAGAACGCCTCCATTCAGACCCAGATTCTATACTTATCCACATACTACTGATGAGGAACCGGTTGACCATCATCCTCATTACTAACAGCAGCACACCGATTTACGTAAGGTTTCTAGCCGGACGTGTATCCACAATGAAAGGGCCATTAGCAGTCCCTGTCCTGAATTATATATGCGGTGTCTGTTCATTCGAACACCTATAGAAGAACGGGCACCATTTTGATCCTGCAGCCACTATGAATCAAGACACAAAATAGTTAATTACATTAGTTGCCTCTTGGTGAGTAATGAGTTAAATGATCAAGAGCCACCATATCCTTAGTGTGTGGAGAAGTTGAGAATCTGAGTCTGACGGGAAATGTACTTGGGTATTCTGTGCAGTTTCGATGACGATATAACACTATTTGTTTAACGTTCATCTAAATTTTTAAAATTTTTGCATATTGGTGTTATATTTTCTGCATTTGTAAAGTGTGCTATACTGGAATTTTAAGTTTTTTGCATTGTATGTGAGTGATGTATGTTGAATAGTTTTCTGATCACATTTTCAGTTTAAAACTATTTGTGTGTATAAACTGTTCATGTTGAGGTAAATTTGACAATTGTAAGAAATGGTCACGCTTAGGAACAATGTAAGAAATAGGCGTTATGTAAAAGCTAGTGTGCTTTTGTTTCAAAAGGAAGTGGCTATGGGGAGTGGAAAAGTTGGCAAGGGCGAATTGGCGGGCTACCTAGAACAAGCGCGGGATGTAAGTCATTCCGTATGTAGGCAACAGTGACTGAGACAACAGCCTTGTGGAGCAAGAGAAGCTTTGCCTGCAAATTTCCACAAAAATGCCTCGTAAGAAGTCCGCAAATGGCTTACGACATATGTGCGAGTTGTTCGGATACTGTATGTAAGACTGAACGACGCTAAGAATAAAAATTGAGCCCATACAGCAAGTTACTTGCAGGCTGTATTGTGGGTGGTATAGCCGTCAGAACTGTTCGCCACACCCAAGACTGCAACCACCAGAAAAGATTTTTTTGATATTTTACTTTTGTATAGCGTGAACCATTAATTTACACTGAGTCTTATTAGTAAATAACCATTCCTGAATTTTAAAGAAACTAGTTCCCTTGTTAATTCATCCTAATCATACACCTATATAGTGTTCCTTCCTGGTGTTTGGTTAATACGAGTGTCCTGTTTTAAAGGACTATGAAGTGCCTAGCTAATATAAAGAGGCACTATTTAAATTGATTTTGTGTAAAGAGTTGTCTTAGTTGTTTGACTGAAAGAAGTAATGAGAATTTTAGTTAGAATAATAACACGTCCATGCTTTAGTACATTACCGAGATCTAAAATGAAACTATTTTTTATATGTTTTCTTAACCATTGTAAAGTGTTATAGTAAAAATTTGCTTACACAGAGTTCAGTCAGAGCGAAGCCAAGTTATTAGAATCTGTTAAATGACTTTAGAGAGTAAGTTCAAAGAGTAATAGCTTTCAAAAGTAAATTAAAGTGAGAAAGAGGTTTTCTTGAAGTGAAATGTTCAATATAAAAAGTGTGTGCCTTAGTTTCTAAGTATTCTAGTGTTTACGTTTTTTGGTTATGGGAATTGATTTTCTATAGGTCCCCCCTGACAAAATATCTTTAACTCCCTTGAAGTTATCTACTGGGATTTTCCTCTTTTAAAAACGTAATTTATGAGGGTGTAGTATTGAAAAATTCCAGTGTCTGCAGCAACAATGTTTACATAGTGTAATATTTATTTCAAGAAGCAACTTGAACAGTAGCATGAAAGTAGGCAAAATTCGTAGTTCTGCTTTTCCAATACTTCTCTGCTTCTGTGCCTGGATTGGCTGGCGACCATTAGTTCACATTTTAAACTACTATATGAACTTGAAACTCAGTTGTCCTAGCTTAAATATAATACTGTCCATACTGCGTTTCTTTCTAATCGCTGGGTAAGATCTTAGGAAAAGAATTGGATAGTCCGATTTACTTATCCGCTTGACACAACACATTGTCATATCCTGTAAAAAGGATAACTCTATTGATCAGCTTTCCCTATTAACGGGACTATCCACCCATAGTGTACTTTATTTGGAAACTAAACTAAATTTTAGTAAGAGAGTTACATGTGGCAACGTAGAGACAGGGTTTCTGTTATTTAGGTAAAAGCCTACTAAATTCCAGTAATAGTAGTAGGGTTATAACCGCTGTGTCCAACTGGCGTAGTGGTCAGTGCATCTGCCCAGAAAGCTGGTTAAAATCCCAGTCTGGCACAAATTTTCAACTTCCAGTTTGATTTAAATCAATGCCCACAGGGGAGTAATGTCATAAATTCCCTTGTGTCTTAAAATGAGGCAGTGAATCAGGATGTACCTATGAAAAACAAGAAAGTCTCTAGCGTCAAGATCACTGTCATGCTCTGTGAGGTTAGGGTATCCATTGCTTGAAAGTAAAAGATGTGTTTATAAATAGCGTAAAATGTTTACCGCTGGATTGCGCACTTATTCATGGCTCTGAACTGTACCAGCATAATATTGGAAAGTTGTAGTGAGTTACTTGAACTGTATGAAATATGTCAGCTTCAAAAATATGCTGTATTTCCGAAATATTACGTCACGTTCACTTGAAAGTGAAGATATTTGCCTAAAATAGCGTTATCTTCAAAGTTCCTAGTCGGTTAACTGCTTACATACTTACATACATAACTCAGTATTTCTTCAGGGCAATATTGAAATGAGACTGCCAACAAAATTATGTAAACGAGAGTTACGTTCAAAGAAATAGGCTGAAAGATACCTGTATTTGTGGAGGGGTAATGATTGTCAGTTTAGAGGGTGGAGAATGGTAGTCTGTGGAGAATGATAGTCAATGGAGAATGATGGTTGGTATAGAATAATGCTCAGTCGAGATTCAGTGTAGAATGATCGGCACTGGTGAACGACGGTCAGTTTGCATGGTGACTGACATTTCCCCCGGGTGACTAACCACCTTTCTTCCTTGACGACAATTGATAATCTATTTAAACATCTGCAACACAATTTACACAATACGAGTCTTGAACTATATAATACCGCTATTACTTCGAGAAGGGTTTAAGATATCGAAAAGAGGTTTACGGAAAAAGAGGGAACGCTGAAGGGCCCGTGGTTTTGTTGCATGGGTAGTCACCTTAATTATCTTAACGAACAATGTGGGTTTAACGGCATTCGTACGCTTTGGAAAAGACGAGTGCGGTTGGTTAATAATGGCGAAGAAACGTTTCGGAAAATTATCCGAGAAATGTAATTGAAAGGCAAGGAGTTCCTAATCGGCTGTTGCGGCATAAAGACCGCCAAGTGGGTCCCTTGTTGTAGGCTCCGCTACTGAATGAAGCCTTTCCACTGTTAGCTTGTTTTCACAACAGCTGTTATTTTGAATGTGAGAAATTACACAAATTTAAAATAATTGCGAGCCTACATCTCTGTTGTGCGACTGGCTTCGTGATTTCCCATTGGAAAGATCAAGATTCGCAACTGACGGATAGCCAACGAGTAAAACAGTAATGATATCTGACGTTCAAGGGCAAAGTGTTATGCGCCTTATGGATTTCGGGAACAATCTGAGCAGCGAGCGTAGAAAGTTTGCCGATGATGCTATCATTAATCGTCTTATAAAGTCACTGGAGGATTAAAACCAACTGAAAAATGATGTAGGAAGTATATCTGTATGGTTCGAAGAGTGGCAGCTGACCCTGAATAATGAAAAGTGCAAGATCATTCACAGGAGTGCTAAAAGGAATTGGTAAAATTTCGATTGGGTGATAAATCACTGATATCTGAAGATTGTCGGTTCAGCTAAACACCAAGAAATTACAATTACGAGCAGCTCAAGTCGGAACGATCACATAGACAATGTTGTGGGGAAAGCGAACCAAAGATTGCGGTTTATTGGCAGAACATTAAACGACGATGCAACAGGTCTACTAGAGAAATTGTGTACGCAGCGCTTGTGCGTCCTCTGCTAGTGTACTGCTGTGCAGTATGGGATCATTAGCAGATTGTATTGACGGAAGTCACAGAAAAAGTTGTAAGGGGGGCAGCTCGTTATATATTAACGCGCAACAGAGGAGTGAGTGTCACGGATACGACACGCGGAAAACGGTGGTAATCATTAAAACGCAGACTTTTACGTTGTGGCTAGAGCTTTTCACGAAATTTTTGCTCCCAGCGCTCTCCTCCGGATGCGCAAATATTTCCTCGGTTTTCACCTAAATAGGGAGGTATGATTACTGTAATAAAATAAGAGAAATCAGAGCTCGCACGGAAAGATTAAGAGCTCGTTTTTCCACGCGATGTTGTAGATTGGAACGATTGAGAATTTGTGTGAAAGTAACTCGATGAATCCTCGGCCAGAAACATAAGTGTGAATTACCGAGTAATCATTTAGATGTAGGTTTCGATGCACACGTAGACGTACAAGGTAACTGCTATTACTCTCTGGATATTATTGAGTTCAGCAGTTACAGGAGTGATAGCCATTACTGCCCGAATAATAAAAAGGCAACACTGATGATCAACATTTCACTTTTGCTCGGTTTCTTTCTCTCTCTCCTTCTCTCTCTCTCTCTTCCACGCAAGCACACACACACACACACACACACACACACACACACACACACACACACACGCTCCCACGCACGGACAGGCACACGTCCGAGAAACATATGATGGTCGCCAGTGCAGTCCCTTACTGGGAGACAATGTGGATTACAGTCCGGGAAATATCTCCCGGCGACTCACATGTCTGATAATACACAATCTAGAAAAATGGCACATGTAAATTCGCTGATGTTATGGCTGACTGTATGACACGATATTGTGGTGTCACCGCCAGACACCACACTTGCTAGGTGGTAGCTTTAAATCGGCCGCGGTCCATTAGTACATGTCGGACCCGCGTGTCGCCACTGTCAGTGATCGCAGACCGAGCGCCACCACACGGCAGGTCTCGAGAGACTTACTAGCACTCGCCCCAGTTGTACGGACGAGTTAGCTAGCGATGCACACTGACGAAGCCTCGCTCATTTGCAGAGCAGATAGTTAGAATAGCCTTCAGCTAAGTCAATGGCTACGACCTAGCAAGGCGCCATAGCAATTGATAGTTATCGTATTAAGCATGTCTCATCAAGAACGATGTATACAAATGATGGATTAAAGTTAAGTATTCCAGAAGCTACGTACTTTTCTTTATAGCATTCATTACGTATCCTGTTTCAGACCTCACGCCATCCTGCGTGAGCTTATAGCGTGCATATCGGTCTCCTCAAACCACACTGTGTCGGCACTTCTGTCGACACATCAGATATATTAAAAAAGCGGTTGAAAAAATTAGCCAGCCGGCTTGCCACTGACTTTTTTAACCGCTTCAGTTTTATGTAGTTGCTGAATCGCAGCCATGTTTAAGATGTTGAAATCTATTACGAAGGGAATGGGAAGTAAAAACTGAAAAATACTTTACATATAAATTGTATTGGAATTTTTTTACGTCGATCGTACAGTCAATGTTCTTACATAATATTTAGCTTACTTACATTCAGTGTTTATACATCCACTGTATTATACAGGGTGTCCTATTTATCTTGACCACCCTAAATAGCTGTTTGTCCAGAAGCAAATTACAAAATATTTCCTGCAAATGTTCTTCAGCCGTCAGGGGGACATCAATCAGCATGATTGCATTCGATGTAGGTTTTTACAAAGATATGAACAGCGGTATGATTTTGAAATGGCACGCTGTATTTTTTATTCGGTAATTCATTTCGTCTCCTAAAGACCTACGCAAAAATGTAGGGCAGTGTACCATTCAATGAAATACAACGTGGACCCAAAATGCTTGTTCCTTGCATTTACCTGTCCTTTGTTTCAGAAGGAAGATTTATCGGTAAATAGAACATTGGAGAGGAAGTTCGGGTAGGCGAGGATTTGCTGCTGTGCCCACTGACAGACCTGTACACGTCTCAGGAAATCATTCCCATGCAATTCTTGAAGTATGTGTACATGGTAAGGATGGAACCGGTGACGTATAAGAATACGATGTACGCTGGTTTTAGGAATGCCAATCTCGTTTTCAAGCTGGTGTGTGCTCACATGTGGATTCATAGCAACGGAAGCGAGAACAGTAACTTCAGCAGCTTCGTCTGTGCGAGTGCTACGACGATTGCGTTGTCGTGGGTTAAGACTTCCCCTTTCCTGAAGCGTCGCAACATGACGAGAAGACATCCGTCGGGAAGGTGGAATCTTGTCAGGATATCCCTCTCTGTACTGTTCCGCTGCCTGCGTAGAATTTCGTCTATCTTCAACAACAATAATAAAAGAAGCTTTGTGTCGATGCAGTTTGTAGGAAGGACGGCCTTTACTGCATGCCTACTCTACACAACAGTACTTAAAAGGACTAAACTACTGTACTAAATGTACCTGTATATAAGAAAAAAGTATTGCAATTACTGTTCTGCTAACTTCCAATCCCCATAGATGACTAGTATTTCTACCTTCTCTTCGTTGGTGTACATTCTACTCATACAACTCTTCAACTGACGATGGTTGACGGAATGGCGGGTGTGCATTCTACTTATGTTTACATTTGTCCTCTGTCAACGTCAGTGGATGTGTTCCATTACCCAGAGTACCTGCACTAAGCGCTGGGGGTGTCAATGACATTGTTGTGTTACGTAATTAATAACGTTGTGTTTCAGTGAAAGGTATACTGTGTAACATTTTTGAGTAGGTCTTTAGGAGAGGAAATGAATTATCGAATAAACAATACAGGGTGCCATTTAAAAAAACCATACCGCTGGTCATATCTTTGTAAAAAACAAAGCTACAACGAAGACAATCAAGCTGGTTGATATCTCCCTGACGGCTAAAGAACATTTGCTTGAAACATTTTGTAATTTGCATCTGGACAAACAGTTATTTGGGGTGGTGAAGATAAATGAGACAACCTGTATTCAATGTTTTTAAATTTCGTCATTGTCTGTTACAACGTTTCATCTACAGCAAGAGATATCACAGTTTAATTTCAACATTTCTGAGCATTTACGATAGATCACTAAATTACCATCACAAAGTGTGCAACAGATTAACTTAAAATAATTAAAACATCTGTTAACACGGTAGTCGTAATCTAAGCTACAGTTTGCAGATACTTACTTTATTTATATTTTTCTACATAAAATCAGTCATCACCATTTTTCAAGAGGTAATGGGCCTAAGCCAATGTATGTTCATTATCCGGAAGAATATGACGTTTATCGTTCTGTGGAGACAAAAACTGTTTGTATTGCTTAACAGTAGGAACAACAGGTTGCTCATAATGAACTATATCCTGCACAGTGGCTTTTACTTTCAAATTACCTGTAATCATTGCTGGTGGTTAACCTATCGACACAAGGTTGTTTATACACTTCCCTCGGAACATTACACTCCTAGAATCGGACTCAAGAACATACATTATAGCTCATAGAACAATAAATTGTAAAACAGTTTTACCATTAAGTTTCTCTTTCAATAAACTATCATCTTTCTCTTGTCACCAATTATATATGGTAATTGATAATTGGAGCAAAATACTGGGCACATCACTCCAGATATGCTAGAGGATATTTGGAGCTTCAATGTCATAGATGAAGCTAAGTGTGTCTGTCGAGCACAGTTTTACATGATTTGTGGGAAAATCGTTTAATATTCATCCATAATGAAAGTAGTTAAGAAATGTTTTAGAAATATCCGAAATGGTCATTTATGATGCAATGGGTTTATGGAAGATTGCACTGAATCAGTCCACTTCCAACATCAGTTTGAAACGGTTGACAAAACCACTGACTGCATTCATTCATTTTTTTTTTTTTGGAATTAATGTCAGTGGAGGTTTTCCTCCGGGAAGGTTGTTAAATAATAAACAATGATCAATCATTTTAAAACCAAGTGATATTGTAAGGAAAATTTCGGATTTCCGTAATGAGTAACACACTTTCCCTTACTATCTAAGATCAAATAATTTCTCTTTGTTTTACATCTCATGGTGGCGACTTCTCAACACAATGTCATATCCAAATGAAAATCGTGAGAAAATTCGGGTATTCAAGACCTTGCCGTAACGTGGTGGTTTGCGTGCAGTATCTTAGGTATAGCAAAAATCGGGGAGGGGGGGGGTGGGGTATCTGTTGAGAGGATACACAAACGTGTGCTTCTGAAGAGGGCAGCGACGTTTCCGGTAGTTGCAGGGGCAACAATGTGGACGATGGACTAATTTTGCCTTGTAAGATTATTCAACATGGACTTGCTGTGCTGACACTGGAACGGGTTGAAAGCAAGAGCAGACAACCCGAGTACATGCAGTTCTGTTGCGTGGATAAAGTATTTTGGACGTAAGACTTTGCCCCACTCTGATCTTTAGGTGGAGATTATTCAGGAGGATGTCGTCATTACATAAACAAAACTGGCAGCCTATGTGTCAGAACGTGGACTGTTAGATGCCATTATAGAGCTGGCAGTTCAGAAAATTTAGAAAGGAGGAACGGGTAGGTTGAAGTTAGATATAGTGGGTATTAGAGAAGATAAATATCAGGATGAAGAGGACTTCTAGTCAAGAGAGTAAAGGGTTATAAATACCGAATCAAATAAGAGAAGCGCAAGGGTCGTCCAAATAAACAATAATAACATGGGAATGGGGGGATACTTCTATGAACAAAATAGTGACCATTTTACCCGAGCAAGGGTAGACAAGAAGCCAACACCCTACACAGTAGTATTAGTTCATATTGCAACTAGTTCAAAATCACATAAAGATACTGAAAAAATGTCTGATGCGGAAAATAAATTAATCAAATAGTTAATGAAAAGGAAAATTTCATTGTGACGAGGGACTGGCTTTCGACAGCAGAGAAAGGAATGAAGTAAGGACCATAGGCTGTGGGAGAGGACTGAAACAGGAAGCCACACAGTGATATTTTGCACAAAGAATAATTTAGTCATCACTAACACAGTCATGAACGGAGATTGTGTATGCAGAACAGTCCTGGACACAATGAAAGATTAGATAATGGTATGACAGAGATTCTAGAAACAGATTTTAAAATTTTAAGACATTTCGAGCAGCAGATACTGCCTCTGAACAGAGTTTATTGGTTGTAAGCTGTCGATCAAAACTGAAATATTTGCAAGAAGGTACGGAATTATGGACCTGGATGAGCTGGAAGAACTAGAGGGTGTTGAAAATTTTAGAGGCACCGTTAGGCAACGATTGACGGAAACAGGGGAAAGGAATACAGCGGATAACGAATGGATTGGTATGAGAAATGATATGGTGAAGACAGCATAGGATCACAAAGGCAAACAGATAAGGTCTAGATGTCATGGGAATACTGAATTTAATTTATGGGAAGAGAAACTACAAAAACGCAGCAAAAACTCAGACGAAAGGGAATAAAAACCTTAAAGAGTGAGATTGCCTGGAGGAGCAGTGGCTAAGCAAGAATGGCTAGAGGTCAAATGTAAGGATACAGAAGCATATATCGCTAGTGGAAAGACAGATACCGCCTATGGGAAAATTTAAGAGCCCTTTTGGAGAAAACAGAAGCAGCCGTATGAATGTCGAGAGCTCAGGTGGAAAATCAGTACTAAGCAAACAAGGGAAACCTTAAAGGTGGGACGAGTATATGCAGGGCTACACAAGGGAAATGAAATTGAAGGCAACACTATTGAAAGAGAAGAGGACATAGATAAATGTGGGCTCGGAGCTCTGAAACAAAGAGTATAATTTGTCGCAGCACTGAAAGATCTAAGTCGAAACAGGTCCCATGGAGCAGACGAAGTTCCGTGAAAGCTACTGATAGCCTTGGGACAGATAATCATGTGAAAAATATAACACCTTTTGTACAAGATGTTGAGACAGACGAATTACCCTCATGATTCAAGAAGAATACAACAATTACAATATCAAAGAAAGCGGATCTGACAGGTGTGAATATTACTGAACTATCAGTTTACTACGACATGGTTGCAAAATACTAACACGAATTATTTCCAGAAAAATGGAGGAATTGACATGTCTCGAAGAACAATGATTGTAACTGCCTTCAACCCCTCGTTCAACAAACTGGAGTTATTAGATTTAGTTAATAACCTGCAATTCCGCGTTACAAATTTTGAGGAGAACGTCATAAGACAAACCATGCGAAGTGCTGTAATTTCCTATATCAAATTCATATGTCTTAAGGCAAAAAAGCGAAAGTTATCGAAGACATTCATAAAGAGTGACACGTCAGTTTCCAATACAAACCGGAGCACTCTACACTTGTTTTACACTTTTACACAGGCTCTTTGGTATCCAGCTTCTGTTAACGTTTCGCCTATCAATAAACTCTTAAGCTTTCCTATTTGAATGGTATTCCCGTAAAATCGAATTATTACTCAGATATTCAAATGGAAAAATTCTATCACAACCGGTCCTAAGCCCGATCGATGAAAGAGGAGCGGAATGAGTAACACGTCGTTAAAAGCCTTGGTTCACCTGGCCTGGGTAATAATGCCTCCTGTGGGCCGCTTGCCAGGTTAACGATGAAGACTTCTACGGCCTTGAAGGGGGAATTAAGATCGATGGTTGGGGGAACTTGCTGAAGAGGCTGCCTAATACCATTAGCGTCTGTTCTGGAATAGAATGGATCGTGGTCAACGACTATTCACCTATCTGGTGCGGGTGATACATGCTCTTCTTCATCTCAACAATCAAGTCGTAAACATGTTACTTTCACAGAACATCAGCACAGAACAAGTTTCAACTTGAATAGGTATGATGGAACAAAAGGATAGAATTCCGCTGTCCCAGGTATCAGTCTCTAGACGGAATTTTCCTTGTCTTGGGATTATGGATGCCCAGGAACATCATGTGCAGAAGAGTCAGAGCTTCTCAAAACCCTAAGACCAAAACGAAACATCTTCATAGGAAGTCTCAACACAAACATTCTCTCCGAAGTAGGTCGAAACAAACATCTCACAAATACGATAGAAAAATTCCACATAAAAATATTTGTGATTCAAGAAACACGATTTAGCAATAAAAATCATTTTCATTCCGGAAACTTCAGAAACTGCCAAGTAAAACCTGCAGTCCAGTAGAACATTGGACCCAAACAATCTTGCACACTTTTTATTGTGCGTAAATCAATTATAGATTAAATAATAAACTTCCACTCTACACCTGAAAGTATAAGTACAGTCTCAACAAAATCTGGAAACAAAGCATACACACGGAAAAATACACATGTGTTCACAAATGAGTACAATGGAAGAAATCCACAGTAACAGATGACTTCTGGGGTCTGCTGAAAGAAACCTCAAATAACGTCCCTACCCATCACGTGAAAATTCTGTCAGGAGATTTAAGTGGACAGCTTCGCAGAGAGAAAAAACGCGAGTAAAACCCAAAGATTCACACGGCTCACAAGACAACAAATAAAAATGATGAGAGAAAATTTCTGCCAAAATTTTGATCTTTAAATCTGTCCACGCCATTCCTTAAACCTGCAAGAACTTGGCGTTCACCAAACTCAGCCTTGGCTGAGTTTCAGATAGATCATGTGAGCCGCGCGTGGCTCGTGTTCGTGCCATCTCTTATCTAACACCCTGTTTTTACCGTACTGCCGCCTCGTTAGGTTAATTTTCTATTACTGGTGTCACTGAGTTGCTGCCTTGCCTGCCGGTGAGCGGCAGCATCAGTGATTATCGATATAGGCCATGCCGTATTATCTTTGCTGGACTGCTATTACTTCCCGGTCGTCGTGTGTCGTCCAAAGGGAGTCGGAGCGCGCCAGCAGTGCAGTTCGGACCAGGCAATGAAGTTAAAAACGCACCAGCAGTGGAGTTCGGATCTGGCAGTCGGACAGCTGGGACGCGGCAGAAGTTCGGTTGGGCTGGAGCGGTAGTGAGGTTCGGATAGCCATGACTCATCCGACCGTTGCCGGCACACGCGGCTCGAGTGGGCACGGTCTTTGTTGATCTTCGGTTGGTCGTCGTACCGGACGACGTGTATTTGCTCGCCGATCGCTTATGGGTTGGCGGTGGGTGTCTCAACTCGTGATTCATCCTTGTGATTGCACAATCACTGCTTTAGCATTGGTCGCGTTCTTCGACCAATTGTTAGTGATATTGTGTGTAGCCTGTGATGTCGACTGCCCAGTTATTTTAGTGCTGTCTCCGTGCTGATGTGTAGCAGTTCGTCGGATGGCGCAGTCGCGTCGTAGCACCAGTGGGGCATCCAGCGCCAGGGAGGCGCGGACAGCCATCACTCGCCGATGATTGCCGACACACGTGATTTGATAGGGGACGACTTTGGTTGATTGTCGTTCGGCCGTCTTGTTGGACGACGTATATATGGCCGGCGATCGCTTATGGGTTGGCTGTGTGTGCCAACTCGTGATTCGTCCTCGTTTTGCTCAGTCACTGCCGTTAGCATTGTCTAGTTATTCACGCAAGCGTTCGTGAAACTGTGTGTAGTTTATGTGGTTTGACTGACAAGTATTTAAAGGTTGTCGGCGTACTGGCTCTGAACTGGTCAGTTGGCATGGAGTAGCAGTGTCAATGCCCTTGCTTGGCCATTGGGTCGGTCGTCTGATTACACGACGTGTATTTGGTATTTGGGTCGTCCACCGCTTATGGGTTGTCTGTGATCCGTTCTGGTTGTTGTTCCAGTCTCCGCTGTTAGCATCGTTTGAGTTTTGGTGCAAGTGTGGAGCGGAACTGATCTTGACCATTGGTCTGTTGACTGTCTGTCGGTTGGGTTCCCAGGGGATAGAAAATGGTTGGGCCGACTGCCTGTGTTTGAATTACAGGCCGACCCTCGAACATCTGAGCATCTTTGGGTTTACTGCCATATATTTCAATTTGTTCATCTTGTTTGTACTTCTATGGCTTGGAGTTGGTTTTTTTTATTTATTTTTTATTTGCGTTGTGCTCTTAAGGCCTTCAGCATAGTTTGAGGAACTGTTTCACGTAAGCCCTTTAGCATTTTAAAACTTTTAATGTAGTTGAATTTTAAGCCTTGAGCCTTCAGCCGATTTTGAGTTTGAGTTCTTTTGCTCTTAAGGCCTTCAGCCTAAATTGAAGAACTGTTTCACGTAAGGCCCGTGGTATTTAAAAAATTAATGTTGTGAAGTTTTAAGTGTTAGACTTTCAGCCGATTTGAATTTAACTTGTCTACTTCAGCCTAACTAAGGAACTGTTTTAAGATAAGGCTTCCCTGTTAAATTTCTGATTATCGTTACGTTTTAAGTTATTGGCCTTCATACGTTTTTAAATTAAATTGGCTTTCAGCCGCTAATTAAGTCCCAAGGATTAAAGCTGTCTGTTCCTTAAAAAAAAATTTTTTTTGGGAATCTTGTAATGTTTGATCAAATAAGAAAGTTGTATGTTCGAGTGCAACTAGCAGCCCTTACTTTGACCCCTTTCCGCAATCTCTACTATCTGTTCTGTCGTGCAGAATTAGCGGGGCGTCTCACCATGTTGCTATATCCAGTAAGAAAACCAAATAAATACTCAATGCCCGAATAAGAAAGGAATTTTTTGAGTCCGAACACCATTTGCAAATAAGGGTTACATTTCAAGCCAAAAGAAAAAAAATCTAGCAATGAATAAAACCTCGGAATTGATCCAGAACACCTGAAACTCACCAAGAGGGAAATTGTTCAGAAAATTAGGTAATCAAACGAAACATACTAGAAGAAACTTAAAGAAACACTATGAGATACGGTAAACCACCAAGAAAGAAAAAAAAAAATTCGATGGTGGGACACTGCATTTGATCAAGCAATAGAAGAGAGAATATAAGCTAGGAAATTTTTCAGTAGCAACAAAACTTCAGAAAAATTCAACTAAGGCAATACGAAAACGAAAACGTACATATGATATAATCCGGATGAAATAAATTGAACTGAAGTTCATTAAGAACAACAGCAGCAATTTTTACACCATTTTCAGGGAAAACTTGACAGGGTATCAACCAACTAACCTGTGCTTTCGATGGGCTGACGGATCATTGGAAACCAGCACAAGAAATAACTGTCAAATTGTAGGTATGTATTTTCACTCACTTCTCAACTTCGAGCCTCCCATAGAGCAACTGGTTTTTGAAAAGCCCCCATCAAATCCTGATTTAAAGCCACAATCTATTAAAGAAGTAAATGAAGTAATCAGCTCTTTGAAGACAAAAAGTCTCCCATCGAGGAAGGAATCATAGCAGAAATACGGAAAAATAGATGAAAATAATCTCACAAAAGCAACTAACAGAATTACATCTTACTTTCGGGAAACTGAACAAATATCTGCATTAATTCATCCCCTCCACAAAAAGGAACCAAAACCGTTCCCAATAATTACAGGAGAATTTCACTGCTCCCTGTAGTATAGAAAATTCTTTCAAAAGCCTCGTTAAGGCTGCTGGAAGAACAGGTGGACCAATTAATAGGAGAGTAACAATCAGGTTTTCGTAAAGGTTGATCTTGCTTTGAACAGATATGGAACCTAATCTTGCAAATGAGATGGTGTAGAAATATTGTGGTAACTTTTGTCGTCTTTAAGAAGGCTTATGATTCAATAGACCGTTAAACATTATTCCTTACTTTAGAGGAATTCAAGACTGGAAAATAAGATCACTATCCAACAGACATTTTAACACGTACAACCGCCAAAGATAAAATCATTAGGTAAACGTCAGTAGCATGTCATATTAATACTGGTGTTCGCCAAGTAGATGGCCTCTCCCCCTTCTGTTTAACACGGTTCTGGAAAAAATTGTGAAGATATGGTAAAAGGAAATGAATGGAATTCAACTCGGGATCAAGAAAGAACAGACAATCAGTGTTACTTTGTGGACGATCTTGCCATCCTAAACAACAACAGAGAAGAGGCCAAAGTAGCACTTGTGACATTTCACGAAATGTCAGAGAAAACTGGCCTACAAATCTCCTATGAGATGGCTCAATACATGGAATGCAAGACTGCATATAAGCTCCCCATTACAGATCAGTATGGGAAAGTGGTATGCGCTTTGCACTTCAAATATCTAGGAGAGATAATCCAGCCATCCTGACTGGACTCCATATTCACTCAAGAAAGTATCTCCACACTACAGAAAGCACATAAACTTTGTTGGAATCACTACAATAAGAAACCCTACTACTTTCAATGCGAAACTAATGCATTACAACACAGTGGTTCTACCAGAAGCACTCTAAGCTGCAGAAAGTACAGTGATCCATACTCATACCGAAATTTGAGAGACTGAAAAGCAAGAAAGAAAAATTCTGAATGAAATATGTGGATCTCTGTTTCATGAAGGAAAGTGGAGAAAGAGCCCATCAAGAAAGATTTGCAAAGAGATACCTTTAGAAAAAGAAGGATGAAATTTTATGTACATATCAGTAGGATGAACAAGAACAGACTCACAAGGCAAATCGTTGACACAGCAGACACTAGCAAAAATAAAACAATGTGAATCACTGAAACAGAAGAAGACATTAAGGAACAGTGAATCACACAAGACAACATAAACAATAAAGAGCAGTTCAGGAACACCATAAAAGACACATATATTTAAACAAAAACACACCGAGAAAAGAACAGGAAATAGATGGTCGCAAGAATACAAGAGAGTGAACAACGAGCGTATGAAAAGAATTTCGGAAGCAGGAAGGAAGAGGAAGAATTCGTGCCTACTCAAGTTCAATCGCTCTCTTAAAAGGGAATATTCGAAAATAATAATGATAGAAAATTTCACTTTTGATAATAACAGTCCCAGCTTAAGACCAATGGAATAAGTTTCGGATTAGTCAGAACGTCGAGTTAATTCCAGAACGCAACATCTAACCTCTTCTCATTTCGACCTTTGAGGGTGAATTTGCATACATTCTTCCACAGACATTCAGATGTCTCTCTGAATGTATTCCCAGCAGAGTTCAGACTCTCATAAAGGCAATGGGTTGACATATTTCGTATTTATTTCACAATGTCTTAATTTTCTCTTACGTCAGTTTCCCACAGGTTTTTGCTGGAACGTAGCGACATGTGGCGTCATATGAGGAAATTCTTATATGTCACGATAAGAGGGAGAGGGAGAGGGAGAGATAGAACAAATTTTCAGCTGGAGTAACCTGGACATTAATTCAAAATTTTACATTATGGCTCTAACTAAATAGTGTTTTATCCTCTATTTCGATTATTTGTATAAAAAAACCAAGAACACAGCATTCATAAGCTATGCTTGTTATCCAGTATTGTCTTTCATTCCCTCTAGTGTAAACGCTTTCACAAGTAAATGATAGCAAATACTGGCGAACTGTCTGCGAATGAGCATTCGGCCGCGTGAAAACCAGGCTTTTGAAGGCTGAATACTTAGAGTAGATAGCTACATAAAGCACTGATTATTGCTCTAAGTTTACGATAGTTGTCGACAGTAACTGCATATGAGAATAGTTCATCATTTGAAAGATCTCTTCCCAAATTATGTTTTGCGGAAATGGAAAAATTATTATTTCATGGGATATCGCAGTACTCATTGGATCTTGAGAAGCAATACCGAGAGACTGTATTCTATTGCATAGGAGACATGAAAATATAGGCTTCATTATAGAGCCAGTATTACATCTGCAAATAGAATTTAGGGAGCCAACTATCTCGCCCAGCTGGCTGCTACCTTATCCCATACGTGTCAGGCAAATGGTAACGAGTCTTGCAGCTCGTAAAATTCTCCGGATCATCATGCTCACCTTAAACACTGAAAAAAATTTCACCACAAAATTTTGGCACAGAGATGCACATTTCATTGAGTACACATATCTGCTTCATGTTTCAGACACTAAGTTCCCTTGATTATGATAGCATGTCGGAATTTGGATTAGTCACAGATCAAGTTCCTTCTGAATATGTCAAAATCGGAAATGTAATTCTGTGTAACAACAAGACAGAACTTGCTGACTTATGCCGAAAAATCACACTTTTGCTTAATAACACAGCATGGTGGGACGTTATAAGAGCCAGATGACTCACTACAGTAGCTTTTCATGGATGCTGCACGCCTCAGAGTCATCATCATCGTAGTCACTGTCATTTTTTTGCATAAAATAAGTCGATCAGGCATTATATGCTAATAACAGGGTTTATACATTTTGCTTATGAGTAGTAGTACAAGAAAGCAGGGAACCCTCTTTTGCATATTGTAGTACTTGAAAGATCTGGATCTTGGCGAAAGTGCAGTATGCACCGAAACAGTGTGTGTGACTTTGTATGTCCACTCATCTGAGTGATGGTCTGTGGGATTTCGGCCATTCACTTCAGTAACAAAGTGAGGCACCTTGAGTCGTCGTTTTGTTGTTATCTTATTATATTGCTACCAGTTTAAAGACAAGCTGAAAACAGAATAGGAATGAAGGACAATACTACATAACTGAATTTACACTAATCATTTTATAGAAACGAACAGGTTCATCCGTTGTTATATACCTAAAACAGTATTACATATACTATACCATAACGAATTTCCACACAACAAGTTGTACAAATGTACTATTTAGTAATAAAATCATTAATTAAATAATCGCTGATTAAAACTGGTGAGATGATACACTAAACTGCAAAATCCTGAAGTAACATACTAACCTACAAAAGAAAGAAAAAGAAAGGCTACATAAAATGATAGGTGTAACAAGGAAACTACAACAACAGAAATAAGTGAACCAAATAAATCTGTATCTATGTGCATGCTGTCCTTCAAAAAGAACAGCATCAGCAATATACAAGCGCCAATACGGCGTATCAAAATTACACTATAAATATATCTACATGAAGCTATAAAATCCTGATGTGAAAACTGTATGTAGGCTTATTTCTATCACATACATGAAATTAATATCCAAGAATGTGTCACAAGACCAAATGTGGAAACCACCTATGTCGTACCATACACAGAATATACCAAATGCAAGATAATGTTCAGGATGAACAACACATAGTCATCTATGTGCATGCAGTCCTCGCGAAAGGAGAAGAGGCGGCATAATCCGATACTGAATATGAGATGTGTCACAACTAGATTTCGAGCAGCTGGGATAATTAATGTGAAAGACTGAAAGATAAAACAGGGGTTGGCGCACTCCAGTTTAAATTCGCGCTTGCACCTGAGTCTGTTATCGTGTAGTGTCCAGGGACTGGTGAGAGACTGCTGGTAGTGGACACTGATTTCAGTAATTCACCGTAATGTTCATTCCATAGACCACCGTTAGCCAGGCTGATATGATTGCGGAGACAATTTGTTATTTTAGGAATACTAAGTTATTTTTAGTTTTTTATGTACTGAATATGATTTCTGAAGAATCACTGAGACATCCTGGTGGAAAGTCAGTTCATATATGTTATATTCAGGTATTTCAGCCGACCATCAAGGAAGTGGACATGGTGCCCATGATACCGTCAAGAAGAAGACAAGAACAATGAGCGCAGGCAAGGCAGCTCGGATAGAACGAGACGAAGCCTTTTGAAATACCTAGGGGCAACTTTGTGGCGAGGTGCTGACTGAGAGGGAAAGTGGCCAATAATTAGGTTGAGGAACTGCGGCCGTACATGAAAGCCTATCAATGAGCTACAGCCATCCTATTGCACCTATAGGTATATTTGCTTAGCTAGTCCTGAATTTACTAAATCAACTGAACAATCCTTACCAGTCATCAAATTTTTAACATAGTAGTTATGCTGAGGAGAGCTAGTCATAGTGATCGAAATCAGTTAATAATAAATTGTTTTATTCCATATCAGGTAAATAATAATAATTTCATGGATTTAAATACCACACTGTGGCTAGAGAAATGTAAGTGCTTTGATTCATCACGTTTGCTTTGATTCACGTTTGCAAAGACGGTAAAATTCATGTAACTTTCAGGATGTATGAATGATGGTTTACCTGATATCGTGATAACATATCCGTTTGATTCAGTTGAGAGAAGTTTCTATTTTTATTTTGACTATGGAAAACCAGATCCTTCATGGCAAATGTATGTATAACTATCTATGGTTGTATTTACTGTATTATGCGTAAATTAGGTAACGGGGAATGCTTTGAGTGCTAATTGGAACCCTTTGAATACTCAAATAATATTAAGAGAGATTTCTTTAGCTTTGGTTAGTGATTCCCTCCATCCTTACTGTTCTTTCCTAGAGATAATCATGTGTAAGATGTTATGAGCGGTGGGCATTCAAATGAAAGTGTTTTAAGAATGAATTTTCTTGTATCCGATTAACATACTCCCTTTTTCCTCACGTTTTGTAGTCTATGACGCTCTGCTGCATTCTTGTTGATCATATACTTACTATCTCTGCAGCTTCCATTGTGTTCTTTTATTATAACAGACCTTCCATCTAAATACCCTACTATTAGGTAGAGAAATTTTTTCAAGATATCCTTTGCATGTTCTGGTAACCACTTGGTGAGGATGAAGTTAGTACATTGCTTCATCGCTGACTGTTTACAGTAGAACAGCATCACTTTATTTACTAGTTCTCTTTGCCATATGAAGTGTTGGTCAGAGACGAGTCCAGATGGTGCCCAAACCTTACGGGCACATCAAAATATTCAATAAGTGGTTGAATGGAAAGTTACAAGGTGGATATTAGCGTTGTCTCCAGTGCAGCTGCAAAACACCGGTGTGATCACATTTATTTAAATATCATATTTTCCGTCGTGTTTACATATTCATTAAGGTCAGTTGCATATTAATTTCCATTGCATTTATATACTCATTAGGGTCGAATGCGAATTGATCACAAAATTTGCATTGGCTTTCAACATTAGTCTTCCCTTCTTCAGTGTGTGCCACCAAGATTCTCGACCATCAGTGCCTGTAAATTTCATCCACGGAAGAGTGGATAACATGTACACAGTCTATTTGAAAAATACTGATAAATAATTTTTGTGCCTAATTGAAGAAAACTGTGTATATAAAACTGTCAGTTTACGTCCACGAAATATCCCACAGTTACTATAAAAGAGGTACTAACATTGGTTCTCTAAAAGGAGACCGTGCTGCCTCTTTGTTTAATTCACAATAGTGCTCTATTGCCACATATGAAGCCACTGGTGATCTAAATGCTTTTTCAGAATTGAATGCAAATACATACCCTTGCTTATTAGAGAGAACTTGACACATTCGAATCAGTACTCTGTGGTTGAAGCGTTGGATACTTGTGAATGTATTTGTTACACTCAACTGTTTCTGTATCAATATAAGAAATTGAGTGTTTGTTAAATATTACTAATATATTATTCGTATTGTTTATTATTTTATCTATCTTTAGCAAATGAATTTGTATTTTTTGAAATAATCAGCACCCAGGTTCCTAGTGAGCTTCTTCAGAAGTTTACAGCTATCACATTTTTTGCGAGTGTCAAAGAAAGAAATGCCTAAGACGTAATACTATGGTCATGTGGTTCGTAATGCCTGAGAAAAAAAATGGTATAACAAACTCAAATAACAAGTGCATCATGGCTTGGTGCCTGCCCTGGTTGTTTTTGACACTAGCAATAAAGCGTTTGCTACAACCTTCTGAAGACGGAAACAACTTGCCTGAAACCGGATAAGGAAATACAATTTCTTTTGTACAACTAATTGCTGATGATGTCAAGGAATATGCTGTATAAAATTTTTTCGCAAAATACAATTCATTGCCATTTAGCTTTTGTTAAGTCAGATACAGCAGTCACAAATGGGTTGTGTACCGGCGATGTATCATATATCAACTCAAATTATAGCGATCCACTGTTAGCAGTAGATTACATTGTAAGATGTTATGAAGATGAGGTACAATGTTTATGAATTTCGTATGCTTCCACTGCGTGTAATGGATACGCTGGTGACAGTGCCTTAGCTTGGAGCACTTTGGCACGCCGCGAAAGCGCGGGTGGGTACAGGAGAGAAAGACTTGGGCAGTAGAGACGGAGGAGTTTGCTAATAGTCAACATCGCATGAATGTGGCCCAGGAACGTGGAGAATGTTGCTTTTGGAGGGGAGCAGCTTTTCCTTTTCGGAGGTGGCTGAATAGTAGGTAACACACGCAAAATCATCGCTTCTTTCGGCCATTTCCATGACTATAACAGAACATTCATTGTGGTGCAGCCAGATTTCAATTCTGTCACGTATATACTTCACTATGATTTACCTACTGCGAGACTGCAGTTATCAATTACATGTAACGGAAGTTAATAGTGAACTCCCACCTTCCAGAATTCATCTTACTCATGGCTTAACCACGTCTTTGAGCGCGCGTAAGTCAAAACACATACATACTCATCTTAATGGGTGAAGAAAATGAATGAACTCAAAGGTGAGATTCAGTGTTGACAGTGCTAGGAGGAGATCGGCTGGCTCAGCATTTAAGTATTTCGTCTTCAATATTTCCCAAAGATATTGGCAGTGGTAGCTTGTGTGCGCCTTGGGTGTTTCTGGTAAATGTAATTACTCACTCTCTGGGCGGCACTTTACATTAGGCTGTTTGTGCTTAATCCTTTTCCCTGGTTCTTTGATTATTTGATTAACTCATTTGATAAACGGTAAATGGAAACGAGATTCTATTTGTACCTTACTTTATATTGCATAAAATTATATAAAATGCTATTTTTTCAATGTTAACTTTGTTACGTTTCAGCTTCAGAACTCTAAAATCTACTTGTATTTAACCCATGAAAGCTGGTGAGGATGACCTCTGAATGCGCTGATCAAGTTTTCAAGCCGAGCCTTGACGTCTTTCGTTGGTAAACCCAGAGTACTGTGGAAGTGTACTGAGCCTGTAGCCTGGGGAGGCGCACTTTAGTATTGATTGACAAACACTAACTGCGAAAGTGTTGGAGGCAGTAGTTAGAGATGAAAGGATTACTTCAAGAGAGCTCTACATGACAGGCAACAACAAAACTATTGGAAGGTTAATAATTCTTTTGAATAAAGTTAAGCATGGGTACATTACCATCATTAGTTTACCTCACGGTAGTTTGTATTTAGTATGTAGTTTTTGTTTCTTAAATGCAACTTTCTAGGGCTGCACGTGAAACATTCCTTATCCATTCCAAGAAGATCACAAAAGGCGACAGCGAAAAAGCCCCCATGTAGTATCTGCTTCAAAGTTAAAACAAAAACAAAAAGCTAACTTTTCAATAATTTTAGCTCTTAATAAATTTATGCTTTAGTTTCTATATATCTAACAAGCTTAAGAACCCATTCACTCATCAAGGACTGAAAGTGGGAGAACGTATCGGAAAATAATAAAATACGAGAAATCCTTGGGATGATGTTAAATTACATCAGAATGGTAGAGGGTACAGTATTTTATATACCTCGGCATGCTATAGATAGCGAACTACTTAGGTTCCATGAAGTGCATCCCGTGGTAAATTGAAAGAAATTACTTCAGTGTTCTTAAATGATTAGAATTTGGGATATTTTGTGGCATTTAGAGGAATTTAGGGACAAAGCTGTGTTGCTAAAGGCACTGAATGTATCGTAAACAGGTTTAGCTATCCCGAATGGCAATTAAATGTTTATAGCGTGGCCCCTACACCCTGAAGCCCAGAAATTTCAGTGGGAGAGAAACGGTGCGCAGTAATGTCTGAGTGGTGTGAACTTCAATAGGGTAGTTCGCTCTGTTCGATGAGTAGTTAGCTACTACTGACACCAATTACTGGCCTTCGTATCGCTGGTACTCGAAAGCAGAGACGCGGCTCATTGCGGCACCATTCGCGAAGGCTGCCAATAAGGGCCCCTGTAACGCGAGAGAAGTGGGTCGAGCACTGTATCACGCCTCCGTTCCGCAGATAATTGGAGAGCAACATGCTTCGTCTGAGTCCCTCCGCAGTCTGCCATTCGTTCCACCGAGAACGCAGAGTGTTGTATTCCATAACAAAGCTCTTATCAAGTTAGAAATGGCGGACAGGAGATTGTGCTGTAACGCCGTCTGTAAGTCGATCACTATGTGCAGAGGCATGGTGGTACAGACGCGTGCCCGTTTCAGTAGTACCGTAACTGAATTAATCGCCGACAACATTTGCTGTGCTATGTTTTACATCTTTATGTGATACAAGAGTGAAAAGAAAATGATATGTTATTGTAATCGGTGAAAGCGTCGAAATATCATCTTCTCGTTGTGGCACTTTTGCCTCACTGTATACGTTTTTCTGGTGTGTTTCCGCAGTTCCCAACTGCAGTATGTGTGATAAGCTTAAACCATTGCGGGGCCGTAAGATTCGGGTAATTTCGATTTAATTTTAATGAAGAATAAATGTTATAGTGCTATAAAAATTCTGCCGAGAATATTGTTACGTTCTTTGTTTATATTCCTGTGGAAATTGTTGGAGCGTATCAGTTCCTCAATGAAAACTTTGCACAGCGTGGAGAGCGGACTTTTCGTACCTGCTTTTCAGGTCATAGCCGTAACAGGTATCAGCTACCATTAGGGAAGCACCGCGTTACGCTATGTTGAAAGCAAATGAAATACCTCCCACTTTTTTGCTGTAACCTTGTACATTCTGTTCGTTGTGAATAACGGTAGCTAATAGTTGAAACTAATACTAGTACTACACTGTACAACAAAATTAAGGGATTGCTTTTTCTAAACCACGTAATTTCCACCACTGTGACGCTCAAGTTTGAATTTTGCCTCCAGGGTACCTGCATCCTTTCTCAGTAACGGTGCAAAAGCGTTTCGCCATCGGGCCGGCAACGTTTTGAACAGCAAGCTGTCAACACTTGCGAAAAAAAAGCCATAGCTCAGAGGCTCACGTGACGTTTGGGGTGTGTTAATGATGTTACATTGACACCAGATTCCACCACATGTCTGGCCAATGCGTGATGCGTCACGCGATAGGAAAGTTGTCACAACCCTCTTTGTCACATCCCCTTCCCCACCTTCTTTTGACTCCTCTTCGACGGAGGTCTGAACTGCAACTCCCAGTGATGAACTGTCGCGATTTTGTTAAAAGTGGCCAAGGAAAACATTCCGGATATACCGCCCCTCAGAACCGACACGAAAATGCCGCAGGGGTGGCATTTACGGCGTCAATGCAATCATCTATTCCCGTGCGTAGGCGCGTTGATTCCCACGCCTTCGCGATGTCGAAAACGACAGTTCGCAGTGCGATGAGAAACAGGAAAACGTTCTTTACTGCCTTTGACACTGTTGACTCCCTCGGGCGTTTCCACTCTTCTCTAAGGATATCGTGGAGTTACACCTCCAACGAACGTGATCACACCCGTTTGGACTGCAGCGCGACCGCACTTTTTGCTCTCGTGTACAGGTTGGAACCATTAATGACCGTTCAGAAGTTTTCGGCGAAATCCGATGGAGCTATGTGTGTCTATTTTATTTCAGCGTACCTTCTGTTTCCTTCTGTGGTGCGATCAAAGGAGGGTGCGACACTGACACATACGTGAACAGAACGGGAATATATCACTTTAAGACCCCTCAGTTCGGAAAATCCTAGGTGGCACCCGTTCATCTTTATTGACAGACAGACTCTGTAACGACATTCTACGTGCTTGCAGACCGTTAATCTCTTTGACACTCTCCGATTCCATATGATATACTATCAGGAGCTAGAGCAGAATTATAGCGGCGACAGAGAAGCAGTATAACCTGCAGTCGCGTGGAACTCCAATGCCGCAATTCGTTGATCGCTTTCCAGAGTATACTCTGGTACCACTGACTTCTTAGGACACTGTAGACGGAAACCCCTCTCATTGTCTATACGGTACTATTCAATAGTATACACAGTGTGTCCAACATAAAACTGTCCATAGCCACACAGTATTCTGTGTGATCCTGGTGTTCTGAGGCCTACGTCATTTTTCAGTGGTCTCGTGAGCTGTTGAAGTTTTTCTGGATTATGAAGAAAGATTCTGTTCTATCCTTTATCGGAGCCAGTTAACGTCAACGCTGATATTACATTGGCACTTAAGAGTGGACTTAACCTTGCACCATGTGCTTGAGGGATCATCGCCGCTGACATAATACGTGGTGTAGAACAAGTAATTTTTCAAAATTCCCAGACAAACTAGAGCAGAAATACGGGGAGAAATGAGACGCATTGTTTCAAACTCGAAACTTCCATCTCCGAAAGTGACAGGAGCTGAGCTCAATGGCTTGTGAGAGGTCTACAATGACCCTCTAATTTCAGTCCTGCCAGATTAACAAAGCAACGCACCTGTCATACTGGATCACATTACGTGAAGATTTGGTTGATGGTGGAGGAGGGGACATACCAAGATTTACCACTAGACCCAACATCCAGATATTGATGCTGACGTCAAACTTCTCAAGTGCTCTTCACAAGAATCGCTCCATATCTGTGTTAACATATCCTCGAAAATTCTACTACTTAGTCACAAAACCTGCTGCACACAATTCTCCTAGTGATAATGATGGTCATATTACAGGATGACAGCCGTCCCCACTGGGTGATCACCATTGCCCCCTGCGTCTATTGTTGTTCACAACACAGTTATGTACATAAGGATACCTCGTTAAGGTCGTTGCATCTGTATACCCTTCTGTGTCACAACATGGATTTCCTCTGTTTTCTCATTGGGGGAGGTGGCTATTTAAAGTATAACGTCGTCTGCAGCTTAGAACTGTCCACCCTTGGCTTAGAGAAGCAACTTTAGTTACTTAACGAAAGCAAGCCTCCCAGTCCACATCGGATATCAATCAGATTCGAAGTAGTCATTGGAATTATAGACTCTTGTCACATACATAAATTTGCGATAAGATTTTGGAACATACACCGTGTTCGCCGATTATGAAACAGGTCGAAGGAAACAAATGACACATCGACAGGCCAGATTCTGATGTAATATTCTCCTGAAACACAAATACCCCCTTATTCACACAGTAAGGAGTGCTATCGACAGGGGCCCCAAGATTATTCCAGATTTCCCGAAGGTTTCTGACATCGTTACTTACAAGCGGCCTCTAATCAAAGAGCGAGTCAAAGAAGTATCTTCTTAACTGTGCGACTGGACTTGTGATATCCTGCCAGCAATTTCGAAGTTAGTAGCAGCTAAAGGGAAGTCATCAAGTAAAATAGGAGAGGTAATGCGTGAGGCATCATATGACGTTCTTATTCTATATAAGTGTTTTAAGAGACGATGTCAGCAGCTATCTTTGATTGTTTTGCAGATGATTCTTTCGTTTACCATCTACTAACTGGTTAGAGGATCAATAAGAATTACAATAATGATGTACACAAGATACCTGCAGGGCCGAAAACTGGAAATTTACCCTAAACAATAAAATGAGTGTAGTCCTCCAAATGAGTACTATAAATATGCCATTAATTTTCGTCAAGTTTATCGATTCACCTAAATAAAATAAGGATTACACAGAACTTAATTAGAACTGTCAAAGAGAATATACTGTGAGAAAGCGAACCAAAGATGCGTTATATTGGCAAAACGCTTAGAAAATGCAACAAATATACTAAAAAGACTGTCTACATTACGCTTGTCCTTCCTCTTTTGGAATATACTTTGCGATGTCGGGTGCTTCCCATATCCAATTGACGGAAGACATTTTAAAAAGTTCCAAGAAGGGCAGCTCGTTTTGAATTAAAGCGAAGTAAGGGACTGAGGGTCACGGATATGACAACTGCATTCGGATGGCAGTCATTAAAATAAAGTTGTATTTCGTTGCCGAGACATATTTTCATGAGCTTTCAATGACTACCAATGTCGTCCGAATGAAAAAAATTTTCTCTTCACTCCCACATGTTTCAGAGATTCAACGGGAATATTATTTGTTCAATGTTTCCACACGTTACTCTACATAAAGTGTGGAAGTGGTTATGTGAATCCTCTGCCAAACACATGGATGTGAACTGCACGGTACTGATACTGATTTAGATGCTGTAAGGAGACTGTGTTATTAACACACTAGTGCAGTAACTTACGTACTGCAGGTTCCGTAGACTAGAGTTAAAATTTATAATTTACATTTATATCGATCCTTTTGAGTAAAAATAAATTAATTTGTACATTATTGTTTCAAGGTTATTAACTAAAGCGCCTTAGACCATCAATAAACACCTGGTCCATATACACCTTTAACTTACATCTGCAGCAGCGATTGAGTACGTGGTGACGACAGCAATGACAAACAAAAACAACAGATGCAAACATGAACCATAATAATTATTCACAAACGCTCACAGCCAGAAAGAGAGCCGCTCATAATGAGTGGAGTATCCCGCCACCAGGAGCACAAAAATGATATCCAGCCGGATGGAACATGTAGGCTGCTTCAGCTGAAAATAAAAATCTTATGGCAGGAAGATATGGAAGCATCTCTCAACCTGAGATGTGTGAGGGAGATGCTAGCCCTGAGAGCGCTGAAATATTATACAGAGTGGTCAGAAACTGTCTTAAAATCTTGTAATGGTATTTTCAGGATATATTGTGTTGAGAAACAATTGTTAGGGGTAAAATTCGGAACGTTTCGGCAGTTTCCGAGTTAATTACAATTTAAGTAAGCCACTCAGGCCGTAGTAAGCGCATACTCAAGAGACCCACCATAAACAATTTATGACAGTTGTTCTCCCAGCGTAGATGATAGTGCACAAGACTGCTCAGTCTTTTGCTCAAGTTCGACCCATACTACCATAACAAGTCAAATTTTTGTATCGTTGTCTTGTTCGGTTTTAGGAAGCCATACAAAAAAAAGTCTGGTGACACCTTTTCTGGCGGACCGCTCGAATTTCCGCACGCAACGGCCTGATTGTCCACCTTCAATGCTAATAAACTCGGAAGCGGGAAGAAGTACGTAATTTCTTTCTTGACAATTATTTCTCTGTACAACGTACCCTGAAACACCCTTGCAATATTCTGAAATTGTTTCTTACCACCCCGTATAACTGGGTACACTTGTAAACAAAGTAATGTGATTTTTCATTAGCATATCATGTAAACATAAGGCGAATCTGCAGGGAAAGAGTCCTGGAATTTCTTTTCCGGTACAAAATGTTAAGTTCCCAAGCGTGTTCGACAGGCAGATCCTGTTCTTGTGAACAGTTTCATCTTCTCCAATTCCAAGAAACGTAGTTCCGCCCTCTGCTTCTTGCATTACACGGTTAGCATTAAACATAGTTGAACAGAGCCATTAAACGTACCTTGCGGAACATGGCAACTAATCAACACAAGCAGCACTGGCGAGATCAAATAGCAGGCCAGACTGTTTGTAGATCACAGTCCCAGTCACCCAGCAGGCCAACTTCATCCAAAGCAAAGCTCGTTGTTGTGTGTTCTTCCTCCCTACTCCCAACCCAAAATTCTTTCGGTCTTTTGTGAACTACAGTGCATAAATTGTTTTCCGTGCCTAACTACAAAATCTTTCCATGTAAGCTCTAAGTTCTCTGATTGTTTCTTCTTTTGAGGAGGGAATTACAGTGATACTTACGAAAATCGGCAAGACACCCGAACGTTATACAAAACATCAGGCACTATTTTGATTCTCGGTAGGTTTCCCATCAGTGATCTTCATTTCCAGCTTGAGAATCTAACGTCCAGAGAGTAAACCCGACATGAATGGCTAACACCATGCGTCATCTCTGGCATTAAAGCATGTATGCTGTCCCATATTAGTGGCGTCCACCTGGACATAGAGCACATTGTACTTCCAAAACTACGGGGGAAACTAGCGAGGCAAAAAGCCGTGACAGAATACCACTGAGAGCGTTTTAAATGTAGAATACCTTGCTAATTGTAGAAGCTACTGATCGGTCACTGGCATTAGTCAGTCAGTCAGACAGCAACCTCCGGCAAAGGCAGAGCAGCAACAGGAAAGTAACGGATTTTGTGACATTTTACGATTTCTTAACCGGGAGAGAGTTATTTAGTCTCAGCCGCATGTTTTGGGGGTTTCGCTTTTGAATCTCTGCGTGTTAATCTTTTTTCGTAGACACAGTTCTTGTATTTTAGACAGTGTCGACAGCCGTTTGTTAGTCTGTTTTGAAAGCTAATTACCGCTTGTTAGTATTCGTCAGTAGGGTGGGTAGCACCCGTCTGGTGAGAAACTGTTATATTTCCACAACGAAACTTTGTCTCCAAACCCGGCAGGTAATCCAAAGAAATTCTGGTCGTTGATGAAGTATGCTAGTGGCAAAACATAATCAATGCCTCCCGTGCGTGATAGCAATGGAAATACTGTTAAGGCAGAGTTACTTCTGAAATTCCTTCACCAATGAAGACGAAGTAAATATTTCAGAATTCGAATTAAGAACAACTGCCAACATGAGTAAGTTAGAAGTATCCTCGGAATAGTGAAGCAAAAATCACTTAATGAAAGCAAGTCTTCCGTTCCACGTAGTACAGTAATTATGTTCCTTTCAGAACATGCTGATGCAAAAACTCCATACTTAACAAACTTATACAACCGCCCGCTCGACAAAAAACCCTTTCCCAAAGACTGGAAAGATGCACAGGTCAAACATAAATTCAGGAAAGGCAATAAGAGTAATCCAATAAATTATAGGCAGATATCATTAACATCGATGTGCACAAGATTTTATAACATATAATTTGTTCAAACATTACGAATTACCTCGAAGACAATGGTATATTAACATTTAATCATCAAAGATTTAGAAAACATGGTTCTTGTGAAACACAACTAGTTCTTTGGTCACACGAAGTGTTGAGTGCTAACGACAAGCGATTTCAAATTGAATCCATATTTCCTGAGATCCAGAAGGCTATTCACACAATACCTCACAAGCGGCCTGTAATCAAACTGCTTCATTCTGGAATATCGTCTCAGTCATGCAACTGGATTCGTAATTTAATGTCAGAAAGGTCATAGATCGTAGTAATTGACGGGAAGTTATCGAGTAAAATAGAAGTTGGGTCTGGCGCTAACCAAGGTAGTGTTACAGGAACACTGCAGTTCCTTATCTGTATAAAATGATTTAGCAGACGATCTGAGCAGCCGTCTTAGGTTGTTTGTAGATGATGCTGTCGTTTATCGTGTAGTAAAGTCAGCATATGATATAAAACGATTTAGAAAAGATATATGTATGGTGCGTAAATGGGCAATGTAGCCTAGATAATGTGTGCTAGAAGGAATCCGTTAAACTTCGGTTACACGATAAATCAATCAAACCTAAAGGCCGTAAATTCATCTTACCACCTACGAATTACAATTACGAACAATTTAAATGGGAAGGAACACAGAAAGCGTTGTGCGGAAGGCGAACGAAAGACTACTTTTCATTGGCAGAAAACTTACAAGATGCAACACATCTACGACGTCTGGGATCCTCATCAGATAACATCAACGGAGTACATCGAGCAAGTTCAAAGAAGGGCAGCACGGATTCAACTAGCTATAAATAAGGGAGAGAGTGTCACGGACATGACACAGGATTTCTGGAGGAAATAATTAAAACAAAGGCGTTTCTCATTACGGCGGGATTTCCTCACGAAATTTCAGTCAACAACTTTCCCGTCGGAATGCGGAAATATTTTGTTGGCGCCGACCTATGTAGGGAGAAACGATCATCGTAATAAAATTAGGGATATCAGAACTCGCACGGAAAGATATAGGCGTTCATTTTCTTTGCGCACTGGTCGAGAGTAGAATAGCAGAGATTTATTGTGATGGCGCCTCTGCCAGGCACTTAAGCGTGATTTGTAGTGTATCCATGTAGATGTAGGTAAACACACAGATTCCGTCCCAGACTTCCGAAGTCGTCCTAATATCTTCACCCATGAGCTCTATCAGTAGGCTGAAAGCTTTGGCCCCCAGGATGATCGAAAGGAAACACAAAAGGACTAGGACTTGTAAAACATACTGGAATATTACGCCTAAAATAACCAGATCATATCAATTTATAAGGCCAGTGGTAAGCGACAGTAAACTTATGTTTGATAATGAATTAAATGGTTTACCCTGGACACGTTATCGGCCTTCCAATAAACTACATACCAGATTTTATCAAATTGCCAGACAGGACGCATGTACAGGGTGCGACGCTTAAATCCGGACAAACGAATCTCTTTTGAAGGAAAGCAAATTTATTAAAACAAAATACAAATGAAAATGAAAATTCTTTGACATATAATTAGTGGTATCGCTCAAGAGCCACATTACTCGATGAACCCCCTTCAGGCGCAATAACAGGCTTCAGTCTAGTCCCGAAGCGATCGCACGCACTATTTAAAACTGCGCTGTCCATATTCGCGAATCTGCTTCGATAGCTGTGTCTCGATATTAGGGTGTCTCGTTTTGCTGGCAACTCCTCTGACTACGCTCCAAACATAGCAGTCGAAGGGGCTCAAATACGGGCTATTTGCGGGCCAGAACTCCCTTGACCAGAACATGTCTCCGTTATCCGAGAGCCAGTTTTTGACAAAACGGCTCGTATGCGGTCCTCCTCTGCCATCCGACGCATTGTTGACTTGTTGACACACAACACTGACGTAAATTTCGTCAGCGATTGCCCCGGGTCCTCCGAAATCAGCTCCTGAGACTTTTCGATAACTTCCGCAGTTCGTGAAAGGCGTTTCCTCGAATGAGGTTTCCTGCCAGATTAACGGAACCTTCCCCAGACTTCAACAGAGCATTATACTTGGTCACAATAACTTATACAGTTGATCTCGAGTACCCGAAGATTCGAACAATTTTAGTAGGCGAATGCCCAGCACGAAGCCTTTCTATAATCTCAGCTCTTCGATTGTACTGCCCACTTGTGTGTAACATTTCGGCCATTTTGATGTTCTGACTATTTACTAGTTACCTATGGCTTTCAAGAACGCCAAGCATGCCACAGAATATGTAGTCAAGTGTGTTCTTCATGTGGTTTCCTAAAACAAAAGAAGAGAGAGGTAAGAAATGGGACAGGGGACGGTACTAAAGAGTGAACCTAAACCAAAGGCAAAACAGCCTCGTGTGCTATCATCCGCGCTATGAGAACAACTTCTAATATACCTAATATACACAGACTTAATGAAAACTTGGATTCCTCGACATCGTGTAGTACAATACCTCAATTTAAAATGATTGGTATTATGGTGATTCGTGAATTTTATAAAAATGACACTAAATTGGAGACTAATTAGCAGACACTATTAAAAAATAAAACAAACGACAATGTATTTTAACAAACTGTGCCATGCATTGTAGTAATGGGAAAGACTTAAATTATTGAAAATGGTAGGAACAAAATATATGGTATTAATCACCAACTGTAATTATTCAAATAATTGGACTTGTACGAATGTAGTTTATTCATTCAAGAAGTTATTCTGTTACTGGCAAATGAAGGCACATATTGTAAAACTTAAATTTAGGATGAAAGCTGTAAGGAACATTCCGTCTTAATGACTTTATTAATTAAACTTGTATTGTTGTAACCAGATATACGCATAATTATAAAATGCTAGGCATCTGTTACAAATTCTGTCAATCAAAACCTGTTTTGTTTTACCCTCTTAGCTTCAGTTATTGTTAGGAATGTGAGTCATTGTGTAATTAGCGTGTATTAATTAATTTTGTGAAGTTCATTATTGTACTCAAATTTAGATGGAATTTTCACATTTTAAAACATTCTTACATTATAAATTTCACATATTATTCAATTCTGTAAATTTAGGTGTATTATTCTACGTAATCAGAACATCTTAGCTTTGGACCACTTAATTGGAAATACGATTAAAAATATGTTGTCATTATTAAGGAATAATGGTCCAAGTGACCATCCATTATTTAGAATATATTAATAGAGAAGCAGCAAGGCTGCTGGGGCGGGCAGTTTGAGTTTATATCTCCAAGTGTAACCTGTGTTAGATTTAAAGTTGTGAAAAGGTATGTTTCTTGATTTGTGAATCAGTCAGTTGTTTTACGAAGACATACTGTACAACTCGGCCTCATTGCAATGTGTCATGATGGATCTGAGCAGCTCTTACGAACGGAAGAACAATTGTTTAAAAACTGGAACTGATCACTTTCACTGTAAACTACACACTTCATGAAGATACCGGCAATCTACGAATATTTCAGTTATGTGGAGAAAAATTTCGTTATAACCTTCTACTTATGATTCTAGTTAACATCAGATGACATGCACTTCTTCGAAGTGTTGAAAATGGTTCAAATGGCTCTGAGCACTATGGGACTCAACTGCTGTGGTCATAAGTCCCCTAGAACTTAGAACTACTTAAACCTAACTAACCTAAGGACAGCACACAACACCCAGCCATCACGAGGCAGAGAAAATCCCTGACCCCGCCGGGAATCGAACCCGGGAACCCGGGCGTGGGAAGCGAGAACGCTACCGCACGACCACGAGATGCGGGCAAAGTGTTGAAGATTACCTTACCGACGAGTAGATAATAATTAAGTAGAAGTGTTAAAAACCGTCACTATTTGTATCAGGTTGGTCGCTTGAATTTGCGCTGCCAACGGCCTAATTGGCTACTTCAATGCAAACGTAACACTGAAATGGCGCAAAGTTTGAAATTGTTTTAACAACTACGTCCCAGCACAACCAATCCCGCAACATCCATACAAGCTTCTCAGGCTGTTTCAGACATTCCGGTATATCGCATCGCATTATCTTCCTTACACTTAAAATCGTTGAAGTACTACATAACTAATTATCTCAGACATAGCAGCTACTGAAATTCGAAGCCGTCACTAATAGAAAAAAGCCAGGTGGTAATAACAAGAGTGTAAATGTTAGTGTTTAACTATATAGTGTTTGCTGATTATTTTCGTCAGTCAGAAAAGTCCCACAATATATCTTTCATGCACAATGCACGTGTACTTTTCTGCTTCTTGCATTATAAAGTCTCGTACAAGGAAATGGTGGCCAGCTGTCTGCCCACTCGCTCTAGTATAAACCAGGCAGAAAGTTTCGGGGAATTTACTTCACGAGCCCTCGATTATTTGCTTAAAGTTGGCGGTAGCTGAATTGCAGTGGTGTTGTACAGCATACCGCTAGCTGAAACAGAGACTCGCAAGATGTGTGGGAACAGCTCATGAGGGATTTCACTGTACATATTGGATTTTGTTTGAGGTGTCCTAATCGGTGCTATAGACAAGTAGAATATATAGGGAAGTGCAGTTATACGTCTGCATATTGCCACACGTAAGGGAATGTGTCCAACCGAGGGACCTATCTCGCCACAGGAGCCGGCGCACCGCTGCTGACCTAGTGCTGTGGTGTCTTCAGTTGCACAGTGTCTTGAATTATTACAAGTGACTTGTAGAGCAGAAATTTATTTTTACCACAAACCATATTTACCGCAGAACATAAGCCTCAAAGATTCAAGATACGTTTATCTTTTCCCTGTTTCCACATGTAAGAAAATGTGTCCAACCGAGGGACCTATCTCGCCACAGCAGCCGGCGCACCGCTACTGACCTAGTGTTGTGGTGTCTTCAGTTGCACAGTGTCTTGAATTATTACAAGTGACTTGTAGAGCAGAAATTTATTTTTACCACGAACCATATTTACCGCAAAATATAAGATCTCAGTATTACTTAGCCTTTGTGGTCTAGTTTGGAGAAAAGGGTGAATGGTCGCTAACGACCTCAATCATCGTTGTCAGATGTTGCAACTGCTGTGCAGAAACAGTGGTATAACATTCACTTGAAAACCGTACAGTACCTGTATGTATATGTTCTGATACCACTAGAAGCTGTACTGAATGTAAATGGCTTTCGTGCACCGGATTAGGCACGGTAGTTTTATTGCCTTTTTGGTTTTATATATGTTTTACTAAGTAGAAGACTAAAGAGTCAATGATACGATTGGTATTGCTGATTCGTAACAAACGTTTTCTTATATTTGGTGTAATCTCAGCCAATACACATCACTCCATCTCCATTCAGTTGCATTTCCTTCGTTCTCATTCCTCACATAATGCACTGCCACACATTTAAATCTTGATTGCACCGTTTCTTTTCGGTGCACTGTGTTTGAGTAGTTTGTGTGCTTGTTGAAGGATAAAACAATTCACAGTTCATCCTGAGTGCTCTCTAAAGCTCTTCCGAGAAAAAATATCTACGAGACATACTTCAGCCACCTTTTCCCCCATTTGTTAGAAATCAAGATAATGGTGACGATGTGTGGTTTGTGGGGCGTTCAACTGCGCGGTTATCAGCGCCCGTACAAATTCCCAACGTTTGCTCAGTCCAAACTCGCCACTCTCATGAATGATGATGAAATGATGAGGACAACACGAACACCCAGTCATCTCGAGGCAGGTGAAAATCGCTGACCTCGTCGGGAATCGAACCCGGGACCCCTGGTTGGGGAACGAGAACGCGACAGCGAGACCACGACCTTCGGACAGAAACCAAGATAAAAAGTGGGGACTCTACTAACTACTTGTAAATCTTTCGATTGCTGGACTCCTTACTTCTAAATTGGTGGATGTTGGAAGACTTCAGGCAGCCAATGCTTTGTGTCTGACCACTGTGAATAATCATAATAATAATATTGTGTACGGCACTACAATAGTCACATAATTAATACGCTGATGTGACAAAAGTCATGGGATACCTTTTAATATCATGCCGGATCTCCTATTGCCAGCGATAGTGCGGCAGCTTCATGTGGCAGGGGCTCAACAAGTTACTGGAAGTCCCCAGTACAACTATTGTACCATTCTGCCTTTACAGCGGTCCATTGCTATGAAAGTGTTGCCAGTGTTGGATTTTGTGCACAAACTGACCTCTAAACTACCTCCCAAAAATTATTTGATTGGATACATGTCGGGTGATATCGGTGGCCAAATCATTCGCTCGCTCTGTCCACAATGTTCTTCACACCAATAGCGAACAATTGAGGCCCGCTGACATCACGCACGGTCATCCATAAAAAATATATCATTGTTTGCCCGCATATGGTCTCCAAACTAACGAACCTAACCATTTCCAATTAATGATCGGTTCAGTTCGACCAGAGGACCCAGTCCATTCCTTATAAACACTTTCCACACTACTATGGAGTCACCTCCAACTGGCACAGTGCCTCTTTAACAACCTGGGTCCACGATTTGTTGGGGTCTGCATCACATTCGAACCCTACCATCAGCTTTTACCCAATCGGGACGCAACTGACCAGGCCACGCTTATCCTGTCGTCTAGGTTCCACCGAAATGGTCACATCACATGTCAAGAAAAGGCGCTTCAGCTGAAGTCCTGCTGTTAGGAAATGTACTCGTGTTGGTCGTCTGTCGCTGTAGCCCATTAACGTGAAACTGCGCCACACTGAGCTAACGGATATGTTCGTCGTACGTTCCACATTGATTTCTGCGGTTATTTCACGCTGTGTTGCTTGTGGCTAAAAATGGCTCTGAGCACTATGGGACTTAACATCTATGGTCATCAGTCCCCTAGAACTTAAAACTACTTAAACGTAACTAACCTAAGGACAGCACACAACAACCAGTCATCACGAGGCAGAGAAATCACTGACCCCGCCGGGAATCGAACCCGGGAACCCGGGCGTGGGAAGCGAGAACGCTACCGCACGACCACGAGCTGCGGACTGTGTTGCTTGTGTATTAGCACTGACAACTCTACGCCAACGCCACCGCTCTCGGTACTTAAGCGATGGCCGTCGACCGCTGCGTTGTCCCTGGTAAGATGTAATGCTTGAAATTTGCCATCCTCCGCCCACTCCAACTACCATTTCGCGGTCAAAATCTATTAATGTACATCGTGATGCCATAATCAAGTCGGAAACTTTTTCACATGAATAACATGAATGCAGATGACATCTCCACCAAAGCAATGCCGTTTCACACTTTGTGTACACGGTACTACCGCTGTCTGTATATGTACGTATCACTATCCCATGACTTTTGTCACCTCAGTGTATTTATACATTCTGATACCACTGGAAGCCGTTTTGAATGCTAACGGATTTCCTGGCCGTTTTAGGTACTGAACTGTTGTCACGTGTTTGTGTTATATGTGTTTTATTAAAAAAAAGGACAAATGAAGTATTGAGACGATTGATACTGCTTATTTGTAATAATCAGTCTGCGTCATAAGTCATGCTCCAAGTTCATTCAGTTTCCATCGTTTTTCTTTTCATTCCAATCATAATCTAAAATATATTGTCATATATTTAAATCTTGAATGTAGCGTTTCTTTTCCGTGTGCTCTGATTGGATAATTTGTGAGCTTGGATGAATGATAAAGCAATTCCCTGTGCATCGTGAGTGCTCTCTATAACTCTTTCTCAGAAAAGTAACCTACGAGAAATGTCTCAGTTACCTGTAACCCCTTTTAAAAAACAACCAAGGTAGAAACTTATTGTGGACTGTACTCAGTATTTGCAAATCTGTCATCACTCGACTGCTGCATTCCTTACTTCTAAATTGGCAGAAATAGGAAGACCTTAGCCAGTCAATGCTTTATGTCTGAGCACTGTCAACAATAAATATAATAATATTCTGTTCAGCACTTCAATAGCCATTATCTAGTTAAAATTGTGCTGTCCTCTCGAGTAGTTCTTTCATCTGTTTCAAACTGAGAGATGGAGCAATATGTAGTCCATTGCATGAATTACCCACAACTAGGAGAAGACATTTTCGTGGCGGATTTAGAGTTTTTTGTTTGCCTCCCTCTTACTGTCATACAAAAATGGCACAATATTGGCATCACGTTTGTAGTGGGTGTGTTATATGAAAAAGGTCTTGAGATGTATTCGGTTCCGGCTGTAACTTCCACCACAACGTGTCAAGCATTGAGTTTACTATTTAAAAACAATATTTATTGGTAATTAATGTCACCGATAATAAAGTCTTACAAATTTAAGATGATAACAATATAAAGATTTTTTTGAAATAATTGGGTTTCGAGATCGATTCACAGTCTAAACCCTTTAGTTTCAAACTGTACGAAAATTTTATTTTACTCTGTTGGGATACTGACTCCCAGACCTGGAGACCTTGGAGACCTCTTCGGCCACGTGTATTCTGAAAACATGTAAAGTGATCATGTTGGTAAAGTCATCTTCATCCTCACTCATACGGAGACGATCGTCGCATCATTGGTGAATGGAACAGTGTAACGAGGAAATTAATTATAATGTTATGCCGAGCTCCTTTGCTACACACAGTTATGCGGCTTGTGCAGTACAAACATAGAACGGAAGACGAATTTCAGTGCTCAGTGAGGTTGGACGTCTGCTATTTGTGAAAAAAATCCGGGTGCATTGTTACTGAAAAAGAGACAGAAGAAGTCAAAACACTGCAGAGGCAGTGAGCAGGGATGTGGTACGCCGGGCGAAACATCACATAAACGTACGAGGCGTCTTCGCTCTGGAACAATATCGCATCTCGACCAGGTAGCGAGAAGCTGGAACGGTACTCCTGGGATCAGCATAAGTGCAGCCAGTGAAACGCGAAATACGCGGTGAGCTCGCTAGGAGACGATCCCGGGGAATTTTAGCTCCACATCGCCGCATTCGGCAGAGAGGCGCCTCACGAATACTTGCTGCTATTGTTTCCAGATAGCAGCTACAGCCTCAACGAGCCGGAGTGGACTCGGAGCAGGATTGTGAGCGTAAAACGAAACGTCCCGTAATGTACGTGCAAAAGAAAATGTAAATCGAAACGCAGTGTTCTTCAGGGTTCCAGGAGCACTGCTGACGATGAGTCGCAAAGAGGGACGGAAATTTATTTGGTTGGTTGTTTTGTACTTGTTCGTAAGCTACCACTGCCCGTTTCATTTTGAACAAGATAATTTTGCGTATTAGGCTTCATCAATACAAAACAATAAAGCAACTAAACTACAGGCCTTCGGAATGACTTGTTGCGGTCCTCTTCCGGGCGGTTGACTACTGGATACTGGTCAACGTCTTCTTTATGTTGTATACCACCTATCTCGGTTATCTGATGGCTACCAATGTCACATGTATCACTGGACTATTAGTAGAGAAATTGTCAATGTCAATAAAATTCACCAAAAGTCGTGTATTTAAGATACTATTTTATTTTATTATGTAGGCTACCAGTGACGTCTTCGAATGAAGCAACTGTAGAACCATTGAAATCATGATATCTAGTGATTTATGGAGCTATACGACAAGTTAGTTTATATAATTATAAGCATATGGGACCTGAAGATGGCACAATAAAATGCCGAAAATGGTAGCCTTCAGATTAAATAAAATAATATCTTAGAATACATGGCTCTTGGTGGATTTTATTGACATTGACAATTAGTTAACCAGCCGATGTCCCCTGGCCATATGGACTAACAGAGAAATTAGGAGACTGGTCGCTATGTACGGGGATGGCGGTACGGTAGGACATCACCTGCGCTACTCTGGTGGCTTATTGGATGGCAAATATAGTACGGAACGAAGTAGCGCATCGGTAGGCTCCTGCCTGCGCTACTTTAGGAAGTGATTGGTACGCAACTCTAGTCGATATATAGTAGCCAATAGCAAATCAATAGCTTGTATCCTGGGGTAGTATACCGGGTGATCAAAAAGTCAGTATAAATTTGAAAACTGAATAAATCACGGAATAACGTAGATAGAGAGGTACAAATTGACACGGATGCTTGGAATGACATGGGGTTTTATTAGAACCAAGAAAATACAAAAGTTAAAAAATGTCCGACAGAAGGCGCTTCATCTGAACAGAACAGCAATAATTAGCATAACAAAGTGAGACAAAGCAAATATGATGTTGTTGTTGTTGTTGTGGACTTCAGTCCTGAGACTGGTTTGATGCAGCTCTCCATGCTACTCTACCTGTATCCTGTGCAAGCTTCTTCATCTCCCAGTACCTAGTGCAACCTACATCCTTCTGAATCTGCTTAGTGTATTCATCTCTTGGTCTCCCTCTACGATTTTTACCCTCCACGCTGCCCTCCAATGCTAAATTTGTGATCCCTTGATGCCTCAAAACATGTCCTACCAACCGATCCCTTCTTCTAGTCAAGTTGTGCTCTTCCTGAAACTCTCTACAACCTCTGGTTTTTTCAGTTTATCCAGGTCCCATCTCCTTAAATTCCCACCTTTTTGCAGTTTCTTCAGTTTCAATCTGCAGTTCATAACCAATATATTGTGGTCAGAATCCACATCTGCCCCTGGAAAAGTCTTACAATTTAAAACCTGGTTCCTAAATCTCTGTCTTACCATTATATAATCTATCTGATAACTTTTAGTATCTCCAGGATTCTTCCAGGTATACAACCTTCTTTTATGATTCTTGAACCAAGTGTTAGCTATGATTAAGTTATGCTCTGTGCAAAATTCTACAAGGCGGCTTCCTCTTTCATTTCTTGCCCCCAATCCATATTCACCTACTATGTTTCCTTCTCTTCCTTTTCCTACTGACGAATTCCAGTCACCCATGACTATTAAATTTTCGTCTCCCTTCACTACCTGAATAATTTCTTTTATCTCGTCATACATTTCATCAATTTCTTCATCATCTGCAGAGCTAGTTGGCATATAAACTTGTACTACTGTAGCAGGCGTGGGCTTCGTGTCTATCTTGGCCACAACAATGCGTTCACTATGCTGTTTGTAGTAGCTAACCCGCACTCCTATTTTTTTTATTCATTATTAAACCTACTCCTGCATTACCCCTATTTGATTTTGTATTTATAACCCTGTAATCGCCTGACCAAAAGTCTTGTTCCTCCTGCCACCGAACTTCACTAATTCCCACTATATCTAACTTTAACCTATCCATTTCCCTTTTTAAATTTTCTAACCTACCTGCCCGATTAAGGGATCTGACACTCCACGCTCCGATCCGTAGAACGCCAGTTTTCTTTCTCCTGATAACGACGTCCTCTTGAGTAGTCCCCGCCCGGAGATCCGAATGGGGGACTATTTTACCTCCGGAATATTTTACCCAAGAGGAGCCATCATCATTTAATCATACAGTAAAGCTGCATGTCCTCGGGAAAATTTACGGCTGTAGTTTCCCCTTGCTTTCAGCCGTTCGCAGTACCAGCACAGCAAGGCCGTTTTGGTTAATGTTACAAGGCCAGATCAGTCAATCATCCAGAGTGTTGCCCCTGCAACTACTGAAAAGGCTGCTGCCCCTCTTCAGGAACCACATGTTTGTCTGGCCTCTCAACAGATACCCCTCCGTTGTGGTTGCACCTACGGTACGGCCATCTGTATCGCTGAGGCACGCAAGCCTCCCCACCAACGGCAAGGTCCATGGTTCATGGGGGGAAGATGATGTTATTTACAGGAAATGCTCAATATATCCACCATAATTCCTCAACAAAAACTGTAGTCGAGAAATAATGTTGTGAAAAGTACTGTAAAGTATGTCCGGAGTTATGGTGAGGAATCGGCGTCGGATGTTTTCTTTCAGCATCCCTAGAGATGTCGGTCGATCACGATACACTTGCAACTTCAGGTAACCCCAAAGCCAATAGTTGCACGGACTGAGGTCTGGGGACCTGGGAGGCCAAGCATGACGAAAGTGGCGGCTAACCACACGATCATCACCAAACGACGCGCATCTGTCGGACATTTAGTGAACTTTTTTTTGTTCTAATAAAACCCCAAGTAATTCCAAGCACGTGTGTCAATCGTTACCTCTCTATCTACATTATTCCGTGGTTTACTAAATTTTGAAATTTTTGATCACGCGGTATATTTATATGGTGTCTGTTCTTTCTGACGAGCCCGCAAAAACAGGCACGTTATGTGATTCAGCGGTCGTACGAATACTAATCACAGCTTTTCCGTGACATTAGTCGCATTTGGGAATTAAAATGTAACAATGGCGTAAGGGGAAAATTTTTTCCAGAGAGCGACTCGGTCCTGGATCTCCAGTTTAATACGACGTGTAACGACCAGAGATCCTCTCTTAATGTGCGGATGCACACCAAACCCCATCTCTTGTGGAAAACCGAAATAGCGAGTGAGAGTTTCGGAGGGTACGTGACTGCTCAAGTAGTGTGCAACAAGCTGGGAAGCGTCCTCGGCTGGCCGAAACGAGGTACAACGACGGCTCCAGTATCGGAAAAATGTAGCGATGTGCCCGATGCGTATGGTACTCGTGTATAATATTAAATACTACGGAGCAAATTTTTGTTTCTTTTGCAGTTCTTGTAGACTTTTGATACCTAGACTGCGGCTTTACCCCTTATGTTTTCAGTTATAGGTTCGCTTTTTGAAGGTCACATTCTTTGTACCCTCTCCATACCGCCGATGGATACGGTAATGGTGCCGGGGACTCTATGTCCACACCTCGTTTGTCTGACTGTGCCCACACAGCCCCCACGTGGTTTTGCCATGATGGAGGACTCTCAGTTGGTCCTCCTCCTGTTTGTCACCTATTTATTACCATTATATTCATTCTCCTCACTTACGTTGATGTGGCATCTGGTGGCCCGTAGTGAGGCGTACCACAAACCATCGTCTGACCTGTGCCTCTGCATGATGCCTGGTGATTTGTTCAGCAAATGACGGCCTGCTGCAACTGGGTGCCACCACATACTGTTGAGCCACGAATCTTTCAGTACCTCGAGGACACAAATTTTCCCAGAGACAAACATCTCGCTCTTACGTAGGTAAAGCGGTGGTCGGTCAGTTACTTTTTCCATGAGGGAGAAAATCCCACCTCGACTTCTGGAAGTACTTACAAGCAGACCATTTTGGGCTAGAACACACGCCATATTATCGAGCTTTATTTGCCAACTATCTTCAAGAGTCTTTCATACCTACACCCCCACTTAGCTGATGACTACCTACGTCTAACCCCTCTGGCGGTCTCTGAGTTTCACCCACCTACGATCGATTCTACCACCGACCACCAAAGATGGCTGAGTGCCCTGTATATACATGACTGTGTTTTCTGTTTGCGTTTCGTTTAGCTTCAACACTCTTCTATCCTCCGGTGCTAACTCCCCTACTGGCTCTTATTCACAAGACACAGGCCTGCCACATGGTAACGTGACTCTCCCCCTTCACCTTCTTTCATTGTTCCCCAGTCACAGCTTTGGCAGATGCAGCCTCATTCATGTGGTCTCATTGAGTACCTCGGGTATTGTGACCTCGGTCATTTTCGGTTCTTTGTTGTTTCGTTTCACTCTGGCTGCTAGTTTCTTTTTACAAAGGTGATGTTTTATCCCCATAAGTTCATAATAATAGTAAAAAAATAAGGAAAGAATAAACATAATAAAATGAAAAGAAATAAAAAGCCTTATACTCCATTCGATTCCCATGTCTCCGACTTTACTATGCGACACTAGCTCACTGGCGCTGAGGATCGCACTGAGGCCAAGCCTTTGGATTACAACCCTGCCAACTCCGCCCCATGAGCCCCTATCGGCCCATTACTTTAAAGAACGCGGTCAGGGCATTAGACTATCAACTGGTGCTCTGTGCTCTATTGTTGGACGCGGCGTTTCTTTCTTCCCTGTGTATCTGATAATAATGTCATAATAGGAAGACCTTTCTTTCCTTTTCTGAAGCAACGCATCGGAATTTGTGATTAATAATCCAATAAATATACAAATGTATTGCCTGTTATTATATCACGATGCACAGCACAAAAATGCAGCTAAGGTCTATAAATGAAAAGAAAAACAAAATTGGCTCTGAGCACTATGGGACTTAACATCTGCGGTCATCAGTCCACTAGAACTTAGAACTACTTAAACCTAACTAACCTAAGGAAATCACACAACACCCAGTCATCACGAGGCAGAGAAAATCCATGACCCCGCCGGGAATCGAACCCGGGAACCAGGGCGCGGGAAGCGAGAACGCTACCGCACGACCACGAGCTGCGAACAGAAAAACAAAAAAGTTGCTGTCTTTCATTAGTAATTAAAACGTTCAAGGTCCCGGGTTCAAACCTCTGTTGCTTAAATTTTGAATAAAATTATCAGCAATGGCGTTCGAAGACTTTCGAATTAAATCGTTGCCGCGCGGTCTGGGGCGCTGCAGTCATGGACTGTGAGGCTGGTCCCAGTGGAGGTTCGAGTCCTCCCTCGGGCATGGGTGTGTGTTTGTCCTTTGGATAATTTAGGTTAAGTAGTGTGTAAGCTTAGGAACTGATGACCTTAGCAGTTAAGTCCCATAAGATTTCACACACATTTGAACACACACGTAAATCCTTGGCAGAGAGGACGGAGGAGCGGATAGAGGTTCAGGACGCTCTCTTCTCTTTCAGGTGGGAAACTGCCGTTAGAGCGCTTAAGAATGAGAAATGGTCAAAGTGCCATGAGGATGCGGAAGGCAGTGCAAACCACTGCAATAAGGACACGGAATAAGTATCCACAGGATATATGACCTATAACTGAAAATGTGTCATAACTGTCTTTCCATTGTCAAAGGATTCCGGACTAGAAATCTTTTAGATCTCCGGGAGCAAACTGTTGATTTGGAGGTGATTATGAGAAAAAAAACTGAGTAATCGACTAAAGGCTAACGTTCTACGTATCTAGACTCGTAATGTCATATTCTTCAAAGTGTTAGGGAAGCAATAAAACCTGGAAAGAAGAACTCAGAGTCTCAGTTTAGATATAGTGGGAGTCAGTGAAGTAAAATGAAACGAAGACAAAGATTTCTGGTCTGACGAGTGTAGGGTAGTATCAACAGAAATTGGTACACCGGAAATAGGATTCAGTTTAAATAGGAAGGCAGGACATTGTGTGAGTTAATGTGAACAGTGATAGAGAAAACACCGAAAACAGTAGTTCAGATGTACATACCGACTTCCCATGCAGAAGATAATAAGATAGAGGCCGTTTATGAGCATACTGAACCGGTAATTCAGTAAGTAAAGGGAAATCTAATAGTCGTGGGGGATGGGAATCCGATTGTAGGGGGAGGTGAAGAAGAAAAGGTTAGGGAAGGAAATGGACGTGGCAATAGGTTTGAAAGAGGTAAAAGAGTAATAGAAATCTGCCATAAATTTCAGCTATTAAGAAAGAATACCCTGTTCAAAAATCAAAAGAGGAGAAGGTACATTGGGAAAAGACCGGGGGATACGGAACGATTCCTGCTACATAATATCATGGTCAGGCAGAGATTCTGAAAACAGAAATTCCATTGTAAGGCGTACCCAGCAACAGATATATACCCATATCACAACTCAGTAATGATGAAGAGTAGTGGAATACCCCAGCATACGAAATCAGAAGAATTCCGTGTACCCGTGAAAGGTCTGGGCCCCAATAAAATATTGTCCACTGCATCAACAACAATAATTGCATGTATTTTCAGTTACTAGAATGTCAACAATCTGATACGACAACTTACTCACACATATCTGCAAGCTTGCTATAAGGTAAAGAAGCAACCTTTAAACCATCAGTAGACACAATGAATAAAACTTGTAACAAGGCAATATCAGTAGACATGTAGAACTTCCAGTACAATAGGAGGATAGGTCTAGCAGATAAATTTAAGAAAAGTTTTAGTTTAACAGACGTTAAAGTGCTCAATGGGTTAACTAAGCGCCGAGTAAAACGCCCAAAAAAATATCGTTAGCAATTAATAAGTCCCCAAAACAGATACAGAATAATTACTCAAACCCAGCTAGTTTAACGTCAATAGAGGAATTACGGACAATTACAAGGAACCGAGCGAATATTTCAGTTTATCATAACACTGAAATAATTAACAAAGAAGCACCATCAATTACAAGAAATTTACAGGTTAAAATTGGTGACAATATAGAAACTATTACAATGTAAGTAAAATAAGAACCTTCTGAAAATGTAAGAATGAAACATTCTCTGTTAATGCCCAAGCTTGCTCTGATAGCGGTTACAGAATTGCTCAGAGAAGAGGAGGCAGTCCCCATCCCCAAATTAGCTGAAATAGAATGACACTCCAAAATGATTTAACTGTCACCAATTTATGCTGGAGTAAGGCAAGAAACTAAAGTTACATATCTCTTCGGCTCTTCGGAGTACTGGTGAACACACGGGTAGGGAGGCTGTCATCAAACAGCCACACTGGCAGCTACAGCACGCGCCGGGGCCATGCCGCAGCGAGTCAACACAAGCCGGACTTCACTTTCGCTCGCTCCCGACGCCCACCTCGCACTAGTTCACAACGGCCAGCTCTGCCCCAAGAGACAGGAAACTACAGTGAGTTCCGCCTGAAGAATAAATGTAGATGTCAAAGATAGATAAGAGAAATGACTGGACCCTAAAATGTCGACAGACCAGATGTCGCTAATGTCAGCATCCACTAGTTTTCAATAATTAATTGAAACAGTGAAAATCAAAGGGGGTACCATAGTTAAAGTCTGTAATAAGCTTATAAAGTATAAAAGTGTTACAGTAATAAAAAGCAATAAAAAGAAGAACACAACATCTGGTCAACTTACTACACAAACATCTTGTGGCTACTGTACGGCAGCTTGTTTTAAACAGTAGTTTTACTGGCAACATGACTCGTGCATGTGATGTGATTTATATGTATTTTACGGTGCTGGTGCTGATTCTGCATTTAACAGTTGACGATGCCACTATGGCTGCAGTGCATTAGGACTTTGTTTTTATGAGACAGGTATGCCTCTTCACATTTAAAGCGCACAAAGGTAAATTTTGTCAGTACTACTTTTCAATATGCTCTATGTATCGTTCTTAAGCTGTATACAGTTTGCGAGTGTGTTTATATTTTTTCCCATTTTTGCTGCAGATCTGTTGATGGTCGTTAGAGACCGAAACCGGTAATCTGTTAAACAGAAAAGATTGTGACCATAGACGTAAATTAAAGGAAATTTATTACATATACGGGTCACTGTGTTTTTTCGCGACGATGTCGCAGCTTGTGAAACTAGTTCTACGTTCTAGGCCACTGATGACCTCAGAAGTTGAGTCGCATAGTGCTCAGAGCCATTTGATATTAAATGGAAAGGAGAGAGCGGACAGGTAGCAGGAGTATACGGAATCCTCTGGGAGGTGAAGGAGTTGTCTGATGACGTGACCGAAGAAGGAACACTAGTCGACAGGGGTGAGATAGCGAATCCAGAATTAGAAGCAGAATTTAAAAGGGCCTTCCATTACTTAAGATCAAAAAGGCAGAAGAAATAGGTAACATTCCACAGGAAATTCTAAAATCATTGTTTTGAAGTGGCAACAAAACGACACGTTATCCTGAAGAATGTGCGAAACTGACCATATACCATCAGACTTTCGGAAAAACACCTTCCACACAATTCCGAAGATAAGAAGAGCCGACAACTACGAGAATTATACCACAGTCAGCTGAAGATCACACACATCGAAGTTGCTGACAAGATCAGGATGGAAAAAATGGGGATGGTAAGCCGACGATCAGTTGGGCTTTAGGAAAGGTATCATAGAGACAGTTCCGACATTACAGTTAATAATGGAAGTAAAACTGAAGAAAAATGAAGACACGTTGATAGAAGTTCTCGACCTAGAAAAAGCATCCGACAATATAAAACAGTGCAAGATGTTCGAAATTCTGAGAAAAATAGGATTAAGTTATAAGAGAAGACGTGTAATATACTGTATGTGTAAGGAAAAAGACCGAACAATAAGAGTGGAAAACCAAGAACGAAGTACGTGGATGAAAACTGTTGCAAGACAGGGACGAAATCTTCCGCTACTATTGTTCAGTCTAACCATCGAAGAAGAAATGACGAAAATATAACAAACGCTCAAGAGTGGGAGTAACACAAAATGTGAAAGGGTAATAATGATAAGTTACCCTCAAGACATTGCTGTCCTCCATGAAAGTGAAGTAAAGTAACAAAATCTGTTAAATGGAATACTCTAAAGAGTGCAGAAAATGACAGAGAGTAAACCTAAGAAAGTCGAAAATGATAAGAGGAAACAGAAATGAGTACAGCGATACAGTCATCATTAGAATTGTGGATCACGAAGTAGACGAAGTGAAGGAATTCTGCTACCTATGCCGCAAATAATCCATAATAGACGGAGCAAGGAAGACATAGAAAGCAGGCTAGCAGTGGCAAAAACTGCATGTCCACTAATGCCAAACATAGCCCTCAGTCCGGTGAAGAAATTTCTAAGGATGTACGTGTGTAACATAGCATTTTAAGGTAGTGTAACACAGACTGCGAGAAAACAGGAACAGAAGAGAATAGAGGTATTTTAGATGTATGCTACAGAAAAACGTTAAAACGTAGACGGCCTGGTAAGGTGTGGAATTAGGAGTTTCCCCTCAAAATAGACGAGGAAAGAATATACGGAAAACATTGACAAGATGAAAATAATATAGGAGCACTCACTACACTAAATATACACACTAGGCAGAGATCAGAACCAACCAACACACAGAAGAAACCCACAAAACCAGCATGGCTACACAGGCTACAGATCAGAATAGAAAAACTGAGAAGAGACATCGGACAGCTAACACAATTTATAAGAAATGAAATGTCAGAAAAAAAACGAAAAAGGTTAGGTAAAATCTCACAACAAGAAGCGATACAACAATTAGATGAAAAGAAGCAGAAATTACAAGCATTGGCCAAACGAGTTAGAAGATACAAAAAAAGTGAAAATAGAAGGAAACAAAACCAAACATTCAACACATACCAAAAGAAATTTTACCAGACAATAGATAACACACACATTAAAATAGACAATCCACCAAACATAACAGACATGGAGCACTTCTGGAGCAACATATGGTCAAACCCAGTACAACATAACAGGCATGCACGGTGGATACAAGCAGAAACAGACACATACAATATGATACCACAAATGCCTGAAGTGATAATTTTGCAACATGAAGTCACCCAATCAATTAATTCTACTCACAATTGGAAAGCCCCTGGAAAAGATAAAATAGCAAATTTCTGGCTAAAGTAGTTCACCTCAACACATTCACATCTAACTAAATTATTTAACAGTTACATTGCAGACCCATACACATTCCCTGATACACTTACACAAGGAATAACTTATCTGAAACCTAAAGATCAAGCAGACACAGCAAACCCAGCTAAATATCGCCCCATAACATGCCTACCAACAATATACAAAGTATCAACTTCAGTCATTACACAGAAATTAATGACACATACAACACAGAACAAAATTATAAATGAAGAACAAAAAGGCTGTTGCAAAGGAGCACGAGGATGTAAAGAGCAACTGATAATAGATGCAGAGGTGACATATCAAGCTAAAACTAAACAAAGGTCGCTACACTACGCATACATTGATTACCAAAAAGCTTTTGATAGCGTACCCCCACTCATGGTTACTACAAATATTGGAAATATACAAAGTAGATCCTAAATTGATACATTTCCTAAACATAGTAATGAAAAATTGGAAAACCACACTTAATATCCAAGCAATTTCAAATAATATCACATCACAGCCAATACAGATTAAGCGTGGAATATACCAAGGAGGCTCATTAAGTCCTTTCTGGTTCTGCCTTGCTGTGAACCCACTATCCAACATGCTAAATAATACAAATTATGGATACAATATTACTGGAACATACCCACACAAAATGACACATTTGCTATACATGGATGATCTAAAACTACTGGCAGCAACAAATCAACAACTCAACCAATTACTAAAGATAACAAAAGTATTCAGCAATGATATAAATATGGCTTTTGGAACAGACAAATGTAAGAAAAATAGCATAGTCAAGGGAAAACACACTAAACAAGAAGATTACATTCAGCAACAGAAAGATTCACATTAAGCAGAAAGGAAGGAGGAAGGGGATTTATCGACATAAAAAACCTACATTATGGACAGGTAGACAATTTAAGAAAATTATTTATAGAACGAGCAGAAACTAGCAAAATACACAAAGCAATCACTCATATAAATACATCGGCTACACCACTACAATTTCATAACCACCTCTACAACCCTTTAGATCACATAACATCAACAGTTACGAAGAAAGAAAATTGGATAAAGAAAACACTACATGGCAACTACCCGTATCATGTAACACAGCCACACATCGATCAAGACGCATCCAACACATGGCTAAGAAAAGGCGATATATACAGTGAGACGGAAGGATTCATGATTGCAATACAGGATCAAACAATAAACACCAGATATTACAGCAAGCATATTATTAAAGATCCCAATACCACAACAGATAAATGCAGACTGTGCAAACAACAAATAGAAACAGTAGATCACATCACAAGCGGATGTACAATACTAGCAAATACAGAATAACCCAGAAGACATGACAATGCAGCAAAAATAATACATCAACAGCTTGCCTTACAACATAAACTTATAAAACAACACGTTCCCACATACAAGTATGCACCACAAAATGTACTGGAGAATGATGAATACAAATTATACTGGAACAGAACCATTATGACAGATAAAACAACACCACATAACAAACCTGACATCATACTCACCAATAAAAAGAATAAATTAACACAACTAATCGAAATATCCATACCCAATACAACTAATATACAAAAGAAAACAGGAGAAAAAATTGAAAAATACATCCAACTGGCTGAGGAAGTCAAGGACACGTGGCATCAGGGTAAAGTTGACATTATACCAATTATACTATCAACTACAGGAGTCATACCACACAATATCCACCAGTACATCAACGCAATACAGCTACATCCAAACTTATATATACAACTACAGAAATCCGTAATTATTGATACATGTTCAATTACCCGAAAGTTCCTAAATGCTATATAACATATACCGTACAGTTAAAAGGAAGTCACGCTTGATCAAGGTCCGCGTCACTCTTCATTTTTGACCAGACATAACGTCTGAGAGAGGAAAGAAATAATAATAATAATAATAATGAGCAGAGTGGGACCAGGAGGGGCCATTCAACACCGAATTATAACGTTATAAGAAGCGGTAAAGTGTGTTTACGCTTTCTGAGCCTTCCTGTGACGCGACGGTGCGTCACTGACACAAGTATGAATAAGACATTACAGGGTTCTTCCTCGTTCCCCCATTTCGGCAACACCACGGTGCCACACGCTCAGCTTTCTTGATCATTTTGAACATGAGTGACAGCCAGACACTGATAATTAGGCGCCGAGGTGGCAGGCATACCTTTCGACATCTCTGAGGTGAGTCGGACTATGTCGACCCGCTACTGGCCGCATGCAAATCTTTGAGATGTCGACAGGAATGCCTGTTACGCCGGCTTCTAGTAATTGGAGACTGGCTGTTTCTGTACAAACACGTTTTTATACTGTTTATCAAAGCTGCGGGCACTGAGGATGTTGCTGGACTGAAGAGTCATACCCGCCTCCTGTCGCGCACCATCAAGCCACACGAAGGGACGAGATAAGGGGACTGAAAAAGCATAAACACCCTTCGCTACTTCGCCTGTACACAAGAAAATTTACTGTCACGCTACACGGCAAAGGTGTGCGATTACGTTCAATGGCGTCCCAGGCTCCCGATTTCTATAGAAAAGGGTTTGACCGGCCGGTGGTGTGGCGGTATGGAGGAGGTCAGCTGTGCCAGAGGTTGTCAAGAATGTCGTACTGTTTCTCACTGCACTATGCAGTGTCTTCTTATGCCTCTTAACCTTTTGGCAATTAATGTCCCAAGGGAAGCGGTGTTTCCATTCAGACCCTTTACGTTATGACATCACATGGGGCCTTTTCGTGTCTCTGAAACGTTTTGCTCTTCCACTCTCAAGAAAACTGCGCAATTTCGACGCTGGGAACCGCGATTCTGCTCACCATCGCAGTTTTCTCAATAAGATGTGAAATATTAGTAAGACGGGACTGACGACCTTACCATCGTTTAACAGGTCCTCGGTGACGTGGGGCAGAAGTTTGGTGAAATTTGGTGGCAACGTGACATCATTAACCCACCCTTTTTTGCATGTGTCAACAATTTAGTATTTGAAGTGTTGCAGAGCCCAAGGACGATATCGCAGGGTGTCACGAGTTTGGTCCTATACAGAGATAGTAGGCAACTTAAACCCAGATTTGAAAATTACTGCGCCGCAACGGCACACATTTACGGAGTTTCGAAAAAGTCACCCTGTTATTGTATTGCCCCTTGTTTTTCGTTGACACCGACCCACATAGGCAGAAATTATCGTCGTAATAAAACAATATAAATGAGAACTCGCGCGGAAATACTTTACTGTTCCTTTTTCCCAAGCTCTTTTCGAGAGTGGAACGGTAGGGAAATAGTCTGAAGGTGATTCGATGAACCCTCTACCAGAGACGTAAGTGTAAATTGCAGAGTAATCATGTAGATGTAGATGAAAGCACACTGAAATTTCCTGTACTTTGAAGACGCAGTTTGATACTGAGTATTGCCACTGCATAATATGCTGGGAGAAAACTCTCCTGGTCTCGCTCGTAGGGTAAAGGCATGTTTTTCTCATCTAATGCTGTGCGTCCTCTTCCATTAGCCGGGAAGGGAAATTGGAACTTATGAGAGGCTTCACGTCAGGGGGTAACATATCGTTGACCTGACCTTTAAAGAGGATGCAATTTCTACCCGTGTTACTGTCTGTCAGAACTTCACTTCGTACTACAGGAGCCCTAAAAAGTGTGCTGTATGCCTTGTGTAATCGTATGTCCACCGTCAACACAGAATTATCACAAAGGTATAATGAGTCCCGTATTACAGTAGAAATAAATAGGTATTTGCAAAGAACGCAACGTCATTAATTATACTGACTAAAAGAAGAAAAATGTTAAGTAGCGGAATTTCAGGCAACGACAAACTGTATCACATAAGGTGTAGCAGGCATCTTTATAAACAGTAACGACATAAACAGTAATATTTGTTTAAATCCTCATCAAAGACAAAATATCACTACATTCACAAGCCTGCGTGTATGAATCACCCTCGTCGTCTTTGAACAATAGACTAATAATAAAAATGAATATTTACAGCTTCCTTTGTCCCATGGCGTTCACCCTCTGAATATCAAAGTGTCCTTCCAACAAAGCTAGTAACCTTATCTACCGTTCCACACCTTGCAGGAAAAGGAACTGAACAGACAGCTTCACTGCCCGTAAAGCATTAGATAACTATTATTATTTACACAGTATGTAAAATTATCCACCCTCTTACACAGATCATAATAGGTGAGTTGTACAAACAATATCCAGTACATCGTTTACAAGTTTTTGGGTTTTAAGTTAGTTGCCATTTTCCATGCGTTGTATTTCAGTAAATAATTGTAGAATCGCTATAAAGTCATGAGATGTTCAATTGACTCTTTTATTAGAACATGTTACGCGTTTCGGTATTACACCCATCTTCAGACATCTGTTACAAAAAAGCACAAAGCACAAGTGAACAGCACATTCAACACGTCTCAACGTTACAGAAAATGAGATCGGTTCATATGAGGTACATACCAAAAACTTCAACTCCTTCCTAACCAACCAGGCGTACAGCCTTGACAACTCAAAGAAAGTGTCCAATAACATGTAACTGCGACACAAGCAGTCTTGAAGCAGAGCTTATACTGACGTTAAACACGTCAACTAGCAGTGAAGCGCCCTCGGTAGGGGACACTGCGTGCTCCATGCGTTCACATGTAATTTATTAATAATGTACTCAGCACATAACCTCTAACAGGGTGTAATTACGACTAGCAACCGGAATGGTACTTCCGTACACATTAACACTAAAGGAATTTGCAATTTTTTAAAAAACTCCAACATTTCTACATTGCCATGCTACACCTATGGCCAGTAGTGGCACTAAGCACAACTCAAACCATATGTCAATATAAAATAAATAATTGGGCGGGGGGGGGGGGGGAGTTCCTTAGTGAACAAATCTTTCAGCTTCCCAGACCTCTAAAAGAACACCACCAAATTCAATATAACCAACATTATCCATCATAAACTAAAACCCTGTGATCAGCGCCATCTGTTAAAGCTAAAGGCAGCCACGTCGGCGGCAGCCAGCGGCCTATCGAATAACAGCCAAGTGATATTCATGGGCCATATTTGCCCGAATAGAAGCCTTCAAACAACAGCTTACACCCCTCTACCACATGGAAAAATGTTTAATGGTGAGAGGAAGAACATTTTCATAAAATCCCAAAACACACACGTGGGTTACACCTCATACATTCCTTACATAAACTAGTGGCACGATAATTGCTCGAATCCTACCTTTGCTATCCGGATATTGGAGAGCTCTAGATTTTTAAAAAACAAAAAAAGGTGTTAAAACTTTAAAGTCTAAAATCAATCAAATAAACCATTGTATCACCAAGGACCACCCAAAGGGTACGGTGGTGAACAAATCCGTATATGCCAACCTATCTACCCATCTAACTTCCCCCACATGACGTTAAACTAGCCCACTAGTCAGCAAAAATCCTAGTCTATTATAACGGTACGTGCACAAAACACCACCAGCTCCTATAAAATACACTATCATAACTTCTTATGAGGGGCTGACAGACACCAAACACAAAACTGTATCCGTTCAAACAAGCCAAAAAACCAGTTGTTCCCACCCATATTGTCTGTTACAGGTAAGCTCTTTAAATGCAGACAAAGTTACTCTTTCGGGACTCACCAAGTCATGTGAATTATCTAATGTAATCAGATTTTTGTAGCCACACGTGGACTAATTATCACAATTACCAATCAAATCTACAACAAATTAATGAAAACACTTAACTGAAATACTGACACAGTCCACCATAATGACAAGCACCGGTTACATAAAAAAAAATACTTGTTCTGAAAAATAATTAACTTCGGATTTCGGAGTTAAAATTATAACTCAATGACAATTGTTCCGACAGACAGTGAAGTTTAACGTAAATGAGCGGTTATTATTAGCCCCAACTCACTAATTGCTTAAGTCCCAGAAGATATTCGATGTATTCTAGATGGAACACTGGAATAAGTACATCTATAAAAATATTCTACACCGGAGACAAAACATTATACATATTTTTCTGTTTCTATGCAATACAAGGTAAACTGGTCACACTATACTGATAAAAATACGTGACGGCAAATGACTGTAGAAATATCATCGTCGTAAATTCATAAACCACTAAGTGATAACGGTTTTCCGTTCTTTGGTTTACTGACGTATACTCTTTCAGTGGCCGAGCGGTTCTAGACGCTACAGTACGGATCCACGCTGCTGCTGTGGTCGAAGGTTCGAATCCTGCCTCGGGCATGGATGTCTGTGATGTCATTAGGTTAGTTAGGTTTAAGTTGTTCTAAGTTCTAGGGGACTGATGACCTCAGAAGTTAAGTCCCATAGTGCTCAGAGCCATTTGCACCATTCTTTCAGTAGGTACTCTTAATCAACAACTCTGTTTATATTTGTGTCTACTCTGCGATATATAGAATAACGCCTTCACTCACAACCGTCAATGGTCAGTATATGTGAAAAATACGAAATGGTTCCAGGCCAAATTTGTTGTCACCCCATATCCAGTTGGACAAGACAGTTAAAAGGTCGGAAACGAAAAGGGCACTAGGTTTAGTAAGCCACTGAGGTGTTAAACCCACCTACGTGTTAATGAGTAGTTAAGTTTTACACATTCTGCTACCTGTACGAATATTTCTCAGAGAGATGTTGTGATGTTTTTACAGACAGCAAAATTAGTATCGGCATAATCACTGACGATAGTGATTCATCCAACTAACATGTTAAAGTGATTAACATGAGGTACTGAAACGTTACATCCTTCTGATTGGTATCAATGTTCAAAAATTTATAACGTAACAACATGAAATGTTCAATAAGGAGGACAGTATCAGATTAACGACACCAGAACGATAATGAAAATATATGAACACAAATGCTTTAGAATTAATGAGTTGAAAAATAGAAGTTCTCCAAGAGCATCACTTTCAGTTGACTAAATACTTCATTTCTGTACGAAACACCTCAGGCTCAGAAGTCGTTGAAAAACCGGGGAGCTTAGTGACACAAAACTATGTTTTGATTCAGGTTTCAACATAAAGAAATGATTTGCATGTTAATGGTAATGATAAAGGGGCTTAGTTAAAATTATAGACTGCGCGCTCTAAAGATGTACGTGGTATTACGGAGAAACGGTAGTGCGCTTTAGCGTGCAGTCGTTGCGTCATCGGACCGACCACTTCCAACAAATTTAAGAGGCTGTAATATACCTGACAGATTTTATCGTTTAAATTATCGCTGAGTTAAGTGTAATATTTATAAACAAAAATGAAATAAGTTATAATCACTAATTACTTTGAAACAATTCTCAAGAACACACTAATTACATGATATGATTGTCCAATGGCTCCAGACAGAATCTTAAAGAAAATGGTTACAAGTACTTCACATTTTTTTTTAAACACCCTACAATCAATAACTGGAAAACGATATTAATTACTTACACAGATACAAACTTCACTTTACGCGTAATAATTCTCTCGCTGACGTAGGCAAATATAGATGTTTGTTTCATCAGTAGTCCCAATTTGAACATGAGAAGTAGATCTACTTTGTTAACCCATAACGAATTCTGTAATAACTTTCTTCGCAGACAGCAGCACCAAGCTAGAAAGGGCAAAAAGGACACCGATAAATACAAATATCTAAAATATTTAAGCATTAAAAAAAAAAAAAGAATTAGAACCTGATTGTCATTAAATAAAAATTATCAAATGTTTTCTGTGTACTGCCTCACTAACCAGAAACCTTGTTATGTTTTACAACTGTAAAGCAGGTCAAATTAACAACTTGTATTAAAATGTTCCCAACTTTCATGAGAAACAGATGATTCGTTCATAAAATTATTCTTGAGATGTCTTTTAAATACGCAACTCTTGCCCATGTAAATAGTGTATGTGTTCCAGGTAATATCATCGCATGTCAAGACATGTCAATAAACTACTGAAAATAGTCCATATTTACACGATGAGACAGTAATCTGCATATCTGCAGAAACAATCTCATCAAAAAGCCTTTCCGATTTAGAGGAAGGAAACGATCTTTTAAATCCTGATCGTCCACTCAGGCGATGTTGACGTCGATGAAGTCGTAATTCTGCGGGTGCATCGGTTAACAGTGACAATAGACTAGAAGCAGCAATCCCTATATAGATTGGAATCAGCACATTAATTTCATGTTGTGGCAAACACTACCGATATTTCTTCTCCTGAATCACTGTAACCAACAAAGCGCCACACAAGTGAGTAATTCTGACTAGCATGATACCAGTTTGCAAATAGCTACCACTCATGACGTCATCTCCTTCACCATTCATTCGAACGGCAGCAATGCGATCGAATACGTGCTGCTGGCAGCAGTTCACACAGGCACTCTTGCTTTCCGAAGTAACTGTTCGGAAGAAATGCTACTCCCGATATTTTACAACCCTAGACAGTTTGACCTGAAGTGTCCCAGTGATTTCGAATCACACACATTTCTTGTAAGAGATTTTAAAACATGAAAATATAATAAAATAGTTCACAATTTTTTCTACAAAACGTACAATGAAAATGAATCAGAGATTATATTGTTTATTGATACCTGGGTGAGTATCTGATGAAAAAGTATTTACAAACTTATTCGCAACGGAGGAGTCTTCGTAACATGAACTGTATTAGGTGTAAAGATATTGGTGACACATGAAAGTATTTACAGCTGTTAGGAGTTGTAAATAAAGTAGCTTCTGGTAGCAATGGTGGTATCATTATTTATTTAAGTTAAGATGGATTTTGGGACTCCCTGCCCCAACTTCATCTGCACCCTATACAATATGTTGTAATCGATGTTTCGTATTATTTTTCCATATAACATGCAGCTGTGTCACCAAATAGTAAACGTACAAGCCCCACGTTCATGGTTAAGTTAGTTAAGATCACTCTTTCTCACATTAACACACTTTCATTCTTAAAACTGAAAACTAAATAGCACAGTCTGAGACGGGTTTTTAAAACATTATTACCAGACCATGAAAGCACAAGATAGGAAGTCGGTAAATGGTGGTTGGGCAATAAGTCACGTAATAAATGGGCGAGCAAACGATTCTCTGCACACAATCTGCTATCTTACAGCTTACGGGTAAATAAAAGGTCCGACAAATCACAAAATACGAAACCATGTGGCACATTCATCTTATCGCAACTGAAAGTTATAGGCGGTTTTCTAATTAAATGTATTCTGGCACCTTAAAAATACGTACAGTTCCCAGCCCTCACCCAAATATTTCCAGGTGTACTGCCATTGCCACATCATACTCTGAGGAAAGCTACTTCAACAGTTGTGACGGGAGTATTTTTTCCTTCAGTGTTTTAAGTATTACATAAGATGATGCAGCTAAATAACAAAAAGAATTTAAATCAGATTCTGCTCTCGTCATGATCTAATATATACTCAGTTACAATGTTATGAACTGTACACGCTACACCACAAGTATCACGAACTGCCGGGTCTTCACGCCTGAGAAATAAGGAAGTAGGTTTTGTCCAACTGGACGATGTGTTAAGCAAACTTGTAACGGTACAGTAGTTTCCGCTCTATAAGCAGCACGTTTTGCTGCTCGCTCCCACCGGGAAATAGAAACAGAGGCGACTCCGCAGCTAATTTTATTACACGACGCGGCCGGCCGCGGGTGCAACAGAACCCATGTGGACGGGTGGAAAGAAATGTGTCAGGCTTCATAATACGTATTTATATGTGTCGTGTATTATGCATTTCTTGTACGTGGATGTGAATATGCACATGAACTTTCCTAATCCTCCTCACACCTTTCCGTAAAGCGTGGCCAAATCTTTGTTGCGAAGTAGTTCTGTAGTATAGTAGTGCCAACCTGACTCCTGGCTAGGGGATCAGAGAGACAGCACAGGCAGATAAAAGTCAAAGACTTTCCAGTGTCACAAGATTTGGGGTGGAGAGGTTGGTCACGGCCAAGTGGTTCGTCCACGCCCTCCACCGGGGCCCAGGAAGACCTCCGGGTGCCCGCCATATTCTGGGGGTGTTACAGAAGACGGGTAAGTGAGCAGACGTGCCCTCAGTGCGTCTGTCTCAATGTTCACGCATGGAAGAGAGGTATTTGAATATTTGTGCTAATTCTTTTATTTTCAGCTTCGTATTGTGTAAGGAAATGAGTGATTTCGTTAATTTAGGAAATTTGACCCCCTGTGTTAATGTATCTGGTCCCCAGTTTGCCTGTTATCCTCCTCACGTAGTGGATGTCCTATGTAAAATATTGGGAGGCTTCCGTGGAATACATTTGGCCAACGCAATTCCGTCTTGCCCGTATAAACGTGCGTGCAGATTCCTATACAATATACCCGAGCTATAAGTTGTAAAATCGTAATATCTCTAAACTGGAACAATTGTTGCAATCTCTGTAAAATCGAGTGATAATATTTAAAATAAATACGTAATCAACTGACATCAATCTTTAACATACCTTAAAAATCACCAAGAAGTCAAGTTAAAGGAATTTATTTAAAATAAAAGATATAGAATGCAGGGACCCACACATCAGCGTGTGAGCCCTCCAGCCCCTTGCCTAGTATCGTACAGAATAGGGAACGCTCTATAGGTAGCGCTCTCAAGCTCCTCTCCCCAGTTATCCGTTGCGCAATTTTGATTCAGGGCTTGACATCAACTTTCAATCCCTAGGCCAGGAGGTAAGACGGTAAACTTTCAAACTTCGTCACTTGTAGCCGGTCAGTGTGTGATAAACCACTCTCTGCAGCCTTCCATCATTCCCAACCACTCTTCACAACATACCGGGTGAAAATAATGAATCTGATGGTACCGAATGCTGCACTGAGGGCTGTACACATCAGAGAACGTTGAAACGTTCATTAATAGATGCGCTCTCGAATGCTGTAACTAATAATAGTTCCAGTCAGAATGTGGCGTCAGTGGAGGAAGAGAGGAGAAACGATCAAACACATGATATTGACGGTTTGGCACATTTGTTAGAATATGGTCACAAGTTAAAACATGTGTTCGAAATGTTTTCATTCATTAACCTTCTGCTTCCGTAACATGGTCGTTAGTTGGTCGCAGCATATCCGACCAGAACGGGATGTCGTCATAAGTTTCAAATCAGGAAGAGTCTAGATACGTCCTTGATAGACACGACCATTCAGATATCCCAACGAATAAATGTAACGTGGACTTAGCTCGGAGGATTTAGAACGCCACACATTTTGAAATTGCTTGTGGATGATTTAGTCGTTACTGAAGGTTTCTCGAAGCAAATATTTCCCCTGACAAGCAACATATGGTGTCGCGCCATCTTGCATAACAAAAGTGGTGTGTACAATGTTGCTCTCCTGCAAAGGTGAAATCAAATGCACTCTTAAGGAGGTCCTAATAATGCAAAGATGTGAGAGTGCACATAACCGGCCCACGAGATATCACCTTCTCGAGGAGAAAAGGATCGATAGAGAAAGAACTTGGGACACCACACCACACAGTCACATAAGCTAAACGCTCTGGACGTTCTCGCACATCACGTGGCGGATTAGAGCCCCATAAGTGACAGTTCTCTGCATTCATGGCAAGGTGTAAGTTGGGTGCCTTTTCATGTACTGTGGTACGGAGAGGTGGGATACAGAGTGGTGCGGCAACTGTCTTCGTAGGAAAGTGGGCAGGAGCAGAAAAGATCAGCTGACAACATAACGCAACAAACAGAAGATTTATACAACTTGTATTTCTCCAGGCGTACAAAGACTAATTACAAATAACGCAGCAAAGAATAGGGTGCAGCTCTCAATGTCAACAACTATGAGTCAATCTGTATTATACTATAATCGATGGTGACAGGGTCGAGATTAGGCAACATCTGCGTAATGTAACATTGGAAAGAGGTTGCAAATGCGAGTGGGTTGTGTGGCTGCCACCGGTCATCCTATATTGCGGCAACAGATGGCGCTCGGATTCCGGAATAACTGGGAGAGTGTCTTAGCGGGTGTGCAAAATTGGGTCCACTGGATCCCCTTAACCGACATCAGCGTCTGAAGGAAACTTGTAGTTCTGTTGCCAATTTGGACGCTCATGGGATGGTATCGACACGTGACATGACAGTACAGAGTAAACTATGACTCGTCCATCCAAAGAACATTCCCTGGTCTCAAGTCATCAATTTAAATGCCAATTCTCGAACTTTATTTGGTGCACATTCTGAATCTTGTCGAGATATCAGAATAAAATACACCTCAGAATCTTTTGAATCTGTTGCAAAGGGATATATTGTTCCCCTTTCAAAGCTCGAGCCCTGGCTGCAGAATTTGAAGTATATGCTGCATGTTCAGCTATAGCTACAGCTATTTCAACAAGAACTGCCATATAAACGAGCCGCCTGCCTTCTCCCTCTTACAAGACCTAATATACCTCTTTCTTCAAGTTTCTTCAGCATATCCTTTAGCCAATTTATTGAGATGCGCCCTCTTTACTGCTGTTTCTGTCGGAGATGTCCCCGAAGCCAAGCGCTGCTACTGCTGCTGTTCTGACAAAACAACTTCGCCAGCAGTGCAGTGTCATTCTTCCGAATATCCATCGCATCATATGTAGGTAAATTAAACATTCTTAACTTAACACCAACAGTCTCTTTGCAAAAGAAATTGCCAAGCGACAAATAGCACACTGAAGTGAAAACAGTGAACATTTCACATAATGAGTGCTTACAGAGCCATTTTATCACTTGGTTGTAGAAAGTGGAGCTATTATTTTATCAGCATACTCCACGAGCGAGGCGATTCATGAACTTAAGTATAATGTTTAAATGCCCTGCTACATTTACAGCCCGCACTTCAGCGCTCTGAACATTGTCACGTCTGTTACAGTCGTCCAGTAGGTTAATTGTAGACGTTCTCAGCAACTACGTTACGACATGCACACTGATAGGACAGTGCATACCATACGATAGAGCATATGTCTCCTTGGCCGCGATATCAGCAAAATTCATTCCCGTGCGTTGTGGTACCCAGCATAACAACTTCAGCTAACCACGTCTTTGCAGCTGCAGAAGTGTGTCGTTGGTACTCATGTGTGTTATTACAAACATTGGTCATGCCTCATATGATCCACAGTTTATTTTTACTTTGCCTATGCATGGTATCGTTAAAACTGAATTCTAAGGCCACATTCACACATGCCACAAGTCCGGCTTGTTAAGTTCATCAGTATAATTTTGTGATATTAATGGCTGTAGTAGTTCAAACCTGTGGTCCCAAAATTCACGTGTGTTGTCATGTTTCAATAACTGTGCACCTCGGATATACTGAAAAAATCAATAAAAATGTGTCCTCAGCGAAAAACATTTATCTCACAAAATATTTTTTCACAATGAATCGCATCAAACTAGTCAGAAAACTGAAGCTGACACTGACCAACGATGTGGAAAAGACGGTCTGTTGCCCACCAAATTTTTGATGGCATTCACAAAACTGAACATACCGTGGGTCTCCATGATCTATCGTAACGTCAAATCACTCTGTACGGACGGTTGGATTCTCTCTAAAATCTATTTAAATCCATCCCAGTCACTACGGCTTTAAGGGGTCTAAGGTCGCAGAACGATATATAAACTTGTATTTCATAGCAGGATTAAGATGCGTGATGTCTAGGACTATTTTTATTTAAATTGGTATTCCTGGTGTGCTTTCAGATATACAGTAGATTTGTTGTTTCCATTTTGCGCACAGTGGTTCGAAGGTCGACGCAGCTGTCCTCTTCGGGTGCTGCGAGTTTTACTGTTACGTGTACTCGCTTCCTTGACTCCAGTCTAACTGAGAACTACTGTTAGTCCTGCACTGCATTTTGTAACTGAGTTCGACTGCTGATGCATTGTGCCCCCTTTCATGGTGCTTTTCAGAGTTGTACTGATGTAAAACATACATTCTCTTAGGGTTACCCTGCTCTGATGAATATGATGGTCGGTGAGATGTTAATAAGATAAGTAACGGACCTAAAGCATTGTTAAAATTCAAGAATCCGTCCCTGATTATTAGATTTTTTACAGTTTTATTTCGATATAATCCATAATACTCGGTCGCTTGTACTTTGCATCATGTCATTGTTCTCTCTGTACTTCACTAAATGATTATATTCTCAACAGTGCTCGCTGACAGCTGATTTGTTTGGTTATTTTAGTTTACAGTGTCGCTGATGTTGCTCACATCTATCCTCGACTGTCCTAGTAGTGATTCCCATGTAAGACATGTTGCAGTCGCATGGTATGCGACACACACCTGACCTCTGTAGACGTAGATCGTCTTAGCATTACAAAGAAGATTTTTTATCTTTGTTACCTGGAGGAACTGTTGGATGATGGTATTTTGTTGAAACACCGGACTTCCGTCTGCGCTACCTCGTGACCTTTAGCATTCCATTCTCCCATGTGGCAGATAATGGACATGGCATCCTTTTCCCAGATATCTTTCTTCCTGAAACCCTCTCTAAAGTGGCAGATGTCTATCAGTCAATTGACTTTTAAAACTGGCGTCAGGATCACTTCTTTCTCTCTTTCACTGTCAGTAGGGCTTCTGCTCTCAGTAGCTATAAGGCTTCAAGAACTTATACAGATAAAAGAGCTTCAGTTTTCGTATCTCTGTGTACTCATCTCTTTTTGCACAACGCCGCTGACTGTCACACTGATGGAGGTGTTACCTGCTTCCGCTGGCAGAAGATTTTGGTTCTGACGCATTTTTAACGTGACTCACACAATCGGGGACGCTGTATCGATGCTCTGGTACAGGTAATTAACAGTACAGCGTTGAGTTTGGGATGCTGAGTATCCGCTTGGGTTGTTGTTTCCTGAAGTATGTTGTGAGGCAGACAGAAATTAGGAAGTTATTGCTGGAGTAGAGGTCGTCTACGACTTCCCACTGAGGAGAATCTACGAGGACAGGAGTTTAGTGCTGAAAATGAGTGGTGGAGGCTGACAGTGTTACAGTGTAAAAATATGTTATTTATCCAGAGCTCTGCAGGTTTACGATTTGTGTTTTTAATTAACTTTCAACTGATCGACCCTTTGGACAATTGAAGTTGCAGCCCAGTACGAAAATAACTGCACTAAAACCACCTAATAAAAGCAAAGATGTGGGGAAGTGGTTCACCAGTTCAAGGAGTGACTGTCTATCTGCTGGTTACTGTTTTGTGTGGTAAAGGGAACACATTATTACCAGAAATGAAAGACCCAACGTAAGTATATGATGTAACTGATCATTATGTGTCCCAGAGAAACTCTGAACGACGTGGTGTAACAAGGCTTCCCAGCAGCTAATTATGTCCTATTTAGAAATTAGCTCTCAGGTAGTGACATATAGCACACGTAAGGAAAGGAGTTCCATGTTCATCTTTCAGAAACGTATGCAACGCGAAGTGTGGCCCAGTGGTTAGCATACTGGACTCGCATCCGGGAAGACGACGGCTCAATCCTGTTTCCAAGAAACAAAAGGAAAATATATGGTTAATGAAACATACAGCAGCAGAGAACTAAGCAAACCCATTACCTAACATTTAAAAATCTTTGTCTTTTCTTGGATTTATGTGTTGGAAGTAGTCACATATGTACTGAGGAAAGAAAACAAAATATCCATATTTATTAGCGCACCATCTCAAACAGTAACATACGTAGTAGCCACTGTACACCATACTGTACCAAATGTGTGGTGTATAGCATACAGGAACAAAACTATACGACAGATTACCGAGACGTATACACTGTCAGGTCACATTAATTCGTCCATCTCTCAACAGCTTAATAACCACCTTTTGTAGCGCTGCGCCACGAGATGTGCGGGAAGACGATCAGTGAGGGATGTGGAGCCATGTCGACTTTAGTGCCATGACCAGTTGCGATGGGTTTCTCGGTTGAGGATTCAAAGCGCGAACAGCACGATCGAGCGGTGCCACATATTCTCGATTGGGCTATAATCCCGGGAGTCTAATGGCCAGGGCAGTATGCTAAACTCATCTCTGTGCCGTTCAGATCAAGCAGGTACACTGTAAGCTGTGTGACACGAACGTAGTCCTGCTGGCGGAAGCCATCGTGCAGATGAAAAACAGACTGCGTCTAGGGATGAATAGAGTCTGCATAGATAAAGGCACTTGTGGAGCTTGTTTCTAAGAGGTACCAAGACCACCTGGATAAATTTTTGACTAAAACAGAAATATTGCTTCTAGCCACAACAGTTGTCTTATGCTAGTTATAGTTGACAAACAGTTTGTCTGGTACTCAATGATATGTCTTTCAGAAAAAGTTAAGGTGTTCGTCATTATTATTCTACAGTTATTAGAAACCTAACTTTGGATTTCATACATTTTATCTTAATAATAATTTTTAAAATGTTCAAATTATATTTCATGAAAAAATAGCACTCAGTACGAAAACGTTTTGTGACATTTGTTGCAAATACATTAGATGACATCATTGGCAAAGAAAAATTTAGAACAAAACTATTCTTTGTCTTGCTTAGAGCATCATTTATCATATATTAATTCTCTAGTGGATCTCCTAGAATAGGATTTAGTTCGGTTCATACATCATTATTTTGTTATAGTTGTTACGAGATACCACATTAGTACTGATTATACATACAGGAACTCATTTTTCCTAGCATTACCGATATTTGATTAAAAACATCAGTCATCATAATGAATTTCTATATTATCATTTTCTCCAATTTCATTAACCTTGTAAGTAGGCCGTTTAGGTTTTTATGTTGGTAACGCCACGTAGTGCTCTGTATGAAAATCGCTGACTGAGCTGTATGCAGTCTGTGACTGGTTGGACTCATTGTGTAGTATTGTGCAGTTGGGTGTGAACAGCGTGTAGCGTTGGGCTGCTGGAGGTGAGCCGCCAGCAGTGGTGGATGTGGGGAGAGAGATGACAGAGCTTTGAGAGGACGATCTGGATGTGTGTCCATCAGAAAAAGGAAATTTGTTTAATTAGATATCACAAAATTATATATACGGGGTGTTACAAAAAGGTACGGCCAAACTTTCAAGAAACATTCCTCACGCACAAATAAAGAAAAGATGTTATGTGGACATGTGTCCGGAAACACTTAATTTCCATGTTAGAGCTCATTTTAGTTTCGTCAGTATGTACTGTACTTCCTCAGTTCACCGCCAGTTGGCCCAATTTCCACAATCAACATGTGTGGGCTGACGAGAATCCGCACGCAATTGTGCAATCACGTCATCAACACAGATTTTCTGTGAACGTTTGTGCAGGCATTGTTGGTGATGTCTTGATTGGGCCCCGTGTTCTACCTACGCTCAATGGAGCACGTTATCATGATTTCATACGGGATACTCTACCTGTGCTGCCAGAACATGTGCCTTTACAAGTACGACACAACATTTGGTTCATGCACGATGGAGCTCCTGCACATTTCAGTCGAAGTTTTCGTACGTTTCTCAACAACAGATTCGGTGACCGATGGATTGGTAGAGACGGACCAATTCCGTGGCCTCCACGCTCTCATGACCTCAACCCTCTTGATATTCATTTATGGGGGCATTTGAAAGCTCTTGTCTACGCAACCCCGGTACCAAATGTAGAGACTCTTCGTGCTCGTATTGTGGACGGCTGTGATACAATACGCCATTCTCCAGGCTGCATCAGCGCATCAGGGATTCCATGCGACGGAGGGTGGATGCAAGTATCCTCGCTAACGGAGGACATTTTAAACATTTCCTGTAACAAAGTGTTTGAAGTCACGCTGGTACGTTCTGTTGCTGTGTGTTTCCATTCCATGATCAATGTGATTTGAAGAGAAGTAATAAAATGAGCTCTAACATGGAAAGTAAGCGTTTCCGGACACATGTCCACATAACATATTTTCTTTCTTTGTGTGTGAGGAATGTTTCCCGAAAGTTTGGCCGTACCCTTTTTGTAAAACCCTGTATACCATGACTTTTGAACGCTATTAAGGTAAATACATTGTTTGTTCTCTATCAAAACCTTTTATTTGCTAACTATGCCTATCAGCAGATAGTGCCTTCAGTAGTTAGAATCTTTTATTTAGCTGGTAGTATTGGCGCTCGCTGTATTGCAGTAGTTCGAGTAACGAAGATTTTTGTGAGGTAAGTGATTCATGAAAGGTATAGGTTAATGTTAGTCAGGGCCATTCTTTTGTAGGGATTATTGAAAGTCAGATTGCATTGGGCTATAAATATTGTGTGTCAGTTTAGTGATGATAAGAATAAGTAAAGAGAAAACTGTTTGAGAAGGTAGAGCATTGCTCAGCTGTTTGAAAATCAAATAACGTAAGAGTTTTTCCAGCACTGTCATTCTTAATTTTTCAAAGGGTATGTTTCATATGTCAACCCTTAGCCGAGGATACCTCACTGGAATCTCCTGATTTTTTTCTTGTAGTTTGAGTAATTAGTGTAGTAACTGTTTATTGTAGAGAGAATTTCCTTTGTAGTTGTAGTTTTTCATTGTTGTACAGTAATACAGTTGTGGCATGCATGTAGATTTGCAACAAGTATTTCGCAGCTGTGCTTACAATTAATTGCATATTATTTTCAGTGCATGTTAATGTGTTTTCTTATTTAGCTCTTCAAATTGTGCTTTTCTGCGTTATCGTGTGAAATATTTTGACAATTATGGTGTATGAAAAACATAACACTAGGCTCCAAAGTAAACTGAGAAATGATAGTGACGACGAGTGTAGCTTATCAGCACCACTGTGTAATGAATTAACAGACATTCAAAGTAGTAATTTGGTAATTGTGCATAGCAAAATGGACTAGGCAGCAAATAATGGTGTAGACAATAAAACAATTAGTGAAGAGGGGAGCATTGTCGATCGATCTGTCGGCAACAGCTCGCCTCAGGAATTCGAAATGACAAGACAAATTTTGCATATACTGTAGATTCAGGTTTTGCGTCCTCACCTTTTTCTCAATTAACTCAAGACCCATTTTCTGCTTTTCAAAATACGAATGCTGCCGGAGCAAATTCACTGCCGATAGGCACAAAGGAACAAGTTCCAGACACCAGTGCATTGTTATTACAATTAATGCAACAAATCGGACAACAGCTTCAAAAGTTAGACGCAATGGAACAAAATAAAAAACAATCACAGCAAGAAATGGAACAAAATCAGAAACAAATTAAAGAAACACTTCAGCGAACGCGTGAAGATTTAACTACTGAATTACATAACATCGAATCGAAATGTTAAAAAGTCTGTAATGACTTAAAACACAAATTTATGTGCATTTTCAACGTATTTTTTCGCGGCAAGAAGATTCACTACAGAATCACGAAGCAGCCATAAAAGAACTGCATACCACTGTCCATGAAAATCACGATACCTTGCGGTCTAAAACTGAATGAGTTGCATCTACTGATTCGGTTAAGCAACTTGCAAAAACTCAGGAAAACTTAAAGGACACAGTAGATACTCTGAAACTTGGTTCAGAAAGACACACGGAGGAAATCAGTTCATTATCAGAGAAAGTAGTCGAACTTTCGAATCAGCTAAATAACTTGTCTACAAAGGTAGATGATGATCTGAATGATACAAGACCAGTAGCCTTTATTGACACAGAACAATACGAACAAATTAGAATATTCAAACAAAATAAGAATCGAATTAATATCCAACACAGAAGAGAAATTCGAGAGGTAGAAGATCAGTTGGCACAAGTAATACAAGAATTATATATTTCAGAGGAGACACGAGCTCCGACACGGGACGAGGGATTCAGAAATAAGTCACAAAGTAACAACACAGGGTACTGTGGAAATTATGAAAGAAATTGGCAAGGTGAACCAAATTTTGAGATGGATCCGCAGACACGACGTAACAATGAGCGATATGCGACTCGCCGTCTCGATTACTTTGACTATAAGCTCTTCATTACTACACGTAAACTCAAACATTAAAGAATTCTGGCAACGGCACTCGTCCACAAGCGTGGCTTCATCAATTCTCTCATTGTTTCCTCCCAACTGGTCATAAGAGCACAGAATAGAATTTATGTGTGGCTAGTTAGAAAATTAACCAGCTGTAAGAATGCGGTCGATCATTCGCGATTGTCACAGTGAAGGAGAATTTTATCATGCCTCCCTCTCAGCACATTGGTCTCAAGCCACACAAGACCCAGTAACACATAGAATAATAATGATGAAACACTTTGAACAATCTGGATTTTCCAGTCTCGTCAAATATTTTGAAGACATGTTGCATAAGAATCAGTATCTGTCAAACGCATACAGCCCCTCAGAACTCATCCACATTTCCTTAATTAAATTGCCGAATAATTTAAGACATATTATTTTAGTAGGTCGTTGCAAAGATGACTTTGAAGTTTCTCTGGGACCCTTACAAGAATTGGATATTGACACTGACACTCGAAGGACGCGTCACATTGTAGTTGTCACACGTCACATTGTAGTTGTTGTGGTCTTCAGTCCTGAGACTGGCTTCATGCAGCTCTCCATGCTACTTTACCATCTGCAAGCTTCTTTATCTCCCAGTACCAACTGCAACCTACATCCTTTTTAATCTGCTTAGTGTATTCATCTCTTGGTCTCCCTCTACGATTTTACTCTCCACGCTGCCCTCCATTATTAAATTGGTGATCCCTTGATGCCTCAAAACAAGTCCTACCAACCGATCTCTTCTTCTAGTCAAGTTGTACCACGAACTCCTCCTCAGTTCTATTCAAAACCTCCTCATTAGTTATGTGATGTACCCATATAATCTTCAGCATTCTTCTGTAGCACCACATTTCGAAAGCCTGTTATCTCTTCTTGTCCAAACTACTTATCGTCCGTGTTTCATTTCCATAAATGGCTACACTCCATACAAATACTTTCAGATATGACTTCCTGACACTTAACCCTATACTCTACGTTAACAAATTTCTCTTCTTCAGAAACGCTTTCCTTGCCATTGCCAGTCTACATTTTATATCCTCTCTACTTCGACCATCATCAGTTATTTTGCTCCCCAAATAGCAAAACTCCTTTACTACTTTAAGTGTCTCATTTCCTAATCTAATTCCCTCAGCATCACCCGAATTAATTCGACTACATTCCATTCTTCTCGTTTTGCTTTTGTTGATGTTCATCTTATATCCTCCTTTCAAGACACTGTCCATTCCGTTCAAATGCTCTTCCAAGTCCTTTGCTGTCTCTGACAGAATTACAATGTCATCGACGAACCTCAAAGCTTTTATTTCTTGTCCATAGATTTTAATACCTACTCCGAATTTTTCTTTTGTTTCGTTTACTGCTTGCTCAATATACAGATTTAATAACACCGCGGAAAACCTGCAACCCTGTCTCACGCCTTTCCCAACCACTGCTTCACTTTCATGTCCCTCGATTCTTATAACTGCCATCTGGTTTCTGTACAAATTGGAAATAGCCTTTCGCTCCCTGTATTTTACCCCTGCCACCTTCAGAATTTGAAAGAGAGTATTCCAGTCAACACTGTCAAAAGGTCACATCTGTCACAATTCCATGATTACAGAGATAATAGCTGGACACAACAAGGATATTCTTAAACGCAAATTGTGACCAAAAGACACCACCCATATGACAACCGTTGGCAGAGTAATAATAATTACAGGGAAAGATCACCACTCTGTGGTAATGACTATGACAGCGACAATCAGAGAAACAGACGATAGTGGAACCAAAACAATTATTATCAAACGAGCCAGAATAACTTCAAATGCAATGGTCCACCACGCTGTTACGATTCAGGGAGTAATTCTCCACCACTTAACCGACAAGAAAGAAACTACAGAAACTACAGACATGACAATAGAGATTGTAATCATAATGACAGACCTGAATTTCATCAGAACTGGCGGTATTCAAAAAGGGCAGGGGCCTCTTGGTAAGGTCAGTTTGTAGAAGTTAGATATCCAAACCCTCAGTAACAATGTGCGACGACAAAGAGACAATAGACAATGACTCGCACTGCAGGCAGCCACATGTGCCGGCCGGCCCTGAGAAAAATAACATAGAAGCTAAACTTAAGAAAAGTTGCAGTATTCTTTACCGACGTATACCCCATGACAATTGCGTTGAAGTTGAAATCCTGCATACTAGGAAGAGTAAAGGATTGTACCACATTTCACATGTAAAACAATTTATTGAGAAATAATTTGCTTTCTGGATTAGTCGTTGCTATAAGTCTTCTACTTGACGTTACTAGTACGCTTTGTCACACTTAGAAACTGCTAACTTGCAACAATGTTTTGAAGTACTTTATCCAGGCAAGAACCTAGGGAACTTATTTAGACTGCAATTACGAATGCATTGTTATAGTGAACAGATGACACAGTGTTATTGTGTGTACATTCTTGCTTGTTAGTTGCATGATTACGTAACTACTATAAGTCTTACATATACTGCAAATGAGACTTTAATGCAACATTTTGGTTACTTGGAAAGACGTTCTTTATTTAAAGTATTTTCTGTGAGATTACAGATGACTCAGTATTTGGTTTGTTTCACAGCTATACGATTATATCATGACACTGTTAATGAGGGACACAGTTTACATTGCTGCTTTAGTGCTGTATGTGTTTTATATTTGCATTGTTTTTCTACATTCTTCTGGAAAGTAAAATATGTTTGAGTAGTAACCTTTGTGTCATAGCTACAATGAGAAAGCCTTTATTGTAACACAACAATACGTTACAGTACAGTACATTCTTGATCATGGCAATAAGCATAATAACTATGATATCTATATGCATAAGATTTCACTTTTGTTTATGACAAGGTAAGTACATTGACTTCTACAGAACTTTGCTTATGGACGACGATAACTACGATACTTGGCATTGTTTTACCGTCAAGTAATGACAGAAATTATCTTACAACAAGACGCACAGTTTAGCGCTACAATACTCGTATCTGAGTGATTAATTTTTGTACCTGGAACATTTTTAGAAAGATTCTTGAATAACAAAGACACAAAGAAGGTTTCGGTGAGACATTTCACTCCGTTGCCGTAATCTGTAACACCTGAGGGTATAATTACATTAATCCTCAGGGGGTACATGCCTACTTTGTGTACTAAGCGTGTGGCAAACGCTAGGAGCCCTAGCTAATATGGTATTTGCTTATATAAATTTACACATCGGTACCATATTTCTCTAACACAGAATTACACAGCTGTCATGGTTTTTGAGACACAAACATTTTTTTTACTGTGTCAGTGACACATATTTACATAATTACACAGTTCAATTAATTCACACTTATGAAATTGTATGTTGTCTGTACTTTGTGAACTGTTCATATCTTTTCGGAACCATTGTGATACTATGAGAGCTTTGAATGATTTATTTTGTATGGGATCATGATCTTTGACGTACGTTTGAGGTAGATGACACTATTCAAACGAGCAGAGAATTTTTTTTAGGTTTTGAAATTATTGAAATAAGCTACGACAATTTTGAGATGTGATTGACCTGATATGATGATATTATTATGATGATCATGTGTATTATGCTGTTGAGGTATGTTTACAATCAATAAGATCATGCTATTTGAGGAATGTGATTACATGTTCATATGTACACGAATAAGGAGTAGAAGTTAGGGACTCTTGTCTGTGAAAAAGGATGTTGGAAACCGAGAATCGTACCTTAACAGTTATGAAACGTGTGTGGATGCGTGAATGTGAATACCACTATGCTAACAGAAATTTTGGACACAATTAAATATGAGATTTTGTTTCTACACACCTCTAAAATAAATTTTCAACCTGTGAAAATTTTAAATGAGGCTGTCACTGTAGGAGAAACTGATGTCATAAATATTTCAGTAAAGAAGGTAGGTGACCTTGATGTGATGCATTGTGGGCGCCTTGCTGCACGACAGTTGCTTCGAAAAAAAAGCCATCACAGTGGTCCTGTCAGAGCCACAGGTATAGGTGAAAAGAGACCATTAACCTGGCTATTGACACTGCTTTGTAGAAAGCATCGCAAATACAACACGCTCATACTTGAAAACATATGATTACAGTTTGGAGCTCGTACATTCTGATATTTACTGAAATGACTAATGAAATGATGACAAATATCTTACGCCTACACACCTATGACTGCTGTCTGTCTAGTTGAGAGATATTTTACTGCCTTATGAAATGCCATATAGCTAATTAATGACATTTCATGCCTTGCTTTATGTATGTATTCACCTATTTTGTTTAATATCTAATTTCTAGCTGCACTGCAGCCTTGGTTAAAATAAAATTTAGTAGATGTATTAATAGAAATATTTTCCATCTACAGATCAATTAAATAATAATTTTATGATCTACTTTCTCAGAAAAGGAAGCACAAATAGACATTTCCCTTCACAGTAATTGCATTCATAACCTTTCCAACGACTTTGTAACTTGTTTGGTAGACTAAGTTATGTGATGCATTACTCTAGTGTTAAGATGTGACAAGGTATTGGAGATTTCCTATCTTTACTGTAGTATTTTTTCTGCTCGAGCTTTGCCATGTTTAGGTATAAGTTATTGCATTTGCTGCTGCTGTTTGTCAGGCAGAGAACGAAATCCCATAGTTGTGATGGCCTGATGCAAAAACAATCGACAAAACGCTTCCTTTATTATTCTAGGGTTCTCCTCAATATCATGTAGAACCTAGTCCTCAGAAATGGTGTACGCACAATCTGCCACTTACCTGCACTCGTTCGTCTGTCTGAGAGAACCCATGATCACACAATCACCCAAAACTGGCTAGAAATGTTGTGTGATGTGGTTGGTGTCTGTTTTGGTAAAGCTGTGCTGCCTCTCGACCGTTTCCGTCTGCTTGGCCATACACGAACACCATCTCGACTTGTTCTCGATATGAATACTGGAGCATTCTGCTGATCACAGTATGCTGTCTCAGTCACTCCAGGAAAAGACGGAATGTGACAGAGTAACTTTCACTTGTCAACGTCATTTAACATGGCAATGATGCATTTCCAGACTGATGTTTACCAGTTCTTTTCTCCTCCATTTCCTGTCAGGAATACGTCCCCGTACTTTGTTGGTTTTCTTTATGTTCACCCTGTATACTCGCTCATTCCATTTGTGATGTCAAATACTCCGTTAGGTCAGTGCTACAGGATTTAATAGTTCTTGCTGTCACAGTACAAAGGGATTTTACATGTTTTGGTGTAAAATGCTGGGTCTGACATCATACACGGAGGGCTATTAGGTATGCCCTGCAATCTCTAATTTCTTAGTTTTCTGGTTTTCGTAGTTTGGGAAACAAACTCCATGTGTTGATCCAATGTGCCTTCCAGAATAACGAGATCACCCAGGAAATGCCACTTAAAGTTTCCCCAGACCATAATGTTGCAGTGTGATTCCTATAGACGTTTACGCCATACACACCAACGTTATTCTGTCCAATGGGGCATTGAACGTGATTCACCTGAAAATGCCATCTTTCGTCACTCATTGGATGCCCAGTTCCGATAGTTGCTGGCAAATCCCAGCCTTCATCTACGATGAACCGCATTTGGCATGGATGCATAAACAAGACACCTGCTATGTAGACCACTACTCAGCAACTTACACCAAATGGTCATTGAGGAGACACTGTTGGTAGCCAATTGGTTCATCTGGGCGGTCAGTTGCTTCACAGTTGCTCGTCTAGTCACCTGTTCACTCCGCCACAGCCTTTGTTCACCTGTAATCTAAGCGCCGTACTATACCACTGTTGTCCCACTTCCGCCATTTTCTGATGGACGTTATACTTCAACCACGGCGGTATGCGAACAGTTTACAAACTTTGCCGTTTCGAGAATGCTTCCCCCATTCGGCCGTGAAGCCAATGCGCATGCCCTTTCTGGACATCAAATACATCGCTCGGTTTCCGCATCACGACACTGACTTTATATTCACTCCACTGCTAGTACTGATATCTGCCGTCTGTGAATGGTTACGTCACGTTGACGCCGAACATAGGCGGTGGTCAAATTAAAGTGACCGCAGCGTATATAACCTCCTTCCAAACTACATATCTTTAAAAACTGTGATAACCTACCTGCTGCACAAATGACTGAAGCCGTGTTATTCAGTTTCTCATGCACGAAAATAATTAGTGCATGCTTTAAATTGTAGGAATAAATTTTAAGTTTACAGTATGTACTCAGATCTGTATTATCCATTACGTGGCTCCAATATATTGTAAAAATTTAAATTATGTATATTTGCCAACTGTAAAACCAAGAGGTTAAATGACTTTTGGCACGACTTTGGATACGACCTATGCAAAAAAAGGTAAATTAATTAAGCATGTAAATTATCAGCAACTGCTTGCAGTGTGTCAGTGGCGATCACTACCAGTAATCCCTTAGCCCTTTCGCCATTTACGTATTCCTTTCTATGTTAGAGAGGGCCTCATAGCTCAGGCATACCGGAAGACTCAAAACGTGTTCCTTGGAGGCGTATACATGTATGTGAAGCATTTGGTAGCGGCTTCAATGTTCCCGTAATTCTTAAAGCCACTTAAATTTCGCTGTACTATGTCCATTACCTGTTGGTAAAGTTTACCTTTTCTTTTTCTTTGTACCTTTCTAGGAAGAGTAAATCTGTTGGCGGTTTTAGATTGACTTGGTGTGTAGTTTCAAGTGGCCATAGCCAAACTTCATCGTCAGAGGTGGCTGCTGATTTCATTTTTGTTGTTTTAGGTTCAATTCTATAGCACTTGGTCTGTTCTTTGCGTCAACCGTTCCTTCTTTGGTAGAAATGTGGGATGGTCTGTAACTAAGTGAACCAATTTGTTCCTCATGAAATCTTTCTTTTGGGGAATTTGGTACCACGTTGTCAGTATTAGAAGCCTCTGTAAATGGTTCTCTGACAGGTTTAGGCTTATCGTTGGCGTGTGTAGCAGCATGAGCTGGTACTGGTAGGGTCATTTATAACCTCTGTCTCTGCAGACACTGTACGTGAACTGTCGGCCATCTCATGAGTAGCTCATGTGAGGTAACGAATGATGAAGGCTGCATGGATTTAGTCAATTCTTTGCTTCACAATGTGGCACACGTTTTATAATTTTGATTTCTTGTAATTTCTTTCTTAGTTGTAGACTGGACATTCCCAACTTCAAAGCAGATCTCTCTTTTGAGCATTGGACGCACGCTGGCGTAAATATGCACCCTTGACGTCGCTGATGAGCTACTTGGTCCTAGTTTGCACATGCATCGCTGCCATTGCAAACGACCATCTTGTGTCAAAATCTTTCACACTTGAAGCATCACTAGGGATATATTTCATATTGAGCTCAGGAAGACACTTACTGTGACTGGATAAGAATGGGACATTTAAAGGTAAAATGAATATTGTGATTCTTTCAAAGTTTCCGCTGACTCTCGCTCTGCACATCCGTAGTGCCTTCGTCTGTTCATTCCTTTTGTAGACGTAAGAGGTTGTCCTTCATTAGTTCTTCATGGGCACCATCTCATTGCTTGAATTTAGACCTTTATGCAGTTCATCTGTGATTGGATATCTGTCGTGTTTCTTAGATTTAAGCCTTTTTTGTAATTATTCAGAAGTGGCATTTTCGATTAATTGGAAGGTAGGAGACGAGATACTGGCAGAAGTAAAGCTGTGAGGACGGGGCGTGAGTCGTGCTTGGGTAGCTCAGTTGGTAGAGCACTTGCCCGCAAAAGGCAAAGTTCTCGATTTCGAGTCTCGGTAAGACACAGTTTTAATCTGCCAGGAAGTTTCGATTTACCAAAACTTTCTGGCAGATTAAAACTGTATGCCAGATGGAGACTCAAACTTGGGACCTTTGCCTTTAACCGGCAACTGCTCTACCAACATTTCTTTCTTTCTTTCCCTTTATTTCTATTACCGACTTTTTTAGGGATAGTGGGCCAGTGGGGGCTCAGGGGGCAAAGTGGCTAGGAGTCGAAACCTGAGGCCTGGCCACAGTGTCCCCGTCACTGCCACCAAGCCTGTTGGACACAGGAAAATGGGAGACACAGGAGTCTTCAGAAGTGAAAGGCTTTATTGTTGTTTATTTATTTTCATTTTGTTTTCGTAATTTTCACTTGTGTTTATGAAATTACGTGGGATGTACGTCAGCGAAGAGAGAAAAATATATAAATAAGGAATAAAGGAAATAAAAGAAACAGAGAAGACAGAAATAGATAAATTCTGCACAATCTACGACACGCTCTCATATCCGAGGATGTTGGAGGTAGAATCATAGGTGGCTCGAACTCAGAGACCTCCAGGGGTGGAGGGGGAGGGAGGTGTAGGTGCCCTCAACTCCAGGCACCTTCCCCCCCCCCCCCCCCCCCGATTAGTGGAGGCCTAACGAAGGCCCCTCGAACTTAGTTAGCAAATAATGTTCTTAATAGGTTGAGAAATAGACATGGGATTTAGGTCCCACATGGAAGAGGTAACCGACCGCCTACCTCTTGACCTAGATAATCGGATGATATTTGGTGGCGGGAAAACGTTTGCCCTCTGGGTTTAGAAACATTCGTGTTTCCATCATGTCTGGTGGCACACAGAGATAGCAGGCAATGATTGCTCTACGAAGCGCCAGTCATCTTGCGAAGAGGCGCATGACAGATGGTGGTCATCAGTGTCGAGTTGCTGGCAAAGGAGACAAAAGGGGATCGGACAAACCAGTGTTTTGCAGTCACTGTTTTGCGGCAAATTTCCTGTTGACTGTGTAGTACCACAGTGCCCTGATATCCATAGGGAGGAAGAGCTGGTGGATGTTGGTCCACACTATGGGCCACTGGATGGAGGGATGTTTCATCTCCATCATATTGCGGGGAACAGGGCGTAATAGTGGGCTGTAAAAATCTTTAGGCCTGGGTGGACACGTATCTGGGAAACTGGTATGTATATAACTGTAGTCGACAAAACAGGCTGAAATGTGAGATATGAGGCATGATGTGGCTGACAGACAACAGTGCTAAGATGGAAGCAGGCAGGAGGTGAGCCATGCTGCGGCTCGTGTTGGTGCTGTTTGTAGGTTTCCGTCCACTGCTGGAGGCTAGACTGTATCCTTTAGTTGGTACGGGTGCGGTTTTTTGTCTTCTTCTCGTCTTGACTGGCGCCACTCGTTTTGCAAGCGTTGCCTGTCCGCTAGTGGTAGCAGTGGCGGTTATCGATATGTAGTAACTGTTCCCCTGTCTTTGGGGCGACGTCGTTGTTTTTCCGGGTAATGTGAGTGTGGCAGTGTGTGGCAGTTCAGTTGGGAACTCAGGAGGAGCCAGGTACACGCAATGTGAGAATACGCCAGGACCACTGGTGGCGCACATGGACTGCCGGATGGAAGGGCTGTGGTCGCGAGGGTGCACGACCTCGCCGTAAACCAGATCCTGCAGGCTTTAAGATAAGTGCATTTCAATTCAAGTAGAGAAACCTACACAATTGTGACATCTCGCGATTCTCCAGTGACATTGGTTCGTGTTGCTGCTTGTGAAGAGCAGCGAGTGGAGAGTTTGGAGAAAGAAGATCTGATTAGCTTCCCTCGACTTCATATTACTATTTATTGCGTTCAGCTTGTTACAGTTTGTCAAGTTCAACCAGCGGTATTTTTCCTGCCTGGTGTCCGCAAAAGTCACAGTTCCCTGCCCTGGGTGTTAGTATATGTAACGGCAGTGTACGTTTCCTCGCGTTGCCAGTGCTGTCTGGTAAGCTGTATAGTTTTGACAGCTTCCTTGATTGTAGGCCGTTTGGGATTCTTCTATTCTGGTGGTAGTGATTCCTTTCTTGTTCCGGGCGCTCTAAGCACATTATTCTGGGGGCATAGTGCAGTCCGCCGGTTCCGATTTCGGCATGTTGTTCCATTCTTGCATTTGGTTTATTGGACGTCAGCTAGCTTCAGCAAATTATCATTAGTCATTCGTTAGACTGCCACTAGTCGGAGTTACCATCTTGTAAAGTGATTGCAACTTTTCGTTGCCTATCTCACCGCTCGCGAAAATGTTTGTCGCCGGACCTTCTCAGATATCGATTCCTGGAGCACCATATGTGACAGGTCCTTGTGTTTTCTTATTGTATTGTTTATTACCATACCTTGTAATGCCTACATTAAAGGTTATGCATGTCTAGTCAATAGTTCCGGTCGTCTTCTGGAATAAATCTAGCCGTGTAAGGGTTGTGTTACAAGGGTACCATCATCTTATTTCACCCGTTTGGAGATCCGTTGCTTGTTTCTTTTAATTAACGTTGACTTGTATTTGCTGTTTTACACAAGGTTTCAAATTTTTTTATATAATTACCGTTCCTGGCGTGTAAGGTTTTCAGCCGCAATTGTTGTCATTTGCTTAAAAAAATAATTCCGTATTTTAATTTTAGTAGTAAGCCTTAAACACTTATTTACTGCCATTCCTGGCGTCTGATACCTTCTGCTGTGTGTGTGTGGCCACTTACTTTTTAATATGTTTCGAGTGTTATCTGAAGCAGGACTAATGCGCAGACTGGAGATGTGTGAATTTTTTAAACCTGAATTGAAGTTTCTTGGTCATGTCATAAACAGTCAAGGTGTACATCCTCTGCAGTCGCATTTGTTAGCCATAACCAATTAGCCAGTTCGTCGCAGTGTCACAGAATTGCAGTCAGTTTTGGGGAAACCGAACTGTTACATTCTGTTCATACCGAAAACTACACAAATCGCAGCTCCGTTGCACCACTTGCTTCGCAAGAATGTACCCTTTTTTTGGGATAGACGAGTGCCAACTAGTTTTTCAACAACTTAAAGATGCATTGCTCGGTGATCGGTGCTTACTTGTCTTTGATCCTGACAAACCAGTTATATTGCAAGTTAACGCTTCCTATACGGAATCGGTGCAGTGCTTTCACACAGAATTGGTGATAAAGACGTACATATTGCTCTCGCATCAAACGTGTTGTCCAAAGCTCATTGTAACTACTCAGAAATTGAAGAAGAGGATTTGGCTGTTGTGTACGGTGTCACCAAATTTCACCACTATTTGTATTGCAGAAAATTCTACTTAGTAATGGATCACAAGCCTTTGCAGGCCCTCTTTCATCATACTAAACCAGTTCCTGCAAGAACTGCTAAGAAATTGCTAAGATGGGGTTCGTCGTTATCTCAATACCAGTACGAGATTGTGTATCGTCTGACTGCTCAACATGGTAATCCGGACGCCCTTTCACGTCTTCAGATTGGCCCTGATACCGACTTTGACGCTTCTGCTGCATCTTGTTGTCACATAGATGCTCAGGATACTGAACTACTTCACTCTTTCCCGCTCAACTATAAGAAAATTGCACAGACCATGGAAGCTGATTCAGATTTGAATATTTTGCTTAATTATATTCGCACATCTTGGCCTCGTTCCTTGAATAACGTAAAGAACTCAATAGTGCGCCGGTACTTTGCGCGTCGGCATAACCTCGCTGTAGAGTATGGCGTGATTCTTGTCCAGAATGACAGTCGACAGTCACGTGTGTTCATCCCTAAACCTTTGCAAAAAGAGGTGTTTCAGTTACTTCACAGAGGACACTGGGGGATCGATCGTGCGAAGCAGTTAGCGCGTCGACGCTGTACTTGGCAGAGTCTGGACGCAAAATAGAACACATGACGTCACAGCGTCACGCATGTGCGGAAAATCAGTCAGCTCCACCACAAACATTCTCTATTCTCTGCTTGGCCTAAATCGCAATCGTCATGGCAACGTGTGCACATACTCTTTGCGGGATCTTTTTGGAACACTCGTTCGTTAATTGAGGTTGACTCACACAGCAAATTTCTTTTTGCTGTGCCAATGAAGTCGACAACGTCACATACCGCAATTCAGGTGTTGTCATTTATTTTTTGCCTCGAAGGTTTACCCGAACTAATAGTGTCAGACAACGGACATCAGTACAAGTCAAATGAATTTGAAACATTCAGTGAACGCAATGGCATCAGCATTTAACTAGTGCACCATTCCATCCACAGTCAAACGGCGAAGTGGAACGTTTTGTCTGAACATTCAAGCAGCTGATGGCGAAACTTCACTCCACACACACCAGGGATCAAGCATTGATACTGTTTCTCTCCCCATATCGTTCGCACCCATGAGATGGGAACTGCTTCCCGGCAGCCGCCATCGCACTGCTCCACCTGCTCCAGCCTCCTCAGCATCCGGCGCCGAAGTGAGGTCGCAAGTATCGCTTCGCGCCGCATTATATTGTCTTTTACAGGGTATTTAGTGGCAGCAGACAGTGGGCACGAGTCAAAATCGTCCGTTGGACTTGCACGTACCTTATTTCAGGTCCAGATGGTTTGCAGCGCCGCCATCAAAATCAACTTCGCCTCTGTCACGTACATATTCACGGTTTCAGCGGACAGCAAGGCCGCAGCAACGGCCAGAAGGTGTCATCACGACACCGTGGGACAACCCCATAGAGCCTTCTCCTCCTCCGTCTCCTCTCCTCCTGAAAATGGAGCTGGACCCGCCCACACCTCAGCAATCGCCGTCTTCTTCACCTGGTTCATGGCAGCAGGAGGTGGACGCGTACCCTTCTGGTCGTTTACCGGGGGACGTTTCCGCCAGAGCGCAGGCCGAATGGCGGGGTACGCCCGGAAAATTGACGTCTCCTGCAGTTACAGCTTCCGGCCCATCGAGGTGCGGGGGGAGGAGGGGGGTGAGGGGAGGAATGTTCTGGTGTAACCACAAGCGCCGGAATGAAAATGCAGACCGACGGAGGACTAGAGAAGGCAGTGAGGAAACGACGGCCAATGGTGCGCAGAATTGAACCACACCAGGCCGAGATCGATACCTGGAAGAAGTAAATATAAGCACCGTTCCTGCCAGCTTCGTTCACTCAGATCCTCTCAGAGTACTCACATTAGTGGAACATATTTGAGGAGCGTGCTACAAGAACTAGTTGTGATCCTTATCAGCTACTTATCTGGTGGCAGGAGGAACAAGACTTCTGGTCAGGTGACTACAGGGTTATAAACACAAAGACAAATAGGGGTAATGCAGGAGTAGGTTTAATAATGAATAGGAAAATAGGAACGCGGGTAAGCTACTACAAACAGCTTAGTGAACGCATTATTGTGGCCAAGATAGATACAAAGCCCACACCTACTACAGTAGTACAAGTTTATATGCCAACTAGCTCTGCAGATGACGAAGAAATTGAAGAAATGTATGATGAAATAAAAGAAATTATTCAGATAGTGAAGGGAGACGAAAATTTAATAGTCATGGGTAACTGGAATTCGAGTGTAGGGAAAGGGATAGAAGGAAACATAGTAGGTGAATATGGATTGGGGCGAAGAAATGAAAGAGGAAGCCGCCTGGTAGAATTTTGCACAGAGCACAACTTAATCATAGCTAACACTTGGTTCAAGAATCATGAAAGAAGGTTGTATACATGGAAGAACCCAGGAGATACTTACAGGTTTCAGATAGATTATATAATGGTAAGACAGAGATTTAGGAAGTAGATTAAAACTGAAGAAACTGCAAAAAGGTGGGAATTTAAGGAGATGGGACCTGGATAAACTGAAAGAACCAGAGGTTATACAGAGTTTCAGGGAGAGCATAAGGGAACAATTGACAGGAATGGGGGAAAGAAATACAGTAGAAGAAGAATGGGTAGCTTTGAGGGATGAAGTAGTGAAGGCAGCAGAGGATCAAGTAGGTAAAAAGACGAGGGCTAGTAGAAATCCTTGGGTAACTGAAGAAATATTGAATTTAATTGATGAAAGGAGAAAATAAAAAATGCAGTAAATGAAGCAGGCAAAAAGGAATACAAACGTCTCAAAAATGAGATCGACAGGAAGTGCAAAATGGCTAAGCAGGGATGGCTAGAGGACATATGTAAGGATGTAGAAGCTTATCTCACTAGGGGTAAGATAGATACTGCCTATAGGAAAATTAAAGAGACATTTGGAGAAAGGAGAACCACTTGCATGAATATCAAGAGCTTTGATGGAAACCCAGTTCTAAGCAAAGAAGGGAAAGCAGAAAGGTGGAAGGAGTATATAGAGTGTCTATACAAGGGCGATGTACTTGACGACAATATTATGGAAATGGAAGAGGATGTAGATGAAGATGAAATGGGAGATACGATACTGCGTGAAGAGTTTGACAGAGCACTGAAAGACCTGAGTCGAAACCAGGCTCCTGGAGTAGACAACATTCCATTGGAACTACTGACGGCCTTGGGAGGGCCAGTCCTGACAAAACTCTACCATCTGGTGAGCAAGATGTATGAAACAGGCGAAATACCCTCAGACTTCAAGAAGAATATAGTAATTCCAATCCCAAAGAAAGCAGGTGTTGACAGATGTGAGAATTACCGAACAATCAGTTTAATAAGCCACAGCTGCAAAATACTAACACGAATTCTTTACAGACGAATGGAAAAACTAGTAGAAGCGAACCTCGGGGAAGATCAGTTTGGATTCCGTAGAAATACTGGAACACGTGAGGCAATACTGACCTTACGACTTATCTTAGAAGAAAGATTAAGGAAAGGCAAACCTACGTTTCAAGCATTTGTAGACTTAGAGAGAGCTTTTGACAATGTTGACTGGAATACTCTCTTTCAAATTCTAAAGGTGGCAGGGGTAAAATACAGGGAGCGAAAGGCTATTTACAATTTGTACAGAAACCAGATGGCAGTTATCAGAGTCGAGGGACATGAAAGGGAAGCAGTGGTTGGGAAGGGAGTGAGACAGGGCTGTAGCCTCTCCCCGATGTTATTCAATCTGTATATTGAGCAAGCAGTAAAGGAAACAAAAGAAAAATTCGGAGTAGATATTAAAATCCATGGAGAAGAAATAAAAAGTTTGAGGTTCAACGATGAAATTGTAATTCTGTCAGAGACAGCAAAGGACTTGGAAGAGCAGTTGAACGGAATGGATGGTGTCTTGAAGGGAGGATATAAGATGAACATCAACAAAAGCAAAACGAGGATAATGGAATGTAGTCGAATTAAGTCGGGTGTTGTTGAGGGTATTGGATTAGGAAGTGAGACACTTAAAGTAGTAAAGGAGTTTTGCTATTTGGGGAGCAAAATAACTGATGATGATCGAAGTAGAGAGGATATAAAATGTAGACTGGCAACGGCAAGCAAAGCGTTTCTGAAGAAGAGAAATTGGTTAACATCGAGTATAGATTTAAGTGTCAGGAAGTCATTTCTGAAAGTATTAGTATGGAGTGTAGCCATGTATGGAAGTGAAACATGGACGGTAAATAGTTTGGACAAGAAGAGAATAGAAGCTTTCGAAATGTGGTGCTACAGAAGAATGTTGAAGATTAGATGGGTAGATCACATAACTAATGAGGAGGTACTGAATAGGATTGGGGAGAGGAGGAGTTTGTGGCACAACTTAACCAGAAGAAGGGATCGGTTGGTAGGACATGTTCTGAGGCATCAAGGGATCACCAATTTAGTATTGGAGGGCAGCGTGGAGGGTAAAAATCGTAGGGGGAGACCAAGAGATGAATACACTAAGCAGATTCAGAAGGATGTAGGTTGCAGTAGGTACTGGGAGATGAAGAAGCTTGCACCAGGATAGAGAAGCATGGAGAGCTGCATCAAACCAGTCTCAGGACTGAAGACCACAACAACAACATCTGGACTAAAGCAGAGACTATTACTGTTCGCATGTCACTTTCAACACCGATTCATTTCCAAAGTATTGTCAGTTGCTTTCTATAGATAAAACTATTAATGTTATTTGATTGAGTTGTTGCATTACATTCTGAGAACGCTGCATCCATTAGACACCCTATTAGCAACGAGTGGTCAAGATCTCACATTTTCGTCGAGCTACCTCCTCAAATGCCTGTTGAGTGTATTTCGATCTCGGTATTTTTCTTCAGTTTTTACCCTCTACAGCTCTGTGGAGAACATCCTCGTTCGTTACCTTAACAGATAACAATAATATTCAAAATTCGTCTGTAGCACCACCTCCCAAATTCACCGACTATCATCAGTTCTTCAACGACTGACACACCTCGGAAGATGTTGCCCGCAGTTGCCAACGAAACGTCAGGAAGAAGAAGTCTTATGGATCGAACACGATCTCTCAGCCTGTAAGCTGCACGTCCACAAATCCACTTCACAGAGTTCTTCTTCGTTTGTGGGAAGTATCCCACGTCCGGAAAGATAAACAGTTGAGTAGGTCTGTGATGAGGTGTCATAATGGTAATTAGGGACAACATATGTCACATCAAGAACCAGACACCTCTTACCGTTCTGCACACCAGGCGGTGCTCGTCTGTGTCCAAAACATCACAGGTGACACACAACGAGTTGTCTGCGAGGTGAATCCTGTGACGGCGTGACCAGCATAATTACTTCCCGTTGACAGTAAGGTACCATGCAAACTGGACGTCCGTGTCAAGATAAGGGCGCTCACCAATCGCCAAACGGCATACCAATCGACGTTTGGATGCTTCCCTCAACCACATTCGGTGACCTGTGAAGCTGAAGGAAACCATAGATCACCTTCATTGATGTGAAGTGCGCAGGTAGCATCACGGTACGGACGTAGCTCAGTTCAAGGAAAAGGTGGTGGAAGCTAAATATTGGTGGCGAGACTTCCGAAAGCTGGACAGGTGCTGAGAGAGAGTGTGGCGCAAGGGCCTCGAGCAAATAAGGAACGTAGGACCCAGGGCCTCATGTGAGGGCCCGGGCTACCGCTCTGTCAGGCATATGATACAGACATAAACCGACCTTGCACCGCGGGAGATGAGGATCTCGTACTGTACCTTATCATTAACAGAATACCGTGACAAACAAATAAACCCAATGCCGCTAGCATGCATCGAGGCATAGATTTAGGAATAGGAAGAATCTGTGCCACGTGGGGTGTACGTGACGCCAAATATACATCTATGTATTGTGTCCGATGAGGAAGATCAAGTGCACGTAAACGGTGATCTAAGGGCCCGTCTCGTAGCTAGGAAAGTAGACGTCGGCAGCTGAGGGAAATTTTCCACCGCAGATCACTTACCAAATAGAGTTCTAAGCATCGGATAGAATCAGCTACATGCAAAGGAGCAGCACTATCCACAGGAAGCCCAGCGCCTATACCCATGGCGCTAGATTTTCGGACGTTAAGGCGGCTACCAGAAGCTTTGTCGCAGGTGGTAACCCTTAACAGTGACTCCCTGACATCTACACCGCTACTAAGAATGATAACGAGACCGTCTGCATAAGCAGTGTAGCTGAACGCATGGTCACCGAGAGACATCCCAAAGAGGCGTTGACGAAGGCTGCAGAGCAATGGTTCACTGGCGAAAGCATACAACAGTGCAGAGAGCGGGCAGCCTTGACGCCCTGATCGACGGATCGAGATGGTAGGAGTAAGACGACCAATATAGAGTACACGAGACGTAGTTCCACGAAGGAGACGCATTACGACGTCGACGGTAATATCAGGGTAGTCCATACTGCGGAGCGCCCCCTCCAGGTAGTCGTGATCGACCACATCGAACGCCTGGCTGAAGTCAAGGGCTGTCAAAAGTCTAGGCATACTACGAGCTTGAGCAAGAGCGATTTTAGCTGGCGAAATCCGTAAACCTTGGACGATCCCCACAAACTTGCTCCCAAGTATCCACTAGGCTGAGGTGCTGGGGAACTGCCGCTGGCGCCGCGCAAGGAGAGTGACTTGGTAGTAAGCCTTTGGTTCCGTGGATGCAGTTGAAATCGCCTCCCATCATCAATGCATCCTGCTGATCCATCAAGAGAGGCGTGACTGTCTCTGAGAAGAATGTGGAACGTTCACTGTGACAACCCGAAGCAGATGGCGTATAGACACTCACGATCCTGACGCCACTAAACATGAGAGGCATCAGGGAGATAGGCAACTTCATCACATAAGAGAATTGCCACTCCACTTCCAGTAGGGGAAGCATGAGAAACATGTGCTGTAATACCGCGGGGAGCACAGGAAGCTGCAATGTGCAACTCATGAAGGACAACAATGTCAACTTTCGCGGAATACAGCATGTCATGGAGTAAAGCCAGTTTGTGGCGTACGCGAATGACTTTGGCATTGACCGTGGCTATGCGATAAGTCTGGAAAGCTGCCATTGCCAGGAGAACGGGCGATTCGATTCAACACGGGGGAAGCTCAAGGAAGTACCTGTTAGGCCCTGTGGAAGGCCACATCACTTTGATGGGGAGGGAGCTGACCCCACGAACAGGGGTCCATCGCTCTGTATACTTCCAGAATGTCCATCCTCAGCATCTACGTCGACCGCCCAGGAGACAGACGTGTCAACGGGCTGGTTCAGTGCAACACTATGCAACGGGCTGGTTCAGTGCAACACTATGCAAGGTGCGAGCACAGGTAGAGTCAGACATAAACAGGGAGGCAACTGCATCAGACGCAGGCGGGGGAAGGTCGGTGTCTGGAGGTGGACGCTGACTGAGGATGGACGTGGGGAAGGACGTCGCGTCGTCAGGTGTCAGGGCGTCAGATGACAGCGCACCGTCAGTACCTGGGTCGTCATCGTGTGCAGACTTCCGACGGATAGGGATACGGCGTTGTCTCTTCCGGCTTCACGGCGACCGTTGCTTCCTAACATGCTGTTCCGTGTCTGATGGCGGGTGGCTGTAGTCCGACATGTGGCCAGATGGCAGAAAAGCGGATGTAGGTACACCTCCATGTACAACAATCATGAGGTCGGGACAAAGAGCTTGTGCCTACTATCGGTCATCGCTCATTTATATTGCCTCCGGAAGGAGTGTGGGAGAGACAGGGGAAACGTTCGTCGCGTCGTCCAGAGCAGTCGACGCCGGTAACGAATGATTCAGATGGGACCTAGCATGCAGCATCGCCGCAGACGCGTTAAACGGAGGAAACACAATGAGCGCCGTAGGAAGAGCGACGTCTCCGATCAGAGTCTGAACATTTCTACGTCGGTGACATTCATGGCCTTCCTGGCCACAGCCTGAACAGGTGCGCGGCTGGCCATCGTGCATGACGACAGCCCTGCAGCCGGCAATAACCAAGTAGTAAGGTACTTGTTTCCGTTGTTCAATTTTTATCTGACGGACACCATTGAGGACACGGTAAGTTTCCAACGTCTTCCACGTTTCAGCTGCATCGCTGACGGCGTTAACGTTAGGTTTAAAGGCGGCCACCACAACGATCGACGGTACTCCAAACGGGAGTTCGGAGACCCTCAACGTTCTGAGGCCAAAACCAGCGTCATCAACCACGACAGTCCCAATATGTCCGGCAGAGTATCGGGACTTGATGGAGTTAGCGTGGCGCCCCACAATGTCGGCGCACTGTTCTTCATTCGCCAGCTTTATGTACACAGTGGTACTAAGGATCGAAAAATGAATTTCGAGAATATCTTGTAGCGGAAGACGCAATTCATCCCGCATAAAAGGCTTTACTTCATACGCCTTTGTAGTTAGTGATCTGATGGGAAAGTTAGTATAATTGTGACTTGGAGGTGAGAAAACGCCATGATGGCCGATGAAGTCGGACTCTGAGACAAGCGGACTCTGAGAGAAGTAAACAAACGCGCGCTCACTCGCAAGCAGCAGAGCAGGTGAGACGCAAACAAGGTGCGCGCCTCACCACAGCCCAAGGGCGACTGCCCTAGGCCACGGTGCCTTTATTGTTACATAGGATATTTTTATGCTGTTGACGCGATTAAATAACTGCTCTCACAGAAAGGGACCCTTTAAAGCTAATACGTCAGTGTCTGTAGTCATGTCTGCCATGTAGCTGACAAACGTTTTCAGCCATTGCATATAGGTACTCATTAAATTTAGTAGCTTATCCCATTTCCTTTGTTCATGATTACGTAAGTATCAAAAGAAATATGTGCCTGGGTTGTGGATATCTGGGTACACAGTACGCCATATGCTATATCGGATAAAGAGTCACTGACAGATTTACAAGTAATTTTCGGCCTCTCTCAGGAAAGTCTGTTGCCATCTTTTGCGTTCATCACACGTTAAAGACATAGCTGACGGTTTAATAATAACTTCAGACGTTTTCCAGGTAATGTGATTATACAGCCTGAGACAGCTAAAGCAGGCCACCAAAACACAGTGGGTAAATATAGTTGCCTCGGGCATGGATGTGTGTGATGTCCTTGGGTTAGTTAGGTTTAAGTAGTTCCAAGTTCTAGGGGACTGATGACCACAGATGTTAAGTCCCATAGTGCTCAGAGCCATTTGAACCATTTGGTAAATATAGTGATGTGTGGTTTCCACTGAGCTACGAGTAGCGGACAAAGTGGCGAATACTCGGTCGTAAGCAAGTATTCAGTCACGTTTAGAGAATAGGCTACTTTTCTTCTACTAGAACCACATACTTTCTCTGTGGGGAATGGCGTAATTTCCATAACATCTGTGCAACCATCCAGTTAGACCTGAATCACGTAGCTTTAAATACTCAGAAAATGGTTCAAGTGGCTCTAAGCACTATTGGACTGAACATTTGAGGTCATCAGTCCCCTACACTTATACCTAACTAACCTAAGGACATCATACACATCCATGCCCGAGGCAGTATTCGAACCTGCGACCGTAGCAGCACGGTTCCGGGCTGAAGTGCCTAGAACCACTCGGCTACAGCGGCCGGCTAAATATTCAGAAACGTACAATCATGTACTTGAAACAAAACAAAAACCTATTACCCTACGACTATGAGTCACTACTGGAACCAGTTAACTCATACAGTAACAGAGATAATATGAAATATAATTATCCCAAGTGGAAATGCTGTCTGTCAACAAATGAGAGCGTCTGCAAAACGTTCTAGCTACGCAGTCTACAATGATGCTTAAAGTGGCTAACAAGAGATATAGAGCGTATATTGTGATGAGCAGTATACAGGAGATATACACTCCTGGAAATGGAAAAAAGAACACATTGACACCGGTGTGTCAGACCCACCATACTTGCTCCGGACACTGCGAGAGGGCTGTACAAGCAATGATCACACGCACGGCACAGCGGACACACCAGGAACCGCGGTGTTGGCCGTCGAATGGCGCTAGCTGCGCAGCATTTGTGCACCGCCACCGTCAGTGTCAGCCAGTTTGCCGTGGCATACGGAGCTCCATCGCAGTCTTTAACACTGGTAGCATGCCGCGACAGCGTGGACGTGAACCGCATGTGCAGTTGACGGACTTTGAGCGAGGGCGTATAGTGGGCATGCGGGAGGCCGGGTGGACGTACCGCCGAATTGCTCAACACGTGGGGCGTGAGGTCTCCACAGTACATCGATGTTGTCGCCAGTGGTCGGCGGAAGGTGCACGTGCCCGTCGACCTGGGACCGGACCGCAGCGACGCACGGATGCACGCCAAGACCGTAGGATCCTACGCAGTGCCGTAGGGGACCGCACCGCCACTTCCCAGCAAATTAGGGACACTGTTGCTCCTGGGGTATCGGCGAGGACCATTCGCAACCGTCTCCATGAAGCTGGGCTACGGTCCCGCACACCGTTAGGCCGTCTTCCGCTCACGCCCCAACATCGTGCAGCCCCCCTCCAGTGGTGTCGGGACAGGCGTGAATGGAGGGACGAATGGAGACGTGTCGTCTTCAGCGATGAGAGTCGCTTCTGCCTTGGTGCCAATGATGGTCGTATGCGTGTTTGGCGCCGTGCAGGTGAGCGCCACAATCAGGACTGCATACGACCGAGGCACACAGGGCCAACACCCGGCATCATGGTGTGGGGAGCGATCTCCTACACTGGCCGTACACCACTGGTGATCGTCGAGGGGACACTGAATAGTGCACGGTACATCCAAACCGTCATCGAACCCATCGTTCTACCATTCCTAGACCGGCAAGGGAACTTGCTGTTAAACAACAGGACAATGCACGTCCGCATGTATCCCGTGCCACCCAACGTGCTCTAGAAGGTGTAAGTCAACTACCCTGGCCAGCAAGATCTCCGGATCTGACCCCCATTGAGCATGTTTGGGACTGGATGAAGCGTCGTCTCACGCGGTCTGCACGTCCAGCACGAACGCTGGTCCAACTGAGGCGCCAGGTGGAAATGGCATGGCAAGCCGTTCCACAGGACTACATCCAGCATCTCTACGATCGTCTCCATGGGAGAATAGCAGCCTGCATTGCTGCGAAAGGTGGATATACACTGTACTAGTGCCGACATTGTGCATGCTCTGTTGCCTGTGTCTATGTGCCTGTGGTTCTGTCAGTGTGATCATGTGATGTATCTGACCCCAGGAATGTGTCAATAAAGTTTCCCCTTCCTGGGACAATGAATTCACGGTGTTCTTATTTCAATTTCCAGGAGTGTATAACGTATATTGTTATGGGCAGCATGCATAGCGAGTGCGTCTCGAAAATGCTGCAAAATTTGAGCCGGGGACGCTTTATACAGACCCAGTCTCCAGAAACTATATTAACCATTGGAGTCCAAGAAAATACTATAGTTCGCTAAACCGCACAGCCAACTGGAGTCAACCTTAAATCACTAACAGTCAGAAAAGGGGCACTTACGCAGTCTTTCCATACTCTGCATGCAACAGGAGGAAACACTAACACATGCAACAAAGGGAAGAACCCCATATCGCGAATATCACACAGTTTAGCAGAATATAGATATCAGCGCAAATGATGGCTGTGACCTTAATAAATGCCTTATGTATTCGGGGTATGTTACACTACTTTGGATTCTGTAAATGTAGGCCAAGTGTTCATGTAAATTTTTGTTATGGCCTGCATTGTGACTGCGCTAATCAGCAGCAAATCCCACTTAAGAGTAAATGTACTTGTCTGAGAATTTCAAAGTTATTAGAGGTGCGGTTATCTAGTTTACACAATGTTATTTGTGTGTTCTCATGATGACTAGTTAAATAACCTAATATCTATGGATACATTTCCCCAGCTCCAGAAGTAATTCTACAAGTTACCATATACAAACTACTGGAAAAAATGTACACGTGGAAAGACGCCGTCAATTTTGATCCTAAGATGGCAATATGCCCCCTGCGGCGTAGTACATGTCTCAAACTGGTTTCAATGCCGTTCGCCAACAGGTAGAATAGTGGCATAGCTACCAGAGCACCATCTGTGTCTAACCTTTAATGGGGAAAGCTCACAGACAGAAAGCTCGGTGTGGTCTAAACGTGCATAGCACGCAGGCAGTTATGCCACGGAGACGTACTCATGATTCCTACAGCCAACTGAATGAGTTTGAAAGAGGTCAAATTGTGGCCTTTCGAGTGGCAGCATGGTTCTTTCGGGGAACTGTCACACACGTAGGACGTGCGGCGTCAGTTGTGCAATGACGCTGGTATCTGAGGTAACGTGGACATTCTCACACCCGTAGAGGAGTTTCTGGACGTCCACGCAGTTCAGACGCCCTCCAGGGTCTTCGTATTGTAAGGACATCAGTGGCAGATCGTACAGCTACCACAGCACAGACTGAAGAGACCTTTTGAGCTCAAACGTGTCAACCGAGAGTTGCGAACTGGTTATTAGCGCAATGGGCATGCAGAGCTTTTGCCCGTAAGGTGGAATGGCGCGCCGTGGTCTTCAGCGATGAAAGCAGATACTGCCTCCACGAAAGGGATGGTCGTTTACGCTTGCGGTGTAGACCTGGTGAGTGTTGTCTCGTACAGTGCATTCGTCCAACACACACTGTTCCGTCACGGGCGTTATGGTCTGGGGTGAGATTGACTACAACTCTCATTCACCATTGGAGTTTCTGGAGGGGACGCTAACCAAAAATATGCACGCGCAGAAAGTTGTTACAACCGTTCTTTTGCAGTTCTTGCTGTAGGAAGTTGATGTGTAGTGAAAACAGAACAATGGTCACTCACACACTGGCCGTGAAACTCAAAGTGTTCTGCAAGATGTGCATCAACTTTCCGGGAAAACACAATTTCCGGACTTACCCCCACTCGAACGCTTGTGGTATATAAAGGGACTAGAAGTGACTCGTGCAATTCGTCCGCCAACAAATCTTACGGGAATTCGTGGACAGGTCGAGCAGGCGTGGCATAACGTATCCCAGGACGGTATTTGGCGTGCACACGATCGACAGTATGCCAGTGAGCGTCTGCATTGCCGCCGGTGTAGGCTACGCCACGTAACAATACGAGTGTTTCAGCATGGGTCGATACCATATACGTCAGAATTGCTTGTGATTTTGATCTTTAAATGTAACCATTTTATGTGCTCCATGTGCACTATTGCTAAAATAAGTCTTGAGTGAATTTGAAATCTGCAAATGGGTGTATTAATTTTTTGCGTCAGATTACTATATCTCAACGCTCTTTTTTCGTCGATGTGACATATCTTCTGTATTCCTTAATGTTTGAAACAGCACTCTCAAGATTTTATTCGCCACTAATGACAAAAAATTTAAAGTTTAAAAGTTACTGCTTTTGATAAAAACATTATTTTGGAAACATTTTTATAAAACAAGTTCTAAGGTGGTTTTTATTGACATTCTGTTTAACTAACATGCATGACAGCTGTTCGTTTGTTTAGATTCATAAATCAAGCGTAATCTATTACCGGATTTCGATCATACACGTGCATGTGAAGAATTTAGAAGGTGCCATCTATTGACAAACTAATTTTACTACTATGCACAACAGCGGCTGGAATTGTTTACTTTTTTAAGCTAACGTGGTGCACTGCAGGAGTAAACAGAAATACCACATTCTATCACATTTTACGATATAAAAACAAGGTTGTTTCAGATGCATCGACAAGCATTGCTACCAGTCTCATACCAGAAGAACGCACAACACATTCAATTTTCAACCTACCAATACCCATCTCACAATTCGCACTCGCACCAAGGACACACAACTCCACCGTGACTGTGATATCACCATTCCAGACGAGATCTTAGTTGTTCCCGAAGACGCGCTGAGCATGTAAGTAGGCTGTTTAGGTTTTTTTTATTGGTAACGCCACCTCTGTATAAAAATCACTGGCTGTGCTGTGTGCAGTCTGTGTCTAGTTTGCATTGTTGTCTGCCATTGTAGTGTTGGGCAGCGGCAGCTGGATGTGAACAGCGCGTTGCGTTGCGCAGTTGGAGGTGAGCCGCAAGCAGTGGTGGATGTGGGGAGAGAGATGGCGGAGTTTTGTAACTTGTCATGAACTGCTTTATATATTATGACTATTAAGGTAAATACATTGTTTGTTCTCTATTAAAATCTTTCATTTGCTAACTAAGCCTATCAGTAGTTAGTACCTTCAGTAGTTTGAATCTTATAGTTAGCTGGCAGTAGTGGCGCTAGCTTTATTGCAGTAGCTCGAGTAACCAAGATTTTTGTGAGGTAAGTGATTTGTGAAACGTATAGGTTAATGTTAGTCAGGGCCATTCTTTTGTATGGATTTTTGAAAGTCAGATTGCGTTGCGCAAAAAAATATTGTGTTTCAGCCTAAGCACAGTCGTGTATAGTTGTTTAAAAGGGTACGTTTCATATGTCGACCCTTAGCCGAGGATACCTCACTGGAATCTTCTGATTTTTTCTTGTAGTTTGTGTAATTAGTGTAGCTATTGTTTATTGCTAGCGCGTAATTGTAGAGAGAATTTCCTTTGTAGTTGTAGTTTTTCATTGTTGTACACAGTTGCGGCATGCATTTAGATTAGCACCAAGTATATCGCAGCTGCAACTAACTAGATATTATTTTCATTGTTATGTTAATGTGTTCTCTTATTTTTCTCTTCAAATTGTGCTTTTCTGTGTTATCGTGTGAAATATTGTGACAATAATGGCGTGTGAAAAACGTAACACTAGGCTACAAAGTAAACTGAAAAATAATAGTGACGACGAGCGTTGCTTATCAGCACCACTGTGTAATGAATTAACAGACATTCAAAGTAGTAATTTGGTAACTGTGCATAGGGAAATGGAGCGGTTGTCAAATAATGGCGTAGACAATGAAACAAGTAGTGAACAGGGAAGCATTATCGATCGATCGGTCGGCAACAGCTCGCCTCAGGAATACGAAATGACAGGACACAATCTTGCAAATACTGCAGATTCAGGTTTTGGGTCCTCACCGTTCTCTCAAATAAGTCAAGAGACATTTTCTGCTCGTCAAAATGTAAATGTTGCCGGTGCAAATGCAGTGCCGAAAAGCATAGAGGAACCGATTCCAGACACTAACACATTATTATTGCAATTAATGCAGCAAATGAAACAAAATCAGAGACAAACACAGCAACAGTTAGACACAATGGAACAAAATCTTCAAAAGTTAGACACAATGGAACAAAATCAGAGACAAACACAGCAAAAGCTTCAAAAGTTAGACACCACACTTGAAAAAAACACGTGAAGATTTAACTACTGAGTTACATAACATTGAATCGAAATGTCAAAAAGTCTGCAATGACGTAAAAACACAAATTTGGGAGCATTTTCAACCTATTTTTTCGCGGCATGAAAATGCATTACAGAATCACGAAGCAGCCATAAAAGAACTGCAAACCATTGTTCATGAAAATCATGAGACCTTGTCGGCTAAAATTGACTCAGTTGCATCTACCGATTCGGTTACGCAACTTGCAAAAACTCAAGAAAACTTAAAAGACACAGTAGATTCGATTTCAACACAAATGGACACTCTGAAACTTGGTTCAGAAAAACACACTGAGGAAATGTGTTCACTATCGGAGAAAGTAGCCGAACTTTCGGATCAGTTCACTAATTTATCTACGAAGGTAGACGATAATCTGAATGACACAAAACCGGTAGTCTTTAATGACACAGAAGTGTGCGAACAAATTAGGAAATTCAATCAAAATCAAATCAATATACAGTACAAAAGAGAAATCCGGGAATTACAAGATCAGTTGGCACAAGTAATACAAAAATTACAAATTTCAGAGGACACTCGTGCTCCAACACGGGAAGAGGGACTTAGAAATACGGAAAAGCCACAAAATAATAACACAGGACATTTCGGAAATTATGAAAGAAATTGGCAAGGCGCATTGGATTTTGAGATGGAACCGCCGACACGACGTAACAATGACCGATATGCTACTCGCCGACACGATGATTTTGACTATAAGCTGTTCATTACTACACGTAAATTCAAAACGTTTAAGAATTCTGCCAACGACATTCATCCACAAGCGTGGCTCCATCAATTCTCTCATTGTTTTCCTCCCAACTGGTCATTGGAGCACAGGTCAGAATTTATGTGTGGCTACTTGGAGAATGAACCAGCTGTAAGAATGCGGTTGGTCATTCACGATTGTCACAGTGAAGGAGAATTTTACCATGCCTTCCTCTCAGCATATTGGTCTCAAGCCACACAAGACCGAGTAAAACATAACATCATAATGATGAAACATTTCGAACAATCTGAATTCTCCAGTCTTGTGAAATACTTTGAAGACATGTTGCACAAGAATCAGTACCTGTCAAACCCATTCAGCCCCTCAGAACTCATCCGCATTTGCTTAATCAAATTGCCTGAACATTTACGACACATTATTTTGGCAGGACGTTGCAAAGACGACATTGAAGCGTTTCAGGGACTCTTACAAGAATTAGAAATTGACACTGACAATCGCGGAACGCGGAAACAGGAACACAACAATTACAGGTCATATCCGTCGCAATTCGACGATGAAAGAAATAATAACTGGACGCGACAAGGCTATTCTCACAACACAAATCGTAACCAAAAAAGACACCACCCATATGACAACCGTTGGCAGAATAATAGGTACAGAGAGAGATCGCACTTCCATAGTAATGAACATGATAGAGATTACCATAGAAACAGACAACATGGGAACCAAAACAATTATTATCAAGGGAGACAGAATAACTTCAGACGCAACAGTTCGGCGCACAGTTACGATTCAGGGAGAAATTCTCCACCACGTGACGGACAAGGAAGAAACTACGGAACCTACCGACATGACGACAGACGATATATTCGTAACGACAGACCTGAATTGCATCAGAACTGGCGGGATTTAAACAGGGCAGGGCCTTCTCGTCAGAGTGAATTTGTAGAAGTTAGGTCTCCTAATCCCAATAACGGAGCGCGCCAACAAAGAGACAGACAATGACTCGCACAGCAGGCAGCCGCGTGCGCCCGCTGGCTCCGAGAAAAATAACATAAGACGCTAGCCTTGAGAAAAATTTTAGCATTCTTTACCGATGTATAAAACATGACAATTGCTTTTCAGTTGAAAGTCTGAGTACTATGAGGAGTAAAGGTTTACACCACATTTCACATGTAAAACCATTTATTGAAAGATAATCTGCTTTTTAAATTTGTCTTTGCCGTAAAACTTTTCACTTCACATTTCTAGTATGCTTTGTCAGACTTAAGAAACTGTTAACATGCAACAATGTTTGAAGTTAAATATCCAGTCTAGAACCTAGGGAACATTTTTAAACAGAAATTACAAATGCATTGTTATAGTGAACAGACTACACAGTGTTGTTATTTGTACATTCTTGCTCGTTAGTTGCACGATTACGTAACGACTATCAGGATTACATACTTAGGACACATACTGGTACTGCTAATGAGATTTTAATGCAACATTTTGGTTTACTAGAAAATACATTCTGAAATTAAAGTGCTTTCTGAGAGATACCAGATGACACAGAGGTTAGTTTATGTGACAACTACACGGTTTTATGACGACACTACTAATGAGTGACAATTTACAATGTTGCTTTTGCGGTGTATCTGTTTTATATCTGCACAGTTTTTCTGCATTACTCTGGAAAGAAAAACATGTTTTAGTAGTAACTTTTGTGGTATAGCTACAATGAGACAGCCTTTTCCGTCGCACAACAATACGTTACAGTACAGTACTTTCTTCATCATAACAATAAGCGTAATAACTACGATATCTATACACAAAGCATTTCACTTTTGTTTATCATGAGGTAAGTACATTGACTTCTGCAGAACTTAGCTTTCGGAGGACGATAATTACGACACTTCCACAGAATTATCTTACAGCAAGACGTACATTTAGCACTACAGGACACGCATTTGAGTGATTAATTTTGTACTTAAAACATTTATTTTTAAAGATATTTGAAGTACAATGATACGAAGTTTTTCCGTGATACATTTCATTCCATTGCTGTAATCTGTAACACCTGAGGGTATAATTACATTAATCCTCAGGGAGGTACACGCTTACTTTGTGTACCATGTGTTTGGCAAGCACAAGGAGCCCTAGCTAATATGGTATTTGCTTACACAACTTTACACATCGGTACCATATTTCTCTAACACATAGTTACACAGCTATCTGATCATTTAACTGAGAGAGACAAACTTTTTTACTACGGCAGTGACAGATGTTTACGTAATTACACTGTTGGATAACTTCAATCCTACGAAATTGTATTTTGTCTGTACTTTGTGAACTGTTAATATTTTTTCAGAACCATTGTGATACTATGAGAGCTTTGAATGATGTATTTGGTGTGAGATCATGATTTTTAAGGTACGTTTGAGGTAGATGACACTATTGAAATGAGCAGAGAATATTTTTTAGGGTTTGAAATTATTGCAGAAAGCTACGACGTTTTTGAGATTTGACTGAGGTGTTATGATGTTATTTTTATGACGACGACGTGTATTATGCTGCTGAGGTATGTTTATGATCAATAAGCTGATGCTGTATGAGTTATTTGATTATACTACGTATCTGTGATGATGAAATATTGAAGAAGTGTCGACGAATAAGGTAAGAAATAATGAGTAGTGGTTAGGGACGCTGATTTGTGAAAAAGGTTGTTGGTAACCAACAATCGTACTTTAAGAGTTATGAAATGTGTGTAAATGCATGAATGTATCACAATGCCGACGAAAACGTTTTGAACACTGTTATATTCATAGGATTTTGTTTCTACAGATTTGTAACCCAAATTCTTGACCTGTGAAATTTTTTATAAGAGACTGCCACTGTAGCGGAAACTGCTGTCGTAAATATTTCGTTAAGAAAGGTAAGTGACCTTGACGTAATGCGTCTTGAGCAGCCACCTGTGCCAGCCACCTGGAGAAACAGCTATTATGTGGAGAAAAAAGAGGCCATTAACCTCGCTATTGACATTCCTTTGTAGAAAGCATCGCAAATACGACACGCTCAAACTTGACATTTTTACATCTGCACACCTGATTAGGACAAGTGTCTTTCTAGTCTGGCGTGTGGTCAGTCGCTTGACGGCGCGTTTCGGTGCGGGCCTGCCCGTTGCCGGCGCGCCGTAAGGCACGGAAGCTCGCACTGGGGTGTATCGCTCTTCAGTCGAGTGTGCCGCGGCAGTCCTCGCTTGGGGAAGTGAAGCGTCTCTCATAGCCTCTCCTTCCCAAGTGGCTCTTTCCGCCTTCCCGTGGTGCCAGATGTCAAGCTCGGCTTTTTGCCTTGCGACAAAAGGGAGAGCTGCGACCCAACCCAATGCGAAAGCGAAGGGTGCGTGGCACAGGGGGAGCTGTGTCGAGGGACCGAACATCAGTCCCCTTCTGTTCGCAGGGTACAGACCAGCACGTGCTCTGCATGCCGGCGACCTCGTTTGTCGGCGTGGGATCGTGGCGCGAGTCGGCAAGGGTGCTTCGCCGCGCCCCTGGGTAACCGGGGCATGTTCTGCCAAACCCAGGAGGTGGTGACATCACCTGGGCCAGGTTAGATGGGTCCAGACCGCCGAACGTCTGGGGGACCGGCCCGCCACCTGTGTAGGAGTGGGTCCTTGGCCTGATGGTGGAAACTCGGGCAAGTAGGCGGCGAAGGGCGAGAGGTGCAACCGCCTCTCCGGAGTGCGGGGTGCAGTTGCCGAGGAGCGTCGCGTGAAATCGTCGATGACGGGGACACCGACGAGGACCAGTGCACTGGTGACGGTGCGCTGAACCTGGCAGCTCGGAAGTGCCCTTGACCTAGGGGCGAGGTCGGTGGGCGAGCAGCAGAAGTCCCTCCCCCCCATGCCAGAGGAGCCAGTCCGGGGAAAGAGACGGGCTCCCACCTCTTTTTTTGATCACTCGTCAATCATGGCTACAAACGATACGAGTGATTCGTGTGCGCCTCAACGAGCTTCCATTGCGCCTGATCCCTCTCCCCAAGACGAGCAGGGACAGGCGGAAAATGAGACTGTTATGCAAAGATATACTCGAATCACGTCGCTCATCGAGCAACAAATTAAAAACGGCAAAATAAGCCAAGCTGGACTAGCCATTATTAAGAATGAGCTGGCAGCATGGGCTATTGCCCACGCCAAACTAGAAGGAAGGGCAGAGGAACTTGAAAAGGAAAACGACAGATTAAGGAGACAACCAGCAAAGACGTGGGCAGCTGTGGCCGCGCAAGCGCCCACGAAGCGCCCACAAAACTCGACCAAAGACACAATAGACAAAATTACAAAAAGAACTGACACGGCAGTATTCCTCAGGACACTACCTGGGCAGGACACAAGTGTCAAGAAGATCCAAGAACTTTTCACAAAAAGCATAGACCCTGTTAAAGACAAAATAAGAATTAAAAGAGTAAAACCAAGTAGAAATTCTGTCATAGTTGAAGTTGCTTCTGAGGATGATAAAGAAAAACTGCTGAACAACCAAAAACTGAACTCGGTGGTCAAATGCGAACCACCGAGGAAACGTAATCCTTTAGTCATATTATATGACGTTCCCGCAATAATGGATAATGAAGAATTACTAGAAACAATTAGGCAGCACAATTTTGAGGAAATTAATGAAGAAGAACTCAAGAACTGTTTTAAATTAAAATATAAGACTGGGCCACGGGGTCGTGATGTTGTTCATCACGTCGCCGAGGTGTCAGCGCAGATGTGGCGGAACATTATAACAATGGGCAGAATATATATCGGCTTTCATGCCATTAACACAAGAGATTATGTCGTGGTACCTCGTTGCCACAACTGTGGTGACTTGGATCATGTCTTAAGGTTGTGCACCAGGGAGCCGGCATGCACTAAATGTGGGGAACATGGTCATAGCCGCAAAGATTGCAAGGCGGCGGCAGTCTGCATACCATGTAAGAATCGAGGAAAGAAGTCTTGCGGAGCCACAGGCAGGAATTTCCCGACATATAGAATGCTGGAGCAAAGATTAATCTCCAGAACAGACTATGGCTGAGCCAGGCATACCGAATAGGATGCCAAAACGAAAGTCCCCGAGCAAAAGGAGGAGGGACGCCGTGAGGGCAAACAGATTCAAGGAGTTTCTGAGGTCGCTCTCCGGCGCCACTGGAACTGAAATACAAGACAAAGCAACACAGACTGATTTTCCAACAATGGACATTGGCATACAAACCAATCTCCCCCTCACGGCTGAAACTCTCTCCTCTGGAAGCCGGGGAACAAAGCCGGAAATACATCAACAACGGCAAGGGCATCCTGCGACTGTGGAAACGTCAAAAGACAATCATATCAATCATATAGATCAACTACCCATTCAAGAAAATACAGTGACAAGCTCATGCACAAGCCCCACTGTACAAAGCTCTCCAATTGTCAGAGTCCCACCAGTCGATCCGGTTAGGGTATACCCCAACTAGGAGTATACTATGCAACTATCCAGATTGGAGCAGCCGGCTACCCTGACCACTGCCTTACGACATGTGGTCCGAGTAGGACACGAAAAAGGCAGAAAGATAACCTTCTCGGTTATGGATGCTGTTGACAGAATCCAGCTAAAATCAGTGAATCTCCCCACCGACTTCGGAGCCTTGCGTGATCTGCTCAAGAAAGTTTTCGACAGACGAGGAGAGAAATTAGACCTTAATGTCATTTACGAACAATCAGTAGTAGCACATGGACGAATTGCTTTCGACTGGAGTAAGACTTGGCCACATGACCGAATACATACGTACTTCCCTTAATGACGAAAATAACTATTAGACAGCTTAACAGTCACAACAGCAGACTCGTTATGCAGGAGCTCCGAAGGGAGGTGGAAGAGAGGAGACTAGATGTACTCTGTCTACAGGAGCCATACTCCCTGGCTGGAAAAATAGCTTTTGTTGCTGCGGGCTGGCAAATAGTCAGCAGAGGAGATGACTCGAAGGCGGCGATCATAATCACTAATAAACTCCTCAGAGTCACCACACTAACACAGTTCACAACTAGCCACTGCAACACGTGGAGCTTCAAACCCCCATGGGAGCAACGTCGTGGAGCTTCAAACCCCCATGGGAACAATAATTCTCATAAACATGTATTTCCAGTACGGGGACAACATAGAACTCTACATAGACCATCTGGCTAGAGTCACCACGGCGTTGCAGGGAAGAAATGTTGTAGTAACAGCTGACATTAACGCAAAATCCCCCCTGTGGTACAGTGGCACAAGGGACGCCAATGGCGAAAAAGTTGAGGAACTCATAATGGCATCACAACTTGTGGTGGCAAACAGGCCTGGCAATCCTCCTACCTACGCTGCAGGGGGAGGACAGGGCACAAATATTGATGTGACTCTTGTAACACCAAATATGGCTAACATTATTCATAATTGGAGAGTCATAGAGAATGCCACCACAAGCGACCACAACTTGATATCTTTTACCTTGGGAGAAAGAGAGTGCCGCTGGGCCATGGGGTGGGAGGTGCAACTAAACTATAGAAGAGCTGACTGGAAGCGCCTAGCGAGGGAGTGTAACATTCCTCCATTACCGTAGACCAGAGAACAGAGGAACTGGTGAATGCAGTGACAAGAGCGGTGAAGGCAGCCGTACCTACAAGGAGGAGGGCCATGGCAGCCTCTCCGTCACCATGGACTGCTGAACTAGGTGAAATGCGTCAATCAGTCAGAAGGCTGAGGAGGCACTACCAGCGCAGTGTCGTCTGGCAGGAACGCCAAAGGTGGCAGATGTTATACAGGGAGGACAAGCAGAAGTTCCAAAAGGAACTACGCGAAGTCAGGATGAGAAGCTGGGAAAATTTCGTGCTTAACCAGTTAGTCACGGACCCATGGGGGCTTCCATACAAGCTGGTAAGGGAAAAAATCCGCTCTCCTCTGGAGTTATCAACAGTCAGGTACGGGGGCAGGATGATGGAGTCCTGGCAGGAAACTGCGGGGGTCCTCCTCCGGTCCCTGTTGCCTGACGACAATGCGGAAGGGGAAACAGAGGGACAGAAACAACTTAGAAATGAAGATCAAGAGGAATATGGTAATGAGACAGCTGTCTACCCCTTTTCAGAGGAGGGGGTGGCAACCCATATAAGATCATTAAAAAGAGGAAAAGCACCTGGGCCGGACGGCATTGTGGCGGAGGTAGTGCAGTTTCTGGCGCCTCAGCTAACTGCGCCACTAACACATCTTTACAACGAATGTCTCTGGCAGAGAAAATTTCCAAAGAGATGGAAAACGGCAAACGTAATTATTATAAAGAAAGGAATGGACAAGGACCCTGCAGAAGTGAAGTCTTACAGGCCGATTTGCTTGTTGGACATATTTGGCAAAATATTGGAGAAACTGCTGGCTGACAGATTGACGGCACACCGAGTGTTGTGCGGGGTGAGCGACAGGCAGTTCGGGTTCAGGCCGGGGCGGTCAGCATCTGATGCAATCGCCCTGGCGGCCGAGGTCTGTGACTCGACCCCGCACAAATACGTGGTTGGCATCATGGTTGATATCAGTGGCGCCTTCGACAACCTTTGGTGGCCTTCGCTCTTCTCCTGCTTGCGGGAGAAAGTGTGTCCAGGGCCGCTATATGGTTGCCTGAGGAGCTATTGCAACGATCGGGAGGTCTGGTTATCATCATCTAGCGAAAGAATCGGAAAGATAATTACCAAAGGGTGTCCCCAAGGTTCCGTCTTAGGACCCCTTTTCTGGGACATACATATGGAGCCTTTATTAGATAGGTTACAACAAAGCGATGAGGTGCTAGAGGTGATAGCCTACGCGGATGACCTCCTCCTGTTGGTTGGCGGCCGTAGCCGCGAAGACATCGAACCAAAAATAGAGACAGCATTAGACAAACTCAGGCAGCGGTGCCACGCGACAAAAATGACGATATCACCCAGTAAATCCACCTACTTACTACTAAAAGGAAATCTTATTAGAAACCCGACTGTCAGAATAGACGGATCACCAGTTCCCCGACGACGAGAGACACGTTACCTGGGAGTTATCATTGATGAGAGGTGGAGCTTCGGGAAGCACATTGAAACTGTCACCCAGAGAGCCCTTCAGATATTAAATAACCTAATCTCCATAGGCCACAAAAGATTTCATCTTCCTCCACACCTAATTAGACTTTATCACAACAGTATCTTAACTTCAGTTGTGGGCTACGGCTCGGGAGTCTGGGCGCACAGGCTCACGAGGGTTGTGCCCGCCATGGCAGTGAGAAGGGTCCAGAGAAGCATGATATTAAGATCCATAGGTGCCTATAGAACATCTCCAGGGGGGGCCCTATTAGTCATAATGGGGCTCTGCCCTCTGGACATAAAAATAAGAGAACAGGCGGCTTGGTATTGGGCCAAGAAGGGAAATTATGAGAAGATTGCCGATATCATGGGTATTAGATTGAGGGATAAAAGAGAGATAAGGAAAAGAGGGGAGGAGCTCTGGCAGGAGATTTGGGAGGTAGAAGAGACTGGACGAAGAACCTTCCAGTTCCTACCTGATGTAAGGGAACGACTTGGACTGAAGTACTTTGAGCCTACGCGAGGGTTGATCCACTTTCTCACTGGCCATGGACCCTACCCGACATATCTATGTCGATTTGGGAAAAGGGCAACACCAGCGTGCGACTGTGGCGATCCGGAAGGCACGCCCGAGCACGTAGTTTACAAGTGTCCCCTCTTCAATGATATCGCCAACGGACTACGAGACAGACTACCCAACCGTGACACACACCAACTACTTAGACGAGAGGATACTTTTCAGATCTTGAACACCCTGGCTGACGAGGTATCTCGAAAGGTTCTAATCGACTATTTAGGAGAGATACAGTAAGAAATGAGCGACAATAACCACCAATTGAGTCCTAGAGCCCTATTCCCATACCGCCTGTGCGAGGACTGGCCGACTACCTCTAAGTTGGGAACCGCCACGTGCAGGACTAGGGGGAGTGGGGAACAACTACCGATTGCGACACACACACACCGGACATGACGTAGGATAGGTTAGTTTGTAGAACTTAGTTATAGGAAATTAAGATAGGGACTGCAGCGAATTTTAACATCGAGGCCCGCCCAATGCCAGGGGCATGCTCTTCGGGGTTAGCTCGAAGAGCAGGGCAAGTAAAAGTAGGTTTATATCTTCACTGGCACATATGTGACGCTGCAGAATACATATATAAATTAAATTAAATTAGTAATAGGAATTAGGCATAAATAATATAAGTAGACATTAAATGCCCATTGTTGCTAATGTTAACTGTAGCTCACCCACTAATAACTACACTAAGCTGCAAAAATTTAAAATAAATGTATCACTGTTAGGACCCACTAATGTACTAAGGTAGTGGGTTAAATTTGTATTATTATAATGGTTTTGATAATAAAGAATTTTTTTAAAAAAAAGTGTCTTTCTACGAGAATTGAGAGAATTTCTACTAACTTATGAAATGCCATATGGCTAATGAATGACGTTTCACGCCTTGCTTTGCCTATTTTGTTTAATATCTAGTTTCTAGCTGCACTGCAGCATTGGTTAAAATAAAATTTTATGGATGTACTAATATAAATATTTTCTGTCTACAGATCGAGTAAATAATAATTTTTTTCAAAAAAATGAGGGAGCACAAAAAGACATTTACCTTCACAGGAACTGCAATCATAGTTTTCTTTTCAAGTGCATGGTAATATTATTTTTACAATAAGTTGTTGTGGTGCACCACTTTAATTGCTTAGACATTAAGATGTGATTATACGTTTCCCTTATCTGCATTGTTATCTTTAGTGTACTATTTTTTCTGCTTGAGCTATGTCTTGTTTGGGTATTTCATTTTCTGCTGATGTTTGCCAGGCATAGTGTTACTGAATTTGACTTTGTGTTACTCTGCTAAGCCAGTTTACTACTGATTTATTTTTCTTGTTTGCTGCTCATTGCCTTATATTAGTTGTAATATTGCTGCTTACTTTGACAATTTCCATTTTTTTCATTGCTATTTGTATTAATTGTTTTGTGCTGCTGCATTGCCTCGTTCCTTAGTTTAGTATCTGCGCTCAGTAGATTTAAGTTAGCTTAACAGGGGTAGACTATATAAGAGAATGAGTTGCGATGAAATGCATTGAGAAGTCATACGAAAAAGGTACAGAAAGCAGGTATAGATAGGACTTTTTGGAAATAATGAGGAATGAAGGGAGATCTCCGAGAAGTAAAGAAAGTTTTGTTTGCAAAATACTGCAGTAAAAGAAACCCTGCCCTTTCCTTGCGTTATCTCACTATGTGTTTGTGTTCCCTTGTGTATTTGTGTTTTTCCTGTCTTTATGTGTTTAGCTGATGTTGTTATGTTGTAGAATTTTTCTAATGCCATGTTATTTACTTTGTAAAGATGTTTAAACATTATTTGTTCTGTTTTGTTTTAATGCTCATGTGTGAAGTTGATGTTTCAAAATTTATTCTGATCTTTTATGTATCTACTTATCTCATAATTCCTGTAACATTGATATATATATGTTTATTTCTATTCTGTTGTAAAGCCTGTACTACAAATGTTATCTGTATTGTTATGTTCTTTAATGACGTATTTTGTACCTTTGTTATTGTATTCTTATGTTATAAAATTGAAATTGACACCAGTTCATCAAATTAAGTAACTTGTAAGTTGCATTTCACTGCACACGTTTCTGTTGGTAATAATATATGCACAGTATGTGAGAAATTGGGACTGTTAGTGTTTACACGTGTGTTAATAATTCAGCAAGGGACTGGATAACAGCATTGCTGGTTCTAAGGACAATTCTAAAAACTTTGTGAGTGCACAAGTGGTGGTTATGGAGTTGCTATATTATCCGCAAGACTCTTCAATGGTGATTGTGCACCTGCATAGCCACAACAGATGGCTGCTGGCCATCTCTACAAGGACTACAGTGGGTCTGCATCTTTGATGACCCATCAATACCATTATTTCTACAAGGTCTGCAGTGGGTCTGCACCTCTGGTGGCCCACCAATACCACAATCTCTACCAGGAATACAGCGGGTCTGCACCTCTGGTGGCACACCAATACCGTACTCTCTACCAGGACTACAGTGGGTCTGCTCTGTGATGACCTACCCACCAATACTCTTCAAAACTTCGACTGACTCCGCTGTGGGTTTGCTCTGTTGTGGCCCATGACCTGTCTGCATGTCGAGAGTCAGCACTGTCTTTCCGTTGGAAGGACAACGCTACTTCTTCAAGACTGCATGGAAATCCACTACTTCCGTGTGCATTTTCTTTTACTGCTCAGACTTTGAGAAAAACACTGCTATTTTACTGTGATGAACGATTAGGACTGTCTTTATGGACTGTGAGAAAGTTTAGCTTTTGACCAACATTGTATCAATAAGTGTGTGCAATTGATATCTTTGTTATTGTAATTATAAAAAATTTTATCAAATCATTATTGGTGAACTGCCCAAAACAATTTGTAAAATTTTTTGTGGGGAGCATGGGGGCTATGTAAGTAGGCTGTTTAGGTTTTTTTTATTGGTAACGCCACCTCTGTATAAAAATCACTTGCTGTGCTGTGTGCAGTGTGTGTCTAGTTTGCATTGTTGTCTGCCATTGTAGTGTTGGTCAGCGGCAACTGGATGTGAACAGCGCGTAGCGTTGCGCAGTTGGAGGTGAGCCGCCAGCAGTGGTGGATGTGGGGAGAGAGATGGCGGAGTTTTGTAATTTGTCATGAACTGCTACATACACTCCTGGAAATTGAAATAAGAACACCGTGAATTCATTGTCCCAGGAAGGGGAAACTTTATTGACACATTCCTGGGGTCAGATACATCACATGATTACACTGACAGAAACACAGGCACATAGACAGAGGCAACAGAGCATGCACAATGTCGACACTAGTACAGTGTATATCCACCTTTCGCAGCAATGCAGGCTGCTATTCTCCCATGGAGACGATCGTAGAGATGCTGGATGTAGTCCTGTGGAACGGCTTGCCATGCCATTTCCACCTGGCGCCTCAGTTGGACCAGCGTTCGTGCTGGACGTGCAGACCTCGTGAGACGACGCTTCATCCAGTCCCAAACATGCTCAATGGGGGACAGATCCGGAGATCTTGCTGGCCAGGGTAGTTGACTTACACCTTCTAGAACACGTTGGGTGGCACGGGATACATGCGGACGTGCATTGTCCCGTTGGAACAGCAAGTTTCCTTGCCGGTCTAGGAATGGTAGAACGATGGGTTCGATGACGGTTTGGATGTACCGTGCACTATTCAGTGTCCCCTCGACGATCACCAGTGGTGTACGGCCAGTGTAGGAGATCGCTCCCCACACCATGATGCCGGGTGTTGGCCCTGTGTGCCTCGGTCGTATGCAGTCCTGATTGTGGCGCTCACCTGCACGGCGCCAAACACGCATACGACCATCATTGGCACCAAGGCAGAAGCGACTCTCATCGCTGAAGACGACACGTCTCCATTCATCCCTCCATTCACGCCTGTCGCGACACCACTGGAGGCGGGCTGCACGATGTTGGGGCGTGAGCGGAAGACGGCCTAACGGTGTGCGGGACCGTAGCCCAGCTTCATGGAGACGGTTGCGAATGGTCCTCGCCGATATCCCAGGAGCAACAGTGTCCCTAATTTGCTGGGAAGTGGCGGTGCGGTCCCCTACGGCACTGCGTAGGATCCTACGGTCTTGGCGTGCATCCGTGCGTCGCTGCGGTCCTGTCCCAGGTCGACGGGCACGTGCACCTTCCGCCGACCACTGGCGACAACATCGATGTACTGTGGAGACCTCACGCCCCACGTGTTGAGCAATTCGGCGGTACGTCCACCCGGCCTCCCACATGCCCACTATACGCCCTCGCTCAAAGTCCGTCAACTGCACATACGTTTCACGTCCACGCTGTCGCGGCATACTACCAGTGTTAAAGACTGCGATGGAGCTCCGTATGCCACGGCAAACTGGCTGACACTGACGGCGGCGGTGCACAAATGCTGCGCAGCTACCGCCATTCGACGGCCAACACCGCGGTTCCTGGTGTGTCCGCTGTGCCGTGCGTGTAATCATTGCTTGTACAGCCCTCTCGCAGTGTCCGGAGCAAGTATGGTGGGTCTGACACACCGGTGTCAATGTGTTCTTTTTTCCATTTCCAGCAGTGTATATTGTGACTATTAGGGTAAATACATTGTTTGTTCTCTATTAAAATCTTTCATTTGCTAACTAAGCCTATCAGTAGTTAGTACCTTCAGTAGTTTGAATCTTTTATTTAGCTGGCAGTAGTGGCGCTGGCTTTATTGCAGTTGCTCGAGTAACCAAGATTTTTGTGAGGTAAGTGATTTGTGAAACGTATAGGTTAATGTTAGTCAGGGCCATTTTTTTGTATGGATTTTTGAAAGTCAGATTGCGTTGCGCTAAAAAATATTGTGTTTCAGCCTAAGCACAGTCGTGTATAGTTGTTTAAGAGGGGACGTTTCAAGCATTGTCGATAGTCTTTACAGGAAGCTGAAAAATAATAATCTCTCTTATCGAGGCTAAATTTTTCTGTATTGTGGAGTTTTCTCTCAAGTATAAATTGTCATTAGACATGTTAAAAGAATAACTATTGAACATGTAACACGTCAGCCTCAGTTCCAAACAGAAACCACACTTTACACAGGTTTGAGCCAAAATAATTTGGCCTTCTTCAGAAGCGAGTGACACTAAACTACTGCATGCCAAAGTTCGCCCATGCCAAGTATAAAACTGTAGCACCGTAGTAACTAGTCATTAACTACATTACTTGAGCTGAAGAAAAACAGCAGGCCCCACTGCGCGGACGAGGTCGGTAGGCCGCGAGAGCTGCACCGGAACTAAACGCGGCGAGCTGCTGTGTACCGAGCGTCGCCGATAGTCATGCGCATTTGGGTTGATACCTGGGTAAAGTTTGGTTTCTATTTGCAACTGACGCTGACATGTTACATGTTCAATTATCACAGCTGCCGACAGGGCTGCACAATTTATAAATATCTGCCGAGGTGTCTAACGCAGCCGACAAATATCTAGAAAATATGCGTAAAATCGCAAAAATAAGCATGCCTATTTCTTACATCAAGCAATGCAAACAATTAAATGTCACCCCCAAACTCGTTAATGGATACATTGTTAAATTATGTAATACATCCGCAACCCTGGAAAAGAAGCTCACCGCAGAGATTCTTAAAAGCAGAATTGCGGAATTATACGCAAAAAAGCATAATGTAAATGAAAGAGCTTACATGCTTTACCTTGAAATATCTAAGTTTTATGCGACTTCTTTCAATTTCCAAGTAGACTCCTTTTGGTCGCAGGCTAATGAATGACTCCCGAATCGTAAAGACGAAATTGGAAAGAGGCATCCTAAAAAACTAGCAACTATATCAAATAGGGCTGAATGCGCTAACAAGCGAACCAATTATATTAATTCAATATACAAACTCAGATTTTATAAGAGAATAGTTAATAAAACATGTTAGTTTCACGTCTTCCAAAAAAAAAGCTGTTGTCTAAAGCTTTCAAATACAACGTAGAACCCACAGTTAGCGAAGCTGGCGTATGAGAAAGTCTAATAGAGGATCTAAAATTAGGCCTCGACTGCTCCAAAACCGCAAAAAATTTTCAAACGTGAATAGCGCACGAGACTTGCAAAATTTTAGAAAAAGACTTGACCACCATGCAAACGGAGGTTAACGTACTTAATACCGTAAAAAGCATTAATCGCAAACTGATAAATAGTGACGCCCTGGTTACTAAGGCCGACAAAGGCAAGTCCTTGATTATGTCCAGTAAAAATAATTACATAGAGAATACAGAAAAAGTTTTTTGAAGAAAATGGTATCGTACCTATCGAAATAGACCCCACCGCCATTTTGCAAAACAGATAGGAGTAGGACTTCGCAACACTAAAAAACTTGTAGCGGAATTTCGTAAAAAATGGCTCATAAATATGAATCCAAAACCGGCAATCTTCAGGAGTTAATTTAAGGTCCATAAGATTAGTCACCCGATCCGTCCGATAGTGGATAGCACCAACAATGCTTATAAGTTAGCAAGATGTCGGCATTATTAAAAAAAAGAAAACTTCGTGTTCGGGGAAAATTACTCAGTTAAAAACTCGGTTGACCTAGCTAGAATACTGATAACTTTAATCTGCTCTGATGTTTCTAAACTCGTTTCTTTTGATATCACAAGTCTGAACACTAACTAACCAGTAAACCAAACTTTAGACATTTTGGAACCTAACTTGCGTTCCACAAAAAATTATCCGACACTGAAATAAATGAATTAATGACCTTCTTGCGCATTACCCTGAAGTGTAACTATTTCTCTTTTAATGGAAGAATGTACTCTCAACCATTTGGTCTAGCAATGGGAAGCCCTCTGCCAGGTATTTTATCAGAAACCTTCGTAAATTCTATGGAACGCCTTTTCTTTCAAAACAATGCACATTTAGCGAGTAAAAGTATCTCTCATGCCAGATACGTAGGCGACTTACTCTTTATAATTAACGGCTCTCAAGATGGTATACATCATATTTTCACAACATTCAGTGAACTCTTCGACAAAATAAGCTACGCCAAACTTTGGCATGCAGTAGTTTAGTGTCACTCGCTTCTGAAGAAGGCCAAGTTATTTTGGCCCAAACCTGGCTAAAGTTTGGTTTCTATTTGCAACTGAGGCTGACGCGTTACGTGTTCGATTATCACGGTTGCTAACAGGGCTGCACAACATTAAAAATTCTTAGAATAACTATTGTTGAAGCTACAGTTAATGCATCGTACTTATAGTCTCATGTTAAAACTCATAAATTTACGCACAATATGATGAAAAACGGTGATTCCGGTTTCACAGATTGATTACTTCAATTGGATAAAGTAATTTACAAAATCAAATAGATTACTTCGTGAATCGAACAAAATATCTAAACATTGTTATCGTAAATGAAACTTCCTGGCAGATTAAAACTGTGTGCCGGACCGAGACTCGAACTCGTGACCTTAGCCTTTCGCGGGCAAGTTCCCGCGTTCGAATCTCGGTCCAGCACACAGTTTTAATCTGCCAGGAAGTTTCATATCAGCGCACACTCCGCTGCAGAGTGATAATCTCATTCTGGATTGTTATTGTAATTGTAATAGTTTTATGTCCACCATTTCCAGTGGCACAGAAATCAATGGACAGAATATTTCCCAATTCAATTCAATGGCGATTCAAATTCAAAAAAGTGTTGATTGTACATAATTAATGAATATGTCATTCAGATTTTGTTAGCTGGAGAGGCAAAGGTTTACTTCAGTTCTGATTCCGTCAAACGTGAAGAAATGGACAGCGTTCATTTGTACTCTGTACAGTTCTTGAAATCTATAATTTCATCCTACTTACCACCTCATCAATTGCTTTTCAAGAAAAATGATATTATTACGTTTACCACAAATCTTAACGCTAATCTTAATGCTAATGGGGCAACGTTAGTAGCTACTTGCTTAGACGAAAAATTAATTGACTCTGGTTAACCTCACACCTTCTAATCCAACCATGCCTTTCCAAATGATGAGATGATATTAATAAAAGTAGCCTTTGCCTTGAACATTAAGAAAACACAAGGTCAAACGCTTTGAAGTGTGGGATTTTATTTACTAGAAATTATTTTATTCGCCTAGACAGCTGTACGTGGCTTTTTGAAGAGATTGCTCATTCTAAGTATCTTTTTCCCCTAAAGAGACATAGAACCAAAAAGTAAACGATGAACACGTTGTAGCCGGCCAGTGTGGCCGCGCGGTTCTAGGCGATTCAGTCTGGAATCGCGCGACCGTTACGGTCGCAGGTTCCAATCCTGCCTCGGGCATGGATGGTGTGTGATGTCCTTAGGTTAGTTAGGTTTGAGTAGTTCTGGCTGAATACTGGTCAGAGCAAAAACAGCAAAGTGTCTGGCGCGAATTTGTCGTATCGAGACCTTTCGATGCGAATTCGCGCGGCTCGATGAAAGAGTTTTGTGACGGCTGGATCCGCAAGTTGGAATATTTGCGTGATCGCCGCACGGAATCCGAAATAGTTTGGGAACGCTACAAGAAGCTTCCAGATGATACAAAACGCTACGTAGGAAGCAATTACAGGACAATCAATGATTTCCTGGAAAGAGTTGAGGACGAGGACAATTGGCGCAATAATCGCGGCAGTGGTACAGGCCGTGGTAACAACAACGGGTACCACAGCAACCACAACAACGACAACTATGGGAATTATGCATACCGCAATCTTGGCAGCAATAACAATAGTGGTTCGGGCCGTAATGACAATCGATGCAATGCAAATAATAACAGGAATGACGGAAACCAGTATCATGCTAGCGTGATACGGGCTTCGCGGAATAGTAATAAAGCCAGATGGTGTGATCGGCCGTCTCAGCAGCATCCGGGGAGCGTATCTGCTGGGACGAGACAGGGAAACCATTAGCCGCGCCGGTGAGGGGCCGACCAGGCGTGGAGAAATTTTGGCGGCCCAATAACAGTAGAAAACCGAGATGTCGTCGTTATGAAAATTCCGTATGGAATAATCAACGGCGGGAGAGTGTGCCAGTGTCAGGAGAAAGGAGTGCGCCCAGAAGTAGTAGATCAGCTGTAGACACGGCGGTAGAAAATACATTCACTGTCAGTGAGAACAATTTAAGTAGTGTTCCGGAAAACGATTATAAAGTGGCAGCTGTAACACCCACAGCGGAACTGGAGATTGAGTTTAAGAATGATTCGCAATTGTTGAGAGAAGATCAGATGTCGGATAACATGTCCGTCATTGAGCGAGGGGATGCAGAGAGGGATGAGGTATGGTTCAGGCAGTTCCGTCGCTTATACGACGAACTAAGAGATTATAGGGGCCTGTACGGGAGAAGTGTTTATGGGGAGCGCGGGCAGGATTTGCCGCGTCTCGTCCCGCAGGAAGATAGTGTTTGTGAAGTGATAGAAAGTTCTGGCCCTAACCGGCAGACTTTACCAGAAATAGTTGATGTTAATGGGGAGCACGAGCAAGATTCGTCGTGTTTCGTCCCGCAGGAGTTGGATGTTGAAGTAGTAACGGAAAGTTCTCGCCCTGACCGGCAGACTTTACCGAAAGTTATAGTGGCCGACCCATCCGACGCAAAACCCCAGTTTAAAAATTGCGAAAGTATTAAGGAGAAAGATTACGAAAATTTTAGTGATAGCCGGACACGATTTGCAGAAAAGCACATAGATTACAGCATGTATGAGGTTAGAGCTGACGTTATACGGTCGGACGGTAGCAGTGTGGGTTGCGCAGATCCAGAGAGAGTAATTGCAGATACTACTGGGCACATTCCTCCAGGTAGATTGGCAGATGAGATCAATCTAGCCAAAGAGGAATCAACGAAGGTGACAATTAGTGAATTGATAGCAAAGCAACACTCACTAGATGACGAGTTACAGGAAAAGGTTTCGGTATTGGAGGCGAAACTACAGACTAAGCCTCAGGACAATCGTGTTGAAATTAAAACTATATGTGAACAGAGGCTGAAAAAGCCGCCAGATAAGCAGGATTTAGGATCAAAGCCGGATGGTTTTTTCTGGAATGACCTGGATATAGACGAGAATTTACTGTGGGAAAATAAAGAAACAGTCGAGGACAAGTGTAGACAGATAGTAGTGTCTGTTAATATGCACGACCTACAACTAAAAGTGTTGATTGACACCGGTGCAGAATTGAGTGCTGTATCTAGGAAAATATTTGAGTTACTGAAAGACAGACCTGGTATCGTACTCATGCCAGTAACAGGAGTAAAAATTATCGGTGCTACTGGGAAGGCCAGTAAACCGGTCACAAAACAGATTATTGTCCACTTCGAGATATGTGGGGCACGATTTGAACAAGAGTTTGTCGTCGTGCCAGACTTAACTACGGAAGTAATTATCGGGTTAGATTGGCTATTAAAGTACCGTGCAGTGATTAACTGCGAAAGCAAAACTTTGACATGTATGTCACTAGATAAAACAATGGTAGTTGGTTTTGACAAGGCAGGAGACGGTGTGCATAGGCAATACCAGCCTATACACATTGTTAACAGGCCGGATGACATTGACGTAGGAATGAATTTGAACTGCCGTAACGTGAGGAATTTCGGCATTGACAAAAGTGTAGAAAGTGAATTGGAAGAGAATCAAATTCCCTCCACGGATTGACATTAGTGTTTGTGTGAAAAAAGATCGTTTGCGAGAAGTAATGAAGCTAAAAGTCGATGCTCGCATACGTCGTCATGACGCTAAAGCGCGTTTTGCTAAGTTTGCAATCGGAGACTTAGTACTTGTAAAAGCTCATGAGAAATCGAGCGAGATAGACAACGAAATCTCTAAATTTAAGTTTGTTTATAATGGACCATATAACGTCATTGGTATACCTCACACAAATGCTTATTGCTTATAGTATCCAAGCTCTGGAAAACGATTAGGTATGCGGAACATTGTAGACTTGAAATTGTACCAACATAGGATTGATTAATACCACAGAATGGGTAATTTGTACAGTATGTAAATATAGAGTGTAAGATTTAAACGATTTGCTAGATTGCCATGCGTTTGCCTGACCAAGAGGACATTAAACAAGTTGTAATTAATAAGTAATTAACTTGTACTAAGTGATTTAACAGAGAGTGATTATTTATCAATTGAAACATCCAAGCTGCTAGTTTAAGTTTTCAGCTGAGTCACAGTAGATAAGCAATGTAAATATGATTTTCTAACTAGCTGTAAGATTTCATGAATATGTGTTTTACTAGTCATTGCCGATGTACTTAGACGCTGTCTTGCGTTTCAGGCTAGTATATGCGTGTGATGATGGACAGTTCCGAGTTATCCACTGTGATAGTGTTAATGGACTCCTTGAGATTACTCAGGAGTGAGTTTTTCCCAAAGAATTCAGTGAAACGGACGTTCTGGAAATGCCGTTACACAGGCGAGTGAGATCAAGCGTGCCGCACAGGCGAGCGCAACAATACTGGCGAGGCGGAACCGCTGTCGGCTCTTGTGCCGCTCTCGGCATTCTTTGTACTTGCGGGTACGAAAGGCGGAATAGTTTTTCTTCCCGGACAGCTGATGTGAAAGAATTCTGCTCTCAATATTTATGTTTTTGTCGATCTGCTGAATATTATTTTCTTGTTTAGCTTTAATTGGACTCTCATGACGAGAATATTAATTATGAAAAGGTTATATAAAAATGTGTATTCTAAGTAATTAATAATTAATTTGCGTATTTTGATATACCTGTTTTTATGGCCATATACTCTGATTAATTTTGTAAATGATATTCCGTTTCTTGATAGTGTTACGAATTTTGACGATTTTAGAATAGCTAAACCATTTTCTATTTTATATGAATTTTAATATGTTGTCAACCTGTTTTATTTTGTGCAAGATGACAGAGTGGAATAAGATTACGAGTGTCTCCACTCAATTATTATGGTATAAAAATTGATTTATGCTTAATTAGACGAATGCATATGTTTTGACCATATGCATTTCCGCTGTTTCTTTCTTGGGACATTATCTGAGTCTGTTTAGGTTACACGAACATCCTCAGACAATGTGGGGCACGTGTAACGCCGGAAATGCATATCCTCCAATTTCCATCTATTGTACCATAATTTTTTCCTTATTTTGTTACCTGAAGATATAACATTTCTGTGTCTTTAAATGTTGTAATTGTTTTAATATTTGTATATATATATATATATATATATATATATATATATATATATATATATATGCATTTATGTCGATGTATAATTGGTTTGTTTTGTAAATATTATTTGTATTTTACGCTGGGTCTTGCCTAGGGAAAACTATGCTATCGAACGAATACATCGATAGGTCGTGTGGAGAACCTAAGTGTTTAGGATCTTTGGTAGTGTTAACTCTGCCGCGTGGAGCGCGGGCAGAGAGGAGTCTGGCTGGAGTAGTGAATGGAGCAGGTGTGTTGTGTGACGCTCCCGCGAGATGCCGCGCGTTCGGGGTTTGGCAGCATGTAATTGCGCTCGACTTGCTATGTTAGTTTCTGACACGGTGTCGCGGACGGGAAGCATTAGCTGGCGCACATCAATAGCCCGTTTCACCTGGTGACCGTGTCGAGAAGAAGGCGCGCCAACATCCAGCTTCTGCAACAGCGACGGCCGACAATGAATGACTGTCACCACCTCCTCGATCGACCAACAAGGAAGACTAAAAGCACGTAAAGTTTCAGAAATGTATGGCAGGCCTCAGCTTTTAAATTTGTTGCATCACAAAATTACAGCAACTTAGCATGAACCATTGTTGCTCATTGTCCTAATTGCATTGCCAAGCAGGGTCCCTTCCTTTTCCGAAATGAACCCGAGTGTCGTTGAAATTCAAACGCCAGCATTAAAATAATATAATTCAATTTCACTGCCTTAATTTCAAAGTTCAGTTAAAGTATTCATAGCTGGCTACAGTATTTAGATTACACAAGCACAAATTAAGAGTCCGAGTTTTGTTACCGTATTTTAGCTTACCTGTGACTGCAGCTCAGCTTGGTACGTACAAAATTTTACTATTGTTAATTGTTCAGAATCATTTAATTCAAGTTCAAAGTTAAATCTCTTATTTCTAAATTGCGTAGAGTCAAGTTGCTTTTGAAATGATTGTTCAGGTAGTCCAAGACTAACCGTATTTTACTGAATTTCGATGTGCTTCAGAAATAAAGCTCACTTTTAACTTCAGTCACTAAATTAACTTTCGATTTTCCGGTTTTATTAATTCTTTTGCTAAATTAAGTCAGAGTGTAGCGAAATTTATTAAATCTGACAACCTTTCAGTTTTCACACTATACGTGTCAAACTTCAGTTGCCACGCTTCTAGTGCTAATTATATGTGTAATAACCTTTCTTTATCAGTTACTATAGTAATTGTCCTTCATGAACCATGGACCTTGCCGTTGGTGGGGAGGCTTGCGTGCCTCAGCGATACAGATGGCCGTACCGTAGGTGCAACCACAACGGAGGGGTATCTGTTGAGAGGCCAGACAAACATGTGGTTCCTGAAGAGGGGCAGCAGCCTTTTCAGTAGTTGCAGGGGCAACAGTCTGGATGATTGACTGATCTGGCCTTGTAACATTAACCAAAACGGCCTTGCTGTGCTGATACTGCGAACGGCTGAAAGCAAGGGGAAACTACAGCCGTAATTTTTCCCGAGGACATGCAGCTTTACTGTATGATTAAATGATGATGGCGTCCTCTTGGGTAAAATATTCCGGAGGTGAAATAGTCCCCCATTCGGATCTCCGGGCGGGGACTACTCAAGAGGATGTCGTTATCAGGAGAAAGAAAACTAGCGTTCTACGGATCGGAGCGTGGAATGTCAGGTCCCTTAATCGGGCAAGTAGGTTAGAAAATTTGAAAAGGGAAATGGATAGGTTAAAGTTAGATATAGTGGGAATTAGTGAAGTTCGGTGGCAGGAGGAACAAGACTTCTGGTCAGGTGACTACAGGGTTATAAACACAAAGTCAAATAGGGGTAATGCAGGAGTAGGTTTAATAATGAATAGGAAAATAGGAATGCGGGTAAGCTACTACAAACAGCTTAGTGAACGCATTATTGTGGCCAAGATAGATACGAAGCCCACACCTACTACAGTAGTACAAGTTAATATGCCAACTAGCTCTGCAGATGACGAAGAAATTGAAGAAATGTATGATGAAATAAAAGAAATTATTCAGATAGTGAAGGGAGACAAAAATTTAATAGTCATGGGTGACTGGAACTCGAGTGTAGGAAAAGGGAGAGAAGGAAACGTAGTAGGTGAATATGGATTGGGGCTAAGAAATGAAAGAGGAAGCCGCCTGGTAGAATTTTGCACAGAGCACAACTTAATCATAGCTAACGCTTGGTTTAAGAATCATGATAGAAGGCTGTATTCATGGAAGAACCCTGGAGATACTAAAAGGTATCAGATAGATTATATAATGGTAAGACAGAGATTTAGGAACCAGGTTTTAAATTGTAAGACGTTTCCAGGGGCAGATGTGAACTCTGACCACAATCTATTGGTTATGCCCTGTAGATTAAAACTGAAGAAACTGCAAAAAGGTGGGAATTTAAGGAGAAGGGACCTGGATAAACTGAAAGAACCAGAGGTTGTACAGAGTTTCAGGGAGAGCATAAGGGAACAATTGACAGGAATGGGGGAAAGAAATACAGTAGAAGAAGAATGGGTAGCTTTGAGGGATGAAGTAGTGAAGGCAGCAGAGGATCAAGTAGGTAAAAAGACGAGGGCTAGTAGAAATCCTTGGGTAACCGAAGAAATATTGAATTTAATTGATGAAAGGAGAAAATATAAATATGCAGTAAATGAAGCAGGCAAAAAGGAATACAAACGTCTCAAAAATGAGATCGACAGGAAGTGCAAAATGGCTAAGCAGGGATGGCTAGAGGACAAATGTAATGATGTAGAGGCTTATCTCACTAGGGGTAAGATAGATACTGGCTACAGGAAAATTAAAGAGACCTTTGGAGATAAGAGAACCACTTGTATGAACATCAAGAGCTCAGATGGAAACCCAGTTCTAAGCAAAGAAGGGAAAGCAGAAAGGTGGAAGGAGTATATAGAGGGTCTATACAAGGGCGATGTACTTGAGGACAATATTATGGAAATAGAAGAGGATGTAGATGAAGATGAAATGGGAGATACGTTACTGCGTAAAGAGTTTGACAGAGCACTGAAAGACCTGAGTCGAAACAAGGCCCCAGGAGTAGACAACATTCCATTGGAGCTATTGACGGCCTTGGGAGAGCCAGTCCTGACAAAACTCTACCATCTGGTGGGCAAGATGTATGAAACACGCGAAATACCCTCAGGCTTCAAGAAGAATATAATAATTCCAATCCCAAAGAAAGCTGGTGTTGACAGATGTGAGAATTACCGAACAATCAGTTTAATAAGCAACAGCTGCAAAATACTAACACGAATTCTTTACAGACGAATGGAAAGCTAGTAGAAGCAGACCTCGGGGAAGATCAGTTTGGATTCCGTAGAAATACTGAAACACGTGAGGCAATACTGACCTTACGACTTATCTTAGAAGAAAGATTAAGGAAAGGCAAACCTACGTTTCTAGCATTTGTAGATTTAGAGAAAGCTTTTGACAATGTTGACTGGAATACTCTCTTTCAAATTCTAAAGGTGGCTGGGGTAAAATACAGGGAGCAAAAGGCTATTTACAACTTGTACAGAAACCAGATGGCAGTTATAAGAGTCGAGGGACATGAAAGGGAAGCAGTGATTGGGAAGGGAGTAAGACAGGGTTGTAGCCTCTCCCCGATGTTATTCAATCTGTATATTGAGCAAGCTGTAAAGGAAACAAAAGAAAAATTCGGAATAGGTATTAAAATCCTTGGAGAAGAAATAAAAACTTTGAGGTTCGCCGATGACATTGTAATTCTGTCAGAGACAGCAAAGGACTTGGAAGAGCAGTTGAACGGAATGGATGGTGTCTTGAAGGGAGGATATAAGATGAACATCAACAAAAGCAAATCGAGGATAATGGAATGTAGTCGAATTAAGTCGGGTGATGTTGAGGGTATTGGATTAGGAAATGAGACACTTAAAGTAGTAAAGGAGTTTTGCTATTTGGGGAGCAAAATAACTGATGATGGTAGAAGTAGAGAGGATATAAAATGTAGACTGGCAATGGCAAGGAAAGCGTTTCTGAAGAAGAGAAATTTGTTAACATCGAATATAGATTTAAGTGTCAGGAAGTCATTTCTGAAAGTATTTGTATGGAGTGTAGCCGTGTATGGAAGTGAAACAAGGACGGTAAATAGTTTGGACAAGAAGAGAATAGGAGCTTACGAAATGTGGTGCTACAGAAGAATGCTGAAGATTAGATGGGTAGATCACATAACTAATGAGGAGGTACTGAATAGGATTGGGGAGAAGAGGAGTTTGTGGCACAACTTGACCAGAAGAAGGGATCGGTTGGTAGGACATGTTCTGAGGCATCAAGGGATCACCAATTTAGTATTGGAGGGCAGCGTGGAGGGTAAAAATCGTAGGGGGAGACCAAGAGATGAATACACTAAGCAGATTCAGAAGGATGTAGGTTGCAGTAGGTACTGGGAGATGAAGAAGCTTGCACAGGATAGAGTAGCATGGAGAGCTGCATCAAACCAGTCTCAGGACTGAAGACCACAACAACAACAACAGTAACTGACCTTAGGACTGGCGACCGTAATTTCCCCCAAATCTGAAATATCTAACTAGCACTAGTTAATTGTTAACGTAACGGCTGCACATTTACTTTCTTTATTAACTTAACCACTTTTCAAAATTAATTTCTACCAGTTTCATTTGCATTTTTCCTTTCATAAAGATGTAACCCTTTCCTCCCTCTTTACCGACAGATTAACTTCGGTGACGATTCTTTCCCAAATTTCCATTAGGTACACGCGGTTTAATTTTTCACTGTCATTAAGGCCGATAAGCGAGGGGGGAGGTTACATACCCCTATAAGAAAACAAGTTTGAATGCAACTTTCCCTGGTTAGCTGCCAACGTATGGGAGTGTAACCGCCCGTGCCATAGATCACCATAGCTACGGCTCGCAACAACGCACGTAAACAGAATTGGAACATACTAGTCAAAACTTCGCTTCATTTGCCCATAAATCTCACCATAAAATGGTAATTATTTTGTTTACAAACGGAAGCAGCTCCATAAATTACAAAAATATTCTGAATTAATCAGCGATTGGGATTTTAGGACGTATCACAGCCCATACGAGAACTGGTGAGGTACAGAAGAGTTCACAGATTCTACCTATTTTACCTATACATGTCAGCTACGGATGTTTGTACGCCGTTTGTTGGTACTCAGTCAGGTGGAAGTTGGGAATATCTTTGGGCTAGAGGCCTTTAGAGCTTTCAGATTCGTTACTGTATAGATTGTGTGCATTTATTCTCATAAGCTTTAGAGTTTCAATAACTGGATCTTTTAAGTAAAGTACTTGTCAGTACATCGTCACTGGCAACTGGCTGTATGACAGACCATACCACTAACGTTACCCTGCAACCGGTAGTAGCTCGTCAGCTCTCTCAGGTATGACTTTGCGGGCTTTCAAATAAAATCATGAAATGAAATTATGTTGGTGGCCCTCAACTACGTACCCACTGACTCAGTGGTGAAATATTACAAGTTTTGGCTGGTTTCGTTGTCTAGGGCTGGGATACGTAGTTGCCGCATTACAGGCCAAATACTGCTGAGTCTACAGTCTACAATAAGAATACACACATGAATCGAATGGTCGAAGGTTTCTATCACTCGGCAATTGCGAATTATGAATCTAACATATAAATTTATAAATGAAAGACTACATTTAAATAAAATCTGCAGGTACTATCTTAACAACTTTAAATGTGAGTACGATAGTAGAAGTACTTTTTAGAATGCGATATATTTCTGCAAAACAGTTATTGATGTCGATGGTCCAGCACTTAAATAAAATGTAAGTTGAATAATAGGGACACAATAGATTGCTACAGCACGTAATTAGTTATGAACAGCAACACAGCTCGCGATATATTCACTTCTATATGCACACTACGTCTTCACTGTAGAAGCCACGGAAATCTCACAAGTGCACAAGTCGGCACTCCAAAGTATCTCTATCTGTCGCGATCACGCGCAAACCGCTCCACACTTTCGAAGTTCCTCTCCCGCGACTGTGCATCCGTCGCGCCGTCACGTCCAGCACATTCCGTGTCCCGTGCGACTCTACAGAACTACCTCGTCTCCTCTACAGAAACCATGCTCTCCTCCCACTTCCATCCAGTCTCTCCATTTACGAGTGCTGTGATTGGCTAGAGCGCTCCCGCCAAATCTTCAAGCGTACGCACATTCACAAACATAATGAAACTCTTTCTAAATACTGTATTTACATTTAAATAACTTGAAATTAAATAAATATTCCTACGGCTCCACCGTAAACACGCTCTCACACACATTATTAGATACATAAACAAATCAAATAAACATATATCAAAGGAACCGAATAAAAGGTCGGCCAGTAGCCTAATGTCTCTGTGCTTACTAAAACACAGTGAATATTTAACGAATTTCTTCTTGAATAGCATATATGGGATATAAACAAAGACATAGATGAATTAATATATTTATAAGCATGCTGTTACCGTTTTTTCGTGTAACTGTTGAGTACTTAAGGCCTGACGCCATCGATAGTAATTGGCCACTTTGACCACCAATAACTCATGTACTATTCAAGTTACATGCCTGTAATTTATACCAATTTAGGTTTACACTAAAAGCTGCCCTTAGACACGTCGAGTGACGATATCGGATGAAGCGTTTACATTTTGGAAATTCGTTGCGGGGTGTTACTTGTCTAATTTACAGTCAGATATTAAACTTTAAACTAATAAAGATACTGAAAATCTGATAACACCATCAGAATCGTCGTGCAAATAATAGTAATGTACATGTTTCTTTTTGAGGTGTCATGATTTATCTGGCTACTTTTAATTTCTATACGAACTGTGAAATGTCTGCCATTAAGGTTTCACTTTGTCCACCATCTTTGGCACTCCCGCCATACACATCTCCTTCATTGACACAAAGCACCGTCCTCGTCGCAGCGGAATCCCCAGCCACGCGGCTGGATGGACCACTTGCTCTGGCCGTTGTGAGGCGCCACGCGGTTGCCAACGAGCACGGCCCTGCCGCGCGGCCCGAGCGGTGGCCGCCAACTCTGAACTTAGAATATGTCCAGGGCGCCGCAACTCGCCCGTTACCTCACAACGTACAGCAATCACATTAACAAGGAGTCCCTTGACTGCGAAGTCTCAAGTTGAATCTTTAGTAAGGCTCATTTGAAAGTGTTGTTTCCATTATGACATGAAAAATATTAACTTCTAATGATTCACCATGCGCTTCAGCAGAGCGACAAAAACTGAGTGTCCGATTAGTTAGGGGTCAGCTTTCTGTGGGATGTACGTATCACACATCACCAAATGGACGTCCTCGACATTCAAGAAATGTTCAAAACAAACCATAAACTTGCACCATGAATATCGAATAAAAAATTCCACCACTGCGATCACAATGATTCGCAGCATCAAGATCGAGGTCGGATTCCTTGGGAGTTACAAAACATGCAGGACGTTCAGTTAGGAATCCACTCTTAAAGAATCAATATCGAAGCGTATTGGTGTATAGGGGTAATGAGAACTGATGGAATGTAATGGCATGCAACTCTGTCGTGGAGCTTACCTTGAAGATGGCCATCCTTGCACTTAGTGCCATAACATGTTTTATAGGCACGGTAAAAACAAAACATGTAGAGGCCGAATTTGTCCAGGGGCCCAAGTGGTATGAACTGCAATGTTATACACTTTTCAGAAGGGGTAACTTCCTCTAAAGGAGTATGAGTTTTGTGTTCAACCAGGTACCAAGCAAAAGCAATTCATTCTGACTAGCTACTGCATAAAAGCAATGCTCGTACCACAGTTGTAGCTCACTTACGCCTATTTTCACACCCTTGTTTGCTGAGACGTAGATCACGCACACGAGAAAGAATTGTAGGTGCCAGGACACTTCCAATGTACAAATAACTTTCCAGCCAATTTACCGTCCAGATTAACAGTTGGAATAGTTGTATATGAATGCCTTAAGGCATTGATGTTATTTGATCTTAATACAACTTTCTTGGTGCCTCTGATTTCCTGGCTGCCTTTCATACAAGTTTCCTTTTCAAACCCCGATTAGTTCCTTACAGAAAGATGGATAATTTTGTTTACCTTGTACAAAGTTTCGGGCGGATTCTGCAGTTGGCACCGGCCGATGTGGCCGAGCGGTTCTACACGCTCCTGTCCGTCCGTAACCGCGCTGCTGACACGGTCGCAGGTTCGAATCCTGTCTTGGGCATGGATGTGTGTGATGACCTTAGGTTAGTTAGGTTTAAGTAGTTCTAAGTCTAGGGGATTGATGACCTCTGATGTTAGGTCCCATAGTGCTGAGAGCCATTTGAACCATTTGAATCGCAGTTTGCAGTGCCTCCTAAAATTGACGCTTTGCTTGAAATTTCGTTATCTTACGTCTTCCATTTCGGTAGCACCGTTTGAAGCTATGTAACCATCACTGTTTCACTTAAAATCGCTGTATATATGTCGGGCAGAATTTGATGTGTGTAAAATAATAGGTCGTGTCTTGAAAGGGGGATATCAGATGAACATCAACAAAAGCAAAACGAGGATAATGGAAAGTAGTTGAATTAAATCGGGTGATTCTGAGGGAATTAGATTAGGAAATGAGACGCTTAAATTAGTAAAGGAGTTTTGCTATTTCGGGAGCAAAACAACAAATGATCGTCGAAATAGAGAGGATATAAAATGTAGACTGGCAATGGCAACGAAAACATTTCTGAATAAGAGAAATTTGTTAACATCGAGTATAGATTTAATTGTCAGGAAGTCTATTGTGAAAGTATTTTTAGGGAGTGTAACAACGTATGTAAGTAAAACATGCACGATAAATAGTTTTGACAAGAAGAGAATAGAAGCTTTCGAAATGTGCTGCTACAGAAGAATGCTGAAGATTAGATGGGTAGATCACATAACTATTGAGAAGGTATTGAATACAATTGGAGAGAATAGAAATTTGTGGCACAACTTGACTCGAAGAAGGGATCGGTTGGTAGGGCATATTCTGAAGCATCAAGGGAACACCAATTTAGTATTGGAGGGCAGCGTAGAGGGTAAAAATCTCAGAGTGACACCAAGAGATGAATACATAAGCAGATTCAGAAGGATGTAGGTAGCAGTAGGTACTGGGAGATGAAGAAGCTTGCATGGGATGGAGTAGCATCAAACCAGTCTCTTGACTGAAGAGCACAACAACCATGCACATTCTGTGGACTCTGTCGATCGTTCTTGAAACGTGTTTTTGTTGCAAGTGTGCCTCGTCCTCTCGTGAATATCTGTTGTTTTTCTCATGAATTACACTGTCAAATTGCTACGGAATTATTCGAAATCTGTTTCTAATTGCTTTTACCATGCTGCAGATAATCAATGTGCATATTTATGAATGGTTCCCGCTCCTTGGACGACAATTCTTCTTTATTACTTTTCAATGTAGACGGAATTTGTGCTTACCTGTGAGACAAGGATGATGATTACATGGCTCGACATCTGTGTCAGTATCACTTTTACTTGTTAAGCACGTATCGTCATCACTGAACTCCTCATGTGTACGGACTGCGCAGTCGAACATACTGTATACGACACCACACATTCCACTGACTCATCTTGCAGAACGTTTATATTTCATCTGCCACTTCTTTCTGAGTCTGTGAAATTGCTTGCGTTCTTCCTTGACGAAATGCCGACTTCGGTAACTGTTGTTGTAGATATAACGCAATGGTTTTTTTTTTTTTTTCGTGGCCATTGTTCTGCCTTGTATCAATAGCACTAACGCTCTAACCCTGTTACGAGTTGCACGTAGACTGAGCAGATCATCTACATGAAACTACGCTCCATAGGCTCGTGATGTTCCCACCATTTGATACCTCCAACCTAGGCCCCCTGCTGCAATCAGCAGCCAATATAGTTGTTGCATGGTAGAAGATACGCGGGGCGTCGAATACCGTAAACATCATTGATCTTTGCAGTCTCGCACTCAAGATCTGTTAACATCGAATTGGATGTACTGGGAAAACAAGACGTTCTTGAGTATGTGGCGTCTAGCCATTTATCATTGCAAATAAATATCATGGAATCTATCGTCTGTAACGGCAAACTTCGTCCATATGGTATTTTTAAAATGACATGTAGCCCAGTTGTAGCTCAAAAAGGCCTCTCAAACATGCGAGAGGCTACTGCTTTTCCCAGATGGATCTCAAGAGAACCTACCTAACAAATTCTGCTCGATGAGGCGACCTCTGCAGCAATATTTCTGCGTACGTACTGAAAAGAACGTGGTGTATGCCATCAGAATTATTTACGTAAGTAATATCGTTGTGACAGTGCCATTGAACAAGAGTAACTAGTGAAATAATAGTAGCATAATCATCCTGCAGTCCAATTAATCAAATTATTCCAAGCACAAATAAAACATCTGGGTCATAGCCTCAGCACAAGTTGTACGAGGTCCACCGAAGAAGATTAAGTTGCAAAAGATAAGCTGTCAGTACCGAAGAACTTTACACAATTTCACTGAATCATAGGAAAGAAAAATTATTACAGACAAGATGTCCACATTGAAAATTCCAGTTTCTAAATACTGTATGAAGAGAACAACTGCTCAGAATGACGTCAAATCTGAACAGTATGTTATTGACGCTGGATGAAACATCATGGAACCAAAAAAATTCAGTGATAATTTAGCAATAAGCGGTGCTGTAAGTATCAGAGTATCCACACCAACAGACACGCAGAACACACCGGTTCCTCGGCGTAAGTCCAAGCTAATCAACTTCACTATCTCCATGAAAGATCGCGCGCTACTGATAAGGCTCTTTTATAAGAACGGTGACCGGGTGCCAGTGATCCTACAAAAGTCTGCTCTCATTCTGGAGAAAAGGATTACAAAAATTCGAAGAGACGAGTTCGTTTGCAGTGTAATGTGGTAGAGGGAGGAACCCAATTCATTCGAAGTCTATCGGAGATGTGTTCCTAGCATCGCTGGAGACATCGAGCGGTGGTGAGCAGTCCGTGGGGAATTGACCGAACACTGAACGTGCCTGAGAGCACAGGACATAAAATATTACATTTTTGCTTACAATCACGATTACAATTAATCAGGAATGGTGGGAGCAGAGGAGTTTACATAAAGATGCAAGTGAGTACCTCTCATATTACTTGCCCCTCTCCAACAATATACGTACCACAATTATGAGCGTTTGACAGCCGTACTGGCTGCATCAGGGGGCTCTTCATGCTCTCTAGTTTTAGCAGCCAGCAGGCTTGTCACCGACTTACACTTGGGGTAAGTAAATTTTCTCAAAATTTTAAACTTACGCTAACTGGTGTGGAGGAGGTGCCAGATTTGTGGGAGAGGGGGCTGTTTAAGCATAGTGTAAGTGGACTTGGGAGAAATCTGGGCTTTCGGTTTTTGAATTGAAATGACACAATCCTGTACCACAGGTAAGTTGGCCGTTTTGAACTGATATGAACAATTGTATATATGGTGATGTCAGAGGGAAATTGCTTAGCTTAGAACAGGCAGTATGACTAGTGACCTGACTCATATAAATACCCTACAGATCTCCACAGGAATGGGCACTTGCTAGCAGGCAAATTACATTACTTCTGGTCTGAAGTAGATGAACTCGGGTGTCATAAAGCTCGCCAGTATGTCATGGTCGCCATGTTGATTCGTCGTCTTGGATTTTTAATTTCCCGCCAATTTGTACTTCAGGCAAAACCCCGTTTCCATATTGATGTCATAGGTGTGGAGGATACCATAGCCAAAATTTGAGCTTTCCTCCTTTTTTCTTTTTTTAATGTCCCTCTGCCAGAGGGACGGAGGGGGAGGAGTCGGGAAACCTGGTGTCTCATCGATAATATCACCAGTGACATCATAGGTGACCTATCTTTCCTGGAACCCTTCTTGTTATACTACTGACGATATTTGGAGCCAATCGAGGGCAACCATGGAGTGAAGAGAGTGGCTCCAGTAGGAACAGGCGGGGTAGTGTTGTCAGCAGTTTCGCGTTTCATAGCTCGACTTCATCATGTTAGCATATCTTTACAGCGACACATTTGCTACGGTAATGGTTGATCACAATTGTGTGGCTACCAAAGTCAACAATTTGATGACTTCTTTCAACTGTTATTGGAAAACTTGGGTGGATTGCACAGCATCTTTCAAAATGCTGGTTGTAGTTGTGTGGATCCTTCTGGATTTCACATGATATTCTGTTATGCTATCAAGAAAAACTACCTCTGTTCTCAATGTAAACGGGAAAATGTATTACAATATTAGGGTTAGAGCAATGAATAACACACGACATATGGAAAAGATTTACTTACGGTAAGAGATGGAGTTAACATTTTAGACACGTTTCACGTAATTGAAATGTCCCCTCGTGTTAAAGTAAGTTGAGAGTGTCAATATGCAGTACATACGACTAAAATGGTACTGCCAGAAGGACCTTAGGAGCTGAGAGTGACCCCTAGGAATGCAAAATCAAAGGAAACTACTGCAGAAAAGTGTTCATAAAGCCTACACCTCTGCATTCATTTCATATATTTAATTAGTTGTTTAATGCATGTGACACACGTGCTAATAAACACTGTAATACACAAGTAGTTAAAGTATCAGCGAATTTATAGAGAGAGAACTTTTTCTTCTTTCTTCAAATCTTATGCACCCTGCAGTTTTTCTCCTAAACATGTTTCCATCTCCTGCCTTGCCAGGCCTATTCTTGCGTGGCTCCATCCTTCATCGCATACTTCATTCCATCATTCCAGTGTAGCCAGTGTCTTTATCTTTCTCTATATCGTGGTGGTCTCCAATGACATATTTTAGAGGGCCATCTGTCCTCTGGAATTAATAGAAGATTTCTGTACCGTGTTAAGCTTTTGTTATCAGTTTGTCAACAATATAGCTGATAACTCATATCTGGTCTCGTCGCATTTCAGTTCTTATTGTTTCACAGTCTTGTCTCCTAAACCCCATTTCCATTGCCTTTAGTATCTTTTCGTTGACCATGGAGACATAACTATAACAGCAAAGGAATTGATGTTTAACAGCGTAATTACACAGGATTATTTCCTAATAGGTAATAAACCGAGTAATGAAGCAGGATAGATACTAGAGAAATTGCTTTGATTCTCTTACATCGTAGCAATGAACAAAGGTCTTCAATAGAACTTTACCTTACGGATAAAATATTCCATTATGAAATAAAGTGAAAATATGTTTCACTTTGTAACGCATGAAAGGGAAAGAAGAAATAGTTAATTTGAACATTAATGTAACTACTGTGCAATTAAGGACGGAATACAAGCTATGATTGATCAAGAATTGGTTTGGAGAGCTTAGAGTATAATCGGGACTTTATTCTGGAAAACATTGTGGCAATGTGGTTTTTTCTTTCTTTCAAAGTGGTATAGGAGCGGCGGAGCTTAATTTAAGAGGCAAGTAAATATTATCTCTCCTATTACTCCCCTCCCCCTTCCTCTACCCCAACAACATATGACAATTATGAGTTACAAATTACATCAACGGCCCTTACAATTAAATTGTTCCACCATAAAATAAAAGTCAAACTATGTTTCACATCGTGACAGAAAAACTTGAAGGAAGAAATCATTAAGGTGAACATTCATTGAACTACGTTGTGATTACCGATCGAACAGTAGCTAGGACAGATCAAGCATACGGTAGGAAATTGATTACAGGGTTTTCTTCTGGAAATACGCGTGAAAAACTGTTCTGTTTTCTCTTTTATGAGGAATATGATACAGATACCCTTTGAACTACTCTGGTTTAGGTTTCCGTAAATCACGCCACGTAAGGATCAGAGTGTTAGCTTGCCGTAAATAATGATCTCGATTCATTTCTTTTCCAAAGCTTCAGCTTTATTTCTGCTGTGCGGTTGCAGATGGACTTGCCCCAGAACCGGGTAGGTGTTGTAACCTGGCGACCTTTGTACGCACCTGCAGTTCACGTGACAAGGTGGGTTACGGCAGCCCTGGTCCTTTGTCTCCGTGCAGGTAATAACGTCTGTCCACAAACATCCTGTTAAAACTTCAATTACTGCTGTACTGTCTTCTTTGACATTCCTGACACCAAAAGAGATGAGGCCATCAAGCCTTCTGCATAATTGACTGTGAGTAAATTAGGCAGATCCTTTCGTAGTTGCCGTGCCCCCGTAGTTTCCACGTTTAAACTTTACTGCTATCGTGGTGTTACTTTTCTCTTTCTTCTTTATTAGGGAATGATAAGGTAAGGAATGACGAGGTTCTGCAGAGAATGGCCGAGGAACGGAATGTAAGTAAAACACTGACAAGAGGAAAGGAGAGGTTGGCAGGACCTCTTAAGACACCACGAACTAACTTCCACGGTACTAGAGGGAGCTGTAGAGAGTAAAAACTATAGAGGAAAACAGAGGTTGGAATACACCCAGGAAATAACTGAGGACATAGGTATCTGGTATCTTTCCATGTATGTTCTAGGTAGCTGCGTCTTCGTAAATGGTATATGTCATCTGCTGCAGAATAGAGTTCTCTTTCTCATTCCTAAAACGTTATACAAAGTAGCTTTTTACACGCAGCATCGTATTCATTAACGTAAAGTGTAGTTTTCTTCGTTTGGAAAGTCGTTAAAAACATCATTGTCAATAATATATCCGAAATAATTCTTCTTGTTTCAGCAGAGACCAGCCCATAGGCCAGCTCCGTCTTCTCAGAATCCAACCTGAATCCAAACAACTTTTCTTTCGACACCCTACGGGTCGTGTAGATAGAGCTCTGAAATTTAAGTCTCTTTGGTATTCTTGAATCTGGCATTCTTTGTAGATGTTCCAACCATCTTTGTCGATTAGACCTGATCTTCTCATTTATAGCACATATTCCACGACCTCTTCTTATGTCTTAGTTTCTTAGAGTATCCACTGCAGCCCTTCAGTCCTCTCATAAATTTCATTTCCGCCACTTGAATTCTGCTTTCTACCATGTTGGTAGTTGTCTTAATTTCGCTTTCCAATCAAATGTATCTTATAAAAACTCATTTTTGTGTCTCTCCTAAATTTATTTCTCTGTGTTCTACTGATAGCCGCACATACCATTCGACGTTTCTACAGTTTTTTACTTAATTTCGAGTACATTCTAATAGCTTACAATATTTATCATGTACCTATAGTGACAAACGTCTTCAGTTGTTTTGTTCCCTATTAAGATCTTAGTCGTACGCGGTTTTGCCCGTTTGGAGACTATCACTTTTGTTGGTAGAGTGGATACTTCAATAACATATTTTTTTTGAAATTTGGTTAAGTTTTTAGATAGAACTTTGCAGCGAAGTTTCACTATGTTGTATCACCGCAAGAACAGCTGTAAAAAACATTGTATTAAAAATATGCCATGTGATAATCTCAATCCTGGATCTATTTGTTTTTCCGTGTCTCAGTTCTGTCGGACGTCTTGGTTTGTTGGTATGTCTTCTAATACAGCATATTTATTCTTTATTCCATTGTTAGTGTTTGTATATAGGCTTTCTGTCACGTTTATTATTTGTTGAGGACATACTCACTTGTGTAGTATCATTCATGAGATTTTCCTACCAATTGCCTCTTCTATGTACAAATTGCTCAGTAGAGGCGAACGACTGCGTCCCTGTTTTGCATGCTGTTTAATCAGAGAACCTCGTTCTGTGTTCCATTCTTATTGTTCCCTATCTTGTACATATTGTATAATATTCTACGTTCATGATAGCTTACTCCTGTTTTCCCCGTCGTGCACCATTTTACATTGTCTGTAGATTTTTCCAGGGCGACAGAGCTTTTGGACTCACCTTGATTTTCCTTCGCTCTTGCTTCCATTATCGGTCAGAGCGTCAGGACTGCCCCTCCGGGCCTTTACATTCCCTTGAGTCAAACAGCCGTCTAACAAACCGTGAGTTCATTTTTCCGCTTTTCTGTATATCTCTCACTTGTGTCGTGTATGAACTTTTCAGGACATCTGGTATGTCATCAGCCTCATAGAGTTACACATCAACATGAGTAGTTTACTGGTTACCTCTTACCCTCCATGCTTTTATAAATTTAGAATGAGTGTTAATTATTCATGCCTCCTTATTTGACATAATTCTACCACAGCTATTCTAAATGTTGACTCTATTACTTGAACCCCCATTCCTCCCATACTGACTCCATTTTCTCCTTCTATTACATCAGACCAGTCCTTCCGCTCATTGAGGACTTCGATGTACTATTTCAAGCTATCGTCCTTCCAACTGCACTCCTAATGTTGCAGCCGTAGCAACTTTTTTTTGCAGGCATTTCACCTTCACCTCGTATTTATTGCATTCCTGAGTGGTTCATATCGCTGGTGAGCCGTGAGCGCAGGCTTTACGGTCAGAATGGTGTCCCCCGGGTTATCGATGGTCGTTCGTGGTTTATTCCTGTGATCAGAGACGCTGGTCTGAGGATCTATGGCTGGAAAACAAACTAGACTCTCGTGTCGTGGCGATTGCTCTCGAGTGTTTCAAGTCCGGTGCCGCGGTGGTGCGAGGCTACTATACCAGCCAGCGGATCACGTGGCTGCTGGTAGAGAGAGAGAGCGAGAGGGCGGTGGAGTGAAGGGTGCGTTGTCCGCTGTCATCGTGCGGAGCCGGTGTGGTCGTCGAGTACGAGTCGGACGAAATTACTGTACTCGAGTCCAAGGGGCCAATTTACATTGATGTTCACAAACAAAGGTGACAGTTTGGTTTTTTCCTTGGTTTGGTGGCTAAAATGCTGTTTAAAGCATTAGAGCGTCCACAGCCTGGTTACAGTAGCAGTAAGAGTACAGTTACGCTATTGTATACCATTCTGTGACCTGATTGCTCCGCTGAGCGTATGTTCTGCTAAACAGCTGGTTGGTCTAATTGCTTTAACATTAGTAGTTTGCCCACGCTAAACTGTTCCAATTTCTTTCGCAGATTAATAAATGTCTCAACTTCAGTTGGCTGTAATTTAGCACGGTGTGCATTTTTAAAGAACTACCATGTGTTCTTCTTTTTGTTTTTCAATACTTTATATATTTTGTGCTTTAAAGAGAATTCCTTTTTCTCAATCCTCACGTAAGAAATAGCTCGGTGGATGGTTACTGGACTGTTTATAAGTCTAGTACGCTTAACTGGACTGAAACTGTAGCTTCTCGTACATCAAGGAGGCGCTCGTGAATTAGCTGCCGACTTGCTGAGTGCGTGTGGATGAGAGTAACTGGCTTGCACTTTCTGCACTGTTGGTAATCCGGAATTGTTGCATAAAGTCAAGTGCTCTTATCTCCATTGGTGAAATAGTTACTTCTTACCTGAAGTATCCGGAAGCCATTCAAACAGTTGGTTCCTTCAGATGGTATTAGAGGGTGCAGTCGTCTATTCCATTAATTCACAGACGACTAAATTAAAAGGTTAAAATTAAATGAGTTTGTGGCGTTTAATACCAGGGGATAATTCTAATACTTGTAGTTGCTTCTCATTGCAAATATTGTATGTGTATATGTGCTTGGGGGGGGGGGGGAGGTACGTGTGTTTCACACGGTTATTAAGGATCTTAATTAAGCGCTGTGATTTCTTGTCTATGCCTGGTGCTGAAAGGTTCATGTTGCAGGTATCTTAAGTTATTCTAACCAGAAGGGCCAAGACGTGGACTATTGTAAAGTGAAAGGCCAGCAAGAGTGTTGAAGGACCTACAATTTTCAAAACTAAAACCCAACTCAAGTTAAGTGCTGATATTTACCTTTGGTTGTCAAAGGATTCGCAAGGACTGTATCTGTTGCATAATTGCCTTGAGTGGTTTACTGAATCATCCGTTGGTGAAATAATGGGCTTCGAGTATTTGTTTTAAGGAGAAAGGTCACACTTGAAGATTCTTGGCATTCTTTGTACATACTTTATTGTCAATATTATTTTACTGTAATCAACCAGAGTTGTAAAGTTAACAATTTCCGTTAACGCTGATTATAATTTTGTTTATAGTCTTTTGGACTTACCATCTGTGTGAAAGTGTTTAAACTTCTGGTGAGAATAAGAATATGGTTCAAATGGCTCTGAGCACTATGGGACTTACCTTTTGATGTCATCACTCCCCTAGAACTTTGAACTACTTAAACCTAACTAATGTAAGGACATCACAGACATCCATGCCCGAGGCAGGATTCGAACCTGCGACCGTAGGGGTCGCGCGGTTCCAGGCTGTAGCGCCTAGAACCGCTCGGCCACCCCAGCCGGCAGAATAAGAATATGTTTAAGGTATGTTTGTAAAGTGGATTTGCCCCTTATCAGTCCACTCCCGCTCCTACCATTTCATTAGTAGCAGAGCGTGACTGTAGGAGTTTGGTGGGGCTCTTATCCTGTGTCACGGTTGGATTAAACTGTGACTGATAATTGCTCTCGCTAACTTTGGTGTATGTTTCAGGGGTTATCTGGGTGGGATATGGAGGCCAGGAATGTGCTGGGAATATATTTGACCAAACAGCACCTTAATACGAAATTGCAATCAAAGCTGAAAAATGTGACCGTAACGCACCTGAAGTAGCACAACGCTTTCGTGGAGTTCTGGAGTGTGGCCATGTGATCAACTGTGATCAACAGCGACACTGTCGGCCAGGTGGGTGACGCGTTAAATTGTTGCGGTTGCATTCTTGACGGTGTGCAGGCTAGTTTACAGCTGTTGCAGAGTAGCGTTCCTAGCCGGGCGCAAGTATTTAAAGTACCTGCTCGGGTCAACCATTTGGTAAATCGCATTCAGAATGTAAATTAATTGATTACTGATGTTAAACAGAAATACCGTATTAACGAACTATGCCATAAGGTAATGATGTTACAATAGGAAAGTAGTCTATTGAAATGACGGGTTAGCGGATGCAGGGAAGTTAATAATGTGTCTCAGCAGAGTAGGGAAGCATCAGATAATTACCAGGACGTAGTTTATTTTTCAAGGGGTGGGAGGAATTCCTGGTTATGCGATAGATTCTAATGACCAAGTACAGCAGCTGTTGTGGTTGAGTGTACGATTACAAAACTTTAATGAGGTACTGAGAGTGTCAGATATCGAAGTATTACATATTTTGTATCCACTTCCTGAAGGAAAACTTAGGAGAATAATCATTGAAGGCCATAGTGAGAAATTGTCATTGAGTGGATTTAGGAGGACAATTTTAGAGCCAGCTCTCAGCACGGTGCACTTATAAACATACAAATTCTCGCGTGTTTCGCGTGCAGAGTATCTTGAGCAGTTCATTGAAGAGGTTGGTATAGCCATATCGGCTTTATGTTTAGAGATTTCTGAAGGAGATGTACTGAAGAATATATTGCAAACTATTCGCGTGGAAAATTGGTCGCGGACTATATTTTTCCCTAAACCTCAAATGTTTGCAGAGTTGGATGATTTTGCTTCTGATATTGAACAATTTAGGAGTAGTGATGAGAAACGTGATGTAAGGGAGGAATTTGCTAGTTACAGTCGATTGGAAAAGTTAATGAGTAAGCAGCCTGAACATAAAACCGAACTATTCCCATCTGTTTCCGTTACGATATAGAAGTACCATGCGTGATTGTGGCAAAATGCCGCACAAGAAAGAAAGTCTGTCTGAAAACCCTTACAAATGTCTTAACCGTAATCAAGAAGGCCATTTAGTGCGCGAATGCAGAAAGTGACATAATGTTGCTACTAGAAGTTGACGCCAGAGGAAAGGGAGGTGGTGTGATAACATTAACGCCTTAATTTAAAAAACGTGTAAAGTAGGACCAGGTTCGTGCACCACACTCCTTTTAGTCCTGCCAGACTTCATGGGGAGCTCGTTCGTCCAGTGTTAGACTCTGGCAATACGCCTCTTATTTACGAAAATTGGTATCAGTATCTTGTGTGTGTGTCCAAGGCTCCATGTGTTCAGAGGTCAGATTTACCTTGTCGAAGTGTGAATGGTTAGGTTATCCCAGTGATAGGAAGGGTTGCTCTTTGTGTTAAGATTCAGAAACTGTATTGGCCTATCGAGTGTGCTATTGTAACGAGGCTTTCTCGGCGGCGATTTTGCTGACGCTGCTATTTAGTTTCACATTCGTCCAGGGGTTAAGTTTTTGCGGTGTCAACATCGGTGTCGACGGAGAATGTGTAACTTTCAGTCTAGCAATCCCAAGTTTGAAACATCACATTTAGATCCAGAGCAAGGTAAAGCCTTATTGAGAGTATTAGAAAGTTTTCCTAAAGTACCTAGGGACAACTTGGGGGTAACGAACCGTACTGAATATACCATTCAGCTGGCTTGTAAGTTCTTGTACGTCAGTCTCCATATCGGCTGTCCTCCTAAGATCCGAGAATTAAAGAAGCTGATGGATGAGGTGTTTTGTGAACGCTAATTAGACTGTCTATATCTCATTATGCTCCACATATATTTTTAGGAAAGAAACCACAGAGTTAAGGCTGTCGGCCAGTATAGGACAACATGGCACTCAATCAAAAGGTTGCGCTCGAATCGGTTCCGCTGGCTGATCTGTATAATTGTTTTGCATGGTTTTTTGGTGCTAACTACTTTTATGTGCTTGATTTGAATCAGACGTATCATCAGATGGCCTTCGATAAAGAACCCAAAGGCGTGACTGCCTTCACCACGGACTGAAACTTATTCTAATACAATCGGGTGCCTTTTGGGCTGCTGCTACGGGAGATGTTGATTCTTTTATTGGATGCTGTGTTGGGCGATCTGAAGAGCACATGTGTGTGTGCAACTACACTCCTGGAAATTGAAATAAGAACACCGTGAATTCATTGTCCCAGGAAGGGGAAACTTTATTGACACATTCCTGGGGTCAGATACATCACATGATCACACTGACAGAACCACAGGCACATAGACACAGGCAACAGAGCATGCACAATGTCGGCACTAGTACAGTGTATATCCACCTTTCGCAGCAATGCAGGCTGCTATTCTCCCATGGAGACGATCGTAGAGATGCTGGATGTAGTCCTGTGGAACGGCTTGCCATGCCATTTCCTCTTGGCGCCTCAGTTCGTGCTGGACGTGCAGACCGCGTGAGACGACGCTTCATCCAGTCCCAAACATGCTCAATGGGGGACAGATCCGGAGATCTTGCTGGCCAGGGTAGTTGACTTACACCTTCTAGAGCACGTTGGGTGGCACGGGATACATGCGGACGTGCATTGTCCTGTTGGAACAGCAAGTTTCCTTGCCGGTCTAGGAATGGTAGAACGATGGGTTCGATGACGGTTTGGATGTACCGTGCACTATTCGGTGTCCCCTCGACGATCACCAGTGGTGTACGGCCAGTGTAGGAGATCGCTCCCCACACCATGATGCCGGGTGTTGGCCCTGTGTGCCTCGGTCGTATGCAGTCCTGATTGTGGCGCTCACCTGCACGGCGACAAACACGCATACGACCATCATTGGCACCAAGGCAGAAGCGACTCTCATCGCCGAAGACGACACGTCTCCATTCGTCCCTTCATTCACGCCTGTCGCGACACCACTGGAGGCGGGCTGCACGATGTTGGGGCGTGAGCGGAAGACGGCCTAACGCTGTGCGGGACCGTAGCCCAGCTTCATGGAGACGGTTGCGAATGGTCCTCGCCGATACCCCAGGAGCAACAGTGTCCCTAATTTGCTGGGAAGTGGCGGTGCGGTCCCCTACGGCACTGCGTAGGATCCTACGGTCTTGGCGTGCATCCGTGCGTCGCTGCGGTCCGGTCCCAGGTCGACGGGCACGTGCACCTTCCGCCGACCACTGGCGACAACATCGATGTACTGTGGAGACCTCACGCCCCACGTGTTGAGCAATTCGGCGGTACGTCCACCTGGCCTCCCGCATGCCCACTATACGCCCTCGCTCAAAGTCCGTCAACTGCACATACAGTTCACGTTCACGCTGTCGCGGCATGCTACCAGTGTTAAAGACTGCGATGGAGCTCCGTATGCCACGGCAAACTGGCTGACACTGACGGCGGCGGTGCACAAATGCTGCGCAGCTAGCGCCATTCGACGGCCAACACCGCGGGTCCTGGTGTGTCCGCTGTGCCGTGCGTGTGATCATTGCTTGTACAGCCCTCTCGCAGTGTCCGGAGCAAGTATGGTGGGTCTGACACACCGGTGTCAATGTGTTTTTTTTTCCATTTCCAGGAGTGTATATTGACGACGTGGTTATTCATAGTGGCCATTTTTAGGATCGTTTGTGACATATTGGTCACGTACTTAAGCGGTTGCGCGAGGTAGGACTTACTGTCAATCGTTACCACGTTAATTTGGCGCGTAAGGAAATTTCTTTCTCGGGTTATATAACTTCATCTGACGGAGTCCGTATTGATCAGCAACGAACTGTAACGGTACATATGTTTTCTGGGCCCACGAATAAGAAAGAGATCGCAAGGTTCTTAGGAATTGTGAATTTCTTTCGAAAATTCGTTCCGAGATTTGCGCATCTCGTTGCTCCACGTAATCATTTTGCGTTAAAAGTTTTGATAATCAATGGAAATGGAAATGAGCGTTTGGCGTCATTGGCCGGAAGGCCCCGTACGGGGCAGTTCTGGCCGCCTTGGTGCAGGTCTTGTTACATTCGACGCCACACTGGGCGACCTGTGCATCGGATGGGGATGAAATGATGATGAAGTCAGCAAAACACCCAGTCCCTGAGCGGAGAAAATCCCCGACACAGCCGGAAATCGAATCCGGGCCCGTAGGACGGCTGAGCACTCAGCTATCGGGGCGGACTGATAAGAAATTTATACAGGAAACGTATGCATCGAACGCCGCGATTGCTGCTCTTTTCTACGAAAGGAAGGAGAGAAAACCCATAGCTTACGCTAGCCAGCCTCTATCTGAGGCTGAAAAAAAATATTCTGTGTACGAGTTCTACCGTTTTACGAGTTTATCCATATTGTTTTGTTTTGAAAAATTTAGATTTTCGTATAGAAAGAAAACCGCTTTTACTAGAAACGGATAACCAACCTTTATCCTGTGTTTTAGCGAGTCAGCGAAAGACAGGGAGGCCTACAACAAGGGTAGGCGTTGCATCACTCTGCACGTTGGTAATCCGGTATATTGGAAAACATTTTCGATGCAGAGTAAAGGCATAGATAAGGTGACATCGAAGAGAATGCCACGTTTTTTAGGGCCATATAAGGTCATCAGGGTGCTGTTTCCAGTTACATTCAGGAATCACCAGACGCTAAGATAGTGAGGGAATATATTAGCCAGTTGACAGCTCAGTAACTAGATTGGGAAAGCACATGAGTAAAGGTTCAGTTACGCCACCGAGCCCGGTGTTTAATCTAATTGGGGGGAGGACTGAGCCGCGCGCTGGTTTCGTAGCCAGAGTAGTGCCTCCCTGGCTATCGATGGTCGTCCGTGGTTATTCTTCCGGTCAGAACTGAAGGCCTTTGACTCGGAGATTATTTAAGAGCACGCGGCCGCGGTCTGTCGGTAAGTCTCGAGTCTGCGGTGGTGCGACAATACTACGTGAGGTGGCGGGTCACGCGGCTTCTGGTAGAGTGAGAGAACGAACGGGCGATGCAGTGACGGGCTTGTTGTCAGCTGTGATTGTGCGGACCCGTTGTGGTCGTCGAGTAAGAATCCGACGAGATTACTGTACTCGAGCCTAAGAGGCCAATTTACACTGATGTTGACAAACAGTGGTGGCAGTTTGTTAGTTTGGTTGGTTCGGTTGGTTTGGAGGTTAAACGGCTATTTAAAGAATTGGCGTGTCTCACAGCTGGTTCCAGAAGCAATACGAGTACATTTACACCATTAAATACTATTCTGTGACCTGATTGCACTACTGAGTGTAGTGAATAAAACTTTACTGTCACGTATCAGAGTTGTGAAGATAATAATGTTCTTGAATGCTGGTTATCAGAGTTTGTTTAAAGTATTATGAACTGACCATATGTGCTCAGGTGTTTAATGTTTCGAAGAGACCAAAAATAGATTAACTTTTAAGATATGTTTGTAAACTATCTTGGCACTTTACCACTTCCCTCCTGCTCCTACCGCTGCATTAGCCGTGCCTGAAATTATTTGCACTTCTTTCTTTCGTCGAACCCATTTAAGTTCCTAGCGCCGATGACTGTGTTTCCAGTATCTGTGAATGCCCTTTTTAGAGATGTCCGCTCCTCTACAACCGTACTGCCTACTGTGTTATTCCTTATGATCCTTAAAGGACTTCAGTCGCGTCTCATCATTCATCACTACGAGTACTTCACTGACTCTTCTGAACCATTCTCTTAAACTTAAGTCAACCCTTTATCAATAGCCGGCCGCGGTGGTCTAGCGGTTCTAGGCGCTCAGTCCGGAACCGCGTGACTGCTACAGTCGCAGGTTCGAATCCTGCCTCGGGCATGGATGTTTGTTATGTCCTTAGGTTAGTTAGGTTTAAGTATTTCTAAGTTCTAGGGGACTGATGACCACAGATGTTAAGTCCCATAGTGCTCAGAGCCAGAGCCTTTATCAATACTCAATTCTGATCTCATTCTACACTCCTGGAAATGGAAAAAAGAACACATTGACACCGGTGTGTCAGACCCATCATACTTGCTCCGGACACTGCGAGAGGGCTGTACAAACAATGATCACACGCACGGCACAGCGGACACACCAGGACCCGCGGTGTTGGCCGTCGAATGGCGCTAGCTGCGCAGCATTTGTGCACCGCCGCCGTCAGTGTCAGCCAGTTTGCCGTGGCATACGGAGCTCCATCGCAGTCTTTAACACTGGTAGCATGCCGCGACAGCGTGGACGTGAACCGTATGTGCAGTTGACGGACTTTGAGCGAGGGCGTATAGTGGGCATGCGGGAGACCGGGTGGACGTACCGCCGAATTGCTCAACACGTCGGGCGTGAGGTCTCCACAGTACATCGATGTTGTCGCCAGTGGTCGGCGGAAGGTGCACGTGCCCGTCGACCTAGGACCGGACCGCAGCAACGCACGGATGCACGCCAAGACCGTAGGATCCTACGCAGTGCCGTAGGGGACCGCACCGCCACTTCCCAGCAAATTAGGGACACTGTTGCTCCTGGGGTATCGGCGAGGACCATTCGCAACCGTCTCCATGAAGCTGGGCTACGGTCCCGCACAGCGTTAGGCCGTCTTCCGCTCACGCCCCAACATCGTGCAGCCCGCCTCCAGTGGTGTCGCGACAGGCGTGAATGGAGGGACGAATGGAGACGTGTCGTCTTCAGCGATGAGAGTCGCTTCTGCCTTGGTGCCAACGATGGTCGTATGCGTGTTTGGCGCCGTGCAGTTGAGCGCCACAATCAGGACTGCATACGACCGAGGCACACAGGGCCAACACCCGGCATCATGGTGTGGGGAGCGATCTCCTACACTGGCCGTACACCACTGGTGATCGTCGAGGGGACACTGAATAGTGCACGGTACATCCAAACCGTCATCGAACCCATCGTTCTACCATTCCTAGACCGGCAAGGGAACTTGCTGTTCCAACAGGACAATGCACGTCCGCATGTATCCCGTGCCACCCAACGTGCTCTAGAAGGTGTAAGTCAACTACCCTGGCCAGCAAGATCTCCGGATCTGTCCCCCATTGAGCATGTTTGGGACTGGATGAAGCGTCGTCTCACGCGGTCTGCACGTCCAGCACGAACGCTGGTCCAACTGAGGCGCCAGGTGGAAATGGCATGGCAAGCCGTTCCACAGGACTACATCCAGCATCTCTACGATCGTCTCCATGGGAGAATAGCAGCCTGCATTGCTGCGAAAGGTGGATATACACTGTACTAGTGCCGACATTGTGCATGCTCTGTTGCCTGTGTCTATGTGCCTGTGGTTCTGTCAGTGTGATCATGTGATGTATCTGACCCCAGGAATGTGTCAATAAAGTTTCCCCTTCCTGGTACAATGAATTCACGGTTTTCTTATTTCAATTTCCAGGAGTGTATATCTACTCCCGTTTAAGCTTCATAATCCAGTATCTGATTCCGGATTCTCTGTTTGACCTTGATATGATACAGCTAGGATTTTACCGTTTCTCCAGGCCTCTCCTTCTCTTTTGACGGTGTATTTGCTATTAGAAATGAAATTTATTGCAACACCTGAATTAGCCTCTCTCCTCTCTGATTCATATTACTGATCCCATATTGTGTCGTAAGTCTTTCTTCTAACCATCCGCTCGAATATTATTAGACTTTCATCTCCCTTCACCTATTAAATTACCACTTAAGTATCCTCGTTTTATAGTATCACTACTGTTTTTCTCTTATTTGCTTCGTCGGCCTGCAAACCTGAATTACTGTTGTCGGCGTCGGTTTGATATAGAATATGATGTGGACAGCCCCATCACCTAAAAGTTCACACTAACTCGCTCTCAGTCCTACAATTCTATTCTTAACGTATCCTACTCCCGTTATACTATTTCCTGCTGATGTTGATATTACCCTGTGTTTGTGTGGCCAGGAATTCGTGCCTTCCTTCCATTTCATTTCACTGTGCGCCCCTGGTAGCTGAGTGGTCAGTTCGACGTTGCATACCTAACGGACCGGGTTCGATTCCCGGCTGGGTCGGAGATTTTCTCCGCTCAGGGACTGGCTGTTGTGTTGTCCTTATCATTATCAATTCATCCCCATCGACACGCAAGTCACCGAAGTGGCGTCAACTCGAAAGACTTGCACCAGGCGAACGGTCTACCCGACGGAGGCCCTAACGACACGGCATTTCCATTTCTACTTCACTCACCCCCCCTGTCCCTGGACAGGAACTTTGCGTTTCGCTGCTTCGGTCACACTTCTTACATTCCATGCTCGGATCGTAGATTGTTATTCTTTCGTTGGTTTCACCATTTTTTCTATTGTTCATCTTCCTGTTAGTAGCCCGTTCCTGGAGGATCGAACTGAGAGCTAGTTCGGAATCTTTTGACGATGGAAAGACCATCAAAACTCTTTTTTTTTTTTTCTACAACAGGACTCATGCCGTGCGGACATACCTTACGTGTCTTTAATATGGTTCTTTCCATTGCGTTCTACATCCTCATGCTGTTGATCATTGCTGAGCCTTCCGCCTATTAGGGGCAGTTTTCCAACCCAGGGGCAAGACAGTGGCATGAACTTCTGTCAGCTCCTCCGCCCTTCCACAAACACGTTTGTAGAACGAGCGAGGTTTCTCATGTCGAAGGTCTTCGGCGGCCGTTGCTGATAATTTTCATTCTAATTCAAAGCAGTAGCTAGTTTTGTAGCCGGGACCCATGTTGTTTTGTTTACTAGGCAAAGATGCTACCCTTGGTCCACGGCTCATATATGTAAGTGTAATCTTCGTTTTTTGATATGTTTACTACATGCTAATGTAACAAATCCACAGCTACCACCTTTTTCATTTCCTACACAACTGTAAATCGTTAGTTATGCATCTAAATTTACAGTTCCTCTCTGTTTCCCGTTTGTTTCTGTAACGGTTGCACTATTAATTTTTCTCTGTTTCATCTCTTTAGAAAGCTCACTTCAGTATAGGCTTCTCACATTCCATGTAGTAATGTCGAGATTTTCCTCTATTCTAAATTGTTCATCCTATTATTGTTTGGGTCACCTTCTGTTTCATCCATCCGGCTGTGTTTTTTGAAGCCTGCGAAAATTAAAGTCCCCATTACGGGACGCCACCCCACCATCAGGTTAGACACGTGATAGAGCTACCAGCTTTTGGCCACAAGATTTCTCAGTAATTTTTGATCAATGTTTACCTCCTCAAGCTTTGATAAGCCAGTCACCTAAGCCAGCGGCTGTTTAATTTTTGGCTCTGAGCACTATGGGACTTAACTGCTGAGGTCAACAGACCCCTATAATTTAGAAATACTTAAACCTAACTAACCTAAGGACATCACACACATCCATGCCCGAAGCAGGATTCGAACCTGCGACCGTAGCGGTCGCGCGGTTCCAGATTGAAGCGCCTAGAAACGCTCGGCCACTCCGGCCGCGTTTAATTTTTTTTTCTTTTCTTCTTGGTTATTTATCCTAGGAAAGTTGATTTCACTGTGTCTAAGAACGTTCTTGCCTTATGTCTGAGTTCTTCTGAAGGACGTATAATATGAAGTTTTCTGTCGGGTCCCAACCTGTTGAGTTGGGTTATCCTGCCAGGAGGTTATTCTCGCGCCAGTATAGCTTTAACTATGAAATAAATACATGAGACGGCAGTAAAACATCGTGGATGAAATTTAAATTATTGCTGGTCGACTAGAACAGCTATTGTTAACATTATGGACTACGTAACACAGCGAGATTAAGATGTAAACGCGCCTCTGTGTTCGGAAAGCTAATTCCCTATGTTCGCTAACGTATTCAGTACCTTACTGCATACACTGCTATTGTTTTCACCCACAGGCTTTGAGCTTTGCAGTTAAAAGCTGTCAAAAACGCTGCCAGCTGTCAAGGATTTCCTTAAGTTGAGTCGAATGTAGGAGTGTCTTAGAAGTAAATAACTAATGGGTTACAATTTCGTGCATTACACAGTAGTTTTTCATGCATGTCAGTGTTTGATATCAAACCTCTAGAACTATCTGTGGTACACTGATATGTTTGTGCAGGTGCACTCAGTGCCAATGTGGATACTGTCTGCTAAATGTGTTTTGAGTATTTAGTGGCAAAGTAAGTCACAGATTTTGACACCATCCAAAATGCCGCTGGTTTTCACGCTTCTCTCGGTTAATGACGTCATATGTCGTGAACTACGTGTGGTACCGTGATACAATATTTTAGGTGCAGACAGTGACATATGGGTATACCGTATACGAAATTTATTCCATACAGAGTTAGTAGCATGGAAGGAATAAATATAAATGTCGTGACTAACGGAGCTGTTTTTCGCGCATTTCACTGTTTATGACGTCATAGCTCTTCAACTATGACATGTAGGTGGCTCTAACCCCCACAGCAATTGTTGCCTGACGATAAGCGATATATGTATCAAGTATGGCTGAAGTCTGTCCATGGTATAGGGGGAGATATGAATAGTATGTACGGACGAATCAGTACGTAATGACACCGTGGTCTCGGGGTAGTAACTTTGATTGTTAATAAAATCGTTAAGCGTCACGGGTTCGAACCCGGTCAGTATTTAAATTTTGAATAAAAATATGAAGCGATGGCATCCGAACGCTTCAGGCATAAAAAGTCACCCTCACTCTGTCAACGGCCTTATCAAAGAGGGCGGAGGAGCTGACAGAAGTTCAGGCAACTCTTGTCCTTGGTAAGGAAACTGCCCCAATTGGTGGAAGGATCAGCACTGATCAACGGCATGAGGATGCAGAAGGCAATGAAGACCACATAAACTGTACCGACAGGACATCTGGCCTGAAATTGAAAAAAGTATGGTAATGAACCCTCCATTCGCCAAAGATTCTCAGTTCCGCCTGGAGGGGATTTTCATGAGAAAAAATGGTATAAACTACGACGGGATATCATTCTACTAGTAGGGGCATGGAATGTCAGAAGCTTGAACTTGGTAGCAAAGGTAGAAAACTGAAAAGGGAAGCGCAGAGGTTCAATCTAGATGTAGTGGTGGTCACTAAAGTGAAATGGAGTGAAGATAAGAAGTTCTCGTCAGACGAATATAGGGTAGTATCGACAACAACAGAAATTGGTATAAAGAAAGTAGGACGTGTCATGAAATGGAAATTAGGGCAGTGAGTGGACTTCTGTGAATAGTTCGGTGATAGGATTTCGACAGAAAACCAGTCAGTTCAGGTATACATGCCAACACCGCAATCAGAAGATGAAGAGGTAGAGAAGGAATATGAGGATGATGTACATGTAACTCAATGTGTAAAGGAACACGAATATCTAAAAATCATGTCTTACAGCAATTCCGTTGCAGGAGAAGGCCTAGAAGAAAGGCTTACATGAGAGTATGGGTTAGGCAATTGGAATGAGAGAGGATAAAGACTAAGTTCTGCATCAAATTTCAGGTGATAGTAGCGAATCCTCTGTTCAAAAACCACAAGAGGGGGAGATATACTGGGAAAATGCCTTGAGATAATGAAAGTGTCCAGTTGTATTAAATCATGGTCAGAGAGATTTCCGAATCAATTATTCTATCGTAAGGCGTACCAAGGAGCAGATGTACAGGGTGATCAAAAAGTCAGTATAAATTTGAAAACTGAATAAATCACGGAATAATGTAGATACAGAGGTACAAATTGACACACATGCTTGGAATGACATGGGGTTTTATTAGAACCAAAAAAATACAAAAGTTCAAAAAATGTCCGACAGATGGCGCTTCATCTGGTGAGAATAGCAATAATTAGCATAACAAAGTAAGACAAAGCAAAGATGATGTTCTTTACAGGAAATGCTCAATATGTCCACCATCATTCCTCAACAATAGCTGTAGTCGAGGAGTAATGTTGTGAACAGCATTGTGAAGCATGTCTGGAGTTATGGTAAGGCAATGGCGTCCCTAGAGATGTCGGTCGATCACGATGCACTTGCGACTTCAGGTAACCCCAAAGCCAATAATCGCACGGACTGAGGTCTGGGAACCTGGGAGGCCAAGCATGACGAAAGTGGCGGCTGAACACACGATCATCACCAAACGACGCCCGCAAGAGGTCTTTCACGCGTGTAGCAATATGGGGCGGAGCGCCAGCCTGCATAAACATCGTACGTTCCAGCAGGTGTTTATCAGCCAGGCTGGAGATGATGCGATTCTGTAACATATCAGCGTACCTTTCACCCGTCACGGTAGGAGTTTTGCTGTCCAACGTGATGTGTCGGACATTTTGTGAAATTTTTTTTGTTTCGGTTCTAATAAAACCCCATGTCATTCCAAGCATGTGTGTCAATTTTTACCGCTCTATCTACATTATTCCGTGGCTTATTAAGTTTTCAAATTTATACTGACTTGTTAATCACCCGGCATATTTTGATCTTAATTTATTAATAATGTAGAGTAGACGGCTGTTTAAGAGAATCGTACGGAAGAATCGATGTGGAAGAAGTGGTATCCGTAGTAGTGATGAATGATGAGAACCGTCTAATGTTCGTTAAATATGTGGATGCTGCAATAACCAATATCGTAGTGGGCAGTTCAGATGAGGAGAGTAGGACATTTCTAGAAAGGGCGGTCACACAAACTGGACAGCCAGGAATAGGGAAGGTAACTCTGAAAAAGCTTTGGATAACCAAAGAAATACTTCAATAGATCGACGAAAGGAGGATGTGCAAAAATATTCAGACAAAGACAAGAAGACAGCAATGTATATTCCTTAGGAATGAAACAATAAGAAGTGAAAGGCAACCGAGGCCAAATGAGGCCTCTTTGAAGTGGCGGAATTGCCTGATGACTTGACAGAGGAAGAAACTTGACTCAATAAGAAAGGCAGTAGTAGTCAGAATTTAAAAGATATTTGTAGCACATGAGACCAAATAAAGCAGAAATGATAGACAATCGAACAGAATTTCTCAAATTGTTTTGCGAAATGGAGACCAAACGACTATTGCCGTTGATGCAGAACGCAGGAAACTGGTGACGTACCATCAGGATGCCCGTAAAATATCATCAACGCAATTCTGAAGACTGCAAGGACAGATAGGTGCGAAAACTATCACAAAATCAGCTTAAAATCTTATGCATCGAAGCTGCTGAGAGGAATAATATACCTAAGAATTGGGAAAAAATTGGGGATATTTTAGATCAGTTTGGCATTAGGAAAGGTAAAGGCACCAGAGGGGCAGTTCTGTCGATGTGTTTGCTCATTGAAGGACTGAAGAAAGGGCAAGATATGTTTTTAGTATTTTTCGATATGTAGCGACCGTGACCAGCAGTTCTGTACAGTGTAGTACGCGAGTGTTTCACGCGTGTTTTGTGTCGCAAGACTTCGTTTACTCGCTGGCACATTAGGTCCTCGCCGGCAGACAAGGGTGCTGTGTTTCGTCTATTAACTCCATGCCGCTTAGTCTTAGTATATCGCAGTTGATTTGTTCATGTTTACTTAATGTTCCGCCATCACTGTCATTGCACATAGCTCGTGGTAACCAGAAAACAAGACTCTTACTCGTTTCCTAACGAGTCTTGACTTGGCGTACACTGCGTCTAAAAGACGTTCTGTATTACTTGACCTATGACTGAATGAAGTCCTTGTCACCAGAGCATATCAGATATGGTTTGCACGTTATTTATCGTAAACGAAGCAGACACGGTGTGATGGGCCGGTACTAAGCCCTATGGCCAAATTGGTGACAGTAAAGAGATATATATCTGCCTGACGCACAAATTAGAGGAAGCACTATTGCAGGATGACGGAAAATCCGACAACGACCAACCCTACTGCGTGTTATTACCTCCTTCCTGGCCTCAGAACCCGGCGCTTTGGTTTTCTCAGGTTGAAGCCTGTTCTTTTTATTCGGGAATAACCGTCGATGCTGCCATGTTCGCAATGGTCATGAGCCAACTCACCACCAGTACGCAGGCGATGTGCAAGATGTCAAGATGTAGTTATGGCGTTGCCAGAAAGTAATTCCTACGACCGGTCGAAGACGTAGCTTATCCACCGAGCATCAGCCTCGCAAGAAGAACGCCTCCGCCAAGTTCTGATGACGGAGGACATCGGGGACCGTAAACCGTGTCAGTACCTGTGGTACCTGCATAGCAACACTGAGACTGATACCGCACCGGACGGCTTGCTGTGAGCCGTCTGGAGCAATCAGTTGCCACCTTCCTTCAAAGCAATAATTGTGTCGGTCAGAATGTCTTTTGACATTTTGGAAGAGGTGGCAGACGAAGTGTAAGACGCTGCCTCACCGACTACGAAGTCCTGACGGCAGAGGTAGACATGTTGACACAGCAGATTAGTCAATTAAGGGGGGACGTAATGAATTTTTGTCCGAAAATTCGATTAAAAAATTATTTTCTTGATCTACACAGTCTAATCTATGTTGTGTGTCAATTTTATCAAGATAGCAGGTTTAGAAGTGCTTTTAAATTGCTAAACTAACTCTGTACTGGAGGACACCCCCATCCTTTCCCACTTCTGGGAAACAGCTTGCTTCAGGGGAATTTTTGTCAATGTGAAGACTATTTTATTCCAATATCTTTGGCTGACATCTATATCTCTGGCTTATATTTGTATCTTTGCCTGCAAACTATCTTGCATGTGGTTTATTTACGTGTTGACTATACTAACACATATTAGTAGGTGGAAGGTTGAATTCGCAAAATTTTATGTCGAAGTCAAGATTTACGCGTAATGGGTGGTGGAAAAACTCTGTTTAGGAAACTGAGGTTTCATAGAAATCGTTTTACCAACAAAAAGCGGAAACAGCTTGAAATGAAGAACATAAGCTCTGAGCTTCAGCATCATACCTTGGGACAGGTGAATTGTACAAGTGCGTGAATGATATTGATATGAATTCCACTGGGCTCAGACTTACTGATTCAGAGCTTCTCGGCCAGGCTTGTGATTTTTCATGTTCCTGAGTTAGCTGTAAAAATACGGAATGCATTATTGTTGTTGAAGAAGAGGGAGTGGTAATAGCTTGTGATTTTAAATTAATTTGTAATTTGTGTGGCTATGATTTTTCCTTTTCCTCCTCCAAAAAACTGACACTGGTACCTATGAAAGCAGTTTTAGGTCAGCGTATTCTCGGAGATGCCTTCGACAGGGCAGGGAAGGAGGTAATTTATTGCGTGGTTTTCTGGACATGCCTCCACCTTGTGCAAGATTTGAAATAATAAATAAAGAAATGTCTGATGCTGTATGCGATACTGCGAAAGTTTCTGTGAAGAAAGCAGTGGAGGAATTGGTGGAAAGAAACCTAAAAGAAATAGATTCTGGGGTAGGTATTCATGACAGTGAATCTGCTACAAAAGTTACTAACCCGTGTGTGTCTGTAGATGGGACCTGCATGAAAAGGGGTCACACATCTCTCTATGGAGTTGCAAATGTTATTCGTATTGACTCAGATAAAGTTTTGATGTAGAAATTGTGTCTAAATACTGCCACCAGTTTTCAACACTGAAGACAGTGAGAAACTGTGGCAAGAAAAGCATGTAGTAGCATGCTCTAAAAATTATAGTGGCTCAAGTGGGGGCATGGAGACTGCTGCAGTTGTGAGGACCAGCATGGTATTAAATACATTAAATACCTTGGTGATGGGGACTCCTCTTCATTCAAAGCTGCAACGGATAAAAATCCGTACAATACAACAATAGAGAAGTTGGAATGTGCTGGCCACATCCCAAAGAGGCTTGTTGGTAGGATTCGTCGCTTGCAGAAATAGAAGAAAGGTGAAGTACTTGAGGATGGAAAACCAGTAGGAGGAAACGGCAGGCTTACTCTGAAAGCAACTTCAGTTATTTTATGGGAGAGCTATAAGGAAATACACATATAATTATGAGGCAATGAGGTCTGCTGTGTGGGCAGTTTGTTTCCATAAACTATCCACTATGCACAATCTGCGTCCGAAAGGCAATTGGTGTAAGTTCAACAACAGAAATGAGACGTATTCACGTAAACACTAATTACCAGAACCTGTTATGTATGCAATTAAGCCCACATTCAGGTTTCTTGCAAAACCTGATTTATTGAGGAAGTGTCTCCACGGAAAGACACAAAATTCAAATGAAAACCTCAGTAATTTAATTTGCATTAGATGCTTCAAAAGGACATTCTGTGGACTTGAAGTGCACAAAATAGGTGTCCATGATACAGGTTTATGTTAAAATAACGGAAAAAATTACAGAATAGAAGTGCTGAAAGGAGGTGGTATGCATCATGGTGTGTTTACAACAAAAGCATGTTCCACCATTGACAGAAAAGCTAACAGACCAAGCAGATTCAAAGAGGTGAGTAGAGAAACCTGAGGGATGAGGATTATAAGTGTGGAGAATTTTAAAATTGAGGTAAGTTTATCCCTTGTAGAAGAATGAGAAGAAAATCTTTGCACCACATTTTCTCTGCCTCACATTTTTACGTTATTACAAGCCTTTTATCAAAAAGTACATGCGCTAATGCTATGAAATTTTCAGGAACTGTTCGCAATATGTTGCTGCCTCCCTGAACTAAACAATACAAGATTCTGCACTTACGTTCTGAACTTTAGATGACTGTATGAAAAAAAAAGTTAACTTTCGATGTGCAAAATTGAATCTCTGTTAATGATACAATTTGTACCAGAAGTTAATAACTGTAGTTAGTGGTCTCATAATATTCTCGTAACACTGCAATGAAATTTTCAGATTAATTGCATGATTACAAATTGAGTTATGGCTTTATATAAAAAGGCAATAAAAAATTAAAAATTCAGGTTTCCAGCAAAATATTAATCCTGCATATTTTATTTTTCCATTAACTCACAGCTCTTTTACTTAACACAAGCAAAATTTTACATTTGTACATCAATAATTATGGCTGTAATCGTTTTTAAAGAAATGTTTACATTTTCCGTTACATCCCCACTTGCCTCATCGTAGCACCAGCAGTGATCAAGATTCCGGAAGTTCTGAGGCAGCAGATCATCGACCGCTACGTTTCCACCTTTGACTGAAAATTGGGTGGGAGTATGTTGGTATCACAGAAGATTTGGTGATCAAGCACGTCGCTGTACGAAACCCTGCTCGTAACCAAATACGAGCGACAATCGGATGTTGTTCCGTCATCATACTGCCACTCAGAACCACACCCACCTGTTCGTGGATGAACAGCGTATAGGCAAGAAATACATGGGGAAGTCCATAGTTCTCGTGGACGTGGGACAGCGGTTCATGATTTGAGTCAAGGAAACGGACCACCACAGCCGTATAAGCAGAGAAATTTATTTCAGACAACTAGTATCGGCGCAGCACTTAGGTGGACCTGAAGTTGGAATAAGTGTTGCGTCGATATTAATCTATTGAAATAAATTACTTTGATGGTATGGCTGTGGTGGTTCTTTTCTTCGTCCAAGAAATATTTAGTTGACACTGCCTCCAATCTGTGTATTCATCTTTATGATCTGGACCAGGCCTATGCTGGGCGTTCGTGTTGGGCTTCGCGATCGCTGACGACGCTGAGCCGATAGCACGAGCGGAGTTCCCGGTGTAATACAGGTTTCTCCCTGATTTCATCAGGACATGCCTGGTCGACGAAACCACCGGACTGAAGGCTGCTGGATTCCAGCACCACACACTGATCCATTCTGCCAAGCTGACTGAAGCTATAGACAGAGAGTACGCAGTATTACCTCGAGATTTTGCAACAGTTACAAAAACCTACAGGTATACTTATGAAAGTGAAGCATAACAACGTTCACTACATAATGACCAATGAGGGACCGTCGTTATCCTGTACATCACGACGTTTAGCCCCGGATCGGTTAGTAATTTCCAATGCCGAGATTGGTAGTATGGCTTGTAAGGGCATGTTGCGACCATCCAGAAGCCCCTGATCTCCGCTGTTGCATCTCGGGTTGAAGAAGTGTGGTGTGTGGCGTCCATGCAAAGAATATAGTGCGCTCAATGCCCATACATGGCCAGACTGTTGTCCATTACCTTTACTTCCTGACCATAGCTACGCATTGAGTCATTCCTGCCCGTGCGGTGTGGACTGCGCGAAGGCATACACGCAGGTACCTGTCACGGAGGAAGACATACGGAAGATGGTCTCCATTATACCGTTTGGCCCATTGAAAGCGAATTAATGGAATTCGGCCCAAGGAACACTGGTTAGGCATGGCAAAGACTTGTCGATTCGTTGTTGCAAGGCCTGCCATTCTGTTTCGCTTACCTTGACGACATACTGACCCCAAAAGAACATCACCAGCATCTCATGGGAGTTTTCAAGCACCTGAACGAAAATGGCGTTTCCTGAATACAGTGAAATGTATTTTTGTTCAGCCACAAGTCGATTCCCTAGGGAACCGCATCTCTTTGTCAGACTCCCTCCCACTATCTGACTAGTGGAAGTCACCGTGCACATCTACTGGCCATCCACAGTTAAAAAGCTGTGGCAATTCCTATGCACGGTGAATTTTTATTTCTGACATCTACAGTATGCCGTGGAATCGTTAACGGCTGTGCTAGTAGGTCAGAAATGCAAAGGGAACGCAGCAATTACGTGGACAGACCGCTCGTCTGCTGTGTTCGAACAAGCTAAACAAGCGTTAATAGACACTGCATTATTCGCGCATCCTGAGCCAACGGCGCCGTAATCAATGGTAATAGATTCGAGCCAGACGTCGGTGCGCCCTGTGTTGCAACAACGCAACAACGATGCGTGTTAGCCTCCAGCCTTCTTTTGACGGAAACTGCCGACATCTCCACGGGAGTTGAGCGCATACGATCGAGGCCTGTTATCGGTGTACGAGACAATCAAATATTTCGTCCTTGGCCGGAAACCTGTGAGTTTACCATCTCACAAACGGCTGACATATGCTTTCCACCAGTACAGCATCAACTGCCCACGAAGGCAGCTCAACCAGCTGTTTTAGATAGCGCAGCTCAGCACTAACATTCAAGAAATATCCAAGAATACAGTAGCAGACTGTATCTCCCGTGTCCGAAGCGTGTCCACCGTAGACTATGCGGAACTCACAGAAGCATAACATACAGACCCGGAGCAGCAGCAGCTGTTACAGCAAAAGTAGTCGCCATGGACCTGCATTTTCCGGCACAGGCGTCAAATCGTACTGCGACTTGTCCACAGTAAAATCACGACAGTTTTACCGCAAAAATTCAAGAAAACTGCGTTTGATTCTTGCACAACCTGTGCCATGCAGTCTTAGATAGCTTCGTGTGGCCAGGGATGAAGGAAGACTGCTGTGAGTGCAGGCGAAGCTGAATACAGTGCTAGCTTGGCAGTGTCACCCGGCACTTGAATATGCCAAATGGAAACTGCCCAGACACTGCTACACGTTTCACACGCGTAAACGTGTCAACGATATCTATTGACGATCGACTGATTCACGTGTTGCCCATAAGCGGCACCTGTGAACAAAACCTCAGCAGAAATTTTGGCATGTTTTCGTGTAAAAGTGGGTGCCCCAAATCGGTTATCCTCTGCGCATTACTATAGACCGTGGCAAAAAGATCAAATCGGCTTCGTTCGCCAAGCTAACAGTGGTTTGTGGAACAAGCCATCGGAAAACATCCAACTACCAGACTGAAAGTGTTGGCACCGAACTCATAAAGAAACCTTGATGTGCCACGATACCGGGTGGGCAGAAGCTCTCTCAACTGGTTACACATGGCTTACAGAAGACGCGCAAACCCGATCTGGTCCGCAGAACGAGTGTACGGAGAACCGTTACGACTGATCGGTGAACTTGTAGATGCGGCTCTACAGCCTGATGCGGAACCTTCTACTTTCGTCAGACGTCCCAGTGATCATGTGAAGAAAATCAGAATTCTTCAACGGCCTGGACACGGAACTGTTTCCACGCTCGTCCAGAAAGATTTAAGTACGTGCACACATGCCATATTACGCCCTTATGGCGTCAGATCAGCCCTCCCACAGCCTGATGCAGACGCGTTTACTTCCGTCAGACGTCTCAACGATCATGTGAAGAAAATCAGACTTCTGCAACCGTCTAGGCACGGAACTGTTTCCACGCTCGTCCACAAAGACTTCACATGTCATGTTACTTTCTGATGGCGTCAAGTCGTCCCTCCAACCATAACCTACCGAGCCGTATCAGTCATCAACAGAGTAGACCGAACCCATCACATCCTGATCAATGGGAACCATGCAACCGTTACAATCGATAAAGACGGTTACGTCTACAACCAGGCGCCCCTTATCGAGACTCGACGGGCACAGCCTCAGCCTCGCCTAACACAACTCTGGCACCAGCACCGGCCAAGACGTCAGCCCCAGAGGCCCTGAGCACCACGAGATGTGGTCGACGCTGCCACTTCCCGGTGCTCTTCCTGGACGGCACTCCGCTTCCGCCGAGATGGCTGTTGTAGCGACCGCAGCCAGCAGTTCTGTATAGTGTACTGCGCGAGTGTTTCACGGGGGTGTCGTGCCGTGACTGCTAGAGTTCGCACTGTAAAATTAGTTCTGCGCCGGGCGCCAGGAGCGCTATGTTCTGTCTATTAACTCCGTGCCGTTTCCTCCTAGTTTACAGCAGACTGTATGTTCATGTTTACTCTATGTGGAGTTCTCTCATGTCCGTCATTTTCCATAGTCCGTAGTAACCTGTGAACAAGAGTCTTTTAGTTTTATCACGAGTCTACGTTGGCGTACTCTGCACCTAAATGGTGATGACCACCGAACGAATCAAGTCTTGTCATCCTAGCAAGGGAGATAATGTTTGAGCGTTCCTCTAATACTTCTAAACTCTGTCCGAACAGGTCACCAAAGACCATAATGTTACTGACCGACCTCCATGTCATCCTCAGCCTATAGGCGCCACTAGATGCGGAAATGGAGAGACGTGAGGTAAGCACATCGGTCTCCCGACCGTTGTCAGTGTTCGTGATCGGAGCCGTTACTACTCAGTCAAGTAGCTCCTCAATTTCTCTGAAAAAGGCTGAGTGCATCCCACTTGACAACAGCGCTCGGCACACCGGACGGTCATCCATCCAAGTGTTAGCCAAGCATCCATTGATGGTTATTTGCCATAAACTAAGCAGGCAGCCGTAGGGCAAAAGATCTATAAAAGGCGTTATACTGTGTGAAATGGTGTAAGGTCTTCGAAATTATGATAAAAATAGGAATAAACTACAGGGGAAGACAGGTGATATACAATATGTACAAGAACCAAGAAGAGAGGAAGACCGAAAACGAAGTGCTCGATTTAAAATGGGTATATGTAAGGGGTTCACAACGATTGCTGCATCTTCACATAGAAGAAGCAATAGCGGAAATCAAAGAAAGTTCAAGAGTGGGATTAAAGTTCAAATTTGAAGGATGTCAGTGATAAGATTCACTGATGCCATTGCAATTCACAGTGAATGTTAAACAAAAATTGTAGGATCTGCTGTATGGAATGAACAGTATAATGAGTACAGGATGTGGATTGAGAGTAAACGCGAAAGTAATGAGAAATAACAGAAATGAGAACAGTAATAAAATTAACACTGGAATTTGTATTCACGTAGTAGAATAAGTTAAGGAACTGTTCTACCTTGAGAACAAAATATCTCAAGATGGACGAAGCAAGGAGAAGATAAAAAAATCTACAGTCGTAGACAAAGAAGGCATTTCTGGTAAAGATAACTTTACTATTGTCACACATTGGCCTTAATTTGAGGAAATCATTTCTGAGAAAGTGCTTTGGAGCACAGTATTGTATATTATTCAGCCACAGATAAGGGGAAAAGCTGTACAGAATGAAACTATTTGTGATGCGGTACCCCAGAAGAGTGTTGGTAGTCAGTTGCACTGATAAGATGGGGAATGATGAGGGACTAATACTGAAATTAATACCGATACTGTGAAGATAGGTTAGGTGGTTGCTCGCATAAAGATGAAGAAAGGAACATATGGAAAACACTCATAACAAGGATCGACAATATGATAGGATATGGTTCGGCCGTCAGCAAACAACTTATATGGTACTAGAAGATATAGTAGAGGGTAAGACAGAGATTTGCATATAACCTGTAAATAGCAGAGTGACGTAGTGTGCAATTGCTACTAATGAACGGTACTTGTCGCGGTTCGCATCAGTCCAGTCAGAAGGCCGATGACGCAAAAGGAAGGAAGAAGATTGACAAAATCAAATCATCAAATCGAGATTCAGAACAGATGGAGGGGATATATCAGTGGTTGGCGTGTAGGTACCTGAAGATTAAGAACAGATCGAGGGCACATAACAGTGATGGGCATGTAGGTCGCTGAAGATGAAGAAACTGAAGACACTGAAGTTTTTAATGAAAGTCTACAAACAGTATAAAAATGCAACTAAACGGACTACCGCTTAATCTACAGAGGTTTATAAGCCAGAATAGAACTAATCTAGTACCTCTGACAGTGTGATATTTTGCGGAGCAACACAAAAAAGATTATGAGGATTTATGCATCTAGTAAATGACTGAAAATCACTAACTCTTTTTTTAGGAAGAGAGTCATACATAAAAACACTTGGAGCCGGTAAAGTTGGCCTATCTTCATATCGTTGATCATTGCTTCTTCTTCCACCTTTTAAGGGCAGTTGCTCACATAAATATAAATTAAAATGTGGTGTAAAATGGTAATTCATTATGAGAGGAAGCAAGTATGTTGTGCCGTCACTACTGACTTGTAGCTCGCCCATACGTTCATTTTACTTTTGTTGGTACCAAATGCAGCGTTCGTGTGTGTTACTCTAATTAGCCGGTCTCATTACCATTTGTCATAATGAAGTGAGTTAATTGTGAATAAAAGGTCTAATTAATGTCCATTGTTTACTCTTGCTTGAAAGCGTAACAATTCCGTAACCAAATAAATGGCTTCTACAGAGCCTCTAAAGAGGTATACGACAATTATTATAACAGAAAATGTGACTCACGGGTCGCGGAAACTGAATCATATGGGCTGGTCACATTAGAAGAATATAAGCTTAAGATGAGTTCTCGATCATATAGACTGGAAGTCCGATCCAAACAAATGTCATTTCTCCCCACTCGTTAAATGTAGAATTCATATCATCGAAATGTGTAAGTATTCCACATCGGTAGCTACCCCTTGCAGAGTATGAATGCATGCGCTCATGGACACAGCAGAGGTGATCCAGTGAGCTATGCTGGCAGACGCACCGCTCCTGGTAAAGTCACCCATGTCAGTCTAGTCAGTTGGTGAGATTCCGGACAAACTTAGTCCTTCTTGGAGGCTCCCTTCCTGGAAACATGTGAACTGAAACCACATGGTCCCTTAGCTAAGTTTCACTTCTGTCAGCCTTTTTCTTTTTTCTTTCCTATCGGCCTGCGTTGGTCAAGTCTTGCTTTTTCCGACTCAAACGGTATTTACGTTGCGAGGTTTGAGGCTGTCTTTCATTTTCCTATTCTGTCTCCAACGGCAGCGACAGCAGAGAGGTTACACCACGGTACAATGGAGCAGGTGGAATTTTGATTGATACACAAAGTGGACCGAGTCCTGTAGTCCAGAAGGACAATCGGTGTTTAGGTTAGAAAACCTTGTACAAAAATTACCAGTCCTCCAGTCTGGGGTTTAACTCCACATCCCTAGGAAATTTTAAGTCTACAAATAATCTAATAGTAAATCCTCGGTATATAATTGGAATTAAAAAGAATCAGACAAGCAAATGAAAATGGTATAAGAGTTTTGTTACATGGAACTGAGCCATGTTGCCACGATCTGTCTTTTTACATCCTAGTCTACTAGCGCGATCCGTCTCTGCCTAGTCGTCAGGTGGCATTTCGGTAACCTATTAATAGGTCGCAGTTTCTTGGGCAGCTTATTGACTACATTGGCCGTTAGTCAAATTCAAATGGTTGAAATGGCTCTGAGCACTATGGGACTTCTGAGGTCATCTTTCCCCTAGAACTTAGAACCACTTAAACCTAACCAGCCTAAGGACATCACACACATCCATGCCCGAGGCAGGATTCGAACCTGCGACCGTAGAGGTTGCGCGGTTCCCGGCTGTAGTGGCCGTTAGTCGGTCGCAGTCAGTGTGCGAGAGAGATAAGAGGTACGTGTCAGTCGGCAATATTTGGGCCTAATGTCGACGCAGCCGATTTACCCTGCGTTAAGGAGACATAGTTGTTGATTGGGTGTTGGAGTGCTATTCTTTTCCTAATCCACGCAGCCGATATGTATTTCCTGTGGCTCTCCATTACTCAGTTTCAAGAACTAAACTTGCCCTTTGGTGTCTCTGTTTGATACTATTTGAGTGCCTCATTTGTATATTTTGAAAGTTCTTTCACTTGCAACTTGTTCAATGTCTGCTTATTTGTCAGCTTCGCCTGATATTGTCATATGTTCTAGGCCGTCACGTGTTTTAGTGACCACTGAAGTCCAAATAGAGTCTAATTTGTCTTGGAAGTTGTTGCTCCCCTGACTCAGGTAGCGACTGTAAAATTTCCCACAGACGTGGTAAGCAACAGCTCTTATGTGTAACTGTGTTCGTTAACTCTGGTCAGATTTTCCTTTCCTGGAAAATTAGTATTTATTGTTCCAAATATGATTACGATTGTAGTTGTTTGAGTGTTAGTCCTCAAGATTAGCCTTTTACTTTCTGAGTCAAAGGGTTGTGTGTGATTATTACATTAACTTGTTATATTTTATTGCAATATTAACCGGTTAATCCTTAGTAATTCTTATTGCGAAATAGTTGCTACATGCAAGGTTTGGTTGGGGCTTGGGTCCACGCTCACGTTTAGCTTCCTGTCTTGGTCTGAGCATTTTCACAATTTCCATGATTGTTATGCATGAGTTATGTGTTTGTTAATTTTCTCTCGACCTTTTGAGCTGTTCGCAGCATTTGGAGGTGTTGCTCGGGGTTCTTGTTTGCAGAGAAGTTACAGCAAAAATTCCCCAAAACAAATATAACACCTGTAAATAAAGTTGCACTAAATACAATGATGTTACTTCCAACCACAGAGAATGAAGTCAATAAAACTGTTTAGAAATTAAAAAATAAAAGACGTCTGTAGGCTTAGATGAAGTACCAATACGTGTACCAAAATAATGCTTAGGGATTATACAAGGCCCCTTAACAAACGTAATAAATGAATCCTTCACATCAGGGACATTTCCAGAGCAGTTAAAACAGGAAAGAGTTGTGCCTTTGCTTAAGAAAGGTAATGCAAAAGACATAGGAAATTATTGGTTCATTTCCCTTCTGCCAGCATTCGCAAAAATAATAGAAGCAATTATGAAAGACAGATTAATGAATTACCTGAATAAATACAATCTTTTAAGCGAATCACAGTTTGGTTTCCGAAGTGGCAAAAATACGTAGTTAGCCATAGTAGAATTCACAAAAGTTATACTTGATGCTCCTGATAAAGATGAGTGCGTCACAGGCATACTTTTGGATCTTTCTAAGGCGTTTGATACAGTCGACCACAGGATTCTATTAAATAAATTGGAAGCATTAGTAATAAGAGGAGTAGCTAATGACTGGTTTCGATCATACCTAGCAGATACGGTACAAAGTATAGAGGTAACACATACTTCAAATAGATGTAAACATTTAGTAAAATATTTATCAGAAGCAAACTACTTATATCGTATCAATCGGGCGTTAGTTTACCCAGCAGTGTCTGTTATTCTTCCATCTTTTTCAGACTTGGCCAGCCGTCCCGGCCGCTTTCGTGGTTTCCGTGTCTGAAATTTGGTTTCTAAAGTAATATTTTAGTATTGGTGTTATGCTCAATTGTTAGGTGGTATTTTATTATTTTTCCACGCCAGTATCTTGAATATGACAAAGAGCCTATCCTGATTGAGCAAACATATTTTCAGATTGATGTGTTTTACTTTGGCCAGCGTCCTAAGAAATTACTTTTATTTATTTATATTGAACCTATTTATATAGTGTTTACCTGTATGCTCTATAGTTATGGTGGTAAGATGAAATAAAAGAATTCAAAGAAACTTGACTTTTCCAGGCAGCCTTCTCTGATTGATCAAATATATTTACTTAATTTTGAGTTAGCTTTGGCCAGTTTTATGAACAAAATGTACTTCTTATTGGTTTATGTTGAACCTATTGGTGTACAGTTTACCTGTAAATCTAGATGGAGGCGTGTCAGTTTTTAATGTATGTATGACGAATGTTCTTTGTCTATAGTGATGAGTTGGAATAAAAGAATTCAGGGAAATGTGTCTGGCAGGCAGCTGACTTATAAGATTTATCTGTATAATAAAATATTTGTTAAACTTTTCTGAAATAATAAATGACATGTGATAAATGGCTTGCACTTTCCACGGTGGCTTAGTTGTTCCCGTTATCCTGGGGCGTTCACTGACAGTTCAGCGGAGTTGAGGACATAGCAACTAAAAGACAAAACTGTTCAAAGAAATCCATGGGAACAGAGCAGACGTAATAGCATTAACAGAAAGGAAAATTAAAGGACTAGAGAAAGTAGGTGATTATGCTCCTTTTTACACTGTTGTGAACAAAGAGTTTTGTGCAAAGAACATGATATCCGTTGGGCTACATCAAAAAGGAAACGGTACATTACGAAATGGGGATTGGGTGAAGGAATGTATGATGCTTGTGGATTTGAAGGTAAAAGGATACTATGTAGCACATGCACCCGCAAATAACGCTACTGACGCTCAAAAGGATAATTTAAGTATAATTACTTTAATGATTTGACAGATCTCCTACACGACATTAACAGAGAGGAGGGTCAAGGGAAGAGAAATGCAGCTTTGGAGACGAAGTTGTTAAGCACCAAAAGAGAAAAAATAAGCAATGAAAAACTAAAAGAGCAGATGGGAGTTGCAGAGGATTTTGTAGTCACAGTTGAAAACTAATGACTAATGTTATATGGACATCTGAGAAGAATATCAGAGGAAAGACGGCCTGCTAAAATATGAACTCGACACCTACACTTCACGGAAAAAGAAGAAGACCCCGGCTGCATTGGAACGATGCAGTGAGGCATGCGGTGCAAGACAGAGCCATCAAGAAGGGGAATGTCAAGAGAGATGTTGATGCGAGGGACGTCACATGACGCAGAAAACTCGCAGAAAGATGAAGAAAAGAGGAGTATGAAACTCTGAATGTACGTGCAGTTTCGTGACAATCGTCTAGCGGGGGACATTAAACACAGTAAATCTGTCGGAAATTCGAAAACTGAACGACGTTTTGGGAAAACACCGATTTATTGACGATGTTCTCTTGATTGACGTCTCTATGTACAATATTCTTATATTTCACTAAAATATTACAGAAACGGAAACTGAAAAATAGATTTTAAGAAACTATCCTTTCCAAGAATCTTCAGAGACGTGATTGTTCTCTGATGATTGTTAGAAGCGTTGGGAAGGTCGGCTTCGAAATGTAATGCTATGCAGGTGAACTGGGCCTTGCTATGCTTGTTGCACTATGAGTACTTGTTGCCTGACAGCGGCGACGGGACGCATAATTCAGCAAAGCACCATCTCGATCATATCAGAATTCAACACGGCACCATGTGGACTATACGAAATGCAGTCATAGGCGAGCAGCGACAGCACAACATGTTCCAATGACTCTCGAGACTAATTCGTTGTTAAATACTGTGCACTTTGAGTGACCTGACTTTCAGATCCATTAAGATTAATTAACAAGAAAGGACTTAGTCAGCAGTTGGGTTGAAAAATTTTCCTGTTGTGTCAGTGACTGTAATGAGAAATGTTATTTGGACGGTGCATAACTAAACTAAGATTAGACTTCGCCACTGAGCAAGACTGTTACTGGTCAGTCCTAATTGACCTTCGACTGTAGGAAAATATAAAGAATATAAGGTCACTGGAAGGTCGACCACAATGAAGTAAGAGCGAATGGAGCTCTTATAGACTGCAGTCTCCAACTATACTTCCAAAGGAAGTTTTCTTGCATGACTCTATAATACAGTGTCGCAATCTCGAAATCTAAAAGAATGTAGGGATAAGATAGACCTGAGAAAGATACAGGACCTAGAAGTAATTTGTGTCGAGGTGGTTGAGAATATATTTCTCTAGTTAATGTCGGAGTTATTCCCAAGGTTGAAGTGCCACATTATCTCACTCTGAATGATCTATGGATTATAAGTTTTGGATTATAAAATGTATAATTTTCTGACAACTCCATGGAATTCCCCGCAGAGCTAGTTATGCAACACTACTATACATTCTTGGTCATGTATGATCCTTCCCAGAATTGTAATGGATATAAAAATACCTTTTTTTGCTAGCGATAACTGCAATCGTGTGTAACGGTATTTATTAAATCAAAGATTCTTCAGCATTTTCAGTAATGTGACACAATATTTTGTAATGCAGCTTGTCGAATACATTTATAAACCTCATAGTTGGTGGAACTGAAATTTCTACCATTTTCCTAACAAACTCGTTATGATATCGAACAGGGGAAACTTTGCTGGTGGTGGCAGTTACTCAAGCTAAACGCTCTGTGAAGCGTTCAGCAATATTGCTATTGTTGGCTTGGGGCACATCGTTACTTCTTTCTGCACGAATAGTTCACTTCTCACCCTTACCCGAGATCCTCCTTACGTTGTCCCAGATAAGCGAAAGCTTAGTGGAACGGATTTTGGTTTTCAGAACAATTAAAAACCTATCATTTCGATACCTGTAACAGTACAGTGGCATATGGTTCTCGATAACCCAAAGATTGACAGATTCTCATCAGTATTTTCAACAAATATCAGATGAAACGAGCCACTGCATTTCTGAATGTGGCGGTTTATTTCATTATGAATATTGTAGAGGGTATCAATGACCTTTGGTGGAGGATGGTGGTAAATATGAATCTAAAGACGCTTGATAACAGTATAGACCTTTAATTATTTTCCAACAGTTTGTATTAGATAGTCAAGCCCACATGTGGTGGCTTTGGAAGGTGGCAATTGACTGGCGGACCTCGACAGTGAAGCATAATCGTGGTGGACACCTGCAACCCTAGACTTACGACTGCTTAAACCTAACTAACCTAAGGATATCACACACATCCATGCCCGAGGGAGGATTCGAACCTGCAACCGTAGCAACAGCGCGGTTCTCGACTGAAGCACCTATAACAACTCGGTCACAGCGGCCGGCAGTGCAGTGCAATTTCGCATGGTACACACTCTCAGCCTGCTGCCGGATTGCATCAGGGAGTGATGTCTGCGTAGCGAACTCCATCTGGCGCTGGCTACCGGCGTCTGGTTCTCGAGTGTGCCCAGTGGTCTGGTGGCTGGCAGGACCTGAGTCGACACGTGGCCCATAAGTGCTGCGACAGGACCACCTGCCAGGCAGTGGAGCAGTAACGCTTGCGCGCACTATGACGGACGCCGACTCGAAGACTTCCTGATTTATTTTCATGGGCAGTATGGGCCCGGCATTTAGACGCAACAAAGTTTGATTGTCATGGAGTTGCTGCTACAAACGTCATGTACATCGTGTACCCGAGTATCCCTGGTTTTGGTAACTGGCCAGGTACTGACTAGCAGACAGCAGCAGCATCCAACAAGTACCGTGGCATAATGCTGTGCCTTAGTATGTCGACAAATGCCATAGGTTCAGCTTGAGCCCTCTTTCCTAGGCCCACGCCGGTGCACTCTTCCCCTCTTCGAAGAATTCGGCCACCAAAATCTCTTTCGTTCTATCTGAAAGTAGTTATTTTTTCTCAGTTCACTGTAGGCACATTCTGTTTTATTTATCTCATATTTTTTCGCGTCTTTTTCAACTCTGTTCAATGGCTTAAACAGCTATACGGTTATATTTAAAATTTCTCTACAGATATACGGTTCCAGTCACTAGCTGGTCCTTAAAAATTGAACTAGTTCGACAACAGATACCTCGCTAGCTGACATGTGTTATCACAAGATGAATTTTGTCTCTTATTACAAACTTAAGTCCTTGTTTTGCCATTTACTCGCTGCTTCCTACAACTATCTCCAAGCTGTCTCGCAAAGGACCCCGAGTCACACAATCTCAGACTTTGGCTTGTCTTTTCGGCAGCAGTGATAAACCATCTCATAGTTAAAAACTGTTTGGAATTGATGGAGGCTACCGCTAGCAGTATCCCTGCTTCACTTTTTTAGCATATCAGAATAATGTTCTCGCTATTCTGCACGAATTACGCTCCTCGACAGTGTACCCCATCAACACAGTCATCCAAGCCCCGTGCTACTCGTTATGTTCATAGTGTGTTATAATTACATCGTGAAACAAGCACAAACGTTCAACAAGAAGGTTGTAACATAAAGGAATCCGTGATAGTGGTATTCCATTTACATTTCTAATCACAGTGTCTTGAGAACTATCGCTTGAATCCTAAAATTTGACCTCCCATCCTTCAGAGACCCGTACAGCTTATAGTACTTCATGGCTTTGTGATGTCACCGACAATTCTTTTTAAATTTAACAGTCTGGAATGCATAAAATATATATTAAAATGGTAAGCTGCTACCATCAATTATGATCATATTCAGATCGGTCTCTGAAATACAGAAATTTACACAGCTTAGAGGGACACAGAAACAACAAAGTTAAGAACCAACACCAATAAAGAGGGACCCTGAATATAAATAGTGTACTGAGGTGATTACAGGACTTATTAACGTCTTTTACTCTTGACCGCAGCCTCAGTGACACGAGACGGAATATATTTAAATTTTTTCTTATGACAATGAGACCGATACCACACAGACAGGTGTAGGTAATTTTTTGTTACCTCAGTATGATTGGTCGATGGACTGTCTCAGCTATGGGCCCCATGGGAAACACGTTACCCCTCTAAGAACTTGTGACGTTACACTATGTTCTTTGCCAGCCATACATCGCGAACTTTAGGCTCATGAACTGCTCAAGGGAAGTCAGTGTGTCAATAAAAACGCAATCATAGAGGGTCTTAACTTTGTAATGTGTTATCGAGAGCTTGCGTTTATTTACACCCACAGTTAAGAATTATTAGACTTGTCTGAAATATTAACTAGCTCCCAGTCGGAGATAGCTACTGCACCCAAACGCTCTGCAATCACTCAGCGAGGCTACCACCACAGCGCTGACCTGTAGTGTCATGTACTGTGACGCACACTACAGGGACCGTAAATTTCTTGGCTCCCAGTGAGCAAATCGTGACGTCCCTCCCATAGGTTTGCTCCACAGGCGGGTGCAACACTGTTGACGGCTTGAGAGAGGGAGTTGCTGACCACCCAGACGCTCTGCGATGACCCGGTGCGGCTGCCGCTTCAGCTCTCTCGAAGACATCCTGTAACGTGCCTATGCACACTGCCGCCTGTGGGATAGGACGTTGGTTGTGGCGAATAGTAGGCCCTGGTCAGCCACCATCGATTGACCATGAAATGCTCACGAGCCACCTGCAGGCTGCGAGGACGTGCCACGCGTAGTTGGTGTGAAGATCACACCTTTCGATCATCCGCTATGATCCATTGTGTAAGAGTCCTCCCATCTGCGATGACACAGGTAGGTAGGAATGGCAGACCATGATTGTGGTATACATCAGGCTGGCTGCATCTTGGTGTTGAAATCAGGAAGCAGACCATCATCGCTCAGCTTGTCGTGACCTCACTAAAACTCCATAGACCGTCATTCTCACTGGTTCTAGCGACACGGACAGAATGGCAGCATGACATAATGTATTCTTGAGCTGTGAAAGCCTCAGTAAGTAAAGGGCCGAGCCGACGATATGACACAGTCTACGAGCACTCTTGGCTTCATTTATCGAACCCGCCAATACTCCTTGCTTCAATGAGGTAATTCATCAATTATCCTGGTTTGCGAAGTTCGATCATGTCTGTGTAGTGCAGTGGGTTCAAATGGTTGAAATGGCTCTGAGCACTATGGGACTTAACATCTGTGGTCATCAGAACTTAGAACTACTTAAACCTAACTAACCACGCGGTTCCGGACTGAGCGCCTAGAACCGCTAGACCACTGCGGCCGGCAGTGCAGTGGGGCTCGGGTGACTAAATTATATAGCATCACCCCGCAGTGCCCTGTTAAGCAACACAATAGCGCTCGCCTTTGTGCCTACCAAACTCTGACTTCTGTTGCACTGGCGGTTCGTCTTGTTGACATACCGACTGGCACATCATCTCAGCGCTAATTAGCACTGCCGGCCGAAGTGGCCGTGTGGTTAAAGGCGCTGCAGTCTCAAACCGCAAGACCGCTACGGTCGCAGGTTCGAATCCTGCCTCGGGCATGGATGTTTGTGATGTCCTTAGGTTAGTTAGGTTTAACTAGTTCTAAGTTCTTGGGGACTAATGACCTCAGCAGTTGAGTCCCATAGTGCTCAGAGCCATTTGAACCATTTTTTTTAAATTAGCACTGCATACGCTCCAACAACCTGTTTTACAGGCGAAAAGTACTAGCTGTGCTTCGGGTGAGTGGCTACAAAAGTTGCGTTTTATGACATCAAATAATGGATGTTTATTATTTAAACCTCCTTCTGTGTCCAACAACTACTGAGTATAGATAGTTTCGTAATGGGAGCTTCTTTTAACTACTGAGGAACAATACTAAGGTGTGCGTTCCGTTTCATCTTCCCAACGGCCTTCAGTTACAGAAATCTAATGAACCAGTTAGTTTTATCAAGCGACTCTGTTAAGGAAATCCGATTTCATATGTCAAAACGTTTTCTGAGAGAAACTGAGTGTACCTGATTGCCGTTGCGAGTTGGTTTATTAAAAGTTGGTTACCCATTGATATCATCCAATACGCTGTTTATTTGTGTGAATTCGTTAACATTATAGTCATATTATTGACGAGGAAAGTTCTCCAAATAATCTTATTACAGTCTTTCGTTCCTTATTGATGAACAATAGGCAAAGAAACTATGATTCGGGAAAACGTCGGTTCAAATCTGAGGCGGGTCATCGAGATTTAGGTCTTACGTAATTACTCTAAATCGCTCCCGGCGAATGTCGGGTTTGTTTTCTTCCACATCTTTTCGTAATCCGAGATTGTGCTCCCTCTCTAACGACCTTAGGACCGACAGGACGTGAAACACTGCTTTCCTTGCGTCGACTGATGACCTCGTAGTTTGGTCCCTTTAGTCACTAAAACAACCAACCAACCATCATCTATCTTCCTTTCTATATGAAACCTCAAAAAACACCACAGGTATAGAATCGTAGTTCACATAAGGAAAGAGTATTTTGTGGGAACATAAAGCGACTTTCCGCACCATGTCACATAAATAATGAGTGAAGCAGGTGAATAACGTTACCGTAACCTCTGAAGATACTGTGATATACACCCATTTATAAATTATCAGTAGGACGATCTTTATTTTATTCGTTCTTCAAATTCTGAATTTCCTTTTCGATTAATTACCGATTACTGAAGCCTAATTGTTATTGACATTGCAATGAGTACCAACTAACCTGCTTGAAAAGCTAACAGTGTACTGTTTTTTTTTACTTTCCTTTTCTATGAAATTTTTGCACAGAGAAGCTTAGAAAAGAGAGCTAATAATGATACGTGTTTCAGTTATTCCCCGTTTCTGTGAAATATCACTACCGAATAGCTAGTACTCTATGGAAAAATATCTTTGTGCAAATGATTATTACGTTGATAATCTAGTACTGACCAGATTTTGTTATCCGACTGCAATGTCGTCATGTGTGAAGACTCAAGTTACAGAGCCTTCACAGTTGCTTCAAGCATTGCTCTTTGTCTGAAAGATTGTGATTTCCCTATAAATCTCTGCTGCAAAGATTTATATACCCAGTCTAATAATAGAATATCCGTTCTTTATCTCATACACACTAAAACATTATAGTAGTACGATTTTGTAATGTTATACTACAACTACGTTCCCTGAACTAGGTAACGTGATAATGTGAATTTCTATTTTTCTTCATTGTGCTAATTTTTTTTTTTTTTTGTTATCTTATGTAACCTATAAAATGAGCTAGTACAACAACGGTAACCAATAATATTTTTTTTCGACGTAGACGCGAGGCAAGTAGTGCAACGCAAAAATAAAGTGACATATCCCAAATTCGTGTTAGTATTGACAATTTTACTAAGCATAACTGGCTAATAATTTAACATCCAATGAATCATTCAAAAGCTTGTGGCCGTACGCTTACAACTGAGTTGTTTACTAAGATATAATAGCACGGTATCTACACTGTAAGAGCACCGAAAGGTATACAACCGCAAGTGCTGCTGTGTTGTAGAGGTTGTCTACTTTCCAGGCGAAACGGCTACGACGCATTAAACTGGAAAATTAAGCAAAAGGACAAATACCTCATGTTAAACGATGCACAAGTTGAAGAGCAGTATCAGTTTTTGACTGATATATCTTAAAGCTGGTAAAAAGTCTCAGAAAAGATCTATAAAGATCAAGTGTTTTATGTATACAGTGGTTTAGATAAATTATTTCTAAGAATGCAAATGTAATTAGATATCGATCAAAGGCTAAAATAAAGTTTTTATTTTAATTGATCAGCCAACCTCATGTGACTTTATTTCCAAACTAACAGATACTTCATAATTTATGCTTCGTAAAGTTATACATTACATATGCAACAGATGAGTAGACAGAATAAATTTAAATTCATTTGAATATTGAGTCAAAAATGTCAGTTGATCGTGACACGGATATGACCACGAAGATCATTTATTGAAACCAAAACCATTAACCTAACAAACGTAAATTTAAAAATATTTTCAGTTGTCACTATCACACCTCATGTAATACATATGTGGTAACATATATTCACAGAGTATTTTGGCTCTGAGCACTATGTGACTTAACAGCTGAGGTCATTAGTCCCCTAAAACTTAGAACTACTTAAACCTAACTAACCTAAGGACATCACACACATCCATGCCCGAAGCAGGAGTCGAACGAGCGACCGTAGTGGTCGCGCGGTTCCAGACTGAAGCGCCTAAAACCGCTCGGCCACACCGGCCGGCACAGAGTATTTTATAGTAACTGCAGTCCAGCAGTTATCTTTTCCAAACGCCTACCAGTATCAGGATGCCGCCTCTTCTCTGCTACCACCAATAAGTAAGACGACAAGCCCTTTACTTACAACGTAAAATTGCTTACATTATTCTGTTTGTTTTCATGATAGCCATTTTACTAATGTTTACGCCATCGACTATCATCGTGAGATCTACTGTTTATGGCTTCGCTTCCATGAGAGCCAAACGGTACTTGAGAAAGAGAGGTGTGTAGGCAGTCACTCAGTTAACTGAGCAATCAGCAAGGAAAACCAAATCAAATTTGGCTGATGGCATCGGAATTCTGTGGAATTGTGCTTGAGAGCAAAGTACTTGGAATAGTAGCTGAATGGAATAGTTAAAAAACAGAGTTGGCAAAGTAAAAAAAATGGAAACAAAATTCAGCTGAATCAATTTAGACATTTACATATGAATTATATGGAGAGGCGAGATACTAAAAATAGTGGAAAACCTTTACTATTTGGGCAAGAGAAGACTTCCCAATAAGGAGAAATTTATTTGCATAGAATACTAAGTTGGACTAGATTGTAATCATGTATGGAAGTGAAACATGGACGAGAAACAGTTCAAACAAGAAGAGAATAGATAATGTCAAAACGTGCTGCTGCAGAAAAATGGCGATGATTATATGGGAAGACTAATGAAGAGGTACTGTATACAACAGGAGAAAAAAGACATTTTTAGCAAATCTTACATAAAAGAAGGGATTGGCTGACAGGACACCTCTAGAGACCTCTAACATTGCAGGGGGAGACGAAGGCCTAACTAGAGTAACCAGGTTCAAGTGTAAGTTGGCTGCAGTACTTATGCTGAAATGAAGATACAAAGTTGGCAAAAGTTACACTAGCGTGGTGCGTGATACCAGTCTACCGATTGAACATCACAACAGCAGCAACTGCTACTGCTTCTGAACGAATCTGCCTATCAAGCGTGATACAACGGCACTGTTAAACACATGATTTTACTCTTTAGAATAGTTTTTGGGGCAAATGATGTACCTTAGTCAATATGTTAGTTCAAAACATCTCGATTCAGGTAACTAATTTCATCCACTACTTAATGTTTTAATAAAAGCCAGTGATAGGATAGATAAAAATTCTACAGGCTTTTTTCTTTTTCTTCTTTCCTGGTACTTCCATATTAACGTCGCTCGGATTTAATCAACAAGCTATGTACGTGGTTGGCAAACGAACGGAACCGGTAAACTGTAAGGGTCTGTGATTTTTATTTTGATGCACTGAAGCTTCCGCAAAATTTTCCTTAAGCGCAATTTGACATTTCAGAACAGATAACTTCATTCAAAAGATTAATTTTCTAGCTGAAACATATGGCTTTGTTCAAGGTGTAACAATGTCTTCGCAACCAACCATTACACAGGTGAAGGCAGGGCAGATACTGGCAGAGAAGCAAATCATTAGAATAGTAATAGTTGCGACAGGTACTTAGTTTGTCATCTGTAGCTGTGCGGCACTTCAGAACGAAGTATGTTTCCGTTTTGAGTAATGATGTGATGGCAGTACTAATGACAGCAATACTGGAATGCGTTGGAGACGTGCTTTCGAAGGTGGCTTCCCCGACTGGTAATCGTGTACACTGTTGCTAGACATAGATACTCAGCTGTCTCCCCTGCCCTGGTCGAGGCTTCACAGCAGATTATCACTGTCGTCAGGCTAAATCCTGCTCCCGGGGCTCATTGGCGATTACATATTATATCTGCATAGAAGTAAAGTATTCTAAACATCACTAGCTCAAGAGCTATTTAACTATTGTTGTTTTCATTTATTAGTCCTTGTAATATTAGGGTCCTCTCTTGCGTCCAACAGGCAATTCGTCATATTTTACATTACATTCATTACGACACAAAAGTTGTATGAGGTCTTACATCTAATATGAGGTCCATCACATAGTAATGGTTAAGACACAGTTAGTAAATTAGCAATAACCATAGCAGATAAACATTGTGTATTCAGATGAATTACAGGCAAACAGAGTTTAACTGTGGTGAATGACAGGAATAGACATTAGAAAAAAAGGGGGCGAGTGGATGAGAAAGCGGAGCGTGATAGAATATATGTAAGTAAGACGAAGGTAAGGATAGTGTCGTGACACATTGAGGAACGAAAAGGAAAAATATAATCGCGAGGAGACATGAGCATTTGCTTCGTGTTTGATAGAGGGATGCGTCCATATCAATTGCTATAAAGAAATTAGAGAATCTGCTAACGTGTCTGTGTTTAGACCCAAGAGGAGTCGGGGAAAATTTCGCTTATCATTTATAAAACTGAGTGTATTGTGAAATAACAAGAAAAATTGGACTGAGAAATCGAAATTCTTCGCTGTGAAACACTCAATACCGCGTTACTTTATGCATTATCCTGTAACATGTCTGGTCAGTTACTCGTAATTGCAGTAATGGCATTAATTCTAGACAATTTATTGTAATGTTGATATACTTTTACATAATGAGATGTACGTAAGTGAAATTCCACTCATTAGCCTCTCTGGTACAGCAACCGTGCGTGGAATATTGAATTAAAAAAAAGGAAAAGTTCCTCAGGTTCAGCAGATTCCTCGCGATCTTCAGTCTAGCACACAGCCATTTTATGGTTTTCAATAGGTTGTAAAAGAAAATTTTAAGGTATCTCAGTGTTCCCCACGAAGGTGGAAGGCATTGTTAATAAAACAGTAAGCTGCAACCAAAACCGTTTTTAATTCAAATGTGCGTAAGTTTCGGTACACTAAATCAGTGAATTATGGCGTGTTTTGTTTACAATGAGTATACAAAATACTTACAATTTCTAGAAAATTGGATATGTGATACTGTTGTACAAAATAAACAGGCTTACGTGACAACGTTTTAAAAGCTTCAGTACTTACAATGCTTACGCAGCTGCACAACAAGTTCGACATTTGTTCTACTACGGCACATCAAACTATATTATTCTATTTCATCAAGTAAGAAAAGCGTTAGGATCGTGGTTATAATTCCAGTGTTCAGCGTAACATTAACGTTAAAGAGTAAAATTTCTCAAAAGTGAACTGAGACGTACGTCAGTATTGAAAAACATTGCATCCAGTATCGAAAAGTGCTTTATTATGACGCAGTAAAAGGAATGAGGCATTAATACTCCGTGACGAAGGTTATACTTACGCAGAAATACCAAAAGGTCTGGTGCAGGCGGTGCAGTGTCGGGTATGAGGACGTTCATGACAAACGTCGTGTGGTGTAATGCATCTATTAAACAAGAATTTACAGAAAAAATCAGTAAAATAACTGCCAACCATTTACATGTTCAAGTCAACTAATTATATCTATTTGAGCACTCGTCTGTCGTATACAAGAACTTGTTAGGGAGAAACTGGTTTAATCTAAATTTGAGCACCAATGCCCGTCCGTTCACAGTTGGTATAGACTTTGGTTCTCAAGCCGCTACCACTCTTCGGATGAACTCCAGAGGTCACCAATGTTTGGAAACTTCCTACGATAATTTACTGCAAGTTTCACATGGTGACACTTGTTCTACATAGGGCTGATGTCAAGCCGTCTACGAACCAGCAACAGAAGTTACGGGAAAGACTTTTAGTATTGTCACATTTCAATGCAGAATACCACCCGACGCAGGGCTGCAGCATTATGAGGCTATCCTAACGGATATTTCATTCACACAAAATGTATGGGTGCCTAAAATGAGATACCACCCGACGCAGGCTGCAGCATTATGAGGCTATCCTAACGGATATTTCTTTCACACAAAGTGTATGGGTGCCTAAAATGAGAGGTGAAGGACTAGTACAAATCCAGAGAAAAATTTAGAGGGGATTATCTCTACCAATAACAGGCTTATACAGTGCTACGCCAATACAGTCCCTACTAGCAACCCTGCGAGTATAGCTTATACACTTAAAGCTTCGAGGTAAAGGAGGTACATTCTGTATGAAACATACAGAACGTATAAGCAACAAGTGGGAAAGTACTAGACGTTAGAGATCTGTACGGAAACAGGTAGACGAAGAAAAAATAATGGCGACGTGTTTGGAGGGAGATTTACTAGCAGCAGGATGCATTCACCTTTGTCAATTGTGAAAGAGCAGAGTAGACTGATGTACTTTGTTTTCACACAAGCCTCCGTGCCTAATGTATACGTCCTCATCTGATTGCCCCCGCGTTCAGTGCAACATCATAACATGTACTGCACCAGTGGTTAGGAACTAATGCCGCATCACGCGGCTGGGTGCACAGAGTGAAATGTGTAGTAACGTCTCTATACTTTCCAAAGACCCTCCTGTCAGGAGGCATGGTAACATAAACATGTAACTGTGGTGTTCTAAATTTAGAAAACAAAAGGTAAGGAACTTATTCAAAGAAGAATATATAAAAGAGCACAGAAAATTCGATTATATACTGAAGAGCCACAGAAACTGGTACACCTGCCTAATATCGTGTAGGGCCCCCGCATGCACGCAGAAGTGCCGCAAAACGACGTGGCATAGACTTGCCTAATGTCTGGAGTAACGCTGCAGGGAATTGACACCATGAATACGGCAGGGCTGTCCATAGATCCGTAAGAGTACGCGGAGGTGGAAATCTCTTCTGAGCAGCTCGTTGCAAGGCATCCCACATATGCTCAGTAATGTTCATGTCTGGGGAGTTTGGTGGCCAGTAGAAATGTTTCAACTCAGAAGAGTGTACCTGCAGCCACTCTGTATCAATTCTGGACGTGGGGGGAGTCGCATTGTCCTGATGGAATTACCCAAGTGAGTCGGAATGCACATTGGACATTATTGGATGCAGGTGATCAGACAGGACGCTTACGTACGTGTCACCTGTCAGAGTCGTACGAAGGTTGCAACTTTAATAGTGGCAAATATTTATTTACAACTTACACAAAGCAAACACATGTTTCCAAGTTTTCCCGTCCTTAAGGGTAGTCACCAGGATTGTGTATAACCCCTTGCCAGCAACGTGGAAGTAGTAGGACCCATTTAGCAGAGCCAGATTTGTTGATACATCGAGTGGAGCGGTGTACTGCCAGACGAATCTCTGTAACAATTCTGAAGCGAATGCCATAAAGTGGTTCCTTCATTTCAGGCATCAAGCCCCATCGATAGACCAAATCAGTCGCAAGTTAGTGCCACACGAGACCGGGCACTGTCCTACAAAATTATGGGCGGATCCTGCAGAAAGTGTCATCGTATCTTTCTCTAACTTGTTCATTTTTTGAACACCGCCTGCAATCCACCACAGCCCCAGGACACAAACCCTTGAGATTTCAACTTGATTCCTAAGATTAAGGAAGCACTTCTTGGCATTCGTTTTAGAGCTGTCACAGAGATTCGGGAAATAGACCGCTCCCCACGAACTATCAACACAACTGGCGTTGCTAAAGCTATCCTACGAGTTCCACATCACTGACAACTGGTTATACACAATTCTGGTTATTACTCTGAAGGACAGGAAAACTTTGAAACATTTATCTATGCTGTATAAGTTGTAAATAAACATTTGCCACTATTAAAGTTCCAACCCCCGTATATAGACGTATCAGGGGTCCAATATCACTCCAACTGTGCACTCCCCACACAATTACAAAGCCTCAACCAGTTTGAACAGTCCCCTGTTGACATGCGAGGTCCATGGATTCATGAGGTTATCTCCATACCTTAACACGTCCATCCGTTCGATACAATTTGAAACGAGATTCGTCCGAAGAGGCCACATGTTTCCGGTTATCAACATTTCAATGTCGGTGCTGACGTGCCCAGGTGAGGCGTAAAGTTTTTTGTCTTGCAGTCATCGAGGGGACACGAGTGGGCCTTCGCCTTCGAAAGTCCATATCTATGATGTTTCGTTGAATGGTTCTCACGCAGACACTTGTTGAGGCCCCAGCATTGAAATCTGCAGCAATTTGAGGAAGGGTTACACTTCTGTCATGTTGAACGATGATCTTCACTCGTCATTGATCCCGTTCTTACAGGATCTTTTTCCGGCTTCAGCGATGTCTGAGATTTGATGTTTTACCCGATTGCTGATATTCACGGCAGACTCGTCAAATGGTAGTACGGGACTATCCCCACTTCAGCGCTACCACAGAGATGCTGTGTCCATCGTTCGTTCGCTGAATATAACACGACGTGCAAACTCACTGAAATCTTGATAACCTGCCATTGTAGCAGCAGTAACCGATCCAACAATTGTGCCAGACACTTGTCTTATACAGGCGTTGCTGACTGCAGCGCAGTTTTCTCCTTGTCTACATATCCATATATTTGAATACACATGCCTATACCAGTTTTTTAGGTGCTTTAGGGTACTGCCATATGCAAAGCTTATATTGTCTGACTAGTGGAGTCTTTCTAACAACCGTAAACTGTCAGTTTTATTCCTTTAAAGAAGCATTCATATAAATTACGCTACTGACCAGTTTCGGCCTTAAGCCATTATCAGAAATATGATACTAGTGATAAGTGTGTTACACTTAAAAATTTTGAGTTATGTGGGAGCAAACACTGACTCACACATACGCGTGTCGAATGATACAAATATGGTTTTGCATTGTATGTCGTAGTTAGCTCTAACATTCTGCTGTAAGACCCATAGTTGTAACTTATTAACACAATAATATCATACCCTTATAGTATCGCACTTTTGTTTAGAACAAAACACGTAAAATAAGTTCAAAACTTGTGGTAATATATGAAAAACGACACGCTGCTGCATCTAGGCAGCGGATCAAAATTCAACGCCAGCAAGTTCGTAAAGATAACCGTTTCCTGTCAACACATTTCACAAGCATTTCATTCTTCTGATGCCTGGCGGGAGATGTTCGAGAAATTGGCGCGCCATACCCGTGCTTTATCGTCTTGTAAGACGAACCAGTACACGAAATGTTGATTGTAGGACTCGATAGTATGTTATAAGATCTTGTTCCGCAATTTTACAGCTCTTACATTACCCTCGAGGGTGATAATGCGTGTCACATGCGTAAATGCGCCCAACCGAAAACGTGACCAACCTACTGTGATGTCCCTCGCACCGCTTACGATCACAAAGGAAGTCAATGGAGGTAGTGTCGTACTGCATAGCCTTAGGAGCATCTGACTCCACCCTGCCCGAAGGTAAGATCAGTTAGTCACTTTGAACACTGATTAACCGAAGCTAACTGTGGGGATAAATACTAACAGAAAGGGCAACACCACAATCATATATATGAGAATTCTTAATCATGATGTATTATACATTCAAGAACAAAATAAAACAGGTATTAAACTCTGATTCTGTGGGGAAAGAGTGCACTAATGTTCAATATCAAGTTCAGATGTCATCACCATTGAAAATAAAAGTTCCAAAAATGCAATCAATGAATCCCGTATAAGGTATAGAGGAGCGAGTGGGAGAAAAGCTAGCAGTGAAGAGTTTCATGCTACGTTACCTTGGCCGCGGGTGGCAGGATTTCGCCGTGTTGTAATGACGACGACTGGAGGTTTTCCACGATTTCTCTGTAATGGACACGAACGCGAAGTGTTGATTGGTCCAAGACACCGACAAAAGTAAAGCTCAATGAGCCGGCTCGACGCTATTCAAAGACTCAGCCCATGCAAGAAAACAGCTCTGTCGGGATAGGCATTACTTTACATTGCTGCACTAAATGGCCGTTTCTACCAAAACGGGTAGTTCTGAGAGAGCTCTCGAGATCTGTTAGGTTGCCATTAAGTGGTTGGTCCTAAACGTCAATTACCTACTAGGAATGTACCCCTGAGCTGCTGACGTCGTTCTTCAAATTAAGATACCTATATCAGTCACTCCCAACTTGGCGGCACCAATAAATTACAGCTGGGAAGGTATTGCCTTAAATTTAACTTGGCTCTAATTTACTCCCTTACAAGGGGAGTATTGCTAGATAATATATTTTCCACTATCCTCGCGGAAGTACACAGAAAAATAAATGTAGTAACAAAATCACCAGCTGGACGAGGCATAACACAATTCAGAGTGTATCAAAAAGAATCATCCGATTTTTAAAAAGTCATAACTATTATGTTACTTGAGATATGTTCGTGAACAACGTACTGTTGGAAAGACCAAACTCTCGAGCCTTACATGGTTCCCCGCTAAGTGGAAGCAGTGTGCGCCTACTTAAGTTCTAGTAAAAATGGTGTCGGGGAAACGGGAAGCGTTTTGTGTTTTACGTTTTGCGCAATGTGAGACAGTAATAACAGCTCAGAGTGACTTTAGTACTCGGAATGCTGTGGATCCTGCTACAGCACACAGCATTAGACGATCGCATGCCGTGCGTGGTAGCCGCGCGGTCAGGGGCGTTCTGTCACGGTTCGCGCAGCTCCCCCGTTGGATTTTCGACTCCTCCCTCGGGCATGCGTGTGTGTAAGTTAGTTTCAGTTAGATTAAGTAGTGTGTAAGCTAAGGGACCGACCACCTCCACAGTTTGGTCCCATAAGATCTTACACAAATTTACAAATTTTTACGATGGCATGAACAATTCCTAGAAACAGGTTGTTTGTGTAAAGATAAATTGCCGGGGCGTCTCCGAGTGTCTGACACAGACGTCGAATTCATCCGCCATAGTTTCCCAAGGAGTCCGCAGAAATCCGTTCGCCGTGCAGCTCGACAGCTCAACATGCCCCCGATGACCGTCTGGCGTGTGTTGCGCCGACGTTTACTCGTGGAACAATATAAAATTCAGCTACAGCAAACTCTTCGTGAAGGTGACAAACGACAACGTGTGGAAAACCGTGATTTGGTTCTTGGCAAGATGAAGGATGACAATTTTCTTCAACGCTTATTGTTTAGTTATTAGGTAATATTCCTTTTAAATGGAAAGGTTATCCGTCATATTGTTAGAATTTGGAGTAATTTGGTTCTTGGCAACATGATGGATGACAATTTTCTTCAACGCTTATTGTTTAGTTATGAGTTAAGATTCCTATAAAATAGAAAGGTGATACGTCCTATTCTGAGAATTTGGGGTATGAAACAACCACATGAGGTTGTACAAAGTGAGAGGAACTCTCCAAAATTTAATGTGTTTTGCTTTTGTCCTCTCTTCTTTGCCGAGACCATTGTTACAGAAAATACATTCCTCGATATGCTTGAGAACCTTCTCTTCCCATAGTTGGAGACTGGTTCCAATGACTTCATTTACCAACAATATGTGGGACCACCACACTGGCATCTGGAAGTGCGGGAATTTTTAAAGCAGAGGATTACTGAACGATGGGTCGGTCGCACTGGACCACATGATTCAGCCTTACTTTACTGGCCTCCAAGATCACCAGACATGACTGTATGTGATTATTTATTGTGGGGGTTCATGACGGATTCTGTTTATGTATCTCCGTTACCAACAACAGTGAATGAACTGATGCATCGCATAACAACGGCTGTGGTAGCTGTAACTCAAGACATATTCGCTGCAGTGTGGGAATAATTTTTATACCGCGTTGACGTATATCGTGCATCTCAATGTGGGCATATTGAACACCCATAAAAAGGTAAAAAGGAAACTTTTTGAGTTTGCCTTTCATCACAAAACAAAATTGACTGCATATGATTATTAGTTTCAGAAATAGAGACGTGCCAAATTGAATGAATCTTTTCGATACACCCTGTATATGTGCAGAATTCAAAATAATATGCTTTTTTTTTTAGTAAACTGTCTTTTGAGAGGCAGCCTGCCCTCGATGTACACCTCTCCCGCCTTAATCTCTTCATCTTGCACCTTACGTCCATACTTATTTGTCGTATGCCCACGTGTCCCCACGAAAGGTGAACGTGCCAGATTAAATCACTGATACATACTTCCGATACACAGATACACCACAAGTCCTTGTTAACATCCTTCCGGTAATATAATACCCCATTTTGTACAGAGTAATGGCTACCTATCTGATTTCCACCCGAAGCTAGGAGTTCTTGTTTGACTTTTCCCAAGGCGGGATCTTCGTCCTGTAAACTAGGCAGTTGCTTGCACGCCTGCAGGAACTTTTTGCGAGAAGTAGGGTCTTTCATGACTAAAATTTTTTACTCTGTTGCCGGTTCAAGTATTGTTGCTAGCTCAGGCAGACCTTGCGGCAACCGTGACAAAGTTGTCACAACCTTCTATATACATTATTTGAAATTGATATTCCTGCAGAGCAAGCACCTACCTAGTCAACCTGTCGTGCATTAACTTGCATGTTAGCAAAAAACTTAAGGTCTGATGATCACAGAAAATTTTTAAATTTTTTCCGTACACATAATATCTGAACTTCTTCATGGCCTATACTACTGCTAGTGTTTCGAGTTCTGTGACTGTATATGATAGTTCACAACTTGACAAGACTCGGCTTACGAAACCGATTAGTCTTACGTTCTTGTTTCCACCTTCCTCATCGATTTGGAATAAACAAGCGCCTAGTGCGACAGTGGAAGCGTCTGTAGCAAGGCAATATTCGTTTGACATGTCAGGATGTGACAGTAGATTAGCATTTAGAAGGGCTTGTCGTATTTGCTCAAATGACTGCTGGCACAGTTCATTCCATATCCAGGGTGTGTTCTTTCTCAACAAGTTTAACAGGGTATTATCATTTAAGAGCTGGTCAGGTATGAATGGTCTGAAAAACTAAACTAGATCGAGAAATGCCTTTAACTGTTTCTTGGTTCTAGGAGGGGGGAATTTCTAAATTGCTGCCATTTTCTTCGGATCGGGCACAATACCTGTAGGTGATATTACATGACTAAGAAATTTTATTCTCTCCCTGCCAAATTTGGATTTTTCGAGGTTTTCTGTTACGGCTACACCAGAAAATCTTTTTAGTACGCATCTCAGCGTGTCCATGTAGCTTTCCCAATATGGAGTACCTATTAATAAGTCATCGACATACAACGTTACTCGGTCCAACAAATCTGGTCCTAATACTGTACCGAGCGCTGCAATGAAGAACCCTGCACTATCATTTAATCCAAATGGTAAAACTTTAAATTGGTAACTTCTGCCAGCAAACACAAAGGCAGTGTACTTTCTTGATGATTCAGTTAGAGGGATTTGTCAATACGACGAACTCATATCGACAGAGGTCAGATATTTAACTCCATAAAACTTCTGCATCTGTTCATCCAGGTTTTTTGGTCGCGTTCTGACAGATACAATTATTTTGTTAATATCGCGCGCATCAAGCACGAGACGTATACTGTCGTCCGCTTTCGCTACTGCCACGAGCGGACTGCTGTACGGGGATAGAGGTGGTTCAATTATCCCCCAATCAAGAATTTTCTTATTTCCTTCGTAACAGCCTCCTTCTTTGACCACGGGATGGTGTAGTTTACGTGAAAGAAAGTATCGTGAGTTACCACTTCGATGTTATAGGTGTAGCCCTCGATAAAACCCGGTTTTACCGAAAACACATTCTCATAATCAGTAAGTAGCTGAATCACTTCGTTTTGTTGTGCTACAGTCAAATGTTCTGACTCCCTGACTTTCATGGCTATCAGTTTCCTTTTTTACTCTCTGTCTTCAGTAATAAACTCTTTATAACATGCTTGTCTTGTACTTAAGTCAGAATATAAATTTAGATTAAGGAAAGGCAAACCTACGTTTCTAGCATTTGCAGACTTAGAGAAAGCTTTTGACAATGTTGACTGGAATACTCTCTTTCAAATTCTAAAGGTGGCAGGGGTAAAATACAGGGAGCGAAAGGCTATTTACAATTTGTACAGAAACCAGATGGCAGTTATAAGAGTCGAGGGACATGAAAGGGAAGCAATGGTTGGAAAGGGAGTAAGACAGGGTTGTAGCCTCTCCCCGATGTTATTCAATCTATATATTGAGCAAGCAGTATAGGAAACAAAAGAAAAATTCGGAGTAGGTATTAAAATCCATGGAGAAGAAATAAAAACGTTGAGGTTCGCCGATGACATTGTAATTCTGTCAGAGACAGCAAAGGACTTGGAAGAGCAGTTGAACGGAATGGATGGTGTCTTGAAGGGAGGATATAAGATGAACATCAACAAAAGCAAAACGAGGATAATGGAATGTAGTCGAATTAAGTCGGGTGATGTTGAGGGTATTAGATTAGGAAATGAGACACTTAAAGTAGTAAAGGAGTTTTGCTATTTGGGGAGCAAAATAACTGATGATGGTCGAAGTAGAGAGGATATAAAATGTAGACTGGCAATGGCAAGGAAAGCGTTTCTGAAGAAGAGAAATTTGTTAACATCGAGTATAGATTTAAGTGTCAGGAAGTCATTTCTGAAAGTATTTGTATGGAGTGTAGCTATGTATGGAAGTGAAACATGGACGGTAAATAGTTTGGACAAGAAGAGAATAGAAGCTTTCGAAATGTGGTGCTACAGAAGAATGCTGAAGATTAGATGGGTAGATCACATAACTAATGAGGAGGTACAGAATAGGATTGGGGAGAAGAGGAGTTTGTGGCACAACTTGACCAGAAGAAGGGCTCGGTTGGTAGGACATGTTCTGAGGCATCAAGGGATCACCAATTTAGTATTGGAGGGCAGCGTGGAGTAAAAATCGTAGGGGGAGACCAAGAGATGAATACACTAAGCAGATTCAGAAGGATGTAGGTTGCAGTAGGTACTGGGAGATGAAGAAGCTTGCACAAGATAGAGTAGCATGGAGAGCTGCATCAAACCAGTCTCAGGACTGAAGACCACAACAACAACAACAACCTGTATTCCTTCGAATTTAGACTGAAAGCTCCGGCAATATTTACCGGGCACTTCCCGTGTCCTCAACAATGGCAAAATTACACATCTACCCTCATTCATAAGGCTTACTTCCCCGCACAAGAGGTCAATTTTTGCGTCCCTCTGGCGTAAAAATTCCATCCCCAGGGTGCAAGCAACACCTAATCCCTTAACTACTAGGAACGAGCTTTCCATTGCTTCATTTCCTACCGTAAACTCGACTTGCACCTGGCGCTTTATTATATGAGATTGTGCACCTATTGCACCAGTTACACGACAATTCTTCACTGGAAATACTGGTATTCTATTATTTTCACTCAAGTACTTGTAAAAATTTGCACTCATGACATTGGTTGACGCACCGATATCGACTATTTTCTGTATTGGTGCTCCACACATATCTGCTTGCAATATAGCCTGCACAACACTTTTGTCGGTTCGATTACATTTCTGCGGTATGTCTACAAGTTCCTTTTATATTTTTATTCCCTCATTATATCTTATCATACAAAGTTTATGGCTGTCATCCGTGAATGTGCCCTCACTACACCATCCTGCAGCCAACTACGGAGAGCGTATTGTGGCTGTCTTTAGTTTAACGGATAAGCATTAGTGGTTTGACAGTGGTCTGTCACTTCCACTAACCTCACATTGTGGTTCTGGTTGTTGTTGATACTGTTGGGTTGGCCGCCCTGCCTCCCCGATGGCGTATTTTGATATTGTGTATGGCTCTGGTTTTGCGGTGGTCGGTTGTAACTTCCTGACATGTTCTGTGATTGACCTGGGTTGGCGTTCCATTGTGGCGCTGTGTTTTGTAGCCGCTGTGGTGTCAGTTCATTACAACCACGCCACTGGTTTCGGTTGTTCTGCCATTGCGGATTGTCGTTACCATTATATCCATTAGTCATGCGTCCATCATGATGTCTCTTCCGATTTTGACGATTATAAGCGTTGCCGTTATAACCATTGCCATTGTTTGTGCCTCAATTCTGTTCCCGGTGATCTTGCCTATTCCCGTTACCATTTGGTACTAAGTTACTACCGTTACTGAGGCTGCCATTGTAATCGGCTTTTTGTTGATTACAGCCTGCATGGTTCCACTTGTTTCCGGTTTTCATGTCTTCGATCAATAAGTCGACAGAATCCACTATTTCCATTAATTGTTCTATATCATATTCCGGCACATTGATAAAATATCTTTTAATTTCGCTGGGCAACTTCATTTTTATTAATCTGATTATGTCACGAACGGACATGGGCTCGTCCCAGTACCTGGTTTTGTTTATATACTTTTCAAAATATTTGCATAAAGTTCCCATCTTAGGATTGTACATTTCTGGACTGTACAACTCCTTCCGTAGTCTTTCTTGGACACTATCGGACAAGAATTTTTGCAACAATGTACCTTCAAACTGTTGCATCGTTAGACATTTTTCGGACACGTCGGTTGCCCACAGTGCCGCGTCACCTTGAGTATAGGGGACCACGAACTGTATTCTTTGTCTTTCCGTCCATGTCCTGGGAAACACATTCCTGAAGCTCTTAATGAATACCGTAGGGTGGACATTTTGTTTTTCGCTATTGAAGGGTTGGAATGTCCTGTGTTTTATCACAGTGTCCTCCTTTTTGCACATCTGATTGCTACATTCTATGACATTCATTACTTCGTGATGTGCGCTGCACGGTATCGCATATTGTTCGTACCGTAATTCACATTAGGTTGCGGTTGCGCACTCGCACCCTGCATACAGTCTGCGTTATTATACTAATCAGTACGCGGAGTCGCATTCATCTGCCCGCCACTGTTTACATTGCTTTCCAACGCAGACAGTCTCCGCGCGATCTCCTGTTGCCAATTCAGCAACTCCGCTGTCACACGGGATTTGATCTGTGTAAATTCGGCGTGTAGTGCGGCAGCGCTAGCGTCAGTATATACAATCGCGGCCGCAGTCGCTTGTTCTACAGCTGTTTTTACGTCTCTTTCAATCTTCGCAGATATCTCGCGATCCTTTACTTCTAGCCATTCATTAAATTCTTTTTCGACTTTTTGAGCTTGCACTTCCAAATATGTATCAATACTTTTCCGTGCATCTATCTCCACATTATCCACGCGGATGATTAAAGTCTGGACATTGTCTTCAAGCTTAGCCTGCGATATCTGTAATTTTTGCATCTCGCCGGCTAGGCCTTGCACAAGATCGGGTATTTCTTTGCAAGCGTCCCGCACCTCGGCAAGTTCGCTTTCGATACTATCTAGTTTCGCTTCACTGCGCTGCTCTTGCTCACTGAGCTTTTGCGTAAATTCTTTCCATTGCTCACTGAGCTTTTGCGTAAATTTTTTCTCCTGCTCATGTAGCATTGGAGCCTTTCTTTCTGTTCTCTTTGTTGCTCTTGCTCATAGAGCATCTGAGCCAGTTGTTCGTCTCTTTCTTTTTCCCTCTGTTCTGACATTCTTTATTTTTGCCTTCTTTCTGTTCTCTTTGTTGCTCTTGCTCATAGAGCATCTGAGCCAGTTTTTCGTCTCTTTCTTTTTCCCTCTGTTCTGACATTCTTTATTTTTGCCTTCTTTCTGTTCTCTTTGTTGCTCTTGCTCATAGAGCATCTGAGCCAGAGCCAGTTTTTCGTCTCTTTCTTTTTCCCTCTGTTCTGACATTCTTTATTTTTGCCTTCTTTCTGTTCTCTTTGTTGCTCTTGCTCATAGAGCATCTGAGCCAGTTTTTCGTCTCTTTCTTTTTCCCTCTGTTCTGACATTCTTTATTTTTGCCTTCTTTCTGTTCTCTTTGTTGCTCTTGCTCATAGAGCATCTGAGCCAGTTTTTCGTCTCCTTCTTTTTCCCTCTGTTCTGACAATCTTCATTTTTGCCTTCTTTCTGTTCTCTTTGTTGCTCTTGCTCATAGAGCATCTGAGCCAGTTTCTGATCTCTCTCCCTATCTCTTTCTTCTAACCTGCGCAGAAATTCTGCAAATGGGTCTGCAATCGGTGAGCATACTGGTTCCCCGCTTAATCTAGCACTCGATTGACCCCCCTGCCCAGGCAGTGGAGTTGTTACTCTATTCCCATTTTGCTGTGGAGCGTCATTCACCGTCCACAGATCCTCGCCCCCCGCTCCGGAAATTATGTTATCCGAGGCGGTGGCATGGCATTCGTTTACGTTTTGCAAATGATCCTCACGTTCCATATTAACAAAATTTTGTTCGTCTGGTATGGTTGTTTTAGGTTGTCCTACCTTACCCATAATAAATTCACTTTAAGACACTGACAAATCTTTAACACTGATACATACACGAATAATTATCCCCTCCAAAAATAAACACATAAATACACAAATACACACAATTTAATTTGCACTTTCCTTCCTATTTTTTCACCGAAAGTATGTCATGTGCATATGGGATCGATATTCCACGCAGAGCTACACAGGATGCTTGCACAATAGTTATTTTTCTTTCTCGAAATCCTTTTTTTTCTACACTTTTTCTTCTCCAGATCTCCTCAGGGTGTGGTTTTGTTGCTGTACATGTAAAAGTATTCATATAGGCATTAATATTTTACAATAATTAGGCACATACATAATTACATTCATTACAATAGAACAGATTTAATAAATTTCGCCTTTTCTTTGATCGGGCCCCAAATTTGCGGCGCCAATGTCGCGTCCGTCGGCCATCGTAATTTAATATATTATTATTATTGTTTATTTTGATTGTTGCCGACTTACGTGGTGGGCCTTAATAAAAATGATATTTCATTTTATTTTGATTTACAATTAAACGCTTTTGTGAAGTTCTCCCTTTTTTTAACAATATTGATCCTAAATTATTTGTTACGTTAATGAATGTTTTAGTCGCTGAATCTAAAGATTTGAGCATATAAGTTGAACTATGGGATAAACTTTTCATATTAATTTCCTCGGCTAGACAGTTCACTTTAAAGCAAAAATCTTGAGTTATTAATCACAACTGCGGCCCACACACGCGCGAGAGTATTTTTTCTAACCTCAGTTAACCATTGAACTGTAGTCGGAGTCCTGGCTCTGGCTTTCGGCTGTGGTACTGAAAATAAGAACCTTAAAGCTACGTATTTTCTGCAACGTCGGGCGGCTGTGGAGAAAAATGTATATTAAGTTAATAGCGGGCGAGTTTTTCGCTTCCGCTAAATTTTATAAGTTAATATCGCCACGTAATGGCGTCGTTGGCTCAATCGGCCGCTGTGATTGTTGAACTGTAAATTACTCGAATGTAGGTTTATTCAAAGGAAGGCGGACATGAAATCGGGTTCACCTCTTACAGATTAAAAGTGCACAATAATATTAAATCAATATATTATCTGCTTAATTAGTACAAATATGCTTACATTTGCCAGCACTCGCAAGATGTCCGTCTACACGAAACCAAGACAAGAGAAGAAGTGAAGACGACTAAAAAATTAACAAAAGAGCGTATCTTGTCGTCTCTTTAGATCATTTTGTTATATTTCTTTGCACTCGAAACTTACACAAAGAAATTATTATAATACAGAGAAAATATGTATATTATTCAATTTTTAAATGTCTCTTCTTTATAAACACCGTTTTTTAAGTCTTTTTGTATTGTTCACTGGGAACGCTATACCTACAGAAAGACAGAATTCAAAATAAAATGCTTTTTTTTTTTTTTTTGTAAACTGTCTTTTGAGAGGCAGCCTGCCCGCAACGAACACCTCTCCCGCCTTAATCTCTTCATCTTGCACCTTACGCCCATAATTATTTGTCATATGTATACAGTCTTTACAGTCTCTGTGTTCCTCTACAGTTTGTAACCTCTAAACCTCCCTTTGTAGCATGGAGACTGTTCAATGATATATTAAAACATTTCCAGCCTCCTGTCTCTTCTTCTTGTCAGTATTTTCTGTATGTTCTATTCTTCGCCGATTCTGCGGAGAACTTCCTCATCTCTTACCTTACCAGTCAACCAAATTTTCAATATATCTCTGTAGCATCACATCTCAAGCGCTTTGGTTGTCCTCTGGTATGGTTTTCAAACTCTCTACGATGTTACAGTTTCGAATCGCACCATTTTTGGTTTTGTTCTAGGGCTCTTTTACAGTGATACTTCGTTGGAATGTTCGAAACACGTCATCTTATTTACATGCCTCATGAAATTCAACATGCAGCGCTTACTTGCTTTTACTTTTAAGGGCCTTTGCATTCTTCATCCGTTGCTCTGTACTTACATTCGCTAGCTTTCACGATCATGGCAGCCTTCCTCTTTTAGATCTCTTCCTCTCCATATTAATTTCTGCCAACCACTCTTCCTCCCTCCTGGCGGCAAACATTCCAGAGCTGCTTTTGGTCATCGTCCTTGCCCCAGTTGCCGTACATGGCTATACCATTGAAGAGCACTATTCTCCGTTCTTTCCACTACTGGTTGTTTCACATCCGTTATCTCCTTAATTTCCTCATTGCTTCTCCGCTCTGTCTAGGATGCCCTCCTTACTCCATCCATCTTTACTTTATGTATTTTGCTTCTCTGCTGTTCCCTCGGGGTTCATCCTTCTGCAACGTTTGTTAATATACTTTCCACTACTCTTTACAGAATACTTTTCTCTGTTTCTTTTGATATTATCCGGATCCAAAGAACTGCATTTAAAATTTTAATTATTCTTCACGCTTCCTGGATCCTGCGTTCCACACCTGCTTCACATCTTCCTGAGAAATGAATAATCGATCCTAAGTATTTAAATTGCTTTACACCTTTAATAGTTCCTTGCGGCAGTAATGTATCTCTTCCATCTCTTCCCATACTAGATATTTTCTGTTTTGCTCATATTTATTCTACGTCCGCCTCATTCAAATGCTTCCATTAACTCCTTTATCATATGTTTGATATCCACTATACTGTACAGGGTGAGTCACTAACTACTGCCACCAACAATAACTCCTAAAGTATGATAGGAGGTGAAGAGTTTGTGGGACTAAAGTTTCATGGGACAATGGGGCCATAATACGACGTTGGTTTCTTGTTACTAGGTGCGGCCGCTTCAGAGATATGAAAGTCAACATTGTTTTTTAAATGGGATACTACAGTTTGGTACTTATTTTCTGATAGTGGCTATCGAGACGAATCGAATGATGTGTAACAGTAAGGTCTTGGAAGGTCAAAGAAGGTCACAAAGTGGCATGAACGACATTAAAAGCAGGAGTGATAACATTAAGACTGCAACGGCAATTCCACTGTTACATACAGAAGAGAGGGTGGATGGGAGAGAAGAATACATTGAAAATCTCTATGAGGGGGAAGATATGTCTGATGTTATAGAAGATGAAACAGGAATCCATTTAGAAGAGATAGGGGATCCAGTATTAGAATCAGAATTTAAAAGAGCTTTGGAGGACTTAAGATCAAATAAGGCAGAAGGGGTAGATAACAATCAATCAGAATTTTTAAAATCAGTGGGGGAAGTGGCAGCAAAACAACTATTCACGCTGGTGTGCAAAATGTATGAGTCTGGCGAAATACCGTCTGACTTTCGGAAAAGCATCATCAACACAATTCCGAAGACGGCAAGAGCTGACAAGTGCGAGAATGATCGCACATTCAACTTAACAGCTCGTGCATCCAAGTTGCTTACAAGAATAATATACAGAAGAATGCAAAAGAATATTGAGGATGAACTAGATGACGATCAGTTTGGCTTTAGGAAAGGCAAAGGCACGAGAGGCAATTCTGACGTTGCGTTTAATAACGCAAGTAAGACGAAGGAAATATCAAGACACATTCATAGGATTTGTCGACCTGGAAGAAGCGTTCGACAATCTGAATTGGTGCAAGATGTTCGAAATTCCAAAAAAGTTGGGGTAAGCTTGTATTAAAAAGGGTGTAAGACAAAGATGTAGCCTATCGCCCCTACTGTTGAATCTGTACATAAAGGAAGCAATGGTAGAAATAAAAGAAAGGTTTAGCAGTGGCATTAAAATTCAAGGTGGAAGGATATCAATGCTACGATTCACTGATGACACTGCTACCTTGAGTGAAAGTGAAGAAGAAATACATGATCTGCTGAATGGAATGAACAGTCTAATGAGTATAGAGTATGAACTGATAGTAAATCGAAGAAAGATGAAGGTAATGAGAAGTAGTAGAAATGAGAAAAGCGAGAAACTTAACATCAGGATTGCTGGTCACGAAGTAGGTGAAATTAGGGAAATCTTCTACCTACGCAGTAAAATAATCAATGGCGGACGGAGCAAGGAGGACATCAAAAGCAGACTAGCAATGACAAAACAGTCATTCCTGGGGAAGAGAAGTCTACTAATAACAAATATCGGCCTTCATTTGAGGAATAAATTTCTGTGAATGTACGTCAGGAGTACAGCGTAGTGTGGTACTGAAACATGGATTGTGCGAAAACCGGAACACAAGAGAATCGAAGCATTTGAGATGTGGTGCTCCATAATAATGTTGAAAATCAGGTGGACTGATAAGGTAAAGAACGAGGAGGTCCTGTGCAGAATCGCAGAAAACAGGGACGTGTGGAAAACACTGATAAGGAGAAGGGAGTGGATGATAGCATCTGTTAAAACATGAGGGAATGACTTCCATGGTACTAGAGAGAGCTGTAGAGGTCTAAAACTATAGAGGAAGACAGAGATTGGAATACATCCAGCAAATAATTGAGGACGGAAGTTGCAAGTGGTACTCTCAGGTGAAGAGATTGGCACAAGAGAGGAATTCGTAGCGAGCCGTATCAAACCAGTCAGAAGACTGATGACAAAAGAAGTATCATTCTGGAAAGGAAATCCCATATCTCCACATGACAGAATGAGCTGGGTATATATTTTAGACAGGGTGACCGACATTCTGCAGCCATCTCTAAGTCCTTTCGAGGTTTGGAATGTCTCACTCGACTATCCCTCTACGTTAATTTCTGCATACGACTGGTGGTTTATTCTCTGAATTAGGGATATTCTAAGACCTGGCTGGACTATAGCACTTGTCTACCGTTTGACAGGCTTCCTGAGCATTTAGAAAAGAAATTGTCTGTGGCTGGAGGACATCTGTCAGCAGCTAGTTCGGGCCGTCCACTAAATATGTCGGCTGGGAGAACGTCACTGTTCGCAAACACAGCCGTCGGAAATGTATAAGAGGCGTCACTGTCACCTCCAACTCCAGCTTTGTGGCGAGTCAGTCAACCACTCCCCCGCAACTATTAAATGATACATCCGTGCGTTGATGCAGTGAGGGAATACTGGAATGCTAATGAGCTTCACAGGTTGCTGAAACAGTGAATTATGGAAGCAGCGGAGGAGGCCTTAGGAAGGGAAAGAGAGACAAGAGTCAGTACTAAATAGAAGACTATGGAGTTCTTGGGGATGATTGAGGAAAACAAAGTATGCCATATATGGTTAAGCACTGGGAGTTAGGTGGAGTGGAATAGGTACAAGGTGTGTAAAATGAGGGCTAAGAAATTAACAACAAAGTGTAAGGAACAGGAATGGAAAGGAGTATGTGCGGAGATAATGCATTCCCGTGGATGCAGAAGGTCGGCTCTACCCATTAGCTATAGGCTGTACTCTGGATGCGGGATTACTAGCAATTTTCATCTTCCTCATTATCCTCCATGCCTCTGCCGACCATCAGTAGCCAAGGAAATGCTCTGTTTCCGCACATACTCTTTCCCATTCCTGTTCCTTACACTATGTTGTTAGTTTCTTAGCCCTCTTTTTACACACCTTGTACCTATTCCAGTTCACTTCACTCCCTGGGCTTAAACATATGTGACATAGTTTCTTTTCCTCAACCATATCCATCATCTCCGTCGTCTTCCATTTAGCTCTCACTCTTCTCCCCCATAATCTTTCCTAGGGCCTCCTCCGTTGTTTTTTAATTGACTGTTTCAGCAAACTGTACAGCTCATTAGCACTTCAGTACTACTCCACTGCATCCACTCTTAGATTTAAAGCACGGATATATCATTCAACAGTTGGTGGTGAAAGTGGTGCCTCCTACACATTTCCGACGCCTGGGTTGGCGAACAGTGACTTTCCCCCAGCCGACACATTCAGTGGACGGCCCGAACCAGCTGCTGACAGATGTCCTCCTGCCACAGAACGTTATCTTTCGAAATGCTGAGGAAGCCAGTCAAACGCTAGACAACAGCTATAGTCCAGCCAGCTGTTGCAATAATTAAATCCCCGATTTCACTTCTTAAACGGGTTACATCGGACGGTTAAATCGAAATTGCCTTTCAGCACTTCCTTTGTATTATATTCCTTTATTTCTTTCGTTCGTCTGAGGTAGGCACAGTAGTCTTAACCATTACAGCAGCACACATTGAAAGCTAAAATTTCCAGACCAGTAAACCTTAACTTACTCCGTATGGACATGTTAAAGGTGAGGCAACAAAACGGTAGCAGTCTTTACTATGGCGTCGGAATTACGTCTTTCATTTATACACAATTAACATTCTGTTATTCATCTTCGCTCTCATAACGACATCTCCAAGTGAATTTATTTACTTTTACTTTGTCTTAACATAGTGAGTACTGAAACTATCCCTAATGTCGGCCTTGATATATCACTTTAGCTGAACTAGTAGCTCAGTTGATAATTAAAAGTCATATGCACAAACACGCTACATAGCGATACGTAAAATAGATTAGCCAGAAGCAAACGTACCCTCAAGTGTGTAATTTGCGTCTCCTGTCAGACACAGCTGCGCTGGCCTGAAACGGCGCCTATGTATTTCTCCAAAACTATCGTAATAATGTCATATCTGTCTTACTCAACACAGACTTATAATTAATCGCACATCTGTGCCCTCTTACATAAATACTCCCTCATGAACAGATGGAGCAACGTAGATCTGAGTTGAAAGTTTACATTTTGGACCAGACAAAGTCCCCAAGAACTACGACTTCGTTAGAAAATACAGTGGATTATAATCCATGATTTGCTGATGGAAGAACGTCAGTAACAATTGCTTCACTTCTTTATATCTAGGCGTAAATATTTTGATGTCTCCCTCGGAGATATTCCTTCTCAAACAACATCGTCCTAAATGGGTCGAGTTTGTGGCGTTTCCCTTAGTGAGACATTCCCAGAGGTTCTCAGATGGCACCAGTCACCACGCACTGCAACCGAATGAATAAATTCTAGTACTATCGATCCTTCGTATACTTCAGACAGAGAACAAAACAGAACAAAGAACGATACTGGGATGTTCCCATCAACGTGTAACGTTTCAGCTTTAAACGTGTTATCAGCTGAGTTGTTGAGAAGATATCACAAACACCATGCCAACTGTCGAAAGCGTGTACTAAATATAATTACTTGTTTCTGCACCTTAGAATAGCGGTCCTTTCCGGTTTACTCATCATATTATCCTGCGTATAATCGCCAAAACCACGGCGCTGATCAGCATTTTTTTAGCGAACTGGCTAGAATTGTGAGAACGATATTTCAACTTCTTTCAAAGATTCGTTCTCACTCTACCTACACAGGTCAGTTCGTTCACGCAAGGCACGGCAACCTCTGAAGGAGATATTCCGTTTCTGACACACAGTAATCCTTAGAAAACAAGCCAAAAAATCCCACGACAACTGCCTACGACTAATAATTGAAGGTGAAGGGAATACATATAGCTGATCCTCTTCAGAAATCTGACTCTACTTTGTCAGTAACACAAACTTAGAGCTCAGCTGACAAATAACAAGGTTTTTCGTACAGACATATTAGTGCCCAGTACAAAAAAAATGAACATAAAATAAACAAATAAAAAACATAAATAATAATAATTCATAAGATTTTCTTAGTATCTGTGAATAAATTTCATTATATTTCGGAAGTAGTTGAGTACCTTTTCTAGCCGATTGCTGACTCCACAAGTAAATATAAGTAGCGATCAAAATGTTTGTGAACCTTACTGCAGCATATATGCAGCCCAGCGCTACCCGATGAGGATATATAAGCACTGCACGTAGGCAAAGATTTGGGCATCTGCTCGCTTACTAGATCCATATGTTCCTTCAGACAGTAAACGAAACGAGGCGTTTTTCTTTTCCGACAATTGAGACTTCGAATGGCCACGTAACATTACCTGGTTCAAAAATTGTTTCTTTTCTTTGCCGATCAAGTCGTTTAGTTTCTTTTCCACCTCTGTCCGCTCCCGTTAGCTGAGTGGTCATGGCGACAAAATGTCAATCATAAGGGCCAGGGTTCGACTTCCGACTGGGTTGGAGATTTTCTCCACTCAGAGCCTGGGTGTTGTGTTGTCCTGATCATCATCATTTCATCCCCAGCGATTAGCAAGTCGCCGAAGTGGCGTCAAATCGCCCCCGGTTAACGGTCTACCCAACGGGAGGCCCTAGTCACACAACATTTATTCGTTTTTCTACCTATTCTCTTCCAAGCCTCTGCGATACTGTCAGACTCTTTCCTCGTTAGCTGGTCGCGGGTGAAAACGTGAAATTTGCTGCTGCTGCTATTGAATCTGGTAAGGCGGCAAGACGTGTGGTCGAAACTCCCCTGAAAGCTAGCCTTCCCTCTGCCAACGCAGGTCTCACCAATCAGCCTACATGCAAGGCGGAACGAGGCTGTTCGCCATTCTAACAGGACATAACAGAGGTCGATAGCGTAACACGAACTTCGTTGCACGTCAGCCATCACGTGGAACCAGTAGGGCAGAATTTCATATCAAAGCATAAACCTGGATGAAAGGTGCCTTCAACAGCAACAGCATAAAAGACAACTGAATTAGCAGTCTCATCGCAGATGACCTGTCAAGTAGCATCGAAGTGTTCGCCAAATTAATTGCCATATTCGCCAACGACGAAGTTAACAACCTAACGACAATGCAAGACATTGCTGTGGAACCACGTCTATTTCTGGAAAGGAGATATATTCTCCGATTTGTATTTCGTCTCCGAGCGGGACCCTGGTGCATTCGACTTCTATTTGTACAACTATCACATGAAACCTAAATGTTTCTGTTAGTGATAAAGTCAATGTTTTGGATGTAGAGATTCATTGTTATTTCATTAGTTGTAACGTTTATATCTATGCGTGCCAGATGCTTTTTGGAAATAATGCACATTGCAGACTGTTCCTAACGTATAGAAGTAAGAATACCAACAACAGTTGGCGAGGAAGTGAAGTTACAACACGCCCGTTTCTCTGGCAACGAGGTGATATTGATAGATTCGATGAACTGAGTACTATTGGATAAAGTTCTGAAACGAACCCCAGGACTCAGAGGTTTAGAACTCCACAGCATCACGAAACTTTAACATTGTCAAAAATTGTGGATAAATTGTACATTATTTCCAAACTTTTATGCGTAGTTCTTACTACAAACAATCTGTCTACTTTTTTTCAGGAGGAAAAAGTGAAGGAAAGTAATCTGCACAGTGCTGTGTATATTGTCAGAAGATGCCAAATCGATATTATGAAGTAACTACAGCATCTGATGAATTTTATCAATAGGTAATTGTTAAAAAGAGTGCTGAAAGAGCTGGTCGAAGAAGAAGAAGAAGAAGAAGAAAATGGACAGGGGTAGAAGGAGAGGGCCACATTTCCGACTGACGGAAAGAATGAAAACTGCTTAAAATATATCGCCTAGCTGGAGCAGCGTTTTATAAAACACAGAAAAAACATCTGAAGCAAAGCATAGAGTCTATTTTTCTAACTAAATTATTACCATTAATTTATAATATACTATAACAACTTGTATGGGGGAGGATCCGAGTGATTTGGCCTACACAGAGCTTAAAGGAAAACTGTCTGAACACTTCGAAACTAAAATCATCGTAGTAGCCGCATAACACACACACATTAAAGACCATAACAGAAAATATATTAGACTTCTGAGGGTCTAAATACAGACCATAAATACAAATTTAAAACTCTTGAGCGTATTCTGTTGTATGCTGATACGCCAGTAAATAATGTGTTAGTATTACATATTACTGACGCCATAAGAGGGACAAAAGAATAAGGTTCAATAACCTAATTCTACAAAAACGTTTAAGCGTAACTAAGGGATTTGAACAGACAGAAAAAGCAAAGGGATCTAAATAATCCCGAAAACGTAGTTTTCAAAACAAAATTTCAAGGCTACAAAAATTTTTATGGTCATAGAAGTAAGCAGGAGTACAGTAATGCCCATAAAAGGATACTTAGAATTACGTATCATTTGTTTATTATCCATTTATATGCTGAACATGCCCTATTACAATGTAGTATTGTATATTTTAAAGTTAATTTCAAATCTTTCCTTGGAATTTTAGATCAACATAGATAATACACCTCATGTAGTTACGGCAGTGTCTTACTTTCCATACATCAAGACATAACAATTGTTGTTGTTGTTGTGGTCTTCAGTCCAGAGACTGTTTTGATGGAGCTCTCCATGCTATTCTATCCTGTGCAAGCTTCTTCATGTCACAGTACCTACTGCAACCTACATCCTTCTGAATCTGCTTAGTGTATTCATCTCTTGGTCTCTCTCTACGATTTTTTCCCTCCACACTGCCCACCAATACCAAATTGGTGATCCATTGATGCCTCAGAACATGTCCTACCAACCGATCCCTTCTTCCACTCAAGCTGTGCCACAAATTTCTCTTCTCCCCAATTCTATTCTATACCTCTCATTAGTTACGTGGTCTACCTATCTAATCTTTGGCATTCTTCTGCAGCACCACATTTCGAAAGCTTCTATTCTCTTCTTGTCTAAACTATTTAACGTGCATGTTTCACTTCCATACATGGTTACACTCCACACAAATACTTCCAGAAACGACTGCCTGATATTTAAATCTATACTCGATGTTAACAAATTTCTCTTCGTCAGAAATGCTTTCCTTGCCATTGGCAGTGTACATTTTATATCGCCTCTACTTCGACCATTATCGATTACTTTGCTCCCCAAACGTCAAAACTCATTTACTACTTTAAGTGTTTCATTTCCTAGTCTAATTCCCTCAGCATCACCCAATTTGATTCGACTACATTCAATTAGCCTCGTTTTACTTTTGTTGATGTTTATCTTATATCCTCCTTTCAAGACACTGCCATTCCGTTCAACTGCTCTGCCAGGTCTTTGCTGTCTGACAGAATTACAATGTCATCGACGAACCTCAAAGTTTTATTCCTTCTCCATGGATTTTAATTCATAATGCGAATTTTTCTTTTGTTTCCTTTACTGCTTGCTTAGCATACATATTGAATAACATCTGGGATAGGTTACAACCCTGTCTCACTCCCTTCCCAACCACTGGTTCCCTTTCATATCCCTCGACTCTTATAACTCCCATCTTGTGTCTGTACAAATTGTAAATAGCCTTTCGCTCTCTGTATTTTACCCCTGTCACCTTCAGAATTTGAAAGAATTCCAGTCAACATTTTCAAAAGCTTTCTCTTACTCTACAAATGCTAGAAACATAGGTTTGCCTTTCCTTAATCTTTCTTCTAAGATAAGTCGTAAGGTCAATATTGCATCACGTGTTCCAACAATTCTTCCCCGAGGTCGACTTCTACCAGTTTTTCCATTTGTCTGAAAAGCATTTTTGTTAGTAATTTGCACCCGTGACTTATTAAACTGAGAGTTCGTTTAGTTTCACATCTGTCAACACCAGCTTTCTTTGGGATTGGAATTATTCTAATCTTCTCGAAGTCTGAAGGTATTTCGCCTGTCTCATACATCTTGCTCACCAGATGGTAGAGTTTTGTCAGGGCTGGCTCTCCCAAGGCTATCAGTAGTTCTAATGGAATGTTGTCAACTCCCGGGCCATTGTTTGACTTAGATCTTTCAGTGCTCTTTCAGACTCTTCCTGCAGTAACTTATCTCCCATTTCATCTTCATCTACATCCTCTTCCCTTTCCCTGTCCTCAAGTACATCGCCCTTGTATAGATCCTCTGTATACTCCTTCCACCTTTCTGCTTTCCCTACTTTGCTTGGAACTGGGTTTCCATCTGAGCTCTTGATTTTTATACAAGTGGTTCTTTTATCTCCAAAGGTCTCTTTAATTTTCCTGTAGGCAGTATCTCTCTTACCCCTAGTGATATATACCTCTACATCGTTACAATTGTCCTCTAGCTATCCCTGCTTAGCCATTTTGCACTTCCTGTCGATCTCATTTTCGAGACGTTTGTTTTCTTTGTGCCTGCTTCATTTACTGCATTTTATATGTTATCCTTTCATCAATTCAATATATCTTCAGTTAACCAAAGATTACTTCTAGCCCCCGTCTTTTTACCTACTGGATATTCTGCTGCCTTCACTATTCCATCTCTCAAAGCTAACCATTCCTCATCTTCTGTTTTTCTTTCACCCATTGTTGTCAATCGTCCCCTAATGCTTTCCCGAAACTCTCTACAACCTCTGGTTCTGTCAATTTATCCAGGTCCCATCTCCTTAAATTCCCACCTTTTTGCAGTTTCTTCAATTTTAATCTACAGTTATAACCAGTAGATTGTGGTCACAGTCCACACCTGCCTCTGGAAATGTCTTAGAATCTAAATCTGGTTCCTAAATCTGTCTTACTATTATTTAATTTATCTGAAACCTTCCAGTATCTCCAGGCTTCCTCCATGTATACAACCTTCTTTCTTGATACATGAATTATGATATGTTCTGTGCAAAACTCTACTAGGCGGCTTCCTCTTTCATTCCTTACCTCCATTCCATGTTCACCTGCTATAATTCCTTCTCTTCATTTTCGTACTATCCAGTTCCAGTCACCCATGACTTAACTTTTCGTCTCCCTTCACTATCTGAATAATTTCTTTTATCTCATCATACATTTCATCAATCTCTTCGTCATCTGCGGAGCTAGTTGGCATATAAACTTGTACTACTGTGGTAGGCGTGGGGTTCGTATCTATCTTGGCTACATAAATGCGTTCACTATGCTGTTTGTATTGTAGTATCTTACCCATACTCTTAATTCTTTATTCATTATTAAACCTGCTCCTGCAGTACCCCTATTTGTTTTTGTATTTATAACCCTGTATTCAATGAGAAGAAGTCTCCTTCCTCCCGCCATCTAACTTCGCTAATTCCCACTATATCTAACTTTAACCTATCAATTTCCCTTTTAAAATTTTCTAACCTGCCTGTCCGATTAAGCGATCTGACATTCCACGGTCCAATCCGTAGAACGCCAGTTTGCTTTCTGCTGATAGACGTCCTCCTGAGTAGTCCCCCCCCCCCCCCCCCCCCGGCCAAGATCCGAATGGTGGACTATTTTAGCTCCGGAATATTTTACGCAAGAGGACCGCATCGTCATTTTTAACCATACAGTAAAGCTGCATGTCTTCGGAAAACATTATCGCTGTAGTTTCCCCTTGCTTTCAGCCGTTCGCAGCACCAGCATAGCAAGGCCGTTTTGGTTAGTGTTACAAGGGCAGATCAGTCAATCATCCAGACTGTTGCCCCTGTAACTACTGAAAAGGCTGCTGCCCTTCTTCAGCAACCACACGTTGGTCAACAGATTCCCCTCCATTATAGTTGCACCTACGGTACTGCTATCTGTATCTCAGAGGCATGCACACCTCCACACCAATGGCAAGGTCCATGGTTCATAGGGGGACATAACAGTTAACTTAAGCAAAGTATTGATATCTACTGAGTCTTCACGGTATTTTCAGTTTAATTTAAAACTGAAGTACAGATAAATGCAAAATTGTTTTGTGCAACAATCCAATAATAATTTCATTACTTATGAGAATAATTCCAATAGCTTTCTAGAATACATCTTGGTTTTTAAGGGTATGTATTAAGTTCTAATTTGCATCATGGAACTGAGAATCCTTTCCAATTATTAATACATAAAAACGCGTTGTTTATTTATGAGCAAAATCGATTCACTTGTGAGCCAGCCTCTTCCTTCTTCAGTTATTTGCTTCACGAGAATATCCTTATCTGTCGTTAAATTAGTGCAGTCGTAAAGCAGGTGATCGATAGTTCGGTATCCTCCATTACACGCGCTGTACGTCGTCAGTCACTTTGAACCGTTTAGAATAGTCTTTGCAGTTTGCCGCGGCCTGTTGACCGTAAAATTCGGTGATAATGGAAGGCTACTCGTCAAACTCATCGAGACTGAATATACGGTAGCGTGTTCCACCATTTCTAGTTCGTTGCCATAAAATCATAAAATCTTCCATTTACTTCTAAATCGTTCTCTTGCTTTTTTCCCCTATGTTCGACTTGCAGGGTTTTGCCTGTAAAGGGGTTGCTGTGTTATACTGATTGCCAGTTATTAGACTACTCGATACCCCTGCATGAGTCCTAACCCGACCCAGATCCACTTGCTATTTGTGCTTCTGCAATCTTCTGATTTCGAATTGCATTTTTTCATTCAAAAGGTTATAATTCTTAGGATTTATCAGTGAGTGTAATGTTGTCCTGTTGTCAGTATTCGTTAGGCACAGTGCACAGGAACTTTTCCGGACAGATTAAAATATGCGACCACTAAATCTCTTTATAACACAGATAACTAGAAAGACATACACGATTATTGTCCATCATCCTTGCTGACATCTTACTCAAAAATATTCGAAAAGGTAGTCACATTTCAGCAAAAATTTTGTACTTATGGTATCAGAGTTCGGACTGCAGAAGGGTCACTCATCTCGTATTACTGTTCTTAAATAATGAAATATTGCCAGTTGGTATGTGTTTCGAGGTTCCCGAGGGATTTGTTTGTGGAGATCAAGCTACGGTGCTAGGAGAAGTCATGTTATACGGAAATGATGACTTAACACACAACTGGTCTGAATCATACTTAAAAAACAGAATACAAAAACTTTGCGTTAAGTAACTGAAACAAGGTTGGAAAGGTAGAAAATATTAATGACTGGGGAGAAATCACATAGGGAGTCACACAGGCTTCAATTTTGGATCCACTCGTGTTCCTTATGTATGTGACAAACAGAACTGGTACTTTCTGCTGACGACACTAATGCGTAATAAAACCCATTAGAGAGAAAACAAGAGAAGAAATTATTAAAGATATTTTTCAAAGAATTGTTAAGTGGACCTCTGACAATGGATTCCCCCTAAATTTTGAGAAAACACTCTGTATTCAATTCTGTATAACAAGTAGAGTCATACCAACAAATGATGTCCATAGAGTCCGTAAATAAGGTAAACTGCTCTCAATTGTTGGCTGTAGGTTTTGACGAAAACTTAAACTGAAATGTGCTTATTAGTGTGCTGCTGAAACTATTAAGTTCAGCTACTTTTGGTCTTCGTGTTATTGCTAGTCCTGGAAATAAACGAATCAACCTAATGTAACGTTTAACGTCTTTAAATCGACAGTGTCTTATGGAATAACTTTCCGGGGTAAATCAGCACTTACGAAGACCGTATTAATTGCACGAAAGCGAGCAGTAACAATATATGAGGCATTCCCCACGTGATAGCCATAAATGTACCTCTTCAAGTGGCTAGGCATTTTAGCCGCAACGTCCCATAACATATATTCGACTATGTAATTCATCATACATAATACATTTCAATTTGAGAAGGATAGTGATGTCCATACCTAAAATTTAGAGTAAAATTCACCCTTATGACCCATTATGAAAGCCTTTAGTGGCTCAGGGAAGAGTTCAATATGCACCAACAATTTCTTTTGTCACTAGTCCAATAAAGTAAAATGTGTGGCACGCAGCGAAATAAAATTTTAATGTAACGTAAATTGCTCAACAATTTCTAATCCTTTGCATGAATTTCTGTTTTGAAAGCGGTAGCCTTTAAAAAGATTAAAAAGAAATTCTTAAGTGTAGTTTCATGAGTAGAACTAAAAGCTAAAGTGTTTATTAATGTTAACAGTGATCATACACACAAATACTGTAAACCGACACATTCCACATACTTTCCTTAAAGGATTCTTTCGAATGACCTATGGAAGATGTCACTAACAATCAAACTTAGGTGAGTGATTAACTCAAGGGCATTTAGAACGGAAATTTCTGTGCCTGATTATTTGAGTATTCATTAGCGCGTTTGAGCTGTAATCGATGAGTAAGCCGATGGTAGAGAAATATCACTATTCTAGAAAACCACTGTGTCACCTGATTTGCTTCCATCCGTATAAACATCAACAGAGAAGTACTTACTTTCTTCCTTTTCAGTTATTCTTGCATGTGGCCAGCTTATTTACTCCAGGGTGATGTCTATAATCCGTCTGGCATCTTTTGATTTGGCTTCTTCCATCAACATACTGGTTTCTATGTCCAAAGTTGATAAATTCTTTGTAGCAGTTGACTTAAATACTTCTATTCCCAGCCGGCCGTGGTGGCCGTGTGGTTATAGGCACTTCAGTCCGGAACCGCGTGACTGCTACGGTCGCAGGTTCGAATCCTGCCTCGGGCATGGATGTGTGTGATGTCCTTAGGTTAGTTGGGTTTAAGTAGTTCTAAGTTCTAGGGGACTGATGTCCTCAGATGTTGAGTCCAATAGTGCTCGGAGCCATTTGAACTTCTATTCCATTTCTTGTTTAATAAACACACAAAATTATTAAATTTTTTCTCATTGACTACGTGTTTAATTCTGTCTTAACTACCAACCTTATGCTTTACCTATTTAAAAGTCTTCATACTTTGTTGATAATTCTGTGATCTGAGCAACTTTCTTCGTCTCAGCACTTCCAGTCAGTCAATGATCGCACAAGGCTGTCTTTAGTTATGAATATGCATTGCCTATTTCTCTCGAATGTAGTAATGTTATTATGTTCGTTCATAATAAAATGATTGGCCTGTTCGCGAATCTTAATATTTATGACTGCGAGGTCAAGACACACAGTGTTTCGTTGAATGTCGTCCTGTGGGCTTCCATTATCATTAAATTGATTACTGGTTGTGTTCTGTAAATTATGTATCGATTGTACTGCCATTGTAGTGCCTAGTGTTTGCAAACATACCGATTTCAAGGATCGTGCCTTGGTGGATACAGCGTTTTCCATCATATCATGGAGGTTAAATACCGTCGTAAGTGACCACTACTAGGATTGGTGAGCGTCCAGAGGGGACATGGTGGTTGGTGGCGTGTGATTCCTGATCACCACGTTCTGCGTACTGTCCTGGATTGGATTTCACTCCTATCCGTCATGTCTCATGATGTGGTGGCATGCTGTAGTGTCGGTGGTGATCTGTCTACAGACACACACACACACACACACACACACACACAAATAAAGTCACTCACACTTAAGAGATAGATCTAGCCACATGACTCTCATCTTTCGAGTAGGAAAGATGCCTGCAGGCGCGAAGGAAAAGAAAAACCTTTCCAATTAAGTGGTGGAACCTGCCGTTCGGTGACTCAACATTCACTTAATACATTCTGATTTTCACCCATACCGGTGAGGCGTACGATAGTGTAGGTAAGCTTATTATCGGCTATACTGTCAGATACTTCGAAAGACCGACGTGTTGAAATTCTTCAAACTCAAGGTGATTCTCGTCGCCATTTTTTATTTTATTTATTTTTTTTATTTTTTTATTTTTTATTGTTTTTTTTTAACTAGCACAGCTTTTGCTTCCTTTTTGTTGAATTGGAGTTTGTTGCTATCGGCTAAATTCTCGATTTGTTTTATGTTTGTGTTGCAAATGTTCCCAGTTTCAAGAGCGCTCTTGCTTTTAATGATTTAGATCGACCGCGAAAGCAAGTATGAGAGAGTGCACTGAGAACAGCAACTTAAGTAATGAACTAAATAATAATCTCCATAGACCTGGATAGCAGGAAATCTCTTGTGGACGTCCTACGGTTGCTGTTCTCTCTTCTAGAATGATGTCGCCAGTTAATTTTGCGGTTCTGTGGCTAAAATTATTGCATTTCGGGTTGCAAAGATTCCCAGAACATTAAAATTCACGTGTCGTTTTTAAAATACCGGGACACTAAGTTGAATCTAGGGCTTCTTGTACATCAAGATAACACACATTTTGGCTGTGAGACTAACCTCGATAAATTTTCTGACTTCTATTAAAGCATCAGTAGTGCCTGTTGGGGGTGAAACCGTACTTACTTTAGGGTGGAATAGAAAATACATTATTCAATTCTTTTATCAGGGCTTTCGCTTGAGTATCTAAAAGACTAATAGGCGGAAGATGGTGAGTTTATTCTGTATTCTTTCCGATGCTTGACTATCGGTGTTAATATAGCTCTCTTCCATAGTTTTCGAAATCATCCCGTTGGAAGACTACGACCGCAGATTGTTATAACAACTGTGTAAATATGTTACGTACTCTAAGCAGTTTTGTACTATGAACGCGTCTTTTCGGGATCCATATGTCTCAGTAGTTCATAGTAGTTCATGAATTTCCTGTTGCGTGAAATCCTTAACACCTCTTTCCTTTCATCTGTTGCAGTAAAGAACCTAATTTCTTTATGATGTTCATTACGTTGGCCTTCTCTGTTTACCAGTAAAAATAAGTCTAACATGTAGTCCAATACAAAATTGTTAAGGCTTTCGTGGCCACTTGTTGACAAACTGCCTATTGGCTTCTGTCTCGGGTTCTTCGGCCGACGTTCATCTAATGATTTTTCTGACGTTTCGCCAGCACGAGTGGCTGGCATTGTCAAAGCTTCACCCTCCATTGCCGGTGGTGAACTGGAGGCGAGCTCGCGGCCGCAGACTATATGTACCTGGCGCGCCAACGTCCGAGGGCCTCTCCGCGGGCATTTCCGGTGCGGTTCTCCTCTTGCTACCTGCGACGGTCGTTCGCTGCAGTACGGGAAGCCAGGATCCGTTTACCTTAAGGCTTTCCTCTTTCTTGTTGAAACTGTTCGCGTGTTTTTGGATTTCTACAGCTTCTCTGAACAAGCGCGTGTGATAGTGCTTCTCTACAGCCAGAACTTCCGTGTCGGCGAATTTTATTGCGTGGTCGGTCTCATTCAGTGCGTGCTCTGCCACGGCCGATTTCTCCACCTGCCCCAACCTGCAATGTCGCTTATGCTCTTTGATCCTGGTGTTAATGGATCGTCCAGTCATTCCGACATAAACTTTTCCGCATGTGCAAGGTATACGGTATATTCCCGACATTGCAAGTGGGTCTCTTTTCTCCTTCGCCGATCTAAGACACTCTTTGATCTTCCTTGTCGGTTTGAAAATCGTCTTTACGCCGTGTTTGCGCAATATACGGCCGATTCTATCCGTCACTCTGGGAATGTATGGCAGAAAGGCCGTACCCGACATTTCTTTTTCTGGTTCCTTACTTCGCCGAGTGTTTGGCTCTGTTACACTTCTAATGTAATTTGTGGAGTACCCATTGCTCCTCAGAACAGTTTCCAGGTGTTGCATTTCTCGTTTGAGGTGTTGCGGCTCACATATTCGTCCTGCTCTCGTTACGAGCGTACTAATCATGCCTCTTTTCTGGCTCGGGTGGTGGTTTGACAGTTTGTGCAGGTATCGGTCCGTGTGTGTCGGTTTTCGATACACGCTGTGTCCCAGGTTTTCGCCGTCCCTTGTGACCAGCACATCTAGAAATGGCAGTTTCTTGTCCTTTTCTACTTCCATGGTAAATGTTATGTTGGCATGGAGGCTGTTCAAGTGTCTCAGGAATTCACCGAGCTGTTCTTCACCATGGCTCCACACCACGAAAGTATCATCGACGTACCTGTACCACACCTTAGGTTTGCAAGTCGCCGAGTCCAGTGCCTGTGCTTCGAATTGTTCCATGAAGAAGTTGGCCACCACTGGACTGAGAGGACTACCCATGGCGACGCCTTCCAGCTGTTCGTAGAAATCGCCATTCCACGCGAAATAGCTCGTGGTGAGACATGCATGGAAGAGCTTTTTGATGTCTTGCGGGAACATGGAACCGATGTGCTCCAGAGCGTCGCTGAGTGGCACTTTCGTAAATAACGAAACAACATCAAAACTGACCAGGATGTCGTTTGGCGCAAGTTTCAGTTTCCTCAGCTTCTCAATGAAATGTCCTGAGTCCTTAATGTATGTGTCGGTCTTTCCCACGTGTGGCTGGAGCAGAGAGGCCAAGTGTTTCGCCAGTTTATACGTTGGTGAGCCAGGAGCGCTAACGATCGGTCTCAGTGGAACGTGGTTCTTATGGATCTTGGGTAATCCATACAGCCGAGGTGGTAGGGCTTCTGTGTTGCGCAGGTTTCTCTGTATGTCCGCCGGCAAAGAAGACGCCTTGATTAATCGATTCGTATTCCGAGTGATACGCTGCGTCGGATCTGCGCTTAGTTTTCGGTACGTCGTCGGATCTAATAGGTCTCGGATCTTTTGCTCATAATCTTCGGTCTTCATTACGACGGTCGCATTCCCCTTATCGGCAGGCAGTACCAATATACTCTTGTCGGCGTTGAGCTTCTTAATGGCTTGTACCTCTTCTTTCTTCAGGTTGCAAGCTGGTGGTTTAGCTCGGCGCAGTATCCTGGCTGTTTCAGTGCGTATTTCCTCGGCCCTTTCACAAGGAAGGGTCCGAATGGCTGCTTCGGTGTTGGCAATGATGTCCTCCATAGGTATAGTTCTCGGGATGATAGCGAAATTTCCTCCTTTTTGAAGGACTGACACTTCCTCTTCGGTCAATTGACGTTCAGTGAGGTTGACCACTGTGTGTGACATATGTCTCCTCTGAATTTAATGTAACCGTATTGTCTTTTTTTTTAAGAAGGTGGTGTTCCTAACTTTGCCTGATGCTAAAAAATAGACTGGATTCTACGGATTGTTTCCAGAAGTGAAACTACAATGTGCCTTCCACGACTGTAGTATTCTTTATTGCACTGGTATATTCTTTCTTCTGCTGAAGATACATCTCAATACATTGAGTTCATAATGTCCCATCGATATTCGTTTTATGTCGCAATCGTCTTGCAGCATTAACTTTTATTCCTCTGGATCGTTTTTTCGCTGTCCGCCATGAGACGGATCGCCTGTCGAGTACACCTCGCAGCGGTTCCTTTACTATCAAGGCCGTCTGGTTTGCCGCCTGCCGCGCCCTTAACTGTCTGATAGTCTGTCATGAACCTATCGATGTCGTTCTTTTTTTCTCATCAACCTACACAGTTCTGCGTTCATGGTTTATAAAGTCATAGTATCACTTGTATTAAGTACTACTTTTACAATTTTTTTACTCATAAAATCATTACATTTTTTCATGCACTATGTATTTAACACTAAGCTAGTAACACTGCGTTTTTATTTATTATGACGTTTGGGCATTTCCCATTATTAGATATCTATAATTATGATGAAAGGACATAAAGAGTGAGAGGCGTTTGTTATTCAAAACGAAACTACAAAAATTTAAAAAGTTCAACAGTTTTAGAGTTTGATGTATAGCAATGACTGGTATTCTTTATGTCCGCTTCATCTTTGTTAGCAGTACCTGATGATGACACATGCCGAAACGTCGTAATAAATAGACATTTTATTTAGCACTCTTGACAGTTATATTCAGTAAAGTGTAGAGTGTTATGGTCTTTCCATGGTGTTTGGTTATGTAGATCATGTTACACTCTTAGAAAAACTCCAGACTTTGCTGTATTAGTGGCTTTGCACACAAATGTTTTGAATCACACTTTACTAACAATCCTGATGGTCAATGAATTCTACCTTCAGTGCGGATGCACAGCATTAACTGTACAACACTCGCCCTTATACAGCTGTTATAAGCAAGCATGCTCTACAGAATGGCGACATGTTGCCGTGGCCATCTTGTTCACCAGATCTGTCTCCGATTGAGAGCATGTGGGACGTCTTCGGACGAGAAGTCCAGAGTCATCCAGAAACAGCATTAACCGCCCCTGTATTGAGCGACCAAGAGCATCAGGTATGGAACTCTTCCATACAAACTGACGTCCAGCAAATGTACAATACAATGCATGCACGTTTCCATGGTTGTATTCAACATTTGTTACGCCTGTTATTAATGTACCAGCGTTTCGATGTACCAGCATTTTACATTGGAATGGCTTATCTCTTGCTTAAATTAACCTGCGATGTTGCAGTGTTAATCTCTGAATTATCTTACCTAGAGAAATGTTTTCCCGAAACTTGACTACACTAAATTAATTACTTTTGATGTTGTGACTTCTCATTTAATAAGTCAGCCAGTGTATGTGGAATAATCACGAGATCGCCCCTGCTGCGATACGAAATCACACCCCAGAGCATGGCTTCAGGTGTAGGTCCAGTGTATCTAGCACGCAGACAGGTTAGGTGCAGGTCGTCAGGTTGCGTACTTCTAACCAAAACACGGCCGTCACTCACACCGAGGCAGAACCTACGCTCAGCAGAAAACACAACAGGCTTCCACGTTGCTGTCCATGGAGATCTCGCTTGACTCCACTGAATTCGCAAATTGCAGCGGTCTGTAGCCAGTAAAATGCACGCTACAGGGCGCCTGGCTTGGAGCTGTTCTTTAAGTAAATGTTTTGTAGCAGTCAGTTGTGTCCCTGTGGCGCCACCTGCTGCTCAGATTGCTGCTGTACATGCAGCACGATCCGCCAGAGCCTTACGTCGAACAGAGTGGTTTTCCGTCTCGGTAGTGCTACGTGGCTGCCCGGAGTCCGGTCTTTTTGCAACTGTACATTCCCGTGACCACCGCTGCCATCAATCATGTGCAGAGGCTACGTTCCTACCAGGTCTTTCAGCAATATCGCAGAAGAAACATCCAGCTTCTCGTAGTCCCGTTACGCGGTATCGTTCAAACTCATTGTGGTGATAACAGTGGGATTTTCGTCGCCTTATGGATATGCTTGACTAACATCGACTTACCACGTCCAATCTCAACGGTTACAGCATGTATTTAATGCAAAATTGGTTTGCATTCTCATAACAGCGCTACAAGCGCCACTCTTACTCAACTGACAATAAATTTGAATGATCATCATTTTGCAGATGTGGAAACACGCTTTCGTATTATCTGAGCATTAAAGTCGTCGACCAAGGGTTTAATAATACTTGATCTAATTACACCATTTTTGTAAACTGCTGTAACTAAAAAGGTCAAACGTAATATTTGATTGTAATTATAAGTTACCTAAAAGATAGTGGCGATATCTCTGTGTTCGCACACAAAGAACTTTATTTACTTCCTCGTTAAAAATTAAGTTAGTGCCAGCTCACCGTAACTTGTAACAGTGAACATTTACAGAATGGATCATCTTCCATTCAGTGCAAAGCTTTGGCATGTCTAAGCCTTCAGCCATACTGTACAATAATTTTTACAAGCTTCAAGTAAGTCAGAGTAAGATATTTTGCTTGCATCAGGTAAACTTTTAGCTAGTTCACAAAGTAAGAAAAGCGTTACTCAGTACTTGTTAGGAAGAATGTTCCTGCCGATTCACAGCTAACACCGTAACAGGAGCTAATCGCAGGCGATAATAACTCATGGAAAACAAACAACTGCACAGCGTAAAGGTAATCAGAACTTGCATTAATTTTTTAGTTTCTTATTCTTGAAAGTATTACTCACATATTACCTGTGAAGTTTCTTAGAATTTTTTTATGACAGTCAACAATAATAAATGTTACACATTTTACAGTCAGCGAAAAACGTTAAAGGCAATGTGTGACCATCCATTTGCCAACACTACTCAGTAACAGCTAAAATAAATGAGTCTCTACAGTTTAACTCCCTGTGATTTCATCAGTTTAGTTGGCCACAGTTCTGTTAAGTACATTCAGTCTTTTTGGTTGGTAGATGATTAAAGTTTATAGTAAAATGTCGAGTAGTGACCCGTGGTCTAGGAGTAGCGTCTTTGATTCATAATCAAAACGTCTTCGCTCCCGGGTTCGATCCCCGCCACTGCCTAAATTTTGATAAATAATCAGCATTGGCGGCCGAAGACTTCCGGCATAAGAAGTCAGCCTCAATCTGCCAACGGCCTAGTCAAAGAGGGCGGAGGAGAGGATAGAGGTTCAGGGCACTCTCTTGTCCTAGGGGTGGGAAATTGCCACTAAAGGCGGAAGAGTCAGCAATGATCAACGACATGAGGATGCAGAAGGCAATGGAAACCACTGCATTAAAGACACGTAACGTGTATCCACAGGACATGTGGCCTGTAATTGAAGAAGTGTCATGATGACCTCTCCATTGGCAAAACATTCCGGAATAGTCCTCCATTCGGATCCCCTGGAGGGGACTGCCAAGAGGGAGGTTACCATGAGAAAAAGATTGAATAATCAACGAAAGGATTACGTTCTACGAGTCGGGGCGTGGAATGTCAGAAGCTTGAACGTGGTAGGGAAACTAGAAAATCTGAAAAGGGAAATGCAAAAGCTCAATCTAGATATAGTAGGGGTCAGTGAAGTGAAGTGGAAGGAAGACAAGGATTTCTGGTCAAATGAGTATCGGGTAATATCAACAGCAGCAGAAAATGGTATAACAGGTGTAGGATTCGTTACGAATAGGAAGGTAGGGCAGAGGGTGTGTTACTGTGAACAGTTCAGTGACCGGGTTGTTCTAATCAGAATCGACAGCAGACCTACACCGACAACGATAGTTCAGGTATACATGCCGACGTCGCAAGCTGAAGATGAACAGATAGAGAAAGTGTATGAGGATATTGAAAGGGTAATGCAGTATGTAAAGGGGGACAAAAATCTAATAGTCATGGGCGACTGGAATGCAGTTGTAGGGGAAGGAGTAGAAGAAAAGGTTACAGGAGAATATGGGCTTGGGACGAGGTATGAAAGAGGAGAAAGACTAATTGAGTTCTGTAACAAGTTTCAGCTAGTAATAGCGAATACCCTGTTCAAGAATCACAAGAGGAGGAGGGATACTTGGAAAAGGCCGGGAGATACGGGAAGATTTCAATTAGATTACATCATGGTCATACAGAGATTCCGAAATCAGATACTGAATTGTAAGGCGTACCCAGCAGCAGATATAGATTCAGATCACAATATAGTAGTGATGAAGAGTAGGCTGAAGTTCAAAACATAAGTGAGGAAGAATCAATACGCAAAGAAGTGGGATACGTAAGTACTAAGGAATGACGAGATACGTTTGAAGTTCTCTAACGCTATAGATACAGCAATAAGGCATAGCGCAGTAGGCAGTACAGTTGAAGAGGAATGGACATCTCTAAAAAGGGCCATCACAGAAGTTGGGAAGGAAAACATAGGTACAAAAAAATGGCTCTGAGCACTATGGGACTTAACTTCTAAGGTCATCAGTCCCCTAGAACTTAGAACTACTTAAACCTAACTAACCTAAGGACATCACACACATCCATGCCCGAGGCAGGATTCGAACCTGCGACCGTAGCGACATAGGCACAAAGAAGGTAGCTGCGAAGAAACCATGGGTAACAGAAGAAATACTTCAGCTGATTGATGAAAGGAGGAAGTTCAAACATGTTCCGGGAAAATCAGTAATACAGAAATACAAGTCGCTGAGGAATGAAATAAATAGGAAGTGCAGGAAAGCTAAGACGAAATGGCTACAGGAAAAATGTGAAGACATCGAAAAAGATAAGATTGTCGGAAGGACAGACTCAGCATACAGGAAAGTCAAAACAACCTTTGGTGACATTAAAAGCAACGGTGGTAACATTAAGAGTGCAACGGGAATTCCACTGTTAAATGCAGAGGAGAGAGAGATAGATGGAAAGAATTCATTGAAAGCCTCTATGAGGGTGAATATATGTCTGATGTGACAGAAGAAGAAACAGAAGAGATAGGGGATCCAGTATTGGAATCGGAATTTAAAAGAGCTTTGGAGGACTTACGGTCAAATAAGGCAGAAGGGATGGATAACATTCCATCAGAATTTCTAAAATCATTGGGGGAAGTGGCAGCAAAACGACTATTCACGTTGGTGTGTAGAATATATGAGTCTGGCGACATACCATCTGACTTTCGGAAAAGCATCATCCACACAATTCCGAAGACGGCAAGAGCTGACAAGTGCGAGAATTATCGCACAATCAGCTTAACAGCTCATGCATCGAAGCTGATTACAAGAAAAATATACAGAAGAATGGAAAAGATAATTGAGAATGCGCTAGGTGACGATCAGTTTGGCTTTAGGAAAAGTAAAGGGACGAGAGAGGCAATTCTGACGTTACGGCTAATAATGGAAGCAAGGCTAAAGTAAAATCAAGACACTTTCATAGGATTTGTCGACCTGGAAAAAGCGTTCGACAATATAAAATGGTGCAAGCTGTTCGAGATTTTGAAAAACGAAGGGGTAAGCTATATGGAGAGACGGGTCATATACAATATGTACAACAACCAAGAGGGAATAATAAGAGTGGACGATCAAGAACGAAGTGCTCGTATTAAGAAGGGTGTAAGACAAGGCTGTAGCCTTTCGCCTCTACTCTTCAATCTGTACATCGAGGAAGCAATGATGGAAATAAAAGAAAGGTTCAGGAGTGGAATTGAAATACAAGCTGAAAGGATATCAATGATACGATTCGCTGATGACATTGCTATCCTGAGTGAAAGTGAAGAAGAATTAAAAGATCTGCTGAACGGAATGAACAGTCTAATGAGCTCACATTATGGTTTGAGAGTAAATCGGAGAAAGACGAAGGTAATGAGAAGTAGTGGAAATGAGAACAGCGAGAAACTTAACATCAGGGTTGATGGTCACGAAGTCAATGAAGTTAAGGAATTCTGCTACCTAGGCAGTAAAATAACCAATGACGGACGGAGCAAGGAGGACATCAGAAGCAGACTCGCTATGGCAAAAAAGGCATTTCTGGCCAAGAGAAGTCTACTAATATCAAATACCGACCTTAATTTGAGGAAGAAATTTCTGAGGATGTACGTCTGGTGTACAACATTGTATGGTAGTGAAACATGGACTCTGGGAAAACCGTAACAGAAGAGAATCGAAGCATTTGAGATGTGGTGCTATAGATGAATGTTGAAAATTAGGTGGACTGGTAAGGTAAGGAATGAGGAGAGGAAAGGAATATGTGGAAAACACTGATAACGAGAAGGGACCGGATGATACGACATCTGCTAAGACATGAGGGAATGACTTCCATGGTACTAGAGGGAGCTGTAGAGGGCAAAAACTGTAGAGGAAGACAGAGATTGGAATACGTCAAGCAAATAATTGAGGACGTAGGTTGCAAGTGCTACTCTGAGATGAAGAGGTTAGCACAGGAAAGGAATTCGTGGCGGGCCGCATCAAACCAGGCAGTAGACTGATGACCAAAAAAAAAAAAACAAAAAAAAAGTAAAATGTCAGTATGTTCCCATACCTCAAGGCACAATAAACTTTAACCTAAGCATTATGAGTCCTATGCTTTTTAGAAAGTTTTAGAAGTCTTTTTCAACATTAAAGCTAACAGCTAGCTTCAATAAATAGATTTGAAGCCAACCAGACGTTACGAAGCGAAGACTGTAATTAAAATTAGAGCTAACAGCTAACTTTGTTAAATAGGTTTTCAGCCAGCTAGACTTTTCAAAACAAACAGTACACTTAATTGTATTGCTTCACTAAAATTTGGGCGAAACTTTTAGTGGTAAGAAGCAGCTCTCTTCATTACTGTGTGTGCATGTATTGCAATATCCCCAACGTGGATACTGGAGAAGAAGGTCAAAGCCGGTAGGAAGTGAAGTGTAATTAACGGACAGTTTATATAGTGAGTGAGGTCTCTGGATTACGACTACCTATAGTATAATGGGCAAATAAAAACAACCTAAATGACTGTCCTGCTTTTTATCATTTAGCAATCAGTAATAGTTTATTCTTGCAGGATATGATTTAAATTAAGTCGCGCATAAATTGTAGGCAAAGGAGAGCCATTACCTAGATGACAAAGGCACACAATTTCAACTGGTTAATCACAAAAGGAGAATATCCTATTATTTCAAATGATTAGGGCTTGAAGTTGTGAGGGTAAAGAGGTTATAGACCATTTTCAGTGATCTAGATTGGAACAATTGATGATACGACATTACCGTTAGGCTTTTACGAGCACCTTTCTGCTAGTGGGTTTACAGAACAATTCTTGAAATCAGTACTTATTTTATCTTTTATCGAAGCCTGTGAAGAAAATGTTGTTTATTGATTGCATCTTTGTGCGGTGTTTAACTTTTTTCCCATTTTCATCCTTTGCAAACCACGAAAACCAAAGATATTTAGGCATGAACAAGTGTGTCAAACTGCAATTCCTTGCAGGCATTGTCAGTGACCTACAAGAAGTGCGTATCAGAACGAGCACTGGGTGTCATATTTCTTGATTACGCATTAATTGTTCATTTCAGAACTTTTCAGAACAATGTAGACATTACAAATATCACTAGGAGACTAACAAACTGTATTGCTCATTATTATCCAAAAAGCATAGGACATTAGTGGCATGCCAGTAGTGGACACAAACATAATGGAATCGTAAATGTTATGCACTGGACAATTAGTTTTTACAGTGTTTATAAACGTCCCGTGTTTTCACTCTTCGTCACATTGCGCACATCTGCTCGATGGTACAGTTCTGCCCATACTCGACCCAGCATAGCGACAGTATAAACACCTGCTGCCAGACCGTAATGCAAGTCTTGGATGTTCTGTGGTAACGAAGCAATATACACTCTATCATTCACTTAACCCCAGAAGAAAAAATCGCAAGTTATCGGATTCGGAGACCATGGTGGCCACTCGAGTAGCGCGACCTCAGCGGTCGCAACACGACCTACCCAACTACTTTGCATCGTCTCAATCACATAACCTCGTACATAAATGTGGAAATGTGGGGGCACCATCTTGTTACACGCGGAAATCCTTACTATAATTTTCAAGCTATGACATGAGTCACAATCGCTATGTGAGTGTAGATGACAACATTGACAGTTCTCTGAACAAAAAATGAGGTGTCGTGGACCGTCTTGTAGGACACGGCAGAGAACACATTTTCATGGAATCACAAACATGTTCGACACATTCATGTGGTTTCCCTCTCGCCGATATGGCTGCTGTATCGCTTGACATAATCAGAAAGACGAAAATTGGTTTCATTACTGAAGAGTAATTTGCTAGCGATGTCATCAGTTTCCAGATGGTTCCGCATATCAATACTAAACAGCAGCAGGCACTGTTTGTCCTTTTGGCTTAGGATGTTCAAGAGCTGCAGTTTGTACGACTCCACTCACAATGGTGTAGGAAAGATTTTCCACAGTGTTGGCTGAGTGATGTTCAGTTCTGTACTAGTTCGACAGGAAGGCTTTATGAAACTTCGCAACACCACGTTCCTCACACGGTCCACTGTTCGTTCTGATACGACCTGTCGGCCTGAATGAATTGCATCGCATAAACAAGCATCGTCCTTGAATTTATTGTGTACTTTCACTATGCAGTTTTCAGTTGGTGGTGTCTTGTGAAACTTGCCAGTGAGAGCCCTTTGCGCCCTCTCTAATGATTGCCAAAGAGCAAATTGTAGGAGTCAGTATGCTTTCTCTGGCTGGTTCCCTGCCATTAGTAGCAAGTACGGTCAGTGGCATCCTTTAGGGCCAAACCTAGCTTTTTAAAACTAAAAATTTATTACAGTTTGTCTTCGACGTATCGTATAATTTGTTAGCTTATGTTAAATAATTACCTATACCTATCTTTTGAAATGTTTCATGGGCTTTATAATCACCCTTTATTTGACGCAGTACTGTTATATCCAATGTATTTCAAATGCGACGTTTGGATGGTTAAGTAAACTACTGATAATTTTAATGTATTGTATAAGAAAGTGTGCAAATACGGCCCCTAACGGAATTTTCAACTTCGAAAAATACATGTTACTTATAATTCGTCTTGTTGCCAAAATGTTTATTCACATGACCGGTTTCGGTTTATCTAGAACCATCTTCAGATCTGCAATTTCGGTTGCAGAAGTAACCCGTCCACACACAGCAACCTTCACATGCTGCGTCACTTTCCTGTGTGGTTGGATTATAAGTAACATTTTCTAACCAGTAATTGCGGTATCCCATCAGACATTATTTCTCTTTTTGCTAAATTCTAGAAATACCTTAGGATGGATTAGTAGGGAATAATCAGTACAAGAAATGCGTTAGATCGTTAAGGAGATCTTCCAAAAACGTTGTTTAACATCTTAATTAAATCTAACACTTAGATTATGAAATGTTTGAATTATTAATGTGTTAGGAAGGCTAATAAATTTCCAAATATAATAAATGAAGCTGGAGTTAGGTGTATAGGAGGAAAGTAAAATGAAACTGATAGAAGATTTAAACATCGAGTCAAACGATTATAGAACGATATCAACAGCAACAGAAAATGGTATAACGGGAGTCTGAATCGTTATGAATAGGAATGCAGGGCAAAGAGTGAGTTACTACAAAGAGTTAACAAATAAACGACGTTGATTCTGGTCGTCGTCTCAGTCATAAAATTATCAACTACTTAGGACATATGAGAGAACTGAACGGGTAATTTAGTGCGTAAGACGATATGAAGGTCTTTTGAGCAATAATGTTGGGAACATCATAGTAAGAAATACAACAGCAGCCAAAGTGCTGGAGGGTATAGGCTCGGCAATAAGTTAGAGCAGAGTAAGTCTCCCTGAAACAAATAACATCACTGAGGTATCTCTAAAACCATTGGGAAAAGTAGCAGCCAAACAATTATTCAGGTTAGTAATTAGAAACTATAAGGTATAAGTTTCGACATTAGGAAGAATATCATCCGCAGAAGATAGAAAATTTTTGTACAATCTAATAGCTCAAACAGTCTTGTTGCTGACGAAACTTCTGTACAGGAGAGCAAACAAGAAATATTGTGATCAGTTAGATGACTATCAGCTTATCCTTAGAAATGGTAAACGAACAGTAGAGACAGCTCTGATGTTACACAAGATACAGGAAGCAGAGCTTACAAAATATCAGACTATTTCACAGCTTTTCTTGAGCTGGAAAACACGCTCGAGAGTATAGACTGGTGTACAATATTTGAAATTCTCAGAGAATTAAGTGTCTTCTGTAAGGAAGAACGGTTTTATGCACTAAAGAGCCAAAGAAACTGGTACACCAGCTTAATATCGTTTAGCGCCCCCACGAGCACGCAGAACTGTCGCAACACGGCTTGGCATGGACTCGACTAATGTCTGAAGTAGTGCTGGAGGGAACTGACACTATGAATCCAGCAGGGCTATCCATAAATCCGTAAGGGTATGAGGGGGTGGAGATCTCTTCTGAACAGCACGCTAAAAGGCATCCCAGATATGCTCAATAATGTTTATGTCTGGGGAGTTTGGTGGCCAGCGAAAGTGTTTCAGCTCAGAAGATTGTTCCTGGCGCCTCTCTGTAGCCATTCTGAACGTGTTGGTTGTCGCATTGTACTGCTAGAATTTCCCAAGTCCCTCGGAATGCACTAAGGAAATGAATGGATGCACGTGTTCAGATAGAATACTTACGTACGTATCACCTGTGAGAGTCGTATCTAGACTATCAGGGGTCCCATATCACTAAAACTACACATGCCCCACCCCATTATAGAGCCTCTACCAGCTTCAACAGCCCCCTGTCGACATGCAGGGTCCATGGATTCATGAGGTTCTCTCCATACGTGAACACATCCATCCGCTCGATACAATTTGAAACCACGCTCGTCCGATCAGGCAAGATGTTTCCAGTCATTAACAATCCAATGTCGGTGTTGATGAGCCCAGGCGAAGGGCAAAGCTTTGTGCAGTCATCTAGGGGACACGAGTGGGCATTCGGCTCCGAAAGTTCATATCGATGATGTTTCGGTGAATGGTTCACACGCTGACACTTGTTGATGGCTGAGAACTTAAGCCTGCAGCAATTTGCGAAAAGATTGCACTTCTGTGACGCTGAACAACTCTCTTCAGTCGTCATTCGTTCCGTTCTTGCAGGATTTTTTTGCGGCCGCAGCGATGTCGGACATTTGATGTTTTACCGGATTCCTGATATTCACGGTGTACTAGTGAAATGGTCGTACGGGAAAGTCCCCACTTCATCGCTACCTCGGAGATGCTGTGTCCCATCGCTCGTGGAGCCACTATAGCACCACGTTAGAACTAATTAAATCTTGATAACCCGACGTTGTAGCAGCGGTAACCGAGCTAACAACTGCGCCAGACACGTATATTTTATGGGCGGTGCCGACTGGGGCGCCGCATTCTGCCTGTTTGTGTATCTCTGATACCCACGCCTATGGCAGTCTCTTTGGCGTTTCAGTGTATAATATGTTCAAGAACCTAAAGTATTCGGATTAAAAGAGGCTTTGGGTAGGGAAGCAAACTTTTGAACCTACTGGTCAAACTGTTTATCGAAGAAATAATTGCGTAAATAATGAGGAGATGCGTAACTAATTGTGAAAGAGTATCAGTGACAAAATTGGCTCCCAACGTTGGTATCCTGTGTGAAAATGACAAAGAATGGCATGACCTGTTGGGTAGAATGAACGGCTACCTGAATCGGGAACATGGGTCTGAGAATTAACTGAACAAACAACAGGATGAAAATAAAGTCCGGGAACACTTTCAATTATTTATTGCACAAGAACCAAACGATGTACAGGTATCATAGAAATGTCATTTTGAAGAGAACCGAAGGAAGTTTTTTTTGTGTTTACCGCCACGGCGTAGTTTGCTAATTTGCCGATAGTCAGTCCTAGTCGCAAACATGGCGAATTCAGGTGCGGAGCGATCTTTCTGTGTGTTGGAGGTAGACAAAAACAAGTGTGCTAAAGCTATTCAACGGATGTTTAGGACCAAGTACGGTAAGAAGTCACCAAGAAGGAAGGCCATTTACCCTTGGCACAACAAATTCGTTTGCACGGGTTGCTTGTGCCCGGCAAAGAGAAACGGACGTCCCAGTGTGAGTGAAGTGAGTGTGGAGCGCGTACGAGAGACATTCATTCATAAGGAGGCCAACGAAATCGGTGCTTCTTACACCCCGTAAACTGTAAATAGCTCCTGTGACAGTGTGGAAAGTCCTGTGACAGAAGCTATCTATTAAACCATTGAAACTGGAGCTAGTGCAGAAGCTCAATGACGACGACAAAGATAAGCATTTTGAGTTTTGTTCGCAGTTGCAACAATTGAATGAAGATGGGGATGGCATTGTTGATCGCTTAATTTTTAGCGACGAAGCCACTTTTCACACTAATAGGAAAGTGAACAGGCATAATTTTCGAGTCTGGAGTACAAATCATCCACAAGATAGCGTTCAATCGGACCGTGATTCCCCAGAGGTAAATGTTTTTGTGCCTTGTCATGTTGAAAATTGTACGAACCATTCTTCTTCGCCGACCACACTGTCACTGGATGTTCCTACTTGGACATATTGCAGCAATGGCTGATGTCTCAAATGCAATCCGACTCTCCGTTCATCCTTCAGCAGGATGGGGCTCCACCCAATTTTCTTCGTGAAGTTCGTGGGTACCTGAATACGGAGCTGCCGCATAGATGGATCGGCCGTGCTACAGAAGGGGACAACTGTTTCATGAAATGGCCTCTCCGATCACCAGATCTCATTCCGTGTGACTTTTTTCTGTGGGGAGAAATGAAAGATCTGGTGTATGTTCCGCGTCTACCGCGTGATGTAGCAGAGCTCCTGGGAGAATACGGGAAGCGACTGCCACAGTTGACGATACCATGCTAGGATGGGTATGGCAAGAATTCGATTACCCTATTCACGTCTGCTGGGTAACTCATGGTTCGGATTACGAATTTTTGTAAAGAAAACTTGCAGAGCTTCTCTTCAAAATGCAATATGTATGACATCTGCACAATGTTTAGTTCTTGTACAATAAGTAATTGAAAGTGTTCCCGGACTTCATGTACACCCTGTATTATGGAGCAGCGGAAGTTCGAATACCAGCATATTTAACATCAAAACTAAGAACAGTAGTAAACGAAGTGTAGGAAATTCTACTACCGAGGGAGCAAATTAGTCCGTGATGGAGAAATAAATGTTCACATTTGAAGCAGACTTGCCCACTCGTAGACAACATTACTAGCTCAAAGAAACCTACTAGTGCCAGGCATAGGCGTTAATACGACACGAATTTAAAAGGACGCACATCTCGAGGATACAACTTCCCAGAAATTATTCATGGTTTGTGCGTAAGACGAAAAAAAGAACCTTTCGTGACGTTACGAAAGAAATTACATTAATTCATAAGAACTGAGATATAATTGGAGAAGACAGCAGTATATGGAACTATCCTTTAGATACATTAGTGTTTTGAACAGATATGGGATTCGCATTACGGAAGACTTAGCATGTTCCACTAGTATTCAGAGCTGGACACCACACCCTTTAGAAAGCCACAGAAAATGAGTTTACTTTGCTACTTCCTGAACTATTACACTTGTTAAAATGGCCATATACTCTATGAGCGTTACCTGAACCTCTGAACAGGAGATCAGTGTACTTTCATATATCCATCACCTGTTTCGGATAGAGAGTGGGACAACGGCTGGGTGGTATACAAGTACACTACTGGCCATTTAAATTGCTACACTACGAGGATGACGTGCTACAGACGCGAAATTTAACCGACAGGAAGAAGATACTGTGATATGCAAATGATTAGCTTTTCAGAGCATTCACACAAGGTTGGCGCCGGTGGCGACACCTACTACGTACTGACATGAGGAAAGTTTCCAACCGATTTATCATACACAAACAGCAGTTGACAGGCGTTCCCTGGTGAAAAGATGTTGTGATGCCTCGTGTAAGGAGGAGAAATACGCACCACCACGTTTCCGACTTTGATAAAGGTCGGATTGTAGCCTATCGCGATTGCGGTTTACGCATCGCGACACTGCTGCTCGCGTTGGTCGAGATCCAATGACTGTTAGCAGAATATGGAATCGGTGGGTTCAGGAGGATAATACGAAACGCCGTGCTGGATCCCAACGGCCTCGTATTACTAGTAGTGGAGATGACAGGCATCTTATCCGCATGGCTGTAACGGATCGTGCAGCCACGTCTCGATCCCTGAGTTAAGAGATGGGGACGTTTGCAAGATAACAACCATCTGCACGAACAGTTCGACGACGTTTGCAGCAGTATGGACTATCAGCTCGGAGACCTTGGCTGCGGTTACCATTGACGCTGAATCACAGACATGAGCGCCTGCGATGGTGTACTCAACGACGAACCTGAGTGCACGAATGGCAAAATGTAATTTTTTCGGATGAATCCAGGTTCTGTTTACAGCATCATGATGGTCGCATCCGTGTTTGGCGACTTCGCGTAGAACGCACATTGGAAGCGTGTATTCGTCATCTTTACACGCCTCGGTCACCTCTTATTCGCATTGACAGCACTTTGAACAGTGGACGTTACATTTCAGATGTGTTACGACCCGTGGGTCTACCCTTCATTCGATCCCTGCGAAACCCTCCATTTCAGCAGGATAATGCACGACTGCTGCCCTGGCCAGCACATTCTCCTGATCTCTCACCAATTGAAAATGTCTGGTCAATGGCGGTCGAGCAACTGGCTCGCCACAATACGCCAGTCACTACTCTTGATGAACTGTGGTACCGTGTTGAAGCTGCATGGGCAGTTGTACCTGTACACGCCATCCAAGCTCTGTTTGACACAATGCCCTGGCGTATCAAGGCCGTTATTACGGCCAGAGGTGGTTGTTCTGGGTACTGATTTCTCAGAATATATGCACCCAAATTGCGTGAAAATGTAATCACATGTCAGTTCTAGTATAATATATTAGTCCAATGAATACCCGTTTATCATCTGCATTTCTTCTTGGTGTAGCAATTTTAATGGCCAGTACTGTATTAATGCTGACACCTTCAGCTGTATATTTAACTCCCTTTATACCAAAAATATATTGCACCGCGTTATATTACTCTACGGCAATACAGTTAGCAACAAAGCTATTTACGCAGCAGTCAAGAACCGAATATTAGCAATTAGGAGAGGTAATGACTGACTTGAAACCGTGGGGCGGCTCGAAATAAGACGTTCTTGGATAGCTCACTTATTACATTATTGTCTGCGAAAAGTAAAATTCCGAGCTCTATTCCCGGTATCGCACACATCTTTAATCTGTGCGGTTTCCAAATGGTTCAAATGGCTCTGAGCACTATGGGACTCAACTGCTGTGGTCATAAGTCCCCTAGAACTTAGAACTACTTAAACCTAACTAACCTAAGGACAGCACACAACACCCAGCCATCACGAGGCAGAGAAAATCCCTGACCCCGCCGGGAATCGAACCCGGGAACCCGGGCGTGCGGTTTCCAAACACCCAACACTTAGCTACATAGAAAAATTAAAGTTAAAGAAATAGCAGCCCTTGGTGACAACCTTTAAGTCTTTTGACCAGGTTTCGACACTTCTATGGGTGCCTACATCAGAAATTAAATATTGAAATTGGCATGTCACGTATAAAATAAGTATCAAGAGACAAAGATTTAGTCACAATTTTTAAAGCAGAATGAGTGAGAAGGAAGCTACTACAGGCTGCTCGCATATGTCGATCTACAGGTAGCATCAGACTTGAATATTTCATGTTGGAAATATTGCTAATGAGTGTACGACCACTAGAAAAACACGATCTGATCCATAATCTGTAGCCGTTTGTTTTGCCAAGAGAATGAAGAGTAACAATGTAAACCGATTGACTTTAAGTTTCACAGTTTAAATTGATACAGAAGTAAATTAATTTGGAAGTTGAATCAAAATGCATTCAGTTTACCTGGACTGGTACACTGGTCATCAAATATGAATAACAACATGACTAACTGCGGGCACTAGTGGGTTACGTGCACATCGAGCCGTCCCTTGTTTTGCGCAGAGGTATTCATCATTGTCAGGTAGGAACACAAAAAAGTGCGACTGTTAGGACCATAACTTGGCAAATGTCGACATTAATCAAACTCTATTGGGTACTGCAATCTATCTGACTCGTGCGCCGATGAATCGTAAAACACGTGGGGCACGTACCGTTCTGGTTCCGTTTCGAAGAGAGAACAGTATTACACTATGGAATCATAATAGTCGAGCTCCTCGGTGACGGAATTTAGCCTGTTTCACTTATTTAGGCCTAGAACTTCGCAGCATAGGCACCGCTATTCAAGTAACACTTAAAATATCAGGCAGATAAGTACTGAAAGAACGAGAATTTATTGAGTAACACTCATATTTTTGAAATTTAAATTCTGTAATTTTGCCGTACTCTTTTTTTTTAATATTGTTTGAGGCTAGCTAAGAACCGTGTCACAATAAGTATTCATTTCTCTCTGCCTTCCTCTTCCCCCTAAACTCTTTCATTTCCTCAGAATGAGCTATTTTCCACTCATCTGTCCATTTGACACCAATTGTATTCCTGTTTGATGTAGCTTCCTCACAACCTCTGAATTTCTTGACATCTGGTGTCAGACTGTCTCTGTTGCGTAGGGTTTCCTGTTCAGTCCGCATTTCTTCTAAGTCAAATTTTGTTTCCCTCCCCACCTATTTCCTTCGTATGTTTCACTGCTTCTGAAAAACGTGTGGATCTTCTTTGTTAATTTGTCTTCCTCTGTTCTTTCTAGATATCCGTAGTCTGTAGCACCCTTCTTCCTGACCTCCTGTGTTATTTTGGGGAGGAATGAGTACATTTCGTTTTCTGGAATCAAAATCGAGTTGCCAAATTTGTTCTTTACTGGAATTCGTTTATCGTAGCAATTTTCTTCCCATCTTTTTCAGTTTTCTATTGCCCTTTTGAATCGTAATAAAAGTAGTGTTTTCAAACCACAGAGGACTTCCGGTTTTACGACTGTAATACAAAGTCTTAATTTAACATCTTTAGAGAAAACCTTTTTTAACAGCACAGCTTTCTCACTTTCGTTACACTCTCTTCATTTTCTTCAGTACTAATTTTAATTGTTTCTTCTTCATTTTTTTTGTATTTATACTTTCACCCATACACCAAAGCTGTCTGTTTTCTCGATGTTGCTGTACTTGGTTTTCAAAATTATTGGTGAGTCATTTTCGTAAGCTACGTGTTCTGTGTATTCGAACTAAAATTGTAGACCTGTCTTCCCAGCTGTTTACTTCAGAAGTTCCCGTCTTCTTTACCCCGTGTTCTTTACCTTATCTTTACCTCTATTTTTGCTTCTTTCAATACACCCAGCTTCACATGTTTATTAACGTTTTGCTTTTCTTTCTATAATTTACATTTCACCATAACTTTTTAAAGCAGATACAGCATGGAAGCAACTTCAAGTACTTCCCAGGAATTTACTTTGGGATACTGTCTTTGTAAGGGTGCATACATAAATACATTAATACTTGTTCCATAGATAATGAATAGAACATTTCGTAATGATGTGGAATGTGTCACTTTAACACAAGTTTTCTTTACACAAAATATTTCTTTTTTTTTACAATTGCTACTTCATATCTAAAAATTCATCTACTGAGTAGAAGGAGTAGTTATTAGAAATTCTTCTAAGTAGTTTTTAAATGTTGGTTGACTATCTGTCAGATTTCCAATGCTATTGGCAAGTGACCAAAGATTTTTGTGGCAACATAATTCACCCCTCTCTGTGCCGGAGTCAGATTTAATCCAGAATAATGAAGACCATCCTTTCTTCTACTGTTGTACCTATGCACTTCTCCATTATTTTAGACATGGGATGGGTTATTAATAATAAATTTCATTAGTGAATACATGCATTGCGAAGGTAATATGAATATCCCGAGTTCCTTAAATAAATGCCTGCAAGGTGGTCTTGGGTGGGCTCCAGCAATTATTCTGATTTTACGCTTTTTGCAATGAATACTTTTTTCTTGATGATAAATTACCCCAAAATATGATGCCATATTAAAGCAATGAATGAAAATAGGCAAAGTAGGTTAAATTACTGATATGTTCATCACCAAAATTTGCAGTAATCCTAATAGCGTAAGTAGCTGAACCTAACCATCTCAATGGATCATCGATGTGTTTCATCCAATTCCATTCCTCATCGTTCCACACACCCAGAAATTTTGAATATTCTGCCATAGCTACATACTTCTGTTCACAATCTATATTTATCATTGGTGTTATGCCAATTTCTCAACAGAATTGTATATACTGTATTTTCTCAAAATTTAGTGAGAGTCAATTTGCAGAGAATAATGTCCTGAAAGTTCTTATTTACAATTACTGCAGCTGAGTCTTGTTTGTGAAGTGTGATTACTACACTTGTATCATCAGCAAAAAGAAATATCTTTGCATCTTCATGAATATGGAGTGGCAAGTCATTAAAATTTATTAAGAAAAATAAGGACCCGAGATTGAAACCTGTAGGACACTATTCTACAGAACTCCCCAGCCAGACGCCTCTTCTGATTTTTGTGGTCTATCTGTACCATTAATTTCAGCCTTCTGCATTCTTCCAGTTAAATATGAATTAAACCATTTGTGTACTGTCCCACTCATACCACATTACTTACGCTTATCTAGAAGAATTTCGTGATTCACACAATCAAAAGATGTTGCGAGATCACGAAATACCCCAATGGGTGATTTTCGGTCATTCAATGCATTTAATATTTGAACAGTGATATCATGTAGCTGTTTCTGGTGAAAAGCCTTTCTGAAAACCAAGTTGACATTTTGTTAGAACATCAATTTTACAAATATGGATGCAACTCTTGAATATATTACTTTTTCAAGAATTTTTGATACAGCTGTTAGAAGTGAGATTGGGCAATAGAAGTTAGCAACAGACATATCCCTTCTTTGATGCAAGGATTTGACATACATTTCAGGCTGTCTTGAAAAATGCCCTGTTTCTGTGACCTACTACACATATGGCTGAGAATCCTAGTTATCTGTTGGCAATAAGCTTTTAGAACTCTGTTGGAAATGGCATCAATTGCATGTGAGCTTTTACTTTTGAGTGAAGTTATTATTTTCCTAATTTCAGTAGCAGAGGTTGGTTGAAATTCAATTTTATCACATTGCATAGCTATTGCCTCTTCCAAATACTGCCACGAATTATCTAATGAATAGATGGATCCTGCTTTCTATACAACACTTAAAAGGTTATAATTAAAATGTTTTGTACTTCTGACTTCTTGTTAACAAACTTTCCATTGAGTCTGACAAAAATTCAGTCCTCCTGTGCTCTCAAATGACCTGTTTCCCTTTCAACAATATTTCAAATTGTTTTAGGCTTATTGTCAGATGTGTCAATCTCATACATAATGCTCATGCTTCTGGGCTTTTTAATAACGTTTCCTAATACAGAGAAGAAGCTTTTATAATGTTGCACTGTTTCTGGGTCATTACTTCTCCTAGCTATAAGACAAACGTCCCTTCTCTGTTTACAAGATATTTTTATCTATTTAGTAATCAATGGCTTTTTAGATGGTTTCTTACAATTATATCTCCTGTTTTGTTGCAGAAACTGTTTTTAAATAGAGTGACAAAGATATCATGAAATAGGTTAAATTTCAAATTAGCATCATGTTCCCTATACACTTCAACCCCGTCGAACTGTTGCAAGATTTCCATAGAATTTTCAGTTGTTAAATCGTTACATGGTTTGCATTTCTGTATGGAGGTATGTCACACACTGTAACTAGCTGTGAATCATGAACAGACTGACTATTATTGACAGGAAACGTTTTTATTTGATTGAATTTATACCAGTCTTTAAAAACATTCCCTGTCAGTGTGTTGCTTTCCTGTACTACATGAATAGGAAAATCAATAACTGACATCAAATTGAAAGAATCAAGTAATACTTCAAGGTCAGGCTTTCTGTTGGACGCTTTCAGAAAATCTACATTGAAATCCACACAAACAATAATTTGCTTCCCTCTGTCTGACAGATAGTCTGAAAAAGAATACAAGTTTTTCAAAAATAGCTGACAATAGCCTATACATGATTACAATTATAAAAGTACCACTAATTAGTTTAAGCACACATGCACATGCTTCTATATGTGACTCTACACAAATTTTTTTAGTTTCTAAATTTTTCACACTATGACAGGTTTTAACATATAATGCAACTCCTCTTCTCTATAGTGTCTCTATCTACTTATATGTATTTAAAGCTTATATTCACCTACATTTACTATTTCCTTACCTGTGACTATATGATGTTCAGACGGGCATAGTGCATCTGTTCCACACTCAGTTTCCAAATCATCTAAACCATGAAGAAGCTCATCTACCTTGTCTTTTAATCTATTGATATTCTGACTCAATATACTAACATAATTTTTCGCTTTGCTTTTATTAGAATTTTGTGACATACTAACATTATTTTTCACTGTACTATTATGAGAATCTTCAGATACTTTAACATGTCTAGGAGCTGCCTGTCTGAGGTTCGCCGGCCGGAGTGGCCGAGCGGTTCTAGGCGCTACAGTCTGGAACCGCGCCACCGCTACGGTCGCAGGTTCGAATCGTGCCTCGGGCATGGATGTGTGTGATGTCCTTAGGTTAGTTAGGTTTAAGTAGTTCTAAGTTCTAGGGGACTGATGACCTCAGAAGTTAAGTTCCATAGTGCTCAGAGCCATTTGAACCATTTTTATCTGAGGTTCTCATTAATCTTAATTTCAGTCAATGCTGGATCATTGGGCACTGATCTTAGCCTAAAAAGAAGTACTCCCATGAGTTTCAGTGCCCCCATTAAAGAGTTTACTAGCATCGCAGCCAGTTTTCCCTTCCCTTTCCTAATGAAATGGATGGCATAGGCCAAATCTTGTGAAGTCCCACCAACCAATACTATCAACAGGAACCAAATCTTTTCCTGACAAATTAGCCTCCTGAAGCAGCTGATCAAGGTTCACATTGACCATCCTGACATACCTATTCAATTGGGGCCCATCATACCAAATGAAAGCAGGAACCAAGGTAACATTTGTATGGTTCACTGCAGATGCTATTTTTACCAGGTCACACTTAGTATTGTAACCTGGTCCCTATCCATACTATTTCCAACTCTACCCACTAAAAGAACATGATCCTGCTTTGTAAAACCCTTGCACAATGATCCTACATCTTCTCTCACTTGGCTAAGACATGCACTGGGCTCCAAACACCCACCCCCATCCCTCAATGTAACCATCTGTCACAAGAGTTGCACAGAACAACAGAACTAACTTTCATACAGCAGTTCAAAGACTTCTCGCTCATGGTTGTTTACTTGCAAACAGAATGTCATCCGCGTGTTACTCACTTAGAATCCAATCGTCAGTGTGCAACATGCTGTGTCTTTTAGTTACATATTATTCATATGTACACACAATTCTTAGCTATGGCATTCTTTTATGTGGAACAAATGCACAAAATATGAACACAATTTTCAAACTACAGAAAAGAGCCATGAGAATAATAACCAAAAATACTAGTCGAACTCATTGCAAAGATCTGTTCAAAACACTGGGAATTTTCATTGCTCCTTGTGAATACATTTACCAGCCAGCTGTACACTTCAAAAATAACATTGGTAATTACTGCACAAATATCTCTGTCCATGACTGTGCAACAAGAGATAGACTCAGTTTACATTTACCAAGAAAAAATAAACTTAAAACTCAAATCAGCGTTTTCTACCAAGGAATAAAACTATACAATAAATTACCAAAAGAGATTAAACAAATTGCAAAAGTACACTTATTTAAAAAGGCGGCTAAGAAGTACCTGTTTTGCCATGCATTTTATACATTGAAGGATTACTTAGATAAAACATAGTAGGGCTTTGATAAAAAATGTTGTACGAATAAATAATAATAATAATGATTATAAAACATCCAACATTTCAGGTAACACTTTTACTTTACGTTTTTTTCCTCCTTTTTTCCTTTATATAAATACTTACCCCCAAGCTACACATAGCACAATACTAACACCTCTTCCTCTTTCTGAGCTCAACATCACACTCATTATGGATGGATGCTGACTCAGTTTTTCAGGATAGCAAATGGTAAGTTGCTGTACACAAAATGGCCCAGATATCACCAGTGTGTGTGTGTGTGTGTGTGTGTGTGTGTGTGTGTGTGTGTGTGTAGTGAGTGAAGTGTTATGAAACAATGTGTGTATAGTGTGTGCAGTGACTGATAGTGACATATGAGTGAATAGTGTGGCATTACATTACTTAATAAATTCTTTGTAAAAAAGGTATTGTATACCATGAGTAAATTTAATGATTGCCTCTAAATAGAATTCTGTAAATATATGTGTATACGAATTAGCTTATTTTAAATTGATCTAAACTTGTAAATAATTTCACATGTCCTATATCCTACTAAAAAGAGATCTACAGATGAATAAAGATACTACTACTACTACTACTACTACTACAATAGTTTTACAAAATTTTCATAGACAATAACAGTAATATTCTATTAACTACAAATCACAAAAGACACTTAAGTTACGTGAAACACTAACATATGTGTTGAAATTTTAATTTACTTTCAAACACTCAGAAGCCTATCCATAATTCATAAAGAGAATAAGTAACTCAGCATGACTTTTGCAAGAAGAAAGTGCATAAATAGCGGTAGTATATAAAAGTACGGCCCTGTAGGGCCTGAATTAGAACATATTAATCAAATACAATCACAGAATCAAAATATGGCATTGTATGAGTAAAGACACAATATTTATAGGTTGTATAGCACACTCAGGGCTTCATAAAACTGTCTATTACATGACCTATACCTCTAAAAATGCGCATGTATGCAGGGAAGGATATGGGAATGACAGATAAGAGCAGTGAATTTTATCTGTAAAGAAAATCATTAACTGTCAATCGTCATCTATCTTGAGTGAAGAACTGCTATGGTGAAAGCAAAGAAAAAAATGTCATGATAGTGTAGATGAAGATGATATGCCACACTTCATACAGTGTGAAGACACTGACAGAGCACTGAAAGACCTAAGTCGAAAAAAGGCCCCGGCAGTAAACAACATTCTACTAGAACTACTGCCAGCATTGGGAGAGCCAGCCCTGACAAGACTCTAAAATCTGATGAGCAAGATATACATCTTGCCAAATACCTTCAGACTTCAAGAAGAATATAATAATTCCAATCCCAAAGAAATCAGGTGCTGACGGATGTGAAAATTACCAAACAATCAGTTTAATTAGTCACAGCTGCAAAACTTTAACTAACACGAATTCGTTACAGACGAATGGAAAAACTGGTAGAAGCTGACCTCGCGGTAGATCAGTTTGGATTCCGTAGAAATGTTGGAACACGCGAGGCAATACTGATCTTACGACTTATCTTAGAAGGTAGATTAAGGAAAGGCAAATCTACGTTTCTAGCATTTGTAGAATTAGAGAAAGGTTTTGACAATGTTGACTGGAATACTCTCTTTCGAATTCTGAAGGTGGCAGGGGTAAAATACAGGGAGCGATGGCAGTTACCAGAGTCGAGGGACATGAAAGGGAAGCAGCGGTTGGGAAGGGAGTGAGACAGGGTTGTAGCCTCTCCCCGATGTTATTCAATCTGTATATTGAGCAAGCAGTAAAGGAAACAAAAGAAAAATTTGGAGTAGGAATTAAAATTCACGGAGAAGAAATAAAAACTTTGAGGTTCGCCGATGACATTGTAATACTGTCAGAGGCAGCAAAGGACCTGGAAGAGCAGCTGAACGGATTGGACATGATCTTGAAAGTAGGATATAAGATGAACATCAACAAAAGCAAAACGAGGATAATGGAATGTAGTCGAATTAAATCGGATGATGCTGCGGCATTTAGATCAGGAAATGAGATGTTTAAAGTAGTAAATGAGTATTGCTATTTATGGAGCAAAATAAACGATGATGGTCGAAGTAGAGAGGATATAAAATGTAGACTGGCAATGGCAAGGAAAGCATTTCTGAAGAAGAGACATTTGTTAACATCGAGTATAGATTTAATTGTCAGGAATTCGTTTCTGAAAGTATTTGTATGGAGCGTAGCCATGTATGGAAGTGAAACATGGACGATAAGTAGTTTGGACAAGAAGGGAGTAGAAGTTTTCGAAATGTGCTGATACAGAAGAATGCTGAAGATTAGATGGGTAGATCACATAACTAATGAGGAGATATTGAATAGAGTTGGAGAGAAGAGAAATTAGTCGCACAACTTGACTAGAATATGGGGTTGGTTGCTATGACATTTTCTGAGGCATCAAGGGATTACCAATTTATTATTGGAGGGCAGCGTGGAGGTTAAGTATCATAGTGGGAGACCAAGGGATGAATACACTAAGCAAATTCAGAAGGATGTTGGTTGCAGTAGGTACTAGGAGATGAAGAAGCTCGCACAGTATAGAGTAGCATGGAGAGCTGCATCAAAACTAGTCTCTGGACTGAAGACCACAACAACAACAACATATTGAATAAACGGTGAATTGAATATATAATATTCTCTTCTCCTTGCGTAGCCTGTTGCAAAAACAATATGGAACTGTTTTTGCCACTATCCTGTTGGGTTGTGTCGTTAAATAGAACTGACTGATCGTAGGTAATAAAATCCTGTTCACACAAAATGACATCTATATATATAACGATCTTCTGAATGTTCTTCCTACGATGTTGCTTTTGTAGCTTAAACTTTTCTGTACTAGTGTTGAAAGTATTACTCTAAGCGGTTTTACAAATTTTGCCTGAAATATCAGAAATGTTGCTTGGCATGGTAAAGTCAACTGTGCTAGAAGATAATTTTTTTATGAAAGCTGCTGTCAAACGTAGCTCTCTAAGTAATATGCTGTTAGTTAGAAGTGGGCTGTTGAAATAAATTCCAACTGTTGTGACCATCATTCTTACGGGCTGTGTCATCAGACTGGGCTGGTTTATCGTCGATAATAAAACGCTGTTTGCTCAAAGTATCATCTCCAAACGAGTTGAAATTCTGAATGTGACTTTTCTGGAAGTAGTTGTGTTTTATTTTCCGTAGTAATGGACATCGTCTTCTTATAGCTGTTAGTCTTGCGTTCTGACTGTAGAGTTCTCAAGTGTAAATTTCTTTATGAAATGAAGTAATAAACTTAACGATTACGTTGAAAGAATGTCTGATCTGTGGAAAGAGTACTGATCTCACATTGTCGTGTTGCGTGTTTAAGTGTAAGTGGTGTGCTTACTCTGTTTTATTGTTAGCAAATCTTTACACGAAGTGATTGGGCAATGAAACTCCCAATACCAATAAAGAAATACAGTCACTGCAAATTACATTCAGCCCCTTAGGCAATGAATCAACTGGCCCTGTTCAAAATTAATAATTTTGGTCCCTGTGCACATAAGAAATAAATTAAATAGTCTTACCTCTAAAGCAGCAAAGGAGTAACGCGATATAGTCGTATTCTGGTCTCCCCATTATATACATATACATATATATATATATATATATATATATATATATATATATATATATATATATATATATATATATATATATGCTCAGCGTTGTGCAATGCTGGCTGTAATACCTTGAAATGCTCATGAAATTCTTTTGGCTGATAAACGGAAACAGCTGCCTACAACTGAGCGCCTAGCGCTCTCTTACTCCAACACTAAAATAAACTCAGACCAGAAGCAGTATATCTCGGTCTGCAATATAAAGTCTATGAAACGCATACATCGTTTATTAAAATCATATACGGGCGCCACATACAATTGTGCCCCAGTATACTCCTTTCCATCATTATGAAGTTTCGCCGCGCCTGGCCTGAATGCATGCACTGATTTGGGCGGGAAAGGTGTGATGCAGCCGTTGACTCCTCTCCAGAGGCAAGCTGCCTCACAACTGTTGTGATTGGTGCTTTACATTCAGAATACTGTCACTGGGACTGAGTTGATGTCCGAGATGGTCCGACATATGTATGTTCTACTAGGGAGCGCTCTGGGCTTCTCAGAGGACGCCTGTGACGTATCGTTGTGCCTTTAACACTGGGCGTGACCTGATATCATACCCCACGACTCCCCAAATCTTGACGCCAGGAGTAATGCCCTATGATTGTCCAAAACACTGGAAGCATGGGAACCCACCCTACCTCACCGTCATCCGCGCGGGCGATGGTCATCCATGATAGTGCAGAAACTCGGTTCATCGCTAAGCACTACGCGACGCCATTGATCAACATTCCACGCCTCCTTGGTGTTATCTGGGGACTACGATTGGGAAGGCAATTCCCTAGTCTGGTTGCTACTAGCCTTTAAATTCCCTTGTGATTTCTGCTAGCCTCTGACCAATGTTGTGAGACGGCATCGTACGTTGTAGTGAGTCCATTATTTCTTACTGGATGGCAGGCCCACATGTGAAGGGGTCGTGATATGTTGCAGCACAATACAGCGATTCTCCCTTCAGATTATCAGAAGGAGCCGAGATGGACCTGACGTGTAGTATGCCAGCTTTCAAGTTTCCATGTAGTCCAACACTGGGCCATTGTCACATCCAAATGATCCACTATGATGCACTATTCGACCATCGAGCCAAATGGAGACCCACAATGATCCCCATTTCAAACTCTGTCTGTTGCTGGTAAAGCTGTCTCACGTGGCTACGCAACTTCTCAGTGTACCAACTCTACAAACATACAGCACCAATGAACTCTGCTGGTCGTTCTACCTGTCGCTGCGAACTGGAGCTCTAATATTACTTACATAACTGCCGACAATTTGTACCTGTACAATGTAACATGACATTCGACCATGTCATGTGGGATCATCACGCTTTCCCCCGTGAGGCACTTTTCCTAGAATCGTATTGTTATGCCATTGAAAACAACTGCGTTTCTCTTGCTGAGCAATAAAATGTTTTCTTCAATTACGTATTTCTGGCGTTCGTTAGATAATTAGAGGGAGTAATCACACTACAATCAAGCGTAGGGAAACTGTTTTAGGAAACCTCGCCTTCGTCCTTTATATCATCCAGTTTTAGTAGCAGTTTGGTAAAGAAGTGACTATAAAGTTCGTTTTGGTCCATTGTCTAACCTTAGGTAAGACAAAAGACGACAGCTGCCGTTTGCTATTATCCACACTCATCTTATCCGGTGAGATTTGCGGATACAGCCTAGGCGCCTATTCACTATCGAGCGAGGTTGAAATGACTACGTCTTGTGAATCGGATCGTGCAGTGATATCATGCATTCCTTTGGTTCCAGAGACGTTACAGATGCCACAGATGACACGTAGAACTGTATCCTAAGACGCGTAGACCGTTGCCCACAAGGATTCTTCCTTTTACGAGGCTGTGGGCAGTTCGTCTTTTGTCGGTACACAGCAATCAAAAAATCACCCTATGAGTAACTGAATAATAAAACGAGAAATACACTAACGGAGTTATTGCAGACTGAAAACTACGAGAAGAATACTACGTAAAAGGGAACACACTTCTCAACAGTGGCGCTGTAAGTGACGCAAAGAAGCGTTTCAGAAATTACCCACTATAAATAATGGAAACAAGATGATGTTCCGTAAAGCTTTATGGAGACATAGGATTTTACGCATATCACACTCATCAGTGCAGAAACACACTGTACTGTATAACAGTCATTGGGATTAACTTCAGGAACTACAGTAATCGAAATAAAAACATTAGAATAAAGAAAAATTCCATGATTCGGAGATTCAGTCTCAGTCCTTGACTAACGTTGCCAAAAGCGTACAAAGATAATTTTTGCACCTTTACGGTGATTCTGAAGTTTTTACAGTTGACAAACTGCAGATTACGTAGGGAATATCGTCAAACTTCTAAAGATCCAATAAACCTCAATAACGGAACTATATATTACTAGGTACGTTCAGTCTCGCCCAGCTGTTTCTCTTAATACGTTAGAAAAATGTTAACCAACACCAAAAATTATCACACAGAATGAAGGAGTTCAGATGTTCGAGAAATGGTTTGTTTTAAGAATGGAACGAAACTACGGATTTACTAAAACTATAATGTTGCAATTAGACAATCGAGATACACATATTATTGGGATTTGTCTCTTCTGTGGATGTTCACGCAATGTTTCAGTTTTAAACTGTGCCTTCTACAAAACCCGAAGCATTTCTCGTCTTTATTTACCTAGGCAAATTTCGACTCCAACAACGCCAAATGTGTTTTACGATTTTTCCTTGTCGTCGCGAAAGTTCCGCATTCAGATACTCTTACAGCCAATAAAAGATGTAAGCATGTACAGATATGAAGACAAATACCATTGCACCGTATAAGTTCGACATTGGCTGAAAGATGCCTACAACCGGCCTCTGTATTGGCGAGAAATCATGGCGCCCTGCGACGTCGCCATCGGGCTCGGCGACGTTTCGAATAGAGACACAGACACCTGCGATAAAAAAAGGACGGAGCTCAGTTCATGTGAGGTGTAACGTGCATTCAATATGTCACATAGGAATAAAACTTTTCCATACGCCACTGAGGACGTGTCTCACGATGGTACATTGGTCACACACCCTCTTATCCACATCTCACTCGTTCTTTGGAAGCGCCTGCGATGGGGGTCACAAGAGCGCCGCACACTGTTGAAATCACACGGTTTTCTTACAGGCGGCGGAGGAACACATTACAGATGAATCACCTCTCAGAATCGACTTGAAAACTCTTACGGGGTGTCAGAAATCGCGTCAGTGACAGCACCCATTTCCTTGGGATGTTAATTCCCACACATTTCGCGGTCCCAGTGTAATGAGCAACAAGACAACGTTCTTGACGACCTGTGACGATGCTGACACCCCGTGGATGATTGAACCCTTCTCTAACGACGCTGAACCTGATCGGACCAACACGGAGTGCATTGTGACCAGACCGTTTGCTCCAGTTACGTGGCGGAGCCCCTGGGTACCGTTCAGAACGTTACGGCGAAATGGTTTGAAGCAGGAATGACTGTTTACGGTCTTTCAGCCCTCCAATCTCATACCCTCCTTGGGCATAACGGTGAAACGCGTGGGGGGTGGGGGGGGGGGGTGCCGATTTCGACATCGACACATGTGTGAATAAACTGCAGAAGAGCCAACCTAAGACAGCACCCATCACCAGTTCTGCGACACCCTTGGTGCCAACCTGCCTCCTTTTTTGAGCATTTCAAAAATGTCTCAATACAGAGACAAACTGTGATGGAATCGTAGGCGCTTGCAGACAAGCAACTCCTTGACACCACCTCCAGCACCGCATACCTACATGATGTGACCAAAAGTATACATACATTTTTCATATTAGGTGCATTGTGCTGCCACCTACTGCCAGGTTCCCCATACCAGCGACCTCAGTAGTCATTAGACTCCGTGAGAGAGCAGAATGCGGCGCTCCGCGGAGCTCACGTACTTCGAACATGGCCAGGCGATTGGGTGTCGCTTATGTCATACTTCCGTACGCAAGATTTCCCCACTCCTAAACATCCCTAGGTCCACTGTTTCCGATGTGATAGTGAAGCGGAAACGCGAAAGGACATATAGAGCTCAAAAGCGAACTGGCCGACCTCGTCTGTTGACTGACAGAGACCGCCGATAGTTGAAGAGGGTCGTAATGTCTAATAGGCAGACATCTATCCAGACCATCACACAGGAATTCCAAAGTAAATCAGGATCCACAGCAAGTACTATGACAGTTGGGCGGGAGGTGAGAAAACTTGAATTTTATGGTCCAGCGGCTGATCATCAGCCGCACATCATGCCAGTAAATGCCAGACTTCGCCTGGCTTGGTGGAATGAGTGTAAACGATGGACGATTAAACAGTGGAGAAACGTTGTGAGGAGTGACCAATCATGGTACACAATGTGAACGGTCCGATGGGAGTGTGTGGGTATGGCGAATGCTCGGTGAACGTCACCTACCAGTGTCTGTAGCGCAAGCAACAAAATTCGGAGGCGGTGGTGTCATGGTGTGGTCGCGTTATTCATTGAGCAGGCTTGCTCACCTTGTTGTTTTCCGTGGCACAATCACAGCACAGGTCTACATTGATGTTTTAAGTACCTTCTTACTATCCACAGTTTTCGAGGATGGCGATTGCATCTCTCATCACGATCGAGCACCTGTTCATAATGCACGGCCTGTGGTGGAGTGGTTACACAACAATAACATCCCTATAATGGACGGGCCTGCTCAGAGTCCTGACCTGAATTCTATAAAACACCTTTGGGATGTTTTGGAACGCCGACTTAGTGCTATGCGTCACCGACCGACATCGATATCTCTCCTCAGTGCAGCAGTCCGTGAATAATGGGATGCCATTCTCCAAGAAACCTTCCAGCACCTGATTGAACGTACGCCTGCGAGAGTGTATGCTGTCATCTAGCTATTGAATTCCATCCAGCATTACCGATGGAGGGCGCCACGAATTTGTAAGTCATTTTAAGCCAGGTGTCCGGATATTTTTGATCACATAGTGTATTAACAGGCACAGGAGCAGCAGCATACTCTGCCTGCAATTGCCCGGGCTCATATCAAAGTATGCTTCCGTACATCTACATTTTTAAAGTGCTCAACCAAGGCAGACAAATAGCACCGGGGCGTTGCCGACCTCTTGGTTCTTGCCGGGACTCTTTGCCGTTTTATTAAAGCATGGGTCAATGTGGCACCACTCAATGACCACGCCACAGCAAAGCGAGAAAGAAGAGAGCTGATAAAGTATAATCACCTATCGCATTTTCGTATCACATGCAAATTTCATGGAATGGTTTTGAACGGTCTCTTAAGGTTCCATCCTTCCATTCTTCTCATGTGCTAACCTCTTCATCTCAGGGTAGCACTTGCAACCTACATCCTCAATTATTTGCTGGATGTATGCCACTCTCTGTCCTCCTCTACAGTTTTTGTCCTCTACAACACCCTCTATTACCATGGAAGTCATTCCCTCATGTCGTAACAGATATCCTATCCTCCTGTCCCATCTCCTGGTCGGTGTTCTCCACATAATCCTTTCCTCTCCGATTCTATGCAGAACCTCCTAATTCCTTACCTTATCAGTCCACCTAATTTTCAACATTCGTCTGTAGCACCACGTCTCAAATGCATCGTTTCTCTTGTGTTCCGGTTTTCCCACAGTCCATGTTTCACTACCATACAATGCTTTACTCCAGAAGTACATTCTCAGAAGGCCGACATTTGATATTAGTACACTTCTCTTGGCTAGGAATGCCCTTTTTGCTATTGCTAGTCTGCTTTTGATGTCCTCCTTTCTCCGTCCGTCATTGGTTATTTTACTGCCTACATAGCAGAATTTCTTAACTTCATCTACTTAGTGACCATCAATCCTGATGTCAAGTTTCTCGCTGTTCTCATTTCTACTACTTCTCATTACCTTCATCTTTCTTCAATTTACTCTCAATCCATACTATGTGGAATCGTTAGACTGTTCATTCCATTCCATAGATCATGTAATTGTTCTTTGCTTTCAAAAAAAAAATGGTTCAAATGGCTCTGAGTACTATGGGACTTAACATCTGTGGTTATCAGTCCAATAGAACTTAGAACTACTTAAACCTAACTAACCTAAGGACATCACACACATCCATGCCCGAAGCAGGATTCGAACCTACGACCGTAGCGGTCACGCGGTTCCAGACTGAAGCGCCTAGAACCGCACGGCCAGACCGCCCGGATCTTTGCTTTCACTGAGGATTGCAATGTCATCAGCGAATCGTATCATTGATATCCTTTCACCTTGAATTTTTATTCCAGTCCTCACCTTTATTTCCATCATTGCTTCGTAGATGTACAGATTGAACAGTAAGGGAGAAAGGCTAAATCTTTCTCTTACACCATTTCTCATGCAAGCCCTTCGTTCTTAATCCTCCATTCTTATTATACCCTCATGGCTGTTGTACATATTGTATATGACCCATCTCTCCCTACAGCTTACCACTACTTTTTTCAGCATTTCGAATATTTTGTACCATTTTACATTGTCGAACACATATGAACGTGTCTTGATTTTTCTTTAGTCTTACTTCCGTTATTAACCGCAATGTAAAAATTGCCTATCTGGTACCTTTACTTTTCCTAAATCCAAACTGATCGTCATCTTGCGTATCCTCAGTTTTCTTTTCTGTTCTTCTGCATATTATTCTTGTAAGAAACTTGGATGCATGAGTTTTTAAGCTGATTGTGCGATCATTCTCGCACTTGTCAGCTGTTGCCGTCTTGGAAATTGTGTGGATGATGCCTTTTCGAAAGTCTGATGATATGTCGCCAGACTCATACATTCTACACACCAACGTGAATAGTCGTTTTGTTTCCACTTCCGCAAATGATATTATAAATTCTGATGGGATATAATGTGTCCCTTCTGTCTTATTTGTCCTAAATTCTTCCAAAGTTCTTTTAAATTCTGATTCTAACATTGGATCCCCGGCCTATTCTAAATCGACTCCTGTTTCTTCTTCTATCATATGAGACCAATCTTCCCCCTCATGGAGGCTTTAATGAATTCCTTCCACCTATCCACTCTCTCCTCTACATTTAACACTGGAATTCCTGTTGCACTCTTAATGTTACCACCCTTGATTTTAATGTCACCGACGGTTGTTTTGAGTTTCCTATATTCTGAGTCTGTCCTTCCGACAATCTTTTCTTTTTCGATGTCTTCACATTTTTCCTGCAGCCATTTCGTCTTAGCTTCCCCGCCCTTCCTATTTATTTCATTTCTCAGCGACTTGTATTTCTGTATTCCTGAGTTTCCTGGAAACAAGACCTAGAAAACATTTGGTGCCTCTTAAACATCTGACGATCTAAAATCTTCAATTGTTCCTAGCGGCTGCAGACAATACTTACAGAGCCGTGGACTATATCTATGGCTCAAATTATTTCTTTATTTCATTACTCATAATTACGTTTTCTGCAAATAAAATGTCAGCATGCAAATGTGCCTTTCATAACGAATCCTACTCCTGTTATACCATTTTCTGCTGCTATTGATATTACCCTATACTCATCTGACCAGAAATCCATGTCTTCTTTCCACTTGACTTCAGTGACCCTACTATATCTAGACTGAGCCTTTGCATTTTCATTTTCAGATTTTCTAGTTTCCCTACCGCGTTCAAGCTTTTGACATTCCACGCCCCGACTCGTAGAACGTTATTGTTCGGTTGATTATTCAATCTTTTTCTCATGGTAACCTCCCCCTTGGCAGTCCCCTCCCGGAGATCCAAATGGAGGACTATTCCGGAATGTTTTGCCAATGGAGAGGTCATCATGACACTTCTTAAATTCCAGGCCACATGTCCTGTGGATACACGTTACTTTCCTTTAATGCAGTGGTTTACATTGCCTTCAGCATCGTCATGCTGTTGATCAGAGCTGATTCTTCCGCATTCTGGGGCAGTTTCCCATTGGTAGGACAAGAGAGTGCCTTGAACCTCTATCTGTTCCTTCACCCTTTTTGACAAGACCGTTGGCAGAATGAGGATGACCTCTTATGCCGGAAGTAACCAGATCCAAAACTGTAGTCACACTGCACTGCTGAGGGGTGCTATCACATTCAGAGTATTCCTGGCCAGAGGATGACGCCGCAGGGAGCCAAGCTTTTGCACTTTTACAGAGGAAGGTTGCAGGTAACTTTGAGCCTAATTTCAAACTTCTACGTCACAATAGCAGACAGTTACTTCCTTTCGAAAAAGTGATTCTTTAATTCTGTTTCGCAGTATAGTTGCGTCCATAACAGAGCGTTGACATTACTTTTATCAATGTACAGAACAATTCTTATCACAAATAAGTTAAGTGACATTACTTGTCATTCATAACTGCTACATTAGTATTATTCGATTTCTCTACGTTTTGATTTTAATTCAATTTCACGTTTAGTGTCGTTCATAACATGTTCACCACCTAAAAAATCGCCAATATTTCCAACTCTTTCAGCGTGATAAACCCTATGATTAATAACACGTCTTCCTAACACTTTCCTGCTTCTGTACAAACGGAAAGATATTTTGCTGCTGGGAACTCTTGTTGCGTTTTGACATTTATCCTGAATTACTAAAACACTGTGAGACACGTATACTTAATACCAAAATGTCACTGACTACTTGGCTAATGGAGAATGATTTCTTCAAAGCTTGCATTAGACGTCACCCAAAGTAGCGTACAGGATGAGATATAGCTGTCTGGACGAGACGCTCGCACGCAGGCTACAAACCTTCCTAAAGGTGATAATTTGGGTTAAGGTACCGACGCCACAACAGTCATAAACGAGGACTGATAGGCCATATTCCAGCTCATATACAATTTCTTCTCTATTGGGCGAATGTGTTAAATGATCGAAAGCAAAATCGACACCCCCACCGCTAGGGTACAGGAATTCTCGTCTAGATTGAGTGTCTCCGAACTGCGCTTCAGAAAGAAATGTAATTCACCCCAGTCGGATGTTTTGGATATGGTTGACTCCAATATGATTTGATAACGTGCTTATACTGAGATCGTGTGTGTGTGTGGTTTGGGATCTTAGGGGCGACCAACGGTGAGGTTATCAGCGCCCTGACATTTCTTAAAACAAACAATAGTGGATAAGAACGGAAACTGTCGTACACGCATGCACACGAAACGACCAAACAATGACTCTATCGCACAGGCACTCTCACATGCACTAAAACCAATGGGGAGGCAAGATAACTAATCAAGAAATTAAAACAGAGGGAGAACAAAACACAAAACAGCTAAAAGAACAGCACAGAGAAACGTGACTGGCTGGCCACTAACGAAAAAATTGGATGAGCCAGCCACCCCGTTGACACATTAAAGACATCTCCCCAAAACCTTGTTAAAAACGTGTGACAATTCACAGAACTTTCAAACGCATTGCATAAAATAGACTGCAGATCCATCGACATATCCGGTTCAGTTCGCTGGTCAGCAAATAAAATGCAGTCCAATAAAGTGTATTGCACCGTGTTCTGCACGCCACAGGCACCCCACATCGGAGGGTCCTCTCGCCGGAGTAAAAATCATTGCGTCATATGGGTGTGGCCGATGCGAAGACGAGTGAGGAGGACCTCGTCCCGTCGACGTGGCTAGAAGGAAGTACACCACGGCCGAGTTAGATCATTCAGGATGAATCTTCCTCATTGCTAATGTTTGCTACAGCTTGCCTCATAGTGCTAAATCTATAATCTACGCGGAAAGAAAGAGGAACACTGACGTTATGTACACTCCTGGAAATTGAAATAAGAACACCGTGAATTCATTGTCCCAGGAAGGGGAAACTTTATTGACACATTCCTGGGGTCAGATACATCACATGATCACACTGACAGAACCACAGGCACATAGACACAGGCAACAGAGCATGCACAATGTCGGCACTAGTACAGTGTATATCCACCTTTCGCAGCAATGCAGGCTGCTATTCTCCCATGGAGACGATCGTAGAGATGCTGGATGTAGTCCTGTGGAACGGCTTGCCATGCCATTTCCACCTGGCGCCTCAGTTGGACCAGCGTTCGTGCTGGACGTGCAGACCGCGTGAGACGACGCTTCATCCAGTCCCAAACATGCTCAATGGGGGACAGATCCGGAGATCTTGCTGGCCAGGGTAGTTGACTTACACCTTCTAGAGCACGTTGGGTGGCACGGGATACATGCGGACGTGCATTGTCCTGTTGGAACAGCAAGTTCCCTTGCCGGTCTAGGAATGGTAGAACGATGGGTTCGATGACGGTTTGGATGTACCGTGCACTATTCAGTGTCCCCTCGACGATCACCAGTGGTGTACGGCCAGTGTAGGAGATCGCTCCCCACACCATGATGCCGGGTGTTGGCCCTGTGTGCCTCGGTCGTATGCAGTCCTGATTGTGGCGCTCACCTGCACGGCGCCAAACACGCATACGACCATCATTGGCACCAAGGCAGAAGCGACTCTCATCGCTGAAGACGACACGTCTCCATTCGTCCCTCCACTCTCGCCTGTCGCGACACCACTGGAGGCGGGCTGCACGATGTTGGGGCGTGAGCGGAAGACGGCCTAACGGTGTGCGGGACCGTAGCCCAGCTTCATGGAGACGGTTGCGAATGGTCCTCGCCGATACCCCAGGAGCAACAGTGTCCCTAATTTGCTGGGAAGTGGCGGTGCGGTCCCCTACAGCACTGCGTAGGATCCTACGGTCTTGGCGTGCATCCGTGCGTCGCTGCGGTCCGGTCCCAAGTCGACGGGCACGTGCACCTTGCGCCGACTACTGGCGACAACATCGATGTACTGTGGAGACCTCACGCCCCACGTGTTGAGCAATTCGGCGGTACGTCCACCCGGCCTCCCGCATGCCCACTATACGCCCTCGTTCAAAGTCCGTCAACTGCACATACGGTTCACGTCCACGCTGTCGCGGCATGCTACCAGTGTTAAAGACTGCGATGGAGCTCCGTATGCCACGGCAAACTGGCTGACACTGACGGCGGCGGTGCACAAATGCTGCGCAGCTAGCGCCATTCGACGGCCAACACCGCGAGTCCTGGTGTGCCCGCTGTGCCGTGCGTGTGATCATTGCTTGTACAGCCCTCTCGCGGTGTCCGGAGCAAGTATGGTGGGTCTGACACACCGGTGTCAATGTGTTCTTTTTTCCATTTCCAGGAGTGTATCTTTGCCACTCAGCAGTTATCAGTGTGTTCGACCGCACCAACTCTAGCACTGTCCGCTCACCAAGGAACTTCAGTACCATGTTACCTCCAGTCATTGTCTTGAAAGTCATGACGTCACTAGATATCAATTGTTTTGACAGCACTTGAGCTAAGGAGATGTGTATACTTTTGAAACCTCGTTACACACCAGTCTCATGTTATTGGCTGTTGAGTGAACAAGCCACGTAGCACCCAAGCATTTCGGGTTCTTCGTAACGCCCAGCTCGCAATTCGCCTTCGCCTCTTGTTCACCTGATTGTACTACACGCCGCTGTGGTAGCGTCTGTATTCTGTGCATCTTTCTACATCAGCTAAGGTTTCATTTAATGCATAATGCTTAACATTGATGATGATGGAAAAGCCTTTCGAAGTTAGAACAAGATAAATTCTTGGGATCCGAACAATCATGCGTCAGATGTATTAGGTAGTGGCATTGTAACTGTTGATAATACCGGAGAATTTGTGCCCGATCTGAACTCGAACACGGATTTGACGCTCAAAGGGACCAATCTAATTTCGAACAGCTATCCATCATCATCAGTGTAAGTACCCCTACAGCACACAGAGCCGAACACTAGGTGATAATTCATAGGTAGTAATTCCCAATATCCTTATTCTCACTACTGTAAAAATATAGAATTAAGCTCCGAGCATTCAGTGATGAAGGTAAGAGACTACGGTATAGGGATGTAGACAGTGCGACATCTGGGTGTTTGGATCAGTCCGGAGGCGTGTATCAATGGTCTGATGGAAAGACAACTGCCCGGTCCGGCACAAATTTCATATTTAACAAACAGGAAGAACATCTGCATTTATTACAGCTGACGGCAAGTTATTAGTCCTCAGCGAATTTATTTCAACCTAATGCCCAGTGTAAATAACATTGCTTATTCAAGAGGAGGTTTCTCCATCGTTCCTATCCTAAGTCTATCGACGAGTCTTTCTATGGACTCGACAAATGAACATTCCTCCTGTTGTGCATACAAAGATGGAGTATACGAGGCGAAGAACGGATTTTTTCCACCCCTCTGAGAAACTGCAGAGCCTGGCTACCAGCGTCAGTGAGGCATCTGGGGTGTATTATATGCTTAAATATTTACAGACTTAAAGCGCGCAGCTATAAAAGTAAATAAAAAGTTTTACCTTTAAAATTTCCTTCGAACTGCTCAATATTTCATGCACAGACACGTATCCGAACTGTTGTATGCGACGAAGAAGAAAAAGTAGCGAACGTCTGTTCGTGTCGTACTATTCAGAATGTAGGGACGATTTAAGACGCTTCGCGGCACCCTGCTAACGACAGAGCGCTCAGAACTTAATTGAAATATTTAACGGTTCCATTGGCTGGAAAGTCTTAACCTTGAAGCGGCAATTCTCCGAATTGTTCGTCTTTTAGCTCAAAGTTACTTAAAGGTACGTGCTTGAAGTAAGAGGATTCTACTTCCAAGTTAATGAATCACTAATTGATTTTAAATTCACTGCAGCCAAATTAACGGTCAAGCCCTCAATAAATCTTGGTTTTTATAGCTAATAAACACATAACTAATTACATCTTCTTAAAGATACTACGGCAATCTAATTTGTGAGGGAAATTTATGAGCTGTGGCATGTTGTTTATGGGTTTGACGTGATAAACAGTTTTTCACAAACTTCGCTCATTGACGTCATTTTGTAGTCATCTTGTAAAAACGGCTAGTTTACCAGCACATATTCCCTCTACCTGATACCTACTCTTCCTTGGTCTTGAAATAGTGAAATAATCGACTTCCGAAGAACAAACCAGCTTCAATTGAGGATGGAGTCCTTAATGTATATACAAGATGGTCCATCTGAAGTTTCGGATGAGATCATCTCGAATACTATACATCGGGTAAAAATAGTGGGTAAGACAAGTTCGTAAGCTCAAACGGTGACATCAAATGATACTACACGTGACCTCTAGCCCCGCCCCCTTGGGTGGGGCGAAGGGCAGCTTTAAAATCTTAAATGGAAATCCCCATTTTCTATTGCAGATTCGGATTCTCCATAAAAAAGTAATCAAATTTTGTCTGAAACTTTCTTTTAAATCATTCACACATGGCGCTGAAATCGAGAAAGATTAAAATTTGGATAGAACTCCGATTTATTTAGAATGATCCGAGAAGGACGCATCAAATCGATACCAAATGTGCTCCAATTCTTTCATTACGCCAATTTTTTTTTTTTTTTACAAAATGTATCCTACCCGTCACAGCTTTTTAAAGGAGGGCGGCGGAGTGCTATTAAAATCTTGTTAGGGCACTCTTCACAATTGAATTACTCACCCGACTGTGGCGCTACCACGGCCGGCCAAATTGCGAACTATGGTTCAGTATAAAGGTCGGTGCAATGCGATCAGACATCACTTCCCTTTCAGATTGTGAACTGTAGACATCAACTGACGAAAGTATGTTATTCTCTAGCGAAACATGGCTCACCATCGTCCTACAAAGATTGTTGAAATGATGTTAATTTTATGGTGAATGTCTTAATAATTACGCTAAAGCTGCGCAATTGTATGCGGATCGTTTCCCAGACAGATGACATCCAAGCGAAAACATTATTCGAAATTCCACTCAACGAGCACGAAATAAATACATGCACCGTTTAAGTAGGCTGTTTAGATTTTTATATTGGTAACGCCACGTAGCGCTCTGTATGAAAATCACTGGCTGTGCTGTGTGCAGTCTGTGGCTAGTTTGCATTGTTGTTGGCCATCGTAGTGTTGGGCTCTTGGCTGTTAACACCGCATAGCGTTGCGCAGTTGGAGGTGAGCCGCCAGCAGTGGTGGATGTGGGGAGAGAGATGGCGGAGTTTTGAAATTTGTAAGACAGGATGTCATGAACTGCTATATATATTATGACTATTAAGGTAAATACATTGTTTGTTCTCTATTAAAATCTTTCATTTGCTAACTATGCCTATCAGTAGTTAGTGCCTTCAGTAGTTTGAATCTTTTAGTCAGCTGGCAGTAGTGCCGCTCGCTGTATTGCAGTAATTCGAGTAACGAAGATTTTTGTGAGGTAAGTGATTTGTGAAACGTATAGGTTAATGTTAGTCAGGGCCATTCTTTTGTAGCGATTTTTGAAAGTCAGATTGCGTTGCGCTAAAAATATTGTGTGTCAGTTTAAGCACAGTCACGTATAATTTTTCTAAGGGGACGTTTCATATATCGACCTTTAGCCGAGGATACCTCACTGGAATCTTCTGATTTTTTTCTTGTAGTTTGTGTAATTAGTGTAGCCTTTGTTTATTGTTAGCGCGTAATCATAGAGAGAATTTCCTTCGTAATTGTAGTTTTTCATTGTTGTACAGTAAAACAGTTGTGACATGCATGTAGATTTGCACCAAGTATTTCGCAGCTGCGCTTGCAATTAACTAGACATTATTTTCAGTGCTATGTTAATGTGTTCTCTTATTTTTGCTCTTCAGATTGTGTTTTTCTGTGTTGTCGTGTGAAATATTGTGACAATAATGGCGTGTGAAAAACGTAATACTATGCTCCAAAGTAAACTGAGAAATGACAGTGAAGACGAAAGCAAGATGTTAGCGCCACCATGGCATGAATTAATTAATGTTCAAAGTAGTAATTTGGTAATTATGCATAGGGAAATTGAGCGGGCTGCAAATAATGGTGTAGACAGTGAAAAAATTAGTGAATAGGAAAGCATTATCGATCGATCGGTCGGCAACAGCTCGCCTCAGGATTCTGAAATGACAGGACATAATCTTGCAAATACTGTAGATTCAGGTTTTGCGTCCTCACCGTTTTCTCAAATGAATCAAATCACATTTTCTGCTTTTCAAAATGCGAATATTGCCGGTTCAAATGCACTGCCGAACAGCACTGAGGAACATGTTTCAGACACCAGTGCACTGTTATTACAGTTAATGCAACAAATGGGACAAAGGCTAAAAAAGTTAGACACAACGCTCGAACAAAATCAGAAACAAATGGGACAAAATCTTCAAAATTTAGACACAATGGAACAAAATCTTCGGAAGTTAGACACCACACTTGAACAAACACGTGAAGATTTAACTACTGAGTTACATAACATTGAATCGAAATGTCAAAAAGTCTGTAATGACGTAAAAACACAAATTTGTGAGCATTTCCAACCTATTTTTTCGTGTCATGAAAATGCATTACAGAATCACGAAGCAGCCATAAAATAACTGCAAACTACTGTTCATGAAATTCACGACACCTTGCAAGCTAAAGTTTACTCAGTTGCATCTACCGATTCGGTTACGCAACTTGCAAAAACTCAGGAAAACGTAAAGGACACAGTAGATACGGTTTCAACGCAAATGGACTCTCTGAAACTTGGTTCATAAAAACACACAGAGGAAATAATTTCACTATTGGAAAAAGTAGTCAAACTTTCAGATCAGTTCACTAACTTATCTACAAAGGTAGATGATGATCTGAATGACACAAGACCTGTAGCCTTCACGAACACTGAAGAGTATGAACAAATTATAAAATTCAAACAAAATCAAAATCAAATCAATACACAGTACAAAACAGAAATCCGGGAAGTACAAGAACAGTTGGCACAAGTAATACAAGAATTACATATTTCAGAGGACACTCGCACTCCAATACGGGAAGAGGGACATAGAAATACGGAACAGTTACAAAATAATAACACAGGGCATTTCGGAAATTATGAAAGAAATTGGCAAGGTGCACCAAATTTTGAGATGGAACCGCCGACACGAAGTAACAATGACCGATATGCGACTCGTCGACATGATGATTTTGACTATAAGCTGTTTATTACTACACGTAAATTCAAAACATTTAAGAATTCCAGCAACGACATTCATCCACAAGCGTGGCTTCATCAATTCTCCCATTGTTTTCCTCCCAACTGGTCATTGGAGCACAGGTTAGAATTTATGTGTGGCTACTTGGAGAATGAACCAGCTGTAAGAATGCGATCGGTCATTCACGATTGTCACAGTGAAGGAGAATTTTATCATACCTTCCTCTCAGCGTATTGGTCTCAAGCTACACAAGACCGAGTAAAACATAGCATCATAATGATGAAACGTTTCGAACAATCTGAATTTTCCAGTCTTATGAAATATTTTGAAGACATGTTGCAAAAGAATCAGTATCTTTCAAACCCATACTGCCCTTCAGAACTCATCCGCATTTGCTTAATGAAATTGCCTGAACGTTTAAGAAATATTATTTTGGCAGGACGTTGCAAAGACGACATTGAAGCTTTTCATGGACTTTTACAAGAATTAGAAATTGACACTGACTATCGCGGAACGCGAAAACAGGAACACAAAAATTACAGGTCACATCCGTGGCAATTCCGCGATGAAAGAAATAATAACTGTACACGACGAGGCTATTCTCACAACACAAATCGTGACCAAAACAGACACCACCCGTATGACAACCACTGGCAGAGTAATACTTACAGAGAAAGTTCGCATTTCCGTAGTAATGAATATGACAGAGACAATCACAGCAACAAACAGAATAATTTCAGAAGCAACAGTTTAGCGCGCAGTTACGATTCAGGGAGAAATTCTCCACCACGTGACCGACAAGAAAGAAACTGTGGAATCTACCGACATGACGACAGACTATGTAATCATAACGACAGACCTGAATTTTATCAGAACTGGCGGCATTCAGACAGAGTAGGGCACTCTCGACAAGGTTAATTTGTAGAAGTTAGGTCTCCTAATCCTAATAACGACGCACGCCAATAAAGAGACAGACAATGACTCGCACAGCAGGCAGCCGCGTGCGCCAGCTGGCTCAGAGAAAAATAACATAGATGCTAACCTTGAGAAAAATTCAAGTATTCTTTACCGACTCATACCACACGATGATTCCGTTGAAGCTGGAGCTCTGCATAGTAGTAAGAGTAAAGGCTTGCACCACATTTCACATGTAAAACCGTTTATTGAAAGATAATCTGCTTTTTAACTTTGTTTTTGCCATATAACTTTTCACTTTACATTACTAGTATGCTTTGTCAGACAGAATCTGTTAACATGCAACAATGTTTGAAGTTAAATATCCAGTCAAGTACCAAGAGAACTTATTTTGACAGAAATTACGAATGCATTGTTATAGTGAACAGACGACGCAGTCTTGTTATTTGTACATTCTTGCTTGTTAGTTGCACGATCAAGTAACGACTATAAGGCTCACATACCGGCACTGCTAATGAGATTTTCATGCTACATTTTGGTTTACTTGAAAAGACATTCTTTATTTGAGGTACTTTCAGTGGGATTAAAGATGACTTAGCATTTGGTTTCTTTGACAGCTACACAATTATATCATGACGCCACTAATGTGTGACACAATTCACATTGTTGCTTTTGTGATGTATCTGCTTTATAGCTGCACAGTTTTCCTGAATTCTTCTCGAAAGTAAAACATGTTTTAGTTGTAACTTTTGTGGTATAGCTACAATGAGACAGCCTTTTTCGTAGCACAACAATACGTTACATTATAGTACTTTCTTGATCACGGTAAGGTACGTAATAACTACGATATCTATAAGCAAAGCATTTCACTTTTGTTTATCATGAGGTAAGTACATTGACATCTGCAGAACTTAGCTTTCGGAGGACGATAACTACGACACTTCCATAGAGATTATCTTACAACAAGACACACAGTTTAGCGCTACAGTACACGTATTTGAGTGATTAATTTTATACTTAAAACATTTATTTTTAAAGATTTTTGAATTACAAAGAAAGTTTTCTGTGATACATTTCATTCCATTGCTGTAATCTGTAACACCTGAGGGTATAATTACATTTATCCTCAGGGGGTTACACGCCTACTTTGTGTACCATGTGTGTAGCAAGCACAAGGAGCCCTAGCTAATATGGTATTTGCTTACACAACTTTACACATCGGTACCATATTTCTGTAAAACAGAATTACACAGCTCTCTGATCATGTAACTGGGAGATACAAACATTTATTTTACTACATCAGTGACAGATGTTTACGTAATTACACAGTTGAATAACTTCACACTTATGAAACTGTATTTTGTCTGTACTTTGTAAACTTCTCATATTTTTTCGGAACCATTGTGATACTATGGGGGCTTTGAATGATGTATTTGGAATGAGATCATGATTTTTAAAGTACGTTTGAGGTAGATGACACTACTGAAATGAGCAGAGAATATTTTTTTAGGTTCTGAAATTATTGGAGGAAGCTACGACGATTTTGAGAATTGACTGAGATGTTATGATATTATTACGACGTCGATGTGTATTATGCTGTTGAGGTATGTTTATGATAAATAAGCTGATGCTATATGAGGAATTTGATTATGCTACATATCTGTTATGATGAAATATTGTAGAAGTGTCGACGATATTTATATGTATAATAAGGTAAGGAATAATGAGTAGTGGTTAGGCACTCTGATTTGTGGATAAGAACCAAGAATCGTACTTTAAAAGTTATGAAATGTATGTAAATGCACGAGTGTATTACAATGCCAACGAAAATTTTTGGACAGTTATATCAATAGGATTTTTTTTCTACACATTTGTAACCAAATTCTGAACCTGTGAATTTTTTTTATATGAGACTGCCACTGTAGCGGAAACTGCTGCCGAAAATACTTCAGTAAGAAAGGTAAGTGACCTTGACGTAATGCGTTTTGGGCTCCCAGCTGAGAGGTAGTTGTCTGACAAAAGAACGCCATTAGTGTATGCCTTTCAGGGGCACAGGTGAAAAAAAAGAAGCCATTATCCTCGCTATTGACATTTCTTTGTAGAAAGCAACGCAGATACAACACGCCCAAACTTGAAAACATATGATTGCACCGTGGCGCTCTTAATTTATGATATTTTCTAAAATGCCTAATGAAATGATGAGAAACATTTTACATCTATTGTCTTTCTAGTTGAGGGATTACTCATTTTGTTTAATATCTAATTTCTAGCTGCACTGCAGCATTGGTTAGAATAAAATTTAATAGATCTACTAATATAGTTATTTTATGCCTACAGATCCAGACAATAAGAAATTTATGATCTACTTCCAAGAAAACGAGGGCACATAAATAGACATTTCCCTTCAGAGAAATTGCATAAATAATTTTTTTACGATTTGGTAACTTATCTGCTAGTGTAAGTTCTTGTGATGCATCACTCTAGTGTTAAGATGTGACATAGGTATTAAACATGGCCATTTTTACTGTAATATTTTTTCTGCTTGAGCTTTGTCATGTTTAGATATAAGTTATTGCATTTGCTGCTGCTTGCTTTGCCAATTTCCATTTTTTTTTTGTCATTGCTGTTTGTGTTAATTGTTCGGTGCTGCTGCATTGCCTTGTCCCTTAGTTTAGCATCTGAGCTCAGTAGATTTAAGTTAGCTTAAGAGGGGGTAGACTATATAAGAGAATGAGTTGCGATGAATTGGAAGAAAAGCATTGGAAGCTATAAGAAAATGGTTTGGCCAAAAAAAAAGTATTTTGAAAGAGGATATGAACCAAAAAAGTAGGGTTTAGGGACAATAGGTTTAGGTAGGACTTTCTTGGAAATAAATGATGAGGTAAGATAATGGAAAATAAATAATGAGGTAAGGAATGTGTGAACATATAAATACAGAAAGCATGCTTGGATAGAGTTTTTTTGGTGGAAACAAATGTTGAAATAAGAGGAAAGATATATGGAATGAAGTTTTGGGGTGGACTGCAGTACCAAATGTCACACTGAAAACAAACCCTGTCCTGTATTTTTGTGTTATTAGACTATGTGAATTTGTGTTTTTTCTGTCCTAATGTGTCTAGCTAATAAGAGTTATACTGTAGAATTTTTCTGATAATATGTTATTTTCTTTGTAAAGATGTTTAGACATTATTTATTCTGTTCTATTTTAATGCTCATTTGTGAAGCTGATTTTCAAAAGTTATTCTGTTCTTTATGTATGTACTTATGTCATTATTTTTGTTACACTGATGTATATGTATATTTCTATTCTTTTGTAAAGCCTGTGTTACTACAATTGTTATCTGTATTGTTATGTTCTTTAATGGTGTATTTTGTACCTTTGTTATTGTATTTTTATGTTATCAAATTGTAATTGTTACCAGTTCTTCAAATTAAGTATCATTTCACTGCACACATTTCTGTTGGTCATAGTATATGGACAATATGTGAGAAGTAGGGACTGTTAGTGTTTGCACGTGTGTTAATAATTCAGCAAGGGACTGGATAACAGCATTGCTGGTTCTAAGGACAATTCCAAAAACTTTGTGAGTGCACAAGTGGTGGTTATGGACTTGCTATATTGTCCGCAAGACTCTTCGATGGTGATTGTGCACCTGCACAGTCGCAGCAGATGGCTGCTGGCCATCTCTACAAGGACTGCAGTGGGTCTGCACCTTTGGTGGCACACCAATACCATACTCTCTACCAAGACTATAGTGGGTCTACTCTACCAATATTCTTCAAAACTTCGACTGACTCTGCGGTGGGTTTGCTCTGTTGTGGCCCAGTACCTGTCTGCATGTCAAGAGTCAGCACTGTCTTTCCGTTGGAAAGACAACACTACTTCTTCAAGACTGCATGGACTCAACTGCAGTGGTCATAAGTCCCATAGAACTTAGAACTACTTAAACCTAACTAACCTAAGGACAGCACGCAACACCCAGCCATCACGAGGCAGAGAAAATCCCTGACCCCGTCGGGAATCAAACCCGGGAACCCAGGCGTGGGAAGCGAGAACGCTACCCTACTTCCGTGTGCATTTTCTTTTACTGCTCAGACATTGAGAAAAACACTGCAATTTTACTTGATGAATGATCAGGACTGTCTTTATGGACTGTGAGAAAATTTTAGCTTTTGACCAACATTGTATCAATAAGTGTGTGCATTTGATATCTTTGTTATTGTAATTATGAAAAATTTTATCAAATCATTATTGGCCACTGCCCAAAGCAATTTGTAAAATTTTTTGTGGGGAGCATGGGGGCTATGTAAGTAGGCTGTTTAGGTTTTTATATTGGTAACGCCACGTAGCGCTCTGTATGAAAATCACTGGCTGTGCTGTGTGCAGTCTGTGGCTAGTTTGCATTGTTGTCGGCCATCGTAGTGTTGGGCTCTTGGCTGTTAACACCACATAGCGTTGCGCAGTTGGAGGTGAGCCGCCAGCAGTGGTGGATGTGGGGAGAGAGATGGCGGAGTTTTGAAATTTGTAAGACAGGATGTCATGAACTGCTATATATATTATGACTATTAAGGTAAATACATTGTTTGTTCTCTATTAAAATCTTTCATTTGCTAACTATGCCTATCAGTAGTTAGTGCCTTCAGTAGTTTGAATCTTTTAGTTAGCTGGCAGTAGTGGCGCTCGCTGTATTGCAGTAATTCGAGTAACGAAGATTTTTGTGATGTAAGTGATTTGTGAAACGTATAGGTTAGTGTTAGCCAGGGTCATTCTTTTGTATGGATTTTTGAAAGTCAGATTGCGTTGCGCTAAAAATATTGTGTGTCAGTTTAAGCACAGTCACGTATAATTATTCTAAGGGGACGTTTCAACCGTATACCTCGTAATCGCGAATACAATGAACATTACGCTCATACCCTTACCAATCTCGCCTGTGTACAACTGGATCCCGAAATGAGTAGTCGTGCGATTCAGAGACAAACTGGAATACCGAAATCAACTATTATGAGGATTTTGAAGGCACATAAATATCATGCGTACCATATCACACTGACACAGGCAATAAATGCCGAAAGATATGCAAATACGCGTGCATTTCTGCCAATGGGCCTTGGAAATGATAATAGGTGAGAATGTTTTCTTTAGATACTTAATGTTCACCGATGAAGCCACATGCAAAAACAATGGCGAATTAAATGGTCATGACGGTCATTATTGGTCCCCTGTCAATCCACACTGACGCAGACCCGTTTCCAATCAACACAAATGGTCGTTAATGGTCTGGTGAGGAATTTTAAACGGTTACTTGATAGGACCGTATGTTTTTGACCGAAATGTTACTGGGTAATCTTATTTACAACTTCTCTGTGATGATTTGTTGGAGCTAATGGCAGATGTTGATTTAGAGACTAGGCAACGAATGTGGTTCCAAGAGGACGGAGCAGCTCCAGCTTATGATAATAATATGCGGATCGTTTTAAATTTACTGTACCCTGGTCGGTGGATAGGACGCCACGGACCAATTCAGTGGCCTCCACGTGCACCAGACCTAACACCAATTTTTTTTCTTCAAAAAATGGTTCAAATGGCTCTGAGCACTATGGGACTCAACTGCTGTGGTCATTAGTCCCCTAGAACTTAGAACTACTTAAACCTAACTAACCTAAGGACATCACACACAGCCATGCCCGAGGCAGGATTCGAACCTGCGACCGTAGCAGTCGCACGGTTCCGGACTGCGCGCCTAGAACCGCGAGAAATTTTTTTTTTTTTTTTTTTTTTTTTTTTTTTTTTTTGAAGGTTTTCTTAAAAAACATTGTTTATGAAAGATAGCACAAAACCCGAAACGATATGGAGCAATGCATTCGAAGAGCGTGTGAAGCCATACCACGGGATGGGCTGCTCAAAAGCCGGCCGCTGCGGCCGAGCGGTTCTAGGCGCTTCAGTCCGGAACCGCGCTGCTGCTACGTTCGCAGGTTCGAATCTGGTCTCGGGCGTGGATGTGTGTGATGTCCTCAGATTAGTTACATTTAAGTAATTGTAAGTCTAGGGGCCTGATGACCTCAGATGTTAAATCCCCTAGTGGTTAGAGCTATTTGACCCATTTTTGGGCTGCTCAAAACTGTGGACAACTTTCGCAGACGATTGACTTTATACATTCAAGCAAATGGGGATAATTTCGAACAATTTCTCCGTGGTTAATTGCATTAATTAAGCACCCCAAATTGTGAGAGGCACGGGGCCTAACACTAATGGAGCACCCCAACATGTGAGTGGCAAGGGGACTCACTCTAATGAAGCACCCCAACATGCGAGAGGCAAGGGGACTCACATTAATAAAGCATCCCATGGGAACATCATTCTACTACGTCTATGTCGTTGTTCCTGGGTAACGCTAAAAGTAGAATACAGTACATTTTGAACAAAAAGCGTTGGGCCTTCATAGGCTGTTCCGGCGGAGTTTAGCTTTATAGTTTACTAAACGCAAAGGTATTAAGTATGGTGGAAGTACTTTCCGATATACAACATAACCCCATATACAAATATGCACTTCGATGTAGAATTTTTTTCTCTATAATATTACCTACCACATTATTATGTATTCTGTCACTACACTAGAAAAATCCTGAGGGACAAGAAGCAACACCATTCAAAGCAAGAATATATACTCATTCCGTGGCAAGATGTAATAAAGTTGACTACCAACTCTCTCAAAAGCTCTTAATACGAAATTCTCCATTAACCCTCGCAACTGGAAAAACGTATGGTATGACTGGAGTCTTTTTAGACCCCAAAGTGATTCCAACAACTTTATGACGATAAAATTTCAAATATGTCCACAAAAGTAATTATAACTCATTGAGAAAGACATGCACAATGTGGATGTTACAACTCCATAGTTTCTTAATATAATTAAATTAGATATAAGTTGTAATTCTTTACTACATTTACTTCAAATATGAAAACATATTTTGTTTAGTTTGTCTAGTTTCAAAAATTATTTTAACACAAAAAATTTGTAACTCACATTATGCACAAATACTGTCATTTTTTAATATTATGTGGAATATCTCTTACATGGAATTTTATAACAAATGCACTCCAACTTGCTCTCTGTGTCATATGACGAAAAATAATTACACACCTACTTATCCTAACTTGTTCTTTACTGTCTTGTGACATCCATCACATTGTTGATCCACTTTCTTGTCCTTTGACCTTGGGCAGGAATCACACAATTTTCTTTTCAGATTTGGAACATCGTCTTCCTGCTTATTGTGTTGTTTTTCCGTTAGAAGATCCTTTTGACTAGTTCTTTTCCTAGTCCTGAGAGGGATTCTCTTCTTGAATTTTTCTTGTCGTATCATGTAAAAATTTAAAATACCGAACGTTGGCATTAAGACAGATCAATCTAGTATACAAAAAAAGAAGAAAAATAAACAGCAAGTGGTCACCTTCTTGTTCCTAGTTTCACTGAATAATGTCTAGCCATCTTATCAACTGTATCAACTCCTGACTTTGTTCATTTGTAGAACATTATTTCAGGCTTTTTCTGCTCATGCTCACTTACAACAAAGGTTTGGTGTAGAATAGACAATAAAACGATTGATTTCTTTTGAGTAGGAACATACGAAGCGAAAACAGTAGTCAGTGTATACTCAAAAGTGGTCGATGATGGACGCATCTCTTTTCGGTTGGTCGAAACAGTTCCCACAAGTGTCGATTTATGAGCAAGAAATTCTTGTACCAAATCAAAACTTGTAAGTGGTAATGTCCGTAACACTTCCCTTCAGGTGATCAACTAAATCATGTACTACTCGTTTCCCTTGATTTACTTCGCTTCCTTCAGCAGATTTCCCCATATACACTTGTGCATTTATGACATAATTGTCTCAGTATCTACAGCAGCCCCATACTTTCCATTTTTCGACGGGATATACACCTTGAATGGACGCCGTTCCCTGAAAGTACACAGATGCTCATCAACTGTTATATAAGGTCGAGGGACATAAGACGAAATGCATGCATCGACGAATATTTCAAGAACAGGCCTTATAGATTCAGGTTTTGATTCAGAAGCAGCTTTTCTTTCTTCCCCTTCTAAGTTTATCATTGAACCAGAGGCACATCAAAATATCACGAAGTCTTCAAAAGCTCATTGTGGCTCGAAAAATATGTAAGCCATACTCTTCTGACACAAATTCACTCAAAGGCTTCCCATGTGCCTTATGCAATCCAGCTAATATTAGAAGACCAGACAGTGCTTGTAGTTCTGTAGAATCAAGTTCAATCTAGCGTTCAAGAGTTGGGTACAGAATTTTATTATCTTTTGCATGATTATTGGTATGCATTACTATTATACTCTGCATGTGATTGGTGATAAAAGGTCTGAAACAATCTTCCCTTGTCTGTAAATGTGGTCTAAGTTGAAGCTGAATATGCGCAGTTTCACATATTAAATTCCTTGAGTAGCGGTAGCCTAGCACCAGGCGAGACGCTTGAGTTTTGTGCTGCCGTACAGATAAGTGATTTAGACAGTAATAACATTCAGTTTAGTTCAGAAAACTAATACATGCATTAGTGTGTTTGGCAAGCTTACTATTAAAGGTTTCACTTCTCTTTGCGTATTATTCCAGAAAATGCGAAAGGAACATAAAGTAGGGTTACGATCGTAAGCTTGCATACATTTTAGCGCAGTAAAACTAATAGATACTCATTTAATTGTTCTGTTCCGTCCAGCAAGTTAAGAAAAGCGTATCCCTTCGTTGTTTAACTCTTATTTTGCGAAAAACAGCGTAAATTTTAAGTTCCGGTATCTGGAAACTTTGCACATACGGTAGTAGCTTTGTTTACATACAGTTGCGACTAGGAGTAATTTTTGTAAACGTGTTTTTCATAGTTTTTTCGGTGATCTAACTTATTGTTACTATAGTAAGTTTCTTTACATACGATTGAGACTAGACGTAATCTTTCGTAAACGTCTTTTCTTGTTTTTCAGTAATTTAATTTGACTCATTCTCGCTAAAGTAAGAATTTTACCATGAGTGAAAAAAGCCTGACGTGCCATAACATTGTTATCTCCGGGGTTTGGTGTGATGGCTGCAGTAGTTTTTTTCCATTGGGGTGACTGTAGCGGCGTGGGAAATGCGGAAGTGGATCAGACACATCACTGGTTCTGTAGGATATACAGTAGAGATAGGACAATAGTGGAACAGTAGGGGCAAATTGCTACCCTTCAGGTACAGTTAGAGCAGGCTAGGGAAGATGTGAACAGGTTAAGGACGGAGAAGCGTAAAGAGAGGCGAGAAGTGGCGAAAGGTAACAGGAGGAACAGACCTAGAACTTTGTCAGACAGCTTTGTCGTGAATGTGAAGAATATGTTTGACCTGTTGCTGCAGTTAGAAACTGATGAGCTTCAGACAGTGGTAGGTGTAGAGAGGGTACAACCAACTTTCTGTAGAAAATTGAATAAGAATTTAGGGAAGTCAGCAAATAGAAATAAAGTTTTGTTGTTAGGTAGTTCACAGGCCAGAGGTGTAGGTCAACTTTTGCAGGACCATTATTTAAAACCTAGTGCTGGTCTGTGTCAGGTGCCAGAGTACTCTGGTTCACTCTGTAAAGATTTTACCAAGGAAGACACTGTGGTTATTGTGGGTGGTCGGGCAATAGTATTGACAGAGTTCCTGTGTACAATATAGAGTGTGACCGGGCAAAGATTGCAGCAGCAACGAGACATACCAGTGTTAAGTTTGTATCTGTTCTGAGACGCCATGACCGACCTCATTTAAACTCTTCTGCCGGGAGAGTTAATTTGGAGTTGGAAAGGCTACTTGGGTCGACTGCTGGGTCACATATTGGTTTGGTTCCTGTTGATTCTCTCAGTAGGTGGGATTATACTAGACATGGCCTACACCTCAACAGGGAAGGGAAGGGTAAACTGGCTGGACTAATAGCAGGAAATGTAAGTGGGGCAGGCAATCCCATGAGTGGTAACATACCAGTGGTCATAGGTGTTTGAGCAGCACCTTTCTTAGGATAGGTAGAAGAGAACGAAGTCAGGTTCTGAGAGAGGTAAAGATTGAATCAAACCTTCAGTTTGAGAAAGAAATCAAACAGCATAATCCCAGCACATTGGATCACTGAACACAGCTGTTGGTTAAAAATTTACAGCAATAATGAGAAATTTTATTTCCATCCAATTTCATCCCGGTAAATGTCAACTGCATCAAAATATACGAGGACTAAAGTAAAATTAATGAACTACTTATGTGCATTGATAAGTCATCGAACCCAGTTGATACAATCTGCCTCTCTGAATATCATGTGACCACTGGTATAGATATGTTAAACCTTACAGAATTTAAGTAAGCCCTTAACTTCTGTAGACAAAATATGAAGAAAGAAATTTAAGAATGTTGACATTAATAAATATTGCTTAGAGCAGCACTTCGAAGCATGTGCAACAGTGATATAATTTCATAATAGGTCATTTATAATAGTAGCCATATACAGAGCACCTTCAGAAAATTTCTATTATAAACGGTCTTGAAGATTTATTATATCATCTACAATAAAAAACAAAGAGCTGACGGTTGCTGGTGATTTTAATATAGTTGTCCTGAAAATACTGTCAGTGAATGCTTACTGAAATCAGTTACATTGTCATTCAATTTAATTTGTACTGTAAATTTCCCAACTAGGGTATACAAATGTTCTAAGACTGTCATTGATAACATCTTTATAGACAATTCTAGGCAACTAAGTCACAGTACAAAACAAGAAGTAAATGGGCTATCTGACAATGACATGCAACATCTAACATTAAATTTTGAAAATTGTCATTGTAAAACATCTATCAGAACTGAGTACAAAAGGTCAATAAAACAGTCGAAGCTGAGAAATTTAGGAGATTGCTCAAAGAAATTAATTGGATGGATGTTTACAGCATCCAAGACACAAATGGAAAATACAAAACGTTCATTAATAAAGTTAGCATCTTATTTCAAAATTGTTTCCCCTGAAGGTAATTCAAATTAAGCAGAAGTCTAATAAGAAACCATGGATCAAACAAGGGATAAAGATATCATGTGAGACAAAAAGGAAACTCTATCTGATATGAGGGACACTTTTGATACTAGCATTATAGCTCATTACAAAAATTACTGCAAAATATTGAAGAAGGTTATCCTGAAATCCAAACACCTGCATTATGAGAAGAAAATAAATACATCCAGAAATAAAACAATATTAATATGGAATGTTAAGTAACAGACAGGTAGGACTAGAAATGAGGAGGAACAAGTAGCTCTAAAAATAAATGAAACCCTGGTAGCCATAGCATGCATTATTGCAAACGATTTAAACAAGTATTTTGTCTCTGTTAATGATAGCATGGGGTTGTTAGGTTCACTAAATAATGCAATCGAATATCTGAGACCAGTGCACACAAGCAATCTCAGTAAAATGGAACTGACACTTAGTTCACCCAAAGAAATCGAATCCATCATAAAGTCCTTGAAAACAAAGAATTCTAGTGGTTATTGTATAATCGATAAAGTTAATAAAAGAGAGGTCATATGAGCTTAGTCATTGCTTAACTTATTAGTGAAATCAATCACTTACCATAGGAACATTACCAGACTGCCTTAAATATGGGGACAAAAAGAAAGAAATTCCGTCAAATTACCGACTTATCTCACTTTTGCCAGCTTTCTCAAAAATCTTTGAAAACGTTATGTTCAAGTGTCTACTGAAGCACCTCATGAAAAGAACATAATGTCTAAGTCACAGTTATGGTTTCCTCTGGGTTCTGGTATTGAGAAGGCTATTTACACTTATAATTCCTTAGACAACAAATTAATGGCAAGTGGCATATTCTGTGACTTGTCAAAGGCTTTCGACTGTGTGAATCACAGCATTCTTTTAAGTAAATTACAATATTGTGGCATTACTGGTAGTGCTGCAAAGTGGTTTCAGTCATATATTACTAATAGAAAACTAAAGGTGTCATTATGTAACACTTCAGCAGTAGGCAATCATACATCATCTAACTGGGAAGAGATTACATGTGGTGTTCTCCAAGGCTCCATACTAGGTCCACTACTTTTTGTTGTGTACATTAATGACCTGTCATGCGTTATCTGGCCTTGTAACATTAAGCAAAATGGCCTTGCTGTGCTGGTACTGTGAACGACTGAAAGCAAGGGGAAACTACAGCCGTAATTTTTCCCGAGGACATGCAGATTTACTGTATGATTAAATGATGATGGCGTCCTCTTGGGTAAAATATTCCGGAGGTAAAATAGTCCCCCATTCGGATCTCTGGGCGGGGACTACTCAAGAGGACGTCGTTATCAGGAGAAAGAAAAATTGGCGTTCTATGGATCGGAGCGTGGAATGTCAGATTCCTTAATCGGGCAGGCTGGATAGAGAATTTAAAAAGGGAAATGGATAGGTTAAAGTTAGATATAGTGGGAATTAGTGAAGTTTGGTGGCAGGAGGAACAAGACTTAAGGTCAGGTGATTACAGGGTTACAAATACAAATAGGGGTAATGCAGGAGTAGGTTTAATAATGAATAAAAAATAGGAGAGCGGGTTAGCTACTACAAACAGCATAGTGAACACATTATTGTGGCCAAGATAGAAACAAAGCCCATGCCTACTACAGTAGTACAAGTATATATGCCAACTAGCTCTGCAGATGATGAAGAAATTGATGAAATTTCTGACGACATAAAAGAAATTATTCAGGTAGTGAAGGGAGCCGAAAATTTAACAGTCATGGGTGATTGGAATTCGTCAGTAGGAAAAGGGAGAGAAGGAAACATAGTAGGTGAATATGGATTGGGGCTAAGAAATGAAAGAGGAACCGCCTGGTAGAATTTTGCACAGAGCATAACTTAATCATAGCTAACACTCGGTTCAAGAATCATAAAAGAAGGTTGTATACCTGGAAGAATCCTGGAGATACTAAAAGGTATCAGATAGATTATATAATGGTAAGACAGAGATTTAGGAACAAGGTTTTAAATTGTAAGACATTTCCAGGGGCACATGTGGATTCTGACCACAATCTATTGGTTATGAACTGCAGATTGAAACTGAAGAAACTGCAAGAAGGTGGGAATTTAAGGAGATGGAACCTGGATAAACTGAAAGAACCAGAGGTTGTAGAGAGTTTCAGAGAGAGCATAAGGGAACAATTGACAGGAATGGGGGAAAGAAATACAGTAGAAGAAGAATAGGTAGCTCTGAGGGATTAAGTAGTGAAGGCAGCAGATGATCAAGTAGCTAAAAAGACGAGGGCTAATAGAAATCCTTGGGTAACAGAAGAAATATTGAATTTAATTGATGAAAGGAGAAAATATAAAAATGCAGTAAATGAAGGAGGCAAAAAGGAATACAAACGTCTCAAAAATGAGATCGACAGGAAGTGCAAAATGGCTAAGCACGGATGGCTAGAGGAAAAATGTAAGGATGTAGAGGCTTGTCTCACTAGGGGTAAGATAGATACTGCCTACAGGAAAATTAGAGAGACCTTTGGAGAGAAGAAAACCACTTGTATGAATATCAAGAGCTCAGATGGAACCCAGTTCTAAGCAAAGAAGGGAAGGCAGAAAGGTGGAAGGAGTATATAGAGGGTTTATACAAGGGCGATGTACTTGAGGACAATATTGTGGAAATGGAAGAGGATGTAGATGAAGACGAAATGGGAGATAAGATACTGCGTGAAGAGTTTGACAGAGCACTGAAAGACCTGAGACAAAACAAGGCCCCTGGAGTAGATAACATTCCATTAGAACTACTGATGGCCTTGGGAGAGCAAGTCATGAGAAAACTCTACCATCTGGTGAGCAAGATGTATGAGACAGGCGAACTACCCTCAGAATTCAAGAAGAATATAATAATTCCAATCCCAAAGAAAGTAGGTGTTGACAGATGTGAAAATTATCGAACTATCAGTTTAATAAGTCACAGCTGCAAAATACTAACGCGAATTCTTTACAGACGAATGGAAAAACTGGTAGAAGCGGACCTCGGGGAAGATCTGTTTGGATTCCGTAGAAATGTTGGACACGTGAGGCAATTCTAACCTTACGACTTATCTTAGAAGAAAGATTAAGAAAAGGCAAACCTACGTTTTCTAGCATTTGTAGGCTTAGAGAGAGATTTTGACAATGTTAACTGGAATACTCTCTTTCAAATTCTGAAGGTGGCAGGGGTAAAATACAGGGAGCGAAAGGCTATTTACAATTTGTACAGAAACCAGATGGCAGTTATAAGAGTCGAGGGGCATGAAAGGGAAGCAGTGGTTGGGAAAGGAGTGAGACAGGGTTGTAGCCTCTCCCCAATGTTATTCAATCTGTATATTGAGCAAGCAGTAAAGGAAACAAAAGAAAAATTCGGAGTAGGTATTAAAATCCATGGAGAAGAGATAACAACTTTGAGGTTCGCCAATGACATTGTAATTCTGTCAGAGACAGCAAAGGACTTGGAAGAGCAGTTGAACGGAATGGACAGTGTCTTGAAAGGAGGATATAAGATGAACATCAACAAAAGCAAAATGAGGATAATGGAATGTAGTCAAATTAAATCGTGTGATGCTGAGGGAATTAGATTAGGAAATGAGACACTTAAAGTAGTAAAGGAGTTTTGCTATTTAGGGAGGAAAATAACTGATGATGGTCGAAGTAGAGAGGATATAAAATGTAGACTGGCAATGGCAAGGAAATCGTTTCTGAAGAAGAGAAATTTGTTAACATCGAATATAGATTTAAGTGTCAGGAAGACGTTTCTGAAAGTATTTGTATGGAGTGTAGCCATGTATGGAAGTGAAACATGGACGATAACTAGTTTCGACAAGAAGAGAATAGAAGCTTTCGAAATGTGGTGCTACAGAAGAATGCTGAAGATAAGGTGGGCAGATCACGTAACTAGTGAGGAGGTATTGAATGGGATTGGGGAGAAGAGAAGTTTGTGGCACAACTTGACTAGAAGAAGGGATCGGTTGGTAGGACATGTTTTGAGGCATCAAGGGATCACGAATTTAGCATTGGAGGGTAGCGTGGAGGGTAAAAATCGTAGAGTGAGACCAAGAGATGAATACACCAAGCAGATTCAGAAGGATGTAGTTTGCAGTAGGTACTGGGAGACGAAGAAGCTTGCACAGGATAGAGTAGCATGGAGAGCTGCATCAAACCAGTCTCAGGACTGAATACCACAACAACAACAATGCGTTACATTACCAGATGCCAAGTATGTCTTATTTGCAGATGATACTAACATTGCAATAAATAGTAAATCAAATATAAATTTAGAAAGGGCAGCTAATCAAAATTTTACTGACATTAATAACTGGTTCATAGCCAAGGCCCTGTCATTAAACTTTGAAAAGAACCACTATATGCAATTCAGAACTCCCAACACATTTCCTTCTAGTGTGTGTATAAAATAAGATGACAAGGAAATATGAGAAGCTGAGAGAGTAAAATTCTTGGGGTTACAACTTGATAGTAAATTCAGTTGGGAACGACATACTAACGAACTGCTAAAGCGCCTAAACAAGTCTCTGTATGCAATGCAAATGATGTCAGACATTGGAGATATAAATATGAAAGAACTGGTTTATTTTGCTTATTTTCACTCCATTATGTCACATGGCATCTCCTTTTGGAGTACAGAAGCGTATAATAAGAGTAATGTGTATTGTAAATCCAAGAACATCATGTCGAAGCCTATTCGAGGAATTCGGCTTACTAACCACAGATTCTCAGTATACTTATTCCTTAATGAAGTTTGTTGTAAATAATACATCTCTTTTTCCAACTAACTGCTTAGTACACAGTATCAATTCTAGGAATAAGAACAATATACATAAAGATATAAAATCACTTTCCCTTGCCCAGAAAGGAGTCCATTATTCAGCAACACATACTTTCAATAACTTACCAGCAATCAATAATAGTTTAGTTTCTGACAAGGCACAATTTAAACATAATTTAAAAGAAGTTTTGGTGGCCAACTCCTTCTATTCCATCCATGAATTTCTTAACAAGTGCTGTAGACTATTTTAATGAAAATTGATTCTACTTTAATTTTTGACAATACTTGGTTGTAACAGCCAAATAATTACTTACTGTGTGAATGATGGATGTATGAAACGCAGATGTAAGTTTTAAGTCTGTAAATAGTGGAAGTTTAATTTTAAATCTTGTACATAATTTGACTGTTCTTAACATTGTATCATTGAAATGAATAATTTACTTTAATTTTTGACAATTATTGGTTGTAATAGCCAAGTAACTAGCTACTGTGTTAATGATGGATTTAATGAAAGCAGACGTAAGTATAAAACCTGTTAATATTAGAAGTTTAATTTTAATTTCTGTACATAATTTTACTGTTTAGTGACTGAGGATTATTAAAATTAATGAAACTCAAGTTTTTCTAATTACATTTTTGTAAAGTCTTTATCTTACATAGTGCATACCCAGGAGGATCCCCAGTTTTGTGGGTCTATGGAATGAATAATTAATCTAATCTGATCTAATCTTGAAACCTGCTTGCACACATCAGGTGGGACTGTGTTAAATGTTACATCTACATCTACAACCATACTCCGCAAGCTACCTGACGGTGTTTGGCGGAGGGTACCCTGAGTACCTCTATCGGTTCTCCCTTCTATTCCAGTCTCGTATCGTTCGTGGAAAGAAGGATTGTCGGTATGCTTCTGTGTGGGCTCTAATCTCTCTGATTTTATCCTTATGGTCTCTTCGCGAGATATACGTAGGAGGGAGCAATATACTGCTTGACTCTTCGGTGAAGGTATGTTCTCGACACTTTAACAAAAGCCCGCACCGAGCTACTGAGCGTCTCTCCCGCAGAGTCTTCCACTGGAGTTTATCTATCATCTCCGTAACGCTTTCGCGAATGCTAAATGATCATGTAACGAAGCGCGCTGCTCTCCGTTGGATCTTCTCTATCTCTTCTATCAACCCTATCTGGTACGGATCCCACACTGCTGAGCAGTATTCAAGCAGTGGGCGAACAAGCGTACTGCAACCTACTTCCTTTGTTTTCGAATTGCATTTCCTTAGGATTCTTCCAATGAATCTCAGTCTGGCATCTGATTTACCGACGATCACCTTTATATGATCATTCCATTTTAAATCACTCCTACTGCGTACTCCCAGATAATTTATGGAATTAACTGCTTCCAGTTGCTAACCTGCTATTTTGTAGCTAAATGATAAGGGATCTATCTTTCTATGTATTCGAAGAACATTACACTTGTCTACATTGAGATTCAATTGCCATTCCCTGCACCATGCGTCAATTCGCTGCAGATCCTCCTGCATTTCAGTACAATTTTCCATTGTTACAACCTCTCGATACACCACAGCATCATCTGCAAAAAGCCTCAGTGAAATTCCGATGTCATCCACAAGGTCATTTATGTATATTGTGAATAGCAACGGTCCTATGACACTACCCTGCGGCACACCTGCAATTACTCTTACTTCGGAAGACTTCTCTTCATTGAGAATGACATGCTGCGTTCTGTTATCTAAGAACTCTTCAATCCAATCACACAATTGGTCTGATAGTCCATATGCTCTTACTTTGTTCATTAAACGACTGTGGGGAACTATATCGAACGCCTTGCGGAAGTCAAGAAACACAGCATCTACCTGTGAACCCGTGTCAATGGCCCTCTTAGTCTCGTGGACGAATAGCGCAAGCTGGGTTTCGCACGACCGTCTTTTTCGAAACCCATGCTGATTCCTACAGAATAGATTTCTAGTCTCCAGAAAAGTCATTATACTCGAACATAATACGTGTTCCAAAATTCTACAACTGATCGACGTTAGAGATATAGGTCTATAGCTCTGCACATCTGTTCGACGTCCCTTCTTGAAAACAGGGATGACCTGTGCCCTTTTCCAATCCTTTGGAACGCTATGCTCTTCTAGAGACCTACGGTACACCGCTGCAAGAAGGGGGGCAAGTTCCTTCGCGTACTCTGTGTAAAATCGAACTGGTATCCCATCAGGTCCAGCGGCCTTTCCTCTTTTGAGCGATTTTACTTGTTTCTCTATCCCTCTGTCGTCTATTTCGATATCTACCATTTTGTCATCTGTGCGACAATCTAGAGAAGGAACTACAGTACACTCTTCCTCTGTGAAACAGCTTTGGAAAAAGACATTTAGTATTTCGGCCTTTAGTCTGTCATCCTCTGTTTCAGTACCATTTTGGTCACAGAGTGTCTGGACATTTTGTTTTGATCCACCTACCGCTCTGACATAAGACCAAAATTTCTTAGGATTTTCTGCCAAGTCAGTACATAGAACTTTACTTTCGAAGTCATTGAACGCCTCTCGCATAGCCCTCCTCACACTACATTTCGCTTCGCGTAATTTTTGTTTGTCTGCAAGGCTTAGGCTATGTTTATGTTTGCTGTGAAGTTCCCTTTGCTTCCGCAGCAGTTTTCTAACTCGGTTGTTGTACCACGGTGGCTCTTTTCCATCTCTTACGATCTTGCTTGGCACATACTCATCTAACGCATATTGTACGATGGTTTTGAACTTTGTCCACTGATCCTCAACACTATCTATACTTGAGACAAAACTTTTGTGTTGAGCCGTCAGGTACTCTGTAATCTGCTTTTTGTCACTTTTGCTAAACAGAAAAATCTTGCTACCCTTTTTAATATTTCTATTTACGGCTGAAATCATCGATGCCGTAACCGCTTTATGATCGCTGATTCCCTGTTCTGCGTTAACTGTTTCAAATAATTCGGGTCTGTTTGTCACCAGAAGGTCTAATATGTTATCGCCACGAGTCGGTTCTCTGTTTAACTGCTCAAGGTAGTTTTCAGATAAAGCACATAAAAAAAATTCACTGGATTCTTAGTCCCTGCCACCCATTATGAACGTTTGAGCCTCCCAGTCTATATCCGGCAAATTAAAATCTCCACCCAGCACTATAACATGGTGGGGAAATCTACTCGAAATATTTTCCAAATTATCCTTCAGGTGCTCAGCCACAACAGCTGCTGAGCCAGGGGGCCTATAGAGACATCCAATTACTATGTCTGAGCCTGCTTTAACCGTGACCTTCACCCAAATCATTTCACATTTCGGATCTCCGTCAATTTCCTTCGATACTATTGCACTTCTTATCGCTATAAACACGCCTCCCCCTTCACTGTCCAGCCTGTCTCTGCGGTATACATTCCAATCTGAGTTTAGGATTTCATTACTGTTTACATCTGGTTTCAGCCAACTTTCTGTCCCTAGTACTATATGGGCGTTGTGACCGTTTATTAATGAGAGCAGTTCTGGGACCTTTCTATGGACGCTCCTGCAGTTTACTATTAGCACATTAATATTGTTATTCCCTGTTGCATTTTGCCTACTCCTACCTTGCCGCGTCTCAGGAGGCGTCTTGTCGGGCCTAGGGAGGGAATTCTCTAACCTAAAAAACCCCCATGTGCACTCCACACGTACTCCGCTACCCTTGTAGCCGCTTCCGGCGTGTAGTGCACGCCTGAACTATTCAGGGGGACCCTACATTTCTCCACCCGATAGCGGAGGTCGAGAAATTTGCACCCCAGATCTCCGCAGAATCGTCTGAGCCTCTGGTTTAAGCCTTCCACTCGGCTCCAAACCAGAGGACCGCGATCGGTTCTGGAAACGATACTACAAATAGTTAGCTCTGATTCCACCCCGCGAGCGAGGCTTTCCGCCTTCACCAATTCCACCAAACGCCTGTACGAACTGAGGATGACCTCTGAACCCAGACGGCAGGAGTCATTGGTGCTGACATGAGCAACAATTTGCACTCGGGTGCACACAGTGCTCTCTATCGCCGCCAGTAGGGCCTCCTCCACATGTCGGATGAGACCACCCGGCAAGCAGACAGAGTGAACACTGGCCTTCTTCCCCGACCTTTCCGCTATTTCCCTAAGGGGCTCCATCACCCGCCTAACGTTGGAGCTCCCAATAACTAATAAACCCCTCCCCCCGTGTGCCTGCTCGGACCTTGCTGAAGGAGCAGCCACATGTCCACTCACAAGCAGAGCGGGCGATGTCAGACGGCCAGCCTCCACATTTACCCTCCGCCACTGAACCCGCCACTCCCCATGGGGAGAGGGGGGCCCAACCGTTCCCGGTACCCGCGAAGATGTCTCGACAGCAGGAACAGTGGGTGAAGCATGTAACACCTGGAGTGTACCTTGCGACGCACCAGACTCCCCACTGCCGCTACACTCCGAGGCAGCAGCGTGAAGACGGCTGACCGCGGCCATCAACACGTTCAGCTGTTCGCGAACAGTGGCCAGCTCCTCCTGCGTCCGTACACAGCAGTCACACATCCTATCCATCCTAAGGAATCTATTTACTGAAGAGAGTTAATCAACTTTTAACTAGACTGCTAATTCACTAAAGGCGGCTGATTATTGACTAAACTGTGATTGCTAGCCACTTCTTGTAGAAAGCAATGAAAATAGCACTACCTGTCTCTGGACTGTATTGAAAACAAACAATAGCACCACTGGCACTATGGTTGACTAAGGGACTCTCTCTGACTGTATTCAAAACAAACACGAAATCTATGGAACACTATTAATAGCACCCGACAATTAAAGCTTCCTAAAAGTAAAAACACACTGAAAAAGAAGTGACAAGTAAGAAAAATACAGTTAATACTCAAATTGAGGTAGCTCGCTGCACAGCAGACGTTAAGCAGACAGCGGTTAGGACGACACTTCTAGATACAAAAGTATATAAACTCTTTACCTGAATACCAGTATCATCTTCTTCACAGTCATACATATCCACTTCATCTCTGACCTATATATCTTCCTCTGTCATATCTCCATCAGCATCACCGTCATCCTTATTTCTAAAAATTGATTCATTATCACTATCACTCGTCTGTAAATCTATCAAAGCCTGCTCGACACTGTAGCCCCTTGTCAAAATGTACATCACAATCCATGACGAATAAAATGTAACACCACATCTTCCTTCCACAAAACTCAATTACAGACTGTGAATTTGTCATAACAGTGCACGTGAATATATTTCCTATTCATTGTCTACAACCATGTACAAATGAATGTCGATTTATAAGATGCATTGTGGCCAAGATTTATTTTCGTAACAAAGTTTATATATAACATTGAAAATCCCATATTGCATACCTGGGAGATTTTCTGACCCCACTGCAGAAATTTCTAATTGTTTTACTACAAACTGTGATAGAATCATAAATATTTTATCCATTTATAATAAAGCGCCTTTGGATAACATATCTGGAGGACAGGTAGTCTACACCCACATTAAAACTGTTTATTTATATTTAAGCGAGCCAGACATCATGCGAGGATTGAATGCGAGAGAGTACAAAAAACGGATGCGAACTAAAATAAAGTTGAATACTAACAATATACTAACAGCGCATTTAATTCGAGTAATTCACACATGGATTCGTAGAAAGGACCAAATGTCCACAGAATACAATGTGCCAAGACCAGCTTCTCTATTATATGAAACACAAAGAAATATGGAATCATTTACACCACTCAGTATTACGGATGAGTAAACATCAAACAGATTACGAGAAATATATTCACCATACAAATTGAAGAGTGCAAAACACATGAAGTCGTAGTTAGAACTACGGTGTTACCAAACCACCTTCTTTCTTGTTGTGGTCTTCAGTAATGAGACTGGTTTGATGCAGCTCTCCATGCTACTCTAGCTTGTCCCAGCTTCTTCATCTTCCAGTACTTACTGCAACCTATATCCTCCTGAAAATGTTCAGTGTATTCATCTCTTGGTCTCCTTCTACGATTTTCACCCACCACGCTGCCCGCCAATACTAAATTGGTGATCCCTTGATGCTTCAGAATATGCCCTCCCAACCGATTCCTTCTTCTGGTCAAGTTGCGCCGAAAATTTCTCTTCTCTCCAATTCTGCTCAATACCTCCTCATTAGTTACGTGATCTACCCATCTAATCTTCAGCATTCTTCTGTAGCACCACATTTCGAAAGCTTCTATTCTCTTCTTGTCTAAACTATTTACCGTCCACATTTCAATTCCATACATTAATACACTCCATACAAATACTTTCAGAAACGAATTCCTGACACTTAAATCTATACTCGATGTTAACATATTCCTCTTCTTTAGAAACGCTGTCCTTCCCATTGCCAGTCTAAATTTTATATCCTCTCTACTTCGATCATCATCAGTTATTTTGCTCCCCAAATAGCAAAACTCATTTACTACTTTAAGTGACTCCTTGCCGAATCTAGTTCCCGCAGCATCACCCGGTTTAATTCGACTACAGTCCATTATACTTGCTTTGCTTTTGGTGATGTTCATCTTATATTCTCCTTTTAAGACACTGTCCATTCCGTTCAGCTCTTCTTCCAGGTCCTTTGCTGTCTCTGACAGTGACATGTCATCGGCGATCCTCGAAGTTATTATTTCTTCTCCATGGATTTTAATTCCTACTACGAATTTTTCTTTTGTTTCCTTTACTGCTTGCTCAATATACATATTGCATAACATCGTGGATAGGCTACAACCCTGTCACAGTCCATTCACAGCCACTGCATCCCTTTCATGCGCCTCGACTCTTATAACTGCCATCTGGTTTCTGTACAAATTGTAAATAGCCTTTCGCTCCCTGTATTTTACCCCTGCCACCTTCAGAATTTGAAAGAGAGTATTCCAGTTAACATTGTCAAAAGCTTTCTCTAAGTCTACATTTGCTAGAAACGTACGTTTGCCTTTCTTTAATCTATTTTCTAAGATAAGTCGTAGGCTGAGTATTGTCTCACGTGTTCCAACATATCTACGGACACTGATCTTCCCCAAGGTCGGATTCTTCCAGTTTTTCCATTCGTCTCTAAAGAATTCGTGTTAGTATTTTGCAGCCGTGGCTTATTAAACTGATAGTTCGTTAATTTTCACATCTGTCAACACCTGCTTTCTTTGGGATTGGAATTATTATATTCTTCTTGAATTCTGAGGATATTTCGCCTGTCTCATACATCTTGCTCTCCAGATGGTGGAGTTTTGTTAGGCCTGGCTCTCCCAAGGCTGTCAGTAGTTCTAATGGAATGTTGTCTACTCCCAGGGCCTTGTTTCGACTTAGGTCTTTCAGTGGTATGTCAAACTTTTCACGCAGTATCATATCTCCTATTTTATCTTCATCTACATTCTCTTCCATTTCTATAAGTTTGACCTCAAGAACATCGCACTTGTATAGATCCTCTGTATACTCCTTCCACCTTTCTGCTTTTCCTTCTTTGCTTAGAACTAAGTTCCCTTCTGAGCTCTTGATAATCATGCAACTTGTTCTCTTTTCTCCAAAGGTCTCTTTAATTTTCCTGCAGGCAGTATCTATTTTACCCCTAGTGAGACAAGCCTCTACATTCTTACATTTGTCGTCTAGCCATCCCTGCTTAGCCATTTTGCACTTCCTGTCGATCTAATTTTTGAGACGTTTGTATTCCTTTTTGCCCATTTCATTTACTGCATTTTTATATTTTCTCCTTTCATCAATTAAATTCAGTATTTCTTCTGTTACCCAAGGATTTTTACTACCCCTCGTCTTTCTACCTACTTGATTCTCTGATACCTTCTTTATTTCATCTCTCAAAGCTACCCGTTCTTCTTCTACTGTATTTATTTCCACCACTCTTGTCAATCGTTCCCTAGTGCTGTCCCTGAAGCTCTCTACAGCCTCTGGTTCTTTCAGTTTATCCAGGTCCCATCTCCTCAAATTCCTACCTTTTTGCGGTTTCTTCAGTTTTAATCCATATTTCGTAACCAATAGATTGTGGCCAGAGTCCACATTTCCCCTTGGAAATGCCTTACAATTTAAAACGTGGTTACTGAATCTCTGTATTACCTTTACATCATCTATCTGAGACCTTCCAGGATAGCCAGGCTTCTTCCACGTATACAACCTCCTTTTATGATTCTTGAACCAAGTGTTAACTATGATTAAGTTATGCTCTGAGCAAAATTCTACCAAGCGGCTTCGTCTCTCATTTCTTATCGCCATTCCAAATTCATCTACTACGTTTCATTGTCTTCCTTTTCTTACTATCGACTTCCAGTCACCCACTACTACTAATTTTCGTCTCCCTTCACTATCTGAATAATTTCTTTTATCTCATGATATATTTCATCAATCTCTTCGTCATCTGCTGAGCTAGTTGGCATATAAACATGTACTACTGTGGTAGGCGTGTGCTTCATATCTATCTTGGCCACAGTAATGCGTTCACTAAGATTTTTGTGGTAGCTTAACCGAATTCCTATTTTCCTATTTATTATTAAACCTACTCCTGCATTATCCCTATTTGTTTTTGTATTTATAACCCTGTATTCAACTGATCAGAAGCCTTGTTCCTCCTGGCTGTGAACTTCACTAATTCCCACTATATCGAACTTTATCCTATCCGCTTCCCTTTTTAAATTTTCTAACCTACGTGGCCTATTAACGGATCTGACATATCACGCTCCGATCCGTAGAACGCCAGTTTTCTTTCTCCTTATAACAACGTTCTCCTGAGTAGTCCCTGCCCGGAGACCCTTCTGTATTGAACGAAATCAAAACAAATATGATGATAGGCTGGAAAACTTGCAGCGCTCCAAGTGGCATGGCAGCGAGCCAGTGTCTTTTTACTGGAAGCTCCTATAAGAGTTTCACTCCGTGGGGGCGAGGCGAATGGTCTCTTCCTGTAGCGTCAGAGGGCGTGCCGAGCATCAGAGCGGCCGAACGCAGCGCTAACACGATCCGATGAGCGAGCAAGAGCGGCAACAGGGAGATAGTCCTGTGCGCAATCTGGCGTTCTGTCCAGAGTGTCTTCTCCAGAGTGGTTGGTCCCCTTGTAGTCGCCGAGCAGCAGATCTGGCGAGTTTTGGAGAGTGCGCCTGGAGAGACGTGTCGTGGTAGCTGGATGACAACACAAGCCAAACGCCCCACCTACAACATGGGCCGACAAGTGTGGTTTTGCTGTTTATGAGCATGTCGGGGAACAGCAGAACTGCAGAATCTTCCGGCGTGGGTGGCGGTTGGCAGCTGGCAACTTGTGGCAGCGGACCTGTATGATAAGAGGGCTCAGTGGCTACTGTTCGTTATGTTACCGCCCGGAGTCTGCTGGGGATCAGCGGTGCAGCTAGTTTGGAATCCTATGGAGCAGAGCGGCTGCTGGCAGCTGTCAACACACAGAGTGCTGGTCCAGACACATAAAGAGTGGGAAACCGGTGGTTTCGCTGGTGCCTGGTGCACAGGCATTGACTCTGATTTAAAAAAGGGTCAGCTGATTAACTCGCGAGATAATTTTTTGGGTTTCATTTCATCGAATTTTCATGATGTTCAAGATTGCAACACATATTAACTTTTCACGCATAATTAAGGCAAATAAGCCTAGTCTTCTCCGAATGTACTTCTGACAAAAAAGCGATTCTGGCAACTGGAGTCTAATTTTTTTTTATTAATCGTACATTTTGCCACCTTGTGGAGATATTTTCATATCAATATTTATCTCCTGACAAACATTTCTTTGTATCTAACCGACAAGTGAAATACATGTTTTTATAAATGTAGGTTAAAGTTTTTTTTAATGTAACGAAATATTTTCTTAAAAATGTTATCCATTATTGCACTTCCCTAGATGTCCACTTTCCAGGAGCAATAAAACATGTGTTTGTTCTTGTTTTTATTTTTCACTGAGAAGTCAAATATCAATTGTCATAGATGTAGTCGTAAAAGTCCTTTAGTAGTTCCAAAGTAACTATTAATTTTAAAAAAAATTTCACCCACTGTTTTACCGTCTTAGTGGTCGAATCTCCCAAATTCCTGAAAATTTTTTTTTTTAATTTTCTGACTGAGAAACCAAATACCAGTTTTCGTAGTCCTAGCTTAAAAATTTCCCTATTTCACACCCGTACTTGTGAAATTTCGGACAATCCCTTCTTAAACGATACTTGCAATATACGATACACACCATCCCCAAATTTCATGTTTCTATCCTTAGTGGTTTGGGCTGGGCCGTGATGAGCCAGTGAATCAGTCTGACCCTATTTTAGCCTCTTAGGGCCTGATTTTTCAAAATCAGTGAAACGTGTTTTTCGTCCCTAACCGAGAACCTAAGAAACAATTTTCAAAGATTTTGCTTCAAAAAGGCTTTCGCAAATAAATATTTTCACAAAATGTTTCATCTCCTGTTTAATCTCCTTAGGGAATTTCCAAAAACAGTGACATGCGTATGCTTTACTTCTAACAGAAAAGCCGAAAACAAATTTTCATAGACGTAGCTTCAAAAATGTTTGCACAATGAAATAATCATTAAAACTTTCATCCTCCTTTTCACCCCCATAGGTGTTGAATTCCTACACACAGTGAAACAATTATATTTTTATTTCTACCTTAGAGATCAAATTAAAATTTTCATAGATTTAGCTCTCAAAATGATTTCATAATAAAATGCTTTTATAAAAAATCTCATCCCCTATTTCACCCACTTAGGTTAGGACTTTCGCAAAATTGTTTCTCAAACGATGCCTACATTTTAAAATCCGCAGCTGTTGTACGTAGAAACATAATTCATAGTTCACAACATTAAATTACAGTGTTTTACATCGAATAAATATCTGTCACCGACAAATGTTTATAACAAAATCTGTTACAAAGGGGCACAACACACCGCCAGGCCAACATTATGCCAACAGCGGTCGATTGTATCACAAACACTTTTGTTACGAGTTGGTACAGGAAACATCTAAATGAAGAACGGGGATCACAAGTTTTACAATATACATAATGATATAACAAGCCCACAACCCGCCATGAGCTCCGTATTGTATAACACCTTGTACATAAATATAAGTAACTAAATGATTTCCTAAATAAGATAACTTTAAAACCCAACTTTAAATAAAATGTGCATGGCATCAGTTAATGGCGCCACAAAATTACTCTGTAGTTACCTTACTTGAGAAAGGCCACACGCTCCAGCAGTAGTCGCAATATAACAAAAAATATTGTGAACCGTTGTTGTTGTCATAAGCAAATGGGCAAATGACTGCAAATTTAAGTTTACCAAACAAGAGTGTGTTTCATTAAGCCCAGTGGGCCTAAGATAACTCAGTGAAATGGAAATCACACAAAAGCATTGAAACGAACTTTAACACACATATAAAAGTAAAACACCACATGTCTGAAAAATAAACTAGGACACTGAGATATCAAATTCACATATCGCTAATAAAGCTCAGTCCTGTTAGAAGCAGGGCAAAACAACATTGAAAGCACAGGCATTGAAGAAAGTTTTACAGAGTTGCTGATGCTCGCCTATAATATGCTGAATCAAAATTCAGTTCTATTCAGTCACATAGCATTCCCAATGCGACAGCAACTACAGGCGATTCGAACTGATCGTATTCCGCTTTTAGCGAGTCATAAAAGTGTCGCTACCTGGTACGGTAAAAAGACCTACTAAATCCACTACAATGAGGAACTTTCTTCAGGCTGGGACCCATCTCTCCATATAAGCCCATATATGATGGCTTAATAACACATTACAACATTACTCGACTTCCACTGCTATCTACTACAAGTTTTGAAATATAATTCGGCACCACACCATCTCTTGCCTACCATAAACTCAACTTCGACGAAGCACTGATGTCCCCTTAGTTGTAAACGACCACATTCATTAGCCCATCCAAAAATGTCCCAACCAGCTTTTTTTTTCGTTATTGAATTCCGATTCCCCCCACAGGGGGGAGTAGATAGTAAACAATAAAAACAGGCGTTAAAACGGTAGCTGGTTAAAACTGTAACAGGGAGAAATGTTGTGGAAATCAAAATATAAAATCAAAGGGTTGGTGATGCAGGTTAAAACACATAGTAAGTACAGAGGTATAATTAAAAAAAAGTTGATGTTGACAGTCTGGTTTCTGTTTACAAGAGTTAAAAAACACACCTAGTAACAGGATGGCGTCTGTTTACAACATATAACAAACGGGACCCACACACTGACACAGCACTTAAACACAGCATGATAGACACAAAGGCAGATTGGGGGGCGGGGGATCCAGACAGGAGGAGAGGAAAAGCAAAAGGGGCCCGATGGAGCGGAGGACACAGTAAAAGGGTGGAGGGCTGGGTGGACACGAGGAGTGGGGAAAGCAGTGGAGGGGAAGGCAAAAGGATTTGGACGAGACAAAGGAGTCAAAGAGAGGGTAAATGGGGGAAAAGGAAACAGAACGGAAGGGGTGGGAGAGAGAGCCCAAGAAAAGGACAGACAGGTGGAAGGGGAGGTGAGGATCAGTGTTGATAGGAGGGATAAATGAGTGAGAGAGGGCATCATCCGGGAGGGAGAGTTGACTGAAGACACCTTCAGCAAGGAGTTGAAGGGTGTAGAGGTGGAGGGTAAGGCGGACAAAACAATGAAGGCGTGACAGAAGGCGGGGGTAGGAGAAGAGAGAAGCAACCTAGGGATGGGGAGGATCAAGTCGACAGGCGGTGCAGAGGACTCAAATTCATTCGTGGAAAAAGATCAGATGGGGGAAAGGAATCAGGTTATAGAGGATCCAGCGTGGGGGGGTGGGAGGTGTACACAGGAGGTGAGGTGGAGTATATGGCGCTCGAGGATCTGACGGGACTTGTAGAATTTGGTGGTGGAGATCCCCACTGGTCCAAGCTATCCTCCTTGAAGATTCAGCGCTGCACGCTCGCCAACTCTCGACGAGCGTAACATCGCCGGCCAATGGCAGGACTCTCTGCAATTGACTGCTTTTGTCAAGGGCTTGTCGTACTCTCAAGACCTTATAGTATTCATACTGTCGGATGAAGAGTGTATGGAAAGAACGTTTTTAACTAGTTAAATATTTATGCTTGAAAGAGCATTGTCCTATAAGATTCATTATGTTATTCTGACAAAGACAGTCTTGTAGGAGATGATTTATATTTGTGAATGTTGAAACCATTTTATACGAAAGCTTAATTTGTCAGAGTCGCTGTTGTTTGTACAGTCCTGACTAGATTTGGCAAATTTCAGTTATTTTCAAATCACGTTAGTACAACTAGTAGCGTCTACACCGAAGATTATAGGTAGACACTTCGTCAGATTATGATAAAGTGTCCACCTAAAAAGGTCGTTGCTACTGCTTCTACTAAAGTGGTTTCAAAATGGCCTTTACAATTTATAGAAAATATTCATCACCATACAAACAAATACGACTGTGGCAAATAATATGATCGTATAAGAAGATGATCATTTAGCGTTTTAGTGTTAACTTATTGATTAGTATGTGATTTAAGGTTTCAGGTACTATGTAATGTGAGACATGGATAATAAGAGAAGGATAATTAAATTTCTGTGTTAGTAAATTACTGGTAGTGCTATATCCCTCGCTGAACACTTTTGGATTATTAGTTTTCGAATTACCATTATTGATTTAGGATTTTACTGCATATGTTGCGCTGTTTCGAAATAACTGTTTTAGGAGAATTTTATGTTATGGTGATGTTATGTAATAGTTAGTGATAATGTTCAGTAGCAGTGTGTTATTAAATTGTATCACTGCTAAACTATCACAACGCCACACAAACTCCAACACTTCCAATGCACATCATTTCTTTTCTTTTTTGTTTCTGAGTCATCAGTCTTCTGACTGGTTTCATGTGGCCCACCACGAATCCATTTTATGTGCCAATTTCTTCATCTCAGTGTAGTACTAGCAACCTATGTCCTCAATGATTTGCTGCATGTATTCCAGTCTCTGTCTTCTTCTACAGTTCTTACCCTCTACAGCTCCTTCTAGTAACATGGAAGTTATTCCTTGATGTCTTAACAGGCGTCCTATCATCCTGTCCCCTCCTCTTGTCAATGTTTTCGATATATTCCTTCTCTCTCCGAGTCTACGCACAACCTCCTCATTCCTTATATTAATAGTCCACCTAATTTGCAATATTCCTCTGTAGCATCACATCTCAAGTGCTTCGAATCTCTTCCATTCAAGTTTTTCCCCAGTCCCTGTTTCACAACCATACAAAGCTGTACTCCATACATTCTCAGAAACTTCTTCCTCAGACTGAGGCGTCTGTTTGATATTAATACACTTCTCCTGGCCAACAACGCCTTCTTGTCAGTCCTAGTCTCTTTTGATGTTCTCCTTGCTCTGTCTGTCAAGTATTATGTTGGTGCCTAGGCAGCAGAATTCCTTAACTTCATCTACATCATGACCATCAATTATGATGTTAAGTTTATCACTTTCTCATTTCTGCTGCTTCTCATTAATTTCGTCTTTCTTCGAATTAATCTCATTCCATATCCTCTACCAAGTAGACTGCTGATACCATTTAGTAGATCTTGTAATTCATTTACACTTTCAATGAGGATAGCAATGTCATCAGAGCATCTCAAAGTTGTTATTCATTTACCTTGAATTTTACTTCCACTCTTTAAACTTCCTTTTACTTCATCATTGCTTCTTCGATGAAATAGATTAAGTAGCAGGGGGGAAAGACTGCATCCATGTCTTGCATCTTGCTAATGCGAGTGCTTCGTTCTGGATCTTCCACTCTTATTATTTCCTTCTGACTCTCGAACATGTTGTGTATTACCCGTCTCTCCGTCTTACCGCTATGTTCCGCAGAATTTCGAGTATCTTACTCAATATGACATTGTCGAACGCTTCGTCGAGGTCGATAAATCCTATGAACAAGCTTTGCTTTTTCCGTAGTCTTGCTTCCATTACCAAACGTAACCTCAGAACTACCTCTCTTATGCCGTTAGTACTGATAGTTATGTAACATAGCTTCAGTTTTGTTTTCTATTTTTCTATGTATTATTCTTGTCAGCTACTTGGATGCATCACCTGCTAAGCTGATTATGTGAAAATTCTCGCACTTGCCGACTCTTGCAGTCTTTGGAATTGAGTGGATGATATTTTCCCGGAAGTCAGATGGTATGTCGACAGACTCATACATTCTGCATAAGAAAGTGAACAGTTGTCTTCTTACCACTTCCCACAATGATTTTGGAAATTCCGATGGAATGTTATGTATCCATTCTGAAGTATTTGAACTTAAGTCTTCCAAAGTTAATTTAAATTCTCACTCTAATACTGGATCCCCTATCAAGTAGACACCAATTTCTTCATCTGGCTAGACATCTCTTCCTCCACATACAGGGCTTCAGTGCACTCCTTCCACAATTCCCCTCACTCCTGTGCATTTAACAGTGGAATTTCCAACGCACTCTTGATGTTACCACTTTTCTATATGCTGAGTCAGTAATTCCAACAGTCATTTTTTTCCGAAACCTTCGAATTTTTCATGCAGTCATTTCGCCTTAACTTCCCCGCACTTGCTATTTCATTTCACTCCTGAGCGACTTGCATTTATATACTCCTGAATGTCTCTGAACATTTTTGTACTTCCTTCTTTCATCGAACAACTGAAGTATTTCTTCTGTTACCTGTGGTTTCTACACAGTTACCATCTTCGTACCTATGTTTTCAGTCCAATCTTCAGTGGCTGCCCTTTTTAGAGATCTCTATTCTTCAACGGAGCTGCGTAATGAGCTATTCCTTATCGTAGTAACTATAGCTATAGGGAACTTCAAGCGTAGCCCTTCATTCCTTACTGTTTCCGTATTCATTTCTTGGCGTTCTGATTGTTCCTAACTAGTCTCTCAACCTTAGCCTACTCTTCATCAGTACTAAATTGTGATCTGAGTCTATATCTGTTCCTGGGTACCCCTTCCACCCCAGTATAGCTTTCTGAATCTCTGTATGACCATGACGTAATATAACTGCAATCTTCCGGTATCTCCCGGCCTTTTCCAAGTATGCCTCCTCCTCCTGTGATTCTTGAGCAGGGTATTCGCTATTACTAGCTGTAATTTATTGCAGAACTCAGTTAGTCTTTTACCTGTCTCATTCCTTCTACTTCGCCCGGATTCTTCTTTATCCCTTTCTTATACTCCTTCCCCTAAAACTACATTCCAGTATTATGACTATTATATTTTCATCCGCCTTTTCTTACTGAATTACACGTTCAGTATTCTCATATACTAACTCTATCTCCTCGTCCTCTGCTTTCGACTTCGGAGTGCGTATCTGAACTATCGTTGTCGGTGTTAGTTTGCTGTCGATTCTGATAATAACACCCCTATCACTGAATTGTTCAAACTCTCATACTCTCTGTATTTTCGTTGAGTGTTCCAGTGGACCCTACAATTTTTGGTTTTAGCTAATAAATTGTATGAAGTTTTGGGATTTGGTATTAGTTATGGCTTAATAGTATTAATAAAAGTTGTTGCTTCCTTAGTGGAGTGAGAATTTTGAAACTACTGTTGTTAGTTCTTTAAACAGTTCTACTGCTGTAATTGTGCTTGGCTAAAGTAGACGTCTAGTTTTCTCAGTAACTGTTAAAATTTTACCATGACTGAGAAGTGTGGGCTTCGTCGCAAGTTTGTAAGTAGGAGGATTTATCCAAAGTACTTTCATTTGGGGGGGGGAAGAGGGAGAATTCAATGAGGAAGCCAGTGAACATTCTAGCAGATCCTCTCCTGGAAATACAGAATTTGTAGGAGAAGTAAGTTAGTTGATACAGGAGCAGAAGCATAAGGTCTGTGCCCTTCAAATGCAGTTACAATACCCAAAGGAGAAACTAGATAGGTTGAGGAGGGTGATGGGTGCTAGGGAATGGGAACTGGCAGTTGATAAGAAGGCAGCTAGGAGGAGGAGATATTCAGACAGTTGTACTATGCGTGTAAGCAATAGATTTGACTAATAGTCAGTGTTGAGTGGAGAGGAGCCTTTTGAAGCTGCAAGTATCGGAAACATGCAGTACTTCCAGCAGTTGGGAAGCCTAAGTGAGTTAAAATTCTATCAGAAGGAGGAATATTCTGCTGAAAGGTAGTTCGCATGGCAGAAGTGTGAGCTAGCAGTTGCAGGTGTGTTGGAGAGTGAGTACGAGATCATCAGCATTGTGAATCCTAATACCAGGATGGCTCAGATGACTGACACCATAGGGGAGTTATGTAGGAATTTTACGAAAGAGGACCAGGTAGTGATTGTGGGTGGAGCAGGGAATATTCTTGATAGGGACTGGGAATATGATGTAGGTGGTGACCCAGTGAAGACAACTCCTCAATCTTGTGGCACTAATTTGCACTTCATGTAACTGTTTCAGCATCACAATCGGCTTCATCTTAATGCTGCTGTTACGCGTGTTAACACTGTGCTGGAGAAGGCACTGACGGCGGAGGACATCGCCCACGGTACAGTGGTCCCAGCTATGTCCCTCAATGGATTGGGTTTCACTAGGATTGTCCTGCACCTTAATAAGTACGGGAAGGGGAGGCTGGCAACACTTTCAGGTTGCAGTGTAGTAGGTAGTGGTGTGGTGACTCATGGAAAAATTCCTATAGTAGTTGTTATCAGAGCTGCACCTCTTTTACATTGAAATCAGCTGATAGGTACACATGCTTAAAGGAAGTCCCTCTAACAAAGGAATCACCTTCAGAGGAGGTAAGGTATCCAAGTAGAGAATGAATTAGCATATTTCATCAAAATACGACTGCTATTAGAGATAAAGTTAGTGAACTGCTGATGATGATGATGAGCATATGGCATTGGTGGCCGGGAGACCTCTCACGGTGCGGTTCGGCCACCGCTACACAAGTTCTTTAACGCCACTATGCGAGTGAATGAGGACGAAATGATGACGAAAGACACACAACACCCAGTCATCTCGAAGCAGAGAAAATCCCTGACCCCCCCGGGAATCGAACCCGGGACCCCGTGCACGGGAAGTGAGAACGCTACCGCAAGACCACGAGCCGCGGACTGCTGATAGACGGGGACTCTGAGATTATTGGTATATCAGAGCACCTCTTAAATACTTTGACAATTCAGAGGCTTACTTTAGCAGGATACAGATTAGCTGGCTGTTTTTCAAGGAGTTCCTTGGGGGGGTGGGGGAGTAGCCATGTATGTAAAAAACAGTATTCCATTTGAGTCCGTAGACGTATCATGGCACCGCACTTAACACAGATTTGCAATGTTGTGCAGGGACAGTTGAATTTAGTGAAACTAAACATCTAATTGTTGCTTTTTATAGGTCCCCTATCTCTGACCTCAGAACATTTCTGCTCAAGCTAGAGATGGTTCTTGGTTCACTTTATAGGAAGTACCAGAAATTAGTTATATGTCGTGTCTTCAGTATTATTTTGTATGTGATTGTGCAAGGAATGGGATGCTGAAAGATCTGCTAAACTCATATGAGCTGATGCAGATTGTGTTTTTTCCAACCAGGGTGCTGGGGGACAGTAGCACAGCCATAGATCACATTTTTATTCAATTGTGGTTACTAGATGGGCTGTTATTAAAAGGGTGAATGGCCTTTCAGACCATGGTGCACAGATTTTAAAACTAAAAGGTTTTTGTACTTAAACAAAGTTACATACAATTGCAGACTATGTAGGAAAGCTAATCCAATAGCAATACAGAGATATTTAAAGCTCGCTGAAGAACAAGTGTGGCAGGGTGTATAAAGACGAGAACATAGATGACAAATATAATGCTTTCCTTAACACATTTACCCAGACTCTTTGAGAGAACCTTTCCATTAGAACGTTGTAAACAGGCTACTAGCAATAGAAAGCTGCCTGGTTGGCATAAGGATATCATGTAGAACAAAATGGGAATTATATCAGAATGTTAGAAGTTGTTACAGTCAAGCTGCAGTAGCCCAGTACAAACAGTATAGTAAGGTGCTTAAAATGTTATTGGAAAGCCAAGGAGCATGAGATACTCAAATAGAATAGTTAGTTTACAGGATAAAATTAAAACCATATGGTCAGTTGTGAAGAATCATCTGGTCAGCATCACAAGGTCCATGATATAAAGTCAATTCGTAGTAAAAATAATTCTGTTGCTGATAAGTCTGATATGTGTACAGTATTTAACAATCATTTTCTGAGCATTGCTGGTGAATTACATAAAAACTTAGTTCTACAGGGACTCATATAACTCACTGGCAAATGCATTTCCGAGACTGATGTCTGAAATACTTTTATGTGGTACTGACCAGGGGCAGTTTGACTCAATAATAAAATTACTGAAGACTAAAACTCTCATAGATATGATGGAGTGCGCAGTAGTACTGTGCTGCACACGTTAACCCTGTACTTAGCCTTAATCAGTAGTAAAGCTGCTTTATATAAAAGGAGAAAGGGATAATTTAGACAGTTTTAGACCTATTTCTAGACAATCGGTTCTCGCTTAAGTTACTGAAAATGCTGTGCATATAAGGATAACTGATCATTTTATGAATGCCCTCTATGGATTTAAAATAAATATCAGCGCACACTCCGCTGCAGAGTGAAAATCTCATTCTGGAATCTCATTCTGGTGATCATTTTATGTCACATAATTTGATGTTAAATGTACAGTTCGGTTTTAAAAGTGGATTAACAACTGAAAGTCCTTTATTCCCTATTCTCTGTGAGGTACTTGTTGGGTTACACAAAATGTTTTGAACACTAGGCTAACTTTTTGATGTAACTAAGGCATTGCTTCACAACATGCTTGCTCGCGGAGCAAGCTGTGAGCAGCAAGGCGCGAGCACGGAGCAGTGTGAGCATGCTACCCCCACTACCGGACCAGAACAGAGAGTGGGGAGAGTCACGTGGGGTACACAACAGCTGCCGCCAGTCGATGTAAATCCGTGGCCACCTGCAGGGATATCACTCACGAATTATTACAGTGACAAATAAAACAAATAAAGGAGAATGTAGATGTGCCACATAATTTTATTAGCTTAGTGTATGCCTCTACCATCTGTAGACACTAAAACTAAAGAATTCCACGACAATGCTATATTTTCAACACTTTCTTCAACACTACTTAAAATATCACCTCTGGTTGTAGTGTTCTTCATGGCTACTACACCGAGCTCCTCCCTCACCTGAAGATCTCTATTAACACCTCTAATAAATATGGCAAGCTGCGCTGTTCCAGTGATATCAACACTTTCGTCCAGAGCTAGAGAATACGCCATAAAATATTTACAGATATTTGCAAGCTCGCTCTGGATGTCGTCTACCATGTCCTGTATGCGACACATAATGGTCATGTTAGATTATGGCACAATCCGAAACTGCTCAACTTGAGATGGACACAAATGTTCCGCTGCAACTACCAAACATTCTTTTATTAAATAGCCATCAGTTAAGGGGCGCAGGGATTTTGCTAAAAGCAAAGCAATTTTGTAACCCACCCTGAGAGCGGCCTCAGTTGATTTTTCTTCGTCGTCCAGATCTTCTTCGCATAGCTTCCTTTTAAGTTTAATAACTTCCTGTGCACGATCTGGTCAATCACATTTTCCACTTCCGTAGTCTTTCGCGTGGTACGACATATAATGTCGCTGCAAATTAAATTTCGTAAAAGAATTCAGCGTTTTGTGACATACTAAACATTTTGCAACACCATCTTTTTCTGTAAACGGATACAATTCCTCCCAATGGGGGTTGAACTGCGAAAGCATGGTTTGGGATTACACAACGGCGACTTGACATGATTCTTAACCAGCGAAGTGACTGTTAAGAGCTGATCGTAGTACTTTAAACGTTACACAGTCGGCGCGAATTCAATAGGCACGCTACGGCCCTATTCAAACGTGCGCGCGCATTTCCCCTCCCTCCCCTGCCACCCTACTCCGCGACCTTGCAGCTGCTCGCGAGCACGTGCCTGAGCAGACGCGAGTACTCGCGCTCAAAACCAGCCAGTTGTTAAGCCCTGAACTAAGGCATTTGATTGTGTTGATCACAAAATATTGCTCCAGAAGTTGGACCATTAGGGAATACAGTGAGTAGCTCACAATTGGTCCACCTCTTACTTTAACAACTGACAGCAAAACGTTATTACTCAGAGTGTGATGTAGGTTCTGAGTGGAGCACAGTCAAATATGCTTTGCGTCAAGGATCAGTGCTGGGGCCACTCATGTTTCTTATTTATATAAATCATAAGCCCTCTATGGATTTAAAATAAATAAAGGTAAGAGTAAAGTAATGGTATTTAAAAGAGACAAAGGGATCAACGGAAATATTACTTTAAATGGAGAACAGTTTCACTTATTTAGGGAGTGAAATATCTAGTGATGGAAGAATAACCAACGAAATTAATAGAAGGTTACAGAAGGGAGGCAATTTCTACCAAACCATAAAACATCTGATTTGGAATAAGGAAGTCTCAGAAAAAGCAGAATTCCTTATGTATAAGAGTTACGAGGGCTATCCACAAAGTACATTACGTTTTGGAATTAAAAATAAATAAAGTATTGGAATTTTTTTTTATTATGTACAGATGAAAGCCAAACTTAAATACTACTTCTCTACATAGTTGCCATTTAAATTAAGGCACTTATCGTAGCGATGGACGAACTTGGAAATTCCTTCGTCGTAAAATTCGGCCGCCAGTGCCTTCAACCACGTGGTTACCTCTTCTTGAAGCTGTACGTCGTCATCAAAACGCTGCATAGCCAACCACTTTTTCATTGCTGGGAATAAGTGGAAGTCACTCGGTGCCAGGTCGGGACTGTACGGCGGATGAGGAAACAACTCCCACTTAAAAGATTCGAGAATTTCACGAGTGGCATTTGCCGTGTGGGCCCGGGAGTTGTCGCGAATCAGCAAGATCTTAAGAGTCCAACTTTCCCCAGCACTTGTTTTGTATTGCTCTTCTGTGGTTGTGCAGAGTTTAGCAATACCTTTGAGAGTTTATTGTAGTGCCTCTTTCCACGAAATTCACAAAAATCACCCCTTTTCTGTCCCAAAAGACAGTCGCCATCACCTTCCTTGCCGACATTGCCTGCATGCATTTCTTGGGTTTTTGGGGGGAATTTGTGTGTCCCCACTGCATTGACTGCAATTTTGTCTCGCAGTTCACATGCTTAACCCATGTTTCGTCACCTGTAACGATGCGATCGAGTAATGAGTCGCCATCTTTCTCGTAAGCGTCCAAAAACGTTAACGCTGCAGCCATTAGCTGATTTTTGTGAATTTCTGTCAAGATTTTTGGTATCCATCTTGCACAAAACTTGTGGTAACCAAGCTTTTCGGTCATTATTTCGTGCAACAAACTTCGTGAAATTTGTGGAAAACTCATAGAGAGTTCCGTTATTGTGAAATTACGCTTTTCACGGACCGCGGCATCGACCTTTTCGACAAGTTCGGCAGTCACTATGCTGGGTCTTCCACTTCGCTCTTCGTCGTGAACGTTAGTTCGGTCATTTTTAAATTTTATGACCCATTGACGCACTCCATCTTCAGTGATTATGTTGTCCCAATACACTTCACAAAGCTGCCGATAGATTTTTATCGGTGTACAGTTTTTTGCAGTCAGAAACCTTATTACAGCACGCACTTCACACTTCGCTGCATTTTCAATTAACGCTGACATTTCAAACTGTCACAGTAACTCAACGGAGTACAGCACGAACCTCTCACTAGCACGGCAGGATGCCGACTGAGCGGCGGAATGCCATGACACCAAGATGGCCGCGCTAGCCCCGTCCCTAACGGACACAAACGAAAACGTAATGTAGTTTGTGGATAGCCCTCGTATTACATCACTGCTGTCACCTATGGAGGAGAAACATGGACAATGACAGAAAGGGACTAGAGCAGACTGCAAACAGGGGAAATGAAAGTCCTCAGAACATTTAAAGGAAAAACAAGACTGGACAGCGTAAGGAATGTAGATATTGGAAAGGACCTTAAACAAGAAAGTGCGAGAGAAGAAATTGAAAAAAAGAGATTAATAAGATGATACGAGGGCAGAGACTCCCTAAAATTATAGAAGAACTAAAGATGGATGGAAAAAGACCTAGAGGGCGCCTAAGAACACGGTGGAAAACGGGAGTTAGAATATCTGTGGAAAGGAGAGGTGTGACCTGGCAGCAGGTTATCGCGTAACTTTTTGAAAAAGTCAATGAAATAAAATATCCTGTTACATTTAGAATGAAATGTTTTGTTAAAAATCTCCTTTATGTTCGTTAAAAGCCATGGCTAAATTTTCTCAGGGCGCTATCGCCAGAAACATCATACGTATTCCAACGTGAAGAGAACTGTCTTACTCACTATGAATGAAAAATTTCTTTCTTTTCGGTTGCATGTAATTCGTTTCTTGCTGAACTGTTGTTCGGTTTTGTCTTTTGACATGTCAGACATGTTCTGAAAATTCGGTGGACGTACCTGCCTAAATTTGCGTAATAGCAAAACCACTCGATTTAAGCGATAGTTTTGTTTATACCAAAATACCACACGGTTTTATGTGTATACCAAAGAAAGTCTTTTAAACACCTTTCCGGAATACACACGCACCAACCGTTCTTCTTCCTTCTTAGATTTATTACATAAAATTGCATTTTCTATTTTGAATTGCTTGGCTACTTCGGAATTCGGATTTTCAGAAATCATTTGTACTATGTTCTTCCACTTATTGTCAGGATTTTGCAATTCAGACATAAGTTTACACATGTCAAGAAAATTACGTCTGCATGTCTGATCTTCAACCACCAGTACTTTCTACTCTGATGCCTGTTCATGAGTTCTGCATTTTCTGACATACCGTGTGGCAACCTGGATAAGGCATCTACAATAATGTTATCCTTTACGTTAATGTATACAGTTTGGAAGTGATATTCTTGCAACGCTAAAGAACATCTCGCTAAGCGTGCGTGTAACAGTTTACATGTTAATAAGATACTTAATCATTGGTGGTCACAGTGTGTGGTGTATTTCTTTTTTTAAAAAAAAGATATTTATATTTTGATCAGATTATTATTCTCTTGTGAAGATTCAGAAACCTGTTGAGTTTTGCACCACTTCTTGGCGGGAAGAGCAAAGACTTTTCAAAAATCTTAAGTACTGTAAGTTATAGTTTATCTATATTTCACCTAAAATCGTTTGCAGAAGGCGTAGCCTTCTCAAGATTAAGAACAGAGTTCGCATTGGCACTTCATTTATTTGTGTCGTGATCATGTTCGATCACGACCGGATATGAGACATAGCAACTACGAACAGAGAAACCTAAGGGACCAGAGAGAGGAGGAGGAGATTAGTGTTTAACGTCCCGTCGACAACGAGGTCATTAGAGACGGAGCGCAAGCTCGGGTGAGGGAAGGATGGGGAAGGAAATCGGCCGTGCCCTTTCAAAGGAACCATCCCGGCATTTGCCTCAAGCGATTTAGGGAAATCACGGAAAACCTAAATCAGGATGCCCGGAGATTGGATTGAACCGTCGTCCTCCCGAATGCGAGTCCAGTGTGCTAACCACTGCGGGGACCAGAGAGAGCTGGAAATTTTCGCCCGCATATCGTGGTCGTGCGGTAGCGTTCTCGCTTCCCACGCCCGGTTTCCCGGGTTCGATTCCCGGCGGGGTCAGGGATTTTCTCTGCCTCGTGATGGCTGGGTGTTGTGTGCTGTCCTTAGGTTAGTTAGGTTTAAGTAGTTCTAAGTTCTAGGGGACTGATGACCATAGATGTTAAGTCCCATAGTGCTCAGAGCCATTTGAACCATTTGGAAATTTTCTTTGCTATACTACACCACACATTAAAAGAAGTTGGATTTAAATCACAACCAAGGTAAGTAGCAATGCGTCTTCTGCCTTAACTGTGACGTTTGCCGACATGCAGTCGGTCGCTGGTAGCTGTATGAAAACTATAAAAACATCGTTACTTGTGTTGCTAATAATAGGTGATGGATAGTATAGAAATGCTTTAAGTAATAAGTAGGCACTACAGCATTTGAGAGCACAATAGCCAATTTAATTACCTTAGTTAGTATTTCTAAGAATAGGATCTGCACATTTCAATTTTATACCTTGCTAGCTGTTGCTTTAAATAAAGTCGTTTAACATTTCGACATTTCATCTTAGCTGCACACATAAATTCTTACAAAGCACTGCACAATAGTAATATTTTATAATAAATAATTAGAGATTGCGGACCACGCCATATACGCGTCCGCGGTCTTTAAAAAATTCCACGACTGTGTTAACAGAAGAGCATTACAATTCTTCAGCTGTCAAAAAATAAGAAACACAAAATATTTCTATCGATACAACTTATGAACAATTCGTATTCCGCGCCGTGGCGCGTAAGGCATTCTTTGAAATATCAGGTGGTTGCTGCTCAGCGACGATGTAAGAAATTTTTACACAGATGGGTTTTATGAACCTGAATGGTTAGATGATCAAATGTAAGTTTATTTAAGCTATCGAAACAGATACTAATATTACACTGCCTCCCATGAGGAGGGGAGGAATACCGGAGGTATTACTTCCGTCCTCATGTCACTCGTAATATTAGTGGCTTTTAATTCATGTCTATTGCTGAAATTGAGTAGTCATACAGTGCTATACACTTGACGTTTCATTAAGTTACCAAACTAGAGAAAACATTCATTGTTAAGATCATCAGTAAAAATTGTCTTTGTGCAGTTCATCTGCATCTGTGTTTTGGTCACAGGGTTTCTTAACATCTACAACAACATGGAAAATATTACTATTCACAATAAAGAGCTATATACATTAAGTGGAGATGACAGGCATTGTCGCAGAAAAAAATACATACACGTAGAAGTACCTATATAATCCTAAAATGCTACAAACTATGAAACTGACGTGACATTTTCATTATTTTTTCACACAGTTTCCAAATTTTCAGTGTCTCTACAAGCGCGATAGGCTCGTGTTTATTTCCTCGTAATATTCTTTCTTATTTTACACATTGGCTCGTGGATCACACTGTGCCGTCGAATTGTTTGTCAAGATGGGAGTCCCTTTTCTACCACTTCCCTGAATGGAATTTGCCATTCTCCGTCAACTCATCGAATATGGAACATAAATAGAGAATACTCTGCATTAGTATTACTTAAAATTATCGGTTTAATTATAATGCGTTCAGGATGGGTAAGGATCATTTCTTTCATTTCGCAATGATTCTTGTTTATGACAGCGGCTAAGTCAAATATCAACCTCGTTCTGACCGTGACCGAAATTTATTCTAGTCGTGACCATATTATTATTTGCTTAATGCAAATAGTTCTCTTTCAGTCTCCAAAATATGTTGTTTGGTATGTACATATAGAACAATGTCCTTCAAAGTAATATGAAGTCTCAGTCATTGCCGGTGCGAGCCACGCGGACCCGGCCATTAAAGTTTCAAATATCCATTAATTCGTCATACGCCGCTATGCGGCAATGTTGACAGACCAACACCGGCCAGGATCGAGTGCGCAATCGTAGTTTGGGTGTGTGTTGTTTGTCCGCCGACAACGTGCTGCGTTTAAAGCACGTTGTTTGAGGATTACTGCTGTTGCTTCACCGAGGAAGCCTGCACGAAGTCATGTCGACGTACCACTCGTCACCTGTCCGTAAAGGACTCACAGGTAAGTGAAAAGAAGTTATTTTGCTGGCTTGCGAGGTCTGTATGGCGAACGATTCTTATTCACTCACCGTTCCACACGTTAAAAATAAAACTGCCACACACAAGGTGTGGCTTAGAGTCGTGACACGGACACGCTTTTCGACGCACAAATTTTCACTTTCACTTTGACAGGCGTTCGTGAACTAAACGTTGACCTTCATCTCACTTTCTCTTCGCAAAAATAACACTTTCACAGAAGGATAACAAGATACCTTGACTAATAATATTTACATAGTTTGTTTATATATAAATATACACTCCAGGAAATTGAAATAAATACACCGCGAATTCATTGTCCCAGGAAGGGGAAACTTTATTGACACATTCCTGGGGTCAGATACATCACATGATCACACTGACAGAATCACAGGCACATAGACACAGGCAACAGAGCATGCACAATGTCGGCACTAGTACAGTGTATATCCACCTTTCGCAGCAATGCAGGCTGCTATTCTCCCATGGAGACGATCGTAGATATGCTGGATGTAGTCCTGTGGAACGGCTTGCCATGCCATTTCCACCTGGCGCCTCAGTTGGACCAGCGTTCGTGCTGGACGTGCAGACCGCGTGAGACGACGCTTCATCCAGTCCCAAACATGCTCAATGGGGGACAGATCCGGAGATCTTGCTGGCCAGGGTAGTTGACTTACACCTTCTAGAGCACGTTGGGTGGCACGGGATACATGCGGACGTGCATTGTCCTGTTGGAACAGCAAGTTCCCTTGCCGGTCTAGGAATGGTAGAACGATGGGTTCGATGACGGTTTGGATGTACCGTGCACTATTCAGTGTCCCCTCGACGATCACCAGTGGTGTACGGCCAGTGTAGGAGATCGATACCCACACAATGATGCCGGGTGTTGGCCCTGTGTGCCTCGGTCGTATGCAGTCCTGATTGTGGCGCTCACCTGCACGGCGCCAAACACGCATACGACCATCATTGGCACCAAGGCAGAAGCGACTCTCATCGCTGAAGACGACACGTCTCCATTCGTCCCTCCATTCACGCCTGTCGCGACACTACTGGAGGCGGGCTGCACGATGTTGGGGCGTGAGCGGAAGACGGCCTAACGGTGTGCGGGACCGTAGCCCAGCTTCATGGAGACGGTTGCGAATGGTCCTCGCCGATACCCCAGGAGCAACAGTGTTCCTAATTTGCTGGGAAGTGGCGGTGCGGTCCCCTACGGCACTGCGTAGGATCCTACGGTCTTGGCGTGCATCCGTGCGTCGCTGCGGTCCGGTCCCAGGTCGACGGGCACGTGCACCTTCCGCCGACCACTGGCGACAACATCGATGTACTGTGGAGACCTCACGCCCCACGTGTTGAGCAATTCGGCGGTACGTCCACCCGGCCTCCCGCATGCCCACTATACGCCCTCGCTCAAAGTCCGTCAGCTGCACATACGGTTCACGTCCACGCTGTCGCGGCATGCTACCAGTGTTAAAGACTGCGATGGAGCTCCGTATGCCACGGCAAACTGGCTGACACTGACGGCGGCGGTGCACAAATGCTGCGCAGCTAGCGCCATTCGACGGCCAACACCGCGGTTCCTGGTGTGTCCGCTGTGCCGTGCGTGTGATCATTGCTTGTACAGCCCTCTCGCAGTGTCCGGAGCAAGTATGGTGGGTCTGACACACCGGTGTCAATGTGTTATTTTTTCCATTTCCAGGAGTGTATATTCTTAATCTAATGGTCACGTCCGGTACAGAACTGCTGTCGATCATTTTCTGTATGGCTCTCTCTCGTCTACCAGTTAAAATTTACGTCTTTCGCTTAAGACAATGTTCAATCTCCTCTTATTAACTCAGCTACCAGTTTCATTTATTCTTTACCATCAAATTCTTAAAAAAAAATTTTAATTGTGTCAGAGACAAAGTAATTGACTTCCTCTTTGAGAACACGCATCTATTTATTACTCTTTTCATTTATGTGTCCATTAACTTGGGTTTACTGTGTTATTTGAGGACACCCTCCAGACAGAGACTGCCTCCTTCTCCATGCTGAATACTATTCGCTTAAAATTATACCGGCGATGACGGACTAATCGCGTGTTACAAAGACAACAAACTCAATTGCATGCCAAACCAGTGGCTTGACTCTAATTGGCTTCAGTAAGCAAAACTGAGCTGATCTCGTCTCGAACCTACATGCTTTTCATTATGAGTTGCTTCGCCCAGACACTACAAGTAAACCTCTACGAGCTGATCCTTGGAAAAGAATGTTTGAAGGATTATCAGGGGTCGGTATTTTGGTTAAGATTTTATAAAGTAACACAAAATTCAGCATTTAAATAATCTGAACATTACAAAAATTATCAGCTAATGCTGCTGCAGTTGCTCTTTCGTGTCATTCACTTAGAAAATATAATTGAGTCATTTATATGCCTCAATGCATGTGCTTGTTAGACCAATTATTGACTTGGTTACTTGACTCTGTATCTTTTACAAGAAGCTGTCATCTTTTCTCTCTCTCTCTCTCTCTCCCCCTTTTTTTTCGACATCACTCTTTAAAGCATTGCGGACACCTGTTATTAATCGCTACATTTAGTCTTGCGGCTGGAATTTCATAAGTATAGCTTTGCCATGGAACTTATAATATAGTGTTATCTCTACCCCTTCTTTTACTTGCTACACCTTCGAATTTGCGTCAGCATAACTTATCTGTCACAGGCTTTAAAACTCTGTTCGTAATGAAATTTTCCACATACATTACTTCTTCTGAGCGTCGGATCTTACACACGTTCTTTAGCATATTATAATTTACTCTTTCCTTTAGGTAATGTGTCCCTCTCATTACGAAATCCTCTGTTATTCTTTGATTCTAGTCACGAAAAGTTATGACCCTTTCTTTTGTACAGGACTACAACTTGTCCTCCGACAGACTTGAGTTTCTTAAAAAATAATAATAATAATAATAATAATAATAATAATAATAATCCTACATTATAAGACCTGAGAGAAGGGCACTGATTACTCCATTCTCTTTGATTTATACATATTGGGGGCTACAACACGAGCATGAATCATATACTTATATACTAACTTAAAGCTAATACTAAGTTCTCTCTTTGACATTTTCCTTTACCTGTATTCAGTTACAGATCGGTACAAACGTTCCTCATACAGTCAGCACTGTATGATGACCACCAGACTTATTAACTTCTGGCTTGTCATTTTTTTTTCGAGTTATCATTCGAGGTCGACGACTTACCTTGTTCTCTGATGATGCTTTGTAATTGCCTCGTACTACTATTACTTGTAAATTCCTTGTGTTACCATTGTGGAATTTTCTTAAGTCACTGTGGAGGAACAGACCTTGACTCCTTCCAGTCACGGGGTCGGTTAGCAAGTAACTTCCTGTGTGCGGCTTCCTGACTATAACGTAAAGGCCTTCATAAACGCGCTGCCACTTCCGATTTTTCCTTCGTAGCTTCGATGGTTTAAAATGAGTCCTTAGTAAGATTCTCTCACCTTCTCTATATTCAATAACCTTATTTACCTTTTTGTCAAATGCTTTTTTACGGAGGCTTGCGTACGTTGTCACTGAAATCAACGCCAGCCTGATTTTGGTGTCAGCTTCTTGTGGAGGCTACAAAATTCTGTTTCTAGTTTTCCTGATTGTGGTGGTTCTCCCTATCGGATATCCCCTTTAACTTCTCCTCTGTTTCGTGTAGGTGCTGTGACTGTGGTACGAAGGGTGGTGGACAAGTTTATTGTCCCGTGTACGATCCACTTTGCGCATAATAGATTTGTGCAGTCTTTTCCCGTTTCGGTTTCGGATTTCCTGCATAATCATTTGAGTGACCGGAAAAATTTATATTTGTCGGAGGTCGAAATTTATTCTGGGCCATGTAATGTATTGTGTTGTCATTATTACCAAAATGTTGTCCTCCACTTGTCCCATGCCATTTACGTGATTTCCACTCACACGTCCTGTTAAAGGCTGGTCCGCTCTGATAATTTCCTTGCTGTAGTGGTTTGTATCCTACTGATTTTGTGGATAACTGTATGTTGAGTTTCCGTACTGTGGCCGTTGTGTACTATTCATTGCATTGTACCGTTGTTTATTATTACCTTTCGGTCGAAACTGTCCATTTCCGTACGACACCTGTTGATTTTTGTATCCGCCGGACGGTTGGTAGTAAGCGTCGCTAACGCGCGCTCTTCCGTCTTTGCCATTGTTGACCGCGTAACCTCCACTGTTTCGCCTGCTCACTTCATTCGGAGCGCTACCAACATTTGCTACCGCGTCTTCGCGAATCAAATCCAATGAGTCCAATACAGAAAGAAATGCTTCGGTATCGTCCCCGAAAACATTAACTAATTTTTCCCTTATAGAGATGGGCAATTTAGTTTTCAAAATCACGATCGCGTCTTTATTTGTAATTGGCGAGTCCCAGAACTTAATTTTTGCTAAATATTTTTCGAAATATCTTCTGAGACTGCCGTGTTTCGAATTGAACATTTCGGCATTGAACACTCCTTTTCTTAAGCGCTGCTGAACACCATCACTCCAAAATTTGTTCAGAAACATCCGCTCGAATTCATTATAGGTCCTGCACTTGTCTGTCATTTCTATTCCCCATAAGGCGGCATCTCTTGTAATATATCCCGTTACAAACTGTATTCTTTGTTTGTCTGTACAACTGTTCGGAAATACTGCAGAGAAGTTTCGCAAAACTACGATCGGGTGTATGTCACGTTTTTGCGGGTGAAAGGTTGGAAATATTTTGTTTTTCAATACACTTTCTTCCTGCATTTGGGTTATGAATGTTGGTGGGCTGTTCACTTCAGTGTAGTTACGCACTGTGTCTGTCGGAATGTGGTATGACGTTTGATCAAGTGGAGGGCTGTAATGAAATTGCCTAATGTCATTTCGGTATGGGGAGTGATTCCATTAGCTACCCATCGGATGTCAGGGACTTTCCACTTTGTTCTTTAGTGTCTGCACCTCTTCAGTGACATGCTGCTTCCATTGAGGAAGGTCTTGTGCTAAAGTTCGCCTTATCTGTCCTAGCTCAGATAACACGGTGTCTCCCGATTTTCCTGGTTCCGCCAAAAGATCATAAGTAACTTCCCTTAGTACTTCCTTCAGTTCTGTCTTTACCTTCTTTCTATCAGATGGCCTTTGGTTTTTATCCACTCTGTGTAGTGGTCGGATAACGCTTCAGCGTGATTCTTTACAGTAATTTTTACCTGATCCTCTATGTCAAGTGATTCTACTTGTTTCGTCAAATCATCTATCTCCTTTCCCATATCAGCGACAAGCAGTTTCACGGCGCTGACCTCCTTTGATATGGTATCAGAATTACTCTTTAATGCTACAGTTTCGTTACGGCATGCTTCTACCGTGGGATTAATTTCACCCCTGGCAGCTCCTAGTGCTGCATCAAATTTAGTAGATACCTGCTTGATCTCAGCCTCAACCTTTTTACGGATCTCAGTTTTTACTGCTTCGATTCGCCCACTTATTTCCGACTTGAACTCGCCCAATTGGGTATTCAGATCAGTTTTCAAGTCTGTAGTTATTTCAGTTTTTGCTATGTCAAATTTTTCATTTACCGCATCAAATTGTATATTTAAATCGGTAAAAGCTCGCATTAGTTCATTTTTGTTTTCCTCTTTTCGTTCAGCTCTCACTCTTGCATTTCGTTCCTTTTCTAACCGCAAATGTTCCTTTTCCCTATCATTATTTGCCATCCAATTTGGGATTTGAAGGAGCATAGCATTCGTATCTACAGTTGGGTTGTTGCCCGAGGGAATCGTTTGAATTGCTTCGTCTGTGTCTATCATATCACCGGCGTTAGCCTCCGCCTCCACTCGCATGCTAATTGCACGTGAGCGCAACGAATATTGAGTGCTGTTCATATCGTCACTGTCACTTGTCGCCGGGATTAATTTTTGTTTACCCTCTGCCATCTCGCGGTGTCTGTTTGTCCACAGTATTACGTCAGCTACACGCAGTCTGCTACGCGGGTCGTCTGTCCTGTGCTTGTGACGTCAGGTCACATGCACTCTGTCAGGTATGAGAGTTGCACTCACCTAACAAACGACTGTGAACTGAAGCGGAGAAGACAAGATGGAAGACGGGCACACTAACCAACTGAATTAGCACACAGAGCTAGCATTTTACACGTAACACGACGCCATATTTGCACATGAAATTCAAGACTCAACAATGGGAATTAGACACTACATTGCAAATACTACTAAATTTTGACAAAAAATAATATTAAGCTGATTTTTTAAATGTGCAGATGGAAATAAAAGGAAGATTGATAATGTAGCTCGAAAGACAACTGTACTACTGAAGCGTCACAACTGCATACGAAATTTTTTTCTTAGCTTACGTTTGATATCTTGAAAGTCGGCAACTGGGTATAAAATATCTCTGTTTTCCGCCGTCGGCTCGTCTTTCCTCTTCGAAATTTTCGTCCACAATTTTTTTAAGCGCGTAGCGTGCACATGAACTGTTACATACAGCCGGCCGCGGTGACCGAGCAGTTCTAGGCGCTTCAGTCCGGAACCGCGCGGCTGCTACATCGCAGGTACGAATCCTGCCTCGAGCATGGATGTGTGTGCTGTCCTTAGGTTAGTTAGGTTTTATTAGTTCTAAGTTCTAGGGGACTGATGACCTCAGATGTTAAGTCCCATAGTGCTCAGAGCCATTTGAACCATTTGTTACATACATCTATAGTAGCAGCAAACACAAGAGGACTGATTTTCGTGAATTCAGTCAAGTCCCTGTTCGGGCGCCAAGTGTGGTGTATTTGTTTTCTTTTTTTTTTTTTTTTAATAAAAGATATTTATATTTTGATCAGATTATTATTCTCTTGTGAAGGTTCAGAAATCTCTTAAGTTTTGCACCACTTCTTGGCGGGAAGAGCAAAGACTTTTCAAAAATCTTAAGTACTGTAAGTTATAGTTTATCTATATTTCACCTAAAATCGTTTGCAGAAGGCGTAGCGTTCTCAAGATTAAGAACAGAGTTCGCATTGGCACTTAATTTATTTGTGTCGTGATCATGTTCGATCACGACCGGATATGAGACATAGCAACTACGAACAGAGAAACCTAAGGGACCAGACAGAGCTGGAAATTTTCTTTGCTATACTACACCACACATTAAAAGAAGTTGGATTTAAATCACAACCAAGGTAAGTAGCAATGCGCCTTCTAGCCGGCCAGAGCGGCCGAGCGGTTCTAGGCGCTACAGTCTGGAACCGCGCGACCGCTACGGTCGCAGGTTCGAATCCTGCTTCGGGCATGGATGTGTGTGATGTCCTTAGGTTAGTTAGGTTTAAGTAGTTCTAAGTTCTAGGGGACTGATGACCACAGCAGTTAAGCCCCATAGTGCTCAGAGCCAATGCGCCTTCTGCCTTAGCTATGACGTTTGCCGACATGCAGTCGGTCGCTGGTAGCTGTATGAAAAGTATAAAAACATCGTTATTTGTGTTGCCATTAATGGGAGATGAATAGTGTAGAAATACTTTAAGTAATAAGTAGGCACTACAGCATTTGAGAGCACAATAGCCAATGTAATTACCTTAGTCAGTATTTCTAACAATAGGATCCGCACATTTCAATTTTATACCTTGCTGGCTGTTTCTTTAAATAAAGTCGTTTAACATTTTCGACATTTCATCTGAGCTGCACACATAAATTCTTACATAGCACTGCACAATAGTAATATTTTACTATAACTAATAAGTGATTGCGGACCACGCCATATACGCGTCCGCCGTCATTAAAAAATATCACGACTGTGTTAACAGAAGAGGATTTCAATTCTTCAGCTGTCAAAAAATAAGAAACACAAAATATCTGTATCGATACAAATTATGAACAATTCGTAGCCCGCATTTCGTGGTCGTGCGGTAGCGTTCTCGCTTCCCACGCCCGGGTTCCCGGGTTCGATTCCCGGCGGGGTCAGGGATTTTCTCTGCCTCGTGATGGCTGGGTGTTGTGTGCTGTCCTTAGGTTAGTTAGGTTTAAGTAGTTCTAAGTTCTAGGGGACTTATGACCACAGCAGTTGAGTCCCATAGTGCTCAGAGCCATTTGAACAATTCGTATTCCGCGCCGTGGCGCTAAGGCATTCTTTGAAATACCAGGTGGTCGCTGCTCAGCGACGATCTAAGAAATTTTTACACAGATGGGTTTTATGAACCTGCATGGTTAGATGATCGAATGTAAGTTTATTTAAGCTATCGAAACAGATACTAATATTACAAGTGCACTCTTACCTTTTTCCATAAACATAAAAATGAAATTCCTTGAGAGCCTAAAACACAGCCAAGGCTTCAAGTTCTGTTACTGACTATGATGGCTCACATTCTGTTAAGACCCGACTCGCAAAATTACTTAACTTGCTGTTTGCCTTCGGGTAAATATGCATAGAAACGAAAATGTTTTAGATTGTTTTAGACGTGGATTAAAAAATATTAATATAAATATTTTTATTTTAAATGTTTACTATTTGTGTTTATAACATTTGATTAAAAATAGTTTACATTAAACATCCCAACAGACAGACAAAAAACCTCGGGAAAGAGATATTAACCGGTTTCACTGATCCCTAAAAAACTGATCTTTTATGGATAAATTATATGCACTAATGTCATTACATCTTTATTTACTACACAGATTAAGACATCATTTTTGCACCTTCCTTTGAATCGTATGATTAGGCAGCTTTTCAATATCTTGGTTTATACGATTAACAAGAGAATTATTGGTGGTGAACTTCAGCTTAGCTTCCTTCCATAAACAATTAACTTCTTGTTGGTGCGTTTGTTTCAGCTTTCTGGCACGCTGTTTAATACACACAAATTTAAAACGTCTGATACAAGTTCATGGTGAACACAATAGCAACAATTTTATGTGCGTTGCAGAACATTACAACTGACTCAGTGACTGCCACACAGCGATTTCGCCCGGCGCGGCTAGGAGCTACACTAATGGAAACTGACATATCTGCGGCACTTGTTTCATAGCGGGGAATCCCGACTTTGAGCACGCGGTCAGCATTCAGTTCAGTTCACAGAGGTCATAAGCAGCTTGACTTAATAATAAAATTACTGGAGACTAAAGACTCTCATGGATATGATGAAGTGCGCAGTAGAATATTAAAGTACTGTGCTGCACACGTTAGCCCTGTACTTAGCCTTAATCAGTAGTAAAGCTGCTTTATAATAATGGAGACAATTTAGACCTATTTCTATACAATCGATGTTCGCTAAAGTAACTGAAAAGGCTGTACATATAAGGATAACTGATTTTATGTCACATAATTTGCTGTTAAATGTACATTTCGGTACTGACATAGGGCCGGGAGAGTGGTGTCCTGAGCACATGCCCCTCCATATCGGCATGCAGTGACTCCGGTAAGTCGAAGAGGACACAGCGGCCGGTCGGTAGCGTTGGGCCTGCATAGACTGTTCGGGTGGAGTTAGGTTTTAGAGTTTACTAAACGCAACAGTATTAAATATGCAGATGCAGAATTTTTTTCTCTATAATATTACCTATATTCCAACCGAGAAACCGCAAAAGCCCTTTGGAGCTGGAACAGACTTGCCCTGTTCGCATCCTAAGTAGCTAAGGCGCTTTATGATGTTCATCAGCTTCAGGATTCTGACTCTCATGCCTCTCAATTGTGGCAACCAAGAATATTTAATGCCCAGGAACCTCACCGAGCCTCTAAAATTTATAATGGTGTTGAGCCGTGGTGCGCCTTTTCTGGCACACCAGCTCTTTGGCACGACTATCGATTACCCGGCTGTACTACGATCTTTGCCACTGTTGTGATCTGGCGGCGGGTGTTCGCGGTCGTGGAGCTGGTAGTCGGACTCGCTGCGAGGCGCCAGGACGTGCTTGCGCATTCTGCAAATGAGCAAAACACACGAATGAGCAAAACACACGGGCTCGCCCAGCAGCGGCGTGGACGGGCTGCCTTGCAGGACGGTCACGAGCTTGTGTTGCACCTGCCTGATGTCTGCTCCGGGAGTTGCTCGTCACATTGCTTTGTTGCCTGTTTTCTCGGACAGTCCCATTCCTTGAGACCATCACGAACAACGCTCTCCATCGAAGGTGTAAGTGGTTTTGGTGCATTCGTTTCGTGGAACTATTTGCGTTGTAGCGACTGTCACGTGTTGGTTGGTTGCCCTAATGTATATGTTGTTGAAGTAAGAGCAGCCGGCAAGGTGTGTGATCGCATGGAGACCAGCAGTTACTACTTCCTTTAAGGAAATCAGCGTCCCCAAAAGATGTAGTAACTGTAAGGTATTGTACATATTAGCTCATAGTCTAGTTCTGATTTTCTGTATATCAAGTTGTATACAGGATGAGTCACCTAACATTACCGCTGGATATATTTCGTAAACCACATCAAATACTGACGAATCGATTCCACAGACCGAACGTGAGGAGAGGGGCTAGTGTAATTGGTTAATACAAACGATAAAAAAATTCACGAAAGTATATTTTTTAACACAAACCTACGTTTTTTTAAATGGAACCCCGTTAGATTTGTTAGCACATCTGAACATATAAACAAATACATAATCAGTGCCGTTTGTTGCATTGTAAAATGTTAATTACATCCGGAGGTATTGTAACCTAAAGTTGACGCTTGAGTACCACTCCTCCGCTGTTCGATCCTGTGTATCGGAGAGCACGGAATTACGTAGGGATCCAAAGGGAACGGTGATAGACCTTAGGTACAGAAGAGACTGGAACAGCACATTACGTCCACATGCTAACACCTTTTTATTGGTCTTTTTCACTAACGCACATGTATATTACCATGAGGGGTGAGGTACACGTACACACGTGGTTTCCGTTTTCAATTACGGAGTGGAATAGAATGTGTCCCGACATGTCAGGCCAATAGATGTTTAATGTGGTGGCCATCATTTGCTGCACACAATTGCAATCTCTGGCGTAATGAATGTCGTACACGCCGCAGTACATCTGGTGTAATGTCGCCGCAGGCTGCCACAATACGTTGTTTCATATCCTCTGGGGTTGTAGGCACATCACGGTACACATTCTCCTTTAACGTACCCCACAGAAAGAGGTCCAGAGGTGTAAGATCAGGAGAACGGGCTGACCAATTTATGCGTCCTCCACGTCCTATGAAACGCCCGTCGAACATCCTGTCAAGGGTCAGCCTAGTGTTAATTGTGGAATGTGCAGGTACACCATCATACTGATACCACATACGTCGACGCGTTTCCAGTGGAACATTTTTGAGCAACGTTGGCAGATCATTCTGTAGAAACGCGATGTATGTTGCAGCTGTTTGAGCCCCTGCAATGAAGTGAGGACCAATGAGGTGGTCGCCAATGATTCCGCACCATACATTTACAGTCCACGGTCGCTGTCGCTCTACCTGTCTGAGCCAGCGAGGATTGTCCACGGACCAGTAATGCATGTTCCGTTGAATCACTGTCCGTCGTTTGTGAAACCCGCTTCATCGGTAAACAGGTAGAACTGCAACGCATTCTCTGTTAATGCCCATTGACAGAATTGCACTCGATGATTAAAGTCATCACCATGTAATTGATGATGTAGCGACACCCTGAAACGGGTGAAAGCGGTGACGATGCAGTATGCGCATGACACTACTTTGACTCAGTCCACCAGCTCTCGCAATGTCCCGTGTACTCATGTGTGGGTTCATGGCAACAGCAGCTAACGCACCAACTGCAACCGCTTCTCCTGTGACGGGCCTGTTACGGACCCGTTTGCGTGCTACGACCATACCTGTTACATACAGTTGGCGGTAGATGTTTTGCAATGTGCGGCACGTTGGATGCTCTCTGTCCGGGTACCGTTCTGCATGCACCCTGCAGGCTTCAGCTGCATTTCGTCGACACTCGCCATAGATGAGTATCATCTCCGCCTTTTCAGAGTTAGAATACTCCATGGTCACAGTTCCTACAACACTACACTATCACAGACGTCCGGTAACACGGTATACTACAGTTGGTCTGCGTGCGGAGACGAATGCATAATAACAATAGCAGCAAGCGCTACATGCGGACACTGCGACAGCTAGACCAAACCACAACAGTGCACTACAGCCACACTCGTAAACACGGTCGTCATCGTAAACATGTCCCTGCAGATGCTGCTCGCCGACCGTGGCCCCTGTTTGTTACAACACGCAACTGAACGTCGGAGGTTTCAAGCATCAACTTAAGGTTACAATATCTCCGGAAGTAATTAACATTTTACAATGCAACAAACGGCACTGATTACGTATTTCTTTATATGTTCAGATGTGCTAACAAAACTAACGTGGTTCCATTTTTAAAAAACGTAGGTTTGTGTTAAAAAACATACTTCCGTGCAATTTTGTATGGTTTGTATTAAACAATTACACTAGCCCCTCTCCTCACGTTCGGTCTGTGGAATCGGTTCGTCAGTATTTGATGTGGTTTACGAAATATATCCAGCGGTAACGTTAGGTGACTCACCCTGTATAGTTGGCTCTTACACGGCAGACCTATCAAACAAAGTTAAAGTGCACAAACCTAGATTTGTCGTGAAGTTGTGCATTTGAATAACGTCACATTAACTTGAAATTATTTCCATTTCATCTTGGTACACATTGACGGCCTTAAGCACTTGTTTAAATATACTACTGGCAATTAAAATTGCTACACCAAGGAAAAAAAACGAGTATTCATTGGACTAATATATTATACTAGAACTGACATGTCATTACATTTTAACGCAATTTGGGTGCACAGATCCTGAGAAATCAGTACCCAGAACAACCACGTCTGGCCGTCATAACGGCCTTGATACGCCTGAGCAGTGGGTCAAACAGAGCTTGGATGGCGTGCACAGGTACAGCCGCTCATGCAGCTTCAACACGATACCGCAGTTCATCAAGAGTAGTGACTGGCGTATTGTGACAAGCCATATGCTCGGCCACCATTGACCAGACGTTTTCAGTTGTAGAGAGATATGGAGAATGTGCCGGCAAGGGCAGCAGTCGAATATTTTCTGTATCCAGAAAGGCCCGTACTGGACCTGCAACATGCGGTCGTGCATTATCCTGCTGGAATGTAGGATTTCGCAGGGATCGAATGAAGGGTAGAGCCACGGGTTGTAACACATCTGAAATGTAACGTCCACTGTTCAAAGTGCCGTCAATGCGAACAAGAGGTGACCGAGACGTGTAACCAATGGCACCCCATACCATCACGCCGGTGATACGCCAGTATGTCGATGACGAATACACTCTTCCAAAGTGCGTTCACCACGATATCGCCAAACACGATTGCGACCATCATGATGCTGTAAACAGAACCTGGATTGATCCGAAAAAATGACGTTTTGACATTCATGCACCCAGGCTCGTCGTTGAGTCACCATCGCAGGCGCTCCTGTCTGTGATGCAGCGACAAGAGTAACCGCAGCCATGGTCTCCGAGCTGATAGGCCATGCTGCTGTAAACGTCGTCGAACTGTTCGTGCAGATGGTTGTTATCTTGCAAACGTCCCCATCTGTTGACTCAGAGATCGTGATGTGGCTGCTCGATCCGTTACAGCCATGCGGATAAGATGCCTGTCATCTCGACTGCTAGTAATAAGAGGCCATTGGGATCCAGCACGACGTTCTGTATCACCCTCCTGAACCCACCGATTCCATATTCTGCTAACAGTCATTGGATCTCGACCAACGCGAGTAGCAATGTCGCGATACGATAAACCGCAATCGCGACAGGCTACAATCCGGCCTTTATCAAAGTCGGAAACGTGATGGTGCGCATTTCTCCTCCTTACACGAGGCATCACAACAACATATCACCAAGCAACGCCGGTCAACTGCTATTTGTGTATGAGAGATCGGTTGGAAACTTTCCTCATGGCCGCACATTGTAGGTGCCACCACCGGCGCTAACCTTGTGTGAATGCTCTGAGAAGCAAATCATGTGCATATCACAGCATCTCCTTCCTGTCAGTTAAATTTCGCGTCTGTAACACTTCATGTTCGTGGTGTAGCAATTTTATTGGCCAGTTGTGTATTGTTGGGTAAACGATGAGAGTGTAAAAGTCTCGTACTATTTTACAGCATTCCATTTGTATACAAGTCTTAGTTTAAATGTTTTACAACATTGATATTGGTGGTTTTTCATACTTACATTGTTTATTGATGTCTTAACCTATATTAACCTATGTTTTCTTGGTGTTTGCCGTGTTTCCTGCGGTCTGTTTGTGTTCCAGTTTTCTGAGAGTTGGGGTGTGTGGGGGCGGCGCACATTCCGTTTCGGCGCACAGAAGCTGTGACTTGTCGTCTAATGGGAAGTTACTCCCGGTTGGGCCCCAGCGTGTAGGTGTTGTTCTGGACAGCTAGTCTGCTGCTTCCGGCATTTTAAGTTAAGTCACCTTTTGCCCCGGGCAGCCTGACGTCACAGCTCATTTGATAACGATTTAACATACCTCATGTATTAAAAAAAATTAAATTTGGTTGGCAATGAATTATATTAAGTGTAACATATTGTGCTGGTTGTGTATTGCTCGATAATTTTTTTACCTGAGCCCCATTAAATTACTTCAGATTTATTGTTCATTAAGAAATTCTAATTTGCTGCTTGCCTGAGAAGGAAGTTATTGGTAATTTTCGATATTTTTTTTTTTTAAGACAGCCACGTGCTGATTGTATGTTAGCTGTTTTATAAATGTGGTCTTCAATAAATTGCTAATTTCTTAATCTACTAGTTGTTGTGTTTAAGGAGTGACATTGTATGGTCCTTGACCTTCCATGCTAATCCCGACTTCCTAAGTGACAGGTTGTGGCGTCGCAACTAGTGCGCGATCGCCAATTTTTTCTATTAAACGCTTTACTTCAGAATGTATGTGGTCTGCAATGTAAGCCAGTAGAGTATTATACGGTCAGTAACGGACGAGTTGTGTCCTGCAGACTGACGTCACGACCATCTGTTGCAGCTGCGCGTGTGAAAGCAGTGGAGTAACGCTGGCAGGCCACTTACATTATACGAAACTAAAAATATTCATCACTAATAAAGGAATAACCTGAGGAACGTCATAATCGATGTACATCCTTCTGTTGTGAAAACAAACAATATGTCAGAGTCTGAGATCAAAAATAGTTGTATTTTGGAAGTTAGTAAAATTAAAAAAAAAACCGTAATTATCCGGCAGTCAAATATTTAAATAAATACAGTGATGTAATAGTTCACCTTCAGTGACTATATCCGATGATCTGATAACACTTTCAGTGTGTGTGATGTCCTTAGGTTGGATAGGTTTAAGTAGTTCTAAGTTCTAGGGGACTGATGACATAGATGTTAAGCCCCATAGTGCTAAGAGCCAGCCACTTTCAGTGTTCATATATAAACTTGGAAACTTTTTAGTTTCAGGAAACCTCTGTGACTGTTCTATAATAATAATTTCAAGAATTCGAAGTAAATATGTGTATTGTGTGTTAGGGTGCGTGTGAATGAGAATACGTGCGTGAGAGCATGTGGGACGTTTGGCATTATTAGAAATCATTCATGTAATTCTCTACAGGAACTGGCAAGTGTTCCAACTCTGTAACGTGGTAACGAATCCACTAGTTGTTCCCCTACTAGTGAATGTCCGATGTCCAAGTATGTATGCTTATGTATAAGGCAGCCAGAACATTCGCGACTACATAATAAATTTCCAGATATAGAGTAAAGCTTGTAGTTCATTTAGTTTTGTTTATTTAATTAGAGAGTTTTGTGTTACTTAATTTGATGACGTCAATGAGCCTAGAGAAGTGGTTGGTGCTTGCTAGATTTCGGCGCGAGCCGCGCCCCAGAATTTTGTTCTCATTGGTCGTAAGTGCTGACAGCCAATGAGAAGTGAGACGGTTGGCCGCCTAGCGAGGAGATATAGTTTTGAGTGTGGGTTAGTGAGAGGGGAGTCGCGAGCTAGCTTTGATTGGAGGCTGTTATGCTGGATGGGACTTTTCGCATTATGTGTAAGATGAAGTATTGGGATTAGTACCGCGTTATGTTCCAGTGTTAAACTTTTCGCATTATGTGTAAGATGAAGTCTTGGAATGAGTTCGCGTTATGGTCCAGTGTTAATGGTATCTGGTAGTGACCAGAAACTGTTTATGAAAACTTTAGAGTGTTGTGATAATTCGTTCCGACGAAAATCGCGAGTGAACTTTGAATTATATAGTGTGGCGGTACTGAGTATATTCTTACTGACTATTTTATGGCGAGCATAAACTTTTACTAAAGACAACCACTGAATATCGTGTGGAGAAGTAATTGGCCGATCATTGATTGTGTTACAAGTAATTGGTTTCGGAATTTGGGAAGGTAAAAGTTCTGGCTGTTTTAGGTATGGCGATAACTGTGAGCAGAATCTTAGTAATTTTCGTAAATGTGGGCTGATGATCTTGCTTAACGGCAATAACCATCTATTCAAGGTTTAAATTTGAACTTCATGTTTAAAGTACGAGTGACATCCCCTTTCCGAATCATTTCTTTAAAGTACATAGAAAATTTTCAGCAAATTTTACTTATAGCGGCCTCCGGCGTGTAGCTATGAGAGCTTTTCTGTGATCTCGTAAGTAGCTGCAGTCAGGAGTTTACGTGCGAAGACGTACCGCTGTAAAGAGGTAGGTGAACAAAAATTAAAAAAGAAAATGCATTGCAGCAGCAACGTGTAATCTGTCTCAATTGGTGCATCGCACGCACGCACGTAAAAATCGGTCGCAATTGGTGCATCTGCCGGGAAAGATAATGAAATATTTCATTAAAACCGTAGTGTGTGTGTAACCGGACGATAAAAAAAGTGCTCCCGAATAAATAGTAACTGGGGAAAGGACAAATATTAAGAGTGAACTATCACCACGTGGACAGAAAGGCAGTGATAGCCCATGAACTGCCAGTGTGTTTGATGTGCTTGGCGGATGAATTTTGCGGATATATCCCGCCGACTGAAGTAGCTGATAACGGCGACATCTGGCAGACTACGAGCCACGAGACGACGCGACGGCGGCAGCGGAGGTAGTTGGCAGCGCTGACCGGAGTGGTGGCCCGTAAACTGGTACGGCGGCCCGGTGCATGGTGATCGGACCCGCAGCCTCAGCTAGCCGTGTTGGAGACATCAGAAGCGCAAAGTTAAGTAGTGTGCTTTTTAAAACTTTGTTTGTGTGTGTGAGGAAAAAACTGAATAAAATGGCTGTCAGCAAACAAATGTAGAGGACGAACTGAGGGTAGATAGGGGGAAAGAACAAGGGGAAGAGATTTTTGATCCCACAAACTTTAGCTTCGATGTGTCCCAACCCAATGCCAGTAGTAGTTTGACAGAGTCATTAAGTGTTAATTATGGATCGGAGGTGGAACAGAATGTATCAGATCCCAGTGCTTCGGATCTACCTGTAGCAGTAGCTAATATTAATGGAGACATTGTATCAGTAAATAATGGGGCGAAAGATAGTGTGGCAGGTATGTTAATGAGTCTATTGGCAAAATTAAATGGTTTATATGCTAATATGACGAAAATGGATTCCAATATGACGAAAATGGGTGCCTCATTAAGTGATGAGATGGAAGCTAATATGACCAAATTAGGTTCTGATATGACAAAAATGGGTTCTGAGATAGATTCAAAAATGAGTGGGTTAGAGTCAAATATGAGTAATATGGGTGAGGAAATAGAATCTAAGCTGGATTCAAAAATTTCAGATCTAAGAGATTGTTGGAAGCACGACATGGCAGTGCTTAGTAATAATGTAAAAATTGAAATAAATCAGGATAAACAGGAATGTAGACAAACTATTGTTCAAGTAAAAAGTGAATTAACTACACAAATCGAACAAGTTACTGATGACCACCAGCAATTTAAAGTGCATGTAAATACAGAAATAGTCAAGGCTCGTGAATATATCAAAGGGGTAGAAAATTATAGTGAAATAAATCACGCTGCCTTAGAATGTAAATTGAAGGAAAATAAAGATAAGTGTGACAAAATTGGAGCTCAGGTAATAAATAAAGTCACTGGCTTGGAAACTCATATTAATCAATTCAGTGAATGTATGAATGAGCAATTGTGTGAGCATGACTGGCGTCAGATGTCTTTCAGCATCCCTAGGGATGTTGTTCGATCACGATACACTTGCGACTTCAGGTAACCCCAAAGCCAATAATCGCACAGACTGAGGTCTGGGGACCTGGAAGGCCAAGCATGACGAAAGTGGCAGCTGAGCACACGATCATCACCAAACGACGCGCGCAAGAGATCTTTCATGTGTCTAGCAATATGGGATGGAGCGCCATCCTGCATAAACATCGTACGTTCCAGCCGATGTTTATCACACAGGCTGGAGATGATGCGATTCTGTAACATATCGGCGTACCTTTCACCCGTCACGGTAGCAGTTACAAAACCAGGATAACGCATTTCCTCGAAGAACAAAGGCCCGATAACTGTAGATGTGGTAAATCCAACCCATGCCGTGACTTTCTCGTCGTGCAATGGAGTTTCGGTAGCCCAAATTCTGCAGTTGTGGGCGTTGACAGACCCTCGGAGCGTGAAATGAGCTTCGTCGGTCCACAACACGTTACTCAACCAATCGTCATATTCCGCCATCTTTTCAAACGCCAACATCGCAAATGCCCTCCGCTTCACTAAATCACCAGGTAACAGTTCATGATGGCGATGGATTTTGTACGGATAGCATCGGAGGGTACGCCTCAGTGCCAACCAAACAGTAGTGTATGGAATGCCGGTGCGACGTGCGACTGCACGAGCGCTGACTTCCCGGTGCATAGACGAACCCACTACGGTCTCCATTTCTTCCTGAACTGTCTCAGCAGCATTACGCCTTGTGCTAGGTTGGCCACTACGGGGTCTATCATCTAAACAACCCGTGGCTTCGAACTTCGTAATCATTCTCGCCACAGCTGCATTTGTCAACGGACCTTTACCCGTTCGAATCCCCTTCCTATGGAGATAGGTTCGTAACGCTGAACTAGCACACTCCCAATTCTCATAATACAGCTTCACTAAAAGCGCCTTTTCTGGTAACGTCAACATCCTGTGATTGCTGACGCATCTGATTCTCTCTCTCATTACAGCTCCTTTTATACACGATTGTCATGCGCAGTCACTGACGTTTTCCTGTCCAGCGCCATCTGTCGAACATTTCGTGAACTTTTTTTTTTTGTTCTAATAAAACCCTATGTCATTCCATGCATATGTGTCAATTTTTACCTCTCTATCTACATAATTCCGTGGATTATTAAGTTTTCAAATTTGTATTGACTTTTTTATCACCCTGTATTTGTGGCCCTGTGGCATGTTCTATTAGACGGTAGCGTGGTGCGTACGTGCAGTGTGCAAGGCTCGACCCCACCTGGTCGGTACGGTAGTTTCTCACTGTCGTTCCGAAACATCAGTTGTGTTGCAGAATGATACCTTCCCCAGTTTGTAAATATTTTACGAAGTGAGGTAACAGTGAAGTAAAACGATCCATTTGCTTTGAAAGATTAAAAACGGGACCAGGCACAACAAACTTGTGACAACATACAAGGAGAAGACATCCACTGTGTTCCTAGGTGAAGAAACTACTTTTAATTGATGTATCTACACTCCTGGAAATTGAAATAAGAACACCGTGAATTCATTGTCCCAGGAAGGGGAAACTTTATTGACACATTCCTGGGGTCAGATACATCACTTGATCACACTGACAGAACCACAGGCACATAGACACAGGCAACAGAGCATGCACAATGTCGGCACTAGTACAGTGTATGTCCACCTTCCGCAGCAATGCAGGCTGCTATTCTCCCATGGAGACGATCGTAGAGATGCTGGATGTAGTCCTGTGGAACGGCTTGCCATGCCATTTCCACCTGGCGCCTCAGTTGGACCAGCGTTCGTGCTGGACGTGCAAACCGCGTGAGACGACGCTTCATCCAGTCCCAAACATGCTCAATGGGGGACAGATCCGGAGATCTTGCTGGCCAGGGTAGTTGACTTACACCTTCTAGAGCACGTTGGGTGGCACGGGATACATGCGGACGTGCATTGTCCTGTTGGAACAGCAAGTTCCCTTGCCGGTCTAGGAATGGTAGAACGATGGGTTCGATGACGGTTTGGATGTACCGTGCACTATTCAGTGTCCCCTCGACGATCACCAGTGGTGTACGGCCAGTGTAGGAGATCGCTACCCACACCATGATGCCGGGTGTTGGCCCTGTGTGCCTCGGTCGTATGCAGTCCTGATTGTGGCGCTCACCTGCACGGCGCCAAACACGCATACGACCATCATTGGCACCAAGGCAGAAGCGACTCTCATCGCTGAAGACGACACGTCTCCATTCGTCCCTCCATTCACGCCTGTCGCGACACCACTGGAGGCGGGCTGCACGATGTTGGGGCGTGAGCGGAAGACGGCCTAACGGTGTGCGGGACCGTAGCCCAGCTTCATGGAGACGGTTGCGAATGGTCCTCGCCGATACCCCAGGAGCAACAGTGTCCCTAATTTGCTGGGAAGTGGCGGTGCGGTCCCCTACGGCACTGCGTAGGATCCTACGGTCTTGGCGTGCATCCGTGCGTCGCTGCGGTCCGGTCCCAGGTCGACGGGCACGTGCACCTTCCGCCGACCACTGGCGACAACATCGATGTACTGTGGAGATCTCACGCCCCACGTGTTGAGCAATTCGGCGGTACGTCCACCCGGCCTCCCGCATGCCCACTATACGCCCTCGCTCAAAGTCCGTCAGCTGCACATACGGGTCACGTCCATGCTGTCGCGGCATGCTACCAGTGTTAAAGACTGCGATGGAGCTCCGTATGCCACGGCAAACTGGCTGACACTGACGGCGGCGGTGCACAAATGCTGCGCAGCTAGCGCCATTCGACGGCCAACACCGCGGGTCCTGGTGTGTCCGCTGTGCCGTGCGTGTGATCATTGCTTGTACAGCCCTCTCGCAGTGTCCGGAGCAAGTATGGTGGGTCTGACACACCGGTGTCAATGTGTTCTTTTTTCCATTTCCAGGAGTGTATAATTTTACTGTCGTGCACTAAGCTTGGAATTGTGTTTCTTTATTGTATTGTGTGGAACTGGGGACCTAGAAACGATAAAGAGGCTTCGTCCCCTTCGTAGCCCGCAGTGGTACACAACCCCATAACAGGCTACAGCAGTCCACTCACCCCACCACTGCCCCAAACCGAACCCAGGGTTATTGTGCGGTTCGGCCCCCAATGGACGCCCTCCCCCCCCCCCCCCCACCTCCCCCGGGAACCCCAATGTTTGCGTGGTAGAGTAATTATGGTGAACGCGTAAGTGGAGAAAGCGTTTGAAAGTGTTTGCGCAGCAATCGCCGACATAGTCTAACTGAGGCGGAACAAGGGGAACCAGCTCGCATTCTCCGAGGCGGATGTAAAACTGCCTTTAAAACCTTCCACAGACTGGCCTGACTGGCCGGCACACCAGACCTCGACTCTAATCCGTCGGGCGGATTCATGTTAGGGTTAATAACTAACCCTTTAATTCTGTAGTTGAGTCAGGGGGGAAAATTTACTCAACCTAGGGTGTTATGCAGGAAAGTAGTCAGTAGTGACCATTCGCTCTCGCCGTCGCTATGTACGTCTGCTTCAACTTCGCAGTCTGCTGGAGACAGTGAGACCGATTTCTGACACAGGCTCAAACCCATATGGATCGTGATCTCCCACTCATTCATCTTCTTTAGAACTTTTCAGTCTTTGTTCGAAGTCTTCTCTTGTTACTGTATGTAACGGCAATAAGCAACCGAAAATCAGCTATTTCAGAAATCGGTTACTTTTTAGCGTTTTTAACAGTGAGGTTAAAAGAGAGACTGCTACAAAATGACAGTACAATTTAATCAACCGATATCTTGACAATGCAGACGTTACACGATATGCACAGTAGTTTGGATCAATTCAGAATTTGTTAGAACTGTCTACCGCGGAACAGACCAGCAATTTCAAGCAATTGCTAGAAGCATGGGTAAGTTAACACAAATGATTACTATAACAGCCAGGAGCCCTTTAAAAAGGTGCCGCTTTCTTAACTGGTCACATAAATTTTTATGTAAATGAAATTAATTTTCTAAAATAGTCCACGACATCAATGAATATTTTAGAAATTAAAGTACAGGATGACTATTATTGAACTATATGAAAAAAAACGTAAATACGATACAAACTATTGCGTGCACACACTTTATTCAGCATGTAAATGTCACCACAGATATGCCTGCCATTATTGGCGATGATGTGGCACAGACGAACAGCGAAATTCTGCATGACCCGCTCAAGTGTCGCAACATCGATGCTGTCGTTGCCCTCGTGAATGAATGCTCAAAACAGACCATTAACTTGCACCATGAACACTGAATGAAAAATTATGGACCATAGTGATCACAAAGATTCTCTCCATCGACATCTAAGGCGAACTGCTTGGAAGTTACAAACTGTGTAGGACTTTCAGCTAGGTATCCACTCACACAGAATGCATAGAGAATGGTATTGGTGTCACAAGATAAAGGGAGCTAAGCGAATGTGATTTTATGCAAACGAATACGAGAAGTCTGTCGTGAAGTTTATTGTGAGACTGGCTATCTTTTAGGGCGTAGCTGCAGATAGTGATATAATGCTTTTAACTGGTGGGGAAAAAATTCAGAGGCTTAATTTGTTCATGGGTTCCAGGTGCTACGAATTGCAGTATCACACACTTCTCAGGAGCGATAGTTTGCTCTAAGGGAATATGAATTTTATAATCATACCAGGAAACAAGCGAAAGCAAGTTATTTTGACCGGCTATTGGCCAAAGGCATTACGCCTATTTTCCCTCTCTTGCCTTCTGTGACGTAAGTATTCCCTACTGCCCTTGTAAGATCAGGCACTCGAAAATGAATGGCAAGGGACAGAGCACTCCAAATTCTCGCAACACTATAAATAACTTTCCAGCGAACAGACCAGCCAGATTAACAATCGACATAACTGAACACGAATGCGTTAAGGCATTGGTGTTAGTTGATCTTGCTACAACTCACTTGGTACCTCTAATTCCCAGGGTTCCTTTCACATGCCTTTCCTCTTCAAATTCTGACTGGTCAGAGATGTAAACAAATTTATGACTGAACGATGGCGTAAGTTCCTTCACCTAACCTACAAATTTTCGCTCAGATTCCTCATTTTTTTGTGCATCATCGAGTTGATGCTTTTTGAAGTCTCGTCATCTTACGTCTTCCAATTCTGTAGCTCTGTTTGAAGCTGTACATTCATCTACTGCTTCTATCGAAATCACTGTAACCTATGTCGCCTGCAATTTGAGGCGCGTAACGCAGTAGGTCACTATCAGGCACATCCTGAAGACTGTAACGAGCATCCTTGATTCGTCAGTTTATTTAACACGTTGGTCTTGTCCTCCCTTGAATATTCACAGTTTTTCTTATTCACTGTACGTTTTCACTAGAGACGGGTAAGGAAAATACTACGAGCGGAGAGACGGCGTCTCCACTGGCAACTTACATATTCATGGAAGCCTTTCAAGCAACTGCCCTTGGTTCTGTTCCTTTACACCCAAGTTGCTGGTTCAGATACATAAACGAACGTTCGCTATATGGCCTCATGGTGAGACAGGGCTACACAAGTTTCACGAATATTTGAACAACATGCACGGGAAGATGCAGCTCACGCTCGAAGTAGAGAAGAATGGTGCTTAAAATTTCTAGACGTCGAAGTATATAGGACAACGCACGGCACACTGGGAAACAGAGTATTTCGCAAGCCTGCACATACAAACAGCTATCTGCACGCCCAATCATACCACTACCCAGAGAAGAAAAACTCGGTCATATATTCTTTGGCAATGCGTGTGCAGCGGCTAAGTGATGTTAAAAAAATTAACAACTGAGCTCAAAAGGCTACGTACAACGGTTCTAGTCAATGGTTATAGTCATTAGTCGATCCACACAGACTTGTCGACGAATACAAGTAAGCAATATAAGCCAGAAATAGACAAACTGCAGCCAACTGTGCGGTTACCTTATGTGAAAAATGTTACTGACCGAATAGGCAAATACCCCGGCCGGGTTTCAGTGTAGCCTGTGTTGTATAGTGGTCGCAGGATCCGGGACGTGCTAGGCTCCACTGAGGACAACGTGGATGCAGGCGGGTACAGGGTGGAATGCGAACGTGGAGAGACATACATCAGCGAGAGTGGTAGGCCAATGGCAACGCGCATTCGGGAACACGAGCGCATTATTAGTCCTGGGCAACATAACAAATCTGCAGTGACAGAACATCAGCAAGATTGCGGAAAAGAAATAAAATTCAGCGAAGCCTTTGTGTTGGCCAAGCCACCGGTTTTGACGAAACGCAAAATCAGAGAGGCCATAGAAATTCTTAAACAACCTAAGAACATGAAAAGAGAGGATGGACTCAGTCTTGCCCCATCTTGACTGCCAGCAATCAGAGCCCGGCAGACCGCACTGTCAACTCGAGGCACGAGCACTACCGGCGAGCAACTGCTGCCGTGCAGCTACGTCCCGCATTTGGTAAACAGGAGCCAACCATCAGTCATGGCACATAACACAAGAACCAATAGACAACAGAGGTTGTGAGCTCACTCCATCGCAATATCCTATTAAAACAAAGTTCCCTCTCCTTCTTCTTTCAGTGACCAGTGAAACGAACTATCTCATTAGAATTATGGCATAATGGCCTGCGCAGTGAACTGTAACAACAAAATATAAGGGACACTGCATAGCTAGAACGCACCAATAGACGCATAAGAAGGCCGCTGCAACCGTGGCGGAAGCGTTGGTTTTTCTCCAGCAGCAGTAGTTTTATACATTATGACGCGGTACCATACCCAGGTAACTTTTATGTCAAGTAAATCTTACTTCAAGACAAAAAAATTATCGTCGACTTGCTGATAAACCTTGAGTATAACAAAGAATAAAATACACTGAAACCTCTTAAAAGGCAAGGTGTTCGCTACAGCTAATAATGTAGTCACCAGAATGCAGAGTTACAATCCACACAAATACTCAACGTTCACTGAGAAACTGTTCACCATTAACTTCAAGCAGTGACAGTTAGGTAAGGTGTCGTCCTTCGATTGCTTGAGAGGTGAGCCCCTTTCCAATAGTAACCGCCACAATAACACGTACTGGAATCAGTCACAGCTGTTGCTATTGCTCCATTTTCAGCCATAATAAACAGTAATCATGTCCACAACGATCACAGACACGTAGAGCTATCTCGTTACATCTAGCAGCACACTCCACTCACCACAGAACCACATGTCCTTCCGTACAGCTCGTGCCTATCCTTATATCAGCGCACCAAGCCCTACCACGGCTTCCTGATGGAAGCGTCGCTGCGAGTCGCCAGGCGATTCAACAGGGAGATTACTGTGAAGGCGATTACGTCACTAGCAAAATAAGCCAACAATGCACTGATCAGCGAGAACACTATGACCACCAACTTGTTATCGATATAAACCCATCTAGGAGAGAGCAGTGTCACCTGGGGAAAAATGACTGATAGCCAGACACACTCACGGTGCACGTAGTAAAGTGAGCTTGCTGTCTGTGTGTAGAATGCGGAAGGCACGTCATTTGTCTGAGACTGACCGTGGGCATGTGGGTAGATTGTGATGGCCCAGAGGCTCGGCACAAGCATTTCGGAAATTGCACGACAATTCAGGTGCTCGTGGAGTGCTGTGGTGAGTGTCTTCCATATGTGGCGAAACCATGGTGAAAGCAGGTCCCGAAATCGTGGGGTCAGGCAGCCACCCATTACAGATGTCGGACATCGTAGGCCGTGCAGACTGATAAAACAGGACAGGTGGCGAACGATGGAGGAATTAACATCAGACTTTAATTCTGGGAATAATACAAGTGTGTCTGAATACACAGTGCACAGAATGCTCTGAACGATGGGTCCCCGCAGCACATGACCCATTGGCAGCTACAACTGAAATGAGCATGTGATTGTCGGCACTGGACGTTGACTCAGAGGCCGAGCGTTGCATGGTTGACGAATCCAGATACCTTCTTCATCGTGCTAATGGAAGAGCGCTAATCTATCGACTTCGAGAGGAACAGATCCTTGACATTTGTAGTGTGGGATGGAAACAATCTGGCGGCGGCTCCATTATGCTTTAGGAACATGTTCGTGGGCATCCGTGGGTACTGTGGAGCTCGTACAAGGCACCTTAACGGGAAAGGAGTATCGTACACTTATTACAGACTGTATACACCCCTTCATGTCGATCATGGTTCCCAACGGTAGTGGTATCTTTCAGCAAGATAATGCGCCATGTCATAACGCCAGGAATGTGATGAAGTAGTTCGACAAATACAGTGGCGAGTTGCAGTTGGTGTTCTGGGCCCCCAACTCATCAGATCTGTACCCAGTCGAACATGTATGGGATGTGTTTGATGGTGACGTGAGAGTTCATCGTCCTTCTCCCCCCCCCCCCCTTCCCGAAATTTACGGGGATTACGCGATGTGGTGGTTCATGGTGTGGGTTCCTGTAGACATGTCCTAGTTCATGAACCACGGGCAACGTATGAGTGGCCAAGTAAGTGGTCCCGACAGTCGGAATACCAGTTACTTTGGAATAAGGCTGAGCATCTCGGACATATTCTGAGTCGTGGCCACCTTTGTGTTCATACGGCAAAGACTACCAAATCCACCGTTTAGTCCCTCAGCCGTTAGGGGTAAAACCCAATGGGACTCGGGGCAAGTAAGGCTAGCAACCTGCTTCCCTGGTACTTTGCATATGATGCTGACAACAATCAGAGCAAAATGCCTCGGACTTTTGGAGGTGACGGAGTCCCACCTCTAACTGACAAACCAGGGACTCCTAAGATACGACTTGGCAAACAAATGGTAATGAGATGGGGAGCTATTAATATCAGTGTGCTACTCTGGGAAGAAGGTAGAGCTGGCAGATGCTGCAAGTAAGATGGGGCTGGACGTTTTAGCTGTTAGTGACATTCGGGTAAGGGGTGAGAAAGAAGAGGAAGTGGGAGAATACACGGTATACCTGTCAGGAGTCAAAGCAGGAATAACACAATGGGGTGTAGGGCTTTACATCAGGAAAGAAATGGAACCCAGCGTAGTGGCAATAAGGTGTGGATAGATTTGATAGTGTCTAGCAAGAAAATTAGGATTATGTCAGTATATTCGCTTGTGAAGGGACAGATCAAGATAAGATGGATGGTTTCTATGTAGTTGTTAGAGTAAAGGACAAGGACAGTGTTTTGCTCATGGGTGATTTTAACGCCAGGATTGGAAATCGAGCAGAAGGGTATGAAAAGGTTATGGGTAAATTTGGAGATGATATGGAGGCCAACAGGAACGGGAAACAACTCTTGGATTTCTGTGCCAGTATGGGCTTAGTAATCACCAACTCCTTTTTTAAACATAAGAACATTCACCGGTATACTTGGGAAGGCAGGGGAACCAGATCTGTCATTGACTATATAATAACAGATCAGGAATGCAGGAAGGCTGTGAGGGACACATGTGTATTCAGGGGATTCTTTGATGACACTGATCATTATTTAATATGCAGTGAAATTGGGATTGTGAGGCCGAAAGTGCAGGAGGTCAGGTCCATATGTAGGAGGATAAGAGTGAAGCTTCAGGATAAGGAAATCAGGCACAAGTACATAACAGCGATCTCAGAAAAGTACCAGTTAGTTGAATTTAGTCAATTACAGTCACTGGAAAAGGAATGGACAAGGTATAGGGACGCAGTACTAGAAGTGGCTAAAGAATGTCTTGGAACAGTAGTGTGTAAAAGTAGGATGAAGCAAACAGCTTGGTGGAATGACACAGTCAAGGCAGCCTGTAAAAGGAAAAAGAAGGCGTATCAAAAATGGCTACATACTAGAACTCAGGTAGACAGAGAAACTTAAGTTGAAGAAAGAAACAAAGACAAACAGATAATAGAAGCATCCAAGAAGAAATCTTGGGAAGACTTTGGAAACAGGTTGGAGTGTAATTAGCAGTCTTCGAAAGGGAGGTAAGAAGGAAATGACAAGTATTTTGGACAGGTCAGGAAAACTGCTGGTGAATCCTGTGGATGCCTTGGGCAGATGGAGGGAATATTTTGAAGAGTTGCTCAATGTAGGTGAAAATACGATCAGTCATGCTTCAGATTTCGAGGTAGAATGGGATAGGAATGATGATGGAAATAGGATCACATTTGAGGAAGTGGAGAAAATGGTCAATAGATTGCAGTGCAATAAAGCAGCTGGGGTGGATGAAATTAAGTCGGAACTCATCAAATACAGTGGAATGTCATGTCTTAAATGACTACACAGGATAATTGAATTGACCTGGGAGTCGGGACAGGTTCCATCGGACTGGACAAAAGCAGTAATCACACCAATCTTTAAACATGGAAACAGAAAAGATTGTAACAACTAAAGAGGTAACTCTTTAATCAGCGTTGTGGGTAAAATCTTCTCATGTATTGTTGAAAGGAAAGTGCGAGTATTAGTTGAGGACCAATTGGATGAAAATCAGTGTGGGTTTAGGCCTCTTAGAGGTTGTCAGGACCAGATCTTTAGCTTACAGCAAATAATGGAGAAGTGTTATGAGTGGAACAGAGAATTGTATCTATGCTTTATAGATCTAGAAAAGACATATGACCGGGTTCCTAGGAGGAAGCTATTGTCTGTTCTACGAGATTATTGAATAGGAGGCAAACTTTTGCAAGCAATTAAAGGTCTTTACATGGATAGTCAGGCAGCAGTTAGAGTTGACGGTAAATTGAGTTCATGGTTCAGAGTAGTTTCAGGGGTAAGACAAGGCTGCAACCTGTCTCCACTGTTGTTCATATTATTTATGGATCATATGTTGAAAACAATAGACTGGCTGGGTGAGATCAAGATATGTGGACACAAAATAAGCAGTCTCGCATAAGCGGATGACTTAGTTGTGATGGCAGAATCGATTGAAAGTTTGCAAAGTAATATTTCAGAGCTAGATCAGAAATGTAAGGACTATGGTATGAAGATTAGCATCTCCAAAACGAAAGTAATGTCAGTGGGAAAGAAATATTAACGGATTGAGTGCCAAATAGGGGGAACAAAGTTAGAACAGGTGGACGGTTTCAAGTACTTAGGATGCATATTCTCACACGATGGCAACATGGTGAAAGAACTGGAAGCGAGGTGTAGCAAAGCTAATGCAGTGAGCGCTCAGCTACGATCTACTCTCTTCTGCAAGAAGGAAGCCAGTACCAAGACTAAGTTATCTGTGCATCGTTCAATCTTTCGACCAACTTTGTTGTATGGGAGCGAAAGCTGGGTGGATTCAGGTTACCTTATCAATAAGGTTGAGGTTACGGATATAAAAGTAGCTAGGATAATTGCAGGTACTAGTAAATGGGAACAATGGCAGGAGGGTGTCCACAATCAGGAAATCAAAGAAAAACCGGGAATGAACTCTATAGATGTGGCAGTCAGGGTGAACAGGCTTAGATGGTGGGGTCATGTTACACGCATGGGAGAAGCAAGGTTACCCAAGAGACTCATGGGTTCAGCAATAGAGGGTAGGAGGAGTCGGGGTAGACCAAGGAGAAGGTACCTGGGTTCGGTTAAGAATTATTTTGAAGTAATAGGTTTAACATCAGAAGAGGCACCAATGTTAGCACTGAATAGGGGATCATGGAGGAATTTTATAAGGGGGGGGGGCTATGCTCCAGACTGAACGCTGAAAGACATAATCAGTCTTAACCAGTCTTAAATGATGATGACGATGACGATGATAGGTGATGTGTGTGTGCAGATTTGGTGCCGACAGGCTCCAGCGACCTACCAGGGCCTCATTGCTCCCATCCCATGATCTGTAGTTGCTGTTATCTGTGCCAAATGTGGGCATGCTGGGTATTAGGTAGGTAGTCATAATGTTCTGACTGGTCAGTGTATGGCCACATATGATACATACGTATTTTCCCATTTAAAATAATATATTTCATAAATCTGCATCAAGATTTTATTTATTTTCATGGGATTATAATTTAAAAAAGGTCCATCTCCATAGCTGAAGTCATAAACACACTCTTGTTCTGTAGCACTCGACTGCGTTGTAAGTGGATTCGAATCGTGTTGGTGGAAAGGTTTTGGAGCCAGTGTTTTATCAGCAGGGGTACGAGGGGACGTGACATGTCCATCATAATCACCTGTATTCGCGTCAATGTCCTGAACTAAATTCCAAACCTCTTCGAAGTGGCTAATGAAGTGAGGACATGTGACACTGCTGATCAGTCTGTCGGATGGTGATGTTAAAGTAGGCGGCCCTCTATTCGAGAGGCTTAGGATGGTTCCCACCACCAGGTTTCCCAACGAGTCGCTTCCCTTAGTCCATAATATTGCAAACTACCTACACTTAGAATCTGTCTAGAATAGCGATGCTGCATTCCTACATCTTCTCCCCTGTGCTGATTTCCTAAGCATTGGACTACTTTGGTTTCGATAATTAAAAATAAAATACGCAACCTTATACTAAACATATGTGATTCAATATTTGTTAACTATTTTTATTTGTTAATTAATACAGAATTTATATGAAAGCTACGTGAAATGCTTTGCACTTACTGACCTTTGGATATCTTATACCTTTCAAAGGTGCTTTTCTCCAGTTTTTCTGAGAATTAAGTCTTACTGCTTAAGGATACATATGCCTGGGCACCGACCATGAAATCCGGTAAATAAGCAGAAAATCGAAAAGGACGAGCACATGTCATCGCCTTATCTTTAGCTGTACACGGAAGGCTTGTACGTCAGGGATGCAGTAAGTACCATCCCTATTTAATGGAGAGACTAAGAACGTTTTTAAATTTAGTAGATCCAGAATGTCACAGGGCTTAAACAATAGATATACGAGAAAACATTTTGCAATTGTAAATGTTGTAGAAGGTTTTCAAGCTACATACAGAGACGATCAAAGCATTGGGATAACGTAAGCCTTGCATTAGTTTTCTCTAACCTGCGTGGTTTCAGGGATGACTAACTTATATTTGATACTGTGTAACCTCTCCCTCACTTATCGACCTGCCCGCATCTCGTGGTGGTGCGGTAGCGTTCTCGCTTCCCACGCCCGGGTTCCCGGGTTCGATTCCCGGCGGGGTCAGGGATTTTCTCTGCCTCGTGATGGCTGGGTGTTGTGTGCTGTCCTTAGGTTAGTTAGGTTTAAGTAGTTCTAAGTTCTAGGGGACTGATGACCATAGATGTTAAGTCCCATAGTGCTCAGAGCCACTTGAGCCACTTATCGACCTTAATGACAGTAAAATTTAAACCGCGTGCACCTAATGGAAATATGGGAAAAGCAATCGTCACCAAAGTTAATCTGTCAAAAAAGAGGGAGGAAAGGGTTACATCTAAATGAAAGGAATAATCCAAATGAAACTGGTGGAAATTAATTTTGAAAAGGCGTAAAGTTAATAAAGAAAGTAAATGTGCGGCCGTTACGTTAAGAATTAACTGGCGTTAATTAGATATTTTAGATTTGGGGAAAATTACGGTCGTCAGTCCTATGGACAACTACTATAATAACTGAAAAATAAAGGTTATTGCACATATAATTAGCACTAAAAGCGTGGAAACTGAGGGTTGAGCGCCAGCTAATGCTTCCCGTCCGCGACACCGTGTCAGAAACTATCATAGCAAGTTGAGCGCAATTACATGCTGCCAAACCCCAAAAGCGCGGCAACTCGCGGGAGCGTCACACAACACACCTGCTCCATCGCCCAACTCCAGCTAGACTCTGCTCTGCCCGCGCTCCACGCGGCAGAGTTAACACTACCAATGATACTTAATACTTGGGTTCTCCACAGGACCTATCGATGTAATCGTTCGATAGCATAGTTTTCCTAGGCAAGACCCAGCGTAAAAATACAAATAATATTTACAAAACAAACCAATTATACATCGACACACATACATATAGTAAAACAATTACAATATATAAAGACACAGAAATGTCATATCTTCAGGTAACAAAGTAAGGCAAATAATTTATAGTACAATAGATGGAAAAAGGGGGATATGCATTTCCGGCGTTACAACGGAATGTAATGCATCCCTGTAGAAACTGGCGCAGTTGTGAAATGATGGAGGCACGAACTACAGCATGTGTTTCAATGCTACAAAGTCATTCCAGAACTTGTTCCCAGCAGAGAAAGCGTCCAGAGAAGCTTCCATACCGTCTACCAGTTAGAGCAGCAAACGAAGATAGTGGCAGTCTGCTGGGTACCACGAGGTGGTGGAATCTAGGAGAACGAAGTAGATGATAGAGCAGAGAATGCCAATGAGGAGCTGAGCTCATTGTTGTTCACGGATAGCGCCTACTCGCCGTTACGCACTGTTCAATAATAAAGTGACGTATAAATAGTAAAGAAATTGGTAAGATGCATAGGTGCATGACAGTACGCAATGACTTGTGAAGTGGTATACTAACGCAAACTATCTAAAAAGAGGTGATGATGTTCTTGTTAGCGATACTCCTTCAATGAATACCTTCCTTCTCCAGTTCTTAAGGAGCCCATGCTTGTTATGTGTGTGAGCTACTTCTTCCTCTGAAAGATATTTTAACTGATTGTACTTATACCCTGAAAAATGACGTCCCATAGTATGTATAGCGTTCATTTAGTAATGGAAAAAGATTGAAGAGCTTAATTCTAACCTCTGTGGAATTCAGAACTCTCAGCCGAATTGGACAGGCGTTAGACTATAGCTTCTTGGATTCGGAAAGGCTCGCCAGCCCCTGATTAAATCCATGTGGCGGATTAATACAAGTGCCGGATTGACGGCGAACCAGGATATGGCTTTAAGGCGGTCTCCCACTTCCAACTAGAAGAATACCGGACTGCTTCCAACGTGTCACCACAGTTACACGATTCGCTGATATTTCGATACATTCTCACACTTTCATTTCGGAGAGTACTAGCGCAGACAGATGGGATACCCAAATTGCATACCACAAGGGAGCAGCGGGGGGCGGGCGACAGCAAAGGCGTCTGGACACCCACTATCATAATAATTGCCAAAAACAGATTAACATGACGACTCAGAGGAGGTACAAGATAATGTCATGAAGAAGAAGAGAACTGAAACTTCTAGCTCCTATCTAAAACATTACGTTGGAGATTTGTTACTTGACTGAGCAGCCATATACATGATGGCCCTCCTGTTGTCAGGCGCATTTGCTCTGGTGTATGGACAGATATTTGTATCTTCTTTTTTGCAACATGTAGCTGATGTCAGCCCAAACAAATCCTGCTCATTACACCCAGAGTCGACGGAAAGCGTCGGTTTGTTTCCCTTTGCAGGACAAATTATTTTAAAGTGGCATTTTACGTGCCCATTAGACAGAGCGGTCCAAAGTAGTTTAGTGCATATTTATTTTGTCGAAGTGTGTTAAAGGGACTGAGAAACACGAGAATCCAGTACTCGATCTGCGATGTGCAGAAGCGCTGCTCAGTCGCTACTGCAGTACTGAGGTTTCTTGTTCCTGTTAAAACCTATCGATACAACCAATAGCACTCAAGACTAGTTTCAGACCGCTCTATCGATTGGACACCTAAAATTCAGTTTTAAAAATCATTTTCCTTGTCAGCGGAAATAAATCGACGCTTTTTTCCGTCGAATCTGGGTGTCCCGTGAAACACGTTACGAGCAGGATTTGTTACAAAATCAAAAGTGCAAATATCTCGTAAAACACTGCAGGAAATGCGCTTGCCGACCCATAAGTAAGACGCTCGCTATGCCTACATGTTCATATTGATTGTATCCATTCATATGGAATAATCTGCAGTTGTGAAAATTTTACATAATCAACTAAGGTATTGTTTTGCACTATCAGACACCCATTATTATCTGTTTCCTTCCTTTCACATTAGTATACTTAGAGACATTTCACATATTTTTATATTTATTCGATCCATAGTTGAATGATTCTGTCTCGTAAGTGTTGCTACCTTTTTTACTTTCTGACTTAAAGATTTTACAAATGTGCTAGCCACTCGTTCAAACAGAAAGTAATACTGACAGAAGATAACCTCAATTTCGTGGGACATACACCCTAATACCAAAAAGAACAAAAATTATGATAGTTATTTAACTTCTTCAAGGTTCATGGTTCATTTCTCAGTGACCATAATAATTTTTGCTTGTAGTTTTGACATTTTTCGGGGCATCGTCTTAGCGCACTGACAAAAATACGTATTATACAATAATTGTTACCTTTATTTGCTCGTCCACTCTACTGTAATAACACTTTCCTGGCATTCATAAAGTGTCTTCTCCTTTACTGTACAGTCTCGCCTTCTGGCTGTATTAAGGGGTTTACCTTCCCCACTTGTTTTAATGATTGAATCAATATCACATGCACATAATGTTCTAATTTATGAAATTCAGTTTTGTCACAGAAATTAGTCCTTTCTTTCCTGACTATGACTTCTCTAACTATTAAAGTGGACATGAGATTTTTATATATGCGTTTCATAAGAAGTTTTCTGCTATGTCATAGGACAACGCATAAATGCACATACTCAGGGCTGACAATATTTGTCGTGTCAACCTCAGCTCGTGTACCACAAGAACTGGTGTGCAAAGAGAAGAAATGTAGCAAAACAGAACAGTCGACTTAAAATAAATATTCCTGCTGTTTTCTGGCAAAAAGTTCAGAACGAATTAAAAATTAAAGAAAGTAAAAAAAAATTTATCCTCAATTTCAAATGAAATAAATTATGTCGTTCACGAATCTCATAGATACCTCCTGTATAAGGTTTCTCTTGTGCTGTAATCTCAATATAGCCATATGGGCTGGCGTAACTTTGTTATCATAAGTTCGCAGGCAATGAGAGAGAACGGTCGAAATGAACTTCGGAAACTCTAAACTCTTCAACTGTTGTCTTATACATGTCCCTAATTTTGTTAGTTCCCTCTGAACACGTAATGAAAGGCGTGCTGAGTTTGCACAACGTTTCGGTTGAAGCTTCTGTTCTTAATGAAAGACCTACAGCGTTATATCACTGGATGAGTAGAGCTGCTGGCAACAACACACAAGTGAGGATAATATTAGAACTTTGGATAAAACTTACTGCATAATAACAGTATAAAAATTTACCGCATTTTGTAATGTACAGTTCAGCAAAAAATAACACTGAATATTATTTAAAGCCTATCATGTTATTTTCTTCTCTTACGACCGGATGTCAGAAACTGTTAAATATCCAGAATTTATATAATCAAGTATGTACGTCTTGTTATGTAGCGTTCAAGTGTCTGATGTCACCTAGCTAACTGAAGGTCTTTGCTTCCATGTGTTGTTGCTGCCATCGCTAGTTAGTGCCTAGATGCTTTCAACTTATACAGTTCCTAAAGACTGTCTTTGTATAATACTCAGCTATGGTCACTTTGTAAATATTTTTCTAACTGATTCATCATAGTATTACTACTTACGCTGGTCAGTAATAGTCTCGTATATATTTTGTTTTCTTCATACCGGTTTCGGCTCATTACCAAGCCATCTTCAATACTTTAAACATAGCTGCACAAAGCAACGGTTTCACGTTAAACCTGTACTGTTTACGGTGTAACATTAATGCTGGTAACCTTAGTGGTTTATTTCCTCAGGAAGCTATGATGCACCTTCAGTGCTTTAAGCTCACTACCCTGTATGTAATGGTGGTTTTGTCACGATGTATGTTTGCTACTATATCGGCTCTTATGTGATTTTGCCTGGCTCTAAAATTTTGGTTTTCCCTGTGAATGTGTATTAACAGGATTGTGTACCATTGTTCGTAATTCTTTCTTGACAAGAGCCATTATTGTCAATTTTAAAGTTCTGACATGTATACCGTTTGTGGGCTTCACTAATATAGTAATGTAGCTTTTTTAATGTTTTGGCTGTATATGCCACTGGGCGTAAGTTTCTCGGCGTGATCGCCATCTGCCTTTTTTGGTGTATAACTACATTATTTGTACCAATGCTCTCATACGATTATAACGGGAGTGTTAATTTGCTCCATTTTTATTGTTACTCTACCTAAGGGCGTTATTAACATTGATAATTTACACGTTGCCTTTGTACGCCAATTGGCACATGTTTCTCGGCACGAGCGCCACCCGCCCTGTTTTCTGAGTAACTACGCTCTCCGATTACACTCAGTCGGTTCTAAGTGCTGCAAGATCCATGAGCTATTTTATATATACGCGACAAACCCTAATTCTAGGGCTATATTTTATTTTTGACACATGGATCTATGCCGATATTTGTAAAAACGGCGATAGTACAATAGTCCTTACTAATATAAAATTGTAACTACCAGTCGTCGTTATCATACTTCTCTAATGCAAGAGTTCTCTAATTTGTGTTAATATTTATTCTTGACTTATAAGTTTCATACTTTTCTAATGTAAGCTATGATGTTCATTGTCCTTAGGCTACCTTCTGAAGAAGACAAATTTATGTTTGTCGTAACCTAGGTAAAGAATTTCTTTAACCATTGCAACTGGTCGCCTGTTTATAATTTTATCATCTTCAGATCAATCTAAAATGTTGTTTAGTGTGGAACGCTCATTAAACATCGTCGTATTTTTTACAGCTAAGTCGCCCTAGTTACATAAAAGATCCTAAAGCGAAAATTTTATTTCATCGCATGAATTGAGAATGGTCTATGCAACATGTACGTAACGAGCTAAGTAAATAACTTCAAGTGTGCACGTGGTGTATATTATTGCAAGAAATGAGCTATGTTCAGCGGAAGCGTTAAACATTAAGGTAGCTGGAGTTGGACATTTGGTGCTGCAAGAGGATATCAAATATAAAGATGATATGTTAAGAACTGAAAAGTGCTGGCGAGGATCTCAATACGGCAGTCAATGGAATGCTGTGAGCAGGAGAAGAGACTGAACTATCGAACGTAGAAATCTTGTGGCATTAAGGAACAGCTCAGTACTGCAAGAAGAAGTAAAGGGAGATAAAATAGGAAGAGACAAGGATTGCACTGAGACCTGAGTTTCTCCTGGCATATACAATTTTCAAACAACTTACGGGAATTCAGCCAGTATCAACAGCGACCGCCTTGAAAATGGCGGGGTGTGCTCCGGCGCTCGCTGGAGTGCCCCAAGGATGTGTGGTAGGCCCGTTGTTGTTTTCTATCTACATAAATGATCTTTTGTATAGGGTGGATAGCAATGTGCGGCTGTTTGCTGATGATGCTGTGGTGTACGGGAAGGTGTCGTCGTTGAGTGACTGTAGGAGTATACAAGATGACTTTGGCAGGATTTGTGATTGGTATAAAGAATGCAGGTAATTCTAAATGTAGATAAATTTAAATTAATGCAGATGAATAGGAAAAAATCCCGTAATGTTTGAATACACCATAAGTAGTGTAGCGCTTGACACAGTCACGTCGATTAAATATTTGGGCGTAACATTGCAGAGCGATATGAAGTGGGACAAACATGTAATGGCAGTTGTGGGGAAAGTGGGAAGTCGTCTTCGGTTCATTGGTAGAATTTTGGGAAGATGTGGTTCGTCTGTAAAGGAGACCGCTTATAAAACACTAATACGACCTCTTGTTGAGTACTGCTCGAGCGTTTGGGATCCCTATCAGATCGGATTGAGGGAGGACATAGAAGCAATTCAGAGGCGGGCTGCTAGATTTGTTACTGGTAGGTTTGATCATTGCGCGAGTTTTACGGAAATGCTTCAGGAACTCGGATGGGAGTCTCTGGAGGAAAGGAGGCGTTCTTTTCGTGAATCGCTACTGAGGAAATTTAGAGAACCAGCATTTGAGGCTGACTGCAGTACAGTTTTACTGCCGCCAACTTATATTTCGCGGAAAGACCACAAAGATAAGATAAGAGAGATTAGGACTCGTACAGAGGCAAATAGGCAGTCATTTTTCCCTCGTTTGTTTGGGAGTGGAACAGGGAGAGAAGATGCTAGTTGTGGTACGAGGTACCCTCCGCCACGCACCGTATGGCGGATTGCGGAGTATGTATGTAGATGTAGTTGTAATACTACCTGGCTGAATTCCTGTAAGTTGTTTGGAAAAAGGATTGCACTATTTAAAACAGATCATAGAGACTGTGATATCACGTGTCGATACCACCCCACGGACGCCTCAGAGATAGCAACGGAATGGCAATTATCCGTTAGTCGTTGGTAGCAGTTACGCGGGATCTGGTCAGTGCCCACTGCGCCATGATGCTGTGGGTGTGCAGTAAGGGCGCCCTCTGCCGCCGCGATGTACGATGGCCAGCGGCAGACAGACGGCCCACTCACACTTGGAGCCTCTTCACTGTGAGACCGTCGTTCATACTTAGCACAGCGAGTGTAGTCCTAGATGACATTTCTGCCTAATTAGTAATGGGTCTTCATACTCTTGGAGAAAGAAGAGTCAAGTAACTCTTCTGTTTACTATGTTATTTTGCTGGCTAATTATTTCTGTTCCTGTCCAGCTTTGGTATGACTGCGGTTGCTGTACCACTCGGTAGCCCACCATCCCTTACCGTTGTGTATAAAGTCGTGCACAACACGCATGTAGAATGAAAGCTATTAGCGTAAGAAAGGAAGAGGAGGGGGAGAGCTTCGAACCAGATAATAGCTGATAAGTTTAAGCAGCTACTGAAATTAAGTAATTAAATTATTCATAATTCCAAATTTTGCATCACATTGCCATTAACTGAAGTCGAGTTTCACTTTAGTATTTAACATTAACATCACTACTGTCAGTGATGTATATGGTAGAATCTACACCTGTATGCATGTTTTTGTTCTGATCAATGGACCATGTATTGGTACTGTGTTGTCATTGCTTACTCTCCATCACTGGAAATCACCACAAATAAGACACGCGGTTATAATTTGGTCACCACTGGCAATAATTTCGCTCTTAGAAAGTTGACCAAATGTTGATTCTTCAAAGAATCAGTCGACTGACTTCTCTAATACTAATGAATACCATCCTAGTTATTCCACACACGACGACGCCTCAGCAATCCCGTTAATCAAGCCTTGATTCTACATACAGCACTCAGATTCATTGACAACTGAATTAAACAATATCTCTTTCATGAAACTGGAATATGCTTCCCCTTCTGCCTGACGAACCATTCGTGACTGTGTGAGTCAGGCATTCTATTCTGGGCGGCACCAACAGTGCAGCACAATGCCACTCCCAGCTTTGCTGGGACACCCCACGACAGCGAAAAAGAGACTTCAACTTGGCATATCAGCTGCAACATTAACTTGGGTTGGAGCTTCAGAACGCTGCGGACAGGGTTGGTGAAGTTCATGAGGTGACGCTGTGGCCTGTCACGAAGGACCGCCCGCAATGGTTTTCTTTCGCATGGTAGAGTAGCGGACGATGCATTTTGTCGGCATCCAGAAGAAGACATCTTCTCAAAGCTAGAGAAAAGGCATGGCGGAGAAGTCAGTTATCAGAAATCAGTACAGAGCACAAGTTGCTCTTTTGTGAGCCGCATCTGTTAGTGGGAGACGATGGTATTATTTAGCTGAGTTCCATGTGCGGTGTGCACTGAGACGGGGCAAATCGTCTTGTGCACTAAGACCACCATGGCACTATGGCACTAGTGCACTATGTGCATGATGCTGGTACTGGAGTAAGGCGAGGCCGTAAAGAGTTTTTAGAAGTGAATTACAGAAATGCATGGCAGGGTAATAGTGTATACAAAAGATATGTGTAGTTGCTTTCTCCATTGGGATTAATTAGAGGGTGAAAGTTGATAGTAGTTCAGTGTAGATCTTTTATGGATGCACTTCTTTGTTTTAGTTATTCAGTGTGATTTTGCATACTAGTTTATAATGTATATTACTAGCTGATAGTACAAGTAATCTTAATTGTACCACTTGTAAGATCGCCAGGACCAATTTACCAGTGGCCATGTGAACACTCACACCTGTAGACGAGGCTCTGGAAGCCCACTCAGCACAAACACCCGCCGGGAATGTAATATTGTAAGGGTAGTAGTGGCAGATCGTACAGATACCACAGCACAGATAAGAGGGCTTGTGAGCTCCGACGTGTCAACACGAATTGTTGCGAAACGTTATTAGCAGTGGGACAATAGGCAAGCACACCTCTAGCCCATCTTCCACTCACGGAGAACATCGACGTGCGCGGATCGTCTGGTGCATCAGAGAATCACTTGAAAGATGAAATGGCGCGCCATACTCTTCAGTGTTTAAAACAGATTATGTCGCAAGTGATGGTCGTTCGCGCGTACGACGTAAGCCTGACGAGCTCTGTCTCGTAGTGAGCATTCGTCCAAGAAGTACTGGCTCCAATCCAGGTCTTATTGTCTGGGGTGTGATAAGTTACAACCCCCGTTCGTTCACCTTTGGTGTTTCTGGGAGGGGACGCTAACCAGAACTCGATAGGTGCGGAATACTGTTGGACCCTTTCTTTTGCCGTTCTTGTGACAGAGATATGGTGTGTTTTTCCAACAGGATTATGCTCAGCCACACACTGCCCGTGAAACTCAAGTTGTTTTATAATACGTGTAGTAACTTCCCTCTAAAGCACGATCTCTGGGATTTACGTATGGGATATAATGGGGCTGTAAGTAACTCATACTACTCGTCAACCAACAGCTCTTACAGAACTACGTGAACAGGTCGAGCAGGCGTAGCATAGCATGCCCCGGGACAGTATTCACCATCTGTGCGATTGATTGGATGCCGGAGTCAGCTTCTGCTTTGCCGCCCATGGAGCCTACACCACGTATCAATATGGATGATTCAGCATGGGTCGATACCTGGTACCTCTGAACCGTTTGTGCTATTGATCTGTAAATGTAATCACTTCATGTACTCCATATAAAGTGTTGCAACTATAAAAGTTAAGGGAATACGAAACCTCTGAAAGATTGTACTGACTTTTTTCCCCGGAAAAGTATGTGGATGAGTTTATAATAAGTTGTCATTTTTACATTTTATTGTTGCCCATTTAAGGAAAAGATATTATAACTGTGTCTGTACGGAATATTGTTTCTCCTGGTATTAACAGTTTTTTGTTTTTTTGGTTGAGAGTATTATGTCTGTCAATAGGTGCAAAACTTTTTATGTTTTTATATTCTCCGTATTATGATGTATTGTTTAATAAAAGGATAATTAATATAAGCCCACACTTGCACAACCTCAGGCACATGCCACTCCACCCAAAACTTGCGCTACATATCACAAAGTATCTCCTTATATTTTTTCTATGTAACATTTTGTAGCATAACACCTGTTAAGTTTCATCACTTCTTAAACTGGAGTGAGCATTCGATGGAAGAACCATCGAGCGGTATTAAACAGAAGCTTGATTTCTCTTCGTTACAAGGAGAATGTTACACAACGGTACGAGCTTGTGCTGTGCTTTTACGTATGTTTTCCTTTTAAATGGCTGTAATGTATAATTTCTCGTCTCTACATTACGTTAATGCTTGTTCCAGAATCATGAATTATGACACTTCCTAATGATGGAGAACCTGTCATTTTCACATCAGTTTCATTCATCTGTTGAGTAGAAGGAGTTGCTTTCAGAAATTGTTTTAATTTTTTTTTCAAATGCTGGTTGGCTACCCGTGAGACCTTTAATGGTGTTTGGTGAATTACTGAACACTATTGTAGCAGCATAATTCACTCATTTCTGTGTAAAATTTTGATTTCACCACAGTAGTGAGGATCATCCTTTCTTCTAGTGTTGAAGCTATGCACTTTGCTATTATCTTTCATTTGGGATGGGTTATTAATTACAAATTTCATCAGTAAATATATGTGATGTGAACATACTGTGAATGTCCCTAGTTTCTTAAACAAATGTCCGCAAGGTATTCTTGGGTGGGCTCTAGCTGCTATTGTGATTAAATGCTTTTGTGCAATGAATAATTTTCCTCTTAATGATCAGTTACCACAGAAGTAAAACATGATGCCATAAGAATGCACTGAAAAAGCAGTGAATGAAAATGGGAACCTTTGCAGTTTTGACCCTCTACAGCTTCCTCTAATACCATGAAATAGTTCCCTGATGTCTTAACAGATGTCGTATCATCCCATCTTTTCTTTACGTCGGTGGCTTCCACATGTTCTTTCCTCTCCGATTCTGCGCAAACCTTCTCATACCGTACCTTATCAGTCCACCTAATTTTAAACATTTGTTTGTACCATCACATCTCAAATACTTCGTTTCTCTTCTCCGTTCTTCCCACAGAACATGTTTCACTACCACACAATGCTGTGCTCCTAACATACATTCTCAGAAATTTCATCCCCAAATTAAGGCTATGCTTGATACTAGGAGACTTTTCTTGGCCACGCTGCCCTTTTTGCCACTGTCGGTTTACTTTTGATGTCCTCCTTGCTCCGTCCGTCTTTGGTTACTTTGCTGCGTAGCTTGTAGAAGTCCTTAGCTTCGTCCACTTCGTGACCATCAGTCCTGACGTTAAGTTTTCGCTGTTTCCATTTTTGCTACTTCTCATTACTTTCGTCTTTCTTCGATTTGCTCTCAATCCAAATTCTGTATTCATTAGACTGTTCATTCCATTAAACAGATCATGTAGTACTTCTTCATTTTTATACAAGATGGCAATGTCATCAGCGAATCGTATCATTGATATTATTTCACACTGAATTTTAACACCACACCGCAACTTTTCTTTTATTTCCGTCGTTCCTTCTACGATGTACAGTGGCAAAAGACTACAGCCCTGTAATACACCCATTTAAAACCGAGCACTATGTTCTTGGTCTCCCACTCTAATTATTCCCTCTTGGATCTTCTACATATTGCTTATTACTCGTCTATCCCTATAGTTTTCACCTATTTTTCTCAGAATTTCGAACATCTTGCGCTATTTTAATTCTCCAACGCTTTTCCCAGGTATACTAATCCTATTAACGTGTCTTGATTTTTTCTTTAGTCTTGGTTACATTATCAACCGCTACATCATAAATGCCTCTGGTGGATTTGCCTTTCTTAAAGTCAAACTGATCGTCATCTAACACAACCTCTATTTTCTTTTCCAGTCTTCCGTATATTATTCTTGTCAGCAACTTGGATGCATGAGCTGTTAAGCTGATTGTGTGATGATTCTCGTGCTTGTCAGCTCTTTCAATTTTGGGAATTGTGTGGCTGATATTTTTTCGAAAAGCAGATGGTATGTCGTCAGTCTCACGCATTATCCACACTAACATAAATAGTCGTTTATTGCAATTTTACCAATGATTTTTGATATTCTGATGGGCATTTATCGATCCCTTCCACCTTATATGATCTTAATCCCTCCAAACCTGTCTTAAAATCCAATTCTGGATCACCAATCTCTTATAAGTCGGCTCGTTCCTTCTTTTATCATAAAAGACAAATCTTCACCTCATAGAAGCCTTTCAATCAACTTTTTCCACCTATCAAGGTCTCTTCTCTGCATCCAACAATGGAATACCTGTCGCACTCTTAATGTTACCACCCTTCTTTTGAATTTGACTTAAGGTTGCCTTCCCTTTCATATGTGCTCTATCAGCCCTTCCGACAGTCGTTTTTTTTTTTCGATTTCTTCAAACTTTTCGCGCAGCCATTTCGCCCTAGCTTCCCAGCAATTCCTATCTCTTTCATACCTCCGTGATTTGTAATTCTTTATTCCTGAGTTTCCCAGAACATTCTGTACTTCCTTCAATTGAAATATTTCTTCTGTTACCCATAGATTCATAGTAGTTACCTTATATGTACCTATGCTTTTATTTCAAATTTCTGTGATTGCCCTTTTTAGATATGTCCATTGCTCTTCCAATGTACTGCCTACATAACTATTCCTTATTGCTGTACCTATGTTGTTGTTTCTGTTGTGGTCTTCATCCAGAGACTGGTTTGATGCAGCTCTCCATGCTACTCTATCCTCTGCAAGCTTCTTCATCTCCCAGTACCTACTGCAACCTACATCCTTCTGAATCTGCTTAGTGTATTCATCTCTTGGTCTCTCCCCAATTCTGTTCACTAACTCCTCATTAGGTATGTGATATACCCATCTAATCTTCAGCATTCTTATGTAGCAACACATTTCGACAGCCTCTGTCTCTTCTTGTCCATACTATTTATCGTCCATGTTTCACTTCCATACATGGCTACAGTCCATACAAATACTTTCAGGAACGACGTCCTGACACTTAAATCTATACTCGATGTTAACAAATTTCTCTCCTTCAGAAACGATTTCCTTGCCATTGCGTCTACATTTTATATCCTCTCTATTTCGACCATCATTAGTTATTTTGCTCCCCAAATAGCAAAACTCATTTACTACTTTAAGTGTCTCATTTCCTAATCTAATTCCCTCAGCATCACCCTACTTAATTCGACTACATTCCAGTTTCCTCGTTTCGCTTATATTGATGTTCATCCTATATCCTCCTTTCGAGACGCTGTCCATTCAGTTCAACTGCTCTTCCAAGTCCTTTCGCGTCTCTGACAGAATCACAATGTCATCGGTAAACGTCAGTTTTTTTCTTCTCCGTGTATTTTAACAAATACTCCGAATTTTTCTTTTCTTTCCTTTACTGCTTGCTCAAAATACAGATTGAATAACATCGGGGATAGGCTACAACCCTGTCTCACTCCCTTCCCAACCACTGATTCCCTCTCGTGCCCCTCGACTCTTCTAACTGCCATCTTGTTTCTGTACAAATTGTAAATAGCCTTTCGCTCTCTGTATTGTACCCCTGCCACCTTCAGAATTTGAAAGAGAGTATTCCAGTCAACATTGGCAAAAGCTTTCTCTAAGTCTACAAATTCTAGACACGTAGGTTTTCGTTCCCTTAATCCTTCTTCTAAGATAAGTCGTAGGGTCAGTATTGATTCACGTATTCCAGCATTTCTACGGAATCCAAACTGATCTCCCCGAGGTCGACTTCTATCAGTTTTTCCAATAGCCTGTAAAGAATTCGCGTTAGTATTTTGCTGTCGTGACTTATTGAACTGTTAGTTCGGTAATTTTCACATGTGTCAACACCTACTTTCTTTGGGATTGGAATTATTATTATATTCTTGTTGAAGTCTAAGGGTATTTCGCCTGTGTCATACATCTTGCTCACCAGATGATAGAGTTTTGTCAGGGCTGGCTCTCCCAAGGCTGTCAGTAGTTGTAATGGAATGTTGTCTAATCCCGGCGCCTGGTTTCGACTTAGGTCTTTCAGTGCTCTGTCAAACACTTCATGCAGTATCATATCTCCCATTTCCATAATACTGTCGTCAAGTACATCGCCCTCGTATAGACCCTCTATACATTTCTTCCACTTTTCTACTTTCCCTTCTTTGCTTAGAACTGGGTTTCCACCTGAGCCCTTGATATTCATACAAGTGTTTCTCTTTTCTCCAAAGGTCTCTTTAATTTTTCAGTAGGCACTATCTATCTTACCTTTAGTGAGATATGCCTCTACATCCTTACATTTGTCTACTAGCAATCCCTGCTTAGCCATTTTGAACTTCCTGCCGATCTCAGTTTTGAGACGTTTGTATTCCTTTTTGCCTGCTTCATTAATTGCATTTTTATATGTTCCACTTCCATTAATTAAATTCAATATTCGTTCTGTTACACAAGGATTTCTATTAGAACTCGTCTTTTAACCTACTTGACCCTCTACTGCCTTCACTATTTCATCCCTCAAAGCTATCCATTCTTCTTTGACTGTATTTCTTTCCCCCATTCCTGTCAATCGTTTCCTTATGCTCTCCCTGATACTCTGTACAACCACTAGTTCTGTCAGTTTATCCAGGTCCCATCTCCTTAAATTCCCGCCTTTTTTGCAGTTTCTTCAGTTTTATTCTACTGTTCATAACCAATAGATTGTGGTCAGAGTCCACATCTGCTCTGGAAATGTCTTACAATTTAAAACCTGATTCTTAAATGTGTGCCTTACCATTATATAATCTATCTGAAACCTTCCAGTATCTCCAGGCCTCTTCCATGTATACAACCTTATTTCATGATTCTTTAACCAAGTGTTAGCTATGATTAAGTTATGCTCTTTGCAAAATTCTACCAGGCGGCTTCTTCTTTCATTCCTTACCCCTATTCCATTTTCACCTACTACGATTCTTTCTCTTCCTTTTCCTGCTATCGAATACTAGTCACCCATGACTATTAAATTTTCGTCCCTCTTCACTATCTGAATAATTTGTTTTATCTCATGATAAATTTCATCAATCTCTTCGTCATCTGCAGGGCTAGTTGGCATACACATTTGTACTACTGTGGTAGGCGTGTCTTTCTCGGCCACTATGATGCATTCGCTATGCTGTTTGTAGTAGCTTACCAGCACTCCTTTTTTTTTATTCATTATTAAACCTACTCCTGCATTACCCCTATTTGATTTTGTATTTATAACCCTTATTCACCTGACCAGAAGTCTTGTCCTTCCTGCCACCGAACTTCACTATTTCACACTATATCTAACTTTAACCTATCCATTTCTCTTTTTGCAATTTTCTATCTTTCTGCTGAATGAGGGATCTGACATTTCACGCTCCGATCCGTAGAACGCCAGTTTTCTTTCTCCTGTTACCGACATCCTCCTGAGTAGTCCCCACCCCGAGCTCCGAATGGAGGAATATTTTACCTCTGGAGTATTTTACCCAAGAGGACGCCATCATCATTTAACCATACAGTAAATCTGCATGCCCTCGGGAAAAATTACGGCTGTAGTTCCCTCTTGCTTCCAGCCGTTCGCAGTACCTGCACAGCAAGGCCGTTTTGGTTGGTGTTTCAAGGCCAGATCAGTCAATCATCCAGACTGTTGTCCCTGCAACTACTGAAAAGGTTACTGCCCCTCTTCAGGAACCACACGTTTGTCAGGCCTCTCAACAGATACCCCTCCGTTGTGGTTACACCTACAGTACGGCTATATGTATCCCTAAGCCTAAGGCACGCAACGGCAAGGTCCATGGTTCATGTATCTATAGCGTGATAGAACTTCAAGATTATCTCGGCATTCTCTGGTACTTCTGTATCCCAGTTCTTTGATTGTTAATTCTTCCTGATTAATCTCTTAAACTTCAGCCTACTCTTCATCACATGAGTACATCTGCTCCTTCGTAGGCTTCACAACCCTGGATCTGATTTCAGAATCTCTGCCTGATCATGATGTAATCTAACAAAAGTCGTCCCATACCACTCGGCCAAGTATACCTCCTCTTCTTGTGATTCTTGAACACAGTGTTCGCTATTACCAGATAAAGTTTAAAACTGAACTAAATTAGTCTCTCTTCTTTCTCAGTCCTTGTCTGACACCCAAATTCTCCTGTAACCACTTATTCTATTCCTTCCCTTACAGCTGCTTTCCAGTACCCCCTGACTATTAGATTTTCATCTCCCTTTAGGTGTTGTATTATCCTTTCAGTTTCCTTGTATAATTACTCTATCTGTTCTTCTTTAGCTTTCCACATCGGCATGTATAACTGAACTATTGTTGTCGGTGATGTTTGCCGTCGATTCTGATAAGAACAATCCTATCACAGAACTGTTCACAGTAACACACTCTGTGTGGTACCTTCCCATCGTATGATACCATTTCCTGCAGCTGTTGATATTACCCTAAACCCTCCTGACCATAAATCCTTGTCTTCTTTCCACCTGTCTTCACTGGCCCCTTTTATATCTACATTGTGCCTTTGAATTTCCCTTTTCATATTTTCTACCCTTCCTAACATGTTCCAGCTTCTGACATTCCACGCCCTTACTCGTCGAATGTTATCGTTTCGTTGGTTATTTAATCTTTTCCTCAAGATCACCTCACCCTTGGCAGTCGCCTGTTCGGCTGTTTTCCTATCCCTTGAACATACTTTGCAGTGCCATGGAAGAGACTGATATACACCACAATTCATAAGCCATGACATTCCCTCCTAATGAAAACATGTGTCAAATAACTGCATAGAACTCCACAATCTTTATCGTTTTCTACAGCAGTTCAGAAACTTCCATCTCATGACTGTTTACCATCTTTAATCCACAATTTGTCTAGACAGTAACAGTAATATTCTATTAACTGCAGACCACAAGTAAATAAGGTTTTGTAGAATACTAATATATATGTGTACTATTAGTATAGTAAAGTAATACATTTAAAATAACGTTGAAGCTCAAAACATGTTTTCCCACATATGCGTGATATGGACTTTGCACACTTTGAAAAGAAATAAAAGACAGAACTTAAGACCTTTAATTCCCGGAATAGATACGGCACTACTTAATACACGTGTAACGAAAGCAATCTAAATTCTTTACTTAATACTTACCCAGATGACTTAAATTTGTTTGAAAACCTACGTCTCAGGTACACGGAAACCGGCCCTTGGGATTTTTTATTAATCCGAGAAATACTTGAAACAAGTGAACCCTTCACTTGATAAGCTGAAATGGGCTCTAATTAACTTCCTTACAGTCTATTATTAACTTAATTGACTATTGTTACAGTATTAACTACTTATTTCCACGAGCTGAATGTTCAAGCGTGTGCTGTCTGTGCAAGGGCTGTCAACTAGCTAAGACAACAGACAAGTTAGTCTTCATAATTCAGTAAAATGTGCTATATGCTTTGTAACCAATTCTCAACAGTAACAATAATACCGTATTTGCACATGTGAGTGTACTCTTTGTAAAACCGTGCATGCTTTGTGGAATTAAAAATTTCCCGTTGTCCTATAACGAACTGGCAATAGTTCTCTATATTTAACTGTTTATTTGGAGTAGTCCTGAGTAGGAAAATAAATTCAAACCAAACTTGAAGCGTTTCTAAATAATATTGAATTCAACTATTGCTATGAGTATTGAAATTCTAGCTTAGTTTCGTAATAAATTAATCCTATACTAATTATAATCTCACCTGTTTTATATATGATGTCAAAATGTGGTAATTACGGTAACTGGGAGGAAGAGATGATGAAAAGGCCTTAGCGTCCTATAGAAATGGCGATATGGGGCTGAATTACGCTCCCCACACTTACAGTCTTCCGAAAGCCACAATGAAAATGCGTGTTGACGGTAGTCATATTAATGCGTTAGAAAACAGAAAGTCATTTGGAAAAAGTCTGGACCATCCTGAAGAAGTATTTAAAGACTTGATAAGGCACCTATTAACGTTGTAAGAAAAATTGTTTGACAAACGAAGCATGACCATCGACCCCTACCCCTTGAAATAGCAAAAGTCTTATCCCATTTATTTAACGGAAAGTGCAAATAGCTGGCGACAAATGGCATGACAAATGTATCTTCCTCATCCTGAAGTACCCCTGCGCCATTCTGAAGCATCCTCTATGACAGAGTTCGTGGATTCTCCTATTAGAATGTTGATAAGCTTTTGGTATGGTAAAAATATTGTAGATGAAAGTATTCTAACATTTAGCGTAGATGAAACTGCTCTGTCCGCTGTTCAGAAACCTCAGAAAATATTAGCACAGAAGGAAAAACATCAGTAGGATTGATAACAAGTGGTCAAGAGGAAACAACACTACCGCAACTTGAAACTTCCTGGCAGATTAAAACTGTGTGCCGGACAGAGACTCAAACTCGGGACCTTTGCCTTTCGCGGGCAAGTGCTTTACCAACTGAGTTACCCAAGCACGACTCACGCCCCGTCCTCACAGCTTTATTTCTGCCAGTATCTCGTCTACTACCTTCTGAACACTACCGCGGTTTGTTGCATGAACACCGCCTGAATGTTTTTGCCACCCATGCTCCGGTTAAATATGATCTCTTAGCAAAACCAGCTCCAGGAACTAAATTTTGACGCTTAGAAAGTGGCGGGATGTTATAGAAATTACAAAACCAACGTAAGACAAGACAGTTTTTCTTTGCTGGAAGGGCCCTCTACACACCCCAATAACATTGCTGCAATTAACTTGGCAACAGGTAACGAGATCACTATACTCTCGCTTCCTGCGCAGATCACTCACCGCGTACAGTGCCTATGACCTTTTGATGTGGCCTATTTTAAGCCCCTTTCTGTGTTCTACAGCCAATCTTGTGACTCTTCTATTAGATCACGTCTTATGCTGTCTATTACCCAAATTCAGATAAATGAAATGCTCGAAAGTTGGTATTAGCTAACTGCTACGGTAGCCAGTGTTGTAAAGGGTTTCAAATGTACTGGAGTTTGGCCTGTTAACAGAAGTGTTTCTGATGATGGCGACTTTGCAGCAGCAGTTTCATCAGCAGGTTCATCAGAAACTTCAGTAACTTTTTCAGCAGAAGATCCTGCTGGAATTACAGCATAAGCTGCAGCAGCTGGTTGGTGTAATAATGTCTACTAAAACTGATGCCACTTCTTATTCATGTGAAAGCTGTCCATGATCCAAGTCCTACATATAGGCGAAGGAAATATTTCTGCTGCCTAAAAGCAAAGGAGAGAGAAAGAGGAAAACAGCAAGATGCACAGTTTTCACTTTGTCCTCATGTTAGAAGAAACCAGAAAACAATGACACGAAGAACGATTATCCTGCCAAGGTATTGTCGAAGAGAAGTCATGTGGTTTTGTAAATTGTGCCTGAAAGATGAATAGGGGAACAAGATTGAATGTGTGAAATGTCGGGAGTGGATACATCAAAACTGCTCTAGAGTGGGCCCAAATAACAAGAAATACTATTGGGATCAATGTAGTTACATTGTTTAACTTAATCCCAAATGATTATCATTCTTCTTCTTAGTGATCACATCGATACCGCGCTAGAGGGCGGCAACATTATTTTTTTTTCATCGTGGTACAACTGAGGAAACTGAAGGTCGCATCAAGACCATGATTCCCTAAATAGGACTAAAGTTTTAGTGGTACTTAAAAAAAATCTATTTAATTAATATGTGGAACTTGTGATCCACAATAAATGTACTTCTAAGTTCACATACTTTAAAGTCTTGTCACTTTTCAGAATTTTTGTTAAAATCTCAGTGTTTGTAGATGGGTCAGTATAGGCTGTCTAATCCTATGTACCAACAAATAAAATGCCTCAATGAAATTAGTTGTATACGTTATGTTTCAACAGAAGGTTTCACACTGTCTGCACAAGTTTGTTTGTTTGGTAGCACTTAATTTTGATTCCACATGATACGGGATGCTGTGAGTCAGTTTCGCAATAACAACCTACTTGCGTTATAGTAATCGAAACAGGGAACTGGATTAAGGTCTCCATTTACATATCGGTTGCCCTTCTGGTATGAGAAACGAAGAACGTCATTAAAAGCTTTGGCAGACCTAGTACTGCAAAACGTGTGCGTTTCTGCTTCAGATATTTGCTGAAATACATAATGATTACTGGAAAAGTGTGACAGCAACCTACCTAACCTTGGACATAGACTGTTTCGGACGGAAATTGGTCACGCAACCGCTGCTGCACCCACCATTCCTCACATTATTACCACTGCCATGCATCAAACATCCTGCTGCAATGTGACGCAAGACATGCATCTACAAAATTCCCAGGAAGAAGTATGTAAAGAGAACAGAATATTTCTTCCAACATATATGTTCACAATTGCATAGAGGCAAAGTACGTTACTGAACCGTTCTAACGGATAAAGTGGTTTTTATTAGAGGCCGTTAAGTTACAGAACGAAGCAAAAACCATTTTTAAGAGAAGAGGCTCACATGAAAGATACTGCCGATGTCTCAATCCAGCTAAAACTACTTCAACGAGTGTTATGATTTAGAGGAATCAAACAAGTATATTCATTAGCATCACAACTATTCTTAGAAGCCCTAGAAAAGATATACTGTACTGTCCACTGGGAATAAGAAGAAGGGATAGTCTTATTGAAATATCTCTCAGCCCTTTTCGTTTTACTAATATCTCCAACTCAGACAAAAAGGAAGTATAAAGATACCAGAAAGCTGTTAATGGCACCAAAGTTTGAGCTTATACATTGATGGACGCGACAGGAACTGAAACTGTGGAGAAACGAAATTCTGATCTCTATTTTCACATATTACTTAACTCAGTAAGTTCAACGAATATCGCACAATTTTATTCTGTTACCAATGAAACAGATGAAATCATTAAAATCGAACAGATCTCCGAGACCCAATGGAATCACTATCAGATCTTACTATGAATTAGCTGCTAGCCCTAATGGATGCCTTGAACAAAAAACTCATGCTCAGTGTTTATATGTAAAGCACGCATTGCTCCAATCTAAAAGAAGGGTACCAATAGTAATCCAACAAACTGCTTTTCAATATCCTTGTTATTCTATTTGTTGTAGAATGTTAGAACATATTCTAAGTTCAAATGTACCGTAATGAAGTATCTCTAACAGATTGGCCTCCTCCGTATTAGCCAGTATGGGTTCAGAAAACATCGATCATGTCCGACCGAACTCACACTTTTCTTACGTGACATTCTCAAGGCATGGGTCAAGGCGGACGGGTAGACGCGGTATTTCTAGATATCAGAAAAGTATTTGATTTAGCATCTAACCTCTGCTTACCATAGAATGTAGGTTCGTACAAGTATCAAGAAAAGTATCTTACTAGGCATGATGCAGCATATTATTTCCGATCTCTAGTCACTGACAGATGTAGAAGTAAGTCCAGGTTTCGGCCCGAGGAGTGTGCTACGATCTTTGCTGTTCTTGTTATATGTTAACGATACGATAGACAGCATTAATAACAACTTATGACTTTTCGCAGATGATGTGATTATCTATAGTGAAATTTTGTTATTGAAGCTGCAAAAATGTTCAGACAGATGTTGATGAGAATTCTACTTGCTTTAAATCTTCAAAGATGTTAAATTTTTCTGTCGAAATGATATAATAACTTATGCCTACAAAATAAACGATTCAACATAAATTTGTCAATAGCCAACAACTGTATGTAATAATACTTTGTAGGTATATGGAATGGAATAATATCATCGGCCCATTTGTATCGTAGGTGCTCGAGTTCTCTTCATTGGTAGAATACTAGAGAAATACACTAAATCTCCATAACACTAGTTTCAGCCATTCTAGAAAGTTGCTGAAGTATGAGAAACTCGTACCAAGTAGGACTCATAACGGATAAGGAAACTAGTAACGGATATGGAATGTAAGCAAACAAGAAAAGGATGAATTATTGTAAGTTTCACTCACGCACAGAAGAGCATCACACAGATCCTGAATAAACTGCACCGGCAGATGTCTGAAGATTGTCGGAAACTGTCCCATGAAAGGGATGGATCTAGCAGTATTCTATAGCGCCATATGTACCAATCCCATATGGATAGTGAAGGCAAAATCACGTTAATTACAATATGTACAGAGACGTTTAAGCAATCATGCCTACCATGCTTCATACGTGGAAGGATGGGAAGAAGCCCTCCTAACTGCTACAGTGGGAAGTACCCTTTGCCATGCACTTGCCAGTGGTTGCAAAGTGTGGATTTAGATGTAACGAATGGAATAGCTTATGAGACCAAGGTTGACTTTAGAGCTGAACATTAATTACATGAAAATTAAAACAATGTGTAATAAAAACATCGAAGAAGAAAGTTTAGAAATGAGGGATAAATACCGTTGTAACTGACAATTTGAAAGTTTTTACAACACAACTTTTATTTACGTGAGTCTACAGGAATATGACTGAATAAGAATGAAAAGTCACAATCACAAAGCCAGTAACGATTTCCTACTAGAGGCAACAAAAAATAACTTCTAAGTTTCCCACAGGAGTCCATGGTAACACACATACACTTAATTCCAAGTCCTATTCCGATGACGAAGACATAGTCTTCCATTGAGACGTCCTTGAGATCAGTATTCGATGTGATCTGACGACCGGTGCTGACTGTAGCCTTTAAATAGTATTGGCCAGCCAATCAGATGTTGGTGTAGTAATACTTCCTACAGGCCATCTCGAACTCCCGCTGCAGGAAGTAGTACGCAGAATGTCTGTTTCCAAAAGAGCCGCTGTTTACCGTTGCTTAACATCTTGGGCATAGGCAACCTCGGTCTGGTGTGGTGTTAGATGTGTTACCGGACGGCAGGGGCTACCTTGGCGACGGCGTAACACCCCTCCCCCATTGGAAGAGCTGGAGCAGCCCAGGCAACTTTGGGAGAGAGAGCACCAATGTGCCGTAGGCCAATTGGCAGCTAAGTCGTCCTGAAGGAGTCGGTGTGTAGGGTGCCACCTTCCACGAGACGCGGAGGGAACGTCGAAGCGGTGGCGGTTTCAAGGCGATGGTGTGCTGAGCAAGCGGCATGTGATCGTCCGCGTCTTCCAACCCACCGAAGAGGGGCTGGGAAGTGGATCCCAGGGAAGGTCCTCGGGTTGCTCCAGGTCTGGAGAAGGCAGCGGTCGCACGGGGATAGCATCCAGTGTCTGTTGACTCTTTCCAGTAAAATCCCCCACTAACTGAAGAGAGGGCAGCAACATAGGCCTCACAGAAGGAGCCGGCAAGGGAGAGAGAGAGAAGCCAGCGTTTGGGGCTGCGGCTGGTCGAGGAAACAAGGACGGAGTTGGCTGCAGTTACGCGAAAACACCCTGTCGTCCAGGTGGATGTCGAACAGTTGTCGACCAGGGGGCCAGAGAACGACCCCTGGCAGACAGAGGGGCTGGGACCCAAATCCGAGCACCCACACCTTGGAGCCGGATAAATATCTGGAAGGACTGGGCCACTTGTGAGATGCCACCCATGGCAGGAGGAGATGGATTAGGGTCCGAGGTTGGCGACCATGGAGCACTTCGGCTGGACTCATGTCACCCCTGGCGTGGTGCTGTAGGAATTGAAAAACAACCTTAGAGCATCTTCTGGAGAACGGTCCTCTGTGTACTTCTGCATCTGAGTTTTAAATGTGCAAACAAGGCTCTCCACCCCACCATTGGATTGTGGATGAAAAGGTGGGGTAAAGACATGGTGGATACCATTATCGTGGCTGAATTTGGCGAACTCTTGACTATGAAATTGAGGGCCATTAGGAGTGACAAAGGAGACAGTAAGGCCATGAATGGAAAAGATTTTGGACAGGGCCATGATAGTAGTCTCCTTGGTGATAGAGGAGCATTGGACAATGAAAGGAAAGTGGGAGTAGGCATCCATGAAGAGCAACCAGTAAACGCTGCGGAAGAGTCCCATAAAATCCACGTGCATGCGTTTCCATTGGAGGGAAGCGGCCAGCCAGGATTCGACGGACTGGCGCAGAGCTCGAAGGGCCTGGGTACACTGCTGACAACCCCAGACCATGTGCTACACGTCCGCCGTCATGCCTACCGAGTATACAGGGCGATGTGCGAGGGTGAAATATTCCAGTGACCTAGATGTAAGACATTGAGAATCCAGGATCGCAGGGAAGTTGATACAATGACTCATGGATTGGCGTCATGTTCCGCATGGAGGAGCACCCTGTCGATAGCCACCAGATGATGGCGGATGTAGAAAAAGAATCAGAGGTCAGCCGGGGCGCAAGGCACAGGAAGTGACGGCCAGCCACAGAGAACATAGTAGTGTACCAGTTACAAGAGTGGATCTGCGGCCGTCGCGGCGGCCACCTGCGCAGCTGTGACAGGGAATGCCGCTAACGCCTCCTGTATGTCTTCATCGACTTGAAAAATTAGGATGTCTTACGCAATCGAATGCCGAATCCTGGCCGGATGAGAGCCGAGCAAGGCATCAGTGTTGGCATGCTGTGTAGTCGGCAGGAAATGGGTGGTGTACCTAAAACGTGAAAGGAATGAGGCCCATCGCTGCAGGCGGTGGGAAGTCTTCGTGGGTAACTTGGCTGCTGGTGAAAATAAAGCCACGAGAGGCTTATGGTCAGTGATTAAACGAAAAGACGTACCATTAAGGTACAGGAGGAATTTGATACAGGCAAACACGATGGTGAGGGCCTCCTTCTCAATTTGGGAATACTTGCATTGGGGCACTGTAAGGGATTTAGATATGTACACCACCTGGCATTCCGATCCATCCGGCAGACGGTGTGAAAGGACAGCCCCAACACCATAGTCTGAGGTATCCATAGCCAAGAGAAGAGGAAAAGAGTGGGTATGCGGCATGAGACACTCCGCCGAGCGCAACCCCCGCTTTAAGGTTGGGAAAGCCGATTCACAAGCCGGGGACCAATGAAAAGGCACGGCCTTTCGGCATAGGCGATGGAATGGCGCCGCAGTGTGAGTGGCGGAGGGAATGAACTTTCTATATTATGCAATTTTACCCAGGAAGGACCGCAATTCGTGGACGTCGCTCAGACGAGGAAGGGCCTCTATAGCAGCGATGAGGGAGGAGGTAGGACATATGCCATTTCGGGAAATGTTGTGACCCATGTAGGAGATAGTAGGTTGAAAAAAGGAGCATTTAGTAAGGTGCAATTTACCCCTGCAGTCCGCAGGTGCAGGAACAATTGTTGCAGATAACTGAGATGTTCATCCATGGTATGGCCGGTGACGACAATGTCGTCGAGGTGGTTGATACATCTGGGCCCATCCTGCAAGAGCTGTTCCAAGTAATGCTGAAAGATGACTGGTGCACTAGCGATGCCATGCATGAGGCGGTTCAACCAGAACAGCCCAAACGGTTTGTTGATGGTGGCCAAGTGAGTAGAAGACTCATCAAAAGGTATTTGGAGGTAGGCCTCGGCATGGTCAATCTTCGAAAAGAATTGTCCCCCAGTGGGCTTGGAGAACGTCCTCAGGATGGGGAAGGGGATAGTCTTGAACCTGTAGCTGAGGCATGGTCAATCTTCGAAAAGAATTGTCCCCCAGTGGGCTTGGAGAACAGGTCCTCAGGATGGGGAAGGGGATAGTCTTGAACCTGTAGCTGAGGGTTTAGCGCAGCCTTTGAAGCCGCCACAAACCCGAAGACACACATCTGGTCTCTTGAGAACGACCAAGGGAATTACCCACAAACTGTAATGGACCAGAGTGACGACTCCCTCCGTGGTGAGACCTTCCAGTCCCTGTTTAAGAGGATGCTGGAGGGCGAGGGGAACCTGCCAAGCCCGGAATGATTATGGGCGGCAGGCAATTTCAGCTGGAGTGACGCCTGAAAATCTAGAGCACATCCGATGCCCAGCGAGAAGAGGTTCTGGAATTCTGTGCACAAGGTATTGACTGCTGAAAACGGAACATGCGAAGACACGAGATTAACATTGTCCTCGATGGTGAAGCCAAAGGCACGGATGGCATTCAACCCAAAGAGGTCCGGAGTGGCTGCATTGTTGACCACAAGGAAGGTAACTTCCCAGTGAACCGATTTATATGGGACAGAAGCTGTGAACTGACTAAAGAGAGCGATCGCTTGCTTATTATAATTAAGGAGGTGCCATGGTGTGGGCGCCAGGGGGGGGGGGGCGTCCCAATCTTCGCATACGAGGAATAGTTGATCAGTGAGACCGCTGCTCTGGTATACACTTGCATCTGCAGCTGCCATCCGTTGACCTGAACGTTGATCATCAGCATGGAAGGTCCCAAAGACTGCACCTGGTTGACGTCCACGGCTAGCAGCTGACGACGTCATTTGCCGGAGGAGGAGGCTGCCGAGAGTGGCGGACGGAACTGACATGTCAGTTACGGGTACACACTGTACTATACGCCCACCTGTCAGGGCAGTCTTCCTGTGCATGGTCCTGAAAGCATCCTGGGAAGGACAGCAGCCGGAGGTGCTGACGGCGCTGGCGAGGGCGCGGGGACCTCTGTGCACCGACGGTCCACAATGGACCTGCAGAGCCAGCCGAGGGTGCGAAATCCTGGACAGGGTGGCTGCCCTGCAGACGGTGTGCTGAATCTGCCGACCGTCGCCAGTCGTCGGAACGGACGGCGGCAACGTCTTCGACCTCCGCCATCTATGCAACGGGCTCCGAGGCGTTGTGGTCTCGGAGGGACGCCACTTCTGCCCAGGTTTAAAACCCTTGTCGGCCGGCTTAGAGACTTCGTACTTGAATGTCAGGTCAATGATCTGGTCCAGAGTAGGATCGTCGAGTCTGAGGGCATCGCGTCGGAAAGTCACGTCAGGGGCACTCTGGATGAGGTGGTCGCGGACCATCTCGTCAATGTAGGACTCTTTGGAGTCTGCGTGGTGAAGTGACACTTCCGGCTGAGATCTTGCAGTTCTGCTGCCCACTGGCGATAGGATTGGCCTGCCTTCTTGCGAGACTGGTAGAATTGGATCCAGGCAACCCACATGTGGAACCGTCGTTGGTAGTTAGCTGTGAGAACCTCAAAAATCTGGGAGAAAGTCAAAGAATCCGGAGGTTGAGGATGTAGTTCCGTCAAGAGAACATACACTTAGGACTGGTTCCAGGACAAAACGTAGGAACGACGAGCAGCCTCTTGGACAACATGGTGGATGCGAAAATGCTGCAGGAGCCGCTACACACATGTTTCCCAGTCTTCAGTATCCTAATTGAAAGAGGGAAACGGCGGGGGCGGCGGAACCGGTCGTTTTTTAAAGAGTTCCGTAAAGAAACCTTCCTGTGTATCCTGAGAATTCTCGCAAAACTTGAAAACCTTGTAGGGAGTCGTGCACACTTTGGATCAGCTGCTGAAGCACTATTTCCTCCATGATGAAGTCACATGCAGGCACAAACTTGTCACCACTTGTGTTGTAACTTACAATTTGAAAGTTTTTACAAACAACTTTTGTTTACGTGAGTCTACAGGAATATGACTGAATAACAACGTAAAGTCACAATCACAAAGCCCCTAAGAATTTCCTACTAGAGGCAACAAAAGATAACTTCTATGTTTCCCACAGGAGTCCGTGGTAACACACATACACCTAATTCCAAGCGCTATTCCGATGGTGAAGACGTAGTCTTCCGTGGAGACGTCCTTGAGGTCCTTCGGGGTGAACTGACGTCCAGTGCTGGTTCTAGCCTTTAAATGGTATTGGCTAGCCAATCAGATGTTGGTGTAGTAATACTTCCTGCAGGCCATCTCGAACTCGCTCTGCAGGAAGTAGTATGTTGAATGTCTGTTTCCAAAACAGCCAATGTTTTCCATTACTTACGCCTTGGGCATAGACAGCCTCGGTCCTGTGTGCTGTTAGATATGTTGCCGGCCCACAGGGGCTACCTTGGAGACGGCGTAACTAATACTTTGACAAAGTGTATGTCTTATCTTTTTTTGTGCAAATGTAGACACAGGCTGACCGGTATAAAACCTATTAGTATGGTAAAATTGACCTTCAGTGGTGTCTAGTGAACCACACTGATTTTTCAAAAAGAAAATTGCAATATTTGTCAGTCGGCAAGTTTAAATTCTAAGTGTGTCACCAGTTTTGACACATGGCTCTGAAAAGTGGGCTTTAATTGCAAAAAAAATCATTTATTAGCTGACTTTTACTTATGGCAGTACTTCGTTAACTTTTAACTCGAAATCTGTTCAAAAATTGAATGAATTCTAGGAATACAATGAACAAATACGTTTGACCGAGCGAGGTGGCGCAGTGGTTAGACACTGGACTCGCATTCGGGAGGACGACGGTTGAATCCCGCGTCCGGCCATCCTGATTTAGGTTTTCCGTGATTTCCCTAAATCACTCCAGGCAAATGCCAGGATGGTTCCTCTGAAAGGGCACGGCCGACTTCCTTCCCCGTCCTTCCCTAATCCGATGAGACCGATGACCACGCTGTCTGGTCTCCTTCCCCAAACCAACCAACCAAGCAACAAATACGTTTTTCAAATAAATTAAGTGACCCAAAATTTCGGAAAGTATGTCCCACATGAAGATGTGGCGTGTTGCAGCGAGATGTAGCAAACGGCAAGAGTATAAATACGGTATCAAAAATGGTTCAAATGGCTCTGAGCACTATGCGACTCAACTTCTGAGGTCATTAGTCGCCTATAACTTAGAACTAATTAAACCTAACTAACCTAAGGACATCACACACATCCATGACCGAGGCAGGATTCGAACCTGCGACCGTAGCGGTCGCTCGGTTCCAGAATGTAGCGCCCAGAACCGCACGGCCACTCCGGCCGGCGGATACGGTATCCTACGAGTCTGTTACAAGAAAGGTGAATTGTGGAAATAGCACAACGACGCGTATTAACTGAATTTGGATGATCAACGACAATCGATGCTTGACTAGCATATCGCTGATAACACGAGAAGTCGGATATCGTAGTTGTAAAGTGTCTAGAAGGGGCAGTTAATATTGGAGACAAAATTTTTCCCCTCCTTTGAATGACCGTTCAAGATAACTCCAAGTGTTTCACGAATGGACGTCACGCCTCCTTCGTAGAGCTGCACAGGGCGATGAACGGTGCAATGTGAGTCAGATCGCCGCCGATTGGAATGAGGGACGCCAGGAACCCACTTTCGCAAGCAGCACAGAGAAAAATTCACGTCATAGCCTGACTCTGCAACAAAGAGCCAGATGCCTGCGACTGGACAACGAACATCGTCAGCATACCATGCAGAAATGGTGGCGTATTGTACGTTTCGATGAAAACAAGTTTAAAATCTACTGAGGTGATAAACACATGACAGTGTGGCACGTACCCCATGAATCGTACTGCGAGGTAGTGGCTAGTTGTGGTCTCTGCTGGGTTCATATGGTAGCAGTTAAGCTCAGTCGGCCAGCTGTAGAAACCATTTGCATGGTCTTCTGGGAACAGATTATCCTGACGAAGTTGTCGCGTTTCAACAGCACAATGCAACACGTCACCTCTCTTTGACTGCTTGTGGGGTGCCTTGATCGAAACTGCAATTTAATACAACGGTTTGGACCCAGAAATCATCTAAACTTAATCAGTCGTGCATTTATAGCATTCCTTCGGGAGTTATGTACGCTTGAGGAACCAACTGCACGTGACCAATTTTGTGTACTATTGTAAAATGCGGGAAGCACTGTGTTTCACGAACGATTGCAAGACTTCGTAGAGTTAAAGCCTCATCGAGTTGTTTAATTTTTGAGTGCTTGCGGTGCGCCACGAGCTATGAACATCATGTCCTGCGTCTTCTCATGACTCAGTACTGAGAATGTTACGTACGAGATGTCAGATGTGTGATATATTTACCGCAACATATTTCGGGACTACCTTATCCCATTATCTTGCACTGTAAAACAAGGAAATAAATCAATACATCGCAGTATTCACATACTTCAAACGTGTAAATTCATTTATGTCCTGCAGTATAACATACCTTAAAGTTCCTTTGCCATTCTGAATCACTCAGAATATGCGAGAAGCACCTAAAGTGAACAGCCGTCGCCTTGATCGAAGTGTTTACGAAGCTAACACGTTGCATAAGGAACTTTACGTAGTTATACCTGCTTATTACAAAAATATGCAGTTTAAATAATACACTGCAATTACGATCTCCCCAAAATCCGTCTTTGTAAATGGTTTGTTGGGCTAAAATTTGGAGGAAATGTGATGTCGACGGCTAAACGTGGCATACATCATATCTTCGAATTACCTCCTGGTGTCATTTAGTAGCTGACTATGATAAGAAGACAAGATGCAGTATCTAAGCTTTTTATAGAGAGCCATAATTTTTGTTGGTAAACGTGAATTCTTAATCATAGATGCAAGAGCCGAGGGTTATTACCCTCTTACAACTACTTTTCGATGCCCTCATCAAGCGTAATGTTGAAAAGTAGCTGAAAACAAGTATTAGAAAGGATAGTGTCTCTCATCTCTCACGTATAACATGATTACCGAGAACGTATATTACACAATGGTGCTAAACGAACTGTTCCGTGCATAATGGCACGCAGCGAGAGACTTTCCGGGGAGCCGATCGTGGGGCCTACCCCGTTCGTTTGACGAACAGGAATCGGGCGTTATCTGTGGCTGACGAAGTCTCTAAGCTGGAAGCAGTTGTCCACCCTGTCCCAGAGGAAACTTCTCGGCCTGCAAGGTCGAGGCATTCACAGACGGTGGGTTTGCTGGTAGTTGGTAGGTCTAATAATAGGCGCGTAATGGGGCCCCTTAGGAACATGGCTGCAAAAGACGGGAAAGAAGCCAGCGTGCACTCCGTGTCCGTACCGGTGGGAGGCATTCCGGATGTGGGAAGAGTGTTTGCGGATGTCATGAAGAGTACAGGATGCAGCCAACTGCAGGTGGTGGCTCATGTCGCTTAGGATCGGAGGAGACTCTCTCTGGTTTCGGACGGTTAGCGCAAATGGTAAAGACAGCCAGACTTGCTTGCGAGATTAAGGCGTATCTCACCATCTGCAGCACGTCCACATAACCGACTATGGTCTTTTGGTCCAGAGCCGAGTAGAGGGCCTGAATCAGAGGATCGGGTGGTTCTGTGATCGAGTAGGCTGCAGATTCCTTGACTTGTGCCATCGGGTGTTAGGATTCCGGGTTCAGCTTAGTAGGACAGGAGTCTACTACACACAGGAATCTGCTACACGGGAAGCGGGGGCTGTGTGGAAGGTTTCTTTAAGGTTATAGGGTCTCAGAAAACCACAGAAACGATGTCCGACTAAAAGGGGGCAGGTAAAACACAGTAATGTAGTTGTAGAAACTATCGGTACTGTAGTTGTAAATTGTCGTAGCTGTGTTGGGAAAGAACTAGAGCTCCAGGCCCTAATAGAAAGCACTGAAGATCAAATAGGTACAGGTACGGAAAGCTGACTAAAGCTGGAAATAAGTTCATCCGATTTCCTTTCAAACAAGCTAACAGTGTTCAGAAAAGGTAGATTAAATAATGTTGGTGGTGGAGTATTTATTGCTGTCAGAAGTAGTTTACCTTGTAGTGAAATTGAAGTAGATAGTTCCTGCGAAATAGTATGGGTAGAGGTTATACCTGACAATCGGACTAAACTATTAATTGGATGGTTTTAGCGACCCACGACTAAGAAGGCACAGTTGCTGAACAGTTCAAAGAAAACTTAAGTCTCATTTCAAATAGATACCCCCTCATACAGCTATAGTTGGTGGTGACTTCTATCTTCCCTCGATATGCTGGAAAAATCATACGTTTAAAACCGACGGCAGACATAAAACGTCATCAGAAATTGTACTGGATGCTTTCTTAGATAATTATTTTGAAAAATTAGTTCATGAGCCCACTCGAAGTGTAAATGGTTACAAAAGCATACTTGACCTCCTGGACAGATAGGGAGTATCATGACGATTACAGGGATTAGCGACCACAAGACAGTTGCTGCTAGGCTGAATGCCGTAATACCTACATCCATCAAAACGAAACGCAAAGTATATGTGTTTAAAAAAGCTGATAGAAATGCTCTTAACGCCTTTTTAAAAGACAGTATTCACAGCTTCCGATGTGATCATGTAAGCTTAGAAAAGATGTGGAATAATTTCAAAGAGATAGTGTCGACGGCAGCGGAGAGATATATACCACATAAATTAATAAGAGATGGATCTGATCCCCCATGGTACACAAAACAGGTCAGATCGCTGTTGCAGGAGCAGCGAAACGAGCATGCCTAATTTAAAAGAATGCCAAATCCCGAAGTTCGAAATGTAGCTCGTACGTCAATGCGAGATGCTTTTAATAATTTCCACAACGAAATTCTGTCTCGAAATCAGGAAGAAAACCCAGAGAGATTCTGGTCATACATAAAGTCAGACTCCGTCAATACCTTCACTGCACGAGAACAACGGTGAAGTCACTGATGACAGGGCAACTATAGCAGAAATATTAAACACGGTTTTCCGAAACTGCTTCACCAAAGAAGACTAAGTAAATATTCCTGAATTCCAATCAACAACAACAGACAAGATGAGAAACATAGAAGTAGATATCCTCGGTGTAACAAAGCAGCTTAAATCACTCAATAAAGGCAAGGTCTCCGATCCAGATTGTATACCAGTCAGGTTCCTTTCAGAGTATGCTGATACAATAGCTCCATATTTAGAAATTACCTACAACCGCTCGCTCACAGAAAGATCCGTGAATAAAAACTGGGAAATTGCTCACGTCACACCAATACCTAAAAATGGAAGTAGGAGTAATCCGCTGAATTACAGTCCCATATCACTAACGTCGGTTTGCCGTAGGGTTTTGGAACATATCCTGTATTCGAACATTATGAAGTACCTCGAAGAAAACGATTTATTCACACATACTCAGCACTGATTCAGGAAATTTCGTTCTTGTGAAACACAGATAGCACTTTATACTCATGAAGTAATGAATGCTATCGACAGGGTATGTCAAATTGATTTCATAATTTTAGATTTCCGAAAGCTTTTCGACACCTTTCCTCACAAACGTCTTCTAATCACCTCAGTTGTGAGACTGGATTCGTGATTTCTTGGCTCAAAAAATGATTTAAATGGCTCTAACCACTATGGGACTTAACATCTGAGGTCATGAGTCCCCTAGACTTAGAGCTACGTAAACCTAACTAACCTAAGGACATCACACACATCCATGCCCGAGGCAGGATTCGAACCTGCGACCGTAGCAGCAGCACCGTTCCGTGATTTACAGTCAGAAAGGTCACAGTTCGTAGTAGTAGACGGAAAGTCATACAGTAAAACAGAAGTAATCTCCGGCATTCCCCAAGTAAGTTTTATAATTCCTCTATTGTTCCTGATCTATATTAACGACATAGAATCCGTCTTAGATTGTTTGCAGATGATGATGCCATTTACCGTCTTGCAAAGTCATTAAATGACCAAAACGAATTGCAAAATTATTTAGATAACATATCTGTAAGGTAAGAAAAGTTGCAGTTGACCCTGAATAAAGAGAAGTGTGAAGTTATTGACATTAGTACTAAAAGAAATCAGCTAAATTTCGATTACGTGATAAGTCACACAAATCTGAAGACTGTAAATTCAACTAAATACTTAGGGATTACAATTACAAATAACGTAAAGTGGAAATATTGTGAGTAGAGGAAACCAAAGACTGTGATTCATTGGCATAACACTTAGGACGTGCAACAGGTCTGCTAAAGAGACTGTTTACACTATGCTTGTCCGCCCTATACCGGAGTGTTGCTTTGCGATGTGGGATATGCATCAAGTAGGATTGACGGATGACGTCGAAAAAGTTCAAAGAACGGCAGCTCGTTTTGCATTATCGCGAAATGTGGGAGATAATGCCACAGACATTGATACGAGAATTGGTGTGGCTATCATTAAAACAGAGGCTTTTTTCGTTGCGAAAGGATCTTCTCATGAAATTTCAATCACCAGTTTTCTCCTCCGATTGCGAATACATTCTGTTGGCACCACCTACATAGGGAGAAAAATTTCTCGCACATATAAATTTAAGTGCTCGTTTTTCCTGCACGCCATTCGAGAATGGAATGGTAGAGAGACAGGTTGAAGCTGGTTTATGGAACCCTCAGCCAGGCACTTTATTGTCAATAGTAATCACGTAGATGTAGATGTAGAATGCGTATAAGCTACGCGCGATCTTCACTACAAAGCAATATAAATTGACACTTAAGAAAATATGATAAACACTTCGTACGCTATGATAAAGCTTCGAAAAGGCTGCGCTACTCAGTTGTTGGGATTTTAAGTTATATTAGCAGTAAATTACTTGTTCTGTGGCTTAAAATGTAATTGTAAATTATATATGATGTTAGTATAATGCACTGAAATTCTGATCTAGTGTTTAGATACAGAAATTCGGCCACACTGATTCTAGACGTATTATGAAAATAACAAGAAAACTGTAAGTGATTGGTCTGACTGGACACGTTGATGATTAGTGAAATATACCTTTTTTGTTCAGATAAACCACTGCTAAGACCACCGTTTGAATGGAATATGTCAAGTGATTATCCTGCGACACCATGTCCATGTGTCGTCTATACCCACATTCCATAAAAGATAATTCCTGCGGGCCTATTTATGGAATGAAATGTCTTACCACCATATTCCCATGGACTTTAATGTTATCGGAAAGTACATGGCTTGCTCTGCTCAGTACTAGTTGCTTAATGCGCAGTGTGCGGATTATGAAGCAGTAGTACTGACAGAAGCAGATGCAAGTGTTTTATTTAAGTTTTACACTACGTGAAACTGTCACCAGATAGTAGGAGACGGCTCATCGGCCTAAGTGCATAGACCAGACGTAGAACTGCCACGATGGATCCCTGTGCCTAGTATAATACACCAATAGTGAATCACGTCTAACGTCCTTAAACTGAATGGGCTAGCTGCCCCATATACTGTGAACCCGTACCTGATGCACGTGCGAAGACGTAATGGGTCTGTGTTCCGGTAACGCGAAAGTTGCAGATCAGAAATGGAGAAAGCACGAGTCCATTGCTGAGAGTGAGTGGCGTTTATCAGTTCACATGACGAGATAATGATGTTTCTTCAGACATCAGATGTCATCCTGAGTCCATGGCGCTTATGAATTCACGTGACAAAAGAGGAACGCTTTCAGGTCGTCACAGGTCCTTTGGTGTGATTGACTGAAAGAATCAAACCATACATGTTTCATGTTTATGTAATCGTTTATGCAGAAAACATGTTGTATTTGGTGCTCTTCGAAATTATACATGCATATTACGAAAATATGCAGTTTAGGTAGTACACCATATCGTGATCCATCCACCACACGTCATTTTTAGTTTTGTTTCCTGTGATAAAGTGGCACGACAATGTGTAGCAGGTGACTAAAAACGTCATATATCATATCTTTCAAGTTATGTGCTGGTATAATTTAGTAGTTGACTATGAAAAGGAGGGTAGATAAAGTCTTTAAACTGTTTTAGAGAGCCCTGGAACAATATTTCTGATTAGTAAATATGACACCGTTTCTCAGAACAGGAACCACAGACCACATCTCTTTGTATAGGTAGGAGACATGGGATGACGTGCTTTCAGCAACCTAGAGTCATTTACTTTCCTGTCACCATCTTCTCGCTTTCTAGTACATTTCATGATCACTGTCCACAATTACAAATATAATTGTTTCATGTGTGCGTTGTATTGACAAAATTAACAAATATTCCTACAGCAATATTTGTTTTCTTACTCCTTGCTCTTCCAAAACCCCTAAAAGAGTCTCTGTCTATGATAGCCTACATGTGACTTTTGGAAGATGATCTTGAAATTTATTTGAAAGTGGGCAGTTGAATGGCTTTACAAAGAAACCGGTAGCAGATAGCATAGCCACTCTTGTTCCTCATATATGAAAATATTCCATCCTTTGAGAGATAGTCATAAAAGATGTGATTGACAAATTGGAAAGATTTGATAACAGTTTCACATACTGAACAACAGACTATTTAGCATGGGTGCAAGTGGTTAGACATGCTATTCGATTTCTAAGTAGGGCTGGACATATAGGCAGAACTCTACTACTAATACTATAAACTCGATATAGATGGCAAAAGCCCCTAAGAGTTAGTAAATATGTGCATGTGTTTGTTATCTAAACAAGAGTCGGTCATCTCGTGCATGTCTTATCATGCCAACAAGTGTCAGCTAAGCTCCCTATCACCATATGTCCGTCTCTCTGAGGATGCAAGACGACAATTAAACGCTATCATCATGGGGAGACGTATGCTCTGTAGACTGAGAGAATATCTGTCACCCACAGAGAAAAAGGTGTGCAATGCTAATGAGCAAATAAATTAAGCATTGAAGACTACGGAGAGTGTGTGTGTATATAATGTTGAAAAACGATTGTTCTGCATACTATCCGATTTAAGTTACATACAATTTACACTGCAAAGCAATGTAAACTGTCGTCAAAAGATGATTAACGCCTCATACTTTACGATGAATTTAACACTAAGGTGAAACGGCTATTTTCAGAACGGTGAGGCTAGTCAACAGTCGTGTGAGCAACAGGAGGTAGCGGAAATTGAATTAGCAGTAAAATACTGTTTGGATTAAAATAAAAGTTTAACTTATATTTGAAGTTAATATAATGAACTGAAGTTGTAAACTAAGTGATATAGATACGGAAAATATAACACACTGATTTCGGATGTACTACGAAAATGTTATTGTATCCTGCATGTTCCATAACGTATTCAGCTAAATATCTTAGTCTCTTTGTTATGATCTTACCTGTTTAACCTAGATGACAGGCAGAATATTCCATCTGCATCATGTACATATACAATTGATTAGATAGTATCACGTAATAGCTTTCAGACATGTATAAGGGCATGACTGTGGGCGGAAAAGAAAATCAAGTAAACTCTTTGATCAGTTGCATTATGTTCTGTATGGGTAGAAGCATACTGCAGCTGCTCCCTGCGCCGCCACGTAACCCCTCCCCCCTATGAAGGCGACGCAGGAATCTGATTTCATAGCGACGTACAGTTAAGTTAGTTTATAAACTGTGGACCAGACACCCCTCAGTACTTCCACGGAGGTTCAGTTATTCCAAATTCAGAGAAGAGACTTAATTGTTCTCACTTGTTTCCCTACAATACATAGCGCATTGAAACACACGGTGAAAATTTTTATGTGTTGCAATATTTAAGGCTCATACTACCGATTATGGAATCATCAATCACACATACAAACTGAAATGCATCGTCATAATTTAATATTTATTTATTAACATGAGTACATTCCGCACCGAGATTCTGGCGAAAGTGTTTGAAACATTTAAGAATAGGTAACTATTACGAACACTGAACCAATATTAGAAATTTTACATAGCAGCATTCGGCTATCATTGTAGGCAACAGAATTTCCTACCTCTTAATTGCCCACAAACACAAAGAAGTTTGCACATAGAAGATCAATTCAGGTATTTCAGATCGGCTTCAGTAGAGAGACAAAGCCTTAAATATTACCCGCCCCGAACTGTCATAGAAATTCGGATGATGCTGTATCTCAGTCTGTAGTCTGTGTAGTAGTAGATTATGCGACTACACGTACGGAGTAAATGTAAATTGGCCTCTTATATTTGCAGGGAATTTCACAATCAGGCAATCAGGCATCCTTATTCTGCCCCTGTTTCAAGCGGAGAATTCATTTGCAAACTTGTGGGTTAAGCCGCGGTTCATGTCAATGAAAGAATTCGGTATATAGACTTTACCGATTTTGTAAAATACAGCATTCCTGTGAATCCGCCATGCAGTAAGGGTTGCACGTGTGGTGTTATTGATTTTCTTTTTTTTTTTTTTGCCACTTACTGTACCGTTTATATAAACTGGTTATTTACTCTGTCTTGACTAACTTATTTATAATTTTAACGACGTTTCTTATTATACGTTCACTAAAGGAATTTCTGTTGCAATTTCTAAGCTCGACTATTCCTACAGCGAACACGTTCTCCTCCGTTTCTTGTGTCTCGAATCCTCTCTCCTCCTTCATATAGAACATTAAATTTCCGCTGCTGAGACTCTCAGTGTCCTGAAGCGACTAAAATAATTAGCTTCTCTCTATTTCTTTGCACTTACCCAGTCTTTCGAAGCTCACTTTTCTCATGAATTGGCAAATTTATTTTATTTTAACTACGTGCGTCAGTTAATCAAAGGGGTCTAGGGACCTCACACAGTGAGAGAATGGTGATCGACGTTATCGACGTTGACTGGCTCTTTTTTACCTGTCCTGCGTTCGCTGTGGCTGGAGTAGTCTGCGAGAGGATTTTATACACGTATTCCGGGATACTTCCTGGTATATAGGAGTACATTTTGCATTTTTTCAGGTCAGTTTCTCTTATACGAGTTGACATCACAAACGAATCATGTGTTATGTCGAATCTGTACCGATCACAGTCATGTTAGATTTTCACACTAATTATCGTGGATATATTTTGATTTATTGGAGATTTAATGACTGTAATTAATAGGGCTCAAGTAATTTTTAAGGAAAATAAACAGAAAATTCATCTTATTCCACTGCTTACAGTAAAAATGCCTCTAGCATTTCCGATAAATGAAAAACGACAGCAGTGGGCAATTATTAAAGAGAACCTTTTATATGGAGACCGTAGAAATGGTATATGGAAACCGATACGCTGTTGTATCTTACTACATGAAGTAGGTATTATAATACGAATGCGATATGTCATTACTCATGTTCAACTAATAACATTTCGTTGCATCAACTATTTTTCCAAGGCTGTTCAGTGTTCCAGCGTACAATTTTTACGTTTCCAGCCAACGATATATACGAGGGTAGGAACTTATATAGTGGCAACTATTTATTCACAACCGACACAAAGGAGTTACATGTTTGCACCTGTTACTGTCCTTCAAAGTAGTCACCAGCGTTGGGTAGAACCAGGTGCCAGCGACGTGGAATGCGTAGTATACTGTTAGGAGAGCCTGTTCTGTTGATGGTGCGAACAGAGCGGTCTACTGGCTGTCGAATCTCTGGAACAGTTCTGAAGCGAATGACACGAAGTGCTTCCCTCATCTTCGGAATCAAATCAAAGTCACAAGGACTTGAGTCTGGGGAGTATGGTGGATGGTACAGTACTTTCCAGTCCCATCGACCGAACAGAGCAGCCACAGCTTGCGCTGTATGCGCCCGCGCATTGTCGAGCAAAATGATGGATGGGTTGCGCAGAAAGTGTCGCTGCTTCTTTCGCAAAGCTGGTCGCAGAGGATGCTCCAGAGCCTCAGTATGGTGAAAGTTATGGTGATTCTCGTGTGCGACTATTATGGTGTTACCCTAACGCATTACGTTCCTCCACGGCAGACCGTTAATGCATAGTATTACTGTTCGTTTCTGGAGCATCACCTGCGACCAATTTTGCTAAAGAAAAGGCGACACTTTCTGTGCAATCCACCCGACGACGATGCGCGGGCGCATACAGAGCGAGCTATGGAGATCGCTTCGGTCGATGGGACTGGGACGTACTGTAGCATCCACCATACTCCACAGACTTAAGTCCTTGTGACTTTGATTTGATTCTGACTATGAAGGAACGACTTCGTGGCATTAGCTTCAGAACTGTTCCAGAGACTCGACAGGCAGTAGACCATTCCATTCCCACCATCAACAGAACAGGCTCTGCTAACTGTATACTATGCCTCCCACATCGCTGGCAACGGCTTCTACAAAACGCTGGTGACTACTTTGGAGGACAGTAACAGGTGCAAACATGTAACTCTTTTCAACGGCTGTGAATAAATAGTTGCCACTATTTAAGTTCCAACCCTCGTATAAAAGCTATATTCCTGTTATAATAAATGAAAAGCACCAGTTTGCTTTTGTTCTACAATATTGGAAGAGAAGTAACACATCTAGACTGAAGTATAAACCACAGTAAGTAACATATTTGCAATGAAAAAGCAAAAACTGAACTGTTGAAAGGTGGCTACACTGAGCCACAGCGCCAGAGATCGCTAGAGAGCATTGTTCCGCCGCCTCCACGGGAAGTCATTATTGAGATGTGCTAGAAGTCAGTGCTTGGGGAGAGCTCGTAGTAGTCAGTTCGTGTTGAGATGTGCTTGCTGAGATGTGATACTGAAAAATTCTTGTTGAGATGTTGTAATAGCGAATCGGTGTGGAGATATATTGTAATTATGAGAGTGATTTTGGTCAATATATGAAGGTAACGAAACTTGATTTATTTTTCATTATTTCCATGTTTTAAATAATGTGTCATAACAGGTTCAGTCAACAAAGCATCTGGCTTGTGTTCTTGGATTAGAGTGTAATTGTGGTTCTCTTGAGTAATTATGGTATTCGTATTTTCTTTAATTAATTCAGTATAAATGGTATTTGAAATTCTTGTCTTTTGAAGAAGAACCGTGCCAGATGTGTACGTTGAGTCATACTTCCACACACAGAACAGTTACACTTGTGCTTTGGTTTCGTAGGTTTTATAGTTGCTGGGGACTTAATTGATTAATTGTGTTAATGAAAATTTCCATTTCATTCCTTGTTGTTATTCTAAGCAGTCAGATTGCGTAATAATACTAGTCAGGGCCAACCGGTACGAGACTTCGTAATCGGACAGACTAATACTAAAGCAGAAATTAAAATTATTTGCATTTCAATTTTATTAAGCCCCCATGCACGTGGCGACCACTGCTTCGGATCGTCCCTTGGAATTCTTCTGATGGTAGAAATAGTAGACAGTAGGATTGTTGTAGTAATTTCTAGTTTAGTAATTGTAGTCTATTTTTCATGTGTAGATTTGATAATTGTCATTCTTATAATGGTATTTTTTTCTCTGAATTTGATTTTTTGTCTTGTATACGCGTTTGACGACTTAATGCAATTATTTCAATTGTTCGTTAATCGTGATTGAGGGAAACATTTCATGTGAATGGTATTGTTGGTGATAAAGTCTTATTGTGTATAATTTTCGTACAGTGACGAGTTTTGTATATTTTGTAAATGATTACGCGATCAATGAAAAAGACAAAAATGATGAATAGTGAGAAAGACGAAATTGTTAACATGGCGAACTCGCCAACAGAGGAAAACACTGTGATGAATAATGAAGTGGAAAACAATGTAATAAGTCGGGAAAATAGCCCGCAACCATTTCAAAATTTTTCTCAATCAGAAAATTCACAGAATACGAGATTAACGATAGAAGATTCTGAAATAGTATCGAACACAGATAGCTTTACAGCTATGACGAAGGAAACTGGTTTTGCGGGAAATGTTAGGGGCGAAAGGAGTTTCGAATCAGTTACTATGGAGCAGTTGATGAGTGCTATATTAAAAATGGAAACACGGTTAGACTCACAAATGGAAACACGGATGGAAACAATGGGATCTCGGTTAGACTCACAAATGGGAACAATGGGATCTCGGTTAGACTCACAAATGGAAACAATGGAAACACGGTTAGACTCACTGGGATCACAGTTGGGATCACAAATAGGAACAATTAAAACAGAGATGGAAACAATGGAAACACGGTTTGACTCACGAATAGGGACATGTTTCAAAAATATGAAAGATGAATTAAAGAAAGAAATTAGAGAAGAAGTACAACCGATTTTGAATTCTCACAATAATAGATTAATTGCAGTAGAGATTAGACAAAGGGAACAAGATAGAGAACAGGAAGAAAGAGATCGCGTGATAGTACAGAAATTTTCAGAGTTAAATTTACAACGTGCACACGATAAGGAAGAAATATTTGAGAGAATCGAGGAATCTGTACCAAATGACAGATTAAATAACCTAACACAACAGTATGAACAGTTAACTACTAAATGTGTTAATACTGAAACCCGAGTCGCGACACTTACGGAAGACGTAGGTAAACAGAAAGAAAAAATAGGTGACTTATCGGAAAGAGTTGAGGAGATTTCAGATAAATTGACAAATCTTAGTTTACATGGGGACAGAGATTCAGATGATACAGCTCCATTACCATTTGCAGAAACCGAAGAGTACCAGAACATAAATAAGCATGTTGAAAATCAGGGAAAATTTAATGAACGCGTTAAAAGGGAAGTTGAGGCATTACGAAAGCAAGTCAAACAAATTGAAGGCGAAATCGTAGGAAAAGACAGCAGAAGAAATTTAGAATCACAGATAGCAGAGGGCTTTGAAGAAGATAATTTGTTTCATTTACGGGACGCAACAAGAGAGCGCCAGGCGCGCGAACTTGACAATAATCGACATTCAAACTGGGACAGACGCGGTAGGTCTTTGTCGCCACGAGGCGAAAACTTTGACTATAAACACTTTTTGACTGTTCGGAAATTTAAGATCTTCCGCAATTCTAAGAATGACATAAATCCATGTGCGTGGTTAGATCAATTTACGTACGCACTTCCGCCGAATTTGCCACTAAGTCACAAACTGAAATTTATGTGCAGCTATTAAAGTCCTCAGGGGATTCACTACACTAAGTGAATATGTGCCGTAGCGCTCACAGGGCCCCGAGCTGTAGTGGTGCTATTTCCCTTTTAGTTTTCTGCACCGCTGCCTACTCTTATACTATTCTTTGCATCTATAAAAACAACTCTTTTACTATCCATCTATCTAGACAGTACGTAAAGATTAACCGGATTTGACTGTTTTACCCAAAAGTGACTTCGGAAATTACCGTTTGGACTTACTATATTTTCTGCAGCATTAATTCGTAGCTTAAATGAAATTTTACCTGTTTATCTTCGTGACAATATTACTTCTTATGTTGACGACATTCTTATTGCTAAACGTTCTTGGAGTGAGCACAACAAAATTTTGGATTCATTATTACGTATTTTTGCACGAGTTGGCATGACAGTGAACTTGGACAAATCAGAATTTGGTCGTTCTCAGGTGAAATTTCTCGGTCACATTATTTCTACAGAAGGTATTCTTCCTGATCCAGAGAAACTAGACGCTATTCGTAATTATGCTGTTCCTTCCACAAAACGTGATGTTCGTAGTTTCCTTGGTGTTTGTAATTTTCTTAGACGCTTTGTTAGATTGGATGATTTGGCCACACCTCGTTTACACATTTCAGTTATGCACACTTTGGTCCCAGAAAATGCTTTCATAAATTACGAGAAAATTGCTACTTCAGTAATATGGAAAAACGTATTCGATCTGTTCTTGCCAAATGCAAATTATGTCAAAAGGCTAAGCCGCCAACAGTTTCTCACAGAGCACCGTTGTTTCCTATCATTCCAGCGAAATTAAAGGAGATGGCTGCAGTCGATTTGTTCGGTCCAGTGGTTCGTTCTACTAATGGTTTTGCGTACATTTTCGTAGCAGTGGAACTGACATCAAAATATGTGTGTTTTACACCGTTACGCAAAGCAACAGCTCGTTCAGTATCTAACGCTTTCATCAAACATTTTCTTAAAGAAGTTGGTCATGTTGATAAGGTTATATCAGATAATGGATCACAGTTTCGCTCTAAAATTTGGCTTCGTACTCTACGGCGTCGGAAGATTAAACCAATTTTCATTTCACTTTTTCACCCTCAATCGAATGCTTCAGAGAGATGGATGAAGGAAATCAATAAATTGTGCCGTCTTTATTGTCATCAGAATCACAGAACTTGGGATCAGTATCTTCATATTTTTCAAAACATTCTGAATGAACTTCCTAATGACTCAACTTCTTTACCGCCTCTATTGATATTAAAAAATAAAGTACCAACAAATCGCATTTCTGAAATCGTTCCTTTTCCGCCTTCACGGAAACTGCGGCATTCTGAAGTTGTCAACCTGGCTCTACAAAATATTGCATCGGCGGCTGCTAGAAGAGAGAAATCAGCTAAGCGTCCTGGTCGTTTAAAAATCTTGTCAGTTGGCCAGAAGGTGTTAATTAAGTCCCACCGTTTATCTCATAAAGGAAAAGGCTTATGTCGCAAATTTTTTCTGCTTTATAACGGTCCGTATAGAGTTCGCAAAATTATTCATGATAACACTGTTGAAGTAGAAACTCTTAAATCTCGGCGCTCTAAGGGAATACATCATATATCGAACGTAAAAATTTTTGTAGAATGACATACTTTAGAGATACTAACAGCTACGTAAACATGCGGAGAATGCAAGAGTACCGCGCTGTGTTTTGGCGGCGGCACATACTCAAAGCAACAGTCAGTCTGCGCGCCGCACAAGGCAGTCGTTGACCGCAAACAATGACTTCCTACGTCACGCACCTACAGCTGATCGAACGCTCAGTGCGAATGCACTGACAGACGTAAACAAATACACAGTCTAATTTCTCCGACTAAATTCTGTATAAAGCTATAAGGACTTCATAAATTATGTTATTAACGTTCAGTATTTTTCAGGATACGGTTGTATAAAATATTTAAGACCTTCAGGTAAATTCGGTGCGTGTCCGACGTTAAGACGACTTGCTTTGGAGAAAATTTTCAGGAAGAATGTCATTTCGAAGAAGAAAGTAATAAATAAAAAAAAAAAGGTAACGGTTAATTGAGCTTATTTTTCAGGTAACAGAATTCCACTTAGGTACGTACTTTAAACGTAATTTGCTGCTTGCGATTACGTGATTCATCTTTGTGCTAAATTTCATGTTCTATGAATTTACTTGTGAAGCGACGTGCTTGTGTACATTTGCTGATTTTGACAATTATTGATTAATGAACAGGGTTGTTATTTGTATATATTATGCATCGCTTGGCTGCTATGCTTTTTCACTGATGTCATATTTTTATTATGTGCCTGCTGTGCTTATTTATTTAAATTATAATTGTCACCTGATTAATTGTGCTGATGTGGTTAGATATGTAAGTTACACTTTGTGATTTATCTGCTTGCGCCTTCATGTTTACTTATTAAGATTACATATGAACATTTATTTGCTTATGTCGATGCGATGCTAATGACCTGTTTATTGTGTAAGGCATGTTTGCTGCTGTGCGTATGGATTTCATATTTACACATTTCTGTTTTGTTGTCATAACTACTCTTCAATTTAGTATATAGAAATGCTGATATACTGTGTACGTACATAGAGTTTAGGTCACACTATTGTATTAATTATAGATTGTTCGCTTGGCAGAGCCTCGTTGTAAGAATTGTGCTGCATCCACTTGTTGACATTCTGTTCTCTACTGGTATATTTACTCGCTATTGTTTGTTTTGCATACGCTCAGTGCCTTATATTTTTAAGATAAGAAAATGAACTGCAGTAATTCGACGAACGACATTAGTACAAGAAAGTCATAGAAGTCACATGAGCTGAGGTTTTATGGAAGCTGTATAAATTTATGCTAATAGGAAGGAAGCTAACGACATGACAGACCAAAACTAGGTTTAGACCACTGACAGTATTACACTGCATTTTGGTGAGCAATTGAAATAGGAAGTGACACTTGACACAAAAAATACTCCACATGTTTGCTTCTGCTATGATTCTTGAAGTGGTGTACACACTGTGAAATATTATGATTATTCACACTCCGTAATCGTACTTAATCACTGAGAGTTATTCGAACTAAAGTCTGTTAGAGGTCATGTATGCATTTCTTTTAATTAATGATGGACAAGGAACCAAAATGTATCTTATAATTTATAATGAGTAGAAAATTTGGGTCAGATGGATTACACAGAGGTTGTGTGTGGACACTGTGTCTTCGGATTGTATGGGATGCTGAATTGAAGTTGCACTAGGATTTTGTCTGTACTTGTTCGAGGAGACTGACTAGAGGAAAGAGTTGTTATGGAAGTGAAATGATATTGGCAATAAGGTTTATAGGTATCGACGTATTGAAGATTTATTATTGAGGTATTATTGAGATTATGTGAAGTTGAAGAGGTATTAGTGAAGTATTGAGATAAGATTAAGTGATGATTATTGGAGTTTTCGTGGACAAAAGGTAAGGTAAATGATATTGAAATGATATTGGTGCTGAGGTTTATATGTATCGACGTATTATTGAGGTATTGAGATTAGGTGAAGTTGATGATTATTGGAGTTTGGTGGATAAGAGGTGAAGTAATTGAGGAGCATATTTTTTTTGTTGGTCTATATGGAACAAGGAGGATGAAGGTGGCAGACTAGAACACTCAAGTATAAAGAAGATTGTCTACACACACACTTTGTTAAATCAATAAGCAGTATACATTTTTTTTGAAGAGAGGAAGTATTTGCATATCTTGGCTCACTGACAGTTGTTCAGCAACAGTAGAATTTGATCTGGCTTGGCAAACATTGGTCTTGACATGATGACTATGACGTTGACTAACTATTATTGACTGTTATACATTGCTGCCACTACTACTTGGTACACATGATGAACATCAAATCTTGGACAGAGTTACATTTACACAGTTAACACTATTCAATTACACAGTAGCACTTAATGAGGATGAAAGATGAGTGGATGTGTTTTGTGTGTTTTCCTTTCCTAATCCTACCCACCTATCTCCTAAATATTATTTTATTTGTTGGTAGTGGCTTGCACTGACACCCATAAATATTATAGGTTAACTGTTATTGTGTACTGTAATAGTTAATGTGACAATTACCTGATATCATTTGTGTGTTTATTATGATTTGTATGTTTAGTGTAAGAGCATTGATAATAATTTGTTAAAGAAATTGTATGTGCATTCAAACTATTGTTCATGACTGAACTGTCTCAGTAGTTATGGTGAATAGTATGGACTGTTACTTGCACCTTTTCTACAATATTGGTGCCACTAGGACATGTTTAATTTCTGCTTATAAACTCTGATGAACAGTGTGATCAGTGACAGTGTATTTTATTGAACTGCTTCTGCTGAGAAATGTGACTTGTTGCTGTGTGTACCTGCTCAACATTGCGGGTACCACTGATGGACTGCTTCTACTGAAATGATGTTGCTTCTTGCTGTCTGCACCTGCTCAACACTGCTGGGTGCCACTGATGGATTGCTTCTACTGAAATGAAGTCACCTGTTGCTGTGTGCACCTGATCAACATTGCGGGTGCCACGGATGGACTGCTCCTACTGAAAAGGTGTTACTTGTTGGTGTCTGCACCTTCTCAACATTACTGGGTGCCACTGATGGACTGCTTCTACTGAAAAGATGTCACCTGTTGATGTCTGCACCTACTCAACATTGCTGGGTGCCACTGATGGATTGCTTCTACTGAAATGAAGTCACCTGTTGCTGTGTGCACCTGATCAACATTGCTGGTGCCACTAATGGACTGCTTCTACTGAAATGGTGTTACTTGTTGGTGTCTGCACCTACTCAACATTGCTGGGTGTCACTGATGGACTGCTTCTACTGAAAAGATGTCACCTGTTGATGTCTGCACCTGCTCAACATTGCTGGGTGCCACTGATGGATTGCTTCTACTGAAATGAAGTCACCTGTTGCTGTGTGCACCTGATCAACATTGCTGGTGCCACTAATGGACTGCTTCTATTGAAAAATGTTACTTGTTGGTTTTTGCACCTGTTGACCATTGCTGGGTGCTACTGCTGGAACTGTCAACTACTTATTCTTGAGCTATGGAAAGCGTTTATGTGAATATTTGATAAACTGATTTTTTGTGTATTACTGTTTGTGAAAAGTTATGAGACTCTTACCTGCACATATTTGTCATTGCTGACGCTATTGATTGAACTGTTTAAGCACATAATACTTGTGTAAACTTTTATGTAAAGTCACATGTATGAAAGAATTTGTATTGCTTACTGTATTCTATATAATAGGTTATTGAAAGGTCAGTGCAAAGCCAAAATTTTATCTAGTTATATGATATTTACGTATTAATATTATCTTTCATTTTTGTCTGTATTTTTTTGACGAATTTGGTGGTATTTTCACCACCAATGCTGGCAAAAATACCATCAAATTCTAGCCGTGGAGGAAGGGCATATGAAAGGTGGCTACACTGAGCCACAGCGCCAGAGATCGCTAGAGAGCATTGTTCCGCTGCCTCCACGGGAAGTCATTATTGAGATGTGCTAGAAGTCAGTGCTTGGGGAGAGCTCGTAGTAGTCAGTTCGTGTTGAGATGTGCTTGCTGAGATGTGATACTGAAAAATTCTTGTTGAGATGTTGTAATAGCGAATCGGTGTGGAGATATATTGTAATTATGAGAGTGATTTTGGTCAATATATGAAGGTAACGAAACTTGATTTATTTTTCATTATTTCCATGTTTTAAATAATGTGTCATAACAGGTTCAGTCAACAAAGCATCTGGCTTGTGTTCTTGGATTAGAGTGTAATTGTGGTTCTCTTGAGTAATTATGGTATTCGTATTTTCTTTAATTAATTCAGTATAAATGGTATTTGAAATTCTTGTCTTTTGAAGAAGAACCGTGCCAGATGTGTACGTTGAGTCATACTTCCACACACAGAACAGTTACACTTGTGCTTTGGTTTCGTAGGTTTTATAGTTGCTGGGGACTTAATTGATTAATTGTGTTAATGAAAATTTCCATTTCATTCCTTGTTGTTATTCTAAGCAGTCAGATTGCGTAATAATACTAGTCAGGGCCAACCGGTACGAGACTTCGTAATCGGACAGACTAATACTAAAGCAGAAATTAAAATTATTTGCATTTCAATTTTATTAAGCCCCCATGCACTGTGTTACTTCTCTTCCAATGTTGTCTGCTAACATTTAACTTCTTTGGTGGTAATACTCAGTAAATGTCTGAATATAGCCTTGTAAGCCGAAAACTGGTTAACAATAAAAGTAATATTGTAGAACAAAAGCAAACTGGTGCTTTTCATTTATTATATTGTTGTTCTACCAAGAACCGACGGAAGGTTCTGTTAATATATTCTTGTTACCATGCAGTTGCCATACTATGATTTTAGCATTTGGTCCATAAATTTCATTCATATCATTCGATTACTGTATAACTACTGTGTGTCATATGCTTTTAACACTATGTTTTGTTTTCTGTACTGGTTGCTAAGCAGTATATTTAGTAATCACCACTCCTAAGTGATGGTTTTCAATCTTCCAGCTCCCCATTTGTTCAATTACCGCCTCCCTCTACCCGTGCACTAATTTATTAAAGTGAAAAACCTGACTTGCTTCTTATGAGATATCTCTGTAATGTATAATATTTACAGACAGTACATATTTTATTCACAGACCGCTGTTTCCAATTGCTGTTGATCGACACTCAGAGGCATAAGTATTGGTTATGGCAAATGAAGGGCAAGGAATGTAAGTCTGACAACGGGTATTTAGAAAATGCGTGTAACTTCGTTAATCAATAACCTTTTACGCTTTCGCACTACCGTCTCAGTGTACAAAGTATGGACCTTACTTTTTCGAATGACAGCGAAATTGTCTTCCCGAGCATATTCATCGTATGCTTCTCTGAATAACAGTGGAATCAACGATAAAAATCAAAGCAGGAAATTCTCAAACTGATTTAGAACATCTGAAATAAAACTAATGGAACTCTATCTGCTTCCAATTATTTCGAAGCATCAAGAAAACTATGATAAACATCTTCACACCAGACTGTTCAGTACGCTCAACAAGAAATGTATTGGTATCCCAGGACGAATGGTCTGCATTCAGAGACGCGACAGGAACGATCATTCGAAGCAAATAGATTATAGTAAACAAGGGGTAATAAGAGCTGTGAGCGCTTCTTCAAGCTCTATTACGTGAAACAAATCTATTTTAGGGTAGCTATTTGCTTTGCATATTGTGAAAGGTGGTATTGTGGACAAAAAACAAGGAACATTTTTCCGGTACATATGGGCTTTAAGATGTATGCGTTAAGAGCTATGAGAGCTCGTTCAGTAGAAGAGATGTCTTTCACAGTTGCGAACATGAATAAATGATCATAGGCCTGGAGGTATGCAGTTTAGAGCCCACGTTTACTGGACGTATTTTCTTATTTTGGTCTATATTAGAATCTCACATAATACGGAAAGCGAGGAGAGCGCCATAGAACATATTATCTATCACAGTATCGACTATGAAGAAGTTCGCATGGCCTGTAAGGTACATATTTTAGAGACCGTGTTTAATAGACTCTTTGTTTCTAATGATCGTTCCTGTCATATCCTTAAATAATGACCGTTTCTTCTAGGTGACAATTTAGCCAGGCACCGAACTGTAGCGAGCTAGAAGTGCTGCATCTGCATCACTTGTGAAATCAGCGTCTTGTTATAACCGATAAACGACTGCTTTTTACGTTACGACGGCACCTAGTTACACAGACCGCTCTGAGTCAGAAAAAAATACTTCGTGGGTGCCTGAAGACTGACCAATGCCTCCCTACGTTGTTTCTCTAAGAGAGGGAAGCCTTTCGCACCATCTGTCTGTGAATTATCCAAGTTATCTGTGGGTTATTTGCTTGTGTAATGCACTTTACGAGGTAGAGACTGGGAACCAGGCAAGTATTTGCCTAAACTAACGTAAAAGGATCCTAAAACCACATTCAGACTGACCAGTGTAGATGACCAGTGGTCGTTAATCGACCTCACGTACTCTCTTCACATTTGGGTCACCTCACTGTCTGTCACTTCGCGTTAAATTACACGAGAATGCCTTGATCAATTAATGCCTGGTATTACTAAACTTTCATTGGCAGTGGATAGGAGCTGTGTACGTGAAAAATAAACAAAAACGGTTAACAAATGGGACCTTGTCAAATAACGACGTTTTGGAACACCTAGGAATGTGGACCTCACAGCGGTGAACGGAAAGCCTTCCGGACGAGGGAACGGGATGTGCTACGAGGTGAGCGGCAGTGCGGCACCTGCCATTACGGCCGGCGCCTTGAGTCGGAGGCCCCTCGCAAGTGGACCAGGGACGGTGGCCCGTCGTCAAGCCGGCACCGTGAGGCGCGGCCTCGCTTCCTCTAAATGGCACACGGCACACCACGCTCATCTGGGCCAGGCGGCCGCTGCCTGCAGTAACGAGCGTGGGAACGGAGCCGCACTTGCAACGCAGCTGCCTTTCACTGCCAAACCGGTAAAATATTTCTAGTACCAGTATGCGGTCTGACGACTGAACGGGGTAATGAGCTTACGCTGTGGCAGTAACCGTTCGCGATTCTCCTACAAGTTATTCAAGAATTTTGGGACACGTTGGAGGCTATTTGCTACTATCTGAATGTTATAAAAGTGGAAATTACTTAATATTCATCAGTTTCATATGACTAAACGCTTTACATGAAAGGTACCATCCACAGATGCATGACAAATATCCATACGATAATCTAACTCGTCCGATGCTTCCGTGAATATGTCTGGAGTTCTTGCAGTCACTGCTGCGTCACAGTTCACACAAACTTATTGCAATGGGAAGTACGTAGGCGAAATCTCCTGCAGACACCAAGTAAAGAAGAAAATACACCATGAGAACGGGTTACCTTGGAGTATATCATTGCACTGGGTGATGCGTACTCCCCCTTAAGCTCTAGAAGGAGCAATCCAGTACTTTCATCGAAAGTGACGGCGTACAGTTGTAAATGACGTGCCCCTGTTGAAACGGAGCATTCCAAACGCCTTTTTATACTGGGTTATTGCCATCTCATACGGACACTCTTTTGCATATCGAAGAGCAAACAATGGATCGAGCGTCAGAGCAAGTTCTGAGACAGAGCCTGTTTTATTTATTTTATTGTTCTCTATATTTATATAATGGGAAACGTTCACACAAATTCCTTAATTTGTGGCATGATTTGATTGACAAAGCTATATCTCTGCATATTAACAGAAATAATAATATTAATAACAATTTAATGGTAATAGTAATAGTAATTAAGATGATGTCCGTCCCTGGTAGCTGCGTGGCCAGCGCGACGGAATGTCATACCTAACGGCCCTAGTTCGATTCACAGCTGGGTCGAAGATTTTCTCCGCTCAGAGACTGGGTGTTGTGTTGTCCTTATCATCATCATTTCACCCCCACCCACACGCAAGTCGCCGAAGTGGCGTCAAATCGAAAGACTTGCACCATTCGAACGGTCTACCCATCGGGCGGCCCAAGCCACACGGCATTTCCATTTTACATGATGATGATGACGATGAGGATAGTGATAATAATTAAGTAATAATTACGAGGGGTGAGTGTATATATCAGTACCAATATCAGACGAGAAACTATGCATTTGTATTGTTTAAAGCTGTGTTATGAAACTGAAATAAGATGAATGAATACTGGAGAGGCAGTATTTAACACAGCCGTATCAAACTATTTTCCAAGGAAGTGACCTATTAGCGGAGAGAGACTTCCTTTTTATAGAGATAATAGTGATTTTATATATAAATGAGAACATGCCCTTGAATAACATCAGAGTATGTAACCGGTCAACCTTGCCGTAGTAATCACTTTTTAATTTCTGTAATATTTATTGTCTTTTTCCTTCAGTTTGAAAACAGTCTCGGAAAAACTTCGGGAGTGCTTACGGCACTGTGTTATACTTCATATGTTGTGCTCTTCCCTTTGATGTGCATGTCCTCGTCTCCATCGCCGTAGTGGATCTGGAAGCTGCACCGAAGTGGGATTGAAGGGGTACTGCGGGTTCTGTCTCGAGGTTTGCATTTTCTGGTACGCAGCACTCGTATTCACATCTTCTACAACACTGGCTCCATTACCCTGGCACATTTGTCTTTTTTATGTAGGGAAATACTGGAATCCACTTTGTATGTTACAGCTGACCATTCGTTATTTCTTATAATGTCGTATAGTGGTTGGTTAGTCTCTATTATGTCGCTAATTTCATTATGAGTGTAACATTTAAAGATAATATGATCGTCTGTTCCCGTGTGCCCTCACTAACAGACGTCATGGTCTTTCCTGTCCAACCTGTACGCGTAACCTGGATATGGGCCGTGTCTCGTTGAGTATTATACCATGTGTTAACTGAGGATTACATGGCCAAGCGTTAGGCATTCTCGAATGTACGGGAATAATTTGTAGACTGTTCGACATGTTCCATTGTTGTCCCAGTCGTTCTGTCACGTACGCATATTCCAGATCACAAGATGGGACTTGGTTGTTACCTTTTGGCCTAAGATTTCTTGAACTTTCGTCGAATCCCCTTTGCCTTACCAGTAGAAGGCTGCACGAAATCTTACAGTAGTGTCTACTAGGTGGATGCAGAGAATCACCAATAAGCGTCAGTTGTCGTAGTGCTAAAGGCCTCTCTTCACTGTGCATGTCGTAGCATTTCCGAAGTCTGTCCTTTCAGACACTTGCGGCGTATCCTGTGATGGAAGTGAAAATGGCATCGTAATATGTTCTCACTATAAGTAGCGGTAGATTGTACAGGGCTATTACAAATGATTGAAGCGAATTCATAAATTCACTGTAGCTCCATTCATTGACATATGGTCACGATACTCTACAGATACGTAGAAAAATTCATGAAGTTTTGTTCGGCTGAAGCCGCACTTCAGGTTTCTGCCGCCAGAGCGCTCTAGAGCGCAGTGAGACAAAATGACTGGTGTGAGTGCATTTCAAGCACGACATACTCTTTCTCGGCTCCTGTCGCCAGTCATAACAGTGCAACGACACTTCAGGACGAAGTTCAACAAAGATCCACCAACTGCTAACTCCTTTCGGCGATGGTATGCGCAGTTTAAAGCTTCTGGATGCCTCTGTAAGTGGAAATCAACGGGTCGGCCTGCAGTGAGCGAAGAAACGGTTGAACGCGTGCGGGCAAGTTTCACGCGTAGCCCGCGGAAATTGGCTCATGCCACAACTGGAGACAGACAGTGCCGACTTCATCTTTCAACAGGATGGTGCTCCACCGCACTTCCATCATGATGTTCGACATTTCTTAAACAGGAGATTGGAAAACCGATGGATCGGTCGTGGTGGAGATCACGATCAGCAATTCATGTCATGGCCTCCACGCTCTCCCGACTTAACCCCATGCGATTTCTTTCTGTGGGGTTATGTGAAAGATTCAGTGTTTAAACCTCCTCTACCAAGAAACGTGCCAGAACTGCGAGCTCGCATCAACGATGCTTTCGAACTCATTGATGGGCCCATGCTGCGCCGAGTGTGGGAGGAACTTTATTATCGGCTTGATGTCTGCCGAATCACTAAAGGGGCACATATCGAACATTTGTGTATGCCTAAAAAAACTTTTTGAGTTTTTGTATGTGTGTGCAAAGCATTGTGAAAATATCTCAAATAATAAAGTTATTGTAGAGCTGTGAAATCGCTTCAATCATTTGTAATAACCCTGTACTTTTTCCGGCCGCTGTGACAGAGCGGTTCTAGGCGCTTCAATACGGAACCACGCCGCCGCTACGGTCGCAGGTTCGAATCCTGCCTCGGGCATGGATGTGTGTGATGTCCTTAGGTTAGTTAGGTTTAAGTAGTTCTAAGTCTAGGGGACTGATGACCTCAGATGTTAAGTCCCACAGTGCTTAGAGCCATTTGCACCATTTTTTTAATTGTAGTTTGCTGCTGAGGCGCGGGTAATTTTTTGCGTAACGTTGCTTGCTTTGTTGGCGATTGCTTGAATGTGATGTGTGAATTTAGTCTTTTCGTCAAGGTATCACGTGTTTGTTTGTCTAGTGACAGAGATGAAGTCTAATTTAACAGTAGAATTTTAAGCAATGAAAGTAGACCTATAAGGAGTATGTATTTGGTTTTCTGTGGTGGTACTGTTACTTTGTTGTTGATGAATTATTGCTGCATCCGGATGAGGATCCCACTCGCCATCTCCTCCAGCTGAGCTCATTAGTTGCCCGACACCACAGCGAAGGCGTCGTCGGCATATGCCACCACTCAATCAGTTTGGTCCTTTCAATTGGCACTCGAGCCGTTATATTGGCAAATCGTAAAATACTGACACACATATCGACTCCTGTGAGCACCCGAAAGCAGTTATCTTTTTTACTTGTTGTGTACCGGGTGACCATTCCACAGCTCTTCCCCTACAATAATCAACGAAGCTGTATAAATATTGGGGAACTTGTATATCATGCATGTGTGCCAAACCTGCATAAATGATCAAATGCTCTCAAGATGTCAATTAATATTGCTACAGCTTAGTTTTTGTTACATGTTTCTATGGTTTGGACTGCCGGGTTACATGCATCTTCAATAAATCAAATCTGGCAGTAATTAAGTCTTCGAAGTCTGCTGTGCCGGTGTAACCTGCTACAGAAGAGCGTTCCCTGAACCTTTGCAAGTGTTTTAATCTAACAGTAGGACCTCTAGCTTTTGCGGTTAACCGGATCTTTATCCTCGAGTGTTTTTATCACAACAGCTTTCGCTACTTTCCAGCTAGCAGGCACCCTTCCACGTGTTAAGTTCTCACCCAGCAGACTGATCAGGAATGAAACAATTTGTTTGCTTTAGCGTATTGGGGCTCTCCTGTCTCTCAATTTCATTATGGCTAGGGCTACTTCCACTTCAGCGAACGCTGTAGTTACTCAATTAAGGAATTATTACATTTACTGTTTAGTGCATGCCTGTGGACTTGGCAATCCTCATGATTGCCATCCGGGAGGAGTTTGTCAAGCAGGTATGCTGCTGAAGGTGGTACTGCGACTTGTCTTTCCTGTAACGTGGCAGTCGGGCTGCCTTGATGGCCGCAATGTGAAACCTCTGAAAGTCCCGTTTACCTCACCTTGTCATCTCGGCCGACCACGGCATCTCGTTCCGTGACTTTACTTCCTCCAATATACACCTCGCGAAATGACCCCGACGAAATAATTGGAGGAATCAGAACTAATACAGAGGCTAGCTAACGATCGTTCTTCCCACTCGGCATTCGCGGTGGAACAGGGAAGGGGGGATCAGTTAGTGGTGCCAGAAGATTTCTCCGCCACACAGTTTCAGGTGACTTGCGGATTATTGATGAGGATGTAAATAGCAGCTTTAGGGATACATTGGAGCTCCACGCTTTGTATTAGTTCTTGCAATGCTGGAGTCCGTAAATTAACATTGCTCATCGTACTGACTCTGAATAATAATTCACATAGTTTGCTCCGATATCCGTTTTTAAATTCAAATTCTTTCTCCGGTTTTAGATTTTGATCAGTATTGTGATCAGTAATTGTGAATGTATTTATACCATGTTCACTGCAGGTCAATCAGATTGGTCGGTCCACTCGGTAAATTTATTGACAATTCACCTGTTTCTTAGTGTAATGTCTACGTTTGTAGCCGCGCCGACTCAGATTGGTCGGTCCACTCGGTAAATTTATTGACAATTCACCTGTTTCTTAGCGTAATGTCTACGTTTGTAGCCGCGCCGACTCTGTTTCGATATGTCACAGCCTGTCAGGAACAATTCGCTACTAACAGGTCTAGTTCTTGAATTATGTCTAAAACTTTAGATTAGATTAGATTAGTACTTGTTCCATAGATCATGAACTCAAATGTTTCAGCAGATCTTCAGTGTGTTTTTTCCAGTTAAATCCCTCATCAATGTATACACATAGAAATTTTGAATATTCTACTTTAGCTACCAATTTCTGATCGAAGTCTATATTTATTAATGGTGTCATTCCATTTACTGTGTGGAACTGTATATACTGTGTTTTGTCAAAGTTTAATCAGGGGCCATTTTCAGAAAACCACTTAATGATTTTCTGAAAAACATCGTTTACAATTTCACGAGTTAACTCTTATCTGTTGGGTGTGATAGCTATAATTGTATCATTGACAAAAAGTACTAGCTTTGCATGTTCGTGAATATAGAATGGCAAGTCATTAATATATATTAAGAACAGCAGAGGACCCAACACCGAATCATGCGGCACCCCATTCATGATTGTTCCCCAGTTTGAGAAATCACCAGTTTTTTGCATATTATGAGAACTTCTTATTTCAACTTTCTGCACTCTTTCATTTGGGTATGATTTAAACCTTTTGAGCGCTGTCCCATTTATACCACAGTACTTGAGCTTATCTAGAAGTATTCCACGATTTACACAATCAAAAGCCTTTGAGAGATCACAAAAAATCCCAACGGGTGACTTGCGGTTACTCAGAGCATTTAATATTTCATTAGTGAAAGTATACATAGCATTTGCCGTTGAAAAACCTTTCTGGAAACCAAACTGACATTTTGTTAAAACTTTATTTTTACAAAGGTGTGAAGCTACTGTACAATAAATTACCTATTCAAAATTTTTGGATAAGGCAGTTAGAAGAGAGATTGGGCGGTACTTGTTGACATCAGATATATCCCCTTTTTTGTGCAGTAGTTTAACAGTGGCATACTTTAGTCTATCCGGGAAAGTACCATGCTACAGAGAGCTATTACATATGTGGCTAAGAATCCCACTTATATCCTGGGAACAAGCTTTTATTATCATGCTGGAAATGCCATCAATTCCATGTGAGCTTTTATTCTTGAGAGAGTTTATTATCTTCCTAATTTCAGAAGGAGAAGTGGATGGAATTTCAATTGTACCAAATTGTGTGGGTAAGGCCTCTTCCATTAACTGCCTTGCGTCTTCTAATGAACATTTAGATCCTATTTTCTCCACAACATTTAAAAAATGGTTATTCAAAATGATTTCGACATCCGGCTTGTGGTTTGTCAAGTTTCCATTCACTTTGATGGCAAATCCGTCATCCTGTACTCTAGGTTGCCTGTCTCCCTCGTAATAATATTCAAAATTGTTTTGGTTTTGTTATCTGAGGTATTAATCTCAGACATGATGCACACGCTTCTGGACTTTTTAATAACCTTTCTTAATGTAGCACAATAGTTTTTATAATATTTGGCTGTTTCTGTGTCATTATCCTTTATTGTTGTTAGATACAGTTCTCTTTTGTGGTTATAGAATATTTTTATTCCTTTAGTAAGCCAAGGTTTTTTGCATGGTTTATTATGATTAGATTTAACTACTTTCTTCGGGAAACAGTTTTCAAATTCTCTTACAAATGTATGATGAAATAAGTTGTTGTTGTTGATGTTGTGGTCTTCAGTCCTGAGACTGGTTTGATGCAGCTCTCCATGCTACTCTATCCTCTGCAAGCTTCTTCATCTCCCAGTACCTACTGCAACCTACATCCTTCTGAATCTGCTTAGTGTATTCATCTCTTGGTCTCCCTCTACGAGTTTTACCCTCCAAGCTGCCCTCCAATACTAAATTGGTGATCCCTCAATGTCTCAGAACATGTCCTACCAACCGATCCCTCCTTCTAGTCTAGTTGTGCTACAAGCTCTCCTCTCTCCAATTCTATTCAATACGTCCTCATTAGTTATGTGATCTACCCATCTAATCTTCAGCATTCTTCTGTAGCACCACATTTCGAAAGCTTCTATTCTCTTCTTGTCTAAGCTATTTATCGTTCACGTTTCACTTCCATACATGGCTACACTCCATACAAATACTTTCAGAAACGACTTCCTGGCATTTAAATCTATACTCGACGTTAACAAATTTTTCTTCTTCAGAAACGCTTTCCTTGCCATAGCCAGTCTACATTTTATATCCTCTCTACTTCGACCATCATCAGTTATTTTGCTCCCCAAATAGCAAAACTCCTTTACTACTTTAAGTGTCTCATTTCCAAATCGAATTCCCTCAGCATCACCCGACTTAATTCGACTACACTCAATAATCCTCGCTTTGCTTTTGTTGATGTTCATCTTATACCCTCCTTTCCGGACACTCTCCACTCCATTCAACTGTCTTCAAAGTCCTTTGCTATCTCTGACAGATTTACAATGTCATCGGCGATCCTCAAAGTTTTTATTTCTTCTCCATGGATTTTAATACATACTCCGAACTTTTCTTTTGTTTCCTTTATTGCTTGCTCAAATGAAATAAGTTACATTTTAAATTAGCATGGAGTTCCTTGTACACCTCATCCCAGTCTAACTGCTGATGATTTTCCCTGAAATTTCTAATTGTTAAGTCATTAATTGTATGCATAACTTTGGAGGGTAGTTTTGAATTACGGAATGGAGCTATATCATATACTGTAACTAGCTGAGTACCATGATCAGAAAGGCCATTCTCAAAAGGTCAAGAATTTACGTTTTTAAACTTATATTGGTCTATAAAAGCGTTATCTATCAATGTTGTGCTGTCCTTTACTACCCGAGTAGGAAAATTAATGACAGACGACGAATTGAAAGAACCGAGCAAGACTTCCAGGTCATTCTTCGTATTATACTCTTTCAGTGAAATAACATTGAAGTCCCCACAAATAATAATTTGCTTTCCCCTATCTGACAGATAGCACAACAAGGCATCCAAGTTTTCCAGGAGTAAATGAAGGTTTCCTGAAGGTGACCTATATACTGTTACAATTATGAAAGAGCCCTCCTTTAGTTTAATTTGACAGGCACATGATCTATATGTTGAACCAAACGCTTTTTGTATCTAAGCTTTTTTTTCAGTGATAACGTTTGACATAAATGGCAACTCCTCCTCAAACCTTATTCTCTCTACTCATATGTGCAGCTACTTTATAACCACTTATATTTATCTTTTCCATTTCAGACATAATGTGATGCTCAGACTGGCCCAGTATATCTATTACTTTATCAGATTCAGTGTCATCCAAACAAACCAGGATCTCATCTACTTTATTCTTCAATCCCGGAATATTTTGGTAAAAATGGTAACACTATTTTTTACTACTTTTTTCTTTAATCCACCAATATTTTGGTTAAATGTGGTAACATTATTATTAACTTTACTGTTGTGAGAAAGTTGTGAGTTTTGGACCTCTTTAGCACCTGCCTGCCTGAGCTTCTCTTGGACACTGATGTTAGTCTAAAGAAGAGATACATCCTTGAGTACTAGTTTGCCCCCTCATGGATTTCGCTAACAACCCTGCCAGTTTAACCTTTCCTATTGAGGTGTAGGCCGTGCCTTGTGAAATCCCCCCTATCAATAGCCTCGACAGGAACCAATCCAATGTCTGACAGAGTGGATGCCCTACGCAACTGATCCAACTCCATATTTACCCTCCTGACAGAGCGGCTCAACTGGGGCTCATCATACTACACGAAAGCAGGCACCAGCCCAACATTGGTATGGGTCGTTGCAGAGGCTTTTTTCACCAGGCCACACTCAATACTGTAGCCCTGATCCATATCAATACTGTTTCCCACTCCACCTACTATCATCACATGATCCTGCTTTGAGAAACCCTTGCACAAGGAACCAGTATCCTCTACCGCCTGGCTAAGACATGTCCTCTATAAACTGTGTGCCTGGTAAACCAGACGGCGCATTTCGTAATTATATCTGCTGCTCCACCCTTGCGTGGGAGTAACATTTGTGACCGAAAATCAGAACGTCCAGGGTGCCAGGCTAGAAATTCACCACTGCTTCGATTCTGAATAAAAATCATCAACAATGGCGACCCAAGATATCCGGCATAAGAAGTCGTCCTCGTTCTGCCAACGGCCTTGTCAATGTGGGTTGGGTAGCGCACAGATGTTCAGGGCACATTCTTGCCCTTGGGTGGGAAACTGCCACTAAAAGGCGGAAGAATGAGCAATGATCAACGGCAATAGGACCCAGAAGGCAAAGGAACGCACTGCATTAAATACACATAATGTATATCCACAGAACAAGTGGTCTATGATTTAAAAAGTTTATGATGATCTCTTCGTTGGAAAAATATTTCGGATTAGTGCACCATTCGGATCTATGGGGACTGCCAAGTGCGATGTGACCATGAGAAAAGATGGAGTAACCAACGAAAGGATAACGTTCTTCGCATTGGTGCGCGGAATGTTAGATCTAACGTGGTAGGGAAGCTAGAAAATATGAAAAGGAGAATGCTAAGACTAGATCTAGATCTAGTAAGTGTCAGTAAAGTGAATGGAAAGAAGACAAGAATTTCTCGTCAAACGAATACAGGGTAATATCAATAGCAGCAGAAAATGGTACGAGTATAATAGGATTAGTATTCGCTATGAATGGTAAGGCATGGCAGAGAGTGTTACTGTGAACAGTTGAGTGATCGGGTTGTTCTCATCAGAATCAATAGTAAACCAACACACAAGAATAGTTCAGGTATACATCCGATTCGCAGGCAGAAGACTAAAAGGCAGAGAAAGCACATCAGGATGCTGAACGAGTAAAGCAGTATCTAAAGCAGATGACAGTCTAACAGTCATGGTGGATTGGAGTGCGGTTGTAGGGGAAGGTGTACAAGAAAGGGTTACAAGACAATATGATCATGGTAGCAGGAATGAGAGAGGAGAAAGTCTAACTGGGTTCTGCATTAAATTTTATATGGTTATAGCGAATACTCTACTCAAGAATGAAAACAGTAGGAGGTATACTGGGAAAAGTCCGGGAGATACACTAAGATTTACGTTACATTAAATCATGGTTAGGCAGAGATACCGAAATCAGATATTGGACTTTGTGGCGTATCAAGGGGCAGATGTAGACTCAGACTAAAAGTCGGTAAAATGAAGAGTAGGCTGAAGTTTAAGAGATTAGTCAGGAAAAATCACTGCACAAGGAAGTGGGATACGGAAGTACTAAGGAAGAAAAAGATACTCTTGAAGTTATCTGTGGTTATAGATACTGCAACAATGAATAGCTCAGTAGCAGTTCAAGTGCAGATTAATCGACATGTCTAAAAAAGGCAGTTACAGAAGTTGGATAGAAAAGCGTAAGTACAAGAAAGGTAACTGCCGAGAAACCATGGGTAAACGAAGAAATACTTCAGTTGATCGACGAACGAAGTAACTACGAAAACGTTTCAGAGAAATTCATGTATGCAGATATACAGAACACTGAGGAAAAAAGTAAACAGAAGTGCAGGAAAGCTAAGGCGAGAAACATCAGAATTCCTGAATCTTTGGGAAAGTGGCAAGAAAACAAAACCAACCAATTCCGAAGATAGCAAGAGCCCTGCGCCAATTATCGCACAATCAGCGTAACAGCTCTTGCATCTAAGTTACTGACAAGAATAATATTCACTGAGGTGTCAAAAGTCATGAGATGGCGATATACACTTATATAGATGGCTGTAGGATAGCGTACGCAAGATATAATGGGGCGCTGCATTAGCTCAGCTGTCATTTGTACTCAGATGATTCGTGTGAAAAGATCTCCGGTGTGATTGTGGTCGCACGACGGCAATTAACAGCCTTTGAATGGGGACCAGTACTTGGAGCCAGATGCATGGGACATTTCATTTTGGAAACTGTTAGGGAATTCAATATTCCGAGATCTACTGTGTCAAGAGCATGCTGAGAATAACAAATTTCAGTCATTACCTAGAACCACGGTCAACACAGTGGGCTTACATCTCACCTCGGAAAATGCAGTGGCTGATGGCCTTCACTTAAAGGCCGAGAGCAGCGGCGTTTGCGTATTGTTGTCAGCACTAACATACAAGGAACATTGCGTGAAATAATAGCAGAAATCAATGGTGAACGAACAACGAACGTAAAGAGATTGTGGCGAAACTTGAGGTTAATGGAACGATCGACGCCAGTGCCTCTGCTAGCAGCACGTTGTCGCTTGCAGCGCCTGTCCTGGGCTCTTGATCGTAACGGTTGGAACACAGACAAATGGAACATCGTATTGTGGTTAAATGAGTCCAGATTTCAGCTGTTAAGACCTAATGGTCGGGTTCCGAGTGTGTCGCAGACCCCACGAAGCCATGGACCGATGTTGTTAACAAGGCACTGCGAAAGCTGGTAGCGTTCTATAATGTTGTGGCCTACGTTTACATGGAATGTACTGGGACCTCCGGTCTAACTGAACCGATAATTGAATGGGTATGCTGATGTTCGGCTACTGGGAGACCATTTTCAGATAAACAATGATGGGATTATCATAGATGACAATGCAACATGTCACCGGGCCAGAGTTCTTCACGACTGATTTAAACATTCAGTACAATTCTACAGAATTATTTCGCCACCCAGATCGTCGAAAATGAATCTCATCGAAAATTTATGTTATGTAAAGGTGACGTAACTTCATGCACAAAATCACACCAGCAACACTTTCGCAGAGAGACTAAGACAGAACTGCTGATATTAAAAAGGGTGTAAGGAAGTGATGTAGTTTTTCACCCATACAGTTCAGTCTATACATCGAATAAGCAATGGCTGAAATGAAATGAAGGTTCAAGAGTGGAATAAAAATTCAAGATAATAGGATACCAATGATAATATTCGATGATGACTTGGCTATCATCAGTGAAAGTGGAGGGAAGTCATAGGATCTCACAAGCTGCGACATTGTCGCGAATAAAACAGTGACCCGTATATAAAATAAGTTTCCTTTAATTTACGTTCACGGTCACAAACTTTTTGTTAACAGATAACGGTTTCGGTCTATAATGACAATCATCACATCGCTATTTAAAGACTAAGTTCTAATGTACTGCAGCCATAGTGGCATCGTCAAATGTTAAATGCAAAATCAGCACCAGCAGCGTCAAATATACATAAATAACATCATATGTACGTGACATGTTGTCAGTGCTACTGACAACATGAGTCATGCATATGACGTAATGTATATATATTTGACGCTGATTGTGCTGGTTTTGCGTTTAACATTTGACGATGCCACTATGGCTGCAGTGCATTAGAACTTAGTTTTTATAAACAGATCTGATGATTATCATTACAGATCGAAACCGGTAATCTATTAACAAAACGTTTGTGACCACAAACGTAAATTAAAAGAAACTTATTATAGGATCTGTTGATTGGCATTAGCAGTCTAATGAGTACAGAATATCGATTTAGAGTAAATCGAAGAAAGGCGAAACTAATGAGAAGCAGCAGAAATAGAAATAGAGAAAATTGGGGCTCAAAAGGTAAACGAAATCAGGGGATTCTGCTACCTTGGAAGCAAAGTAGTTCATGATGGACTGAGCAAAGATAACATAAAAAGCAGAGTAGCACTTTCAGAAAGGGAATTCCTGGCCAAGAGAATTCTACTAGTATCAAGCATAGGTCTTACTGTGATGAAGAAATTTCTGAGAACGTACGTTTGGAGCACATCATTGTATGGTAGTGAAACATGGACTGTGCTAAAACTGGAACACAAGAGAATAGCAGCATTTGAGATCTGATGATACAGACGGATGTTGAAAATTAGGTGGGCTGGCTAGGTAAGAAATGAAGAGGTTCTCCGCATGATCAGTGTGGGAAAGGAATGTATGGAAAACACTGACAAGGGGAAAGGACAGGATGATAGGACTAGTAGTGAATTACAGAGGTGGGACAGTCTCCATTGTAGCAAAATGTATTCAAGATTGCATCTTTCCTTGTTTGGTTCCCCCATCTCCTTTCATTGGGGGAGAGGGGATCAAACGTAGCAATGTTGCATTATTGAGGTCACCAGCCCCACTCCTCCCCTCTGCCCTATTTCCCCATCAACCCCTCTTGGGAATTGGCTTGCAAAAAGGGTTAGCCTGTGCTGAGCTGCTGGAGAGGTACGTGATAAGGTACCGTCTGGGGAATTGTGTTCATTCATTTATTTGTGTATTATCCTGCTGGGAAAATATCCTAAATTTTGGCAGGGAAGCCGATCTGCCAATTACCCTACAGCCTTGCTGCTTGAAATTCAGATAAACGCAACAAATTAAAATTGAAGGGGAAAAAACACAGTAGGTGCTGAGCTGTGGAATGGAAGGACGTAGGAAATTATTTATTTAATTTTGCCGTAAAATGTGTTCCATTGAAGAGGTGTTGGTGTAGAACAGACAGGAGTTTAATAACTGTATTACCTGCTAAGCATACACTTAAGGCTACTTATACAGTCTCCTACATGAGGAATAGAAGGAGGTGATAACGGATGAGTATAGCAGGAATACTTTTCAGCAAATAATGATGATGCAGTAGATGGACTGAGAATGGATTTTGTAACTCATAGAGACTATCGCCTATGCTGGAGCTGTTCGGATTTTTTAAAATTGCTAGTCAGACTACAGTGCTGGAGGCAACTTCGTCCTATTTCACTATCCCAGATTGAAGGAAGAATAGGCATTGGTGTATGGAGCTTCAAACGGTTCAAATGGCTCTGAGCACTATGGGACTTAACATCTGAGGTCATCAGTCCCCTAGAATTCAGAACTACTTAAACCTAACTAACCTAAGGACATCACACCCATTCATGCCTGAGGCAGGATTCGAACCTGCGACCGTAGTGGTCTCGCGGTTCCAGACTGAAGCGCCTAGAACCGCTCGGCCACACCGGCCGGCTGGTGTATGGAGCTTGTCTATGATCACGTTGCTGTGTGCCATAGTCCACAATACCGCTCGAAATCGGTGGGGAATTGTCCTACATCTGCTGCTAGAAGAATTGCCCTGTACCGAGTTACAAGTCTGTAGTTGCTTAGGAACTTATTCATAAATACATAGTAGGAAGGGATAGGGCAGCAAACTATCACTTAACTGCGGGAAGGCTAATACAGGTTACCACAACTGACGTGTAACGCCTTTCTGCACTAATTATACATCGAAACTGTCGTGAGAAACAACAACTTGTAAACGAGGCATCATAATGCAACACACACTCTGGGAACTGAGGAAAATCATTGTAATAACACAACTACCATTAAAAGTGAACCCAAAAGATCTCGCCAGGAGGGAGTACGCTTGTAAGTTTTCCAGCCATGTCCTAACCTGTCTCTGATAGTACACAAAGAAATCTATTTGCTGGCAGTGATATACAGTTTCTGGTCTGCAGAAATCAGTCACAGATGCACAAAAGACTGAAGAAAAGGAAACTTCCTGCAATCCGGTACAAGTTTTTCGGAAAGACCGTACCCCTCCTGGACAATGCCAAACGCCTGGCTATCCGTCACAAATGAAGAACAGTATGATAGACAGCAGCATGTTTTCAAACTTTCCGGAACTGCCGGCACCCTCTAAAGTGATCCTTGGCTAAGTGAAACCAGTCTCATGTAGGAGAAACACTGAAATAAACGTCATTTGCCACAAGGCCATCTGGTAGGGGTTTCGGACGCTCCACTGTACCGAATAACAACTCGGACTGTGTGTGCGCGCGCACGCGCGTGCGTGCGTACGTGCGTGCGCGTGTGTGTGTGTGTGTGTGTGTGTGTGTGTGTGTGTGTATGTATTTGTGTATGTTCTTGTACACTGTGGAAGCATGAGATTCCTGCTATACATAGGGCGGAGAACTAGATGGTGGAGGAATTTTAAACAGGTCACTTGCTCCTCATGGAGTAGCACACTCCATGTCTGACTAAAGTGATGCCGTTCTTAACAGCTCAACTGTTGTAATTTCAACTCATTTATTCTAAAAGAAACTGACTGAATTAACACGAACACTCACTTGCTGCATGAAGTATTGACATCGTGTATCCTCCAGGTATGAATCTTATACTTGTCAGAACTAGTTATTCTACCGACAGATCTCACCTCACATGCTTTAAAGCGAATACTGCGCCAGTGCAAATAGAGAATATACTACTGAAATCGATAAAATTTCTAGCTCACTCTAATGATATGAACTTATGCGTGCTAAAATGAACATTCAACCGTGAATATCTAATCTTCCTTTGAATATACTACAAAATAAGCACTTAACACCATCCAACAGTCCTTACACGCACGTTCAGCTAATACGTTCAACACACTGTGGTAAGTAGAAGACTCTGTCAATGATTTAATGCTGGTAGGATCATACTGAAACATGATAACCAGTATTTAGTGAAGATTCTGGGATGGATAGACATGTTTTACTTGTGAGTGCATAGGAGGAGAGAGACGTAATCCCCATAAAAGGGAGCAACTATTACAAAATTACAGTAGAATGCTATGTTACCCTACGAGTGCATTCTGGTATTAGTTCTACAGGAGATGAATCACTGTAATAACATCACACAACCGTCGAAGAAAACCATTCCAATAGAACAGTCCTTGTGCCTTTTTCACCTATAAGTGTGGATACAGAATAAGCAGCTTAGAACCAGTCTTACCTCCCCTCCTAACTCCTCTCCTCCATCCTTCTCCTCCCCCCACCCACGGGAAGGTAGGGATACCGGTCATCCAGGCTTGTTCTGATCTGTCTGTGATAGTACACAGAGAGAGCCACTTGCCGAGAGTGAAATAATTTTTCCCGTCTGCAGAAATCAGTCATACACGGACAAAAAGCTCAAGAACAGGACGCACCTTGCCAGCTGATGGTATACAGGGTGTTCGATCCACCGGAGGTGCTCTGCTTTGGGGGGTGTTGGTTTGACAATAGTATATGTTCCTGGTCTCAAGTTGGACCCTCACACATACTGGTGCTGCTTTCCCAGGCCTGTTCCAACCTCTCACTAATGGTACACACCGAGATCCATCTGCTGGTAGGGTTGGGGGTGTTTCGGGGAGAAGACCAGACAGCGAGGTCATCGGTCTCATCGCATTAGGGAAGGGCGGGGAAGGAAGTCGGCCGTGCCCTTTCAAAGGAACCATCCCAGCATTTGCCTAGAGCGATTTAGGGAAATCACGGAAAACCTAAATCAGGATGGCCGGACGCGGGATTGAACCGTCGTCCTCCCGAATGCGAGTCCAGTGTGCTAGCCACTGCGCCACCTCGCTCGGTGCTGGTAGGGGAAAGTGTTTAACGTCCCTTCAGTTCCATCAGCTGGTGATGCTCTGGATAGGTCGATGTTGGTTTTTCAAAGATATACTGTTTCAGCAATGGAGAAATCAAACGTATCGCTACGAAATGCCGATCCCTAGAACAAGAACAAAGTAGCTGACCACCCTCGCTGCCATCAGCCGCTTCCAGCAGTCTCCTGTAGTCTGCATTCTCTCCTAGCCTCGGAGCATCCTAAATTAGTTTTCTGTGGAATTTTGTAAGTAAATTTCCATGCACTTCCAAAATATCAATGCAGATCCGCGACTTCCACGCTAATTTATGCACGTGTTGGGACAAGAAAACACAGGAATTTTTCACACGTCAGAAAACTACAACTCGCATTCCCCCCACCCCCCCCCCCCCCACCCCCTTCTCATCATTTCGTAACATCGAACTGAGTAAATTGTGAACTCGCGGTAGGGTATTTTTGCCGATGTCGGATGAGCAAACAGCCGAGGTCGGATCTCTGTTATGATCCTTTTTGTCGTATTTTCCTGTTTTACGTATTTTCCATCAATTGTCGCAAATTCACGATCATTTACGTAATTTGGGCGCATTTTTCCAAATTACTCGAGTTACAAACCACTATTCTCGACGACTACACGACACCACGCATGGACATACCTAGAACCGTGTTATACTGCCCCTATCACGTGATACAAATGCTGTTTCATAGTGTGGAAAACAGCCAGAAGGGGAGAGGAGATCTAAAAATACGTTGCTTGGCAGCAATACTTTATAAATTTGGTGAGATTTTGTTACGATTGGCCATCTCTCCCTGTGTGGATGAGAGTGAGAAAGTATTCTCGCTTTCATATTATAAAGTCTGACATCGAAAGATTCACTAACACCTTGAATGATTACCACCCAAGACTCGAACCATATCCATAGCATCACTCTCCCCTCTATTTCAAACGAGCTGGGTTTTGGTTGAACCTATCGGTTATCGATCTTGAACACAACTCTAGTGGTATCTCTCTATGCATCTCGTAAGTCTTCGTCTGTCTTCAACCTATCCTCCCTGTAACATTGTCTCCAATTTAATTTGGAACTGACCAGAAGTGAGAGAGCACTATCCCGCTACGTTGAAAATCTAATGAAGGAAAGGAACGAACTGAGTTCCACGTAAACAATACACTTCGATATTTTGTTTTCGCAGAGAGTATAACACGTATTCCAAAACTTGTACTCCCCGCTGCTAGTGATATAGATCGGTATTCTCATTAGAATACTGCAACTGAAGTTCTGTGAAAACTGTTCGGTTCCAGTCTTACTGCCGTCCCTTGTCCAATTACACGAGTACTCTAGATTCTCGCACGCTGAGGAGATGAGCACTCCTTATTGGTGTACAGTAGATATAACAGACAGTTAAGAAGAAGAAGAAACGTATGGTTTATCCATTATGGAGCCCCAGATTTAAGGAGTTTGGAACATTTTATGCAGATCGCTCGTGCTATCAGTTGTAGAGTGTTGTTGATTCCATACCAAAAAGTTGTTAAAAAGAGAGAAACGATTGTAGAATATAAACATACATTCCTAAGACCACACTGTTCTGCATTCAAATGATCTAAAATGTTAAAGCTGTATTGTATTCAATAAATTAGTGTTGCAATGCAACGCCTTAAATACACCAAAACAAGAAATATGTTTCCAACATCTAACATACACACCCCTTGGAACTTTTCTATCCCACTCACAATGATGACATACTTTAAAATGGTAAAACTACTACTCTTTACATCTCTATATGATTCAGAAGTGTAGCCGACCGGTGTGGCCGAGCGGTTCTCGACGCTTCAGTCTGGAACCACGCGACCGCTACTGTCGCAAGTTAAAATCCTGCCTTGCGCATAGATGTGTGTGATGTCCTTAGGTTAGTTAGGTTAAGTAGTTTTAAGTTCTAGGGGACTGATGACCTCAGATGTTAAGTCCCATAGTGCTCAGAGCCATTTTTTTTCAGAAGTGTACAGTGCCCTCTGCTACGTTAGATTACGGTTTGGAAACTATGCTACTTTCGCATTAATCATATAAATTATATGCATGCGTGGTGTCTGTTCTTTCGGACATATCCAAAAGAACAGACACCATGTGGAATCTGCAATTGTGAGACATTATGTGTAAATTCAAGGTGGAACGGAGGAAGGAGAAAGGAAAGGAAATAGAAGGGATTACTGACGTCAGCTGCATTGAGGCTTTACGCGAAGTCAGCGGCGGAGAGTGACATTGTGTACCAGACCAGTATCCGGACCCAAGATCTCCTGCTTACCAGACAGGTGCGTTAACCACTCCACCATCTGGTCACTGTGTTATCGCAAGTGAGCAGCCTGTCTCAGCATGCCTCACAGCCTGACCACTCTCCCACTGAGCACCATGCATCCGTAGTCCTGTCCATTTCCTCCACGCTCGCTACTCTGAAATTCACTCAGGAGGTTGGACGTAGTTGTGCTTCGGACTGAAGAAGGTGCATCCAAAGCCCATCTAGGCGAATGAATTTTACGTATGGGTGGGGTCTGTTCGTTTGGACATGCATGAAATAACATACACCATGGACTCATTTAACTGATTCTCCTAGATGGATTCAGCTTCTTCAGTACGGATGTACGTCAGACCACATGTGGGAATCTCAGTGTTGCGAACACGTAGGAAACCGGGAGGGACAGCAGGTGGGTGGGGCTCATTGGGAGATTAGGTCGGCACTGAAGCGTGTCGAGATAGTTCGCACAGTTGCGACAACACTATGTACCGGATGGCGCAGTGGTTACCGCACATGTATAGTAAGCAGGGGATCTTGGGTTCCAATCCTGATCCGGTACACATTTTCACTCGCCGCCGCTGATTCCGCGTAATGTCTCGATGCAGCTGTCATGAGTAATCCCATCCCTTCCCTTTCCTTTCTTCGCCCACCTTCTCCCCCACTCCCACCTCCCCTCATCTTTAAATTTATATATAGTCTTACAAGTTATCGTCCGCAAAGGAAAATGCATGAAACAACGGAATCTTATGAGAAAACAGAGGAATAGCAACAGTGTTTGACATGTGAAATTACACACCATTCTGCACTAACTCCATGGACAGAACACAGTGACTTCCACACACAATAACTGTCAAGCAAATGTATACCCAGAGTTTGAAGTACCTCACAAACCCATACCACTGACATAGAATCACTGCAATTTTGAAACTGAAGACTTGATTTATATGCAAGATGTGGCAGGGAAGTTGATTACTCGGCATACATTGTCGTTTGTCCAGAGGAGCGTACCGGAATAGATTTTCCATAGTTTGGTGTACATAATTTATGACACTTGCATTGGAATTCCTTTGGCGGCTGTGGCATGAGGAGGTTTGGTGTTAACAACTGCAGGTAGGCGGTGCTCTAAGTCACATCCTGAATACTCAGTTGTACGAGTATATGAGTCGCACTCACGTTAAAAAAAAGTCAATTATAGAAAGTCAAATGTAGCAGCCTGAGAGAACAACGGAAAGAAAATGGTTAACTGTGCTATAAATGACTAGCCACAACATCTCCTTCTCTCAAGAACCTCTTGTAACCGATTACTCCATCTTCTTCTATCATCCTTTACAGCAGACCCACGTCTGTTTGGAGATAGATCATTCTCTTTTCTAAGAAAAAATACAAGACAGCAGTCAACTAGGATTTATTACTATTACCTCAGTAGAAATGCTTCAGAATGTATTTAAAAGACATACAGCAACCGTTCTGTAAAGTATTTGTTATCTGACACGGCATACTTGTGCTTGGTATTGAGGACAGGTAAGCGGATTGTAAACACTCATTCTAAATACTGTTTGAGATTAAAGCATTTAAACAGTCTTGCACAGTGTCATACACTCGATCCGTTCTGTAATTGTTTATTACTGACCCCAAGATGGTAATGCAATGCTCTGTAGCTAAGGAGGACTTAAAGTTTATCGTAGTGGCACTTTATTGGGCTTTTGATGCTACATAAATAAATGTACTACCCTACATTTGGTGATCAACTACTTCAAACAGTCTATTCCAGTCTTTTTATCGCTTTCCACGATAAATTACTCTTTCCCAGGTTCTTTCTCGTGTCGCTCTTCTTGTCACACAATCATTCCCATGTATACGAATTTTCCTGCACCAAGCGCACACGTAAGCACTCACCCAATTTCTTCGTATTTTCCGGCAATTTGTGTAATTTTAGCAATTTTATCTCATTTTTCCACGGTGTTTTCGATATGTATACGCTCAGGTTGCGAACATATAGAGGAGCGACTTCATGTTATACGGGTAATATTCGTGAACACACTGAAAAATCCTAAGAATTTCCCTGTTTCTGATGATCTTTACGTATGCGTTTCTGATGGGAGAAGCATGGAGGTAATCGAACTAGATGGGTGAGAGAACAGTAAATCTCGTTTCAAAGTTATATCAAACTCTACAAGTACTGCATGTTTAGGAGATAATGGAAACTCGAAGTTTGGATACAACTCATTGTCTTACTCCGATGTATCAGAGAGCGTGAGAGCGAGTCTGTAAACCTAACTAGCGGCGAAGTTGATGTAAACACAAAGTCTAGAAACAGTTCTAACTATTGACCTGAATCCCATTGAAAAGTGTAGGGAGACGTAACAGTGAGATGATCTGTGTACAGAGCTGTTTTTTCCTGCAGCTGTTGCCTCGATTTTCCACAAGTATATGCTTTTATTACTTACCAGCCGTGGTCTGCTATTTCTGTTTATACCATCCAATGCTGATACATTCCCACAGTCCAGCCAGGGTATCTTAAGTCTGTCGATGAAACACAAGAATAATGGTCACTGTTTGGAGTTATAGAGCTGACGTTATTCTGTTGTAAACACAACACAATTAAGCTATTTCATGAGGTGGGTTCGCAGAAGGGGACCCAACGTCCTCTGTCCCTCAATCCACCAACACTGAACGCGTGGCCTGGGGTGGTAGGGTCCAACTTAATGTAGGAGAATGTAACGTGCTGACCTTACGGTGAGGTGGATGTATTCTCAAAATTACTTGGGATTTATTATGCAAATGGACCCATCCCATCCGCTAGTTCAGCTTTTGTGTATGTGGATCTGCCCCCAGAAAAAGTATTACCGGTTGCTGGATCCAGTATGAACAATATTCCTGGAAGTACAACATGCTGAATCCATCCAACACATTATTCCCAGACTTACTGAAGGTAGATCCGCGCTAAGGACGCTGCCTGCGATCTTATGCGAGGGTGAATACTTTATTATCTGGGAATTCTTAGGTCTATGGATCCAACCTATCGACTATACGAGGGATGTGATATGAGCTGGATCCACAACTAATAATATTCCCATATGTGGCGCAATGTGAATCGAACACTATCGATCTAGTAGAGAGCATCAGGTGCTCTTTAAGGTTATTCGCTGATGATGTAGTTACCTATATCAAAGTAGCAACGCCAGAAGACAGTCAGAATTTGCAGAACGCCCTGCAGAGAACCGATGAATGATGCAGACTCTGACAGTTGCCCCTGAACGTAAATAAATGTAACATATTGCGCTTACATAGTAAAAGAAATCCACTACTGTACAGCTACACTATTGATGACAAACAGCTGGAGACAGCGTCTACCGTAAAATATCCAGGCGTAACTACCCAGAGCGACCTTCGGTGGAATGGCCATATAAAACACATTCTGGGAAAAGCAGACACCAGACTCAGATTCATCGGAATAATCTTAAGGAAATGTAACTCATCCACGAAAGAAGTGACTTATAAGGCGCTTTTTAGCCCGAGTATTGTTCATCTATCTGGGATCCTTATCAGGTAGGACTGATAGACGAGATAGAGAAGATTCAGCGAAGAGCGTCGCTTTTTGTCACGTGATCGTTTAGCTGGCGAGAGAGCGCTACGAAGATGCTAAACAAACTCCACTGCCAGACGTTACAAGAGAGGCGTTGTGCATCACGGAGAGATTTACTATTGAAATTTCGGGACAGCACTTTTCAGGAGGAGTCGGACAACATATTACTTCCCCCCCCCCCACATACATCTTACGTATTGATCACGTGGAGAATATTCGAGAAATTAGAGCCAATACAGAGGCCTCCCTACAATAATTCTTTCCATGCGCTATTCGCGAGTGGAACAGAGTGGGGGGGATCAGATAGTGATACCGAAAGTACCCTCCACCACACACCATTAGGTGGCTTGCGGAGTTTGATGTAGATGTAGATGTCGATGTATCTCTCTCATAGCGCAGCAGGGTCCACCTCTCATATGCGTGCTAGAAACTGCCTCACGACAACCCCATCACTGGCGATGCATTCGGTGTTGCTGGAGTGAGGGAGAGAGAGCGTGAGGCACCAGCTTTGGAACCCAGCACATGAAACAGCGAAACTGCGTTTTCTTTACAAGATGCCTTACCTACGGGATGGTAGAGTTGCAGACCTGCAAAAGAGTATGGTTATCAACCCGACACCAGCCAAGAAATAGAGGGCCTCCAGTGGATGGACGTCTCTGTGTATGATCAGTGACATGTTAGAATAGGCTTGAAAGAGCGGTATCCCTAACTAGACAGGGAGGAGGGGAGGTAGGAGGGGAGGTGCCAGGTTGTAAGCTCATTAGTCTATATCCACTCATCGAGGAGAAGATACATGCACTATTCTGGTGAAGGCTTTTTTCTCTTTGTTAGATGCAGTAATCTCTGTGAGTTGCAAAATGCATCCTGAGTCCATCATGCTACAACATCATTATTTGTTGAAAAGGTTTCCCCTACGCTCATCCATTACCACCTCGTTCGAATCGTTGTGTAGGAGGGTATGGAGGCAGTTCTCAGCTGGAATACCCACTGGTTACGGGTGACCGAGAATAGCCGCTGCAGACCTCTGAATAGGGGAAAAAATTCATTACGGGTAAATGAAGTATTACTTTTGTAGCAAGATTTCTCCTCTAATTCAATTTACTTCACGAACAGTGGGAGAGGAAATTTGTGAACGTGTTATCAGTGAATTCAAGGACACAGTTCATCGCAGAAATACAAAGGCAGGGGACAGCAAAGTCACTGTCACTCACGTACGCTTGGAAATACGTACTATTTTAAAACCTTCTGGAATAGTGTTCCACATAACCAACGATAAGCGGCAAACAACAACGCTGATAATGGGGTGCGTGTAATTTGAATAGAAGTAACAGATCATGCTCTGTCGTACCTGCAGGTACAAGGACATAAACCTTTAACGATTTATGAGGGGCGAGAGCGTGCTTGCATGAGTTGGTCATTTCACAGCTGCGTGCGTGTTATACACAAATCCGATACGCGAGTCGGGAACAAGTCAATTTCGCTGAAAACTGATTACAAAGCACGTCAGGGGCTCCTAAAGGCCATAGCAGGACAAACTATTTCACTACCAACTACCTCATGTCAAGCAACTGAAACACAATCAAAGACGATTCGGGACACATACAGTCCGCCGTCACCCACTAGAGTGTATTCTGAAAAATTAAATCTTTAAGAGGGTTGATTCGGAAGCATTGGAGACACAAAATTAAACACAGTAACACGTCGATATATGTCAGAAACCAGCACTGGGAAATGACAGTAGTAACAGACGACGAAAATTTAAAAAAGGCATAAAAGAAGAGGTAATCTTGTCCGACGATACAAGCAGCCGAAGTAAATGACTGGAGAAAAGTGGTGCGATTCTGTTGGAAGGGAGCACTTCCCAGGAGCAAGACACACATAGGGCGCAATCTGTTGACAGTTTAACATGTGCAAGCGAAACGATTTTCATCAGAGTGGGTAAAACAAAACGAATGTCTAATCCAAAAGCGAAAAAAAGTCAAGGGCAACAGAATGCAAGGTACAACGCACCAGAAAACCCAACACATTATAAAGCACACCAGATGTTAGAGAACGGAGAACCAAGTGAAAACGGTCACAATTTCACAGAGACAAGCAACACATATGGAATGCCAGGTAGCGGCTGAAACAATGGCGGATGGAGCGATTCTACCAATGCTCAACACATCAGTTTGGCAGATATCCCGCAAAGCAAATTGTGATACATGCCTCACGTCAGTCTTATAAGCTGCGTACATTCAGTGTCAATAGAATAGGAAGTACCACTTGCCTTTGCTTACAGCCATTGTTAAGAGGGACAGACCTCGATATTTTGGTCTAGGAAGTTGTCATGTCCAAGGTAATAAAACGCGCAGGATAAGGCATTATAAAGATAAGTAGCCAAGGACAAACAGCAGTCATGTGCAAAAAGGGATTACTATGCGAATCCACAGCCTTAGACGCTACCGGCCCTTGATTTAAACTACGTGGAAGTCCAGTATAAATATTTACGTGCCATCGGGAAGCAATTCCACGCAGAAGAGATACGAAATCTCCTTATCAGATATAGCATAATTAATTTTGAACTAAAGGGACATTTCTAGGCGCTATAGTCTGGAACCGCGTGATCGCTTAGGTCGCAGGTTCGAATACTGCGTCGGGCATGGATGTTTGTGATTTCCTTAGGTTAGTTAGGTTTAAGTAGTTCTAAGTTCTAGGGGACTGATGACCTCAGAAGTTAAGTCCTATAGTGAATAAAAAAAAATAAAGGGGAACAGCTCTCACAGGAGGAAACTTCTGCTGCGTGCGGCACCAAGCAGATCGACACTCAGTCTGATCTACAACTTGAAACTCCGCACTATGATTAGAGAATATGGACTAATCGTTACTGGGAGACAGAAACATTTACTCTTCCATAACCGCTACGGCAACAAGTCGAAACCGGCAGGTTATATGAGGAGCGCCGGAACAAAAACCGATAGATCAGTATTTGCTGTTAATACAAAAAGTAACAAATAGTGATCTCTAAATGGCTCCACAAGCTATAAAAAGAACAAACACACCACAAATTACTTGATGTCGCGTTGTGCTGAAAATTATTTTGTGGCAGCATGTATTATTACTCCCGTATCTCCCCCCTACATCTCAAACACGCGAAACAGCCAAAGTGGATATATCGGGTTTTGTTTCGGTGCTCCACATATATTTCTCAAGCTTTGTGTTAAATCCTGCCTAGTCGTCAAAGATGGGATGTCTAGGAAACCTACTTTCTTGAATCGCTAGACAACAATTCAAGCCAATCGTATTAATGAGTTTCATTACAAAAATGTAAAGAAACATGGTTCAAGTAGTTCTAAGCACTATGGGACTTAACAAAAATGGCTCTGAGCACTATGGGACTTAACTGCTGAGGTCATCAGTCCCCTAGAACTTAGAACTACTTAAACCTAAGGACATCACAAACATCCATGCCCGAGGCAGGATTGGAACCTGCGAGCGCAGCAGCAGCGCGGATCCGTACTGAAGCGCCTAGAACCGCTCGGCCACAGCAGCCGGCCGAAAAGAAAATGACAATACTTAACTTTGAATATTACACAGTTGTGTCGCAAGCAAAGGGCGACAGACAAAATAAACAAGCATCTTCAGTGTATACAATTCCTAACACAAGCGAAGCAATACAGTTGACGCGTCTACTCAGGTCTCTAGTCTTGAAGTTTCTCTTCGACTGGGCCGCGACCTGTCAGGAGCGGCGCCTATGTCCTCTTCGCATAGAGTCCGCTGCTGTCGCGTTGTCGGCCTAGAGAGGGGTCGGTCAGCTTGCATTTGGCTGACGGCTCGTCACAGCCCTCTCTGCTCCATCGTTCTTGACTGGCGCGCCGGTGCTTGACTTTACGTCATAACTCTCTCTCACAAAAAGTACTAGAGGTACAGTTTTGCCCGACTGCTCTCATGGATCATTCGGCTTATCACTTATCCTGGCGCACACTCTTCAGGCCGTGAACAGAGGGGAATGTGGCAGCTCAACTGTAGCATATCTCAGGAAGTGAGCCTTAATCAGTCATTACAAGCTGGTTAAATGGCTTTGAGCACTATGGGACTTAACTTCTGAGGTCATCAGTCCCCTAGAACTTAGAACTACTTAAACCTACTGTAAGGGATCCGTGATCCCACGAACATAGATGCTAGTATCCGATGCCCAGGTCGAAAGTAGACAGGAGTCGATTGTCGAGCGCTGCAGAAGGCAGTGAGACGAGTGTCGAGTGAGAGGTAGTACTAGAGAGTGTCGAGTGAGAAGTAGTGCGGGAAAGACGGGCAAGAATGGTGGTCGAGTAAAATTCACCGGAGTATGACGAGTCAGCACGTCCCGCTGATCGTCGTGGGGTTGACCCTCACTAATACCGATTCGCGAGTGATATTAAACAGAAAGTGACAAGTGCCGAATTACGTGTTTCGCAACAACCATGGATTGCAGTGAGGATTGTTGTGAATGTTAACCATCAGCATTGCGTGTGACGAAATACCTAAAATCAACAACCAATAAAGAGATATAACTGTGACTAGACGTGTAAGGCGAAGGTAACAACTGCCTCAGAATATGTGTGTTCGTAGAAAATACAATACAGTTTGCACATCGCAATCTTTGTGGTCCTTAATAATAGACAAACTTTCTATCATTTCCACTATTCAGTTGCAAAACAGCCGCTCTCGGTTGAAATACCCCCGAAACCAGAAGAAAAACCGATAGCCTTTCCTCCATTAAGCACACGGTCATATAATTATATTAATTAATTGTTTGGCGGCTTCGGCAAATTACTCAAAACCCAATAAAGTAATTTAAACGGGGGTGTTTCACTACCTAACCTAAGGACAGCACACACATCCATGCCCGAGACAGGATTCGAACCTGCGACCGTAGTGGTCGCGCGGTTCCAGACTGGAGCGTCTAAAACCGCTCGGCCACCTCGGCCGACCAATTACAAGCTACGCACAAGGAATAGAACATGGTGGCTTCTAACAATTAAACAGTCCTTCATTAAATTAATAAAGTTGATAGTTGGCAATACTCTATTAGGATTTAAAGGTTGTCTACAGCACGCATACACAAGATATTGTTGTCAGGCTGAGCAGCGCACGGATTAACTAGTGGCAGTTTTAAAGCCAGTGTAGGTGCCCGCCTGCTGTGGTGCGCATGTGTGTTGGGCGAGGGGTCGTCGCCGAGCTGCCGTACTGCTGTGTCCGCCAGCAACGACACGGGATTTGGTAGTGAGTTGATATTTTTTATAATTTGCAGCTCGCTTATTAACTTAAAGAAAAGGGTTTGTGTATGTGCATAGCAGCAGATGGTAATTTTGATAATGATAGGAGTTCAATTCTTAAGGCAAACCATTGTTAGGCGAATAGATTAAGTATTGATTTTTGGCATTGATTTCTTTTGTAATTGTCAGGAAATTGTTTCACTATGCATTTAACTGAGAAGTATTTCAGTCTGTCTCAAGAGTTTGATTAATTTGTAATATTACTTTAATGCCACTGGAGGAAGATTTACATACGAAGCGATTTTTCAAAGAGCTTCTAGCGTTTTAAAAAATTGAACGAGAAAGAATCGCTTTCAGAATATAGCTTTTTTAAAAAAAAGGAATTACGTGTTCGGGTTATCATTTATCGAGTTTAGATTTGACCAAACCCTTTCTCTTGAATTATATGTAGTTGTAGTAACCAGCAGCAGCCGCAGTAATAGCAGGAGCCGCCATACAGAACATGCATTGCACTCAGCATGAATAATAGGTTTTTTTATGTTTTTGTTAAATAATGGAATGCAGCAGATCAAGCAGTGACAGCAGAAAGAACAAGTAAGTTCTTTCAGGTCCAAAACAAAAAAATAATAAAGTTGAGGCGATCTCTGTAATAGTAAAGTTAACAAGAGTAAAAGCACGAGATTTGCAGTAGAAAACACGAGATAAGAAGAAACAGCTCGCGACTTTCACCTGTCGACATGACTTTTTTTTTTTTTTAGCCGTAGTTAGATATGCTTCGTCTTTCTACTGCCAACTGCAAGCTTACGCAACAGTAATCATTAGTGGAGGCACTGCATTTTGTTCGCTTGCGCACTGCTTTGTATTAACACAAAATTTTGTTTCAGCATTTTTGTCTTTCAATTTGTTGGTGCATTGTGTAATAGTTAATTGAACAGTGGAATTTTTAGGATAGCGGTGTATTTTAGTAACATGTTTTCGTTCATATTGCGACAATGAGGACGCGAGCACAAAAGAAAATGGAAAATAATGCAGATGTTACTGCAAACGCGAACGTAGATACGGTTGCGAACATGAATGTAGGAGCGGTTTCAAACGCAGTTTCCGAAAATTCGGAACAGAGAGTTGAAAATTCTTTTGAGAATATCGAGATCTGGGAATTTTCGAACAATACTTCGGGGAATCGGAATGTAGGCGATCATTTGTCAACAGTGCGTGATGAACAACTGTGTGCGACACTCAACTTAGGACATGACAATACAGTGACGCAAACCGAACTCATTATGAGAAATTCCAGCATTGCTTCCGCCTCAAAAGTGGAGAGTAATTTTGTTTTCCCCACCTTCGGTGGAAATTCAGGTCTGGTTGCCACTCCGATAGAGCGGAGTAATTCTGCATTTCCTTTTGTTAGTGGAAATGCTGGTACTGCTTCTGCTTTAACAGAGAAGAGTAACGTTGTACTCCCTGCCCCCAGTAATGATGATTTACAATTATTACTGAGTGAACTTACTGAATTTAATGACAGACAGAAGAGTAAACTCACTGAATTTAATAACAATAATGCAAGGAATTTCAAATCGCTTCAGAACGAAATTAACGAGAATCTCACATTGTTTCGGGGTGAGGTGAATGACAATTTAAACAGTAAATTTGAAGAAATGACCAATCAGTTGAAAAGTCAGCTACGTGAAGAATTCAAATCAGATATTAATAATCTTGTATCCCGACTTGATCACGTACAAAATGTTGATATTAATGAAGTGAAACGACAGACGTCACAACAAGAATTGCAAGTAGAGGAATTAGCGAAAAATTTGAGTAATTGCAATTACAGACCACCAATGAAGTTTCAAAGATAGAAAATCAATTAACGACAGTAGCTAAACAGGTAGATGAATTATCCATGAAAGTGATGGAACTGAGTAGCGGGTTAGATACGAGGTCAGATGACACTCAGCCGGTACCGATCGCGGATACCCAAGAATTTCAGTCTCTGCGACGTTTTAAACAAGGGCAGATGACAATTAATCATCAAAACAAACGTGACGTGAAAAATATACAGGAACAGCTTGCCAGCATCGAAGAAAAGATCGATCGCAGCAATGACACTGGTAGATCTGATAACCACCAAATTGGTAAATACAATGAGCGCGATAGTTATGGAAATGCTGACTACTTTTCTCGTGAATATGACACGTTTGCGGGACGTAATGAAGGAAACGTGAGTCATGCTGTAAAAGAAAACTCATCCGCTAAGAAAAATGACGAGTTTGACTATAAGCATTTTCTCACAGGTAGGAAATTTAAAATTTTTCGGAATGCTAGTCACGAAATCCACCCTCGAGAGTGGGTACAACAATTTGACTATTCTTTACCACCAACATGGCCAATTGGCCACAAACTGGAATTCATTTGCAGTTATCTTGAAGGAGAGCCTGCAACAAGAATGCGCTCAATAGTACGTGAATGTCACACACATGGTGATTTTTATCACGCATTCTTATCTGCTTACTGGCCAGAGACTACACAAGATCGTGTAAAACATTACATCATTATGATACAAAGTTATGAGCAGTCGAAATTTTCAACTCCAGTGCAATATTTTGAAAACATGATGCGCATGAACAGATATTTAACGAATCCGTACAGTCAGTCAGAATTAATTCGTATGTGTTTGACAAAACTTCCGATCAGATTACACCACATAATTTTGGCAGGTAGGTGCAAAGATGACTTGGAGGCATTCCAAGCTCTTTTGCAAGAATTAGAATTTGACAACTATGAAAACACACAAAGAGATAATAGTAATCAGTACTGGGAAAATAATAATCCGCGGCGTGACCGTAAACGCGTATGGAACTCGGACGAACCTCACGCGTACAGGGCGGAAGAAGATAGACGCGATATGCGGCATCAACCGTATAACACGGATCATAGACCTCAGAGAAATGATTTTTATGATCATAGGAACTCTCAGTACAGTAATAGGGATCGCGGACCGCGAGAGTAAAGGCGTTATGGAAATGAAAATTATGTTAGAAGGAATGGTCGCGGTAGAGACAACCGAAATTGGCGCGGACACGCAAATTACAATTCGGAACGCGGTGCTCATGAAGAATACAGAGCATCGAGCCCACGTGATAATTATGGTCATAACAATTATGAGAACCAAAACAGTTACGATGAGGGGAGAAATCGAAATTGGCAGTATCACAGAAATTCCAATTTAGAGCGTGGCGACAATGTAGAAATCAGACCACCCAACCCAAGCAATAATTCGCGGCAATACGAGCCGGCACAACAATGACTAGTAACAAGGACTGCAAACGAACCGATTGTAGCGGCGGAAAGCCGACACACAAATTATGTTAACTTTGTTGGACTGGAGGACATTAGAGACACATTATTACAAGAAAAGACAACATCGAAATTATGTATGCTCATCCAATTATAAAAATCTCTGTAGGAAATATTCTACTTTCAGCTGTACTTGATTCTGGCAGATCTGTGAATGTAATTAGCGAGACAATGTTTAAGAAGTGTGAACAGACATCTGTTTGTCCAACCTTGCCATTATTAAAGACCAAATTAAAGGGAGTCATTCAAGGAAAGAGTGTAGACGTACGCAATCAGACTTCTTTAGTTTTCAGGTGTCAAGGACACGAGTTTTGTCTTTTATCAACAGAAATGATTTTTTGTGTGGAATTCCTACGTGAATATAAAGCAATGTTAAACTTTTGTAATGCTGAAGTCATGTTACGAGTAAATCAGATGCTAGTCACTCTTAAATTTCAAGGATGGCTAACAAAGGAGGATGAGGAAGTGAATTATCTGCGTTTTCTCTTTCCGCTTGAGGCACAACAATCACTGAATTTGTCTAATAGTTGCACAGATAACATCACTACCTTTTACTGTGAAACTGAACAACCTATTAGTACAGAACAATTAATCAAAAGGAAAGTTTACCGAGACGAAGTAGATCATAATGCAGGCACTGATGAGTTATTTGAAATATTACAAACAAATTGTGAAGTCTTTTCTCACAAGACAGGAACAATACGTAACTTTCTTTATGAATTCAAGGTCAAGGAACATAATAAATTTTTTGTACTACCATACGTCATCCCATTGACATACAGAGACAAAGTGAAACAGGAAATACAATCCATGTTAGAGCAGAGAATCATCGAACCTGCTGTGAGTTCATTTAACAGCCCATTACACGTGGTTAAGAAAAGGGATAATTCCATTAGACTGGTTCTTGATTCCGGAAAAATTAACACAGTAATCCAACCTAAAACCGGTAGACCACAGAATCTAGATGAACTATGGCAAAAACACCATGAAGTGGTAAGTATAGCATTACGGAACATCAAGAAAGCTGCAGACAGAAGAAAGAAGCTGTATAATCCACGATTCAACGTCAAGAATTTACAGGTAGGTCAAAAAGTATTGCTTAGATCCCATCGACTATCTCATAAGGGAAAATATTTGTGTAGGAAGCATTTCTTGGTGTATGAAGGACCCTTCCGTATACGACACATTGCACACAAAAACGCTGTGGAACTTGAGACAATACGAACACATAAACCGCGAGGTCTTCATCACTTATCACACATTAAAATTTTCAAAGAATAAGGCCCTAGGGGGTTTATTGATCTTTAGGAAATATATGTTTGGCGAGCATAGGTGCCCCAGCCGTTACAGTATATTCTTCTGATTTTTATTTTCATTATTGTTCCATAATCTTTGACTAACCTGTTTGTCTATTAATCTATTACTATCAATCTATCCTGTATGAAAGATCAAGATTGAATGATTATGAATGATTTGTGCTGTTTGAGAGAATGAGAACATTGCAAAGGGACATTTCTGACGAGAGGATTATACCAGCTGTTCACATCTTGCGACTGTTCACTGAGACAATGAAATTTTCGTGACTTATTTGAAGGAAAATGCAAGAAATAACAATGTACGTTTTTAGGGAGAAATAACATAAACTAACAGAAACTGTTGACATTATCTTCAGGTCAAATATAGTGTATAAGTGGCTCTGAATTGAGAAGGTATATTTAATTGGCAATATTATAATTAGGAAACCTTCGAACTGTCACTTCTTCTGATTTATGAGGTAGTTTGAAGAGTGATGATTTATGTGGGTTTTTCGTGTTAATTAGTTTGTCAGGTAAGGCGTATTTTGATTTATGGACCACTCATGAATAGTATGACACAATGAGGAAGCACTTTGCAGACATTTATAGAACAAGAGAAGGTAAGAAAGATACACTTCTAAACGAAGAAACCCACAACGGCATTCTATGAAGGAAGATATCGATTATACACATTTGCATAAAATTTAAGTCACAGTAATGTTAAGGCAGAGTATACACTTACTTCAAATTTAAGTCACAGTAAAGTTAAGACATAAATATGAGTCACGAAAGGAGTTCTGATACGAATACACACAGGGTGTGTACAACCCGGGACAACCGGGAGATCCGGGAAAAACCTGGGAATTTTTTCATCCGAGAGAAAACCGGGAAAAACCCGGGAATTGTTAAGAATTCCGGGAATTTTTCATTGTTTTAGTTCTTAGTTACATTTTTGTAACTTTGACTAATAAGAACCAATACTCTAACAAATAATATTACTGTATCTCGCTACTGCAGAATAATACTGCAGCAATAAAACACGAACGAGAGAAAAACCAAAAATAAAACTTAAGTTGCAAAAGAAATGCACCATATTCAAGAACAAAACACAGTGCTCATACAAGTGTCTGCCAACAGCAAAATGTGTCAAAGCCTTTAGGAAGACTATGCATTCTTTCTTAACGACAAATTGCCTCCAATGAGCGTGACGTCACAACTGTTCACAATAGATTTGTTTAAGCGGCTGCGAGCGAGCTTATGCGCATGTGCAGTTGAGTCGCGTATGAGTAGTACCTTCTCCCGCTTCTGGCTACAGAAGCGTGGCAGTTAGCTGTACAAGCAATTGCAGCAAGCAGCCAGATGTTGTCCGAAAAATCCGGGACGGGGGCAAACCGGGGTATCTGCCCCCGGCGGCAGTTTCAGGGAGACGGGGGGTACGCCAAATTCATATTATTGACGAAAAAGACCTTGTTTCACAAAGCGCCCAGCATCCGTCGCATCTAGAAATAAACGTTCCTGTAGACAAAAGGGGACGGGTCTATACGAGCTGAGCGAATAAAGGCGAAAGGATGAATGACAATCGCTGTTTAAGTGGTTAACTGGGTTTGCAAATGATCAGCGTTGTTATAATTACTAGCGAATCCATAGCCGCTAAATTTCTATTCTGGGAGTAGCGCGGAAAACGCGTTCTACGAACACGTAATAACGCCTAACCGGAGAACAAATGCGGGATGACTAAACTGGTGATTGTGTCGGGGTTAGTGAAGTTAACCAGAGAATAAATTTGGACACTGACAGGAATAGTTACAGAATTAGTGATAACAAGATTGTTTGTTAGAACGAGGAAGGAGAAGAAACGGAGACTCTCACAAATTACGGAAGAATATGACGATTCCAAATTTATACAAAAATTTCGTACTACTACTTTTCGATCTCATTCTTCAGAAGCTAGAGCATATGAATGAAATGTGAAACTATTTCCTAACATAAAAGTTTTAGCTTGTAGTAGGCCTAATAGGAATTTGATATAGGTACTTCATGAATCATATTCTGTCTTGCTATGAAAATGACCATTTGTGCCAAAACAGTCTCGTTTATTTGGTGTGTGTAACAATTGCTGCAATATTAGGGAGGCCTATTTCGTTTTATCTAGCAGACAGTGACAAAATACACGTAATCAAATGGAGAAACCACACCAGTGTTGGGTACTATTTGTATTAACAGCTTTTCTGGCAGCAGACAACGACATTTCGTTTCTTCATGTACCAAAACGTTGACGAACTTTGATGAGGTAATAGATTCTTTCGCAGAAAGGAAAGTACGCCATATAAAACCGTGGCAAGATTAGAGAAAAAATGCTAGGACTTAAGGATTGGGGAAATGTGTACTGCATTGCTTGTCTCTTGTCTTTACTCGTTTTATGTATCCTTCATTTAATTTTATGTCACTCGAAACAGCAGTTATTAGCTAATAGGCAGTAGAGACTGCAAATTTTCTGAAGAATTCTTGTTCTCCCGGTTACAAATAATCCCATCCTCTATTAATTGCGAGTTTTTTTTAATTGGAGCATGATGTCAAACTGGCCGACTGGGAGCAGGAGAGGCACCACAGGAAATTTTAATTTCCACTGGCCTCAATATAGTTTGATGGCACCCATTACAAAATATTACATCTTTGAATTTCACAGAGCAAAATACAGAGACGTGCGATAGAAGAATGCTGTGTGAAGAGGCGTGGCTCTGCACTTGGGCACACTTAAGACCAAATAACATGTCTTACGTTCCCTCGATCATATATGCTTTATGTATCAGACTCATCAGAAAGATGTGCGCTACAAAATGAAGATATTTTTGAAAAGTCGATTTTTTTAATTTTTGGCGTCCTACCTCAAACACTCGACGGAGGGAGAGCGCCACTATCTAATATTGCCCCGGTTCGGAAATATCGTATATCTGGACCTGATGCGCAGAGCATTCACAGTTGTAGTGGATAGGTGGTACTCTCCACGTGACCCGTGTTAACTTTAAGTGATTTTGCTGTTTCCTCTTCGTTTATTGCTCTCACGTCAAATGAAAATCAAAACGGATGTCTGTGGCGGGGAGGTATCAAGTGAATTAAAATACGTTCACATAATTACGGAAGGCTAAAATATGTTATTAGTTTCAGATTTTATTTTGTTTCCAGCTTTCTGACAGTCAAGCGTTAATTGCCTTGCAGAACAATGAAGTTATTGTTGTTGGTTTGTTAAAGAAATTTGACTTTTATTAATCTTTCCTGCTGAAACAGTCAATTTATTTGAAACGAAGTGTTTTTCAATTGTTCGCTACATTTCAAGTTCACGTTTTCATCTTCTAGCGCGTATGGCATTATGCCATAATAAAGAACTAAACATGAGATAATGCGGTACTAGTAGTCTAAGAAAATTTACATCTGAATCTGGACATATGAATGTGCACTTCAAGCCGAATTATGCATTTTAGTACGGTTCACAGAATTCCCATGCTCTTGGAGTATCCTCAAATGTCTTGTTTCTTTTATGACATAAAATAGGATTTTTAATGTTTTACATGTACGAACCTACGGGCTTCCTGCATCATCGTAGCTGCGCAAGCGCGGCGACGACTGTCATCTGGCGCAACTGCTGAAACAAATCTATTTCTAACAGGTCGCGGGAAAATATTCCGAATGGTTGTTTCAGAAGCGTTACTTTCAAGTAAATTAAATTTCCTTTTACACAAGATGAACTCTGTGCGCGAATGTCCGATGAATTTCTTAAATCACAGAGCATTTGACTCTCATTCAAAATTCAAATCTTTGAGGACGACCATTTAGAATATTTTCGAGTCCAGAAGATCAGACATTCATGTCGTTAAAAATTTTACTGGCACATTTGTGTGCGCAAAAAAGATCAACATTATGTGTGAAAGCTTAGTTCTTCTTGCAGATTATTAATCTGAGAGGCCAATATTATATGTGAGAGCATTTCTTTTCTTGTAGGAACACAATTGTTCATTAATTTAAACCATTACATTTTCCTGTTTGTGTGTTCGCGCTACTTAGCAGTGATGTTGCTATTGGCTGTCTACATCACGTGTCCTGTGGTCTGAATATCCGCTGACATCGGCTGGCGAGATCGCTTGACATGTGCTACGACTGGCTTACAAAAGTGCATCGCAATCTCTATTTCAATCCTTTGGAAAGTAACATGCAGTGTTTGGTGGATTTCGAATTTATACTTTAGTATTACGAAAATATGCAGTGTACATGGTGCTGCACATCAGACATCTTTCCAAAATGCGTTTTTCCCCTGAGTTTGGTTTCTAAAGTGCCAGGAAATTCTACGCCGGTGTATAAAACCACAATCATTGAAATGATTAATAAGTTTTACAGTTCCAAGGAAAAGTATACTGTTACCTAACGCGGAAAAAGAGTATTTTCATCCGGGAGAAAGTGTATTTTTAACCAGGAAATCCGGGAAAAATCCGGGAATTTTTTTTTCCTCATCCACGTATACACCCTGTACACAGTAAAGTGTGATGAATTAGTGCCAAGAATATTTTTTGCTCTGTGAAATTGTGGAATGGTAAGAATGACATTGTTGTTTCTCTTTTTATTGTTGTTAAGGTTGACTTTATTGCATTTCTTACAGGAAACATGATCGCAATGGAAGTTTTCTCCATGAGAGTATCTGCCATATTTTGTGAAAGTGTAAATTGTAGTGTAAAATAAGTCAATTTAAGATTTATCTTGTCTTTTTCTATTTCATGATTGTCATTTAGTGATGCAGTGCCGATTCAAGCACGAAATTAATCGGAGGGTGATGATTTTTCTCTTGTCACGTCATAAATTTATTTCTTGTCAACTTGATGAATAAACCATCCAGTTTCTGCTGGACAGATGGAGGGGTTTTGTGTGTTGTACTTTGTAATTAATCTATTTTTTTATTATGTACTTTGTAGGCTGTTTCTTTTTCTTTTTCTTGTTCTTTGTGACCGTTCAAGATATGGCCACACACATTCATACAAAGACTAGGGAGGCCTCCAAACAGAGACAATGAGGACACCATATAAAAACGATTGAGACGCTATACCACAGACATTGACGTTTGACATCATAAATATTGACAGTTATTACAGACTGATAATTATAAATTTGGTATAACTTAGTAATTAGAGTGTAAGAATTCTGACGCAAAGTCACGTAATTATTCACTAAATGTTGTACATATTCATGAATTGATTTGGCAAGCGGCCGAAGTGGCCGTGCGGTTAAAGGCGCTACAGTCTGGAACCGCAAGACCGCTAAGGTCGCAGGTTCGAATCCTGCCTCGGGCATGGATGTTTGTGATGTCCTTAGGTTACTTAGGTTTAACTAGTTCTAAGTTCTAGGGGACTAATGACCTCAGCAGTTGAGTCCCATAGTGCTCAGAGCCATTTGGCAAGCCGTTGGCTAGACTTTCTCTAAATGATTTTGTAATTTTTATTATTATAGCATCACTATGGAACTACTTTTGTATTTGTGGGATTATTTAAATATGTTATAACCAAAATGTACAATACAATTTTTGTAACAATATTGTAACAAATTAAAATAATATTTTTTGTGTGGTGCCACATTTGTAATGATTCGTGGTCACCATCAAAACTTTGCCACTGTTTTTGGTCAAACTAATAGTAAGAAAATTAACTTGGCACCGTGTGGTGAGCCTCATATTATGACTGAATTGAAAAATACATGCCACCAATCGGTGATTGCTGTGGCGAGAAATTTAAAGAAAACTGACTTTGCCACCAAGTGGTGAGCCTCACATTTTTCATGACTTGGGATATATGCCACAAATCTGTAATTGCTGTGTCAATAGAGTTAAAGAAAACATTTAAATAAGCTCAGAGCTCTCATGCCTGTTTATATGATATAATATTATTCCTTGCTTAATTTCTGTAATTAGGTTAGAGGTATCGTATTTTAAAGGGAGAATCTATTTTCTATAAAATATGACGTTTTCAGTATAGAGAAGTACTCGATCGAGACTTGTACTACATAAGTTTGAGGTGGTACTTACGCAATAACGCAGGCCCCTGAGTCTGCGAACACTGTCAAACTGTGTCATCCTGGGAGAATGGACGTTACGTATGGTTGTCAGTGGACACAAGGTCCCTGAGTCTGCCTACGTTGTCAAACTGTCTCACGAGAGGAAAATTTGACATCAGGTGTGTTTGTCAGTGGATATGAAGTCCCTGAGTCTGCTTACACCGTCAATTAACCGATGTTGTAATATTAGTGTGGTTGTCAGTGGATATGAAGTCCCTAAGTCTGCTGCACTTAAAACATGTAGACCTGTTTTTTTTGTTTTTTTTTTTTTTTTGAACAGAGGGAACTGCGAGCATGAAAACATAAAATATCATGCAGTCAGGCCACTACTGATTAATGTCATGGAAACGTAAGTGCCCAAATGTACAAATGAAAATATAATTTTTTACTGGTTATTAGGTTGTGTTAGCTTATTGAAGATTATTCAATGTTTAAGTAGTTGCTGTTACACATCTGTTAAAACTTATATGATATTTTTTATCTACTTATGTACGAAACTAGTTATATTACCTTTGATGTTTGCTTATTACAAACATACTATGCTAGCAACATTTTCATATTATTTTGTAAAAGGAGCCATGTTTTCTCTTTTCCAATCAACTACGCAAGCAACATTTCTGCCATTTTGTACAAAATATTAACATTTTTCTCTTGCCTATATACCATGCAAGAAAATTTACGTCGTTTTGAAAAAAAAAATTTTACTTAGATGGTAAGCAAGAAATACTTTTAGTCATCGGATATAAATTGTAACTTTTTTTCCTCTTTGCCTAATTTTTTTCATCGTTTTCTAAAAAAATTTACTGTTTGTTCCTTGCCCATATGTTAGGCAAGAATCAACCCGCAAAATTTTCAAATTGTTAGGCGAATAGATTAAGTATTGATTTTTGTCATTGATTTCTTTTGTAATTGTCAGGAAATTGTTTCACTATGCATTTAACTGAGAAGTATTTCAGTCTGTCTCAAGAGTTTGATTAATTTGTAATAGTGCTTTAATGCCACAGGAGGCAGATTTACATACGAAGCGATTTTTCAAAGAGCTTCTAGCGTTTTAAAAAATTGAATGAGAAAGATTCGCTTTCAGAATATAGCTTTTTTTAAAAAAAAAAAAAGTAATTACGTGTTTGGATTATCATTTATCGAGTTTAGATTTGACCAAACCCTTTCTCTTGAATTATATGTAGTTGTAGTAAGCAGCAGCAGCCGCAGCAATAGCAGGAGCTGCCATACAGAATATGTATTGCACTCAGCATGAATAATAGGTTTTTTATGTTTTTGTTAAATAATGGAATGCAGCAGATCAAGCAGTGGCAGCAGAAAGACTAAGTAAGTTATTTGTCGCGCACAGGACCAAAACAAAACAAAAAATAAAGCTTATGCGATCTCTGTAATAGTAAAGTTAACAAGATTTTCAGTAGAAGACACGAGATAAGAAGAAAGAGCTCGCGACTTTCAAAGTCACAAGCGAGTGCAACACAGTTTGTTGACCAACAGGAATTTAATTTCATGGCCCTCCGCTAATTATATGAAGATTCTATACAATGTAATGGCTTCAATCAATCAAACAACCTTCACTAAATTTATACAGTCACAAGTATGACATAACGCAATCTTGTGATGCTACATACAGGAATTTAATTTTATGGCCCAGCACCAATTATACGATGATCCTTTAATTGTACACGAAAATATAGCCACAATAAGAAGCAGTAAAGAAAATATTATCGAAATAATCAGATAATTGTGGAGGGTTTGAGAATAATAATAAGAGATCCTACAGCAGAATAGGAACAATCAACGTTATCTTAACATCACATATATGAGATGCAGGTCATTCAGTAACTTTTAACAGAAAAATTTTAACTGAAGAAGCGGACTCAATGTGTCATACAGAAGTACACAAAATAAGACATCGAAAATTATCCATCATGAAATTTACATCATGGAGGAATTGGTTCGGAAAGTAGATAACTTGAAAAGCGTCTAGGAACGAGTAATGGCACAAACAAAAGCCAGTGCCCAATGCGGTGGACAGTGCGTCGAATTCCTGGCAATGAACGTCACAGATCAGCGACCCATATGACAGAAGCACCTTTCGCTGAACGGCCCCTTACGTGCAGGGCTACTATCGCCAGATAGTAACAGCCCAGGACACTTAGCACCCCTTCACGAAACTTCCGCGGCTGCTAAAATGTTGGACGACGTACAGCAACGTTGCAGCTCTATTCCTTCTGCGTTGTCAGCCGCCAAAAAGCAGTATTTGAACCTCCGAGGCCAATCAGTGCTGTCCGTCAGACGGAAAGTCTTTTGACGTGAAGTCTGTACCAGTCGCTGACATGAGGGCAACAATGCGTTACGACGCATCTGCTACTGCCGCCACAGGGCCTCGAAGCTCCGGCTGTTGCTGGACCACTGTGGCACTTGGCACCTCGGCACTTTCTCACCACGCTTGTCTGTATCACCAAGTTCAAGCTGCACTGCCCTATTACTTTTCTCAATACTGGCTTCAAAATGCCTCTTGTGCAGTCAATACAAAACTAAATAAAGTTTTTATAAAAAAAAACTTGTACTTTAACGTTAATGGTCATCGCAGGATGTAGGAAGACCGATATCTTGGGTGAAAATAGTGATCTTGGAAATATAGCACGGACAGCTCAAACAGCTCTGGTAACTGACGTAACAATAACCGAAAATTTTGTGAGCAGTGCACGCAAGAATTAAAATTAATGAAACATACATGGCTTACATTCTATTAAAACGATCGTAGAGACAGGATTGTCTTTGTGTGCCACTGCAATAGAGCACTTGCTAAAAGAAGTACGAAGCGAATTTGAAGACATCCACATATAGGTAGATGAAATCTGCAGACACGCATGCGCCAACGAGTTTAATGTCACATTAAATGGAGACAAAGACAAAGGTACTGCTGAAAGCTTTATGGAAGAATATCAAGACGTCATTGGGACTCTAATTAAAAATAATAACTCTGAAATTCACGCCTTAGACTAGACAGATTTGACACTGTCACAACTGGCTAAATTCGGCGAGCGGCTGGCAACATTTTGGCACGATCGTCTGAAGCCACGGGAAATAATGAACCAAAATCCAAAGGAGGAAGTGCTAACGATAAGGGGCGTCTTAAGGGAGCAAAGACATGGAATTTAGAAAGGCTGCAGAGACAGCATTACGTAAATACGTACACTTTGGTGAGGATCATTCGTATTGTGGTCATGTTGCCTCTGACAAAAAGCTTTATCAGACACCTATTAGCCCTGGAAATTTGGTATGTTTGGAGTCTCATCCTGTTCAAGCTGCAGCTACCAACACTACGGCCACTCCCCGTTTACCTGGAAGAATAGGTCGGAGTAATTGGCATCGGCTTACACCTTAAACAAACTAACAATTCGCCCCATAAATTAAGGGTAGAATAACCGTAATGTTATTCGAAACTTATCGCAGTGCAGGCGTAGACCGATACATGTTTTGAGTGCGAAGTGAGATTGGGTCACGATAACTCTTACTACCCGGAACAAAACTGCGAAGAGTTGGAGGTTCGAGTCCTCCCTCGGGCATGGTTGTGGTTGGTTGGTTGGTTGTTTTGGGGAAGAGACCAAACAGCGAGGTCATCGGTCTCATCGGATTAGGGAAGGATGCGGAAGGAAGTCGGCCGTGCCCTTTCAAAGGAACCATCCCGGTATTTGCCTGGAGAGATTTAGGGAAATCACGGAAAACCTAAATCAGGATGGCCGGACGCGGGATTGAACCGTCGTCCTCCCGAATACGAGTCCAGTGTGCTAACCACTGCGCCACCTCGCTCGGTAGGTTGTGTGTATTGACCTTAGCGTAAGTTAGTTTAAGTTAGATTAAGTAGTGTGTAAGCTTAGGGTCTAGGGGTAGCGTCTTTGATTCATAATCAAAACGTCTTTGGTCCTGGGTTCGATGCCCGTCACTGTCTAAATTTTCGATAAATAATCAGTATTGGTGGCCGAAGACTTCCGGCATAATAAGTCAGCCTCATTCTGCCAACGGCCTTGTCAAAGAGGGCGGAGGAGCGGATAGAGGTTCAGGGCACTCTCTGGTCCTAGGGGTGGGAAATTGCCCCTAAAGGCGGAAGAATCAGCAATGATCAACGACATGAGGATGCACAAGGCAATGGAAACCACTGCGTTAAAGACACGTAACGTGTATCCACAGGACATGTGGCCTGTAATTGAAGAAGTGTCATGATGATCTCTCCATTGTCAAAAGATTACGGAATAGTCCCCCATTGGGATGTCCAGGAAGGGACTGCCAAGAGGGAGGTTACCACGAGAAAAAGATTGAATAATAAACGAAAGGATGGAATGTCAGAAGCTTGAACGTGGTAGGGAAACTAGAAAATCTGAAAAGGGTAATGCAAAGGCTCAATCTAGATATAGTAGGGGTCAGTGAAGTGAAGTGGAAGAAAGACAAGGATTTCTGGTCAGATGAGTGTCGGGTAATATCAACAGCAGCAGAAAATGGTATAACAGGTGTAGGATTCGTTATGAATAGGAAGGTAGGGCAGAGGGTGTGTTACTGTGAACAGTTTAGAATCGACAGGAGACCAACACCGACAACGATAGTTCAGGTATACATGCCGACGTCGCAAGCTGAAGATGAACAGATAGAGAAAGTGTATGAGGATATTGAAAGGGCGACTGGAATGCAGTTGTAGGGGAAGGAGTAGAAGAAAAGGTTACAGGAGAATATGGGCTTGGGACAAGGAATGAAAGAGGAGAAAGACTAATTGAGTTCTGTAACAAGTTTCAGCTAGTAATAGCGAATACCCTGTTCAAGAATCACAAGAGGAGGAGGTATACTTGGAAACGGCCGGGAGATACGGGAAGATTTCAATTAGATTACATCATGGTCAGACACAGATTCCGAAATCAGATACTGGATTGTAAGGCGTACCCAGGAGCAGATATAGACTCAGATCACAATGTAGTAGTGATGAAGAGTAGGCTGAAGTTCAAGACATTAGTCAGGAAGAATCAATACGCAAAGAAGTGGGATACGGAAGTACTAAGGAATGACGAGATACGTTTGAAGTTCTCTAACGCTATAGATACAGCAATAAGGAGTAGTGCAGTAGGCAGTACAGTTGAAGAGGAATGGACATCTCTAAAAAGGGCCATCACAGAAGTTGGGAAGGAAAACACAGGTACAAAGAAGGTAGCTGCGAAGAAACCATGGGTAACAGAAGAAATACTTCAGTTGATTGATGAAAGGAGGAAGTACAAACATGTTCCGGGAAAATCAGGAATACAGAAATACAAGTCGCTGATGAATGAAATAAATAGGAATTGCAGGGAAGCTAAGACGAAATGGCTGCAGGAAAAATGTGAAGACATCGAAAAAGATATGATTGTCAGAAGGACAGACTCAGCATACAGGAAAGTCAAAACAACCTTTGGTGACATTAAAAGCAACGGTGGTAACATTAAGAGTGTAACGGGAATTCCACTGTTAAATGCAGAGGAGAGAGCAGATAGGTGGATAGAATACATTGAAAGCCTCTATGAGGGTGAAGATTTGTCTGATGTGATAGAAGAAGAAATAGGAGTCGATTTAGAAGAGATAGGGGATCCAGTATTAGAATCGGAATTTAAAAGAGCTTTGGAGGACTTACGGTCAAATAAGGCAGAAGGGATAGATAACATTCCAACAGAATTTCTAAAATCATTGGGGGAAGTGGCAGCAAAACGACTATTCACGTTGGTGTGTAGAATATATGAGTCTGGCGACATACCATCTGACTTTCGGAAATGCATCATCCACACAATTCCGAAGACGGCAAGAGCTGACAAGTGCGAGAATTATCTCACAATCAGCTTAACAGCTCATGCATCGAAGCTGCTTACAAGAATAATATACAGAAGAATGGAAAAGAAAATTGAGAATGCGCTAGGTGACGATCAGTTTGGCTTTAGGAAAAGTAAAGGGACGAGAGAGGCAATTCTGACGTTACGGCTAATAATGGAAGCAAGGCTAAAGAAAAATCAAGACACTTTCATAGGATTTGTCGACCTGGAAAAAGCGTTCGACAATATAAAATGGTGCAAGCTGTTCGAGATTCTGAAAGAAGTAGGGGTAAGCTATAGGGAGAGACGGGTCATATACAATATGTACAACAACCAAGAGGGAATAATAAGAGTGGACGATCAAGAACGAAGTGCTCGTATTGGATCTGAGCACTGTGGGACTCAACTGCTGTGGTCATCAGTCCCCCAGAACTTAGAACTACTTAAACCTAACTAACCTAAGGACATCACACACATCCATGCCCGAGGCAGGATTCGAATCTGCGACCGTAGCAGTCGCACGGTTCCGGACTGCGCGCCTAGAACCGCGAGACCACCGCGGCCGGCAGTGCTCGTATTAAGAAGGGTGTAAGAAAAGGCTGTAGCCTTTCGCCCATACTCTTCAATCTGTACATCGAGGAAGCAATGATGGAAATAAAAGAAAGGTTCAGGACTGGAATTAAAATACAAGGTGAAAGGATATCAATGATACGATTCGCTGATGACATTGCTATCCTGGGTGAAAGTGAAGAAGAATTAAATGATCTGCTGAACGGAATGCACAGTCTAATGAGTACACAGTATGGTTTGAGAGTAAATCGGAGAAAGACGGAGGTAATGAGAAGTAGTAGAAATGAGAACAGCGAGAAACTTAACATCAGGATTGATGGTCACGAAGTCAATGAAGTTAAGGAATTCTGCTACCTAGGCAGTAAAATAACCAATGACGGACGGAGCAAGGAGGACATCAAAAGCGGACTCGCTATGGCGAAAAAGGCATTTCTGGCAAAGAGAAGTCTACTAATATCAAATACCGGCCTTAATTTGAGGAAGAAATTTCTGAGGATGTACGTCTGGAGTACAGCATTGTATGGTAGTGAAACATGGGCTGTGGGAAAACCGGAACAGAAGAGAATCGAAGCATTTGAGATGTGGTGCTATAGACGAATGTTGAGAATTCGGTGGACTGATAAGGTAAGGAATGAGGAGGTTCTACGCAGAATCGGAGAGGAAAGGAGTATGTGGAAAACACTGATAAGGAGAAGGGACAGCATGATAGGACATCTGCTAAGACATGAGGGAATGACTTCCATGGTACTAGAGGGAGCTGTAGACGGCAAAAACTGTAGAGGAAGACAGAGATTGGAATACGTCAAGCAAATAATTGAGGACGTAGGTTGCAAGTGCTACTCTGTGATGAAGAGTTTGGCACAGGAGAGGAATTCGTGGTGGGCCGCATCAAACCAGTCAGTAGACTGATGACCAAAAAAAAGGAAAAAAAAAAAAAAAGAAAAGAAAGCTTAGGGTCCGATGACCTCAGCAGTTTGGTCCCATAAAATCGTACCACCTATTTCCGATTTGCAGGTTCCCACACCGCAATACCCAGCTGTCTGCAATTAAGCGGAAATGCAGTCGGACTGCATAAGACTTGGTTTTATGCTTCACGTTTCTGAACAACGTAGATCACAAACGAAATAAATTTTCATTATTATGTCATTATTTTTGCCACGCTGAAAGCGTACAATAATTTTCTCCGGAACAACCTGTCGGTTTACAGACAGAAACAGAAAATTTCATAGTTTTTTCACTGAGGTTGCCACGTGACCATAACATACGGTTTCATACTTGAAGGGAGCTCTTTCACACGCATATGTTGATCGAAATATTGTAACTGTTTGCAACTTCATTATGAAGATGTGGAAAATAACGTGGATACGTTGGACAATTTGAATGTAGAAGGATTTGTCTTCAAAATGGGAGTTACACTACAGATCTATCAATTACATCTCCATATGCCTAGACGTGCTTTCAGCTGAAACGGGAAACGCTCTTGAAACTAACTCGAAAGTTTGGCAGTGTCTTCAAAATCTTTATAAAACATTACTTGTAATTCATTGAAGGCCACATTGAATTCTTCCGAGCCCGTCTTTTCTTTAACACCAGCGAGTTTAGGAAACTGGGCTGTGTTAGTCAGAATTTATGCCTTCTGTAGAGCAATTTTCTTTTTAAATGTATCCGCATGAATTCAGAAAGAAGTGATTTCCCACCTTGCAGTGGTTTACTGCGGGCATTTTGCAGTCAAGTCTACTTAAAATACATGGACTGAAACCAATTCCGGAAATTCTAATGTTCGTCGCTGCACTTCTTTTTCCACCAAAACGTCAACAGTAGAGTGTTTTACATCAAAAATTATTCCAGTCATGCCCTTGACTTAAGTAATGTACTTTGCAGTAATTTATAATTCTCCAACCTCTTCGTTCTATTCCAATGAAATTGTACCAATTGACAGTTGAGCAAGGCGCTTGACTTCAGAAATTTTAAGGTAATAAAGGGTACGACAATCAGACGCAAATAACCTTTATTAAATAATTATATTTCGGTACTGTTGGTCATCTTCCTTGCAGTAAGTTAAAACGTCGGTACAACTTACATATGCATATAGTCCCAACTAGATTATTATTGTTACAGATTGAGCGGCAATATTCCCGTAACCCCCGGGAATTTAATCCAGAGCCCGTGATCGACAGTCAGCAACGCAAACCACAGGAACACAAGGCGCTGACTCGAATGACCGTATTATTTTTATTTTTACGTATTTATTGCAGTCATAAAATTTGCCCTCATATGTGTTTAAAACAGGTCGTACAGTGTATTAGCACATTGAAAATTCTATATATAATAATATATATTTCTTATTAAACTGCAATGTTGCCACATTAAAATAGCCGTAAGTAGTTAGGAAGAAAGTAAGTGCTAAAGCAAAAAGAGATAAATGTGTTATATTACTTATCACATAAATTTCTCTTCATAACTGCGGTTTGCAGCTATCTCAATTTTGTGTGTGCTGACGTGTAATCAGTTATCAACTGCCCACTTGTTTAGCAACTCGGCAAAAGTAACAAATGATCAAAACTATTTTTGCTAATAACTAATGCACTTAAACTAAATTATAAGCGATTATAGTCTTTTTAATATACGCCAAGAAACACTTCACTGATCACGCGGTGTCTGTCTATTCCTCACAATCGACAATATCGCCGTCTTTCCATACCGCCTCATAATTCGCATATTCCCTCTCTTTTGTTGACGTTCCTTATAAGCGTATTTCTGCTTGTAATGGCAGCTCTGAACCTTTGTAGTTCATTTCTGCTTATATAGTTCTTGACTGTCTTTAGTAACTGGAATGTTTCAACATCGCTAATTAATCACGCTGAGAGGGCTAATGCCGGCTACTTTCCAATTGGAGTGAGAACGTGAATACTAATACCTGTTGTCAGGAGGTCTTAAATCACCACGGTCACACAATACTGACCGTTCTGTCCCATTCTGTGTTCGAATTGAGGGTATAGGCCGTATCTTCTCATTGTTGTTGTTGTTGTCTTCAGTCCTGAGACTGGTTTGATGCAGCTCCCCATGCTACTCTATCATGTGCAAGCTTCTTCATCTCCCAGCACTTACTGCAACCTACATCCTTCTGAATCTGCTTAGTGTATTCATTTCTGGGTCTCCCTCTACGATTTTTACCCTCCACGCTGCCCTCCAATGCTAAATTTGTAATCCCTTGATGCCTCAGAACATGTCCTACCAGCCGGTCCCTTCTTCAGGTTGTGCCACAAACTCCTCTTCTCCCCAATTCTATTCAATACCTCCTCATTAGTTATGTGATCTACCCATCTAATCTTCAGCATTCTTCTGTAGCACCACATTTCGAAAGATTCTATTCTCTTCTTGTCCATACTGCTTATCGCCCATGTTTCACTTCCATACATGGCTACACTCCATACAAATACTTTCAGAAACGACTTCCTGACACTTAAATCTATACTCGATGTTAACAATTTTCTCTTCTTCAGAAACGCTTTCCTTGCCATTGCCAGTCTACATTTTATATCCTCTCTACTTCGACCATCATCAGTTATTTTGCTCCCCAAATAGCAAAACTCCTTTACTACTTTAAGCATCACCCGACTTAATTCGACTACACTCCATTATCCTCGTTTTGCTTTTGTTGATGTTCATCTTACATCCTCCTTTCAAGACACTGTCCACTCCGTTCAACTTCTCTTCCGAGTCCTTTGCTGTCGGTGACAGAATTACAATGTCATCGGCGAAACTCAAAGTTTTTATTTCTCCTCCACAGATTTTAATACTACTCCGAATTTTCCTTTTGTTTCCTTTACTGCGCGCTCAATATACATATTGAAGAACATCGGGGAGAGGCAACAGCCCTGTCTCACTCCTTTCCCAAACACTGCTTCCCTTTCATGCTGCTCAACTCTTATAGCTGCCATCTGGTTTCTATAAAAATAGTAAATAGCCTTTCGCTCCCTGTATTTTACCCCTGCCACCTTTAGAATTTGAAAGAGAGTGTTCCAGTCAACATTGTCAAAAGGTTTGGCTAAGTCTACAAATGCTAGAAACGTAGGTTAGCCATTCCTTAATCTTTCTTCTAAGATAAGTCCTAATGTCACGTGTTCCAATATTTCTACTGAATCCAAACTGATCTTCCCCAAGGTCGGCTTCTACCTGTTTTTCCATTCTTCTGTAAAGAATTAGTGTTAGTATTTTGCAGCTATAACTTATTAAACTGATAGTTCTGTAATTTTCTCATCTGTCAACACCTGCTTTCTTTGGGATTGGAATTATTATATTCTTATTGAAGTCTGAGGGTATTTTGCCTGTCTCATACATCTTGCTCACCAGAGGGTAGAGCTTTCTCAGGACTGGCTCTCCCAAGGCCGTCAGTAGTTCTAATGGAATGTTGTCTACTCCCGGGACCGTGTTTCGACTCAGATCTTTCAGTGCTCTGTCAAACACTTCACGCAATATCGTATCTCCCATTTCATCTTCATCTACATCCTCTTCCATTATTATAACAACTATGGGCTACCTCATTTACCAACGTCGCCATTCCTATTGGCGCTACATAAGTTAACGAGTTCCTGCCAAAAATGGAGAACATGTGGATGGAGACTGAGTAAAGCCTGGACACCCTCCAGATAATCTTAAGGACTGATGCTGAAGAGGAGTGAGTATTGTTCAGAACTCTTTTCATGTATATCAGCTACGCGTGAGAGCTGCACGCTCTTATCTTCATAGAGCTCTTTCATCGAAATTGGGGCAATATCAAAGTCGTTTCTCCCGTGTTCCATTGCAAACAAGCCAAACAATGACCTGGAGTGGCACTGGTTGCGTACCGAACCAGTGTTTCCAAATCGATAACCTCGCACGATGCAGCCGGGTAGCGCTCCCGGTGCAGCTGTTTCTGGCGTTGCGTAACCGCGAGTCGTGTGGGCGGCCAACCCACCTGCCACGGTCGACGCAAGGCCGCCCGCGGCGCCACCGTCGCCGGCATTCGGTCAGGGCCGCGGCGCAGCCACCAGGCTCCGGCTTCGTCGCCTCCCAACGGCATTTGACACAGGATAACTTGGCTCGTAATCGCAACGCTTTGTGAACGTTAGACTGCCTGTAACACGATCTGACAGGTGTCCCGCACAATTTAATCTCATAATACATTCTTGTTAAACAAAACCGCAGCAGCTGTTGAATAGTCCGTTATGAGTACCACCACGTGCGGAACCGTATCTTGCACCATCAGATACACCTGAATAGAAAAACAGAGACTGTAAGAAAAATTTAAAAATATTTAAAACGAGTTCCAGTGAAATCATTATGTAGCTTTCTAACAAACCTACCACAACAAAGTTCAAAAATCAATTATGATTGTAGTGTTGCTCACGCTGCTAAATATTGCATTTATATTATGTGGCAGGTGTCATTAGAGAACAGTTAATAAAGTCATTTCATGAAATAATAGATAAATTAGGTACTCATCTTTTCGTGTTCCCCACGCTGGTCTCGTTGTGAACTCATGGCTCAATCGTCGAAAATCTAGGTAGTGATGATTCCAAGCTCGGATGCAAATTGGCCTAGGTGTTATTCTGCGACATCCAAAGGTTTTATAGATGTGTTTCATAAACCATTCTTGAAGATTAAGCTTTTGCAAGTTAAGACAATGGTGACGTAAAAAAGTAATCAGCACTCCGAATTTAAGTTACACTTCTTTCTTATTACTTTTGTTGCAACATCACTTCACAATATAAAACGTACTTGAAAATATCTTCCTCACTGTTAAAGTTCACATTTCATAAACTGACTACAATTTGAGTCTTTTCAACATGACGACCAAGACTCGACTCTCTAATAACCGCTTACGCGCCAAAAAATCTGAGTTACAAGTACATCAAAGATCATAGTGACAAAAGAAAGGATATACACATAAGAATAATATCATTGCAATATAAATATATCGATGTATCAAAGTACCTCTACATTAATGAAATCGAATCTGAATGTTGTCACAGAAATATGTTAACTATTTCACAGAAAAACAGTAAAATATTGCTGGTATCGAGATGTTGAGGTGAGGTGCCGTAATGGTTACGTAATTCAAGTACCATTACAACTTCCATGATGCTTAGACAGAAAATGTAAGAAATGGACAATAACACTCAAAATAATCGGATACGCAATAGGAAGAATACTCACGTTTAAATCATACACAGCAAAACGTAGAGGTTATTGGACTCACCCACCACTTTCAGTCGAGTAGTATTAAAACGTCCTTAAAAGGAACGGTCGCCAAAATAGGTCTGGCGGAACGAAGGAGAAGCTGATGGCAAATGCCTCAACTTCTAAAGAGAAACATAGAGAATTATATAAGAAAAATATGTCATCTAGAAAAGGCAATGTATAAAACTGATAAAAGTATATAGCATTATTCTAACCCGGAGGAAACTAATCATAATTATTGTTTAGTGCCAGGAAATGGACAATGCTATAAACGCAATAAAGCGTATAAACCAATGAAATACTGGAACACATAACGAAGGTAAGGCAGGTGGAAGATGAAAAAAAAATATTGGCAAAGAAACAAAGTAAGTAGATCCTGGTTCTTAACATACGCATGCGACGCCTCACGCCGAACGGCCGAAAACAAGGTGGCGGTTGGGGGGTGGGGCTCAGATCCAGAGATTCGCGGCGCGGCAAGTTGAGGGAAATACTGTAAACGATAATAACTGAAAAAGGGTGCTTCGGGGCTCTCACATTCACAGCGTTGTATTACAAAGTTAGTGAAATCAAAATTATAATAAATGAAATACAATAGGTATTATTATTTATGTCGACGTAGTCGCGCTTCCTTGTCAACTCGACGCCTGTCCGTGCGCCCAGCACCCGGCTGGTAATGGCTCGCGCTTCTTCTCGTCGCCGTGATATATCAGATGCTTACGTTAAGACCGAAGACTTCTACTTGTTTTGTTTCTTTGTTCCAGTATTTCATTTCGGTTTATACGACTTTAGTACCTTTATAGTACTGTCCATTTCATTGCCCCACACGATATAACTGATATTTTCCTCTGGGTCAGTACGTTACAGCACACTTTTATGAATTTTATCCATTCCTTAGTCCAACTGATATATTTTTGTTTTATTGCTTTTAGTTCCGTCACTCTTATTTCGGCTACCGTTCCTGTTAAAGACGTTTTAATACAACTTGACTGAGAGCGATTCTCTTTAGGGTTAGTCTATTGTCCACTTCTTACACTGAGAATCTAAACATCCTGGTGATTACGTATTAATTTCACTGTACCTCTTGTCATTTATTTTTTTTTTTCCTCTGGAGTCTGCTTTCTTTGCAGATGTATTGCGGACGCAACTCTAGGTTGCGAACCCCAGCTGAAGTTTCGTTTTACAAGGAGGCATTCTTGCAGTTGTGGTTGACCACAACAATAGGTGTGGCGTGTTAAGATGATTGTAGTGATTTCAATTTTTCAGTAATATTTGTAAGGACACGTTTATATTATTCATGCCATATTTAGTAATATTCTAAGGAAAATAAGGCCCCTACCACTAAACGAATTGAATCGGGCAGTATAAACGATAAATGGAAATGCTGTGTGGCTGGGGGCTCCCGTTGAGTAGACCGTTCGCCTGGTGCAAGTCTTTCGAGTTGACGCCACTTCGGCGATTTGCGTGTCGGTGGGGATGAAATGATGATGATAAGGACAACACAAGACCCAGTCCCTGAGCGGAGAATAACTCCGACCTAGCCGAGATTCGAAACCGTCCCTTAGGTATGACATTCCGTCGCGCGGACCACTCAGCTACCAGCGGCGGACGTGGTTATGCAGACATTTAATAGTAAGAACTGCGTTTCTGAAAACAAAAAAATTAAAAATTAAGTGCTGGAGAGTCTTCTCTGCAAGGAACACACAATGTTGCATAAGGAGAACGCACTTAACGACCCTGATAAAGTGGAAATTATGAAGTTCGTTAAGAAGTTCCGTAGCAGACAATAATCGGCAATTGGAACCACGTCATCATACCATTCTAGATAAATTTGATTTTTAAAATACATATGACAGTTAAATTTCCATACACCTGTAGGTATGGTTTCTTTAGTACTGGATCAATGACTACGTATTTTTATTTATTCAGTATCGTTGATCTCTAAAATTTTCGGTAAATGCTTCATTTAATTACCACTTTTTCTTAAAATATGCTCAAGTAAGCATGATTCAAATAATTTGTACGTATATAATTTGATAATCGTTTGTGCCTGTATCGTCCTCAGTAGATGCTTAATTAACATAGGGCAAATCATATAATTGCTCATCGTTCTTCGTCACCTGCAATTGTTCTTTTACGTTTTCGGGGAAGGATTGTAACATTTTTCGTCTACGAATGTGAACATACAAATTGAATTTCTGTACATCGTATTGCCCCAGTGCATATGCGTAGACCCGATTTCCGCTTACTAAACGCTTATCTCAGTCCATAGGTGACCATCTTCCCGCCCGCATTTCCATGCATCGTTGTCTGCTGTATTTATGATACGTCAGTTTCATTATCGTCCTTATACTGTTTTTATTACTAACTGACTTGTGGTTGAACTTTTCATAAGCTCGTTAACTTTTGGGGACTCAGGATGGTATTTAATTTTTCGTTTTTAGCTCTGTGTTCCAGCCCGTTATTGGTCTCTTATCGCATTAGGCTGGGAGCATATTTTATTACCGTTCTTAGAGGTTCTAAAGATGTTCTTTGGCACCTTAGAGGAACAGCGGACTCATACATTCCGCTTACGTAACGATTCGCTAATTGCGTTATTTCTTCATAGACATGGATGTCCTGTACCGGCAGTGTTGCAACTTTAGGCCAGGATTCTTTATCTAAGGAATTTGCAATGTGGCTTCTAGAATACGAAACCGTATCGTTAAATGAATTTTTAAGAGAGCAGCCCAGCGGTTGTTATTCAAAATGTTCTGTGACAGTACTTGGCTGGTGTGTAGCCTTGTATGTACGTCAAACAAGAGTGAACGATATAGAGTTCAGACAAGGAGAGATTAGAGGTTTGTAAAATGTGCTGCTAGAGGAGAATAACGATGATTGTTTAACTTAAGAGGATCTATTTAATCTAATTAAGGACAAAGTAAACTGAAGAGCCAAACAAATATGTACACCTTCCCAATATCTTGTAGGACCCCAGCGAGCACGCAGAAGTGTTCGCTAGACGACGTGGCATGGACTCTACTAATCTATGGATTAATGCTGGTGCAAATTGACGCCATGAATCCTGCAGGGCTGTCCATAGTTCCGTAAGAGTACCAAGGGTGGAAATCTCTTCTGAACAGCACGTTACAAGTTATCCCAGATATGCTCAATAATGTTCATGATTGGGGAGTTTTGTGGCCAACGGCAGTGTTTAGAATCAGAAGAGTGTTCCTGGAGCCACTCCGTAGCAATTCTGGATGTGTGGGTTGTCGCATTGCCGACCGAAGTGGCTGTGCGGTTAAAGGCGCTGCAGTCTGGAACCGCAAGACCGCTACGGTCGCAGGTTCGAATCCTGCCTCGGGCATGGATGTTTGTGATGTCCTTAGGTTAGATAGGTTTAACTAGTTCTACGTTCTAGGGGACTAATGACCTCAGAAGTTGAGTCCCATAGTGCTCAGAGCCATTTGAACCATTTGGTTGTCGCATTTTTCTGCTGGAATTGCCCTAGTCCGTCGAAATGCTCAATGGGCATTAATGGATGCATGTGACCAGACAGGGCGCTTACGTATGAGTTACTGTCGTATCTAGACGTATCAGGGGTCCCATATCACTCCATCTGCACACGCCCCGCCGGCCGGTGTGGCCGAGCGGTTCTAGGCGCTTCAGTCTGGAACCGCGCGACCGCTACGGTTGCTGGTTCGAATTCTGCCTCAGTCATGGACGTGTATGAAGTCCTTAGGTTAGTTAGATTTAAATATTTCTAAGTTCTAGGGGACTGATGACCTCAGATGTTAAGTCCCATAGTGCTCAGAGCCATTTGAACCATTTTTTGCACACGCCCCACACCATTACAGAGCCTCCACCAGCTTCAGCAGTCCCCAGATGACATGCAGGAGCTATGGATTAATGAGGTTGTTTCCGTACCCGCAAACGTCCTGAAAAAAATATGTTCAAATGTGTGTGAAATCTTATGGGACTTAATTGCTAAGGTCATCAGTCCCTAAGCTTACACACTATTTAACCTAAATTATCCTAAGGACAAACACACACACCCATGCCCGAGGGAGGACTCGAACCTCCGCCGGGATCAGCCGCACAGTCCATGACCGCGCAAACGTCCTGAGACGCCCTGCTAAACCCGCAGGACAGGGGCCAAAATAAGCGGATGTCAGTTACACTCGAACATACAACCTTTTATTTGATCAAACATTACAAGAGCCAAGAAATATTAATAAAAAACACACAGCTTCAGTTTTGGAACTTAATTAGCGGTTGAATGCGCCGTAAAATCTCATGCCTTAAGGCAAAAACCACTTTAATTTAAAAATGGCTGAAAGGCAGTAACTTAAAGCTCAACCTAAAACAGAAATTAAAAAGGCAAAGCCTTATCTTAAAACAGATCCTTAATTAGTCTGAAGGCCCAAAGAATCTGACACTTTACGAGGAAAAAACTTAAATTCAAAATCGACTGTAGGCCCAAAACTTAAGACATAATAACATTAATTTTAGAACTGCCAAAGGCTTTACGTAAAACAGTTATTAGACTAGGCTGAAGGCACAAACCACCTGAAAGCGTAAAAGGGAACAACTTTAATTCCAAATAGGCTAAAGGTTCAAAGAATCTGACACTCTAAGGGCAAAACAACTTAAATACAAAATCGGCTGAAGGCCTAACACTTAAGACACAATACCATTAATTTTATAAATGCGAAAGGATTTACGTAAAACAGTTCTTAAATTAGGCTGAAGGCTCATACCATCTGATGCCTTAAGGGCAAAACAACCTTAATCTAAAAATCGGCTAGAATCCATTCAAGTACAAACAAACTAGAAAAGGCAGTACACCCAAGGGCGATCAGAAGTTCCGAGGGATAACCTGAAATTCAATCACTAACGCTCGCTTAGGTGAGACAGGCAGTCGACCCAAACATTGTCGATTCGACGACAACCCAACCGACAGACAGTCAATGGACCCACCGACAAGCTAACCTCCACTTCACCCGACCAGCACACAACAAAGAGTTCAATGGAACAACGTAGAACGTATTGGCACCCACAACCAGTACTACATTGAGCTGTCAAACTACACTCTGTGCTGGATAGTAACAACACGATGAGGAAAATAGAATGCCTCAATTTACGTCAGTGGCCAGGGTAGGTAACCGGAACGTTAACGGCCACAAGGCAGAAGATTCCGCTTGTGTACTTCAATTCAGATAGCCAAGTACAGTTAAACTCCAGTGTAGGGTGGCTAAAATTTGCTAACTTGAAAACACACGTTGTTGCTCGTGGCAATATCCCAACAGCCAACGAACTCAAAACGACATAATGTGAACAGTCGTGACTTGCTGGTGGATTAAGTCAAAACTCAACTTTCATGTCCAGGATCGGTGAGCCACGAACCTCTTAGCAATGGGAACAGCACCACACACTCCAACACCGCATAGAGGCCTCCAGCGGGCCCAGCCGAACTATGCGCCGCGGAGATGTCCTCGCTGTTCCACGCCAACCAACCAACTGCCCGCACACAGCCTAGCCGGAAACTATAAGCGTCAGGTCAAAGATAGTGCAAGGTGCGAATATCGATAATAACCGCTGCTGCCACCCGAGGATAGAGAGGATAACAGCATTATCGTGATAACTGCGGACGACTAAACACAGAATAGCAACCAAGGTTTAATCCAACACGTAGCATGAGCCAGCCACGGCTCACGTCTATCCGCTTGATACAATTTGAAACGAGACTCGTCCGACCAGGCAACACGTTTCCAGTCATCAACAGTCCATTTTCAGTGCTGACGGGACCAGGCGAGGTGTAAAGATTTGTGTCATGCACTCATCAAGGATACGTTAGTGGGTATCGGCTCCGAAAGCCCATATCGATGAAGTTTCATTGGATGGTTCACACGCTGATACTTGTTGATGGCCCACCATTTTCATCTGCAGCAATTACAGAAAGGGTTGCACTTCTGTCACGTTGAACGATTCCCTTCAGTCGTCGGTCGTCACCTTCTCTCAGGATATTTTTCCGGCCGCAGCAGTGTCTGAAATTTGACGTTTAGCCTGATTTCTCATATTCACGGTATAATTGTGAAATTGTCGTAGGGGAAATTCCTCACTTTAACGCTATCTCGGAGATGCTGTGTTCCATCGCTCGTGCGCCAACTATAACACCATGTTCAAACTCAATTAAATCCTGATAACCTACCATTGTAGCAGCAGTAACCGACCTAACAACTGCGCCAGACACTTGATGTCTTATATAGGCGTTGCCGACAGCGGTGCCGTATTTTGCCTGTTTACATATCTCCTTGTTAGAATACGCATACCTATACCAGTTTCGTTGGGGCGTCAGTGTAAATTAATGTCACAACTTCACTAAATGAAGGGAGTGGTTAATGGACCACTTTCTCAGACATCAAAGAACAATTAATTTGACAATGGAGTGACGTGTAGTGAGAGGGAGGTGGGGGGGGGGGGGGGCGGAGAGGACAGTAGTAAGCAGGATCAGATGGATTTACGTTGCGGAGGTCAAGAGGCTTGCGCTCGAAAGAATTGCATGGAGAGCTGCATCAGATCTGTAACACGAAGACGAGAAAAACAGAAAAATAAAAAAAACGTCCATTTACCTGTGAATCAACTTACCTCGCTTGTGGCATGCTATCGAGTTAGTATAATGAAACTGTTAACAACTGGGTCATTTCAAATACGCTGCTCTGGATAATAATCTGTGAACACTGGCAGTCTGCTCTAAGGGTGATTCATCTCTCTACCGCTTCACAGTATAATACCGGGTGGCTATAATTAAACATACCCTTTTTAACATGTTATAACACGGAAACTAACTAACGTACAGGGGACCAAACTTGGTAGCATTAATGTCAAGGACAAGGGGACGAGAAATAATGCAGAATCCATTAAACTGAAGCACTTTTAATATGCTGCCATGGTATGTCATACCATTGCATAACGATAACATTACTGCTACAAAAAGGGCTCAGTATAGCGCCTATCAGTGTCCAGCAGAGTCTGAAAACGTACGACTGCATTCTGCAAACCCGAACGATGCATATCAATAGGTATGCTGGCTACCTCTCTTTATACGCTGCACTTCAGATCAGCATATGTGTGAATGATCCCCTAGTAAACCCTGTCCTTCAGGTAGCCCCACAACCAGAAATCACAGGGAGTGAGAACAGGTGATGTGATCGTGCCGGCCAAGCATTTGGAAACGATCGGCTGGTAATTTGATTGTTTCCAAATGTGTTTCGGAGAAGCAGGTGAACTTCACGGGTGAAGTGCGGTGGGGCCCCATTTTGGGTGAAAACTGTTGACTGCAATGCGTCTCTCTCCTGTAGGGGGGTATGGTATGCTGGCGAAGCATACCGCAGTAACGCTCACCACTCACACTGCACGTCTTTGGTAGTTGAGCAGCGACCTGTTTAAAAAAGAATGTGCCAACGATGAACGTAGCAGTGAAGCCACACCACACGGTGACACATTCACCATTCAGAGAAACTTGATGCCCAGTGACCGGACGTGAAGATCACCATGCTCGTAAATTCTGTGTGTTCACTTTACCCGTCAGAGGAAAATGAGCTTTGTCTGACCATAGGATGGTCCAAGGCCAGCCCTCGTCAATTTCAATCCTTGCGAGAAAGTGGAGAGCCAAGTCAACACGTCGTTGTGCGTCCTGTGGTGCAAGCTGCTGTAAGATATGGATATTGTACGGATATCATTTGAGAATGCTTCGAAGCACCTTCCCTACAGTGGACCAAGGGATATTCAACTGTAGCGACACACCACGAGCAATGCTTGACGATCGGGAATGGAGCGCAGCGTTGTCTGCCACAGCAGCAGAGATTTCATCGGCCACCTATGGTGCAACCGGTCTTCGGCCTCTTCCTAGAGCGTACCCAGTTCTCCATTTGATTCGAACTTCTTCATCATGCGTCGTACAATAGGCTGAGAAAGGGGACTCTTTCTAAATCCTTTCAGCCTGAGATATTCTCAAAGTGCAGCTGCAACATTACTGTAGTTTTGATAATAGACCTTCACCAATAACGCCCTGCTCCACTTATCCAATCTCTTGCTGACATGTCAATAAGTGCACTGCGACTGGTCAGGTGTGTGATACTATGAAACACGATGATTGATCACGGCATCTGGTGGCCATAGTTGGAACTAGACGGTGGCGCTGTAACGCATTGAACTCATGCACCCCAAATTCAGGACGTCAATCCTACCAAGTTTGGTAGTCATACAGTAATTAGATTTCGTTTTATAACATGTTAAATAGGGAAAGATTAATTATAACCCCCCGGTATATGGGATGTTCACCCTCGAGATTAGAAACAAGGCCCGCTTGTTAGGAAAGTGATGAGCTAGTTCTTATTGTGTGGAGGCAGCGAACACCGCCTGCAGTGAAACGGAATCCCGCTCATATTTACAATGCAGTTGTGATGATCACGAGCGACAATAATGGCAGCGTGTAGCGTGTTACGATGTGCGTCATAGTGGCGGGTTGCCGTGGTGCAGCTAGGCCAGGAGAGTCAATGTGGACGATGGGCAGGCCGGCCAGATGGAAGTCGCAGGATTCGGACGGCAGGTATAAGCGAGTCGGCAACAAAGGATTTCCTAGTGCAATGGGAAGAAAGAATGCTGTAAGCGGCATGTTGCTGTGAAGGTAGGATGCTATGATTCATGAGTGTGCTACAATGAAACTGACTGTTTTCAATAAAATATCAAAAAGGCTTATTAACTTATTATGTAAAATCTAAAAAGAGCGTTTGGTTCTTGATAGCGATAATGACTAATTCTTATTACCATGTTTATATTATTAACAAAGACATCAACTTTGTACCCTAAAACTGCTTATAAAATCAATAACAAATGATACAGACATGCAATATATGAATGTACCACAGCATTAAATAGCACTTGGGGTCAGTTTATGGATGAACAAGTCTCTAATATGGTGAAAGTGTTATTGGTAATTATAAATTATGTCACCACTAATTTGAAAAGGAGCGCCAACACCATGATTTATTTGCCATGTGGCTTTCATGAAGAAAATGTTTACTGAATGATATTTGGGGTTTTATATACAAATAATGTGTATTGAATAATGTAATAAGGTGTATAAAGTCGTTATGTTGACTGGTTTTACTGCAGTTCTATTTATGTCGAATAAAATTGTATAAAACCATTTACTATGGGATATTGTGATATGTGATTGTTAATTGACGAAGAAGACACATTTGAAATGTATGAATGTAGTAATACGACGAATATCACAATTGGCAGTAAAGTGATAAGTTGCTGTGTTAAGTATGGTGGTTGTTGTCAGGTGATACAGGTTTTAAATAGCCTGCAAACAAGTGGGGGGGGGGGGGAGGCGGAGTGGTATCTTTTTGACAGTGTGAAGTTGAATACGTAAGGTGTTGGAAAGGTACTGTTCAGCCTAGCGACTGATTCACTCTAGCTTACGTTTGGTACTTCAGAACTAGAAAAATTTCTGTGTCTACAATTTTGGGACTTACAATAAATCTGGAAGACAAAACGCTGGTGGAATTAGGCCCGTTCTCAGTCGCTGAAGAATCCTGAGCACAGAAATATCTCGTAAAATTTAAATATCACTAAACGAACCCAAAACAGCCAACTAGTTGCAGAAAACGGTGGTTTTATTCAACCACTCGCCATGATCTCTGCGGATGTAAACCCCTCTTCCTCAGGAACACATGTAACATGAATACAACGTAACAACGATAACTACAAAACTCGAAAGTACAAATGTTAAAATTGCGCCACATACAAAGACCGGATCACCAAAAAGGGCTGCGAATATCACATATATCATAGCAAAGCCAAAAGAATAAGAAGCAGTACTTACCAATAAAATTTCACATTGTAAAAACACCAAATAATGAAGCGATCTGGCTTTCATCCAATGAAAATATGCTGTTAGCGCACTCCATTGCTTACATTATTAAATATACTGGCCCCTATAACCAGGGCTTGCCAGCAAGCATACTTAAAAATCCTAAAACAGAACCAACCAAATAAAATGCCAGGTAATGTTATGAGCTGCACGCCATATGATAGGAAACAGAGAGCGGGTGCGCCAAAAAACGAGGCACATGGCGCGTGCGCCGAGACTGGACTACGCTTGCGGCGTGGAAGGTCAGTAAGTGAAAATACATTGAGAAGGGGGCAGTGAGAAATAGAGGACGCTACTGTATGGTTTAAATACGCGAACGTACAGTAGAGTCTTCAAAATACGACAAGCAATTTATCGTCAAAATAGTAACAAAGTTGATGTGTGTAAATGCTGTGATAAACATGCGTGACGATGAAAAAGATTAGTGCATGGTCAACGTATAGCGAAACACATACAGTAACGAGAGTGGGTAAAATCACTGTGTTCGCAATGTGTAAAACGCCGGATACGAACACTTACGCACAGATAATGTATATTAGAGTTTGAGGAATGAGCAACTCGAAAGGGCTACTGGCAACTGTTTGAAGATTTCGTGCACAGTCTAGGTTTGAAGCCTTCAAAAAAGTGTCTGCAAGCAACATGCAGCTGGTCATTCAGTAAATTTCTGTCCCTGAGCTCTAGATGTTTCAAGATCTCTAAATTCTCCCGAAGATCCAACTAGCATCCTTTGACACTAATTTTTCGGGATACGGTTAGCTACCCACAAGTGCTCGTTAACGTAGAATTATGTACATTTACTCTTTTCTTTCCAAATACATACTGTTTATATCATGTCTTCACAGCTCCGCCTGTTTGACCGATGTAGTAACACGGGAAAACAGCACAGGTCAATTTACAGACCCCTGAATTAGGAAACCGATCACATGAAATTTCCATTGCACGAAGAAGTTTTTTATTTAAACTGTAGTCTGTATACAAAGAAACATTTCAGTTATAATTTTTCACTAGAATACGTTTAATCCTGTATGAAACATTTATCAAGAATAGAACAGATACGAAATTAATATTGTCTTTGTTATCATTGGAAGAAGTGTTGTTGCTCAAAATCAAGCTCTTTCCAGATATTTTCTTACTGCAGATGTACTCTGCCACGCCCTGGTCATATCCGTTGTTCAGTCATAGATTTAATCACGTTTAGCTTATTTTACTGATTGCCAAACGATGACGGATTGTTTACCATACGGTGTATGGCGGAATGGAAAAACGCTAGCCTACTCGTTTCTGGGTCAGTGGAGTCGGCAGATACGACATTCTCTGAATATCTTTCGTTACGGAAAATGTTAAAACTGAAAGAATCATTTTCTACGAAAACTGTTAAATTGAGAAAATTGTGTTCACGTTTTTTACTGTGAAGATCTTTCGTAAAGTTTCTCATGCAGGTCACTGAATGTAATGAAAACAAGCTATAGCTCGTGATCACTACCGTCGAATTCAATGCAAATATTTAATAAAAACGAACTTTTTGACCTTATTCCGAACTGGAATTGAAACATTTGGTCTCAATAGCGTCAATGAAAACATCCGCCAAAATACCAGCGATCGGACTACCCATAGACAAACTGTGACTTTCAATGTGCATTTTGCCACTGCACATGCAGTAATTCTATTACAGAACTAGTATACGTAAACTGATTAGTCCAATAACTTTAATTGTATTCATGTGTTTATGTTATATTAGGTTCTTCAGTATGAGAACTATAGTTACAAATATCAAATGAAATCAACCTAGTCTTAGCTGTGCACTGCATCATTTGAAATTTGTTGATTAAATTATTACCATTTTTAATATACAGACGAATTATTAATTTTGTAATAAAGGCAATGAGTTAGTGTATGATGGACCCTGCCTATCACAGCGACTAACGGGCGAATCGAGATATTCTATTTATACATCTTGAAATTACTTACGAGTACGGGAGTTTTTTGATTCATGTTTAAGGTGCACTTTCTTTGAAACTTACGGAAATTTTTTTTTAATTGATGAAACAGGCGAACGTGTTATTCCAGGATATTTTGGGAGGGGGTCGTAGCAACCAAAATAATAAATAATTGTCTAGTAAACGTGGGTTTTGAAATTCATATCGTAAAGGCAGGGACCACTTGTTTAGCGAAAGAGATATCTTTTAAAGTAGCTTTGTGTGTAAGTCAATTTCTGCGACCATACTGATCGTAACTTAATTGAACATACTAGAATAACTTAATAACTACTTCCTCATGGATACATAAAACCCACTGAGAATCCCCTTGATCTTTTTCTTAAACAAACCTTAATTTTTAAGTATATAGTAATATCGAAAGGCAAAATAGGTTTCTTGTTTCCATTTTATTTTTACTTCCTTCTGTACCGAATCTTTGTCTTACTCCATAGTAATATAAGAGACATTTAATAAAATTACTAAAAGCAATATTTTGCAAATACGTAATACGAAAACTGTTCACCAGATGATTCTCCGTAGTCTCATGTCTTAACCCTAATGGAATCCTCGAGAGTTCATCAACAATTATGTTTGGCCTACCTGGATTGTAACCTCTTTTGAAACTAAGTTCTTGAAGATATATACCACCTGGCAAAGTGACTCTCTGTTCATTTCGCATTCAATAGAATATGCACTGCTCTATGTGTAGTTGTTCGATCACGTACATGACACTTAAATTTAATGAACCCTCCAGTTAGGTTGCTGTGTAGCTGTACGCATACTTACTGAGCACAGAGTTTGCAAATACTATCACGTAGTGCTTCGCCAGTCCATGTACTTCAAATTCCTGAAACAACCCAAATACAAGACCTACTCTTGGACTGTCCGTGCTTAATCAAAAATCCCTAGCGGTGGTTTAGGCTAGAGGGCCTCGGAAAACTACAGAAAGCGCGTCTCTTTAAAAGAGTTGAGGACAAACACAGGAAGCTAGGCCCAATAACAGTCGCTATTGTAATTTTTGGTCTTAGCTGTGTTGGGAAAATAAGCAGATCTCCAAGCGCTAATAGAAACCCCTGAGGCTAAAAACATTATTGGTATAGAGTGGTGTAAATAAGTTCATCCGAAATTTTTACAAAGGACTTAACCCTGTTTGGAAAGAACAGATTTAATTCTGTTATTGGTTGAGTGTTTATTGCCGTAAGAAATAGTTTATCTAGTAGTGAAATGAAAGTTGATAGTTTCTTTGAGTTAGTATGGCTATACCCGACAAACGGAATAAGTTAGTAATTGGTTCCTTTTACCTCTCCCCGTATCAGATCATAGAGTCAGTGAAGAGGACAGGAAAATCTTGAGTCACTTTTCAAATAAGTACCCATGCATACGATTATAGTTGGTGCTGACTTCAATCTACGCACGATGTGCTGGTGAATATACATATTTAAAATCAGTGGAGGAGATAAAGAGTCATCCGAAGTCGCACTGAATACTTTTTCAGAAAATTATTTTGAACATCTATTTCAGGAACCCACTCGAAGTGTAACTAGTAGCGGAAATCAAACGTGATCTCTTAGCAACAAATAATCCAGAGCCAATAGGGAACATCATGTTAAAGACAGGGACTAGGGATTACAAGATTGTAGTAGCGAGAGTTAATATCGTAACATCCAAAACCAACAAAAGTGAGTCCTAAATATATCTATTTAAAAACATAAATACGGTTGACGTCTTCTTAAGAGACAGTCTCCATTCATTCCGATCCGCCTACGTAAGCGCAGACAAGCTGTGGTTTGAATTCGAAGAAACAGTGGCGACAGCAACTGATATATATATATATATATATATATATATATATATATATATATATATATATATGGTGTTACAAAAAAGTACGGCCAAACTTTCAGGAAACATTCCTCACACACAAAGAAAGAAAATATGTTATGTGGACATGTGTCCGGAAACGCTAACTTTCCATATTAGAGCTCATTTTATTACTTCTCTTCAAATCAGATTAATCATGGAAAGGAAACACACAGCAACAAAACGTACCAGCGTGACTTCAAACACTTTGTTACAGGAAATATTCAAAATGTCCTCCGTTAGCGAGGTTACATGCATCCACCCTCCGTCGCGTGGAATCCCTGATGCGCTGATGCAGCCCTGGAGAATGGCGTATTGTATCACAGCCGTCCACAATACGAGCACGAAGAGTCTCTACATTTGGTACCGGGGTTGCGTAGACAAGAGCTTTCAAATGCCCCCATAAATGAAAGTCAAGAGGGTTGAGGTCAGGAGACCGCGGAGTCCATGGAATTGGTCCGCCTCTACCAATCCATCGGTCACCGAATCTGTTGTTGAGATGCGTACGAACGCTTCGACTGAAATGTGCAGGAGCTCCATCGTGCATGAACAACATGTTGTGTCGTACTTGTAAAGGCACATGTTCTAGCAATACAGGTAGAGTATCCCGTTTGAAATCATGATAACGTGCTCCATTGAACGTAGGTGGAAGAACGAAACTAAAATGAGCTCTAACATGGAAATTAAGCGTTTCCGGACACAAGTCCGCATAACATCTTTTCTTTATTGGTGTGTGAGGAATGTTTCCTGAAAGTTTGGCCGTACCTTTTTGTAACACCCTGTATATATACAACATAAATTTATAAGAGATGGTACTGATCCTCCTTCGTACACAAATCCGATGTGAACACTGTTGCACAAGCAACGAAGAAAGCATGCCAAATTTAAAAGAGTGCAAAATCCCCAAGATAGATAAAGTCTTACGGAAGTTCGAAACTTAAAGCGAAATTCAGTGCGAGAAGTTTTTATTAATTTCGACAGCGAAATCCTCTCTCGAAATCTGGCAGAGAACCCAAAGACATTCGAATCGTATTTAAAGCACACCAGCAGTAAGATGCAATAAATATATTCACTGTGCTAAACCAGACGTGATGTTACTGATGATAGTGACAGCGCCAATTTGCAGTAGGATATTGGAACATATGCTGTGCTCGAAAATTTTAATTACGTCGAAGAAAACTATTTATGACAAACAGCCATCACGCATTCAGAAAAATAACATTCTTGAGAAACACAACTAGCTCTTCTCACGAAATAATGAGTGCTATCGACAGGGGATATCAAGCTGATTCCATGTCATTATATTTCCAGCAGGCTTTTGACACGGTTCACGACTAGCGACTTCTAACCAATTTCAGAGTCTATGGATTGTCGTCTTAGTGGTACGACTGCATTCCTGACTTCCTGTCAGGAAGTTGAGAGGTCGCAGCAACTGACCGAAAGGTATCGAGTAAATCAGAAGTGATACTGGCATTCCCAAGGACATTTTATAGGACCTCTCATATTTTTTGCGGAATATATTTTCATTTACCATCTTGTAAAGTTATCAAAACTAATTGAAATATGATTTAAACTTGATATTTGCATCGTGCGAACAGGGGCAATTGATACTAAATAACGGCAAGTATGAAGTTATTCACATGAGTAGTGAAAGGCATCCACTAAATTACGATCACACGACGAATCACACAAAACTAAAGGCTATAAATTCTAAGAAATGACTATAGTTTACAATTACGAATGACTTACACTGGAATGATCCCACTGATAATGTCGTGGAGAAAGCCTACCAAAGATTGCGATTTATGGCAAAACTCATAGAAAAACCTACAAGTCTACGAAAGACACTGCTTACACTACGTTTGTTCTCCCTCTCATGGAATACTACTGTGCATTGTGAGATCCTCTTCAGACACGATTGACAGAGTACATGAAAAAGTTGCAAGAAATGCAGTTCGTCTTTTGTTATTGCGAAATAGGGGAGACAGTACAAAGGATAGGATGCATAAAATGGGGAGCCAGTCATTAAAGCAAAGGTGTCTGTCTTTGGGCAGTAACTTCTTACGAAATTTCAGTCACCAGCTTCCTCCTCAGTACGTGCAAATATCATTTTGGTTGCCATCTACATTGGAAGAAATGATCGCTATAATACACACAGCCGATAAATTTTGCATCACCTCGGTTCCGAGAGTTCCGGAAGCTGTACAGGAAACTGGAATAGATTTCAACATAAACATCATTTCCGCCCCTTTTATCGTTCATGAATACCACACATTGCATGTTGTACCACCAAACAGCTAGACCCACAGAGGTGGTGGTCCAGACTGCTGTACACACCGGTACCTGTAATACCTAGTAGCACGTCCTCTTGCATTGATGCATGCCTGTATTCGTCGTGGCATATTATCTACAAGTTCATCAACGGCAATTCGGCATAGATCCCACAGAGTGGTTGGTGGGCACGTCGTCCATAAACCACACTTTTCAGTCTCTCTCTGGCATGTTCGACAGGGTTCATGTCAGAATAACACGCTGACCACCCTAGTCGAGCGATGTCGTTATCCTGAAGGGATGGGAGCGCTAATTGTCGTTCATGAAGACGAATACCTCGCCAGTATGCTGCCGATGTGGTTGCAGTATTGGTCGGAGCATGGCATTCACGTATCGTACATCCGTTACGGCGGCTTCCATGACCACCAACGGCGTACAGCTGCCCAACATAATGTCACCCCAAAACACCAGGCAACCTCCACCTTGCTGCACTCGCGTTGAGGCGTCCAGCCTGACCGAGTTGCCTCTAAACACGTCTCCGACTACTGTCAGGTTGAAGGGATATGCGACACTCATCGGTGAAGAGAACGTGATGCCAATCCTGAACGGTCCAATTGGCATGTTGTTGGGCCCATCTGTACTGTGCTGCATGGTGTCGTGTTTGCAAAGCTGGACGTCGCCATGGGCGTCGGGAGCGAAGTTGCGCATCATGCAGCCTATTGCGCACAATTTGAGTCGTAACACGGCGTCGTGTGACTACACGAAAAGCATTATTCAGAATGGTGGCGTTGCTGTTAGGGTTCCTCTGAGTCATAATTCGTAGGTAGCCGTAATCCACTGCAGTAGTAGTCCTTGCGCGGCCTGAGCAACTGAGCAAGGCATGTCATCGACAGTTCCTGTCTCTCTGTATCTCCTCCATGTCCGAACAACATCGCTTTTGTTCACTGCTAGACACCTGGACACTTCCGTTGTTGAGAGCCCTTCGTGGCACAAAGTAACACTGCAGACGCGATCGAATAGCGGTATTGCCAGTCTAGGCATGGTTGAACTACAGACAACACTAGCCGTGTACCTCCTTCCTGGCGGAATGACTGGAACTGATGGGCTGTCGGACAATGCTCATGCTTGGTTGTTTATATCTTTGGGCGGGATTTGTGACATCTCTGATCAAAAGGGACTGTGTCTGTGATACAGTATCCACAGGCAATATATGTCCTGAGTAGTTATGGGAACCGGAGTGACGCAAAACTTTTTTTGTGTGTGTGAAAGAAGAGAAATCAGACCTCACACGTAAATATTTAAAGGCTCATAAAATGTAATCGCATTAGCCAATGTGGACAACGAAACATAGCGCCAATGAAAATCTACGCAAAACTTTTTTTATGTGTATGAAAGAAGAGAAATCAAACCTCACACGTAAATATTTAAAGGCTCATGAAATGTAATCGCATTAGCGAATATGGACAACGAAACATAGCGACAACGAAAATCTGTGCCGGACCGAGGCTCGATCCCAAATTTCCCGCTTAAGGCGGGCATGTCCGAAGAAAAAATTAAACAGTACTTCTGAACAACACTGCAATAAGGTATTTATGTGTTCACTTCTCCTGCATGCTTTTCTACAGTGGAACGGTAAACAAATAGCTTTAAGGTAGTTCGATGAATCCCTCTGCCAGGTATATAACTGTGAATTGCAGAACGATTATGTATATGTAGATCTACATGTAGATGAGTAAGAGAGTTTCAACTCGTAGATAAGTACCGTTGACTCTAAGACGATGAAATAACGTTAGCCGCCATGAAAATTACCTATGGAATTTTGTTGTAACTACCTGGACCATTGTTAAATGTATATCGTAAACGTGAATGGTACGTAAAATCTCATTTCACACTGTTCCAGTACAGTAATACGATCTTAATACCTATTCCTAGCCAAAATTTTGCCATTAATAACGGCTATAATAGCTATAAAATTGCAATGTACCCTTTTAGTTGTATACATTTAAATGTCTGTGATAAAAATTTTAGTCGGTGCGTAAATTATATGAACAATATTTCTTTTTCTTCTTATTTGTGAGTTGTATGAGCAGTAATAGTCATACTACTTGTTAAAACTTCAGCACCTTAATTTTGTCTTAAAGGGACCGAGTACACAAACCCAGAGAAACACACAAAAATTATTGTCTTAACAGTTGAAACATTTTCAAATATCAAACGAAATTACCGACATAGCCGTCAATCAGAGAGCCCCTATGGCCTTGCTGACCGCTGCCTTCCAGAATACTTTAACACATGTGGAGTGCAAACAAAATCTAAAACACACATTTATTAAAAATTACAAAACGTACATTGGAAAATTTCGTTGGAAAATAATTAAAAAGAAAACCTGCTTGACAGTTAAGTAGCCAATCTTGGGGTGAAAATCAAATTAAATTAGATGACTTTAAGAACCACTAATGAAACATAATATTCACTAAAATGGTTATGCCCAGGAGCGCCTACCAAAAGTGTTTAACAGACAATAAACTTTACCTTAAGGTAGGATTTTAACGGTTGCATCTTCTGTAAACTCAATTTCGGCTTAATACAATCAGCGGACAGGGAGCCATAAGGCATTGCAGTCTTCCGTAACTTGCTTCAAGGATATAATCATTTAAATTCAAATAAACTACAGAAAGCTTAGCGGTACTAACATAAGTGGACCTACACAATGAGAATGTTTAAAGCTATTGTCACAGCAAACACATAACGAATTTTAAACAGTTTAACCTGAATTTTTAAAACAAAAAGCTCTGACGCCAACAAACGCCTTAGGGCTAGTGAAGTTCAGGAACTCTAAAGCCCAGATACACCCTCGAATGTTCAGAGCACGAAAGAGCCTCTTATCCTAATGCCAGTGAAAAACAGTTTGCATGCAAATGTGGCGCTCGCTATGCACTGACATGTTGCTTTGTTCTCCATCAGCAATAATCTCGGAAATTGTCTACAGCAGGGGACTAAGAAAGAGAGCAATTACTGATTCCGTCTGATGTTCCTGGTCACCGATGTGCAGCACCTCTGTTAATACACCATGACGCTAACCATCCACTATGACTGTCTTCACGCTTACTTCACTGCAAGGCCCTCTGCTTCTGCGAAGGAACGATACCAGGCATCCAGCTGCTAGGGCGCCACCGAACAGCGCCCAAAGGTCTTCCTGTAACTCACAACAGACTCGGAGGTGCAGACACTAGTCGTCGGTGTCGCATATTACACTGCTGGCCACCCTAAATGCAACACCCTGAAGGAAGCATCCGAATCAAGTGAAATTTACACCATGGGTTCGCAGCGATGAGATATGCAACTGATTAGAATTTCAGCGCAGACGCACATCACGCGCGCCTGTGGCGCCACCTCATAGCGCCATTTAAGGCCTGGCGATTTCGACGAGTGTACGTTCGGCACGTGTGTTTACCTTGTGGTTGTTTCACAAGACGATCAGTTATGCCTCGTAGACAACAGCGAACATCTTTTGATCAAGTATCCGAGTTCGACAGAGGAAGGATAGTGGCTTACCGAGATTGTGGATTATCATACAGAGAAATCGCTAGTCGTGTTGGACGAAACCAAACAACTGTAATGCGGATATGTGACCGTTGGATGCAGGAGGGTACGACGGACCGACGTGGTCGATCGCATTCACCTCGGTGCACCACTGCACGTGCTGATAGGCAAATTGTGCGCATGGCAGTGACGGATCGCTCAGTGACATCCCGAACCATAGCACAGCACATTGCGTCTGTAACGCATCATCCAGTGTCTGCGCGTACCATTCGACGCCGTTTACAGCAGAGTGGTCTGTCCGCAAGACGTCCATTGCTTCGTCTACCATTGACGCAGAACCACAGACGTCTCCGTCGCCAATGGTGTGATGACAGACGGCTGTGGACGGCAGAATGGAATGACGTTGTCTTTACTGACGAGGCACGCTTCTGTCTGCAGCACCACGATGGTCGGATTCGAGTGTGGAGACACCGTGGAGAGAGGATGCTGGACAGCTGCATTATGCACCGCCACACTGGTCTTGCACCGGGTATTATGGTATGGGGCGGTATTGGATATTACTCTCGCACGCCTCTAGTACGCATTGCCGGTACTTTAAATAGCCGGCGCTACATATCCGAGGTGCTGGAGCCAGTTGTCCTTCCTTACCTTCAGGGCTCGGCCACAGCCATATTTCAACAGGATAATGCGCGACCACACGTGGCACGCATTGTCCAAAGGTTCTTCGTCAATAACCAGATTGAATTGCTTCCCTGGCCGGCTCGCTCTCCGGATCTTTCGCCGATAGAAAACATGTGGTCCATGGTTGCTCAACGAGTGACCCAGACTACATCCCCAGCTGCCACACCAGATGATCTTTGGCAACGTGTGGAAGCTGCTTGGGCTGCTGTACCCCAGGAACACATCCAACGTCTCTTTGACTCAATGCCGAGACGTGTGGCAGCGGTGATCTCCAACAATGGCGGCAACTCTGGCTACTGATTCTGGCAGGAACCACATGTCACAGACGTCTGTAAACGTAATCATTTGATACTTGGTCAACATGTTATCTACAAAATAAATCTTGTTGTGCTACCTCTTGTCTTTCTTGGTGTTGCATTTACGGTGGCCAGCAGTGTAACAGACGGGGCACGGTGCTCTTTTATTTCCGCAGAGTTGCGACTCTGTCGCCTCGTAACGAGGCGGCAGGGTTGCGTGGCCTTGAGCGCGGCCCGAGAATTCCAGCAATGTACCATGGACCGCCCCAGTGTCCTTTATCAGCATTTCATTTAGGATCAGCTTCACAGTAATGCAGTTCACACTAAAACAGTAACAAGTAAGCAAAGTTAATAACTGTTTCAACAGGAAAGAGTGGATGGCTGATTCTTTACAGAAACAAATGCTTCAGCCAGTCACCATAGCAACGTTTGAAATAATCCTTTCCAACAACTTCACAAGAAGGCAGAACATTTTGCAGAGCATAATATTATTTCGTTATCCATCTTATGGCCTGAAAGAGCAGAAGGGATTTGTTATCTATTACTCTTGGGCAGGAAGAAACCTATGTACCGTGAAAAGCTGTCACCGGACTCCTTGTGGCAGATCCCCAGCCTTAGAACAAGGGCTTGGTGTAGGACTTGTCTTGTAGGAATCGCTTTTTGGTATAAAAATTGATGGTACTGAATTACATACAACTTGTTTATTCCATAGTGTTGAGAATAGGAATGTCAGCTATTTAATATATTGTTTCGAAGCTCTAGGTCTTCAGTGAGTTTACCTTGGTAACTAATGTCGTATGCTTGGCATTTCAGATGAACTTATCAGGCACGTAACAACCACATCAGAAGGTTCTGGATTAACGTAACAGGATACACAAAATCTCTTCCCAAGATAAGGTACCTGTAGATGAATCCTATGGGCAAAACAACATACATGATGTTACAAAAAGGTACGGCCAAACTTTCAGGAAACATTCCTCAGACACAAATGAAGATGTTATGTGTACATGTGTCCGGAAACGCTTAATTTCCATGTTAGAGCTCATTTTAGTTTCGTCAGTATGTAATGTACTTCTTCGATTCACCGCCAGTTGGCCCAATTGAAGGAAGGTAATGTTCACTTCGGTGCTTGTGTTGACATGCGACTCATTGCTCTACAGTGCTAGCATCAAGCACATCAGTACGTAGCATCAACAGGTTAGTGTTCATCATGAACGTGGTTTTGCAGTCAGTGCAATGTTTACAAATGTGGAGTTGGCAGATGTCCATTTGATGTATGGATTAGCACGGGGCAATAGCCGTGGCACGGTACGTTTGTATCGAGACAGATTTCCAGAACGAAGGTGTCCCGACAGGAAGACGTTCGAAGCAACTGATCGGCGTCTTAGGGAGCACGGAACATTCCAGCCTATGACTCGTGACTGGGGAAGACCTAGAACGTCGTGGACACCTGCAATGGACGAGGCAATTCTTCGTGCAGCTGACGATAACCCTAATGTCAGCGTCAGAGAAGTTGCTGCTGTACAAGGTAACGATGACCACGTCACTGTATGGAGAGTGCTACGGGAGAAACAGTTGTTTCCGTACCATGTACAGCGTGTGCAGGCACTATCAGCAACTGATTGGCCTCCACGGGTACACTTCTGCGAATGGTTCATCCAACAATGTGTCAATCCTCATTTCAGTGCAAATGTTCTCTTTACGGATGAGGCTTCATTCCAACGTGATCAAATTGTAAATTTTCACAATCAACATGTGTGGGTTGACGAGAACCCGCACGCAATTGTGCAATCACGTCATCAACACAGATTTTCTGTGAACGTTTTGGAAGGCATTGTTGGTGATGTCTTGATTGGGCCCCATGTTCTTCCACCTACGCTCAATGGAGCACGTTATCATGATTTCATACGGGATACTCTAGTTGTGCTGCTAGAACATGTGCCTTTACAAGTACGACACAACATGTGGTTCATGCACGATGGAGCTCCTGCACATTTCAGTCGAAGTGTTCGTACGCTTCTCAACAACAGATTCGGTGTCCGGTAGATTGGCAGAGGCGGACCAGTTCCATGGTCTCCACGCTCTCCTCACCTCAACCCTCTTTACTTTCATTTATGGGGGCATTTGAAAGCTCTTGTCTACGCAACCCCGGTACCAAATGTAGAGACTCTCCGTGCTCGTATTGTGGACGGCTGTGATACAATACGCCATTCTCCAGGGCTGCATCAGCGCATCAGGGATTCCACGCGACGGATGGTGGAAGCATGTATCCTCGCTAACGGAGGACGTTTTGAACATTTCCTGTAAAAAAGTGTTTGAAGCCACGCTTCTATGTTCTGTTGCTGTGTGTTTCCATTCCATGATTAATGTGATTTGAAGAGAAGTAATATAATGAGCTCTAACATGGAAAGTAAGCGTTTCCGGACACATGTCCACATAACATATTTCCTTTGTTTGTTTGTGAGGAATGTTTCCTGAAAGTTTGGCCGTACCTTTTTGTAACACCCTGTATAGAACCGTCTGGTTCGGATAAAAACACTTTTATTCGTAAGTAGTGCGGGTTTAGACCTGATGTTGATTGTCTACGGACCATAGCCAGTGAAACAGAATAGGCAGAAACATGTTCTCAAATCAATGCCAAGTTAAACCTAAGCTCCACTCTGTTATACCCAGTGATTACATGTAGAGATGGTTGAATGCAGCAGGAACTGTGGATACCATCCACTGGTGTCAACTGCTGACTATGTGCCGATGTCGTGGAGTTCAACAGCACTCTGCGACATCTTTAGCCATTAGCACACAACGCATGTGAAACATAGCATACAACATGAATATAAACCTTAATGCTGTGATGGCTATTATCGTAAGTTATATCTAAGTAACAATTTATGCGTTACACAGTTAAGACTTTGCACAGTACGCTTATAACGTTGAAAAGTATAACTGACCAGCCAGTGGCGTAATGTTACCAGACTGCCCTCTGTGGGACTTTGTGTGCATCAAAGATGATCAATAGGACGCCGCTGGTCACATAGTGGTGAGGACGTCTTATCGGCAGCGATCAAAGATGCTACGCCACTGGCATACTCAACATGTTTCAGTTTGGAATCATCATATTTACCTTAGTTCTAACTCGTCCTCCGATACCGACCGCCAACAATTTATGCAGTGCCTTGTACTACAGAGTGTCCATGTAACAATTGCCCAGCATCGCCAGTAACAAAGTCACGCTGATATATTACAAATAATTCTTTCTACAATTTTTTGCACTTTTGCTAAAACATTTCGGACGAATCTTAATACAGAACAACTATTTACGTGTTATACAGTGAAAATTTTACATACTGTAACGTGAAAAAATGTTATCGTTTAGCCAAAGATAATGTTAACACTTCACTGAATTACATTTTGCGGAATATGTGGACACCAAATATGAGCTGTAGGACGCCACTGGTTACCTAGCGACGCAGACGCCTTGTCGATAGCGATCAAGTTGCTGTGGTGACGCCGTATTACTTTTAGTTAGGCCACGTATGATCTTCACATTTTTGTTCGTTCCAAGGCATCTGCATACAGTGCAGTACACTGCAGAAAACCTCATGCAGTCTTTGTCCAGGCTCACCAGTGATACAGACATACTAATAACATATAGAAAAAACGTTTTAGTCATTGTTTCGAATTTAATTGCAAATAACTGACTGAAAAGGATTTTCGCATTGGCGCTGAGGTATATAAGAAGTAGCACAATGAACAAATCTAAAACAAAAATCTCGTTAAGTACTTGCTAGTCAACATGTAGGAAGATTTAAAAGGAGCAGGTAATCACAACAAATCATCAAACAGATCGAAAAAATCTTTCTTTGAAGTCTGTTCGCTCATTAAATAATACTGACTAATCTTTTGCGTGCTGTATGAAAATTTCAGTTTTGGAAGTAAATTTAGCAGTAGATCGTTAGGGGCATCATCAATAGATCCGTAAAAGTGCTTAATCATTATTTTATTCTATCCAAATGAAGATTTGCTGTTAGCTGTTCGTACCGTGTGTTCACGACATGTGCTGTGGAAGTTACGTCCTTTTTGCCTGATGTACTATTTGTCACAATTGTCACATATTACTTTATGGACTCCAGACATTAATTACTTTATGGACTCCAGACATTAAAAATTTGTTATCAAATTACGTCATTGTTTGTTTTAGTTTATTCTGTAAAGTTTTATCAACAGTGAAGACCACACTGAGAGTGTTCTCGAACACTGTACTTATTTTGTCTGTCAGGTTCCCCTATAGACCACATTTGTATATCTTCGCCCATTATGTTTGGTAGCAACGTATGTTTCGCGTATATACATAATTTTGTAGCTTTGTAAATAATGAATCTACGATTTCTACTAGAAAACTGTTATTTTTTGCCATTTGCTTTCATATTTCAACTTATTTTAAATTTAAACTTTTTTTCCATTGGTAGTTCTTCATGTTCAGCTGTATATATTAAGTTAAAGCAGATATTATTCAGAACGTTATCAGTTTCATCAGTCAGATGTTTAGACCCTTAGGTAAAAGACGGATGGCATCATCGCCAAAACTTTTGAAGTAAATTCCCTTATCTAACATATCAAAATCATTATAAGAATTTTCGTTTTAATTCAATTCATAAAATTATTTCCCGTAGCGTCTGCTTATGAGGTTCACATTGCCAAGCCATCGATTTGATGATTTTTTTCCTGATGAATGGAAAATGATTATAGGTTAAGGTGGTTCTCAACAATTCACTGAACCAAGTTACACATTGATTCATTATTTTACGTTTGAGCGAAGTTTCTTTTATAATCTCAATTGTTTCAGCTACTGAAACGTTCATACAGAAGTTTTAAATATCTAAAGATTTTTCTTGTATGACAATTTGAAATATCTCTTGTGCTAACTCGTAAATACTATCAAGAGAGTAGTTCTTATTGTAAACGTAAAAGGGAATGAGCATGTCAGTAAGATTTTTACTTAATTTGTAAGAAGGCAAGAGCTACTGTTCACTATGGGACATGTTGGAACATATCAACTTCAGTTTAGATCTCAGATTAGGAAGCTGTGGATTCTGTTTAGGTAAAATTTATAGAATCATTTTACTCAATTAATTTCTTAAGTGTATTCTGAAATTTTTGTGTTGTGTCTTTGTGGACTTGAAGAATGTCATTTTCACTACTGGATGTTGTTGTTTTGAAGACATATTCTTTCTCATTGACTACAATTAGATTATTCTCTGTATCTGATTTGACAAACATTACATTTTTGGTACTTAATTTTGTATTTGTACTGTCAATCAATCTTATATCCTTATTTTTCTCTATTTTTCTTTCTTCCTTGACATACCAGGTAACGCAAGATGTGCATCTCTCTACATGCCAATGTTCCAGTAGTTGAAACAATTGTTTTTCTTGAAAACATTCGAGAATTAAAGAGACTTTAATGTGTCTTCGGACTGGTTAGCAAGATTCAAACAGAGTCATGTTATCTGAGAGAGTGCTGTCCAATGAGAAAAAATATGTGAGGTTAATACGGTTTTTCTGAATTTTTTAGTTATTTCCAGGAGTTTATTGCATGAGTAAATTTAGAGCTGAGGCAAATATACACTGCTAACGAAACCACTTTGCTTTGGAAGTGCCTACCACAAAAAACTTCAGCTTTTGAGCCAGAGCGTAGCGCGCCTGTTTACACAGCAGGCTAGGAAAGGATAACTGTGTTGTATTGTGCTAATAGGTTAAAATGTAAAGCTGGAAACCTCACTGCTTCAAAGGAGAAGAAATGCACAATTTGACAGTCTACTATTCCACCAGAAACTGGCCTGGGTGGACGACACTATATTTCAAACATTCTAACTGCTTTGTCCCACAGGAAGAAGACATTTTATATCAAGTGGTTCATCCTCAAGAGCTGTATTGTTGCAGGATAATTCACCATCTCAGCTGAACGAATATGATCTACAGGTACAACTGGATGATGGTATCATATTTGCAAAATATTTTTCCATTAACATGACAGCCTCTATCCAGCCAATGGATCAAGGTGTCATTGCTGTAATGAAGTAAATTTATAAACTACATCTGCTACAAAAATTTATTGTTGAGCAGAGCAATCTCCATTAATTTAGGAAATAACTGACCGTGATTAATAAAATTCGTAGTGCACTGTGTAAAAGACAAGGTATCTCACTGAGCCAGCAATAAATTCTAGACTTTTGTTTCAAAGTCATGAAACGTAATGTGACATTAGAATGTTCTGTATTCATTGTAAATACCGTATTTTCACACATAGAGTACTATGGTGATTAAAGTAGACTTTTGTTATAAACATTATTTAAGTGATTTTAATTAAGATATAGTAACTGAATTTTGTCTTTGAACAAACCAAATACGACAATGAGTACTTCAATTGAGGATTATCTGCGGAATTATTTTATCCACGGTTTCAAAGACTCCAAATACTGAGCATTCATCTGCAAATATTATATAAAGTAATTTACTACAAAATTATTGATTATACTACTATCTTGTATACTGAGTCTAGAGATAATACTGAAGAAATTGTTAACATTTTGAATTATATCCACTGCAAATTTAACATCTGCAACTGAGTATGAAGAACATAATAGTATACATTTCCTAGACCTTACGATTTAAAAATATGAGCGCAAACATCGCCTCGCGATGTAGAAAACCAACAGCATTTGATATCATAAGTAATGTCGGTTCTTGCTAGCTATACTAATATAAGAAGGCCTTCTTTCAGGCGAATACTCATAGAGTTCTTTGAGAACCACTGTATAAAAATGAAATTCAAGAAAGTGTTGATATACTAAACCAAATAGCAGAAACAACAGTAGATTCATTATTTACAATGCTAGACAAACATATGTTAATATCGAAAGTAATGAGCAAAAATATATGAGTGTGGTCAATAGAGGCAAAATGTCAGACGAAGATAGCAAATTATTAAAGAACGCTGATCTCCCTGTGACCTTCACTGTTGACATTAGTTTCCAGGATGAAACGAAAACACAAAATAATCAAATTTGATAACAAACTTTTAGAGTTTTTAAAGTAATATGTAATGCTTGTGACAAACAACACATCAGGCAAACTGGACCTAACCTCCGTTCACATTTCACGAAAACACGGTACATACAGCTGGCAGAAAATCATTATTTGGACGCATTAAATACAGTATAAGCACCATTGTGGGTCTATTGAAGATAGCCTCATAGCATTACACAACGCCAATAAAAGTGTACTACTAAATAAGCAAGAACAAAATTGAAATTTTCGTACAGTATTACCCAATGAGCAAACAGATTTCCAAGAAAGATATTTTTTCGATCTGGTGGATGACTTGCCATGATTGCTTGCAACTTTTAAATTTGACGACATACTGATGATCACGCATTTCATGAGATTTATTTTTTAGACTTACACGTTCAGCTACTTCATATACTCTCTACCAGAAAAGATTTAGTACACCTGGAAAGACGAAGTCGATTTTGATCCGATGAAGGCATATGCCACCTGGGTGACTGTACATGTGCTGCTCTTGGTTTCAGTTTCTTCCGCCAGTAGACAGCATAGTGGCATAGCTACTAGAGCGTCTTCTGGTTTACCCTTTAATAGGAAATGCTTACAGCCAGAAGGCTCAGCGTGGTGGAAATATGTGAAGAAAGCAGGCTACCATGTCCCGGAGACACGCTCGTGCTTCCTTTGGTTAACTGAGCGAGGTCAAGAGGAATCAAATTGTGACCTTCTGAGAAGCGGGATGGTCCTTTCGGAAAATTACCGCACAAGTTGGACGTTCTGCGTCAGTTGTGCAACGATACTGGTATCAATTCTCACATGAGAAAATATCACACCTTTAGTCGAGGCTCCGGACGTCCACGCAACACAGAGGCCCACGAGGATCGTTGTATTGCAAGTATAGCAGTGGCAGATCGTACAGCTATCACAGCACGCATAAGAGGACTTGTGAGCTCAGATGTGTCAACATAAACAGTTGAGAAATGTTTAGTAGTAGTGGGACTACAGGCACACAAACCTCCAGCCCGTCTTGGCGCGCAGTGGTCCTCAGCGACGAAAGCGGAATCTGCCTTCACGCAATCGATGCTCGTTTGCGCGTAGGACGCAGACCTGATGAGTGCTGTCTCATGTAGTGCATTTCTCCAAGTCACACTGGTTCCACCAGTTCCTTGTGGTCTGGGGTGAAGTAAGATACAACTGTAGTTCACTTTCATGGTTCTGAAGGTGCTGGCAACTAGTGCTCAATACGTGCAGAATCATTTTACACCCATTCTTTTGCCGATATTGAAACAGGATGGTGATTTGTTGTTCCAAAAGGATAATGCTCGCCCACACACTGCCCGTTAAACTCAACGTGCTCAGCAAGACGTGCAGCATCCTCCTGGGCCAGCACGACTTGTTTTTAATAGAGCACAAAAAAAAATGAAAATGATCGTATGGCACTGTTGGCCGGGAGGCCCCTTGCGGGGAAGTTCGGCCGCCGTATTGCAAGTCCTTTTTAGTTGACGCCACTTCGGCGACTTGCATGTCAATGATGATGAAATGATGATGATGAACACACAACACCCAGTCATCACGAGGTAGAGAAAATCCCCGACCCCGCCGGGAATCGAACCCGGGACCCCGTGCGCAGGAATCGAGAACGCTACCACAAGACCACAAGCTGCGGACAATAGAGCACATAAAGGATATCATGGGAATAGAAGTTACTCGTGAGATTATTCAACCAACAACTCATTCAGAACTAAGAGAACAGGAGGAGAAGGCGTGGAATAACATCCAAGGATGGTATCCACCATCTGTACAATCGACTGAATACCAGAGTCAGCGCCTGCAATGCCGCCTGTGGAAGCTACACCATGTACCATATGGGTGTTTCAGCATCGGACGAAATCTGGTACTGCTGAAGAGCTTGTGCTATTGACCTATATATGTAATAGTTTTATGTTATCCTTATGAACTGATGCATCAATAAGCTTTGTCTGAACTGAATAATCTAAAAGGGTGTAGTAATTTTCTACAGGTGGTGTATTTTAGTGACGAACTAAAATCGTTTTTTAAAAAAAAACATTTGTGATGAAATCGAAAACAATCACTATATAGCATTCTATACGTATTGTCAGTGTGCTGGAGAGGCAGGACAATGATTGCATGGGTTTTCTACAGTGCACTCCACTTACACAACACTGGAGGTCGCTGCCGAAGGATAGTTTTGAACCAATAGAAATATGAAGATCATACGCGACGGAATCGAAAGGAGTACGATGACATACATCATCTATCATCTATTATCTCCATCTATACTGCGTCCTCAACGTTAGGTGACCAGAGGCGCCTACAGCTCATCATTAATGTACATAAGGTTCCATAGAGGGCAGGGTAGTATCATAATGATGGTGACTGCTTTATTATACCTTTTAACGATATATTATGCAAAATTTTAACTGTAAATAATGTAAGAGCGGTTCTGAACAACTCTGCATTGTTGCCAGATGTATCATACAAGGTATCGATGACACCATCCAGGATGGCGACTAATAGACTTGGCAACAGTGCATGATGTCATACAAGGTGGCGACTAAGACGTCATTCAAGATGGCAGATTTTGGAGGTAAGTTGGAATTTTATTATGAAAATGGGGAAATTAGGCAACCTCCACTAACCTAACCCCTTCTCCAATCCTCTTGCCCAGAAAAAAGGCGGGAAGTTCAAATTCCAACAGGATAATGCATCATACCTCTACTAACCTAAGAAAATTGCTGGAAGTAATGATTCAAATGGCTCTGAGCACTATGGGACTTAACTTCTTTGGTCATCAGTCCCCTAGAACGTAGAATTACTTAAACCTAACTAACCTAAGGACATCACACACATCCATGCCCAAGGCAGGATTCAAACCTGCGACCATAGCGGTCTAACCTAAGTCACCCGACCGCCAACTCTTCCGAGGAACTGGCGACAAGTTTGAATTTAGGCGGTAAAGGAAGGTCATTTGTTGCTTTACCAATCTAAGAAAATTTTGGGAAACAAAGCTCACATAAACTTACCTAACTCACCTGACTGCCACCTCTTCCTAGGGATTAGTGGGAAAAGGACTCAGAATGCACTGGGCTGGTGGAGAGAGGAAAGACTGTACTTTATTTATTCTGGAGCAATTTAGTTAGGTGTGGAGTATATTTACCACAGTGATACAGAAATCACGCTCTGAGATGCCACACAGCATACAGACCTACAAACTACTCCTAAATAACTCGTGTACAATGCTCTATACATGCCCTTGCTAATTGTAAACTCTCAAAATAACGCATTGCACAACCTACAGATCTGCAAATCACTTGTAAATAATGCGATACATTTACTTCCAGAGAAGCAAACAAATTGTAAATGGTCAAAATAATAATCCATCTAAAAGACTCTGCAAACATGCTTGCTAATCGTCAACAATCACAATTACACACCAGTCTTTATTTAAACAAATTGAGTCGCTACCACCATCCAGTGTGCTCACCACAAGGTCCAGAACCCAACTGACCGAGTACACAGTACCACCATCAGAGGGCGCTGTTGTCCATTCTGTGACGTAATCCAAGATTGGATCCACGATATCATTTGATGACGCAAGTATCATTATCCAATATGGCGACAAACAGTGTGTTCACCACAAGGTCTATACCTAGTACACTGTACTGCAGCCAGGGGGTGCTCTCATCCGTGACGTAATCCAAAACGTCAAAGAAAAATGGCGGGAAACAGGGTCTCCACAAAGAGATCTACAGTCCAACTGACCTAGCACACAGTACACATCTTTGTTTCGCAGGGAATGTCTCCACAGCGCGATCTCGAGTTCAACTGACGTAGTACACAGTACCAACACCAGGGGGCACTATCTTACATTCCATGACTTAAACCAAGATGACAGCCATGAAGTCAGCTAAAGATGCAAGTACCATTACCCATGATGGCAGCAAACAGTGTGTTCACAACGAGGTCTGGACCTAGTACACAGTACTGCAGCGAGAGGGTGCTCTCATCTGTGACACAATCCAAGATGGTGGGGAAAATGGTGGGTGGCTTCAACAAGAGATCTACAGTCCATCTGTTCTAGTGCACAGTACTGCCACCAGAGGGTGCTGTCATTCCTTCTGTGGCCAAAACCAATATGGTGGTCTGGAGGGGGAAAATGGCTAGAAAATGACTCACCCTGCACTGGGCTGCTAGGGAGAGTAAGGAAGGAGTGTACTCTATATGTTTTGTAATATTATAATTAGGGATAGAGTATATCTATCACACTGATACGAAAGAGAAGCTCTGACATGCTTGGGGTCATGCCAAACAACCCACAGATCTGTAATCAACTCCTAAATAACTCTCCGCAGACACCCAAATAACTCCTAAATTACTGAAACAACTTCAGTACAGACATGCAAACTCCTCCTAAATAATGCAGGACACAGATGTGCATACACGAATCATAAACTGTGCAGATAATACATAGTACAGCCTACACACTTGCTCACAAAATAATGCAACAGACATGCAATCAATGCGTGCAAGCACAGTCCATCATCCCCTGTCCACTAGACTCAAAGGAGGCTACAGGCAGTCCCAGAAATGTGACACAGCCATCAGCTGTCATATCACACAAAGCTGCCCCCCAAGCATGAGGCGCCAACATGCGTATTATACTTGGTGCCTGAAAATTCCTCTCGAATTACGTGATTATCTAGGAACTGTTGATGACGTGAGCAGATGCGAGCGAATACCTATTTTCAATGAGCAGACGATCCAAGGTGGGTTGCACACGCTCGTGCTTGCCGCTGCTGGTTCCCTCTAATTCCGGTCCGGCGAGGAGCTAATTGCCAAGCGATTCTGCAGAAATCCGTTCCAGAATAGCACAGGCTGCTTTTCCCCTAGTGATTCTAACGGGTCATGCGTGACATGTGCCAGGGGCATCAACACGCGTAGCTACATACCAGTGCAAGTGCATCTAGCAACATTCTCAATGTCATACTGATATCACATGGCTATGTAAAATAAGAGCCAAGTCGACCTCTCGGAAATTGTATAGTGTCCCAGAAATAGTTAACAGTCGCTTTTGTAAGAGCTTTGTCGATGTCTTGGCTTGTATGCACAGAAATTCTTATCCTAACAGAACCTGTTTATGAAAATAGCACATAATAACCCAATCCATCACGTCTTACCCTTCCTGCTATTAACATATGCAAACATTCTCAATGCTATGTAGAGACTCCTATATCCCAGCACAAGGAATGTCTTGTCAATGAATTGAGCATTATGATTGGCTCTTATCGAAATTACCCGCCGAATTACTGATGCCACCGGTATCGAATTACCATCCACCTTTTCTTTCTTTCTGCAGATGGGACTTTCAGCATTAAAATTATTTTGCAGAGATCGCTAAATTGCATTGAGAGTTAAACCTGCAAAGTTGTCTACAGATCATCAAATACACATGAGACTCACAGGAATATTGAAAGCCAGGAAGATTTTTTTCCAGTGTAACTACAATTAAATATTATGATTGTTGCTACAGTCTGACACCAGTTGATGTACAGGTAATGTCTCCTCTTGATGTCTGTGTTCTGGAACAAATCTCAATATGTGTAGCGCATAGAAATTTCCATGTAAAACATCTCCCTCATACCCTCGTGGTTATCGATGTGCTGAATCTCTACATCCCTCTCGATAGGACACACAGTCATCTTCTCTAGTCATGCCACAACATAAACCACAGTAACTTTACAATGCAATATACCCACATTTTACACAACATGAGCCACAGTAACTTTACAATACAATATCTAGACGTTTTACGGGAACACTGCAGTCATCCGATATCTGTAGAGCACCCAAAAAATTATGGTAAGCATACACTCACACTGGCTATATGTCACGATGCTCCTCAGTTCTAGGAAAGCACCGTCAGACTTTTCTTTCTTTCTACACTTGTGATATTCAGCGGCAGTAAAGTATTTTATACTTATCACCATATTTCACCGACAACGAAACCTCGCAATTTGCCTTACATATCGTCAAATACGGTAAGACTCTTACTCAATTACACTGCTCTCCCACTGAGGACAGGAGATTCAATATTAGGGCGTGAAAACGATCTCCAACCCAACAATATATCACCATGTGCCGTGTCGATGTAGTAAACATGCAACTCATATCCTCCACCATACAAAATTATCACTTTTACATCAGAAAGCCGTCAATGGATCGAACTGACTCTCACAACTGTTGTGCAAAGACTGGCTCATTTTGACCCATCGGTACAAATGTGTTACTGTTTGTGGTCCAGACCGAGTTCAGACTCTGGGATTACAAGACCATATTTAATTTCGCATGGTTCACACACAGCAGTATCCTACCGATCGCTCAAGCAACACAACTTCCAAGATACAGACAGGGAATTATTTCTATACAAACCCAAAACTTCAGCTAGATGGAGAGCGCTCTAGACCACCGACTAACTAGCAACCAACAGACGAAAAATAATATTCCCACCCCTGAACACCAGTATCAGTGATGTAACAGACTCGTCATCATCCCTATAATTTACAAGGTCAACTGAGGTGTTTCTCATGTCTAGAGAACTGGCAAATGTGTCTCCCACATGCTAGATGCACACACAACAATCGGTCTCCTCTCAACTAAATTAAGGCGCGAAATGTGCAGAAGCAGTCAACCAAGCAATTTACATGGGAGGGAATATTGGTTCAGTGCAAACTCACCTCCATATTCATTTTCAAATTTCCACACGATCACGAAAGTCATCCAACACACACTAAGTATTAGTTCGCTATTCGGTAGTCTAGAGGACACCACCTTAGTTCATCTATATTCCTACACTGCAACAGGCCTCTCCATTCTGACATATCCTACCGCTGAAGGGAAATGTGATCATCCCCGCATAGGTCACCAACGCTGCAGGCTGAGGACGCACAGGTAGAATCAATCATCCTAAGAAATCAGTCACATATTCATTTCATACCTGTACTCACAACTAAATGTTACGTTCGCGGTCTCAGTTGAACGACATTAGATAATGTGCGAAGTACTGGAAACACACCCTGTTCACGGCTATGGCTCTGTAAATAGAAATATCACTACCATTCTTATGTCTTGACATACTGTTCCCTTTGCTGTCACAAGCTGTCTTGTTTCTACTGATGCATACAAGTGTCAATGTTAAAAGCTTTACCCGCTTTACAAAGCGAGTTATGACATTACCTCTGAACGAGGTGGTTTTTTGCCCAGTCAAATATTGTGACTGCCATCGCAGGAGTATATAGTATCAGACCAACACGTTGTGGTTGATTGAGAAGCATCCCAAACAGTAGTAGATGGTGTGCTGATTGAAGTCGTGAGGTAATGTAAACTAGCTTCTCAGATCTCTAGTGTTATGCTATCCACGAGACAATTCCTTTAAGATTACAACCACTACTCAATCATATTTTTGGCCCTCCCATATCTCGAAACTAGTCAACTTTCCCGAACCAAACTGCTACAGTAAAATTCCAATGTGGTTTTAGTCACCCACTATGCATCTTGAAACTATTCCTAAATCTACAGCTTACTGCATGTGATCGTTCTAATTTAGTCCAGAACTGAGCAAAAGTCGGAGAAAGACATATCCACCACTTTCTGCAACCTGTGTAGAAACAGAACGACCTGAGGTAGTGCAACAGGACCATGTTTTGACCATTCGGTGGAAATGCTCGCATGTGGAACGTATCCAAACTATAGATACTACAGTGGGAAGCAGATCCACGTCCGTTCAAATCAATCAGCCCAACGTGCTTTCATCGTTAGTCTCTAACCTCCAACAGATAAAAATTACGAACTACAAAAGCTCCACTAACGTCTTCCGATATAGAAGTCAGCTAGGCACTGATGCTGGCGCAGTGACGCATAGCTGCGGTGCGGACCAGTCTGAAGAAAGAGATTTCGAAATGCTACCCAGAATAGCAGCGAAGGGACTGGTTCTGGGGAGCCTTCGGTGAGGCACATATATACACAGATATACAGGAAACAGTGCAAACGCTCTCCAGATTTGGAGGTGACTGTATACAGTCAAGTACAGTGCTATGTTACACCTCCTGATCAGTGCATTTAGGCTGGGTGTTGGCAGCTGTGCTACATTTACAAGCAATTTTAGAAGACAGAACAAGAGGTTATGTCATGATCGCATGGATAGATCTGACATAACATCGATGGAATTACGAAAAATGACGCGGCAATAGGTATAAATTGACTGAATATACTTCGAAATGCGGGGAAATTGAGGAAGTACTAGCGTAACTTCTGGTTCGCGTCGACTAGTTTGTACATGGGAACAATTATGCGGCAGCAAGAGGAATCCGAGAAAATGTCGACATCGAAACGAAGGGGATCAGGGATGCAGTCAATTTTTCTCCGTCGAGGCAGCATTATACTGTATGTTTATTGAGGATTCACTGAAACACGCGTGTTGACTACTGTATTACATGCTTTTCAGGAAGACAGAGAGCCATCCGTCTCTAAACTTAACTGCATCTGCGTTAAAGGATAACAGAGAGTGGAGGGGTTGATCGATTGAGATGGAGCTGTAACGAGGTACGATTTAATGGTTGACTCGGGATGCATTTTATGGAAGGAGAAGTTGCTGGAGGTCAATTTTTCCACTGTTCTGTCAGGGTGCATCAGTCGCGTGACGTAGCCTGCATTCTACTCGTATTCAGCCACATGTTCTGTATGTGGTTTAAAGCTCTTTCTACATGCAATCATTAATAGTAAACCTGTCTGTCATCAGAGAACTTCCATCTCATGTGTGATGAAACGTGGCACATTCCTGTAAACGAACTTTGATTTATGTGATGCAGTCCATCCCCCTGTCGCATCTTCGGAGTAAAATCGAGACTTCACCGTCATAACTTAGTGACAGGTGCTTGTACTCATTTGCCTGACAGGTGTGCTGTTTATAGAGCTAGTGACGGAATGACTTGTAATTTTCGCATGTCGGTCGCTGCTGCTATGCGTTTATCTGTTTCCTTGTAAGAGGTATTCTCCGTTACTAACGATCATTTTGTATAGGGCTGATACAGGTATAGTATAATTTCCAAACAGTGGTCGGATGTGAACAGTGGCGTTATACATCTCCGGAAAGCTGTATTGTACTAGTATCACACAGAGCCATTGTTTTAAGGAAGTAGTTTTTTTAGATTTACGGTTCGATAACATAGTTTATCGTAGAGAAACCGGGAAGAAGGATGTATGTCCTGCGCATGAAATATATTTCTTCCACCGGAATATTAACAGCGCTACATTCCATATGACTGATAGGTTGGAAACGCAAGAGGTCTAACATTATTGGCCGTTGTAAGTGCAGAACATTGTAGCCTTAGGAATGTGTATATGGGTGTGTTTATGTTCCCTCTTACCAATATCTTCCAGGTACCGATCCTAGACTGTATAACAATACTTTAGAGACGATAGCTTGGTTGATTTACGTAAAAATGCGTCGAACTCCATCTGTCTGGCGATCTATCGCGCATAAAAGTCATTCATTTCTTGTTCTTCTTAACCGTCTGCTATTACATCACGACAGTTTGAAATCTGTTACTATACATCGATAAGTAGGGATAAGCTCCACGACATGGGCGTATCTCGAGAAATCTCGTGCACTTGTTTGGGTGAGTACTCGGAAAGCTCTATTCATTCAGGAGATGTGGAGTGTAGCGTTATACTTCTGATCGGTTGCAAATTAATTCGGTAATGATGCTGCAGGGTGGGTTGGTTAATGACAGTATGATGAGGGTGTTTCACACTCTAATTTTACCCTAAGGCAGCGAGAATGCTTGTTACTCTCATACCCAGAGAGATAGATCGCAAACTAACCACTGTGCTCGAGGTGTTGGAAATATGTAGAGTGCCGTCAGGTATACTTTGATGATTTATGTGTTCGAGAATTAACACGGAATGGACGTACTGCGCAGTCATCTATATGCATTCGCAAAGATGTTCGCAAAGTATAGAAGGGGTAGTTTAGCTATGATACTGAAACTGGGGAAACATGCTGTCATATCATTGGCTGGTGTTGAAATTACTGTAAAGTTGCTAAAATTGTTCATGCTTTCAACTATGATACTTATTATTACAGTACATCGGCGGTGTCTTTTCCATTAGTTCATTGGTGCGCTGTTTGTTATCACTTAATGTTTGACTGACAGCGCTTGTTAGAGTTGGGGAAATGAGTTTGGTGGATGGGTTGCTATCACCGAAACAGTGATCGCGTACATGAGTGCAATATGAGGAATCAGTCGAAAGGGAATGCAGATCCACAATCTATTCCGGCACTGTGACAGATGAGTTTAAATGTAGAGCTCGTCAATCACTTTCGGACATCAGTTTGGAAACTCTCGAAAACGCAGCCCAACACTTCTTGTTTCCTTATGTTGTAACCGTCTTTTATTTAAAATCGTCCAGTGTGTGGGGTGTTATGGTAGCTGTCGTAACAACATGATTTACACCGTGTGATGTCTAGTTTTCGGCGAGATGCCATGGATCAGATCGTCTTAATGTTAGTTTAGAACCTGACACAGGTCTCGAAGTTCTGGCGGAAAAAGAAAATGTTTGGTAGTGTACAAAGGCGTGTTAGAACACAATGTTTCAAACAGTGACAAAGGATCAGAGGGAGCATCTCTAGTGACTTACGGTATAGTCTGTGGGGTACAGTGATCATTCTACAGTACAGGTGGTGAAACCTTAAACTGTCCTCTGCAATGGATCAAAATCTGTATATTTAATAGAATCGTCCCGCATAGGCAGAAGAAGCAGTTTGACAGATTAATTCGATGACGGACTGGGTAACCTATTAGGATTGCTTTTCTGGGGAGCATTGGGAAATCTCTCTCTCCGAGCTGCACCGCACCTCATCTATGCGTCTTTGAGCCAGTATCGGTGCCTAGGTGACTTCTATATCGGATGAAGTTAGTGGAGCTTTTATAGTTCGTAATCTTTCTCTGTTAGAAAATAGAAAATAACGATGACGGCATGTTGGGTTGGTTTCTTTGAATCGACGCGGATCTGCTTCGGACTGTATTATCTGTATCTAGTTTGGATACGTACACATTGCGAACAATTCCACGGAATGGCCAAAACACAGTCCTGTTGCACTAACTCAAGTAATTCTATTTCTACATATGTTGCAGAAGGTGGTGGATATGTCTTTCTCCGACTTCTGCTCAGTTCTGGACTAAATTGGAACGATCACATGCGGAAATCTGTAGAAATGGGAGCAGTAGCAAGATGCGTAGGGGGTTACTTTAACCACATTCGAATTTTACTGTAGCTGCTAGGTTCGGGAAAGGTGACTTAAAGGAATTGTCATTAGGATCTAACGCAGGTATGTGCTTGAATGGAAAGCCCTGATTCCGAAACATGGACGTCATTTCTAGCGGATAACGTAACACTAGAGATCTGAAAAGCTAGTGTACATTTTCTTTCTACCTCAATAAGCACACCATCTACGACTGTTTGGGATCCTTCTCTATCAACCACGACATTGTGGTCTGATACTATATACTCCTGCGACTACTGTCACAATGTTTGTCTGGGCAAAAGACCACCTCATTCAGAGGTAATGTCGTATCTCGATTTGTAAAGCAGATATAGCGTTTAACGTTGATACTTGAATGCACTGTAGAACCAAAACCGCTTGTGACAGCGAGAGGAACACTATGTAAAGTTATAACAATGGTACCGATATTTCTATTTCCAGAGCCATAGTTGTCAACACGGTGTATTTGCGATACTTCGCTCATTGTCGAATGTCGTTCAACTGAAAGCACGATCGTAACATTTAGATGTAATTACAGGGATGAAATATATATGTGACCGATTTCTTAGGATGATTGATTCTACCTGTACATGCTCGGCCTGCAGCGTCGGTGACCTTTGCGGGGGTGATTTACGTTTCCCTTTAACGGTCAGAATGGAGAGGCCTGTTGGAGTGTAGGGATGTAGATGAAATAAGGTGTTGTCCTCTAGACTACCGAGTAGTGAATTAATACTTAGTATGTGTTGGACAGCTTTCGTGATCACCTCGAAATTTGACAATGAATATGGAGGTGTGTTTGCGCTGGACGAGCCATGTAAATTGATCGGCTGACTGCTTCTGCACATTTCGCTCCATTAATTAGTTGAGAGAAGCTCGATTGTGGGGTGTGCATCTAGCATGTGTAAGACACATTTCCCGGTTCTCTAGACATGAGAAACACATTATTTGACCTTGTAAATTAATGGAATGATGACGGATCTGTTACATCACCGAGACTGGTATTTGGGGATGGAAATATTATTTTTCGCCTGTTTGTTGCTGAAGTATCGGGTTTGTATATAAAATAATTCCCAGTCTGTATCTTCTGAATTGTGTTGCGTGGGCGATCTGTAGGATACTGTTGTGTGTGAACCATGCGAAGTTAAATATGATGTTGTAATCCCATAGTCTGGACCAGGACCAGACCACTACCGGACCAGGAACAGTAACCCATTTTACCGATGGGGGGAAGTAAGCCAGTCTTTGCACAACAGTTCAGAGATTCAGTTCGATCCATTGACGGCTTTCTGTTCTAAAAGGGATAATTTTGTATGGTGGAGGATATGAGCTGTATGTTTACTACATCGATACTGCTCATGGTGATATATTGCTGGGTTAGAGATCGGTTTCACGGTCTAATGTTCAAGCTGCTGTCCTCACTAGGAGAGCAGTGTAATTGAGTAAGAGCCTTTCCGTGTTTAACGATATATATGGCACTTTGCGACTTTATTGCCGCTGAATGTCACGTCTGTAGAAAGAAAGAAAAGGCTGACAATCTGCCCTAGGCCTGAGGAGCATCGTGACATATAGCCGGTGTGTGTGTATGCATACCATATTTTTTTGTGTGCTGTACAGATATAAAAGATAACTGCAGTGTTTGTGTAAAATGTCTATATATTGTATTGTAAAGTTACTGCGGCTTACGTTGCATAAAATGTGTATGTACTGATTTGTAAAGTTGCTGTAGTTTATGTTGTAGAATGACTAGAGAATACGACTCTGTGTCTTATAGAGAGGGACGTATAGATTCAGCACATCGATAATCGCGAGGGTATGAGAGAGATTTTTTTATGTGGAAACTTATGTGCGCTATACATACTGAGATTTGTTCCAGAAGCTCAGCTGTCAAGGGGAGACATTACCTGTACATCGATGGTGTCAGACAGTAGCAGCAATCGTAATATGTAATTGTAGTTACACTGGTAAATATCATCCTGGCTTCCAATATTCTTGTGAGTCTCGTATGTATTTGATGATCTGTACAAATTTGGTGGTTTAACTGTCGATGCAATTGAGCGATCTGTACAAAATAATTTTACCGCTGAAAAATAACAAGTGGTTGGTGCTTCGATACCGGTGTCATCAGTAATTCAGCCTGTAATTTTGATAAGAACCAGTCATAATGCTCGATTCATTCACAAGACATTCTTTGTGCTGAGTTATAAGAGTCTCTACAAAATGATTAGAATGTTCGCGTATGTTGAGAGCAGGAAGGGTAACACTTGATGGACTGTGTTATTATGCACTATTTTCGTAAAAGGTTCTGTTAGGATAAAAATTTCCGTGCATACAAGTCAAGACATCGGCAAAGCTCTTACAAAAGCGAATGTTAACTATTTCTGGGACACAATACAATTTCCGAGAGGTCGACTTTGCTCTTATTTTACATAACCATGTGACATTAGTGTGACATTGAGAATGTTGCTAGATGCGCTTGCACTGGTATGTAGTTATGTGCGGTGATGCGTCAACCACACGTCACGCATGGCCTGTTAGAATCACTAGGGGAAAAGCAGCCTGTGCTATTCTGGAACGGATTTCTGCAGAATCGCTTGGCAATTAGCTCCTCGCCGGACCGGAATTAGAGGGAGCCAGCAGCGGCAAACATGAGCATGTGCGGCACACCTTGGATCGTCTGCACTTTGGAAATAGGTCTTCGCTCCCGTCTGCTCGCATCATCAACGGTTCCTAGATGATTACGTATTTCGAGAGGAATTTTCTGGTAACAAGTATGTTGGCGCCTCATGCTTGGGAGGCAGCTTTGTGTGATATGACAGCTGATGGCTGTGTCACATTTCTGGGACTGCCTGTATCCTCCTTTGAGTCTAGTGGACAGGGGATGATGGACTGTGCTTGCACGCATTGATTGCATGTCTGTTGCATTATTTTGTGAGCAAGTGTGTAGGCTGTACTATGTATTATCTGCACAGTTTATGATTTCGTGTATGCACATCTGTGTCCTGCATTATTTAGGAGGAGTTTGCATGTCTGTACTGAAATGGTTTCGGTAATTTAGGAGTTATTTGAGTGTCTGCAGAGCGTTATTTTGGAGTTGTTTACAGATCTGTGGGCTGTGTGGCATGACCCCAAGCATGTCAGAGTTAGTCTTTTGTATCAGTGTGATAAATATACTCCATCCCTACTTAAAATATTACAAAACAAACAAATGGTTCAAATGGCTCTGAGCAATATGTGACTTAAAAACTGAGGTCCTCAGTCCCCTAGAACTTAGAACTACTTAAACGTAACTAATCTAAGTACATCACACACATCCATGCTCGAGGCAGGATTCGAACCTGCGACCGTAGCGGTCGCGCGGTTCCAGTCTGAAGCGTCTACAACTGCTCAGTCACACCAGCCGGCAACACAAAACATATAGAGTACACACCCTCCTTACTCTCCCTAGCAGCCCAGCGCAGGCTGAGTCATTTTCGTCCCATTTTCGCCCCATTTTCCCCCTCCAGACCCCCATCTTGGTTTATGCCACAGGAAGGATGATAGCACACCCTGGTAGCAGCACTCTGTACTAGGTCACTTGGACTCTACATCTCTTGGTGAAGACACCCGCGATTTTTCCCCGCCATCTAGGATTACGTCATGGATGAGAGCAACCTCTGGTTGCAGTAGTGTGTAGTAGGTCCAGACCTACCTGGATAATGGTATTTGCATCATTAGCTGCTATTTTGGATTAAGTCATAGAACATATGATAGCACCATCTGTTGATGGTACTGAGTACTACGTCAGTTCGGCTCTGGTCCTTGTGGCGAGCACACTGGATGGCGGTTGTGGCTCTTTCTGTTTAAATGAAGACTGGTGCATGATTTCGATAGTTGACGATTGGCCAGCATTTTTGCAGAGTCTTTTATATGTATTATTATTTTGACCATTTACGAGTTGTTTGGCTCTCTGGAGAGGTTTGCAAGTCTGTAGGCTTTGCAATGTGTTATTTTGACAGTTTACAATTATCAAGCTCATGTGTAGCGCATTATAGACGAGTTATTTAGGAGTAGTGTGTAGGTCTGTATGCTGTGTGGCATGTAAGAGTGTGTTCTGTATCACTGTGGTAAATATACTCCATCCCTAAATAAATTGCTCCAAAATAAATAAAGTACACTCCTTCCTCTCTCCAACAGCCCAGTGCATTCTGAGTCCTTTTCCCACTAATCCCTAGGAAGAGGTGGCAGTCAGGTGAGTTAGGTAAGTTTATGTGAGCTTTGTTTCCCAAAATTTTCTTAGGTTGGTAAAGCAACAAATGACCTTTCTTTACTGCCAAAGAAAGAGGTTGTGGTCAGGAGACTTATGTTAGTGGGGGTAGTACAAGTGACCTATCTTCCTAGGATTTTCTTAGGTTGGTAGAGGTGACATGCATTATCGTGTTGGAATTTGAATTTATGGTTCAAATGGCTCTGAGCACTATGGGACTTAACTTCTGAGGTCATCAGTCCCCTAGAACGTAGAACTACTTAAACCTAACTAACCTAAGGACATCACACACATCCATGCCTGGGGCAGGATTCGAACCTGCGACCATAGCGGTCGCGCGGTTCCAGAATGTAGCGCCTAGAACCGCTCGGCCACCCCGGCCGGCTATTTCAATTTCCAGCCATTTCTCTGGAGTGGGGAGAGGAGGGGTGTTAGATTAGTGGAGTTTGCCCAATTTCCCCATCTTCCCGCCAAAGTTCAAACTTCCCGCCAAAATCAGCCATCTTGAATGTTGTCATGACCGCCATCTTGGATGATATCATGCACTGTTGCCAAGTCTCCAAAGCGCCATCTTTGATGGCGTCATTGCCGCCATCTTGGATATATCTGGCATCAGTGCAGAGTGGCTCAGTGCCACTCTTCTCCCAATACTAACATACATTAGTATCCAGTATAATATTGACTAATAATGACTTAAGGTGACAGACAAGTGGCGTGGCGTCCGGCACTCAACACCATCCATGACATAGTCAATACTCGATATCAGTGGGTAGTATTCATAGTTCCTCCTCCGTGCCATCGTGTGTACACTTTACTGAATGCTTTTTTTTTTTTAGGATGTGTTCTACATCAGATGGAAACCGGTCATTAGTTGTGAATGAAAGAGTATTTATGTGTTCAAGACTGTCCTATGTAGTTCATTGTGATCGCTGCTATACTACATATGTTTACAAAGAGACTCCTCAGGGATTTGAAATCGACAATAAAGAGTCATCGCACAATAAAAACAGCTGAGTGAATGTAAATCAGTAAGAAAATATGCTTCATTCCCCACAAAAAAGTGAGTTAGTATTTATCGGTAACCTTCACATCGTCTACCAACAATCATGGTAACATCAGCCTGTATAAAGCTGGGAAAAGACATGCCCTCCCTACCCCTTACGACCTGGTAAGTTGACAGTTAGTTTATTATACCACCACTATGCAGAGTGACTCCAGACACGTATTTGGTCTGTAATCCCATTAACTAGAGTATAATTGTCTTCAGTGACGAGTTCTGCTTGGAATTAAGCCCATATGACCAGAGGAGACTTTCTGGAGACACCCCACAGTGGGACACCAACCTGAGTATTTACTATCAAAACCAGTCTTGATCACAACTTATTTATTCCGGTGACCATCTTCAGATAAATTGTGACCAAGACTCTTTTTGACAGTAAATATTTGTAACAACTTTGATCACTGTTCACTTCCGCTATGTATTCAAATATAACCAACCTGAGTGTCGCTCACAAAACCGTCTGACAACCAGAAGTGATAATCTGGTGTGCTATTCCTTTTCATAGTGGGACCCCTTTGGTTGTCATCCCCACCACACTTACAGCACCGCGGAACGTCGTCGATATTCTAAGCCGTATTTTGTTGCCACTCCTGACAAGCCATCCTGGGCCATGCCCGGCTGCACAGGGCGAAAGTTTCTACTTCTTTTCTTAATGCTTGCCAAACCCTACCTAGGGCAACAAAGTTCGCCGGATCTCCCCCAACTGTGAACGTTTGGAGAATTATGCCTTCGGACCGCCATCCAGCTAGGAATTTTGGCGATCTAACGCGCCAATTACACAGACTTTAGTACGATGTCCCTCAGGAGGACATCTAACAACTCCATGAATCATTGCTAAGTTAAATAACTGCTCTCACAAAGGCCAGAAGAGGACCAACGCGTCATTGACTTGCTCAATTTGTGAAGCCCTTTTTCTTGAAAAAAAAAATCATCAAATTTTTCTGAAACTGTAATTATTTCTTTCTCTGTAGATCTACACCATATCCGTCGATTTCCATAACATTAGCATGATTCCTTGGTGGTGCGTCTTTTTCTTTTATCTTACCGTGTATTTGTGAGTATATCTTTGACTTGCGTAATAGAGTCGTAGTTTCACTCTAGGAACAGTTCTACCAGTTTATAAATTTCTGTAACTTAATTATGGCACAAACTTCTTACTTGCAAGGATTTGCTTATAAGGCAAAAATTGTCAAACTCTTTAATTACAAGGCTTGTGGATGCATCTACACTCCTGGAAATTGAAATAAGAACACCGTGAATTCATTGTACCAGGAAGGGGAAACTTTATTGACACATTCCTGGGGTCAGATACATCACATGATCACACTGACAGAACCACAGGCACATAGACACAGGCAACAGAGCATGCACAATGTCGGCACTAGTACAGTGTATATCCACCTTTCGCAGCAATGCAGGCTGCTATTCTCCCATGGAGACGATCGTAGAGATGCTGGATGTAGTCCTGTGGAACGGCTTGCCATGCCATTTCCACCTGGCGCCTCAGTTGGACCAGCGTTCGTGCTGGACGTGCAGACCGCGTGAGACGACGCTTCATCCAGTCCCGAACATGCTCAATGGGGGACACATCCGGAGATCTTGCTGGCCAGGGTAGTTGACTTACACCTTCTAGAGCACGTTGGGTGGCACGGGATACATGCGGACGTGCATTGTCCTGTTGGAACAGCAAGTTCCCTTGCCGGTCTAGGAATGGTAGAACGATGGGTTCGATGACGGTTTGGAAGTACCGTGCACTATTCAGTGTCCCCTCGACGATCACCAGTGGTGTACGGCCAGTGTAGGAGATCGCTCCCCACACCATGATGCCGGGTGTTGGCCCTGTGTGCCTCGGTCGTATGCAGTCCTGATTGTGGCGCTCACCTGCACGGCGCCAAACACGCATACGACCATCATTGGCACCAAGGCAGAAGCGACTCTCATCGCTGAAGACGACACGTCTCCATTCGTCCCTCCATTCACGCCTGTCGCGACACCACTGGAGGCGGGCTGCACGATGTTGGGGCGTGAGCGGAAGACGGCCTAACGGTGTGCGGGACCGTAGCCCAGCTTCATGGAGACGGTTGCGAATGGTCCTCGCCGATACCCCAGGAGCAACAGTGTCCCTAATTTGCTGGGAAGTGGCGGTGCGGTCCCCTACGGCACTGCGTAGGATTCTACGGTCTTGGCGTGCATCCGTGCGTCGCTGCGGTCCGGTCCCAGGTCGACGGGCACGTGCACCTTCCGCCGACCACTGGCGACAACATCGATGTACTGTGGAGACCTCACGCCCCACGTGTTGAGCAATTCGGCGGCACGTCCACCCGGCCTCCCGCATGCCCACTATACGCCCTCGCTCAAAGTCCGTCAACTGCACATACGGTTCACGTCCACGCTGTCGCGGCATGCTACCAGTGTTAAAGACTGCGATGGAGCTCCGTATGCCACGGCAAACTGGCTGACACTGACGGCGGCGGTGCACAAATGCTACGCAGCTAGCGCCATTCGACGGCCAACACCGCGGTTCCTGGTGTGTCCGCTGTGCCGTGCGTGTGATCATTGCTTGTACAGCCCTCTCGCAGTGTCCGGAGCAAGTATGGTGGGTCTGACACACCGGTGTCAATGTGTTCTTTTTTCCATTTCCAAGAGTGTACAAATCATTTACGTTTAAGTTCGGACCATTATTATGTATAGACAGAACGTGCTAGAATTGCTTGAAATTATATAAAGCAAAATTGTAACACATAAATATGTATTTATTTCAGGCCGCCGTTGGTGAAATTGAAAAGCTAGAGGTTGAAACGTAGGACCTATAAATGCAGGTAAAATTTATTTCCTGAAGTTTCACGCAGACGATTGTAACCTAAAAATTAACAGACGTAATGTCACAAGCAACTGAGGATAGCAGTACAACAAAAGATATTCCTGTAACAAATACCTATATTTTTAAATGTATCTAAGTTCCGTAAGAGAGAATGGCTTTGAAGCTCTAACAGCAGTCATGCTTTCAGACTAAATTATGGAAAATTAACGTAAACTGTAGACAATAAGGACATAATCACAAGCTTAGACGTAAGTATTGTTTCAGTTATTTGTAATTAAAATAGATTTTCGTTTTTTTTTTATGTCCGACTAAAAACACACGGTGATAATGAAAGAAATGTTTGAAACCATGTTTCTACTTTAAAAACAATAACGCAAAATTTTTTCCGAACTACTGTAGTGTGGTGGTACAGCAACCTCATATTGTCATTGATACTGAAAGATAATCCTAGGTTTTATAGTGATAAATGAAAAGCACCAGTTCGCTTTTGTTCTACAATACTACTCTTATTGTTAACCGGTTTTCTGCTTACAAGGCCATCTTCAGACATCTACTGAGTATTATCGCCAAAGAAGTTACTATGTTTGCAAACAACATTGGAAGAGAAGTAACACATCTACACTGAAGTAGAAACATACAGTAAGTAACATCTTTGACAGTGTGGTGGTAATGCAATGAAAAAGTAGAAATTGAACAGTACATAAATAACAATGGGCTAGACAGGAAAACCTTTAACACAAACTAGGAACAGCATGTCTACATAACAGTTTCTATTAATAGACAAAACTAATAAAATAAAATTAGTACTAGAGAAGGCTATATCAGGAGGTATGAAGCATGGAGAGTTATACACAAACCAATTGAAAGAAGACACAATTATCAATGTAACTACAGAATACATAAGGAACTTAAGCAATATCAATAACATAAACAGAAATAAATGAAAGCAGGAAAATAGAGGTGCTTGAGGGAACCTACAGTAAAATGGTACTGCATTTTAACATTACATTATAATCAAAACAGTGGCTGTGTAACAGTATGCATTAAATAATTGAACAAAGTAAAATATGAACAATATTGATGAGACAACTACAAGGGGTGTTAAACATGGACAGTAATACAAATACCAGTCAAAAGAAAGCCTTAACTATTGAAACTACAGGCTATATGGAATTCAAAGACAACATCAACAAACAAAAGAAATTAATGAATACAGGAAAATGGGAATATGTAGGAACAGACAGTGTGGGAAGTATCGAACAACAGAGAACATTACATAAAGTTTAGGAAAGGGGAAGTGTTGAGCTGTGTCTGGTCATTTAGGATTAGATGTGGCCTGTCAGCAAGATGTTTGTTCATTTCCAGGGCTTCCAGCAGGTTGAGTTTATGGCCTTTGTTTGCTAGGTGAAGTACAGGGGGCATTGGTTGGTATTGTGACCCTCACTCAGTACATGCTGAGCAAATGCAGAGTCTAAATTTTGCAGCATCCAGCTGCGTTCATGTTTAGCCAGCCTAGTTGCTATGTCTGTGCCTGACTGACCAATGTAATACTTGTTACAATCAAAGCAGAAGATTTTGTATACCCCACTGTTGGCTAATAAATGGATCTTATCTTTGCTATTAAAAACACACTGGGCTGTCGTGTTGCTGACATAGTAGGAAAACCTACACTTGCAGGATTTCAGTGCTTTGGCTACAATCTGTGATACCTCACCTAGAAATGGTAGTGTACACCATTTCTTGCAGACAGTGGATGGGGAAGCAAGTGGGGCATAGAGGAGGGGTATAATTTTCCGTTTTTGTTTCCTGTGCAACATGTGGTCAATAAGAACTGGATTGTAGCCATTGGCTGTGGCAATAAATTTTATTGTATCTAACTCCGCTTTAAAATCAACTTTGGACATGAGGATAGATTTGAGACGTTGTACCATTGAGTGGAAAACTGCATGTTTGTGAGCTATTTGGTGTTGTGAGCAAGAAGGTATTACTGTGCCTGTAGTTGTAGTTTTTCTGTAAATTTTGAAATAATGTGTGTGTGTACTGATGTCAGTGGTGAGATCTAAGAAGTTTATGGATTTGTTGCCGGTCTCCATTGTGAACTGGATATTTTTATGTTGACTGTTTAGGTTTTTCAAAAATTTGTTGAGTTGTCTTGTAGTACCAGTGCACATAAGAAGGAGATCATCTACATATCTAAACCAGTATTTGATATTTGCACTCAAAGGTTCTGTTTCTAGAAAATTTTGTTCAAAATGGTCCATAAATATTTCAGTCAACAGTGGACTAAGAGGGAAACCCATAGCTAAGCCATCTAATTGTTTATAAAGAGTCCATTGGAGCAAACTGGTGCTTTTCATTTATTATAATGTTGTTGTACCAAGAACCGACGGAGGATTCTGTTAACATTTTCCAGTGCTCTTCATAGGCTCAAAAATGACGCGTTTCATCCGGGTGGGGCATCATCAGGTTATGAGGGTCATCAGTCATAGTAATGCTGATAAAATGTACACATGGCCCCAGACAGAGTACCGTGGGGTATCGGCGCATACATAATATAAACATAATACTGGTTAATCTGCTACTCTACTATGACTGACGGCCCACGTACCATGAAATTATCTCGTCGGATGAAAAGCGTTGATCTTAAGTCAGTAATGAGCATTATGGAACCTAGTACTGTATTTCAGTACTAGTGTTAAATGGAATTTAATTAAAATTGTGTTGTCATCTCCCTTATAACCTTTTATCTTGGAGTACAGGCGAGGATCGTGGCACAGGTGTAGTTCGCGTTTGTCACCCAGGTTTATTTATTTTTTCGCGGAGTAAATATTCTGAACTGGCAGACAGAAGGCGTCGGCCGATGCCCCCGCCCGTCGTCCTCTAGGGAGCGACGACCGACAGCGCAGCACCGCTCCCGCCGCCCCGCCGCCCCCGACGCCCCCCGACGCCTTTGTCGGGTGATAAAGCGGGCCCCCGGCCTACCGCTCCCGTTCTACGACTGCTCGCGGGATTTCGTTCCGAATCCGCGCCGACATCCGAGGCGGGAGGCGGGCCTCCCGATGTCGCTACCGCCGCCTCCACACCACCACTGCCTCCACCGTCCTCGGCACGAAGCATCACGTCTCTCTGGGTTCCTTCTGCGACATTTCAAACGACCACATATTCCTTTCTTCTGACATACAAATTAAATCGTTGCATGTTCATTCTGAACGCGAAAAATTATTGAAAGCTACGTAACCCTTGGATATATGGCGAATCAGTAGTAACCCTGTGGCGAAGTATCCACGGTACCCTTGACTTAAAACTTCCGGGCTGGTAGATCGTGGACGATGTATAAAATTCTTATCTGACGTTTCGCCTTCGACTGCGGGAGACATCCTCTGAGGTAAAGCGGCGAACTGCAGTTCGTCTGGGGAGAAACCTCAGGGAAGAGTTTTATATATCGACCACGGCCTATCAGCCCGGAAGTTTTAAATGAAGACAATACCGGCCGTGAAAACCTACATTGTATGATAACCACATTAGCATATACGCCAGAACACACGTGTTGTGTAGAAGGGACCCCAACTGTTTTGTAGTCAGATCACATAATTTTGGAGTGACAAGTCAATCAATTGTCCAACCGAACTGGCCAGCGACCATACCTATGATGTCAGTTCATTTGGGAGTGTCCCGATTTCTTGTAGATTTTCCTAAGGCATCTCTGTGTAGTAGTGAATCGTTCAAACTACTCTTCATTCGGGAAATGGGAAGTGTTTTGCTATTCACAAACATATAAAACAGCTGTTTAAAGGAAACGGCTGGCGGGTAAACCCACCCGCTCTCTCCAATGGCCTTAGCCTCATTCCGTGGCGGCCGGTTTCTTATCTGATCTCACCCTACCTCCATGAACGGTGCCTGTACAGAACTCACCGAAAGCCAGTTGGTACACTATCCATGATTTTCACAAAATCTTGTACGTAGTTAACAGGAGCGCATCGGATTCCAACTCCCACCAAAAAACTTAAGTATTTACAATCTAGATGATACTAAAGAACCAAAGAGATTAAAATATTTATTCGCCGATTACTACCGTATGTATAAATAAAACAAAATACAAAAATGTGGCATTTAGCAATAGACATGAAAAATCCCAAAAATTACTCTAATATCTAACAATACTAATTCCTTACATGTCAATTCGCATGCCATAGACTCTAACTGTACTTAAAAGCAACCATCCAACAACCTTAATATGCTAAACATTCAGGGGTTCACAGTGGTAAATACAAACGGAGACCAAATCTGAGAACTAAATGATTAACCCCAACAAGCAATAGTAGGTCTAAAAACGTATCCGCCCCGACCACCTAGTGGCGGCGTCTGGGAGATCTGTGAACATTTTAAAGACAAGCACAGGGGTCCACAGTAACAAACCAAAGACGTAACACAAAAAAGACAGTGAATACTGTCAATACAACCTGCATGAACGGAAATAAAATTACGATACATATGTGTCCATCTGACCCGATCTGCGACAACCGAGTCGCGGAATTCCTTCTAACCGGCTCGCCGAGATATTGATGTTTCGACAGCCGTTCTTATCCGATTCTGTGGGTTTCTATGTTTGTGATTAGGTGTTCCTGTAACCTCTAGGACGAAATGCGAAGCAGACTCTGAAATCCACAAGGAAAGCCGGACAAACGTCCAGACGTGTGCAGTTATATCAAGAGCCAAGAAACACAATAAATAAAACAAATTGTCACTACAAGGAGACGTAACTGATATGCATGAGAAATACGCAGTCCAGTCCCGTGTCTCGGTTTTGTTGTTGGGATGCGAATCACTATTCCCCACTACATTTGCTCCAAGATGAGGCTGCACACAAGCACGTATTTAAACGGGGTGACTCAAACCTCCCACAACACGAAAGTAAGAGCCAACGCACATCGGCAAGGGCGGGCTCGGCGGCCTTCTTAGCATCTCACGAATCCGAATTCAGCACACGCAACACAGGCGTAGCTACGCACACTTAAAAACTGACGCAACGCTCAAGAGCGTGCCCATACGCACTTTAAACTGATAAGGAGATAGGTGCAATGCAACGAGTGAGAACCTCATTCACTGTCAAACGCATTCGTAAGAGTGGTAAGCACACCACAACACCACCAGAGACAAAAGATCCGCCCAGGTTTCACACATGCCACATGCCCATCAACGACGCAAAGGCCGAAATCGGCCGTGTAGCAATCACGACCTCAGAAAGAGAATGATTGTCCCAAACACCGATAAGTACCACTTATAATTATGGCTTTCCCGTTCCAGATGAGTGCTCCATGAGAAAGGCAGTAATGGAACAAAAAGCAAACAAAAAAATACAACTTTAAGATGCATGTGACGCTGAAAAATGACAAAGATAAAATGCAGTAGTCAGACACAAGTGCCCATTAGAACCTTGTTTTCATTCAACCCATGTAACCAAAAATAAACCCTGTATAACACCTAATGTTTACACAGTAACATTTACAAAACACAAAAAAGCACTACCTAAAGCTTCTACTACTAAACAGATGTGTGATATATTACGAAGATCCTATTCTATGAAGTGGTTCATGTGAGAAACGTTGTGAAGGCCGACCGACCCTTTCGTCTTCAATGATTCAAAGTCCAGGGTGTTCTCGTGAGCGATTCTGCGCACTCGGAAGGGCCCGTTATACAGCGTGAAGAACTTGTGGCACTGCTGTTTCACCTTATTAGATAACTGGAAGGGTTTCGCGAAGACGTTGTCTCCAATGTGCAACTGTCGCATCTGTGCAGTCTTGTCAGCCCGAATTTTCCTACTGCGAGCGGCTGCTTGAATTCTACGAAGCGCTTCCTCCACCACCCTTGGGACGTGAGTCACAAGAAAACGCAGACACAGGCTTCTAGTTCACAAAGCCTTACCACACATATCTTCAAAAACAGTCTTACAAAATCTTTTACAAACCGGCCTTACAACAGTAAAAGAGCAAAATCCCCAACGGAAATCTTAGACCAATAGACAGATCATAGAACAACGGAATTCCACCAATTATACAGTGACTTATTCCACTGAACTCATTCGTGAAATCCTTTTCAAGTATAACAACGCTTAAGCAGAAAAGACAGTTATCTTAATAATCACCAAGACGTAGCTGCCAGAGCTAAGGCCGTCCGAACATGTTTCAATCAAGGTGCCGCCCCTGTATTGGTCAATCCGGAACTGACTGTGCCAGCCGCTCGTAGTACACTGTAACATTAAAAAAAAACAAAGGCCAGACAACCAAAGCAAAGGACACAACACAAACCCTCTCACTTCAGAGTTATGCCGTCCTTAACACATGCAAGACCCTAAAGAAGTAGCATGGAAAATTATTTACAGCTCATACTTCTTTACTCTTGCAGGCATACCCCAATAACAAGCATAAAGTCTGGAGAAGTTAAATGCCTGCCGAACAAAAACCCATAATACAAGACACCATAGTCACTGCCCTTCCAAATGAAGACCACAGAATAATCATAAGATACTCATGTAACATTACAAGCACACTGTCTTAACACTGAACATGGCCTGCACGCTATCCTAGAATGGCTAATGCAACCTTCACGTTACTCACGCTTAATGCTCCCGTCAATGAGCAATGGTTTACAATCTTATCAGCACTACTCAACATATACCCGAACCAAGAGTGAATTCCTTACTCTCACCACGGCAGGGATAATCACATACAAATCACTGTTTCCGGCTGTGAACACAAATTGCAATGGGACTGATCACAAGAGCAACTTCAAAGAAATAGCTGATTCCCACCGTTAGAAGTAGCAAACGACGAGAATTCACATAGCATACATTGGCATCCAGCATCAGGTAGTACATAATACACACTTGCTAGTGCATTGGAGGCCATCAACACCAGCCCGCCGCCGACACACTCCTCAGTCGTAACACAGCGCCGCGAGCAACCAACGCTCCTCCGTAACGGTCACTGTAAGACTCGCCAAAACAACATTCGCCCTAGAAAAGGGCCCAGTAACGGAAAACCAAGAGCACCATAGCCTGAAGCGCCGCGCTTATATAGTGGCCAGAATAAGAAAACCAAAGAGAAAACGAGCATGCCAGAACGGGAGGGATTACTGCCCCTACTAGATAAGAGAATCACTACCGGCAGCAATTCCCCCACGGCTCAACCCTCTATGTTGTTCCCGCGTTCTTGCAGGGTAATCAACAATGGTTGTAATCAGGTCCTTTGGCTGGCGATTCCTCAGTACAGTCGCGGGTGCGAATTGTATCACTCTGTGAGGCACCTCACTGAGTATCTCCTGAGATTCGTTCAGGAAAACATCACACGTCGTATGTTGCTTATTGCTGCACATCCTGCAGATATTACCCAGTTCCTTTATCTCGCGTTCCACAGGGTTCGAATTTGGAGGGTGAGAGCTTTGTTCCTTCAACACCTCCTTTCATCCACCTGATTGAAACTGTGGACCGTTGTCCGAAATGATCTTCTCGTCGTGTCCCACTTGAGGCAGGAAATAGTTAGTTAAAGCCCGCGACACTGTCGTCGCTGTTGCCCTCTTAATACGTCAGCGTTACGAATTTAGAGGTAAGCTCCACGAAGAAGAGGATGTAACAGTATCCTATTTTGGTGCGAGGTAAAAGGGCCCTTGAGGTCTGTCACCGCTAGAAGTTCAAGTTTCCGAGGTATAATGGGTGTGTTTTCCCATTTGGCATAATTTGCTCACCCATAGGATGAGGCGGATTCCCCTATTCATGTTGTTGAAGTGCGCAAAGGGTCCGCAACTTCAAGTAACACTTCAGAGCTCATGTGCCCGTAACTATAATGAGTGTGCCAGACAACCTTTTCTATCAGTTGCTCCGGTAGACAAAGGCGCCATAGGGAATCCTCCGTGCTTCTCCTGTGAAATAGTATTCCCTTCCTAAGAATGTACGAGGGCAGTTCAATAAGTAATGCAACACATTTTTTTTCTCGGCCAATTTTGGTTGAAAAAACCGGAAATTTCTTGTGGAATATTTTCAAACATTCCCGCTTCGTCTCGTATAGTTTCATTGACTTCCGACAGGTGGCAGCGCTGTACGGAGCTGTTAAAATGGCGTCTGTAACGGATGTGCGTTGCAAACAACGGGCAGTGATCGAGTTTCTTTTGGCGGAAAACCAGGGCATCTCAGATATTCATAGGCGCTTGCAGAATGTCTACGGTGATCTGGCAGTGGACAAAAGCACGGTGAGTCGTTGGGCAAAGCGTGTGTCATCATCGCCGCAAGGTCAAGCAAGACTGTCTGATCTCCCGCGTGCGGGCCGGCCGTGCACAGCTGTGACTCCTGCAATGGCGGAGCGTGCGAACACACTCGTTCGAGATGATCGACGGATCACCATCAAAGAACTCAGTGCTCAACTTGACATCTCTGTTGGTAGTGCTGTCACAATTGTTCACCAGTTAGGATATTCAAAGGTTTGTTCCCGCTGGGTCCCTCGTTGTCTAACCGAACACCATAAAGAGCAAAGGAGAACCTTCTGTGCGGAATTGCTTGCTCGTCATGTGGCTGAGGGTGACAATTTCTTGTCAAAGATTGTTACAGGCGATGAAACATGGGTTCATCACTTCGAACCTGAAACAAAACGGCAATCAATGGAGTGGCGCCACACCCACTCCCCTACCAAGAAAAAGTTTAAAGCCATACCCTCAGCCGGTAGTCATGGTTACAGTCTTCTGGGACGCTGAAGGGGTTATTCTGTTCGATGTCCTTCCCCATGGTCAAACGATCAACTCTGAAGTGTATTGTGCTACTCTTCAGAAATTGAAGAAACGACTTCAGCGTGTTCGTAGGTACAAAAATCTGAACGAACTTCTCCTTCTTCATGACAACGCAAGACCTCACACAAGTCTTCGCACCCGAGAGGAGCTCACAAAACTTCAGTGGACTGTTCTTCCTCATGCACCCTGCAGCCCCGATCTCGCACCGTCGGATTTCCATATGTTTGGCCCAATGAAGGACGCAATCCGTGGGAGGCACTACGCGGATGATGAAGAAGTTATTGATGCAGTACGACGTTGGCTCCGACATTGACCAGTGGAATGGTACCGTGCAGGCATACAGGCCCTCATTTCAAGGTGGCGTAAGGCCGTAGCATTGAATGGAGATTACGTTGAAAAATAGTGTTGTGTAGCTAAAAGATTGGGGAATAACCTGGTGTATTTCAATGCCGAATAAAAGAACCCCTGTTTCAGAAAAAAATGTGTTGCATTACTTATTGAACTGCCCTCGTAGAAGTGCCAGATCACGGCCTATCTCCAGCCCTTCAACTTCTCCTTAAGCTTTAGGAACCACGAATTTTTGGTCTACTCTTCCATGATACGATGCATACTCGTAGTGACATTCTCTTCGAATGCGATTTTCCGCATGTAATAAATGCAAAAGTTTTCTCCCTGTAACTCATTATCTTTCGCTTCCACAAAGCCAATGGGTGACTGAGACAGAGCGTCAGCTATTTCATTGGTGCTACCTTTTGTGTGGATAATCTCGAAATAATACTCCTGAAGCAGGAGAACCTTCCTGGTGAGGCGTTTATGAAACAGTTCCACCGTGAACAGGAATTCCAGAGCGTTGTGGTCTGTGTAGACCTTGGTCCTACGCCCAAATAAGAAATACCTAAACTTCTGTCTCGATTATCGTATTTATCTGCCGAAAGTCAAGAACCAGGAGAATCGTCCCGTCTTTCTTCTCTACAAAACAGATCAGGCTATTATACGTCGACCTCATGGTCCAAATAACACCGTCTGCCAACATTCGGGCTATCTCTGCTGCTACCCGTTCGCGATACGCATTCAGTATAGGGTACAGTGGCACAAAGAATTTTGTGTGCTCTTTTACTTTGAACTTGTAGCATAAGTTCTTTTAAGGCCCACGTTTCGGCGAGAACACACCTGTGTTAACCGTTAACAGATACCTGAGCTCGTCCCATTCTGTCGGTTCTGTATGTTGAACGGTGTCCACTTTTGTCAATTGACTCCTCAATCTCCTGCATCACTTCATCACTGCGGTTGTCACTGTCATATTTTCCCAACTTATGAGACAGTCTGTTGTCGTCACGGCTGTAACAAAGTGCTGGTACTTGTGCTCGTATCGCAGTCTCATCGAACTGGATAGAGACCTCCTTTCCCTTGCTCAAACGGCCTCGCCTCTTGCCAGATCGAGTAACGCCTGATACTCCCTGAGAAAATTCATACCAATAATTAGATCAATGGCCAGGTTTGGCACCAATATAAAATTAGTCTCCAGGTGGTGTCCTTGACGCTCAAACTCAGCCCTGGCCTGAAAGTTGATGACAGCCCCATTTCAGCAATTGGCCCCTTAATCTGCGTCTTGCTCATGAAAAGTGTTAGAAAATTTTGTTGCTCCGAACAATGCCGAAAAGCATGTTCTGAAATGGCCGTTTTGTTACTACCACTGTCCACAATACCTTCAATCATTACGTCTGTTATCGTTACTGATTTTACCATATGTAAATCACCACAGGTGACTACATTTTTCTCTTGTATTAACACCTCCCTCAGGTCTACGTAACCAACCATGTGTACTTGGTGACATGGCTCCGCAGTTATTGGCTGTAATAGATGAGGGAAATCATCAAACAACGTCCGTAGGCCAATGCTTTGAATACGTTGAAGTTACGGAGGGGGGGGGAGGCTATGACAGGCACCGTTTCTCTAATAACAGCCCTTTCCTTTTACCTTTAAAATTTTACAACTTAATTAACTTGATTTTAAAATCGTGAGCTGTAAACTTCTTTAAAAATATCTAAGTGTAACGTTCTTTTAAAATATTATTATTTGTGCCTGTAAATGGATATACAATGCGTAGTGTTTGTCTTACGGGAATTTACTATGTAACGTGTTGTTGAGCAAATGGTTTGCTTAATGCGTTTTACTGTAATCCAAACAAAAATTAAACAGCTTAATCGGTAAAACTAGTATGCAATGCCTATAATGAAATCGAAACCTTTGAAATTTACTCATTCTCGTGAAAACCGAGTTCTATGACCCTGTGCAATAAACACGACATGGAAGAGAATGAGGTACTGATAAGGGGATACGTTAAGATCCAGTCGTTCAGTTTCAAACTTGTATTCAGAATAAAGTTTCTCCTTTACGAAATATAATATGAAACATTTTATGGTAACTTCAAAAACAGTGAACTTCTAAACTGTTCTACAATTCTCACTTACTGACGTACTTAACAATATTTGGAGAGTTACACGACAAAAGTATAACATCGTTTAACAAAATAGATTCCAAAATTTACTTGTCTTTATTAGAATTACGACATACACAAAGTAGTAGAAATCGGGTATACCAAATCGAACTATACATTAAATTTGATGGTAAATACTTGGTTCCTGCATTCAAGGGACGATACTGTTACAATTAGCAAAATCCACATTGCGCTGCTACATACTTAGAACTAAATATACAAAATTTCAATACCTAACAAAACTGTATTATGCTCCGTCCATAAGCCAACAGTTAAATTCTCACAGCTAGCTACTAGCTTTAAGTCTTACATACTACTTCTAACAGAGTGCCATGACAACTGCTACTGCACTCCGCGACCCTACTTACAATCGGCTATGCCACTCAAGCAACATCTTCGGTCCAGTGGTGTCAAAGATACAATCTATTCTACATGTGATAATCATTTCATGTCATTTTTCATTAAATAGTTTACAAAATCGGGCTCCACGTATATGTTGATCCCTCACTTAAGTAGTCAATGTAGAGATTGGTCATCTCATGTACCAACTGCTCTAAAATCATGTGGTTAGAAGATGCATAACATTAGTGATACTAAGAGCAAAATATATCACTAGTTGTCAAGAAAATAACGGGAAAATGGTTAAGGAAATATTGGTACATGGTTGAGGCTTATAACCATGTAGACACGGCTGCAATATGAAGACCACTTCTTTGCAGTCTCACATCTGAGCATTAGGCATAGTAGTTTGATCCAGCATACAAGAACAGCTAAACAATTCATCATAGTCTCACTCCAGTACAAAGGTACCAACACCCAAAGTTGGTTGTTCTCAGTACATCAGTATTGTGTTGATCATCATGATTACTATATCTGTAATTTAAGATTCTTCATCGACCTATATGGTGCATAGGCACAATGAAGTATGAATATTGATATCCAATAGCTCCAATGCCATCAGCAGAGGGAGGAAATTGGATGATGCAAGGTGGGAAGCAGTAAGACTGGTAAGGTAGTGGAACATATCCTAATAAATGTAGCAAAATTTCTACGTAAGTTCTAAATCAAACTATACTGAAAGTTGCCACATGACAACTCCTAATAAATGTCGGAACAGTGAACAGTAAAGAAGCAATATCCTCATAAAACCATGAACTGGACTAACTCGTAGTGCCATATATTATGACACGCCAGTACTATGCAATATAATAAGTACAATAATTCTCAAGAATCACAGATGTAGCTAGGAAAAGACGACTAGCATTTTATGAACACATTTACAGGATGCATCGTGACAGATTAACCAACCAACTTCTCTGTTACTGGCAAAAGAGGAAGACCAAACCACCATGGTTGATGGAAGTGGAGAAAGGACTTCATGAACTGGGAATAACAGAAGAAAATTTGAAGGACCGGACAGTATGGAAGAAGAAGCTTAGAAAAAAAAGAGGTTCCAGGACAGATTACCAAGAAAGAGGACTGGTGCCCTCAGTACATAGGAGAGGAAGGAATAATACTGCCAAAGAATGCATAACTACTGGGCAAACGTCAAAGACCACTCCAAACGAAGTAGTTGGATGTCGTGGTCCTCAGCTGGCCTATACAAAATAAGAAGAAGATGAATTACCAAGAAATGTGCCATCACTCTATCTCTGATTACATCAATACTAGCATACATGTTAAATAAACAAGACATAAAGATTTAAACAAACAAGGCCAGACAATATTGTTGTTAATGGTGGATAATCATCCTTCTTAATCTGCAGTGGCCTATATACCTATCACAAAGTATATAGCAGTGGTTAGACATATTAGAAAAATAGTGAGATGACTACAAGCTCATTTTACATAGTAAACATCTTGACAAAGTATTTAAGAAGGTGATAAGAAATACTCATCCTATGGCTGCATGCGGCCATAATATAAAATATACGTATTAATGGAAGGTCATAGGTCGGCTACAAGTGGCCGTTATAGAGTATACATGAATACATAGCTACATAAAGTAGTCGCTTAAATTTAAAGCTTCTGGCTCTCAATGGCCATTTGACATGAATGTTTACACAAACGCCTCATTATTGTCATGAAAATTAGAATGCTGGCACTCAGTGGCCTTGTTTATGCAATACTGTAACAAAATTACTTAAAAATGACTCTGAGCACTATGGGACTTAACTTCTGAGGTCATCAGTTCCCTAGAACTTAGAAGTACTTAAACCTAAGTAACCTAAGGACATCACACACTTCCATGCCCGAGGCAGGATTCGAACCTCCGACCGTAGCGGTAGCGCGGTTTCAGACCGTAGCGCCTAGAACCGCTCGGCCACTCCGGCCGGCCAAAATTACTTAAAATAAACGTAACAGTAAAATCAAGAATTGAATGGCTCCAGATGGCCATTTTCTTGGAATATGTGCACATTTTAACTAAAACACCTGTAGGGAAAATATAAATCAGAGGCTCCACATAGCCTTCTTACACACACAAATGCTGAATCTAGTAGCTATAAAATGTTACAGACATATTTGTGGCTCAAAGTAGCTAGGTTTTACAAAGAAATAATTGCTGACCATAATAACTCAAAAGTGACAAAAATGTTCTTTGAGGCTTACAGCAGCCCTGCTTCTACATGAAATAAATGCTGATCTTAATTGGCTGATCTTTCTGGTTCGAATTGGCTTAGTTTTACATAGCATAAACATCAGAACTAACTCGGAATAGCTTTCTACGAGAACAAAATGCATAAATAGCAGTATTATATAAAATTATGTCTCTGTATGGCCTGTACGAGTACATATTAGACAAATAGAATCAGAGTAAAGACACAATAGTTGTAGGTTGTGTAGCACTCTCGGGGCTTCATAAAAACTATTTATTAAATGACCTGTATCTCTAACAATGCGCATATTTTCAGGGGAAAATATGGGAATGATTGATGGAGGCAGTGCACTTTATCTGTAAAGAGAATGATTAATGGGCAATCGTCATTCGTCGTGAGTAAAGAACTGCTACAGCCAAGGCCAAGAAAAACGTGATTACAGTATGTGCATGCATAAATACCGGAGTTCTAGGATAAATATAGCTTACTGACTATGGAAATTCAACATATCACAAAAAACGTGATTATAGTATGTGCATGCATAAATACCGGAGTTCTAGGATAAATATAGCTTACTGGCTAGGGAAATTCAACATATCACAGGAAACCCTGAGGTAAAAATGCAAAGATAAGGGTGAACTGCAGAAATAAGGGACCCTGTATATGTGATTATTAACCTGGAAACCAAAAAAACGCAGTCATGCTAACATAATAAGGCAATATCATATGCAATCTCATAAGGAGTGGTGAAATGAAATATTTATGTGTACAGTTTCTGTGACAGTGTCCCACAAACACCTCCAGTCATGTGGTACAAAGCAAGACAGATTTTCCTAGAAAGAACACAACTTACAAAAAATATATATTAACATCCTAGAACATCATTAAGAAAAATCATCAATATGCCCATATAATCACCGCTGGAGTGCAGCTCATGGCATAAACACTTATTAAAAATGAATATTCCATCATTATTCCATAAAATTGGTGCAGCTCAGGGCATGAACACTGCTTAAATATTTCAATAATACTCTTATATTTAACACAAAGTGAAGAGAAGAAACATCCTTAATCCTAAATCTTTATGGGCAATCTGTCTAATTTACCTAGTAGACTAAGAGGAAAATGTTTATAAATGGCCTTCCAGAAAACTGAGTGAGAAGTGTCAATGGTGTTTAATTCCAGATAAAGTGCTTATGTCATGCATTCTATGTACTGCATTTCCTGCACTTTCATATGCTTCCATTTATGAGCATAATGTCTCCTTTGGATAAAATGAGACTTTGCTACATTGGTTCTGAGAAATATACAAAATAGATGAGTATGTGCAATGGACATGAGTTACAGGGTACATTGAGTCCTTAAATCCACATAGGGGAAAGCAAGTAAACTAGTAACATCATCAAGTACAAGAGACATAGCAAATTGGACCACAAGACTGGGCATAAATGATACATGGCAACAGCATAAAGAGCAAAGAGTGACTAACCTAACAAAAATGTAATGATAATTCATTAGAGAATAGCCTGAATTTCAGCACAGTATCGTAAAAATAGCACATCACATGCTACCAGAAAACACAAAATAGCATCAGAAATAAATGAACGTAAGGTATATAGAGGCAATATACAGAATGGATACAAGTTGTTATTATGAAAAAATGTTTCAGTTACAGTTTTCACCGGTCAGACCACCCAAGGGATATGATCCGCTGGACACATGTCAATATAAATGTTGTCTCTTTCAGCTGTTTTCAAGAACACCCATATGGAAACAGAAAATGTGCAAGGCCTAAAATTAGGGTAATAGAACTAACCTGCAACATTCTCCCTACCGGGTACATCGCCACCTAATAACATGCTGAATAATCAAGGAAATGTGAAAATAAGTACCAACAGAATTCCTATAAGCATGGGAAGTGCATCGGGGTAAAAAGTTGTGTTGTATCATATTATTATGTACACTTATATGGTTAGCGTACTGACATATCGCTGGCTTAGTTGTGGAGTATCTTTGCGGGCAGCCACGTCCGTCGAGTCAAGCGCGGGACACGGAACTGTTATGTTGTGTAGTGTGTAGCTCTGCATGTGAGAGGCATTGTTAGTATGGAAGTTGAAGTGTAGCTCCAGGTGCTATTACAGTAGAGTGATAAAACATGCAAATGGTTCAGAGGAAAATGCATCAAGAAGTAATTTAAAAATGAGCAGTGCTGCTGATAACGCATATGTGTATCCTCTCGATGCGTGTCGTACTGTACAGTATCAGTCATCCGCGCCGTGTTCGGTCCCCCAGAATGAACTGATGTGAATCAGTAGAAATTAGTTACCATAAAAGAGTGCATTCAAGTGCCAGTGATTAGCAGCGAGCGTGAGAACGTGCGTTCGGTTATCGCGTTTCCGCATTATCAACAATCAGCCGCGCAGCGACGGTTACGCGCACGCTCGTACAAGTGAGAACTGATAACTGAAAAACTAGCTTTACGAACAGTGTGAAAATAACATTACTAGTGTCAAGCAGGAGGGGTACTAAATATCTGTGTATGCGTGACGAGCGTAAGAACTTTCGTGCGATCATTCGGCTGCCGCATCATCAACAATCACCCGCGTTGTGTCGGTTCCGAATGATATTATGGACCGTTAATCATCCATTAATTGGGATAACATTTCTGAATTAGAATGTAAACAGTGCAACCTGCGATTTTCGTTTAATCGTCTTAGAATATAGTTGTTCATACCAGACGTCGGACAGTGTTGTGTTTTAACATTGAGTGGCTTCCCTAAACCCGCTTGCATATTTCGATAGATAATTTCAGGAAATCCAGCAGTAGTGTGGAGCAGAACGGTACGACCGCCCCGGGATTACCAGGTACGTGGAGTGGACAGGGCGCACGGTTCAGAAACGACAAACAATTTAAGTGTCCCCCACCCCCAAATGTACTCCCGAGCGTGTTACAATATGTAAATCGGAATAAGCGTACATAAAAACTGGCAATATAAATACGCACGTCTGTAAAAACATTTCTCAGCATAGTTCCTGAAAACTAGCAAGAAAAATTTATACCAAACTGAACGGCGAAAAAGTAAATAGTTTGTGGTATGTGATCACCAAAGTTCTATCTAGCTAAGTGAAATAAATAAAAGCAAAAGTGCTGGAAGTTGCTGATGCGTTCGTAAATTTTCACTGTGAACCACATTGGGATGGGTTCAAATGGTTCAAATGGCTCTGAGCACTATGGGACTCAACTGCTGTGGTCATAAGTCCCCTAGAACTTAGAACTACTTAAACCTAACTAACCTAAGGACAGCACACAACACCCAGCCATCACGAGGCAGAGAAAATCCCTGACCCCGCCGGGAATCGAACCCGGGAACCCGGGCGTGGGAAGCGAGAACGCTACCGCACGACCACGAGATGCGGGCTATTGGGATGGGGAAGATCACGTATCCTAAAAGGTCCAGAATATAAGAATTCAAATTTACTGCAACGACACTTTCCTCTGTTAGATAGGTAGTGAGTGCGTGCTAATACTTTTTGTCCTACGCGAAATGCCTGGAGGTTACTCACCTGTTTTTGTTGACGTTTGCCGCTCTGTGCTTCACGCTTTATATTGTTAAGAGCTTTGTCTGTAATTTCTTGGTGACGTAATCTTCTTGTATAAGAAGAAGAAACAATTTCACGAATTTTATTAGGCGGATCTATACTTTTCCACACAAGATGCGGCGAAAGCACGGTAGAGCCGTTTGGTATGGAATTGATGACGTCATGAAAAATCTGAAATGTGTTTGTCCCAATCAATGTTTCTTGTTACAGTAGATGCGACAAAGTCTTCCAATCTCTTTCATTATGCTCCCTGACGGGTTGGAAGAAGCATGGTATCTGGAAATAAATATGGGTGTAATATTTCTAGCTTGTAGTGTGCGTTTAGATATTACTGATCGAAAGTGCTGTCCATTGTCGGAGACTACCCTCTGAACATGACCAAAACGAGGCAAAAAAATGTTTAGTAAAAGCGTTAGAAACTGTTGTAGCAGGGGCTTTTCGTAACGGAGTGAAAGATAAAAATTTCGAAGTTAGTTCTACAACAACGGAAATATAACAGAAACCTTTGTTAGTTCTTGGAATGGGTCAAAATAGATCAACAGCTGCCATATGTCTTAACTTCATGGGTACAATGGGGTACAGAGGGGCAATGTGAGGTAATGTAGAGGATTTGGCTTTTCGACCAATTTGCAAGTCGCCAATGCTCTTGTAATACCCTTTTCCATGTTTGTGTTATAACAGTTCTGTCGAAGCATCAGGAAGCTTTTCAAAACACCATAATGGGCGTAACTCAAGTGTGTGTATCAGATTACCTTATTGACAAGTTCTTCAGGTATGCAGAGAGTCCAATTATCGCTGTCAGGGCGAGCGCGGCGAAACATAATATTATTTTGCAAGGTGTAGTAATTTCTGATCATTGCCTGGCTGGCCACAGAAGTTTCATCTCTTTCCAGACGTCGTCCTTGCTCTGATGTCTGGCAATGTCTTTTAACGATGCTGAAATAATATTTTCAGAAGCTACTTGTTAAATGTAGAGCTCTGATCTCTGGCAATGTCTTTTAACGATACTGAAATAATATTTTCAAAAGCTACTTGTTAAATGTAGAGAAGGCTGAAATTAGTTTGACACAATTTAGCGGCAATTACTTGCTGGTTACCGCACAGTGAGCGAGAAAGCGCATCTGCTACAGTATTCTGGGTTCCTGGTGTGATGACAATTGTAAAATCAAACTCCTGTGAATAAAGTTTCCAACGACTGAGTCTGTCATGTGTGAACGTAGCTGATAAAAAAAACTAAATACTTCTGTGATCCGTATAAACCGTTGTGAGTCTGCCTCATAAAAATGATGAAATTTAATGAAGGCCCAAACAACACATAATGTTTCGAGTTCTTTAGCCGATGAGAGGATTCGACTAGCAAACGCGATGTTCCTCTTAACAGTTGTACCGTTTGTTCTATTTCCTGAAATACATGGACACCAAGAGCAGTCTTGGAACTGTCAAGCGCTCGAAAAATTCTTTGTCGGATCAGGATGTGATAGAAGTGGAGCGTTAAGTAAAGCTGTTTTCAGATTGAAAAACGCTGACTGTGCTTGGTCGTCCCAGTTTTTTTACTAGTAAGATGACACAATCAAGGGTATCTAGTGCAGACCGGAGTATGAAACGGCGAAAAAATTGATCAAACCGAGGAATCTGCGAAGTTTTTTTGTAGACTGAATTGTAATTTCACGGATGGTTTGTTGTTTGTCGGGATCGGGCGTAATGCCGTCAACCGAAATTACGTGACCCACAAATCTAATGGAAGTCTTGCCATAAAGAGATTTATTGAGATTCACGGTAACACCTTCTGTAAGAAGAGTTTGAAATAGCATTCGAAGAACAGAATTATGTTGCGACCAAGAAGGTTCTGCAATTAGAATATCGTCAATGTAATTGGTGATTCTGTCTTAATTCATTGGGAACAATAGTATTCATAGCACAGATGAAAGCAGCGGAGCTAGTTGTTAAACTAAAAGGCAATTTGCAGATTTGATAGAAGTTGCCGAAACAGAGGAGAGCAGTGTATTTTCAGCAGTTAGCATGCAGTTGAATTTGCCAGAATCCAAATTTTAGCTCCAGAATAGAATAGACTGACGTTCCGTGAAATTTGTGTAAGAGCTCTTGCAGCTTTTGCGGACGATCGGTTTCAGTAATGATGATTTCGCTGATTTGACGTGAATCCAACACAATGCGAAGTGAGCCATCGTTCTTCTTAACAACGTGAAGAGGGTTAAGATATTGACTAATGGCTGATTCAATGATACATAACCTGAAGTCCTTGCTTCACTTGATCTCGATCAATGAACGGAATGGAATAACGTTATGCCTTGAATGTATCGGTCTTACTTAGAATTCGTAAACAAAACTGGACATGGTTGCTGGTACATTGCTAAATACTTCAGAGTGCTGTAAAAGAATATCCTGCAACTGTCGAAGCTTTACATTCATTCACCCTACTGTTGATCGTCTGCCCAATGTCATAATATACACCCTCAGGGATATTGTTACTACGGAAATACATGTTTGTATAGAATTTTGTATGAAAATTAGTATTCTTAGATGTTGAAATGATCTGTACTCAGTGTCTTGCTCCTCAGCTGACGGGGTATTCTGAAAAGTGACAGCTGTTGCGTATCGGATTTAAATGTAAGCAATGACTTCTTAAAGTTTATAACAGAGTCATGTTCGACAAGGAAATCCATACCAAGGATGCCGTTGGTTGTTAAGAGAGGAACGATCCAAAAATTAACATGAAATGTAAGATCAGCAAGTATAAAAGGTAGGTGGGTTTGCAGTTTCACATCTACTCCTTTGTTAGAGGTTACGCCTCGAACTTTCGTCTTACCACGTGGAAAGGTAGGACAGGTATTGGCAGCGTTACATTTTTGGAATGCTGTGTCATTAATCACTATTACTGGTTAACCAGAGTCGATCACTGCAGAAAATCAATACAAACAAATTTTAATTTCAACTACGGGATGAGAAATATTCTTCTGAGTTTAGTGTCTCTTGTAATAATGTGTCCCTAATGTCGTCGAAGGTTATGACGTTTTGCTGTACGGTATTATGAGTAGAAGAATCGCTTTGCTGGTTTTCCGATTGAACGGCGTCGGTAATTTCTAGTCATGCATTACTAGAGGGCTGTTTGGTGGCAGAAGTCTGCTGTGATGGTTCAGTTTTACATACTGCACCGTTGTTTTGGTCTCCAGAATGCCGCGGTTGGTGGAAACGAACATTACGTTCATTAAAAATGAACTGAGATGGTTGGGGCTGATTGTGATGAAAGTTTCTGTTGCCCAAATTACGCTTAAATTGTTGATTATTCCCTTCATGCTTGTGGTGAAATTTTCTTTTCTATTGATCGTTTCGATGTGACTGACCATTGGTGGGAGAAGTTATTCCTTTGCTGTTGCGTAAAATTACTGGACTGGTCTGTATGGCAAAGCTGGGCGGTGGCACATTGACGTTCGGTTTGGCTTGTCTACCGTATTGTTTTTGGATATTTCCGGGCTGCTGCGGCTGCGGCAGGAATTGCGTCTGGAAACTTATTGTTAGCGCCGAAATTCTTATACACTTGCTGCTACTGAATACCCGTGTTATCAAATTGTTGTCTCTTGTTAGCAGCTGGCCGATGTGACCGAGAGGTACTAGGCGCTTCAGTCTGGAACCGCACGACCGCTATGGTCGCTGGTTCGAATCCTGCCTCGGGCATGGATGTGTGTGATGTCCTTAGGTTAGTTAGGTTTAAGTAATTCTAAGTTCTAGGGACTGATGACCTCAGATGTTAAGTCCCATAGTGCTCAGAACCATGTGAGCCATTTTGCGAGCATTTCCATAAAATTCGTTATCAGAATGAAATCTTAATTGTTTTGCTATGGAATGGGCGGGATTGTTCGTTGTAACCGAATGAGTTGTTACCTTGATTGCTCTTATTGACGAATGAATGGTCCAACGGCTGAGTTTCTAATAAGTCTCTGAATGCTGAAATACTTTCCTTTTGATGTGCGGTGAGAAGGGAAACTCGTAATGAACATGGAAGTTTTGAGATGCATAATTGTATGAGCGCAGGTTAGCTATACATTTCGGCCAGGTACTGGTTTTGTTGGACCATATATTCAAAAAACTGGGTGATAGTAGGAAAACTGGAGTGTTCAAAATTGGGGAACTCATTAGCTGGTCTTTAATACCTCGTTGACTTGTTTCCGACCAATACGCATATAGAAAAGCATTTAGAAACTCTTCGACGGAGTGACATTGCCTTGTTATGGGTCCCATACGCATCAAAGGTTCTCCCTCTAAAAAGTTACATATAAATTTGAGCTTAAGAGTCACTGGCCAGTTTGGTGGCAGCGGAAATGAAAATTGCTGCATCCAATCAAGGGGTTGCAGATCTGTGCCGTTATTTCTACATACCTTAAAAAAATGGCTCTGCACCTTATGGGACTTAACTGCTAAGGTCATCAGTCCCCTAGAACTAAGTACTACTTAAACCTAACTAACCTAAGGACATCACACACATCCATGCCCGAGGCAGAATTTGAACTTGCGACCGTACAGATAGGAAATGTTTATAGTCGAATCCTTCGTGTTGCAGATTTTGAGAGGGTTCGGCGGCGTTAAAAAAAAATAAAAAATAAATTTGTTTGTGAGATGACTGGCTTGTATTAATGTCACGTACTCTTTGTAGTCAGCTCATATTATTTTGAACCTGAAAAATAGGTGACTGTTGCTGTTGCACATTAGTTTGAAACTGATTACGTGGAGAAAATTTTCTATATTGTCCACTTCCTGATATAAACTTAGCTTTCCTATGTAGCGATCTGTTATGTCCACCAATGTGGTTTAATGTTCGCTGTATGTACTGATATTCTTGAGATTCCCACCCAATGTCCGAGTTTTTTTTCCGTTTGATTTTCAAGTGTTTCTATACTTGCCGATAGCTCATCACATCTTTTCGTGAGCGTAAGAATGTGTGTGGAATTGTTTGAATCTGAAGTGTCGACTTGCTTATGTAATTTACGTTTAGTTTTGTTCATCTTTTTAAATGGTCTTTAATTGTTTCAGGGTCCTGCACCAGCTCTATTTGTTCACGATGGGAGCTTAATGACTCAATGACACCCGTACACTTTTCTTCAACTTTTTGGATTCGTGTGTGAACAGTGGTTTTGAAACAAGATTCATCTATCTGTATTTGGTTCTGTGATTGTTTTACTTTGGTAACCACGTCTGTAACGGAATTTATACTAGCGTCAACATGGGTTGTAAGACTAGTTAGCAACTGCTGTTCTACTTCCTGTTAATGACTGATAAAGCTGATTGTTTTCCTCTGATTGATTACGGAGACAGTCTTTGTATCGCTTTTCTGGGGTCTCAGTGAGTACTTTCAGACGTGCATCTAACCGAGTGTCATGTTGATCTATTCTGTCATTAACGGGTTGGATTTTATCTGTAAGCTTTCTATAGGTTTCATTACATAGATGTCTTAAATCATTAATAGGTCATCTCTCAAAGGGTTGGTGCTGCCCGCGTACTGCCTGGCTATGGCTTCAGATTTGGCGCAAAGACGTTCTTCACTGGCCGTAATGTCTGTATATACCTGTTTGAAACGGTTATCAGTCGTTTCTGCGCACGATTTAAGCTCGTCACGTATGGTGGAAAATTGTTCATTGAAGTGAGTGGTGGTGTCAACTTTTATTTCCCCCTATTTCCTGGTGTGAACTTGTAGGTCTCGTATTTCTTGTATGGTGAAAAATCGTTCTACTCGTATGATGGAACATGGTTCATAATTTTTATTAAATCGTTCATAAAACTGAGTAAACTATTTAAATATCAGTTGCATGAAATTTTGAAGTGTTACTTCCGCACTCTTTTCAACTGATGCGTCGTGTGTCACCTATGTTGTGCTTTGAGGTGTGAAGACATCTACAAACATGGACGTCTCGTATGTTGAATTCACTGCATAATTACCGTTTACGGAATCTGACGGATATTTAAAAACAGATAGAGTACTTTTTACTACCGTGTCCTCTGACGTACTGGTGGCATTCTGATTCACTGTACCAGGATTGGGAAGTTCACTGACCTGATTCGGTAAAGAATTCGTGTTCTGACATCAGCGTGTTAGCAGTATCTACGACAGCGTCTTCCGCTACGCCGGAATCGACAGTCGGAGCACATGGTTAATTAGGTGAAATCATATGCCAGGAAACAGTACATTACTCTGGGAAGCGGGACTCACGGTTTCTGTGGTGCTTTGCAACTTTTGCACCACAGAGTGGTTACTGTTATCCTCAATATTGTTGTCAATAATAGGAAAATTATATTTCGGTATCATCAGGGGCGGTGGCAAGGGGGGGGGGGGGCTATGGGGCTATAGCCCCCCCCCCTCGATGGAGTACCATTTTACACTGGCTAAAATGACTTCAGAAATCAACGATTATATTACTTCAACAGATCCAATAATTGTTTATAATTATGTAGCGATATTGGTTGCAATGTGTTTCAAAAACACATTTTAACAAAAGAATAAGAGCAGAAAACAGCTTACTATCTAAACCAACAATATAATTTAACTTAAAATGGGCGTCTTATTATTCATTAAAAGACTTACAATAATCAAGAAAGCTAAATATGCCGGTTATGCCTACCAACACTTAAATTGCTAACCCCAGACAAAAACTGCGGAATCGCCGGACGTCTGGGTCAAATCGTATTATTTTCCAGGGCACATACAATCTGTAGACGTGTTGCAGTGCTGGCAACGCCAGCGGGCGCGCGCCATCTGCCGACCAGCAGATATTAACTAACCACGAGACTATAGAGACGTTCATGTTCAAACGTAGTTCGCGTTTGTAGTAAGGAAAATGGACATTAATTAAGTCCGTTTCTAATACAGCTCAATGAAGGTAAATGATATTTAAACTATTCCTTGGTCTGGCGAAGGGATCGATGTCGTGGTGTATACGATCCCAGATTGTTGGCGGCGTCTCATTATCGCAAAAGGAAAATACAGGGTGTTCCAAAACGATCTTTACAACTTTGATCACAGATATTTCAGAAACGTGTTAAAACCGAAAAGTCCGAAAGAGAATGTAAATAAAATACTTCATACCCAGAAACTGAGTGTAAAATTCATATAATGGCTGCAACCGAGTTAAGAAACCGACTGGACGAAAAAAACAATCGACTGTTAAAAACAATCGGTTGCCCTTCCAATACTTCCACTTGCTGTCAGCGAACACTTGTTTTCCGATTACGATTACTGATATTACTGTTGTATGTGACTGAGTAGTGTGACCGAATCATGCGTCGTGAAGTGTCAACTTTTTTCGTAAATAATAGTGTATTATAGATTGGAGTGTGCGATGAAAGACGTTACTGCAACGAATCGCAAGCTAACGGATTCTTTTGGAAAACCTGAGTGTAGGTCCAAAAACTCTCATAAGGAGTCTGAAGCTTGTGCTACAAAATTGGAACCGTCACAGGCTTGTGCATCTAGAGTCTACAATTTCGACAACACAAAACAATTGGTAAGGGTCATATCGTCTTAATTTTAAATAATAACTCCTTCATGTAATTGAGTAAGATTAACGCTATTATTTTTAATCGATACCTAATGGTAGGAATATGACTGTTGGAAACACAGAAAGTGAGGTCATTTTCTTAAAGACACCATTCGTCTATAAGGTAGTAAAATATTTTCTGCACAAACCAGCATTATTTAATTAATTTGTACTGAAAAATAACACTTTGTTCTTGTACTTCTTGAACTAAAGCTGGCCATACGTATTTTTGGTATTAATAACATCAACAAAATTTGTAAGATGTGAGATGGTGGTGGCTTATTCTATGACGGAGGACACAGCTGTGAATGCTGTAATTGCATTTGTTTAATGTTGCAAATTTTTCACACATATACACTGTAGCGTTGCTCTTGGGGGACGAAAAGAAAAAGAACTGTTATTTTATTTTTTTTGAAAAATGTCGAAAAAGTGAATATATTGGTGGGCCACTTGGCAACAGAATCAGGGATTGATTACACTATTATAACAACATACGTTGAGCATTAAATACCTGAATAAGAGCAGCATATTGATATATATATATTTGAGATCGTTCGGAAGAAACGTTATCACTTCTGTGCATTTTTATAGTCGCGATGTAGTCACACCCAGATCAACACTAAGGGACCAGAAGATTTATAGACTTTAAAAGAAATGCAACACTACACAAAAAGTTGGTTCAGAAATAATAGGAAAACGATAATGTTCCTTCTGCCTCATGCTGCGTTCGGCCCATCAGCGTGATCGTAATTTCTGGTGATGAAGTAACACACAATAATTATCATTCAGGTAAATAAGGAGATGGGATCATCAAGGTTAATTTACTAAAATAAGCACACTTATCGTTAACACACTTTTTTTTAATGCTACGTACCTTTTCATATTAAATTACAATAGATGACCAATGTGGTTAAATACTTTATACATAACAGTCAAAATGTCCTCATGCTGCTGTCTGTTCGCAATCAGTTACAAGAAACTACATGCTTTCTGGTTGGAAAAAAAAAATAACATTTAGCATTTTCACTCAATATTTTCACATAGAATATAAAATACAGTTGCGGAACGCAGCAAGTCCGCGTCCGCCTTTCATAGAATACAAATACTAAAAGGTGAGGTGCCAAAAGCCTCATTTGTCTTGAAACAACAGAATTCTTTTTTATACCATTAATCGATACATGTACATAGAGATTTACAGGCACAGCGCAAGAACGGCAAAGATAAAGTATAATAGATTCTGTCGCTGCTATGCGATGGTTCATTTCTTTTACTTTACAATTGTTCGATAATTTTAGGCCATCAGGCGTTTACTATTGAGCGTATATTAATGTTTGTGAGGCGAAAATTACTAATATTACACTGCCTCCCATGAGGAGGGAAGGAATACCGAAGGTATTACTTTCATCCTCATGCCCATTGGAATATTAGCAAGTTTCGGGTGTAACATACAGGTTATTAAAAGTTTCATTTCACATTCATTCCATAATAAAAGAATTAACGTTTCAATTTGTAATTACTGACGCTGGTTCATTGTGAATTTGTTCTGTTTTTCTATCAGTGTTTGCATGGATTCAGTCTTTCTTGATGATTCTTAAAATTTAGGCTATAAGCACACATATTTACAAAATTTATAAGGAAATAGAGTCACACTTCATTTTTCATCGTTGCAAAAGTAATTTGACTATCACAACTGGTACACAACTTTCTGTTCTGATTGTATTCATTATATTGTCATCGTCTTGTCGATTGAATGCCTTGTCCGTTGTCGCACTTAATTATACATTTATTTTCGTCGCACATACACTATTTATGATAGACTTGGATTGTAGAGTGGCCACTGGTGATGGCTTCGACAAGGAAGTCCATATCTTTCACGTTCAGGGCTCGAGCGTGGCTCTCCGAATTATTTCACATATGAAACAGATAAAATATATTAGAATAGCTTACAAAACTAATTTTATATACATGTGGGATGGGATATAGGAGGATGGGTTCCTTTGACGTATTTTCGTGTGCTTATTTTCATTCGTATCGTGACCTCTCGTTAAAGTTTACATTTCAACAGTGTTCAGAGGTGACCTTGTGACTTGTCTCTGTGTACAATCAGACATTATAATAATTACACTAACTTCTCTACCTTAGAGTCTCTCTGAAGGTTTATGATACATACAAAAATGTTTTTAGTACTGGGTGTGAATATTTTTGCTGCAGAATGTAGCGCACAGCAGCTGTGTTGGCGGTTGAACGTTTACATTATTTCGTCACGTGGTGGCTGTCCGCCTCCACTGTTGCGAGCAATCTTGAAATTCAGTCTGTGCGCGCACATGTGACCGGAGCTTTCCTGCAGAGCGTTGATTTCGCGCTTCGGGTGCCGTGCGTCGCTTTTGTTCGGCGGATTGTGGCTTTGTGCTTTTTAGATTGCTGGAGGGAGCTTCTGCCACCGAAACTGCCTCACATCACTTCCTGTCCACTATCCAATTACGGATTCACAGGTAAGTGGTAGCTACCGCTGCAACTGCATGTGTGGAATGACACTGATTATTACACACTGCACACATCAATGAATTTTTCACACATGTGGTGCAGTAGAATACTGCCACTGAAAATCGTCGAACTTTAAAACTTCACTTGCACTGTGGTGAGCGTCTGCGTGAACGGTGTATTAAAAGAAATTCTCGCTTCATAACATCACACGGTGTTTACAAGTTGATTTACATACTAATATTTACAAGAGTTCATTTAAATGGAGAAATAATCTGATTGACCACTTTGAATCAGAACAATTGTCTCTTAATTAGCCTTTTTTTATTTATGCCTACGGTCACAGGTAAGCTATTATAAGTCATTTTTCTTTGACCAAATTCATTCCAATCTCATTTACAAATTAATTTCCTTCATAGTAAAATTTATCACGCTTGCTTATTCATTTTGTAGGCCCAATACATTTTTTTAGTGCTCATCTTATTTAGTGACTTGTGAGGGGAGCTTCATTTATGTCAAAGTTTTTCTCGTATGTGCTTGTCTTTAAAGAAAGTTCGAGGACAGATTTGAAAATAGCAATTCCGCCTCGGGATTTCGTGTAGAAATACAAACAGTCTAAAAAGAAAAGAGAGCAAAGCGGGCCTACTCGCAGATCGTCGACGGAATTGAAATTACTACTCAACCAGGTCGAATATTTCATTTACATTACGAAATTACAAAAGCAATTTGCGCGTCGCGAACCTACTCATTTTTATATCTAGTGCCTCACTTCCTAAGCACACGTGCATCTTTACAAGTTGGTCCTGAGGAGTGGATAGGATCAAGGATCTTAAAGGATTTGCACTTAGGAAAAGGATTCAATAATCACATAATGACAGAGGAAACAATAAATATTGCAGTGCGCACTTAAAATAAAATCTATCACTTCAAGCATGTATATCTAATATGTATCTTGCTACAGCTTGCTTACTACTCTTTGCTCATTTCTTAGACTAAGTCAAGTTTATGCATTACGCATTTGAGTATTAATTATCATTTGTGTATATAAGCCTCTCACTAGAGTGTTGTTTTCTGCTGTCGCGACCTGTGAAGCTTGGGCGAGATTCTTATTCTATTTGCTGCTAGCTTGTGAATTTGCGGTATCGCTAATGCTCAATAGTACCGTGAAATTGGCATAATAAACCATGTTACTCATAATGTTCTTTTACCCAGCTTGTTTGTAGTCTGGACTCATATTGCTTTGCGTTATATAATAAACTTCCTTTTTATTCCATCACGCTTTTATTTAAGGTTAACGTCTGGCCTTTTTACAACAATTGCACTGCGTTATCAGTCTGTTCATGCTTAATCGTAGGTACCTGTTTACTTCAAAGAGATGTCATTTTATCGCTGGCACAGCACTGTGCTGGAACTTACAAGTTAAATCTACCGACTGTTTTGCGCTAACAGGTGGTGCCATATTTACGCCACATTTGAAAATAGGGAATAACCCCATGGAATCGAATCTTTTCACACAACTTTCCTCTTTTGTCTGGACGTTTAAGTATTTCCTTTTAAAACAGGTCATTAATTTGTCCTAGATTAAATTTCACTTACTAATACTAAGCACATATAATCATCATTTTCATATTACTATTTAGCGAGAGAAGTGCATTATTCGCTCCTTCCTGCTCAATCTCAAATTACTATTTAGCGAGAGAAGTGCATTATTCACTTCTTCCTCTTTCCTCATTTTAGTACCTCGGGGCTAATTAATACCTGTCGAGTACATCATTTTTGTTACATACTAACTAATAACTAAAATTGAAAATCGCCTCTAGGACATGTCCTCCTGTTTACATAAAGATTATTCCTGTAAATACTTGTTTACAACTTATTCTGTATTTTATTTTTCAGACGCGTTGTTTTAATACATAAGGTTTCCTTTTAACACTGGTTAACGTCCGTAGTCAGTTCAGTACAGTTCTTGTTACTCATTGATTAATCCTAATCTCCAATACCTTAGAATTTTCTTACAGCTTAAATTAACTTAATTCCTGGCGTTATAAAATTTTCTTAAATCGTGATGGTGGAACAATCCTTTGATTTTATTCGTGGCAGGGTCAGATAACAAATAGCTACCAATGTGTGGTTTCCTCACTATCACAAAGGGACCTTCATATATGTGTTGCCACTTACGATTCTTCTTTAACAACAGGGATGGTTTAAAGTGAGTCCTGACTAATACCTTTTCTCCTTTTTTGAAATCTATAACTCTGTTTACCTTCTTATCAAATGCCTTTTTTCGGAGGTTAGCATACGTTGTCAATGATATGAGAGCTTGCCTGATTTTTGCGTCTAGGTCCAATTCGTTGTCTTGTAACTTTGGAAGGGGGTCCATCCATTCATTCCTTTCTTTTGATCTTGACATTAACTCATGTGACGTGAATCCGGTCGACAGATGAGGAAGGTGGCTTTCAATCTGTTCGAAAGGTGTTACGAAGTCTACCCACTTAGATTGCTTATTCGGAATGTACGTCCTTATAAATCTGTTAAATTCTTTGAAGATTCTTTCTGTCGGATTCGATTGCGGTCGAAACAGGGATATCAAAATTTGTTTCATTCCATGGCGAGCAAGAAATGCACGCCACGGGCGTGATGTAAAATTTGAAGCATTATCGGACAAGATTGATTCTGGAACCCCGAATCGTGGGAAATAATCATTTTCAGTGCGACGAATTATTGGATTTGCACAAGAAGATTTCACTGCGTACAGTCTTATGTGCTTAGAAAAATTGTCCAGGATTGCTACTAAGTATTTAGCGCCTCCCCTACCGGTGGGTAGTGGACCTGCCAAATCAATACTAAGAAGCTGGTTTGGCCTTTCAGCAATTATTGGATTTAGTGGGATTGAAGTGGAAGTATTTAAGGATTTTGCCTTTTGACAGATGACACAGTTTCTCAATAATTTATGGATTCTCTGATGTAGATTCGGAACATAACAGTAAGTCGAGATTTCCTTTTACAATTTTCTGGTCCGTAGTGACCCCATGAAATGTGAGTGTACCACAGAAGATGTTCAATGAAATTTCGAAGGATGCAAACACACCACCTCTCTGATGACTCAGACTTCTTATGAAATAGCACTTGGCTATGAACTTTATAAAAATGGTTCAAATGGCTCTGAGCACTATGGGACTCAACTGCCGAGGTCATTAGTCCCCTAGAACTTAGAACTAGTTAAACCTAACTAACCTAAGGACATCACAAACATCCATGCCCGAGGCAGGATTCGAACCTGCGACCGTAGCGGTCTTGCGGTTCCAGACTGCAGCGCCTTTAACCGCACGGCCACTTCGGCCGGCGAACTTTATAAAACTTGGACAACTTGTGGTCTGGATTTTCGTGAAGAATTTGTCTAACCTTTTTCCATTTTGGATCTGTATTTTGAAGAATCTGAATATGCCTACATAACTGATGAAAATACTTTCTGTGAATTGGATCTTTCATTAACAAAACTTTATAATTAGACATTTGTTCCACCAGTTCGCTGGTTTCTGGTAAGCCCTCAGGTGAGCGAGAAAGTGCGTCTGCTATAACATTATTTTTACCTTTTATATATACAATGTCAAAGTCATATTCCTGCAGGAATAAGCACCATCGAGTAAGACGAGGGTGTTGCAACTTGCATGTAAGGAGGAATGATAAGGCTTGATGGTCTGAATAGACTTTAATATTTCTTCCATAGATATAATATTTAAATCGCCTAAAAGCCCATATTACGGCAAGTAACCTAATAAAACTTTTCACACTCAGATAACACTCGACTCGCAAAGCTAATCACTTGGATTTGCTCGTGTCCATTTACTAACTGAATCTGGAAAAAACAAGCGCCGATACCCACAAAGGAAGTGTCTGCAGTAATACAAAATTCCTTATCCATCTGAGGATGATGGGGAATGTTACTGTTAATCAGACTGTCTTTAATTTTCTTAAATCCGTCTTGTCATTCCGGCGTCCAATTCCAATGTGAATTCTTTTTTAAAAGGTTGTGAAGAGTGGGATTGTTCAATAGCAGATTGGAAACAAAACGTCTGAAAAATGACGTAAGACCGATAAATCCTCTCAGTTGCCTTTTTGTAACAGGGGTTGGAAAGTTTTTTATAGCAGACAATTTTTCCGGGTCAGGTTTAATTCCTTCAGGGGTGATGATGTGTCCTAAAAATTTAATTTCACTTTTTCCAAACTTGGATTTCTTAAGATTTGCTGTAATACCATACTCTCTGAATCGTTGAAATACCTTTTGCAGATGGGCCACGTGATTTTCACAATTTTTCGATGCTACAAGAACGTCATCCACATAGACTGTTACCTCATCTAAAAGTTCAGGACCTAGTACACAGTCAAGGGCAGAAATAAAAATTCCGGAACTCACATTTAGTCCAAACGGTACAACTTTGAAATGGTAAGATCTACCTGCAAATATAAACGCAGTGTACTTCCTAGACTCCTGCGCAAGTTTTACTTGCCAGTAACTGCTTTTCAAATCAAGGGTGCTGAAATACTTAACTCCATGAAACTTCTGCAGATGCTCTTAAAGAGCCTCTGGTCTCGTTCTTATGGGTACTATAATTTTATTGATTAATCTTGCATCTAGGACTAGCCTTACACTACCATCTGATTTTAGTACAGACAATAAAGGACTCGAATAAGGTGAATGAGATACTTCTATCACATTCCAGCGTAACATTTTCCTGATCTCGCACTTGACAGCTTCGCGTCTCGCATTTGGAATGGAATAGCTTGTTCTACAGTAGGTTGAATGGGGCAGGACATCCATTCGATATTCAAATCCTTTTATTAGTCCAGGTTTCTTAGAAAATACTTGAACGTAATCTGTTAACAAATAGTAAAGCTCATTCTTCTGTTGTTTGGATAATTCAGTGGACTCTCTAGCTTTACCGTATAATTCATTCTGACCGGGAATTAGGTCTTTATACTCATCGTCATTAACACTTTCAGGATCTGTCACGTCTTCTGTCTGACTGTACTGTTGTCTTCTAGTCCATGGCCGTACTGCTATTTGAAGCACCCCAAAGTTTGTCTTCACCTTACTTCTTAACAAATTTACAGTTACTTGTTGCTGGCTCGCTACTAGAGTACAGATTCCACACCCGATGTCAATTTAAGCTTTCGTCTGCCTCAAGAATTCCATACTCAGGATACATGGCACTGATAGGTTTTTAACAATAAGAAAAATGCACGTTACTGAAATAGACTCTATCTGGATTTGAAGCTGAGTCTGAAGATTTACACGTTGTGTTAGTGGACCAAATGCTCACGATACGGTGCAACCTTGAATTGGAAGTGATAAAACTTTGCATACAGAGGATATTTGCTTAAATAAAGATAAAGATAAGACATTTATATTATCTCCTCTACAATGGATGTTACTGGTATGTTGGCAATTGATACTCTTATGGAAGCTTGAACTTGTTCGTCCCATACGTCATCATTGTCTTTCGTCTCAGTGTCTGCTACTAGATCATCCCGTAAGTTTGTCTCTTTGTCATACCTAATTGCTTTAATTTCGTGTGAACTAAGGGACAGGGTGCCTCCATTCAAACCTGCAGCATCCTCTAGGAGGCTCAAAGGTGCTGCTTTTAATTTTCCAATCGACACTTACTTTCCTGCTGATTTATATTTCTTAAAGTTTCTTCCGTCTGGAACTGGTGTTGGTTTTGTGGTACGAACTCGGTTGGAAATGGATCCTGTTGTCCTGGCGTATTCGCTTGCGCATAATAAATCTGCGTATTATTCGGGCGTTTAGGCTCCAGACTTCCCGAAGGTCTGTTCGCTTGTTGCGTGAAGTGTATATTTTGTGGCTGAAAGGTATTTTTCTGTTGCTTGTGTTGATTATAACCGTTACTGAAAGGTGTACGTTTGTCTCCACCTTGATTATGCCATTTATTTCCTTTCCACTGACGATTTGATTCGTAAGACTGATCGTTTTGATAATTACCGTTGATCGTTTGCGTGTTTCCATATTGCTGGGGCTGTGTACTGTAAGGTGCATTTCCGTACTGAGGTGGTGACGAATTATATATTGGATTGTATCTCTAGCCGTTATTGTACTTAGTTTTGTATTTACTGTTGGAGTACGTAGTGTGCTTATTTTTTAAACCGTTGTGGGGTTAATACTGGCCGTCGCTGTGACGCGCTTTCGCTCGGCCACCATTGTTGCCTGCGTATTCTGTATTGTGCTGGCCGCCTGCACTGAAGTGGGCGTTGCCAACATCAACTCTAGCGTCCTCGTAAATCAGATCTAACGAGTCTAACACAGATAGGAAAGTGTCCGTATCGTCCTCAGACACGTTTACTAACTTTTCTCTGATCGCAATCGGTAGCTTAGTTTTTAGAATCATAATAACGTCTTTGGCGGTGATCGGCGAATCCCAGAACTTGATTTTCTCTAAATACTTTTCAAAATATCTTCTCAAACTACCGCGCTTACTGTTAAACACTTCGGCATTGTAAACCTCTTTTCTCAGGCGCTGCTGCACACCAGAACTCCAGAATTTAGCTAAAAACATCTGTTCAAACTCTTTGTAACTTTTACAAGAGTCGACCATTTCGGTTCCCCATAAGGCAGCATCGCCTACGATAAATCCAATAACGAATTGAATTCGCTGGCGGTCACTCCAGCTATTCGGGAAAATTCTTGAAAAATTTCGGAGGAACACTATAGGATGAATTTCTCTTTCTGTGGGTGAAAGGTAGGAAAAACAAGATGTTTAATCACGCTTTCCTCCTGCATCAAACTGACAAAAGTGGGTGGGCTGGTACTCTGGTTAAATTGTGCTTCTATAGAACTATGAGTTTGAGCGTTATCAAATGGCGAACGGTAATGTACCTGCTGTTGTTCATTACATCGTGGTGAATTATTCCACTGTCCTGACACGGGATGTGGGGGATTTTCAACTTGACATTTTAGTGTACGAACTTCATCAACTATCTGTTGACGCCATTCAGGTAAATCTTGCGCTAACGTTCGTCTTATCTGGCCTAATTCTGACATGACTGTGTCTCCTGTTTTTCCTGGGGCTGCCAATATTTCAAAGGTCACGTTTTTGACAGTTTCCCTGAGTTCGTTCTTGACCTTGGTTTCTATGAATCCGTCTTTGTTTTTAATCCACTCTTGGTAGTTGTCGGACAATGCTTCAGCATGTGCCTTAACAGTATTCTTTATTTGATCCTCTACATTAAGAGTCTCAATCTGTTTGGAAAGATCGTCAACAACATTTTCGATCGTGTCTACTGCGGTTTTAACTCCTTTGACCCCCTCAGAGATTGCAGTATAATCTTCTTTTAAGGTCGCAGCTTGTTTTTGATATTCCATCACTTTTGAATTTATCTCTCCCTTGGCTGCTTCGATTTTTTCATCTAACCGTTTTGAAATATCCTCTATTTTTGACTCTACTTTTGTGTCAATTTCTAGCCTCATGGTCGTGACGTGACTACTGATTTGGCTTTGGACATTACCCAACAGGGTATTTAAATCAGCTGTTATGTCTGCCTTTAGTTCGGCCTTTACCGAATTTAACCGTGTATTTAGGTCATTTATCTCCGTTTGCAGATCTGTTTTTACTGAATTTATGTCTGCTTTTACTGAATTTATTTCTGTTTTTACTGAATTGCACAGATTTGTAAGGAGCTGATTTTTATTATGCCGTCTTTCGGCCTTCTCTTTTTTTTCGCGGGCCTTTTCATCTAATCTTTCCTGTTTTTGGCTTTCGAACTTACGTTCCATTATTGCTTCGATCATTGCAGCCAAGTCATTTTTTTCAAAAGCGGGAATAGTTTGCACACTAGGACCAGCTTCTAAAACTTCGGTCGAGGCTGCTTCTACCTCCGCTCGTGTACCTATCGCGCTTGATCGTAATGGATAGTGAGGTCCATTCGCATCACTGCTTTCGTCTGCTCTTGTTTGTGTCCGCCGTTTACCGTGAGCCATGTTCATGAATTATTTGTCAAACGTCAAAATGCTACAGATATTGTTTGTCACTGCCGTCAGTCGTTTGTCTGTGACTGGGACCTAAGACTTCGAACTAGTATCTATGGTCGAAGACCTAAGATGAAATTTTAACTCTGAGTAACAACTGACGTTCATGTACGCCAAGAAGACAAGATGGTTCGTACTAATTACAAACAAATGAAATATCACACGTTTAACGACTTTTGAGAGTAGTTTTCCGCCATATCGTAATTTTTTTATGCACTGACAGCAATGGTACACTTTCACTGAATTTAACTACATAAGAATGGACTATGGACAAATTGAAATAAAGCTGTTTCAAGGCAAGGAAAGACAGGTTTACGTTCTGATCAACTCGAAAGACGCTACGTCACTACGAAAGCTTGGCTACTGCGTATAAAAATTTCACTTACTATGGCTGTCTTGATGGTGATACGGATGAATACTCGCGTTTTTTGGTAATTTAATCAATAGTTCTTCTGAATTAATTAAAAGGTTTCCCCACTTCTCTTTCTCGGTTGAATTGCATCCACATGAAAAAAATGGAACAATTATTAGAACAAGCACTGAAAAATTTTTAAACACATACAAGAAATGATTTTTGATCAAGTCCCTGTTCGGACGCCAAGTGTAGCGTTGCTCTTGGGGGACGAAATGAAAAAGAATTGTTGTTTTATTTTTTTTTTAATGTCGAAAAAGTGAATATTTTGGTGGGCCTCTTGGCAACAGAATCAGGGATTGATTACACTATTATAACAACATACGTTGAGCATTAAATACCTGAATAAGAGCAGCATATTGATATATATATTTGAGATCGTTCGGAAGAAACATTATCATGTCTGTGCATTTTTATAGTCGCGATGTAGTCATACCCAGATCAACACTAAGGGACCAGAAGATTTATAGACTTTAAAAGAAATGCAACACTACACAAAAAGTTGGTTCAGAAATAATAGGAAAACGATAATGTTCCTTCTGCCTGAAGCTGCGTTCGGCCCATCAGCGTGATCGTAATTTCTGGTGATGAAGTAACACACAATAATTATCATTCAGGTAAGTAAGGAGATGGAATCATCAAGGTTAATGTTCTAAAATAAGCACACTTACCTTTAACACACTTTTTTTTAATGCTACGTACCTTTTCGTATTAAATTACAATAGATGACCATTGTGGTTAAATACTTTATACATAACAGTCAAAATGTCCTCTTGATACTGTCTGTTCGTAATCAGTTACAAGAAAGTACATGCTTTCTGATTGAAAAAAAATAACATTTAGCATTTTCACACAATATTTTCGCACAGAATATAAAATACAGTTGCGGAACGCAGCAAGTCCGCGTCCGCCTTTCATAGAATACAAACAGTAAAAGGTGAGGCGCCAAAAGCCTCATTTGTCTTGAAACAACAGAATTCTTTTTTATACCATTAATCGATACATGTACATAGAGATTTACAGGCACCGCGCAAGAACGGCAAAGATAAAGAATAATAGATTCTATCGCTGCTATGCGATGGTTCATTTCTTTTACTTTACAATTGTTCGATAACTTTAGGCCATCAGACGTTTATTATTGAGCGTATATTAATGTTTGTGAGGCGAAAATTACTAATATTACAACACGCTTTTACACAATTTACAATGTGACAATGTTAAGACAGTTGTGAAAATGATGCATCTTGTCCTCTTTAATTCTAAACGCAACAATATTAAATTTTAATTGTAAGTTTCTTTACAAAATTATTCTTATGATTACATTATGATGTTGGCTAGTACAACAATAAATCATCCAATTCCGGTTCAAAGTTCGGTACTATTTAGGATGACAATCAAGTCTATAGCGGATGCTTAGTTTTGTGACAAGTCGAGCAAAAGATTACCTAAGGTCGCTCGAGTTTACAGTGGACACAAGGTGGTGAACCAACAAGTTTATTTACCTTAGCTGCAATGTGCTGACATATGCATGGCCGCTCTCTTTCTCTGAAATTTCTATAAGAACTTATTAAACTTTTGCTGAATTTTCCAGCAGAAACTCTCCCTATGTTTCTCGTTATGCGAGGAAACAAGTACTCATCCCTAGTCTTGAAATATGGCGATATACATGTGCATGGCTGTAGCAACATGCGTATTATAATGCCCTCTTAGTTCTCGCAAGAACTTTTAACTAACTGGCTGGTTTGTGTCTCGGCTGTTGGAGCTAAACGACGCTACAGCTAATTTCTAGCTGGATGTCAGTCGCTATGAATGCAGTGTTCACTCAAATTTCTGCGCCCTGTCCTGCATTTGACACCTGTTCAGAGAAGAGTCCTCGAAAACTTTCGTCTTGGCCTTCTCGTAGCCAAACTGTTCCCCATGTCACGGCTTTTTTCGACCAATAGAAGCGTTCATCTTAGTTTGTGGAAACTATCTCTACCAATCGCAAGGGTCCTACCATTAAACTGTGTCAAAATCTCGGCACTTTACTCCTTCCTAGTGCGTTTCCGCCAATCGGACGTTTTGTGCCCGCTCCAGCAGCCTAAAAGGTTACATGTGCCCATCACGTGTGTACTACTCGCTCTTTATGTGATCGAATGCGTCACAGGTTTTGTTCGTAACCATTTGTAATTCCGAAACGCAGTTTTCTAAAGCTTTTTTCCGTCCTCCTTCTGGTGGCCCATTACTCGCTCTCCCGTCGGAGTCACCTGGTCGGTCGGTCGTTGACTCCCGCCTTACGACGCACCCTAAGTGCTTTCCGTGGTAACCCCTATGGTGTGGCCTTCGCCTCTCCTCGCAGTTGCTTCCAAAACAAAACGTTTCCTCTCACTGCTTGACTCACCTTCTGCTCATAGACATGCATTATATGATCGGTGTGTAAATACCGTCGATTGAGTGTCATCCCTTTTGCATTACATACTTATAGGCAAATTTGCTTATTACTGCCGAATTAAGTTAGGTATCATATTCACTTTCCTGTTATGATGTATAAAGCTTTTATGTAAGGTGCGAAATTTACCTTCATTTATTGTGCCACCTTACAAATTATTCAAAGCTTTCTTTCTCAACAATATCTACTCATTTTTACTAATACTACGACTGCAAGTAATGTGATGCGGATTCTTTCCTGGTTTTGCTGTTATTAATCTATGACCGACTGATAGCACGGGGCAGAACTAACCAACGAACTTCAGTGGCATAGATCGCTAATGTGTTAAATTTTGAAGCCTTCCTGTAGGAACATTTGCAAACAAAACTTCCAGGCAAAGGCCACTAAATTAAGGGAAACTTAGATTTTATGTATCTTTGGACTCACAAGCACCGTTCATTGACCGGTTTCACAAACAAACAAGAGTCAGTGTGTAAACTGTATCTTGACAGTCCTGAATTGGTAGAAGGCGGGAGACAGCAGTCACTTGTTCCGGGCTGCCGGTAACATTAGGCAGCTGAAACACTGTCTGAAGTAGCCATTGTTGTCTGCTTTCTTACTCTTTACTGCTTCACTGTTCTGAGTCTTTATTCCTTGTCATTATTGTACGAATTGCTGCAGTTAGTACCTTCATTAAGCATGACAATACACAAGACCATTTCAGTACTCTTTACTGAGGGCGCCCATAGGTATATTTGTAGGGGGAGGGAGCAAGACTTAGGGATATGAGGCAATGTTAATGTTTTGCAGACAAATGGTGACTTTTTGGTGGTCATAATAAATTAATATTATTTATATGTGTAAATAACGCTATATACTTTTGTGTTGTACCACTTGTACGTCATACTGAAATTTAAAGCATATTTAATTCACAGGAAGGAAGACCAGAAAGGACCAAAACATATTATGACCCATATGATATGGGAAGTGCTGTTAAAGGCGCCTTACGTGATGATGAGAAGCTTAAGTTTTTAAAGAATAGTTGGAAGCCTCCCGCAAACTTTTCCTACTCAATTACAAGGGAAGCAAAACCGAAGATTTAAGAATGAATGGATGAGCCAGTACAACTGGCTTTCATACAGTAAAATGTTACGTGTTGGATTTTGTACTGCATGTGTTCTGTTTTCGCCTTCAGGAGCCTGAATCGGCTCCTATATACTTATAACAGCTTTCCATTATTCTAAATAATTGAAACCTTTAACTGGCTTGGTAAAAAATATAAATAACTTGGAGGTGTCGTTTTTAATTGGAAACATTTCAGATGCAAAAACATAATTATTCAAATAGTTTTCAGGCTTGGTTTTTCAGCAAAAAATTTCAAGTGCTTACAAGGTTTGGTGTTTGCACTATTTCTTCTTTACTTAATTCTCTACCTAAGACATTTTTAATTTATTTTTATAGTCATTCAAAACACCGGTAAAAGAACCATTGGTCAAATACAAAAAGGCTACGGAAGATCGTCGTCATCATGAAAACACAAAATATAACAAATTTTCCATGGAGAAGGCTATAGAGTTCACCAAGTCTATGGAATCAAGTAAAAAAAGTATTGCTGTTGTCCTCGATACCACGAAATCTTCAGTTATTGAAGAAAACTGGAAACGCTTGAGGCCTATTATAAAGACTGTAGTCCCGCGTGCTAGAAATAACCAACCTTTACGAGTACGTTGTGATCACGGTTTAATTCGTCAGCTAAAAGAAGAAAAAACAGATGATCTTCTAGTGGCAAAACATGGAGTGTTTCAGAGTCTTTTGGCTTTTCGTGTGGATGCTGGAGATGATGATTTAAAACATCATTTCAGTACATGTGGCCGAAACAGTTCTATGATCTCCTCAACATCGAGGGATGTGAGAAAGGCTAAATTGTTAGCATTGTGTGTGATGAAAGAACTGATGACACCTCTAAGGAACAGATGACATTTTGTATTAGGTACACTGACATAGAGACCTTTGTTACTGAGCTTAAATCAACTACTGGCATTTCGACTGCAGAAGCCATCGATGAAGAACTTAAGACACTGGGGCTGAGCTATCAATATCTTAATTGACAGGGCTCTGATGGCGGGTTAAACATGGCTGGGAGATTTAAAGGAGTTCAAGCTCTTATTTTAAGTAAACAACCGTTGGCTATATATACCCACTGTTTTAGCCGCTCTTTGATCTTCTGCATTTCTAAGTCATGTGATACTCCAATAGTTAGTAATGGAAATTATAGGATCAGTTTCCGCATTCTTGTCTGCCTCTGCAAATATAAAATATTCCCTAGAGGAAGCTCTAACACGACTACCGTTCACAGAGTCAAAGAAAACTAAGCTGAAGGCAATGTGTCCAACAAGATAGGTGGAAAGACACGATACCCTTGTTACTTTCAAGGAGCTATTTGTCCAGGTCGTGACCTTGCTTGACCAACTTTCAAGTAGTCGTGGAACCAATGCAGAAACGGCTAGTAAAGCTTGTGTGTTTAGTTCTACTGTCCGAAGAGGAGACTTCGTAGTAGCTTTAGCAACTGCAGCATATTCCAGACTAAGCGTACAGCTCCAAAGTCCTGAAATGGATTTAACAACTCCCTTAAATCATGTCAATTATGTGCTTGAGGTGTTCAACAATATAAGGACGGATGCGGAAATAGAATTAGGAAGTATTTTTGAAGACGCTGTTAAACTGGTAGAATATATTGGAAGTGTAATAGCAATGCCAAGAACTATTTTAACACAAACCAAAAGAGAGAACGTTCCTGCTTCAAACGCCGAGGAATACTTCAGGCGAACAGTATTTTGACCTGTTCAAATGGCTCTGAGCACTATGGGACTTAACTTCTGAGGTCACCAGTCCTCTAGAACTTAGAACTACTTAAACCTAACTAACCTAAGGACATCACACACATCCATGCCCGAGGCAGGATTCGAACCTGCGACCGTAGCGGTCACGTGGTTCCAGACTGTAGCGCCTAGAACTGCTTGGCCACTCCGGCCGGCTTTTGACCTGTTGTGGATAGTTTTATTGCCGAGCTAGAAACAAGATTTACCCAAGAATTTCGCTCCATATTGCACTTGAAGGTCTTATTCCTGCATCTGTTTAAAATACAGTGAGGATGAAGTGATCCAGGCATCCGAGAAATATTAACAGTTTTTGGAGAGTTCTTCGCTTTTAATGAAAGGAGAGGTGAAACTATGGAAGAAAAAGTGGGTTGATGAAAGTGAAGGACCTGAAACAGTAACTGAAGCATTAAAGAATTGTGACAAGCACTTTTTCCCAAATGTATATGTTTTACTTCAAATATTTGGGACTATTCCTGTCACCACAAGCACTCCTGAACGAAGTTTCTCTACTTTGAGACGAATAAAGGCTTATTTACGTAACACAATAGGGCAGGTGAAACTAAATGGATTGGCTCTTGCAAATATCCGTAAAGAAAGAGATATGGACATTGAAAATATCATTGACATATTCAGTAAAAAGAAACAGAGACGAATGAGCATGGCAAATTGGGCGGAAGATGGAAATATCTAGTGAATTTTGTAACAGAATTTTTTTTTATATTCATGTCCAGTTAAAGTTTTTACGTTCATGTCACCTTCTGTATCCAGGAAATTAATGAAAACTTATTTGTAGTAAGTTGACCTTTTTTATTATGGTTTATGTCATTTATGAAATCTCCCATGTGAAAATAAGTTTCTTTTACCCTAAACTCCAAAACAGTTATCAAAAACTACTTTAAGCAACACCTAATTTTACCGATTTGTCGGCAGAGGACTCCCAACTCTCCTTTCTTAAGCGATATTCCATTCCCCCAAATCCCCCCTCCCCTCCCATAATAAGCGCACCTCCCCCATTCACCGACTTCTATAACCACTCCTGGGTATCTTTAATTGTGAGATTACGCGCCGGAAACTTAACAGTTTTGTGCGGAATCGTAAACCACATACAGCGTGAAAATCGAAAGACCAAAATTCAAGACTCAACTCACTGGAAAAAAAAAACAAGGCGGAGCATAAGAATGCCGATGAACTGTGAAAAAATTTTAATCGAGCTAGTAAACTGCGTTGCCCCAAAAAATCCAACTACTTTCATCGCTACAGAGTGGTTGAGAGAACAGAATATATTAATCTGACTACTTTAAATATCAAACATTGCAAAAAGCGAACGACTGGCAGAGCAGTCACCAAGTGTAATCTTCTTTAAAAAATTATAAAAGTGTAGCTTTCTTTAAAAATAATTAGTTTAAGGTTCATTAAAAATTAATTATGTGTTATCCAATTTTACTGTATGGTGTGTTGTTGAGCAAATGGCATGCTTAATGCGTTTTATTGTAATCCAAATAACAATTAAACAACTTAATCTGGAAAACCAGTATGCATTGCCTGTAATGAAATCAATACCTTTGAATTTTACTCCGTCTCGTGAGCACTGAGTTCTATAGCCCTGTGCAATAAACTGATAAAAGTCCCTATGCAAATAAACAATAAAATAAATTTTCCTTAGCTCTTGAGTCACAACGGATATAATCTAGGTATTCTGTTCTCTCCACAGTAGGCGTAGAAAATATTGAATCTTGTGACAGCGAAGTGTAATACTGGACATAAAATAACTTCATAAAAATAATGTCAGTATACTGCTTGATAAATGAATAACCTTGCTGATGTTCAGAGAACATACTGGATATTGGCTCAGCGCTGTGCAATGCTGCCTGCATTAAAGCTGTCACACGCATTAATGCCTTTCTGATCCTGAAACATTAATATTCTTCTAACTGATTAAAAAATCATTTCTTTTAAAAAATATTTTTGGATTTAAATAAACACGACATGGAAGAGGATGAGGTACTGATAATATGATGTGCTAAGACCGAATGGTTCCGTTTCAAACTTGTATTCAAAATCATGTTTCTCCTTTACTAAATATAATATGAAACATTTTATGTTGATTTCAGAAACAGTGAACTTCTAAATTGTTCTACAGTTTTCACTTACTGACACTTCACAAAACCTGGATAGTTACATGACAAAAGTCTATCATCGTTTAACAAAATAGGTTCCAAAATTTACCTGTCTGTAACAGGATTACAAAACACATAAAATATTACAAATCGGGTATACCTTATCAAACTATACATTAAATGTGATGGCAGATATTTGGTTCCTACGATACTGTTAGAATTAGTAAAATCAACATTGTTCAGCTGCAAAATTTCATTACCTTGCCAAACTGCATTATTCTCCGTCCATAAGCCAAAAATATAAATTTTCGCACCTAGTCTCTAGCTTGAAGTCTTACATCCCGCTTTAGCAGAGGGCAACGGCAACTGCTACTGCTCTCCGCGTGCCCCTACTTACAATCCATTCTGCCACACAGTTAACATCTTTGGTTCAGTTACGTCAAAGATACAATCTCTTCTACATGTGATAATCATTCTATCTCATTTTTCATTGAATAGTTTACAAAATCGGTCTGCACGTACACATTGTTCCCTCACATAGTGAACATTCGTTATGATGAACAACAAGATCCTCAATATAGTTTGTTAATGAACGTTCCTGAAGTACTTTAAGAGATCAAAGAACCGCTCTCAGAATCCGTTCCTGAAGTACTTTAACAGATCAAAGAACCGCTCTCAGAATCAATTTACAATACTTAAAACTCAAAATACCTTTCGAAGCAAAAGAAAAAAAATACAAATTGCCTAATGCAAGCTTAAAAAAAGAGTCTAACGCCACATGGCAATACTAAAATTTTCGTAAATATGACCTGTGAAATCTAAATGGTTCAAATGGCTCTGAGCACTATAGGACTCAACTGCTGTGGTCATAAGTCCCCTAGAACTTAGAACTACTTAAACCTAACTAACCTAAGGACAGCACACAACACCCAGCCATCACGAGGCAGAGAAAATCCCTGACCCCGCCGGGAATCGAACCCGGGAACCCGGGCGTGGGAAGCGAGAACGCTACCGCACGACCACGAGATGCGGGCTGTGAAATCTAAAGGCCATAAAATATTGATCACTCAATTTTTAATTAAAGTAATCTGATTATTATCGTCGTGTCGTCAAACCCCATAGCCTTTACCATGGGCACCGTGTCACAAAATTTTTCTTTACTTTAAAACACCTTACAACCTAAACATCCTCACACGTGATGCATGGTACCGCCAATGAATTATAACATATAATTAAGCATAAATACACTCCTGGAAATTGAAATAAGAACACCGTGAATTCATTGTCCCAGGAAGGGGAAACTTTATTGACACATTCCTGGGGTCAGATACATCACATGATCACACTGACAGAACCACAGGCACATAGACACAGGCAACAGAGCATGCACAATGTCGGCACTAGTACAGTGTATATCCACCTTTCGCAGCAATGCAGGCTGCTATTCTCCCATGGAGACGATCGTAGAGATGCTGGATGTAGTCCTGTGGAACGGCTTGCCATGCCATTTCCACCTGGCGCCTCAGTTGGACCAGCGTTCGTGCGGGACGTGCAGACCGCGTGAGACGACGCTTCATCCAGTCCCAAACATGCTCAATGGAGGACAGATCCGGAGATCTTGCTGGCCAGGGTAGTTGACTTACACCTTCTAGAGCACGTTGGGTGGCACGGGATACATGCGGACGTGCATTGTCCTGTTGGAACAGCAAGTTCCCTTGCCGGTCTAGGAATGGTAGAACGATGGGTTCGATGACGGTTTGGATGTACCGTGCACTATTCAGTGTCCCCTCGACGATCACCAGTGGTGTACGGCCAGTGTAGGAGATCGCTCCCCACACCATGATGCCGGGTGTTGGCCCTGTGTGCCTCGGTCGTATGCAGTCCTGATTGTGGCGCTCACCTGCACGGCGCCAAACACGCATACGACCATCATTGGCACCAAGGCAGAAGCGACTCTCATCGCTGAAGACGACACGTCTCCATTCGTCCCTCCATTCACGCCTGTCGCAACACCACTGGAGGCGGGCTGCACGATGTTGGGGCGTGAGCGGAAGACGGCCTAACGGTGTGCGGGACCGTAGCCCAGCTTCATGGAGACCCAGCTTCATGGAGACGGTTGCGAATGGTCCTCGCCGATACCCCAGGAGCAACAGTGTCCCTAATTTGCTGGGAAGTGGCGGTGCGGTCCCCTACGGCACTGCGTAGGATCCTACGGTCTTGGCGTGCATCCGTGCGTCGCTGCGGTCCGGTCCCAGGTCGACGGGCACGTGCACCTTCCGCCGACCACTGGCGACAACATCGATGTACTGTGGAGACCTCACGCCCCACGTGTTGAGCAATTCGGCGGTACGTCCACCCGGCCTCCCGCATGCCCACTATACGCCCTCGCTCAAAGTCCGTCAACTGCACATACGGTTCACGTCCACGCTGTCGCGGCATGCTACCAGTGTTAAAGACTGCGATGGAGCTCCGTATGCCACGGCAAACTGGCTGACACTGACGGCGGCGGTGCACAAATGCTGCGCAGCTAGCGCCATTCGACGGCCAACACCGCGGGTCCTGGTGTGTCCGCTGTGCCGTACGTGTGATCATTGCTTGTACAGCCCTCTCGCAGTGTCCGGAGCAAGTATGGTGGGTCTGACACACCGGTGTCAATGTGTTCTTTTTTCCATTTCCAGGAGTGTATAATAATTAACCACGTATGTAAGACATTTCATTTCAAAATCAAAAAACAAAAATTATCTCTTACGTTCAGTGGTTACATCCGTTGAGAGATATGCAATACATAGCTATTGATTTCGTCATGCTCATGCGCTGTTATGCACCATGCTGTCCAGAATCACATGCGGCCCGCGAAAGATTTTCCACGATGGATAAAACGTTAACACAGCGCAACCAACTTACACAACCCGCATACTAGGATTATACGTCAATGTGGAAGCGGCTCGCGTATCTTAAAACGGGCGAGGGAGTAGATGCGGTACTACTAAACACTTCGACAATACCGCTCCGCACCAAACAGCAGTAAAGTGGGGCAGACAAGAGACTAATGAACAATTGTTGCAAAGCAACCACAGAAAAGGCGGTAATAAAATATTTGGGGCTCTAAATTCTTGGTAGGGCCACACCAAACCACAGAATGACGTCCCAAGCTAAATTATGAAAATACTATCGACGATTTCGCCCTGACAAGAAGAACCGTAAAATACCGTATGAACTGAAATGCGATTAACACGATTCATAAGCGTCCCACTGAAAGGCTCCACAGTCAATATCTCCCTTACTATAAACATCTACATCCATACTCCGCAAGCCGCCTGACGGTGTGTGGCGGAGGGTACCTTGAGTACCTCTATCGGTTCTCCCTTCTATTCCAGTCTCGTATTGTTCGTGGAAAGAAGGATTGTCGGTATGCTTCGGTGTGGGCTCTAATATCTCTGATTTTATCCTCATGGTATCTTCGCGAGATATAGGTAGGATGGAGCATTATACCGCTTGACTCTTCGGTGGAGGTATGTTCTCGAAACTTTAACAAAAGCCCGTACCGAGCTACTGAGCGTCTCTCCTGCAGAGTCTTCCGCTGGAGTTTATCTATCATCTCCGTGGTGGTGGTGGTGGTGAGTGTTTAACGTCCCGTCGACAACGAGGTCATTAGAGACGGAGCTCATGCTCGGGTTAGGGAAGGATTGGGAAGGAAATCGACCGTGCCCTTTCAAAGGAACCATCCCGGCATTTGCCTGAAGCGATTTAGGGAAATCACGGAAAACCTAAATCAGGATAGCTGGAGACGGGATTGAACCGTCGTCCTCCCGAATGCGAGTCCAGTGGGCTAACCACTGCGCCACCTCGCTCGGTCAATCATCTCCGTAACGCTTTCGCGATTACTAAATGATCCTGTAACGAAGCGCGCTGCTCTCCCTTGGATCTTCTCTATCTCTTCTATCAACCCTATCTGGTACGGATCCCACACTGCCGAGCAGTATTCAAGCAGTGGGTGAACAAGCGTACGGTAAACTACTTCCTTTGTTTTCGGATTGAAATTCCTTAGGATTCTTCCAATGAATCTCATTCTGGCATCTGCTTTACCAACGATCAACTTTATATGATCATTCCTTTTTAAATCACTCCTAATGCGTACTCCCAGATAATTTATGGAATTAACTGCTTCCAGTTGCTGACCTGCTATTTTGTAACTAAATGATAAGGGATCTATCTTTCTATGTATTCGCAGCACATTACACTTGTCTACATTGAGATTCAGTTGCCATTCCTTGCACCATGCGTCAATTCGCTGCAGATCCTCCTGCATTTCAGTACAATTTTCCATTGTTACAACCTCTCGATACACCACAGCATCATATGCGAAAAGCCTCAGTGAACTTCCGATGCCATCCACAAGGTCATTTATGTATATTGTGAATAGCAACGGTCCTATGACACTCCCCTCCGGCACACCTGAAATCACTCTTACTTCGGAAGATTTCTCTCCATTGAGAATAACATACTGCGTTCTGTTATCTAGGAACTCTTCAATCCAATGACACAATAGGTCTCATAGTCCATATGCTCTTACTTTGTTCATTAAACGACTGTGGGGACTGTATCGAACGCTTTGCGGAAGTCAAGAAACACGGCATCTACCTGTGAACCGGTGTCTATGGCCCTCTGAGTCTCGTGGACGGATAGCGCGAGCTGGGTTTCACACGACCGTCTTTTTCGAAACCCATGCTGATTCCTACAGAGTAGATTTCTAGTCTCCAGAAAAGTCATTATACTCGAACATAATACGTGTTCCAAAATTCTACAACTGATCGACGTTAGAGATATAGGTCTAAAGTTCGGCACATCTGTTCGACGTCCCTACTTGAAAACGGGGATGACCTGTGCCATTTTCCAATCCTTTGGAACTCTACGCTCTTCTAGAGACCTACAGTACACCGCTGCAAGAAGGGGGGCAAGTTCCTTTGCGTACTCTGTAAAATGCCGCACGGCCAGCCTCCACATTGACCCTCCGTCTTGTGCGCCGCGAATGCCGCTGAACCCGCCACTCCCCTTGGGTAGAGGATGGCCCAACCGCGCCCGGTACCCGCGAAGATGTCTCGACAGCAGGACAGTGGGTGAAGCATGTAACACCTGGGGTGTACCATGCGGCGCACCAGACTCCCCACTGCCGCTACACTCCGAGGCAGCAGCCTGAAGATGGCTGACTGCGGCCATCAACACGTTCAGCTGTTCGTGAATAGTGGCCAGCTCCTCCTGCGTCCGTACACAGCAGTCACACATCCTATCCATCCTATGAAATCAATTTACTGTAGAGGGTTAATCAACTTTTAACTAGATTGCTAATTCACTAAAGGCGGCTGATTGTTGACTAAACTGTGGTTGCTAGACACTTCTTGTAGAAAACAATGAAAATAGCACTACCTGTCTCTGGACTGTATTGAAAACAAACACTACCACTACTGGCACTAAGGCTGACTAAAGGGACTCTCTCTGACTGTATTCAAAACAAACACGAAATCTATGGAACACTATTACTAGCACTCGACAATTAAAGCTTCCTAAAAGCAAAAACACACGGAAGAAGAAGTGACAAGTAAGAAAAATACAGTTAATACTTAAATTAACGTAGCTCGCTGCACAATAGACGTGAAGCAGGCGGCAGTTACAACGACACTTAACAGTACCTCCAAGGTAACTCGTGGATACTACGAGAGTGTCAGATTACTTGTTATAACTGTGGATAACAGTTGAACAGGCTGCTGCCGACTTAGGTTTCTTAATAAGACGAACGATGATTCGTTGCCTCACTTGGCTCCACCTTCGATCCAAAACTGTCATTTACTTTAAAGCAGCTAAATAGATGACAAGGACGATATCAACGCTCTCCTCCCAAGCAGCGCTCTAACTGGAGACTGCAGTACAGAAGCGTACACCACCAACAACTCTGAAATACATGCCACCAACGTGCACCCTTTTAGAATTCTTTTGTTCACCTCGTGCACCAAACTTGCCGTAATTCTTCGTCGGAATCCAAGGGCAGAACCAAGAAATCACTTCTCAGCCCTTGAATGACCATATGATGATCGCCCTCGGGTATAACTCCGGTCCTCCACACAACGATCTTGGAGCCCACGGCGTTCCGTCCTCAACCGACTGCTTCTGCGTGCCCCACCCACCAAACACCCTTTCCCTCCGGTACTGACGTATCTTCTCCCGTCCAATCTAGTACCAACTCCGCAACCCCCTTCTTCCACGTTCTGTCCACCTCGTGGCGCGCAGGAAGCCAATTCGCCAAATATATGCGGCGACCAGAGACTCCAATCCGATCTCGATATTGACATAGCGGAGAGTACTGAGAAGGCGGGTGGTTTCAAAAGACGACAAAATTTAAATAGTGCGCCATACCTCGTCATCCTCCCCCACTAACACAAATCCGCTGTGCAAAGGACTAGCTCTGGCTAATCTGGCTAGAGTGAACCCGCAATATCCTCCCGGGCTCTAAGTGCTTGATCAGTAAATTCACCGTACCGACTCACCTTAGAACCCCATAATGCCGAAAAAGCGGGGTAACATCTTGCCGGTATAGTCTTCACCACCCTTCTGAGGTGGCCCGTGTTGCGGACGAACACCCTACCCCCAGGTTGGCAATTAAGTTCCTTCCTACCCTTATTATACCGCCTCTCCAGCCGCTGATTGGCACCCTGATTATGAAGCCGCGCCCGTTCTAACTCCACTGAATAACACCGGCCTCAATGCGCTCCGGGAGGACATCGTTAATCGACCACAAATTGGACAGCAGGGAGTTCAATTGGTACCTTAAGATCAACGAAGCCGGACATGCTAGTACTGACTCAAGTTGAGCTGTGTTAAACGCGAAGTTTAGCCAACCAAGTGAATTATTCCACTTGGTGCTGAGCTGCTGTGAAACGTGATTAGGTCTGCAGTTGAATTCCTGTTTACACGTTCCACAAACGACGGCTGGTGACAGTAAGGAATTTTGGTGATACGCCAAATGGCCTGTTCAAAATAAAAGCTCCTGAACGGCTTGGAAGCAAATGCAGGAGCTTTATCACTGTCTAGGGTCTTCGGTAGTCCAAATATCTAAATCATTCCCGATAAGTGACGGATGGTAGTCGTAGCTGTGACGCTACTAGTTGCAATAAGATATGAGAAACGCGAAAACGTGTCTACTACCACCAGAACACTCTGGTTACCCAGGCTAGTATGAGGCAGTTGTCCAACATGATCAATGAACGACTCGTCCATAGGATAACTTTCTCTTGTGCATTGGAGAAGCCCCTGGAAGGATACCAGTCTGGTCTCACATGTTTGTAAATTTTACTCTAGAACATATGACGGACATCTTGTATAAACTGGGCCAAAAGAGCCGCCTCTTAATGTTTGCGATGGTCTTATTCCACTAGGCAAATATTCGCCTAAAACGCCGGCACCCAGGCCCCGACAGCAGACCAACCCCGTACATAGGGCGTATCTGGTTACCTATTCGCCTGTGGTTAACCTTTAATTTTCCTAATGTATGGATCTCCTTCCTGTCTCCGGCCTGTCCCCAAACAATTCTGGGACCTCCGATAAAATAACACCTCGTCTGGCGTGAGGTCGAAGTAGTTGAGCGCGGGTACAAGCTCACAGTTCCTCGGTCGCTAGATGGTGCGGGCCAGCCAGTCGCTGGCGCGGCATAAATCACTGAGTCTCGCACTAGGGCGTATCGCTTCTGGTCAGGCGTGCTCCCGACAGGCCTCACATAGGGAAGTGAGCAACCATACATAGTCTCTCCTACCCAAATGGCTCCATCAGCTTTTCTGTGGTGCCAGACGTCAACATCGGCATTTCTCGGCCCCACCCGAAGGTTGCCTTGCGTCAGACGGGAGAGCTGCAACCCAAACCGATGCAAAAGCAAAGGGTGCCTGACCCATGGGGAGATGTGTCCAGGGACTGAAGATCTGGCCCTTGGGGGGGAGGGCTGAGTGGGGGTGTTGCTGACGCTGTGTGCAAACCCTCTGCCCTGGGCAGCTGCTGCTCTTCTCTCTCTCTCTGCGGAGAGCACAGAACACCAGGTACTCTGCATGCTGGTGATCTCGTTTGTCAGAGTGGGATCTCAGCGCCAGTCGGCAAGGACGCTTCACCACAACCATGGGAAACCAGGGTGTGTTCTGCCAAACCCAGGAGTTGGTGACATCGCCTAGGCCAGACTGCTCAACGACTGGGTGACCAGCCCACCATCTGAGTAGGAGTGAGACCCTGGCTAAGACGGATGCTAGGGCTTGTAGGTGGCTAAGGACGAGGAGTGAATGTGCTTCTCCAGAGTGTGGGGTGCACTTGTCAAGGAGTGCTGGGTGAAATCATCGATGACAGGGCCACCGAAGGGTACCAGTGCATTGGCGATGACGTGCTGAGCCCGGCAGCTCGAGAGTGCCCTTGCCCTAGGGGCGAGGTCAGTGGGCGAGCTGCATCTGACCTCCGCCCCCCCCTCCATGCCACAGGAGCCAGTCCGGATTAAGAGATGAGCTCCCACCTTTTGTCACTCGTTAATTAATCATGGCTGAAATAGAAACGAGTGATGTGAGTGCTTCTTCATGGGAATCTGTGATGTCTGCTCCCTCTCCACAGGACGAGCTGGGACAGGAGACTTATGAATATCTTACGCAGAAGCATGCTAGGATTACGTTGCTCTGGGACCAGAATATTAAAAATGGAAAAATCAGTCAAGCGGCATAGTTAACAATTAAAAACGAGTTGGCTGCATGGTCTATTGCCAAAGCCAAACTCGAAGGCCGCGTTGAAGAACTAGAGAAAGAAAACGAGGGACTGAGAAAAGCGCCATCCAAGCGACAGACCACTAAAGATACAGCAGCGAAAGTAACCAAGCGGACAGACATGGCGGACTTCCTTAGGCTGCTGCCTGGCCAAGATATCAAAAAAGTCTATGAACTTTTTACAACTATTGTCAACCCTGTTGAAGATAAAATAAAGATTATTAAGGTGAAACCTGGCCAACATGTTGTAATTGCAGACGTAATCAGGAAGACAAAGAAAAACTTCTAAATAATCTAAAGCTAATCAAAGTAGTAAAATATGAGACACCTAAGAAAAGAAATCCCTTAGTTACACTGTACGACGTATCTACTGTAATGAAAGACGAAAAACTGTATGAGACAATAAAAACACAAAATTTTGAAGAGATGGAAGATTAGTTCAAGAAGCGTTTTAAGTTGAGATTCAAAACGAGGCCTCGGGAGCGTGATATCGTCCATCACGTTGTTGAGGTCACCGGAGCAATGTGGAACAATGTCAAGACACTTATATAGGATTTCACGCGGTCGAAATTAGGGAGGATTTCACGCGGTCAGTATTAGGGACTATCTCGCAGTACCTCGTTGACACAACTGTGGTGACCAGGACCACATTCTCAAGCACTGTACCAGGGTTTCGGCGTGCTCCAAATGTGGTGCGGAAGGTCATACCTGCATATACTGCAAGACAACATTGGTATGTATCCCATGTAAGAAAAGAGGCAAAAGATCATGCGGAGCCACTGGTTGGAATTGCCCTACGTGCAGGATGTATGAGCAAAGGCTTATTACAAGAATAGATTATGGCTGAAAACGGTTACGGAAACAGGATGCCAAAGCGAAAATCGCCCAGCAAAAGGATGAGGGATGCTATGAGGGCAAGTAAATGTATAAAATTCTTTAAGTCGCTCTCGGACACCCATAAAATTGAAGTAATTGATATCGGGATACAAACGGTGCTTCCCACGATGATTGCAGCTCTGTCCTCCCAAAGTCAGGGAATTAGGCTGACAAAAGTCCTGTATCGGCAGTGGCATCCTGTGGTAGTGGCCCCACCAGTGGCCATCAAGAAAAATGAAGTGCGTAGAGCGGAACAACATCGAGTCCAAGAAAATACAGTAACAGGCGCAAGTGTGCTTCCATCTACACAGGACACCACTCTGGTCAGAATTCCGCCTGCTGACCCTGTTAAGAGTGTACCCAAATATAGAACACGCCATGCAACTGGCAAGTTTGGAACAGCCGGCTACCCTGACCACTGCTTTGCGACATGTGGTCCGGGTGGGGAATAAATATGGTAAAAAGGTCACCTTCTCGTTGATGGAGGCTGTAGACAGAATACGGCTCAAGTCGATGAATCTCCCCAACGACTTCGGAGCCCTGTGGGATCTCGTGAAGAAAATTTTTGAAAGACGAGGCGATAAATTTGATCTCGATGACAATTACACACAATCAGTCTTGGCAAGTGGACGTATTGCCTTCGACTGGAGGAAAAACTGGCCAGATGATCGAATACACACATTTCCCATAATGCCTAAAATAACCATTGGCCAACTAAACACTCACAACAGCAGACTGGTGATGCACGAGGTAAGTAAGGTTGGCTCTGAGCACTATGGGACTTAACTTCTGAGGTCATCAGTCCCCTAGAACTTAGAACTACTTAAACCTAACTAACCTAAGGACATCACACACATCCATGCCCGAGGTAGGATTCGAACCTGCGGCCATAGCGGACGCGCGGTTCCAGACTGTAGCGCCTAGAACCGCTCGGACACTTCGGCGGGATAGCTAAGTAAGGCGTTGGAGGAGATGACACTAGATGTGATCTGCCTGCAGGAGCCGTACTCTAAAGCTGGGAGAATAGCTTTCACAGCCGGAACATGGCAAATTGTCAGCAGTGTGGATGACCCGAAAGCGGCAATAATAATCACGGACAAATCGTAATTGTAACTGCAGATATAAATGCGAGTTCTCCCCTATGGTACAGTGGCACAAGGGACGCAAGTGGAGGAAAAGCGGAAGAATCGATCATGGCATTGCAACTTGTGGTGGCCAACATGCCTGGTAACCCTCCCACCTACACAGTAGGAGGGGGACAAGGCACAAATGTTGACGTAACGTTAACTACACCAAATGCCGTCAACATCATAAAATTTGGAAGGTTGAAGATAACGCCACCACAAATGATGATAATCTCATCAACTTCACTTTAGGCGACAGAGAGTGCCACAGGACGATGGGGTGGGAGGTTCAGTTTAAGCATAACAAAGCAGACTGGGCGCGCTTAGCGAGGGAGTGCGACATTCCTGCGTTTCCAGAAGGTGACCTACACCATGACATAGATGTGAAAAATTATGCTGAAGAGCTGGTGAGTGCTATAACGAGAGCTGTGAAGGCTGCTGTTCCAACTAGGAGGAAGGCCATGGCGGCCTCTCCGTCACCATAGTCAGCTGAATTAGAGGATATGTGGCAGTTTGTCAGAAAGCTGAAGCGACACTACCAGCGCAGTGTCGTTTAGTGGGAAAGGCAAAGATGGCTGCAGCAATATCGGCAGGCAAAGGAAAGTTTCCGAAACGAAAGTCTTCCAGTAAGGGTACGAACCTGGGAAAGCTATGTACTAAATCAATTAGCTATAGACCCATGGGGAGTACCCTACAAGTTATTTAGAGAAAAGATCCGCCCTCCAATGGCAATATCAACAGCCAGGCATGGGGACAGGATGACAGAAACCTGGCAAGAAACTACTGAGGTCCTCCTCCAGACCCTACTGCCTGATGACAGTGCGGATCGGGAAACCGAAAGCCAGCGACAATTGAGAAATGAAGACCTTGACAGATATATTAATGATAGAGCAGTTTACCCGTTTTCTGAACAGGAGGTGGCTGCTCACATCAATTCACTAAAGAAAGGAAAAGCCCCCAGACAAGACGGCATTGTGGCGGAGGTTGTGCAATTTTTAACCTCTCAGCTGGTAACAACACTCGCCCAATTATTCAATGAATGCCTTAGACAGCAGAAATTCCCGAAGCCTTGGAAAGTTGCCAACGTTGTAATCATCAAGAGAGGACCCGATAAAGACCCAGTTGAAACTGAATCATACAGACCGAACTGTTTGTTGGACTTGTTTGGAAAATTTATAGAGAAACTGTTGGCTGACAGACTGACTGCACATCGAGTGCTGTGCGGGATGAGTGGCAGGCAGTTCGGCTTTAGGCCTGGGTGGTCAGCATCTGATGCGATCGCCCTGGCGGCCGGGGTCTGTGACTCAGCCCCGTACAAGTACATTGTAGGCATCATGGTGGACATCAGAGGCGCCTTTGACAATCTGTGGTGGCCTTCACTCTTCTCCTGCCTACATGAGAAAGTGTGTCCAGGACCGCTACACGGTTGCATGAGGAGCTACTGCGAGGATCGGGAGGTCTGGCTATCATCCCCTAACGGGAAAATTGGAAAAACCATAACAAAGGGATGCCCCGAAGGTTCTGTGATAGGCCCCGGTTCTGGAACATCCATATCGAACCCCTACTGCATAATCAAGAGCAAAGAGGTGCTAGAGGTGATAGCCTACGCAGATGACCTCCTCCTGTTGGTTGTCGGCCGTAGCCGCGAAGATATTAGCCAAATATAGAAAGGACAATGGAAAAATTACACCTTAGGTGCAGGAATACCAAAATGACAATTTCACCGACTAATTCCACATATCTTCTGCTAAAAGGACAACTTGAACGGAGCCCGACAGTGAGAATCGAGGGCTCGCCATTTCTTTGGAGACACAAGGCATGCAACTTGGTGTCATCATTGACGAAAGGTGGAACTTTGGAAAGCACATCGAAACCATAACCCAAAGAGCCTTACAAGTACTTCATAACCTTATCTCCATTCGTCATAAAAGATTTCAACTTCCCCTTCATCTGATAAAACTATATCATAACAGCATATTAACGTCAACAGTGGGTTATGGCTCGGGAATCTGGGCGCACAGGTTCACAACGGTGGTGCCCGCCATGTCAGTGAGAAGAGTGCCAAGGAATATGATATTAAGGCCAGTGGGGACCTACAGGACGTCTCCAGGTAGGAACCTGTTAGTGATAATGGGGCTCTGCCCTCTGGACATCAAGATTAGAGAGCAGGCAGCATAGTTCTGGACCAAGAAAGGGAACATTGAGAAAACAGAGGACATTCTGGGTGTTCGGGTTGGGGACAAGGGCGCCATTAGAAGAAGAGGTGATGAGCTGTGGCAGGAATCGTGGGAGACTGATGATACTGTCTGTAGAACATTTCAACTTCAGCCAGACGTGAAAGAAAGGTTAGGAATGAAGTACTTTGAGCCAACTTGGGGACTGTTCCACTTTCCCACTGGTCATGGGCCGTATCCAACATATCTATGTCGGTTTGAGAGGAGGGCTACACCTGCGTGTAACCGTGGCGCACGGAGGGTACTCCCGACCATATGGTTTACGAGTGCTCCTTTTCAATAATGTAGCAGCTGCTTTACGACTTCAATTACCAAACAATGACACGTACTGCCTGCTGAGACGTGAGGAGACATTTCTAACTCTGAACTGCCTAGCCAACGAGGTATCACGGAAAGTTCTAACAGAATATCTGAGGGACGATCGCAAATAGCAGGAAATAACTAAATGTGTCCCAATACACTGATCCAGTACCGCCTGTGCATGGATAGGTCGACTTACAATACAGTTGGAATCCGCCACGTGCAGGACTAGAAGGGTAGGGTACAACAAACCGAACTGAGACATGCACCAGACTTCACGTAATATAGGATCTTAGTTAGTAGGACTCAGAAATAGGAAACAGAAATAGGAAACTGCAGCGATTCAAGTCATCCTTGACCTGCCTAGTGTCAGAACTATTTTCATAGGGGTTAGCTCGGTGGGCAACGCCGTGCAGTAGGTTTGTACATCACTGACACACCTGTGACGTTGCAGGCAGTAGAGGTTTAGTCATAAGTAGCGGTGGTGGTGGTGGTTACTGTTTAACGTCCCGTCGACAACGAGGTCATTAGAGACGGAGCGCAAGCTCGGGTTAGGGAAGGATTGGGAAGGAAATCGGCCGTGCCCTTTCAAAGGAACCATCCCGGCAAGTCATAAGTAGCCATTAGAACTAAGTAGAGTACTAATAGAATAGAATCTGTACTGTAGCTCACTTGTAATTACTGTAATTAGCTGCTAACAATAATGGTACTGTAACACTTTAGGAGCCACTAATCATGTAAGGTGGTGGGTTGCGTATGTATAGTATAAAAATGAAGAATAAACAATATTAAAAAAAATAACGCCTACTCCAGCCAGCTGATCTGGTCCAGCCTCCTCAGGCTCTCCCTCACTCTCGAACATTCGACTTAAGGCATCTGCCACCTGGTTATAGATTCCCTTATATGCTTTGCGTTAAAACGGAAGGCAGATATTCTAATAGCACACCTGGCTATCCGACCAGTCTTACGTGGGCAAGCCAGCACCCAGCTAAGGGACTGATTATCCATTTCGAGCAAAACCTCGCGGTGTTCCAAATAAAATTTAAACTTTTCCAGTGTGAAAAGCACTGCCAAGACCTCCCACTCGTACACAGAGTATTTGGCCTCTGCAGAGGAGGATCTCCTGGAGACGTAAGCTACAGGTTACAGCTCTCCCTCTTGCTCTTGTAGCAGCACTGCCGTTTTCCCACAGTAAACAGCATATCGAAATTTGGGATGCCCAACGAGGTAGGGTTGCTCAAAGCCTGCTTAATAGCCTCGAATGAAGCCTGATGATTCTCATCCCAAATAAATTTTGCTCCCTTCTTACGCAGTTTGTTCGAAGGAGCAGCCAACTGAGCAGACATACACACGAACTTACGAAAGTAGTTTTCCATCCCCACAAATCGTGCCACTCCCTTGTTACTAACTGGTGGAGGAAACCTTTGCAGATCTGTAGGCGCCCCGGTGGTCCCGGTCGCCTACGGTGGACTGGATGGCCGAGCGGTGACCTCTCCAGTTGTCAGGATGCTAGGAAATGGCTGTAGAAGTGTCAGAAACGCCAAAGAAACATTATTCATTTATAACAACTTTATTCCTGCCGAGTACAATGTGGCTTGGTGATATCAACGACCTTCCCCGAGTCCTCGCTGACTCGTAGCGATGACACCAGATCCGGGCCGCGCAGTCTTGCTAGCGCAGCGCCGCGTGCTGTGAAGTAGCGGTGGAATGCCCTTACTTCGGCCGCGCGTGGCTGGCGGCGCCCGGCTGAGCGGCGGCTCGGCTGCGGACAGCAAGCTGGTGCGCGTAAAGGCTCTGGGTTGGAGTCCCGGAGCTGTCGGCACGAGAAGTGTTCTTGTAGTGCGGAGTGTACTCTATCCCACCCCGTCTTCTTCCCTGCTCCTCCTGGTGGCTCGTCCGCGGTGGACGGGCTGCAGCCCCCAGCGTCGTCGGCTCACCCGGTTGTGACGGCGGATGCACAGGGCCTAGGCCCCGCACGATCTCGACGACGGCTCACTGATGTGGTCAGAATTGGCGGCGAGCGACTCTGCCGCGATGTCTGCTAATCCTGGGTTGATGATTGACAGCGGCAGCAGAGAGGACCAGAGCTGGTGCTGTCCCCTCACGTCTGCTGCTGGATGGGCCGCCCTTACTGCAACATCTCCTTAATAAAGATTAACATGTCGATCACCGAGCTGAGCGCTACACAGCGACCCAGTACACATCTCACTGCAAGTCGTAACTGCGAGTGCGAGTGCGAGTGCCTTGTTGCTATCAAAGCTGGCGTATTTAAAGGAAGCACGAGCGACGTCCTGACGTCATACTCGTTTGTAATGACCGCATTCGTTCCACTTACACTGCTGATTCATCTGTCGTACTCGCCCCTTAGGTGTTCTTGCGACAGAGTTACGTGTTGTTGCGGCAGACTTACGCGAAGTTGCGAAATGCAGTACAGCTGACGCTATACCTCTGTCTCGCAGTCTACGAAAGTCTCCATCTACCACAAACCCGCATGCTAAGCAATTCTCTCTCGCCTGTTGTGTGTATCCAGGCCATTGCCCCTGCGTGACGACACATTCCGATACCTCTTGGCTAACCTGCTGCCTCTGGCACTCGGCGTAGGCAACGAAACTTTGACTATATTCCACGTTTCCAACTCTTTACTATTCCGCGATACTAAAGATCTTTACTTCACTCTATGCGAACACCATCCCCAGGGGCAAGGTGCCCCAAGAAGGATATCTATCAGCCATTGTGACCTAGGACGGCTTAAGAGTAAGCCCGGCCCCCTCAATCGACGCGATACCGTCTCCAAATGTTCCAGGCGTTCGTGGAAGGTACAACCATAAACCACAACGTCATCTAGATAGTTATACACGCAACTTAAATTTTACATATCCAAGCAAATTGTCCAACAACCAGGACAAAACCGCTGCTTCGGTCGACAATCCAAATGGCACCCACTCGAATTCGAAAAGATTCCTATCATTGGAGAACACGGTTATGTGCTTGGAATCAGCAGCAAGGGGAATTTGGTAAAATGCCTGATTGAGGTCCATAAAACCACGTAAACCAATTGTGCATGTCTGGCAAGGGAACCGACTCCAAAATTACCTTTTCGTTGAACAGGCAGTGATTGACTACAGGCATACGGAAATGTCGAATGTCTTGAAACCCCTTCCCTTAGCATGCCCTTCATTAACCCACGCAAGCTCTTCATCTTTGGGTGTGACAACCGATAAGGAGGTTGTCGAACTAGTATGTCATCCTTTACCTAAGGCATTGTTTTTTTAAAAAAAATTTTGAATGTGGCATAGCCTTAAGTGTTGGGCTTTCAGCCGATTTCCAATTCAAATTGCTTGCTTGGAAAATCTCAGATTATTTGGGCCTTCGGCCTAAAAAAAGAACTGTTGTAAGATAAGGCTCGCCTTTTAAAATTCTGATTATGCTTGCGTTTTAAGTTATTGGCCTTCAACCGTTTTTAATGAGAATGGCTTTCAGCTGTCAATTACGTTGCAAAGATTAAAGCTGTGTATTTAAAAAAAATTTTTGGGCTCTTGTATTGTTTGATCAAGTAAGAAAGTTGTTTGTTCGAGTGTAACTGACAGTCCCTTATTTTGGCCCCTTTTCACAATTTAAACTACCAGTGCTGTACTGTGGGTTAAGCTAGGTGTCTCACAAAGCTTAAGGTATCTCCTACCTCACCGAGGACTTGTGGAGAAATTACAAGTAGCGCTCGACCTAGGCAACGCCGTGCTTCCATATCGGCTTATAACCTGAAAAAATTTAATATTAGCACAAATACTAATAAAAAATACGTAACATTTTAATATTAGCCAAATTCTAATAGAACGAGTACTCAACAAGTTATTATCCAAGTCCTGATGAAGTAAGTACTTAACAACTTTAATAGTATTTAGAGGAAGGATGCCCTATAATGCCACCTACTCAGGTTACGAAAGATCGCAACCACGCTCTGCTACCATTTAACATGGCCCCACAGGCTTTGGGGACGGGCAAGCACCGTCTCTCTAGCAAAAGCCCCTTTCTTTACACTTTTAAAATCTTACAACTTTATTAAATTGATTTTAAAATAATTTGCGAACATTCGTCACCATGAACAACAAGATCCTTAATATAGTTTGTTAATGATAGTACATGACGTATTTTAACTGATCAAAGAACAGCTCTCAATCAGTTTACAACACTTAAAACTCAAAATCTCTTTTTAAGCTAAGGGAATAAAATAGAAATTGTATAATGCAAGATTAAATAAGAGATATTACTCGTAACGCCACATGGCAATACCAAAATTTTCGTAGATATGACCTGTGATCCCTAAAGGCATTAAAATAATGATCAAACAAATTTTAATTAAAACTTAAATCCAATAATATCTGATTCCTACCAACGTACACTCATACCCGGTAACCTCTACGATGTGCACCGTATCACGAAATGTTTTCCTTCCTTTCACACACTTTATACCATAAACATCCTTCCACGTGATGCATACTACAGCCAACGAATTATAACGTATAATTAAGCATCAGTGTTATAATTAACCACGTGTGTAAAACTTTTCCTTTCAAAATCACAAACAAAAATTACCTCTTAAGCTCAGTGGTTACATCCTTTAAGAATATACAGTACAAATCATTTGATTTCGTTGTGGTCATGCGCTGTTGTGCACCGTCCTGTCCAGAATCACATGTGGCACTGGAAAGATATTCCACGATGGATAAAAGGATAACACGGCGCAACCAACTTACACAACTCGCATACTAGGATTATACGTCGATGTGGATGCGGCTCGCAAATCTTACAATGGGCGAAGGAGTAGATGCGGTACCACTGAACACTTCGACTACACCGAACTGCACCAAACAGCAGTACGGTGGAGTAGATAAGAGACTAATGAACATCTGTTGCAAGGCAACTCCAGCAAAGGCGGTAAGAAAATATTTGGAGTTTTAAACTCTTGGGAGGGCCACGCCAACCCTCAGAATGACATCCCAAGCTAAATTATTAAAATGCAGTCGGCGATTTCGCCATGACAAGATGAACCATGGACCTTGCCGTTGGTGGGGAGGCTTGCGTGCCTCAGTGATACAGGTGGCCGTACCGTAGGTGCAACCACAACGGAGGGGTATCTGTTGAGAGGCCAGACAAACATGTGGTTCCTGAAGAGGGGCAGCAGCCTTTTCAGTAGTTGCAGGGGCAACAGTCTGGATGATTGACTGATCTGGCCTTGTAACATTAACCAAAACGGCCTTGCTGTGCTGGTACTGCGAACGGCTGAAAGCAAGGGGAAACTACAGCTGTAATTTTTCCCGAGGACATGCAGCTTTACTGTATGATTAAATGATGATGGCGTCCTCTTGGGTAAAATATTCCGGAGGTAAAATAGTCCCCCATTCGGATCTCCGGGCGGGGACTACTCAAGAGGACGTTGTTATCAGGAGAAAGAAAACTGGCATTCTACGGATCGGAGCGTGGAATGTCAGATCCCTTAATCGGGCAGGTAGGTTAGAAAATTTAAAAAGGGAAATTGATAGGTTAAAGTTAGATATAGTGGGAATTAGTGAAGTTCGGTGGCAGGAGGAACAAGACTTTTGGTCAGGTGATTAAAGGGTTATAAATACAAAATCAAATAGGGGTAATGCAGGAGTAGGTTTAATAATGAATAAAAAAACAGGAGTGCGGGTTAGCTACTACAAACAGCATAGTGAACGCATTATTGTGGCCAAGATAGACACAAAGCCCATGCCTACTACAGTAGTACAAGTTTATATGCCAACTAGCTCTGCAGATGATGAAGAAATTGATGAAATGTATGACGAGATAAAGGAAATTATTCAGGTAGTGAAGGGAGACGAAAATTTAATAGTCATGGGTGACTGGAATTCGTCAGTAGGAAAAGGGAGAGAAGGAAACATAGTAGGTGAATATGGACTGGGGGGAAGAAATGAAAGAGGAAGCCGCCTTGTAGAATTTTGCACAAAGCATAACTTAATCATAGCTAACACTTGGTTCAAGAATCATAAAAGAATGTTGTATACCTGGAAGAATCCTGGAGATACCAAAGGGTATCAGATAGATTATATAATGGTAAGACAGAGATTTAGGAACCAAGTTTTAAATTGTAAGACATTTCCAGGGGCAATTGTGGATTCTGACCACAATCTATTGGTCATGAACTGCAGATTGAAACTGAAGAAACTGCAAAAAGGTGGGAATTTAAGGAGATGGGACCTGGATAAACTGAAAGAGCCAGAGGTTGTACAGAGTTTCAGGCATAGCATAAGGGAACAATCGACAGGAATGGGGGAAAGAAATACAGTAGAAGAAGAATGGGTAGCTCTGAGGGATGAAGTAGTGAAGGCAGCAGAGGATCAAGTAGGTAAAAAGACGAGGGCTAATAGAAATCCTTGGGTAACAAAAGAAATATTGAATTTAATTGATGAAAGGAGAAAATATAAAAATGCAGTAAATGAAGCAGGCAAAAAGGAATACAAACGTCTCAAAATGAGATCGACAGGAAGTGCAAAATGGCTAAGCAGGGATGGCTAGAGGAAAAATGTAAGGTTGTAGAGGCTTGTCTCACTAGGGGTAAGATAGATACCGCCTACAGGAAAATTAAAGAGACCTTTGGAGAGAAGAGAACCACTTGTATGAATATCAAGAGCTCAGATGGCAACCCAGTTCTAAGCAAAGAAGGGAAGGCGGAAGGGTGGAAGGAGTATATACAGGGTTTATACAAGGGCGATGTACTTGAGAACAATATTATGGAAATGGAAGAGGATGTAGATGAAAACGAAATGGGAGATAAGATACCGCGTGAAGAGTTTGACAGAGCACTGAAAGACCTGAGTCCAAACAAGGCCCCGGGAGTACACAACATTCCATTAGAACTACTGACAGCCTTGGGAGAGCCAGTCATGACAAAACTCTACCATCTGGTAAGCAAGATGTATGAGACAGGCGAAATACCCTCAGATTTCAAGAAGAATATAATAGTTCCAATCCCAAAGAAAGCAGGTGTTGACAGATGTGAAAATTACCGAACTATCAGTTTAATAAGTCACAGCTGCAAAATACTAACGCGAATTCTTTACAGACGAATGGAAAATCTGGTAGAAGCGGACCTCGGGGAAGATCATTTTGGATTCCGTAGAAATGTTGGAACACGTGAGGCAATACTAACCTTACGACTTATCTTAGAAGAAAGATTAAGAAAAGGCAAACCTACGTTTCTAACATTTGTAGACTTAGAGAAATCTATTGACGACGTTAACTGGAATACTCTCTTTCAAATTCTGAAGGTGGCAGGGGTAAAATACAGGGAGCGAAAGGCTATTTACAATTTGTACAGAAACCAGATGGCAGTTATAAGAGTCGAGGGGCATGAAAGGGAAGCAGTGGTTGGGAAAGGAGTGAGACAGGGTTGTAGCCTCTCCCCGATGTTATTCAATCTGTATATTGAGCAAGCAGTAAAGGAAACAAAAGAAAAATTCGGAGTAGGTATTAAAATTCATGGAGAAGAAGTAAAAACTTTGAGGTTCGCCGATGACATTGTAATTCTGTCAGAGACAGCAAAGGACTTGGAAGAGCAGTTGAACGGAATGGACAGTGTCTTGATAGGAGGATATAAGATGAACATCAACAAAAGCAAAACGAGGATAATGGAATGTAGTCAAATTAAATCGGGTGATGCTGAGGGGATTAGATTAGGAAATGAGACACTTAAAGTAGTAAAGGAGTTTTGCTATTTGGGGAGCAAAATAACTGATGATGGTCGAAATAGAGAGGATATAAAATGTAGACTGGCAATGGCAAGGAAAGCGTTTCTGAAGAAGAGAAAATTGTTAACATCGAGTATAGATTTAAGTGTCAGGAAGTCGTTTCTGAAAGTATTTGTATGGAGTGTAGCCATGTATGGAAGTGAAACATGGACGATAACCAGTTTGGACAAGAAGAGAATAGAAGCTTTCGAAATGTGGTGCTACAGAAGAATGCTGAAGATAAGGTGGGTAGATCACGTAACTAATGAGGAGGTATTGAATAGGACTGGGGAGAAGAGAAGTTTGTGGCACAACTTGACTAGAAGAAGGGATCGGTTGGTAGGACATGTTTTGAGGCATCAAGGGATCACAAATTTAGCATTGGAGGGCAGCGTGGAGGGTAAAAATCGTAGAGGGAGACCAAGAAATCAATACACTAAGCAGATTCAGAAGGATGTAGGTTGCAGTAGGTACTGGGAGATGAAGAAGCTTGCACAGGATAGAGTAGCATGGAGAGCTGCATCAAACCAGTCTCGGGACTGAAGACCACAACAACAACAACAAGATGAAACGTAAAATACCATATCAAGTGAACTGCAATTCAAAATGGTTCAAATGGCTCTGAGCACTATGGGACTCAACATCTTAGGTCGAACTGCAATTAACACGATTCATAAGCGTTACACTGAAAGTCTCCACAGTCATTCTTTCCCTTAATACAAACACTTAACAGTACCTCCAATGTTCACTCGTGGACACTACGAGAGTGTCAAATTACTTCTTGTAAGCCGGCCACTGGAGCCGAGCGGTTCTAGGCGCTTCAGTCCGGATCCACGTTACCTATACGGTCGCAGGTTCGAATCCTGCCTCGGGCATGGATATTTGTGATGCCCTTAGGTTAGTTCGGTTTAAGTAGCTTTAAGTCAAGGGGACTGATGAAATGGCTGTGAGCACTATGGGACTTAACTTCTGTGGTTATCAGTCCCCTAGAACTTAGAACTACTTAAACCTAACTAACCTAAGGACATCACACGCATCCATGCCCGAGGCAGGATTCGAACCTGCAACCGTAGCGGTCGCGCGGTTCTTGACTGTAGCGCCTAGAACCGTTCGGCCACCCTGGCCGGCCAGGGACTGATGAGCTGAGATGTTAAGTCCCATTGTTCTTACAGCCATTTGAACTATTTATAAACATAGATAATAGTCGAACACGCTGGTGCCGACTTAGGGTTCTTAATAAGGCGAGCGACGATTAGGTGACTCACTTGGATCCACCTTCGATCCAAAACTGTCATTTACTTTAAAGCAGCTAAATAGATGGCAAGGCCGATATCAACGCTCTCCTCCCAAGCAGCGCTCTAACTGGGCACTGCAGTACCGAAGCAACGCTTACACCATTCACAAGTCTTGTATACTCGCCACCAACGTTTGCCTTTTAAGAATTCTTGTGTTCACCTCGTGCACCAAACTTGCCGTAATTCTTCGTCGGAATCCAAGGGCAGAACCAAGAAATTATTTCTCAGCCCTTGAAATACTACACAATGATGCCCTCGGGACAACATCGGTCCTCCACACAACGACCTTCGAGTCCACGGCGTTCCGTCCCCAACCGACTGCTTCTTCGGGCCAAGCGCCCTTGTCCTCCGACAATGACGTATCTCCTCATGCGCAATGTAGCACCAACTCCCGCAGTCTCCTTCTTCCTCGTTCTGTCCGCCCCGCGGCGCGTGAGATGCCAATTCGCCTAAGATATGCAGCGACCAGAGACTCCAATCCGATCTCAATATTGACATTCGGCGAGTACTGAGAAGGCGGGTGGTTTCAGAAGACAACATTAAATAGCGAGCCGTACCGGCTAACATGGTTTCGTCCATCTTAGGCAGCGAAGAAATTTCAAACAACTTTCGAGTTCCCTGGCATCAATTTTACGGAGAGCTACCTTTATGTGTGTTTTGTGAGAAGAATTCGGTGGACGAATCTCAACCGTTCTCCTATCCACCGATTCCTGTCTGGACTCCGCCAACGTTCAGAAACTTGCTGGTTCTGTTCTCGCTCGTACCAATACGATCATAGTGCCACACATTATCCTCTGCTCGGTTCTGGTGCTCACAGTTTCTGCTGTTAGTTTGAGGTGCTCTTTCCTCTCTCCCTCTCTGTGGATCAAGGCGCTCACTGCGCCAATCCTTGTTCTTACGCAGTTGCAGGTTTGCGCTGTCATTGTTTCTGTGTCTATCCCTTACATTCTGCCTCTGATATATTAATTCCAGTTTGCTGAGTAGACATTTGAACGTTTCAGTGTTGTCTCCGCAGCTACCGACGAGTGCCTCTTGATACTGCATGGAGAGCTTCAAGAAATAGAAACGAATAATCTCCGACTGGCTGCAGTGTGCGTCCAACAACCGGTTCTTCTTTAATAACGCCTCGAACATTTTTACCAGTCCTTTGCATCCCGAAGTTTCGAGTTCAGGTCACATCATAACCTCCTGTTTTGCTCTATACTGCCTTTCTCGCGAGCAATATGTAGCGAGCAATGCCTCCTTGAACACTTCGAATGTGCTGCACATTTTATCGGCGGCCGTTCCCTCGGTATGCGTGCAGATAAATTCTAGCTTCCCACTGAGGGGCCATGAAGATGGTAACGACCGGTTGAATTGTCCAATCCAAATTTTAGGATGTAAATTTCCGCCATTTTCCCTATAATTTTGAAATTTTAGGTCGGACAGAAAATGCTTATAGTCGAACGTAGATTCGACCCTCGTGCTTAAGAATCTTTCAGATTCTGTAACGAGGATTTGTTCCTGATGGTGGGACACCTCATGTCATCTGTAGCCACCACATCTACCAACATTCTCCGAGAAGCTGTCCGGCGTATTCCTACCAATCGGTTGAGAGGTATCGCCTGAGTCCGCACTCGGCAGAAGACGTGGCTTGCGTCACACTGCTCTGTGCACTACCCGATGGCATCACTCGTGGCATTTAAGTTTCACACTTAAGTAACTGTTCCTCCGTGCAAAGTCTCGAAGTCTCTGTCCGCAAATTTTCGTCTACTTGAGCTATTCGATGGTTTACTATGGCAATATTCTCCGTGTTGGCTGTTGGCAATCACTGCCTTATGTCCCTGCGCGAAGGCCTTCCCACTTTTGTTTGCAATGGAGCTCGCTAGTTTTGCTCGAATGTCAGAAGCATGAGCGACCTTCTCCACACCTGCTGTCTGTATTTGGGGCAAGGTGAGCATCTTTCTTCGCCGCCTTCCCGAGTTCGTATACACGAGAAAGTTTAGCCACAAACTCGTCCATTCGTTTGCCAATCTGCTCCTTTACCGCAATTTCCGCGCACTCTCTTTTTCGTTCCAATTTTCTGCATCCTCCCTTCGTTTTCTTTCTAATTATTCTACCTCCTGCTTTCGTTTTCTTTCTAATTTTTCTACCTCCTGTTTCCGTTTCCTTTCTGAATCATTCATCTTCTTCTTAAGCTGACCTAGGAGAGCAATGACTGGATCAGATTCTGGTTCATAATGCGTGCCAGCCATTGGCGAGGCCACCCCAGATTTCCGAGCGCTGCTACATTGGGTTCCCACTGTGCGTCTGCCTTCTATCTGCTTTTCCAAATTTCTACTCGTTACTAATACGTCTAAATGGCCACTGTCGCCTCCAAAATCGGACTCATCACCCCTGCTAAGTCCCTGTTCCGATCCAGTATGATCTATCGATACCTAATGCCTATCATACATGTTTCGGCCTAACTTCTCCAAGGGAAACCCGTCCAGCACGTCATCAGAAGGCTGTTGATGTCAGCGTTATTAGCGTGTTCCATCGTATTTCCCGAGTTTACTAGACTTTGGCCATGAAATTTCTTGACTTTACTCCTCGTCTACATTCACGACTATGGAGGATAAAAAAAGGAAATTATTTAGCATGACGAAAAAGGAGAACAAAAGAAAGGAAAACAAAACAAAAACAATGCATATGCAAGAACACCTAATAATATCTGACTCTCAAATATACTAAACAAATACACACAACCACCCTACAAAAAAAGAGTTTATGCAATGCAGGTAGCAATGCTGAACTGCCAAATTCGTGGATGTGGTACAGAACCCACAAAACCAAAACATGAACAATTATAAATGTGTTACATAGCAAAAGATAATTTTTTTTACACTCGGCCCAGCCTAAAGTACTACTGCAGAATTAAAAATAAAAGGATAGAAGCACAAAAAGAGAAATGTGAATGTAATTACACGCTGACTGCTGTTATCAGGGGAAACCGAGGGGAAAATTCGATCACTGCAGGGTCACCAATATGCAAGCTAGCCTATGGTGGCGGCAGTTCTCCACCAGCAAAATGACTAAATATCGTAACCACCACACACAAGAGGTACCACGTTTAGCAATAGCGCCAGCACATCTGACATTCATTAAATAGGGGCTCCTGTGTGCATCACCTAATGAATTGACTTACTTGACATACAATTAATTTAATGCCTTCAAACCCACAACAAAATAAATGACATCATAGGGAATGAGAAGGGGTGTCATTGAAAAATTAATAACAAGGACATATAGTATCACAAAAAGATTTCTTAACTAATATCAAGGTCGAGAGAGAACAAACATATAAAGAGACACTTCAACAGTATAACACTTCAGGAACACGGACTCAGGTTGATTGGCAATAGACTTATGCAACCAAACTGGAATTTATGTGTAGATGAGACTGGCTACCGTGAGTGCAACAATGTCAATAAAGAGCAAGCGCACTCTGATGTATCATTCCACTCATTTGTCTCTAGAGTCAAAATATAATTAAGCATGCAATGGACACTGTGAGTACAAGGCTGCTATAAAAAAAGATGGCTGTAAACCGTTTGATAGCCTTCTGATTTTGCCAAAGCTGCGCAACATTACTTGTATAGGCAGTGAAAGACGAGAAGCTGTCATCTGCATGCGGGTGCTTCTGAAGCTCCTAGGATCAGTAACACGTCGCACTGCAGAGATGAGGCCCACGTCTGCCGGTGATTGTCTCAAGTCCATGAAAATGTCAAGTTTTGCCCGGGTGTCTGGATGTGATAACAAACAATTGCTTTCTCCTTAGAAATGGACGAGCTCTAGCAACTGTATTCTGCGATGGTCCAGAAGCAAGTCTGAGACTCTCCCATTCTCAAAACCTTCCGGAAAACAGCTGTTCTCCCACGATGTTCTTGAAAAAGCCTATCATGGGCAGCAATGGTTACCACGACAGTCATGTTTTCTAGCAAGGAGACCTCCTCTTCCTCAACCAATCACTAAAGTGCAGTACATATTCTGTTCTCCGAAAAAACAGCACACAATGCCTGGAGGTCCTGCAGCCAAACCCCGGCCCATTTCGCAAGATGATGGAAGCTTCCTAGTACAAGCTCCGTCTCGTCCATAAAACGATTTAGTGGGCGCCATTGTGGCGAGGTGCGGCGGCATCTAAGAGACGCGACATCCGGAGAAATTCGTAGTCCCGTTTCACACGGTATGCCGTTCTTGTAATAAACTCATTAGCTGGGCCCCAACCCGACACTGCTTTACCTGGACCGGCACATGGGATAAGGAGGTCAGACTCCCATACCACGTCCACTCTCTAATAAAGCGATTAGGCCGGCGTCAGGAGTTTCTAAAGGAGTGTCATTTTGCATTTCGCCACTACGTTCCCGCCCTCTTGTTTCGGCCGCTAGTGGAAAAGGCAGACCGCCAGAATGGTGGCCCACAAATCACTGCCCTGCAGGACCCACGACCAGATTCGGTGACTACAAAGGGCCGCGCGACTGCTACGGTCGCAGGTTCGAATCCTGCCTCGGGCATGGATGTGTGTGATGTCCTTAGGTTAGTTAGGTTTAAGTAGTTCTAAGTTCTAGGGGACTGATGACCATAGATGTTAAGTCCCATAGTGCTCAGAGCCATTTGAACCATTTTTTTTTTTTTTTTTTTTTTTTTTTTACTACAAAGGAAGGCTAGCAATGAGATTTCACAAACTCGCTTGCTGCTCGGGGAAAGTTCTAAAGCTGCCCCCAATGCAATATTCATCTCAAGGGTCCAAAAATGTGTCTTTCTAGCCGATTTTAATTGTACTACTGCTACTCAGGTCATTCAAGTACTGTGTTATCAATCAGTGGTTTACCTTAACCCTAATAGTCTATCACTTCAGTATCAACCCGGGAAAATGTAGATACACCAAAGGCAGATGAAACTGTATAATAATTACCGAAACAAACTGAAAAGCTAAGTGCCTGATGGGTATTACCACAGCAGTGGTCTGCCCGGAAGGCACCGCCATCTTTCAATACTAAACATTGTAATTGTGATTAATGGGATTTTAGTAGCTGTAACTTCCCACTTACAAGTGTTTTCGGTTGTGAATCAAGTTTACTACTGGCGGTTATCAGCAAAGTCTTCAAATGGTCCTCAGCTTGTTTAATTTTCAAATAAATTTTATATATTTCATTTAGGAGAATGATCGTCCACAGATAAATAATGCTGAAAAGGATAAAAACCACACGAGAAAACTTATGATACTGATCAAACTGTATGAGAGGAAGACTCATAAAATTCCAGCAACGACGAATATAAGTACTTATCTTTATAAATATCGCTACGTTTTTGAATCAACCATTTCTAAGCTTGAGCAAAGAATTGTATTCTGAGCAAAGACTTGCACTAGATTTATCTTTAAGGCAATTTTAATTAAATTAAATATTCACTGTTCAACACATTGTATCATCACTAAGAAACTATAGTCACAAAACACGCTAGTCCCACTATACTTTGCTTTTCAAATTGCACATGCTGCCACTACCCACAAGATAGTGCTGCGCTACAGCACTAAACTTCTTCGCTCTTCATAAGACATCACTGCTATATATCTAGCATTGTCGAAAGTAGCCATAACGAAAAGTAAAGCCCAGCACGCACATCGGCCACACCGGTACAGTGACATGAAACGGATACTCTCCCGTAAGTTCAACCAGAAATTGAGGAGTGGTGTCCGCTTCTGCTCACTGTGCCATAAATATCTCAGTCAGCATCCAGTCCTGAAACTAAACTCTATGAGTAATTCAACACTGCAGTATAAAGGTGTGATAAATTATAGTCTGTCTAACTTATCTTGAGCCATGCCAGCAGTGACAGCAGGGAACGAAGTGGTAACCACTATTGTCGCCGCGTGGCGAGGAATGTTGCGTTGAGAAGATATCGCGCAGTGCTGATATCATGTACATCTCGAGCTACGTTTTGACTGCTTGTCGTGATGTTAACGACTCACGGAAGAAACAGTATTTCCTAAAAGTGCCTTACAAAGACTTCCGTATGTGGTTCTTATTTTGTAGTAGTGCATATGAAATTAAATTAAGGCAACAGCATAAGGGCAAACAGTACGCCTTTCACTGCGTAATGACTGCTATAGTGCCACTCAGTATCAGGACGTAAAGACTAACATCAGTGGTAAGCGTCCTGAAAATTTCTGAATTGTAATGAGAAGTTCCGGGAATACTAGTGCATCAGGCCTCTAGAAAACTTACATAGACCATGGCTGCGTCTTGGCCGCTGCGACTTACTATATAAGACACTGTGCCCCTTAGGCTAAAATGTTGGGAGACCTCTGCTATATGTACACAATTAACTGACGGAAAGGGTGAGCAGCAATTGGCTGCTGCTTGCTGATGACGCAGTGGTGCACGGCAAAGGGTCGTCTTTGAATGCCTGTAGAAATAAATAATATAACTTAGATTATGATAAATACGCCAATCAGCATCAAGAGAAATTAAGTTACTTCATGTATGTTCATTCCAAAAGTCTAAACTCTGACACTGTTACTTTGATCTTTTGTTATTTTTGATATTTTCTGACAAAAACAAGCAGCCGTCTCAATACAATAGGCAGTTTTAGAAACAAATCACAAAGAGTTGGTGAAAACAGAGTTACGATCATAAATGAATGATGAGGGGGCTATGAGCATGCGCCATTCGTTGCAGATAAAAGTCTTGTGACGAGGCACAGAATCTTGCAACAGATTTCATACCAAAATGTAATGGCAAGCGGTCATCTACGATGAATGACATTTGCATACTCACAACTGTCTTCTCTTCAATAACCACCGTATATCACTTCGGAAAGATTCTCGTAGATTCATATGTAATTTTTTTTTTTATTAAAGTAGCTGTCTGTGGCAGACCTCTAACACTCTCGTACTCGTTGAACAGGCACACAGTCGTTCGGTACAGCTTGACGTCTGCGGGTCTATATTGATGCTCGCTTCACAGTTCCGAGTAACATGATTTATAAGAGCACTTGAGGAAACTTCTGGTCGATGTCATATGCAAATATTCTTCACAGGTAGAAAGCACGGGTCTTGTAGAGTCACAGACCTAGGAAACTTCGCTGGAATTCATTTCACTCTGGATATTTCCTATCCATTTACTGAAAGCCGTTACTTGAGCGCGGAAACTGTGATATTTAAATTGTATCACACAGCACTCTGTGGGTATATTCTCCACGTAAATAAATAGATGTTACATAGTACGTGTATCGTAGAACTTCACCTTTTTTAGGGAATATTTTAGATGGATCGGCAGTAGAGGGCAGAGATGCCAGAAATGAAACTTCGCTCAAACATTTATTCTGCTGAACAAACTGTGTGTACGATAAACTGCAGTTAATGAAAGAGAATGTAGTAAGTGTTCCCCAAAGACTGAGGTATGCTTTGTTTCTCCACCTCCATTTTAAGACTGGTAGCATATTATTATCGCTTCCTTACTTATGTCAAGAACTCTATAAGAAGGTGGGTGATTCTGCTGAAACTCTGTATGGCAATAATGTATAAGAATTTATTCACTTGCTTTTCCTAAACGAAAACCAACATGAGTAAAACTACTTTTATGATACGGACTCATCACTCGTTCTATAAACTTTCAAGGATATAAAAGCTGTGTCATAGGTCGGTAGTATTAAATTGAATAAAGTTCATTTGTTTAGGTACAGGTCATACCACGCCTGTTTTCCAAAATTTAACTGTTGTAGAGTTCATGAAAACCGTTTTTTTAATGTTGAGAAAGTCTATTTTCTCCTATGTGTCCGAATGAATTCTCGAAAACAGAAAAATACTGCTCTCTGAACCTGGAACCTAGAAATCTAATATGGGAAAACATATATGTTGTCGTAGCTTGAGGGACGTTTGTGTAATGAATTCTTACCTACCACCTAGAGCATAATGCAACTCTAAGCGTTTGCTGTGTAGTAGCTGTGAGAGGGCTAGATCATCATCTGCTGCCACATAGCTGTTACCATGGCATCCTTGATTACAGAACTGAAGTGGATTTCCCAGTACGCTCCCTTGTTCCATTTAAGCACATTCTTGGTGTCCCCCTATTTGTTTTATAGGATAGCGTACCTACACAGAATTGTATGTAGCTCATATTTCCTCACCGATTTATTATATTCTTTAATGGCTCCCTGACATTAACTATAGTACCACAAAAGTTGGCTTTATTTGAAATGAATAACTGTTCGTCCTGCTTAACTGCATCTACGACATTTCTGCATAATTACGTCTACGACGTTTTGTCACGTGTGATACTAAAAATGAGTAGCGACAGTTACCAAGTTCCGTGAAGAATATGACTAAAAGAGTAACCCAGAAACAGCAGGGAAGCTAGGAAACAGGACAGACTACGGACTTCAGAATAGCTCTTGAAGGAACGGAGGTCGGGAAGATAGAAAGTGGTGGCATGGTGTGGAGGGGGGGGGGGGGGGGGGAACACAATGCGAGCCTCTGTAAGCTAGTGATTCCGACTTCACTCTGCCTCAGATGTTGGAATTGCATTACTCTGCCCCGGGACGCGACGTTGTTCACAGTGGCACTGTGGCACTTAGCTGCAGAGGGTACATGGAGGGCTGCACAGTATACAGTTGGTTTGTTAGTGCCTCGTGGGATTAGAGTTTTATTTCTTATCCCATATTTCTGATCAGTCTCAGTTGTTCATCAAGAGTTTCTCGTCCCTTTGCCATCCAGTTTCCTTAACTGCAAATATTTCAGACGTGTTCCCAGGCTTCGAAATTACGAGGTGGACGTGCCACTTCATTACTGGACATAACATTGGCTATCATCCCGACCCGCTCAGACTACACTGCAAACGCAATATTTTGCAGTAGAATAGGAAATAGTCTGGAATACAAAAACACCGAACCAGCAAGAGTTTCAAATTACATTTCATTTTGAACTGTTTTATGTTTTCTTCACTCCGCTCTACTCATATCAGATTTCTGCTCTGGGATAAACCTGAATGATTCTTTCGGTGCGAGTTGCCGAGGGCATACAGCAAATAGGCTACCCATTGGGTCTATCTTAAGTGTCCCTGAGATTACTCCTACCAAACGTGATACAAATATCAACATCTACGAGTACAATTAGGACTAATGTTGCATCCAGCAGCACTAGATTTTCGTCTTATAAGATTAGGGTGGTGTAGTGACGCCGGCACGGTAGCTCAGAGTGAACGCTCGGAGCGCTGGCTGCGTTCTGCAATAAAATAACTGAGTCAAACATTCAACTATGAACTTGAAGGGATGTCATGTTACGTCCACCCTCACCAGATGAAGAGAACAATGAACAGAAATTAAAAGTAGTAGCATTTTTGACCAGTAATCGAAACGCCCTGGGTGAAGGGGTCGAATCTGGCCACTGTACATACACTACTGGCCATTAAAATTGCTACACCACGAAGATGACGTGCTACAGACGCGAAATTTAACAGACAGGAAGGAGATGCTGTGATATGCAAATTATAAGCTTTTCAGAGCATTCACACAATGTTGGCGCCGGTGACGACATCTACAACGTGCTGACATGAGGAGAGTTTCCCACCGATTTCTCATACACAAACCAGCAGTTGACCGGCGTTGCCTGGTGAAACGTTGTTGTGATGCCTCGTGTAAGGAGGAGAAATGCGTACTATCACGTTTCCGACTTTGATAAAGGTCGGATTGTAGCCTATCGCGATTGCGGTTTATCTTATGGCGACATTGCTGCTCGCGTTGTTCGAGATCCAATGACTATTAGCAGAACATGGAATCGGTGGGTTCAGGAGGGTAATACGGAACGCTATGCTGGATCCCAACGGCCTCGTATCACTTGCAAGTCGAGATGACAGGCATCTTATCCGCATGGCTGTGACGGATCGCGCAGCCACGTCTCGATCCCTGAATCAACAGATGGGGACGTTTGCAAGACAACTACCATCTGCACGAACAGTGCGACGACGTTTGCAGCAGAATGAACTATGAATACCAATTAATACCCGTTTATCATCTGCATTTCTTCTTGGTGTAGCAATTTTAATGTCAGGTAATGTATTTATAAAAGAATTATCAGCAAATGGCAGCTGAAGACTTCCACCATAAGAAGTCACAATCGTTCTGCCGACGACTTTCTCAAATGGGACGAAGAGACGAGAGAGGTTCGGTGCACTCTTTTGCCCTTGGGGTGGTAAACTGCCCCTAAAAGGCGGAAGAATTAGCGAAGACCAACGGCATGAGAACGCAGAAGACAATGGTAACCACTGCGGTAAAAACACATAATGTGTATCTACAGGACGTGTGGCCTATAATTGAAAATAAACGTCGTGATGGTATCTGAAATGGTAAAACTTGACTAGTCTCCCATTCGGATATCCGGGAGGATACTGCCAAGGGGAAAGTGACCACGAGAAAACGACTGAATAACCAATGACAAAGTAACCTACTACAAAAAGTTTGAAGATGGCAGGAAAGCTAGAAAATCTGAAAAGGGAAAGATTCAGTCTAGATATCGTTGGGGGTTAGTGAAGTGAAATACAGAGAAGAAAAGAATTCCTGGTCAGACAAGCATAGAATCATATCAACAGTAGCAGAAAACGGGATAACGGGAGTATGATTCGTTATGTATATAAAGGTAGGGCAGAGAATGAGTAACTGTGAAGAGTACAGTGACAAGATTGATCTCAGTATTGACGGCATACCAACACTGATATCGATAGTTCATGTACACATGCCGAAGTCGGAAGATGAATAAATAGAGAAACTAAATGAGGATATTGAAGGGGTAATTCAGTACATAAAAGAAAATGAGAAACTAATAGTCATGTGTGACTGGAATGTGAATGCAGCGAAGGAGTACAACACAGGATTGTCGCTTAACATGCGCTTGATAGCAGGAAAGAGAGAGGAGTAAGACTAATTGAGTCCTGAAATAAATTTCGGCTTATGACAGAGAATGTTCACGAGTCACAAGAGAAGGAGATGTACTTGGAAAGGCCTGGAGATACGGAATGATTCCAGTCAGATTACATCGTGGTGCAGAGATTCCGAACTCAGATATTGGACTGTAAGGCGTACCAACGAGGAGATATAGACTCACAACACAATTCAGTAATAATGAACAGCAGGCTGAAGTTTAAGAGACTTGTCAGGAAGAATAAATACTCAAAGAAGTGGGATATGGAAGTACGAAGGAATGGAAATGGAAATGCGTTTGGCGTCATTGGCCGGGAGGCCCCTCGCGGGGCAGGTCCGGCCGCCATAGCGCAGGTCTTATTACATTCGGCGCCACATTGGGCGACCTGCACGCCGGATGGGGATGAAATGATGATGAACACGACACAACACCCAGTCCCTGAGCGGAGAAAATCTCCGACCCAGCCGGGAATCGAACCCGGGCCCAGAGGACGGCAATCAGTCACGCTGACCATTCAGCTACTGGGGCGGACTACGAAGGAATGAAGAGATACGTTTGAAGCTCTATGGAGCTATAGATACCGTAACAGTGAATAGGTCACTAGGTATCTCAGTTGAAGTGAAATGGACATCTCCAAATGGGAAAAACCGAAGCTGGAAAGGAAAACATTGGCACAAGGAAGGTAATAGAAAAGAAAGCACAGGTAACAGAAGAATTACTTAACTTGATCGACGAAAGAATGGGCTCTGAGCACTATGGGACTCAACTGCTGAGGTCATTAGTCCCCTAGAACTTAGAACTAGTTAAACCTAACTAACCTAAGGACATCACAAACATCCATGCCCGAGGCAGGATTCGAACCTGCGACCGTAGCGGTCTTGCGGTTCCAGACTGCAGCGCCTTTAACCGCACGGCCACTTCGGCCGGCCTCGACGAAAGAAGTAAGTATGAAAACACGTATGGGAATTCAGGAATGCAGAAATACAAATCACTTCGTAATGAAGTAAGAAAGTGCTGGGAAGTTAAGGTGAAATGACTGCATGAAAAATGTGATGTCAGAAAGGAATGATTGTCAGAAGGACTGACTCAGCATACAGAAAAATCAAAACAACCCGCGGTAAAATAGAAAACAAGGGCGGCAACGTTAACAGTGCTATGGTAATTCCAATATTACATGCACAAGAGAGAGAAGATAGGTGGGTAAAGTATTTTTTAAGCCTTTATGAGGGGAAAAACTTCTCTGATGACTGGATTGAAGAAGAAGTAGAAAGGGAAAAGGTAGGGGATCCGCTATTAGATTCAGAATTTGAAATAGTTCTGAAGACTTGAGATCACATAAGGCACAAGGGGTAGGCTTAGATAACGTTTCATCGCAATTTTCAAAATTAATGGAAAAAGTAGCAACCGAATGACTGTTCAGTTTCTTGTGTAGAGTCTATGAGACTGGAGACGTACCATCAAACTTTCGGGGAAATACCATCGACAGAATTCCGAAGAGAGTCAGATAAGTACGAAAACTATTGGACTATCAGATTAACAGCTCATGCTGACAAGAATAACAGACAGGAGAACGGAAAAGAAAATTGATTATGTGTTAGCAGTTTCGCTTGGGGAATCGTAAGGGAACATTGACGCAGGACTACAGAAAAGTCAGTACACTTCCATAGTTTTACCAACCTGTAAAGAGCGTCAACAATGAAAAATGGTGCAAGATATTCGAAATTATGAGAATACATATTCAAGCTATAAGCAGAGACGGGTAATACGCATTATGTACGAGAACCAAGAGGGAACAAGGAGACAGAAGACTAAGAATCAAGTGGTAGTTTTAAATATGGTGTAATCTAGGAGTATAGTATTTCGCCCCTACTATTCGATCTACACGTCGACGAAGCAATGACAGATGTAATAGAAAGATTCAAGAGTGCTATTAAAATTCGAGGTGAAGGGATATCAATGATTAGAGTCGCTGATGACACCCCTATTCTCAGTGAAAGTGAAGGAGAATTACAGGATGTGCTGAATGGAATTAACTGTGTAATGAGTACAGAATATAGACTGAGACTAAATCGAAGAAAGACGAAAAGTAATGAGAAGTAGGAGAGGTAAGAACAGCGAGAAACTTAACATCAAACATAAGTATCACGATGGAATCTATCTAGACCTCAAAATCACCAGGATGGCCGGAAAAAGGACATAAAAAGTAAACTATCATTGCCAAAACAACATTATGGGCTAAGAGATATCTGCTAACATCAGACTTAGGCTTGTTTTGAGAAAGAACTTTCAGAATGCACGTTTGGCGGCCAGTATTGTGTGACAGTGAAACAGGGACTATGGCAAAATCGGAAGAGCGGAGAAACGAAGGATCCGAGATATAGTGCTACAAAAGAATAGTAAAAATTCGGTGGACTTATAAGGTAAGAAATGAGGAGGTCCTCCGCAGAATCGCTGAAGATAAGAAGAAGTTACAGAATGACAGGTCATCTATTATGGCAACAAGAAATAATTTCCATGCTACTAGAGGAAGGTGTAGAGGGCAAAAAACTGTAGAGGAAGGCGGAGACTGGAGTACATCCAACAAATAATTGATGACATAGGTTTCAATTGCTACTGTGAAATGAAATGTTAGGAACAGGAGAGGAATTCGTGTCCGGGTGCATCAACCGATCAGAAGTATAATGAGTAAAAAAAGAAAACTAAATAAAATTTGGCAGTTGTTCCCCAGCAAGTCATGGCTAGTGGAATAATTCGTCGATACACGTGATTCATAATCGGTGTAGCTGAGGAGCAGCTTATGCCCGTTCTCTCCATGCCGGCCTTTAGTTGCTTGATTTGTGACAGGCTTCCCTTGGCAATTGATCGGACATCATATATGGGTTTATAAACTTCCGTTTTTTTTAATTTAAGGCTATAATGTAGGATATGGAGTACCGGACACGCCACAGTGCAAAGAGCACACAGCCTTGTCTGAACCCCTGACTGAAGGGAAACTATCCTGATGCGGCGTCTCTTCAATCTAGCAAAACTTCGTTCGCAGAGACATACCCCAGTTACCCAGGTGGCACAACTACAGTGTACCAAACGCACTATATCTCCTGCTCAAAAGTTTTTATAAATAAAAATCTAAAGCTGCATTCGAAATTCGTGGCGAACATCCCGTTATCAATAAGCTACCAATCGAATTCAAAAATCTTAGCAGTAATCAACGCGCTTTCAAATCCACACTAAAGAGTTTCCTCATGGGTCACTCCTATTCTTTCGAAGAGTTCCTTGAAAAATTAAGCTGTTTTTTATTGCATTGTTGATTGCATTTACTTAAACTTATGAACTGACTTTTTCGAGTTCATAAACATTTATTTTTATCTGTTATTACTTTTATGTTGTAATTTCATGTACTGACACGTTCCATGACCTTTAAGATTTGCTCCTCAGTTTGGTCCTACGGAACTTTACGTGTAAATAAATGAATAAATAAGACCTGCTGTCATATCGACGGCTCTCTACGTCTGTGAAACTTGGGGCCTAGTGTCAATAAATTTGACTTCTTCCACCAACAAAAATAAAATAAATAAATATATCTTAAACATTAAGTGGAAGGACGATGTGACCAACACAGAGGTTCTCGAGAAATCAAAAACCACTGAGGCAACCACCATCACTCATCAGCTCATGCTCACCGCTTCTCCACCAATTCCTTTATGTGTGAGCTCTACTCCGGCAGAAGACGTCATGGAGCCCGTCTTAAGTGCTTTAAGGACCAGCTGAAACACATCATGAAGGCGACTGGGATAAATATACAAACATGAGAACAGTGTGCTGGGAATCACTTACTGTGGAACAGTACATCCAACGCTGTTAACTTGTTTGTTGAAGAACGCCGCACATATGAAGAGACCACGCGACAAGTAAGAAAACTCCATCAACTACAAACCCCACGCTCCTACAGCCATTCAATGCGATTTCTTTGGCAGAATATTTCATTCCAGAATTAGTCTATTCAGTCATCGGGAACACATACATAAGTAGGATTAAAAGGCTCATTCTATGGAGGAAGAGGTTATGTGTACTCATAATCGAGTTGCAGCCGACGACGACCTTTGTGAATAACAAATCTCTATCGGTAATATTTATGTGGCCGAGCGGTTCTAGGCGCTTCATTCTGGAACCGCGCGACCGCTACGGTCGCAGGTTCTAATCCTGCCTCGGGATGGATGTGTGTAATGTCCTTAGGTTAGTTAGGTTTAAGTAGTTCTAAGTTCTAGGGGACTTATGACCTCAGATGTTAAGACCCATAGTGGTCAGAGACATTTGAACCATTTGATAACATTTATCTGACAAAAGAAGTCAATTTCCAGAACTGTACCCGAAATCTTATTACAAAACTAGGTGAATTAGACTCTAGATTTTAATGTTGGGATGTGGATTTTAAACTCTTCGTGCTCTCCGGAAATACTGGACTGCGCCGGGCACTGGATTCCTCTCTTCCAGTCCCACAAACATCAATAATTACACTACACTGTTTTAGGATTTGTCACAGAAATCCTCGGCAACCAGATGTACAAATTAGCTAAGCATGAAGAAGAATAAACACCGTATCTCAGGTTTCCAGTACGTCCCACTAATACCTATTTAACGGGTTTGAAACTTTCGACCTCCAATTAATATCTAGCTCAATATAAACAATAGCTTACCGCCCGATGATTCTCTCGCTTAGACTGTGTAGTCTGCACAGATTTTTTTTTCTTTCACTCTCTAAACATTCCATGCCAATTAAGGCCATTGAAGCTGGATGTTTTCCATATGTTCTTCTGGTAGCTGGAGTCCAAGGTTTTTGTTAATCATGCATTTTGCGTTCTTGCTGTGATATTTACTTAGAAGGATTAATCCCCTAACACATATTTCTGTGTATTTAACGGAGAAGTGAAGTACCAGTTTTCGTGGATTTAGCTTCAAAAATTTTTTAATATAAAGAAGAATTTTCTTAACAATTTTCGTGCCCTGTTTCAGCCTTGTTAGTGGCTAAATTCCCAAAAATTCTGGAACACGATTTTGTACATGTCTGACTCAGAAACCAAGTAACAATTTTCGCAGTTCTAGCTTCAAAATTGTCTCAACAATGACCCATTTTCTTAAAGCCTTTCATCCTCTATTTCACCCCCTTACGAGAGGAATTTCGAACAAAATCACCTCATAACGATGCCTACAATATTAGGCCAACACCTTCTCCAAGTGTCGAGTTTCTATTCTTAGCGGTTTGCGGTGGACGATGATGAGTCAGTGATCAGTCTTGCTCCATTACACGCTCTTAGGGGTTGAATTTCCAAAAAAACGCTAAAAAGGTATTTTTTCATTTCTAACCGAGAAGCCAAATGCAAATTTTCACATGTTTAGCTTTAAAAATGCTTTCGCAGTGAGATATTTTCATACAGCATTCACCCCTTATTCACCACCGTAGGAGTTGAATTTCCAAGAACAGTGAAACTTGCAATTTTTTTATTTCTAACAGAGAATCCATAGGTTTAGTTTCAAAAATTCTTTCATAATGAAATAATTAAAAAAAAATTTTATCATCTATTTCCCCCACATAGGGGTTAAATTTTCAAAAATAGTGGAACTTGTGTTTCTTAACATGTGACAGAGGAAGCAAATACCAATTTTCGTAGGTCTAGCTTAGAAATTGCCTTAATCGCGATATAGTTTTTAAAAAAAATTCCTCCCTTATTTCACCAGCTTATGGGTGGAAATTCGAAAAATTCCTTCTTAAACGAGGCGTACAGTATAACATCAACACCCTTTGCAAATTTCAAGTATTTACCTTTACTGTATTTGGCTAGGCAACGATGAGTCAGTGAGTGTGTGAGTCAGTCGGTAGACAACGTACCGTTTACTGCAAGAAATGATTTATACATGGTCGTTTCATTTATCATTTTCTCATTATCCAATATAATTACTGCTCTTTACACCTAGATTAGTTTCAGGTTATTAATTTTGTTTGCGTACTCATTTGCATTGTCTTTTTGCAGATCGTTAAAGGGTCAACGTAAATTTGCAGTCGTGTTCCTTCATCTTCGTGGGTTGATGGGATCCTCGTATCGTGAGTAAGGCTTATGAAATTACTTTTTAGTGGCAATAGTTATACCAAGTAGTTTAGCGTCTTAATGGAGGAAGTGTGCAGGAAGTTTGGGAACACCTGGAACTCCCAACGGAGCTTTTTGTTCTGCAGAGTTTGCAGACTATATACGTGTGTCGGCACTGTAAAGTCGCGTAGCAATTAATGGTTTTAGGAAAGAGATATCCATACTTGCGCACTTTGTTATTCCGGCAACGAATCAGTTCAGTACATAATGAACGTTCAAAAAAAATGGTTCAAATGGCTCTGAGCACTATGGGACTCAACTGCTGACGTCATTAGTCCCCTAGAACTTAGAACTAGTTAAACCTAACTAACCTAAGGACATCACAAACATCCATGCCCGAGGCAGGATTCGAACCTGCGACAATGAACGTTCCCTACGTCTTATACGCGAAATTAGGTAATTCAGTAAATACTCTCATTCCTACGATGTCTTCGAATCTCAGATTTTGCAGTGTAGCAGATATTAAAAAGTAAATATCTATTGAACAGGCTTTGCAGTATAGCAGATCTCAAAAACTAAATATCTATTGAATGTGAAATATAGCTCTATATTCCTCATAATGTTGTCTAGAACAATGGATGTAATTGCGTGTTCTTTGTGTACCACTATGACCACCATGTTTTCCTGATCCGCTCGTGAATGGTTCGAGAGAGGTCAGCCACCGTTTGACCTCGAATCCTTGTAACTTTACGTACATTGCCTTTCCACGAGATGTACCCTCTCACCATGTCCATCTCCTCTTTCCTTTCTATGACCATCTCTTCCTCCCCATTTCTCTATCTACGACTTCCTCATTCATCTTGCAGTCCATATCCTCCTCCTCTCTCAGAGCATCCCCTCTTTTCTTTCTCAGTCCATTTCCACCTCCCCCCTCTGTCCATCTCCTTCTCCTCTCTCTCGGTATATCTATCTCTCCTTCACCGTTATGTCTTCATAATATCACCTGCACCCTAATAGGACGTTGCTGGTTCTTATCTCTGTGATACTTCTTCCCAGATTGTAAGGTGGGTTAAGTTGTTAGGGGAAGAGGCCCAACAGCGAGGTCATCGGTCTCATTGGGTTAGGGAAGGATGGGGAAGGAGGTCGGCCGTGCCCTTTCAAAGATACCATCACGGCATTTGCCGGAAGTGATTTACGGAAATCGCGGAAAACCTAAATCAGGATGGCCGGATGCTGGATTGAACCGTCGTCCTCCCGAATGCGAGCCAGATACTAAGTAACGTGTGTACCAAGTTAGCTAGAAATCGAACCAGTGATTTAGTATAAGTTTTTTATGCATGGGTTTGCCGGCATATGCCCATGTCACAAATATTTCACGTGTATGTAACATATTTCGCACAAACTTCCACACATATTTCACCTGTACCTCTACCTAATTTTGTCCTGTCGTTTCGTTCGCACGCAGCTCAATGTTCATAACGTCAAATTTCCTGAACTACGTGCCGTACAGTGATGTAACATGGTGGGTACATTCAGCGGCATACTTGGAAACTGTTGTGGGTTGGCAGGAGAGCCAACACCGTGTTATTAGAGGAAACCGAAAGGCACGCGTTTTAGCTCACGCAGGTTGGCGTGAGGTCTGGAACAGGTCAAGGAAATTAGAATTTTAGAAAAACGGACGTAGCTGGTGGAATACTTAACTTTAATCCATAAATGGTGAACGTCGTTCTTGACTGTACATTATTCACAATATCGATAGTAACTGAACATGGCGCCTTGCTAGGTCGTAGCAAATGACGTAGCTGAAGGCTATGCTAACTATCGTCTCGGCAAGTGAGAGCGTATGTTGTCAGTGAACCATCGCTAGCAAAGTCGGTTGTTCAACTGGGGCGAGTGCTAGGAAGTCTCTCTAGACCTGCCGTGTGGCGGCGCTCGGTCTGCAATCACTGATAGTGGCGACACGCGGGTCCGACATATACTAACGGACCGCGGCCGATTTAAAGGCTACCACCTAGCAAGTGTGGTGTCTGGCGGTGACACTACAGAAACTGTCTGCGAAATGTGTTGAAAATAGAATTAGTAGCAAAGAAGTACAACATTTAAATGTCATGCATGATGCGGCAGCTTTTCACACATGACGTCATATCTTATGAACCGAGGCCTACGAGAAAGAGAACCCGCGGTTTGTAAATCACGAATGTAGGCTTGAACTCGCTCGCTCGTTCAGCTCAGCAGACCTAATGCGTTTCTTAACCTGTTAACTAGCAGCTGGTTGTGTGCGCACTAACGAGAATTGCGTCTTCTACTGGAATCTGCTGTTATGAAGTCTTACTAATTAATAGCACTACAACAAAATTTAAGATCAATGCTCGATATAAATATTATAACGGGTTGTTTATAGCATTTAGTCTTTTCTGTTTAATAGTCCATATTTCATGCAAGAAGTGCTGTATTTTGCAACTGTCAATCGTTTTGGCTTGATTTTAATTTTATTGTACCCCAGTACAGCCGCAGCAAATTATTAGTATGCTTGTGGACTTCTGATCATTGTAGGATTAATAACAGTAAAATTCAATAATACCGAATTCCAGTGGAATATGTAATTCTCGTTTGTATGTACGCCCCGTCCACAACAGGTGAGAAACGTAGAATGTCTGCTGACTTTAGAGAGAGAGAGAGAGCGAGCTAGCGAGCTCTGGCATGCCTTCGTAACGTACGCCCCACGGCCTGTCTTTCGCGTAGGCCTCGTTGTGAACTATTTGTCGTAAAATGATATAATTTTGCCGTTACTTTAAGTGACGTATGTGAATACTGTTCGCAAAGTGTGTCGCGAATACCTTTAGTAGTAAACAGTTGTAACTTCCTGGCAGATTAAAACTGTGTGCCGGACCGAGACTCGAATTCTGGACCTTTGCCTTTCGCGGGCAAGTGCTCTACCAACAGAGATACCCAAGCACGACTCACGCCCCGTCCTCACAGCTCTAATTTCGCCAGTAGCTCGTCTCCTACCTTCGAAGTTACCCGAGTTCGAGTCTCGGTCCGGCAGAAACTTTTAATCTGCCAGGAAGTTTCACATCAGCGCACACTCCGCTGCAGAGTGAAAATTTTATTCTGTAAACAAATGTAGATTGAAAGGTCATGCCTGATGGGACGTTTTATTGCATGAACAGGGAAAATACACTAAGCGATAAACTTTCCTCCCTTCATTCTTTTGTATAGGTTGTCAGTCCGAAAAAGTCTCGTAAGTATTTGTAATTATGTGTAAAGTTCGTAGCAAGTCATTAAGTACACTTATTCTCAAACATTGGATGTGTAAAGTCTAAGCATTCGCACGTCGTAGGCTGTACTTCTTTTCGTTTTTCACCCCCACCCCTTTAAAAGGTAGGTGCTTTTTATCCGAACAACGATACCTTCCAGACAGTAACTATGTTTACCAGACATGGTTGAAATCGGCCCCTTAGCTTAGGATGAGATGTGAAACATGCATACATATATATCTGTAACTATTTTTGTTATATGTATCGATATTGTGAACAATACCTCTCCTGTGGTACACCCGACGTTACTTTTTCTCCTAAAGGTTTCATGTTAAGAAAGGCATTCGATTTTCTTATGCTACGAATTCTTCAACACAGTCTTAAAGCTGGTCTTATAATCCATGCACTTGTATCTATTTCATTAGGCGCTAGTGCGAAAGTCTGTCAAATGCCTTCTGGGTGAACACTGCATCGTAGGCCGAAGTTGTATATTACTTTCCGTGTCTCGTCGACGAAAAGACCCATCTGGTTACACACGATCGTTGTTTTTTGATCATTACACATGAGATTTTTGAGCACTAGAAACGTCGTAATTCGCAAAAATAAAAAGTTTTCCAAAATGTTACAACAGTCACGTCAGCGATATAGGTCTATAGTTTAGTACGTGTGTTCAAGGACCCTACGTGAAGGTATAACCTACGCATTTTTCCAATCTCTGGAATCACTTTGCTTCTTCAAAGACCTACGGTACACTGCTGCTAGTCGAGGAATACATGCTTGAGCATACTCCATGTAGAACTGTACAGGTATCACACCACGTCTAGTCGCCTATTCCCTGTAGAGCGATTTCCATTGTTTATGCTATCCCCCGGTCATGCTTTTCGATATCTGTTATACTGACATTCATGCGACCATTTAAAGGCTGAATCACATTAAAATGATCCTCATAGGAAAAAAATTGTAAAAAGAATTTATCATTTCGGCCACAACTCTGTAATCCTCCATTGCGATGTCATTAATTTCTCACACGGGGTAGAGAGATGATTTGATCCGTTTATTTATGTAAGATAACATAAAACCTTCTTATAATTCTTCATTTGTGTGGCCATAGTGTCCGTAGTTGCTATTCTTGATTGTATCTTTTTTGTTCTGTCGTTGCAACGGCAAAAGTGCGTCTTTTTTTGTTGTTGTTTTTTTTTTGTTGTTTTTTTTTTTCGCCAGACGCGTTTCGCTAAGTAAAGCACAGTCAGACGTCTGTAATTAAGTTATTTATATTTTGATTTGCTTTTACATCTAAAAACAGTTCTTTAAGAGTTATTTGATTTCTACCTACCATGATATTCAGTTGATTTCTCGCTTGCATTGGGAAATGCCATCTGCTAGCACATTGTTTTCCTGCGTTAGACGCCGACAATTTTTAGTTGTTCTGGAGCAGTATGCATTTCTTACGTTTCTCACAACACACTTTTATACAAACCACTGTATTCTGTTTGATTTTGTACTTCTATAAGTATGTGTTGTGGTATATGTTTTGTAGTGTTGCCAACATAACCTTTCCACTACTTTGTTTTTGACCTACAACTTTCTTCCTAATTTATTGTATGCATTTAATTCTATTTAATTATTTTTCTGTGTATTTATGTACTGTGTAAGAGAAGGGAAGGAATAGCGATGAAGGTTTTTTTTGTAGGGGAGGGAGAAATCACGATGAGTGGACACAAATATATAGCAGTGTGATGGAGTATGAGTTAGAGGAGAAGGTGAGGAGCGAGAAGTGAAATGAAACTGTAAGAGGGGGGGGGGGGAGGCGGTTGTGGGAGAGTGGGAGGGGATGAAGGATGGAAAAGGCTCTTTCCTTTTTCATGTAATTTCATCAATTATTATAGAGTCTGGTTTCCAATATTCATTTTGTGATTGAGCAACGTTTTACTTTGTGTTAATGCTTTTTGTATATGGAAATTTTCTTGGGAATGTAGGAAGTGGCAGTCCTTACTTATTTTTATGACATTCATAAGTTTTTCAATATTGTTTGGTCTATGGTGTTCTTGTTCTAGATGATCCGCAAATATTGAATTATTTGTACTGTATTTAAATGCTCTTACGTGTTCTTTATACCTTGTGTCGAATGTCCTGCCAGTCATTCCAGTGTATATCTTCCCACAATCCCTGCAACTGAGCTGAGAGACGCCAGATTATTGGTATCTGTCTGATTTTGTATTCAGTTTCGGAATGTGTTTTTGTACGTAATAGTTTGTATTGTAAGCAATGTTTATGTCTTGTTTTTTGAATATCTTACCTTTTTTATGTGTGGATTTGATGTGGTAGGTTATTGTAAGCGATTATTTTGTTGTAGTGCAAGTTGTATGAGTTGTGTATTTCATTATTTGTCTCTTTATTATTTTGTTTAGTTTGTCCACCAATGATCCCTTTTTCCTTTTTAAATGTTATTTGTTTTATAATGGCTAGCATTTCTAGTAATCACAAGTGTTGACTGAAACTGACTTACAAGTTCGTGGCGCACTCCATCGGTAATGCTGGAATTCAATATGGTGTTGGACCATCTTTAGCCTTGATGACAGCTTCCATTCTCCCAGGTATAAGTTCAGCCAGGTACTGGAAGCTTTCTTGGGGAATGGCAGCCCATTCTTCACGAACTTCTGTACTAAGGGGAAGTATCGATGTCGGTTTGTGAGGCCTGGCACGAAGTTGACGTACCAAAACATCTCCAAGGTGTTCTACAGTACTCAGGTCAGGAATTTGTGGAGGCCAGACTATTACAGGGATGTTATTGTCGTATAAGCACCCCGCCACAGGCCGTGCATTATGAACAGGTGCTCCCACGTGTTCAGAAATGTGATCGGCATCCCCCAATTGCTTTCTAACAGCGGGAAGCAGGAATATGTTTAAAACATCAGTGTAGGCCTGTGCTGTGATAGTGCTACGCAAAACAACAAGGGGTGCAACCACCCTCAATGAAAAATACGACCACACGATAACACCACAGGCTCTGAATTTTACTGTTGTCATTAGACACCCTGGTAGATGATTTTCACCGGGCATTTGCCACACCCAAAAACTGCCATCGGATCGCCACATGGTGTACCGTGATTTGTTACTCGATACAACATTTCTCCACTATTTAATCGTCCAGTGTTTACGCTCCTTACACCAAGCGAGGTGTTGTTCGGCATTTACTGGCATGATGTGTGGCTTATGAGCAGCCGGTCGACCATGAAATCCACGTTTCCTCACCTCCCACCTAACTGTCATAGTGCTTGCCGTGAATCCTGATGCAGTTTGGAATTCCTGTGTGATGGTCTAGATAGATGTCTGCCTATTATACATTACGACCTTCTTCAACACTCGGCAGTCTCTGTCAGTCAACAGACGAGGTCAGCCTGTCCGCTTTTGTGCTTGTAAGGGGTCCGCAGGCCCTTACTACTAAGTTTGCATCAGCACAGGTCGACAGGGCAACTATCGATAGTGTGTTGGGTCGCAAGAGCGAGAGTCAGTCAGTCAGTGTGTGTTGTAGGTTCCCGCGAGGCGGAGAGAGAGCTGTGCAGAAGCCAGCAGTTAATTTGTTGCAAGGATTACCGACAAAGGGAGTGGCCATCGCCGCGGTTTAACCCCTTTGTGTTAGTATTATACGAGAAAGTGAAGAAGTTTAATTACAAGTGTAATCAGTGATATTTGTGTGCCGTTATTGAGATTCCGCGTCTACCGCGTCGGCATTATTTGGATTACAGTGTTGGATTACAGTGATTGTATTTTGTGTGTGACGATTGTGTATAACGAAGAAACCTGTGCTGAGATTAGCCGTTATTAACAGTGTATGACGAAGGCAGTGGCTATCTCCTTATCTTTGTGGTTTTTGAGATGAATATAGGTCTTGATTAGTGAAGCTGTGTTGTTGTTCACTTGCCACCAGACATTTCATTATTGCAGCATTTGAGAACGACAGAATGGAATGTAACAACTCCGAAGCAGTCCAATCCGATTGCCAGCCCCATTAGGTACATGGTCATATTAATTAATACTTATGTGGGCTGCTATTCAGATCCCGAACGAACGGGCTATAATAATAGAATAAAAGGGAGTGTTACATCCTTGGCTTACCGTGAAAGGACAAGTGCAATTTTCGGACGAATCATAAAGAACAATAGGTAATTTTACTTTGCTTAACGCAATTAAATATTTTTTCAATTTGGACCAAGACAGAGTAGGAACTTTAAAATCGCGACAGGAATAGTGCATTTTTGAACAATACGAAGTAATAATAATCTTACGATTGTGACTAAACTTTTTTCTTGCCATATTAAATAAGAACAATAGTGTCAATAAACTGTGTTATAATGTGCAAATGCGTAAATCCGCGCGAAAAACTGTGAAAAGTGAACACTAAAGAAAGACACGTGTGAACATGAAAATAGCAAAACGAGCCAAGAATTCGTCAAGGAAGTTTCTTAAGAAGTGTTTAGTAGTAGTATTTTGACTGAAATTGCTTTTTGAACAGTGAAAATCGGGCAGCTTCGTGTGGACCCATAAACTGTTATGCAGACGACAATGTGTTGTGGCGACGCAATTATTGAGTGACGTCACGCAGACCTGTGTAGCAGTGGCGCCAAAGAGCGTCGATCCGCGAAGTGATTTCACATGACATCCCGCCACGGCGAGCGACGCGATTTCGAGATACCGAGCGCCGTCCCGGCATCTAGCGGCCGAACTACAAACTACGCCAGCCTGCAGCGCCACGGAGCGGCCGACGGAGAACTACGACGACTCGGCAGCGCAACTTCACGCAGCTCCAGCGGCAGTACAGCGCCACGCCCACTTCAAACGTCAAAACATCGCGACTCGCGGTAACGTCAGTTGGTGAGTGAAGACGACTGGTTGATATAACATTAAATTGCAGTGTGCAGTCTTCACAATAAATAAACAATTTTTAACTGAATTTCACATTAGGAAAAGTGCCCAATTACAGTAATTTCCGAAAAATTTGCGAAACATACTTTGAAATATAGCATACTTGTTTATGCATACTGCGTTGTCTAAATAGTAATTATACAGATATGCTTATTGTTTTTGGGGATTTTACATTTATAGATTTTATGAGTGTTGTGATTTATCTTGTTTAGAACATTTTGCATAAGCAGATAGTTGAAATTATTAGGTTTTGAGGGTTTTTATGTTCAGTACTCATGCATGTTGTATCAATTTTGGGATTAACAGAAAAGACTGCAGGTACTGTTTGATTAGTTTCAGGATAATTAGGAGTGCTTTGGGTTACTAGAGGTTATTTTGTATTATTTGCCTGTGCATTAAAAATAAACCAAACATGTCTACTGAAGATAAGCAGGGCTGTGAGGCAGTAGTTGAAAGAAAAGGGATAGGACAGGAAGACAGAAATGATTCAGGAATCAGTGATTGTGGATTGTCATTAGATAGCCCATTAGCACATTCAACTAATTATCCCGAAACACTGGGACAAACGACGAGAGCTAGGCCAGTTTCAGAGGATGCCGATAGATGGTCGATGTTGATAGACTTGATAAAGGAAACAAGAGAATCACTAAAGGAAGATTTACGAGAATTGTTAGAGAAGGGTTTACAAGAAACTAACGCATCGTTAGAGAAGAATTCACAAGAAACAAGAGAATCATTAGAGAAGCGTTTACAAGAAACTAATGCATCATTAGAGAAAGGTTTACAAGAGATCAAAACATCACAAATGAAGATGGAATGTAATTTGAAGAAGGAAATGCAGGAGTTACAAGAACAACTGAAGATGGACATCGACGAGAGAGAGAGGAAGCTACGGAAGAGTATAGACCAAGTCCAGGAAGACGTGGAGAAGGTGGAAGGAAAGTTAACAAAAAAGAAGACGATATTGAAGAAACAAAAGCCGATTTCGGAGAAAGAATCAACGAAGTGGAAACAAATTGCAATCATCGAATCGCCGAGGTGACGCAGATGCAGAAACAATGCAATGATGCAGTTAAGGGGATAGGAGATAGGCAAAACCAACTGGCTGTCAATCTGAGAAATGCAATAGCCGTGCAACGAGAAGAGGATAACAAGAGGGTTGAAATGGAGGTCAGACAATTACAACAGGGAGTACAGCAATTGGAGAGCAAGACAGAAGAAATTAATAGACGAATTAGCAATGCCACTTTAACTGTTGGGGGAGATAAGGTCGTTACCTTGATGAGCAGTGATAATCAGTACGTCCAAAATAATACAGGGCAGAAATTTAGACCAAAAGGAGGGTTGCACCCAATGATATTTATGAAATGGCTAAAAGGAGTTTTCCCAGCACATCTTAAGGACTCAGACAAGATTCAATTTGCAATAGATAGAATGGAAGGTGAGGCCTTCACTTGGGGAGTCAGGAAGAAAGAAGGGACTACTAGTTATGATCAGTTTGAAGAGGAATTCTTGAAGAAATACTGGTCCAAAAGTCATCAGTGTGCAGCAATTGAGGACCTACTCCATCGCAAGTCACTTAGTACATGGAGAGGAACGTTGAGAGAGTTTGCCGAACATTTGTGGGAATTGAACGAGACCTTGGAACAACCCCTGAGTGATGACGTAATGATATCAGCGATAAAAAGAAGATTGAATCAGAAAATGCAAGAAACTGTATCTGGGAGCCTAATTAAAAATAGGGAGGCCTTGATGGAAATACTGGAACAGTTGGAATCTGTTCGATCACAGGGACACAATCAAACTAATGATCAAAACCGAGGGGGAAGTAATGACCCGAGGAATCATTTTGGTAATTCGTCTAATTATAGAGGAAGAGGTGGTGGCCATAGGTACAGGAACCATGGTGGTGAACGGCAATGGAGAAATGATTGGAGAAGGAGTGAAGAACCAAGAGATCATGAGAGAAGATGGGATAGGCGAATGAATGACACAATGCATATAGAAGAGGGAAGTAATGACCCAAGGAATCATTTTAATCATTCATCTGATTATAGAGGAAGAGGTGGAGGAACCGAAAAAAACTGAATGACACTCCAGGTGAGGTCCGGTCAAGAGTGAGAGCTACCAGGACCCGAATAAACCTGCTGAGATATATTTAGGACATTTAATTATAAAATGGACATTTGAAAAAGGGAAAGGTTTATTTACATTGTGTTTTGTGATGTATTACAATTAGAATTGCATATTTCATATCGAAGGTTATCTGAGAATAGGTATAAAGTCTGTAACAACTATTTTGTAGTGTAGTAATTCATATGTCATGTGTATAAGTAATAATTTTTGAGTGTATATGTTGTGTGTTTCATTCAATATTGGACTAGAGAGGACTATTGCTGCTTGATAAAAAAAAATTGTAATTTGGACAATACCACATTTATGTGAGGTAATAACTTTTTGTAGAAATTATTGTGGAGGCAGCCCACTACCGGAGTCGAGGGATTATTTAGTGAATTGTAATTTCTTTCATTATTTACACTATGTGTTTGTTCAAATGTAGCAATGTTTAATTCCCTTGCCGATTCTTTTTCGCCTGCGGCTCTAAAGAAGTTTTCGAGGGCGGGGATGTAAGGGGTCCGCATGCCGTTACTACTAAGTTTGCATCAGCACAGGTCGACAGGGCAACTATCGATAGTGTGTTGGGTCGCTAGAGCGAGAGTCAGTCAGTCAGTGTGTGTTGTAGGTTCCCGCGAGGCGGAGAGAGAGCTGTGCAGAAGCCAGCAGTTAATTTGTTACAAGGATTACCGACAAAGGGAGTGGCCATCGCCGCGGTTTAACCCCTTTGTGTTAGTATTATACGAGAAAGTGAAGAAGTTTAATTACAAGTGTAATCAGTGATATTTGTGTGCTGTTATTGAGATTCCGCGTCTACCGCGTCTGCATTATTTGGATTACAGTGTTGGATTACAGTGATTGTATTTTGCGTGTGACGATTATGTATAACGAAGAAACCTGTGCTGAGATTAGCCGTTATTAACAGTGTATGACGAAGGCAGTGGCTGTCTCCTTATCTTTGTGGTTTTTGAGATGAATATAGGTCTTGATTAGTGAAGCTGTGTTGTTGTTCTTCTTGCCAACAGACAGTTCGTTATTACAGCATTTGAGAAGGACAGAATGGAATGTAACAACTCCGAAGCAGTCCAATCCGATTGCCAGCCCCATTAGGTACACGGTCATATTAATTAATACTTATGTGGGCTGCTATTCAGATCCCGAACGAACGGGCTATAATAATAGAATAAAAGGGAGTGTTACATGCTGTACGTGTCCCTTCACGTTTCCACTTCACTATCACATCGGAAACAGTGGACCTTGGGACGTTTAGGAGTGTGGAAATGTCGTGTACAGACGTATGACACACGTAACACCCAATCACCGGACCCCGTCCGAAGTCCGTCAGTTCCGCGGAGTGCCCCATTCTGCTCTACCACGATGTCTAATGACTACTGACGTCACTGATATGGAGTACCTGGCAGTAGGTGGCAGCACAGTGCACCTAATATGAAATATCTAGGTTTCTGCGGGTGTCCGGACACTTTGGATCACATAGCGTGTCTGATTTTACATTGAGACTGAGAGATTTTTGCTAATTCTAAAAATCTGCTGTGAGGCTGTCTTTGCTGTTAGAGCAGTTTCGCAACAGAACTCTCGAACGACAACCGGCTCTCACATCTCTCACAACTTTGCTCTTCTTACACCTCTCCAATGCGTATTGTACGGTATTATCCAAACTTCGGATGTTAATGAACACTGTTTGCGGTCCTGAACTTTATTTCTGTTGGCTGCTCATGAAATCTGAATCCGCTTTTCTTCTTGCTCATACTAAGCATAGATACCTTCATACCTTTCTCTAAATACCTGTTTACAGCCATGTGCAGTGATGCTATAACCGCCTTGTGATAAGCGATACCTGGGTATATGTTAACTGACTCGAAACTTCTGGGTCTGTTTGTAATCAATATATCTAAGACGTTACCGGAATAAGGTGGTTTTCTGATCAGCTACTCAATATAAATTTTGAATAAAGCATTTAACAAGACTGAAGAACATTCGGGACATGTTCATAGGATTATCCGACAAGGAAAAAGTGTTTGATAGTGTAAAATGGTGGAAAATGTTCTAAGTTCTGAGACAAACACGAGTAAGGTATAGGGAAAGATGGGTAATATACAATAGGCACAAAAATCAAGGGGGAAGTATAAGACTGGAAGACCAACAACAATGCGCTCGAATTAGAAAGGGTGTAAGACCAGGACTGTTTGATCTACACATCGAAAAGGAATGACGAGAGAAAAGAGATTAGAATTCAGAATGAAAGGATATCAATGATGAGATTCGTTGATGACATTGCCGTCCTCCGTGGAAGTGAAGAAGAATTACAGGATCTGTTGAATGGGATGAACGGCCTTATGAGTACAGCGTATCGTGAGAGAGTAAATCGCAGAAAGATCAAACCGATGAAAAGTAGCAAAAATGAGAATACCGAGAAACATTACGTCAGATTTGGTGATCAGAAGATGACGTTAAGGAGTTCTGATGATACCATGGCAGAAAAATAACGTATGATGGATGTACCAAAGAGGACACAAAAAGCCGACTAGCACTGGTAGAAAGGGCATTCCTGTGTAAGAGAAGTCTACTAGTGTCAAATAACAGACCTTAATTTCTGGAAGAAATTTCTGAGAATGTGCCTTTTAGCACAGCAATGCGCGGCAATTAGACTGAAGAAAAACTTGAACAGAAGGAAATCGAAGCATTAACTAGGAATGGGAAGGTTCTTCGAAGAATCGGAGAGAAAAGGAACATGAGGAAGTCACTGACAAGAAGAAGGGTCGAGATGATAGAACATCTTTTAAGACATTAGGGAATATCTTCCATGGTACTAGAGGCAACTGCAAGGGTAAAAACTGCAGATGAAGACAGAGAGTGGAATACATTCTTGGGACATGCATGCATGCCCGAAGGAGCACTGTATTGCAGTTCAGAATAACACAGGACACTACAATATCGTATTTATTCACCGACAACGGGCAAGCTATTTCTAATAATACGTCTCCCTGTACGGAAATATACATAATGGATGTATGAGTGCAAGCTGTAGACACATGGATCACGACAGATGGAAGTTTGGGTCTAGCCTTGAGTCGTGCCCGGACACCCAAATGGTGAGGTGACGGCTCGCGATAAGCGGAAAATCCGAGTCTCTAGCCGCGGGCCATTACAAATTTTCACTGTCGCCATTCCGTTATATACCTGATGGTTATCCATATCGCAACTGCAAGTACGTTTCATATATTTCATAACGACTGTAGTCACCGAAGTGCCTGTACCTTTCGACATTCATGCAAATCCAAAGGAACATTGCATGGTTATTCAGAATAATACAGGCACTGCAATATCTGCTTCCTGTCTCATGCGGTACAGACCACTAAATGTCACAAGAGACGGATGCACCGCTCCAAAAGGAAGCTGGGTTTCAGTAGGGAAACACTAACAGCAGAGTGGGTCGTAGTGTATTCGTGCGATGACTAGTCATTAGACTTGACCTCAGTATCACTTATATCAGGGACATTTTCACCCTTCTAAATCTGTCCATGTAGACTGCTGGAGATGTGACTGTGAAGAGGAAACGCAAAGGAACAGTCACGGCTAAACCAAGATCACACAGATCTTATGTACTAGCAGACAAGGACTGTCGATGATTGCGGATGGTTTCTGTACAAAATCGCATGAAATCAGTGGAAAGAATCACTCGTGAATCCCACAACAGTTGGGAGCAGTCCATCTAGCACAATGAAAGTGCGAAGCGATTTTAAAAGAATGCGGTACAGTGGTCGAGCTGCTCTTCATAAGCCACACATTTCTGTATTCAGTATAACGTGACGCTTGAGGTAGCGTAAAGAGCTACTGCACTGGACGCTGGATGACTTTATTTGGAGTGACGAATCACGCTGTACTCTGTAACAATCATATGGTTGGGTTTGGATTTGGACAGTGCCTTGGGAACGTTAGATGCCATTAGGTCTAGGGTCAAAAGTAAAGTACAGAGGAATTAGTATTTTCTTGGTTATGTTGTGGTCTCGTTATTGGGCTTTAGAAAACGCTAAATGTGGAAGAGTATGAACACATTTTACAGAACTGTTTACTCCGTCCCGTAGGGGAGCAATCCGGATAAAATGATTGTTTGTACCAGCGAGACAATGCACCCCGTCACGAAACACAATATGCGAGGCAATGGTTTGTCGACTGTAACATTCCTGAGATGTACTGCCCAGCACATACGCTCGTCCTGAAACCAGTGAAACATTTTGTGGACGAGTTGGAACGTCAACTTCGCTCCAGATCCAAGCGTCCGACATCACTACCTTCTCTGGTTTCGGAACTTGGGGAACAATGAGCTGCCATTCCTTCACAGACGGTAAGACATCTCACTGAATGCGTCCGCAGCTGAGTTCGAGCCGTCATAAGGGCGACTGGTGGACTCACCTCGTATTAATGTCCACAGGTGGGTATCCAGGCACTTTGGTCGAGTAGTGTGTGCGGGTGCTCTGCAGTGAGACACAAAATTAACGGTAACTCACGTTAATAGTAGGTTATATGACTGTGAACGTCGATAAGAGAAACTGCTATGGCCCTCGGGCAGTACAGCTTGAATAAAAAACACCCTTGAAACGTGATCTATTCGTCAAATTGCTCCGACCATTACACATGTATCCCTGACTAGTGAGGAGCGGAGAACATAGAACTTGAGACTTTTATTTTCTTTACAAACGGTAGTGTTCACCTACAAAACCATGATTCCTCATCCAGTGACTTGTTTTCTTTCATTACAAGGTACGACTTAATCGTTAAAATTTTGAACGTTGTGAAGGGTTTCAAATTTCAACTCTGAACTAATTGAATAATACCAAACCACCGAATTCTACGCTCAAGATATACAGAATTTTGTTCGATGGTACGAAACGAACTGTTCTGTGTGTGTGTGTTTTCAGAAGTGTCTGATATATTGATTCTATGTCATTTCCTGTAAATTGGCCGTGCCTTATTAGACATGTTCATTACCTCACGACATTTGCAGAGAGTGGTTTACATGTGGAAATTCATTACTGTCAATGCTGACTATAGCTTGAACAACCCGTACATAATGTTAACGTTATTTGATGCCATCTGGTAATTTCTACATATGGTAGCGAAAGAATGGTTGACTGCGAGGTATAAAGATGTTCGTAACATCAGTTCTGGAGAATTACTTTATGAAACTAAACTAACTAAGCCTGCAATAAAGAACAGTGGAGCATGTCTCACAGAGAAAACTATGAAATTTATGGTAACTATGGGAAAGCTACGTCTTACTTCTTTCAGAATTGTAGTAAAATTGAGAAAAGGACATAGCAGTAGCATATAACTCGAAAGAGTAAAAAACCAATCACATGCCACAAATTATACTGTCGTTATGGCGTAAGTTCTTAAGAGTTTTCAAGAGGTCCTGCATTAACTAAGACTCAGAAGCCTTGCGTTACATACTTGATCCCCAACTGTACGTGTCTTCAAGGGACTACAACACCGAGTAAATTATATTTTGAGCTGTACGACCGTGCACTAGAAGCACATACACAAGCCAGTGTGGACGTTTACGAAAAATAAATTGCTTCTGGGAAATGCGGTGTTAGTATATACCGTTCCTGTCGGAAATTACAATGAGAGAAACGGTTGTTACCAAGAAACCTGCACGCCGGCAGCTAGTTAGAATACCAGTCCACTTCGTGTCACGTCGTCTTTCACTGGGCGAATATCAATGTTGCGAAATACGTGAGCAGTTCTTTAGTTGGATCTGCAGTGCCACAGGAAACCAGAGCACGTTTATTTGTCCTCAAGTATAATGGAAAATGCTGCGAGACGTAACTTACATAACCTGTTTATTTCGAGCACTACGCTTCCTTACGTAAGGCGAACTCCGATAGGAGGCTCGGAAGAGGAACATGTATTGCTGAATCGCTTCAAACATTAAGGCTCTACTCCTGCCACTGCCTTGTGTCATAGAGTTTAACAAAACAACAGCAGATAGAAGACTGAATTACGAAATATTTGCTTTAATTGACTGTCATTGCAGTTCTTTATACAATGTTTTATACATTATAAATAAAACACATGCCACAGTTGTGGTATTGTACAATATTTATTATATTACAAACCGGTTTTCGGGCTATGCGATTGTGAGATACAAAGGTAAAGATGTGGCAGCCAAACTGTTGTGGGATCAAAGATTTTAAACTAGTGCATCTATATCAAAGACATACGTTAGTAGACTTGCAGAGGGGCATATTTTGCTGAAGTCTGGCGTTTTGTGAGATACGATTCTGACTTTAGGAAGCCTGTGTATGATATTATTACGATTGTGAGAAGCGAAATGATGATGTGTACTTTACGAGGTGATCTAAACGAGTTCTGCAGTTGAGCAAATACATACATCAAAAAAATATTGCATCACCGCGGCTCCCAGAACTCCTGAAGATAGACTTTGACTGTGGATATTGTATCAGAGACACAGTCCCTTTGATTGTTCAGAGACGTCACTAAACCCGTCCACAGATATAAACAAACATGCATGAACAGCACCTATTAGACGGAGGGGGTCCGACAGCCGATCAGTTCCAGTCACTCCACCAGGAAGGAGGTACACAGCTCGAGTTGTCCGTAGTTCAACCATGCCTAGACGCTCAATACCGCAGTTCGATCGTGCCCGCATTGTTACTTTGTACGAGGAAGGGCTCTCAGCAAGGGAAGTGTCTAGGCATCTCGGAGTGAACCAAAGCGATGTTACTCGGGTATGGAGGAGATACAGGGAGACAGGAATTGTCGATGACACGCCTCGCTCAGGCCGCCCAAGGGCTACAACCGCAGTGAATGACCGCTACCTACGGATTATGGCTCGGTGGATCCCTGACAGCAACGCCACCATGTTGAATAATGCTTTTCGTGTAGCCACATGACGTCGTGCTACGACTCAAACTGTGCGCAGTAGGCTGCATGATGCGCAGCTTCGCTCCCAACGTCCATGGCGTGGTCCATCTTTGCAACCATGACACCATGCAACGTGGTACAGATGGGCCCAACAACATGCCGAATGGACCGCTGAGGACTGGCATAACGTTTTCTTCGCCGATAAGTGTCACATATTCCTTCAACCACACAGTCGGAGACCTGTTTGGAGGCACCCCCGTCACGTTGAAAGCCTTAGACACCCTATCAAGCGATTGCAGCAAGGTGCAGCCTTCCTGTTGTTTTGGGGTGGCATTATTTGTTACTGAAGTACAACGCTGGTGCTCATGGAAGGCGCCGTAACGGCTGTACGATAACTGAATGCCATCCTCCGACCGATACTGCAACCGTATCGGCAGCATATTGGCAAGGCATTCGATTTCATGGACGACAATTCGCGCCCCCATCGTGCTCATCTTGTGAATCATTTCCTTCAGGATAACGACATCGAGCAACCAGAGTGGCCAGCATGTTATCCAGACATGAACCCTGTCGAACATGCGAGAGAGAGATTGAAAAGTACTGCTTATGGACGACGTTACCCCACCAACCACTCTGAGGGATCAATGCCGAATCGCCGTTGAGGAATGGAACAATCTGGACCAATAGTGCCTTGATGAACTTGTGGATAGTATGCCACGATGAATACAGGCATGCATCAGTGCAAGAGAATGTGCTACTGGGTATTAGAGGTACCAATGTGTACAGCAATCTGGACCACCAACTCTGAAGGTCTCGCTGTATGGTGGTACAACACGCAGTGTGTGGTTTTCATGAGCAATAAAAGGGGCGGAAATGATGTTTATGTTGATATCTATTCCAGTTTTCTGTACAGGTTCCGGAACTCTCAAAACTGAGGTGATGAGAAACCTTTTTTGATATGTGTATTTGAGTATTAGTTGAGCTTAACACACACATTGTGGACTTGTGTTACGAGTAGAACAAGCAGTTGCATATACACACGTTTAAAGCAGTAGTTTTCTTGAGAATACTAAACTGAATGGACACTTGTTATCAATGAAAAACTGCTAATGCTACTGATACAGGCCCTTTCACAAAGCTCATACTACTCTAAGAAAAAACGAAGTTGATCGAAACCGTTGAAAAACATATCATTAAGCTACGTCTATTAATACTAGATTTATTAAACCTCTTAAAATGTACATAAACTATATAAACACTGCCCGTATTTCAGATAAGTCAAACCGCAGTGTAATTATTTAGGCTTACATACAGTAAAAATATACGTAACATATTTCTAGTTATGCTTACATAGTGACATATTCTTTACCTTGTATCTTCTGTCAAATATACGAAAAATTTCAGCGAAACACGACGCTTGTATTGACCATTAGGTCCAAACTGTAAAGAAACGTTCGTTATATCAGTCTGTCCCCATTTCGCACGACTGTTTTATCAGTAAATTAAGAGCTGTTTACATTTCCTCTGTGCTCGCCGCCACATTGCGATAGTAAAGTACTAGTTTCAGTGACACCAAGGATGCTGTATATGGTATTGTCGGTCTAAGAATGTGTGTCTGTGATCTAAGGAGCAGCTGCGTTGATTTAAAAAGATTTCAATGCCTAATATTTAAGTTAGGAATAAAACGAAAGGAAATATCAACAAAAATGCGATGCTGAACTGTTTAGCTTAGATAAAATGTATTAATAATTAAACAATGGAGTAGCCGTACATGAAAAATTAAAACAATTGTTCCCAGAGGAAAAATAATTTGAACAACAAATAGTTATCTTTGGTGAAATGCTCCAAGGAGGCGACTGAACGAGGCACTCTTACTCTTAAAAGGACAATTATTGCAAACATCTAAAACATTGCAAGTAAGGCTAAACAGGCAAAAGAAATAACTGGAGTTACATGAAGTACTACTTTAACAGATTAATTGAAACTACAGTAACTGAAATATAGCAAAGTGGGTCCTGTAAGTTGATGGTGTAATTTGTAAAGTGGTCTGGATGAGATAATTAGCATCATCTGGCTTTAGCAGTGGCTTGAAATGGTAGTGTGATTTTTCAGAACTAAACTTGGATAGATGGACCTATGCTTTCTAATTTCCATTATTTCAGGAAAATTCATCTTCCTTCACTGTTTTGGATGTTGTGTAAGACTTCAGTTTTCACATGTAGTTGTCACTTCTTCCAGCAGTTGGCCTGCAAATGTAGAGTCTCCTCTACCACGTCCCCAACTTCTATGATTTCTATGATGTTCCTTCAACTGGGTGAATACTGCCCTGCCATACAGGGTATACAGAATTAGTCAAAACTGCATGTGATTTTGACTATTCCTGCCTTCACCAAAGCTGCAATACTACATCTACTATTGGGTAAAAAATGTACAATGCCGTTGTACACATAAAACAGTGTTTTACAGTTCCTGTACTTAAACTGTTGATGGCAGATACTGATCTGTGGTCTCTAATGCCCAACTCAGGGTATGTAACATGTTGTCAGTGGGTGGCTAATCACTATTTCCCAGTTTGGGTAGCGCTAACTTAAAGAAAACGTATACTAATTGCTTCCTGTGTTACATAAAAATATTTCTTCCAGTGGTTTAGGTTGGATACTGATGTTTCAGTCAGTCAGTTAGTTTGCCTCTTGATAAACAGGGAATTTCCATATCAGATATACCAAAGATCACAATTTTACACATACACGCAAATATATATAACAAAATAATAACAAACAGCATATGACTCCTCCGTTCAAACACTTACGCTCAACATTATTGTGTAACTTTAAACTGTGTATCGTTCTGTCACTAAAAACATAGTTGCTTATGCTGCTGCTTCACTTATGACTCATCTCACAGCTGCCTGCCTGCCCATAAAGCCGGCTGCGTTGGTCTAGCGGTTCTAGGCGCTCAGTCAGGAACCGCGCGACTGCTACGGTCGCAGGTTCGAATCCTGCCTCGGGCATGGATGTGTGTGATGTCCTTAAGTTAGTTAGGTTTAAGTAGTTCTAAGTTCTAGGGGGCTTATGACCACAGAAGTTAAGTCCCATAGTGCTCAGAGCCATTTTGAACACATTGTGTGACGTTGCACAACATGACCAAAACCATGACATGATGGCTTGTGTCACATTATTCGACAAGACATCATGTATCATGTTACTTTTCGTGACACGCTGCATTACACTGAGGTGAAAAAAGTCATGGGATACCGCATAACATCGTGTCGGGCCCCAGTTGCGCGGCATAGTGCAGCAGCCCGACGTGGCGGCGTGGGAAGTCTCCCGCAGAAATACTAAGCTACGCTGCCTCTATATCCGTCCGTAACTATGAAAGCGTTGCCGGTGCAGGATTTTGTGCACGAACTTCCTCATTATGACGCAAATACGTCCGCGGGATTTATGTCGGTCGATATGGGTGGCCAAATCATTAGCTCGAATTTTCCACGATGTTCATCAAACCAGTGGCGAATAGTTGTGCTCCGGTGACACGGTTCATGGTGACCCACAAAAGATTCAAAAATTGTTTCGAGACATGATATAAGCAACAATGTTCTAAAGAGAATAAACAAACCTAATCCGGATCAGACGTCGTCCGAGTAAAAAAAAATTGGTAACAGTTGCCAAGCTATTGCGATCTTATGTCACAATTATAGTAAATCTGTTGGTAATCAAACTGAAAAATGCTCCACGAACAAGGCGAATGTGTTTTGGGGAGGCTAGGGACCTAAAAGAGGAAAACTTCCTTTTCAACTTGCCTTCTACGTTCAAAGACACTTGAATCAAAATATACTGACATGTTGGGGGACTGTTACTCATTAGTACCCTCGTCATGCAATATACACTGAGGTGACCAAATTCATGGGATACCAATATGCACACATACATCTGGCAGTAGTATAGTACTTAGACGGTATAAAAGGGCAGTGCATTGGAGGAGCTGTCATTTATAGTCATGTGATTCATCTGAAAAGGTATCCGACGAAATAATGCTAGCACGAGGGATTTAACAGATTTTAAAGGTGAAACGATGGTTCAAGCTAGACGCATGGAACATTCCATTTCGGAAATCATTATGGAATCATTGGGGAATACAATATTCCGAGACCCACAGTGTCAAGAGCGTGCCAAGAATACAAAATTTCAGGTATTACCTCTCACCATGGACAACGCAGTGCCCACGGCTTTCACTTAACGACCTAGGCAGTGGCGTTGGCGTAGAGTTGACAGTGGTAACCGACAAACGTTACTGCCTGAAATAACTGCATAAATCAACGTGGGACGTAAGACAATCATATCCGGCTGGACAATGCGGCGAAACTCGTCGATATGGACTATGGCGGCGAATGTCCGACGCCAATACTTGCGCTAACAACACAACATCGCCTGCAGCTCCTCTCCAGAGCTCGTGACCACATCAGCTGGACTCTAGACACTGGATTTCAGTTGGTATGAGCAAAAGGCAAGGTTTAGAGTGCGGCGCAAACCCTACGGAGCCACAAGCCCAAGAGTTCTAGAAGGCACTGTGCAAGTTGTTGGGGGCTCCACAATGATGCGGACTGTGTTTACATGGAATGAGCTGGGTCTCCGGTGAAACTGATCAGTGACTGGAAGTGGTTATGTTCGGCTACTTGAAGACCATGTGCAGCCTTTCATGGATTTCATGTCTCGAAACAATTTTTGAATCTTTTGTGGGTCACCATGAACCGTGTCACCGGAGCACAACTATTCGCCACTGGTTTGATGAACATCGTGGAAAATTCGAGCTAATGATTTGGCCACCCATATCGACCGACATAAATCCCGCGGACGTATTTGTGTCATAATGAGGAAGTTCGTGCACAAAATCCTGCACCGGCAACGCTTTCATAGTTACGGACGGATATAGAGGCAGCGTAGCTTAGTATTTCTGCGGGAGACTTCCCATGCCGCCACGTCGGGCTGCTGCACTATGCCGCGCAACTGGGGCCCGACACGATGTTATGCGGTATCCCATGACTTTTTTCACCTCAGTGTAATGCAGCGTGTCACGAAAAGTAACATGATACATGATGTCTTGTCGAATAATGTGACACAAGCCATCATGTCATGGCTTTGGTCATGTTGTGCAACGTCACACAATGTGTTCAAAATGGCTCTGAGCACTATGGGACTTAACTTCTGTGGTCATCAGTCCCCTAGAACATAGAACTACTTAAACCTAACTAACCTAAAGACATCACACACATCTATGCCCGAGGCAGGATTCGAACCTGCGACTGCAGTAGCAGCGCGCATCCGTACTGAAGCGCCTAGCACCGCTCGGCCACAGCGGCCGGCCGGAAAGTAAAGGTCGCCTGGTTACAGACTGAAGCGCCTATAACCACTCGGCTACTCCGGTCAGCACACAATATGTCATTATAGTTTAGGATGCATGCATCCTCACTCTCGGCTTCTTCCTATTATAGATACCCCCACTTCCGGATACTACCTATTTCTGATGTATCAAGCTATCTAGGAAGCACATAAATTTCTGTATATTTATGGTTAGTCCCCTCAATATACAGGGTGATCCATTGGTAGTGACCGGGCCAAATATCTCACGAAATAAACATTAAACGAAAAAACTACAAAGAACGAAAATCGTCTAGCTTGAAGGGGAAACCAGATGGCGCTGTGGTTGGCCCGCTAGATGGCGCTGCCATAGGTCAAACGGGTATCAACCGCGTTTTTTAAAATTAGGAACCCTCATTTTTAATTACGTATTAGTGTAGTACGTAAAGAAATACGAATATTTTAGTTGGACCACTTTTTTCGCTTTGTGATAGACGGCGCTGTAATAGTCACAAACGTATAAGTACGTGGTATGACGTAACATTCCGCCAGTGTGGACGGTATTTGCTTCGTGATACATTACCCGCGTTAAAATGGACCGTTTACCAATTGCGGAAAAGGTCGATTTGTGTTCATGTATGGCTATTGTGAGCAAAATGAACAACGGGCGTGTGCTATGTATGCTGCTCGGTATCGTGGACGACATCATCCAAGTGTCCGGACCGTTCTCCGGATAATTAAGTTATTTAAGGAAACAGCAAGTGTTCAGCCACATGTGAAACGTCAACCACGACCTGCAACAAATGATGATGCTCAAGTAGGTGTTTTAGCTGCTGTCGCGGCTAATCCGCACATCAGTAGCAGACAAACTGCGTGAGAATCGGGAATCTCAAAAAGTCGGTGTTGAGAATGCTACATCAACATCGATTGCACACGCACTATATTTCTATGCACCAGGAATTGCATGGCGACGACTTTGAACGTCGTTTACAGTTCTGCCACTGGGCACAAGAGAAATTAAGGGACGATGACAGATTTTTTGCACGCGTTCTATTTAGTGACGAAGCGTCACTCTCCAACAGCCGTAACGTGAACCGCCATAATATTTACTATTGGGCAACGGAAAATCCACGATGGCTGCGACAAGTGGAACATCAGCGACCTTGGCGGGTTAATGTATATTGCGGCATTATGGGAGGAAGTATAATTTGCACCCATTTTATCGATGGCAATCTAAATGGTGCAATGTATGCTGTTTTCCTACGTAATGTTCTACCGATGTTACTACAAGATGTTTCACCGCATGACAGAATGGCAATGTACTTCCAACATGATGGATGTCCAGCACATAACTCGCGTGCGGTTGAAGCGGTACTGAATAGCATATTTCATGACAGGTGGATTGGTCGTCGAAGCACCATACCATGGCCGGCACGTTCACCTGCTCTGACGTCCCCGGATTTCTTTCTGTGGGGAATGTTGAAGGATATTTGCCATCGTGATCCACCGACAACGCCTGACAACCCGTGTCAGCGCATTGTCAATGCATGTGCGAACATTATGGAAGACGAGCTACTCACTGTTGAGAGGAATGTCGTTACACGTATTGCCAAATGCATTGAGGTTGACGGACATAATTTTGAACATTTATTGCATTAATGTGGTATTCAAAGGTAATCACGCTGTAACAACATGCGTTCTCAGAAATGATAAGTTCACAAAGGTACATGAATCACATTGGAAGAACCGAATGAAAATGTTCAAACATACCTACGTTCTGCATTTTAATTTAAAAAACCTACCTGTTCCCAACTGTTCGTCTAAAATTGTGAGCCATAGGTTTGTGACTATTAAAGCGCCATCTATCACAATGCGAAAAATGTGGTCCAACCAAAACATTCATATTTCTTTACGTACTACAGGAGCATGTAATAAAAATGGGGGTTCTTATTAAAAAAACGCAGTTGATACCCGTTTGACCTATAGCAGCGCCATCTAGCGGGCCAACCATAGCGTCATCTGGTTTCCCCTTCAAGCTGGACAAGTTTCGTTCTTTGTAGTTTATTTGTTTGACGGTTATTTCATGAGATATTTAACCCGGTCACGATCAATGTACCACCCTGCATATGATGATTTTGGGGGCAATTGGTCCTCTCGAGGATAAAATCAATCCCTCCCCACCAGAAATCTAAAACTGTTTTAGCTTTCCCCCAGCTACAAATTTATCTTCAGAAATTTTAATCATCCCAGAAAAAACTTTTTAGCTATTACATGTATACAAGAGGGTGGCCGAAAAAAGCACTGACAAATTTTAACAAGTTCCTTATGCAGAAATAAGTAAAAATTCTAGTAAGCATGGCGTCTAACATGCATAATTTGAGAGGTATGAGCACTTGTTCATCTTCGATACTACGATACAGATCTCTTCTATTCCAAGGCCTTTGCTATCCATATTCTGGAAAGATGAAGTATTGATGAAAACAAGGAAAGAATGTCTACTAAACATGGAGTCTAAAATACATACGTTAAAATCTATGAGCACTTGTTCATCTTCAACCGTTCGAAACACATCTCTTCTTTCTTCGTGGAAGAATGTTCTGTCTATACAACTAAATGAAAGGCGGCTTCGTTTTTTCCAACGATTTTCGCTTCTTTTATCTCTTTTCAGTGGCTTGTAATATATGCTCCTTCTTATACAAACAATAAATATATTGTGTAGTTGCTAAAGTATGTTTCTAAGTTATCTGTTTTCATCTTTTTCTCTTGTTTTTCAGATTATAAGCCGATTTTGATGTTAAGTTACTCGCAGTTCTCATTTCACCTACTTCTCATTACTTTCGTCTTTTCGATTTACTCTCAATCCCTATCCTGCACTCATTACGTTGTTCATTTCATTAAAGAAATCTGTAATTCCTCTTCGTTTTCGGTGAGGATGGCGAAGTCATCAGCGAATTTTATCAGAGATATCCTTTCAGCTTGAATTTAAATTCCAGTCTTCAAACTTTTATTTCCGCCATCTCTTCTTCGGCATGTAGACTAAACAGCAGCGGCGAAAGACTACATACCTGTCGTCACCCCTCTAAAATCCGCGCACTTCGTACCTGATCGTCTGTCATTATTCCCTTTTGGCTCTAGTACATGTCTCTTCCTATAGCTTAACCCGATTTTCCTCAGAATTTTGAACATCTTACACCATTAGACATTGTCCAACGCTCTTTCCAGATCGACAAAACCTAATAACGTGTCTTGAGTATTCTTTAGTATTCCTTCCATTATCAATCGCTACGTCAGAATTGCCTCTCTTGTGCCTTTACCTTTCCTAAAGCCAAACTTATCGTCATCTAACACATACTCAATTTTCTTTTCCAAACTTCTCAATATTATTCTTGTCAGTAACTTGGATGTAAGAGCTGTTAAGCTGATTATGTGATTATTCTCGCACTTGTCCGCCCTTGCACTCTTTGGAATTGTGTGAATGATACTTCTCCGAAAGTCGGATGGTATCTCGCCAGACTCATACGGTCTGCACACCAACGTGAATAGTGATTTTGTTGCCATTTCCTTCGATTATTTTAGAAATTCCGATGCAACATTATCCATCCCTTCTGCCTCATTTGACTTTCAGTCTTCTAAATTCTGATTCTAATATTGGATCCCATATCTCTTCCCTGTCGACTCCTGTTCGTTCTTCTGTCACGCCATCTTGCAAGTCCTTCTTCCTATAGTGTTCCTCAAAGTACACTATCGACCTATCCACCTTCTCTGCTGCATTAAACAGTGTAATCAACGTTGCAATCTTAATCTTACCACTCTTGCTTAATTTCAGGGATAGTTGTCCTGACTTTTCTGTGTGCTGATTCAGTCCTTCCGACAGTTAAGTCTTTTCTTCACGTTTTTCGTGTAGCCATTTTGCCTTAGCGTCTCTGCACTTCACTCCATTTGTTTCCTAAGTGACATGCATTTCTGTATTCCTGAATTTTGGTGGGCAGTTTTATACTTCGTTGTTTCGTCGTTCAGCTGAGTGTCCAAAATTAAAGTAACAAACCGCTATTTCCCCGTGTTGTGTCTAATTCACGGTTTAATCATACGAAATGTCAACAGACCTCCGTACAGTCGTTTCTGCAAGGAAGATGCCATTCCGGTCAATCAACAACCACGTCAACAATAACGTCAGGGCGACTACCAAACGGGATAGTGTTTGCTGGATAGTCCCACATCAACAATCGCTTTGTATACTTTCATATCGTCTCGGTGCCTCTGTAGAGCTGTACCATGGGAGCAAGGAGAAGATGTTGTTTGGTGGCCAGTCTCATCTTTCCCTAAAATAAACTGCACGTATAGATTAACAGCGTTCTTTTTTCAAATGAAAAGTTTCCTTCACTCAAGATATTCATTGTGGTACAAGCTCTTCTGTATAGTCCAAGTTAACCTTACAACTGGTGAAGTAAAAAGTCCACTATGTTCACAATTACGGTTACTATGTGCTGCCTGTCTGTGAGATAGCTGCGGAGCTAACTGCTACTGCGATTCCAGTTGGGCTGAGACTGATGACAATAGAACTTACTCGGTAGGACAGACTGTGCCACACTCGAACTAACTATCCCTCTGGTCCACGGCGTCTATCTAAATATTGGCGGCTGAGAGAGCGTTGGCGGCCCATTTGCTGCCAGTCTGTTTTTTTACCTCTATCCATGGTGAAACTTCCTTGTGTGTGTCTACTGAAAAAACTGAATAGGTGAAACTTCTTCGTCTTCTCTTAAACTGCTGAATGAGACTGAACTATCGTCTCGCTCCTTATTTTTTTCATTTCAACATTAGTCTGCAGAATTTTCTCTGACAATCACCACTCAAATTTAACCTATTTATTACCCACAATATAAAAGCGCGACGCAATCTGACTGCTCTACAATGGCATAACGACTTCAAATCGTTAACTCAAAATAATAGCCCGGAATTGGAAGAAATCCTAACAATAACCCACACTTTCACGTGAGTCACTTACCTCGCAGAAAATCTTCACAACATGAACTACAGCAGGTACAGCAAGCAGGAACTACAGCCAGCTAAATAAAAAGATTCTAACTACTTTAGGCTGTAACTACTAGGAGGCATACGGTTAGCAAAAGAAAGATTTTTGTTGAAGAGCAAACAATGTATTTATCAGATTTTACTTTATTCATGTGACATACAGTTCAAAAAATTACATAGTCGTCAATTCCTCTACCCAAACTTTACCAAATACATCTATCTTCATTTTACAATGCAAGCCCTACCAACACTGAGCCTCCATGAAGGACACATGTCCAAGCCCTCCGCTCGATAATTGCTAACTGCTACTCCGTCCAACCAGAGAGTTTCTTAAAGAGCACGCAGAGTGTTGTCAAGTGATATTAATTACACTCTAGAGCGCTGCCAACATACAAACACATAAACAGGCTTCTTACATCGCCCCCCCACGCTCCCCTCAAAAATTTTACAGAATCTTTTAGGCAGTGGCCAAGACTCAGTTGTTAAAATTTTTTATATTAACAATATCACATACATCAGATGCACACAAAGGTTAAGTATTATGCTGTTGGTCAATAAAATAAAAATTCTTTTTACAGTCCCTAAAGACAATTCTGATTCAGCAGAAGGATAATCTACTCCAGTTTTATGCAGAAAGGTTGAGCAGGATATGAAACTGCACAATTATATAGTGGACAACCATGCAGTCTTGAAGAAGTAGTGTGGTCCTCCCTACAGAAACACAGTGCTAACTCTTGATATGAAGATTTCAGTTGAGAAGATTGGTAATGGTCCACAACAGAGCAGACCAAAAACAGAGTCAGTCGAAGTGTTGAAGAATATTGGTAGAATTGGTGGGTCACCACACAGCAGACCTCCAGTATTCTTGTAGAGATTACGGTATTAATGGGCCACCAAAGGTGCAGACCCACTGTAGTTCTTGTAGAGATGGTCAACAGCCATCTGTTGCGACTGTGTGGGTACACAATCACAACTGAAGAGTGTAGATGACGATATACAAAGTCCCTAAACCACCACTTGTGCACTCACTAATTTTTAATTGAAATATGCTTAGAACCAGCAATTCTGTTAACCAGTCCCTTGCTGAATAATCAACACACGTGCACGCACTAACACAGTCATATAATCTCTTAGATTTGCTACATACAGCATGACCAACAGACAAATGTATGCAGTAAAATGAATCCTTATTCCTTACCTAACTTGAAGAACTGGTGTCCATACAATTACAATCTTACAGCATACAGATACAATTATAAATGTAAAGAAAACATCGTTATAGTAAAGAACATGACAGTGCAAATAACATTTGTAGTAATATAGGCTTTAGAAAAACGATAAAAATAAGCATATACACGTGTATGACAGGAATTATGACACAAGTAAATAAATGAAAATGACAATATCAGTAGAAGCATAACAGAATAAATAATGGTTAAAGAGCTTCCTAATGTAAAGAACATGGTGCAGAAACAGAGATTGGATTTGAGGATAACAGTATTCCTCGTCGTAGTGAATGCAGCTTAGTATTAGAAGGGAAAAAATCAACCAAATTTATCCCATCAAGTAAACACACAGAGATAGGAACAACACAGACACACAAGGGTACACAGAGACTTAGCAGAAGAGCACAAAAGTAGACGCCAGGGTCTGTTTTCAAGCGTAAAAGTGTCAAAGTGTTAGTGTAACATTTGGTATTTCAGTATTTGTTGTGAGCATTTTATATCTGTTTTATGCTCATACCTGTTTTACTTTCAACCTAAACTGCTTCATTAAATTCTCGTTGACCTCTCTTACTTTAACATTTATTTCCTATCTATATCTGTATTTATACTTTCATATACTTCTTACATCATCATTTGTTTCCAGAATAATCCCCGCTAAACCTGATGTCACTATACCCTACTTAAATCTGTTTACCTCCTCTTACGAAGTAATTATTCCTCATTATACAATACTTTTTGGTCAAACCTTTTCCTTATAGCTTGCCGGCCGAAGTGGCCGTGCGGTTAAAGGCGCTGCAGTCTGGAACCGCAAGACCGCTATGGTCGCAGGTTCGAATCCTGCCTCGGGCATGGATGTTTTTGATGTCCTTAGGTTAGTTAGGTTTAACTAGTTCTAAGTTCTAGGGGACTAATGACCTCAGCAGTTGAGTCCCATAGTGCTCAGAGCCATTTGAACCATTTTTGAACCTTATAGCTTCTCAGTGCATTTCTTCATCATAACGCATTTTCTTATATAGCATACCCCCTCTTAAGCTAACTTAAATCCACTGAGCTCAGATACGTAAACTACAGAACGAGGCAATGGAGCAGGACAAAACAATTTGCACAAACAACAATGACAAAAATGCAGACTGGCAAACCAAACAGCAACATATCTAAATTAGCAAAGCAAATGCAACATTACAACTAATATAAGGCAATATTCAGCAAACAAGACAAATAAATGAGTGGTAAAATGGCTCATCAGAGCAATACAAAGTAAAATTCAGTAGGACATTGTACTGAATTTTACTTTATAAAAGCAATGCAGCAGCGCAACTAGAAGCCAGATATGAAACAGAATAAACAATTATGTACAAAGCAAAACATAAAAACATCATCCAACAGCTATGTGGCACTTGATAAGACAGTTGAAATTTTCTCAACTCTTGTAGAGAGACACTTGTTATGAATAGGTGTGTGAATGTAACAATCTTTCTCATCAATTAATAACCATTTCAGTACGTAGCAAAAAGGACGAACTCCAAAGTATAATTATATGTTTACAAGTAATAGTGTATGTCGTGTTTGCTGTGTGTTCCGCACATTAAATGTTTATACCGAGGTCAATGGCCTCCCTTTTGTATCGCTGCGCCGGACTGTACTAAGCTTAAAAGCGGATGAAGCCCCACCATTAAAGTTGACAGGCAACACAACAAAGGTTATTTCCTGCTGGCTAGCGTGCAGCCCAGCACAGCAGAGTATTACGTCAAGGTCACTCAGAGCTTTCACAGTATCACAATGGTCCCTAAAGTAAATGAAACAGTTCGCAAAATGAAGACAAAGTACAATTTTGTAAATGCGAAGTAATCCCACTGTGTAATAATTACCTAGACATATGTCAGGGACACAATAGAAATGTTTATTTCCCTCTGTTAAATTACCAGATAGCTGTTCTACAGAAATATGGTGCCGATGTATGAAACTGTATAAGCAAATACCATATTAGCTAAGGCTCCTTGCTCTTGGCACACCCATAGTACACAAAGGAGGCGTAAGCCCATGACCATGAGGGATAGTGTAATTATATGTCAGATCTTACAGATTAAAACTGCAAAATGAAATGTATCACTGGAAACCTTTTCTGTATCATTGTAGTTCAAAAATGTTTCTAAAAATGTTCCAAGTATAAGAGTAATCACTCAAATGCGTGTCATTTAGCGCTAAACTGTACTTCTTGCAGTAAGAAAACTTATGTCATCCTTAACAGTAAAAATGTGCCAAGTGTCGTAGTTATTGTCGTTCATAAGCAACATTCTCCAAAAATCGATGTACTTACCTTGTCATATACAAAAGTAAAGTGCTATGCTTGTAAATGTCGTAGTTATTGCGTTCATTGCCGTGATCGTGAAAGTACTGTACTGTAACGTATTGGTGTGAGACTTTGCAGACATAAAACAGATACACTGTAAAAGCAATAATAAAAATTGTGTAACTGGTTAGCAGCGTCGTAATATAAGCATGTATCTGTCAAACAAACCAAATACTGTGTCATCTGCGACCTCTCAGAAAATGCTTTAAATAAAAAATGTTTCTTTTCAAGTAAACCAAACTGTTGCAGTAAAACATCATTAGCAGTATATGTTCCAAGAATGTTAACCTTATATTTGTGACGTAATCGTGCGACTAATAAGCAAAAATGTACACATAATAAGACTGTGTCGTCTGTTCCCTGTAAAAAGTGAACTCGTAAAATTACTGTCTTAATATGTCCCATAGGTTCTTGATTAGATAGTTAACTTCAGTACACAGAGTTTCAACTTCAACGCAGTTATCGGATCCTGTAAGATCCACTATGAATCAGAAAGAATTTGTGACTCAAATGTTTCTTCTTATGTAACAATGAAAAGGATTTAATGAGAAGTTTTTGACAAATGTGTAGTTTCTTTGCATTTGTCTTACCGTATAGTTTTCTCCTTTGGTCTGCAGCAGAAATTATATTTTTAATAGCCAAATCGATTATGTCTTTATGTCGAAGTTTACGTGTACTCTGAAAAGGTACAACCTCTCTGTTTCTATTCGGTGGATCTTCATTCTTCATTACCAGAATAGGTGGTAAAGCAGTGGAATCATAAGGCATTTCATTCTGTACATTGTGAAATAAGTGTAAGTATCTGTCCCAACACTGATGCTTTCTGTGACACTAAAGCCTGCAAAGCTTATTAATTTCTCTCATAATGCGTTCAGACGGGTCACAATGTGGAGAGTACAATGAAATAAAAACAGGTTTGATTTTACGAGTCTGAAGCATGCATGACCAAATAGCAGTGGTCCGTTATCTGAAATGACCTTATCAACGTGTACAACTTCACGTAAGAAATTTTTAAGAAAGGCGTTGGATACAAGAACGTCCAGTGGCTTTGCGTAACGGTCTGAAAGAAACAAATTTCGAAGTAAGTTGAACAGCGACGAGAACGTACAGAAATCCATTCAATAGTTTAACAAGGGGTCCCAGAAAATCAACAGCAGCTAATTCTTCTAACCTAGAAGAAATAATTGGAAACAATGGAGCACGATGTGAAATGGTAGACGGTTTAGCTTTTTGACAAAGTTTACGAACAGACAAGACTCCTAATTCTCTTTCCCATGTTGATAAAATAACAAGTCGTCCGAAGAATATGATAACATTTTCATGGACCAAAATGTGCGTAGCTGAAATGATGACGGTTTGTCAGCAACAGTGCAACGTTTGAAGAGTATGTTATTTTTAACCAGATAACAATGACGAATCTGCGTATGTGTATTTTCATGCCATTTATTTTTAATATCTTTTCAAATCGGATCCTTGTCTTGCTCATGAGCAATGTCCTTTAAAGATGCAGTGACGAAGTTTTCAAAGGCTACTTTTTGAATGAAAAGAATACTGAGATTTTTCTCAAGGTTAGCTTCTATTTTGCTTTTCTCAAGGACAGCCGGTGCACGTGACAGTGCTTCCGCAACAATGTTTTCCGTGCCAGGAATGTAGATTACTGTGAAGTTGAATTCTTGCAGAAACAACGCCCAACGTTTCAACCTGTTATGATTTAATTTTGAATACATAAGAAATTGTAATGCTCGATGATCACTACAAACTTTTACATGTTTGCCAGAAAGAAAGAAACGAAATTTGTCAAATGCCCACACGATAGCTAAAGCTTCCAATTCAGTGACGGAATAATTTTTCTCAGATTTTGTTAGCACGTGGCTAGCAAAAGCGATGGTTTTCTGAACAGTAATGGCATTTTGTATAGTTTCTTGAAATAAATGGGCACCAAGACCAATTTTAGAAGAACCTGTACTAAGGCAGAAATCTTGTGACAGATCTGGGTTAGCTAAGATCGGCACGTTAAGTAACGCTTCTTTCAAATGACCAAATTCCAACTGTGCCTGTTCGTCTCACTTCCAAATAGTGTTTTGGCCCAGTGAGAGAACAAAGTTTTAGAGTTCCTAGAATATGCTTATTCATAAAACGACGGTAGAAAATCACGAGACCTAGAAAATTGCGAACTTGACTTTTTGTGGATGGTACAGGAATGGCTCTGATTGCTTCCAACTTTTCAGGACCCGGCTGAATGCCCTCACAAGAAATAATGTGACCCAAAAACTTCACCTTTCTCCTACCGAATTCAGATTTCTCCAAGTTAACTGTAATTCCAGATTCACCAAAAATATGTAACAAACTGTTGAGGATACGGTTATGTTGGTCCCAAGAGGCTTCTGCCATTAAAATGTCGGACATGTATGAGGTGATGTGTCGCTTTACGAACCCAGGTAATATGGAAATTAGCCCACGAATAAATGCTGACGAAAAAATGTTCAAACCAAAAGGAAGTTTCCGAAACTGATAAAAACGCCAAAACAAAGAAAAGCCATATATCTTCTACATTCTGGGTGAAGTTCAATTTGGAAAAAAAAGGAGGATCTGAGATCAATAGAAGACAACACTTTTACGCCACTGAAATTCTGAAAAAGTTCTTCCAACGTTTGCGGCCTGTCTGTTTCTTGGAATGATTATGGTATTTATCTGTTTGTAATCTAAGACAAGCCTCATCGATCTGTTTTTTCTCAATAACATGTAATGGATTATAGTATTAGCTTACCGCTGGTTCAATAATGCCCTCGTCAAGCGTAGACTGTATTTCCGTTCTAATAAGGTCCTTATAGTGTTCCGGAATTACGTATTGTCTGACGCAAAATTTTGTATGCTCACGAACACGAAATTTGTACTGAAATCCTTTAATTGTTCGTGTTTTGCGAGTAAAAACTGTGGAACATGCTTGTAAGATGCCAAAAAGGTCCTGCCTAACAGTGTCATTAAGGTTCTGAATTGTTTTAATTTTCTTCTGAATTGAAATCTAATACGTCATCAATATTATCCCTGTCAGTATTTGCAGAGTGATTATTAGTTTCAAATTCTGTCGAAAGTTCCAAACTGTGATCTGACAAAAGGTAAAGCCGATTAGTTTCCTCATCATGGTTTGAAAGCCAATCTTCAAATTTCAAAGCTATTGACTTACTTTCTTTCTTTAAACTTATTTCAGCGTTGTGAAAGTTTAAAATTGTTTTATACTCATTCAAAAAGTTTACACCTAATATAATCTCTGTCGACAATAATGGAACAATAAGAAAATTAGTGATAAATCTGTGGCTTTGACAGAAGGATTCTAAGTTAGTTTGGTGGGGTACATCTACACTTTTTCCAAAAACTGCACCTTGTAATTTAATCGTACGTAAAGGTAGTGTGGGGCAATCGTTCGATTTGTTGCATTTACTGAAAGATGTTTCACTAGTTACCGAAATAGAACTGCCGGAGTCAAGTACTACCGCATATTTTATGTCATTTGTTGTGGTGTGAATTACAGAATATGCAGTATTGTTCTGTTTCATGTCCTGTTCCTGGAGCAGAATGTCCATAATGTCTTCCATTTTCACGTAATTGATAGTCACGGCAGCTACGTCGTCAGCTTCATAAGTTCATTTTGTAGCTACCTGCGGAGTGAGTCATTGTCTATTATCTCTTTGTCGTCGCGCATCGTAACTGGGAATTGGAGGTCTAATTTCTACAATATCAGCTTGTCGAGAGGGCCCTTACCCTATTTTAATCACGCCTTATCTTATTAAATTCAGGTGTGTTGTCATGACTATAGTGTCTGTCATTTTGTCGATAATTTCTGTAATTTCCTTCATGTTGATAAAGTGATGATAGACTGCTGCGTCTGAAGTCATTTTGTCTCCGTTGATAATAATTATTCTGGTTCCCATATTGTCTATTTCTACGGTTATCTCTGTAATAGTCATTACTACGGAAATGTGATCTTTCCCTGTAAATATTGTTATTCTGCCAATGGTTGTCATACGGGTGATATCTGTTTTGGTTACGATTTGTGTTATAACACTAGCATTGACGTGTCTGGTTATTATTTCTGTCGTCACGAAATTGTAATGTATGTGAATTGTAATTTTTGTTGTTTTCCTGTTTTCGCATCATGCGATTGTCTGTGTCGATATCCAGTTCTTGCAAAAGTCCCATAAAAGCCTCGATATCATCTTTACAACGTCCAACCAAAATAATATGTCTTAAGTTTTCAGGTGAATCAATTAAGCAAATAAGTTCTTAGGGGCTGTACGGGTTTGACAAATACTGATTCTTGGGTAACATATCTTCAAAATATTTTACTGGGCTGCAAATTTCAGACTGTTCGCAATGTTTCATCATTATAATACTAGATCTTGAGTAGCCTGAGACCAATATTCAGAAAGGAAGGCATAATAGAAATCTCCTTCACTGTGACAGTCGCGAATAATCGATCGCATTCTTACAGCGGGTTCATTTTCTAAATAGCCACACATGAATTCTAATATACGCTCTAATGACCAGCTAGGAGGAAAACAATGAGAAAATTGATGAAGCAAAGCTTGTGGATGCATGTCACTACTAGAATTCTTGGATGTTTTAAATTTACGCATTCTGATGAAGAGCTTATAGTCGAAGTCATCGTGACGCCGAGTCGCTAATCGGTCAGTTTTACGTCGTGTTGCCGGAGCCATCTTAAGGCTCGGTGCACCCTGCCGACTCCTTCCAAAATCTGCAAAGAACCATGTGTCATTCCTTTGTGACTTTTCCGTATTTCTAAATCCCTCTTCCCGTGTTGGATCGCTAGTATCCTCTGATATTAATTAAAATCTGTAGCACAGTCAACATACAATCATATAAACAGGCTACTTACAGTCGTCTCGCAACCTCTTTGCCGCATGGTGTGCTAGCGCCAGCTTATGCCAGTGCGTATACAGTGCAGCATGCGACAAAGAAGACATCAACCAGACTCTCTGTGTGGAGGGCTATAAGTAGAATGGAAGCAGGCCAGTCGCAAACTGATACGACTCGAAGGCTTAATGTGAATCGTTCTGTGGTTCTTCGGATGTGGCGACAATTTATAGAGACCGAAACAGTATCCCGAATACCAGGGTATGACAGACCATCTTTGATATTAAAAGGAGAGAACCGCTATTTGGCCGTAAAGGCACGATGGTACCGCCTTAGTGCTACACGGCAACTGGCATCTGACCTCGCAGCATCCATTGGACGTGTTGTATCGAGGCAAACGGTGTACAGAAGGCTTGAGCAGAGTAACCTTTATTGCTGGTGACCTTGTGTATGGGTACCTCTCATGCGTCTCCACAGAAGGGAACATCTAGAAAGAAGCCGTCAACATGCCACCTGGGCCTTCCAACAGTATCAAAGGTTCTTTTCGGAGGTGAGTCGCGACTTGGTCTGGAGAGTGATTCTCGACGCATTCGCATCTGGAGGGACTGTGGAACACGATTTCGATATCCAAACATTGTGAAAAGAGACCGACATCGAGGAGGATCCTCTATGATGTAGGCAGGAATTATGTTGAGCAGTCAAACATTTCTTCATGAAATTCTACAGGTGAATGGGCAACGTTTAACTCCTTTCAGGTATCGCGACCAGATTTTGGGACCTCATGTGCGGTTGTTGCGGGATGCTGTGGGCTCACACTTCGAATTGATGGACCATAATGCTCGACCTCATAGAAAGCGGGTGGTTGATGTTTTATTGGAAATGGAAGAGTTTACGCGCATGGCGTGGCATGTTCGCTCTCCCTATTTGAATCCCACAGAGCAGCTCTGCAGGAAGAATGGGTCTTATTGCTTTAACTTGAGACTGATGACATCTCTCACAGCATGAACCGTCGTTGTCTGACCTGTATTGCTGCCAGAGGTGGTAACGCCCATGCTAAGCACATTAACCAGTTGTAGGAATGTGTGGGCCAATCCGTTAAGTTGGAAAAACAGAAGAAAATTTGTTCAAAAATGGTTCAAATGGCTCTGAGCACTATGGGACTCAACTGCTGTGGTCATAAGTCCCCTAGAACTTAGAACTACTTAAACCTAACTAACCTAAGGACATCACACACATCCATGCCCGAGGCAGGATTCGAACCTGCGACCGTAGCGGTCGTGCGGTTCCTGACTGTAGCGCCTTTAACCGCTCGGCCACTTCGGCCGGCAGAAAATTTGTGTCTACCGTTATGCATATCGCATTTGTTTACGTTCTGTGTTTTTTACATTGTTTCTACTTTACTATCACCTGTTTACACTGTGTTGTGGCAAAATAAACACAACCTTATAAAATTTCTGTTTGCTGCTTTAATTTTGGGCACCAGTGTTACCCATGTTTACGTAGCGATTACCCTCCTTGTAACTACTTTTTTTTCTCCAATTTCTATGATCGCCGTTTTTCAAGATTTCCATTCCTCTTCAGTTGAATTGCCAACTGAACTATCCACTGCAGCAGTGTGTACACCTTCAGAGAACTTCAAGTGTATCTCTTCATTGCTTAGTAATTCCGTAGCCCTCTTCCTTGCGCATTGACTCTTCGTGACAAATCTCTTAAACCTAAGTCTACTCTTCGTAATTATCAGATTGTGATCTCCATCTATGTATGCTCTTCAGTACGACCTAAAATCCTATGTCTTATTTTGGAATGTCTGCTTGACCATGATGTAATCTAACTGAAATCTTCCTGCATCTCCTGGATTTTTCCAGGAATGTCTTCACCTTCGACATATCCTTAATTAGTTTTTTACCAGTATCCCATATGCTTTTGAATTATCGGCTTTTAGTTTTCTATTATATTAGAGCTCGTATGTGCTCTCATAACACGAATTAACATCATAAACTAAGAAATTTACCGACATAATGACAAAATAATGCCCGGATCAGTAAAACGATAGTCATCTGAAACGAATACAGTGTCCTGTTACGTGATTAGAGCCTCTGTATCAGACAGCGATTAATCGTATATGTTTGGAACGTATTCCTGAGGAATGTTAATCCAATATCCCAGCTAATCTCCTCCGCAATATAACACAAAGCTTTCTGAGGGGTCTTTCAGAACTACTGGATCAAACATACTTCTCGTAAATGGCGCCGTTCGTGTTGTGCAGAGAACGTATTTGTTAGAGAATTTATTTGAGGTACTGTAAACAGAATTCACATCAGCACTATTAAAGACAGCTAGCTTTAACATGGACAATTAGAACGACGTGGTGACATCGTGAGACTGTACATAGAATACGCGTTTGGTGGGAAAGGGTCGGTGGAAGGAAGATAATTTGTAGCAACAGTATTCTACGGCGAGAGATGATACGGATGAACCATCTACCTAATAATTTCTGTCTTCCAATTTTATAATCACGACTTTTTTAATGTCAAAATGGCAGTAAGTAGCCTATATTTTCATTTTCTCCTTAAGCGTCTTCCTAATCATCGAAACGAAGTTGATATCGAATCAAAGCACAATGCTAAAATCTTTGACAGAAAAGAGATGTTTCAGTTTTAATAGCTCTTTTCATTGAGTCCGACTAACTGCTTTCCTGTAATTTTAAGCTTATTTCATTTTCCGTACATGTTCAAAGGTTTCACCACTGCTTAATGGTACTTAATCGTATACCAACCAATCTGCAACTTTTTCTTCTATACTACGGACATCATAAAACTATGTGAGTATGTGGGATTCCTCATTATCATTATCATGAAATCTAACAAATGGATAGGTTACACAACAGATGTTTATGATTCATCATCATATTTTTGTAATAAAAATAAAGATAGCTGAATAAGAAGACCTTATCTTACTGTAAAATAGTCTGTTCAATTTCTTGCTCCTTCACACCAGAGTACCGCTCGTCCTCCGGAGTACATCTTCATCAGGTATCTCCCACTGCGTCTCATAGGCGTTTCATAGGCTGACTTCTTTATACTAGTGCTGAAATAAATATGTATTCCCCTACAGGAAGCGTACATAGAGTCCCTACATAACTTTCATTGAGGAGTAGCGTAGTTCATGACACCTTTTTCTCAACGTGATCTTTATTTTCTTGGTCGCAAGATTATTTAGGCGAATACCGAAATGGTTCCTTTTAAAAACTACTAGCTGGCTTGTATCCCTATCTTCTGAGCTTTTACGCAGTCTCTAATGACGATCAGTTTGGCTTTAGAAAAGGTAAGAAGGTAAGGACAAGACAGAGGCAATTCTGACGCTGCAGTTAATATTGGCAGCAAGACTAAAGAAAAATCAACACACGTTCATAGTATTTGTCGACCTGTAAGAAGCGTTAGACAATGTAAAATGGTGCACTATGTTCGAAATTCTGAGAAAAAAAAGAGGTAAGCTATAGGGGGAGACAGGTAATACACAATATGTATAAGAGCCAGGAGGGAATAGTAAGAGTGGACGACCAAGAACGAAGCGCTCCAATTAAAAAGGGTGTAAGATATAAGACAGGGGTCTAGTCCTCCCCCCCCCCCGCCCCCACCATCCCTACTGTTGAATCTGTGCATCGAAGAACCAATGATGTATTATTAGATACAACAAATAATGCCGATGTTCGTCTGTAAAAATGGATTCGATAAGCAACCTTAGCTATCAGCAAACGGAATCTAAACTGCATAACACTGTATGCGTGCTCTATGAGTGTCAGTTTCACTGTCATTTAAGACCTCAATAGATCAATAAACTTGAAAATTAAAACTAATGTTTGGATAAGCTATCTGACTGCGTATTTGAATATGAAAAACTACAGGAACAAATGAACCTGTAACAAAGAATACCTAAGATATCTGACTGCGTTTTTTAACAAGAAATTACAAGTGACACAGAATCTGGCTTGTGCAACGAAATTTATTGGATTAGAGTACATGATATGTTGTCGTGTGTCAGTTTCTCTGTTTGTGCCCTAAGTTTTGTACTCACTTCTTTAGATGACTGCCTCTTTCCATGTGGTTTACAGCAATTCGCAGCAGCATGCGGCAGCATCGGCTAAAGCCTATTGTTACTAAGAATGAATTTAATAGAAAGCAGTTAGTTTGAGTTCTGTTAACAACTAAGTAGGGATTTCATAAATCTAGTAATTTTCAAACTTCAGAAATCATCATGACCAATAATAGACAATGGAAATGACAATGACATAGGTATCAATAATGGCTGAAGGTCAGATAAGAAAATTATTTCAATTTGAAAGTTACTTTAACATATAATAGTCGCAGCATATTTATTAATTACATGTGGAGAATAATTATTATTATTTGGAGGATAATAAGCTTCTTTAAGTGACAAGCAAAACATGGAATTATTGCAGACTCCGACTAACGATCACGAGCCTAAACCTGCAATTGCTTTTGCGATATGCTTGCGAATTTTACCTTAAATTCCATCTTCAAGCGTAGTTAAGGCATTTAAATCTCTCCTGGCTATATAAATGAAATCAGGCCTTGAGTGTGGTAAGGTCTGCCATCACCGACGTCGAGGCGGCATGACACGTCTTCTGTCTGCGAGCTCTCTACCGACACTACTACTATCACTCTCGCCGGCAGACCTCGTCTCTCAGCAGTGTTTAGAATTGCTCTCCCATATTTCGCCCTCAGATTGTTACTATCAATATCTGAGTGCTTATATATTTTCAGTCTTACACAATGGAAAGAATAGCGTTAATTTGGCTATATTGTTTTCAATATAATGAAGAGTTTTTATACAAAGAAAAGAAACGTTCAGGAGTGGAATTAAGGTGAGAGGATATCAATGATTAGATACACATATGACATTTCTATCCTTATTGAAAGTGAAGAAGAATTATATGATATGCTGAATGGAATGAACAATCTGAGTACAGAAAATTGACTGAGAGTAAACTAAAGTAAGACGAAAGTAATGAGAAACAGAAGAAATGGAAACAGCTGGAAACTTAACATCAGGATTGATGGTCACAACATAAATGAAGTTAAGGAGTTCTGTTACCTAGGCAGTAAAATAACCAATGATGGACGGAGCAAGGAGGACATCAAAAGCAGGCTAGCACTGGTTAAAAGGGCATTCCTGCACAATAGAAGTCTACTAGTATCAGACACAGGCCATAATTTGAGGAAGAAATTTCTGAGAATGTACGTCCGGAGCACAGCATTGTATAGTATGAAACATGGACTTTGAGAAGACAGGAACAGAAGAGAATCGACGCATTTGAAATGTGGTGCTACAGGTGAATGTTGAAAATTAGGTGGACTGATAAGGTACCGAATGAGGAGGTTCTCCACAGAATCGGAGAGGAAAGGAATATGTGGAAAAGGAGAAGGGACAGGATGATAGCACATCAGGGAATGACTTCCTTGGTATTAGACGCAGCTGTAGAAGGTCAAGTCCATAGAGGAAGACGAAGATTGGAATGCATCCAGCAAATAATTGAGGACGTAGGTTGCAGATGCTGCTCTGAGATGAAGAGGTTGGCACAGGAGAAGAAAAAAAAATCGACGAGGTGTCAGCTCCCAATCTTCCTTCCTTCTTGATGTCCTTTGCCATTATAGACTTTCAGGCCCTGCATTCATTCGATGTAACGAAGGATAATGCCCTTTGGAGAAAGGATTAGATGTATGACTTAATGACACTGACACAGCAGAAGAAGAGCTACAACACAGAGCTCGCCGATATAACTCGCATAATATTTCAATGGTTGCTAACATTCGTATACCAGGCGACTTTTGTCACTGTGTACAAACTCTGTCGACTGATCTACGAGAGGATACCGAACAAAAAAGGTCAAATGAACGTATGTCCGGTAATACATGGTTTCCGTGCTAGAGACCGTTTACTCAGTCATACTCTGTTACAGAGACTGCGGTCTAATATGCGTAGTACCGTGCAGCCGCAGTTACACTAAGCATGGTATCGTCATACGTCACCCCCTAATGCCCTCTCCTAGCACAATAACCGGTAATAATGTTGTGTCCGATTCATTTCTCTCGCTGGCTCATCTTGTAGTGGATGTGATAAAGTGATATATACTGTAGAATGGTTAAGTATTCGAATAGAGAATGACATGGTGTTTGCTTGCGGAAAGGCAAATGACAACGGGCGGCGGGCAACAAGGTTGTGTAAGGAGACTATCTCCGCCGACAAAAACCATAGCATTCAATGTTTGCATCAGTGGTTGGTTGTTGGTTGTTTCGGGGAAGGAGACCAGACAGCGAGGTCATCGGTCTCATCGGATTAGGGAAGGACGGGGAAGGAAGTCGGCCGTGCCCTTTGAAAGGAACCATCCCGGCATTTGCCTGGAGCGATTTAGGGAAATCACGGAAAACCTAAATCAGGATGGCCGGGCGCGGGATTGAACCGTCGTCCTCCCGAATGCGAGTCCAGTGTCTAACCACTGCGTGCATCAGTGGTCCGAGGTTGTCTGAGACGGAGTTTTTTATGGAAGGAGGAAATCATGAGGGACGTAAACGAAATGTTCGGACACAAGGCTTGGAGGAAAATGTAATTAACACAGTAGAAGGTGATGGTCGTGTCAGTACCAGGTGGTTGACCGCCAGTACAGGGTAAGACAGACGACCGTGTGGAACACTGTGCAAGACATTTGTTACTATCCTTATCACTTACAGCAAGTGCGGGGCTTACTAGCGACAGACTGTCCACATAGCGGTCAGTTTTGTCACTGGTTTCTTCACCAAGCAATCACGATTCCACGATTTGTGTCATCCATCATCTTCACAGATGAGGCCACCTTTACACGGAGTGGTATGTATGGGCCAGGGTAATTGGCGACGGTATTTTGGGACAAGTCTTCCTTCCACGTTGCCTAACACGCCGGGATTATCGTCATTTCTTGCGGGTGACTTTGCCTCCACAACTGGAAGAAGTGCCATTGATGATGGGTTATATGGCCGCTACATAACGGTGCTCCAGCCCAATTCGCCGGTAACGTCCGGTCGCATCTCAGTCATGTCTTCCCCTGTCGATGGATAAGACGAGGGGGTCCAGTTGCATGGCCAACTCGTTCACTGGATCTCAGCCCGTGAGATTTCTGATTTTGGGGCCATCTCATAAGTATCGTGTACGCAGCGCCCATTGCAGATGTAGAGACCCTGCAGCAGCATACTGATGCTGCCTTTGACACTGTTCCGATGCAGACTGGCCGACGTGAACGTCACCAAGAACTTTGCCGGTTTGAAGTACCGATCTCATCAATAATATTTTTCACGCACATCCATGATCCAATTTTCGAAACTAGGTGTTAGTAAACAATATTACCCATATACTAGTCTTTCTTGGTCAAACATGTTATTTTTACACTTTTTGGATACATTGTAAACGAAAACTGGAGGAATATAATAGAAACAACACAATAATTTAATAATTAGGCGGGTTGTGTTAGAAACATCATTCGAAACATAAAAACTGCTCTACACATTAACAATAATTCTAACGCTTCCTTCATTTGATAACTGAAGAAATGGATTAACAATGTGTTAACAATAATTGTTGAAAGTAATTTCGGAAAATCTCTACTTATTTAATTTGACTGTAGCAGCCAGACTCGAGCGACCTACTGTTGAGTGAGACAACAAGCACTACCAGTAGAGCGAAATCGTTGGTCCTGCCAGTTTCTCTCCTGTCGTTTTGTTGTCGCCCAAAACGTCCGACACGCCAGAGTTCAATTATCGATGTGAAGTTTTGCCGAGATTACTTCGGCAAAAGTTTCGCTTAGTCCTGAGGCACTTACGTAGCCCCAGCTGGCTTTAGACGAAAATAGCAAAAACTCGTGCTTTACTGGAGGAGTACAGGTATTCGAAGAACGCCAAATAGCTTCTGGAATGTGATGTATTTACAGCAAGGCATGACTTTGAAATTCCCTAGTCACTTATAAATCAAATTTCATTCTACTCATAAGGTGCAACGTTAAAACTTAGTACAACCAGTATATAATTTGGAGTTATTAGATGCAAAGAAATGTAACTATCACCTAATTACACTTAATTCTAGGAAAATTAAGTAATCAAGGGTTGTAAATAGTAGAGGCACCCCGCATACATCAGTTGCTGTCCACATTTGAGAAACACTGTGCTACAGTCCTAGATGCACGACGATGCTTCTACTCCGTGAGAAGGAACATCTTTTCTTTTTCATAACCGGTGTTAGACAAAATGGCTTATTTTTTGCAATCGCATAATAGCATACTAGCTGCCGTGCTGCATGTCACCTTTTCCCCATAGAATCGGATTTAGGCTAAATTTTCTTTCCTCCACGTCAAGTTGCCGTTACGAAGCGTTGATTTGCTTGTAGTTCACTAGAATACACGCTGTCAATATCCATGTGTATTTTATTTGGGCTTGTGTGATAATTTATCTCACGTTATTTTGCCTCCTCCACTGGGAACGTCAACAGAGACTAAACAGACAAGAAAAACACAGCAAGTAGAACTACATATAGTTTCGAATCTGTTTGCTTACTGTTGTTATTTAACGTCGACCTACATTTTCAAATACTGAATTTCATTCCTGAAATTCAATACGCCTGTAGTACAGTTGTACAACCTAATGTGACATACGAAAAGCTATACCGGACTGGGACTCGAGTACTTGCATGCTGCCCGGATCCAATTCCATGTCACACAATTATCAATTTCCTCTCGTAGATTATTAAATCATGTACCCACTCTAGGACATCTCGCAATTCCCGTACAAGTTTTAGAACTAAGACGAGAGAAGTCATCGAGTCGTTTAGATCCTACACCCGTTCCTATAATAGTCAGCTTTGGACGGGCTCCAAGTGGGGCTAATATAAATGTGAAGTGAATTACAACACTAGCGATGAAAGAAGCGTAGTTGTATTATTGATAAGCATTACCCTGCTCTAAATTTTGAGTTAAACTGTGTGAAGTTTGCCTTCCTGGTTGCCAGACATAGATTTAGTTTCAGGTTTCGCACTATAACGTGAGAGAAAGACCTTTCCTTGAATTTAAAGAGTGAAGTACACCAAACGATTTAGGTGCCCTTGATCTATAAATCTGCTAGTCTTGACAAGCAATAAACATTCTTTTTAGCTCAAATACTATGCTTTAAATCTGCTAATTACGCCGAGCCCTGATTTTTTCAATATTTAATTTGCAATATATCAATATTGTAAGTACTTAACAGTTCTTGTCTTGCAGGAGCTATTACCGTGTACTGAAGTTGCATTATTAAAACTAATGTAAGCCCTAAGTGGGAGCCATAGAAGCGGCATGTATGAATGATGGAAGCCAAGCGCCGAATCTAGAATAAATGCCACCGTGTATATAGGTTTCCATTTGGAAAACAAGTCACCTAGTTTCCACTTACTGTTAAAAGGATTGGAGTCACTTCAATGCTTATTTTTTAATTATTTAAATTTTGTATACCTCGTTTTCTAATTCATTGTAAAATTTTACTTAAAGCATTTAAAAATTTACGAAACCCTTGAAAGGTATAAAAGTTTAGTATTGCTTTATTTACTGTAAAGTTTACTTATGAAATTTAGAATATTTGTTTCATTGCCGAATGTGCTTCAATTCAAACTTTCTTGGTTTGGTATTTAAAGTAAAGGAGCGCATTGCTTAAAGTACAAGAGAAAGTTGTAATTTAGAAATTACCCATCTCTGGTATTCAGTAAAATAAATAAGTTCGTTTAAAATTTGGGTTAAAAATTTTTTGTCCCTGCACCCATCCTACTAAACAGGTGATCGCCATCTCTTGGCAAAAATAAATCACACACTAAGTGCAGCAGTTTATGAAATAGCCGGGATAGCTCACCACATGGGCCTCAAATTACGTGAATACCACAGACACGTGATACTTGCTTATCTTCTGTTTCATTTCTAAGTTCATTCAAGTGCCGATGAATTGTTCCAGCCAGAATCGATATGGATGTTCAAAACAAATTATTTCTCATCTTCGAAAATGAAGACCTAAATTCGTATCATTTGAGGCGTATTTTGTGAAACATATCTATAGGACACCGTTCAGGCGTAGTGTTGTGTTTGCGCTGTTAAGGATTAAGGGAAAGGGGTGGGTGAAACGCAGCGCCAACTCGTATCTCTCGCATTGGACCATCGACCTCACCATCCCCAACCCACTGATGAACAACAATAGATTAGATTAGATTAAATTAGTACTTGTTTCATAGATCATGAATAAGACACTTCGTAATGATGTGGAACGTGTCAGGTTGATAAAAGGTGTCTATACAAGAAATTACATTTCACAAAATATTACATGACACTTACTATTTTAATTTTTTTTATTTTATTTTATTTTATTTTTTTGCCGGCGGTTTGGGAAATTACCCACTTACTATATCCAAAAATTCATCTAATAAATAGAAGGAGTTGCCATAAATAAATTCTTTTATTTTCCTTTTAAATGCTATATGGCTATCTGTCAGACTTTTGATGCTGTTAGGTAAGTGACCAAAGACTTTTGTGGCAGCATGATTTACCACCTTCTGAGCCAAAGTTAGATTTAACCTTGAGTAGTGAAAAATCATCCTTTCTCATAGTGTTGTAGCCATGTACACTGCTATTACTTTTGAATTCGTTCGGATTGTAAATAACAAATTTGATAAGTGAATATATATATATATATATATATATATATATATATATATATATATATATATATATATATATATATATATATATATATATACTCCTGGAAATTGAAATAAGAGCACCGTGAATTCATTGTCCCAGGAAGGGGAAACTTTACTGACACATTCCTGGGGTCAGATACATCACATGATCACACTGACACAACCACAGGCACATAGACACAGGCAACAGAGCATGCACAATGTCGGCACTAGTACAGTGTATATCCACCTTTCGCAGCAATGCAGGCTGCTATTCTCCCATGGAGACGATCGTAGAGATGCTGGATGTAGTCCTGTGGAACGGCTTGCCATGCCATTTCCACCTGGCGCCTCAGTTGGACCAGCGTTCGTGCTGGACGTGCAGACCGCGTGAGACGACGCTTCATCCAGTCCCAAACATGCTCAATGGGGGACAGATCCGGAGATCTTGCTGACCAGGGTAGTTGACTTACACCTTCTAGAGCACGTTGGGTGGCACGGGATACATGTGGACGTGCATTGTCCTGTTGGAACAGCAAGTTCCCTTGCCGGTCTAGGAATGGTAGAACGATGGGTTCGATGACGGTTTGGATGTACTGTGCACTATTCAGTGTCCCCTCGACGATCACCAGTGGTGTACGGCCAGTGTAGGAGATCGCTCCCCACACCATGATGCCGGGTGTTGGCCCTGTGTGCCTCGGTCGTATGCAGTCCTGATTGTGGCGCTCACCTGCACGGCGCCAAACACGCATACGACCATCATTGGCACCAAGGCAGAAGCGACTCTCATCGCTGAAGACGACACGTCTCCATTCGTCCCTCCATTCACGCCTGTCGCGACACCACTGGAGGCGGGCTGCACGATGTTAGGGCGTGAGCGGAAGACGGCCTAACGGTGTGCGGGACCGTAGCCCAGCTTCATGGAGACGGTTGCGTATGGTCCGCCGATACCCCAGGAGCAACAGTGTCCCTAATTTGCTGGGAAGTGGCGGTGCGGTCCCCTACGGCACTGCGTAGGATCCTACGGTCTTGGCGTGCATCCGTGCGTCGCTGCGGTCCGGTCCCAGGTCGACGGGCACGTGCACCTTCCGCCGACCACTGGCGACAACATCGATGTACTGTGGAGACCTCACGCCCCACGTGTTGAGCAATTCGGCGGTACGTCCACCCGGCCTCCCGCATGCCCACTATACGCCCTCGCTCAAAGTCCGTCAACTGCACATACGGTTCACGTCCACGCTGTCGCGGCATGCTACCAGTGTTAAAGACTGCGATGGAGCTCCGTATGCCACGGCAAACTGGCTGACACTGACGGCGGCGGTGCACAAATGCTGCGCAGCTAGCGCCATTCGACGGCCAACACCGCGGGTCCTGGTGTGTCCGCTGTGCCGTGCGTGTGATCATTGCTTGTACAGCCCTCTCGCAGTGTCCGGAGCAAGTATGGTGGGTCTGACACACCGGTGTCAATGTGTTCTTTTTTCCATTTCCAGGAGTATATATATATATATATATATATATATATATATATATATATATAGTGAGGCTACAGTGAAGATCTGTAGCCCTTTAAATAAGTGTCTGCTGGATGATCTTGGATGAGCTCCATCAATCATTGTGATTACACGCTTTTATGCAATGAACACCCTTATACTCAATGATGAGTTACCCAAGAATATGATGCCATACGAAAGCAGAGAATGAAAATAGGCATGGTAAGCTAATGTACTGAGATGTATATCACCAAAATTTGCAATGACCCTAATAGCAAAAGTAGCTGAACTCAAACTTTTCAGCAGATCTTCAGTGTGTTTTATCCAGTTCAACCCCTCATCAATGCATACACCTAGAAATTTTGAATATTCTACGTTAGCTACCAATTTGCTTGCAGTCTCCTGCCGCATCTATGATAGACACACACGACTCATCCTTACAGGGGGATTTCCAGCTATGGCACCAATACTGCGATCCCTGCGTGATCAGGGGGCTACCACCGTGCAGGTAATGGACGAGTCCCCCCGCCCCCCCCCTCTCAACACCCACACATACAATGGAACGGCCACCGTGCTGGATTTTGGGGCTAGTACCTTTGCAAGGAAGAAGGGGTACAAAGAGAGAAAGTTAAAAATGGGGCGTATTATACGCCACACTGAGCGACGTTCCCTGCACGATCCACACGCCTGTAACTTTGGTGGAGGAGTAGAGAGTCAAACCCAACAAGAGGACACTGGACTCGCATTCGGGAGGACGACGGTTCAATCTCGCGTCCGGCCATCCTGATTTAGGTTTTCCGTGATTTCCCTAAATCGGCCGGCCGAAGTGGCCGTGCGGTTAAAGGCGCTGCAGTCTGGAACCGCAAGACCGCTACGGTCGCAGGTTCGAATCCTGCCTCGGGCATGGATGTTTGTGACGTCCTTAGGTTAGTTAGGTTTAACTAGTTCTAAGTTCTAGGGGACTAATGACCTCAGCAGTTGAGTCCCATAGTGCTCAGAGCCATTTGAACCAATCCCTAAATCGCTTCAGGCAAATGCCAGGATGGTTCCTTTGAAAGGGCACGGCCGACTTCCTTCCCCGTCCTTCCCTAATCCGATGAGACCGATGACCTCGCTGTTTTGTCTCTTCTCCTAAAGAACCCCAACCCAACAAGAGGCTGTGTAGCTAAAATGAAAAGTTACAGAAGGAAAGAAACCGATTGTTCAAAAACGCAAACCAGATCCGAGCACATTCGGCACCAAGAAGATCATCCAATACAATGGTAGGCTACTTTAAATAATTACTAGGAGGCTAGACATGCAGCACGGAAAGGGACGTAGCACTGCAAGGCCTCGGGCCCCGTGGTGGCAAAATTGGTGCTCATAAAAGAGATGTGAGCCCCCTACCGGTTCTCTATTTGCAAAGGATATGTTATATACATGTTCCAATATTTCATAGCGAATGATATATACCTTAGAACGAAATTTAACGATTTGATTTATGAGCCACTCCTTAAACGATTTTTTCGGTAGCCGATAGTAAGAACCTATTTCGGTATTTTAAGCAAATCAAATACTTTGACGTATATGTTGATAATTATTTTCAGTACCGCCCTGAAGGAGCTACAGTGTAATTGGCTCTTCCATTTTAATACTAGGTGTGAAGTGAAGGAGGAGTAATACTGTTGTAAGTCGTATCTAATTGACCAGCAGGGCATGTACTTCGGGTATTTCCTAGCGAACACAGATGGAGCTACATTGTATCTGAGTCTTTTCTTTTAATGATGATTAAAATACTAGGCTCTAATTGGAGAGGAGGAGAGGAAAGGGATGTGAAACATTATGTGGTGTGTTTATAGGCTCTAATTGGAGAGGAGGAGAGGAAAGGGATGTGAAACATTATGTGGTGTGTTTATGTTTACGATGGATTTCTTTAACATTAGAGTCACTTTAATATTATGCCAGACATATATAATATTTATATAAACCATGTAACATGACGCAGTTCTTACACATCATTTTAATATTACATCCAGACGACTGTAGCCCCAATCTTTGCGTGGTAGAGTAATTATGGCGTACTCGTACGTGGAGACAGTGTTTGCCAAACAATCACCAACAGAGTACCACGACATTTTTAATCTCTTCATATTTACACTACTGGCGATTGAAATTGCTACACCACGAAGATGACGTGCTAAAGACGAAGTTTAACCGACAGGAAGAAGATGCTGTGGTATGCAAATGATTCGCTTTTCAGAGCGACCTGAGACGGAATAAGGGGAAGGAGCCCGCATTGACCGAGGCAGATGGAAAACCGCCTTAAAAACCATCCACAGGTTGGCCGGCACACCGGACCTCCACATTACTCCGCCCGGCGGACTCGTGTCGGCGACAGGCATGCCTTCCCGCTCGGGAAGCAGTGCGTTAGACCGCACGGATGGCCGGGCGGGTTATAAAGTATGTGTCTACATGAATAATAAAATGTTACTCCATACGCCAGTGGTAAATATCTTTCGCAACTTATGAACATCTGAGAATTATATAACTCTTTGTGCTATTTTTACACCTATTTTTAATACTACTTTCTCCTTGATCGCAGATAGGAGGAGAGGAGGAGGAGGTGTGTGTCAAACATTATTTAATTTTACACCATTTTGACTTATCTTTTAAACACTACGATGTGAGTGGTTGGAAAGAGAAGTGATGTGGGATACAAAACAAAATGATATACTTCCATCCTCTAAACTTCTGAATAGTGCTCTGTGACTAGTCAGAGATAGGGAGGTGTAGATTGGGAGGGTACAAAAAGGAAGAAGGTTTTTAATTTTACGTTAAGAAACTTAGTCTATTTCCGACATCTTACATCTTTAATTAGTTGTTTCATTTTTAATACTAGGCTATGGTTGGCTGGTGCTAAGGAGGGGGAGAGACTTCAATAGTAAGAATGATAACGTTACTAGATAAGTTACTGATAAGGGTCATGACGTTACTAATTACGTCACTAAGGCATTGACCGACGCAACGTGATGTAAACAAAAAGTGCTAAAACGCCCAGTGTAAGCAAACTGGATGAGGTAGTTGGTAGACATGCTGCTGATTGTGTTACTAATTAGAGTAAATCTCATCTTTGTCGAGAACATCTTTCTAATTTGTTATTTGATGTGCAGAAGAGGAAGTGGGTTTTTCGCTGTTGACAAAGATTGCGTTCTATGCTCGGCTTATTCTCATAATCCGTAGCGATTGTTATAACGCTTTTAGCAAAATTTACTGACGAGTGTGACAATCCATTCTTTCGTATACAACTTGTTTTAGCGAAATACAAAAACATAGTTGATAATATTTTTCTAACATGGTTCTAGTTTATGAAAAGTCTGTGGGAGCTTAAGAATATTTTTGGTGTGTGTGGGTGGGTTTGATAGAGAGAGAGAGAGAGAGACAGAGAGAGAAAGATAGTGTTGAGAATGCAGGAGGACGGTGTAGGTTGACTTCAATCAGAAACATACCCGACAATTAGTAATAAAATGATATTTATTACACTACTGACCATTAAAGTTGCTACACCAAGAAGAAATGCACATGATAAACGGGTATTCATTGGACAGATATATTATACTAGAACTGATATGTGATTACACTTTCACTCAATTTGGGTGCATAGATCCTGAGAAATCAGTACCCAGAACAACCACCTCTGGCCGTAATAACGGCCTTCATAAGCCTGGGCATTGCGTTAAACAGAGCTTGAATGGCGTGTACAGGTACAGCTGCCAATGCAGCTTCAACACGATGCCACAGTTTGTAAGACGTATGCGTTGCCGGTGATAGGCGAGGCATGGCAGAGTCTCTCACCAGAGAGTAGTATGTCGTTAGTTGTTGCTTGTCGCTAGTCTGCGCTTGTCTGCGCGAGTCGACAGTAGTCTTTAGTAGTCTGCGTGAGTCGGCGGGAGTCGGCGCGTGTCGGCTGTGTGCTCTGCTCGGGACTCTGGTCAGGACTCTGCAGGATGAGTATTGTTGTAGAAGGTAAAGAAGCAGCCTTGCGCATATCTAATAATGTATGTTAATTGCCATTTAATTTGTTCCAAAAAAATGCCCCAATAATAATTTTTACAATATAAAGTAACTTTTTTAAAGAAAAGCATTCATTTCCAATGCATGATCATTCCTTCCAAGAATCAAAAAAAAGTATACGCCAGCATTGCACGAAGCTGTGTCGAAAAATTTATACTTAAGAGCAGATATATTTGCAGTTTTTTATTGAGGTAAGAATTTTTGCTTTTTTTATTCAGAATACAGGGCCGAAGGGCAGCGCTGCTGTCCTCATAAAATTTATCAGGTTACTAATTTGTTTTTTATTATTATTTCCGGATTTACGAATTGAATTTTGAGGTTACATTAAATGTGAATGCATTTCTGCACACAGATTACAAATGGAAGCCAGTTTTGTTCAGAGGTTACAATATTAGAAAAATTCATTTAATTATTAATTTTGTGGGGAGTTTACGCTTAGTTCATCGTCAATTTTCATTAATATTTTTGTGTGGGGAGGTTACACTTGGCGACATCCGGCCAGGATCGTATTTCTTTGTGAATCTTCTGATAAGTGGTCATATATCTGCTCTTATTTACTTAAACGTAGTTTGCATCTGGCGCAACGCATTTACTAATTTGTCACTCTTTGTTTCACAGATCATCGGCAATTCGTTGCTCTTTGTTGTAATTGTGTTTGTTGCATTTAGCATCGTCTTTGTTTCATTTGTGCTTAATTCTGATTTGTGAAAAATGCCGCGAAAAACTGTTAACAGTACATCGCGATGTGCAATGGGTGAAATAGTCGACTCGAATAATTTGACCGATAATATTTGCGACAGTCAGTGTAATGCTGACAATCCTCCATTTACAGACAATCAGTGCGTACCGACCACTAATATTGATTTTGATCCTAGTGATGAGCAAACAAATTCAATTGTGTCCTCTGTTAATTTAACGACAGTTGATGACGCGGGAGGTTCTGTTACAATGAACGCTGCCCAGCTTGATACACCCGGTTTGCAAAATTTACATAATGAACAGACCAATTTTTCTAATGAAAATGTACAGTGTAATGAGAATACGTCAGATTTATTTAATTCTGAGGTAGTGACGCACAGTGCACATCCGATTGGCAAACCTTTTCAAGAATTACAGAATGACCAAATGGTTACACAAAACGTGACAATTGCAGGTACGCCATCAAACAGCACAGAAAATAAAGTAGGTAATATTGGCTTGGATCAAGTTATGGCATTAATACTACAAATCAATGAAAATTACGACTACCATTGCAAACAACTTAATGAAAATCTCAAACAACCTAATGAATCGTACAAACAACGTAATGAAAGTTTCGACAACCTTTTCAAACACGTTAATGAAAAATACGACAAACTTAATGAATCACGCAAACAATTAAATGAAAGTTTCAAACAGCGGAATGAAATACTAGATAACCATTTCAAACAGTCGAATGAAAAACACGACAACCTTAATGAACAGAACGAACAACTTAGTGAACAGATTACAGCCGTTACCGTGCAATGTCATGATACTAAAGAACAATTACGTGATTAGGTAATAGACATGCAGGCACAACAGAATCACTTAGAGATGAAATTAATGCAGTCACTGAACAATGTTCAGAAAACGCAACACACGTTAATGAAAAATACGACAAACCTAATGAATCACGCAAACAATTAAATGAAAGTTTCAAACAGCGGAATGAAATACTAGATAACCATTTCAAACAGTCGAATGAAAAACACGACAACCTTAATGAACAGAACGAACAACTTAGTGAACAGATTACAGCCGTTACCGTGCAATGTCATGATACTGAAGAACAATTACGTGATTAGGTAATAGACATGCAGGCACAACAGAATCACTTAGAGATGAAATTAATGCAGTCACTGAACAATGTTCAGAAAACGCAACACAGATACACGACGAGTTTAAATTAGTGTCAGCAGAAGTTTCACACACTCTGGATACGGAAGTCGATAAGAAATGTGAACAACAGAACAGCCAAATTGAGGAACGTATTAAAGTAACAGAAATGAAAAATGTTTTAGCCTCTAACACGGCACAGCATACGCCACATTCTGAACATTTGACACACTCACACAGCCAGTGTAATTTAGGTAATTTACAGAGACTACGTGACTTAGAATCCGAAGTGACACAGACTAACAGATTCTTATGCAATCGTGAACCTGTTCACACATTCAGAGACGATAACGTTGATTATTAGCAATTTGTATCTGTAAAAAAATCCAAGGTATTTAAAAATGACAGAGCACAGGTACACGCTTTCGACTGGATACGACAATTTGCTTTTGAATTTTCACCGGCATTTCGTGTAATGCAGAAACTAGCATTGGCTTGGATACAACAATTTGTTTTTGAATATTCACCGCCATTGCCTGTAACGCAAAAACTAAAATTTATTTGTAGCGCGTAATAGACCTCAGGGGATTCATTACGCTTCAATGAATATGTGCCGTAGCGTGCACAGGACCCCGAGCTGTAGTAGTGCTATTTCATCTTTAGTTTTCTGCACTGCTGCCTTCTCTTCTACTATCCTTTATATCTATTAAAACAGCTCTTCAACTATCGCTCTATCTAGGTTTAAGAAAGACTAAAGAAAACCTGATATGACAAATTTTACCGAAAGTGACAGTTTTCATTAGACGCTCCAGAAATGACAACCACGAGAACTTTAATAATAGACAAAAATTTAATCATCAGTATGTGTAAAATTATCAGCAACAGGTAACACATTTTGGTAACAATAGACGTTTTTCTCCGCAACAGCACAAAACCAACCGGTTAGCATACCTAACCAACAATGTAGTGCACAAGGTCAACCAAGCTTTAATGTTTCGCCGCGTGCACGTATAGCATCAGCTCCAACAAATAGTAACGCACAGCAACAAGGAAATCAGTATGTACAGAAAACACACTATTTCAATTCCTATTGCAGTGCACCGTATAGAAATGACTATCATGACAGACGTAAAAGTAATGAACACAATTATCAGCGTACATTTAATAACAGTCGGTCTTATCAGCAGCAAGAACATCAGCACCAACAGATTCTCATGAATGAACCAGACAGTAGATATCATCCCGAACGTAATACGTCAGGAAGAAATAACAGAACAGTTCAAATAGTGGAAATGCCACAGCATCCTCCTGAAAATAATAACATGTCAGATTGAATTTGACTAAATACAGTACAGGTTGCATCTTCCAGTAACGTAATAAATACTTCAGATACGCAGAATCTTGTTCACGAAAATGTTATTTGAAACGTGCCTTGTTGAATGCACCACTTTTATCGCACCCAGATCTTACCAGAAATTTTTCCATTGCCACCGACAGTTCTAACACCGCTTTAGGCGTACATATTTTTCAGGAAATTGAAGAAGATGGTTGTACAGTAATTAAAAACATCGCTTTTGCAAGTCGCATTCTGTCACCTGCTGAACGAAATTATTCTGTTACAGAACTTGAAACATTATGTGTTGTTTGGGCATTTACGAGATTTCGGCATTTTCTTCATGGAAGACATACTACCGTTTACACAGACCACAGAGCGATACAGTTTTTACTTTCAGCTAAATTTACACACGACAGATTAAGTAGATGGAAACTTTATTTACAAGAATTTAATTTTACAATTGTTCACATTCTCGGTACACAAAATATTGTAGCAGACGCACTATCCCGTTCTCTCAGCAACAATCAGCAAGACATCGCAACCAAATTCTGCAAAGCAAATTTCAGCGTCATGTACATTCAGCAAGTTGCATTTGAAAATTTCATTTCGTCGTCATTACAAGGCATAGCATAAGAGCAGAGTAAAGACAACGTGTGGAAAGAAATTAAACACCTTTGGCTAGATAGGAATAATGTTACCATTACAAATCATTCCACTGTATTCAATAATATTCTGTTTCGCCGCTCTCATCCTGACAGCAACAATTGGTTATTATGCATTACTGACGAACTTGTTAACAAATTAATCTGGTATACTCATTTAAGTTACGCACATTACGGAGCCAGAAAATGTTTTCTTATACTGAGACAGAACTGTTATTTTGCCAACATGGAGAAACGTATACGACGAGTTTTAGCGTCATGTAAAATCTGCCAGAAAGCTAAATCAGACACGACTTCACATGTTCCTCCGTTACATCCCATTGTACCTGTTAAATTGAGACATATGGCCGCTGTAGACATTTTTGGTCCGATTCACAGAACTAATAGAGGTTTTTGCTACATCTTTGTCGCTGTTGAACTCACTTCAAAATTTGTTACCTTCACTCCGTTTCGCAAAGCTACTGCTAAAACTGTTTCGAAAGCATTTGTAAAACATTTTTTATTTCATGTAGGGCATGTGTTGAAAGTAATTTCCGACAATGGATCACAGTTTCGATCTGCTGTATGGACACGTATGTTGCGAGCTAGAAACATTACTCCGATCTATATATCCAGGTACCATGCTTCTTCGAACTCTTGTGAACGATTAATGAAAGAAATTGGTAAACTGTGTAGAATATACTGCCATAAAAGGCATATTGATTGGGACTCATACATACTCTCATTCCAGGATGTAATTAATTCCATACCAAATGAATCTACTATGCTATCTCCGTCTGTTATACTGAAAAATGTTGAACCACCTAACAAAATTAAAGAATTAGTAACCTTTCCTACATCTCGTCGACTACGACACCATGTAATAATTGACATTGCGCTGAACAACATCAAACGTGCCGCAGAGCGCCGGAGAAGACAGCAAAAACAGGTTTGTACACGCCGTGACTTTCACATTGGACAGAAGATATTAGTGCGTACACACTATTTATCCAACAGAGGAAAGAGTAGATGCAGTAAATTTGAGCTTCTATACGCAGGTCCATATCGAATTCGCAGCATTCCTCACCCCAGTGTAGTACACGTCGAAACTTTGAGAACCAGAAAAACCAAAGGGAACCACCACGTCTCCAACATCAAACCTTTTATTGAATGAACATACTTTATGATTTATCACACTGTAATGCCATTTCCTAAATTTTTTTATGACCACTTTTGCAATTATATTCACATGAACACTTACTGATGATTATCGTATTTCTTTTTGGCAAGTGCCGGGCAAGGTAAGGTTAGCAGGTCGCTTTTCTTGTTGTTACACATCAGACCGTGCATATTTTTCCAGATAAACTTACGTATCTTATGAATAATTATGCAATTCTATCTAGTGACATATTAATTTTATTAAATTCTCTCTCCATTAAAGTCTACAATTCTCGCCTCTATTAACTACACAGCATACAAGCTGAACACAAAGAAGGTCACATTTCTTGTCGTTATATATCAGACCGTGCATATTTTCCATTTTTCATGTATGTATGATTGTTTTCCTGTTTTGTTTGTATGCACCATCAAATATTTAAGATATAACTAATACCAGTTCACTTTGACATTTTTGCCTTATGATATCTCAACATCGTAACTATTTTACACCTTTTTTTTTTGCTGCTACATTGTGATACTCTGTGTACATTTTTTTGCACCTGCACACTGTCTATGTTTTTGACATATTACGTTTTCTGTCATGCTGTGCTGTATGCTCAATTATGTTACTATAAACCAATTTTTATTTAGTGGGTATATGATTTAAATGCAAGACATTATTCTTTGTTCATCATTTTCAGAAAGAAATAACGTGTAAAAGAAATAAATTAAACAGAAAAGGGAATTTAACCTTCGGAATGAACGAAAGAAGATGCAATACCTCGTGACGAAGAGTAAATGGATCAGAAATAACAAGCATTAACAAGAATATACTATACACATCGTAGAATAGCAGTCTTAACTAATTTTTTCTTTCAGAATACGAGGCGATTGAGGCAGGCTGTCAGACAGAACTACACATCTTAGTTTTAGTGATGAAATATGGTAGAAATAAGGAATAGTTGTATAATGAATAATGAAGTGACTTTTTTGCAGATGATAATGAATGGTGATGAATAATGATGAAGAATATGCTAATATGGATAATGAAGTTTTTATTTACAGGTGATGATAATAATGGAGTTATGATGATATGGATAATGAAGTTTTTCTTTGCAGATGAGGATAATGTTGAAGTTTATGTATTTATGCTATGTAGTTATTTAAGTATTTGTTGCAGTTCGTTTTGACAGTATGTCTTATGTCGCATGGTATGATGACTGAAGGTTTTGGAAAGGACAGCTAGAGAACATATATATTTTATACACATTTCACTACCTGTTAATTCGAAGTTCACTACTTTTCAGCATAATATGCGTTTCTTCTTTCAGTTTAATAATCCATTTTGTATTTATTTCAGGAGAAATTATTCATGAAATTAATGTGCTATAAGCAGTTGGTCATTAAACCTTTGTCATTTATGAATGTGATCACATATACTCTACTTGTTTGATAACCTTGCTACAGCTGACTCATGACGAATGACGTTACACATCTTCATTTGCAGCAATAACTCAAAAGCAAATATTGTTATGCCCCAGTAATTAATTATCGATCTCAACGCAATGCATTGGTAGCACAAAAAAGGGAGTTCTGAGTAATTCTGAGTAATGTTTCGAGTCACACACCTTGAATAATAGTTACATTATGTTACATTTTCAATATATCCTATGTCACTGGAGTGATCAGTTCTGAGTCATACTGAATGATGCTTTGTAATAATGCATAAATACTATGCCCATAATTTCTGTAAATAATATTTTGTTATACTCTATAAATGCTATGCCAATATTTGACTCTCATTTTGAATGATAACTTCTGAATAACACTGAATAAGGTTTTATAAAAATATAAGAATACTTTGTAACTGGCCAATGAGTGCCAATAATTATTTTAAATATGTCGTATGTCACTTGAATGATGAAAAATGTTTGTACTATTCAATACCTGCTATATGTTTCGTAACTGGCCAATGAATGCCAATAATTATTTTAAATATGTCGTATGTCACTTGAATGATGAAAAATGTTTTGTACTATTCAATACTTGCTACAGGTTTTGTAACTGGAAAATGAGTGCCAATGATTACTATAACTAAGTGAATTATGTTAATACCATGCCGTTCATTAGCTCCTGTTTTGAATGATGACCTCTAATGGTTTGTAACTGGCCAATGAGTGCCAATGTTCTCTGTAAACAGATAATTTCTGAACATTATTCTGTAATACGTCATACAAGGCACAGAAATGTTCAGTAACTGGGCGATGAGTGCCACCAATTACTCAAATCAGTTGTTAGACTAGTGTAATTCTCAATGAAGACTAGTATGTGACTTAATGTCCTTCACCTTCTGACCTAATTACCAGAAATTACTGCAATATCCGTTTGTCCTGTCTATCCTCATGATCATGGAGCACTATATTTGGTTTTTGCACTAATTCTACGTTGGTGTACTTTACAAGAACATGGTGTTGACACGACATGTTGTCCACCACCTTGAGCGATGGGGATGCTATAATGGTCCCACTGTTTGGTGTGCCTACTGTACTAACAAAATGATAACATGGAATACTATTACGACATTTCAGTGTCTTGGCTACACTGATTAATACTTCAAGGAAAAGAACTTCAGATTGTCTCACTTGGTGTTGTGCTTCTGTAGAAAGATATGGACTTTCAGTGCAGCTGCGTGCAACCTAAAGTGCTACAACCATGAAGCAATCCTCCCATTCCTTTCCTAGTTCTTGTAAAATGGTAAACACTTATACAATGCGTTTAAACTCTTGTAAAATGATAAAGACATATACAGTGCGTGTGCACTTCATTTCATTTGTTAACAAGATCAGTTGGCCTAAATATGCTAAAGACTTATACAGTGCGTGTGCACTTTATTTCACTCTATGATATGTTTATTTGTTGTAAAAGTGCTAAAGAGTTTTACAGTGTGTGTGTACTTTTTGTCATTTGTTAATATGTTTTGTACTCATTGTGTATACATTTTGTCATTGCCTGATATGTTCTGTACTCAGTGCATGTGCACTATATTTTATATCATGTTCTGCACATATATATATGTATATATTCTGTGATTGTAAAGTTAGTTAATTAAGAAAAATTTGTTGCTCATTGCAAGTCCAATTGACTCACCATCGCTGCCAAATTTTTGCCCCCCCCCCCCCCAAGTGGAGGGTTATGTAAGACGTATGCGTTGCCGGCGATGGGCGAGGCATGGCAGAGTCTCTCACCAGAGAGTAATATGTCGTTAGTTGTTGCTTGTCGCTAGTCTGCGCTTGTCTGCGTGAGTCGACAGTAGTCTTGAGTAGTCTGCGTAAGTCGGCGGGAGTCGGCGCGTGTCGGCTGTGAGCTCTGCTCGGGACTCTGGCCAGGACTCTGCAGGATGAGTATTGTTGTAGAAGGTAGAGAAGCAGCCTTGCGCATATCTAATAATGTATGTTAATTGCCATTTAATTTGTTCCAAAAAAATGCCCTAATAATAATTTTTATAACATAAAGTAACATATTTAATGAAAAGCATTCATTTCAATTTAAAGAATATTTCCAATGCATGATCATTCCTTCAGAGGTTACAATATTAGAAAAATTCATTTAATTATTAATTTTGTGGGGAGTTTACGCTTGGTTCATGGTCAATTTTCATTACAATTTTTCCGTGGGGAGGTTACAAGTTCTTCAAAAGTAGTGACTGGCGTATTGTGACGAGCCAGTGGCTCGGCCACTATTGACCAGACGTTTTCAGTTGGTGAGAGATCTGGAGAATGTGCTCGCCAGGGCTGCAGTCGAACATTTTCTGTATCCCGAAAGGCCCGTGCTGGACCTGCAACTAGCTGTCATGCTTATCCTGCTGAAATGTAGGGTTTCGCAGGGATCGAATGAAGGGTAGAGCCACGGGTCGTAACACATCTGAAATGTAACGTCAGCTATTCAAAGTGCCGTGAATGTGAACATGAGGTGACCGAGACGTGTAACCAATGGCACCCCATATTATCACGCCGGGTGATACGCGAGTAAGGCGATGACGAATACACGCTTCCAATGTGTGTTCACCGTGATGTTGCCAAACACGGATACGACCATCATGATGCTGTAAACAGAAGCTGGTTCATCCGAAAAAACGACGTTTTGCCATTCGTGCACCCAGGTTCGTCGTCGAGTACACCATCGCAGGCGCTCCTGTTTGTGATGCAGCGTCAGGGGTAACCGCAGCCATGGTTTCCGAGCTGAGAGTCCATGCTGCTGCAAACGTCGTCGAACTGTTCGTGCAGATGGTTGTTGTCTTGCAAACGTCCCAATCTCTTGACTCATGGACTGAGAGGTGGCTGCACGATCCGTTACAGCCATGCGGATAAGATGCCTGTCATTTCGACTGCTAGTGATACGAGGCCGTTGGGATCCAGCACGGCGTTACGTATTACCCTCCTGAAGCCACCGATTCCATATTTTGCTAACAGTCATTGGATCTCGACCAACGCGAGCAACAATGTCGCGATAGGCTACAATCCGACCTTTATCAAAGTCGGAAACGTGATGGTACGCATTTCTTCTCCTTGCACGACGAACCACAACAACGTTCCACGAGGCAACGCCGGTCAACTGCTGTTTGTGTATGAGAAATCGGTTGGAAGCTTTAATCATGTCAGCACGTTGTAGGTGTCACCACCAGCGCCAACCTTGTGTGAATGGTCTGAAAAGCTAATCATTTGCATATCACAGCATCTTCTTCCTGTCGGTTAAATTTCGCGTATGTAGCACGTCACCTTCGTGGTGTAGCAATTTTAATGGCCAGTAGTGTAAATATGAAGAGAGGAAAAATGTCATGGTACTAGGGCCTCCTGTCGGGTAGACCGTTTGCCGGGTGCACGTCTTTCGATTTGACGCCACTTCGGCGACTTGTGCGTCGATGGGGATGAAATGACGATCATAAGGACAACAGAACACCCAGTCCCAGTGCGGGAAAAATTTTTCGACCCAGCCGGGAATCGAACCCGGGCCCTTACGATTGACATTCTGTCGCCCTGACCACTCATTGTTTTTCTTTTTTTTTCGTTATGTTTGGTCTGGGCGGACGTCACAACACATCCGTTCAAGTTGATTGTTGATTCCTTGACTCTTTTTTTTTTTTTTTTTTTTGTTACAGAGAGCACGCAGCCCTGTGATCACCACTCAGCTACGGCGGCGGACAGTATGAAGAGATAAAACGATGCTTCTTCCTCTGAAATGTCCAGTACAATTAGATTTTTGAAACTATTACAAGTCATCTAAAATATTAAAGTCCTGTCGCTGTACCCCTGAGTGATGCCTACATAGAGGTCTACGATGCTGGTCTACGATGCCTGCGGAGCAGAAATCTTGAAGACGACGGACGAACACTGCAGCCTGTAGACTCGGCGATAACTGGAGAGTCCGCAGCTCGTGGTCGTGCGGTAGCGTTCTCGCTTCCCACGCCCGGGTTCCCGGGTTCGATTCCCGGCGGGTTCAGGGATTTTCTCTGCCTCGTGATGACTGGGTGTTGTGTGCTGTCCTTAGGTTAGTTAGGACTGATGACCATAGATGTTAAGTCCCATAGTGCTCAGAGCCATTTGAACCATTTTTGATAACTGGAGACTCTACACGACTAGGCGGACTGAAGAGAAATGTCAGCCGTAGCTCAGTGCTCCGGTATTTAACGAGGCATCGACCAATCGCAATCCACACACCTGATGTCCATGGGTTGGCATCCGCAGCCCCTAGCAGATTTAAATATAGTTCGTACTGCCAGCCCATACAGCTGCTGCGCTACGAGTGTTTCGAGAGCGGCTTATCGATTGTGGTGCGGTACTCTCCGGGGTAGTGAGCAGCGCCACCACAGGGAGTACTTCAGATTTGGAAATACTGAGAGCTACACCCTTCACATAACAATTTGGATCAATATTTTTGAACATTGCACAAACAAAAATTCAGATCATTCAGATACTTTTGAGCAGATCCAAAAAGGAGGCTCTGTGGTACATTGTTATTTCATTTTACTGCCCTCTAAAGTAATACGCTGCGACTATGTGTTTCACGTTAATAATATTCTGTTATTCACATGGGACGGGAAGGAGAACGGAGGAGGAAGGGAGGGTGTGTGGTGAGTCGTGTGATAGGGGGATTTAATTGTAACCACATTGCTCCTGCTTGTGTGCAGCCAGCGAGGCTCCTATCGGGCACTAGTCGTGTAGGAAGTGACTTGGGATCACTATGGAAATTCTATCTTCTGGCCATGTAACGTGACTAGTTACCCTGCTGCAAAATGCCATCACAGTTGGAGAAGACAATAGGCATGAATAAATGCTGACGTTTCTCAACAACGTTCATAAGTCACAGCTATTATGATACCTTCGATTTCTAACATAGCTCCCACGGAAGTCCTGGTGTATCTTGCCCACGACATAGTACTGCCAACACTGGCAGTACTGCGTGGTGTATCATCTGAGAAGTTGTCCGCCTTGATAACGGCGTATTCGGACACGACCATCGTTCTGGTGTAACAAGAAACGACAGGCTATACGTTTCTATTATGCCATTGTCCTATCTCGGTGGTCCCGTATCCACTTCAGACGTAATCTGTGAAGTCGTTGGATCATGGAATTACAACAGTTTCCTGTGTTAGGGGCCATATATTCTACAATGTTCGCTGAGTGGTTCTCCGAAACACTACACACACGAAAAAAAAAAAAGTTTTGCATCACCCCGTCTCCCAGAACTCCTGAAAATAGACGTTGACTGTGGATATTGTATTACAGACAAATTCGCTTTGACTGTTCAGAGATGTCATTAAACCCGCCCAGCCGACCGGTGTAGCCGAGCGGTTCTAGGCGCTACAGTCTGGAACCGCGCCACCGCTACGGTCGCGGTTTAGAATCCCGCCTAGGGCACGGAATTGTGTGATGTCCTCAGGTTAGTTAGGTTTAAGTAGTTCTAAGTTCTAGGGGACTGATGACCTCAGATGTTAAGTCCCATAGTGCTCGGAGCGATTTGAAACCCACCCAAAGATTTAAACAACCATGCATGAGCAGCGCCTATTAGACGGATGGGGTCCGACAGCCGATCAGGTCCAATCACTCCACAAAGAAGGAGGTACATAGCTCGTGTTGTCTGTAGTTCAACCATGCCTAGACGGTTAATACCGTGTTTCGACCGCGTCCGCATTGTTAGTCTGTGCCAGGAAGGGCTCTAAACAAGGGAAGTGTCCAGGCGTCACGGAGTGAACCAAGACGATGTTGTTCGGACATGAAGGAAATACACAGAGACAGGAACTGTCGATGACATGCCTTGCTCAGGTCGCCCAAGAGCTACTACTGATGTGCATGACCGCTACCTACGGATTATGGCTCGGAGAAACCCTGACAGCAACGCCACCATGTTGAATAATGCTTTTCGTGCAGCCACAGGACGTCGTGTTCGACTCAATATATGCGCAATAGGCTGCATGATGCACAACTTCACTCCCGACGTCCGTGGCGTGGTCCATCTTTGCAACCACGACACGATGCAGTGCGGTACAGATGGGCCCAACAACATGCCGAATGGACCACTCAGGATTGGCATCACGTTCTCTTCACCGATGAGGTCGCATATGCCTTCAACCAGACAATCGTCGGGGACGTGTTTGGAGGCAATCCGGTCAGGCTGGACGTCTTAGACACACTGTTCAGCGAGTGCAACAATGTGGAGGTTGCCTGCTGTTTTGGGGTGGCATTATGTGGGGCCCACGTACGCCGCTGGTGGTCATGGTAGGCACCGTAACGGATACGGTGCGATACCTGAATGCCATCCCCGATCGACAGTGCAATCGCATCTGCAGCATATTGGCGATGCATTCGTCTTCATGGACAACAATTCGTGCCCCCATCGTGCACATCTTGTGAATGGCTTCCTTCAAGATAGCGACATCGCTCGACTAGAGTGGCTAGCATGTTCTCCAGACATGAACCCAAACGAACATGCTTGTAATGGATTGAAAATGGCTGTGTATGGGCGACGTGACCCACCAGCCACTCTGAGGAAGCTACGCTGAATCGCCGTTGAGAAGTGGGACAATCTGGACCAATAGTGCCTTGATGAACTTGTGGATAATATGACACGACGAATACAGGCATGCATCAAAACAAGACGACGTGCTACTGGGTATTAGAGGTACCGGTGTGTATAGCAATCTGGACCACCACCTCTGAAGCTCTCGCCGTATGGTGGTACAACATGCAATATGTGGTTTTCATGAGCGATAAAAAGGGCGGAAATCATGTTTATGTTGACCTCTATTCCAGAACTCCCGGAACCTAAGTGATGAAAAACTTTTTATTATGTGTGTATGTCGTCGGATCAGAAAGGACAAGATTTAGTTTTCCATACCCTGAAACGATACCCACACGTACAACTACTTGTTGCCTATCCGTGGTTTCATAGTCCGTCAATTACTTTTCATAGATGCAAACGAAAGTAGCACACGACAGGAGCACACGAACAGCTGACCAGCTTAATCGTTTACGAGATACTCGTTTTCCAATGGCAGTAAATAACAATCCATCCCTTGTCAACGTTGCTTGAGTGAGTGTAGTTGCGGCCAGTATCATCGCTAGAATGACTCCCCTTCTTCTCCGTTCGTTTTGTATGTATATCTTTGAGAGGGTTACGAGCTCGCAAATATCTGTATCATCAGTGTATCTGTGTCACGTTCGTTCTGCAGATCACAATATACCGTTGGCTTCTAGTACATAAACTTCAGCAAGGACTGGAAAGACTTATATTAACCAAGGAATTAGTTTTCCTTCTCAATGCGGAACATAAAGTGAAGTGACATAAGTTAAAGGATATCTCCCAATATCGCGTCGGACTTCCTTCTGTCCACGGTAATTCGGAAACTCGACGTGGCATGGATTCAACAATGCGTTGGAAGACGCTTGCAGAAACATTGAAGCTTGCTGCCTGTATAGCCGTCTATAATTGCGAAAGTGTTGCCGGTGCAGAATTTTGTGCACGCATTGACCTATCGATTATGACCCGTAAATGTCCGATGGGATTCTTGGAGGGCGATCTGGGTGGATAAACTCTCCGCTCGAAATGTCCAGAAAGTTTGTAACCTCCCCCTCACATATCGACCTTAATGACAGTGAAAAATTAAACCGCGTGTACCTAATGGAAATTTGGGAAAAGCAATCGTCACCGAAGTTAATCTGTCGGTAAAGAGGGAGGAAAGGGTTACATCTAAATGAAAGGCAAAATGAAAATGAAACTGGTGGAAATTAATTTAGAAAAAGGGTAAAGTTAATAAAGAAAGTAAATGTGCGGTCTGTACGTTAACAGTTAACTAGCGGTAATTAGATATTTGAGATTTTGGGAAAATTATGGCCGCCAGTCCTATGGACAATTACTATAGTAACTGAAAAAGAAAAGTTATTGCACATATAATTAGCACTAAAAGCGTGGCAACTGAAGGTTGACACGTGTAGTGTGAAAACTGAAAGTTTTTCAGAAGTAATAAATATCGCTACACTCTGACTTAATTTAGCAAAAGAATTAAAAAAACCGGAAAATTGAAAAGTAATTTAGTGACTGAGATTAATAGTGAGCTTTGTTTCTGAAGCACATCGAAATTCAGTAAAATACGGTTAGTCGTGGGCTACCTCAACAATCATTTTAAAAGCTACTTGAGTCTACGCAATTTAGGTATAAGAGATTTAACTTTGAACTTGAATTAAATTATTCTAAACAATTAACAATAGTAAAATTTAGTACGTAGGAAGCTGAGCTGCAGTCACAGGTAAACTAAAATGCGGTAACAAAACTCGCACTCTTAATTTGTGCTTCTGTAATGGTTCAAATGGCTCTGAGCACTATGGGACTTAACATCTGTGGTCATCAGTCCCCTAGAACTTAGAACTATTTAAACCTAACTAACCGTGGTCTAGGGGTAGCGTCTTTGATTCATAATCAAAACGTCTCCGGTCCCGGGTTCGATCCCCGCCACTGCCTAAATTCTTCCGGCATAAGAAGTCAGCCTCATTCTGCCAACGGCCTTGTCAAAGAGGGCGGACGAGCGGATAGAGGTTCAGGGCACTCTCTTGTCCTAGGGGTGGGAAATTGCCCCTAAAGGCGGAAGAATCAGCAATGATCAACGACATGAGGATGCAGAAGGCAATGGAAACCACTGCATTAAAGACACGTAACGTGTATCCACAGGACATGTGGCCTGTAATTGAAGTAAGTGTCATGATGATCTCTCCATTGGCAAAAGATTCGGGGATAGTCCCCCATTCGGATCTCCGGGAGGGGACTGCCAAGGGGGAGGTTACCATGAGAAAAAGATTGAATAATCAACGAAAGGATAACGTTCTACGAGTCGGGGCGTGGAATGTCAGAAGCTTGAACGTGGTAGGGAAACTAGAAAATCTGAAAAGGGAAATGCAAAGGCTCAACCTAGATATAGTAGGGGTCAGTGAAGTGAAGTGGAAGGAAGACAAGGATTTCTGGTCAGATGAGTATCGGGTAATATCAACAGCAGCAGAAAACGGTATAACAGGTGTAGGATTCGTTATGAATAGGAAGGTAGGGCAGAGAGTGTGTTACTGTGAACAGTTCAGTGACCGGGTTGTTCTAATCAGAATCGACAGCAGACCAACACCGACAACGATAGTTCAGGTATACATGCCGACGTCGCAAGCTGAAGATGAAGAGATAGAGAAAGTGTATGAGGATATTGAAAGGGTAATGCAGTATGTAAAGGGGGACGAAAATCTAATAGTCATGGGCGACTGGAATGCAGTTTTAGGGGAAGGAGTAGAAGAAAAGGTTACAGGAGAATATGGGCTTGGGACAAGGAATGAAAGAGGAGAAAGACTAATTGAGTTCTGTAACAAGTTTCGGCTAGTAATAGCGAATACCCTGTTCAAGAATCACAAGAGGAGGAGGTATACTTGGAAAAGGCCGGGAGATACGGGAAGATTTCAATTAGATTACATCATGGTCAGACAGAGGTTCCGAAATCAGATACTGGATTGTAAGGCGTACCCAGGAGCAGATATAGACTCAGATCACAATATAGTAGTGATGAAGAGTAGGCTGAAGTTCAAGACATTAGTCAGGAAGAATCAATACGCAAAGAAGTGGGATACGGAAGTACTAAGAAATGACGAGATACGTTTGAAGTTCTCTAACGCTATAGATACAGGAATAAGGAATAGCGCAGTAGGCAGTACAGTTGAAGAGGAATTGACATATCTAAAAAGGACCATCACAGAAGTTGGGAAGGAAAACATAGGTACAAAGAAGGTAGCTGCGAAGAAATCATGGGTAACAGAAGAAATACTTCAGTTGATTGATGAAAGGAGGAAGTACAAACATGTTCCGGGAAAATCAGGAATACAGAAATACAAGTCGCTGAGGAATGAAATAAATAGGAAGTGCAGGGAAGCTAAGACGAAATGGTTGCAGGAAAAATGTGAAGACATCGAAAAAGATATGATTGTCGGAAGGACAGACTCAGCATACAGGAAAGTCAAAACAACCTTTGGTGACATTAAAAGGAACGGTGGTAACATTAAGAGTGCAACGGGAATTCCACTGCTAAATGCAGAGGAGAGAGCAGATAGGTGGAAAGAATACATTGAAAGCCTCTATGAGGGTGAAGAGTTGTCTGATGTGATAGAAGAAGAAAAAGGAGTCGATTTAGAAGAGATAGGGGATCCAGTATTAGAATCGGAATTTAAAAGAGCTTTGGAGGACCTACGGTCAAATAAGGCAGAAGGGATAGATAACATTCCATCAGAATTTCTAAAATCATTGGGGGAAGTGGCAACAAAACGACTATTCACGTTGGTGTGTAGAATATATGAGTCTGGCGATATACCATCTGACTTTCGGAAAAGCATTATCCACACAATTCCGAAGACGGCAAGAGCTGACAAGTGCGAGAATTATCGCACAATCAGCTTAACAGCTCATGCATCGAAGCTGCTAACAAGAATAATATACAGAAGAATGGAAAAGAAAATTGAGAATGCGCTAGGTGACGATCAGTTTGGCTTTAGGAAAAGTAAAGGGACGAGAGAGGCCATTCTGACGTTACGGCTAATAATGGAAGCAAGGCTAAAGAAAAATCAAGACACTTTCATAGGATTTGTCGACCTGGAAAAAGCGTTCGACAATATAAAATGGTGTAAGCTGTTCGAGATTATGAAAAAAGTAGGGGTAAGCTATAGGGAGAGACGGGTCATATACAATATGTACAACAACCAAGAGGGAATAATAAGAGTGGACGATCAAGAACGAAGTGCTCGTATTAAGAAGGGTGTAAGACAAGGCTGTAGCCTTTCGCCCCTACTCTTCAATCTGTACATCGAGGAAGCAATGAAGGAAATAAAAGAAAGGTTCAGGAGTGGAATTAAAATACAAGGTGAAAGGATATCAATGATACGATTCGCTGATGACATTGCTATCCTGAGTGAAAGTGAAGAAGAATTAAATGATCTGCTGAACGGAATGAACAGTCTAATGAGTACACAGTATGGTTTGAGAGTAAATCGGAGAAAGACGAAGGTAATGAGAAGTAGTAGAAATGAGAACAGCGAGAAACTTAACATCAGGATTGATGGTCACGAAGTCAATGAAGTTAAGGAATTCTGCTACCTAGGCAGTAAAATAACTAATGACGGACGGAGCAAGGAGGACATCAAAAGCAGACTCGCTACGGCAAAAAAGGCATTTCTGGCCAAGAGAAGTCTACTAATATCAAATACCGACCTTAATTTGAGGAAGAAATTTCTGAGGATGTACGTCTGGAGTACAGCATTGTATGGTAGTGAAACATGGACTGTGGGAAAACCGGAACAGAAGAGAATCGAAGCATTTGAGATGTGGTGCTATAGACGAATGTTGAAAATTAGGTGGACTGATAAGGTAAGGAATGAGGTGGTTCTACGCAGAATCGGAGAGGAAAGGAATATGTGGAAAACACTGATAAGGAGAAGGGACAGGATGATAGGACATCTGCTAAGACATGAGGGAATGACTTCCATGGTACTAGAGGGAGTTGTAGAGAACAAAAACTGTAGAGGAAGACAGAGATTGGAATACGTCAAGCAAATAATTGAGGACTTAGGTTGCAAGTGCTACTCTGAGATGAAGAGATTAGCACAGGAAAGGAATTTGTGGCGGGCTGCATCAAACCAGTCAGTAGACTGATGACAAAAAAAAAAACCTAATGACATCACACACAGCCATGCCCGAGGCAGGATTCGAACCTGCGACTGTAGCAGTCGCGCGGTTCCGGACTGAGCGCCTAGAACCGCTAGACCACCGCGGCTGGCGCTTGTGTAATCTAAATATTGTAGCCAGCTATGAATACCTTAACTGAACTTTGAAATTAAAGCAGTGAAATCGAATGATATTACTTTAATGCTGGCGTTTGAATTTCAACGACACTCGGGTTCATTCCGGAAAAGGAAGGGACCCTGCTTGGTAATGCAATTCGGACTATGAGCAACAAAGGTTCATGCTACGTTGCTGTAATTTAGTGAGATAAATTTAACAGTTTGAAAAGCTAAGGTCTGCCATACAGTTCTAAAACTTTACGTGCTACCAGTCTTCCTTGTTGGTTGATTGAAGGTTTGAAGTCGTCGGTCGAGGAGGTGGCGACAGCCACTCGTTGTCGGCCGTCGCTGTTGCAGAAGCTGGATGTTAGCGCGCCTTCTTCTCGACACGGTCTCCAGCCGAAACGGGCTCTTGACGTGTGCCAGCTAACGCTTCCCGTCCGCGGCACCATGTCAGAAACTAAAATAGCAAGTCGAGTGCAATTACATGCTGCCAAACCCCGAAAGCGCGGCAACTCGCGGGAGCGTCACACAACACACCTGCTCCACTGCACTACTCCAGCCAGACTCCCTTCTGCTTGCGCTCCGCGCGGCAGAGTTAACCCTCTCAAAGATCGTAAACACTTTGTTTCTCCACACGACCTATCGATGTTATGGTTCGATAGCATAGTTTTCCCTAGGCAAGACCCAGCGTAAAAATACAGATAATATTTACAAAACAAACCAATTATACATCGATATATATATATATATATATATATATATATATATATATATATATATATATATATATATATATCAAATCTAAAAAATAAAAATTTATGGTTTATCAACACAGAAAGAGATCTAAAAGAAATGGACATAGATCAGGAAACAATATTTAACAGAAACCTTTTTAGAAAAAAACTGAATTCATTCACAGGTTTCGGTGTGAAAATTAAGAAGACTTGTGGAACTAAATGGTCTGAAGAGAAAAAAGCCGCCTTCAGCGCAAGAATGAAAGAAGTTACAATATGTAAAGACACAGAATTGTCATATCTTCAGGTAACAAAATAAGGAAAAAATTCATAGCACATTAGATGGAAATAGGATATGCATTTCCGGCGTTACAAGTTCTTCCAACCAATCGCGAGCAACAGTTGTCCAGTGACATGGCGCATTGTAAGCCATAAAAATTCCAGCGTTGTTTGGGAAAACGATTGGCTGCAGATGGCCTCCAAGTACCTGAATGTAACCATTTCCAGTCAATGATTAGTTCAATTCGACCAGAGGACCCTGTCCATTACACGTGAATACAGCCCACACTATAATGGAACAGCCACGAGCTTCCACAGTGCCTTGTTGACAACTTGGGCCCATGGTTCTGTGGGGTCTGCGCCACACTCGAACCATACTATCAGGTCTTACCGACTGAATCTGGACTCATCTGACCAGGCCATAGTTTTCCAATCGTCTACGGCCAAAACGATATTGCCACGAGCACAGGAGAGGCGCTGCAGGCGATGTCGTGTTGTCAAAGTCATTAGCTTCGGTCGTCTGCTACTACAGCCCATAAAGCCCAATTTCCCCGCGCTGTCCTAACGTATACGTTCGCACAGTGTTTCTTGTCTGTCAGCACTAACAACTCTACGCAAACAAAGCTGTTCTCGGTCATTAAGTGAAGGCCGTCGGACACTGCGGTGTCCGTGGTGAGTGGTAATCCCTGTAATTTTGTATTCGCGGCACATTTTTGACGCTATGGGTCTAGGAATATTGCATTCCCTTACGGGTTCGTAAACGAAATGTACCATGCGTCTAGCTCCAAATACGATTCCGCGGTCAGAGTCTATTAATTCCCGCCATGTGACCACAAATCTTTTCACATAAATTACCTGAGTACAAATGACAGATCCGCCAATGCTGCTATGAATGTATGTGAATACTGAAAACAATGTGCCACACCAACATTCGACGCCCAGACACCTTCCTGCACGAAGTAAAGGCATTGCCCTTGAAGGAGTGTGATCCGGTTTAGAACGTGATAGGTAGGGAGGAAAGGAAGGAATACTCACGTCGTAAAAAATTGGGTCCATTTAGTTTCGTTTGGTAGCAGCCAGTATGGGGCCGTGCATAGTGTTAGGTATGAAGCCTGGTAACCAATCTCAAAAGGTGCGGTGAAGGGTTGGGGGGGGGGGGGGAGGAAGGGGGAGGAGGAATCGTAATTCGCAACGAGAGAAAGAACGGAAAAGCCGAGTGCAGGGAATAACGAAGAAAGATTCCAATTTCATTTTATCAGTCCAATCTAAGCCTGAATTTTAATTCCTAACTTTACATTTGATCGAATTTTAACTGTAGTATGCAAAGTCCATTATATGCATGCAATATGGAAGATCGTAATTCGGAAGAAAAATCCACCTCTCCTTCATGCACTGGTCTGGGATGAAAGGTTCTGGGCAGTCCCAACAACTGTAATCAGAGTTCTGAGTTGGAGCAACTTTAGAAAATTTCTGAAGTAAAATTAAAGGGGAAATTCTCTTTAGGCGCTTTCATTGTAAATTTTTTACCCTAAACCGGTAAATAAAAATATCTCGAAACACTCTTAGAGAATAAGTTCACATTCTTGTAGTTGAAGAAAGATTTTGGAGCGAAGACGCAACAGATACTTCAAACTACAGAATGTTTAAAGGCAAAATAATAAGATTTATGAAAGAGATGCCACTACAGTGTACAGTTCTATATATTCATAAAAGTGGAGTTGAGAACGCAAAGAAAATTAAATCTGCTCGGAAAGATTATCTTCCTGAATGTGAAAACAAAACATCTACACTTTTCGTTTGGCATTCTTGCAGTTGAAAGATTTTGGTGCGAAGACGCAACAGATACTTCAAACTACAGAATGTTTAAAGGTAAAATGATAACAAGATTTATGAAAGAGATGCCACTACAGTGTAGAGTTCTATATATTCATAAAAGTGGAGTTGAGAACGACGAGAAAATTAAATCTGCTCAGAAAGATTATCTTCCTGAATGTGAAAACAAAACATCTACACTTGTCGTTTGGCATGCCCCGATAAATGAAAACAAGAAGAATACGGAAAATTCAGAAGGATTTTTGGGTTTTGTAGTATCTCTTTTACGTTTTCAGTATTACTTATTTCAAACTAATAAACATTCAGAAAGCAATTACTGTACCTGATAAATGTTTACATCTTCTTACTAAATTCAACATGCATTCTAGCTAACCATGCTCTGCTACCAAATGATGTTTGTGTTCAAACGACGCAAGATGGGGCGCAAGTGGCTGTGGAGTGGAAGGCTGGACCAGGCAAATATGCAGTGATAGCAGTTTTCGGAGTTATAAGCAGTGACTCAATTTTAAATCAGATAGCAGTTAAAAGACAAGCTTTTGCTGTCGATTGGAAAGCAACTGCAAACAGTAACTTTTTTTCTAACTCAAAGTAACTAAAGTTTCCGCTGTACTTATCGAACCTCAAGATAATAAATATCAAGACACTCAGATAGTCAGCCCTTTTAAAAAGCCAAAGGCTGTCTCCACAGTAAGAAATTAGTGATTCTATCTCATAATAATAAATAACAAACCTTATTCATAAGATTAGATTTTAAGTAGTAAAAAACGTTTTCTTCCGGAACAATAACAGTGAGAAAACTGCACCTAAACTGTGGCGCTCAACTGCGCTATAGCAATGACCAAAAGTTAGGCAAATCAGTTACTAAATAGTAAACAATTTTATCCCAGAACGATAATAATAGCAAAGCTGCACTTATAAACAGCAAGGCTAAAATAATTAATGATCAAGCGTTTACCCCTGGTGAGGATCAGTATTTAAAATCAATTGTTTATAACTGAACTACACTTCGATGAAATTATATTCTGAAACAGAATCTGAGAGCAAGACTATCGCTGGTGCAGGTGCACATTCTAAAGTCTACCTACGACTTTCTCCCTACACAGTTGACTCTGGCGACGTCGACGATGTAATTTTGATTGCACCTCGGGATGAAAAACTACTGTGTTTCGTCAGACACTCGTTAACTGGACCACTTTCGATGATCACAACGAGATTGCAATTACGAATGGGATAATGTCTGGTGCCTCGAGAGTGTAGCAGATATGTGACAACCAGAACGTCACATGATTAATCTGCAGGCCTCAGTTGTACTCAAGAGCGCAAATATTGCATCGTTGCTCGGAGATGAATCTTTTTTTTTATTTTTTTTTAGTAGACTGCTCGGTCCAAAGAGTAGTTCTTCAAAACGGTTACTTCGAAAATACCGAACTTGTAACGGTTACAATACACCAAGTCCTTAACATATGCCCTGGATGTAATCTAGAAATAAATTTACATGCTTACATAGAAAATAAACAAACAGAATATCTATAAAGATTTTTCGTTTTTTATTAACATTAATATGAAAAAAAAATTACAATCAGCGCTATGATCGTTACACAGGAGAACGATTACAAGTATGCATTGGCACCTGTTATGTGTACAACGCTATCACGCTCACAAACATAGTCCCTAACTTCGTGTGTCGGTCTGACATCTCCACCACCTGCTCAACTAATCCAATTTTCTGAGAAACCCAGGCGATCGAAAATTCCTCAATGATTCACCGAATTATAGTTTTGCTAGCAGCTTTTTTCATGCTTGAATTTTCCGTTCCTTAGGTGAATCAAGCTGAGTTATTTATTGATGATCAGTCGTTAATCTTTTCACCGTATGCTGGTGACCTGTCTTAGCATTTCGCAGCAAATTCCTAAAGATATCAACCACTTTTACGAAACTCCATCGTCATAGAATAATCTTAAAAGGCTGCAGATATTTCCAGGCTATTTCTGTACACGTCATAAACAATATCAAACAACGAGCGATGTTCCGAAAGTAACATTCCTCATTGTTTTTCACATGGGCACTTTATTGCCAAAAACAAATATACCATGGCATCATGAACTATAAACCTTGCACTATCTTTCGAGATAGTCACCACCGACATTGAGACGTTTGCCGAACGATGCAATCAGTTTGGAGAAACGACTTTGGTAAAAGTCGGTACCCTGCAATACAAGGAATTGTCACACAGCCTAGTCTACTTCAGCACTGCTGTGATAGTGACGTTCTGAGAGTGTGGCTTTCAATACAGGGAACACCATGCCTTCCTTCTCTGAACATGTTACGTCAGCGACCAACTATTTGACGAGACGGGACCTCTTCGCCATACACGATCTGTCGGCATTCACGTGTGACGGACACACTACTCCTACCTTACCGGTCAAACCGGATAATAGCACGCTCTTCCATTGGCGGCCACTTTGTCAGAAAACGGCCGTCTGCCTTCGTGGTGTGTACCCGAATATCTTTATGCACGTTGGTTTGCTGCTACTCTCTCGTCTTCGGCAATCTGTGTACGTATCATTCCCCCTCCACTGACCACCCCTTCCGTCGCTGAACGAGCAGCAGATGTTGGATTCTTTTTGTGTCACCTAATGTACGTCGTTCTCTTTGAGAAACCATGACGAATCTTACTTTCGGTACGTCCCTCCCAGACTGAGGTACCCTTTTTACTATTTTCGCTTGTGAAGGTTTCTTCCCTTGAAGAACGTCGTACATACTTGGGAAGTCTTCAGTCCAATCGATTATCTGTTCCAGTATTTTCAGGAGTGCCCATATAATTCTGATAGGCTAAGGAAGATCCTTAACTATCACGAGACAATAACTTGTAAAATTTACAAAAAGTATAACTGATACTCGTAATTAGTAATTAAGTGACTGCAGCAATACTTAATGATATGCATGTTACATTTGGAACTCAAATTTCCGTTGTATTCGGCACATTTTCTGAAGTAAAATATAAAAATATGATAATTAATGCTGTAACTGGCCGGAGTGTCTGTCTGCCACGCGTATGACCTGGGATCAGACCCCTTACTAGCAGACATTTTCCTTGGTGAGATAATTGGAGCGGGCCAAGGAGCCTAGTTGTACCAATTGAGGAGCTTCGTGAATGACTGTAGCGGCTGCACAGTCTGGAAGGCCGACAACAGGCTGGAGAGCGATGTGCTTCTAGGTTTCCATCGCCAACTGGATTTTTTCGAAATCGACACACTCTGTCACAGATTCCCACTTCTCTCTTTGATAACCTGTAAACAAGAGCTATTCAGGGTCTGAATCTTGGTTTGTGATATCTGCTAAGGGCATTTAGGGAAGTTTATCTTGAGGATCATATCTAGAATCTCATTCGCGGTCCTTGCATACTCACTATCCTCCTTCCTTAGAGTACCTCCTTGATTAGTTTGAATTCTGGTGACGATTTTTTGAACTTTTGCGCAACAAGCTACACCTTCCACTTCCTCACAGAATAACTTCCAGGATTATAGTTTCGTTTGCTCAATCGTAAGTCAGTTTTTGGCAAGGGCCACTTGAGTTTTCCCATTGTCATTTCCCTTTTGCAAGGTTAAACAGTCTTCTTAGCTGCTTCCTTTACAGCTGTAGGTTATTCTTCCATCAAGGTAAATTGCTTGGTGATCGGAAAGTTGTTTAAATACACCATAATGGTAGACGTGACTATGATTGACATTTTCTGTAAATCTGCTGGATTCCTTATCGAGGTTCTGACTTCAGATATCGTGAGCTGACGTCTTTCCCACACGAGTGCCAATCTGTTTTCCTAGAATTCTTAATGGTCATGGTCTGTTTAGCTCTCATTTCAGCCTAAAACCTAATATCCTGTATATGTGATCAGATAAGGATGGCTCCAGTACCACAACACCCGAAACTTACTTAAATTACTTCTTCTCTTCTTATGTTCCTGAACGTTGATTCCTTGCACATATCCAGGATCTCCAGACTACTTTTGAGCAAGTATCCATAAAGCTACTCATCTCTGATGGTGGTGTTGCTGCTTCTCCACTAGAGATGGGCACTCTGCTCCTGAATTGATTCAAAGAGCCAGATCTTTCTAAAGAGTGGATAATGGGTGATTCGGAAAAAATTAATGGTAGCTCATCCGTTTTCAAAATGCGTTTCTGGTGGCCTTTACGGCGGGAAGGAAATTCGGCACTAGACTGCTGCAATGACGCCCCACGTCACATCCTTAAGAAAACCTATCCCAAACTACGAAAAATGTGACAGACCATGTGCACATGTGGATTTGCAAACCTTATTAGTCCATGAAGCTTTTCTCGTCCATGAAAATAGAAAATAACGGAAGCTCCGCTCGTTTTCTAGTTCATTGGCTGTCGGACAGTATCCTTTCAGTCATTTCAATAGTAATGCTAATTTAAGCACAACAGAGTACGCAGTCTGTGAGAGGAAGAAAAATTACGGCTTTGTTGCGAATCGGACCTGGAAACCTTCGCTTCCCAATCCGCCGCTCTGACCACGCTGCTAGCGAGGTAAACGAAAGTCCAGATCTTCAGAACTATAAATGAAGGCAGAAAACACTTACAGCATGTTTCCATTCTTGACTTCAAAAGAATATCTCAAGTTTCAGAAGCTCAATAAACTTTTACATGCTTTTGAGCTGGTTGTTACTTCTTATCCTTTGACTTTGCATTGCACTCGTAACGTGTTGCCAGCAGTCATAAAAACTGCGGGTTTCGCCAACCGTCGGAACGTGTTGCAAAGCGATCCAGGCATCACTACACTCCTAATAGCTCAGCGCTCCCCAGCACTCTCACCGACTGGACAGTCGGCTGTCTCACTAGCTCACTGCTCCCCACTATTCGTAAGGATCGGATTGCAAACTAGCTCTCTGCTCCCCACAGAGGCAACAAGCTTTTGCGGACGAAATCGCACGGAGCAGACCACATGGAGACTTGAGGCGTCACTCCGTTCTCTCGGCTCTTGGCACAGTGAAACAGCTTGCAACTCGCTTTCATGACGAGCACAACTCCATCCGAGTTCAGCTCTTAATTCATTGTATCGTTATTTCATCGGTTCTAATCGTCATCTTCTTGTGTTGTTGCTCTTCGGTTTGCTTATTGTGTGAGTATTCTTGTTGCGTGTTCTATTACGTCTGCTCCTATGTCTTTTGCATTTACAGTTGCTTTTTTTGATGTATCTGTAACCTTCATGCACCTTTTAATTACTTTTGGTGGATAGGATACTAAATGTAACAGTTATTTTAACATATATGATAGTCCATGTATACAGACTGTCTCAGTAGAAATGGTCAATATACAAAGATATGGCAGGAATGATTATTTGAAGCCAAAACTGAATATGCACGTATGCTTTCTCAGACGACACATATTTAAATTTACTTTTGTACGTTTTTCTTCAATAACACGAAGTCCGCGGGCCATAGCGAAAACTAGTCGCGGTACAAAACTTTTGAACTACATTAAATTTTCTTTTACAAGGGTCCCACTCATTTTTTCTGAAGGACTTTTAGATTGAATCAAGAGAGCGAGAGTATATGGAAATTCTTGCGCAAAAAGGTGTAGGTAAGCTAGTTTGAAGTTATTTATCGATTTGATAGACCACGTGTCATAAATCAAATTATTCGTCTCGAATTCGTCTACACTACTATGGTATATTGTAAACAATGACGAAGTGCTGAATAATAAAGAAAACAAGTAACAATGTACATCAAATACTTTCTACCCCAGAAACCATTCAAAAGAGTGCATTTGTCCACATGAAGTTTTTTGCTTCAAATGATCGTTCCTGTCATATCCCTGGATGTTGACCATTCATCCTGGGACAACCTGTATATTATGTTTAATTTTTTATTTATTCATTTAACTTGAACAGATTAATTCCCTCACGGGTCATGTTACATCAGACCGGAGTTTTACATGTAATTACAAAACTTATTAAAATCCCAGTTACTTAAAAAATCTTATTTTTAATATAATATCTCTTCTTCTTCTCTCAGCATGTAGTAGGCATTACGCCCACTTGGTTGAAAGTGTTGAGTTTCCTCGGGATTATTAAGTATGTTCTGCTCACTGGCCAATAATTTTCACCAATTTTGGTAATCTACCGTCTTCCATTTGTCTTCCGTCTTCTAGTTGTTTCTATATTCTTTAATCTGCTCATTTAAGTTTTTCACTCTCAGTTCTCTTCTGATGCCTGCATTCACTCCCCCCTCAGACAGAGTGTACCCACCTACAGTTCTTAGCAATCGGATGCAACGTATTCTGATTCGAACGAGTGTTTCTACTGTGTTGTGCAAGCAAGAGCTTCAGGGTCTAGGGAGCAGTAGTTGCACTATCTGATCAAAAGTATCCGGACACGGGGCTGAAAATGACTTACAAGTTCGTGGCGCCCTCCATCGGTAGTGCCGGAATTCAACATCGTGTTGGCACAACCTTAGCCTTGATGACAGCTTTCACTATCGCAGGCATACGTTCACTTAGGTGCTGGATGTTTGTTGGGAAATGGCAGCTCATTATTCACGGAGTGCTGCACTGAGGAGAGGTATCGATGTCGGTCGGTGAGGCCTGGCACGAAGTCGGCGTTCAGAAACATCGCAAAGGTGTTCTATATGATTCAGGTCAGGACTATGTGCAGGCCAGTCCATTGCAGAGATACTATGGTCGTAGTCCATGCATCATTAACAGGTGCTCGATGGTGTTGACAGATGCAATCGCCATCCACGAATTGCTCTTCAACAATGGGAAGCAAGAAGGTGCTTAAAACATCAGTGTAGGCCTGTGCTGTGGTACTGCCACGCAAAACAATAAGGAGTGCAAGCCACCTCCATGAAAAACACGACCACACCGGAACACCACCGCCTTGGAATTTTACTGTTGGCACTGTACACGCTGACAGGTGACGTTCACCGGACATTCGCCATGCCCATACCCTGCCATCGGATTGCCACATTGTGCACCGTGATTCGTCACTTAATGCAACGTTTTTCCACTGTTCAATCTTCCAATGTTTACGCTCCTTGCACCAAGCGAGGCGTCATTTGCCACACTGTGCACCGTGATTCGTCACTCCACACAAATTTTCTCCAATGTTTAGGCTCCTTACACTAAGGGAGGCGTCGTTTGGCATTTACCGGCGCGATGTGTGGCTTATGAGCAGCCGCTAGACAATGAAATCCAAGTCGTCTCACCCCCCACCTAACTGTCATAGTACTTGCAGTGGATCATGACGCAGTTAGGAATTCCTGTGTGGTGGTCTGGATAGATGTCTACCTATTACACATTTCGAACCTCTTCAACTGTCGGCGATCTCTGTCAATCAACAGACGAGGTCGGCCTGTACGCTTTTGTGCTGTATGTGTCCCTTCACGTTTCGACTTCACTATCACATCGGAAACAGTGGACCTAGGGATGTTTAGGAGTGTGTAAATCTCGTGTACTCACGTTCCGTGAGTTCCGCGGTGCGTCCCATTCTGCTCTCTCAGGATGTCTAGTGACTACTGAGGTCGCTGATACGAAGTACCTGGCACTAGATGGCAGCACAATGCACCTAATATGAAAAACGTGTGTTTTTGTGGGTTTCCGGATATTTTTGATCACATAGTGTATTATGAGCACTAGCAAATCAATAATAAGCTTGAATATTTGGGCTGCCACGCGGTCCGGCCGGAGTGGCCGTGCGGTTCCAGGCGCTACAGTCTGGAACCTAGCGACCGCTACGGTCGCAGGTTCGAATCCTGCCTCGGGCATGGATGTGGGTGATGTCCTTAGGTTAGTTAGGTTTAATTAGTTCTAAGTTCTAGGCGACAGATGACCTCAGAAGTTAAGTCGCATAGTGCTCAAAGCCATTTGAACCATTTTTTGCTGCCACGCGTCGTGTAAAGTAAATGCTTAGCTGAAGGATTTTTTGACAGCGTTGTGAGCTCAAGAAAGAATTTTTCGCAACTACCATCGTTTACCTCTGCTAAGTAAGCAGTAACTTTTTTACGGTTTAATGAAGGCTATCGCTAAAACCAAGTGCTGGTTTGGTTAATTGGTTGGAACAAAGACTTGGCTGCAGCTTCTACTTTGCCTACTCTTCCCTGTATCACACAAGCTTTTCGACAGAGCATCTGGTCTTTATGTTTTAAATTAATGTTTTGGCATGTCTTAGTTATCTTTTCTCTAAATTTAATTGATTCTGTTTCCTTTCTGCATATAATCAATTTTAATTTCAAGGGTAGGAGGTCGTTTGTGAGTCCGTCTGTCATGGATGGTTTTAGCTCTTCCGTTAGCTAAGGTGCATGCTGTCCCTTCAGGTGTACAGTCTTTGGGGCAGCATATTTATTATGTAACATACTTTGTTTGTTAATAATGTTGTGAGCTGGTATTCCAGCTACGAATTTCAATGCTTGTGGATTTCGTGGAGAATTTATAGATAGGTTACCCCGCCTGATTTCGGAGGTCTGTGGAGGACGCTTATTAGGCAATTTTTTTTAAGAGCTTTAACATTTACGAAGATATATTTGTCTTGTTTGTCTTCATTAGTACCGGACGTGAGTAGCAAGGTCGGTAATAAGACAAAGTGTTTGCATGCCACTACTCCATCTCCTCACCTGTTTCTTCTGTGATGCTATAGGAGTCTACATTTAGGAAACTGGAGAGCACGCTTGGCTTGAGCCATGTGTCCAAGTTCGTTAGAAGAAAGACATGGATGTTGATATTCTGAAATATATGGCGGAGTTCGTCGAAATGAGTGGAAAGTGATGGCCAAATATTCTACTGTAACAATACAAACATGCTGATAGAGGTAGTGGCTCCATGAGTAGACAAGTTCGTAGCTCCAAAAGCACAGACCTCAGTGTTCATTTGCACTTCCTTTTTCCAGCCTTTATCCACACCATTATGTTGTCATCTCTTGTTCACACGCTATGTAGCCCAAATTCCGATATCACATTTTTCAAATTTTTATCTTTGAACAGTGAAATCCTCGCATACTGTCAGGCGTATCTTCGCGAGTTTCTTAATCTATATGACTGTTTCAGACCTTTTCGTATGTAATACAAATATTCACTATTGTAGCTCTAGGTTTCACAGATCATGACTTCATGCGTCCTAGTCTATAACTTCTGATTGTAGAATGTACTGTATGTATAATTGTTCTCACTTTTAAGCTTTACAATGTGAAATGGCTATGTTAATAGCAAATGCCTTCATTTCATCAGTGTACTTCCAATGATTCAAAACAGTATGTTACCCACATTGCCTTCGCCTAGAAAAAGCACGAGCAATGTTCGGTACCATTTTATCAAAATTGGTAGAAAAAGGCAAATGCCGCTACTGTCAGCAGATAATTGTCATGGCTTCTGGCTCATCATCAGACGTGAAGAGACCTCTACAATGGAAGCATTCTACAGTACGTTTGGAAAAATGTGGGTCAAGAAGCCGATCAAGATCGCCATCAACCGATCCCAAAAATTCGAGAAACCGTTTCTCGTGAACGGTCCTCACTGACATGTGCTTCCACCTTGGGTGAAGGTATCCTCTCAAAACTCAAATTGAGCCTCAAACACTATCCAGCTCATCAGTGTCGTTAGGTTCTGGACCAAGTCCTAATTTATCTCCTTTGTGGTGCCATCACCCTCAACTGCTTTTCCTTTACAATAACCAATAAGTATTTTATTAATATTATAAAGCAGTTCACATTAAGTAAATATATTCCTTTAGATGTACAGCTTTTAAAAATGATTTTCAGTAAGAATTAAAAATTTTTCGGCCACCGCAATTTCAGTCTCCTGTGGGTCTGAAGCTTGGACGAGTGTAAGTAACATTAGATTGAGAACACTGAATTAAAGTCATACCCTCTACAGTGCTCACAATTCGAAGACAGACAGATTGCTGAAAACATCTCAAACTGGGTAGAGTCTATTATCCAGAATAATATATCAATTTTAAAATCACTCCCATAATAACAGCAAATGCATGAAATACGAAATTAACTGACATATTTTTAAAAATTCCAAGTATCCCATACTTTGCACATCCTTTAAACCCCACTGCACGACAGGCAATTCAGAAGTCCACGCAGGAAACCGTTGATGAGTTCAAATGAGTTCTTGTGTTTCTTAAGGAGAGACCCTTGCTGTAAGAAAATTTAAAAATGACCAACTGAAATTGAAACAAGATATCTTAGCCAGACGAAACTACTTACGAAATGTTGAAAAGATTTTCTTTAAATAAAGATCCCATAATTTCTTACCTTGCTATTGTACGTGTAAAATCGGTCACCTTAAACTTAAGATACAGACTGAGTGATAATGGAACAGGCTTTACAAATTTTGAAAGTTTTGATGAGGTAAACGAAGAGTTGCCCTCACAGAAAACAGTCTCAGTTTCAATAAAGAAAACTTGCCAAGATTAATGGAATGGCAACTAAAGCCTTTTAAAGAGAAAGCTAAGGTATATCCTCAAGAAACAATGTCACTGGTTGATAATTTGCTTAAAGGGTTATCCGAGTGCTTTGGTGTTATCTCCACCAACGAAATGATTAGTCAGGCAACTTTATTGAACCCCCAATTCAAAGGCGAGGATTCTCAGAAGACAAAACATTTCATAACTGCTACATGAAGGCTGTTGCAGAAATGAAAGCGTTGGTTTTTAAATAAGTAAAAAAAAACCTCATGTCTCAACCAGTTACCACCGTTACGTATGAGACTTCTTCAATCTGGTAGGAGTTCTATGACACTATTAGTCAATTCTGACAAGTCACAACCCAGAAAATGCAGCCATTGTCGAATTGGACAAATATTTAGTGGAGGGATATTTCTCTCGTAACAGGGATCCTTTAAACTGGTGGGAAGCCAAATAATTGCCGCGGGCAGTGCTGTATCAATTGGTTCTAAAAGTATTATGTGTATCATAGCAACATCACTGGACTGTCAGCGAATATTTTCGAAAGCAGGACAAATATGCACTGAGAAGACAAAGAGTCTTACATCGACTAAAACCGGTCAATTTTATTCACAAATGACAGTATTGATTAATTTTTCTTCTATGGGAGCATATATAGTAACAACTGACTGTGAATGATGCCTGCCGATACACTTCAGTTCTTAAAACTAAACTCCGTGAGAACAGGCCAAAAAGACCCAACGATACCGACCGGCTGCTGTGTCATCCTCAGAACACAGGCGTCAATGGATACGGATATGGAGGGACATGTGGTATGCACACCACTCTCCCGGCAATATATCAGTTTACGAAACCGGAGCCGCTACTTCTCAATCAAGTACTTACTCAGTTTGCCTCACAAAGGCTGAATGCACCCCGCTAGCCAACAGCGCCCGGCAGACTGGATGGTCATCCATCCAAGAGCAACAGCGCTTAACTTCGGTGATCTGACGGGAACCGTTTACCACTGCGTGCGACAAGGCCGTTGGCACACTTCAACTACAATTGTTATACTTCTTATATTGTGTTTCTTACAGTAAAAATCTCAAAATATAACAAGAATCGGACTTCAGTCTTAAAATTTTTCCACTTGATAAAAAATATTTATCATTTTAGTGTTATATTAATAACTTTTGCAGTAGACGAAATTTAAAACTTTTGCATATGAAAATTACTCGAGACATAGCACAAAATTATTGCTTGTCTTCATATGTTCTTTCAAAACAGAACCAAATCAGATAAGGAACAGATTTAGTGACCTGAATTAAAACAGCAATGTACTACCCCTTTACTTATTGTCTGAGTCATGAAAAAGTTCTAGTTCATTCCAGTGAGTGACCAGTCTTGATTCAATCTCTCAAAAGAACAATTTTGCCCATCTCTTTTCCCCACACAACTCTCAGTGAATTGGCATCACAACTAACCAGCTGTAGTTCATTCTGCTGTGAGCATATTTAATCCAGACTCCTCACTTTCTGGTAAGGATGAGAACTGTCATCGTGAGTAGAGTAGAGTGCGGCCAATGCAGTTTCTCTTGTTCTTCCTTCCACATACTGTTTCATCATCCTGGTGGTCACATCGTTCCTGGTACTAAAGTCCTCCATTGGCATGGATGACCGTTTTTCACATAACGGTATGTTCTGCAGCTCCTATAAATCGGCTTATCTACAGTTCCACGAAGCCCGAAACGCTCAGTTATATACGTAGAATTTCCGAAGACTTCCGGTACAAGAAGTTACCCTCACGCTGCCAACGGCCTTGTCACAGAGAGCAGATGAGTGAACAGAGGTTCAGGGCACTCCCTTGCTGTTGGGGTGGGAAACTGCCCCTGAACTCGGAAGAACCAGCAATGATCAACGGCATGAGAATGTAGAAGGCTATGGAAACCACTGCACTATAGACAAGTAACGTGTATGCACACGACATGTGGCTTGTAACTGAAAAAGTGTAATGATGGTCACTCCATTGGTAGAAGATAACGGAATAGTCCCTCATTCGGATCTCTGGGAGGGGACTCTCAAAGGCGAGTTGACTTTGAGAAAACAATTGAAAAACCAACAAAAGGACAACATTCTACGAGTCGGGACGTGGAATGTTAGAAGAAGTAACAGGAAAGTTAGAAAATATTAAAGGGAAATACAAAGTCTCAATTTAAATATAGTAGGGCTCAGTTGTAACGCCGGAAATGCATATCCTCCTATTTCCATCTATTGTACTATAAATTTTTTCCTTATTTTGTTACCTGACGATATGACATTTTAATGTCTTTATATATTGTAATTGCTTTACAGTTTGAATATATATATGCATTTATGTCGCTGTACAATTGGTTTGTTTTCTAAATATCATTCGTATTTTTACGCTGGGTCATGCCTAGGGAAAACTATGCTATCGAACGACTACGTCGATAGGTCATGTGGAGAACCAAAGTTTTTAGGATCTTTGGTAGTGTTAACTCTGCCTCGTGGAGCGCGGGGAGAGCAGAGTCTGGCAGGAGTAGGGCGGTGGAGCAGGTGTGTTGAGTGACGCTCCCGCGAGTTGCAGCGCTTTCGGGGTTTGGCAGCATGTAATTTCGCTCGACTTGTTATGATAGTTCATGGCACGGTGTCGCGGACGGGAAACATTAGCTGGCACACATCAAGAGCCCGTTTCGCCTAGTGACCGTGTCGAGAAGAAGGCGCGCCAACATCCAGCTTCTGAAACAGCTACGATCGACAATGAGTTATTGTCGCCACCTCCTCGATCGAAGACTTAAAACCTTCAATCTACCAACAAGGAAGACTGAAACCACGTAAAGTTGTAGAACCTCAGCTTTTCAAACTGTTCCATTTGCATCACTAAATTACGGCAACTTATCGTGAACTTTTGTTGCTTGTTGTCCCAATTGCATTACCAAGCAGGGTCCCTTCCTTTTCCGAAATGAACCCGAGTGTCTTTGAAATTCAAACGCCAGCATTAAGGTAATATCATTCCATTTCACTGCTTTAATTTCAAAGTTCAGTTAAAGTATTCATAGCTGGCTATAATATTTAGATTACACAAGCACAAATTAAGAATGCGAGTTTTGTTACCAAATTTTAGGTTACCTGTGACTGCAGCACAGCTTGGTACGTACTAAATTTTACTATTGACCCTCCGACAGTCGCGCATGTATCTGTGAGATACATGACCTACTTTTTCTCTAATATTACCGCAATGAACAGTGGTAACGGTTTGCTGGCCCACGACATCTTGTGTCATACCTTTCTTATTGCTTCACAGGAATTTCAGTCTTATCCCAATACTGACAAGGTCATAAATGAGTCAGGTGTGGTAACGTGTACTGCCTGTATCTCTCAGATACAGCGCGCCTACTCGGGTAACGTCGCCGCTAATGACTGCAGCTGTTGCATTGTTTGCAGCGTACGCAAGTCGGTAGTTGCGTTGTTGTCTTCTAAATGAAGCAACGTTTCGTTGTAGCTACGTGTACTCTCTTTCAAAATGAGTAAACGATATGATCTAGAAAATCCTACGGATTTGGATGAAGTACATCGCCGTCTTATCGACGACGAGGTATCCATTGAAGATGATCTTGCATAAACTGATTCAGAAACCGAAGATATATTCGAAACACGATCTGTAGACTCAGACACAGATCATGAATTTGATGAAGAGGAAAATAATGAAGCGCAGGAAACTGATGAACATTACTATTTTGGTGAGTAGAAAAAACAATAAATATGCTTTCAGATGTAATAATAACAATATCTAATAATGGCGTAATGTACTTATTTTTTTATTTTAGGTAAGGATGGAACTAAATGGAGGAAAGTGCCTTGCAAAGGAACACAGACACGGCCTCATAATATACTAACCAAACTGCCTGGGGTAGTTGGAGACGCAAAGAAAATGGTAACAGAAATTGACTGCTGGAGCCTATTCATCAGTAATGATATCCTAGATCTAATTGTGGTCAACACTAACAGGTGTATAGCTGATCTAAAAGGACAGCAGATGACCTTGGTCTGAATATTTTTAGAATGACCGTGTCCGAAAAACGTTTCCTGTTCCTAATAAGATGTGTTCGTTTTGATGATGGAGCCACAAGACAAGAACGGCGCAAGACAAGACAAATTAGCAGCCGTGAGGGAAATGTTCACCATGTGTTTGAATAACTGCAAAACACATTACTCCCTCGGTCAGAACGTCACAGTTGATGAGCAGCTATCAGCATTTCGATGCCGGTGTGGATTTCGCCAGTTCATACCATCCAAACCATCTAAATATGGCATCAAAATTTTCTGCCTATGTGATGCCAAGCTTTATTATACTTACAGCATGGAAATATATTGTGGATTACAACCAGAAGGACCCTTTCAGAATAACAACTCCGCCAAAGAAGTAGTTCTGACACTCGCCGAACCAATATATGGGACGGGTAGAAATATTACAGCAGATAACTGGTTCACTAGTTTGGAGTTAGTAAGAGAGCTGCATAAAAGGAGACTGTCGTTTGTAGGCACAATTAGAAAAAACAAGAAGGAACTGCCATCGAATTTCGTAGCACCAAAAAGTAGACAGCAATATGATAGCGTATTTGGCTACAGCAAGAATGAAACCCTTGTGTCATATGTCCCGAAAAAAGGGAAAACTGTTGTCCTCCTTTCGAGCATGCATGTATCGTCAAGTGAGGTTTCGGTTGGCAAACTCTGTGCAACCTACAATGTAGCTTGGCCATCAAGACGATGGCCTATGGTCATTTTTTTCCACCTGTTGAACATTGCAGGCATCAACTGAAGAGTAATTTTCTTGGGCAACAAGAATAAATACTCAAATCGGCGCGAGTACCTCAAAACTTTGGCTCTGACTCCACTGCAAAATCATCTTAAAAGAAGAGCTCTTATTATGACTCTACCTGGTGATATAAAGTCAACGCTAGTAAAGTACAAGCCTAAAGGAAAAGAGCAAGAAAACGCTGAACAATCCTTGGAATCAGAAAACAAGAAAAGAAAAAGGTGCCAGTCATGCTACAGGGAGACAAAAAAGACTTGTCCCAGCAAGTATACATGTGAAAAATGCGGTACACATCTTTGTTTGCAAAAGCACGCAAAAATAATTTGTGAACAATGTCTTTCTGTAGAGGGCAATCAGTAAAAAGAGACGTGCTTTGATTAGTTCAATAATTTATTTGTATCTGTAATAAAATCAGTTTTTAAAACAATTTCATGTACTTCTCCATTACAAAAAGGACAAATATTTCCGTTAATTTGAAAGTGTAATGAGCCTGATGTTCACTTCTGTATTTGTAAAATCTGGAACAATAGAGGTAACTGCAATTTAAAACAAAAACAAAAGAAAAAGAACCTGTAAACAAACAAAACACCACAAAAATCGTCGCATGTATCCACGAGATACAGCGCGACTAGTGGCGTCATGAAAGTTGACGCGCCTGCTGGAGGGTTGTTAAAAATCATTTAATTCAAGTTCAGAGGTAAACCTGTTATATCTAAATTGCGTAGATTCAAGTAGCTTTTGAGATGATTGTTGAGGTAGCCCAACACTAACCTTATTTTATTTAATTTCGTAGTGCTTCAGAAGCAAAGTTCACTATTAATTTGAGTCACTAAATTAACTTTCAATTTTCCGGTTTTATTAATTCTTTTGCTACATTAAATCAGAGTGTAGCGAAATTTATTACTTCTCACAAACATTCAGTTTTCACACAACATGTGTCAACCTTCAGTTGCCACGCTTTTAGTGCTAATTATATGTGCGTTAACCTTTCTTTTTCAGTTATTATAGTAGTCGTCCATAGGACTGGCGACTGTAATTTTCCCCAAATCTCAAATAGCTAATTAACACAAGTTAATTGTTAACGTAACGACTGCACATTTACTTTCTTCATTAACTTAACCATTTTTCAAAATTAATTTCCACCAATTTCATTTTCATTTTTCCTTTCATTTAGATGTAACCCTTTCCTCCCTCATTACCGACGGATTAACTTCGGTGGCGATTGCTTTTCCCAAATTTGCATTAGGTACACGCAGTTTAATTTTTCACTGTTATTAAGGTCGATAAGTGAGGGGAAGTTACAGGTGGCGAATTGATGGCAGGACAATCTTCGGATTTGAGATTGTTCTGGACACGAATTTTGCATTGTGCAAATCTCGTAGCAAAATACTGGTTACGAAAATGTCGTTACGTCAGCGAGAATAAGTAGTGGGAGGAATTCTAATTAGATTTGAGATTTGGCATTTATTTTGAAAAGTAGTAAAATGAGTGACGGCAGCAATTACCAAAATTTGGTAGACTTGGGTACGGAACAATCGGTCGAACAGTGGGAAACGCGCACCGCGGAACCCATTGTTCAGGGGCAGGCGGCTAGCATGAAAGACGCGACTGCCGAAACGCAACAAAGAGCAAAAATGGAATTCCAAACTTAAGAAAATGTTTCAGAATCGGAAGTGAAAATCCAATCTGAACCACTTTATGACGAATACAGGGGGACAATTAAAGAGGAACCCGCTACAGAAGAAAAACCGGTAGTTTCCGGGAATTTAACTGATTTATTGAATGTTTTGATTAACGAAATCAAGACTAAATCGGCAGAAATTAAAGTTCAGTCTGCCAAGCAAGAAGCTCATTCTGAAAAAATTGACAGCAAGCTAGAAAGTCAGAACAAAGCCATTAATGTTGTTAACAACAATGTTGGAGTTGTTAAAACAAAAGTTGATAAAATCAAAGAAGATATTTTGTGATTAATACCGAAATCGGTAATCTTAAACAGGAAATGATAGGAGTTCAGGCGGAAATTGCGAGCATAAATACCCGTTTTGACTCCGAAATTAACACAATCGAGAAAAGTGTAGGAGAAGCAGTTGCTCCGATAATCGAGAATAAGGTGACGGAACAAATTCAGTTAGTGAAAAATAGTATCAACAGAAGGTGGAAAACTTTAAAGGCTTTAGTATCCGAGGTAGATACTAAAGTGAGGAAGCAGGCTAATACCTGCGAAGCAAAAAAGAGGGAAGTGGAAACGCTTGCGACAACCACTTGCCAAGTAATTACGAGAGTGTCGGAATTAGAAAAGAAACTTGATGAAAAACAGAGCTATGTGCCAAACTGTGCACATAGTTCGGAATTGTTGACGAAAGAGAAGCGGTTCGACCCCTTGAAAAAAGGCGGTATACATGTCACTGATTTCATTAAAAATTGTGAAAGAGTTTTACAAAGATCATGGACTAATGACAGAAATTTAATGCAGTTATTGTCGTGTTGGCTGGTGATGCCAAGCGTTGGGGCTTAAACCTCATCACGAACCTGACTTTCGACGTGTTTAAAAATTTGTTTCCGGCTGAATTCTGGCCAGAGCAGAAACAAGTGTCTGGCGCGAATTTGTCTTATCGAGGCCTTTCGATGCGAATTCGCGTGGCTCGATGAACGATTTTTGTGAGGGCTGGATCCGCAAGTTGGAATATTTGCGTGATCGCCGCACGGAATCCAAAATAGTCTGGGAACTCTACAAGAAGCTTCCAGATGATACAAAACGCTAGGTAGGAAGCATTTACAGGATAATCAATGATTTCCTGGAAAGAGTTGAGGACGAGGACAATTGACGCAATAATCGCGACAGTGTTAGAGGCCGTGATAACAACGACGGGTACCACAACAACCACAACAACAATAACCATGGGAATAATGCATACCGCAACCTTGGCAGCAATAACAATAATGTTTCGGACCGTAATGACAATCGGTACAATGCAAATAATAACAGGAATGACGGAAACCAGTATCATACTAACGTGATACGGGCTTCGCAGAATAGTAATAACGCCAGAGGGTGTGATCAGTCGCCCCAGCAGCATCTGGGGAGCGGATCTGCTGGGACGAGAATGGGAAACCATTAGCCGCACCGGTGAGGGGCCGACCGGGCGTGGAGAAATTTTGGCGGCCCAATAACAGTAGAAAACCGAGGTGTCGTCGTTATGAAAATTCCGTATGGAATAATCAACGGCGGGAGAGTGTGCCAGTGTTAGGAGAAAGGAGTGCGCCCACAAGTAGTAGATCAGCTGTAGACACGGCAATAGAAAATATATTCATTGTCAGTGAAAACAATTTAAGTAGTGTTCCGGAAATAGATTATAAAGTGGCAGCTGTAGCACTCACAGCGGAACTGGATATTGAGTTTCAGAATGATTCTCAAGTGTTGAGAGAAGATCAGATGTCGGATAACACGTCCGCCATTGAGCGAGGGGATGCAGAGAGGGATGAGGTCTGGTTAAGGCAGTTCGGTCGCTTATACGACGAACTAAGAGATTATAGGCGCCTGTACGGGAGAAGTGTTTATGGGGAGCGCGGGCAGGATTCGCCGCGTCTCGTCCCACAGGAAGATAGTATTTGTGAAGTGATAGAATGTTCTGGCCCTAACCGGCAGACTTTACTAGAAATAGTTGATGTTAATGTGGAGCACGAGCAAGATTCGTCGTGTTTCGTCCCGCAGGAGTTGGATGTTGAAGTAGTAACGGAAAGTTCTGGCCCTAACCGGCAGACTTTACCGAAAGTTATAGTCGTAGAAGTAGCCGGCCCATCCGACGCAAACCTCCAGTTTAAACATTGCGAGAGTATTAAGGAGAAAGATTACGAAAATTTTAGTGATAGCCGGACACGATTGGTAGAAAAGCACATAGATTGAAGCGTGTTTGAGGTTAGAGCTGACATTATACGGTCAGACGATAGCAGTGTGGGTTGCGCAGATCTAGAGGAAGTAATTTCAGATACTACTGGGCACATTCCTCCACGTGGATTGGCAGATGTGATCAGTCTGGCCAAAGAGGAATCAACGAAGGTGACAATTAATGAATTGATAGGAAAGCAACACTCACCAGTTGACGAGTTACAGGAAAAGGTTTCGGTACTGGAGGCGAAGCTACAGACTAAGCCTCAGGACAAACGTGTTGAAATTAAAACTGTATGTCAACAGAGGCTGAAAAAGCCACCAGAAAAGCCGGATTTAGGATCAAAGCCGGATGGTTTTTTCTGGAATGACCTGGATATAGACGAGGATTTACTGTGAGGAAATAAAGAAACAGTCGAGGACTAGTGTAGACAGACAGTAGTGTCTGTTAATATGCACAACTTACAACTAAACGTGTTGAACTCCTGGGTTTGGGTTTCCTGTCCGGGTCACCGGTGTAATTATAGACAGGGAGGCAGAACTAGCTTTTTCAAAGGATGCCAAGTAGATTAAAGCAATCAAACTAAAGATACAGTGATTCACCTTTTACAATAACGAACAATTTTAAAGCCACGTAATTTTAAAAACCCACCAATGAAAGGCAAACTTAACCTTTTTAAACAGTGGACAAAAAAAATAAGACTAAAATACAACCATTTAACATTTTACAATAACTAACAACTTTAATACCATTGCTTCTCTCCCCGGACCTTTTGGTGGCAGGACATGGTATTAAAGTTGTTAGTTATTGTAAAATGTTAAATGGTTATATTTTACTGTGTTTTTTGGCCACTGTTTAAAAAGGTTAAGTTAGTCTTTCATTGGTGAGTTTTTAAATTACGTGGCTTTAAAATTGTTAGTTATTGTAAAAGGTGAATGACTGTATCTTTACTTTGATAGCTTTAATCTACTTGGCATCCTTAGAAAATGCTAGTTCTGCCTCCCTGTTCGGAACCCTTGTAATTTAATATCTTGTTGTGCCAAAGTTTAAAAGAAGTTGGCTCCCTACATGTTCGGTAGCGAAATTGTATGCAAATTGGTGGTTTTTTGTTTCATTACTTGGAGAGTTTTAATTTTGTTATTAAATGCTTTATCAACCTCTGTTATAAGTAAAATGGCTTGGCTATTAACGGTAAAGTAAAGTTTTTAATTTCATTACTTGGAAAATATTGATTTGTTATCAAATGTTTTATCGAAGTCGGTTTTTAAATAAAGTGGCTTGGTCGTTAACTGTAATGTAAATTCGTTTGAATAGGCACTCATGCCTAGTAACGTTTTGAATCTGTTCCTGGTTAAGTGATAAAGAAATGACTTTTAATGGTTAAAGTATACAATAAAGAAATTGTAAATTGCAACCCGTCTCAGCTTTGGTAGGAGAGTGCCTTTTCAAAACAATTTACTTTACAGTTAACTGCCGAGCAATTTTACTTAAAACCGACTTTGATAAAATATTTGATGTTGTTGTTGTTGTTGTGGTCTTCAGTCCTGAGACTGGTTTGATGCAGCTCTCCATGCTACTCTATCCTGTGCAAGCTTCTTCATCTCCCAGTACCTACTGCAACCTACATCCTTCTGAATCTGGTTAGTGCATTCATCTCTTGGTCTCCCCCTACGATTTTTACCCTACACGCTGCCCTCCAATACTAAATTGGTGATCCCTTGATGCCTTAAAACATGTCCTACCAACTGATCCCTTCTTCTGGTCAACTTGTGCCACAAACTCCTCTTCTCCCCAATCCTATTCAGTACCTCCTCATTAGTTATGTGATCTACCCATCTAATTTTCAGCATTCTTCTGTAGCACCAAATTTCAAAAGCTTCTATTCTCTTCTTGTCCAAACTATTTACCGTCCATGTTTCACTTCCATACATGGCTACACTCCATACAAATACTTTCAGAAATGACTTCCTGACACTTAAATCTATACTCGATGTTAACAAATTTCTCTTCTTCAGAAACGCTTTCCTTGCCATTGCCAGTCTACATTTTATATCCTCTCTACTTCGACCATCATCAGTTATTTTGCTCCCCAAATAGCAAAACTCCTTTACCACTTTAAATGTCTCCTTTCCTAATCCAATATCCTCAACATCACCCAACTTAATTCGACTACATTCCATTATCCTCGTTTTGCTTTTGTTGATGTTCATCTTATATCCTCCCTTTAAGACACCATCCATTCCGTTCAACTGCTCTTCCAAGTCCTTTGCTGTCTCTGACAGAATTACAATGTCATCGGCAAACCTCAAAGCTTTTATTTCTTCTCCATGGGTTTTAATATCTACTCAGAATTTTTCTTTTGTTTCCTTTACTGCTTGCTCAATATACAGATTGAATAGCATCGGGGAGAGGCTGCAACCCTGTCTCACTCCCTTCCCAACCACTGCTTTCCTTTCATGCCCCTCGACTCGTATAACTGCCATCTGATTTCTGTACAAATTGTAAATAGCCTTCCGCTCCCTGTATTTTACCCCTGCCACCCTCAGAACTAGAAAGAGCGTATTCCAGTCAACATTGTCAAAAGCTTTCTCTAAGTCTACAAATACTAGAAACGTAGGTTTGCCTTTCCTTAATCTTTCTTCTAAGATAAGTCGTAGGGTCAGTATTGCCTCACGTGTTCCAACATTTCTGCGGAATCCAAACTGATCCACCTCGAGGTCGGCTTCTACCAGTTTTTCCATTCGTCTGTAAAGAATTTGCCTTAGTATTTTGCCGCTGTGACTTATTAAACTGGTAGAACCAAATACCACTCTTTAACGCATGCAGAGAAATGCAACGCCTGGTGCAAGGCCTTCGCCTCTTCGACACATGGTGGATTATCCACGGCCACAGACAGGGATATACATAAAATGTTAACTGGCATTCAGCGAGTTGCCTTGACTGAGTCTGTATCTCCCAGGTATTTACGTCAGCAATACATGATGCTGAGGTACGTAAAATTTGGAAATTTGTGGTAAGTTCCTATGGGACCAAATTTCTGAGGTCATCGGTCCCTAGGCTTACACACTTAAACTGACTTACGCTAAGGACAACACACACACACACAACCATGCCTGAGGGAAGACTCGAACCTCCAATCGCGGGGGGGGGGGGGGGGAGCAGGGGGGTAGGGGGAACCGAGCGAATCGTGGCAAGACGCCTCAAGACCGCGCGGCTACCCCACGCGGCGCGCTAAGTTATGACCGACAGTCTTCACAGATTATGATGCCTACTTGTGCACCACCTCCTTTCCACGACAGAGAGTGCGGCGGAGCAAGACCTCTCCTCGAAGATACAGAGTGCAGGCAGAGGATAGTGGATATCTGGAAGAAATGTGAGAGGACGCATCCGGCGTTTCATTCCACGATTCAGTGGTGGCCCGATTGCGCAAAACCTGAAACGGCACACCACAGAATATCATTTTATGCTACTGCGGGAGATATCAGCCCAGCAACTTTCGCGAGGGCATAAGGCTGAGGTCCGTAGATTGCAGGTAAAGATCACAACGCTTACACGACGTCTTCTCGAGTGCACGCTTGAGCGCGGGCATATTCAAGACCGGATCGATGGTGAACCACGGTGAACGTTGCAGTTGACGCAGAGCATTGACCTCATTGCTTGATATGCCACATTACCAGTGCCTGCTGGCCCAAACCGATGCTGCCAACACCTTCTTAGCTCATTACCGGCGGTTGTACGCCACAGAAGACCAGGATGCTATGGCTTTGGATGAAATCCTCCTCTTGCTACCTGCGAGCTTCGATATCAACGCGGTGGAGATCCTCACGGACCCCTGAAGGCAGAGAACGTCGCCGATACCCTCAGGAAAGGGGCAGACAACAAATCGACAGTCACAGGTCGTCTTCTGATAGAATTCTATCGTACGTTCCATGATGTCATGTAGCTCCAGTGGGTTACGATGTACCAAGAACTGATGGACTCTGCAGTGCAGATGCCACCTGTCCTTGTCGATGGCACCCTTATATCGGTTCCCAAGCCATCTGCTGGGTGGGGAATTAACCATTACCAGCCTCATATGCTGCTTAACAGCGACTTCAAGATATTCCGCCTTGCCGAATTCGGAGAATCCTGCATCTAGTCCTCTCTACTGGACGGACGTGCCTTGGCGGTAACAGCAATATACAGACGGCGATCAATGATTAGTGTGGCGTCATCGTACTAGCGTGCATGGTGCCTTAGCGTACTTTAACCACGCTTATGATAGCGTATGCCACGATTATCTTGAGAAGGGACTGTGACATCTAGCCTCCACCTGGTTCTTTCTAAACGCCGTCATTTGCCTTCTGCATGTCACGACTTCACTGTTTACAATCAATGGCTGTAGGGCGGGCAAGATCACTATTGCCAGTTCTATGAGGCAAGGTTTCCCCCTGTCAGTGGTTATGTATGCCATTGCCATGGAGGCACTGTTGCATGGGCTATGATGCCGGCTGCAGGAACTTAGTTTGTGAGGAGATACCTTTGTCTGCTAAGCGTATGAGGACGATCTCGTGTTCGGCAGCTGAAGTCCAAACATCACTGAACCCCTATACGGTGCTACAGCCGGAAGCCGCTTAAACTGGGACAAGACTGGAGAGATGGTCATCAACAGTGGCTTCCCAGAAAGGAGTTTGGCCCCATACCGACAATTATGTCATTACTGTCCTGACTACTGAGAAACTTCTGAGAGCCTCTGATATTTATTGCCATATGATGTGAGACCATCTCCGAAATCCGATAGAAAACCGTCAGTTACTTTGCCAGTGGTCTGGCGTTCAGTGCATGGTTCTCTTCTCAGTTGCGATTCCTGGGCGGCCTGGTATTTGGTGGTCAGACACAAATATATGAATCGCCAGAGACTCCATTTCACAAGTATGGTTGATTCTCCTTTATGTCCCTGAGCCGTGCTGCAGCTCGTGTTGATGCTGTTCGTAGGTTTAGGTCCTCTGTCGGAGGCCAGACCGTATCGTTTAGTTGACATGGTTGCAGTTGTTGACTGGCACCAATTGATTTCGCAAGCGTTGCGTGTCCGCTATTGGCAGCAGCGATGGTTATCGATATGTAGTAACTGTGGCCCTATCTTTGTTACTATTTGTTAACTTCAACCAGAAGTGTTTCTCCTGCCTTGTAGCCGCTAACGCCCCAGCTACCTGCCCTAGGGGTTATTGTATGTAACGGCAGTATACGTTTCCTAGCCTTGACGCTGCTGTCCAGTGAGGCGTGTAGTTTTGACAGCTTTCTTCAGTGTTGGTTGGTTGACGATTCTTCTACTCTGGTGGTAGTAACTCCTTTCTCGTTCCGGGCACTCTAAACACAGTATTCTGTGGGCGGAGTCCAGACCGCCGGTTCCGAATTTGGGTATTTTTACGTCTTTGCATTTGGTTTATTGGACGTCAGGTAGCCTCATCAAGATTATCATTAGTCCTTCATTAGACTGCCACAAGTCTGAGTTAACGTACTTTCACCTCAAGTTAATTTAAATTGCTACTGTCACTAAGTTGCTGCTTTGCCTGTCTGTGAGCGACGTTAGCAGCGCGTATCGATATATTCCCTATCGCAGTATCTTTGCTCGGCTACTATTACTTCCCGGACTTTGTCTGTCGTAAGAAAGTTCGGGTCGCGAGTTCGGCTCTGCCAGTGAGTTGGAACGCGTCTGAAGCGCAGTCCGGACCTGCCAGGCGGGGAGTGGCAATGCGTGGACATGGCCCGCCCGACCATTGCCGCCACGCATTACCTGAGCCCGACCATGGTCTTGGTGGATCGTCGGTCGGTCGTCCAACCGGACGACGCATTTTGGTTCGTCGATCGTTCATGAGTCGGCTGTGTGTGTCTGTGTGTGCATCTACTCCCGATTTGTCTTCGTGCGTGCTAAGTTACTGCTGGGTATCGTTCAGGTCTTCGTGCAAGTGTTTGTCAGGTTGTGTGTATAGTTGATGTTAGTTCCACTGACTATTTTAGATGTTGTCGGCATTCTGATGGAGTTGGTCGGTTGCTGCGGACCAGGGAAGTTATCTCCGCGTGGTGCAGTCGGCTGAATCCGCTGGCGGTCCCTGCACAGTGTCGGAGCGTGTGTGGAGCTGTCCAATCGCTACGAGCTTCGTGCTTCACCGACCCAGGACGTCAAAGTTGAGTAGTGGTTCAACTACCCGAGCCACATGCATTCATGTTGTGTGGTTCGTTTCGGTGGTTCGCTGTTGTGGAGGTTTTCCTGTGAGCAACACCGAGTGTTTCTATTGCTGAAACTTAGCCACCATGCGGTGCTATTAAATATATTGGTTGACTACAATTCGAGTACACCAGCGGAGTTTTCTGCCTTGTGGCCGTTAGTATTCTGGTTACATGCCCTAGCCACTAACATAATTTCAGGCAGCGTCCTTTCCTCACCTGTTGTCGCTGTCTAACCTGATGTGTAATTTTGACAGATAACACATACATCATTGTAGATTATCACGTTCGTAACCTTTTGTGTTTGAGTTCTCATGTACTGATTGATAGCAAGCAAGTCGTTGTGTCGGTCGGTCCGTCGCTGTCCCTTGGTTGGGCTCCGATGGATCAAGTATAGTTGGGCTCACCACCTGTGTCACCTAAGTGAATGAGGGCAGACCGACCTCCCTGGAGGTTTCTGAGTGCCATTGCCTTCATTGTCTTTCCCATCGGTGTTTAACTATCTGTTTTCAGCTATTTAAAACTTAATGCTTATGGTTATATCTTCTTTTTAAAGTTTGGAAAATTAATTGTGGGCTTTCAGCCTTGAAACTTTATTCTTAAAATTATGTTTCAAGCTTAAACATTGCGGCATTCTGTCTCTAAAAGATTATGGTAATATATTTGAAAATTTTGAAATTTAACTGTGGCCTTCAGCCATTTGTATTGCAACTTTCACATGTTTGTCTATCTACTTTACCTTAAGGCTTTCCACCTATTGTGATATACGTTTTTTAAATTATTTTATTTGCTATTTTAACTGCATTTTTTTATCTTGTTATTTTTAAGATTTCTTGTTTGGAGACCTTCAGTCGTGAAAGAGTTGCATTTGGTAACAGTTCGGCTATGTACCGCTTTGGTTGTAAATGTTTTATTAAATTACAGTAAATTACAATTAGAAGGTGAAACTGACCCCAACCTTATTTGGCCCTTTCCACAATCCTAATCATCCTTTGTCCAGCGGGTTTATCGGGCGTCTCAGGTCGATTCCTGGTGCACCGTCTTTGACTGGCCCTTGTGTTTTATTATTAGATTTGCTGTATTATTGTATGTTTCTAAATGTTTCTATATAATTGCTATTCTTGGCGTTAAAGCAAGTTTAAATGATTGTACTACCAAGTTTACCAGCATTTTCTCTTACATTTTTAGTGATTAGTTGCTTCTCCTTTTAAATTGACATCTGCTGTTTTATTTGCTGTTTGACTGTATGTTTTTTTTAATTTTTTATATAATTGTCATTCTTGGTGTTAAAGGCCTTCAGCTGTGACTGTGGTTACTTGCCTTAAAATTCTAACTGGGATCACATTGACTTGTTTTTAAATCATTATTTGCTGTGTCTGTATTTTATGCTCATTTGGTAAATTGTAACGCATTGAAAGCACAATTAATTACACGGTTGTTTATTCCCTGATTAATAACGTGTGATGTCTTTATTTATTGCTGAGTCTGGGATTACCGTTTTAAAATAAATGTGTGTAATTGCAAATGAGAACCAATAGTAACTGTTTACGGCCCGTCCACAATCGTAACCGAATCATGCCTTCCTTGACTGTCATGTTTTAGTCCCAAGTGCCATCCACCTAACACGGGGAACACAGTCTGAAATGTCGGTCCACCATGGAGGTGTAGAGGATGACGAGACTGATGTTGGCCGTTATTCAGCGAACGATCACTATGGTAGTGACTTCGACAGCCCTTCTTATCCCAGATACGACGTTTTATCCACATACTAAGAAGAATGCAGTGATATGGATCAAGGGCCTGACCATATTGCGTCATTACCGTGATGATGACTAATACGTTCTCGATTTTTGGACCTTCTTATTGGAACGATACACTCGTCTACGACGCCACTCGCAGTAGCGCTAATGCTTCGCTGCTTACCTGGGTAGTGTGTTCTTCGACCTTCCACAGAGTTGGAGTGTGCAGGGTGTGAGAAATTAACCTTATGTACATGTCAGTTTACATAACGTACCGGAACAAATAAATGAATCATACCAACGCTTTCTTCGAGAAGACGTGCCCGGCCCGTATCGTGGGTTGGATGGCTCGACGGACATTTTGATCGGGCGTCTTGTCTAATGTTGAATCCGCCAGAAGGGCGGCATTTACCTTCTATTTATGCTTTAACATTTTTTTTGTTCGTTAGTTACCTTCTTTACTCCTAGAAGGAAACATTTGTAAGAATATAAAGATATTTTGTTTAACCTGACTGCTGGAAGTCAGGTTAATGAGGAGACCGCTCGCGATAAGCGGAAAAAAAGTGGTTAGCGTTCAAGCTACGTAGGACGAGCGAGCTTGTATGAGACGATGGTTAGACTCCCGCAACTGCGAATACATTTAATGTTTTTCATAACTGCTGTATTCACCGCAGTGCCTGTTCCTCTGAATATGCATGTGTGTCCAAAGAAACTTTGCATCGTAATTCAGAATAACACATGCACTGCAATATCGCTTCGTATCCAGCTTCTGACGGCATATAAACCTGAATCATTGTTGCTAGCATCTGTTAAGTCAATTCTGGTCAGAATATTCCCATTTGGCTCTCCCATAACTTCGTATTCATATTACATCTTACTCCATTTATATCGTTTTATATTGCTTTTGAAAGAACACTATAACCATCTAACAAGAGGACTTTATATTCTATCCACTTCACATCGATGTATCAAGATTTAACTATTCGAAATTTCCAAGTATTCTACCTTTCCTTTCTTATTCATAAATGGCTCTGAGCACTATGGGACTTAACATCTATGGTCATCAGTCCCCTAGAACGTAGAACTACTTAAACCTAACTAACCTAAGGACATCACACAACACCCAGTCATCACGAGGCAGAGAATGTCATATTCATACTTCCGATATTTCATACTCGAGCAGCAGAATGTTCTCCTTTCGTTGCTTCCTCCACTTTTTCTCATGGTCTGTTCCTCAACATTCCGCTCCCGGATATCCGTATGGAGAACTAATCCAGAATCTATTGCCTGCTGTGATACTCGTGAAAGTTTCTTCAATTTGAGGCCAGTGTACGAGCCTTTAGTGCAATAGCTTCCACTAGCTTCTTCACCACTATTCCGTTGATCTTTGCTGATTATTCCACCTCTAGGGGCAGTACCCCACTCTACAGACAACAGGATACCCTGAGCCTCTGTTTGCCCTCTTTCCTCTTTGATATGGAAAAACCAGAGTAATAGTCGCTCTTTATACCGGAAGTAGTCAGCTGCGAAAACTGATGATTTGTTTAATATTTATGAAGTATCTGGGATGGAAGGCGAGCCTTCGATATTTTTGATCAGTGGTCATGGGTGCTACCCTTAAATCACCATTTTTGTTCATATCTTTTCGCACAGCTAACTCTATTTTCCGCCACACACACACACACACACACACACACACACACACACACACACACACACACACACACTTATCTTCATCGTAGTATTACACATTAAGCTAATCTTCAGTGAAGTGAACGTAGCTTTCAAACACAAGTTATTTCAACCTACGTTTGAAGGTAATTTCAGATTTTATTTTGATGCATGCTCTTGTTGTCTTCGGTCTGAAGACTGGTTTGATGCAGCTCTCCACGATATTCTCTCATGTGCAGGCTTCCTCCGAATAACTACCTCATTTCACAAATGGTTCAAATGGCTCTGAGCACTATGGGACTTAACATCAGTCCCCTAGACTTAGAACTACTTAAACGTAACTGAACTAAGAACATCACACACATCCATGCCCGAGGCAGGATTCGAACCTGCGACCGTAGCAACAGCGCGGTTCCGGACTGAAGCGCCTAGAACCGCTCGGCCACAACGGCCGGCCACCTCATTTCACACCTAATGGACATGCTTACTATGTTTGCCCATGGGTTCCCTCTGCAGTTATTAGCCAACACACTGCGCTACAGTATTAAATTTACTATTCCTTCATGACTCACAATAGTCCTATCAACCGATCCCTTGTTTCGTCATGTTATGCCACAAATTATTTTTCCCCATTTCTATTCAGTACCTCCTAATAAATTACATTATGTACCTACCCAATCCTCAGCATTCTTCCTTAGCGCCACATTTCCTAGGCTTCTATTCTCCTTTTTAGCTGCTGTGATTATCGTCCACGTTTCACTTCCGTACAAGCCTACATTTCAGACAAATGATTCCAGAAAATATTTGCTGACATTTCTCTTCTTCAGAAGGTCTTTTCTTAATTGTCTACATTTTCTGTACTGTCTACTTCAGCCATCACGAGTTATTACAATGCCAGAGCAGCAAATCTCATCTACCGCTTTTAGTATGTCGTTTCCTAATCTCATTCCCTAAGACTCCCCTTATTTAATTCGTCTAAGTTCCATTACCCTTGTTTTGCCTTTGTTTATGTTCATCTTACATCTTCCATTCAAGTTTCTTCTTCCGGAACTTTAGTTCCTCCTACAAATTTTTCTTTAGCTTCCTTTACTGCTTGCTCAGTGTACAAAGTGAATAACATCAGGGATACGCTACAATCCTGTATGATTCCCCTCTCAATAACTACTTCTCCTTTACGCCCTTCGACTGTTATCACTGCCATATAGTTTCTGTACAAAACGCATATAATCCATCATAAATTTGATGCAGTCGTTTGACTTTACAAAATGGCCACTACAAGAGACCAGTAGAGAATACAACTCTCTTTTGCCATCAGTGCTGATGGAGATTAATGCTGCAATAGTACAAATATCAAAAACGGCGTTGCTATACAGCGTTGAAAATTACCATGTGATTAAAGTTTCAGGGAGTCGTGTGGTATGCGACAGTCGCCATCCGACTGTATTACTTTTTCGAGCGCCACGTGCTCGCTGTGTGGCCTGCTTTGTAGGTACATACAGCACCTTGTGAAGCTTGCTGGCTGCACATCGGCGGCAATTCCCCGCCCAACTACGTTCCATGGAGATTTGTTAACATACATGACATTTAAAAAAGCGCGTTTCAACTTGAAATGACACAAGGAAAATTTTTGTAGTTAACCGGAACATGAACCGTCACTCCAGCAACTCAAAATGTTCAAATGTGTGTGAAATCGTATGGGAATTAACTGCTAAGGTCATCAGTCCCTAAGCTTACACTCTACTTAACCTAAATTATCCTAAGGACAAACACATACACCCATGCCCGAGGGAGGACTCGATCCTCCGCCGGGACCAGCCGCACAGTCCATGACTGCAGCACCAAGACCGCTCGGCTAATTCCGCGTGGCAATCTAGCAACTATTGTCCCTGTTAATTAACTACGAAATATCTTAAATGTCACTCATTCATAAACAACGAGGCGTGCGCAAGATTAAACTTGAGAAGACGTGGTGTAAAGTTTTGCGATGGACTCGTATTCGAACGCAGCTAGTAATCCACTGTTAACGAAGTAAAACCAATGATCACAAGTTGCGGGATTACTGAAACTGAAATAACAAGGAGAAAGCCTTTGGCTTACAACCCAGCATAACCCCTTAATTTCTAGCGACGAATACATACTATATATCGGTTAATTTCACCAGTATCTAGTGTGGGTGTGTTTCAAATGGAAGTACACTAACGGAAAAAAATGTCGAGAAAGCATGAAGGACAGGGGGGACATAAGTGAAGGTTGGTAAGCGTATTTCTAACTCTGCAAGATGATGTCGCATTAAAATGGTGGTAGTAACGCCACTATGAGAATGTCAATCAGATTTGCTTACAACACCCGCTGTAAGGGTCGTGAACGTTAGTTACCTTCGAGATTGGACGCGGTGAGTTGATGTTAGTGAAGGTTGCCTTCAGTGCGGCAAACAAGCCATTATCAATACCACACTGAGTTTAAACTAGGTCGTGTAATAGGGCTACGAGAAGCTGAATGTTGCTTCTGCGATAATGCAGAGAGACTTAGTAGGAATGAAGCCACTGTGCATAACTGCTAACAGTTGTGGTCATGAGAATCTGAAGTCTCAAAAATAACCGAGCTCTGGGGGGCCACGGATGAAGAAATAAAAGCCTTGAGGTTATCAGATAATATTATAATTTTGTCAGATACAGCAAAGAACTTTTAAGTGGAGCTGAATTAAATGGATAGCGTCTTGAACAAGATATAAGATGAATATAAACAAAGGCAAAACAAGGGTAATGGAACGTAGTAGAATTAAATAGAGGATTGTTAGGGTATTAGATTAGGAAACGACATACTAAAAGCCGTAGATGAGGTTTGTTGCTTTGGCATTGGAATAACTCGTGATGGCTGAAGTAGACAGTACAGAAAATGTAGACTATTAAAGGTAAGAAAACAGTTTCTGAAGCAGAGAAATTTGTTATCATATACTGTAAATTTAAATGTCTAATAACAATTTAAATGTCAGCAAATCTTTTCTGGAATAATTTGTCTGAAATGTAGACTTGTACGGAAGTGAAACATGGACGATAATCACTAACAAGAGAATAGAAGCCTCGGAAATGTGGTGCTACGGAAGAATGCTGAAGGGGAAAGACCGTCGTGTTAGGCGCATGGCTCTGGCGCATCGTACTGCACCTGCAGCAGCAATGTGAGCAGCAGTCGGCGTCACAGTGACAGGACGACCTGTTCCAAATAGTTTACTTCAAGGACAACATCGAGCCAGAGGCTGTGTAGCGTATATTCCACTGATCACAAACCATCGTCATTTGCGACTTTTAAGAGCTCTTCTGCACGCGAAAGCGATAATGTAATTTTCGCGCCGTCAAAGACATGATATGAAGCGCTATCGATAAACAATAGGCATTTGCGGCGAAAAAAACAGCAAATGTTTTAATATTGTACTTCAGCTCTGACTCCTCTCGCGCTGCTTAGAATGCTGAGATAATCTGTTTCTCTACGGACGCGTTTTGCCATTGCTCCGTAACTCCAGACATTTTGTTACATACTGAACATAGGCAGATTTAGAGACAGGTAACGACGTACTTATTTGTATTAATATACTGCCAAGCAGCAATTATTATTTATAAGTAAGTGTATATTCTTAATTTATGTGATTTCTTGAATACATGTTGTATTAATCTCTATGTCATTTTAATTTTAGTAGTTTTAACAACGATGAAAGCGGCTGCGACATGGCAAAGCTTCGTTGGAAAATTGTAAAGTCCTGGTATAAAAGAATCATAAGTCAATCCTCAAGGCAATTTTACTGCAAGAAGTCCGATTTTTCACACGGTAATGCGAAAATACCAAGCAAACGCACGACTTCAGCCACCAATGCCATTGTTCGCAAGCCGGAGAATGTGTAAGGAAATAATGTTGTTTAAACATAATACTTTGAAATGTTATTAATTATCTGATGTGTATTCTCATCTTCACACGCAGTATTAATAATATTAATATTTATAGACTTCAGCAGTGTCAAGCTAGAGTTCATTGAACTGAGAACGAGGAGAGTTGAGGGCTTGCAACCAACCTGTCTGCTTCCTAGACATACTCGACCTACACTTGGAGCTATGGTCTGGGGTGCGATGACGTAACACAGTAAGAACACTCTCGCGGTTATCCCTGCAAATTTGTACGCCAACCTGGTGATTCGACCTGTCGTGCAGTCATTCATGAACAACAGTCCAGGGGGTGTTTTACAACAGAATAACGCTGGCCTCATACCGCTGTTGTAAACCAACATGCCCTACGGAGTGTCGACACGTCGCTCTGGACTGCCCTCCAGTAGAGCACGTACAGGACAACAACTCCCGTTTCATCCACAACCAGCGTTAACCGTCCCATCCCACAAACTGACATCCTGCACCTGGACAACAGAACGCACGCACTTTTGCACGCCACCATTCAACATTCAGGCGGTTATTAACGTACCCGCATTTCACATATGCAGTGGCGTATCTCGCGTTTACATTAACCTGTGATCTTTCAACGTTAATCTCTTAAATATCTTACGGAGACGGGTGTATTCTCGAAATTTCATTCATCTACCTTTTTTTTCGATTTTGTGCTTCAGTGTATGTGACCGAAACTTCTGTAGTGTTTCAGAAGCAGCTCACTTCTGGAAACGGAACTGCAGTCACTATGCGAGCACGAAATCAGTGTATCATTGCACTTGGCCTCCCGTCGCCGTTATCGGAAACGGACGATGACGTTGAGTAAAGAAGCACATTGGTGCCCAGGCAAAGCGCTTCGCACAATGATTGATTTTAAGGCAGTTATGCATATACTATCAGGTGGTTCAGCATGTCCCCATAAAATATCGTGATGAAAGCTCACTACAAGCCTAACGAAGAGTCGTCAATTCCAGGTACAATGCTGTTATTATTGACTAATTCATGTGTTCGAACTTAAAGATTTTGTGTCTGTTCTTTTGTTTTCAATGTGGGTTGTGAGCGTTGCCAACTTGTGAGACTATTTCTTAATATACACTCCTGGAAATGGAAAAAAGAACACTTTGACACCGGTGTGTCAGACCCACCATACTTGCTCCGGACACTGCGAGAGGGCTGTACAAGCAATGATCACACGCACGGCACAGCGGACACACCAGGAACCGCGGTGTTGGCCGTCGAATGGCGCTAGCTGCGCAGCATTTGTGCACCGCCGCCGTCAGTGTCAGCCAGTTTGCCGTGGCATACGGAGCTCCATCGCAGTCTTTAACACTGGTAGCATGCCGCGACAGCGTGGACGTGAACCGTATGTGCAGTTGACGGACTTTGAGCGAGGGCGTATAGTGGGCATGCGGGAGGCCGGGTGGACGTACCGCCGAATTGCTCAACACGTGGGGCGTGAGGTCTCCACAGTACATCGATGTTGTCGCCAGTGGTCGGCGGAAGGTGCACGTGCCCGTCGACCTGGGACCGGACCGCAGCGACGCACGGATGCACGCCAAGACCGTAGGATCCTACGCAGTGCCGTAGGGGACCGCACCGCCACTTCCCAGCAAATTAGGGACACTGTTGCTCCTGGGGTATCGGCGAGGACCATTCGCAACCGTCTCCATGAAGCTGGGCTACGGTCCCGCACACCGTTAGGCCGTCTTCCGCTCACGCCCCAACATCGTGCAGCCCGCCTCCAGTGGTGTCGCGACAGGCGTGAATGGAGGGACGAATGGAGACGTGTCGTCTTCAGCGATGAGAGTCGCTTCTGCCTTGGTGCCAATGATGGTCGTATGCGTGTTTGGCGCCGTGCAGGTGAGCGCCACAATCAGGACTGCATACGACCGAGGCACACAGGGCCAACACCCGGCATCATGGTGTGGGGAGCGATCTCCTACACTGGCCGTACACCACTGGTGATCGTCGAGGGGACACTGAATAGTGCACGGTACATCCAAACCGTCATCGAACCCATCGTTCTACCATTCCTAGACCGGCAAGGGAACTTGCTGTTCCAACAGGACAATGCACGTCCGCATGTATCCCGTGCCACCCAACGTGCTCTAGAAGGTGTAAGTCAACTACCCTGGCCAGCAAGATCTCCGGATCTGTCCCCCATTGAGCATGTTTGGGACTGGATGAAGCGTCGTCTCACGCGGTCTGCACGTCCAGCACGAACGCTGGTCCAACTGAGGCGCCAGGTGGAAATGGCATGGCAAGCCGTTCCACAGGACTACATCCAGCATCTCTACGATCGTCTCCATGGGAGAATAGCAGCCCGCATTGCTGCGAAAGATGGATATACACTGTACTAGTGCCGACATTGTGCATGCTCTGTTGCCTGTGTCTATGTGCCTGTGGTTGTGTCAGTGTGATCATGTGATGTATCTGACCCCAGGAATGTGTCAATAAAGTTTCCCCTTCCTGAGACAATGAATTCACGGTGTTCTTATTTCAATTTCCAGGAGTGTATAATTCATGCGTCTGTGTGATTCATATATAATGCTTTGCGTGTGTCTGCGTGAATTACTTACTACAAAAATAGTTTCATAGGTTGGCAACGTTCACAACCCACAGAAATTTTAAAATAAACATAAGCATGTAGTATTGTACTGAGCGCGAAGACGTATAACTGCAGCTCTATTCCCAAAAGTGATGAGAAGTGTAAATAACGCGAATACAGCGTAGGAGAATGTGCAAATCAGCAAAATTGCCAAGTTTTTATGTGTAACGATGTTTCATTCGACATCAACGTCTTCTAACAATGAGGGAAGAAGCAGCGATTCGCTGAATATGTGAAAGAGAGGGAAGAAAGACCGTAAGTAAACTGCACACCGGTTTTGTAAAGAAATATTTTTGTTTTGATCTAAAACAACCAAAAATGTACAAGCGTAAGTATTCATATTTGCAGAATGATCACAAAAGATCCTTTGTAAGTAAAAGCGAAACGCTTCTGTATAAAATTCTCTGTGATCAACTGCAGTAATCTTAAGACGCTAAAATCAATATTAATTGATTTTAGAAGCTTCTGTGGAAGATGTTCATGCAAACAAATATATCTACGGTGTTTAGGAAAGCACTAGCAGTTACTTCAAACATTCTTAGCGGGAGGAAGTGGTGATATGACCAGATTTTTGAGAAATTTTCGCACGAAGTATGCCGTTAACAAACGCTGCCCGATTTGATCGCTCACAGTCGTTTATACATATAATCGATGTTTCGTGGTATTTTTTTCAAAGTTCTGAAAACATTTCGCTACATGGTAGCATTTGACATATGTAAATATATATGACCAAATGCTGAAAACTGCGTGCTGCTTTGGTGAGACATATGTGCCGCATCAACCAGGAAACGGTCAACAGATATTGATTTAAATTACCGTTTAACCATCCAGATTTCCGGTTATTTCCTTAAATCGAATAAGGGAATACTGGGACGGTTCTTTTGATGAAGTACAACCGATTTGCTTCCCCATCTTTCCCTATATAAGCTTCTACTTAACTCTAATCTTTCATTATTTCTTTCTCCTCATTATTGCCCATTGAATGCAAGTGCCTCACGAAGGTTAAAAGGTCACAGTTAAACACATTTACAAATAATAGTGTTGATCATAGTGATAAGCTACAAAAACGTCGTTCATCAGTGGCGGTTCGTGTTCTAGAATGTGGTGAATAACGTGCTTCGAAATGAGCCTTCTCTAAACGAGAAAACTTTTTTATGACGTGATTTCCTCGAAGTACCTGCTTCATACGAGGTGAAAATGTCTCTAGCTGCTGCATGTGCTGCCTGCAACCATCCATTACATCCAACGCTACCAAAATCTCATAAACGTTAGGCATTTTTAGTTTCACACTGTTTTACAACGCATAAGCAGCGACCTTTGTCACCTTCAAACTTGCTACATTCAATACATAACAAGAAGAACAATTCTAGAACCTCAAATACAAACCGACTATTGATAAATATACTTATAGCAGCCTGCATGACAGCACGCCAAACGATATTTCGTTGAACTTAAGCACCAACGTACTTTTTCGAAACAGCTTTCCCCTGGTAGATTACATAGCTACTTTAACGTTCTTCATATCATATGCTGTATGAGAAAAGGTTACAGCACCCTGGTCTACGCACATATATGAGACATAACGCGGTTTAAAAACACTAATAGAAGAGTGTACTCAATATCACGCCTCTCCATTTACGATGAATAAGATTTAACATTACACCATGAATACATAAAAGGAACAATCAAATGAACACGAGACGTAGAAAAAAGTAAGTAAACTGGTTATTATAGGCCTATCATAAGTAAGAGCCATAACTGTTAATACTTTTATCCCCGTTTGGGACCGCCCAAGTGTGCCAAGGTTGTTACCACTAAGCTGCAGATGCTTCGCTGAGATCCTCTTACACATCCTACAAACAGTCCCAATCTGTTCCCATACAATTCTCGTATTTCTGGAGTCCTGAAGGATGACATTCGTGGCCGTAGATTTGCTTTTGATGAGGAGGTGCACGCCTGGGTACAATTATGGTTCGTTAGGAAACCGCAAACGTTTTTGTCCATGAAAGCATTGACCACATTGTCTCACAGTGAGTTAACTCTATTAACTGCTATGGCGGTTACTTTTGAAATGAGAAGCGGCTGACTGACTTTTCTTTCTATCTGTCACGTTTTCATTTGAGTGCCCCTTATACTTTGATAAACAATTACTTTTCTCTTTTAATATTTGCACGGCATGTTATTGCTTTCATCTTTTTCAGTTAAGTAATATATGGTTATATTCTACATTGACAAGCACGGGGCTGCAATCAGTGCAATTTGAGATAACCTAATGATGTAACATTACTATAAGTTTGATACATTAAATGAAACCAAATTGTCGGCTGTACCTCTCTACTAACAATTATCCTGTTATATTTCCCGTACCAGACCCCAAATGTAACGCAGTTATGTAAAGAACGCAAACCTAAAAATTTGTGTATACGTCTTCATGTATATACACTCCTGGAAATCGAAATAAGAACACCGTGAATTCATTGTCCCAGGAAGGGGAAACTTTATTGACACATTCCTGGGGTCAGATACATCACATGATCACACTGACAGAACCACAGGCACATAGACACAGGCAACAGAGCATGCACAATGTCGGCACTAGTACAGTGTATATCCAACTTTCGCAGCAATGCAGGCTGCTATTCTCCCATGGAGACGATCGTAGAGATGCTGGATGTAGTCCCGTGGAACGGCTTGCCATGCCATTTCCACCTGGCGCCTCAGTTGGACCAGCGTTCGTGCTGGACGTGCAGACCGCGTGAGACGACGCTTCATCCAGTCCCAAACATGCTCAATGGGGGACAGATCCGGAGATGTTGCTGGCCAGGGTAGTTGACTTACACCTTCTAGAGCACGTTGGGTGGCACGGGATACATGCGGACGTGCATTGTCCTGTTGGAACAGCAAGTTCCCTTGCCGGTCTAGGAATGGTAGAACGATGGGTTCGATGACGGTTTGGATGTACCGTGCACTATTCAGTGTCCCCTCGACGATCACCAGTGGTGTACGGCCAGTGTAGGAGATCGCTCCCCACACCATGATGCCGGGTGTTGGCCCTGTGTGCCTCGGTCGTATGCAGTCCTGATTGTGGCGCTCACCTGCACGGCGCCAAACACGCATACGACCATCATTGGCACCAAGGCAGAAGCGACTCTCATCGCTGAAGACGACACGTCTCCATTCGTCCCTCCATTCACGCCTGTCGCGACACCACTGGAGGCGGGCTGCACGATGTTGGGGCGTGAGCGGAAGACGGCCTAACGGTGTGCGGGACCGTAGCCCAGCTTCATGGAGACGGTTGCGAATGGTCCTCGCCGATACCCCAGGAGCAACAGTGTCCCCAATTTGCTGGGAAGTGGCGGTGCGGTCCCCTACGACACTGCGTAGGATCCTACGGTCTTGGCGTGCATCCGTGCGTCGCTGCGGTCTGGTCCCAGGTCGACGGGCACGTGCACCTTCCGCCGACCACTGGCGACAACATCGATGTACTGTGGAGACCTCACGCCCCACGTGTTGAGCAATTCGGCGGTACGTCCACCCGGCCTCCCGCATGCCCACTATACGCCCTCGCTCAAAGTCCGTCAACTGCACATACGGTTCACGTCCACGCTGTCGCGGCATGCTACCAGTGTTAAAGACTGCGATGGAGCTCCGTATGCCACGGCAAACTGGCTGACACTGACGGCGGCGGTGCACAAATGCTGCGCAGCTAGCGCCATTCGACGGCCAACACCGCGGTTCCTGGTGTGTCCGCTGTGCCGTGCGTGTGATCATTGCTTGTACAGCCCTCTCGCAGTGTCCGGAGCAAGTATGGTGGGTCTGACACACCGGTGTCAATGTGTTCTTTTTTCCATTTCCAGGAGTGTAGATATCGCGCATTGTCATGTAATAAGTGAATCCAATTACGGTGATAGCTATTGTGGCAAACTGCATGCTGAAACGGTTTTCGAATACACATTTCTAATTATACATGCAGGAAGTCACAGAAAATCATTGTACTCGTAGAGAATAGCCGCAAGGAAGCTAAAGTATCAATGAGGCAAAATAATTACGTTGCTGAGCTCATTAGTTTAGAGATACTGATCAATGTTTGTACCAGATATAATAGTAGAGTAATTTGGTGTCTCGTCGAGATTACAGTGTGGAGATAAGTTTATGTGCAACACGTATAGTGTGAATTTCCACGGTAGAATGCGATGTAAGGGAGCATGCAACAAGTACTATACTACCTGCATGAACGTAGGATTATCCACTTCATAGAGAGTGAATGCACACCACTTCACAAGCATGTCAGTTGCTGATAGCTGGAATCAATAAAGTTAGAAGGAAACCAAATATGTTAAATGTATTGCATTCCTGGAATAGAAGTAGCACAGCAATGATTGTAGTTATTGCTTCCACGTTGTATACGACTCGTTGTTGGAGCTAGATTTATGTCGTGCCATCACTTTAATATGAACGTGTTACGACTTCCGACTGGTCATTCCTGACCTTTTTCGAGCCCATGTTAGTCATTACCAGAGATCATCAGAAACAGAAAAAAGTTTTAAATTGACGTTAAGTAGCCAAAAGTAAGAAACACAGGAAAGTATCTTCATTTACGAAGGTCTGCAATGGACACTGTCCTTGTTTCTCAAAATGTTCAAATGTATGTGACCTCCTAAGAGACCAAACTGCTGAGATCATCGGTCCCTAGCCTTACACACTACTTAACCTAACTTATGCTAAGAACAACACACACACCATGCCCGAAGGAGGACTCGAACCGCCGGTGGGACGGGCGCGCAATCTGTTGAATTTGCGCCCCAAACGGAGCGGCCTCCTTTAGTAATAAATGGAGGTCGTATTCACAATTACCTTAACGTACAAATAAAAAAGTTGCGACAGCATGTTGTAGCTGACTTACTGGGTGATGCCTTCGGCCTGCTGTAGTGGTCGAGCTTCCTGTCCTCACTTTGATGCCAGCTGTATTTCTTTACTTTGGAATCTGTTTTACTTACGCTTCACTTGTCACCATCTTCTTGATGTAAAGAACCCCCTTAATTCCAGATTGCTACCATGTAGATTCTAAATCACACGTCTTCACAAGAAACCCTTGAGTGTGATGACGCAAATTTGAAAGTGTGTAGTTGCTAATGACTCACCATGTGCATCAGCACTCACCATGTGTGATTCTAAATCACACGTCTTCACAAGAAACCCTTGAGTGTGATGACGCAAATTTGAAAGTGTGTTAACAATATATATATATATATATATATATATATATATATATATATATATATATATATATATTAGTTGCTAATGACTCACCATGTACATCAGAACAGCGACAGAAATTGAATGTCCGATAGACGCAGAGAACAACCTCGTATGGGCTGTATGTATTACACTTCACAAAAAGGACATCATTACATTGAATAAATCTTCAAAACAAACCATTAAGTTGCACCACGAACATCAAATGAAAAATAGCGCTCCACAGAGATCACAAAGGCTCGCACCGTCAAGATCGAAGGCGAATTCCTTGCGAGATACAAACCGTGCAGGACATTCAGCTAGGTACCCACTCTTGAGGAACGCATATAGAATCAGGATGAAAGCTGATGGAATGTGATGGGACGCAATCGAATGCGAAACAGTCTGTCGTGAAGTTTACCATAAACCTGGCTGTCCTTTAATGCGATAATATGTTTTATAGGCACGGAAAAGCAATGGTAACGTGCTCGCCTCCCACGCAAGCGGGCCCGGGTACGATTCCCGGTAGGGTTGGAGATTTTCTCCGCTAGGTGTTGTGTTGTCCTCATCATCACTTCTCCCTCTTCACCGGCACGCAAGTCGCCTAATGTGGCGTCGACTGAAATAAGACTTACAGTCGGCGGCCGAACTTCCCCCGATGGGGCCTCCCGGCCAACGATTCCATTCGCTCATTTCCATTCCCTTTTTTCTGTGGTCAGTTTTCACAGGTGGTATGAATTGCAACGTCACACACTTTTCAGGAGGGATAGTCTCCTCTAAAGGAGTATGATTTTCCAACTTAGAAGAGGAATTAAGCAAAACCAAGTTTTTATTCATTTATTTATTTTTTATCAGATATTAGCCAAAAGCAGTGCTCATACCATAGTTGTAATTCTCTTACGCCCGTTTTCACACCGTCGCTTGCTGTGACTTTGTGACTTAAGTATAACATACAGCTCTTGCAAGACCAAACACGACAATCATAGAGGGCATAGCACCTCCAACCTCTCGCAGCACAATAAATAATTTTCCAGCCAATTTAGCATCGAGATTAATAGTCGGCATAATTGTATATGAATGCGTTAAGCAATTGATGTCAGTTGATCTTGAGAAAAATCTCTTCATACCTCGGCCGGCCGGAGTGGCCGAGCGGTTCTAGGTGCTACAATCTGGAACCGCGCTACCGCTACGGTCGCAGGTTCGAATCCTGCCTCGGGCATGGATGTGTGTGATTGCCTGGGGTTGGTTGAGTTTAGGTAGTTCTAAGCTCTAGGGGACTGATGACCACAGAAGTTAAGTCCCATAGTGCTCAGAGCCCATCTCTCTCTTCATACCTCTACTTCCAGGCTTCCTTTCAGATGAATTTACTCTTCAAATACCGACTGGTTGGAGCGGAAAACAAATTCCTTACTGAACCTTCGGATAATTTTCTTTACCTCATTTACAATTCTTCGGGCCGATTCTACAGTTTTATGTGCATCCTCAAGTTGACACTTTCTTTGAAATGTTATATTCCATCTTCCAATCCTGCAGCACTGTTTCAAGTTATGCAACCATCCTCTGCTTCCCTTGAAATCGTTATAATCTATGTCGCGCGCAAATTGATGTGCATTACGTAGTGGGTTATATCATGCACGTCCGATAAATTGTATCGAGCATCCTTGAAATGCATAAACAGCAGTTTCTGTAACGAGTGTGCCTTGTCCTAACTTCAACATCCAATAGATTCTTTTATGCACAAGACGGTCATATTACTGCGAACTTATCCGAAAACTGTACATAATTTTATATTCTTTTTTTACTATGCCGCGGATGATCTTCCACTTTCAGAGCTATGTTAAGCACCCGCTCCTTGGACAACGCTTGTCGTTTACTAAGTTTCACTGGAGATGGGCACGTGCCTCCTTGTCCGACGAGGATGGTGGACTACATGGCTCTACAATTGTTCTAGTGTTACTTTCACTTTTTAGGCACGTATCGTCAGCACTGTATTTCTCATGTACAGTGGCTGTACAGTCGAGGGTATACGACACACACAATACACTGACTCATTATGCGGAAACACTAATATTTCATTTGCTACTCCTTTCTCGTTGTGCAAAATTCCTTGGGTTCCCTTCAACATCGGTAACTGTTGTGCAATGTTTGCTTTGTTTATCGTTGCCATTGCTGTGCTTTATATTGTCACAGAAGGAGCTGAACAGCACAGTCACCATGGTGTAGTGCTTATGATACTAGACTGTTGCATGGAGGGTCGCGAGTTCAAAACTCATGTAGACTGTATCAATTTAATTTCTATATTCGGTTCGAGTACACTCTATTGGAATGTTCTGGAACTATATATATACCGTTTGTGTTTTACCCGGGGCCGGCTGGTGTGGCCGAGCGGTTCTATGGGCTTCAGTCTGGAACCGCACGACCGCTACGGTCGCAGGTCCGAATCTTGCCTCGGGCATGAAGTAGTTCTAAGTTCTAGGGGACTGATGACCTCAGACGTTAAGTCCCATAGTGCTCAGAGCCATGTGAACCATTTTTTTTTTTTTTTTTGTTCTAGCCGGAGGCAGTTCCCTCCGGCTCTTGTATGTGCAAGTACTCAATAAACCTTCGTTAAGTGATGTTAGTGTTCGTCATTCATCTAATTAAACCTTCTTCTAAGTGACATTATTGTGGTGGAGGCTCTGGGTATTGGAACTTGTGATAGCGCATATTATCGACGACACAGTGGCTCCCATCATGTCAGGACAGAGCCGTCTTTTACGTGGCGAGAAACCCGAGTTCGAGCCATATTCAACTGATCGCAATCTATCGGAGACAGAAGAAGAAGAGGACGTGACGATGACAGCAACTGTGTGCCACCACATGATACATCCTTCCGGGTTCTCTGGTGACGGTGGCCAAAATCCCACCTAGTTGGTGAAGGAATATGAGCGTATTGCCAAATTTAACAAATGGGATGACTCCGTGTGTTTGGCGAACGTATTGTTCTACTTGGTGGGCACTGCCAAGTAATGGTATGATAACAACGAGGAGAAGTTCACCAACTTGGAAGTATTCCAGGCGGAACTACGCAAGTATTTCGGCGACACACGACGACAGAAGTGCAAGGCTGAAGACAAATTATATAAATCCAGGACAAACTACAGCATCCTACATTCAAGACGTCTTGGAGCTGTGTAAAATAGTGGATCCTAGAATGAAGGAGGAAGGTAACGTTGCACATCTCATGAAGGGTATAGCTGAGGACATGCATATATCATGCCCTACGCACGAAGGACGTTTCGACAGCAGACGACTTCATAAAATAATATCGAGACGTTAGAGGGAAGCATACTTTTAGCTGATTTTAAATCGAGGAAACTTTATAGTCTATATTTTATGACGAATAATCATTTATAATGATGTTACGATGTAATTTAATTATAACGCATTTTTTAATCTACTTCTTGCGTTTACCTAGTCATAGACGTCTTTCTGATTGGCTAGCAATGATGTCACATTCAGGACGGTGGGCGTGACCAAGCCTATTTAACAACCGTTCCCTCCTTGTCTGATTAGCAGTTATTCCAGCGTCGAGGGTCGGCGCAACTTGCTCCACGGAGTCCACCCACCGTTCTATTGTACTTACTATTATAACGATCCCTCTATCTGGTAATATGTTTTTCCACAGTCTGAAGACGGTTCTTACATAGAATCGAAACCGGTCACTCCAAAAAATAAATAAAAATTTGCGATCAAGACTGTTTTAATTTTTTTAATTTTAATAGATCACTGATAATGTTTTCAAAAATTTAATATCGAGACAATGCATCAAAAAATAACTACATGCAAGAAGTTTGAACGGCTTCCAAACGTCGTATCGATGTCTGTGATGGAGGAAGAAACTGATTTCACAAGTGTTCTTCGTCAGATAGTGACAGAGGAAGTTCAGAAGGCACTTAGATTGCACGGCGAGCAAAAAACCAAGACGCTTCAAGAGGTCTTAAGGGAGGAAACAGAACAGACATTGAACCCAATCTCTTCTCCTTCATATCCCTTTAAAACGGTGAAAAATTCAAGACCCATGCGAAGTTACGTTCCTACAATGCCGCACGAGGAACCTGTTTGGGCACCAAGAAAGACTGACGTCTGATGGTCCCAGGAAAACAAACCAGTATGTTTCCACTGATGACGACCGGGACATGTGGTGCGCTATTGTCGACAAAGTTGGCGGATATTTGATGATGCCCGCGCCAGAAGGCAGCAGACCGATGTTAGCTTACGCCAACGCCAGGACGACGAAGATGAACAAGAAGATGTGGGTGCAGGACAACGTAGGTCACCTTCGCCACAAGCTAGCCGCTGGAGAGGACGCTCCCCAACACGCCGATCAAGGTCTCCATCGCCATTTAGAAGTTACAGCCGATCACCTAGCCGCCGCAACCTGGATAACTAAAGGGTACGACCTTCCTTGGAGGTGAGGCCACCGAAGAGAAAAATCCTCCGCCTTCGATCACCACAAAAATGATAGGAAACTACGTCGATAACGTCATGGATGGCCGACCAGCTCAAGCTCTTGTCGACTCTGGAGCTTCATATTCATGTCATTTCGGAGAAGTACCGTCGTCAATTGCAGAAAACTGTATTCATCGACAACAGAACATCCCTGCTGAAGGTGGCTGATGGGAACTAGGGAAAACCTACAGGAAGATGAGTCATTCATGTTGGTATAAATGACCATAAACCGCCCTTAGAATTCATGGTCTAACAAGAGTGTCGTCATTACGTCATTCGCCGATGGGACTTTTTCAAAACTTCTCAGGCAGTTATAGATTGTGGTCGCTTGAAGATTATGCTACACGATGAGATACTGTGGACAGGAAGATGCGCATCCGAGTGTGTAGGGACTATGTGTGCTGGATGAAGTGATCATTCATGCAGTCAGGGCGAGAAAGTTAACTGTCATGTGTCATGCCATACATCAACCCATGGATCTTGTAGCGGAATGTAAGAGAAGCATACCACTGAAGAATAACTTGGTCATCCCAGCCTCTGTCGTCACGTTTAAGAACTGATTCGGTGAACTGTGGATAGTTAACTGTCGCCGAGAACCACAGATCCTTCCAAGACGCATGTGCGTAGCAACCGCTGAGCGGTTAATTGTAGAACAGCTGAGCGTCATAGAAACCTCCGATGTCGGGCAGTTACGGCACCTTCTCGCGCACGCGTTGTGGGTCTGCAGTGGCCTATATAGGGGCCGCCGCTTGCGATGGGAAGTCAGTTCCGGCGAGATCGTGCACCAGCACTCTCACCTGAAGATGGCGGCCAGTTGGACCGCGGAAATATTGTGTCACGAAGACGTTATGATCCGGCTGCATACCCGAGAAGAATATTGTCAATTATTACGCCGGGAAAGCCTTCGTAGTCACATCAGAAGCCTCTACGGGGAGGTGATGGTGGAACTTGTGAAGAAGTTGGATAAACTTCGTAAGAAGAACGGCAAGTTGCTGAGTGCCCTCGCCTTTTTGCTGAGATGCCGCGATGGAAGAGTAATACCTAAGTTTGCTAGATTTGTACATTTTATTGATACGAAAACGGCCAACAACATCAAGAAGCGTGCTAGTTTCGCCTTAGTCAAGGAGCGCATTCGCTTCACTCGAAGACAACTGGATCACATATGCAAGGATTTACTTTTCTTGCACTTGAAGTTATCGTCGCTGCTGTCGGATGCACCCTGGGAATGGGTGGATAGTTCTTCTTGGGCACTATCAGATTGGACGCATAGGAGCGCCGTCAGGAAACAGTCTTCGAAGTTTCAACGGCTTTGTGCTCATCCCATGATATCTGATGACGACACCCGTCGACGGACAGTGATTAACCTCACAAGTAAAGCACTGGACGATGCCACGCCGTCAGTGTTGGAGAAAGGCCTGAATTTTGCCCCTACACCGAGGAATGTGCCTATCATCGAATTCATCTGCGCAGTCGAACAAGCAGTGTCCAGCTTTTCGGAAGATCAAGCTGAAGAGATTAGGCAAGAGCTCTCACATACATTGCGGCAGGCGCTCCACGGAGTAACATCTCCTCTCTCGAAAGGGCAGCCGTCCGGTCCATTAGAGAAGACGAAGATCTGATAGTTCTACCAGCGGACAAAGGCAACGCAACGGTTCTTCTGTCACGTGATGACTATCTGGGAAAGATGGATCTCTTACTTGAAGACTCAGTGTAGTGTTGGCAGAAGAGCCAACACCGTGTTGCTAGAGGAGGCCGAAATGCACGCGTTCAATTACACGCAGACTGGCGTGAGGTCTGGAACAGGACAATGTCTTGAGAATTGCAAATAAAGTACGTAGATGATGTAATACTTAACTTTAATCCATAATTGGAGTACATCGCTCTTGATGATACAAAAGTATAATAAGCTCAATATAACTGGTAATGGCGCCTTGCTAGGTCGTAGCAAATGACGTAGCTGAAGGCTATGGTAACTATCGTCTCGGCAAATGAGAGCGTAATTTGTCAGTGAACCATTGCTATGAACGTCGGCTGTACAACTGGGGCGAGTGCTAGTAAGTCTCTCTAGACCTGCCGTGTGGCGGCGCTCGGTCTGCAATCACTGACAGTGGCGACACGCGGGTCCGACGTATACTAATGGACCGCGGCCGATTTAAAGGCTACCACCTAGCAAGTGTGGTGTCTGGCGGTGACACCACACTCAGCATACAGAACATTGCAGGACGACCCAACTGAACGGAAAAAAACGGAAGACGCTATCACTGCTGAAGAAGAGTTCTTTACCTGACGACGTTATGAAAAAACTTCGTCCTGGTGCTGCCGTGCCACCGAGATTATACGGTCTACCCAAGATTCATAAGAAAGGGGTCCCATTTCGTCCGATCGTGAGTAATTTGGGTGCTCCTACCTACAATCTAGCCAAGTATTTAGCATCTGTTCTTGGCCCTCACGTCGGTAAATGCGAACATCACATTTCCAATTCTATGGTGTTTATTCAGAGAGTGAAGTTCTTGTCTCTTAGTCCCTGGGATTTGCTTGTGAGCTTTGATGTCGTGTCGCTTTTTACTCGGGTTCCTCTGGAAGAATCCTTGCAATTAATTGGTTAGAAACTGGATGAGGAAACAACAAGGCTTTGTCGCCACGTGTTGACGTCGACGTACTTTTTATTCAATGACAAATATTTTGAACAACCTAACGGAGTGGCTATGGGGAGCCCATTGTCCCCAATAGTCGCCAATCTTTTTATGGAAGATTTTGAGGACATGGCGCTGAAGACGGCGTCCTTAAATCCAAAGTGTTTTTGGGGGTACGTTGACGATACGTTTATGGTGTGGCCTCATGGGAGAGAAGCTCATGACCGCCTCATAGATCATTTTAATTCCCTGCATCCTAGCATCAAGTTTACCATGGAGGTGGAAAGTGATGGAATGCTTCCGTTTCTGGATGTTCTGGTGTACAGAAAGAATGATGAGACACTGGGACACAGTGTTTATCGAAAGCCTACGCACACGGACCGTTACCTACATGCTTCTAGCTGTCATCCATCGTTCCAGCGTACGGGGGTCCTGAGGACGTTGGCGAGAAGAGCTTATGCCATTTCAGATGGAGAAACCTTGACACAGGAATTGGACCATCTTAAGATTGTGTTCAAGCAGAATGGCTGTACAGATAAACAGATCCGTCGTGCTTTCCAGTTTGGACCTTCGCCTAAACCACCAGAAGATACCTGCAAATCGGTGGCTTTTCTGCCTTTTCGTGGAGCATTTCCTCGAAGATAGGAAGGATTCTGAAAAGATATCATATCAAAAGTATTTTTCGTCCGCCAGCCAAGATTATAGCGCTCCTTGGCCCTGTTAAGGATGACTTGTGTTTGAGGAAGCCCGGTGTGTACAAGATCCCTTGCCACTGTGGGAAGGCTTATATTGGTCAGACAATCCGGACCATTCAGGACCGATGTGTTGAGCATCAGCGGCACACACGGCTGCTTCAGCCTGAGAAATCTGCAGTGGCGGAACACTGTCTCACCGAGGGACACAGAATGCTATATGACGAGACACAAATGGTTGCCCCTGCACCTCGCTATTTGGACTGTGTTTTAAAAGAATCCATAGAGATTCGTTTATCTGACAATCTTATTAATAGAGACAAGGGTTATCTTTTAAGTAAGACTTGGGACCCGGTGTTACCTGACATTAAAAAACAACGGTCTGTGATTCGATTGTCGGAATAAAATTTTTTAATTTTTGACAGCGATATCTCGATTTCGCCTGTTTCCACCACTGGCGGCGGGGTATGTCTACTGCGCTAGAGGGCAGTTACGGCACCTTCTCGCGCACGCGTTGTGGGTCTTCAGCGGCCTATATAGGGGCCGCCGCTTGCGCGGGGAAGTCAGTTCCGGCGAGATCGTGCACCAGCACTCTCACCTGAAGATGGCGGCCAGTTGGACCGCGGAAATATTGTGTCATGAAGACGTTATGATCCGGCTGCATACCCGAGAAGAATATTATAAATTATTACGCCGGGAAAGCCTTCGTAGTCATATGTGGCCTAAGCTACCGCCTTCTTTCTTGAAAACTATCACATCAAGAAAATTTAATCTTCCGCGTGCCTCCTCCGCCATCATAAATTGAATCTTCTGATTAATCACGTTGAGATGCTTGTGAAAACGGCGTAATTCCTCTCTGTTATGCCTTCACAAAACAATCATATCGAGGACGTAGTGGAACCAAATATTCGATTTCTGTGTTGGTGGTTTCCAATGTCTGCTCCTCCAATTTTTCCGCAAATAAGGGGCTCCGCAGAGTCATGCCACCCGTCTGTCCATAGGAACCATAGTTCAGTTTGAAGTACATGGCCGTGAAGAATCCAAATGTGAAATCCATTCAACGTAATAGCCCGAAACATTGTATTAATTGTTTAAATATCTTTGATTTGGCGGGGGAATGGACTTACTTAATTACACTTTGATTAACCACAGGCTGTTGTGGGTTGGCAGGAGAGCCAACACCGGGCGCTAGAGGAAGCCGAAAGGCACGCGTTTTAGCTCACGCAGGCTGGCGTGAGGTCTGGAACAGGACAAGGAATTTAGACTTTAGAAAAACGGACGTAGCAGGTGGAATACTTAACTTTAATCCATTAATGATGAGCGTCGCTCTTGACTGTACATGATTCAGTATCAATAGTAACTGGTAATGGCGCCTTGCTACGTCGTAGCAAATGACGTAGCTGAAGGCTATGCTAAGTATCGTCTCGGCAATTGAGAGCGTATTTTGTCAGTGAACCATCGCTAGCAAAGTCGGTTGTACTACTGGGGCGAGCGCTAGGAAGTCTCTCTAGACCTGCCGTGTGGCGGCGCTCGGTCTGCAATCACTGATAGTGGCGACACGCGGGTCCGACATATACTAACGGACCGCGGCCGATTTAAAGGCTACCACCTAGCAAGTGTGGTGTCTGGCGGTGACACCACACAGACAGTGGCAGGTCTATCTAAAACCCTCCGTTGCCCGCGCGGACGACACTCGTCATCCACATGACTTCCCCGCTCAATTTTGTCTGAGAGGGCAGGATTTAGTTCGCACCATTTTCAGTACCTTTCTGTTAACACTCCGGCTGTTAGCTCCATTCATTTCTGGCTTTCATTTACGAAAGATAAATTGTTTATGAAACATTATTATCGTCTGGAGGACACTTGTCATGCGCGCGAGCTCGGCGGCCAAAATCTGAAACAAAGTAAGTCTGTATTACTTTATTACATTCCTAGATTCAATTGATCTTTCATGTGCGTTAATTTAGACGTATTGAAACTGACTGCATTTGCCTTCCATGTTACCTAATATTCTCTTTATTTTTAAATTGTGGAAGAAATATCAAAGGCCAAAAACCTCGGACAGAGTTTAGTAGAGATCCTTATGTATGGTTGGAATGGTTCAATGGGCTGAGCGATGAAGATGCTCACAGTGATAGCGCTGACTCAGAGACTGGGGATTCTGTTCATGAAAGCGGTCAGGAACAGAACAAGAAGTGTCAGAAAATGATGAATATGAATCACAGGAAGAAGTAACTCAAGAGGATGCATTTTTTTAGGAAAAATGGAATAACTAAACGGAGAGAAAATAAATATCCTACCAGTGTTAGAAGCAGATCTTGCAATTTTATTACTCATTTGCCTGCACAAAAAAATCAAGCTCGTATAAAAAAAAAACATAGAAATAGAAATTCAGATTCTCTTCTTGGATGAGAACATAACAAAAATTATAGCAACATGCACAAATATGTACATCAATTAAATTAGTGGTAAGTTCTCTAGCGAAAGGGACGTTAAAGAAACAGATGCGATAGACACCAGAGCTCTCATTGGTTTGTCATATCTATGTGAATCTTTGAGATGTTCTAGGAAGAGTGTATCGAAATTGTGGGATAACTCAAAGGGAAACGGACTTGAATCGTGTTATTTATGCACAAGTGGAAACCTCCTGTTGAGATGCCTGAAGTTTGATAATATTCGTGTGGTGTTCATAGAGAGATTGACACGTTGGCTGCTATCAGAGTTATCAGAGAGGTTCTTGAACTATTCACGAACAATTGCCAAAATATTTTTCACCTAGTGAATATCTTACTCTTGACGAACAGCTTTTGGCATGTAGAGGAAACTGACCTTTCAGGCAACATATTCCTAGCAAACCAAAGTATGGTTTAAAAGTGTTTGCTTTGGTTGATGTAAAAACAGCTTACACTTTGAATTTAGAATCGTCCGTCGGTAAGAAACAAGAGGGTACATGTAATGCCAGTAATTCAGCTGAAGATATTGTTCTTCGAATGGTCAAACTGTTTCAGACAGTAGAATATATTATACTGTGTAAAAATATTAAATGTATTATACTTAGATTTAATAAAACTCATAAAACCAGACATAAAGACCGTTCAAAGTATACAAATAGATCGCTTGCTTTGCCGATGACACCAGTCATCCGCGCGAGTGACGATGTCACGAATTTTCGCGCGAGTAAAGGAGGGTTAAATATTATTACCTGATATTCAGCCTGCTGCAACATTACTGCTGTGCCGTACTGGGTATTCTGTTTCCGCAGTCTATTGAACGGCGCCTCAGGCTGGTAGCGTCACTGGTTGTGGCAGTGGATCGAGCCGTGGATCGGCCACCAGAGGGAAGGTCGCATGTTGTGAGGCGCGATTTAAGGGCAGCCGCGGTGCTCAGTCATCTTTGTCAGTTCCGGGCAGACAGAAAGTGAGCTGCGAGTAAGGACAGTGTCTTCGGGACTAGCGGAAGGTTAGGTCAGCAGCTACTCTCCACACGCTGGTCTGTGCTTTTCGATGTTGTTGCTTTTTTAACAATGAATGTCCCCCGTTGGGAAACTCGATCCGGCGCAGCGGTTGAACCTTCACTTGTGCTTTGAGTTTTAATACACTACTGGCCATTAAAATTGCTACACCAAGAGGAAATGCAGATGATAATCGAGTATTCATTGGACAGATATATTATACTAGAACTGACATGTGATTACATTTTCAAGCAATATGGGTGCATAGATCCTCAGAAATCAGTACCCATAACCACCACCGTAATAACGGCCTTGATATGCCTGGGCATTGAGTCAAACACAGCTTGAATGGCGTGTACAGGTACAGCTTCCCATGCAGCTTCAACACGATACCACAGTTCATCAACGGTAGTGACTGGCGTATTGTGACGAGCCAGTTGCTCTGCCACCACTGACCAGACGTTTTCGATTGGTGAGAGATCTTGAGAATGAGCTGGCCAGAGCAGCAGTCGAACATTTTCTGTATTCAGAAAGGCCCGTACAGGACCTGCAAAATGCGGTCGTGCATTATCCTACTGAAATGTAGGGCGCAGGGATCGAATAAAGGGTAGAGCCACGGGTCGTAACACATCTGAAATGTAACGTCTACTGTTCAAAGTGCCGTCAGTGCGAACAAGAGGTGACCGAGACGTGTAACCAATGGCAACCCATACCATATCGCCGGGTGATACGTCAGTATGGCGATGACGAATACACGCTTCTAATGTGCGTTCACCGCGATGTCGCCAAACACGGATGCGAACATCATGATGCTGTAAACAGAAGCTGGATTCATCCGAAAACACGACGTTTTGCCATTCGTGCACCCAGGTTCGTCGTCGAGTACACCATTGCAGGCGCTCTTGTCTGTGATGCAGCGTCAGGGGTAACCGTAGCCATGGTCTCCGAGCTGATAGTCCATGCTGCTGCAAACGTCGTCGAACTGTTCGTGCAGATTGTTGTTGTATTGCAAACGTCCCCATCTGTTGACTCAGGGATCGAGACGTGGCTGCACGATCCGTTACAGCCATACGGATAAGATGCCTGTCATCTCGACTGCTAGTGATACGAGGCCTTTGGGATTCAGCACGGCGTTCCGTATTACCCTCCTGAACCCACCGATTCCATATTCTGCTAACAGTCATTGGATCTCGACCACTGCGAGCAGCAACGTCGCGATACGATGAACCACAATCGCGATAGGCTACAATCCGACCTTTATCAAAGTCGGAAACGTGATGGTACGCATTTCTCCTCCTTACACGAGGCATCACAACAACGTTTCAGGAGGCAACGCCGGTCAACTGCTGTTTGTGTATGAGAAATCGGTTGGAAACTTTCCTCATGTCAGCACTTTGTAGGTGTGGCCACCGGCACCAACCGTGTGAATGCTCTGAAAAGCTAATCATTTGCGTATGACAGCACCTTCTTCCTGTCGGTTGAATTTCGCGTCTGTTGCACGTCATGTTCGTGGTGTAGCAATTTTAATGGCCAGTAGTGTATTTGAAAGAATCCTGTGTGAGCTGTGGTGATGGGTTCGCTACCTGTCTGTCTGTTCCGATCATTAGTGCTAAGGCTTATCTGTGGATTACGGCCATTTGGGTCGGAATGACAGCTGTATGGTGAAAGCAACCAATTGCTAGCAGTAGCGGTTAACTGGGGATACTGTTGGTCTCCTCATCGATTCTCGGCATTGAGAGGGAGCATTTTTGTTATATGAATGTTATGTTGTTATGCGATCTGGCCGTCTCCGTGTTCGCCGTCCTGGTTACACAAAAATTATGATAAGCACACAAACGACAGTACACTACCTATGTCAGGTCGGCTGCTATGTGATTTTCTACCGGTATTTTATTATTAACAGCGTAAGTGGAGGCACTAAAAGAAGTCGATCGTTTTGGCTGCTATTGATTCCGGAACTGGGCCCAGCGCTCTATAGGTTGTAATTGTAAATCTGATGGTCAGCTGCTGTTTAACTCATTGGAGGGAATCATTCCATCAATTTCTGTGATCACTTGTTTTCTTTATGTCGTAACAGTAAATCGGGTGTGCAGTTTCCGTTTAACTCACTGACTCGTAATATTAAATACTACTTTTCTTAAACTATAATAGCTGCATTTGCTTCATATTGATGTAATAAAGTTGCTGTGTTGAGGTTTTTTTCTCAAATCCTACCACCAGTTCAAATGGTTCAAATGGCTTTGAGCACTATGGGACTTAACTTCTAAGGTCATCAGTCATCTAGAACTTAGGACTACTTAAACCTAACTAACCTAAGGACATCACACACATCCATGCCCGAGGCAGGATTCGAACCTGCGAGAGTAGCGGTCGCGCGGTTCCAGACTGTAGCGCCTTTAACCGCTTGGCCACCCCGACCGGCCCTACCACCAGTGTTCTTTGGTAAAATCACATTAAAGAATGCTAGAGGTATGAGCTGTTCTTACATGGTATATTTTATATTTACGAAATAATGTTCTTTTTCTAAAGATAATGTGGTTTCTTTAAATTAGAATAAACTTATTAGGGTGCAGCACCTTACAAATCGGCACCAGCTCCCTATATTTTTCAACTGTCTTTCCTATTTAATTACTGTTAATTATCTTGTGTTACACTATATTATGTTGGGGACATAATGTGGCAGTGTGTAGTTTCCACATAGACATTAATCTACATACCTACATACACTATGTGATCAAAAGTGCCGGGACACCCCCGAAAACATGCTCCATATCAGCAACTCAGTAGTCATTAGATATCGTGAGAGAGCAGAATGGGGCGCTCCGCGGAACTCACAGTCTTCGAACGTGGTTAGGTGATTGGGTGTCATTAGGTGATTGGGTGTAACTTACGTCATACGTCTGTGCACGAGATTTCCACACCCCTAATCATCCCTAGGTCCACTGTTCGCGATATGAAAGTGAAGTGGAAACGTGAAAAACACGTACAGCGTACAGCGTACAGGCCGACCTCGTCTTGACTGACAGATACCGCCGAAAGTTGAAGAGGGTCGTAATGTGTAATAGGCAGGCATTTATCCAGACCATCACACAGGAATTCGAAACTGCATCAGGATCCGCTGTAAGAACCATTACGGTTAGGCGGGAGGTGAGAAAACATGGATTTCGTGGTCGAGCGGCTGCTCTTAAGCCACACATCAATCCGCTAAATGCCAAACAACGCCTCGCATGGTGTAAGGAGCGTAAACATTTGACGATTGGACAGCGGAAAAACGTTGTGTGCAGTGACAAATCACGGTACAAAATGTGGCGATTCGATGGCAGGGTGTAGGTATGGCGAATGGCCGGTGAACGTCATCCGCCAACGTGTGTAGTGCCAACAGTAAAATTCGGAGGTTGCGCTGTATGGTGTGGTGGTATTTTTCATGGAGGGGGCTTGTGCCCCTTCTTGTTTTGCGTGGCACTATCACAGCACAGGCCTACATAGATGCTTTAAGCACTTTCTTGCTTCCCACTGTTGCAGAGCAATTCGGGGATGGCGATTCCATCTTTCAAAACGATCGAGTACCTGTTCATAACGCACCGCCTTTGGCGGAGTGGTTACATTACAATGACATCCCTGTAGAGGACTAGCCTGCACAGAGTCCTGACCTGAATCCTATACTACACCTTTGGGGTGTTTTTTAACGCTGACTCCGTGACCGGCTTCACCGACCGACATCGATACCTCTTCTCAGTGCAACACTCCATGAAGAATGGGCTGCCATTGCCCAAGAGACCCTCCAGCACCTGATTGAACGTATGCCTGCGAGAGTGGAAGTTGTCATCAAGGCTAAGAATGGGTCAACTCCATACTGAATTCCAGCATTACAGATGCATGGAGCCACGAACTTGTTATTCATTTTCAGCCAGGTGTCCGGATACTTTTGATCACATAGTGTACATTCTCTGGCGGCTCAGTTACAGAGATTTTACTCTGGAAGTGTTGTTATGCATTATACTGCTTACACTTCTGTCAAAGGGATAAATTGAGAAACCTATTGCACCAGCCACTAGTGGAGAATAACTTTCTGGATAATGATTTCCGGCGATGGAGAGTGTCGCTGGCAGCAAGTTAGGGGATGAGGGCTCTGGAAACCTCCTACACAGCGAACCTGTTCTCGGAAATGTTTGTTGGGGTGCCTCGCGACCCCTGTAGTCGGTATGGAACAGTACTGGCTGTGAGAATTCCGAGTCTATTGAGGCAACTTAGAAGGCATGTCTTTCGGAAGTTGACAACCGCTGGACACAGTCAAGTTAAGCCGTTCTCGGAATTGTGACGGAAGCAGAATGGCTCTGTGAATTCCGAGGCTGTATTTGAACACAAGAATGGAGGTGTATGGCTAGCTGGCAAGCCATCGCAGCTTTCGCGTTGACTGCAGTATCTGTCTTTTCCAGGTAGGTGTTATACCGGGAAATACACCTGGGAGAAATAAGGGAGGCAGTGCCGTGGCAGAGAACTGATTGGTCAATGCGAGCTCGTCTCTCTCGTTCTTTAAGAGACAGTCATTCAAAAGAGGGCTGACCCCAAGATTTCTGTATTGGGGTGCAGGAGCAGAATAGGGAGGGAGGGCAATGGGTGTTTGTCTGCAGCCAGGACAGGTAACGTACGTGTCAAGTGGTGACTGCTGCGTGAAGAGCTGGGAGGAACAGGGTGGCAGTTCGGCAAGGACCGGTGGAGAAAGGAAAGGAGCAGTATTCACTACCAAAGGTAGAGTGCCGTGGTAAACTTTCTATTGTACGATTTATGCAAGGACGTAGCCAGGATTTTGTCAAAGGTGGAGGGCTACAGATTTGTTACAGAGGGCCTTAAAAAGTTCATGTTTTTCGTTCTACTCTGAAAACACATATAATTATTAATTTTATGTGCATAACTTGCTTTTGGGAAACCTTCCAGGAGATAGTACTTGGTCTACAAAATCAAGTACAAATTTTAGTCTTTAAAAGCATAACATTAATAAGAAACACAGAAATGCTCAATTAAATATTTCTTTCGTCAAATAAGGAACGACCGCCTTCAGTGTCACAATCGTAATTTTATTTCAACGTGCAAGGCATTTCTAACCCTGGGGGGCTCATCTTCAGGTGCTTTAACGGTCTACATCAGTGTGTTTTTTCCTCAGATCTAGGTTAATTCCTGTGTTGGCAAGATTACAAGGGTATATTACAAATTGGTAGATTCTGAATGTAAGTTTATAAAACTAAAACAAATGGAAAGATAGCTTATTGTTTCCAGTAATGGATACATGGTCTCGAAGCACAGTATGAGTAAATCTGTGTATGTGCCTTTATACACTTATTCATATATGTATATATGTGACAGAGAGATTATGCATGGTTTTGAAGCACAGTACGAATTAACATGTTTATGTGTAAAATGTACATACATAAATAGGTGTATAAATACATATAATCATGTTTCCTCACACTTTGCTTCAAAATCATGTGTCCCCTACTGGAACCAGCTATTTTTCGATTTTTCTTAGTTTTGGAAACTGATATTCGCAATGCGCCACTTTGTAAGATACAGTTGTAGTCATATGAAGACCAGAATTAGCTTGAATCTGAGAAAAGAAAAAAAGGCGATGTAAGCTGTTGAAGCACCTAAAGATGAGTTCACAGGACTCTAAATGTATCGTGCATTGAACTAAAATCACGATTGTGCATGAGGCAATTGTATTTTACTTTATAACTGAAGAACTGTAGAAACACTGACAACTATGGCTAAAATTAAGCAAAATATTTCTTTATTTGGCAGTATGATAACTTTATTCTCAAACTAATTAAAATTCGAATATAACATATTGTCTCATAGATAACGAAACACTGCCCAGTCTCCGAATATAAATTTCACTATTGCATAGCGGAAGAATCTTAATGTTGAGTGCAATAACATATTTTATTAAAGTATATTTCATTTCATCAAAATTCTTCAATTTCCTTAAGGAAACGGAACGATCCACCTCCTCCATGTTAATTTTAACTAATAGAAGGAACATTTTTTTGGAAAACCGTTAAACATATTGCTCTGAAATTTGCACTACATGTTTGCAATGCCATATTCAGAAATATTTATTGGTTTTTGTTTTACAATTTTTTTTAAACAGATGCTTATTTTTTTCTCTAAAATTTTGCACTTTTTTCTTCTATGACTCTTGAATTATACAACATCCTTTTACAATTTGTTATAAAAATGAAGGAAAAGAAGTAAACAATATTGTGTATAAATTTCATTGATGTACTGTTTGCAGTGTTTGAGATAATGTTCCTCAAGGATGAAAATTTTAAAGTTATGGGGAACGGCTTCCAAAGTTTTGTAATACATGGCTGCCCCATATGATGGATTATCAGCATACCCTTCTTTTTTCAGTGTTAGTTTCCTTTTCACTGATCTTTTCTTCCCTTTTGCTGCATGTTTTAGGATTTGGTCTCTTCTTCCTGCACCTCTTAGTGTTTCTTCATCAATTAGGCGCATTGTGGAAATGGTGTTGTGTCCTGGTTGGAGACCTAAACATTTCAACACATCACATTTGATAATGTTTCCTTCATTAAAGCTGGCCGATGTGGCCGGACGGTTCTAGGCGCTACGGTCTGGAACCACGCGACCACTACATTCGCAGGTTTGATTCCTGCCTCGGGCATGGGTGTGTGTGATGTCATTAGGTTAGTTGGCTCAAATGGCTCTGAGCACTATGGGACTCAATATCTTAGGTCATAAGTCCCCCAGAACTTAGAACCACTTAAACCTAACTAACCTAAGGACATCACACACACCCATGCCCGAGGCAGGATTCGAACCTGCGACCGTAGCAGTCCCGCGGTTCCGGACTGCAGCGCCAGAACCGCTAGACCACCGCGGCCGGCCATTAGGTTAGTTAGGTTTCAGTAGTTCTAAGTTCTAGGGGACTGATGAGGTCAGAAGTTAAGTCCCATAGTGCTCAGAGGCATTTGAACCAACCTTCATTATATGTTGCCACTGTATCATACACTCCAAAATGCAATGTTTTTATCTTTACAAACACTCTTTTGGGAATCTTAAACCAAATTAAATTATTTACACTTTGATTTGGATTGTGTGTTTTCCCATGTAGACACTTTTCCAATAAACTTGGATGTGATAAATCTCTGAATATGGGCTTAATTACATTAATTACAGCATTTGGCAAACTGTCTTTACTGGCATATTCCTTTCCTGATTGGTACTTTCCCCATGAGTCATCACCTGTGGGGCACAGTGCATGTTGTAGGTGTTCATTTGTTGATGCACTATGAAAACATAATTCCCATACTGCTCTCCTCATATGCTCAATGCTTCTTGTATTTTGCCTCATTGCACACCCATAATACCTCTGCAATCTATCAATTGCTTCATCTGTCAATCTTCCTCTTCCTCCAAGGGTCTTACCATCACTAAGCTTCTGGGATCATAATGTCTGCTTTAGTTTGCGAAAGTATGCCCCCATGCACTTCTGCACAAGCCCTATGCGCTCCTGTTTTTTTTAATGTGAATTTCATTGCCATATTTTTGAGTTCCCCTACAGCTTTATATCCCTTAGACTCACCATCTCCTAGATAGTGTATCGTACATTATACCACTCCTGTGATCTGGAAAAAATTGTTTTCACTCCCTTTACTTCCATCGCTCCACTCATGCAGTGAAAATTTGCTTCACAACTTTCACTATGTTCGTCGTTGGTATTGCCCTTGCATCTACAATGTTTTGACAGAATAGCAACATCAATTACTTTTCAACTGTCTCCACTGGTAGCTGTCACAACTGCATTTAGAGATTTAAGACCTCTGCGTTGCCATGATCCATCTAAAGCAACAGCTAAAACTCTACAACTCCCATTATCTGTCACAGCTTCTTCAACTGCTTTCTTCATTGTTACTTGAGCAATATCTTCAGCCAAGGATCCCACCAACTCATTATAAAATCCAAATGTGGTTGGTGGTTTTGGCAAGTTCATAATTCCACATGACATTGTCCCTGCAGCACTGCCCTTGCCAATGCTACGGAAGCCATACACTAGCCTAACATTTATATCATACACCTTCTCTCCACTATTACCACTAGGAGGAATACTGTTAGAATTAGAAAACGAAACTTCTGCAGCACATGTGTTACCCTTCAATAACGTTTTACATGCCAAACCAACGTGTGAAGTTATTTTCAATTCCAGTCCCCTTTCTTTGCAAACTTGGCGTAATACGTTATGTTTCAAAATATTAGAGAGCAAGGACATGTTAATTATTTCATTCACATCATTAATGTCACTTTCATAGTTTTCAAATTTTTCTTCGTTGTCACAAAGTTTCTTTCTGCAATAAGTTCTATCACATTCATTTGGAGTAGTCAGTGAAGCAGTCTGAGCAGTATCTTCCTTCGAAAGAACAAAAGATTCCTTCTTCCACTCATTGTGCCTTTTCTTAAACACTCGATTGCTGAAACGGGGCATATTGATTTCCACAAACCAAATACGTAAAACAGGTACGAGCAAAATTCGTCAAATACGCAAAATTGAACAGTTAAACAACACAAAGCAAACTCCACAAGTCAACACACACGGTATAGCGTTTATGTTTACCGATATCAACAGTCACTTCTCACAAAGATAAAGCCATACAACGTTGGAAAAGAAAATACTGTCTAATTCCGCAGAGATACTCTGCTTGCAGCCAGCGAGCGGCGCGGTCAGAGGTGACACACCTAGTCGCTACAACCGTTGACGCGGCGTGTCAACTTTTCAGCGATAAAAAACACACTTAGAATTCACTTAGAAGGGTGAAACTTGATTTTTTATTCAGAAAACTCCAAATAATTTTATAATGAAAAAATCAAGAACCGTTAATTTTGTCATTTTCATCGTTCCGGCTCCCCTTAAGTGATCATGATTTTTTTGAAATACTATTTCAGCAGTCAACTACAGCAAACGAATTTATTTATAAAACAAAACGGGAAAAAGCACATACTATTAGCCACGAGTTTGGAGATTTATCATTCATTCGCCCATAAATTTCAACTATGCTTCTAACGTAAGGGACCTCATATAAGAGTTTCTATTTACCCGTGATAGTATGGTTACATAACCTTTGATGCTAATAAACTCCTTTACAACATAAAACACACGTTGTTGTTTATATGACGTCTATGTACAAGTAATTTAGAGTTGCAACGGCTGGACTTACAGCTCCACGGATATTACGAATAATGCATTTCGCAATAAAACATCGTTCTTATAGAGAAGCCTGAAGGCATAATACATCGCCGTTCCACGAGTGAGCGATCTTTATGCTACAAACATACTGCAAAATTACGATCGCTAGCCATATTCCAGTTTTAATATGACTTTTAGCGTCAAGAGTCTCCAAAGAGGTGTGATGCTTGTTTTAGATGCAGCCCTTTTCATTTAAGCAGAGAGGCTGCATCTCTAAGGGAATTGGGATCTGTCGAGAAAGAAAAGAATTCGGACGGAATTGGCTGCGGCCTGGAGCAAGCGACGAACCCCAGAATTTGGGTGAACTGGAAAAGGGAAACCACAAAAAAACATATTGACGATTTCCGGCGGATGCATTCCGACCTCTCCTCCCACCTGAATCCAAGGAATGTTAACTCAGCACGTCAAGGCACAGACCTACTCCAATCGATGGAGGATGTGAAAAAATATGTTGTTGTACACTGTTTTGAGATAAAATAAAGAGCATCATAACAAAAGATGGACTTCTGATATTGCATGCTATTTCTTTAATTGTGGATGTTTCATCACCTGATACTGCACGAGAGCCTGCTTCTTTAAGATTCAATTATGCAGGGATTCGTAGCTTGAGTTATCATAATATTACAAGAGCGTAAATAGATTTGAGACGAAGGGAAGGGGGTAGGGTTGCAGGGCCCAGACAGCTCGGACGAATTCAAACAGCCCGCTGAAGATATACTTCAGAAACCACGAACTGTAGAATGTTTCTGCTCTCCACAAACCCCTCCCTATCGTTTCGTATTGGAGCCGGTTTTCATAATTGATCACCGTGCGGATGACTAGATTTTTTTAAGAGAAATGGAACCATTGCCGTTTGGGTGGTATTTTTGTCGATCAACGAGACTTTTCGGCGATACAGGGAAATCCAACTGTATTTTGGGCTCTGAGCACTACGGTACTTAACATTTGAGGTCATAAGTCCCCTAGAACTTAGAACTACTTAAACCTAACTAATCTAAGGACATCACACACACCCATACCCGAGGCAGGATTCGAACCTGCGACCGTAACGGTCGCGCGGTTCCAGACTGAAGCGCCTAGAACCGCTTAGCCACATCGGCTGGCCAACTGTATTTTTATCCATTTATTTAATATAACGTTATTTGCAAAGATTTGTCTCTCCGTTGCCTTGTGGAATACTGAAATATTTCAACGCCTAAGTTCTAGCGGTCTCCAAACAATGGTTCCTATGCCAACATTAAACAGCTTCTCATGGACAATTAGCCTTACCATAACGCTAGTGGGCGAATCATAATCAGTTGTTCTTATTTCGTGGTACAAACTTGTCCGTAATTAAAAACTATAAGGACAGCACATAGCACAAAAATATAACAAATGGCAGCACTTACATTAAAGTGCAAGTACGAATTGAAGTGATTAACAAAACAAAAATTGAACTCGAGTAAGGCCTACACTGTACAGTAGTTGATGCCGTTTGAAGTAGGGATAGGCGAAAGCCGATAGTGGTTTGGCTATGTCGATACTTTAAATCTATTAAATTTTGTGGATGACCTTGTTGCCTGCCGATTGTGCGTATCCCGTTTCTGTCGTATGATAGAATATTAAAAATAAGGGACGATCAAAAACTTTCCGTTCGAGCTACTTACACTCCAGAATCGGTGTCACACTCAAGCAAAATCGCCGTGGGCCCTGAGGTAATTATCCCACCAACACACCGCATTGAAGATACTTTTTGATAAAATAGCGGGTCCTGCAGTGTAAGAAGTACGTATCTGCCTGCGGCACTTTCTCGTCCAACACGAATCGTCGAACGCTCAAGGCCTGTTTTAACGAAACGAGTGCGCGGCAGTGGCACGGGGAGAGATCTGGACTATAGGGCAGGTGTTCAGGTGGCTCGGACTTGCGTTGGCGTAGGTTTCGCATTATGACATTTGCGATATGGGGACATGCAGCAGCACCCATTTTCCCATCGTTCCACTACGGTGCTTTTTGGCAGACATGGCGCCCCACACACAATCTTCTTTTTTTTTCCTTTATTGAGTTTCAATTCCCCCCGCAGGAGGCGGGCTGGCAGCAGCTTAGTACACCGTTCTTCAGTCTATAGAATTTTTAAAACATACGAAGAAGGTAATAAGCAATAAAAGCCGGCGATAAAAATGGTGACTTAAATTATAAAATGGCGGAAACCTGTGGAAGTTAAAACATAAAACATCGAGTTGGGGATGCTAATAAAATACACAGGAAGCAGACAGGTAAATTAGTAGACAGACAATTAAAAGAACAGGGCGCCAGTCTGGTTTCTGTTCGCAAGAGATATAATAATCATACCCAGCTACACTATGATATCCGTTCGCAATACTTCAGAAAAGACGCACAACACTTAACACTCACCTGAAACACTGCACTAAAAAGTTGGCACATAGATGACACACCACAGCCAAGGGCAGATGGAGGGGGGGACCAGGACAGATGAGTGGAAAAAAGGGCGGAGGAGAGGAAAAACGAATTGGGGGAGGGGGAACCGAGAGAGGGAGAGGACTCATAAGGGGGGGGGGGGGCAGAGCAGATGTGAGAGGGAGTGGGGAAAGGCAGAGGAGGGAAATGAAATACGACTTGGGGGAGAGAAGCGAGGTAGAGAAAGGGTAAGTGGTGAAAAAACAGGATGGAAGGGGATGAGGCAGCCCGGGAAAAGGACAGAGGAAGGGAGGGGGAGGTGAGGATCAGAGTTGATATGAGGGAGGAATGGAGGGAGAGAGGAATGAAATACGACTTGGGGGAGAGAAGCGAGGTAGAGAAAGGGTAAGTGGTGAAAAAACAGGATGGAAGGGGATGAGGCAGCCCGGGAAAAGGACAGAGGAAGGGAGGGGGAGGTGAGAATCAGAGTTGATATGAGGGAGGAATGGAGGGAGAGAGGGCATCATCCGGGAGGGGGAGTCGACAGAAGCCACCTTGAGAAAGGAGATGAAGAGAGTAGAGGTGGAAGGTAGTGGGGAAACAATGGTGAAGGTGTGGCAGAGGGCGGGGGTTGGGAGGGAGAGGAGCAGCCAGTGGTTGAGGGGGATCAAGGCAGAGGGAGGACACATTCTTCATTCTTGGAAGGATATCTACCCATATATGTCCTTCGTCATAACAGCACTTTGGTCGTGTTTGGACGCATTTGATAATAATGTCATCATTTACCGCACGCACATCGAAAAGACACGATTGCCAGGCTAATGTCTTATCGACATTTTGGTGCTTATATACAAGCATAGCTGTCGCACTATGTTGCGTAAACGCTGCAGCAATGCCCTCAGACGAAAACTTTTTGCTCACCCCTTTGTATCTCCCAATTTCATTACACGGTGACCTGTAATTTCGTACGGGTTATAGGGAGACTCCATCCCGCCCTTCTTTGGCTACGTCCTTGATTTATGGGTGGAAGCAGGTAATTCTAATAGGTCCAAGACTGGAGGACTGGTAGTTTGTTGGTTTTGCTTGGTGATGGGAAGGACAGGAAGTATCTAAAGGCGTTACAACGGCTGGTTCAAATGGTTCAAATGGCTCTTAGCACTAACTTCTGAGGTCATCAGTCCCCTACAACTTAGAACTACTTAAACCTAACTAACCTAAGGACATCACAAACATCCATGCCCGAGGCAGGATTCGAACCCGCGACCGTAGCGGTCGCGCGGTTCCAGACTGAAGCGCCTAGAACCGCTCGGCCACACCGGCCGGCCACAGCGGCTGGCTTAAACCTTACTCTTCCTCGTGAAAAGAAGGAGGGTTTATTAGACAACGTAACTGCAGAGACTGGATGAAACCTTACTTGTAACAGTGTATAAGGATGGAAACGTTTAGTAACGAATGCGAATAGAACCTTTTTACTTTTAATTAAATTAGCCTGCCGTTGTGGCCGAGCGGTCCTAGGCGCTACAGTCTGGAACTGCGCGACCGCTACGGTCGCAGGTTCGAATCTTGCCTTGGGCATGTTTGTGTGTGACGTCCTTAGGTTAGTTAGGTTTAAGTAGTTCTAAGTTCTAGGGGAATCATGACCTCATATGTTAAGTCCCATAGTGCTCAGAGCCATTTGAAACATTTTTTTAATTAAATTAATCTCTCTGCCTGTCATTCCTTTACGTTCTACGTGCCATCTTTCCATTTTCATTGTCACTGTGATATTTCTGTGATGATAGGATAGGTTTACGTATACTTATCTGTATTTCTGCAACGCTTTACCGACAGTTAGACCGAGGATACTAGGTCTTCACGACTGTCACAAGGGCCAATGATTTCCGATTAGAATTAATTCTTTTGCCTCACGGAGTTTATCTTTGATACAGAGGCTGGCGAGCCTTACGGTCCTTAATCTATCACAAATGCTGGACCTCTAAACTTCGTCAAAAGGATTTCGTGAGTAGATACTATTCTTCGCCGTAAAAGTTTCAGCCTAAGTTCACAGCGCATTTTAGTAACTAGTACTGATCGAATTCGAAAGGTAAGATATCTAGCAGCTCGCTTCTGAATTCCTTCGATGTCTTCATTTCAACCGTTCCTCTGGAAAATCTAAGTAATATGACAGTGTTCAAGACTTCACGGTGTGGGTCCGATTTAAACAGCAGCTTCATTTACCCAGAACTGTCCCAATAGATCAAAGCCAAATATACTCCTTCCTTACAACTGTCATTCATACCCATTGTATTTCTTACCCTTTCGTAGTGTCATGTCTTAATGTTTAACTGTGCTAAAACTCCGCGAATACGACTTGTTGCAACATTATGAAAAGGTTAAGCATCGTTGCCACGTACTGAATGATAAGAATCATGCTACGCAGACCGAGAAAATGAGTGCTGGATATCGCTTCTGCCCCGTACTTGGTTCACTTCATCGGTTAAGGCAGCGGACGCAGAAAGGGAACTTTAATCTTGTTGACGTCCGCTTTCCAGAACATTTGTTAACCAGCGGAAAAAGTCCCTATCTGAGCACATAAGTGGTTAATATACTATGTATTAAGAGGCTGTGATTGAAAAGTGGGTTACTACCTACCTCGTCCCACCTTCCTGAGAAACTTGAAAATTTTTCCCAGAAATTTTGGCATGCAACCACATTCGAGCTCTCCCTAACATGTAACTCACATCTTCCACAATCTCCCCAAGTTGCAACCCGCTCAAATTCATTAGCCTATCGTTGTAAGTCGTTGATACCCATCTGCTTCCACTTGCCCATCCTCATTCACTCATTCAGCCCAACTCATTGTCATTATCTCCATGTGTCTTTCTGTCATTATCTCCTGTCTCACAGGCACAATCACCTTCGTTCTGTCCTACTAAAATTGTCTTCTATCACTGTCACAGTCTCCATCTTGCTCTCTTTTTGCTGCTTCTATCTCCTTCATTCCTTCCCACTGCTGCTACATCTTCTCACTGTCATTATCTATCTCTTACTCGTTGTCATTGTCAGAGACACTGTATCCCACTTCTACTTTCACTTTCTCTTCTTTCCTCTCCCTCTTTCACTGTCTTCTTCGCTCCTAGTATTGTTCTGTCACTGTCAACGAAGTTCAACTCTGCCTGAATCCCTCTCTCTCACAATGCCGTTGTCTCCTCCGCTCTTTCTATATCATAACCACTGTTTATTATCTTCCAGGAATGATTATTCTTGTGGTGTCACTGCCAGACACCACACTTGCTAGGTGGTAGCTTAAATCGGCCGCGGTCCATTAGTACATGTCGGACCCGCGTGTCGCCACTCTCAGGATTGCAGACCGAGCGCCACCACACGGCAGGTCTCGAGAGACGTACTAGCACTCTCCCCAGTTGTACGACGACGTTGCTAGCGACTACACGGACGAAGCCTTTTCTCTCATTTGCCGAGAGACAGTTAGAATAGCCTTCAGCTAAGTCCATGGCTACGACCTAGCAAGGCGCCAATTGTAACAGTGCATGTATCTTACGAGTCTCATTTGTATAGTCATGAGAGATGTATCACAAGGAGTGATTAAAAGTTAAGTATATTCCAAAGCTACGTACTTTCTTTATAGCAGTCATAACGTATCCTGTTCCAGACTTGACGCCAGTCGGCGTGTGTGTACGCGTGCCTTTCGGCTTCCTTCTCAGTGCCACAACAATTTTTCTGTCTCTTTCCCACTGACGCTGTCTCCTTCCCTCCCAGCATAAATAAGGACAAATTTGTTATAATGCCAAAATTTATGGAAAATATTTTAAAGGTACTCAGTAAGGCAGAATGAGGAAACTGTTACCCCACTTTTCAGTCAAAGTTTTGTACGTAAATGGGAACTCATTCGCATTTTTCGTGCTCCCGTAGGAACCATTTCCCGCTGCTTCCATTCTTTCTCTTGCTGTAGCAGAGCTTATAACTCTTGTTAAAAGAAATGTAGTGGTCGGTAAAATTTTGATTTTTACTTATGTGAAACTGAAAAAGAAACCCAAAACTAATATTACACCTCAATTCGGACTTAAAGTGTACAAGAAATTAGCATTTGCTTCATTACTAAATCTTGGGTTCCCAGAATCATTATAATGGTAACGGTGACACTTTCCTGCGTATTTCTCCATGCTACGTCACTTTAGAAACACATCTATTTTGAAGCTATCTTAAAATAATTTCTATAGAATAATCAATAATGAGAGAGACAGAAGATGCATACACACCTCAGGGCCAATATCAGTTAAATTAAGTAATTTAAATTACTATCAAATCCACCTTCATTAATAGTATTTCACTATCTGGTCCTTTATAAACAAAAATCTACTGTAACAACGTTATCGTCTCATACCGGATTTTACGTGCATATTTTACGTGTACAAATAGGATAACTTTGAATGTCGATACATAAGAAACGGATAAGGGTATCGAGAACATTTTCAAGGCTATTAGGGTTCGGGATCTTAGGAATGTATCGTGTTAATCGCACCCATTAGCCTTCGTTGAATCCGCGGCTCAGTTTTAATACTTAAAAACCCAATTTCTGGGGTGTTTATTGATAAAAGGTAAATAGTTTTGAAAACCGGAAGGTGTAAATTCTAGAAAATAGCCTAGAAAATATAGAGTTGAAATGTGAACAAGTTCCTGCAGCTATTTATTATTTAGATTTCGCCTCACACCGAATTTTATGTGCGTAATCTGCTTGTTCATTTGTTGTTTGAACATATGTATCACTGAATCGTATGAATATATGAAGAAAAGTTACAATATCGGGAGATTAGGTGCGTATCTATAAATTTGATTTGCTGTGCAAAGCCGTCTGGTATCCGCGGCTCGGATTTTGTAGCCAAAAACCACATTTTTCGGGTTTTCTTAGGAACTACTCGTGAACTAAATTGTGCCTCCGTTAACACCTTTAGGCGCGCCGTAGACCACAAGTAATGCATAGAGAACCGACCGATTTACACCATTCACCTATGCTGTAAGATGTTTGTAATATTCTAAATTTGACGCTGTATTACAGGATATTTACAGTAGTTACAGAAAGAAGAATCTTTGTTGGGTATAAAAATGGTTCGTAGCCCATGTCTCTACTCTTCTATCATCTCTATAATCCAAGATATGAGCCACGGAGAAGTCCCATTTTCAAGTTAGACGTTTAGGAACATACTATGTACCGCATGCTGTCACACGCGTACCATTCTCTGACCTTTAGATGGGGCTAGAAGGACAAACTACAAACTTACCTCTTCATTCCTGATATTTATTCTTTTATCTAGAGGAAGGAACTATAGATTATGGACATGCCGTCAACAAGTGAATCATTTTAAACCATAATATACAGGGTGATTCAGCTGTCGCTGCCGTGTGGTTTATGCAACTTGCAACGCCTTCAAAAATCATGTACGAGAATTTCGTATTCTCTCCTTCGCTACATACAAAATGTATTCCCACAGAAAAAACTAAAAGTACTTTTTTGTAGGAAATTTAATTTACTTAAATTTTGTACTGGGCATGGTTTTCGAGTTGTTCATGAAAAACGCGTTCAAAGATTCTGTACGTTTTTCGTACATAATTCGAAAACTACAGCCGCTACCGAAAACGTATCCCTACACAAACTACAATCTTTATCTACATGGATACTCTGCAAATCACATTCCAGTGTCTGGCACAGGGTTCGTCGGAACTCCTTTACAGTTCTCTTTTATTCCAATTGCGTATAGCGCGCGGAAAGAACGAACATCTATATCTTTCAGTACGAGCTCTGGTTTCCCTTATTTTATCGCAGTGATCGTTTCTCCCTATGTAGGTTGGCGTCAACAAAATATTTTCGCATTCGGAGGAGAAAGTTGCTTGTTGGAATTTCGTCGGAAGATTCCTCCGCAACGAAAAACGCCTTTGTTTTAATCATGTCCATCACAAATCCTATATCATTTCAGTGACACTCTCTCCCCTACTTCGCGAGAATACAAAACGTGCTGCCTTCTTTGAACTTTTTCGATGCACTCCGTCAATCCTATCTGGTAAGGATCCCACACCGCGCAGCAGACGGACAGGCGTAGTGTTGGCAGTCTCCTTAGTAGGTCTGTCAGATTTCCTACGTGTCCTGCCAGTAGAACACAGTCATTGGTTAGCCTTCCCCACAACATTTTCTGTACCTTCTTCCAATTTAAATTGTTGGTAATTGTAATTTTCAGGTATTTAGTAGAATTTATGGCCTTTAGATTTGACTGATATATCGTGTAAACGAAGTTTAACGGATTCATTTTAGCACTCACACTTCTCGTTATTGAGGGTAGATGCAAACTTTCGCACCATACAGATATCTTTTCTAAATCGTTTTGGAATTTGTTTTGATCTTCTGATGACTTTACTAGCCGATGAACAACAGCCTCATCTGCAAACAACCTAAGACGGCTGCTCAGACTGTCTCCCAAATCGTTTATATAGATAAGAAACAGCAAAGAGCCTATAACACTACATTGGTGGACACGCCAGATATCACTTCTATCTTACTCGAACACTTTCCGTCAATTACTACGAACTATGACCTCTCTGGCAGGAAACCACGAATCCAGTAACGTAACTGAAACGATATTCTACAAGCACGCAATTTCACAACAAACCGCATGTGTGATATAGTGTCAAAAGCCTTTTGGAAATCCAAAAATACGGAATCAATATGAAACCCCTTGTCAGTAGGACTCAACACTTTGCGTGAGTAAAGAGCTAGTTGCATTTCACAAGAACAGGGTCTTCGAAATCACTGTTGACTATGTGTAAATAGACCATTTTCTTCGAGGTAATTCATAATGTTGGAACACAATGTATGTTCCAAAATCGTGCTGCATATCAACGTTAATCGTAGGAGCCTGTAATTTAGTGGATTACTCGTACTACCTTTCTTGAATATTGGTGTGATCTGCACAACTTTCCAGTCTTTGGGTACGGATATTTCGTAGAGCGAACTGTTGTATATGATTGTTAAGTATGGAGCTATTGCATCAGCATACTCTGAAAAGAACTTAATTGGTACACATTCTGGACCCGCAGACTTGGTTTTGTTAAGTGATTTAAGTTGATTCACTACTCCGAGGATAACTACATCTACGTTACTCATGTCGACAGCTGTTCTTGATTGGAATTCTGGAATATTTACTTCGTCATCTTTTGTAAAAACATTTCGGAAGTCTGTGTTTAGTAACTCTGCTTTGGCTGCACTGTCTTCTATAGTACCTCCATTGCCATCATGCAGAGAAGTCTTTGATTGTATCTTTCCGCTAACGTGCTTCACATACGACGAGAATCTCTCTGGATTTTCTGCCAGGTTTCGAGACAAAGTTTTGTTGTGGAAACTATTATAAGCATCTCGCATTTAAATCACCACTAAATTTCGAGCTTCTGAAAAAGATCGCCAATCTTGACGATTTTGCATCTGTTTAAATTTGGCATGTTTTCTCGTTGATTCTGCAACAGTATTCTGACCCGTTTTCTCTACCAAGGAGGATCAGCTCCGTCGTTATTGGGTACAAATCTCTCATTTTTTGGTGATACTATTTCTTTGAATTCATACCATATCTGGTCTACACTTATACTATTAATTTGGAAGGAGTGGATATTGTCTCTCAGGAAGGCGTCAAGTGAATTTTTATCAGTTTTTTGAGTAGGTATATTTTTCGTTTATTTTTTTAGGATGTGGGGGTCACAATATTCAATCCCGCTACGACAACCCTATGTTTACAAATCCCTATATCCGTTTTGATGCTCGTTATTAACTCAGATTATCTGATGCTAATAGGTCAAGTGTGTTTTCACAACCGTTTACTATTTGCGTGGGCTCATTAAGTAACTGCTCGAATTAATTTTCAGAGAATGCGTGTATCACAATTTCGGATGATGTTTTATGCGTATTTCAGGAAATAGACATGTATTTTTGCCAACATATCGAGGGTAAATTAAAGTCAGCACCAACTACTGTTGTGTGAATGTGAGTCGAGCACGTGTTTGAAATCACGTGTTTGAACCTTTGAGCAATTGTATCATCTGAATTGGGATGTCGGTAAAAGGATAGAATTATTATTTTATTCCGGTTGCCAACAATGACCTCTGCCCATACTAACTCACACGAACTCTCTATTTCATTTTCGAGCCAGAGTAAACTACCTGTAACAGTAACAAACACGCCACCGCCAAGCTTGTTTTGCCTATCCTTTCGGAACATCGCTAGGTTCTCCTCAAACAATTCCTACATAAAGATAGCCGTTCATTTTCTGTGTATGACTGATAGTTTGCGCGTAGCCAGTAAGAGAAAATAAACATTTCGCGCCTGGTATTTGAAAGCGTTGTTTGCTTTATATAACCAATGTGTCGGGCAGATGAATCACCCTGAACATATAACTGCTGTGTAATTCCATTAGTAACCACTAGTCAACGAGGAAAGGATGAGTAAATAAGCAGGCAAATTCTGTTTCACTGTTCAATACGCGATGGAGGAAAACAACTTGAAAATAAGATGAGATCAGCGCAAGGGGCGTCATGTAAGGAATAAGTTTTCCAGATAGCACTGGATCGATGAAGCACCGTTGAGGAACTACAACCATAAAGGGACTACCAATCAGATGAAGTTAGCCTAGTGAGTGAACATGATTGAGTTTAGATGATAATCTTTCACAACATGCCAATAATGTTTGGGAGGGTAGCGACGCTAGCGGCAGAAATTTCGAGCATTTTCTGTAAAAACTGTGGTTTCGGGGGAAAGGGATATTTAAATGTTAATGTCCGTTTTATTTGTCATAATATCTTACTTCAAACTTTCTGATACTGTACTTCACGCAATAACAGTTAATTTCTGGCTGTATAGGTTAAATGCCGTCTTTTGCAATTGTAATAAATGTGTCAGTAAAATCAAACGCGTTTCGTTTTATTCTTAAGCATCGTCACTACAAAAATATTGGTTTTTGTCTTATAATTTTGTATGCTAGGATCATGAACAGTTACTACTTACTACAACATACAGCAGTAATTTTTATTCCTACTCGTGGTTTTTTGTTGCTTAAATCATCCTTCTGTTCTTCCACACATATTTAATAGATTTCAGCACACAATACTTCCACTGACACTAAATATATACACATTTTTGTGTTGTGAAGAATAACTGTCATCTTGACGTAAGGTGTTCTGTGTTTTGGTATTGTGGGATTTGTATGTCTCTTATGTGTTTCATTAGTAGTGGGAGCGTCTACTATTGCTGTGTGTGTGTGTGTGTGTGTGTGTGTGTGTGTGTTTTAATATTTTCCGACTAACGCGTGTGTGCGGGCACCAGCGCGCCATGTGTATGTGTGTGTGTGTGTGTGTGTGTGTGTGTGTGTGTGTGTGTGTGTGTGCCTACGGAGGGCTAGTACGTCCTAGTTACTGTTTATGTAAACTATTCTATGACTATGAGTCAGAGGTGGGTGATCAACGGTGAGTGTTTGGTCCAGAGCGGTTGTTCTTCTTCTACAATACATTTTAATTGTTTAAAGAGCATGTAGTTGCAAATGTTTGTCTGGTCATTTATTATATGTTTGTTCTCCATTTCTGCTCTTTGTTTTTAGAATTTATCTTGTAAGTTTAGGAGACGTCCCCATGTTACTGAAAATTACTGTTTTCATGTCGTCTTCTACAACTATTATGATAACTTGGTGGTTTTCTTGCCTGAGATATTCAGCAAATGTTGAATGGCTGGTGGCTTATTTTCACTGTCTTTTGTGTTTCTTATGCTTTATTTCAAAAGTTCAGTTTGTTAGCGCTATGTACAGAGCATCACAGCCTTACACTGAAGCTGGTAGATGTCAGACTATTGGTATATGTCAGACTATTGGTATATGTCAGTGTGATCTCCCTTCTTTACACATTTCTGTACAGATTTATTGCTTTGATATGCTATTTTTTTCTTTGTTCTTCGGGCTGTTCCCAATTGTATGTCTAAATTTGTTTCTATGTGTGTGTACCAGCTAGTCTGTTGAATTTCTCTGTTGTGACCTTGCTGTGTAGTGTTGCTTATGTTGGCGTGTGTGTTTGTGGTTGGTGTTTTGGGTCTCTGGCTTTGTACGGTGTTTTGTTTTCTATTATTATGTTTTACGGATTTTGCTGTTCATTCATTTTTGCTATCAGGGATTCTAAGTACAAGTCATATTTTTCCTTTATGTATAATTACGGCCAGCTCCTTATTATGGTTACGTTTGTCAAGTGGTACTGTGTTTAGTCCGTGGAGTATATATATGACGGCAGATTCTTTCTGGGTCTGTGAGGGTTTATATGATTGATGCAATTTTGTGTCTGTTTTGGTGTTTTACGTGTAAATGCTTGTTGGTTACTTTCCTTAGTGATCAATGTATCTATGGTTAGCAGCATACTAACAACATGACACACATGACTGTTCTACTGTAGTGCTGGAAGTAGTGTGCACCTTGTTACCTAACTAAATTAACGGTATATTGACACTTTTAGCACATTTAAAGGTCAATTTCTACACAGAAATTACCATAGGAAATACACGCCTTACTCAACCTGCCATGGATAGGAATTTAAAGGAGTTTTAAGACTGACTTTCAACTGAAACACAGCCCTTAACCTATTTTATCAGTATCTGCGCTTTTAGGCATAATAGGCATCAGCGTGGGGAAGTATTTACCTCCATACTTCAGCAAGTTATCGTTCTGTGGCCGTAGACCTGTATCTGACTTACCTACAAAAAAATTTATGGATTCAGAGGTCCTGCCCCTGCTTTGACCTTATTAATATTTTGTTTTTCTCCGCCCTATGTACACCGACAGAAGGAAGAAACTGCGCCACAAACAATATGCAAAATAAATTATCTACTTATTACAGCTGACTTTAAAATCTAGAAGGTATAATTATATAACAACAAAGTATGCGCAAATAATACAATCATTTTGTGTACTACAGAATGCCGCAATTTTTAGCATAGGCTTGCCCAGACATGTGTGGCTCTTTGTGGGTCCACTTTCATACACATAGCTGCTCGTAGGATGACCATCACGAAATCCTCACAAAAATCACTAAGACGACACTCCCAGTGGAATGAGTTTATCGACAGGGAGTAATAACATCCACTCACCAAAGTGGACTTTGATTAGCCCACCACTTGATCCAACCCAAAAAAGCATATCTGTTAGTAAGAGGACAACCTGAGTCAGACTGAGTCTCTGATATCAAAGGAAGCAAAGAACCTTTCCAAAGATCTCACCTTTCTCTGTAAGAAAAAGTGAACTAAATTGTATGGAGCGCTTGAGAAATGGCACGCTGCTGGTGGAAACTGTCACATCGTGTCAAGATAAAGAGGTACACAAGACGAAAACTTACCCAATAGAGACTTAATTACGCAACGTCCTTATTTCTAGCAGGGGTGTGGTGTCATGCAGAGACTTCATAATACAACTATCCGAATGAGACGGATATCGTAGATGTGATGTACATGTACAAACAAATGGTTCGAATTTCAGAAAAGTTGAATGATTCATTCAAGAGAAACAACTTCACAGTGTGAGATAGTCGGTACAATGTTGGTCCTTACGCAAGATAGACTTCTTGTATGATCTCCTAAGGGATATTGTGCCAAAGACTGTACAACTGTCACGTTAACTCACTGAAGGACCCTGTCCATAATGCATCGAAAGCTCTCAATTGGAGAGAGATCTGGCGACTTTGCTGACCAAGGTAGTGTTTGGCAAGGACAAAGATAAGCAGTAAAAACTCTCGCACTCAATATAAAGCGGAATTCTGTGACAACAATTCTATTCCAGTCAGTGAGATTCCAGACCGAAGACGTGTCTGGAGTCTCCCCAGAGAGTGGTGTGATACCAACTTGACTGTCGCCTGCCATACCATCCGACAGTCAGGAGTGCATGTCTGGGGTGGCATTTAAATTCATAGCGGGATCCTTTGGTCGTCATCCGCGGCACCCTCACAGCAATGCGGGACACAGACGATACTCTAAGCCCCTTTCTGTGGCCGTTCGTTGCAAGTCATCCTGGGCTTACGTCTCAGCAAGATAATGGCCGTCCGCACTCAGGGATAGTTTACACTGCTTATTTCGTTCATGCCAAACCCTACTTCGGTCGGCATTGTTACCGAATGTCTCCCAATTGAGAACGTTCGGAGCGTTAATGTTAAGGCCCCCCAACCAGCTCGGGGCTTCTTACGATCTAAAACGTCAGTTTGACAGAATGTGACACATTATTCCTCAGAAGGAGAACCAACAAATCCTGAATCAATGTCAAGCCGAATAACTAGTACTTGCATAAGTGCTAGAAGTGGACTAACGCATTATTGACTTGCTCGATTTGTGAAGCTTTTTCCTTTTAAATCAATCATCCCTTATTTATGATATTGTAATTATTTGTTAGACTGTGCCTGTGCGATACATCTACCGATTTCCGTCTCATTGGAATAATTCCTTCGTGGTGCACCTTTAGTGTGTGTGTGTGTGTGTGTGTGTGTGTGTGTGTGTGTGTGTGTCACCGTGTCTTAAAATGGGTATGGATGTAGAGGGACTTAAGGAACTGTTTGACACGGTTGGTGTCGTAGACACAATAAATCGATTAAGACGCTTATACAGCGAACTAGAAAAGACGGCAACATTTATTCTAACCTTCAGTTCTGCAGTATTGCTCTAGAATATTATGACCAGAAATGAATATATGGAAAACACTGACTAGAAGAAGGGACAAGATGGTAGGACGTTATTTAAGACATCAGGGAATAACTTCAATGGTAGTTGAGGGAGCTGTATAGGGTAAAAATTATGGACATAGACAGAGATCGGAATACATCCAGCAAATAATTGAGGACGCACGTTGGAACTGTTGCTCCGAAATGAAGAGGTTGGCAAAGGTGAGGAATTAGTGGTGGACTGCATCAAACCAATTAGAAGACTAATGACTAAAAAAAATTACAGCAGGATTCCTCTGCCTGAGAATGAGACCATACATTCTGAATCCAATCCGCTGATTTAGCTGACAAACACCAGTACAGCGTGCAATGGACTGTCAACGAGTGGAAAATGTGACCAAGATGTACAAGGTGTAACTGTGTTCCTGTGGACCCCTGATTGCTGGAGAAAAACTCCAAGAGATGAAAGTCACAAGGAGAATCCCATACGTCTAAACCACAATGATAACTACTCCTTCAGCCGCCACAAAATCGTTCAGTAAATAAGGACATCTCAATACAGCTTCCATAAATACCTACACATATATATGTACTTGGAATGTTTGATTTGCTGCAAAATCAGTTGTTTCCGTCGCTCGGAAAACTTGCCATACAAGCTGTAGACACAACCCCACACACAGACAGACTGAAGGTCAGAAGCGTATCCAAAATAAAGTCACCACTGTTTCAAACTATAGCAAAACGACTGTTGAAGTGATCCAAAGCGGAAAGAAACAACCAAAGACTTGTGAGAAGGATCAGATGCAAGCCAGCCTGAGGGACTTAACAACACCCTTCCCCAACAACCATCCCCAGTCAGACACATCAAAAGTATTCGGACACCTGGCTGAAAATGACTTACAAGTTCGTAGCACCCTCCATTGCTAATGCTGGAATTCAATGTGATGTTGGCCCACGATTAGCCTTCATGACAGCTTCCACTCTCGTAGGCATACGTTGAATCAGGTGCTGGAAGGTATCGTGGGGAATGGCAGCCCATTCTTCACGGAGTAAAGCACTGAGGAGAGGTATCGATGTCGGTCGGTGAGGCCTGGCACGAAGTCGGCGTTCGAAAACATCCCGAAGGTGGATTCAGGTCAGAACTCTGTGCAGGCCAGTCCATTACAGGGAACTAACTGTCGTGTGCCCACTCCGCCACAGACCGTGCATTAAGAACAGGTGCATTAAGAACAGGTGCTGTTGAGGAGCAATTCGGGAATGGTGATTGCATCTTTCAATCGTCCAATGTTTACGCTCCTTACACCAAGCGAGGCGTTGTTTGGCGTTTACTGGCGAGATGTGTGGCTTATTAGCAGCCACTCATCCATGAAATCCAAGTTTTCTCACCTGCCGCCTAACTGTCATAGTACTTGCATTGAATCCTGGTGCAGTTTCGAATTACTGTGTGATGGTTTGGATAGATGTCTGCCTATTACACATTACGACCCTCTTCAACTGTCGGCAGTCTCTGTCACTCAACAGACGAGGTCGGCCTTTACGCTTTTGTGCTGTACGTGTCCCTTCACATTTCCACTTCACTATCACATCGGCAACAGTGGACCTAGGGATGTTTAGGAGTGTGGAAACCTCGCGTACATATATATGACTCAAGTGACATCCAATCACCAGAGAACGTTCGAAATCTGTGAGTTCCGCGGAGCGCCCAATTCTGCTCTCTCACAACGACTACTGAGGTCGCTGATATAGAGTACCTGACATTGGTGGCAGCACAATGCACCTAATATAAAAAAACGCATGTTTTTGTGGGTGTCTGGGTAGTGTTGATCACATGGTGTAGGTAGGGATAGGGAGGACAAAAAAGTCTCGCCCACAAAATTGCTTAAATTTTACAGTGGAATGCAACACGATTCAGAAATTACGCACAGAGTGGGCTCTTATGTTTGTGTTTAAAAGAAGTGCATTTTAAATTATCTGCCACCTCTATAGTAAGGGACTGTAACCTCCACAGAGATAACAAAGTAGAGAGAGAAATGAAGGAAGTATAGTCAAGTTCGTAAATAATATATACAATTCCTCACCTCTCTTCACATCAACCTCCACGCCGTGACTGCAGTGTTCTGTAATTCCCTCTAATTACCTCCCACCTCTCCTCTCCAATCTCCTACGACCAATCTGACCACTTCTCATCTGAAGGGATTTTAATGCCCACCACCAGCCCAGTTGATGAGAGTCTCTTGCTAACAGAAGATTTTTGTCCCTTGTCCCTTGTCCCTTGGACATGGGCTAGAGCAAACCGGGTAGCTCTGATACCGACTTGTTCTCTGCCACCGATCATTCACTGTGTGTACCAACTCTAGAGCACATTGTTCTGAAGGAAGTGGTCGATAATCTGCATTCCACTGATTATTTCACAAATTGGATACACCTGTCTATGGCAAGAATCACGGAAAGAGTTCCTTAATTGTGGGTGATTTTTCAATTTGCAGCTGCCCTTGCAGCCTTCAAGAAATCTTATGGGAGTTGCAACTCCGTGTGAAGAGGCTACAGAAATGTGCAGACAATACAGATGTTAATTTCCCGGTTGAGAAATCTTGGTACGTTCATCGTATCCAATTCTGGAGTGTTTTTAATGTGCCTGAAATTAAAATGAGGCACACGACTATAATTTTTAAACATTCAGTAAGGTTCTTGGGTCACTTACTGGCTGAAAACTTATGTTTGGTGCCAAACCTGGGAAAATTCAGAGCTATGTCTCAAATGAATTCAGTATTTTAAAATGTACATAAGCCTCCAAGAGGAGACAGGCGCGAAAACCATCGCTAATCAGTGTAACTCAAGTATCCAGGTTCCTGACAAGAATAAGATAAAGACGAATGGGAAACTAAATTAAGGCTTTGCCCAGTTTGCCTTTAGGAAAGGTAAAGGCATTAGAAAAGCAGTTCTGCCAATGTGATCGACATTGGAAGCGATACTGAAGGAAAATCAAGGCAGGCTCAGAAAAAAAAGAGTAAGCTATATGGAAATATTGGTTATACCAAGAGGGAACAATAAGATTGTAAGACCAAGAACGATAAGATAGGATAAAAGATGTTTAAGAGAGGGATGTAGTCTTTCGCTCTTAGTGTTCAATCTAAACATCTAAGAAGCATTGGCGGAACTAAAAGGAAGGTTCAAGACTGGTTGGATGCAGCTCTCCATGCTACTCTATCCTGTGCAAGCTTCTTCATCTCCCAGTACGTACTGAAGCCTACATCCTTCTGAATCTGCTTAGTGTATTCATCTCTTGGTCTCCCTCTACGATTTTTACCCTCCACGCTGCCCTCCAATACTAAACTGGTGATCCCTTGATGCCTCAACATGTCCTACCAACCGATCCCTTCTTCTAGTTAAGTTGTGCCACAAACTCTTCTTCTCCCCAATTCTATTCAATACCTCCTCATTAGTTATGTGATCTACCCATCTAAGCTTCAGCATTCTTCTGTAGCACCACATTTCGAAAGCTTCTATTCTCTTCTTGTCCAAACTATTTCTCGTTCACGTTTCACTTCCATACATGGCTACACTCCATACAAATACTTTCAGAAACGACTTCCTAACACTTAAATCAATACTCGATGTTAACAAATTTCTCTTCTTTAGAAACGCTTTCCTTGCCATTGCCAGTCTACATTTTATATCCTCTCTACTTCGACCATCATCAGTTACTTTGCTCCCCAAATAGCTAAACTCCTTCACTACGTTAAGAGTCTCATTTCCTAATCTAATTCCCTCAGCATCACCCGAGTTAACTTGACTACATTCGATTATCCTCGTTTTGCTTTTGTTGATGTTCATCTTATATCCTCCATTCAAGACACTGTCCATTCCCTTCGACTGCTCTTCGAGGAGTGGCTAGGTGATTATGAAGAAGAATTATAGAATATCTGTTGAATGGAATTTACAGTATAATGAGTGTAGGTTATGGATTGAGAGTAAACCGAAGAAAGGCGAAAGAAATTAGAAGTAGCGGAGATGAGAGCAGCGAGAAGCTTAACATAAGAACTGGTGATAAAGGAAGACAAAGTTAAGGGATTCTGCTATCTGGCAAGCAAAATAAACCATGAGGAATGAAGCAAGACGGATACAAAAAACAGACCAGCACAGACAAAGAGGACCTTAATGACCAATACAGGTCTACTCGTATCAAAGAAAGGAAGAAATTTCTGGAACTGTATGTACGGTTCAAGGAATTAAACGATACTGCAGCACCTGTGTTGCTCTGATGACGATGCACTGGCGGCCGGTGTGGCCGAGCAGTGCTAGGCGCTTCAGTCTGGAACCGCGCGACCACTATGGTAGCAGGTTCGAATTCTGCATCGAGCATGGATGTGTGTGATGTCCTTAGGTTAGTTAGGTTTTAGTAGTTCTAAGTTCCAGGGGACTGATGACCTCAGATGTTACGTCCCATAGTGCTCAGAGCCATTTGAACCTTTTTTTTTTTTTTTTTTTTTTTTTTTTTTTTTTTTTTTTTTTTTTTTTGACGATGCACTGCGGCGACCGCAGCCGCTACGAGTCACATTATTTGAATTCGCAATTGCAAATAATGACTACTATCAGCTGTGGAATGGAACGACGACAAAGAAAATTTGTGCCGGATCTGGACTCGAAACCGGATTTCCCGCTTATCGCGAGCTGTCGCCTTGAAAGTTGGCTATCCGTGCACAATACACGACCAGACCCAAACTTTCATATCTCGTCAACCATACGTCTACAGTCTGTACTCGCCCATCCATTAAATGTATTCCCATACAGATCAGACGTTGTGCTTGAAAGTCGGATACCCGGTATCGGCAGATGAATACGATGTTGGTGTGTGTGTTACCCTGATGACGACGCACTGCGGCGATCACAGCCGTTACGAAACACGTCAGATGAATTCGCAATTGTGAATAATGTCTATCAGACTTCTGATCTGTACGGGAGTACACATAATGGATTTGGGAATACAAATCGTTGACCTATGATTGACGACATATGGGAGTTTGGGTCTGGCCGTAAATCGTGTACGGCACGCCAAATGGAAAGGCGACAGCTCGCAGTAAGCGGGAAATGGGAGTTCGAGCCCCTGTCCGGCCCCAATTTTCACTGTCGTCATTCCATTCCACCGCTGATGGTAGTAATTTTTCGCAATTGCGAATTCATCTGATGTGTTTCGTAACGGCTGTGGACGCCGCAGTGCGTCGTCATCAGAGTAACACAGCCACTGCAATATCGTATTTATCTGCCGATTCCGGGCATGCGACTTTCAAGCACGCCGACATGGTAGCTCAGCATGTTCGGTCAGAGAACTGGCTGCTCTCTGTAATAAAAGAACTGAGTAATGGGTTCTACAACGAATACAAAGAAAGTCTGATCTGTACGGGAGTACACACAATGGAAGTGCGAGTACAGATGGTAGCCATATGGTTAACGACATATGGAAGTTTTTGCCTGACCGCTCGCGATAAGCGGGAAATCCGTGTTCGAGTCTCAGTCCAGCACAAATTTTCATTGTCGTCACTCCATTTCACAGCTGATGGCAGCCATTATTCGCAATTGCGAATTCATGTCATGTGTTACAAAAAATTATATGTTAATCGTGGACAGTGAAAGAAAAGATCCGAAACTTAGCATTTGAGATATTGTATTAAAAAAGGACGTCAAAAATTAGATGGAATAGTGAAATAAGGAATTACTTTGCACTCTGCTGGATTGAAAGGAAAATACTCAAAACGTTGACTGGATTACACGCCCTGTGAATGGGCAGGTAGCTGTCCTTCAGTAGGGACTGAGGAGGAATATGGAGGAAGGGGTTTATTAGGTGTCGGGAGCTCCAACATCGAGCGCGTTACATGGCGCTTCGGGAAACAGCATCCAGGCCTGGAAAGAAAGTCAATGTTCGCTCGTTACATCTGAGGCGGGGCCGCATCTGAGATCAGATGAGGCCCTCCCTATTACGGACACACAACAGCGTGATTCAAATACAACATTAATTTATTTTTCTCCACGTAACGTACATCATGGAATATAAAACATTAATTCAAGGATAATCAATATTTCCAGAGTGTCTATAAATACAAATATCAACCCGCAACACCCTCCCCACCCTGGTGAACCTCTAGAGGAATGACCGGTTGAACGCGACGTGATATTATGGATCCTTCTGAAGTTCTTAAGGTTTCAGTTCGTATTTTCCCATCTCTTCCTTCATGAAGATCTCCTATCCGCGCCTTCCTCCACATGTGTCGTGGACGGACATCCTCTTGTAGAAGAATGACATCACCCAGCTGGAATCTTCCTGAACCTGGCCTTGGTTGATGAGTTTCATGGAAGTTTTTGAGCAGGATCAGATATTCATCCTTCCACCTGTTCCAGAAGTGTTGTACCATCTTCTGCAGCCGTTGAAATTCCTTGGACGTCCTTTCTAACTGGTGATTCTGGACCAGTAGGTATTGTTGTGAGTCGATCACCTACAAGGAAATGTGCGGGCGTCAGTGGATCGGATTCCTCTCCCCCTTGCGTAATTCGTCTAGAGTTAAGTGCTGCTTCTATGCTGACCAGGATTGTGTTGAGACCTTCTTAGTCCAACTGTAACTGTCCTACAACTTTTCTCAGGCAGCGTTTGACGGATCCCACCATCCGTTCCCAGAATCCTCCCCACCAAGGCGCGTGTGGGGCGATGAATTTCCAAGTGATGGCCTGCTGGGCGAGGTACTTGTGCGTCTTGCTTGCCATGAGAGCCTGCCAGAGCTCCTTCAGCTCTAAGTGCGTGGCATGGAAGGTAGTAACATTATCAGTGTAAATTGTGCTGGGCACCCTTCGTCTTCCGACAAACCTCTGTAGGGCTTGAAGAAATCTGTCAGTTGACATATCTGAGCATAGTTCCAGGTGTATGGCTCGTCTTGTTGCCCATGTGAATAGAGATACGCTTTCTTCGTAATATGACCTTGTCTGACATATAATGCACCAGCAAAATCAATACCTGTTACTGTTAATAGTTTCAGTAATGAGACTCGTTCAGTTGGATTTTCGTCACCAGGGCAGTGCCTCCACTGTGACGGACTCGTTAGTCGTTGTATTTCCGTAACACGGTTTGTCACAAAGGTTTTCTATCGAATAGGATCATGTTGTATCCATCCTAAGGCTACAGTTGAGTCAGTCCACAATGTTGCACGACTTGAATTATAGATCGTGGCCTTACAGAAATAATGAAGTAGTCTTGATCGAAGAAGTGTCGCTAGAAGTCCCAGCCGTGGAAGAGTTATTTTTTTGATGGGAGCTAGTCGGTTTTTACTGCAAACTAAATGGACTGATACCATATTTGTTGTGGTGCGCCGTACATAAAGGACTGCTCCGTAGGCCTTTACTTATGCGTCGCAAAAGACATGAATTTCTGGCTCAGTGTTTTCAGATACACCAACCCATCGGATCATTTTTATGTGTGAACATGATGGCAATGTTGATACTCACATTCGCCAGCGTTTGCTAAGATCAAGGGGTAAAAGCTCATCCCATTCAATTCCTCTTGACCAAATTTCTTGAAAAATTATTTTTTGCAGTGAGGGACACAGGCGACAACAAACCCAGTGGGTCATAGAATCTAGCAATGTTTCGCAGTACTCCTCGCTTAGTGGCAGGACGATTTATAACATTGTCGGTAACATCGTTGTGAACAACACTGAGCGTATCAGTCTGTGTGTTCCAGTGGACTCCCAGTACCTCCGTATCTGTAGTGTTTATGACACCTTCTGATCGCCATATTCCAATCAGTTGGCTTGAATTTGTGGCCCACTTTGCCATTGTTAGACTGAGCTGTGGTTCAAAAATGGTTCAAATGGCTCTGAGCACTATGGGACTCAACATCTTAGGTCATAAGTCCCCTAGAACTTAGAACTACTTAAACCTAACTAACCTAAGGACATCACACACACCCATGCCCGAGGCAGGATTCGAACCTGCGACCGTAGCAGTCCCGCGGTTCCGGACTGCAGCCCCAGAACCGCACGGCCACCGTGGCCGGCAGACTGATCTGTCCCATAAGTGATGTAAGCCCATAATATAAGTTAATAACGGCATTGTCATCTTTAGCACCTGCTACAAAATCATCCATGTACATATTATCTTCAACAAGTAAAGCAGTTTGAGGAAAATTCGTTTTGTGCCTTACAGCAAGTTTTTTCAGCGTGGCTGCAAGAAGAAACGGACTGCAGGTAAGTCCGAAAGGTAGCCGGGTGAAGCGGTAAGTAATCCTTTCGTCAGTTGTAATATAGTTTCCTTTTTGATCTGCGATTACTTTATACCAAAGAAACCTCGTGAGATCTCTATCTTTCCTGTGAAGAACTAACTGTAGAAATGCTTGTTTGATGTCGGCAATTAAGGCTACTTCATGGATACGATATCTCAGTAATATTGAAAGAATGTCAGGAAGTAAATTAGGACCTATTTCTAAAGAGTCATTCAATGAATGTGCATTCTGGTCGTGCGACGAACCATCAAATACAATCCTCCATTTGATGACACCTTTTATTTCTTTACTGCATGATGTGGCAGACAAAATGTGTCACGCAATTTCCGTCCAGAAGGGGTGACTTCCACATGTTTCATCTTGATGTGTTATATCATTTGCGCGTCGTATATTTGTTTCAGTTTTTTGTCCTTCGTAAATTTTTTTCTCCAGTGAAGCGAATCTCTTCTCTGCTTGCTGAAGATTATTAGATAACATAACGTTGGGTTTTCTGGGAAAAGGCACCACTCTTCTTTTGTCTTCGATGCAGTAGGAATTTGAGAAATCTTGCAATAACGCCAATTCCTTCTGATTCAGAGTTGTTGTTTCATCTTCTGTGATTCCCATTGTTTCTAAATTCCAGAAACGTCGTAATATATCGTCTGTTGTTGTCGCTGTCTCTAAATTGATGTAGTTTGCCGTCACAAGGTTAGCCGTAGTGCTTAATTTGCTTCCACTAAGAATCCAACCTAGAATGGAAGGTAACAGATCAACTGACGACGTTAGTCGAATCCGAGGGGAATCTTTAACGATTTTACAATAGTAATCTGCTCCGATAAGAATCTCGATGGGAAGATCATATGTACCATCCCTTAGGTCCGCAAACTGAAGTCCCCGTTTGCGTACAAGTTTTCTTAAATCGGAAGGCACAGTTGGGAGCGCGGAAAATGAGTATGTGCTTTCAAACGCAGTCAAAGACGTGTTGGAATTAGTCCATGTACCCTGTAGTGTGAATTCTACGACTCTACGATGCGTTGAAGTTGCGGATAGGATTTCAAAGTCGTTTACAGATAGATCACGATGTTCTACAGTTCTTAAACCTAGCTCATCAATCAGGAACTTGGAAATGAAGCTTGACTGATTACCGGTATCCAGAACGCTGCGAGTAAGTTTGCTTAATCCTGCGGGTCCACTGACCCAAACTCGAGCTGTCTGAAGATAAGAAAAACTTGCTGAACTTACGTCGATTCTCCGTACAGATGTCGAGCTAATTTGCTGAGAAGATGAAGAAGAGCCAGCAATGTCAGTACAGATAGCTTTGTGATGACTTTTCTGGCACTTAGAACACGAGACCTTGCCCTTCTTACAGCAGTTTCTAGCATTATGACCTCGGTTTAGACATATAAAACAGCGATTATCTTGCTTTAGTTTATCAATACGTTGTTGGCTGTCAGTTACTATGTTGCAGTCTTGGGCCCAATGAGAGCGAGCTTCGCAAAATACGCAATATGGTTGTACCGGTAATTCTTGTTTAGGCTTAGGTGGATTTTTCGCTTGCTTTGAATTTATGTGAAGCGCTGCTGTAGTGGGCGCGAAGCTAGGAGATGACGATATTCTGTACGAATCTTTTGTGCAGTGAGAGCATCACGAACTACTTCTTCCCAAAAGTTAAGTAGTTTCATTACATCTCCTTCCGCTACTTCGGTTCTTCTAGCATTAATGACCCATTTCTGGCACATTTCAGCGGGAAATGCACGCAGAATTTTCGGAGTGATAATTTTACCTTATGCCACGACGTCTTCTCCTAAGGAACGCAGTGCTTGAATACGACGGTTACAATCCAGGAATGTAGTGTTCAGCGTCTTAGGTGTCGCTGACTGTACAGGCTTTAGCGCATCCACATAATCGAGGTGCGCCTGTATAATGCGATTGCTATCTTCGTATCTATTCAATAAAATTTTCTTTGTTTCTTCATACGTGTTAGCCGTTATAGGTATTCCATCTACTAGCAACTTCGGTTCGCCTGATAGATACCCTCGTAGGAAAACATGTTTGTTTACTGTAGAAAGGGATGGGTCTTTATCCATGGTCGATTCAAATTGTTCCCAGAAGCGGGACCACATTTTGACATCTCCACAAAATGACTCAAGCTTAATTGCTCGTAGCTTGACAGAGTGGAATACAGTTGGTTGTGTGAGCACTGGTGGTGACTTGATATTCATCTGCGACGTTGTGGCTGAAACTTGTAATCAATTGCTTTTGTAGCCTTCTGTATAGCGCGTTTGACTTTATCTATATATTCCTCACAGCTCAGCACATCTGCATTGTATTCATCGTCAGAGAGAAAATTATGAATAGCGTCAATTAATGAAACGAGCTTCTCTAGAGTTTCTTGAAGACGTTCCCTGTAATGTTCAAAATCATCAAACGGGCTTTCTGTGGGAAGAGCATCAACAGCCGCACAAAAACGCGTAGCATTAGTCTTCTCCCTAGTTCGCTTTCTTTTGAAGTTTGCTAACTGTATCTCTGATTCGTGCGGCATTATGTCTTACTAAAGACGGCTGTTGTAAGATTGTTACGAGTGCGCTTGTCAATAGCTTAAACGTTCAACAAGCAGCGTATGCGCGAACGTAAGTGAACGAAAACCTTTTAGCAAAACTTGCTACTCTGAGTGCAAGTTTCAGGCTTGCAATACAAAGCCGCAAACATTGTTTTGAAGCAACCAGTTCATGCGGTCATATTATATTGGAATTGACTTAGCTTGTGATGCGGTACGACGTCGTCTCTTGTGTCCTACAGCGTGAAGTAAGCCGTTAATTGTTGAAATCACGCAGGAAATCGCATTTTCTTCCCGGGTTGCGGCACCAAAATATTACGGACACACAACACCGTGATTCCATTACAACATTAATTTATTTCTCTCCAAGGAACGTACATCATGAAATATAAAACATTAATTCAAGGATAACACAGCTCTACAAAATAAATTTTTTTTTTCGTTGCCAGGGAAGTTTGAACGAAAATGGGATATTGTTATGATACTCATTCCGAGTATATTTGTACTTTTTCCAAATTGGCTCTGGTTTTTGAGATATAGGTTATTTGTGGAAATGAGAGTTTCATGTGGATAATATCGACTGCAGGGTCCATATATGGTGTAATGTATTTGCTACCTGTTTTTTAATTAGTGATATTGTACTATCTTTATTAAACAATTGTGCTCAGGCAGTGCATCTGTGTGGTTGAGGATTACATCATGCAAACATCACACTGTCAGCATGTGTTCAGTCCTGTTGTGCGGTGCGTGTGTTGAAGATATTGAGGGTTGTGCAGATTTGAATTCGGCGGTACTCGACATTCATTTGTTGGCCGAGGTAATCCCCGCAACAGCCGATAGGTAGCGTTCAGTGTAAACAAGAAAAATGGCGATGGTCGAAAGTCACACACATGTGCAGTGCAGCTTCAAGGAGATAGAACCTTTTCATCGTGACGTAGCAAATAAGAGGTGAGTATTCATTTCACACAAAACAATTAATGATGTTTGTTGGATGTGATTGACATGCAAATACAAGAAAGTTCTGCATAATATGTAGTATTTGTGCAATTTTGTTTTAGGAAAACATGAGTTCTTCACGCCGTCTTTGCGTGAACCATCCAGATGAGTTCTGCTACATTTGTGGTGAATACGTTCTTCAAAAGAACAGGAAGAATATCACTCCTTTTGTGAAGGAAGCGTATCTGGCATATTTCGGAATTAAACTTGGAGATCAAGACAAGGCGTGGGCACCCCATAAAGTTTGTAAATGCTGTGTGGAGTGCTTACGGCAGTGGACAAAACGAAAAAGGAAAAGCTTAAACTTCGGAGTGCCTATGGTATGGCGAGAGCAGAAGAACCATACAGATGATTGCTATTTTTGCATTGTTAATGTGAAAGGTTTTAATAGGTTCAAAAAACGAAAGTGGGAATATCCCGATTTGGAGTCAGCAAGAAGACCGGTCGTGCACAGCAACGATGTTCCTGTACCAACCTTCACAACATTACCCACGCTAACATCATCAGATGACGATGTGCACGGCGAGGAATGTACAAGTAGTGGTTCGGAATACGAAGGACGTGAGACACAACCCCAGCAGTTCGACCAGAAGGAGCTCAGTGACTTGATACGAGAACTCAATCTTTCAAAGCAAGCATCAGAACTCTTAGCATCCAGGCTTAAGGAAAAGAACTGTCTTCATCCAAGTGTTAAAATAACAGCTTACCGGACGAGAGAAGAAAACCTTCTTCCATACTTCGACCAAGAAGAGGTTATAGTGTATTGCAGCAATATACCTGGACTTTTACTTGAATTGGGGCTGCCGGAATATAGACCAGAGGACTGGCGTCTCTTCATAGACAGTTCCACTAGAAGTTTAAAATGTGTTCTCCTACACAATGGCAATCGTTACGCATCTATTCCAATTGCCCACTCAACAAAACTTTGTGAAGCATATGCTAACATCAAGATGGTTCTGCAGAAAATTCAGTATATGCAGCACCAGTGGTTGATTTGTGTTGATTTGAAAATGGTGAACTTCTTGCTTGGACAACAAAGTGGATACACAAAGCACCCATGTTTTATCTGCATGTGGTTTAGTAGGGCAAAGCACGAACATTGGAAGCAGAAAACAAGGCCTCCAAGGGAACATATGGCTGTTGGTGAAGCAAACATCATTAATGAACCTCTGGTTAGTAGGGACAAAATTGTTCTTCCACCATTACGTATTAAGTTAGGACTAATGAAGCAATTCACCAAAGCTTTAGACAGAAATGGTAATTGCTTCACATACATCTGCAATACGTTCCCTGGACTCAGTAGTGAAAAACTTAAGGCAGGAATATTTGATGGTCCTCAAATTCGCAGGCATCGGCCTGGAACAGTTTTGTCGCTGTTGTAAAATGTTTTTTGGGCAATCATAAAGCTCCCAATCACGAGGAACTGCTCACTAACTTTCAAAACTTAGGAGCTAACATGAGCATAAAATTGCACTTCCTTCACAGCCACTTGGATCGATTTCCTCGTAATCTAGGTGATTTCAGTGAGGAACAAGGAGAGCGGTTCCATCAAGATATGAAAGGAGTAGAGGAAAGATATAAAGGAAGATGGGACAGGCATATGATGGCAGATTATTGCTGGAATCTGCAACGTGACTGTTCTGAAGAGACCTATAAAAGGAAAGCGTGCAGGAAGCGGTTCGTCATGGACGGAAAATGATATACTTATAGAGAAACTTTTCAATTATGTTTTATACGTGGACAAATGCCTATAAGGTTTTCATAGAAGCTATTTATAAAGATTATTTTCTTTTTTCATTGTAATTTGTAGCGCTCAAGTTCACGATTAGCAATTTTTTCTAATTTTTTGAATAAATCATGCATTATTTCAAAAACTAGAGCCAAACTGCATAAATGGTTGCTATATTCGTCCTCAGCACCACTAACCCATCCTAAAGCCACTCAAATATCCTTGGCAAGAAAATGAGTGTTGACCAGTGTAATCAATATTTCCAGAGTGTCTATAATTACAAATATCAACCCGCAACACTCCCTGTAGCTATCGAGTGTGCAAGCTATAGTAAGCTGCATGTTGTGACTAATGTCGTCACTACTGACTTCTGTCGCCTATGATTTGAGGCTATCGTCAGGTCGTATGACACGTCCGGTAACGTGGTGCAGAATGCTGGCCTCGCTCGCGCGGTGTAAGCATGGCTCACAATTTGCAGCGTCGTTCCTAGAACTGATTGCGTTCTTTTGGTTTGGAGTCGCGTGGGTGATATCAAGCAAAGGCTCCTCGATTCTATTGTGATGGTCTTAGCTACACAAAGGTAGTAGCTACTGAGGTAGCACAGTACTCGTGAAGTATACTTGAGGATTTCTGCCTAGGCGATGATTGGAGGACTTCTGATGAACGCTCGTTATTCGGTAAACAGCGAGTTCAGATCCCGTACAGAGTACAGACACAGAATGTTGACAGTAAGTGGTCGAACTATTCGTAACAATGTTCCTGAACTTACTGCCTTGCAGGAAAGTTGTGGTGCACTAATTATTCTCGGAACCGAGAGCTGGCGGAAACCCTAAGTACAAATCTCAGAAACATGTTGAGAGGCAACGAACGTATATCGAAAAGACAGATTAGACACCATAGGAGAAGCAGTGTTCATTGGCGGCAACAAAAATATTGTCTTTTTTAAGGTCGAAATTGAATCTGACTATGAAGTTATCTGGACACGAGCAGAAGACTAGGTGAAATTATTTATTTATCGAATGTTTTCTTCGGCACTTGATTCCGCCATAACAGTTTTAGAATCATTCAACGCAGGTCCACGCTCAGTAACATGGAAATACGTAAATCGTGCAGTACTAGTTCGAGGCGGCTTTAATCTACCTAAACTGGGTCGTCTATCACTTCACTGTAGGTGGTACGAACAGACAGTCTTGTGAAGTGCTCTCCAAAAATTGCCCCAACTGCTCAGACAGCCCGTATGCAATGGAAATATTTGACACCTTGTAGATGCTAGCGAGTCTGATAGTATCGAGAGTGTCAGTATAGAAAAAGGGATTATTGATCATGAAGGCATAGCAACGATGGTTACTAAATTTAATAAGCCCATCAAGAGGGCTAGGAGAGTATTTGTGCAAGAAAAATCAGAAAAGCAGTTATTAGCATCATACTTAGACAATGAGTGGAAATTAACGAGTTTACGGACTGGACGTAGAGGAATAAAGGGCTAAGTTTAAACAAATTGAAAGTGGCTCATTAGTTTCTGTTGTATGATAATACAGAGTTATGTTTACTCTTATTTAGTCTGTTTGGTAACGTGAACTCGTGATTACACAAACAGTTAAGCTAGTGTCTAAGTTCATAAATAATTTCATAATGTTTGAAAAGTGATCAACAATGCAAAAGTTAATCAAAAATACAACTTTAAACTGTGTACTGCAACGATCACGGCGAGAATACCGTCTGTTCTAATTTGAAAAACTGTTCTGCTAGCAATAATACAAGCATTCTGACAGCGATAAAAATATGAAATACAAATAACCACCAAAATGCCCTGTCTCAAAATTATGACACTGTTTAAATGTTAATTGTATCTCACATAAATTATAAATGGCCTACCTACTTGCACAAAGAATTAATGCTCTGCTACTTCTATCTCGAAACTACTGTGATTACTGCTGCTACGCTACTTAAAACTACTAATTACGGAGTCATCCATAGAGCATCTCGGCTAATAAATATCATTAGAGCAATGGCCATTGTCAATTAAAGTTCAGACACTGGGAAAGTAGAGAAAGAAAAATTAAATACACGAATGGGAAACTGGAAATACACAGACGAATGCTGATTCATGGAAAAGGAATAGAGTAACTCTATCAACAAAACTTTACATCACTATGACAAAATATTTTAACACTAGAAATATTAAAAATTCACTTTATATTAATAGCGGAAAAACCTCGACTAATGTTCTTTACTTTCTTACAGACGCATATGCCATCTATAGTTGAATAAAAGTCAGTAATCACATATTGTTACGTTACCATAAAATTCTCCAGTTCTATATCTCTGACCTAATTCTTAACTATGCTTAGATGCGCTATTACAGTACCTTCTTAATTCTTATGAATGAATTTACAAAACATCTCTCCATAAATGAAAACTAATATTGGACAATTATTGCCAGCACAGAGCACTGCCTAGTCAGCTCTTACTCCATCACAAAATACAACTCGACACATCCTCTCTCTCTCTCTCTCTCTCTCTCCTTCTCTCTCTCTCCTTCTCTCTCTCTCTCTTTGCAAGACTGTGCTCCACTTAAAAGCAATAGTTCTTCTAACAGTCTCTCGCAACGCAACCTGTTTGGCAGAGATGTTGCCCGCTATTAGCCAAATGCTACTGAAGCTTTACTTTTCCGCATGACATCCAAAATATTACCGAAGTTACAATTTTCTGTATAAAACAAAAGCCTTGTGTGATGGTCAATCGAACTCTGGAGACGTATGTGCCAAATAAGTGGGCTAAGGATGGAAAGGATCCTCCGAGGTTTAATAGCCAAAGTCAGATGTTACTGAGGAGATAGAGATTGTAGCACAGTCGCTTCAAACAAGAATGCGCAAAGGTCGACAGGAAAAAGGAAAAATTCGTGCTTCCGCAAGAAGATCAATGTGCGAAGCGGACAAGAAATTCCACTGTCATACCTTACCGAAAAACCTTGCGGAGTATCCGAGAAAATTCTTGTCTTACGTATAATTATTAACCGAGTCTAAGGCTTCTGTCCCGTCATTTGTCGACTTGTCTGGAGTGACAATATAGCAAAAGGAAAGGTTAAGTTTTAAGTTTCGCGTGTAAGAAATCATTCACGTAGGAGGATAGTACAAACATACCGTCGTTTGATCGTCACTCAGACTCCCGCTTGGAAAACAGAGAAAAGAATATCCGTGGCGTAGTGAAGAAAATGGAGTCGGAAAAAAAAGTCAGTAGATACAGATCGACTCACAGTTCGGTTTTATAGACCGCACTCCACAGCATTGGCCCCTTACGTAGCTTACGTAGCAAATCTCTCCTCCAGTACAAAGTCACAAGTGACAGGAAAGAAGCGGAAATAATTCCAGTACAAAAGAAAGGGAAAAGAACGGGCCTGCATAATTACAAACCAATATCTTTATTATCGGTTTGCTGCAGAATTCTTCAGTATGTTCTGAATTCGAATAGGCCTATAATAAATTTCATTGCGGTAAGAAAGCTTCTGTTCTCTAATTAGCACGTATTTTAGAATTCATCGCACGTGCGAAACTCAGTTTTTTTTTCTCTCACGTGATATCGTACAAACCATGGAAGGAAGGCAATAGGTAGATTATATATTGCCTTTCGCATGGTATCCCGCTGCAGACTGTTGACGAAGGTTCGAGCATACGGGATCGGTTCCCAGATATGTAAGTAGCTCTAAAACTTAAGTAATAGAACCTAGTTCGTTGTCCTCGATGGTGAGTGTTCATCAGAGACAAGAGAACTGTCAGGATTGCAAGGAAGTGTGATAGGACAGTTCTTATGCTCTATGTACTGTACATAGAGGAGCAGCAATATGCTTAGAGTGAATGTGGGAAGATAGAAGATGACAGAATTTCTAGTTGATATGATGCCTTTCAGCTTGCTCTAAATGTGGAAAAAGTAAGTCAATGCGGCTGAGTAGGAAAAACAATACTATAACTTTGGAGTACAGCATTAGTGTGATGTTGCCTCATACAGTCACTTCAATTAAATATCTAGGCGTAACGTTGCAAAGCGATATTAAATGGTCAGGGCAAGACGGGTTCGTAGTAGTGAAGGCGATTGCTTGAACACGTTTCATTGGGAGAATTCGGGGGCTGTCCAGCTCATCTATAAAGGAGATGGCACATGAATCGCTAACGCAACCCATCTTTGAATACAGCTCGAGTTTTTGGGATCCTCATGAGGCCGGAATAAACTAAGACTTTGAATCAATACAAAGGCGTACTGCAGTATTTGTTAACGGTAGACTCGATCAGTATGCAAATATTACGAAAATGTTTCGTGAACTCAAATGGGAACCCGTACAGAGAAGACTGCGCTGGTTTCGCGAGGCAATATTGCAGAAATGTAGAGAACCGGCATTTGAGGCCGAATGCAGATCGATTCTTCAGCAGCCAAATTACCTTTCGGCTAAGTAACACTAAGATGAGATCAGTTACGGTTCGTATTTACGCTTACACACTGCGGTGACAAAAGTTGCGGGATAACGATATGCACTTACGAAAATGGCGGTATTATCGCATTGTCTCTCTCTCTCTCTCTCTCTCTCTTTCTCTTTATTCGAGTCAGCAGTCTTCAGACTTGTTTGATGCCGCCCGCCATGAATTACTCTCCCGTGCCAACCTTTCCTTCTCAGAGTAGCACTTCCACCCCACGTCTTCACTTATTTGCTCGATGTATTCCAATCACCGTCTTCCCTTAGAGTTTTTACACTGTACAACTCCTTCTAGTACCAAGGTAGTTAACAGATGTCATATTACCCTGTAACTTCTTCTTTAAGCGTCTTCCATATATTCCTTTCCTCTCCGATTTGTGCAGAACCTCCTTATTCCTTACCTTATCATTCGACCTAATTTACAACATTTTTCTGTAGCACAATATCTCAAATGCTTCGATTCTCTTCTGTTCCAGTTTGCCCATAGTCCATGTTGACTACCATACAATGCTGTGCTCCAAACGTACGTTCTCCGAAATTTCTTCCTCAAATTAAGGCTTATGTTTGAAACGAGTACACTTCTTTTGGACCGGAATGGCCATTTTGCCAGTGCCTGTATGCCCTACCTTCCTATTCACAACGAATCCTACCTCCGTTATTCAATTTTCTGCTGCTGTTGACAGTATCCTATACTCCTATGACCTGAAATCCTTGTCTTATTTTCACTTCACTTCAGTGACCTCCAGTTAATCAAGCTTGTGTCGTTTTATTTCCCTTCTCCAATTTTCTAGTTTCCCTACCACGTTCAAACTTCTGACAGTCCGCGGCCGATTCGTAGACGGCCTTCTCTTAACGATAGAGAGCAGCGGCGATTGGGTAGATTTCTCAGCGTGAACAGGCGTGCAACACTACGTGAAATATTAGCAGAAATCAATGCGAGGTGTAAGACGAATATATCCGTTAGCACAGTTACACTTTATTCGATGGTAACGAGCGACGGAAGCAGAAGAGCTTAACGAGTGCCACTGCTAACAGCACGACATCGCCTGCGGTCCCTTTCCTGGGGTCGTGACCGTATTTTTTTGGAGCCTACACGACTGGAAAACCGTGGTGTGGTCAGTTGAGTTCAGATACCAGTTGGTAACAGCTGACGGTAGGGTTCGAGCGTGGCCGTGGACCCAAGTTGTCAACAAGGCTCTATACAAACTCTCCATAATTGTGTGGGCTGTGTGTCCGTGGAACTGACTGGGTCCTCTCCTCAAACTGAACCTGTCATTGACTGTCAATGGTTACGTTCGGCTACTTGGAGACTATCTGCAGCCATTCATGGACTGCATGTTTACAAACAACGACTGAATTTTATAACAATGTGCCATATCACTGGTCCTAAATTGTTCGCGACTAGTTTGAAGAACTTTCTGGATAATTCTAGCGAGTAATTTGGCCACCCACATCGCCCGACCTGAATCCCATTGAACATTTATGGTACATAATCAATGTCCAGTTCGAGTACAAAATCCTTCACTGGTATCACTTTTGCTGTTGTGGACGTCTATAAAGGCAGAATGGCTCAGTATTTCCGCAGGGACCTCCACCGATTTGTTGAGTGCATGCTAAGTTAAGATGCTAGCCTGCGCCGCGCAAAAGAAGATCCGACACGATATTAAGAGGTATCCCATGACTTTTGTCGCCTCAGTGTACACATTCACTTTCCTCTCATTCAGTTTGCGCGTGGAACATGAAATGAAATGACTAGTAGTGGAACGTGGAACACACCAACACGCACCGTACAGAGGCTTACTCCACAGATACGTACATATAGCTGTTGATGAACAAGCGGGAGTATAATACGATATGTGGTAAGACGTCATGGAATAACTCCATCGTAGTGAAAGGATCTGTAGAGGATAAAAGGTGCAGGGGAAGACAGAGACTGGACTACATCGAACAAATAAATGTGGGCGTAAGGTGGAAACGCTTCTCTGAGATGAAGAGTTTAGCGCAGGAAAGCAATGCACTGTAATTCATGGCGAGGCGACAGGTAATATTTGCTCCAGTTTTAAAAAGCCCTTTTACGATCCTGCCTCGATCGCGGTTGTATACTTTATCAGAAGACTCGGCCACGACAACTGGAGATTTCCGACGAGGTTCACCATGAACGAATAAGGCTGGTTACAGGGGCATTTAGGACCAACGCTATCCCCTGATCTTTTCCTGTAGCCGGTGACCCACAGCTTAATTTTAAGTACCAATCCCTATGGCGCGTCAAGCATATCAAATCTCTTCCCTAGTACAATCAGCTGTACACCATATCGCTGTTCGCTCACTCTCGGAGCAATTTTCAGTAATTATGTTAGAGCAACAAGGCTCATTGTAGCTCGTGTAGAAAACATCATTTTAGCGATATATATGACCAATATAAACGTTTGGGCGAAGGTTGAAGCAAGTCTCCAACCTGAATTCTCCAAACGCATATATTTATTTTAGATACGACGAATTAAGAACAAGAAAGAAAGACAACACATTTAGGTCGTTTTTAAATCGTTTTTAGCAATAGTTTAGTAGAGCACTACTTACTTACTTTACTTTTTCGTGTGCGGAAACTACAATTTGTTTGCCCAATATTGGGCAATGTCCAATGCTTCTTCTTTAGCCAGCCATAGGTCATCGAGGGTGCATCTGTGCGGGCAGGCCGGGCATTGTAGGAGATGTTCCATGTCCTGTCGAGTGCCGCAGTCGCATTTGTCGTCATTTTCGTCCAACAAACCCCATTTGATCAGATTAGATTTCACAGGAGCCACCCCAGTTCTGATGCGGTCAAGCATTCTCCAGGTTTTCCAATCACCAGAAACGCCGCTTGGTGGGTCCTCTCTTAGTGGATAGTAGATGGGGGGCTCATCTAAGGCGCAACTTAGGAAACGGCGTCTGGATTTGAGTCTGCTGGGGCCACACTCTAGGCCAAATATTGAGTGACGGGCATCAAAGGTTTGTTTTAGCTTCTCGGTATGTTCATGGGCTTTCCTACGTGAGTCAGGGTTTTTGAAACCTGCGGCCCTGTGAAGATTTTCTATGGGGGTAGGTTTCATGCAACCTGTCACTATCCTGCATGTTTCATTCAAGTTAATATCTACATTTTTTTGCGTGGGCGGATCTGCACCATACCGGGCAGGCATAGTCAGCAGTTGAGAAGCACAAAGCTTGGGCTGAAGTTCTGACCACGGTAGGTTTGGCAACCCATTTGCTGTTGGACAGCTTTCTTATTAGGGAATTTCGTGCTTCTAGAGCACTACTATTTTAATACAGTGTACACTGTAATAGGGATACTCTCGGGTCCTCAGTAGTCACTCCAGGTCATATTGTAGAGATTCCTCCAACAACCAAATTTACTGTGTACAGTGCAGAATTGCTTGAGTCTTTAAGTCTGTAGCGCAGATTAGGGGTGGTACGGGGAAGAAACTCTTCACCTGGTCAGATTCTCACAGTCGCCCCCTGGCTCTCTTCATCTGGTCAGATTCTCACAGTCGCCCCCTGGCTGCTTCACAACACTCTCTGATAGACCCCCTTAGTGACAAAAGGAAGTAGTTTTCCGCTGGGTGCCAAGACACATCGAAATGAAGGGAAATAAGAACGTTCACATTATAGCTAGAGGAGTTTATCACGGACCCGTAGGAGATATTTCCTCGGTGTTGCGTCAGAAAATCATAAGCCGTTGGGAAGTACAGTGACTGAAAATGCCGCAAAATAAGCTACGGCCTTTGAAGCCAACTTTTCAGCCATTACGATCCAACTTCCATTGGCAGAGACGGCGCCGACCCGGCTCCTTTGGCCAGTGGATTCTTGATCCAGCTAGGGAACCCACCAGTTTTAGGTTTTGATGGTGTGCGTGTGTGTGTATGTATGTATGTATGTGTGTGTGTGTGTGTGTGTGTGTGTGTGTCACATTAAATGAGTGTGTTTTACATTCTAACAAGAGAGCACTAGCAAATTGTCCTCTATTGTAGTCAACGACCAGACGAACGTGGAACGCGTGTTAATTTGTGACTTTTCTAGACTTCAACTTAAATTCTTAGCTGGAAGGCCTTAGCCCGTTGCAGAGTGCCGGGAGCATCCTCATTTGTTGAGCGATCGGCCACACATATATAGCTCTTATATAAAAAGAAGCACTTCGTCCATTTCGTGAAGGCCAAGAGGATATTGATCAGCTCCCATGTCATTCTCTGCCATTCGCCGTCTTGCGGATATGTTATTGAGGATTCTCTGGGGTAAAAACACCAGTCTCTCACCTATATTTCCCTCTTTCCAGTCACTGGAGCCGATACTGATCGCTCAAGTAGATCCTCGATTGTCATCGCGAGGGGGAGCGCATACCGCATCAGTCCTCCCATCAAGGGAAAAATTGTTCAAAATACTGTGAATCGAACCCAGGTCTTCCGCATGGCCGCCATCTACTCTGAGGATCAGCTAAGGAGCCGGACAGGTACCAGTTAGAGTATTTTACTATCTTGGTTAACAATTATCTTAAATTTCTGCTTGTAGTTGCTAATCCTCGTTTATTGTGGAAGAAATGTACAACCGACTTCACAACAATGAATCGCATTTTCAGCTTCTATCTACAACAATATACATACGAATTAGAGGAGATTAAGTGAAACAACTAATCTTTCCTACTATGAAGGGGATAAGTACTCCGTTGGATGGAATGCATTAAAACATTGTACCAGTACGATTTCCCAGCACTCTACAAGGCACATATATTGGAACCATAAAATGAATAGGGTGTTGAAAGATTCATCAATAATTTTAAAAAGAACCCCTTTAGTGCGAGGCCGCAAGATCAATCTTCAGTAAGGCTCAGCTGAAAGTGTTAACAGTTATGACAGCAAATGACTGCCGGCCGGAGTGGCCAAGCAGTTCTAGGCGCTGCAGTCAGGAACCGCGCGACCGCTACGATCGCAGGTTCGAATCCTGCCTCGGGCATGGATGTGTGTGATGTCCTTAGGTTAGTTAGGTCTAAGTAGTTTTGAGTTCTAGGGGACTGATGACCTCAGCAGTTAAGTCCCATAGTGCGCAGAGCCATTTCAACCATTGTTTTGAACAAATGACTCCCCATGTGCATCAGGAGAGCGACAGAAAATGAGTGTCCGGGAAGTGCAGAGATCACCTTCTGAAGGATGTATGTATTAAACTTCACGGAATGGGCATCGTCGACACTCAAGAAATGTTTAGAAAAAAACCATTAACTTGCATCACCAAAACCGAATTAAAAAAAATGGCTCTGAGCACTATGGAACTCAACATCTAAGGTCATCAGTCCCCTAGAACTTAGAACTACTTAAACCTAACTAACCTAAGGACATCACACACATCCATGCCCGAGGCAGGATTCGAACCTGCGACCGTAGCAGTCACGCGGTTCCGGACTGAAGTGCCTAGAACCGCACGGCCACCGCGGCCGGCCAGAATTAAAAATCGCGTGCCACAGTGATTGATAAAGTTCGCACCATCAAGATCGAGGACGAACTCCTTGGGAGCGACAATTCGTGCAGGACGTTCAGTTAGATATCCGCTGTTAAAGAGTGCATATAGAATCTTTTGGTGCAACGACATGATGAGAACTGATGGGGTGTTATGGGATGCCACCGAATGCGAAACAATCTGTCGTGGAGATCATCATCAAATTGGATATCCTTTAAAGCGTAGCCTCAGGCAGTGTTATAGTATGTTTTATAGGCACGGAAAAAGTAAACATCCAAATATTGCATTTGCACAGTGGTTCAATGCGGTATGAACTGTAATGTCACACATTTTTCAGGAGGAATAATTTGCTATAAAGGAGTATGATCTTTACACACAGATCAGGAATGAAGCAAAAGTATGATATTTTGACCAGTTATAGGCTAAAACCTGTGCTCATACCATAGTTGTAGTTCTCTTACGCCTGTTTCCCACTCTTGCTTGCTGTAACGTAAATATTCCCTGCTGTTTTTGCAAGATCAAGTTGACGCTTCGTTTGAAATTTCGTTATCTCGCGTCTTCCAATTGCGTAGCACTGTTTGAAGTTATGTAACGATCCACCGATTTCCTTGAAACCACTGTATTCTATATCGCACGCATTTCGATTTGCATAATATATTAGGTCACTATCATGCACATCCTGTAAGTGCTATGGAGCATCCATGAAACTCGCAAACAAGTGGGCCTTGTTCTCCCATAAAAACCCGTAGTTTTTCTTATACACTACATGATCATATTGCTGCGCACTTACTCGAAATCCTTCCCAATTTTATTTTCTTTCCTTTTTCACCATAGTGCGGATGATCTTCCATGTACCTAATTATGTATAGTACCCGCTGCATGGACCACTATTGTCCTTTACTACGTTTCACTGGAGATAGGATTTGTGGCCCCTTGTCCGACAGGGATGACGAACTTTCACTTGTTAAGCACGTAACTCATCATTGAACTCCTCATGAACATTGTCCGTACAGTCGAGCGTACAAGTCACCACATATGCCACAGACTCATCTTGCAGAATATTTCATCCGCCGTCCGCAGCTCGTGTCGTACGGTAGCGTTCTCGCTTCACGCGCACGGGTTCCCGGGTTCGATTCCCGGCGGGGTCAGGGATTTTCTCTGCCTCGTGATGACTGGGTGTTGTGTGCTGTCCTTAGGTTAGTTAGGTTTATATAGTTCGTAGTTCTAGGGGACTGATGACCATAAATTTTAAGTCCCATAGTGCTCAGAGCCATTTGAACCATTTTGTTTCATCCGCCACTTCTTTCTCACTCTGCGAAATTCCTTGGGTTTCTCTCTGAAGAATTTTCAGCCTCGGAAATTACTGCTGTAGATATATTGCAGTATTTGCTTTGTTCATCGTTGCCATTGCTCTGCTTTGTGTCAACAACACTAGCACTTGGAGCTTCTCGCAGACAAAGCAGATCAACTGCGTTTCATAGTCTCATGTTGTGCCCACATCTGGACACCTCCATCCCCCCCCCCTCCCCCCTCCCTCTGTTGCATTAGCCATAAGCAGCCAATATTTCGGTTGCATGGTAGACAATACAGGTATGTGGAGCGTCAAACGCCGTAAACATTACTGGCATTTGGCGACCTCGCACTCAAACTGTTGCTTGTTAGATAATTACGGATCATCGCTGGTGGTCGTTCTAACTTGGACATAAAAATAAAGGCGGTTCAATGGAAGAAAACGAAACTGTGGCATCAGAACCCCGTAAATGCAGTACGGCTGGAACTCACTAGTGTTGAACGCCTGACAGTACTTAGGAAAACACGTATTTCAGCTGCCTTGAAGAAATGGTAACATCGGATGGAGACGCGGCTGCTAGTATGTCGTAGCGGAAACTGACACCGAAAATGAACCGTACCTAAATCTCGAGTGCTAGTAGATGCCGGTAAAGGCCATGAGGTTGCATAAATCCGTAGTACTTTATTTTTTGAAGGTTGGGAGTCGTTTCACAAATGAAATTACAACTGAAAATACATTATACAATAACAACTTTTGTTGCTTGTCGTTGGCTACATTACTAACAATTTTAACACAGTGAAAAAACTCTGAGTAGTGAGCTTTCTTTTTTAGTTTTTCTACAAATTCCTCTAATGAAAAATTAAAACTGATTAATTTGTGAGTTATTAAAATTATCTTCCAGTCCCAGGAACAGATAAGTTAAATTAGATTAACGATCACAACTGCAAAGTAAATTAAGAAAATAGCTAAAATTGACAAACGAATCTCGCTACCTGACAATTTATAGCAAAACTAGATGAACTAGCACCAAAAGAAAAAATTTAGTGAGCATAAAATACGGCAATTGTTATAGTAAAGGGAGTGGCTCTTTGTCTCAGATACAACTTACTGTTCAGCTTGTGGTTTGGGTTGGCTTTAGGAGGTGCATGGTATTGATTTGTTTCAGAATACTCAGTATTTCCCTTGCTTCCGCAACATAAGATATTTACGTTGGCTGCCAAATTCTTTATTGTATGTCCAGCATCACGCAAATGGTTGGAAACCATTGATTTAGAACCAGTCACGTTCCACTGTTCTTTCAAACGGATGCTAAACCTTCGCCCTGTAATTCTAATAAACACAATACGTTCCTGTACAATCATATTTGTTACAATTTATTCGTTTATTGTGGTGCAACTAGACGCCAATGGCATCTTGGAATGAAAAATGATGGCGAAATATTTTTATTATTTAAACTTTTTCCTATTTTAGCGGAATTTATACCATAATATTATGTTCTATGGTAATATGGCTTTTTGGTAATTTGGTTTATTGGCGACAAGGTTATTTGTTGTTGTGCATGGCATGTGAAAGGGCATGTAGTTTTTCATTCTAGGTCTCCTTTTAATAGTATTTACAAAATCGAGGTTGCAGCCATTAACATGAGCAATTTATTTGGTTGTATTAATAACTGGACTGAAAGCTATGCCTGAAAGTGGAACGATCTGAATGCTACTTCTTTATAGGTCACTGGATGATTTGATGACTGGTGAACCACTACATATGTGGCAGTCGTCTTCCTGACAATATCGTACAAAAACTGTGACTCGTTTAACGTTGATAACAAATTTAAATATGGAAGTGATCCGTGTTCGCTATATGGAATAGTGAATTGTATGTCCGTTTTGAAGCTGTTACATTTTTTTTAAACGTCGTCGCATTCATCAATTTATCCGTCTTAGAGCAGTAGAATTTGATAGAACAAACTGCCGTAGCCCACACAGGAAATTTATACACTATATGATCAAAAGTATCCGGACACCTGGCTGAATATGACTTACAAGTTCGTGGCGCCCTCCATCGGTAACGCTGTAATTCAATATGGCACTGGCCCACCCTTAGCCTTGATGACAGCTTCCACTCTGGCATGCATACGTTCAATCAGGTGCTGGAAGGTTTCTTCGGGAATGGCAGCCCATTCTTCACGAAGTGTTGCGCTCAGGAGAGGCATCGATACCATTCCATTACAGGGATATTGTTGTCGTGTAACCAACCACTCCGCCACGGGCCGTGCACTATGAACAGGTGCTCGATCGTGTTCAAAGATGCAATCGCCGTCCCCGAATTGCTCTTCAACAGTGGGAAGCAAGACGGTTCTTAAAACATCAGTGTAGGCCCGTGCCGTGATATTGCCACGCAAAGCAACAAGGGGTGCAAGCCATCTCCGTGAAAAACATGACCACACCATAAAACCACAGGTTCCGAAATTTACTGCTGGCGCTCACACGTTGGCAGATGACTTTCACCGGGCAGTCGCCATACTCGCTCCCAGCCATCGGATCGCCACATTTTGTACCGTGATTCGTCACTCCACACAACGTTTTTTTACTGTTCAGTTATCCAATGTATACGCTTCTTACACCAAGCTAGGCGTCGTATGGTGTTTACCAGCGTGGTTTGTGGCTTATGAGCAGCCGCTCGACCACGAATTCCAAGTTTTCTCATCTCCAGCCTAACTGTCATAGTACTGGCAGGGGATCCTGATGCAGTTTGGAATTCCTGTGTGATGGTGTGGATAGATGTCTGCCTATTACACATTCGACCCTCTTCAACTTTCGGCGGCATCCGTCAGTCAACAGACGAGGTCGTCCTGTACGCTTTTGTGCTGTACATGTCTCTTCACGTTTCCACTTTACTATCATATCCGAAACAGTGGACCTAGGGATGTTTAGGAGTGTGGAACTCTCGCGTATAGACCTTTGACACAAGTAATACAAAATCACCTGAACACATTCGAAGTGTGTGAGTTCCGCGGAGCGCCCCATTTTCCTCTCTCGTGAAGTCTAATTACTACTGTGGTTGCTGACATGGAGTACCCGGCATGTAGGGGGCAGCATAAAACACCTAACATGAAAAACGTATGTTTTTGGATATGTCCGGATACTTTTGATCACATAGTGTTTTTTCACGTATGCCATGCATGGTAAAACGGACCACTTAGAAAATATTGAACTTCATCATGCATAGGGTCAAAACCAGTTCTAAAATTAGGTGTAGTAAATCTTGTGTTACTGCAAAGTTAATCCCTAATCATGTCAGCTATATATTTAACACAAGAGTATATATAACTAGGTTTGCTTTCGGAAGACTGATTTTTTTTTACATAGGTAATGAAATTAAGTCATGGTATGCCTAGAAGGATATGCACAATAAACAAATGTATGTAGCCCATCCACAACTTCCCAAGTGTTTTAACAAGAATCAACAGTGCACTTGGGTTCGTGAACATACTGACAACCATTTACAGTTAATTAGAGAAGGAATTAGGTCCAATCACCAAAAGAAAATCGAACATACAACAAGTAACAGATTTTGATTTCATATTTTAGCCTCGTTTCTGCAACCTGACATAGGCGGAATTCGATGAAAACGGCAAAAGCCTATTAAACAAAAGATTATCGTATAATTCCCCAGGTCGTCTTTGCCCAGAAGCAAATGGATTCTTTAATTCGGATTCTGCTTCAAATAAGACTGTTGAAACAAGCATTTGTATTTAGAAAGAAGACTATTGATAGTGTGGCTGTATGTAGGCGGAAGGTTTTTTATCAGCAAGATATTCTTTCATGATATCTGGCACGGAGTACACTGGTGTCCAAAATTAAAGTAAGAAACGGATAATTTGCAAGATTGCGTTTACTGTCCCACAAAACAGTATAATTCGGTGATAGCGAAGTAGAAACAACCTAAATAATACAGAACGTAATCAACTGCAACACACATAACAGTAACAAAAATGTTCGTTTTTTTCCAGCTTCACAGATTTGCACACATTCTCCGACAACTGGTTAATATGCCCACTATGCGGTGTGACCCCCTCCACCAGCAATACAGTCCTGACAACGATGGAGCATGCTGTGAATTACGTCATCAGTGTCATGTTGAGGTAAGAACGCCCGTTCTTCCTGTCGAGATGTTCCCAAGTCCTGGAAAGTGGTTCGTGTAAGTTGACGTGATGCCACCCGTCTCCCTAGTGCATCCCAGACATGATCTTTGGGACCGAAATCGGGAAGGAGGTCTGGCCTCGTCATAAGTGCAATATCTTGCGTTTCCAAGAAAACAACAACGGCTCGTTCTGTATGACGTCGAATACTATTGTCCATCAATAATAAATATGGGCACACAGCACCTCGCAACAACCGTATATAGTGTTCCAAGACCCCGCCACCATACCTGACAGCAGTTAAACCATTCCGATTCACCGGTACAATTTCATGAACAAGTGCTCGAGTGATCAACATAATCCCTGCCCGCACCATTAGTGATCCTCCTCGATATCGGTCTCTTTGCTCAATGGCCGGGCTTAGAAATCGCGTTCCACATTTTCTTCAGATACGAATCCGTTCAGAATCACTCTCCAGACCAGACAGGGACCATTGGTCAGAACGGACTCAGACCCAGAATGATGCTGACGCCTTGCCCCTTTCGGTTTAGATCCCTACTGTTCTTTATGGATTTCTCTTGCGACTTAAACCAACACTTTTGGACAACGAACACATCAGTAATGATAATGATGAGTGATTAACTACTTTCAGGCAATGAGCTATACAGTTCAGTCTTTTAGTAACTCTGGGTAAACATTGTCATTTTATTATCTATCATCATGTTTTGTTGCTAGCGTAATGTGTTTATTTTTGTATATTTCATGTTAAAGTCTGTTTCTTTGTCTTTTTACGCCTGTATGGAGGACGATAGCTGTTAAAAGACATCCAGAACAAAACCAGCGTCAGAATAAAATTGTTCACATTTGTGAATCAGTTACAAACTTTAATCCTCTACATTTCCAGTGTTATGTTTTGGCGCCTCTCAATTTGATTAATCGAGCGGCTCAATATTTTAACGATCTCATTCATTTTAACTCCATTCTTCTCTCCACGTTTTAGCATAGGGGCAAAGAAAGAAAGAAGCTGTCGATGCCGTGCGCCTAAATCATTCTATCGCCATCAACAGGAATGACTGATCCTCGTCAGAACTCATTAGACACACTTCTGGTGCAGCGGTTCATGTTCAGCCTATATTTGTCTTTTCTTATCTTTGCATCCTACTCCAACGCTACTGTTAGCGAATCAAGATATTCTTTTCATTACGAATGCTGACTACATCTTTATGTATGATATTACGATATACCACTCAAATTTGTTATTTTGACAGGTAGAGGTACATAGTTTTATGTTGCTTGACAAATGCCTGTTTTAAAACCTGTAACGTTACAAGTATAACAAATTGACAATAACTGAGCCGAAAAAAGAAATTACCCGAAAAACGTTGCTTACGATTTACCCCCTTCAGAACTCACTTAAGGTAGACTGGTGCCACTGTTCCCTTGGTTGTGTTGAAGGTTTCATTCTTGTCTTGTTCGTAATCGCGGGAAAGTAACAACGTTACCGTTTAATAATGTGTCCTGAAAAATATATTTTCTCTGTAATTGGTCTCCCACGGCCAGTATTCATTCTTCTGAACAAATACACACCACTGATCGACTCAAAACTGTAAAAGCCGGTAGCTTAACACGCTAAATCAATGCTTCCGAAGGCTTCATAAAGTGGCGCACGTCGGCACGAATGACGCCTGCTGCGTGGTTTCTGAGTGCGTCCTTCGCTCCTTCCATCGGATGGCTGATTTTGTGAACGCAACCAGCGTCGCACGCGGGGTGCAGGCGAAGTTGTCTATTTGTAGCATCGTTCCCAGGGTTGATCGCGGTCCTCCGATTTGAAGAAGAGTGGGAGGTGTAAATCAGAGACTGAGACAACTCTGCAACGGTAACGGATGCGACTTTCTCGACCCCCGCTATCGGGTAAAGAATTTCAGGATTGCTCTTAATAGGTCAGGCGTGCTACACGCACGAAGCGGCTACTATGGTAGCGGAGTAAGTGCAGCGTGCACATGTGGCTTTTTTAGGTTAGAGAAACCCTCCCTTGTGACCAAAGACGATTTGCCTCATAAATTAACCACAATATCCTCAGAGAAGGCTCGTCGTCGCAGATCAGAGATAGCAAAGGTTAATATGATTTTATTAAACTGCAGGAGCATCCAAGGAAACGTCCCAGAGTTAGAATCACTTACTAAAGGTGTTGCGGTTGGGCTCTCTTGTAATGGTTGTGGTTCCTAGCTGGATGAGGAGAGGGTGGTATGTTAGGTGGGTGGCCGGTTTCTTCTCACTGCAGCACAAAATGCACACGTGGTTAAAATAAACTTTATTATAAAAACCAAGTGACACTTCAAATGGTTCAAATGGCTCTGAACACAATGGGACTTACCATCGGAGGTCATCAGTCCCCTAGAGCTTAGAACTACTTAAACCTAACTAACCTAAAGACTTCACACACATCCATGCCCGAGGCAGGATTCGAACCTGCGACCATAGCGGTCGCGCGGTTCCAGACTGTAGCGCCAATAACCGCTACTTAAAATCATGATGTCCAGTGTGAAGTTCTGTGGTTAACAGCAATCAAATAACATGTTCTAATTTTCGGATTTTATCTATGTCTGTATCACATCTACCTACAATGACTAACGCTCCCTCATAGCTAGCTAAGGTACGAGGCGACAACCATCACTGTGGAAGAGTAGAGTACAGTGCGGCTTGTTTTGGTCGGCGGAAGGGGTCGTTATCGGCACGTAGCCTGGGGGCATGTCTTGGTCTTCTCTTGTCATAGGCGCGCTTAGTTCAGCGTCTGTTTCCCGGGTGCTGGCGAAGGCTTGTGCCAGCACATTCCTCGCTCCCCGAAATGCCGCACCGTTATTGTGTTGTGGTGATGCGAACGACAATGGATGGCGGGGGGCAGGAAGCTGGACGTAGAGGTGAGGTGGGAGCCGAACCGCGCGATTTGGCTTGCGAGAGCAGATGAATGTCCTCCTGAAACATTGCTCGGGATAAACGTCCCTTCCTGAGACCGTCTCCGGCCGCGGTGGTCTCGCGGTTCTAGGCGCGCAGTCCGGAACCGTGCGACTGCTACGGTCGCAGGTTCGAATCCTGCCTCGGGCATGGATGTGTGTGATGTCCTTAGGTTAGTTAGGTTTAAGTAGTTCTAAGTTCTAGGGGACTGATGACCACAGCAGTTGAGTCCCATAGTGCTCAGAGCCATTTGAACCATTTTTTTGAGGGCGTCTCATGGGGCGATGACGGGTACGGCGACGGCGATGGCGGTTCCAGGCTCATCGGGTCGGAGAGCGGCGACGGCGGAGGCGAAGGTGCGACGTCCGTTTTCTCGTCCTGGGTTGCCGAGGCGGCACCAGCGGTCGGATGTGATGGCCGTGTGGTGCCGTGAAGCCGTGAATCTGGGGGAAGAAAAGCAACAGAATCGCGTGGAAATCGACGGATGTGAATTTTATTCTGGTGACGGCGCTGCAGATTATCGGGACTTACGAAATGCATATCATGCCAATGCGCTTCCGGATCTCGCCTCGCTCCCATCTCTGACCTCGGCCAAAAACCCTGTAAAGAATGAGATCACGCGGTGCAAAGCGATACTTACGGACCATCGGAGACGCCGGGTGCTGCGGTGGGCGGAGCAACTGAAGCAGCGTCCGATGGCGTCGGCCATGCACAAGTTTCACCGTTGATAGTCCGTCACGAGGAGGAGTTGCAGCGCCTGTCTCGGTTTGTGGGTGGTGCGAAGCTTGAGCATCTGCGTACGATGCGTTCTGTTTCTCCGTTGGGCTGGGGGTGAAACGTAGCACTTGTTAGATGACGAATGCCATTTCGTTCACAAAACTGTTCAAATTCAATTAACGTGAACTGAAGTACGTTGTCCGTAACAATGACTATAGGCAATACTTCAGTGCAAAAAATTGATGACAACCCCTCAATGGAGCTAGTGAAGTGGTAGAGTTCATAGGCAGCGAAAATAGGAACTTACTTAAAGAGTCTACCACAGTAAGGCAACGAGTGTTCCAGAATGGACTTGCAAAATCAGTGTGCACTCTTTGCCTTGGCGATTGAGTCTTAGGCCAGTCTGCGAATGTCCTTGCGGAGACGATTGGTTGTCCGCGCATGCGCGCCACTGTGACGTCATCTATTCAGTGTGGGCGTCCATGCCAAATACAGTGTCGGCACGCTAACTGTTTAGTGCGAACTGTTCCCCAATGTCCTTGGTGAAGCACTTGTAACACATCCTTTTGCACCACTGTGGGAATGAGCACTCTCGGTTGTCCGCTGTCATATTGTTCTTAGATCACAACTTGTTGTTCTGAAAGGTTATGCCGACGACGAAAGTATCGACACACTACTGAGTTCATGAATACTGATCAATAAGCGAGACCAAGACATGCGGATGTAATGCAACGACATCGTCAGCTCAGAGTCCGCTTCCGTGGCCTGTGCAATTTTTCTATAATACAGTGGAAAAGATTGCAGCGATTTCGAGTCCTGCGCATCGTTCGGGCAACAAGGTGCTTCAGAGGAATCAAAATCAGAGCCGGGGCCGATGGGAAGGTGAGAAAGGGCCTCAGTGTTGCAATGCTTTGCCGTAGGTCTGTACGCAGTTTCGTACTGATACTGGGATAGAAGCAAAGCCCACACGTTGTCGTTTTCAGCAGTACGTGTAGCAACTGGCTTTGATGGATGAAACACGGACTACAAAGGGTTTTGATCTGTCACTAAACAGAAATTGCGACCAAACAACTAGTGATAGAATTTTGTCGCACCACACACAATAGTGAGATGTCGTTTTCAATTTGTGAATAACTGGACTGAGTTTGACTTAACAGTTTTGAAGCAAACGCAGCAGGTATGTCTTGTGCATCAATTCTTTTCGAGAGCACAGCGCCGGTTCCGTAAGAGGAAGCGTCTACTAGCAAAATCCCTTGTTTGACAGGATCAAAATGTACTAAACATCTGTCACTGAGCAAAGCGTTTTTGAATTTCTGAAAAGCGTCGTGACACTCTTTGGTCCATACAAAAGGCACAGTTTTCTGACGCAAGCGATGAAATGGAGCCGAGGTCTGTGAAGCGTTCGGAATGAAATGAAAATAGTATGTCAACTTACCTAGTACTGACTGCAGTCGACATATACTATGTGATTCGATACCTAGGTGAAAACGGCTTACAAGTTCGTGGCGCCCTCCATCGACAGTGCTGGAATTCAGTATGGTGTTGGCCCACCCTCAGCCTTGATGACAGCTTCCACTCTCGAAGGCATGCGTTCAATCAGGTGCTGGAAGGTTTCTTGGGGAATGGCAGCCCATTCTTCATGGAGTGCTGCACTGAGGAGAGGTATCGATGTCGGTCGGTGAGGCCCGGCATAAAGTCGACGTTCGAAAACATCTCAAATGCGTTCTGTAGGATTCAGGTCAGGCCTCTGTGCAGGCCCGTCCATTAAAGGGATGTTATTGTCGTGTAACCACTCCGCCAAGGGCCGTGCGTTATGAGCAGGAGCTCGATCGTGTTGAAAGATGCAATCGTCATCCCTGAACTTGATCTATCAACAGTGGGAAACAAGAAGGGGTTTAAAGCATCAATGTAGGTCTGTGCTTTGATAGTCGTAAGCAAAACAACAAGGAGTGTAAGCCCCCTTCATGAAAAACACGACCACTCCATAACACCACCGCCTCCGAATTTTACTGTTGGCATGACACACGCTGACAGATAACGTTCACTGGGCATCCACCATGCCCACACCCTGCCATCGGATTGCCACATTTTGTACCGTGATTCGTCACTCCAGGCAACGTTTTTCCACTGTTCAATCGTCCAATGTTTACGCTTCTTTCACAAAGCGAGGCGTCGTTTGACATTTACAGGCGCGATGTGTGGCTCATGAGCTGCTGCTCGACCCTGAAATCCAAGTTTTGTCACCTCCTGCCTAACTGGGATAGTACTTGCAGTGGATCCTGATGCACTTTGGAATTCCTGTGGCATGGTCTGGATAGATGTCTGCCTATTACACATTACGACCCTCTTCAACTATCGGCGGTTTAAGGCTCCATGTAACGGTCCGTGCGGCTCGCCCCGTCGGAGTTCCGAGTCCTACTTCGGACATCGGTATGTATTAGTTTAAGTTAGATGAAGTAGGGTGTAGGCTTAGCGACCGATAACCTCAGCAGTTTGGGCCCATAAGACCTTACCATCACTTTCCAAAACTACAGTCGGTGGTCTCTGTCAGTCAACAGACGAGGTCGACCTGTACGCTTTTGTACTATATTTGCCCCTTCGCGATTCCAGTTCACTATTACTTCGGAAACAGTGGACCTAGGGATGTTTGGGAGTGTGGAAATCTCGCGTACAGACGTATGACACATGTGAAACCCAATCACCTGACCACGTTTGAAGTCCGTGAGTTCCGCTGAGCGCCCCATTCTGCTCTCACGATGTGTAATGACTACTGAGGTCGCTAATGTGGAGTACCTGTCAGTGGCTGGCAGCACAATGCACCTAATATGAAAAACGTATGTTTTTGGGTGTTCCGGATGCCTTTGATCAAATGGCTCTGAGCACTATGGGACTTCTGTGGTCATCAGTCCCCTAGAACGTAGAACTACTTACACCTATCTAACCTAAGGACATCACACACATCCATGCCCGAGGCAGGATTCGAACCTACGACCGTAGCAGTCCCGCAGTTCCTGACTCCGTGCGTAGAACCACTAGACCACCGCGGCCGGCTACTTTTGATCACATGATGTGCATTGCGAGGAACAGACAGGTCACGTATTGCAAACCAGTGAGTGTGGATGGGGTGCACACGCTGATTGTTGATCACATGACCTAAGTACTGTTGTTCTGTCTCAAAAAAGTCACACTGTTCGAGACGACACGAGTCCTGCATCCGACAACACTCGTAAAGTGTACGCAGATTGGCAATGTGTTCCTCTGGGGTGCGACCTGAGACGGCAATATCGTCAAGATAGTTCGATCAGAAAGGCACTTGAACAGTCACCCGTCCCAAGTAACGTTAAAAAATGGTGGGTGCGGAGCCACTGTCGAAGATAAAACGCAATTACTTGAACAGGATTAAGTAAGTATTAACGAAAAACACTTCCCGTGATTCTTCATATAGTGGTATTTGCAAATAAGCGTCACGCAAATCTGTCTTAGAATAGTAACGGCCTGGGTTAAGCCTGTCCTTAAGTTGCTCCGGGCGAGGCAATGGATAAGTGTCAATTATTGTCTCTGGATTGACTGTAGTTTTGAAGTCAACACAGATGCGAATGCGACCAGGAGGCTTGGGCATAAAAACCAATGGACTTGCCCCCTGACTAGCTTGTATTGGAGTACTATCACCACTGCCCTGCAATTCTTTTAATTCATTGGCTAGTTTGTCTCGTAAAGCAATGGGAATGGGCCGAGCCTGGAAAAACTTAGGTTGTGCATTGTCTTTCAGGGTAATATGCGCTACAAAATTATTAGCTTTTCTAAGTCCATCGGAAAAGAGTTCAACAAATTCCTTATGCAAACTAGCTACACTGTCATTTGGATTAAAAGCAGACGCTGAAAGTACATTGTCTTTGATGCTAAGGCCAAACAAGTCAACCGAATGTAAGTCAAAAATATTGCCACTGTCTCTTGATTGCAACACAGTACATTTCACCGTCTTAGTGTGAGATTTGTAATTGGCAGGCAAACTACACTGTCCTAGTACTGGGATTTCCTTCCATCCTATGTAGTGAGGTGCGTGCTAGATTCTGACAGGCGTAGTGAGCCTCATTGTTCGTACGTGACACGATTAAGTAAAGTTACAGAAGGACCTGTGTCCAATTGAAAGTCAACACGACGGCCAGCAATTGGTAATGTTATAAATAGTTTATTGGAAGGGTGTCGCACTGCACTGGGGCGAGATGAGTGCACAACCTTACTTGAATTAGTGCTAGAATCCATAGTTGGTTTTGAAAACACTGCATTCACAGAATGTGCATGAAACCTGCAGCTGCGAGGCGGAGGAGAATTGGTGTTCTTTTGCCGTCGCAAGCAAACTGCCAGGACATGGTTTTTCTTTCCACATGAGTAACACGTCGCTTTGCGCGACGGACAATCTTACCGCTTATGGCGAGCAAAACAGCGAGGGCAAACTTCGCTAGATTTACAGGCCTGGGGCCGGCATGGTTGGCCGAGCGGTTCTAGGCGCTACAGTCTGGAACCGCGCGACCGCTACGGCCGCAGGTTCGAATCCTGCCTCGGGCATGGATGTGTGTGATGTCCTTAGGTTAGTTAGGTTTAAGTAGTTCTAAGTTCTAGGGGACTTATGACCTAAGATCTTGAGTCCCATAGTGCTCAGACCCATTTGAACCATTTTTGAAAAGCTTATATCGCAGTTTTGGAGAAACCTGATTGGAAGCAGTAAAAAGTTCCATCTACCAATAAGAATTGTGCATATGTTATTTTTTCACCGTACATATTAATGGCGAATATACTTTTTAATAAAAGAATCTTATTTTTTGAGTGGGCCATGAACCAAAATAATTTACACTAATGTAAAAAATTTTTATACAGAAATTTAAAAATATAATTGAAATGTAAATATTCTTTCGAAAATGTGCGTTTCCTCTTCTTTATATTGATTGGTGGTGGAGACGGTTTCCCTACGTCAGAATGTATACAACGCCACGCCGAGTCCTCTTCCGCCGCGCCCAATTCACCTCGCCGCCAGTACGCTGAGGGCCGTTCCGCTGCAGCTTGTTCTTACTGGAGCGTGGTGTTGCATTCTAGAGTAAGCCTAAAACAGGTCTTTAAAAATCTCATAATAACTTCTGTGCATAAAATCACTTTGCTCATTAAGTAGTAGATCTGGGTTTTTTCTTTGATTAGCGTATATTTCAATCTCTTCGAGTATGTTAAGATACAGACTTTTTGGAGCTTTATGTAGCACCTCCATTTCTTCATTTATATTACTCACTTCATGTTTACTATCTTTTACATGCTTTCCGATTGCTACGACTGCAATGTTCCCTGTATCGAATTTCAAAATTCCGCCCTGTCTGTCCTATATAATAACTGTCACATTCAGCACATTTGATCTTATGTACTCCGGAATTGTATTTCATTTGTTTGGTCGTTGCTGGTTTATGTCTTATTCTATGTGCCATTTGCCATTCATTCTGGAATGCGACAGCGATGTTTTTTGGAAAGTATTTAGTAATTCTTTCCGACACACGCTCTTTGTATATCATGGTGACAAACTTATTCTTAACTTTAATTTTCGTAGAATCATTATTGATACCCGGGGATTTGTTTTTGATCTTGTTAAACATACGTGTAACATCTTGTGTCCTGTATCCATTAGCAGCTGCTACTTGTTTAATAATACCTAGTTCTTTCTGCAACTCATCTTCCTTTAGTGGCAATCTCAGGACTCTGTTGCACATTGCACCAAAGTAGGCTCTTTTATGCTGTTCTGGGTGGTGCGACGTAGCTTCTATGATGTTGTCGGAACAAGCGTCTTTTCTATAGACGCCGAAAACGTGCCTACCTCCCTCCTTTCTGACGGTCAAATCCTAATAGTTAATTGCCCCATTGTTTTCCATTTCTAGCGTGAATTGAATTTTTGGATGCTGCTCATTTAAAACTTTAGTCATTTCGTCTACTTCTTCTTCTTTCCCTTTGAATAATATAGTGTTGTCGACATACCGTCTGTAATAAATTAACTTCTCCTTAGTTTCTGGAAAAGAGCCGAAAACTTTGTTCTCAAAGTCATTCATAAAAATTTCAGCAAAAATGCCTGATAGACTGTTTCCCGTAGCTAAACCTTCATCTGGAATAAAATCGTTATCATTAAAGTTGAAACTATGAAAACTCAATGTGAACTCTAGCATATGCACGAGTTCGACGATTTCACCCTTGCATCTTGCCCGTGCTCATATCACAACTACATAACATGATTAGCGTTCCGCCGGCCGCGGTGGTCTAGCGGTTGTAGGCGCGCAGTCCGGAACCGCGCGACTGCTACGGTCGCAGGTTCGAATCCTGCCTCGGGCATGGATGTGTGTGATGTCCTTAGGTTAGTTAGGTTTAAGTAGTTCTAAGTTCTAGGGGACTGATGACCACAGATGTTAAGTCCCATAGTGCTCAGAGCCATTTGATTAGCGTTCCCTCATAGGATACCTCTGTGGAAGGTTAGAGCACAGTGCGACATAGATATTGAGGTGCAATGCTAACTGTCGTTGAGTGGCTGAGACAATTCGGTCGGCAGCGGCGGCCTATATGCACGCTGCCTAGGGGTCGTTATCGGCGCGTAGCTCTGGCGGTGCCTCTTGGTCTTCTCTTGTCATGGACGCCCTTAGTTCAGTGCCTGCTATACAATATTTCCTAGTGCCGAATGGTGTGCTGGCAAAGACGTATGCCAGCACAGTCGATTATAAAGCACAGATAGTATGAGGACCAGATAGTTGGTTGAAACCGGACGTTAATAACAACGAAATTATAAGTTCAGATTCGAATTTTTATCGTAAGGATAGGTTAGTTGCCAAAGGTGGCTGCGTGTTTATTCCAATAAAGATTTCGATAAAAATCTATCGAGGTTATCACGGATTCCAATTGTGAATTAACCTAGGCGAAGTTAAATATCAAAGACCTCTCAAAAATGGTAATCGGATGTTTTTATAAACTGCCTGGGTCAGGAGCTCTAGTGCTTCAGTCAGAACTTGCATAATATCGTTAGCAATTTTCCTGATCATGCCTTTGTAATAGTTGATGACTTCTACTTGCCTATCAAAACTGATGAGAGACAGGAATTCGTATGACAGTGTTCTAGATATCACGTCCGAAAATTACTGTCAGCCGATAGAGAAGAAGCTCGTGAGGGTAACGTGTTAGACCTCCTGGCAATAAATAGACCTGAACTTTTCCAATCATTTAACGCAGAGGCAGGTATCAGTCATCATAAGGCTGTGATACCATTTATGTCAACGGGTCTCACAAAGAATGTTAAGAAAGGTAGCAAGATATTTTTGCTTAGCAGGAGTGACAGGATACGAATTTCAGAGTATCTGAACAGTGAGCGTCAAGAGTCGGCGATGAGGACAAAGATGTGGAAAACAAATGGAAAAAGTCAAAGGAATCGTGCAATATGACCTAGACAATATGTTTCTAGTATGGTCTTAAGGAATGTGAAAGACCCACCATGGTAAAATAGTCGTGTCAGAAAACTGGTAGGTAAACAAAGAGAACTTCACGTCGGGTTCAAGAGAAGTAAAAATATAGTTTACAAAAAAAAGCTGATAGAAGCAAAATGAGCGTAAGGAGAGCAATGAGAGAAGCTTTTAATGACCTTGAAAGTCAAATTTTGTCAACCAATCTGAGTAAAAATCCCTAAGAGGTTATGGTCGCATGTAAAATCAGTAAGTAGGTCCAAATCATCTATTCATTCACTCAGTGACGATACTGGCAACGAAACGAAAGGGGACAGACAGAAATCCAAAACTGTTTCACCACGAAAGACGGTAATGCTTTTCCTCTTTTCAATAGTCGTACGAACGTAAAGATACTGAAATAACCAATCACGGAATAGTAGTGAAAAGGCGTCGGGACTAGATGAGATACCTAAAAGATTCTACAAAGATTATGCGACAGAACGTGCTATCCTTCTAGCAGTAATTTGTCGTAGATCGCTTGAGCATGGGAGAAAGCGCAGAACATTCCCGTTTTTAAGAAGGGCCGTAGGAGAGATGCGAACAGTTATAGACCTATATCGCTGACGTCAGTCTGTTGTAGAATTATGGAATATTTTTTATGCTCAAGAATTATGACGTTCTTGAAGAAGAAAACCTCCTGTATAAAAATCAACATGAATTCCGCTAACAGAGAACCTGCGAAACTCAGCTCGCTCTGTTCCCCCATGAGATCCACAGTGCCGTAGACAATGGCCCCCAATTTGATGCCTTTTCCTTGACTTTAGGAATGCATTTGACACCGTCCTGCACGGCCATTTACTAAAAAAATACGAGCTTATCAAGTATCAGAGCAGATTTGCGACTGGATTCAAAACTTCCTTGCAGACAGAACTCAACACGTCGCTCTTAGCGGAACAAAATCGACAGATGTAAAGGTAATTTCGAGTGTACTCCGAGGAATTGTTTTACGATCATACATATATACGATCTACTAGAAAACGCCGGAAACGCCAGATGATCTCTAAGGCTATTCGCAGATAATGCGGTTGTAGTAAGTAACAGCGCCAGAGGTCCTCCAGAGAACTGATAAGTGGTGCACGCTCTGGCAATTGACCTCAACGTAAGTAAATGTAACATATTGCGCAAACGTACGAAAATAAATCGACTATTCCATAGCTATACTATTGATGACAAACCTTTGGAAACAGTATCGGCCGTGAAATATCTAGGAGTAACTATCGGGAGCGACCTTGTGTGGGAAAAGCAGATGCCAGACTCAGACTCATAGCAACAATCTTAAGGAAATGTAACTAATCCACGAAAGAAATGGCTTGTAAGGCGCTTGTTCCACCCATTCTTGAGTATTATTCATCTATCTGGGATCCCTACCAGATTGGACTGATAGAAGAGATAGTCGTCACAGGATTGCTTAGTTGGCACGAGTGCTTTACGGGAATGCTAAACAAACTTCATTGGCAGACGCTACATGAGAGGCACTGTGCACCACGGACAGATTTACTAGAGAAATTTCGAGAGATCACTTCCCGGAAAGAGTCAAATGGTTCAAATGGCTCTGAGCACTATGGGACTTAGCTGCTATGGTCATCAGTCCCCTAGAACTTGGAACTACTTAAACTTAACTAACCCAAGGACATCACACACATCCATGCCCGAGGCAGGATTCGAACCTGCGACCGTAGCAGCAGTGCGGTTCCAGATTGTAGCGCCTTTAACCGCTCGGCCACTCTGGCCGGCCGAAAGAGTGAAACAACATATTACTTCCCGCCACATACGTCTCATGAAATGACCATTAGAAAATTCGAGAAATTAGAGCCAATACAGAGACTTACCGACAGTCATTCTTCCTACGAAATTATTCGTGAGTTGAACAGGCTTGGAGGACTCAGTGGTACAAAAAGTACCCTGTGCCACACTCCATTAATTGGCTTGCGAAATTTGGTGTAGATGTAGATGAAGGGAGGCAGAGTAGTATTGTGTAACATGAATTTCATTCCTGAAACAAAAAGTACCTAGTAAGTAGCTACCTTTTTAGATATTTCGCTCTTGTTATAACACTGCAACTAAATTATTTTGCAAAGTGTTTGCCCGTCGACCACAGCTGAATCGTCAGCGTTAGCCTTCTTTTTGTGCAGAAGACACGCGGAACACTGTCCGGCTCTCCAGTATCCTCGCTCGTTAACTCCGGCCTTTGAAACACGAGGCGCTGTTTACACTCCAGTACCTCCAGTGACCTCATCAGCTGCCATCACGCGGCTGACTAAACTCTGCTCCAGTCCAACCGAAAAAGTGCAGTCCACAGTGAACCCATTACTCGAATGTTGTTCCTCCATTGGTAAGCAGACATGCTGCTGTATCAACCAAGGAGGCAAAGTCGCTCGTCTTCCTCTTTACTTTAATGTCAGCTTTTCCACAAAATTTCTGTCACAAAATCTGATTGATGACTCTCATGCTGAACTTTCATCTAATATAAATGCACCCCTTTCTAGCACCAAGAAGATTAGCTTGTTTTCAGAATAGATATATAAAAGTAATAATTATAGTTATTAGTTCTGCGACGATTTTATACTATGACATAGGTGATTCCTTTCTAAAGATGAACACGGTGCTGTAATCAGAAAGGAGAATCATACAAGCACACATACTCGTTACACCTCTCCATTCTCACAATTTCACCCAGTCTGTTTTATGCATGCAATCATTACCCTCCGTCAGGCTCACTTCACAACGTACCGGTTACCACAAAGCACTAAATAGAAACACGGTATAGCGCTGATACTGGCTTTCCTCAAAACTCAGTATACTTTGCATCCTTGAGTTTTTTAGTTTCAGTAATAGAGAGAGTAACAGAAGTTACATTTCGCCATTTCCTTATTCATATAAGGTTTGAAAAGACCGTTTCATCGAGAAGCCTTGTGCCACATTCCACTTTAATTTATTTAGTACTCATAAATTAGAACCGAGCCTATTCCAGGGTGTTTCGGGTAATGTTCTATGATGGGAACAATCATTGTCAGTCGTTGGCGGGCGTGGCTTCAGTAAGGTTTTCGGTGCACCAGTAACATGTGCTTGTGAATTGACCTCGTAAGAGTTAACATAAGGCTATATCAGAGTATTGACAACGAAAGTGTCGTTACTACTTACATACCAGTAAATATGGAGGTGATCATCTCAGTGACGTACTAACTTGTAACTCTAATCTGGAATAGAGGTTTCCATGTGAGTTTCGCTTTTTTTTTTTTTTTTATTTGATTTCAAAGCTCTGAAGGACAGTTATCGACAGATGTACAAGTCGTTTATGGCGTACCCCAGGAAAATTTGTTGGTCCCCTTGACGTTCGTGTTCTATGTTAATGGCCTTTCACTCAGTATTAACAATAATCTCAGATGTTTTGTAGGTGATGAAGTTATAATGAAGTATTGTGTGAAAGAAGTTTCACAAATATTGACACAGGTATTAGTAAGAATTCAGAACAATCCAGATATTGGAAACTTGTTTTAAATGTTAAGAAATGTAAAATCGTGGACATAACAAAACGAACAGATGCAGTTTCCTTTGACTGTAATCTCAGTACATAGCAACTGGGATTGGTCAATTCATAGAAGTACCTGGGTGCAACAATTTGAAGGAGTGTGATGTGGGATGATCACAAAGACTCAGTCGTATGCAAGGCTCATGGGAGGTAAAACAAACATTTGTATTTAAAATCTGAAACATGGCTGCGAAATAGCAACTGTGTAAATCTGAAGAGGTTGAAAAAATCAGCCAAGTAGTTGCGAAACGTTTATTAGCTCTTGACCTAGGTCTCGATATTTCTAAAATTATTTTATTCAGAAGGAGTGGGCCTTGTTACATCACATTATCGTACATTAGATCAGCTGAAGCCTACCGGCTACTGTCATATACAAAATTGACAAAACAAGAATTATCCCAAGCTATGGCTTTAGATAGGAACCAGAATACATTTTTCGTACTTTAGGATGAATGCTCACTAGTAAATGCCCTCAGATAGAGGTTCTTGCCAACATACAACTGTAACAGAAGTCACACGATAAAATATTTTCAGAAGTTTTGTACACATTATGCCAGAGACTAAGCCCTAGTAAGTAGACGATAGCTTTGTGGTATGACGAGGTGAGGCATCTTAACTTTTAACGTTCGTTCACAGTTAATTGGGCTTCAAATATGATCACCGGTAACTTAACAATTATTCAGCCACGCTTAGACCATGGATGTATTATTAGATGTCATGTGGAGATCTAAATGGCGAATTGTATGAGCACTATCCGTTATGTAAACCATTTAGGCTCAAAAATTCAGTGGCAGCTCTTATGTATGACCCCACTCAGGCTACATGCGCTCGCGCATTCGGTTGCCCCGAGGCCGTCAACGGTTTGGCCGTTCCCGGTCTGCCGGAATGTTTCATGTGTCGCTGCCATCTGGTATAGTTTTATGAACCCTCTTTAGTCCACCACTCCAGGCTGTGTTTCCGTGGGGGAGACAGCCGCCAATTCACGACGTGTACATACCATCATCCAGTCGGCGGTAACTTGTAACCAATTAAGTGTTCAGTTCTCAAAACTATTTACAGCAGCCTCCCTCCACTCCAACCTGCTCGATTCCACATGATAAGTAGCAACGCCGAAAGTAACAAAGCTGAAAGACGATTTCCAGACGTCTCCACATTTAACTTTCAATAGTTTGAGTTTGACTTCATTTTTTATCCAGCGATGTTGCATTATGTGGTAGCCTCTAACTTTTACTGCAAGAAACCTGACATCCATTCTTTCCTGTTCTTTGAGAGTCAATTTCACTGCGTATTTGGGTTCAGTTTAAATTTTTTAAGTCGTCTTCCAATCACTCATTGTCATTAAGTAGTGACACTTCGTTGTGGTTGTTTACTATACGTAGGTGAGCAATTTCATTGCTAGTCTGTCTTGTAATGGTCGGTCCCGGCTGCTAATTCAAAGCTAATCGCATTAAAAATATGGTTACCTTTATTATAATTCAGCCAAGTTTCCGTCACACTTCTTGCTTAGACCCTTTAGGGAATTATAGGTCATATGGAGATCTAGATGGTTAATGGTGTGAACTCTACTGATTCTGTAAGCGATTTCGTTTCCAACTTAATTGCTATTATCAGTTATGAATGGCTCCACTTGGACTCCCTATACTCAAACTTTTGACCGACCTAAGGTTGCCAGTGATCTTATCGTTCCCGATCTACCGGAAATCTATCTGTATCGCTGCTGACAGTAGAAGTTTTATGCCCATTTTTCTATCCCCCACACCTGATAACTTTTATTGTGCGAGTAGGCTATGGCCTTGAATTCAATACAATGCAGTTTTTCTTTACGTAAATGTGATCTAATTCATGCATAAGTGGCAAAGTCAAACATAGTTATGCAAGGGATAACCTTCAGGCTTGAGCGAGTTTGGAATCACATATAAGCACACAAATGGGTAGTAATCCAGCTACGAAAGTAAGAGCCAAAAGCACCAGTGTTGAGGGTTCTTGAAGTAAAAGGCACCACAAAAAAGCCAAAAAACGACGTAGCACGGAGGAATTATCCAAATGTGACGGAAATAGCTAGACGTGATGTACATGTTCATGTACAGACAAACAAGTGAATACAATTTCAAAAATATTGCTTGATTTATTCAAGACTAAAACTTTCAGAAATTGAGCAAGTCAATAGCGCGTTGGTCGGGCCCTGGTCCTTATGATGCAGTCATTCGGTTTGGCACTGACTGAAGGAGGTATTATACATCCTCCGGAGGAACATAGTCCCACACTATGTCCAGTTAGCAAGTTAGATCGTCAAAATCGCGAGCTACTTGGAAGGCCCTGCCTGTTATGCTCCAAACGTTCGCGATTGGGGAGAATTCTGGCGATCTTGCTGGTCAAGCACGAAGACAAACAGCAGAAACTCTCGTCGTTGCGCTCGGGCATTATATAGGTGGAAAGCGAACCCATGATGGTTTGCCATGAAGGGAAACAACAATGGTCTTAGAATACTGTCGACCTACTACTGCGCTATAGGTGTGCAATGGGAGACACCAAAATGAGTGCTGCTGCGAAAGCAAATGTCTTCCCATACCATTACTCATGGTTGTCGAGAGTCTGCTGATCGAAAGTGAGGTTGTCAAATCAAATACCTTTCAGCCATCTAATTTTGGAACTGTTACTGCATTTGGCTACCAGTTTCGGCGATTTACTATGCCGTCTTCAGGCCCCCTGACCGACGTGTAGGAAGATTCCAGCCACGGTTCCTATCAAAATAGGGGTAAGCATTCAAATACTGCTGTTGTAGATTTCTGCTTGATAAAGCGATCACTTCAACCATCATACGCCGCCCCTTTACCTTTTTCGTTTCATTTAATGACCATGTTGGAAACGCACTTTAAGAAGAGTTTGGAGGCGAACAACCACATGGATAAATTGCGAGCGGATTACTAGCACTGTTTGTAAACAATTAAGAAGTGCAGTTGATGTCCAATCAACAATTGTGTAACTCTTTTGGACTGTACACCGCGGATTCATCAATTAATTCCTACTGAACGAGAATGTGAAGCAAGCCTTTCTTGATTTTCACTGAATTTCTGAAAATAGTGCAGACATCGTACTACTGCCAACAGTTACCTCAATGTTACGTAGTAAGCATATAACACTATCTTTGTTGCTGTTGTTAGATACGATGCAAGAGCTCATAGACTATTTTTGATAATGTGCACAATTGGACGTCCATTGCCACGGTCGAATCAAGTCCCATACACAGTTTTTAATTAGAAAAGCGACATAACAATCCGTCATGTATTAAATCACACATCTGCCATCCCATTGTACGCCCTTCTGCCTCCAGCGTTACAACGAATACGGCTATTGGCTATTCCATTTACCTTTCTAGACTGCCTTTTTTCGAATAGTATTGCTGTAGTAAATTGTATCTTTCCTTACGTACGTCTTATTTACAAATCTTTAAAGTATCTGTCTAGTTTAACTTTTACTTTCCTCATTTCTATTCCATTTCAATAACTAAGTCAATATCTTTCAATCATTGAAATATGCGTCCACCCTATTTCCACCGCTTTGCAGGACTCCTTTCCTTATTTAGTCACCCTACATATGGCACAGTACTGCTTGGCATCACCATCGAAAATAAGTTGGAAAAAATATTTTTTTTTCAGTGAATGAAGCATAATTGTTGCACAATTTCCTCCACCCGGGCATTTGTTTCATCAGGAACAGGAGGAAAATGGTGGCCTCTCCTTATCCGGATGTCGTAGTTGTGCTATAGTGGGTTTCGTAAACGCACCCGCACCGACCTGTACCCACGGTCTTTGAGCTAATATCACGTTTTCAACATAGCGGTGAACTACGGACACTTATTCCTGGGGCTCGAGCTACCTCAAATCGGAGAGCTTGTCCGCAGAGTTCAATAGTCTCCGCTTTGTCCAGAACTGGTAATGCCGTAAACAGATTGACAATGCATTTCGACAACCACGCATTAGACCTCTTCAGCAGTCAGATGAAATGGCGAACTCGATTAGGATTCTTTGCGTTTTATCGTGTTGTGCCCAAGATCAACAGGCTTTTCGAAAAATACCAACTAAAATGTGTCATCTGCCCTGTAGTACGACCTCAAAGGACGCTACGTTAATGAAGTACGACCTACGCTATGTGATAAAAAAAATCCGGACACCCCCAGAAACATACGTTTTTCATATTAGGTGCATTGTGCTGCCACCTACTGCCAGGTACTCCATATCAGCGATCTCAGTAGCCATTAGACGTCAAGAGAGCGGTGGTGGTGGTGATTAGTGTTTAACGTCCCGTCGACAACGAGGTCATTAGAGTCGGAGCGCAAGCTCGGGTTACGGAAGGATGTGGAAGGAAATCGGCCGTGCCCTTTCAAAGGAACCATCCTGGCATTTGCCTGAAACGATTTAGGGAAATCACGGAAAACCTAAATCAGGATGGCCGGAGACGGGATTGAACCGTCGTCCTCCCGAATGCGAGTCCAGTGTGCTAACCACTGCGCCACCTCGCTCGGTCCTCGAGAGAGCGAATGGGTCGCTCCGACCAACTCACAGACTTCGAACGTGCTCAGGTGATTGGATGTCACTTGTGTCATACATCTGTACGCGAAATTTCCACACTTCTAAACATCCCTAGGTCCACTTCTTCCGATGTGATAGTGAAGTGGAAACATGAAGGGACACGTACAGCACACAAGCGTACAGGCCAAACTCGTCTGTTGACTGACAGAGACTGCCGAAAGTTGAAGAGAGTCCTAATGTGTAATAGGCCGACATCTATTCAGACCATCACACAGAAATTCCAAACTGCATCAGGATCCACTGCAAGTACCATGACAATTAGGCGGGAGGTGATAGATCTTGGATTTCGTGGTCGATCGGCTGCTCATAAGCCACACATCACGCCGGTAAATGCCAAACGACGCCTCGCTGGTTGTAAGAAGCGTAAACATTGGGCGATTGAACAGTGGAACAGCGATGTGTGGAGTGACGAATCACGGTACAAAATGTGGCCATCCGATGGCGGGGTGTGGGTATGGTGAATGCCCGATTAATGTCAACAGTAAATTTCGGAGGCTGTGGTGTTTTGGTGTCGTCGTGATTTTCATGGAGGGGGCTTGCTTGCACCCCTTGATGTTTTGCGTAGCACTATGACAGCACGGGCCTAGATTGATGTTTTAAGAACCTTCTTGCTTCCCACTGTTGAAGAGCAATTCGGGGATGGCGATTGCATCTTTCAACACGATCGAGCACCTGTTCATAATTCATCTCCCGTGTCTAAGTGGTTACGCGACAATAACATCCCTGTAATGGACGGACCTCACCGACCGACATCGATACCTCTCATCATTGCAGCACTCCATGAATAAAGGGCTGCCATTCCCCAAGAAACCTGTTTGAACGTATGCCTGCGAAAGTGGAAGCTGTCATCAGGGCTAAGGGTGGGCCGACACCGTATTGAATTCCAGCAGTATCGATGGAGGGTGCCACGAACTTGTAAGTCATTTTCAGCAAGGTGTTCGGATAATTTTGATCACATAGTGCAGATCTAAGGAGATAAAGAATATAAGACATCCCGTGACAGCGTGGAGTATTACACGCATCCCACACATGTCGCGCTGTTAAATACAGATGCACTGAACTCCAAGTCTCATAATAGTCACTCAAAGAAAAAAATCTGCCGTTGGTGAACAGCATCTTGATCCGGGACAGAGATTGAACTATGAACGAACCAGAATGCTCTCGTCCGCCTTCATGTGATGTTCCGTCATTATTAAAGAAGCAGCGGAAATACGTATAACGTAATACGGACACACATTTTCAATTCAGCGAATCATGGGATTCAGTATTGGCGGCAATAAGAAATTGTTGGTCTCAGATAACATCGATGGTGAATCGAACCACGACAGCTAATGCGGGTCACCAAACGCGCGGCCCGCGTGCAGTCGCTGAGACACTTAAGAGTTCCGTCGAACTTCTTCGCAGCTCGCTTCGCCGCATGGGGGCTCCAGATGTCAACGTTAACTGCCATGACGTTGTTTCCCCGCCTTTTGGCGTTTACATTTTTTTGTAAAACAATGTATCAGCTGGGGAGCCACATCATCTCGCCGCAGTCGCACCTGAAGGTCACGAGCAACTGCGTCGTGAAAATATTGTGCAGTTGAGATAATACGTGCCACCTCTACGCCCGAAAGTTTTCAAGCTCTTCCAGTTTCATGCGAATTGTCTGTCAGTGCTTTACACTGACTGAGGACGAAGTCGAATTATTTGTAGTTGTAAATATTGCCCGTTACCGTGTAAACAGTAGTCAAGTTGTAGTCACTGGAAGTCATTACCGCCGGCCGCTGTGGCAGAGCGGTTTTAGGTGCTTCAGGCCGGAACAGCGCTGCTGCTACGGTCGCAGGTTCGAATCCTTCGTCGGGCATGGATGTATGTGATGTTCATAGGTTAGTTAGCTTTAAGTAGTTCTGAGTCTAGGGGACTGATGACCGCAGATGTTAAGTCCCATAGTGGTTAGAGCCATTTGAACCATTATAGGTCATTATCACTTTGAAATGTGTATACACGGATGTTACGATTCTTTTCAGATATCTTGTTTCTAAGTAATTAAGTTAATAAGGGAACAAAAAAAATGGCTCTGAGCACTATGGGACTCAACTGCTGTGGTCATAAGTCCCCGAGAACTTAGAACTACTTAAACCTAACTAACCTAAGGACAGCACACAACACCCAGCCATCACGAGGCAGAGAAAATCCCTGACCCCGCCGGGAATCGAACCCGGGAACCCGGGCGTGGGAAGCGAGAACGCTACCGCACGACCACGAGAAATAAGGGAACAAATGTGTTGGTACGTAGCCACTATTTTCCTGGTTAGTTAAAGAATTAACTATAAAATATTTGAACATGTACAGTAGCTATACAGGGTTCAGTTACATTAACGTGACCACTGCCTGAGTTCGATGTTAACGTGCAATAACCACTCACAGACAGTAAGTGGCAGCACTACCAGTATAGGGTATTAAAGCTTGTCAAATTGTCTGGAAGGAGGTGGGGGGACGGAGAAAGGAACGCGGAATCTAAAAAGGAGCTATTTATCTGACATCCATAAGGCCATAATCATTGGCTGTAGGGACAAGGGTGGAAGCATTTCCGAAAAGACTAAATTTGTGAACTGTTCGCGTGCTAGCGTCGTTAAAGTACACTGTTCATGGCAAAATCACGCAATTCAAAACCGTTGCCGAGGTAAGTGAGATGCACGGCGGGCCATGGATGACAGGGGTGAACGGCGGCTGCGGAGATGTTCATGCTCGAATAGATGTGAATTGCCGAGCAATTATTGGCAAGTTGAAAGAAGGGGCTAGCAACCTTCTCCTCAATGACGACTCAGTAAACGTTGCAGCTTATGGGTCTCCACAGCAGACGCTTGTTTAATGCACCAAAGCTGACCGCTGTTCATCGGTAACGAAGACTGCAGTTGGCATGCAATTCCGGCAGATGGACGTCCTCTGTCTGACGAGAGATGACCTTTTCAAATGAATCACGTTTTATGCTGCATCGGACAGGTGGTCGTTGGCGTGTTGAAGCACCTGAAAGCGAACACATGTAACGACTGTTGGGTCGATGCTGAGAAAGCGATTGTTTCGGCCTGGGGAATGTTTTTCTGCTATTCACTGGGTGATCTAGTGATTCCGGTAGGCACAACTGATCAACACAAGTATGCATATATCCTTGGGGACCAAGTCGAACCCTATAAGCAGTGTATTCTTACTCCGCAGAATCACAGCTCCCAGCAGGACAATGCAACGTGTCACACAGTCTCAGTGCACGTGAGTGGCTCGGAATGCAACTGGCCACCAGATTCCCTAGGTTTGAACCTAGTCGAGAATTTGTGGGACCACCTCAGACGGGCTACACGTACCATGCTTCGTCAGCCGAGAAACCTAGCGCGGCTGGCCACGACACTGGAGTCGCCACGGCTCCACATCGCTTTCGGTGCCTTCCAGTAGGCCGGCCGAAGTGGCCGTGCGGTTAAAGGCGCTGCAGTCTGGAACCGCAAGACCGCTACGGTCGCAGGTTCGCATCCTGCCTCGGGCATGGTTGTTTGTGATGTCCTTAGGTTAGTTAGGTTTAACTAGTTCTAAGTTCTAGGGGACTAATGACCTCAGCAGTTGAGTCCCATAGTGCTCAGAGCCATTTGAACCATTTTGAGCCTTCCAGTACTTCAGGTGACTCTTTTCCTGCACCTCTAAGCTGCAAAAGGTAGTTAATCAGGCTTTTGACAAGTGATCACATAAATGTGAGTGGACTGTGTGATATTTTTGTACTGTTCCCTACAAGGGTAATGTACTATATGTAAGTTTAAGAGTTATCCACAATAATACTTCATACGACAATGATTCACCGTGGACGATCATGACTTAATATATTATTATATATTTACTCTGAAGCGCCAAAGAAACTGATGCATGCGTATTCAAATACAGAAATATGCAAACAGGCAGAATACAGCGCTGGGGTCGGCAACGCGTATATACGACAATAAGTGTCTGGAGAAGTTGTTAGATCCTTTACTGTTGCTACAATAGCAGGTTATCAAGATTTAACTGAGTCTGACCGTGAAGTTATAGCCGGCTCACGAGCTATGGGACACAGCATCTCTGAGGTAGCGGTGAAGTGGGCATTTTCCCGTACGACCATATCACGAGTGTACCGTGAATTTCAGGAATCCGGTAAAACATCAAATCTCCGACTTCACTGAGGCCGGAGAAAGATACTACAAGAACAGGGACAACAACGACTGAATCGTTCAACGTGACAGAAGAGCAGAATTTCCGGAATTTGCTGCAGATTTCAATGCTGGGCCATCAACAAATGTCAGCGTGCGAACCATTCAACGAAACATCATCGATATGGGCATTCGGACACGAAGCCCTACTCATATACCCTTGATGACTGCACGACACAATCTTCACGCCTCGTCTGGGCCCGTCAACACCGACATTAGTCAGTTGATGACTGGAAACATGTTGCCTGTTCGGTCGATCTCGTTTCGAATTGTATCGAGCGGATGGAAGTGTACGGGTATGGAGACAACATCATGCATCCATGTACTCTGCATGTGAGCAGGGTACTCTTCAGGCTGGTAGAGTCTCTGTAATGGTGTGTGGCGTGTGCAGTTGGAATGATACGTGACACCTGATACGTCTAGATACGACTCTGACAGGTGGCACGTACGTAAGCATCCTGTCTGCATCTATTCATGTCCATTGCGCATTCCGACGGACTTGGGCCATTCCGGCAGAACAATGCGAAACCACACACGTTCAGAATTGCTACAGCGTGGCGCCAGGAGTACTCTCCTTGGTTTCAATTTTTCAGCTGGCCACCAAACTCCCCATACATGAACATTACTGAGCAGATCTAGGATGTCTTGCGAGTTCTGTTCAGAAGAGATCTGCACCCCCTCGAACACTTCGATTTATGGCCACCCTGCAGGAATCATGGTGTCAGTTCCTTCTAGCACTACTTCAGCCATTAGTCGAGTCCATACCACGTATTGTTGCGGCACTTCTGCGCGCTCGCGGGTGCCCTACACGATATTAGGCAGGTGTGAGAGAGTTTTTGGCTCTTCAGTGTATAACGAAGCAAGCTTCCACTTGACAACGTCATTTCTAAAAATAGGAAACTCTGCATTCTGACATCAGTGAGTGCCAAACTTACGCGTTCAGGAAGAGGTAATATTTAGTTGGCAGCACTGAATAGCCGCACGGTCTTAGGTGCATTGACACCGTCCGTGCGCCTCCCCCCCCCGTCGGAGGTTCGTGTCCTCCCTCGGGGATGGTTATGTGTGTTGCCCATAGCTGAAGTTAGTTTAAGTTAGATTAAATATTAAATATGGTGTAGGCTTAGGGACCGGTCACCTCAGCAGTTCGGTCCCATAAGACCTTACCACAAATTTCCAATTTCCAAATATTTCGTTAGTGCTCATATTTATTTCTGTACATGTGGCTAGAAATTTTTAGTAAATAACGTCGATAACTAAATTGCAACCTGCCTGGTACAGACTTTCTAAAGTTCTGTGACACCTCATTTACGTACAATGTTAAATTCCGGTAATGTTTTGTTAATCATTGAATTGTAGTTCTGCAAGGTTCGCAGGAGAGCTTCTGTAAAGTTTGGAAGGTAGGAGACGAGATACTGGCAGAAGTAAAGCCGTGAGTACCGGCCGTGAGTCGTGCTTCGGTAGCTCAGATGGTAGAGCACTTGCCCGCGAAAGGCAAAGATCCCGAGTTCGAGTCTCGGTGGGGCACACAGTTTTAATCTGCCAGGAAGTTTCATATCAGCGCACACTCCGCTGCAGAGTGAAAATCTCGTTCTGGAATCACTGAATTCGTTGGTTTTTCCGTTAAGGAACCCTAGTTGATATCTCCATCAAAACGAGGTTTACCAATTCAGAGGTCCTTTGATCTTTAGGAAAATATGAGTGGAGTAATACCGACCACAGTTGCTTGCTGTCAGCGACTTAAGCCGTTTCACAACATGACTCCCTACTGAAATGCAGGCATTAACTAATGTATCTGTATCATTTTAGTTATCTACGAAGTAAAAAAGTTATAAATTACACCTGTAATTCAAAATTATTAAAGCTTTCGTGGCCACTGGTTGACAAACAGCCCGTTGGTTTCTGTCTCGGGTTCTTCCACCGACGTTTATTTCATGATTCCTCTGATGTTACGTTATTATCAAAGCTTCACCTCCAATCCTGGTGGTGGATTGAAGTCGAGCTCTAGGGCCGCAGATTATACGTAACTGGCGCGCCAAGGACTTTTCCGCGGTCATTTTGCGCTGCAGTTCCCCTCTTGCATCCTGCAACGGTGATTCGCTGCAGCACGGGAATCCAGGATCCATTAACCTTGCGGCTTTCTTCTTTCTTGTTGAAGCTGTCGTCATGTTTGTCTTTTCTATAGCTTCTCTCAATAAGCGGGTGTGATAGCTCTCCTCTACAGCAGAATCTTCCATGATAGCATTTTTCCCAGTTTTCAATGCCGCTTATGCTCGATGATTCTGATGTTCATTGATCGTCCAGCCATTCCAACACAGACGTTTCCACATGTACATAGTATGAGATATATTCCCGACATTGCAAATTGGTCACTTTTCTCCTTTGCCGATCTGAGACACTCTGCGATCTTTTTTGTCGGTTTATAAACAGTCTTTACGGCGTGATGCGCAATGTACAGCCGATTCTGTCCATCACTCTGGGAGTTCATGGCAGGAAGGCCGTACCCGACTTTCTTCTTCTGATGTGTTACTTCGCTTAGCGTTTGGTTCTGTGACACTTGGCCGCGCGGGATTGGCCGAGCGGTCTGAGGCGCCTGCAGTCATGGACTGTGCGGCTGATCCCGGCGGAGGTTCGAGTCCTCCGTCGGGCATGTGTGTGTGTTTGTCCTTATTATAATTTAGGTTAAGTAGTGTGTAAGCTTAGGGACTGATGAGCTTAGCGGTTAAGTCCTATAAGATTTCACACACATTTGAACATTTTTTGTGACACTTGTTATGTAACTGGTGGAGAACCTACTGCTACTCAGAGTGCTCTCCAGCTGTTGCACGTCGAGTCCGAGGTGCAGCCGCTCCCATATTCGTCTATCTGGTGTTACGAGTTTAATTTGACAGTTTGTGCAGGTTATCGGTCCATGTATACCGGCCCTCGATCCACGTTTCGTCCGTCGTAAACAGCACTTCAAGAACGGAAGTATTCAAAGAGTCCAAAAGACGTTATCACAACCGTCTTCGGAACACCCTCTTTGGTGACTGGAGTGTGGTTGTATGCATTCTTGCAGCCACCACGATAAAGACATTAGCCCCAGCTAAAACGTTCGTACATTCTCACGGGTTAGGTGCAGTATAGTGGTCAGACATTGTTGATACAGTCATAGTTCAATAATCTCCACATGGCCTTCATGTGTCGTCTACCTTTCTAACGAGATGCCGTAGTGATGCCCATGAACTACCCAGTCTTCATATAATGCGTACTTGAAGCATGATGTCAAATTACAATTTTGCTTCTGAGAAGTGGTCGAGCGCTAGTCCTCTCGGTCATCAGGAGACCGGTTGGCCTGCGATAGTCTTGGAGTGTGCACTGTGGTATGCAATGCCTTTCACATTCAGCTTACTGCCTCTTGCCTCGTTTCAAATTTAACTGGGTCATCATGCAGACTGCTGTTTCAACCCTGCGTTGTTACACTTTTGCCTATTATGCATACTATCATCTCAATCCTCCACCTGAGTTGAGCTCGTACGACTCACCGTGAAGTGTATCTGTAAAAATTATGAATGCTATCTATTAAAGTTCCACGAATAATAAATGATTTTAATTTTCCACATGGAGGTGTGCTGTCTGGACGTCAGCGTACTAGGGGTGGCCCCCGGCAGCATCCCCTTTCTGTGTCTCCGCCGCCACTCGCGTGGAGCTAGGTGCTGCAGACTCCCTGGGGCCGTGGTAATCCCCTTGTACCTCGGCTGCTAATGACTGTTCAGCTGCAGTGTTCGTGGCGCCAACGCCCCGCTTCTCAGTGCCAACTAGATTCACAGAATGTCCACAGAGTAATGTAACATCGTAACAAATCCATAGAGTACATTTCGCCTCTCAAGAAACTTGGTGATTACAAAATTCATTTGCCCGAAGAAACTTGACATGATAAGCTTCTGCAAAATAAGGAACTGGAATTGATATACTTTCGTAAAAGGCTACTTTACAACAGTAACAAATTTCATTATCATACTTAGCATAAAGAAAATCTGTTTAGAACTAGAAATATTCACAACAACGCTGATGGAATATAGATCCACATCAGGGTTGTAATAATGCTCAGTTGACCTATTGAAAGAAACTGAGTTTTAAAAACATAAATTGCTTTGTTGTGCAGTACTGGATGGATAGGATAGCGTTGGTCAGAGTATTATTTACACACTTTAATTAACTACAATAAATATCACAATACATAAGGACACGTAGCACACGAAACTGTAACACAAGAAACTACCTCCAATTTACCACTTAAACCCACACTATATCTACACAGCAGTCCAGACTAAAGAAGCAACGTCGTCATTACTCATTTATCTAACTACATTACTCCTCTGTATCTGACTCAGGTGTACACATTTCCCGTGACTCCTCCTGATGTTGATGGTACCCGATCGCGATTACCAATCTGTAACTGAAACATAATCTTACCTCAAAGATATCTTGAACGGCAAAGCCGAATCAAAAAATACATACCCCTGAAGTCAAAAACCAAATGGCACTGAGCACTATGGGACTTAACATCTGAGGTCACCAGTCCCCTACAACTTAGAACTACTTAAACGTAACTAATCTAAGGACATCACACACATCCATGCCCGAGGCAGGATTCGATCCTGCGACCGTAGTGGTCGCGCGTTTCCAGACTGAAGCGCCTAGAACCGCTCGGCCACTACGGCTAGCCCCAAGAAGTCGATTTATACCTGAAATACAGCAAGGACATTAACATACACAACCATATTATACTTTTCTACCTCATCAAAATTCTATTTGCTACACAATAGAACAAAATTAGAATCTTCTCAGGCTCTCACACCCACGTAGTACGCAAAACTTTAATTGTGCTGGGCGTGTCAAAAACACCCGCTCGTGGTCTCTAGGATTAATTCTATTCGGTTAGCCTCCGACTCCCTCAGATCAATAATACCCCTATTGCAACGCGTGCGAAGATTTAGTGTCACATGTGTTCGTCACACAGTGTCTCAAACCACTATTACAACTGACAGTGAGCTCCAGTTCAGGTCGCGATATGTTACAGGGTATGGAAATTCAGCCAGTTCACTTCACACATGTCCACAAAATACACTTATTAAATATTGCGTTAACGGTACCTCTACCAACTTTCAACGACACTGTTCTTCCACCCACAAGGCTAATCACTACCGGATGAACATACCATAAAAATGGTTCAAATGGCTCTGAGCACTATGGGACTCAACTGCTGAGGTCATTAGTCCCCTAGAACTTAGAACTAGTTAAACCTAACTAACCTAAGGACATCACAAACATCCATGCCCGAGGCAGGATTCGAACCTGCGACCGTAGCGGTCTTGCCGTTCCAGACTGCAGCGCCTTTAACCGCACGGCCACTTCGGCCGGCGAACATACATAAATTTGGTCCCAAAAATAGCTTCCACATTCATCAGGCGAACCATAAAAAATTAAATCCGTACTCTCTTCCCTAACACAAAAAACATAATATGAGAATCAATTGGCTCCCCTCTCTCTCCTTTGCTCCTCACAACAAAAGGTGGGCCAAGCTCTATCTACCACGTAACTTCGAAACGCCATATCACTGACAACGATCACGGGATCTCCAGCGTCCAGAATAGATGCAAGAGGTACCTCCAAAAACGAAATCGTTCCCACGGGACAACGCTTATAACCCTCATGTCCGCAATCTGGCATAACACCTCCTGTCTCTCACATCTGCCTTCTCAACGAACCGCACACTTCACTCACTTTCCATTGCTTTTGTCCACTGCTATGCCTTCCGTATCGGACTGTCGTCATTGCGGTGCCCTTTGTCTCTCGCCCGGTGGATCAGCTGACTTAACTTCATCACTGGGTGGTGGATTAAGTTTTCTATTGATCCTACGACTTTCATCACAGAAACGGCCATGGTTTCCGTGATTGTAATTTCCCCGTTACCGCCATCCCACCTATCGTCTCATTCGTTGCCGTTCCGACTTTTTCGCTTATTGTGACCCAAGATATTCGGATACTGCTGCTGACGAGACTTGGTCATGCCGCCGTCAGCCGATCCATACCAAAATTCTGCTGCATTCGCTGCTGCTGCTGCTGCGTGGCCGTAGCCTGGCGTTTTGCACACTGTACGCCTTCCTGTTCGCGCTCGCCCGTATCGTATTCCATCTCTTGGAGCATAATTTCTAAGTCCTTGATAATTTTCCTCTGTTCTGACACTCGATCGGTAGGTACTATCTCGCCGGTCTGTTCTCGCGCAATGCTTTTCTTCCACTTTATTTCTTACTGATCCAGCTGAAAATTCAACAGCGATCTCATCTCTTCCGTGTCACCTATCCCCATCATAGTCGGACTGGGTACCCTTTCCGTGTCCCTAACAACCTCGTCTCCAAACTTTAATTTCTCCTCTTCGCTGTTTACTCTTCCTCTGTCGTCCGAAGAAGACACATCCAGGGAAAATGCACCACAGGCGCAAAGATGTGAGCTGGTGCCAGTGCCATACATTCTCGCCATTTGCGCGAGTTCCACCAGCTCCAGGGACGGCACTGAAGATCAAGATATCGGCTTCGCTTAGGCTAATTTCCGGCCGTGTACAATATGCCAATGACCAGACGACAACGGACAGAAGCATACTTGCAAGATAGAAGCGTAGCTGTCGCCCACTTGGTTATAGATAATCGTCCACTGCTGACTTAGACAGGGAATGTCGTTTAGTGAACTCTAAGAAGTGAATAGACAGTTCCCAGAATGAGATTTTCACTCTGTAGCGGAGTGTGCGCTGATTTGAAACTTCCTGGCAGATCAAAACTGTGTGCCGGGCCGAGACTCGAACTCGGGACCTTTGCCTTTCATGGGCAAGTGCTCTACCAACTGGAAAGTAGGAGACGAGGTACTGGAAGAAGTAAAGCTGTGAGGACGGGGCGTGAGTCGTGCTTGGGTTGCTCAGTTGGTAGAGCACTTGCCCGTGAAAGGCAAAGGTCCAGAGTTCGAGTCTCGGTCCGGCACACAGTTTTGATCTGCCAGGAAGCTTCATATCAGCGCACACTCCCATGCAGAGTGAAAATCTCATTCTGGAAACATCCCCCAGACTGTGGCTAAGCCATGTCTCCGCCATATCCATTCTTTCAGGAGTGCTAGTTCTGCAAGTTTCGTAGAATAGCTTCTGTAAAGTTTGGAAAGTAGGAGACGAAGTTGTGGCAGAAGTAAAGCTGTGAGGACGGGGCGTGAGTCGTGCTTGGGTAACTCAATTGGTAGAGCACTTGCCCGTGAAAGGCAAAGGTCCCGAGTTCGAGTCTCGGCCCGGCACACAGTTTTGATCTGCCAGGAAGTTTCAGAACAGACAGTTGTTGTAAATTACATTTGCTATGTACTGTGAAGTTGACCTATGATTAATTTCACTTAGCCATTGAGGGCCTTTTTAGTGTTACATTACATGCAGTGTTGGAGACTTCATTTTTCAGCAAGTCACAAACATAAGTAAACCTTTATGAACCATTTATGTCACTTTGTCTCCAATTTGTTGGAGTGTTGTAGAACCTTCGTTCCCCTATCCTGTTAGATGACCCTGGGGCACACCTGTGTAATAGTGGCAGGGAGCAATTGTCTTAGTGGTGTACTGCACCAGAAGCAGTTTCACGAACTCACAAGCTCGGCCTACCGTAACAGAAGTGGCAACTCAGCCTCTACAGCAGTAGGGAAGTGACCTTTACAAAATTGGCGACGACATATATATAACACCTCTTTGCTTCTTCAGCAAGTCATCTGGCTTTGGCTAGGTACTAATTTTAAAATAGTTGCTAAGCCGTGATCTTGACCAACGCAGCCCGCATCTCGTGGTCGTGCGGTAGCGTTCTCGCTTCCCACGCCCGGGTTCCCGGGTTCGACTCCCGGCGGGGTCAGGGATTTTCTCTGCCTCGTGATGGCTGGGTGTTGTGTGCTGTCCTTAGGTTAGTTAGGTTTAAGTAGTTCTAAGTTCTAGGGGACTGATGACCATAGATGTTAAGTCCCATAGTGCTCAGAGCCATTTGAACCATTTGACCAACGCAAACATACATGCACACAAACTGTTACACACCATACGTACGAAAAATTTAAAATTTTGGCTGATATACTATACATTGTGATCCATATAATCCTAACTGATTTAATGTATCATAGCATTTGAACCAATAGAGGACACATTTGTAATTTTGATAAATAATAATACAGAACTGAGAGGCATCAAACGTACATGTACACAAAGTCCTCACAGAAAAATTTGGAAGTGCCCTTCATCAGCATCGATGCATAGCTGTACTGATTTCACCATATTCCGTGACATTCTGTGAAGTGTTGCTTCTGTTGCTAATTCCGTGTGCACTGGACTTACGTAGTTTAGCAGTTATCCGTGGTCCATTCACGTACACTCAGGTTTTAAGGTAACACCACAAGAAAAAATCCTTGGGCTTTCGGCATGTGACTAGGGAGCCACAATATTTTAGAGATTATTCGGTCACCAAAGAAACTGGTTAGAAGTTACTTGGAAGGGTCAGGCGTGTGACATGTTGATCCACCATGTTGGAAATAACTTTCTCTAAGTTCGTCGTCATCTTGCTGCTTCACAAGTATATTGAACAAGTCCGTATAAACTCAGGTGTTTACGCCTCCTGTCAAAGAAAATGGGTCCATCAATCGTGGATGCTCATACGCGCACCACAGTCCAACATTTTCATCATGCAGTGGTGTTCTTCTTGGATGATATCAGGGTGTACACTAGCCCAATATCTGCTATTTTTGTGTTAATGTAACCTGACACATGGAACTATACCTAACCGTAAACCAAGTTATGACGAGAGTGTCTGCACGTTGAAAAAGAAACCGCTAAAACCATCGACAGTACGGCATTCTTTTCTCATGGTCTGTTTCTTGCAATGCTTGTATCATGTGCACTCTCTACGGTCACAATGACAATTTCTTCGCAGCTTTCTGACATTTGCCGTATTAAATACCTTCCTCACGCCTCAAGCGACTCAATGACTTCCTTGGAGAGGTCTCCAAGTGTCTTCGAAAATTGTCAATAACCCGTGGAGTCAGTGATGGTCTATGTTTACCATTGTCATTGTTTAGTGCATTTGGTCGTCTGAAGTGGCATCACGACGTATTCTGTCTTTCAAACCATTCTCTAATTCATTTACGTCGAAGTGAGTTAAGTCGAAAGTGAGGTGTAGCAGCATTAAGTTACTAGACTCTTCTGCCTGGCGCCACTACTCAGGGGTGGTATCGACTATCCTCTTGCCAATATCTATGAGGAAGAGTTGGTATTTGGTGGTTTTGCTCTCAGAAGCTCTTTGCTTGTCGGTATTTATACGAGTTCGCTGGCCCGAGTGAAGAGGCACCAAGTTTGGGGATTGGCGGTAGCATCACGACAAGAGGCGGTTACTACGTCCGAGTGGCCGAAGCCACGATCTACGAAAGGAGAGCCTGCGCAGAGAAAAGATACAGGAGTACTTCACTGGCGTCAGCTTCGACTACAAGCAGGAAGCAGACATCCGGTCGGTTGCCTGGCAACATTTGTGTCGGACGACGGCTTGTGGCCTGGCTGCCCACTTCTACCGTCCTGTCATCGACACCACTCAGTAACCGCCGCGGCGCACCATGGATCCATGGAGCTGCTTGCTGATAAAGGGGAGTAACATTCTGTAATCCTCGTGGTGATTCGTGTCTTTGTCTATCCGACCTCCTAATTATTTTCTGGTTTGTACTCGACCCTCAGAGTTTTATGCGGTCGGCTCATTGGTCATTAATATAGACAGTAGTATTGTGCTGCACATTAATTGTCGTTTGAAAATTTGTTCTGATATTATATTGCCATTCCTTTCTAGATTTTGTAATCATTAATGTTTTAATTAATCAGCTCCTGGTCGGAAATACAATCGGAACAATCGTACCAAGGCACAGGTTGCCGTTAAACAAACAGGAGTTTCGTGTTTAGATTTAGATCTTAACCGGCTCAATTTCTTGTTTGTAATTATATTTGAGATAATCTGAACTACCTGTTGTGCTAAGCTGTGCGTTCCTGTCTTTGAAAGACCGGGATAAAGTTGGTGTATTTTTAACTGGATCTTGTGGTTCCGCCGAGTGAGTTCCCTCGTAATAAGTGTTCATACGTTATGTTTTAAAACGTTCCTTAAAAAATGTCTCTGAGCACTATGGGACTTAACATCTGAGGTCATCAGTCCCCTAGAACTTAAAACTACTTAAACCTAGCTAACCTAAGGACATCACACACATCCATGCCCGAGGCAGGATGCGATCCTGCGACCGTAGCGGTCGCGCGGTTCCAGAATGAAGCGCCTAGAACCGCTCGGCCACATCGGCCGTCAAAACGTTCCTTCAGAGCGGCCTTCATAACTGAGAAGGAATTTAACTTTTGACATATTAACAGCCAACTGTCACCGGGGCTTTAGTCAGAATAAGATTGTCCAAAAGGGACGGGCTGAGATCCAGTCGCACCTTGGTTGCTGATAGAACTGAAACGATTCCTCGCTTTGAAGCAAGCCTTATCAGTATCATAATAGTTTCCTAATTTTATGATTATATATTGTTAAATGAACAGGGTGTGTGAAAAGAAAGCTACATTGGTGGATCATCCCTTCCACGTTTTCCTTAATACCAGTAAATACCACGTCTCAAAAGAAAATAAGTTAAGGCAAAGAGCTCGATGTACGATAGATCATATCTTTGTAACTAATGTCCATGTTAACACCTATGTTGTAGAAAGCCAGTAAAATGCAGAGCCACACAAGTGTTCGAAAAGAGACGGCGAAGTTCATCCTTGTGTTGTCGCCCACAGCAGCGAATGAGCACCCCAAATAACATCCGTCGCTAAAGGAACAACCTACGGCCATGAATTGTTCATTTGTAATTGTTAAAAACAATGGGAGAGCTCTACATTTTTCCAAACGAATGGTTCAGGTACGGTTTTCTATCGGAGTAGAGTCAGTCACTTCTGAGAGTCGAAGAGAGAGGGAGCCAAGGTCAGTAGGCCGGCGTGTTGGTTACTGCATGGTTGTTGGGACACATTTGCAAGTGTCAGTATCGCTAATCAATTGATGGGAAGTGTATAGATTATTTCATAGGTTTGAGAGTTTCTGTGAATTTTAAGGTGAATGTAATTTTCGTTGTTCTTGGTTGACAAGTTCAGAAATGAAATAGTTGAGGTATTGCAGCAACAAATTTTGGGTACTAAGAGTGGAATTATACGCCGAATTTAATCCAGAGTTGGCTCCTTGCATTTTATTTCCTGTATGACGGGAGGTTATATGACGTGTGATTGTCTACAGGCTTACTGAAGTGAGTCTGGCACGATGATTTTGGCGCCTGGTAGGAATGTTACTGTGTCGTGAGATACAACAGTTTCGAATACTGAATCAGTATTTTTTCTAAGTGGATCCGTTTGTAGTTGATGTGTTCTTAGTTTGTGCGCACGCCATTATAGGAAGGAAGGAAGAAAGAATGGGTTTAACGTCTATTCGACATCGAGGTCATTAGATACGGAGCAGAAGCTCGGACTGTGTCAACGATGGGTAAGGAAATCGGGCGTGCCTTTCGAAAGGAACTATCGCGGCATTTGCCTGGAGTGATTTAGCAAAATCACGGAAAACCTAAATCGGGATGGCGGGACGCGGGTTTCTACCATCGTCCTCCCGAATGCAACGACAGAAGATTCAGTGTTTGCAAAAGAGAGAGGTATTCTGAAGTACATATTATTGTTAAGGACGCTATTTTGAGTGTATTGGAGATTAGATTAAGTGGCTGAATGACGTATCGTGCACAGCACTTACTTTTGGTAATTAATACTGGAAGGAGAAAGGGAGGTCCTCGAATCAAGGTAATTGTAATCGGTATATTCTATCTCTAGTTTATACAGATTGCCCTGTACAACAATGCCACATTTACTAACTGAAATATTCCGAGCTGGTTGGAGAGCCCTGGTTATAATGCTGCAAACGTTCTCAATTGGTGAGAGATGTGGCGACCTTCCTGGCCAGGGGAGGTTTTGGCAAACACGAAGACAAGCAGTAGAAACTCTCGCCGTGTGTGGGAGGCAATTATCTTGCTGAAATATGAGCCCTGGATGGCTTGCCATGGAGGACAACGTAACGGAGTGTAGGATATCCTCGACGTACCGCTGTGCTGTAACGGTGCTGCGGATGACAACCAACGGAGCGCTGCTATGAAATTAAGTGGCACCCCAGATCATCACTCCCGCATGTCGGGACGTATTGTGGGTGGCAGTCAGGTTGGAATACCGTTGCTGTCTAGGGCACTTACAACAACGTCTTCGGCGTGGAATCTCATTGAGTGGAGCAGATATGTCTTCAGTAATGAGTCCCGCTCCAAAATGAGCCCCGATGACCGACAAAGAAGTGTCTGGAGACGTCCCATACAGTGGTGGGATACTAAACCACCAGACGACCCGACAGTTAGGGGTGATGGGCGCCATTTAATTTCATAGCAGGACCACTTTGGTTCTCATCCGCGGCATTCTTACAGCAAAGCCGTACGTCGACGACATTCTACGCCCACTTTTTTGGCCCTTCAAGGCAAACTATGCTTGGCTCACATTTCAGCAAGATAATGGCCGCCCGCGCATGGCGAGATTTTCTACTGGTAGACTTCGTGGTTGCCATGCCCTACCTTGGCCATGAAGATAGCCAGATCTCTCAGCAATTGCGAACGTTTGGAGGATTATTAGCAACGCTCTTAAACCAGCTCGGCATTTGAAATATCTAACACACCAGTTGGACAGAGTTTGGAATGATATCCCTCAGGAGGGTAGCCAACAACTCCATCAATCAGTACCAATACCAACTGCTTGCATAAGGACCACGGGTGCACCATCGCTTTTGACTTGCTCAATTTGTGAAGCTCTTTCTCTTGGATATATCATCCAACTTTTCTGTAGTTGTAATCATTTGTTTGTGTGTATATCTACGTCACACCTACCAATAACCGTCCTATTCGGATAATTTCTTCGTGGTGCCATGTTTCTTTTCCTTAGAGCTTAATTCTAATACCCGATTCTCACCAAGGTTTCTGGGACTGGGAGCCGCTCTGTCCCACTCCCGGCCTGCTGCGACTTTCGTTTGATTGAACAAAGTTCTATAACAGCCAACCCAGCTCCCATGAATACTTAATGCAAAACGCTATAAATAAGTATAATTACTGTTCACACACACACACACAAAGCTGCAGTCGCCACCCTCAGTTTCAGTCAACCAATTCCGCACATGATTTATGGGAGGTTTCCATTGGCTGAAAGTCAGTCCCGAAACTGTCTTATTTATCCCCAAACTGGGAGCGCCAGTACCTGTCCATCTGATATCTGGTTTAAAAGTTCCGAAGTTAGATAATGGATGAAATATGAAAGAGCCCTTTCTATCCCTTGCAATAGAAAGAACGAAACAGTCGCCTTCTATCGCGTCGCCTGTAGGTGGCAGATGCACGGATACACTGCACATGTCGCACAAATCATTGTCTTTATTCCGTTAAAAATCACTGACTTCAAAGACTTCACTCCATTGTGACTCCTCACGCCCCTCTACCAGCCCTCCTGGTATTTGATTGCAAAGAACATGACTCAGTAGAGTATAAAAATTATAATAGCCTTCTCTCCATTAACAGTAGTAACAAAAATAACTTACCACACATTAAGCACACTCAGCTTGTCCAGCAAGTTATCGATATTGGTATCTTAAACTAAGAACAGCTGCTCTGACACCCATTAGGGCACATATTTCTGCCCCAGACATGTATTGTCTTGGGAAAACTGAGTTTAGCTCCAATCCCCAGTTCAGAGAAGAGTCTTAGGGATGTTCCTTTAGATGCATGACAAAAACTAGGATTGGTAATTCGTCCGTCTCGTATACTCCTAACTGATTGTCTTCTGTCCAATTACTGAGTGAATAAATCGGCGCTCATAAACATACCGAAGGGCGCTCTGTGCCTTTCGATGAATATAACGGAATGCATTTAAAAAATTGGCTAAGTGCTAGTAGCACTCGTGCTCTGAGGGGTCCACAGAAATTTTATTTTGTACATGGATTGTTCAGCCATATAGGGAATTGACGAATTTGGCCTCTCACCTATATCGTTACTGGCAAGATATCGGTCCAAGAGTTCCAAGATCATATCAAAATCTTCACTATAGTTGCTGAAACTAGCCGGGACGTATAAAAAAGGGAGGAGGCGAAACTTCGGTTTATTTATCTAAGAATATTTAGTAAAATATATTGCATTTACTTACTGCAACATGACTACAGCTTATATTTTATGTTCACTTGCAGTAATATTTTGCTTTTACGCTTTTGACAGATGATGAATGCCATGAATGTTCCAATGGAAAAAAGATATTTTTATGTGATATAATTACAGTTTCATATTTTTCTATGTTTTTCCTTTACTTGTAGTGTGAAACCTTGCCTATTGCAAAATTTCGTTTTTATACGTCAACAAGAAGTACCCTATGCGTTTTGATGAGTGAGTTTACGGATATATAAGTATGTGCTATAAATTGCCATATATTTTTATTGCATTGCCATAGAAGCTCAATTTTTTGACATAGCCAAGGGACTAAAGACCTTAAGACGTGACATAAATCTGAACTTGATACGCCCACCTGTTCCTGAGAAAGAATTTTTAACATTCAGATTGACAAAGAGTAGGACTGACAGCAAAACGGTCGTATAAGGGTTCCGTATTTACTGATTGAAGCGTGAACTCTAAAAACTGGAATAAATGCGCCAAATCGGTTGTGAATGCCAGGAGCATGATTGCGAATCTGTATCTAAGAATAATATGTCAGGACGAACATTTTGATACAATTCTTCTAAGAACGCCACGCTCTGGGGCTTGCTAGCAATCTGTCTTCATACATTCCACACGTGACTGAAAGAGAAAGATACATAACTACGAGCTACATTGAAAATAGTCCTCTCCTCTTAACACTACAGTGATTTGATGAACACGTATGCAAATGTAACTATCAGATGAGCACACGCTAGTACTGAAGTTAGGAGGCAAAACCCCATTTCGGTCGAAGTAAGGTATCTTATAAGAATGTTGTCTTTTTCATTCCGTAGATATGTCAGGATACGAGTATGGTCAGAGACACAAAACGTTAAGACTGGAAATGAAGAATAGCATTATCGAATGCAAAATGCAACTTTGTGTACCTTAGACATTGAACGTGCAGCATAAAAATAAATAAAATATCTACCTCCTGAGAAATAATATTACACTAGAGGTCTAACCAGAATGGAACTGAATGATGGAACTGAAAGATGTTTGAGTAACTATGCATCAGGTATGCAGCGTTATATGTGGTTAAAGCTTGCATCGTAGAAAAACTGTAAGCGTTAAAATGTGGTTCAACACAATGACACTAGAAATTAAGCAAACAACTAAATTCGGTGTAACACTGGAGAAGAAAGGTCGATAGAAACCTCTTATCACAATGAGGTAAAAGTTTGTGGATGCTTTGTAAGGAATTCCGGAATAGTTAAGGTCGCATTGACCTTCAATAGGCTTATCTCTGTTTGTAGCGTTTATTTTCAGACCAAGGTTAGGTTGCCAAAGCAGCTTTATGTAAGAGCGTTATTACTCTTCTATATTGTTTTGTGGCTTCGCCAGAATACTGCATCTGTGTATGTCTATAACTCACGGCCGAACACGAATTGGGTTTCTGGATGTTGCAACGTACAGATTATATATGGCCCATTACGTAGTTGTAATCTAGTTCTCGATCTCCTCGGTGGTGAAACAGATAACATAGCCCTTTACTAAGTGATATAACTAAGTGATATAATCGCTGAGCAGAACTGGAGTGTGTGCGAGTTGATAGAAGCTTCGTGTGGGCTTTTTACGACGTTATAAGCAAGAATTTTCATCTTCTTGAAGCTGACTATGGATGTTGAACTGTTACTTCTATCCGTTTTCGTGCGTGATAAATACACTCCTGGAAATTGAAATAAGAACACCGTGAATTCAGTGTCCCAGGAAGGGGAAACTTTATTGACACATTCCTGGGGTCAGATACATCACATGATAACACTGACAGAACCACAGGCACATAGACACAGGCAACAGAGCATGCACAATGTCGGCACTAGTACAGTGTATATCCACCTTTCGCAGCAATGCAGGGTGCTATTCTCCCATGGAGACGATCGTAGAGATGCTGGATGTAGTCCTGTGGAACGGCTTGCCATGCCATTTCCACCTGGCGCCTCAGTTGGACCAGCGTTCGTGCTGGACGTGCAGACCGCGTGAGACGACGCTTCATCCAGTCCCAAACATGCTCAATGGGGGACAGATCCGGAGATCTTGCTGGCCAGGGTAGTTGACTTACACCTTCTAGAGCACGTTGGGTGGCACGGGATACATGCGGACGTGCATTGTCCTGTTGGAAGAGCAAGTTCCCTTGCCGGTCTAGGGTTTGGATGTACCGTGCACTATTCAGTGTCCCCTCGACGATCACCAGTGGTGTACGGCCAGTGTAGGAGATCGCTCCCCACACCATGATGCCGGGTGTTGGCCCTGTGTGCCTCGGTCGTATGCAGTCCTGATTGTGGCGCTCACCTGCTCGGCGCCAAACACGCATACGACCATCATTGGCACCAAGGCAGAAGCGACTCTCATCGCTGAAGACGACACGTCTCCATTCGTCCCTCCATTCACGCCTGTCGCGACACCACTGGAGGCGGGCTGCACGATGTTGGGGCGTGAGCGGAAGACGGCCTAACGGTGTGCGGGACCGTAGCCCAGCTTCATGGAGACGGTTGCGAATGGTCCTCACCGATACCCCAGGAGCAACAGTGTCCCTAATTTGCTGGGAAGTGGCGGTGCGGTCCCCTACGGCACTGCGTAGGATCCTACGGTCTTGGCGTGCATCCGTGCGTCGCTGCGGTCCGGTAGAGGTGGAGACCTGTGGAGACCTCACGCCCCACGTGTTGAGCAATTCGGCGGTACGTCCACCCGGCCTCCCGCATGCCCACTATACGCCCTCGCTCAAAGTCCGTCAACTGCACATACGGTTCACGTCCACGCTGTTGCGGCATGCTACCAGTGTTAAAGACTGCGATGGAGCTCCGTATGCCACGGCAAACTGGCTGACACTGACGGCGGCGATGCACAAATGCTGCGCAGCTAGCGCCATTCGACGGCCAACACCGCGGTTCCTGGTGTGTCCGCTGTGCCGTGCGTGTGATCATTGCTTGTACAGCCCTCTCGCAGTGTCCGGAGCAAGTATGGTGGGTCTGACACACCGGTGTCAATGTGTTCTTTTTTCCATTTCCAGGTGTGTAGCTGCAAAGCACAGTGTGGTGAGTCACTTCACCCTTCGCAAAGCAGGGAAAATATTAAGCTCCTATTACAGAAGATAATTTGTTGTCTTTGAATTATTTCATGTGTCTATCATTTTATTTTACTCTCAATGTAAGCGGTTGGAGACTGACAAAGCCACATACAACACTGTTTCGGGATATCCTGCCAGCTGTCGACTTGTTTTAAATACCTTGTTTCAAATAACGAAATGGTCTTTCGGATCCGGGATGTATGATATGTAGAATAACTCGTTTAATTAAACTGAAGAATGCTCTTTAACTTGATGAGTTTTTATTCGTTTATTTAGAGTGACATATCGTACAAATTCCCTGGTTGTTACAGCTTTTTTCCTTTTTTTCGTAAACTCTCTCGCTGTGAAAAAGGTAGAAATTAACGGTGGCTTGATTCATATTAGTATTCAGTCTCTTGCATTTGAAAGAAAATTGATCTACAAATTAATACCTTAGGTTTGTGAATGTTGAAAATTTTTTAAAACGCTGAACGATTATAAAATATAATTCCCTATTTCTTTGTCTTATAACTAATTTTCGAGTAACTGAACCTATATTATCCATCTGTACTTACGCCGTGTAGAAGATATAAGGTCACTACACAGTTCTACCATTGTTAACCTGCACAGCTGAAAGTAAATGTAAAGAATGTGGACTGATACTTGTGCAACACAATCACCATATTTGTCACTACGAGTTTCACCACAACAAAACTTTAGCGCACTTACATTTAGCTTTTACATCAACCTACACAGAATATATCTAAATTCACCCAAGAAGGTAATTAAAAATTTGAAGGGTACCCGATAAATTTTGGCCTGAATAGGAGTCTTTGCATGGAGACTATCGCTTCCATGCTACAGGAGCAGACATTTGTTCCACTCTCCTCCAATCTCAGAAACAGAGGAGAATAATTTACGCATCTCTTAACTGTTTTGATTCGACGGTACAGAAACGTTATATTTCCGGACATGCTGTTAATACCGTTACTTTATAAGCAGTATCATGGTGTAACCGTGGTCTAGATATGGCGTCCTGGATTAGTAATCAACACATCTTTGGCTCTGGGTTCGAGCCACGCCACTGCTTAAATTTTGAATAAAAACCATCAGCAATATTGGTCGAAGACTTCCGTCATGAGAAATAGCCCTCTCTCTGCCAATGGCCTTGTCAAAGAGGGCGGTAGGCAAGACAGAGTTTCAGGGCATTCTCTTGCCCTTTGCTTGGGAAATTGTCCCTAAACGCGGAATAACCAGTAACCATGAACGACATGGGGATGCAAGATACAATGGAAAGGACTCCATTAAAGACACGTAACGTGAATCCACAGAACACGTGACCTGTAATCGGCAACGTGTGATGATGACTGGCAAAAGATTCCGGACTAGTCCCCCTTTCGGATTTCCAGAGTGGACTGCCAACGGGTAGATAACCATAGTTAAAAGATTGAATAACCAACGTATACATGCCGACGTTGCAGGCAGAGGATGAAAAGACAGAGAAAGTCTAATTAGGAGGATAATGAACGGGATATTTTCTACGTAAAGGTAGAATGAAGTGTAACCATCATGGAAACCTGGGATGCGATCGGAGGGGAAGCAGTGGAAGTAAGGGTTACGGGAGAATGTGGGCATGGTATCAGGAATGGGAGAGGAGAAAGCGTAAGTTAGTTCTACAATAAATTTCAGATGTTGAGAGCGAATACTTTGTTAAAGATCCACAAGGTGAGGAATATATTTGGAAAACGCCGAGCGATAGAGGAAGATTTCAGTTAGATGATATCTTGGTCAGGCAGGGATTCTGAAATGAGATATAGGATTGTGAGGCGCACCCAGGGACACACATAGTCTCAGATTACAATTCAGTAACGATGAAGAGCAGACTGAAGTTTAAAAGCCTGGAAACGAAGAATACACTGAAGAGCCAAAGAAACTGGTACATCTAATATGGTGTAGGGCCCCGCGAGCACGCAGAAGTGCCGCAACACGACGTGGCATGGACTCGACTAATGTCTGAAGTAGTGCTGGGGAGTACTGACACCATGAATCCTGCAGGGCTGATAATAAATCCGTATGAGTACGAAGGGGTGGAGATCTCTTCCCAACAACACGTTGCAGGGCATCCTAGATATGCTCAATAAAGTTCATATGTCTGTTGAGTCTGGTGCCCAGCAGAAGCGTTTAAACTCAGGAGAATGTTCCTGGGACCACTCTGTAGCAATTCTGAATGTGTAGGGGGTCGCATTGTCCTGCTGAAGTTGCCCAAGTCCGTCGGAATGCACAGTGGATATGAATGGATGCAGGTGATCATACAGGATGCTTAAGTACATGGCACATATCAGAGTACTATTTAGACGTATCAGGGGTCCCATATCACTGCAAATGCACATGCCCCATACGTTTACAGAGCCTCCACCAGCTTGAACAGTCCCCTGCTGTCATGCTGTCTATATGAATTCATCATGTTGTTGGTCTCCGTACCCGTACATATCATCCGCTCGATACAGTGTGAAACGAGAATCATAGGGGGAAGTCGCAACAAAACGATTATCCACATTAGTGTATAGAATGTATGAGACGCGATATAACATCGAAATTTCGGAAAAACATTATGCACAGAATTCCGAAGACTGCAAGGACTGGCAAGTGCGAGAACTATTGCACAATCAGCGTAACAGCGCATGTATCCTAAATGCTGACAAGTATTATATACAGGAGAATGGAAAAGAAAATTAAGGGTCTGTCAGATGACGATCAGTTTGACTTTAGGAAAGGTAAAGGCACCATAGAGCCAGTTCTGACGTTACGATTGATAATGGAAGCAAGAGTGAAGAAAAATCAAGTTCGACCTGTAAAAGCCGTTCTACAATTGCAAATGGTGCAAGGTCTTTGAAATACTTAAAAAACAGGTGTAAGGCATAGAAGAAGACGAGTAACATACAATATGTAAAGAAACCAAGGGGGAATAGTGAAAGTGGAAGACCAAGAGCGAAGTGTACGGATTAAGTGGATGTGCGACAGGAATGTAGTATTTCTCCCATACAGTTCAAACTATAGGTCAAAGGAGCAATGACAAAAATAAAAGAAAGCTTCAGGAATTGGTTTAAAATGCAAGGTGAAAGGATACATTAAGATTCGCTGACGACATTGCTGTCGTCAGTGGCACTGAACAAGAATTAAAGGTTCTGGTGAATGGAATGAACGGTCTAATAAGTACAGAGTATGGATTGAGGGTAAATCGGAAAAAAAAAGAAATTAATGAGACGTAGCAGAACTGACAGCGAGAAACTTAACATCGTAATTGTTTATCACTAAGCAGATGAAGTTAAGGCATTCTGATACCTAAGTAGCGAAAATAACCCATGACGGACGGAGGTAAGAGGACATAAGAACAGACTAACACTATGAACAAACGGATTCCTGGCCAAGGGAAGTCCACTAGTATCATACAGAGGTCTTAATCTGAGGAAGAAATTTCTGAGAATGTACGTTTGCAGCACAGCATTGTATGGTAGTGAAACATGGACTGTGGAAAAACCAGAGCAGAAGAGAATACATTCATTTGAGACGTGGTACTACAAAAGAATGTTGAAAATCAGATGGACTGATAATGTAGTTTATGAGGAGGTTCTCTGTAGAATCGGCTAGGAGAGGAATATATGGAGAACAGTGACAAGAAGAAAGTAAGGAATATGGGACATCTTTTAAGACATCAGGGAATAACTACTGCAATATTAGAGAGAACTGTTGAGGATAAAATTGTAGAGGACGACAGAGGTCGGCATACATCCAGCAGCAGCTCGAAATTAGCCGCGCGGTCTAGGGCGCTGCAGTCGTGGACTGTGTGGCTGGTCCCGGCGGAGGTTCGAGTCCTCCCTCGGGCATGGGCTTGTGTGTTTGTCCTTAGGATAATTTAGGTTAAGTACTGTGTAAGCTTAGGGACTGATGACCATAGCAGTCAAGTCCCATAAGATTTCACAAACATTTTGAACATACATCCGGCAAGTAATTGAGGGCGTGGGTAGCAAATCTACTCTGTGATGAAAGGGAACAGGAGAGGAATTCGTGGAAGGCCGCATCACTGAGGACCCAAAAATAATTTTTTATGTTTTTTAGATTGGTTTACTAGCAACCGTAGGAAGAACGTTGAAACTATCGGGAAGCTGTTTTAACAAGCCACCGATTTTCAAATGATTGACTGTTTAGTATTTCTACAAGAAAAAAAGATGGTATAATTGCAAAAGCATGGCCTAATTCGAGGTCAGAACGTATATTTTCAACATAAAATACTCCTTGAATATCGACTGGTGCTTCATATCGGCGCGTTGCAGTGGTTATGATATTCTCTGAAATTAAACTTTCAATCACATCCCTTGCTCCCAAATTTCATCGAAATTGCCACATCGGTTGGTTTGTTGACAAAACTGGATGACAGTAAGCGAGAAGTACTAAAACTGATAACAGTTTAAGAGGCTACCTGCATAATTATAGGTGTTGCTATTAAAATATATGGCGGAGTATCATAGAAATTAAGTATAACTTTTATGTAAATGGGACTATGCGTGTCTAGAACTATCAACTGATTGCAGTTAACTGGAATTTTATTTAAAGGAAATTATAATCGAGGCTTTGAATTACATCATAGCCCAACTGATAAGCGTAACAAAGAAATGAGAGCATATTTCATGAAGAGTGTGACTCAAGGTAAATATATGTCGCGAACAATTTTTTGTAATGAAATGTTCCCAAGTAAAAACTACAAGAATAATGAGAACGAAGATACACGAAAAATTAATAAGACTTGGCAGTCCTTTTCACATCAACAAAGCAACCAACAGAAGGTTTGTCTTTTGCAACATACCACAAAAGAAAGCTGGTGTGATTTAGTTTCTCTCGATGAAATTTCTGAAGAGCTTAGTATTGTAATGTGATGCAATTCTTGAGCGAGAACTGGGTGGAATGCTGAAAGAGTCCACGGTGATTGATGGTCTACAGTTCTGCGGCCTGTTCTGTAAGACGCATTTAAATGCGAATGCTGTAGGCATCGTAATATCACTGCCTACGGGTGCCCTCCCTATAACAACGCTATGGCCCCAAACTGAGAGGTAGGGGGGATATGGAGCACATCCACGTGACGACAGTGCGAGCACGTCAGCTTGTCGACCTCCCACCACACGAAGTAGCGCAGCAAAAAAAAAAAAAAAAAAAAAAAAAAAAACACAGGCTTCAAGAGATGAGAAATGTGGAATACAGCGACTCTTCACAGCGGAGGGAATGCGGGGGATGGAAATTCTTAAAATAATTCTTTAAAAGAGCACTGCAAGTCCGACGCAAGGGTCAAGGCGTGGCCCAAGCGATTCAAGGTAGGGCGGATGTTATTGACCGATCAGGAACGCCACAACGCATGGCCGATAACACTGTCAAGCAAGCGGATGCCCTCATTATTGAACATCGGCTAGTTACTGTGGCAGCCATTCCTTCAGGCGTCGGAACTGCAACGCATATCCAGTACCCTCAATACACCTGTGCCGTTCTTCGATTATTTCCGTTACCTGCACTCCTTCCGCTGTACCGATGCGCACTTTGTTCTTCTTTCGAGGCCTCCATTTCTCTGTATTGAACACTGCTGAGTGCAGCAGACGGTCGACGCGTGCACTTACGTGCTCTTTCAGCAAACTTCTAGAAGGAGTGCATATTATTATTTCTTTTGTTGTTCTCGATTTCTACTCTGATAATTGCTTGTGGAATGATGTGTAATAAGAAAAAAATAACCCATTTGTAAAAAAAAAAAAAAAAAAAAAAAAAAGTATTTTGTGATAAATATCTTTGCTAAATATTGCATTTAACGCGCGGAAACTTCCAGAAAGTACGAAGTTGGGGAATGCAAAGCCAGCCTCTCAATCTTTGCAATGTATGATGTGATTTACGTTGTAATTTGTATATGTTTCAGGAAAAAGCAGGCGAAGATAGCTGATTGTTCGGACACGAAGGATTGGACACACACTATGTTCTGTATTTAATTAATTTCCAGTTATCTGCCCGAATCCCCTGGGATAATTTATCTGCTCATTTCTCGGCTGTATGCAATATTTTGGAATCAAAATTAGAAGGGTGTGATCGGTTAAATGATGTCTACAGCCTACTCACTGTCCCAGTACCAAGCAGCTCTATCAATACGAAACGTGAGGAGGGACTACTATAAGGTAAACTGTGATACGAATCGCACCACACTGAGTGCATCTTAGTTAAATTATCCATCCTTAATGTGGGTTGCGTCAATGTCCCGACTGTGCTATCGACTAAACATCACAATTTTCAAATCGTTAAATTATTATCGCCGCACATTTGAGAAACCTTTGTCTCTCATTGTGGAACAAGGAGGGAGCGCCGCAGAGTATGCGGCCATGTCTCTTTAGTAGCGAGTTCGCGGTCTCATAGCTCTTGTAGGGACCACTCCTTCTTTCGTTGACATTGTCATTACGATCCTTTCAGTTCCTTACTAGTTTATTTTTGAATGCAAAACACATTTACCAGCGTCAGTCAGTTTTATTTATCATCTAAAAAAATTAATGTTGCTTCTTTTCAGTTACTTGTCGGCAGTCCTAGTACACACTGAAATCTGCGTAGCATAGTATCGCAGCACATCACCAGAGGAGCCAAAACAAAATTGCGTATTCCACTGATAACGCAGAGACGGGCTCCAATTGCTGTGTGCTATGATACTGTAACGAAGAGATTTCGGTGTAAGAAGAAATTAATTAAATAACTATTTCTTCGAGGCAGTCATGATATCTTTCTGACTGCACGACGTAGTTTGTAGATCTGGTGATACGACTGGCAGGTCTATGTGGCGACCTTCTACACTTATGAGATTCTACCTACATGCAGCTCGTTTGACAGCCAAACAGGGTTCCAAGCTTCATACAAGCACCTGTTTTAATGTCTCTTTACTAGAGAACCACAAACAAGACATATTTACCTGTTCTAGATGTTCTCCTAGCTGTTCAAACTACTATTTTCTGCTCGAGGTAAATGTCTGACGAGAACCATTCTGCAGATGAGTCATGAGGCAGTTGTGAACTTTGTAGACGAAAGTCTTGAAGTGGGTGTTGGTTCCTTTGGCACTGAAATACGATAACTGAGGCTACTCCAGTATATTTAAACTAAACCATCCACACAATGCCCAATTGTAGACGTACACAAAATTTTAAGATCTTCCTGGGACGACGAACACTATAGTTCCAGATGTAAATTAAAATAGTTTGAATTTCTAGTCCGACTATGTATTCTGGGAATTTTAACTTTCCCTTGATCATCAGGCGAATGCTGGAAGTAAGTCACCTCCCAAGAAAAAATTTAATTCCATTTGTGGCCACCAGGTGCAAATCTGATGCTGTGAATGCAGGAATGACATACAGAAATGTTGCCATATGTCATCGATTAGGAGCGAGACTTGGGCAGCGAAGGTTAAACAAATGAGAAAGGTATAATGTTTATTTTATTATTAACAGCTGCTTACACAACTTATTCAATATGAGCGCCAGAGAGGTCAATGAGATGCTGCACAGCGCCTGATTTGCACCTGGTGACCATAATTTTAACTAATTTTTTTCCAGCGCAAATCGGTTCCGCATTAACGCATTAGCATATCTACAAAGTTTCGCTGCCATATGATAGTTGAAAATGAGGAGGTCCTGCAACAGCGCGCCCTGCTCTCTCAGTTGACTTCCATATTCCAGTAATTTGACAAGTCGAAACATAGCGTGAAAAAATGTGCAATATTTGTTTGTGTTTAGGCATGAGTACTGTCAGTTTGAAAACAAATGTTCAATATTTATTTCTAATTTGGGCATAAGTTCATTACTGTCACTTTGAAAATAAATGTTCAATATTTATTTCTAATTTGGGCATGCGTTCATTAAACAAATGTTCAATATTTATTTCTAATTTGGGCATAAGTTCATTACTGTCACTTTGAAAATAAATGTTCAATATTTATTTCTAATTTGGGCATGCGATCATTACGCGCGCACAAATTTTCAGGTTCACTCTGTTTCCATTTATACTTAATCCATGCAGATTTACCTGCGGGAAACGTCATTATCAACAACTTGTTTATTTTTATGTGGCCTTTCATAATATTTCGTAATTCGCAGCAGAGCATAGAGACAGAGCGTCAGAAGACAAATACACAGAACGGAAAAACGTTACTCAGGTTTAATCTTTCAGTTCAGTGTTACACAAACATTTGTCGCTACAAACTTACCTTGTAAAATTTAAACAGCCATTCAATAGCAGTATTCCTGTTTACATTATGTCCGGTATCATTTTGCATGTATTATACAATGGAATTTGTCAGTATACGTATTTTCGGTATATTTACTTCGTTGTGGGAAACTGCTGTATACGAGTTAGATTGCCGTTTATTTTGTTGCGATAACATAGGTATTTTAACGTTTATAGATGGAGAGATATTCGAGGAAGTAACTCATTTACGACAGAAAAAAATAATTTAAGCCGCAATTATTACGATGACGTAAGAATCCCTGGTTTTAAACCTATTATTACAAATTAATCGGATGTTTCTCATCTTCTTTGCAGCACTGTGCAAAATGTATGTAACTGTATCTACAGTGAGTTTGATCATGACTGATGAAAAAAGTTGCAGGCAACAGAAAGAAAAAAAAATAAAAAAAGAACAAAAAAACTTCAGATACGTACAAAGCATGAGAAATGCTTAAAAAGTTCTTAAAAATGTCAGATATATTTTATAAGTGTGCAATGAGTCAGATAACCACATGACACTTCGTGACATACAAGTGTGTCTCACTGAGGTAAATAATTATATCACAAATAGTTATACGAGGGTAATAAAGGAAATTAACCGTATCAATATCAAAAGGGGGCGATAATTTATGTAATCTGGTTGAATGTTTTACGTTCTAAAATTTTGAAAAAAGTATTTTTAATGAATTCTTCTACCAAATTCTATAATCGTTGTTTTTCCCGTTAAAATTTATCCAGAAAATTATGTATTATGATATTGAAAGTCCACACCGTTTAACGAAATCAGTAAATTTTTTGCCTTTGCTGTAATTATAGTACATTACCGAAAATGTGCTGGTATTGCTAGGGCAGTGCGAAAATATATTTTCCGATGCTTGTCCCAAATCCTTAAAAATTATATTGTTCATAAAAATAAAAAAAAGCTAACACAATTTTTATTTTTTTAAATATTTTTGTGGCTGTCAAAAAGTAACCCTCGATCCCACAGTTCCCCATTGGTATCGCATGTTAGTGAATATGCGTTGGTACTGCGAGAGTACTAAACGCCGAATTATTTAGTAACAGACATACAGAGGTATCATATTCTAAATACAGCCTACGTAATGTACTAGATACAACCACTTACGAAATAATGAACCCCAGCATTCGAAGGCAGACTTTTGGGACCTGGGGTTTGTGAAGGATGTACGTAAAAGTTGTAAGCAATTAAATACGGCGAGTTTGATAATATGAGTACAGATAAGAATAAAAACCGGGACCATGTGTTGTTATCAAGTTGGTAGAATGAAATTTCCACAATCCATAATAAATTAGTAACGTTTTGGGCACATTAGTTGAAAACATGTTACGGAGAACATATTGGTCCCTCTGTAACGTCGGAAATGCATATCCTCCTATTTACATCTATAGTACTATAAATTTTTTTCCTTGTTTTGTTACCTCAAGATATGACATTTCTGTGTCTTTATATATTGTAATTGTTTTACTGTTTGTATATATATTTATGCATTTATTTTGGTTTGTTTTGTTATTATTATTTGTATTTATACGCTGGGTCTGGCCTAGGGAGAACTATGCTATCGAACGAATACATCGATAGGTCGTGTGGAGAACCAAAGTGTTTAGGATCTTTGGTAGTGTTAACTCTGTCGCGTGGAGCGCGGGCAGAGGGAAGTCTGGCTGGGGTAGTGCAGTGGAGCAGGTGTGTTGTGTGACGCTCCCGCGAGTTGCCGCGCTTTCGGGGTTGGGCAGCATGTAATTGTGCTCGACTTGCTATGATAGTTACTGACACGGTGTCGCGGACGGGAAGCATTTGCTGGCGCACATCAAGAGTCCGTTTCTCCTGGTGACCGTGTCGAGAAGAAGGCGCGCCAACATCCATCTTCTGCAACAGCGACGGCCGACAAAGAGTGACTGTCGCCACCTCCTCGATCGACGGCTTCAAACCTTCAATCAACCAACAAGGAAGACTGGAAGCACGTAAAGTCTTAGAACTGTATGGCAGACCTCAGCTTTTCAAACTGTTCAAATCACAAAATTACAGCAACGTAGCATGAACCTTTGTTGCTCATTGTCCCAATTGCATTACCAAGCAGGGTCCCTTCCTTTTCCAGAATGAACCCAAGTGTCGTTGAAATTCAAACGCCAGCATCATTCGATTTCACTACTTTAATTTCAATGTTCAGTTAAGGTATTCGTAGCTGGCTACAATATTTAGATTACACAAGCACAAATTAAGAGTGCGAGTTTTGTTACCGTGTTTTAGCTTACCTGTGACTGCAGCTCAGTTTGGTACATACTAAATTTTACTATTGTTAATTGTTCAGAATCATTTAATTCAAGTTCAAAGTTAAATCTCTTATTTCTAAATTGCGTAGATTCAAGTAGCTTTTGAAATGATTGTTGAGGTAGTCCAAGACTAACTGTATCTTACTGAATTTCGATGTGCTTCAGAAAGAAAGCTCACTATTAACTTTAGTCACTAAATTAACTTTCAGTTTTCCGGTTTCATTAATTCTTTTGCTAAATTAAGTCAGAGTGTAGCGAAATTTATTACTTCTGACAAACTTTCAGTTTTCACACTACATGTGTCAACCTTCAGTTGCCACGCTTCTAGTGCTAATGATATGTGTAATAACCTTTCTTTTTCAGTTACTATAGTAATAGTCCTTAGGACTGGCGACCGTAATTTCCCCCAAATCTCAAATATCTAATTAGCGCCAATTAATTGTTAACGTGACGACCGCACATTTACTTTCTTTATTAACTTTACCCCTTTTCAAAATTAATTTCCACCAGTTTCATTTGCATTTTTCCTTTCATTTAGATGTAACCCTTTCCTCTCTCTTTACCGACAGATTAACTTCGGTGACGAATGCTTTTCCCAAATTTCCATTAGGTACACGCGGTTTAATTTTTCACTGTCATTAAGGTCGATAAGTGAGGGGGAGGTTACACCTCTAGTCGTATTACTATCTGTCGTGACGTGTTACCCAGTGCCAGTATGAAGATCTGTTGTTTGGCACGTCCGTCATTAAGGAAGTCTTCACTTTTTTTTTAAACACAGAAGTTGGCTCGCTTGAGGTTTATCCTATAATAGAATGTCTCAGCAGCACGGGCAACAAAACGAATGTCACCTGTATTAACACAAATATCTTTCAAACTGAGCTTATATCTTAGATTTGATCAGTTCTGGTACGCAAGTTTACTCTGATTGACGGCTTCATTTTAATCTGCGCTGGTTAGAACAAATTGGACAAAATCAAAGAAAGACCTGTTCCAATGGCTACTAATTAGAGTACACTTTTAACTTGGCAGTCCAATGGAAAAAGTATCTTTCTTTTAAGTCGTAGCTTAAGCAGTATGCCGTGTTTCATGCGATTTCATCGATATCACAGCTGGTGAAACAGCAGTTTGCGACTTGCAGTGGATTAGTATTCAGTTCTCCCAGGTGCTGAGGTTTGTAACAAAATATATACCTCGAGTACGTGAGAACAGAGTAAACGGAGAAGAATCGAAACAATTGTCTGTGAGTTCATTTTAGCGTTATTGATAAGAGTGAGTCAGTGAGTAGTTTCGGGCTGGAACTTCACGGCAATTAAATTAAGTAACTGCTACCCATAATCGAGTTCCTAGGTATTTACGCTGATCTTGTCTCTGCCATGAGTCCTATACATTCATTGCAGTAAGCACAAATATTTTTGCTAGTATTTAATAAAGATCGGTCACGAAGACACAATCTTCGGTGGCGATTTCGATTTGCGGACAAACTCAAGTTCATTCCGTGGCCACAGATCTTGGGGGCATCGTTTCCATAACCGTCAGTTGTTTATTTCTGTGAGAATGGTGCGCGTATTGTTTGGAATAGCTATCTTTCGGGAGAGTTACAGCGTATTAGCCGCGCAATCAATATTGAAATCTGTCTCCGCACTTGGAGTATATGTTGTTGTTGTGGTCTTCAGTCCTGAGACTGGTTTGATGCAGCTCTCCATTGGAGTATATAATGTTACCAATTAGAATTGTTTGTAACAGTCATGTTATGGTATCTAATTTGTTCGCCTGCCTAGAGTAAGGTAACAAAATCCTTTCCACTATGAAGTCAAAAGTCGCGCATAATGTACCGGTGTATGATTTCCAAACTGTATCTAGAGCGCAAGGGAATGAGAAGCACGATGTCCCGTAAGCAGTTATGCTGTTTTCTGTTACACATATCGTCACTATTGGCACTTCTTTTATACCGTCTGCATAAATTGCAGCATTTCTTTCTTTTAATTCAGATTATCTTTAAGTAATATTTAACTGAAGCAAACACTTCAGCTAGGTGCCAAACACACAATACACCGCATTGTCCTTGAGTGATACATGTGGGGTTAAATTTATATTAACCACAAAAGATACCAATGAGAGTTTTCTGAGATAAGAAAGTAATGGTGCGAGATATAGTTCATGTTTCAGACAGGTCTGGAATAAGTATTGTATTTGGGTGACTTTTATCTTTAAACTTCCTACGTTTCATAACAAATAATCGTCTCCCACATTTACATTGCTGATCTAGAGTGAGTAAAATCCGAGTCACGTTCTTATCAAATCTCGAGCAACGATTCTCTATGGACTTCTTTAGTAGAAGTATACAAGTTCAGCTACAAGTATTACGACTTTATTTGCAACCACTCCATTTGGAGCGTGCAAGTTTGTACTTTAACTGATGTTCTTTCAAGATGTGCTGCGCCAGTTGTTGGAGACTGTGTCTCCTTTTCAGCGTGAGAGGATGCGGTTTCAGTCGGACTGTACGACATCCCACTTCCATATTAACGTTCGTGTGTAACAGAATAGCCGGTACACTCTTCATTTCTGGAAAAGAAGGCCGTGCCGCATTACGAACGCTGTTGCACGTCGCCCTGACACGGAGCTTTTTCTATGGCGCTTCGTGATTATATTTGAAGGTGGAAGAAACCCCCAACATAAAATGAAGAACAGGTAGGACCTAGCCGTCCGTCTCATTGTTCAACAGACAGGGAGACATTTGAGAGAACACGAGAAAATTTTCTGCGCCGTTCAAATACGTATACCGAGACGAGCAGTTATCACGTATTGTTTCGAGCATAGCTCATTGCAGTAAAAAGTTAAGCGTCAACAGAAAACATAAAGCTTTGCGGCCCATCAGTTCTTCATATCAAGCTGCTGTAAGTTTTGACGATCATTGTCTAGGTCAGCAGCCATGTGCAGGCCTGTAGTTGACTTACATTTCTAGTTAGGAGAAAGAAAATTAATTAAAATATCAATACGTGTCTATTGCCTGTTAGAAAATATGAGAACATTCATAAATTATTTTTTAGCTGCCCATACGGTTCTATAGATTTGCAAGTAGGTAGAACAACAGATGATACATCCGTCTACTACTAATTCTGTGAAAAATTTCAGTAAATCAAACAACGCTGTAGAAGCGATAATAAATTGCGGCATCGAATAAATGTACTACGAAGTCTAGTTAATATTTCCAGCCTTTTAAATAAAGCTTCACAAGCAGCATTGGTTTGTATCCTGCTTTCAAACTACACACATCAAAAAAAGTTTTGCATCAACCCGGTTCCCAGAACTCCTGAAGATAGACGTTGACTGTAAATATTGTATAACAGACACAGTCCCCATGACTGTTCAGCGATTTCACTAAACTCGCCCAAAGATATAAACAACCATGCTTGAGCAGCGCCTATTACACGGAGGGGGTCCGACAGCCGATCACTTCCAGTCATTCCACCAGGAAGGAGGTACACAGCTCGCGTTGTCTGTAGTTCAAACATGCCTAGACGGTCAATACCGCGGTTTGATCGCGCCCATGTTGTTACTTTGTGCCAGGAAAGGCTCTCAACAAGGGTAGAGTCCAGGCGTCTTGGAGTGAACCAAAGAAATGTTCCATAACATTTTGAGCATGCGGCCACAAAAGTTCAGCTTCTCCTTCTAACATTTCGGCTGAATACCGTCCAGCCATCTTCAGAGTGAGCCAAGGTGACTAACGCTCTAACACTTACTCCGTTCAAAAATGTTCAAATGGCTCTGAGCACTATGGGACTTAACATCTATGGTCATCAGTCCCCTAGAACTTAGAACTACTTAAACCTAACTAACCTAAGGACATCACACAACACCCAGCCATCACGAGGCAGAGAAAATCCCTGACCCCGCCGGGAATCGAACCCGGGAACCCGGGCGTGGGAAGCGAGAACGCTACCGCACGACCACGAGATGCGGGCACTTACTCCGTCCATTTACACCCAGACACTGATAGGCGGCAAAGAGGTGTAACATGGCTGGACGGTATTCAGCCAAAATATTACAGAAGAAGCTGAATTTATGCGGCAGCACGCACGAAATTTTATGGAACAGTCTTTACTCCGCGGAAACATAAAGATGCGCATCACAGCGATGTTGTTAGGACATGGAGGAGATACAGAGAGACAGGAAATGTCGATGACATGCCTCGCTCAGACCGCCCAAGAGCTACTACTGCAGTGGATGTCCGCTACCTACGGATTATGGCTAGGAGGAACCCTGACAGCAACGCCCCCACGAATAATACTGCTTTTCGTGCAGTCACAGGACATCGTGTTACCACTCAAACTGTGCGCAATAGCCGGCATGATGCGCAACTTCACTCCCGACGTTTATGGTGAGGATCATCTTTGCTACCACGACACCATGCAGCTCGGTGCAGATGATCCCAACAAAATGCCAAATGGAGCGCTCAGGATTGGCATCATGTTCTCTTCACTGATGAGTGTCCCATATGCCTTCAACCAGACAATCGTCGGAGACCTGTTGCAGGCAACCCGGTCAGGCTGGACACCTTAGACAGACTGTAGAGCGAGTGCAGCAAGTTGGAGGTCCCTGCTGTTTTGGGCGGCATTATGTGAGGCCGACGTACGCCGCTGGTGGTCATGGAAGGCGCCGTAACGGCTGTACGATACGTGAATGCCATCTTCCGACCGATAGTGCAACCACATCGGCAGCATATTGGAGAGGCATTCGTCTTCATGGACGACAATTCGCGCTACCATCGTGCACATCTTTTGAATGACTTCCTTCAGGATAATGACATCGCTCGACTAGAGTGCCTAGTATGTTCTCCAGCCATGAACCCTATCGAACATGAGTTGGATAGGTTGAAAAGAGCTGTTAATGGACGACATGACCCACTAACTACTCTGAGGGATCTTTGCCGAATCGCCGTTGAGGAATGGGACAATCTGGACCAACAGTGCCTTGATGAACTTGTGGCTAGTATGCCACGACGAATACAGGCATTCATCAGTGCAACAGGACGTGGTACTGGGTGTCAGAGGTATCAGTGTGTACAGCAATCTGGAACCCACCTCTGAAGGTCTCGGTTTATGGTGGTACAACATGCAATGTATGGTTTTCATGAGCAATAAAAAGGGCGGAAATGATGTTTATGTTGATCTCTATTCCAATTTTCCGTCCAGGTTCCGGAACTCTCGGAACCGAGATGATTCAAAACATTTTTTATGTGTGTAAAAATGACTGCGAAGTCTTAAGACAAATGTGGAAAACAGACATCCGTTTCTAGTACTATGATGTTGGACAGTCATTGCCTCTTCCCCACCTAAATTTGGGCTACTCAATCTGGTAGTAAGCAGAAGCTAGTAATAAATAAATAATTACACAATATCCTTGTTTATCATTTCATGGCTTTGATAAATCATTTTCTCTGCTGGCTGGTAGTTTAGTACTGACAGTTGTTGTTAAGGGAACACACGAAATGTCCCAAATGCAGTATCCACTCAATCCCCGTAGTAAACACGTAAACACTGCCTCGGCAGAAATTACGGAGTGTGCGTCTGTTGGTGAAGCAGTTAAGAGCTGATACGTGGGTAGTGCTACAAGGGAAGCGGAAACATTCACTCATTCAGCCTACCGGTGTCAGACACAGAAATGTCATTAGCTACATACGTATTAACTATAAAGCTGAACAGCGTGTTTCATAGAAATACTGAAAATCTCCAAGTTACACTAATAAGGAATAAAGTGGCTAAGGGTACCTACGGCTCGAAGCTTTAATCGTCAACAGCAGACAACTTTGAATACGTGAGGACCATTGTCTTCCTGTGCGTCATTCATATTTGCCTCTGTCACCATCGGAAACTTACGGGTTTTGAATTCCCAGCGGATGCTGAGTAGGATTTAGTCGACACTGCAGCTAGTAGAAACAAATTAGCACTACGATAGTCATCTTGGAGCGAGTGCATTAGTTACTTATACCTAGGTATTAGTCGTGATGAAATGCTGGAGGCTGGCACACTGAAGACTCATATTATTCAGTTTTGTTTAGCAGTAATTTTACTAATACTGCCTGATCATTATACCTGTGTATCTTACCAATCGCAACATGTAATTCGTCCTACTTTTAACTTATATTTTAATTTACGTTAACTTCATTTTACGTTGAATAAATTCTTCAGCTCTCTCTTTATACTGAAGGATTCCGAAACTTACTGTGTCAAACGTCGAAGATGACGGTAAATCTTGTTAGCATGCCTTACCAATAGGGATTACTGTCAAATATGTGAGGTTCTCCATTAAACACAGGTCAAGTATTAGGCTACTTAACGTGTTCTACCGTGCATCCTCTGCAGTAGCTGAAAACTTTGTTTTCAATTTAAAACACTCGGTTCATTGTGAGTAGCGCGTGGACTTAGGTTTCTAATATTGTCTTTTGGAATAACTGCGGTTCTTTATCTTTCGAAAATCAAATTATCTCATTTTCAATTTTAGATAACTCCTGAAAATTGAAGTGCATTGATACAGCAAACTTTTACGTTCTGAGTGAATATCTTCTATCTCCGTCAAGTTTGATCTCTTTCTTTTACATGTATCGTTCTAAAGTTCCCACAATACACATTTTCATGTCGTCCAATCCTTTTATTTTGGTTTTACCTGTGGTATATTATGTAGGCCTGTCCCTTCTTCGATGTCGTCGTCCTGGTGTAGCTATCTCGTTCTTGTGAACACTTTCAAAACAAAACATCAACTTTTACTTATCCCTATTTCCTGGATTTACCCTTGTTGGCGTAGACTGGTGGGATATTCTCCTTGTAATTTATTGACTAGCTGTATGGTTGTCTGTACTCCCAGTGGCGTTGATCATGGCAATTCTCCGCAAATTTCATAATGGCTATCGGTAGATGAGAGTGCAGTGTATCCGCTTCATCCGTAGAGCTATCGTACTCATGTAACACAACAAATAAATCCATATAGCTAACTTGCCAGAAATCATTCTAGTCCAGTCTTTACTTCTTTTGGTTGAACGCTCATTCATATACACTATTCTTACGCCTACTTCCTTTTTAATCTTTCACTTCCCTCAACTACTCTTCAGGCGAAACACTTGTTCCCCAACATAAACAATTACCACGGTGCGACCTACGCACTATCCATGAACATTTCCTTCTTCCTTCAAACTAAATATTTCACCACACGTACTCTTGACCTGCGTTATTTTAATTACTCTAATTTATCACATCACTCTGCTCTTATGACGTAGACGTACAAAATCACATGCTACTTAATACATCAATACTTCACTCCCTTTCCGCTTTGTAAAGCGTCAGACCAGTTCCAGGTCTACCTAAAATCGTGTTCATTCTTATTCCATTCGATTACTCTCTTTCTAGGTGGCTTATGTGATTTATTAATTGTTCTTCTAATCTTGCATGCACGTATACCACCTAATTCATACCCATTCCTGCTGTTAATACATTTTTGTTAGATTTCTAATGTTACATTACATTATCTAGTTATTGTCCCCACCCTTCCTCTCTCTATTCACTTATTTGTTTAGTACCCCTTTGACAGCCAAGAATCTGGCTAACTCTTTCCTCGGCTTGATCAGACGATGTCAACACTGTTGATCCAACACAGGTTTGGCTCCCATTTTCGTGTTACTCTCGGAAAGGTTTTATGTTGCTGAAATGGTGTTTTCTCTCATATCTGCTGGTTTCAATAGTGCACAAATCAGCGACATTAACACGAATAGTATGTCCGGTTTGCAGTGATCCATAATATGAAGACAAAAATTCGTGACACATCGCCTTCTGTCTTTCGGTGGCATAGTCGAAAATGTCCCTCTTCTTCCTGTGAGTCCTCTCTGTAGTTTCTTCAGTTGTCCTCGACTGTACCGACAGTTTTAAGCAGTTTGGGGGCAGTTGTTATAGCTTTATATGTTCCTCGAATCGAATCTATTTTTCCTTGTCCTGTTGTAAGATAACCTTTTCTCTGCCAAATTCCATTACTGCCTCATATGTTTACATAAAGTCTGTGCCTGAAATCATTAGTATGGCCAGGTTCGGTAATGCTTTGACACATGAATTCTAGTCATACTACATGCTATACATCCGCACTCATGCCAGGCAGTGCTCCTCTCTTACTTTCGTCTTACATAAAATTAACATGAACTATTTGTTTCCCTGCACACACTGTTGAAATATGTCGTACGACACTGCTGTAATTTAGTTACCTATGTCGAGAATGGCCACAAAACCTATTTTACCCGCTAAAACATTGACTGCTGGGTGCCCGTTCTATATATGCGTAACCTTTCCCTCCTTCATCAACACTTTTCGCAAATTTTCGTGCACAATATAGTTTATGTTTTCCATGCCGTGTCCATTCCTTCCCCTCCTTTTATCCTTTAATCTTATGAATCATTGTGATGATGACAGCTTCGCAATCGGTTTCGTTCGTGGCCAGGTCCGCACAGTTCAATAACATCAGCTTCTCGTCATATCTGCACATCCTCATATTCCACCTGTCTCCAGTTCATATTCCCGTTGTTCTGCTGGTCATTGCAGCCACTCCTCCATCGATCATTCGCATTGCTCTATCCTCCACCACTGTTGTAATTGGCCTTACTATTTTTTCGGCAGTAATGCTGTGTTTGCTGGCTGCAAAGCCAGTAAATTCAGATATTAGCTTCACTGGCTGATTCTTTCTGTGATCGCCACAGTGTACAAATTCCATTTCTTGCAGCACGTCCTAGAACTTGTCTGTATCATTGGCGAGCATCCAATAAATATATGTTGTTACTGCTGGAATAACTCTGAAAAAAGTGCAGCCAGTTCATCTGCGCTGTACAATGTATCCAAGAACTTGTTTCCTTCTACATCTCTCAGAAAAATTTCATTGGACTTGCGAGACTTGTACCATTAAAACACGTCCCATAAGTATCCTATTCATAACCTGCGCTTGCTTTTGTTTTGTCCATAGTTGCCTAAAAATGCTTCTTTAAACTCTCAGTATGAAGCACATTGGACTTATATTGGATGTGTCTTCACCAAGGGTTCCGCTTCGAATAAACTACACATATAATGCAGATTCTGCATTAATGAGAACGGCGGTGGGTTCCGATTACTGAGCTGCTCAATCCAAACCGACAAATGGACCACATTAGCGTTCTCCTTGCACAGGTGGTACTTGGATACCGACATTTAGTCTTGTAACTCCATTGTTTGAGCCCACATCTTCCTTTCTGGCTGACAGGTTTCACCTCGTGCTCTTCACTATTCCCTCCGGTATGTGTCAGCTTAAATTAAATAATAGAAAGAACAACACGAGGAGCAGCACACGTGACTATGGAGGGGAGAGATGAACGAAGTAAACATACAAGTATTTTATTGTCCAAACAAAATTACATTTCCATCAGAATACAAGCATTCACATTCTACCTTATGAGCAACCTAAGACAAGATTATATAATCACAAGATTTCGCACTGTTCACCCAGAAAGACAACAAGTATCACAGCAAGTGAGTGGCAAACCAAACTGAAGTGTCTGACAATCTGAAACCTACTTCAGTTACCAAAACTGACTATGAAAACCTTTCAGCTAAACGAGTGAATAATAAAACACAGAAAAACACCAATTTCAAATGACTTCAGTATTAAAAATCAGATTTCAATTCCAAAATAATTAACCTTGGGCTCTATAAAACCTTTCGCCAAATGGGGGTAGAAATAAGTTCAAAAAGTCTCCCTTTAAACAGTAACAATCAATCGCCGGCCGAAGTGGCCGTGCGTTTAAAGGCGCTGCAGTCTGGAACCGCAAGACCGCTACGGTCGCAGGTTCGAATCCTGCCTCGGGCATGGATGTTTGTGATGTCCTTAGGTTAGTTAGGTTTAACTAGTTCTAAGTTCTAGGGGACTTATGACCTCAGAAGTTGAGTCCCATAGTGCTCAGAGCCATTTTTGAACAATCAATCATACAAAATTTTGGCCATTCGACAAACAAGAATTTAAAAGTATTAACCGCTTCGCACCTGTGGGCGTATATACACGTCCTATTACGCCATTCTTCAGGTGCTGTTGAGTTGTATACATACATCGCCTGGGTTTTCCTACAGTGCTAGGGACGTCTGAATGGGTCCTGAGTCACTGACCCCTCACTGCTGCGGCAAGTTTTTCCCATATCTCGGTAAATAAAACAGTTCTAGTGTTTACCACACAACATGTGTGCCTCATTTCCTGCTATCATCTGCAAAAAAACCAACCTCTTTTCGATCTCCAATCGTTTATCAGATATGACGATTGTTATGACCACATTATTCTTGATGGGCAAGGACGTGAATGAGCGCATTGCGCGCGACCGTCCTTCGAATATAAACCCAATAGCTCGAGAACAAATGAGATATCATTCTGGTCTCAATTTCAAATAAAATATCGATATCTCATGCATTTTCCATTCGCTGCCATTTAAGAGGTAAAATCAATCATATTACAATGTTCAGCAAACGTTTTTACCTCATCTACGTGATTATTCTGCTATTCACAATTAAGTGCCTGCCAGAGGGTTCAGTGAACAAACTTCAAGCTCTACCGTTCTACTCTCGAACTGCGCGTGGGAAAAACGAGCACAAAAATTTTTCATTGCGAGCCCTGAATTCTCTTATTTTGTTGTGATGAGCATTTCTCCCTATGAAGCTGGGTGCCAGCAGAATGTTTTCGCAGTCGAAGGAGAAAATTGGTGATTGAAATTTCATGAGAAGATCCCGTCGCAACGAAAAACGCCTTTGTTTTAATAATTGCCACTTCAATTCACGTATCATGTCTGTGGCACTATCTCCCCTATTTCGCGGTAATATAAAACGAGCTGGCCTTCCTTGAACTTTTCAATATCATCCGTCAGTCCCACCTGATACGGATCCCACATCTCACAGCAATACTCCAAAATAGGGCGGACATGTTTAGTGTAAGTTGTCTCTTTAGGAGATCTGTTGCACTTTCTAAGTGTTCTGCTAATGAATCACAGTCTTTGGTTTGCTCTACCCACAACATTATCTCTGTGATCTTTCCAACTTAGGTTATTTGTAATTGTAATCCCTAAGTATTTAGCTGAATTTAAAGCCTTCAGATTTGTGTGACTTATCGCGTAATCGAAATTCAGCGGATTTCTTTTAGTACTCATGTGAATAACATCACACTTTTCTTTACTCAGCGTCAATTGCCACTTTCCGCACCATACAGATATCTTATCTAACTCATTTTGCAATTCGTTTTGGTCATATGATGACTTTACAAGACGGTAAATTACACCATCATCTGCAAACAATCTAATAGGGCTACTCAGATTGTCTCCTACGTCGCTACTGTAGATCAGGAACGACAGAGGGTGTATAACACTTTCTTGGGAAACGCCGGATATTACTTCTGTTTTACTCGATGACTTCCCGTCTATTTCTACGAATTGTGACCTTTCTGACAGGAAATCACGAACCCAGTCGCACAACTGAGGTGGTATTCCATAGCCACACAGTTTGGTTAGAAGACGCTTGTGAGGAACGGTGTCGAAAGCCTTCTGAAAATCTAAAAATATGGAGTCACTTTGACATACCCTGTCAATAGCACTCATTACTTCATGAGTATAAGGAGCTAGTTGTGTTTCGAACCAACGATATTTTCTGAACCCGTGCTGACTATGTGTCAGTAATTCGTTTTCTTCGAGGTACTTCATAATATTCGAATACAGTATTTGTTCCAAAACCCTATTGCAAATCGACATTAGTGATATGGGCCTGTAATTCAGAGGATTTCTCCTATTTCCTTTTTTGGGTATTGGTGTGATTTGAGCACCTTTCAGCTCTTTAGGTGCAGAACTATCTGAGAGCGAGCGGTTGTAAATAATTGCTAAATTTGGAGCTATTACATTTGAATAATCTGAAAGGAACCTGACTGGTATACTATCTGGACCAGAAACCTTGCCTTTATTAAGTGATTTAAGCTGCTTTCTACACCGAGGATGTATACTTCTGTGTTTCTCATCTTCGCAGATGTTCTTTATTGGTATTCAGGAATATTTACTTCGTCTTCTTTGGTGAAGGACATTCGGAAAACCATGTTTAATAACTCGGCTTTTGTGGCACTGTCATCAGTGACTTCACCGTTGTAATCGCGCGGTGAAGGTATTGATTGCGTCTTGCCAATGGTGTGCTTTATATATGACCAGAATCTCTTTGGGTTTTCTGCCAGATTCCGTGACAGAGTTTCGTTGTGGAAATTATGAAAAACATCTTGAATTGAAGCACCCGCTATATTTCGAACTTCTGCAAAACTTTGCCAATCTTCGGGATTTGGCGTTCTTTTAAATTTGGCATGCTATTTTCGTTGCTTCTGCAACAGCAATCTGACCCGTTTTGTGTACCATGGGGGATCAGTACCAACACTTCTTAATTTATGTGGTATATATCTCTCAATTGCCGTCGCTACTATCTCTTTGAAATCACTCCACGTCTTTTCTACGCTTACATGATCAGTTTGGAAACAGTGGAGACTCTCTCTTAAAAAGGCTTTGAGAGCATTTTTATCAGCTTTTTTAAATAGATGTATTTTGCGTTTATTTTTGATGGTTGTAGGTGTTACAGTATTCATTGTAGCAGCAACTGCCTTGTGGTCGCTAATCCCTTTATTCGTCATATTGGTCCCTTTTTTTCCTGGATCATTTGTTGCTAAGAGGTCAAGTATGTTTTCGCAACCATTTACGCTTCGAGTGAGCTCATGAACTAATTCTTCAAAATAATTATCTGTGAAAGCATTCACTATAATTTCGGATGACGTTTTATGCCTGCCGCCGACTTTAAACGTACAATTTTTACAGCATACCGAGGGTAGATTAAAGTCGCCATCGACTATAATTGTATGAGTGGGGTACCTATCTGAAATGAGACTCAAGTTTTCATTGAACTGTTCAGCTACTATATCTTCTGAGTCGGGGATCGGTAAAACGATCCAGTTAATAGTTTAGTCCAACTGTCAAGTATAACCTCTACCCATACTATTTCACAGGAATTATTTACTGCAATTTCACTACAAGGCAAACTACTTCTGACAGGAATAAATAAAATACTCCACCACCAACTGTATTTAATCTATGCTTTCTGAACACTGTTAGAACGTTGGAAAGAAATTTGGCTGAACTTATTTCCGGCTTTAGCCAGCTTTCTGTACCTATAACTATTTGAGCTTCAATGGTTTCTATTAGGGCTGGGAGTTCTGGTTCTTTCTCACCACAGCTACGACAATTTACAACTACAATACCTATCGTTTCTACAACTACCTTATGGTGCTTTACCTGCCCCCTTTTATACGGACGCCCTTTCTGTGGTTTCATGAGTCCCTTTAACCTAAAAAAACCGCCCAATCCATTCCACACAGCCATCGCTACACGGGTAGTGGACTCCTGACGTATTTAGCGGAACCCGGAAACCCACAACCCAATGGCGCAAGTCAAGGAATATGCGGCCTACACGGTCACACAACCGCCTGAGCCTATGATTTAGACCCTCCACTCGGCTCTGCACCAAAGGACCACAGTCGGTTCTGTCGACAATGCTGCATATGTTGAGCTCCGTCTTAATCTCGGAAGCAAGACTGGCAGTCTTTACCATTTCCGCTAACCGCGCGAAACAAGAGAGAATCTCCTCCGATCCACAGCGACACACGGCATTGGTACCGACATGGGCTATCACCTGCAGTTGGCTGCACCCTGTAGTCTTCATGGTATTCGGAAGTACCCTTTGCCACATCCGGAATGACTCCTCCCGGTATGCACACGAAATTCACACTGGCTTCCAGCCATGTTCCTAAGGGTCCCCATGACGCACCTAACGTTGCAGCTTCTAACTACCAGCAAACCCACCCTCTGTGAATGCCCAGACCTTGCGAGACGAGAAGCTTCCTCAGGAACAGGGGGGATGACTGAATTTGGCTCAGACACTTCGTCAGCCACAGATAACACCCGAAACCTGCTCGACAAACGAACTGGGGAGACCCTACGATAGACCCCACGGAAAGTCTTTCTCTGCCTGCCGGACTTCGAAATGATCTCCCACTCTACCACAGGTGAAGGGTCAACCTCAGTGCAGGCAGTACCCGGGGCGGACACAACAGTGGATCAATCGGGGGACACGTGGGTCGTGCTCGACGTCCCTTGCATCCCCGCGTCCGACCCCTCACGGTGATGTCCCTTGGCAGCAGCCTCAAGCTGTGTGACGGAAGCCAACACTGCCTGCAGCTGTGAGCGAAGGGTCACCAACTCAGCCCGCTTCTGTACACAGCAATAACAGTGCCTATCTATTACTGAATACGCTGCTGTTTGAAACTCGTGGAAATATGTACACTACTGGCCATTAAAATTGCTACACCAAGAAGATGACGTGCTACAGACGCCAAATTTAACAGACAGGAAGAAGATGCTGCGATATGCAAATGATTAGCTTTTCAGAGCATTCACACAAGGTTGGCGCCGGTGGCGACACCTACAACGTGCTGACGTGAGGAAAGTTTCCCATCGATTTCTCATACACATACAGCAGTTGACCAGCGTTGCCTGGTGAAACGTTGTTGTGATGTCGTGTAAGGAGGAGATATGACTACCATCACGTTTCCGACTTTGATAAAGGTCGGATTGTAGCCTATCGCGATTGCGGTTTATCGTGTCGCGACATTGCTGCTCGCGCTGATCGAGATCCAATGACTGTTAGCAGAATTTGGAATCGGTGGGTTCAGGAGGGTAATACGGAACGCCGTGCTGGATCCCAACGGCCTCGTATCACTAGCAGTCGAGATGACAGACATCTTATCCACATGGCTGTAACGTCTCGATCCCTGAGTCAACAGATGAGGATGTTCGCAAGACAACAACCATCTGCACGAACAGTTCGACGACGTTTGCAGCAGCATGTACTATCAACTTGGAGACCATGGCTGCGGTTACCCTTGACGCTGCATCACAGACAGGAGCGCCTGCGATGGTGTACTCAAAGACGAACCTGGGTTCACGAATGGCAAAACATCAGTTTTTCGGATGAATCCCGGTTCTGTTTGCAGCATCATGGTGTTCGCATCCGTGTTTGGCGACATCGCGGTGAACACACATTGGAAGCGTGTATTCGTCATCGCCATACTGCCGTATCACCCGGCGTGATGGTATGGGGTGCCGTTGTTTACACGTCTCGATCACTTCTTGTTCGCATTGACGGCACTTCGAACAATGAACGTTACATTTCAGATTTCTTACGACCCGTGGGTCTACCCTTCATTCGATCCCTGCGATACCCTACATTTCAGCAGGATAATGCACGACAGCATGTTGCAGGTCCTGTACGGGCCTTTCTGGATACAGAAAATGTTCGACTGCTGCCCTGGCCAGCACATTCTCCAGATCTCTCACCAAATGAAAAAATCAGGTCAATGGTGACCGAGCAACTGGCTCGTCACATTACGCCAGTCACTACTCTTGATGAACTGTGGTATGATGTTGAAGCTGCATGGGCAGCTGTACCTGTATCCGCCATCTAAGGTCTATTTGACGGAATACCCAGTCGTGCCAAGGCCGTTATTACGGCCAGAGGTGGTTGTTCTGGGTACTGATTTCTCAGGTTCTATGCATCCAAATTGCGTGAAAATGTAATCACATGTCAGTTCCAGTATAATATATTTGTCCAATGAATACCCGTTTATCATCTGCATTTCTTCTTTGTGTAGAAATTTTAATGGCCAGTATTGTAATAAACAAACGGTGTGAAACATCCCTTTAGAAAAATTTATGAATTACTGTGCTGATAAACCTCTACGTTATTTGATTTTCAAAGAGCTGAGCAAAACTGAACGTACTCAGACATTACTCTCTTTACTTATTCTGATCGACACTAAACTGACACACAATATTCTTAGCGCAACGCAATATGGCTTTCAAAAATCCCTACAAAAGAGTGGCCCTGACTAACAATCACCTATACCTTTCATGAATCACTTACCTCACAAAGATCTTCGTTACTCGAACTACTGCAATACAGCGAGCGCCACTACTTCCAGCTAAATAAAAGATTCTAACTACTGAAGGCACTAACTACTGATAGGAATGATCAGCAAATGAAAGATTTCGATAGAGAACAAATAATGTATTTACCTTAATAATGTTCCAAAGTCATTATATATATAGCAATTCATGATATCAAGGATTACAAATTTACCCTTTCTGGCGGACACACGTCCAGATCGTCCGCTCTTAAAAATTCTACCATCTCTCTCCCCACATCCACCACTGCTGGCGGCTCACCTCGAAATGCCCAACGTTACGAGGTGTTCACATCCGACTGCCCAACACTACAATAGCGTCAGTGATTTTCATACAGAACGCTGTGTGGCGTTACCAACATAGAAACATAAGCAGCCTACTTATAGGTGTACTCACTCGCCTTATATTAGCAGCAGTAACTCGCTGCGCTCTCTCACTGACGGGCTAACCGACAGTAAGCTGTTCTAATCAAAACAAACGAAATCCTGTACGATACGATGGTCGATACAACGTCGATAGCAACGGCGGTACTGTACGCTACACTCTTTTTAAAATGAAGTTAAGGGTTTCTCCTAGTAAGCACTCAACCACGCAAGAAATTACAAGAAATATACTAGTAACTACAAAGGTAACTGAAAAGAAATCGCGTAATAAACAAACGGTATACTCGGCTTATTAGCAGCAGGTACTGGCAGTGCTCTCTCATTGACGGCCTAATCTCTGCGAACTCTTTAAAATATCAGACAATGTTTTACTTAATTTGAAGTAGCGCACAACTATAAGAAATTCGATTCCTTATTGAGTGAAGATGTCAGACATTCTCGTAGTAGTTTTCGAGGAAGCTGATGATAAGTATTACACAGCGCCCCGAACGCCGTCCCTCATCAGAAGCACCAGCGTTTGGCGAGCAGTGCAGCCATAACGGAAGCCACCCCAGCACGGAATGCATCATCCCTCTGAATTCCAAACTAAAACGCCTCTCGCTTCTTGTTTCACCATCTGCTCAAGCATGCATTATGGTATCAGTGTGTTAATTACCATTGATTGAATGTCATCCCTTTCTGCGTTACATACTGCTAGGAAAATTAGCTCATTACCAGCGAATTATGTTAGGTGCCATATTCACCTTCCCGTTGCGATGTATAAAGCTCTTACGTAAGGTGCGAATCTAAACTTCATTTGTCCGCATCTCGTGGTCGTGCGGTAGCGTTCTCGCTTCCCACGCCCGGGTTCCCGGGTTCGATTCCCGGCGGGGTCAGGGATTTTCTCTGCCTCGTGATGGCTGGGTGTTGTGTGATGTCTGATGTCCTTAGGTTAGTTAGGTTTAAGTAGTTCTAAGTTCTAGGGGACTGATGACCATAGATGTTAAGTCCCATAGTGCTCAGAGCCAATTGAACCATTTTTTTAAACTTCATTTATTCTGCCCCCTTACATATCCTCCTCCTTCCGCGTTCAGTTGTTGAGAAACTGATTGAAGTTGTAACGCCGGAAATGCATATCCTCCTATTTCTATCTATTCTACTATAAATGTTTTCCTTATTTTGTCACCTGAAGATATGACATTTCTGTGTCTCTATATATTGTAATTGTTTTACTATTTGTATATATATATATTTATGTATTTATGATGATGTATAATTGGTTTGTTTTGTAAATATTATTTCTATTTTTACGCATGGTCTTGCCTAGGGAAAACTATGCTATCGAACAATTACATCTATAGGTCGTGTGGCGAACCAAAGTGTGTAGGATCTTTGGTAGTGTTAACTCTGCCGCGTGGAGCGCGGCCAGAGAGAGTCTGGCTGGAGGAGGGCAGTGGAGCAGGTGTGTTGTGTGACGCTCCCGCGAGTTGCCACGCTTTCGGGGTTTGGCAGCATGTAATTGCGCTCGACTTGCTATTTTAGCCTATGACATGGTGTCGCGGACGGGAGCGGTAGCAGGCACACATCAAGAACCCGTTCCGGCTGGAGACCGTGTCTAGAAGAAGGCGCGCCAACATCCAGATTCTGCAACAGCGACGGCCGACAGTGAGTGACTGTCGCCACCTCCTCGATCGACGACTTCAAACCGTCAATCAACCAACAAGGAAGACTGGTAGCACGTAAAGTTTTAGAACTGAATGGCAGACCTCATCTTTTCAAACTGTTAAATTTTTCTCACTAAATTACAGCAACGTAGCATGAACCTTTGTTGCTCATTGTCCCAAATGCATTACCAAGCAGGGTCCCTTCCTTTTCCGGAATGAACCCGAGTGTCGTTGAAATTCAAACGCCAGCATTAAAGTAATATCATTCGATTTCACTGCTTTAATTTCAAAGTTCAGTTAAGGTATTCGTAGCTGGCTACAATATATAGATTACACAAGCACAAATTAAGAGTGCGAGTTTTGTTACCGTATTTTAGCTTACCTGTGACTGCAGCTCACCTTGGTACGTACTAAATTTTACTATTGTTAATTGTTCAGAATCATTTATTTCAAGTTCAAAGTTAAATCTCTTATTTCTAAATTGCGTAGATTCAAGTAGCTTTTGAAATGGTTGTTGAGGTAGCCCAAGACTAACAGTATTTTACTGAATTTCGATGTGCTTCAGAAACAAAGCTCACTATTAATTTCAGTCACTAAATTAACTTTCAATTTTCCGGTTTTATTAATTCTTTTGCTAAATTAAGTCAGAATGTAGTGAAATTTATTACTTCTGACAAACTCTCAGTTTTCACACTACGCGTGTCAAACTTCAGTTGCCACGCTTCTATGTGTAATAACCTTTCTTTTTCAGTTACTATAGTAATTGTTCATAGGACTGGCGACCATAATTTCCCCCAAATCTCAAATATCTAATTAACACTAGTCAATTGTTAACATAACGGCCACACATTTACTTTCTTTATTAACTTTACCCCTTTTCATAATTAATTTTCATCAATTTCATTTGCATTTTTCCTTTCATTTAGATGTAACCCTTCCCTCCCTCTTTGCCGACACATTAACTTCGGTAAAGATTGCTTTTACCAAATTTCCATTAGGTACACACAGTTTAATTTTTCACTGTCATTAAGGCCGATAACTGAGGAGGAGGTTACAGTCAGTGCAAAACTGATTACCGTTGCTGACTATTGCAAGTGACATATTCACTGACCAACTTCCTATTTTAATATCTTGTACAACTTAAACAGTGGTTCGATTAAGTCTCATTATTTTTCTAGTTTACATTGTACTCGATTTCTTGTTTTCAGATTAGACCTCTTAAGTGATTTTCATTTCTCCTTTTAAATTTTAATATTTTTATTAAGTTTTAGCATTTTATACAATTCTATTTAATTAGTCTAAAGTATGTTTTTTTCAAAATCGTTGTCCACATTTTTATTGCAATTTTCAATTGAAGCAATCTTAGTTGATATATATTGTTATATCATACCTGTAGTTTTTCTTCTTTGAGACTGATCTGTTTCTTGCTTGCTTGATTGATGTTAAATGATGATGTATGTGTACTGAAGTTGAGGAAACCTTTATTGGACATTATCCTCCCCATTTGTAATAAAATTTCTTTTTCCATATCAATTATAATTTAAGCAGTTTAATTACTTACAATAAAGCTTTATGATCTATAACTCAGCCATTCCCATAACTTTACAGGCATAATTACATAGAGTAACATGGTTAATATTCCCCAAAATTCTTAACTCTATGCATTATAACTTTACTAGGTTTTTCATATTCGACTTTCACAAACATATCAAATTTCCAGTCCTACCAATTACTTATCAAAATTTTAAATTGACATCATGGAATAGCTAAGCCCCTTCATATTTGTCTATCCTATAAATTTAATGGACACATTACACTAGAGTCTTAACCCTCCAAAAAATGTTAATATTAGGTTTTCTTAACTTAAACATGTTGAAAAAAATATGCAATATAAGAAAATTTATTAACATCTCAAGATAAAATAAAAGAACATCGTTATTAAAGATCTATTGCTAACACCTAAAAATCATCATTTTCACATTTTTAAACACAATAAAAATTTCACTTATTTTTCGTATAGCAGTCGGTCACAGACAGTACTTTCTCCTACATCTTTAACATGGTTTATTAAAAATTGTAATTTTTTTTAGTGTTTCGAGGTGTCTCCATCTAACATGGGATGACGGCAGTCGTGTGCCTCGCCGTGTCTCTGTTGAGCATGGAACGACGCTTGGTATGCGGCTCGCTGCTTTTCCGTTCAGTATGGAATGATGGTCGGCAGAGAGAAAGGTTGCTGAAGGTCTGAGCGTGTCGTGAGTGCGCGGTTGCCTTTGTTTCATGTTGCATATGCCCATGGTGACGTTGTATTGGAGATCCCTTTTTGGCAGCATAAACTTTTCGTCATCTTCCGTTGAGTCTTTATTCCGGTTCATCGTTGGTCACTTCGTCTCTAGGTTTCCATACGATTTTCTACCTCCAATTTTTCGGTATGACATCTAAAGGTGTTGCAATTTGTCATAAAGTATATCGAATGTCTATATCGCTAGAACAGTGAAACTGGATTCTCGTTGGTAGTCAAATGCAATAATGGTCTTGTATGGGAAGGGATTTGAAAAGGTTTCTTGATCTTTTCTGGTCCAGGCTCTTCCATCTTCCAAATCTTCTGCGTGGAAATCTTCTGTTCTTGCAGTCTTCTCACTTGTCTTCCCTCTTCTCTGGACCGGGAATTGGGATTGAGCCCGCCGGTGTGTCTGAGCGGTTCTAGGCGCTTCAGTCTGGAACCCCGCGACCGCTACGGTCGCAGGTTCGAATCCTGCATCGCGCATGGATGTGTGTGATGTCCTTAAGTTAGTTAGGTTTAAGTAGTTCTAAGTTGTAGGGGACTGATGACCTCAGAAGTTAAGTCCCATAGTGCTCAGAGCCAACCAATTAGGATTGAAGACCTGTTTCACCTCGTTCTCGTTTAATCCGTTCTTATGGCGTCTTCTTTGCAATTGTTGTGTATTTTTCATTGTAATCGGTTGTTCATCTACATATGCTGAGCAGCCTTCCATTGTTTTCTTTTTCCGTCCCATGAGTGTTCAGGGATTGTTTCACAGTTCTAGAATTTCGTATGGTTTGATAACAGTTTCAAAAATTCTGCACACTGAGTTACAGAAATTCTTTTCTTCTTCTTACGGTGGTGAATCTGCCTCCGTTCCGGTTGGGTGGCCATCCATTATCTCTCCATGTGCTGCCTTGAATAGTTCGCGATAAAAGTACCATGTATCGAACGCTTTTACAAAACCATTGTTATAACGCTTGTGTGCGGTTTTCATATGAATAAAGCTCGCGTCATGGTACATGTTGATTGTATCCAGGATGCGTTGTAGCTCTCCTAAATTTCCGCAGAAGAGTTATCCTCTAGGAACGTTGCTTCCACCAAGGCCTCTTCTTTGGTCATCTCGCAGCTGACGTACCAGGCACTCACACTCAGTGTCCCTTCCTCTCACGCCTAACCGCTCTCCTCAGTCTTGTCGTCGATCTGGCCGCAATGATGCCGCACCTTGTCTGCTGACTTCATATCTAATACAATGTTTCTCTCTTAAATTACGCTAAAAGCTAAAACTTTACAAACATTAAACTTCTTTTCATGACTTTACAAAAAGTATTATTACTCTATTCGAAACTGTTTTTCTTGATCCTATATATATAATTCTTTCCCCATTTTCTTCTCTCAATATAACGGTCATAGTTTCTTTATCTTCATCACAATGTTTAGTAAGAGTGAAATTGATGGTGATGACGGTTAGTAAGATAGTGACTTTCAAATTTTACTTCCTTTTTAGTTTTCTAACTACAAGTATATTATGTTATTTTGAAAACTTTGCACTTTCACTCCGACTCCAGCGTCCTATTCTCTGCAATCTCTTCTTCTTGTCCTTAGCTGTAACAGAACCTCAAAATACACTTCATTTCTGCTATTGTTCTTTTGCTTTTCAAAAATTTTCTCTATTGATCTAATGTATTGTTTTTTAAAGCTTAAAATTTCCTTTTCTCTGTTGTACTTATCCCTTTCTTCTGTCTTCTCAATAGTAAACTTTTATGTTCCTTTCTTCCCTCATCATACTCTTCCTTATTGAAGTCGTTTCTGGGTTATTTTTTCTCCCCACTGTTTACCTTCTTCCACGAAATAACGTGTTTCTTGCTTAACTGCATACTTCAATTCTCTTTACCTCCTAACGACTTCAGATTTTGGTACTTTCCACAAATCATATATGCTTCTCATTTTCCCCCAAAATATCTCCTCAATTATGTTATCACCGTCCTCGACGGAACAAATTAAAAATGCCTATCTCCTTCCCACCTAATTATCTATTTCCTTCTTACTTCTTCACTTTCTTTCATCTACAAAAATCAACTTCCTCCTCCTTCACACTACGTCTTTAACAGAAAATCTACTACTAATTCGTCAAACTATCCACATGCTGAAACTTCCTGGAAGATTAAAACTGTGTGCCGGACCGAGAGTCGAACTCAGGAACTATGCCTTTCCCGGTCAAGTGCTCTACCATCTGAGCTACACAAGCACGACTCACGCCCCGTCCTCACAGCTTTACTTCCGCCAGTGCCTCGTCTTCTACTTTCCAAACTTCACAGAAGCTCTTCTGCGAACCTCCGCTGCAGAGTGAAAATCTCATTCGATCCACATGCTGATCTCTATTTTTCGTCTTACTTTCAACTCTTTCCCCAGAACACATTTCGTTTGTAGAAGAGTTACTTTAGTTTTTATGTTCCTGTCATCTCTTCATCATTCTCCATTTACTTTCCTAACAACCTTTATTTTATTTATTTAACTGAGATAAGTACAAGTTAAAAGTTTTATCTGTGTGCATTTTTGCTACCTTTCATACTCTTCGATTTCTGGACATTTAATACAACCAAATTCTCGTGTGGAGTTACTCCTTTTTCTTTTGCTTAATCTTAATATACTCTAAAATGACTCACATAGTGCAAACCTCATGATTTCCCTATTTTTGGATTAATCAGTGCGACTGCATTATCAGGGACTACTTTAATTACTTCCATGGGGCCTTTGTATATAGAAAATAACTTGTTTTCAACGTTGTAACCTTCCTATTGTTTGGTGCTAATTTTACAGAATGTCGATGCTTTACTGTAGGTACTGGAGGGACTTCACTTCTAACTTGGGTATTACTGTTGGTCTTCGTACCGTTCATACCGTCAATTCTGTCTTTTACCTGGGTTTGGTGGCCTCAACTCGACTTCTTCTACCTGTTCACTTCGCGTGTTTTGTTATGCTGAAGCTTGATTTTCCCGAACTTTCTGCGTTCTGGCTGTTCCATTTCCATTTGAATAACCTGGATTTGGCTGCTGAAAACCTGTAAACCTTTCGTCTTAGTTCGCACTGGAATTATATTTCGGATTATAGTTACCACCGTAGTTTCTAGGACTAAATCCACCATTGTAATTCCGCGGGCCCACCACAACCATAATTGTTATTTGTCCTCTGTGCGTTTCCAAAACCATAATTATTATTGTTGTCCCATGGGCGATTACCACTCCTTCCAAAACCATTACCTTTTCCTACGTTATTATTGACATAAGAATTATTCTTATTAAAACCTGATCGGTTGTAGTTATGCCCCCTATTACTGTTTTCTCTGATTGTACGATATTTCTCTGCGTCATCTTCAGTGAATATGAATTCAAGTTCTCTTAACATGCCTTTAAATGCTTGCATATTATCTCCTGCCCTACCAACCAATGACTGCTAATAACGTAACTGTAACTTCATTGTGCACATTCATATCTGTTCCCCATCACTGGTGGATTATCTAACCACTGATTCTTTTTTGTCGTTTCCTCGAAAAATCTAACAACTCTTTCTGTAATAACTCATACTTTATTCTGTTTTGTGTTTCTGTGGACCAGTATCGCTCTAAGAATGCGGATTTAAATTGATCATACGATTGACAGTTTACAGCTACTCTTTGCATGAATTCTGCTGTTACGCCGTCCATATGCCCACAAATGAAGTCCAGTTTATGGCTATGTGGCCAATGCTCTGGTAAACCGATCGGAAATTGATTTATAAACGTGCGTGGATGTAAGCCGTTCCCGCTTTCTTCGTAATGTGGGAATTTTCTGATTATCAAAAAGTGATCATTGTCAAATTTATCTCATTCACCATACGGCGTTTGTGTATTCACAACATTACTCGTTCCCTTGTGTCATGTACTCTTGTACTCGTTCTACCACATTTGAGTCTTGATCTGGCGTATTTATGTCTCATCTATCATCGTATCTACGCAGTGGTGTGCAGTTATCTACACCGTACCATTCCTCGTGCATCGTACTGAAAGATTCGTTTACATTTCCCGTTAACGGTTCAATGTTTTGCCTTTCTGTTATATTTATATTGTCTTGGGGTCTACAACCTGTTGTACTGTAACTTGGAAATTGCGCAATTGGTACATGTGTCGTCGTAACTTGCTCTGCTCTCGCGTCACTCGCGTACGTTCGGAGGGTCACCTGTCGCTCTATTGGAATGCGCGCGTTTACCGTTTCTTGCTCCCTTGTCTGCTGTGACCGCAAATCACCTGTTTCGCTCAGCTGTGGTAACTATTCTTTTCCTGTTTGCTTCTGTTTCGTTTCTGTAATTATTGACGCAACCTCTTGTGGATATACGACTGGAATTTCATGACGTTTTTGTGTTTCCGCTACTGCTACGGAAGATTGCCCAACTGATTTGTTTATTTCCGGATTTCTGTCCATCGCTATGTCGGATGATACTACGGATTCCGTAACCTCGCTACTGTTTTCTGTACGATACTCGTTACACTGTTTCAATTCTGTACGAAGGTCTTCATACTGTTTCTGATTTTTCGAGAATATGTTTTCAATGCGTGTGTCGAATCGTTTTATTGTGGCTCGTGTGACACGTTTTCTGACATTGAGCTCTTGCACGACTTTTTGCGCCTTACCAGACGTCTTACGTGCTAACTTATCCACTCTTTCATTAATGTTAGGCACTGCATCCTGCACCTGGTCAGAACGCATCTTTTTCTGGTCAGCCATTAACGATTGTATAAGCTCGCGCGAGTCTCTCGCCTCTCTCCGGATTTCAGTAAACTGTTCATTAACTTCCGTTCGTAATATCTGCTGATCTTCGCGGACCTTTTCGAACCCAGCATAAGTTTCAAACTGGACACTAATTAAGGCAGCATTTGTCTCTGTTTTTAACTTTGCTGTTTCGAATATTAAATTCGCTGTTTCTTAGTCTGCTAACCCTGCATTTGTTTCAAATTTCAAAACTGCTAATCTTGCATTTGTTGTTTACTGGTTTGCTTTACTACCATAGTGAGTTGCCTCGATAATGCGAACACTCTGTCTGATTCTTCGCCATCGTCACCTGTGACTATGATGTAAATTTTGCCGTTCGTGTCTCTTACGTGGCGTTTCACCGACTTCTGTGCATAGTGCAGACGCATTTACATTCTTTCTGTTGGAAACTGTCCTGTTTGGCTCAAAATTACTATAGTCGGTTCAACGTACCGAAGTTGTTCGTCCTCTGATTCTATTTCTGACCCACTAGATCCGTCATTAGTTCGTTTTTGTGAATTCTCCGACAGTGATACAACTCGTGAAACTGCTACCATTCCCTCTGCACTATCACTACGTTCCGTTCCGTGAAACGCACTCAATACTTTTTGTTCTACGTCTATCTCTATCTTGTCAAGATCTTAAGTTAGACCTATCTGCGACACTCACCGTTCTTCCGCCATGACTGATGGTCTAGCTAATCTCTGTCTTTCTCGAACTGCGCGAGCTTGCGCTCTCGTCAGCATCAAGTTATATGATCTTACAGGTTTGCAAAATATCATAGAAAGTTTCTTAGATTATGTACACATCATTAGCAACACTGTTCACGGTTTGTCGATTTTCAAAAACAACCCAACAACGCCGTGAATAACATCGCGCACACCAGCAAGGTGATGCTCAAGTTACTTCTACACAATGGCAAATGTTTTTCTACTTGCTAAAACAAATTTTCTACACTTTGGGTCACACATTTTCTGTGTTCTGTCCCCTATACATTTACATACATTGGGTAACCTCATCACAAAACATCACAAAATAATTTTTTTTCAAAATTCAAAAAATTTAATTTTCTTACTAATTTGACTTATTGTCATGCAGGCAGACCATTTGCCATCCTGGCAGGGTCGCCATATGTAAGGTGCTATATTTTGTGGTTTACTTATTCTAGGACTGAAGATAACTGTGTAAGTTGAAATGACACGTTTAATGTCGCAATGTTCGCACAAAAATACACGCTTTTACACAGTTTTCAATGTCAAAAAAAAAAAAAAAAATAAATAAATAAATAAAATAAAAAAAACAGTTGTCAGGATAACGCATCTCGTCATCATTAAAATGTGAAATAATCCTAAACACAACAATATTAATTATTAACTCTCAGGAGGTTAAATTATGCTAAACATTACAATATTAAAGTTCAACTAGAAGTTTATTTTCAGAATTGGTCCTACACATCTGTTATGATGTTGGTCAGTATTACGAAATTCATCCGATTCCGGTTCAAAGTTCGGTACTATTTGTAGGATGACAATTATGTCTACGGTGGATTGTTAGTGATGTGACAAATTGAGCAAAAGATTACCCAAGGACGCTCGAGTTTACAGTGGACACAAGCTGGTGATCCAACAACTTTACACCTCTGCAAGCGGTATTTACCTTAAGCTGCGATGAGCTGTCGCCTTCTAGGCCGCTCTCTTCCACTGAACTTCCCATAAAACTAATCACACCTCAGCTCAATTTTCCAGCAGATACTTTCCCCATGTTCCTCGTTATGCGAGAGAACATGTACTCATCCGTAGTCTTAGAATGTGTCGATAGAAACGCCCATGGTTGGAGTAGTGTGCATATTATAATTCCCTCTCATTTATCTAAAGAACAATTAATTAATTGGCTTGTTCGTTTCTCCACAGTTGGAGCTAAACGATGCTACAGCTAATTTCTAGCTGGATATCAGCTGCTGTCAACGTAATGTTGACACAAATTACTTCTCTACGTTATACAGAGCGTTAGGTGCTCCATTTTGCACTTGACGCCAGTTCAGAGAAGAGTCCACAAAAATTTCCATCTTGTCTTACTCATAGCTGGCTGTCTCCCCACCTGGGTTCTTTCGTTCTTCACGTCACGGTTTTTTTTTCGACCAATGGGAGCGTTCATCTTATTTTGTGAAATCTTTCTACCAATTGCGAGGTTCCTACCGTTAAATTACGTCGAAACTTTGGCTCTTTTCTCCTTCCTAGCGCGTTTCCGCCAATAGGACCTTTTGTGCCCATTCGAGACACCTAAATGTGTACATTGACTCTCACGTGTGTACCACTCGCTGGACATATGATCGAAAATGCGTCACTGGTCTTGTTTCGTGTCCATTTACAATTCCGAAAGGCATTTTTCGAAAAGTTTTCTTTCCTGTCCTTCCTCAGATGGGCTGTTATACTCGCTCTTCCCATCTGAGTCACCTGGTCAGTTGTTGACTTTCCACCTGGGACAACCCTTTAAGCGGTTTCCATGGTACCCCCTGTAGCACGGCCTTGCCTCTGCATCATCCCTCTGAATTCCAAACTAAAACGCTTCTCTCTTCTTGTTTCACCATCTGCTCAAACATGCCCTAAAGGAATGGTGTGTTAATTACCATTGATTGAATGTCATCCCTCTCTGCGTTACATACTGCTAGGAAAATTAGCTCATTACCAGCGAATTAAGTTAGGTCCCATATTCACCTTCCCGTTGCGATGTATAAAGCTCTTATGTAAGGTGAGAATCTGACCATTTATTCTGCCACCTTACGAGTCTTCCTTGGCTGGGCCAATACTCCAAAACTCTACTTAAGGCCTGGTTATCGGTTTTTAGTTCAGAGTGACGATGATCTAAATAAAAGGAATTTCTCCAATGCAAAATTTACCGCTAAATTAAATTAATTTAGGCCACTGCCCGTGGACTACTGTTTTTGAGTAGTACTTAGCGTGTCATACAACCGCTGTTCAAGTAAATTAGAGTAACTTAATAATAAGTGTCGACCTCCATTGTTTGCTGTAACTTTTCATGGGCTTTGTGCTGTATTCGAGTTCTTTAATTCAATATACCATCTTCCTCTATAAACGCCTATGACCACCCCAGTTTTCGAGTTGCTTGAGTAACTGTGGCTTTTCTCCGTTTGGGTAAATAAGACTTTGATACTTCGGCCCTTGTCCAAAGCTCTTTGTTTTATATCTCAGTGAATGTGTAAAAGCTGACAGTCGTTCTTTAAGTTTAACCTGTAACGCTGGGTTTTCGTTTCTGGTAAAATTGTAAAGGCCAGTGTCCATTGCTGCCTTAGATATTTTAATCATAAAATACCATTTGATTTGATTTGGGACTGTGCCAAGATACCAACGTGTGTTGCATGTGGACTTGTTATTAGCAAACTAAATTGTTTAATATTATTTGATGATTCCAGGTCAATGTCCTTCCGCACCCAGATGACTGTAATCAACCAATATGTATCATTGAAAAGGTGATCCATTCCAAAATTAATCCTTAATAAGCAATACTTTTTGAGTACAGTAAACAGTATTATATTTTGACAGTGTATCTTCTACTCGACTGAAAATAACCGTATTTTTGTCTACATCCCTTGCTTCTTATTATGAAAATTTCTTCAGCCCGCTTTCCTTGTGCTTCTTTATTTTCTGCTGTGCGGCTTTTCCAGCCATTTTCGTTTTTTGCCACCAATTTTATTAAATAATCAGTTTCCTTCCGGTGTAGAGTTCTGGTCGCCGTGGTGAGAATGGAAGATAAAAGATGACTACAGTGAGTCGTGATGGAGAAAGTTACTACCTGCTCTCCTTCTCCTCATGAGGAACAGCAAACGCATTCGCCAGCCGACCAAGATGATAAGCAGGATGTACAAAAAACGAATGATGAATATTCAGGGACATGAGCATAATTTTAGAAAAAAATCTCTGGTGCGAAACACTTCATTCCCCTGCGAAATATGGATGAAGAGCAATAGGCAGAATCCATACTTATACATTCCCGGAAAACATTTGACACAGAGCCCCACCGCAGATTGTTAACAAAGATACGAGTATATGGAATACGTTCATAGATATGAGAGTGGCTAGAAGACTTCTTAAGTAACAGAAACGAGTGGGTTGTCCTCTAGGGGCAGTGTTCATCAGAACACACACACACAAACACACACACACACACACACACATATATATATATATATATATATATATATATATATATATATATTACATTTTTCTACTCTTAAAGGCAGATGCTATTTTTTCAGGAATTAGAAATTTTGTCTAAGGCATCTTGTTGTGACCTCCAACAGCTACTCCACCTCGACACCTTCCCGTACATTACAGCATCATCAGCAATCAACCGCAGAATGCTGAGAACCCTGTCCGCCAGAGTATATATATACAGGATGGTCCATTGATAGTGACCTTGACTGGGTGTTGTGTGCTGTCCTTAGGTTAGTTAGGTTTAAGTAGTTCTAAGTTCTAGGGGACTGATGACCATAGATGTTAAGTCCCATAGTGCTCAGAGCCATTATTGATAGTGACCGGGCCAAATATCGCACGAAATAATGTCAAAAGCAAAAAACGACAAAGAACGAAACTTGTCTAGCATGAAGGGGGAAACCAGATGGCGCTATGGTTGGCCCGCTAGATGGCGCTGCCATAGGTCAAACGGATATCAACTGGGTTTTTTAAATGGGAACACCCATTTTTATTACATATTCGTGTAGTACAAAGAGATATATGAATGTTTTAGTTCGACCACTTTTTCGCTTTGTGATGGATGGCGTTGTAATAGTCACAAACATATGGCTCACAATTTTAGACGAACAGTTGGTAACAGGTAGGATTTTTAAATTAAAATGCAGAACGTAGGTACGTTTGAACATTTTATTTCGGATGTTGTAATGTGATACATGTACCTTTGTGAACTTATCATTTCTGAGAACGCATGCTGTTACAGCGTGATTACCTGTAAGTACCACATTACTGAAATACACTCCTGGAAATTGAAATAAGAACACCGTGAATTCATTGTCCCAGGAAGGGGAAACTTTATTGACACATTCCTGGGGTCAGATACATCACATGATCACACTGACAGAACCACAGGCACATAGACACAGGCAACAGAGCATGCACAATGTCGGCACTAGTACAGTGTATATCCACCTTTCGCAGCAATGCAGGCTGGTATTCTCCCATGGAGACGATCGTAGAGATGCTGGATGTAGTCCTGTGGAACGGCTTGCCATGCCATTTCCACCTGGCGCCTCAGTTGGACTAGCGTTCGTGCTGGACGTGCAGACCGCGTGAGACGACGCTTCATCCAGTCCCAAACATGCTCAATGGAGGACAGATCCGGAGATCTTGCTGGCCAGGGTAGTTGACGTACATCTTCTAGAGCACGTTGGGTGGCACGGGATACATGCGGACGTGCCTAGTCATGTTGGAACAGCAAGTTCCCTTGCCGGTCTAGGAATGGTAGAACGATGGGTTCGATGACGGTTTGGATGTACCGTGCACTATTCAGTGTCCCCTCGACGATCACCAGTGGTGTACGGCCAGTGTAGGAGATCGCTCCCCACACCATGATGCCGGGTGTTGGCCCTGTGTGCCTCGGTCGTATGCAGTCCTGATTGTGGCGCTCACCTGCACGGCGCCAAACACGCATACGACCATCATTGGCACCAAGGCAGAAGCGACTCTCATCGCTGAAGACGACACGTCTCCATTCGTCCCTCCATTCACGCCTGTCGCGACACCACTGGAGGCGGGCTGCACGATGTTGGGGCGTGAGCGGAAGACGGCCTAACGGTGTGCGGGACCGTAGCCCAGCTTCATGGAGACGGTTGCGAATGGTCCTCGCCGATACCCCAGGAGCAACAGTGTCCCTAATTTGCTGGGAAGTGGCGGTGCGGTCCCCTACGGCACTGCGTAGGATCCTACGGTCTTGGCGTGCATCAGTGCGTCGCTGCGGTCCGGTCCCAGGTCGACGGGCACGAGCACCTTCCGCCGACCACTGGCGACAACATCGATGTACTGTGGAGACCTCACGCCCCACGTGTTGAGCAATTCGGCGGTACGTCCACCCGGCCTCCCGCATGCCCACTATACGCCCTCGCTCAAAGTCCGTCAACTGCACATACGGTTCACGTCCACTCTGTCGCGGCATGCTACCAGTGTTAAAGACTGCGATGGAGCTCCGTATGCCACGGCAAACTGGCTGACACTGACGGCGGCGGTGCACAAATGCTGCGCAGCTAGCGCCATTCGACGGCCAACACCGCGGTTCCTGATGTGTCCGCTGTGCCGTGCGTGTGATCATTGCTTGTACAGCCCTCTCGCAGTGTCCGGAGCAAGTATGGTGGGTCTGACACACCGGTGTCAATGTGTTCTTTTTTCCATTTCCAGGAGTGTAAATACTCAAAATGATGTCCGCCAACCTCAATGCATTTGGCAATACATGTAACATAATTCCTCTCAACGGCGAGTAGTTCGCCTTCCGTAATGTTCGCAAATGCATTGACAATGCCCTGACGCATGTTGTCAGGCGTTGTCGGTGGACCACGATATCCTTCAACTTTCTCCACAGATAGAAATCCGGGGACGTCAGATCCGGTGAACGTGCTGGCCACGGTATGGCGCTTCGACGACCAATCCACCTGTCGTGAAATATGCTGTTCAATACCGCTTCAACCGCACGCGAGCTATGAGCAGGACATCCGTCATGCTGGAAGTACATTTACATTCTGTCATTCAGCGGAACATCTTGTAGTAACAACGGTAGAACATTACGTAGGAAATCAGCATACATTGCACCTTTTAGATTGCCATGGATAAAATGGGGGCCAATTATGCTTCCTCCCACAATGCCGCACCATGCATTAACTCGCCAAGGTCACTGATGTTCCACTCGTCGCAGCCATAGTCGTTTTTCCGTTGCCCAATAGTGCATATTATGCCGGTTTACGTTACTGCTGTTGGTGAATGACGCTTCGTCGCTAAATAGATCGCGTGCAAAAAATCTGTCATCGTCCCGTAATTTCTCTTGTGCCTAGTGGCAGAACTGTACACGACGTTCAGAGTCGTCGCCATGCAATTCCTGGTGCATAGAAATATAGTACGGGTGCAGTTGATGTTGATGTAGCATTCTCAACACCGACGTTTTTTAGATTCCCGATTCTCGCACAGTATGTCTGCTACTGATGTGCGGCTTAGCCGCGACAGCAGCTAAAACACCTACTTGGGCACATTCATTTGTTGCAGGTCGTGGTTGACGTTTCACATGTGGCTGAACACTTGGATGATGTAGTCCAGGATACCGAGCAGCATACATAGCACACGCCCGTTGGGCATGTTGCTCACAATTGCAATGCGTCAGCACGACTTCGATCTTTTCCGCAATTGGTAAACGGTCCATTTTAACACGGGTAATGTATCACGGAGAAAATACCGTCCGCACTGGCGGAATGTTACGTGATACCACGTACTTATAAGTTTGTGTCTATTACAGCGCCATCTATCAGAAAGCGAAAAAAGTGCTTCATCTAAAACATTCATATTTCTTTACGTACTACACTAATATGTAATAAAAAATGGGGGTTCCTATTTTAAAAAAACGCAGTTCATATCCGTTTGACCTGTGGCAGCGCCATAGCGCCATCTAGCGGGCCAACCACAGCGCCATCTGGTTTCCCTTTCTAGCTAGACTAATTTCGTCCTTTGTAGTTTTTTCGTTTGACGCTTGTTTCGTGAGATATTTGGCCCGGTCATGATCAATGGACCACCCTATATATATATATATATGATCTGTCGGACAGTGTTTGCAGCATTATGCGGTTGATTGCTGATGATGCTGTAATGTACGGGAAGGTGTCGAGGTAGAGTAGGTGTAGGAGGACACCACAACAAGATGCCTTAGACAAAATTTCTAATTCGTGAAAGAATAGCGGCTACCTCTAAGAGTAGAAAAATCTAATTTATAGTTAATGAGTAGGAAAAAACAAAAACGTAATTTTCGGGTACAGCATTAACCCAGCCATGTTGTTTAAATATCTTGGCATAATGTTGCAGAGCGACATGAAATGAAACAAATACTTGAGGGTTGTGGTAGGAGAGGCAAAAGATTCACTTCGATTTATTGGAAGAATTTTGAGAAGGTTTGGTTTATCTGTGGCACGCTAGGGCTACCTACTCTTAAGTACTGCTCCAGTGTTTGGGATCCGTAACATGTCGATTTAAAGGAAGATATCGACAAGCTGCTAGATTTGTTATCGGTAGGTTCGAACTACTCCAAGTGTTACGGAGATGTTTCGGGAACTCAGATAGTAGTCCCTGGAAAGAAGGTGATGTTCTTTTCGAGGAACACTGTTGAGAATGTAGAGAACCGGCATGCAAAGCTAACTGCAGGACGATTCTACTGCCATGAAAATATATTTCGCGTAAGGGCCATGAAGATAAGGGAAATTATAGGTTATTCGGAGGCATATAGACAGTCACTTTTCCATCGTTGTATTTGCGAGTGGAACAGGAAAGAAAGTGTGTTGTAGCGGTACAGGGTGCTCTCCGCAAAGCATGGTATGATGGCTTGCGAAGTATGTGTGTAGATGTAGATGCAGATATTGTAGGAACGGTGATTTGAAGAGAGAAATCTTAGTATGGAAGTATGTCCTATTCCTAGTGGCTTTCGAGACATAACACATTTAATGTAACATGTTCATGGTAGTCAATTTAGAAGAGCGACTGATGCGACAGAACTATTTTCATATTTAGAAAACTAGTTTCTTGAACACCTAGAGGACGTTTCTATGGCGTCGCGGACTGCAGTTCACTTCTAGGATGACGCAACCCCTCCAGGATGTATCAGGCATGTGAGGGAACATCTGAATCGCGCTTACCCTAATCGCTGGAGTAGTCGTGGTAATATTTGTGCAACTAAATGTCTACCAAGATCGGCAGACCCTGTGCCATTAGCTATTTTTTTGTTGTTGTTGGATGAAGTATTTTTTTTATTTTTGAGTCCGGGCAGTACAAACGGAAGGAGAATAAGCGAGATGAATTGCTTGGTCGCATCATGTGCACTGCTGCACTCATTAGGAAAGGTGCAATGACAGACAACCAACACAATACGTTCTGTTGTGCGCGCATAATCGTCGTGGCTACGTGACATATCGGTCCTGGAGGCGTGGTCGTACAGCGCGAGCAGTTAAGTCTACTGCTCGCAGTAAGAAGGAAGTCAGATTTCGTGTCGTAGTCTGGTACAAATTTTTATGTGTCGTCAACATCTGACTTCAATCCGGATTCACGAAATGCGAGTTCATTTCGTAATATTTTCCGCAGCTGTAACAGTAGAAGAGTGTCTGTTGCTTCAGACGTACACATTTAGTGTTTTCATACCTGAAGGACGTTGTAGTTTATAGTTACAGACACTCTATAAACACATACATCGCAATTATCAGTGACAACAGGTTCTCCCATGTGTACACAATTGCACTGAAGTTGAAAGTGCAATATTCGAACAATTGTTTGAACCTGTAACCTCCCCCTCACTTATCGACCTTAATGACAGTGAAAAATTAAACCGCGTGTACCTAATGGAAATTTGGGAAAAGCAATCGTCACCGAAGTTAATCTTTCGGTAAAGAGGGAGGAAGGGTTACATCTAAATGAAAGGAAAACTGCAAAAGAAACTGGTGGAAATTAATTTTGAGAAAAGGGTAAAATTAATAAAGAAAGTAAATGTGCGGTCGTCACGTTAACAATTAATTGGCGTTAGTTAAATATTTGAGATTTGGGGAAAATTACGGTCGCCAGTCCTATGGACAACTACTATAATAACTGAAAAAGAAAGGATATTGCACATATAATTAGCACTAAAAGCGTGGCAAATGAAGGTTGACACGTGTTGTGTGAAAACTGAAAGTTTGTCATAAGTAATAAATTTCGCTACACTCAGACTTAATGTAGCAAAAGAATTAATAAAACCGGAAAATTGAAAGTTAATTTAGTGACTGAAATTAATAGTGAGCTTTGTTTCTGAAGCACTACGAAATTCAGTAAAATAAGGTTAGTCTTGGGCTACCTCAACAATCATTTCAAAAGCTACTTGAATCTACGCAATTTAGAAATAAGAGATTTATCTTTGAACTTGAATTAAACGATTCTGAATAATTACCAATAGTAAAATTTAGTACGTACCAAGGTGAGCTGCAGTCACAGGTAAGCTAAAAAATGGAAACAAAACTCGCACTCTTAATTTGTGCTTGTGTAATCTAAATATTGTAGCCAGCTATGACTACTTTAACTGAACTTTGAAATTAAAGTAGTGAAATGGAATGATATTACTTTAATGCTGGCGTTTGAATTTCAACGACACTCGGGTTCATTCCAGAAAAGGAAGGGACCCTACTTGGTAATGCAATTGGGGCAATGAGCAACAAAGGTTCATGCTAAGTTTCTGTATTTTTTGTGATGCAATAGTTTGAAAAGCTGGGGTCTGCCATACATTTCTAAAACTTTACGTGCTTCCAGTCTTCCTTGTTGGTTGATTGAAGGTTTGAAGTCGTCGATCGAGGAGGTGGCGACAGTCACTCATTGTCGGCCGTCGCTGTTGCAGAAGCTGGATGTTGGCACGCCTTCTTCTCGACACGGTCACCAGGCGAAACGGGCTCTTGATGTGCGCCAGCTAATGCTTCCCGTCCGCGACACCGTGTCAGAAACTATCATAGCAAGTCTAGCACAATTACATGCTGCGAAACCCCGAAAGCGCGGCAACTAGCGGGAGCGTCACACAACACACCTGCTCCACTGCCCTCCTCCAGCCAGACTCTCTCTGGCTGCGCTCCACGCGGCAGAGTTAACACTACCAAAGATCCTAAACACTTTGGTTCTCCACACGACCTATCGATGTAATCGTTCGATAGCATAGTTTTCCCTAGGCCAGACGCAGCGTAAAAATACAAATAATATTTACAAAACAAACCAATTATACATCGTCATAAATACATACACACACACACACACACACACACATATATATATATATATATATATATATATATATATATATATATATATATAGTAAAACAATTACAATATATAAAGACACAAATGTCATATCTTCTCGTGACAAAATAAGGAAAACATTTATACTACAATATATGGAAATAGGAGGATATGCATTTCCGGCGTTACAAACCTTATAACAGCTGCAATGAGGCGTGTATTAGAGACAAATGTGATAAAATATGTATTTTTCAAATTCGTACTTTGTTCAACGCATATTCCAATGTTGCTGACTGTTGCATGCGTGTATATGTGTAAACCTGACAGTCAGTTGAATAACACAAATAATAACATTGACCATTTCTCCGGCGGCACCGTGGATTATAATAGGGTAAATCCTACTTTAATTTAACCAAAGGCAGGCCGATGGAAACTTGGAAACTGGATGAGGTTCCATCGTGATGGCAATGACTGATGATGAACAACATTTCCATAATATTTCGTATACTTTGTGTTTAGCTGTACATGGGAGCAAACTAAGAAAACATTATTCCAGTATACGACTGTCGTAATATTAATAAGAGAATAATGTAAGGTGATAAGCACAGGTGCATAAATATGAACATCCTAAAGTATAGAAAATAGTCCACAGCTTACATGTAAGCTAGAGGATGCATTCTCCTCAACAGAAAGTTAACAGTCCTTGACCGTGTAGTGTTCCTATTGATTCCTTTGTAGGTCGTGGACGTGCTTTCCCTCTGCCAGTAGTTCGGGCCGTAGTTATTCAGGTGTCCGAGTGGACTGCCGGCAATCTGATGCCATTGCAGCTGGCTCCCATTGTTCTAGTTGTGCTATTGTTCTCTTTCATGAATAGTGGACCCTTGGCGATGGCGCCCAGCGCTACGACCAATTAGAGGGTACTCGACCGCAAGAGCACTGTCTTCCTCTTAGCAGCAGGTCACTTACACTGTCGCCCGTGATTGTGAAATGCTCGGAACAACGATTTCTTTGCAGGTGATGTGTTATTGAAAAGGAGAACATCAACCAGTTACTGTCAAATAATTTGTTTACTCACAATAGATCCGCTACCTGTTGACAGTCAACAGGTACATTATCAAATAGCTTTTCACATTTTGTTTTCCGTGTTCTATATTTTTTTCTGAAAGTCGTCTATTGTTCACATCCTTCATGCCGTTTATTAATTATGCTTATCAGTAAGCACTTGCATGTCTCTAAGAATGTTAGTCACGTAGCCGACTACTCTGTTAACTGTGGTTGGGAGCTGAAAGAGTGGCCGGCCGTGGTGGTCGAGCGGTTCTAGGCGCTTCAGTCCGGAACCACGCGGCTGCTACGGTCGCAGGTTCGAATCCTGCCTCGGGCATGGATGTGTGTGATGTCCTTAGGTTAGTTAGGTTTAAGTAGTTCTAAGTTCTAGGGGACTGATGACCACAGATGTTAAGTCCCATAGTGCTCAGAGCCATTTGAACCATTTTGAACTGAAAGAGTGGCCTGAACATGTCGCTTAAACTCTGGGGTGAGACAGTCAATGGTATTGCTTTTCGGTGAGACCAACAAGGAAACATCATCAACTTGACCTCATATTTTAAGGTGAAGAGAAGCAGCTAGCAGCAATAATACACGCAGCGCGAAAATGAACGTAGAGTTTTTCAACACTCGCGCGCACCAGTTGTTTATCTCTCGCTAAACCCCACTGCAGCCACCTAATTCGCCAACACAAAGTACTGTACAGTAGAGTAAGAGATTAGTGTTCATAATTTCAGTGAACCAACAAGCGATAGTGCTCTGCCCACTGTGCCAAAGTGCGCAGTTTCCAAGCTGCAACTGGTGACACAGATCCTTTTTCCCTGCAACACATTTACGCTGCGATTCAGAAATGCAGTGTACATTAGTGTTATGAGTGGGTGTGTCATTAAACAAGTATCTTAACACTAATTAATCATTCCGTTGTGAGTTATTTTCTTTGGATTGTAAAGATGACTCTGTTAAACTGGTATATGTTGGCAGATTTCCGCTATTTTTCAAAGTGGTTCGCATTATTGAATCGTCAAACCATGATCATTAGTTTCATCTCATAATAATTCGATTGGTTACGTTTACTCATTTTGTAGAAAAGCATCATTATTTGCCGTCAGTTGCGCAGATATTTATTCTTCAACGGTTTCGGTTATTTCAACCATCATCAACTGGATGACTGAGCAAACGGGAAAAAGCCATATGTAGCAAACATACACCAAAAAATCGAAATGTAAGCGTTGTACCTCTCAGCATCAACGTCATACACAGTACTTACAAAATTGTTGCATCTGTTGGTTTAAAAATGCTTATTGGTAATGGAAGATAACTCGTATACAAAATGTAACAATGACAAAACGTGAAATGGAACATAACTTAGGTAAGTTGCACATATGCTCCTGATAGTTAACAGGCGACTTCCACCTCAGGTGACCAAAGAGCCTGTTATCCCAGAGTAAAAGCATAAGGTCTGCAACACAGTCATTGGTGACATCAGAGGGAATAATATCTCATAAGACTAATTTCAGTCTTGGTTACTATCAACAAACGAACATCGTGCCATCATTGAAGTTAACCCTGTTAACAAGTATTCTGTCTGATTTCACTAATGATTGTGTTGGAGATCTTATGTTTTTACTCTGGGGTAATAGACTCTTGGTCACCTGAGGTTACATAGCAGTCGCTTGTTAACTGTCAGGAGTATATGTGAAACTTACCGAAGTTTTGTAAGATTTAATCAGATTCTGGTTATGCTGCATTCCACGCTTCGTCGTTCTTACATTTGCTACACGAAATTGACTTGTGTGAGGTAATACGCATTTTTAAAACAACAGATGTTATTATTTTGTACGCACTGATATGATATTGATGTTCAGAGGTACAAATCTCAAATTTCGATTTTTTTGGTCTGTGTATACTAGATACGATTTTCTGCCTATGTTCCGTCTTCCAGTTGGTGATTGTTGAAATATCCGAAACCGGTCAAGAAAAAAATACGTACAGCTGATGGCAAATAAAAACTCTTTTTCTATAAATATCTCATAGTTGTAGCCGGTTACCTATACAAAATTTTTATTATTCATTTTTATTTTGAGATATATATAACATAATAATGAACAGTTAACTTCATGAAATCCACATATTATGTTCTTGTTCCGCGTAAAATGTGTTCTCGAACAACATTTCAAAACACGTACGGCAGACCCCATCTCCTTTAATCTTCACTTGCGTTCATCATCCCACAAAGAGAAAGGCGCTGGTTGTCACTCCGCTTAGGCGACTGCAGCGGGGCGGAGCGAACACAAGCATCAGGGGCGTGCGAATGTTTAAAATCTGTACATTCAGAAGAACATAATTGTATACTATACTAATTATGGCCCAAATTTTCGCCGGGATGGATTGCTAGTGTGCTATTTACTTTTTTAAAATGTGAGGTCAAGCCGGTAATGTTTCCTTGAGTTAGCAAGGGACGCGTGCTGGCAAAGTGACATTCTCTGCTCTTCCGATTGCTGCTACAGGGATTTGAAGGCCTGTTTAAAAAACGTGGTTTGTCTTGCGATAAGGAGATGGGCACGTTGTTGCTACATCGTCCACGATTAAGGTGAGTTGGCTGCTTGCTTCTACTGCGTTTCCATAGTCATGGTACAAGGTTTTTAAGATTTCCTTTTGTTTGAGATATTTCATAGTTGTATTTCACGTGGGAAATATAAAGTTTTTTTGTAGTTTACAGTGTGTGTAGAACAGGTGACTACCAACACTCAGTTTCTCTCACTTTATCCGTGTAAACTCGTTCGTGCCGTCAATTTGATAATTTCACTGCTTTTCCACTCATTAACTAATATTATACACTCTAACTTTCATATTAAGTTAATTTTCTTTGTCTTTTGTAAATATGTGGTCATGTAAAATCATATGACCTGCTGGAGAGAACTTCCACGTAAGACAAAGTTTGTATTCACTTCCTGCACTATATATTTCTTATTCTTGTAACTTGGAGTTCCTACGAAGTTTTTCCTTCCTGATCTTTATACAAATTCTCACATGCGCTGACTTACTAACTGCTTTTTCGAAAGAAATTCGTTTCACTTTTATTACATTTAAAGCAGAGAGAGAGAGAGAGAGAGAAAGAGAGAGAGAGACAGAAAGAGAGAGTGAAAACATACAGTCTCCGCCAGTGATAGTAGTTTCTTATTAATCTTGAATGAAAGTTTTAGCTACGCAGGTAGCAATGTGCTTGCAGAGACGCAGATTTCGATATTTTTCTATCACACCAGATCTGATCTTATCAATTTATTAGGTGTTGCGGGATGCAGAGTGCATGTACGTTTGCCTTGCACGAATTACGCCTGTAACGTGTAATTCCATACATAGCGAATAGTACATGAGGTCTGTTGTAAGCATGATGGTTTCAATTCTGTCTTTGGTTTAGCTTTCGTTCAACCCGTCGTTAGTTATTCTGTCACTATATGAGGAAGTCCATGTCACTATTATTATACGACAGAGATAATGAGGCTTATATTTTTTTACAACATGCACCATACAGTATTTGTAATACTACATGTATGCGTTATGGGTGTGTGTGTGTGTGTGTGTGTGTGTGTGTGTGTGTGTGTGCAATGGTTGTATTCTATGATACTGTTGATGATGAGAATGGAGAGTATGAAACCAGGTGCCAGCACATAGCCTACTCCTCGCGAATAGCACCAAGCGGGCCGCCAACCTTAACTCCCCATCCAACAGACGGATCACCTTCAACAGTGTCACATGCCCTCGCTCCATGAGACACTAAGGAAAGGTTTGCTATTTAAACCAGGACTCTGTCGCAAAGTCTGGTGATCAGGAGCTTAGCGCGACTACATATCTTCCCCTTGTCGGCCAAATACTGGCAGTGGAAATTTTTCCATTTTCGCTTATATGTAGGATGTCATATAAAGGACATTCTAGCGCAGAGCGTATTCCCAAGCGACTAGAAAAAGCGCGGGTGACGCTCCTAAACAAAAAACGAAAACAGTGGCCCGCAAAACTACACAAATACCCGTAACATCCTTTTTCTGCAGAATTTACTCTCCCTTGAGACGGAAAAGATCTGTCAATGATTCAGCACGGATTTAAAAGGCATTACTCGCGTTTTATTCAGTTTGTCCTTTTCTCGCAGGATATCTCGCTAACTATGAAGGTTAACAGGCAATTCCATATTCCTAGATTTCCGAAAGGCGTTTGACATAGTGTCCCACTGCAGACTGTTAACCAAGGTGTGAGTATACAGAATAGGTGGCGAGGTATGTAAGTGACTCGAAGATTTCTTAAGTAAAAGAACCCAGGACGCTGCCCTCGACTACAAGTGTTCATCACAGTCCAGGGTATCGTCAGGAGTTTGCCAGTGAAGTGTGATAGGAGTGATGCTATCCTCTATAGACATAAATGATCTGATGCAGAATGTGGGCCGCTGTCTTCAGCTGTTTGCTGATGGTGCTGAGAGTGATGCTATCCTCTATAGACATAAATGACCTGATGCAGAATGTGGGCCGCAGTCTTCAGCTGTTTGCTGATGGTGCTGAGATGTACAGGATCGCGTCGTTGTTGAATGACTGTAAGAGGATACAAGACGACTGAAACAAAATTTCTAGTTGCAATAATGATTGACAACTTGCTGAAAATGTAGAAAAAGTGTAAGTTAATACAGGGGAGTAGAAGAAACTAACATATAATGTTTGAATACGCTGTAATTAATCTACTACTTGACACAATCAGGTCGATTAAATATCTAGGCGTAACGTAGCAAAATGCTATGAAATTGAACAATCATGTAGGGAAGACGAATGGCCGACTTCGTTTTATTGGGGGAATACTAGGAAAGTTTGGTTCATCTGGAAAGGAGCCTCATGCAGGACGCTAGAGCGACCCAATCTTGAGTACTGGTCGAGTGTTTTGGATCCGCAGCAGGTCGGTTTAAAGGAAGATATCGAAGCTATTTATATGCAGGCTGCGATATTGATTGCCGGTAGGCTCGAACAACTCGCAGGTATTGCGAAAATCTTTCGGGAACTCAAATGGCAATCGCTGACGAGAAGGCGAAGTTCTATTCGAGGGACACTATTCGGAAAATTTAGAGAATCGGCATTTGAAGTTAACTGTTGAACGATTCTACTGTCGCCAACGTACATTTTGCGTAAGAACGACGAAGATAAGAGTAATCAGGACTCGTGCGGAGGCATAGAGAATCGTTTTTCCTTCCATCTGTTTGGGAGTGGAGCAGGAAATAAAATGGTTAGTGGTATTACAGGTGACCCCCCGCCACGCTACGTACGACAGCATTCTTGGGTATGTATGTAGACGTGGAGTGTTTCATGGAATTGAAACTGGGCGTCATATTATCTTTCGAACTCACAGGCGAAAATATGAAGTAGTGACCGGCTTTCTGTTGACAGCGAGTAGTCGGCTGTCATCAGTGTTTTTAAAGTGTCGTCTAAAAGTCACAACTCAACAGTGCAGATACATATTAGAAAATGAATTTTAATAAACACTTCCAATAAAGAATTACAACAACATTTCGCGCTTTTGAGTCAAATTAACTCTTTCGTGTACTATTTACATCGGAAAACCCTTGCAAACCGAATGGCTGGGTGTGGGTGTCGGAATTCTTCATTTGGCACCTAATTATTGACATAACTGAACTCTCTTTCACCGCACTGAAATAAAGTAATACAGTGTTGGGTACCGCACGGGATTCAGTAATTCTTATTCCATGGACGTTCTGGAGAAAAACGAAGGGTGACATTTCGAAACACTGCAGACAATTGTGTCACTGAGAGACGATGCGGAATGGATATAAACGTTGCAGTACTGAGGTGGCGAGGAACAACAGAGTCTCTTTATATAATGGGTCTGACGAAAGTTACAAATTTAAGTTAATGTTGTTTCGTCCAGTCAGTCACGCTGATATCAGTCCTTTACATAACGATGCAAAGGTTTGTATAGGGAAATAAATAACACACGTGTGGCTCTTAAACTTTGTACAAACTCACATACAGCTGCGTATATAAGCAAATTTAAATTAATGTGACTCCAACTCGAACCTGGAAGCGCTCAGCCACCTTACTTGTTGCAGTTGATTAAGGAAGACACATCAATCAGTCGCAACTTCTGTCTATTATACAAATGAGAGGACTTGTGAAAATATGTATCTTCATCTACATCTACATAGATACTCCACAAGCCGTCGTACAGTGCGTGGCGGAGGGTATCCTGTACTACTACTAGTCACTTTATTTCCTGCTCCACTCGCAAATAATGTGAATGGAAAACAACTACACTACTGGCCATTAAAATTGCTACACCCAGAAAAAATGCAGATGATAAACGGGTATTCATTGGACAAATATATTGTACTAGAATTGATATGAGATTACATTTTCACGCAATTTGGGTGCATAAATCCTGAGAAATCAGTACCCAAAACAACCACCTCCTGCCGTAATAACGGCCTTGATACGCCTGGACATTTAGTCAAACAGAGCTTGGATGGCATGTACAGGTACAGCTGCCCATGCAGCTTCAACACGATACCACAGTTCATCAAGAGAAGTGACTGGCGTATTGTGACGAGACAGTTAATCGGCCACCATTGACCAGACGGTTTCAATTGGTGGGAGATCTGGAGAATGTGCTGGCCAGGCCAGCAGTCGAACATTTTCTGTATCCAGAAAGGCCCGTATAGGACCTGCAACATGCGGTCGTGCATTATCCTGCTGAAATGTAGGGTTTCGCAGGGATCAAATGAAGGGTAGAGCCACGGGTCGTAACGCATCTGAAACGTAACGTCCACTATTCAAAGTGCCGTCAAGGCGCACAAGAGGTGACCGAGACGTGTAATTCCACGTTTTTCATATTTTCGCCTGTGAGTTCGAAAGATAATATGACGCCCAGTTTCAATTCCATGAAACACTCCACGTCTACATACATACCCAAGAATGCTATCGTACGTAGCGTGGCGGGGGGTCACCTGTAATACCACAACCATTTTCTTTCCTGCTCCACTCCCAAACAGATGGAAGGAAAAACGATTCTCTATGCCTCCGCACGAGTCCTGATTACTCTTATCTTCGTCGTTCTTACGCAAAATGTACGTTGGCGACATTAGAATCGTTCAACAGTTAACTTCAAATGCCGATTCTCTAAATTTTCCGAATAGTGTCCCTCGAAAAGAACTTCGCCTTCTCATCAGCGATTGCCATTTGAGTTCCCGAAAGATTTTCGCAATACCTGCGAGTTGTTCGAGCCTACCGGCAATCAAGACGTGTAACATCGTACCATCACGCCGGGTGATACGCCAGTATGGCGATGTGTAAGTAGGCTGTTTAGGTTTTTATATTGGCGACGACATGGAGCGCTCTATATGAAAATCACTGACTATGCTGTGTGCAAGGCTGGTCGGCGTTGTTGCAATATTCGCCATTTGGCAGTTGGCTGTTACAGCACGTAGCGTTGCGCAGTTGGAGGTGAGCCGCCAGCAGTGGTGGATGTGGGGAGAGAAATGGCGGAGTTTTGAGAGCGTATGATCTGGACGTGTGTCCATCAGAGACAGTACATTTGTAAGACTGGATGTCATGAAATGCTATATATATATTATGACTTTTGAGCACTATTAAGGTAAATACATGGTTTGTTCTCTATCAAAATCTTTCATTTGCTAACTATGCCTATCAGTAGTTATGCCTTCAGTAGTTTGAATCTTTTATTTAGCTGGCAGTAGTGGCGCTCGCTGTATTGCAGTAGTTCGAGTAACGAAGATTTTTGTGAGGTAACTGATTTCTGAAAGGTATAGGTTAATGTTAGTCAGGGCCATTCTTTTGTAGGGATTATTGAAAGTCAGATTGCGTTAAAAATATTGTGTGTCAGTTTAAGCACAGTCATTCATAATTTTTCTAAGGGGACGTTTCAGATGACGAATACATGCTTCCAATGTGCGTTCACCGCGATGTCGCCAAATACGGACGCGACCATCATGATGCTGTAAACAGAACCTGGATTCATCCGAAAAAATGACGGTTGGCCATTCGTGCACCCAGGTTCGTTGTTGAGTACACCATCGCAGGCGCCCCTGTCTGTGATGCAGCGTCAAAGGTAACCGCAGTCATGGTCTCCGAGCTGATAGTCCATGCTTCTGCAAACGTCGTCGAACTGTTCGTGCAGATGGTTGTTGTCTTGCAAACGTCCCTAAGTCTTGACTCAGGGATAGAGACATGGGTGCACGATCCGTTACAAAAAATGGTTCAAATGGCTCTGAGCACTATGGGACATAACATCTGAGGTCATCAGTCCCCTAGAACTTAGAACTACTTAAACCTAACTAACCTAAGGACATCACACACAACCATGCCCGAGGCAGGATTCGAACCTGCGACCGTAGCGGTCGCGCGGTTCCAGACTGCAGCGCGTAGAACCGCTCGGCCACAACGGCCGGCGATCCGTTACAGCCATGCGGATAAGATGCTTGTCATCTCGACTGCTAGTGATACGAGGCCGTTGAGATCCAGCACGGTGTTCCGTATCACCCACCTGAACCCACCGATTCCATATCCTTCTAACAGTCATTGGATCTCGACCAATGCGAGCAGCAGTGTCGCTACACGATAAACCACAATCGCGATAGGCTACAATCCGACCTTTATCAAAGGCGGAAACGTGTTGGTACGCATTTCTCCTCCTTACTCGAGGCATCACAACAACGTTTCACCAGGCAACGCCGGCCCACTGCTGTTTTTGTATGAGAAATCGGTTGGAAACTTCCTAATGCACTCGCGGTGTCACACACAGGGCGCGCAAAATCTCGGACACCCCTGTGTTATGTCACTTGGCGGAAGCAGCGGCCAGTGCCCCTCGCGGCAGGTAGTGTCTAACAAAGGGACAAACCAGTCTGCCACCCTACTTCAGGCTGCTCAGCGGAACGCGTCAGAGCTTTTAGCAGCTCACTGCAACATCCAGTCTTTACCTGCACATTACGAAGAACTTAGCCTCCTCTTCAACCAACTAAACTACCACGTAATCCTCTTATCCGAAACGTGGTTGAAACCACACATATCCTCTGCATCTATTCATCTCCCAGGGTACACATTTCTTAGGGCAGACAGATCAAAAAAGCGAGGTGGCGGCGTCGGCGCGTATATACGAACAGATCTCAAAGCGAAAGTCTTATGTACGTCAAATCCTGCTGAAGAAAAAGAGGCTGAATTCATGTTCATTGAAATAAATATACAAAGTCGGAAATTCTTGACTGGCGTCGTGTACAAGCCGCCAAAAATAAGCTCAATGAGTTCCTTCCAGTCGGAATTACATTCACTTCAGTGTCAATACGAACATGTCATCGTAATGGGTGACTTGAACATAGACCTGCTAAGAGACACTCCCTCCGCAATAAACCTAAGAAGACTGTTTAGTTGCAATAGCATGAACATTCTTCCATTACAACCTACACACCATACGGCGCACAGTCATACTCTTATAGACATAATCGCAACGAAACAGACTGACAAAGTAAGAGATGTTGGTCAAACATCGGCCCCTGGCCTCTCAGCACATGATGTAATATTCCTGGCCTACTCTGTGCAGCCCCCAAGGATCAAATCGCGTTACATAACTTGTAGGAACATGAAACGTATTGACCTTGACGCTCTAACAGCCGATTCCTCAGAAATCTCATGGCATCAAATAATCAGAAAACCCACAATCGAAGGCAAAATTAATGAACTTGGTGATAAACTCACTGCCCTCTATGACAAACATGCACCTGTGCGCACAATCCGTGTATGAAAATCTCCTGCTCCATGGCTGACAGCTGAATTACGTCAAATGATGACTAATAGGGATGCTGCCCACAGGCGTTTCAAGGCAGATCCGAAACCCGAGCGTTTCGAAGAATATAGAAAGCTACGGAACAGAGTGAAACAATGCATTCGCAATGCTAAAATCAGGCACGCTCGCTCCCTTGTATGCAGCGATCTGACGCCCACGACTCTATGGAAGAATCTCCGTAGCTTGGGGGTCGGAAAGGCAAAATCTGAAACCACTTTTCATGTGTCAGCTAACGAATTAAATGAATTCTTCTCTGCACCTCTGAATACCAGCACAGCTGATAATTACCGTCCACAAGAATCCCTAAACAGGATAACTAAGAACGATACCTTCCATCTAAAACATGTAACAACAAATACGGCAAGAAAATCAATAATGAGAATCTCTTCTGATGCAATAGGCAACGACAGTATCGGTATAACCATGATTAAGAATGTTGCCGATATCTTAGTGCCTGTCTTAACTGACATATTTAATTTTTCCCTCGTGAACGGAATATATCCCACTGCATGGAAAAGAAGCCTAATTCGACCCATCCCTAAGATCGAAAACCCGCAACTGCCTAGTGATTACCGACCAATTAGCATACTGCCTGCTGTTTCCAAAGCACTTGAATATATTGTTCATGACCAAATCACTGAACACTTGCATGAATTCAGCCTATATGACAAATTTCAATCCGGTTTCCGCAAACATCACAGCACAAACACTGCTCTAATTAAAGTAACTGATGACCTGAAATATGCCATCGACAATCGAAAGGCAACAATATTGACGCTACTGGACTTCAGCAAAGCTTTTGACACTGTTAACTTTGACATAATGCTCAGAAAAATGCAACAGCTTAATTTCTCTGAAAGTGCAATGAGATGGTTTGAAAGCTACTTAAAAGACAGACAGCAATGTGTTGTCCGCGTAAATGAAAAATCTTCCTGGAAACATGTTTCCTCGGGAGTACCACAAGGATCAGTCTTAGGACCACTTTTGTTTTCTTTATATATCAACGATATGTCATCGGTTCTGTCCTCCTGTAAATATCATTTCTATGCCGACGACCTCCAGCTCTACCTAAGCGTCAGACCTGAAGATGTAAACACTGCAATCGCTCAGATGAATGATGACCTGTTTTCAGTAGTGACATGGGCGAAAAACCTGGGGCTTAAACTAAATGCAAAAAAGACGCAAGTAATCTTAATAGCCCATCAGAAATTAATAAGTTCAGATTTCCGCGAACGGCTACCTCCTATTCTGCTCGACGGTACTCCAATACCATATCAGAAAACAGTGAAGAACTTGGGTGTAACTTTGGATGAGCATCTCAACTGGGTGGAGAATACAGTCGCAGTGTGCCGAAAGACATCTGCTTGTCTCTATGCTCTCAAAAATTTCGGAACATATTTCCACAGGACTTGAAACGCCAGCTCGTGCAAGCACTCGTTCTACCGAACCTCCACTATTGTGATGTGATTCAACAAGGCATGAGCAGTGAAAACAAAAGACGGCTAGAGCTAACCATGAATGCCTGTGTGCGTTACACCTGCAACATTCGCCGATACGATCATGTTAGTGCTTCATACTCCCAGCTAGGGTGGCTGCGGCCGGACAAATTGCGCGACTACCACACTCTATGTCTACTCCACCGACTCCTCGAGGCGCAAACACCCCAGTACCTTGCTTCAGAGATTAAAAACCTGTCATGTCATCATAATCGAAACACGAGGTCACTCTTATTTGGTATCCTAACTGTGCCCACTCACAAAACAAAAACTTTTGCAAACTCCTTCTCAGTTGCCGCTGTCCGCCTCTGGAACAAAATGCCCCTTACCTTGCGCAAAATTCAATCTCCTGCTGCTTTTAAGAAGAAGTTGAAGCATTTCCTACTATCATCCTCATAAAGTACGCCACAAAATTAATGTACAAGGACAATCCCCTCATCTGTCAAATAGCAAAGCTAGCGTCTCCTTTGTTGCTCCTGAGATGCCTTCCTCTTCATCTATCTCTATTAGCCACGCAATATTCTTTTCCTTTATATTTCCTTAATTATGTTTCATCATGTCTCTCTATTCTTCTCCTCCCTTCACCATGAGTCTCCCTCATACTCCCTGCTGCCAGCACTCCTATCTCAAATCTGTCTGTTCAATAATGTCTAATTATAACAGTACTTGTGATCTAAGAATATAAACTCTATATGTATGTATTTTTCCAGGTGTACCTTTCAAATTGTTTATTTCACTTTTTGTACTAGATGTAGTTTAACATGCCTACTAAAACATATGAATGTAAAATAAGTAGAATGCCTGGTTAGATGTAAGAGAGGGCCTGATGGCCCTAATCTTGCCAGGTTAAATAAATAAATAAATAAATAAATAAAATAATAAATAATGTCAGCACGTTGTAGGTGTCGCCACCGGCGCCAAACTTATGTGAATGCTCTGAAAAGCTACTCATTTGCGTATCACAGCATCTTCTTCCTGTCGGTTAAATTTCGCGTCTGTAGCACGTCATCTTCGAGGTGTAGCAATTTTACTGACCAAAAGTGTATCTATATGCCAGTAATGTATCTACATCAGTAGTGTATCTACATCAGTAGTGTATCTATATGCCAGTAGTGTATCTATATGCCTCTATATGAGCCCTTATTTCTCGTATCTTAACTTCGTGATCCTTTCGCTAAAGGTATCTTGGCGGCAATAGAATCGTTTGGTAGTCAGCCTCAGATACCGGTTCTCTAAATATTCTCAATGGTGTTCCTCGAAAAGAACGTCGCCTTCCGTCCAGGGATTGCCATTTAATTTCCCGAAACATCTCTGTAACACGTGTTGTACGAACCTACAGGTAACAAATCTAGTAGCCCGCCTCTGCATTGCTTCAATATCTTCCTTCAATGCGACCTGGTACGGATCCCGAACACTCGAGCAGTACTCAAGAATAGGTCGCACCAACGTCCTGTATGCTGTCTCCTTTACATGTGAACGACTCTTTCCTAAAATTCTGCCAATGAATCGAAGTCGACCAGTCGCCTTCCCTACCACAGTTCTCGTACGCTCGTCCCATTTCATATCGCGCTGCAACGTTACGCCCAGATATTTAAAAGACTCGACTGTGTCAATCAGGACACCAGTAATACTGTATCTGAAATTTACAGGCTTGCTCTTCCAACCCATCCACATTAACTTACATTTTTCTATATTTAGAGCTAGCTACCATTCATCACGCAAACTAGAAATTTTGTCTAAATCGTCTTGTATCTTTCTACAGTCACTCAACTTCGACATCTTGCCGTGCGCCGCAGCATCATCAGCAGACAACTGGGATTCCATCCGCGCTTGGTGATTTATTTGTTTCCAAATGTTTCAGTTGTTTCTCTTGGCCAGGTGTGCTTATTTCTATTTCGTACGTAAGGGAATCTGTCCGATTGCCCAAATGACGGTGTGTTTGTATGGTTTTCCTGTGTGAATGATTTCTTGAACGTCAGATTTACAACTTCGGCTTTCGTTTTGCTGTCTTCAACTGCCATACCAGACTGGTGAACAAGGGACTGAATGGAAACCTCTGACCCGCTTAGTGATTTACGTATCATTCCAGGAATGCCGCTATATATTTTCTTCGAACTGTGCTACATGTGATACAGTTTTTTGTAGGCATATCCGCAACATGAATGCAGGTTGTATGAAACTCGCTTCCGTTCCACAATGTCACAGCGTAATGACGCCAGTTTAGCAGAAGGTAGCATGAAGAACATCTGTCACATGTTCTCTCTCGCTACCAAAGGATGCGAAAATTTGGCTACGGAAGACAGTAAGACAGAGGATAGAGTTTTGAAAATGATAGTGTCAGTAATGGTTGCTTATCAAACATCTTCTGTAAAAGTAAAAAGAAAAGATAATTCAGTTTAGGTTAAAAGGACCTTTCACAATCTTCAAGAACCACTTCCTATAGGTAAGCGGCGAAAACCGTCATGCCGCAGTGAAGCAACATCGTCTTTGAACGCGCTCATCATGTACTGATAGCAGCCAGCACATGGCTCAGACGCGCTGTTTTGTTTTCTTCCTCGCATTCAGTTTTAACAGAGTAAAGGAAGACGGTATTCATGATTTACCGGCTTTTTATTATAACAATACTACAAAATCCGAATTATACGTCGACCTTTTAATCCTACTTCTTCGCAGATGAAAACCATGCGAAACTCTATCACAGAAGCAACTATCCTCACAAATCCAACAGCTCTGGAGGTCCCTCTGTTTTCCCATACGCCAATGATACCAACAGATTTACAGTATCTGTTCTTTCTAAAAGAGCTCAGTTGGCAATCAAGGTTTCGTCTGCAAAAACAATAAACGAGGTTCAATGTGGAAGGGTGGTGGAGGAGAAAATGAACACAGAGGAAGGAAAGAGTGGACAGAGGGAGTGAAAGAGAAGACGGAGTGAGAGAGGGGTACGAGGTGGTGGACAAAGAGAAGGAGAGGTGGTTATGGACAGAAAAATGGGAAGGAGGAGGAGATGAGTAAAGATAGGAGAGGGGGGGGGGGGAGCCGAGCAGAGAAATGAGGGTGACGGAGATGATAACGCACATCCAGTTCCCATATATATCTAAAAATTTCGAATCACTGGTGGGTTCACTAATATATGTATAGAAACAACGTGAGAACAATGCAACACTGACATGTTACATTTTCAGAAGAAGAGCTGAATTTCCTGACAACTTGTGCTGTCCCTTATTGTATCGTCCCTTTCAGTATCACGTCTTTTGAATACTATGAGTAAGTTTAATAATATATCTATAAAGTTTAATAATGTTAAGCCAAGTGCGAAGTGCGCGACACCTCCCTTAAAGCGTTATACTAGCACGCACGTGGACTCCCACTGCCCGTAAATATGAGAACGAGTAGACGAACAAATTTTATGGGTCAAAGGAATAACTTTGCTGGCTTACGTCATTTCATATACTTCGCTGAAAACAAGCTAGAATAACATCTATGCCAGTACGAACCATTGAATTTTTCCCTCTTGTATAAAGGCATACTCCGTGTTTTTATTTGTGTGTACGGACTTTAAATTGCATTATCAGAGTTAAAAAGATATTTTCGAAATTGAGTTACCTTAGTCGGTATAATAGCACCCATTAATTCCCTCGGTACCCTACTTTTCACTGTACTGAACATTTCAGTACATCTACTGTGACCGAACCAGCGATGAAGGAGCAACCTGTGTGTGCGCTTCAGGTAAGCGATGCAGGCCGCGATTGTAAAGCACAAACTATATTTCCCTACCCTCACCATTCTAACTGGGCCACTTATATATTTCGAAGAGAATGTAACTTTCGTTGCGCTGGAATTTTGTTATGAATTAGATAGAGGTCCATCGTTTCATATCACAAATGGAAAAAAAAAATTAAGCAGTGTCGTGGATCCAGTGTCTCCATTCCAAAGTGAACTCGATTTTATCTTCCAGAAAGATTACGCCCATTGTTTTCTTGAATGCGAATAGAATTATTTGTTACTTCGCAAATAGTAGGAAAACTCTGTGGGGTTTCCACCAAGCAGGAATAAATGGGTGTGAGGAGGCGCCACTCTGTTATCGGAATTTCTACCTGCTTCATGAAGTTCTTAGGTAAAATATTACATTACACGACCTGCGAGCGTAACTTTTTTTTGTGAGCCTTCTGACTGGTTTGATGCAGACCTCCCCCCCCCCCCCATTCTCCGCCATCCTCACCCCCCCCTCCCCGAGTTACTTTCCTGCGCTAACCTCTTCATCTCAGAGTAGCCGCTGCATCCTAAGGTCTTTACTATTTATTGCATGTGTTCAAATCTCTCTCTTACTTTACAATTTTTTACCCTTTACAGTTTTTTACCCTTTACAGCGTCCGTTAGTACTAACATGTTACATCCTAATGTAACATATGGCCCATCATCCTGTCCGTTTTTTCTTGTGAGTGTTCTCCATGTGTTCCTTTCTTCTCCCATTCTGTGGAGAATTTCCTCGTTGTTTGTCTTATCAGTTCCCCTGGTTTTCTATATTCTTCTGCAGCGTCACATCTCAAACGCTTCGATTCTCTTCTCTTTTGGTTTTCTCACCGTCCATGATTCACTACCATACAATGATGTGCTCCAAACTTACACTCTCAGAAATTCGTTCCTTAAATTTAAGCCTATGTTTGACACTATTATACTTCTTGTGGCCGGAAATTCCTTTTTTGTTGGTACCAGTCTGCTTTTTTATGTCCTCCTTGCTTCGTGCGTCAACAGTTATTTTGCTTCCAACGTAGCAGAATTGCTTAACTTCGTCTACTTCGTGACCAGCAGTTCCTCGTTATTCTGATGTCTGCTATATTTCGTTACTTTTGTCTTGTTCCGTTTAATTCTCAATGAATATTCTGTACACATTAGGCTGTTTATTCCATTCAACTCGTTCTCGAATTCTTCATCACTTTCTGTGAAGATAGCAATGTCATCAGCTAATCTTATCATGACATCTTTTCACGCTGAATTTTAATCGTATTGTTGTAACATCCGTTTATTTCATTTATTCTTCGATAGGTTGAACAATAGGAGTGAAAAACTCCAGCCCCCTCTTACACCCTCTTTAATCCAAGCACTTCGTTCTTGATCTTCCAGGCTTATTGTTCCCTCTTGGTTCTTATACTTATTGTATATTACCAAGCTTCCCAATAGCTTACCGCTATTTTATTAAGAGGTTCGAACAAGTTGCACCATTTAACATTGTCGGACGCTTTCTCCAGGTCACCAGATCCTATTAGCGTGTCTTGATTTTCCATCAGCCATGCTTCCATTTCCATTAACAAAGACAATGTCAGAACCGATTCTGTGGTGCCTTTTCGGCGACGAAAATTATCGTCGTGTAAGTGGTCCTCAGTTTTTTTCCCATTCTTCTGTATATTATCCTTGTCAGCAGCTTGGATGCATGACGTAATAAGCTGACTGCGTAATAATTGTCGCACTTTTCAGCACTTACTCTTTACGAAGTTGAATGTATGAGATTTTTCTGAAAGTGTAGTAGTACACACCAACTTTTGACACTTCCCCAAATGATTTTAGAAATTCCGGTGGGATATTATCTATCGTCCTGTCTTATTTGATGCCAAGTCTTTCTGAGATTTTTTTTTTTAATTCTGTCATTGACACCGGATCCCCTACATCATTCACATCGACATCATTTACTGTGCCTTCTCGTTGCGTGTCGTCACCTAATGTATAAGTAGATCTGGACACTTTTAGGGTTCATTGTGTAGGTTAGGGCGGCAGACTAATCTTTCCATTCGCTTTGTAATGCTGCAAAGACAATGAAAAGTATATTGACACAGTTGATTATCTTGGTGCTAAGTTTCAGGTATACTAAGGACCTCCCTCCCGAGAGGGTACTTCGCCACTGTTTTTCAAAGAGCAGATGGTACTCCTCGTGATACAAACAAATGACATATGAACAGACATTCGCTGCTGGTAGAACGACGAGGGCGTCATCGGAGAAGCAAAGACAAATACGCCAGAGCCGAAGTAGAGAGATAGTACCATACTAGTGAGCCAGAGTTTATTCAAGTACACATCACAAAGGCGGACGTACGTCTACTGTCAACGTGATCGCCAATGGAAGTGCGTACTGTGATCTGGTATGAATGGGCACGTGGGACCACAACGCAGAGCCACTTGTAGCAAGGCTCACACAGGATCAGATCCGTCACTCCAGATGGGAGAAATTGTATCAACCAGCATATGGCCATGAGATTTCACCTGTTACGTGCACTGAAAGCCTCACTCTCGGGTCGTGTCTTCCAAATCAATGCTGAGTGCTGAAGGGAGCACGCTCTGCGACAATTTTTTAATCACACAGCACCGAGTTTTACCAGAGTGGTCTCTTCAGTCAGAATGCACGTTATGACAGATGTCTAATTGTGGGTGATTATGTCGGAAAAATAGTTCAAAGTGCATAACTTCATGATGGCATGGTGTACTTGTTTTTTGGCAGTGAAGTTTCTGTGTGAAAAACAACGACTGAATCTACTTTCGGAACGCCCCTCCTACTTCAGTGTGTATCATACAGTAAAGAGATGTAGCATAAATGTGAACAGTGAGAAACTAAACATCAGAAATGGGGATCAAGAAGTAGACCAAGTTCGGGAATTCTGCTACCTTGGAAGCAACATAAGTCATGACAAACGAAGGAAGGACGGCATACACATCAGACTAGCACAGGCAAAGTGGACATTCCTCGCCAAAGGAAGACTACTGGTATCAAATATAGGTCTTAATTTTCGGAAAAAATTCTGAGATTATATATTCGGAGCACAGCAGTGTATGGTACTGATTCATGGACTGTGAAAAAGCAGGAACTGTAGGGGATCGAAGTACTTGAGATGTGGTGTTACAGTGGAGTGTTGAAAATTAGGTAGACTGATAAGATAAGGAATTGAGGAGGTTCCCCGCAAAATAGGCGAAGAAAGAAACACATGGAAAACACGGTCAAGAAGAAGGGAAAGAAAGTAGGACATCAGTTAAGATATCAGGGAATAACATCCATGGTATTGGAGGGAGCTGTAGGGGGTAAAAAGTGCAAGAGGGAGGCAGAGATTAGAATATATCCAGCAAATAATTGAGCACGTAGGTTTGAAGTAATAGAGGTGAGAAGTTCGGCAAGTGAATTCGTGACAGGCTGCATCAAACCAGTCAGAAGACTGGTGATTAGAGCTCGGATTTTATGCACTATGCAGTATTAGTACACGATTGTCTCAATGCACTAAAAACTAGTAAATATGCCCTAAAATTTTAAAGCACACATAAAAAATAAAATACCTTATTTCAAGTGTTTCACATATATTAATCTTGATTAGGTAATTCAATAGTAGATTTAGTCATAGACTCAGTCATTAACAAAATTAATGTTTGTTACTGTCTCTATCTGCTTCGCCATTAGTTGTTTTTGCAATAAACAGTTAAATATCTCTCATCTTTGTATTTTTTAGAAACCATTTCTTTCTGTGACTTAAAAAGTTTTTATATACAGGGAAAGATGTCTATATTGCACAAGGAGTCACAGCTCACTACCAGAAAGAGGCTAAGTCACGTACAGAATCACCATTTTTTGCTTTTCTGAAACTTGTTGCAGCATCTTATTCTCGTCCCGGATGAACATTTAACTTGGATTCCTCATTTTAATTTTCACAATTTTGTTACGAAGGCACCTCCTTATTTCTCCTGGTATGTCTCTGGCGCCAGCTGTTTCGTATACTTGTAGGGCAGAAGATCGAGGCATCCTTTTTTCTTCCAAACTTGTGTTTACGGCTGAACATTTATTAAACAGGTCTTAATAAACTGCAAATGAGTCTGGAGAATCTTCTCAATGCAAACACTAACTGCAGCAGGAATGCTGGAGGCTTCATTTTTGTCCATGACGTCGAGCAACTTTTTCACATCTTGTAAAATATCACTATAATACAGAGCCCCTTCCGTCCATGTTCCCAATCTAGTGATGATGGTCTCTGGTGGTAAACGATTATCTGGCATAATGTCAATAAATAATTTCACTTTTGATGGCGCTTTCAGAAACACTTTTTCACTAAGGAAATTAAGGCATTTACTTCTGGAAAACCCACTCAGGTTTCCTCTGACAACCGGTGAAGAGCATGTGATATTTAGTCGTATGAACTGTCGTGAGTTGAATACAGCCAAAGCTTTTGGAGCCTTTATCATGTATGCTGCTGCATCTGCAGCTCACACTAAGAGTTTTCCCTCATTTTTCTTAGCAGACTACAAAACACGTAATGTATAACTAATAACCGTATCATTGTTGAATTGTGTTTCTTCCAATACCCTGGAGATAATAAGATTGGGTGTTCATGGTTGAGAATGCGTTATTTTTCCCAAAAATGAATTGATCGTACGGCATTGTTGGCCAGGAGACCCCATGCGGTGTGTTCGGCTGCTGAAATTGCAAGTCATCTTAGCTGACGTTACTTTGGCGACTTGCGATGATGAAAGACACACAACACCCAGTCATCTCGAGGCAGAGAAAATCCCTGACCCCGCCGGGAATCGAACCCGGGACCCCGTGCACGGGAAGTGAGAACGCTACCGCAAGACCACGAGCTGCGGACGTTATTTATCCCAAAACGACAATGAAAACAAACCTCCCACATGAGTCATTTGTTAAATCAGCAGGTAACCACAAGTTGAGTCATAGATACCGTCCCTTATTTCTTGTATTACATGAAAATAATTATTTTGTAGAAAATTAGAGAATTCTGGAGTTTAATTCGGATCTCACTGTTGTGGTGGGGGGTGGGGGGGGGAGGAGCTACAAAAGTTAATGAAAATATATTTCTTGAACATTAACTGAACTAAATCAAACTCTGTGGCATTACAGGCCTTATATAGTTTTATGATTAAATTTTAAAGTGTTTCTCTATAATACGTTTGAGTGTCCTAAATAACTGACAATATTTTATGAAGCTCAAATAAGGCAGGGTGAGGGGTGTTGTTGACACACAAACTAATTTCATTAAACAAATTTTTAAACTTACTTCATCATAAGCTTTGCAAATGAAGAGTTCGTTATTGGTAACGTCGCAGTGGTATACTATGGATCACTCCCACTCAATACTGCAGGTTCTCTAAACTGTGACAAGTACAGAGAAGTTAAGCAATTCGGATTAATGCCCATCTTCCAACCTCTTATTCCAACTTCATTGCTCCTCTAACTGCTGTAAGAAATGTTCATGTGATCCGTGTATTACAGAGACAGCCTTGTCCCTGGCCATGCAGTTCACATTGCTCCGTGGAGATATCTGCTACGTCCGCTGGTGATTTGGTTGTAAGGTCGGTACAGTAGTTAGGTTAATCAGCCCTTAGGTTGTGCCAAATACATGACGAAGGATAACTGAAGGAACGTTAGCCGTCTCTCTGCAAGTAAATAACTGCAAACTAGCCCACCGGAAGCCCATTAAAGCCACAGGGAACTGGATAAACAGTCACTCAAGCGAAACACGAAAGGGAATTAACGGTGATACATGCACATGAAAATAAATAGAATAGCTCAAAAACATAGAATGTGTGAAGTTAGCCACAGGCCAGGTAACATGTCAAGCATATAAAATTAAGTATTGTTAAAGATTAACTCTGATATTTCTAATGTTGAGTCACGAATAGATGAAAGGTGGACATGGAACACGAGTACATACAGAAAACAGCGTATACTAATGACAGAACCAGTAGATGATTCTTAAACAAGGTAGACTTGGAAATCTGAATGTAAGTCACAAATTACACCCCAACGTCAAGTGTCACACGCCCACGCAAATAGATCAAGAACCATGAGGTGCTATAGACTTATTAGCAATGGATCAAAACATTCTCCAAACATCAATCACTCTCGTTCACAGTACTTACAGTATCTGAATCAATACTTCACTTTGTGGACTGATCATCGACATGGGCTTTCCGAGCCTGATGAATGTACTCTTGATGACTGCACGACACAAAACTATACGCCTCGCCTGGGCCCGCCAACACCGACATTGGACTGTCTATTACTGAAAACATATTGCCTGGTCGGACGAGTCGCTTTTCAAATGGTATCGAGCGGATGCACGTGTGCGGGTATGGAGACAACCATATGAATCCATGGACCCTGCATGTTAGCAGGGGACTTTTCAAGCTGGTAGAGGCTCTGTAATGGTGTTGGCCGTGTGCAGTTGGTATGATATGGGACACCTGATGCAACTAGGTACGACTCTGACAGGTGACACTTACCTAAGCATCCGGTCTGATCACCTGCATCCATTCATATCCGCTGTACATTCCGACGGACTTGGGCAACTCCAACAGGACAATGCGACACCCCAATCGTCCAGAACTGCTACAGAGTGGCTCCAGGAAGACTCTTCTGAGTTTAAACACTTCCTATGGCCACCAGATCCCCCAGAAATGAATATTATTGAACATATCTGGGATTCCTTGCAATGTGCTCTTCACCTCCTCACACTCTTACGGATTTATGGACGGCCCTGCAGGGTTCATGGTATCAGTTTCCTCCAGCACAGCTTCAGACATTAGTCGAGTCCATGCCAAGTTGTGCTGCGACACTTCTGCCTGCTCGTGGGGGCCCTACACGGCTTTAGGCAGATGTACCAGTTTCTTTGGCTCTTCAGTGTATAATCTTCTATAACTTACAAGTGGATCGATATAGGCTCCGTGTCACCCACAAGCTCAGCTTAAGTACTAGAACATCAGTCACAATAACCTCTGAACAAGAATAAATTAAGAATATATACACCAAAAAAAAAAATCTGTGGCACTGCTCCAGAAGAAAAATTCAGTACACTCGTACCGATTTTACGAGACGGTCTCATATGCTTCTTAAGAGGGATGTAAGTGGCATAGTGAGAAAACCTCCACACTTCCATCAATTCATTGTTAACTTATGCTTGTTTCATAACAATACGCCATTCGACGATGTCACTACCAGTATGGTCGCTCATATTATGCAGTTGCTGTTGAACGACTTTGAATGAGTCAACCTCCACTTCTGAAATTTGTCTCTTAGCGGCATGCATCTTTTCGTCAAATTTACAAGAAATTGAACATCCTTGTTAGCAGCCCTAGATGCATAGTCAGCAGTATAATGAGTCTTTAGTAGCCGCAGCTTAACACCAATTCTGCTGTCTTTCTCAGTAGAAAGAGCTGTCACTTCATGGCTAAGTGTCTAACAGTAGTTCTTGTACCTACGTCATCTTTTCATCGGCTAAATGAGAGCAGCCTAAGTATACCCACCGGTGCTATTCGTAATTAGGAAATCGCAGCGGTTAAAGACAGTTGTGACTCCACAATCTGTCTTAATAAATCTATTTTGGTACCAATATCGGGTAACTTCGCCAAGTACGCATATGTGCTAGATCCTGGAGAAATTGGTTCATGTGTTTCCACCACTGGGTGATCGTTAGTATTAGTTACTCGATCCATTTTTGCGGGTTACAAGTCAATAGCAATTAAATCCCATTAGTTGCTTGAGGCTTTCCCGACGGACATGTTGCATGTATGGTTCTCGGGCGGGACGTCGGATGTTATAGTGAAAACTCCACAATATTTCGTCAGCGCAACTGGCCGACATCTTCAGGTGCGACGAACACACTGCTAAGGCAGCACCAGGGCCCCCTATTTATGCCAGTTTTAGGCAGGAAGTGCGCATGCGTGGAGGCTATAAAGGCACATTTGCATGCCGAGCGTGAGTTTCCGCGGAAACGCGAAATATTAATTGAATAAATAATTAGTGACTAATAAATAAAGCCTATGGCACACAACTGCAGCGCTGTGTCGCTGATAAAGACAAAAGAATAATTACGTTACTCTTATGTTTTAAAAAAAAGAAGGGAGAGCTCAGGTAGAAGTGGTGCGAGAAGCACGTATTTTATTTAATTGTCTGGCACACCGCCATATTTTCATGTTATAGAAGAATACTGCGAGTTGCAACCCCACTAGGCACTCGATTCTGTAATGAATTTATATTTATAAAAGTAAGTAGGATTATGAACTGTAGGCTATTTCATTGAATATATCTGATTTAACTAACTGTGAACTTTTTTATGTTTAGTAGACAATCACCTCTGTACGACGTATTGGCATGGCTGGCAAATCATTGTAATATTGAGATCAGATAATGAGTCCGTACCTACCGCAGCAGTCTTTGGAAACGATTTAATTACGAAGTCCGATTATTTCAGTTTTATTTCACGGTCAACTACGAGTAACATTGCCTTTTCCAAATAGCCATTGTCAAGCGTCTGATTCCGAATAATTAAACGTCCACGTTCCAGATAATAAAATATCAATTACAACCAATCACCATCATACAGGTAGAATAATTAATATTTTATTCCATATTTTATTTTTATTTATTTTATATTGGCGACTGCGTGTCGGACTTGTTATTTTGTCATTTCTTACATTGTTCTTTTTGTTTCATGTCAAAAATCAACTTTCTGGACCTGGACGTGAATGTATGAGAGATAATGAAAATCTGAAGATATTATCCAATTCTAAAGTTTTGCCGGAAGACGCAATGCAGCTTCCAGCAAAATAAGGTAAGACGCAGCATCATTGCATTAGCAGGCTTGACCAGACGTATAATTCAGTGTATTAGCTTTTCAGTAAATTCTGTAGTGTTTCCTTCGCGCATAACAGTTTTCAGTAACAAATTTCATTCTTAGTACTTTTCCCTAAACAATAACGTATCCAACAATACCAATACACGAGTGTACAATATGGCCGACTTCTGTACGATATGATGTAACATGGCCAGCAGCCATTACCAATAATCTCAAATTCAGTTTATATTTTTAAATTAACGGACAGCCATTGTTGCTACGAGCGATTCATGCTCAACTGCATTTCATTTTAAAATCAGTGTCAAATATTTTCTTGAAACATAAATCACGTGTGGCATGGTAATGACTAGAAATCAATACGCAAAAATGGAACAGCAAAGACGTACTATTCAGACACAATCCGACTCGGACGAGAGACAAATGTTAGAAAATGACTTTACGACAGCAACCGGTAGTGACGATTTATCAAACATTGACGCAAGTGTTGACGGAAATTTTGACCATAGGCCGTCCACCACAAAAATTTCAAAGTCTCAGTCAGAGCCCATGTTAATGCATGACGTCACGTCTAATGACGCGGCGGGGGCACAGACGTTGCAAACGGTAAACATTGCCGACAGGTTACAAATGATAATAAAACAGAACGCCGAAAACATGGCAACCTTACAGACACAAAATGACGAAATTAAATCTGACCTCATAGCACTCAAGACGAGTAATGACACTTTATGTAAACGTGTGGAACTTATAGACGCCACACTGACCAAACAGATGACTGAACTCAGTACTAAATTTTCCCAGCTTAATACGACACAAGAAAAGACTACAACTGACGTAGCACTTTTACAGACACAAGTAAAAAATCTTAATGTCACGTGTGAAGTTCTTACTGAACAAATTCAAACATATCCTTCAGTACACGACAACCTTGAAAAACGAATTACTGACGTACAGAATAAATTTGACAATGTTGAACAACACCTGACTGACATCTTACAATCTGATGCCACAGCTCATTTACAAAACATTAATAAAGAATTTCATGATTGGGTAGAGAACAAGGACAAACATTTTGATAGATGCCTACGTGAAAATTTACCAACAATAGTACACGACTCCGTAGCGCAATACATTACTAATAACAAACAGCTGATCAGTGATGCAGTACAATCCGTCACTGCACCCATCAGACAATTCACCGATCGACCACAGTCTGAATGTAACGAAAATATCAGTCAAAATGTACAGTTTAGGAACCAATATACATTCGAGTATGACACACACATACCGCACATGACAAACACACAAGAACAAAATACACCACGACTACAACACATACCACGATGTACAAACACAAACACAAGCTATTATCATGGTAAACCACAGCAACATTATCGTAATTACTCGCCAGCTGAACATAGCAGTAATTACAGTGGAATAAATCCATATCACAATGCGAAGGAAGAAGAAAGCTTAATGAAACACAGGCAATTTCAGATTTTTATCCCAGAAAAACGAACCATTCATCCGGTGATTTTTCTTAAATCTTTTAGTAACGCATTTCCACGCACTTGGAGTGACCGGAAAAAGATTTCATATATTGTCGGTTACATCCAAGGCGATGCAGCTGTCTGGGCATACAGTCAAGCTGACGTATGTACCACGTACAGTGAGTTTGAGCGTGCTTTTCTGAACAAATTCTGGTCGCAATCCGTCCAGGAGCGACTCAGAAGACAAATTCTAGAACCTGAAACTTTTAACAGTAAAAATGGCAACTTACGCAGATATTTTGAAAAATACTTGAACATGGGACACTTTTTAGACGAACCAGTCGCAACACGCGATATACTCCGTGCGTTGAAGGCCAAATTGCCTTTCAACATTAAAGAAAAACTCCTACATATCCCGGATGACGATTCAGATTATTTTTTAACAGCTTTAGATTCGGTTGACATGTTACTTGAAGATCAGCGCTTCGCGCGGCAAAACAGCAGCCACAATGTTTACACTAGTGGAATGCAAAACATGCAGGCTTGCCAACTCAATTCTGGCGCACCCACAGTTGGATACGCGGTACAACAAAAACAGCAAACTCACATGCCGTCTCAATACGGAAATCAGAATCAACACGCGTATTCCAATACAAACAATAGTTACAACAGTAATAACACTTCATGCGGCAATCCATACAAAAGGCACCGCGGTAATAACTACAACGGTAACAACGGATACATAGGCAACAACAAAAACACAAATAGAAATAGAAATAATAATAACTACGAGCCAAGACAGCGTCAAGGCTGGACTCGTAACGATCAGTACTTTCATTCAAACACTGCTTTACCACAGCAGCCACCAGGACAAAATTGGAGCATACCTTATGACCGACAGGTAAGTTATAATGCGCAACAGCAACAACAACCGCAAAAGTTTGGAGATCACAATAGGCAATATCCGAATGTGAATACAATAGAAATGACACCTGACACACAACCTCAATCTGTGTCAGTACCTAGTACAAATGCTAATCCAACAAACTAGAAACAGTCACTTCTATGCCCCAGGTCGTGGCTGAGGAATTCTTGGGGGGCGACTTCAATGTTAATCAGTTATTTGACACCACAGTTGAACATCAGAATAATGATATGCCGAATAATTCTAAACAAAAATTACCTGTTTTATTTATAAGATACAACCACAATAACAATATATCAGATGAACTTTTACAAGACAGTACACAATGTCGTTCAGACACAAATGAAATTGTTTTAGCATCTACCACTGGTGTAGTAGGTGGGATTCCAACTACTATTATTCTAGATACAGGTGCAGCTGTGAGCGTTTTGTCTTTTAATTTCTATAAAAAGATGTGTGAATTGGAACCTGTGCCTGAGTTTCCTGCCCAAAACTGTAAAATAACTACTGCACTAGGTAATAAGTCATGTAGGGTTACGAAGCAAGTTTTTGTAAACATTAAAATAGGTAATGGAACCGTACAATGGCCATTCCTGGTTGTACAAAACCTTGTGACAAATTGCATATTAGGAATAGATATTATGAGCGAGAAGGACTGCATTATAGACTTCTCCAAAGGTAAATGTATTTTAAATGATAAAGGCAGTGTAATTATTATTGATTTGGACAGGAGAACTCTAAAGCATGACAAACACTGTACAGGGTACAAGGTTCAGTTAGTACTTGACAATGACATTCAAGACACGCAAACACATTCATTTGACACAGAGCTAATGGACTTGAAAACATTGCTTGATCATAAGATAAATGAAGCTACAGCTCTCAGTGCACATGAACGTAGAAAACTACAGGAAGTGTTATCCAAATATTTACAAGTTTTTACCAAACGATTAGGTGTTATCAACACGTATGTGTACAAGATTGAAGTTAAGCCTCACAAGATCTTCTACCACAAGACATATAACGTACCGTTATCTCAACGACCTGCTGTGTGGCAAGAACTAAAACAAATTGCAACATAGATTATAAGTAGTATAGAAATTTTCATTTCAGCGGTTCCAGTGACGCAGTTGAAGACAGAAGAACTTTTCTTTCAACGCCGCGGCACCACCGAGAAGACTGAATATTAAAGTAAAATTTATGATTACGTAGCATTGAATGATATATTAATTTTTCACGGAACATTTGTGACTGTAGGTATCACTGACTTGGTATGACACCTGACGAACCGACAGACGTCATCTGTGAAGCGATCTTTTACTTTGAGAAATAGATTAGACGCACATCTCTCAACACGAAAAGCATCTATCAGTAGCCAAGGCCACACAGACACTATACACACACGCACAAAACGCGAGGAATCAAACATTTTTTCTCTTACTATTTTGAATATTTATTGAGTAGTGAAAATGCCTGGTCTTGCCTACTGATGTAATGAATGTTGTGTCTAACCAATCTTAATTTCAGATGACATCACAAAAAACATCGATAAAATCCCAGCAAAACCGTTAAAGAGGACGTAAATATCTGCAATTCATGTAATCAAATGTGACACAATGTGATAATTTATAGCTATGTAATAATGATGTAAACATGTTTATGTGCAACTGTATTATGTTTATGCTAAGAGAATATGTGACGTGTGTATGTATGATTACTTATATTATTTTTTCTTCTCTTTCAATGATGTATAATGTAACTGTTACTATGTAAAAGAAATTTGAACAAAACGAGTGCCAAAAGGACATTGCATAGTGAACCATTGTTCACGGACATTAATGAACATTACTAACTCTGCAACTACGCAGAAACCTATGTGAAAGAAACTGTTAATTACATTCGTTATGCATCGTACCTTTGTAAACGCGATGAACCATTTCTTTGATTAATAACTACGAACATTTAGGTGAGCTATATTAAAAAAAAAAAAAAATACTGAAAATGTGAAGTGCATAATTCGTGCATCGTCTAGTGACAATACTACAGTATCTAACTTCAAGATGTTAACTGGATTAAACGGACACAAAGTGCCTGTCCAGAAAACAGCACGACGGGTGGAAGAATTTTGGTTGGAACTTCAGGGAATGAAATGTTCTCGAAATGTGACGGACACTCTTACCTGGACTGTCCAAGGATCGACGCCAGCTATGTGCCGTCCGAGGTTCTGCAACCAAGCTTCCACGAAATGTAAAAAACGAACTGCACGTGGACCAATTACTAACGGGTCACGTCAGATCTGTAATAAACAATGTTTTTTTTTTTGTCACAACAAACTGCATCACAACGACTATAATGGAAATGGAAATGGACACGCTTATGTTTTAATCATGTTGTTATACAATGATGATACTAACCTGTGAAAAAAAAAATTATTGTGCACCAGATGAATATGAACTGTAATAACGACACGATGTGTATAGGTCGACGCACCTGAAACATACGGACATTTTTCTTTGAAGTATTTCAAAACAATACTATGTAACTAAGAAGATTCAACAATCTGAGTTGTATTGTGATATAACAAATATTGTAAATTTAAAACTAAGTTACCTGTCATAGAATGTAGTCTTCATATGTAATCTTGGTAGAATATTTTCTTTGTGCAACGACTACGATACGCGCGCACATGAACAATATGAACTGCAATACTGTGCCGCGTGATCTAACTGTATGATATAACGGCACTGCCGGAGTCACACAGACGCTTCTGCGTATGCGCGCACTCTATCTGCCAACATAAGAACTTTTACGGCGCACCCGCGTCATTCAAATTTTGTATATAATGTGTATAATGTGTGTAATGTAAGTCATGTGAATAGTTGTAGATAACTTAGATTTTCTTGTGCCTTTAGGTGAATTGCTCGCCTGCAGGTGTGTCCTTTCGCCTCGCAATTCAGGGGGCAATATAAAGGCACATTTGCATGCCGAGCGTGAGTTTCCGCGGAAACGCGAAATATTAATTGAATAAATAATCAGTGACTAATAAATAAAGCCTATGGCACACAACTGCAGCGCTGTGTCGCTGATAAAGACAAAAGAATAATTACGTTACTCTTATGTTTTAAAAAAAAGAAGGGAGAGCTCAGGTAGAAGTGGTGCGAGAAGCACGTATTTTATTTTATTGTCTGGCACACCGCCATATTTTCATGTTATAGAAGAATACTGCGAGTTGCAACCACACTAGGCACTCGATTCTGTAATGAATTTATATTTATAAAAGTAAGTAGGATTATGAACTGTAGGCTATTTCATTGAATATATCTGATTTAACTAACTGTGAACTTTTTTATGTTTAGTAGACAATCACCTCTGTACGACGTATTGGCATGGCTGGCAAATCATTGTAATATTGAGATCAGATAATGAGTCCGTACCTACCGCAGCAGTCTTTGGAAACGATTTGATTACGAAGTCCGATTATTTCAGTTTTATTTCACGGTCAACTACGAGTAACATTGCCTTTTCCAAATAGCCATTGTCAAGCGTCTGATTCCGAATAATTAAACGTCCACGTTCCAGATAATAAAATATCAGTTACAACCAATCACCATCATACAGATAGAATAATTAATATTTTATTCCATATTTTATTTTTATTTATTTTATAAGGCGCCAAATTCGATGGCCAATAGCGACGATATCAACTGATAGCTGGAAGGACAGTAACGCCACCTACACGATGAAGGACCAAATACTTCGGCGCACGCGCGGAGGCTGCCGCCGCTGCTCTGCACTGCCATCGGCAGCCCCAGCGACCTCTGTCGGAAGCCGCAAGGGCGGAGGCTGCCGCTGTTACTCTGCGCTGCCATCGCCCGCCCCAGCGACCTCTGTCGGAAGTAGCAAGCAAAACTGCGGGTCCACGTAGGCGCCTTGACTATCCTCCCGTTGTCAACAGAATATTTATGTTGCTGGCCAATCGTCGTCCGTCTTATGACCAATAGTATTCCTCTCTGCTCGAAGCGACTTCAATATGGCCAGTGCAGGATCCCATGCTGAACTAAGCTGAAAGCCCGTGTCTCTGTTTACAAGATTCGTCGAGCTACGTATTTCCACTGCTTCCTTAATAACACTGTCCCAGTACGAACTCGTCGATGCGAGAATTTTTGTATGTTGATAATTCATAGAATGTCCTGTACTGAGACAATGCTCGGCCACTGCAGACTTTTCTGGTTGCTCCAGACGAGTGTAGCGTCGGTGTTCAGTGCATCTCTCTTCCACAGTGCGACAAGTTTGTCCGATGTACGACATGCCGCAGCTACAAGGAATCTCGTAAACACCGGGTCTTCTTAGGCCAAGGCAGTCCTTAGATGAGCCCAAGAGAGCTCTGAGTTTTGCTGGCGGACGAAAAACACATTTAACTTTATGCCTCTTCAATGGTCTTCCTATTTTTGAAGACACATCGCCGCTGTATGGCAAGATGACCATTCCCCTTTGTTCTTCGCCTTCTTCCACTTCCTCACGTTGGGTAACCCGCTTTGGTTTTAAGGCACGGCGAATCTCTCGTTCGGAATATCCATTTTGTTGGAAAATGGTACGCAGATGGAGTAGCTCATTGGATAAGCTGTCTGAGTCTGATATGGCTCGTGCTCTGTGGACCAACGTCCTCAGTACGCCACTTCGTTGCGAAGGATGGTGACAGCTGGAGGCCTGTAAGTATAAGTCCATATGCGTTGGTTTACGGTACACTGCGTGACCTAATGTGCCATCTTCTTTTCTCCGTACCAACACGTCCAGGAATGGAAGTTCGCCGTTTTTCTCCATCTCCATCGTGAACTTGATGTTGGGATGAAGCGAGTTAAGATGGTCAAGAAAAACATTCAGCGATGCAATGCCGTGAGGCCAGATAACAAAGGTGTCGTCCACATATCGCACACAACACGCAGGTTTCAAATCCGACGTCTGGAGTGCTCTCTCCTCGAAGTCTTCCATGAAAAGATTAGCCACAATGGGTGACAGGGGACTACCCATTGCGACTCCGTCAGTCTGTTCAAAGTATTGTCCATTAAATAAAAAGTATGTCGAGGTGAGCACATGTTGGAATAAGTCTAAAAATTCCCCATCCAGCTTCTCGCTAATGAGCAACAACGATTCCTGCAATGGTACTCGAGTAAAAAGTGAGACTACGTCAAAACTCACGAGTATATCTGATGGTGCGAGTCGTAAGTTCTTGAGCCGACGAATAAAGTCTTGTGAGTTACGGATGTGATGCTCACACTTTCCTTCTAAAGGGCGCAATTGTGCTGCCAGATGTTTCGCGAGATTATACGTTGGTGCCCCGATATTACTCACAATAGGCCGCAGTGGCACATTATCCTTGTGAATTTTGGGCAATCCGTATAGCCTGGGAGGTACGGGCGCCTGTGTACGTAGTCTCTTAGCAACCACATCGGAGATCGTGCTGTTTTTCAGGAGCTCCAAAGTTTTTCGCTGAATTTGTGCTGTGGGGTCTTTATTTAGTGTGCGATATGCAGAGTCGTCCAGAAGCTGGTGCATCTTGCTCAGATACATCGACGTGGAGAGGATAACAGTCGCATTTCCCTTATCCGCCGGCAAAATCACAATATCAGGATCTTCTCGTAGGGATCGAACCACTGACCTCTCTGCAGCTGTTAGATTGTTCCTAGGCACTTGAGCCCGTGTCAGAGCACGGCAAGTCTCCCGCCGGATCTCCTCGGCAGATTCCCTGGGAAGTTTTAGGATGCCTTGTTCGACGGAGCTAATGATGTCCAGAACAGGTGGTGTCCTCGGAATGGGTGCGAAGTTCAATCCTTTCTCCAGGACCGATACCGCCGCGTCAGGCAAAGGTTTGTCCGCCAGATTGTATACAGTTCGTCTACGAACTTCGTTGTTCTCTTCTTGTGGTAAACGGTCCCTGAAGCGATAAAACTTATCAATTTGACGTGCTGCGTCTTGATGTTGTTTCCAGTCTGAGAACGCCTAAGTAGCGCTGTCAACCCACGTCCAAGAATCAGCGGACAGTCTTGACGCTATCTTCAAATGAAGTGCCAAGAGCTCTCTGGATACGAAGTCCAGTTCTCGTCGAGTATGGTGAATCCTTTCTCTTACCAGTGCGTGGCTTGCTCGATTTTTTATCCTTTTAGCGGCTGCAGAGGTTATGAAGTGCGTCACCTTAGCGAACGTCGGAATAACTCGATGATCTCGGCATCTTAATAAAAACGTAAGGGCACATAGCAGTCTGCTCTTCTTATTCCGTAGTTTATCAAAACTGTTAACTTCTTTTACCATCTCCTCCCCGTACAGGAATCGGATGTGTTGCTTGAGGCTTTCCCGACGGACATGTTGCATGTATGGTTCTCGGGCGGGACGTCGGATGTTATAGTGAAAACTCCACAATATTTCGTCAGCGCAACTGGCCGACATCTTCAGGTGCGACGAACACACTGCTAAGGCAGCACCAGGGCCCCCTATTTCTGCCAGTTTTAGGCAGGAAGTGCGCATGCGTGGAGGCGCCAAATTCGATGGCCAATAGCGACGATATCAACTGATAGCTCTCAGTACAGGACATTCTATGAATTATCAACATACAAAAATTCTCGCATCGACGAGTTCGTACTGGGACAGTGTTATGAAGGAAGCAGTGGAAATACGTAGCTCGACGAATCTTGTAAACAGAGACACGGGCTTTCAGCTTAGTTCAGCATGGGATCCTGCACTGGTCATATTGAAGTCGCTTCGAGCAGAGAGGAAAACTATTGGTCATAAGACGGACGACGATTCGCCAGCAACATAAATATTCTGTTGACAACGGGAGGATAGTCAAGGCGCCTACGTGGACGCGCAGTTTTGCTTGCGGCTTCCGACAGAGGTCGCTGGGGCGGCCGATGGCAGCGCAGAGTAACAGCGGCAGCCTCCGCGCGTGCGCCGAAGTTCAAAAATGGTTCAAATGGCTCTGAGCACTATGGGACTCAACTGCTGAGGTCATTAGTCCCCTAGAACTTAGAACTAGTTAAACCTAACTAACCTAAGGACATCACAAACATCCATGCCCGAGGCAGGATTCGAACCTGCGACCATAGCGGTCTTGCGGTTCCAGACTGCAGCGCCTTTAACCGCACGGCCACTTCGGCCGGCTGCGCCGAAGTATTTGGTCCTTCATCCTGTAGGTGGCGTTACTGTCCTTCCAGCTATCAGTTGATATCGTCGCTATTGGCCATCGAATTTGGCACCTCCACGCATGCGCACTTCCTGCCTATAACTGGCATAAATATGGGGCCCTGGTGCTGCCTTAGCAATGTGTGTTCGTCGCACCTGAAGATGTCGGCCAGTTGCGCTGACGAAATATTGTGGAGTTTTCACTATAACATCCGACGTCTCGCCCGAGAACCATACATGCAAATCCCATTACAATTAGCAATTGGGACCAGAAAGCAATTTCGGTTCACTTTACTAACAACAATACGACGTGCTGTGACACTCACATACAACAAAATAACGATCAATGCAGAAAAAACCAAAGTTATTGTCTTCACACGTCGGAGACCCATCGTCAACGACCGCCTGCGGATATCGGACCAGCCACTCCCCTGGGCAACAACTGTAAAATACCTGGGAGTGCATCTAGACGCCAAACTGTTGTATAGTCATCACATTATGGAGAAGAAGACGTCTGGCCTCAAAATGCTGGGAGCTCTCCTCCCCTTTCTGAAGAGCTCATACCTCAGCCAACGCCCGAAACTCCAGTTGTACCATGCCACAGTCGAACCATCGATTTTGTATGGATCGACCTCTTGGGGTACTACGTGTGCCACTAACTACAAGAAGTTACAGGTTGTACACAGCAGATGCCTACGATGGATCACAGGAGCCCAATGGTGGATCCGAAATCATGACATTCATCGAGCCTTAAGCGAATCTTACCTCTCAGACAAGGTCAGGGAGAAGGCACGAACCTTATTTCGGAAGTTGGACATGATACGTGACAGTACACCACAACTCACCACAGTAGGTGCGGTAGAACCCTTACGCAACCACAAATATAAAGTACCGAAGGCGATAGTATTTGAGCCTCCGTAAATTATATCCCTACGTAATTCTCCATAATTTAAGGACATATCGTCCTTTAGCACTTCGAATCACATGTTTTCAAACACACACCAAAAGCAGCGAGTTAAAGGACCCTTCTGTGTGCCCAAACTAAAGCTGAAAGAAGAATAAATAAATAAAGAGAAAATTTTTACCCCTTCCATTCCCTCCAGAAGTAAAAATCAACGAAGTTGATCAGACTTCAGATCCACCACACACACACACACACAAAAAAAAACTCACATACAAATTACCCATCATTAATATAACTAATTAGGAAAGTGCATGCTAACTAAAAAAATGGTTCAAATGGCTCTGAGCACTATGGGACTTAACTTCTAAGGTCATCAGTCCCCTAGAACTTAGAACTACTTAAACCTAACTAACCTAAGGACATCACACCCAGCCATGCCCGAGGCAGGATTCGAACCTGCGACTGTAGCGCCTTTAACCGCTTGGCCACCACGGCCGGCATGCTAACTATGGGACAGCAGCAAAGGTAAGTATGAAATACTGTCAACTTGCGTTAGCTGCGACACCAAGTTCTCGCACGTTGTGCCATGTCACTGCGTTACCTGCCGTGGTTCCTACATTTAATCACGTAGAACTGTGAAACTCTACAATACAGTCGCCATATACATTAATACTTACAAATATAACTGCATCTGTCGTTAGAGAAACATCGCACGTAGTGCAAATTACAGCACTTTGGCGCGCTAACCGTCGCAGACATGTGTATTGTATCCTGCTTTCAAAATACGGAAATATTCTCACCGATTTTTGAAGAGTGCAGACTCTAATAGCAACGCCATGGGCGCAGAAAATTTCCTACCAGTACCACTGACGCAATAAAATAAATAAATATGTTGTTATCTGAGAAGGAAAATCCATAAAAGAAGGTCACATTCTCACCAGTCTTACATTTGGCCACCTTGCCGTGTAACATATTACATCAACTCTTCTTGAGAAAAGTTTCCACAGATAAAGCGATCTGAGAGTAATTCTACATCCATTGTATCGTAAAGTAACGAGAAAATACCATAGACATATTTTCTTTTTTTAGTTACTAGCAAAACAGACAAAACCTTTGTACGGTACCCGCTTTTTAGATAAATTACGCTCTCTTTGCTGGGCGCTCTTTATTGTATCAGCGGATAAACACATATTCTGACTAACGCCAAACAGGTAATAAATATCAGAAGATATTGCACCATTTCACCTTCGTTTCTGTGCACTTCGTATTTACTTCATTCCAAAGTGACTTCCATTGATCGTTGTTGCTGCACGTTTTTGTACTTCCCCTTTTTGTCGATCACAGCTTCTGCTACTCAAGAATTCTTCACCACTAATTTCCTAACTTTTGTAAATATCGCTATTTTCGTTTCAAAAGCGTTGTAAGAAGTTTGTTTTATAACGGTCTGCGAGCATTTTTACCTTCGATTTCTACGTCTCAGTAACTCAGCGGTTAACGTATTTGATAGCTATGTGGAGCAGCTTGCTTGAATTCAGGGAACTCCTAACAATTTTTTCCTATGTAAAGCGACAATGATAGTAGAAGGCTTAGCAAAACTTCACATCTAAAACGATATTGTGACCTGTTATGAAATTAACTGGCACCTCTTTGTTACACAGGAATAGAATTTGTTGCATCATTCACTTATCAGAAAGATACCAACAGGTGCGTCGATGCTGCAAGTAACTAGTGTAACAAGTGGTCTGTATCTGATGAACTCGAGGTGACAGGTGGTTAAGCAATGCGTCAGCTCTTACTGCTATCCTTTGTAGTACTATCGGCCACTAACCCAGACGCCTGCTTTTGAAGCAGGTTTCTAAGCCCACAGTCAACAATGTTATCTCTCTTCAAGCAAAAGATAGAGCATCAGTCGAAAGTAAACTCACTGAACATGAGAGAAGCTCGTGATGGAGAGGGAAGGCTTTGTTATAGATATTTGCAGCTACTGTTGGGTAGCTTACAGTTACTCACTGCATGATGAATATGGATTATCACGATCATGGGCTTTTGTCCCTCCTGAATGCTTCGATAGGATTTTCATCTGCCCCTGCGTTGTCAGGAAGATACCTTGAGTAGTCATCCTGTGGGAATTATGGTACAGGTTATCTAACTGCAAATTCATTTCTAGTACTCTTAATTTATAATGTAGGTTAAAGCCAGATATTCTCTGACACGCACCCTGGACAGATACCTGATTGTTTCTGCTGTGGGACTGTGACACGTCAGTTTCTTGAGTAGGCAGAGATAATGAATTAACTGGGCAATGGTTTCCAAAGGACAGACCGCGAAGTCAGTGCCCCCCCCCCCCCCCCCCCCCCAGATCACTTCATCGAAAGGGTAAGAGATGAATGATTTTTTTTCTCAATTGTTTCGTAAGCTGATGGAACAGGACTGAAAATTGCTAACGGTGTGTCCTCTACTATGGTGGCTTGAGGAGCTTAATTTCAGATTTAAGCCCGCATCTCGTGGTCGTGCGGTTGCGTTCTCGCTTCCCACGCCCGGGTTCCCGGGTTCGATTTCCGGCGGGGTCAGGGATTTTCTCTGCCTCGTGATGGCTGGGTGTTGTGTGCTGTCCTTAGGTTAGTTAGGTTTAAGTAGTTCTAAGTTCTAGGGGACTTATGACCACAGCAGTTGAGTCCCATAGTGCTCAGAGCCATTTGAACCATTTTTTCAGATTTAAATGCACACAGAAAGCAGCCTCTGTTGACCATGAATACTTATCTTCTCACATTAAACACCTATCATCATTCCACAACCGCAATACCAGATCGGATACGTCTAGCATCTTGGCTGTACCTTTACATAACACAAAATCTTTCTCCGTGTCATTCTCCATCTCAGCCATACTACTATGGAACGCGCTCCCCTGTGATATGCGTCTTATCCAGAACCACTCAACATTCAAGAGGGAACTCAAGACTTACATATTAGGGACGGTATAGCCACCATTGTTGTGCCCCTCTCATCTCTTTCTTTCTCCTCTCCATCATAGCTTCGAATTTTACCATTCTGTTTCTCTTCCTCTAACATATCTACCTCTTCTATATCTCTTTCACCCCATTCTATCGTCTTATGTCTCTGCTTGATGAGAATAACTCACAAGCTGCAAGAATATAACGAGAAAATTCCCAACTAGCAATAGGACTGACATTCATAAAAGAAAAATATGTTTACTTTCATATACATAGTCATTACTATTATTATTATTATTCTTGATTGTTATAATTTTTTTTGATTGTTATAATTATCATTGTACTACGTTTATAATTCTATTTTTTCTTTAACATTAATACTGTATAACATGTTATATGTCCTTAATGTTCTGTAGAAACTGAAATTTGTTGAATCTGAGTATGCCTGGTTAGGTGTAAGAGAGGGCCTGAAGGCCCTAATCTTGCCAGGTAAAATAAATGCATAAATAAATAAATAAATAAAGGAACGACAGGAACGGCGAATCAGGTAGGCTGTTTGTGTGCTCCTCTGTGTACTGACACAAAATCCAGTGGCTGGGAAAGCACCCCAGGAATGAAATCAAGCCACAGTCCAATGGCCTATGCTTTGCTAGTTCAGCAACATCAGCAGAGTTACCGCTTGTGTAGATGGCACTTCCGCGAGTGAACCAAAGGGTTGTCGTTTGGGTCGTTGCCGCATAACCGACCGACATACTAGTTACGCCATACCTGGCCATCGACCCCGCTTCAGATCTTTCCTCGCGTCGTAGATTCATGGGCTTTCTGCAACAGTGTATGGCATGAAGTATTTAAACCGACCAGCCCGTCATGATGACATCACAGTGGACAGTCAGTTACCGCACAACTTGTGTCAGTCGTTGCAGCATCTAAGATACTTTCTCCACTGAGCCGCAAACCAAATACCGCTGCCTGAGTGTTCAATCAGCGGTCATCCGCCGTCCTCCGCCATCATGCAGTGATAGTCGTATCGCCTTTCCCATCCACGAGGAATGCCTGCCTCACTATGTCCGTACTAGTTTGTCAGGGACTGGGGATCACCTCCCATTGTCTTTTCGTGTCTGTGAATAAATTGTTATAAACATTGATTGGCTGCATTCTTCAGCCACTCCTCCGCCAATCTCCAGCAGAGAATCACTGTCCCACATCTACCCTACAGTACAATTGTTACATTTGGGAAGTGGTTTTGATCATACATTGTTAAACAAGGGACTCCATAGCAGATGAACCGTACGTGTTTCTATATTGATACTACGACATTGCCAATAACCTTTTTACCCTGCGTCAGTGGAAACGTGTCGTCTGGTCGGTTAATTCACATGTCTTGTTGAACAAACAAGGTTGGTGGTTGTGTCCAGATACGCCGGCATTCACGAGAACAGCTGCTCAAAATATGGAACTCGCCACGGACTCAGGCTGGTGAGGGGCTGTACTAGGCTGTAGTGGACGTTCATGTGGGCTTTCACGGGGCCTGTTGATGTGGAGAGAATAGAATTCACCACGACAGCTGTTGGCTAAGTGAACCTTAATATAGATCGAAAGAGTGTATTTATTTATCTTCACCACATCCACCAGTTTCCAGGATGAAGTGAGAATACTCTCAGAAATCAGGAGACCGACTTCGTTGATGCCCGCAAGATGATGCTGATGACGATCAGCAGCTGACTGCCACATCAGCTCTCACTTTTGCTCGTTGAACTGCTTCTTCCACCTGGTTGTTTCGTTTCCTCCAGTGAAGTTATTTCCCTATGATATGCCATCACAGTTCTGACGTTTAAATTTCACACAGATAACAGCACATTTTTTCCTGTCGTTGGACGCGCTGACCGCAACACAGTAATGACCACTACACGAGCAAGACAGGCGAGATATGCTGGCTCTGTCCCATTACCAGCAGGTAGCCATGCCTTGGACCTATCCATTAGAGGCATGAAGCTAACGTTCCAGCCATTCAGCCAATCTTATTTGCAAAACGGCCCCACATAATGACACGTCCTGCCAGTCATCATCAGGTGACCACTTGGTGCGAGACCGGGGTATTCAGCACCTTCACAAAGGGTGACCAATCACCCATGCACCTTTCAGCTATTCAGATACAGAAGTCAACTTCATTATGACCTCGCTAACGCCTCTATCCTTAGTAATATCTACAGGTAAACTTGGATGTTTCAATGATAAAATGAAGTAGAGGAATTACGCGAAAGACTAAATTGTGCTTATGTAAAACCTAAACCAGGACGAATCTACAGATTGGCGGATCCGGCATTTGTAATAGTCGCTGTACCTAGAGCTGGTATCACATACTGAAACCATCCCAAACAAATCGTTAATTTCCACGTGAAAAATTGTTGTCCATTGTCTCAGAAATTAAAAATAAAAGATTGTTGAATGAATTCCCTTCTCCTTTTTCCAGTTGTATACCAATGACCGGAACTGTTTCCTGGCAATTAAGAACTCTTGGCCGCAGTCAGAGTTCACTGAGTTCCACTGGAGATATTGACTGGAACTCAAAAAGTTCGGACTACAACTCCGAGGTAGGAAATAAAAAACAAATGAAAAATTTGCATCACTCGTTACAGGATGGCAGCAATAGAAAGTACGAGTACTGCACCAGCATCCAAGTATAGTTGTCTATACAAAAAATGAAACGATTGGATGGCATTGATGGCCAGGAGTCCCCACCTGGCGCTGTTCGGCCGCCAAGTTACACGTCTACTCAGTTGACGACACATTGGACGACTTGCGTATTAATGATGATGGTTGGTGATGAGGACAACACAACACCCAATTTATTTAGTAAATAGAGTCGTGGTCATATATAAATTACTTCTTATTTTTAGATGACCTGTTTCGATCTACTACAGAGATCTTCCATCACATCTACATTCCTTGGCCACAGTAGAAATCCCTGACGTGGAGCTGGGCCTGTCCGTGATGGAATGGAGTGTGTGTTTGCTAAATAAATTATAATGTTATGAGATAGCTGTTTCTACAAAATTACAACACCCAATCCCCGAGCGGAGAGAATCGTCGATCACGCCGGCAATTGAACCCGGGCCTGCTGCATGAAAGGCAGACGCGCTGACCACTCAGCTAAGATGGCGGACTGTGTCTACACAGTTAAAAGTATACATAAAGTATTCTTAGTCTTTGCAGCCATTCTTCCTTAGATACTATTTGAATCATATTTGTCTACTCTACTACACTGAAACTCCAATGACACTGGTACAGGCAAGCGTATTCAAACACAGAGATAAGTAAAAAGTTGTAATACGGCGCTCGGTCGGCAACGCCTATATAAGACAAGTGTCTGTCGCAGTTGTTACATCGGTTACTGCTGCTACAATGGCAGGTTATCAAGATTTAAGCGAGTTTGAATGTGGTGTTTTAGTCGGTGTCCGAGCGATGGGGGACACAGTTTCTTCGAGGTAGCGATGAAGTGGGGATTTTCCCATACGACCAATTGCGAGTGTACCGTGGATACTAGGAATCCAGTGAAACATCAAATCTCCAACATCGCTGTAGCCGGAAAAAGATCCTGCAAGAACGGAACTAATGGCGACTAAAGAGAGTCGTTCATTGTGTCAGAAGTGCAATCATCCGCAAATTGCTGCAGATTTCTATGCTGGGCCATCAACAAGTGTCAGCGTGCGAACCATTCAGCGGTATATAATCAATATGGGCTTTCGGATCCGGAGGCCCCCTCACGTACCTTTGATGACTGCACAACACCAGGCTTTATGTCTCACCTGGGCCCATCAACATCGAATTTCGACTGTTGATTACTTGGAACATGTTGTCTGGTCGGACGAGTCTCGTTTCAAATTGTATCGAGTGGATGGACGTGTACGGGTATGGAGACAATCTCACGAATCCATGGACCCTGCATGGCAGCAGGGGACTGTTCAAGCTGGTGGAGGCTCTGTGGTGCGGAGCGTGTGCAATTGGAGTGATATGGGACACCTGATACTACTCTCCTAGGCGACACGTACCTAAGCATCTTCTCTGATCACCTATATCTACTCATGCTCATTGTGTATTCCAACGGACTTGGGGAACTCCAGCAAGATAATGCGACTCCCCAAACATCCAGAATTGCTACAGTGTCACTCCAGGAACATTCTTCTGAGTTTAAACACTTTTTCCGGCCACCAAACTCCCCAGACACGAACATTATTGAGAATATTTGGGGTGCCTTGTAACGTGCTGTTCTCCACCTCCCCGTATTGTTACTGATTTACGGACAGTCCTGCAGGAATCATAGCGGCAATTCCCTCCAGCATTGCTTCAGATGTTAGTCGAGTCCATGCCACGTTGTGTTGTGGCACTTCTGAGTGCTCACGGGGGTCCTGCGATATTAGGCTAGTGTAACAGTTTCTTAGACTCTACAGTGTATATAAGGATAATTCGCTGTTTAACGGTGTTACGTAATATCACCAAAAGTTCCTGGTCGATTTGCTTCAAGTTTCTAATAAATGTTTACACGGACGTAGGCTACATAGTTTATACACATATCAGGGACAGACACATATATGCTTCACATTACTCGTGACTGTAATTGTTAGTAACTGTAGTATAACTTTTTCAAGATAAAACTCAGTCATCAGTTGCATAAATGTGTAGCCAAGATCTAAAGATTTATGATTTCTCTAATTTTGTCGAAATCGGTAAAGCATAACAAAATTCATTTGTAATTGCTGACTGAATTTTAGTCTGTGAACACAACTCGATAAGTTCTTGACGTATTTGTGTCATACTGTTACACGATATTCTAACAAACAACTAAACGAACACAAATACCAATTTTTTCCAGCAAAAATGTAAATACTTTGTATTAAAAACGGACTGCGAGAAAGAAAATGTGCTGCTCAGTGTGTGGTTTCGTTTTCTTGTTGGTAGTAAGTTTCGAAAATGATAACAGGACATTTTAACGATTAGGGAAATTGTTTCTCCCATAAAACATGTTATGTCGCCTTATGGTTTATAAAAAATGTATACACAACAATGTGCCGTAATGCTTTCTTCCGTGCAGTCATTTTTAACAGAAAACAGGGAAGTTGTATTTATAGCTTATCGGTCACTAATTATAAAATACTATGGGATCGGAATCTCCCGAAACTCTGTAATCCTACGAGCTTGCAGATTTAAATGATACGCATTACTCTCACTGAATCTACTAACCTCAGAGATCTAGCAACTGGAGAAGTCTCTCCCATACCCTGTCCATAAATGAAGAACTCAGTTAAACTCTACATATAAATTATTTAAACATGGATGACAAGAGGACAATGCCTTCTTAAATGGAACGCTCCATTGAGGTACTACATAGTCAGGTAGGAACAGCTTCAGTTTTTTAAGAAAGGCAATTTGACTTTACACAAAACATTTCGAGGAAGAAATCAGTTCTTACTTAAAATGATCCTACAGCAATGATTTTTGCTAGGGCCATCACTTGAAAATGCCATTGCACGCCGAAATTGCGTACGTGGTGAATAAGTACAAGCATTAAAAGACCAGGGGGGAAATAGTGTGCCTTTCAAAGTTTGGAAGCTGGTAGATAATCTGATCAGTTGCCTTAAAACCAAGAAAAAAATCTGCAGGTAACGAAACAGGGCTAGCCGGGCAATAATTCTTCCTCTCATTTACACGAACCAAATAAAACATTTGCAGCCATCGCCCGGGCCGTGTGTAATGCTAGGAGCGCTGTAACGTAGTCTTCAAGAAATTTTGTGATAACATTAAGACGAAAATGATGGTAGGCTACATTTTAACGCTTTGAATGTCCTGAGTATCAGTTTACAATGTAGTTGAATCAGTCCAGATCACACATAACTTTATTTAAGTGGACGTGCTATCTGAATGATACACTATGTAATAATCACATGGTCGAGAACTGTGTCAAAGTAGCAGTACTTTCTTAGTTGTACGCAACAATAATTATAAGCAGCTTAACTGTACTTGGTGTTGGTTTATATGATGTCGATACACATAAACGCAGACAAGTCACTCATATTATTTGTTTGTTAATAACAGTTATTATACACAACAATGATTGAATTTACCAGGATTTGTACTTATTTCGACACATAAGTAGACGACAATAGACTAACGTGTTTCTCTGAAGCATTGGTTCCCAATATTTCGAAGGTTATTACCCTTGAGTGCAATGTGAAATTAGCTGGCACCGACTTCCCTCATCCACCATCAACATTAGAAATGTTTTGAGGGTCTTTTATTGAACCACGAATTAATGAGTCGATGACGTAATAGGGTACTACTAATTTCTAACAATCTTTTTCATAGACTAATGAAGCAATTCTCAGTGCATTGTGGCGATACCTACAACTCCTTCTCATATGAGAGAGCTAACTACCAAACTGAGTGTAGACACTTGTTACAAAACATGCTTTCTCAACACCACTCCTGCCTCTAATGACATTCGTTTCACCCACATCCTGCAACCCCGTTTCAAATCAACCAAGTTAAAATGCGTGCATAGTACTATGTGTTTTTCCATCGCTTGATGGCTAGGTTCCGTACCTCTGAACCAGCAAAAATTGAAAGACTTCACAAAGACAGTGCTTTCTGTCAAAGTACTGCCTCAGTAATGATAATAATAATAATAATAATAATAATAATAATAACAGACCCCGTGGAGGCCCGGGAAAAGAATAGGCCTCCGGTATGTTCTGCCAGTCGTAAAAGGCAACGAAAAGAACAAACCACTAATAGGGCTAACCTCCCTTTTGGTGTGATTAGTTGGTTCAGGACAGAAATAAAGAAGCCTCGGAAAAGCGCCGTCATGGTCGGGGACGACGTTTGAACCCTATGCCGGCCCACAATGGTAACGACACTGCTAGCCAAGTGGAAAATGATTTAAATCCAAATACAGGTGTTTTGCAGGATATGTTTCCTGCAACCACCATAGAAGGAAAACAAAGACAGGGGATGAGATGGTCAGATGAAGTTAATCGACACCTCATGTTCTGTTATTACCAAGCAACAAACCTAGGAACCAACACAACTGGATACAGATCACAAGTATACGCAACATTTATTATCAGATACTCGGAATTAAAATTTTTAACAGAACGACTAGCTGGTCAGATCCGTGTAATAATCAAAAATAACAGAATACCCCAGTCAGAATTAGAAAACATCAAACAACAAGTACAACAAATACTGGAACAAAATAATGTGCAATCAGAAGAAGAAGAAAATACAGTAATGGACTCAAACATCCCAGAGCAAACAAACAAAGAACAACACGCATCAATTAAACAATCAGAGAAAAACAAAATCTTACGACAGCCACCAGAACAAGCACAAACAGAACTCGAAGTAACACACATTTTAGATATAGAAGGAAAATTTCAGCTGACATATATAGAATACAAAGACACAAATACAGACATTAGACCTTTCTTGCATAGACCGCCAAATAACTCACAAGTCGAAACAACAGTAAAAACTATCAAAACAATCATACACAACAAAATAAATGAAAACACAACTATGGAAGAGTTACAACTACTGGTTTATATAGGAGCACTCACTACACTAAATATACACACTAGGCAGAGATCAGAACCAACCAACACACAGAAGAAACCCACAAAACCAGCATGGAAGCACAGGCTACAGATCAGAAAAACTGAGAAAAAACATCGGACAGCTAACACAATTTATAAGAAATTAAATGTCAGGAAAAAACGAAAAAGGTTAGGTAAAATCTCACAACAAGAAGCGATAGAGCAATTAGATGAAAAGAAGCAGAAATTACAAGCATTGGCCAAACGACTTACAAGATACAAAAAAGTGAAAAAAGAAGGAAACAAAACCAAACATTCAACACAAATCAAAAGAAATTTTACCAGACAATAGATAACACACACATTAAAATAGACAATTCACCAAACATAACAGACATGGAACACTTCTGGACCAACATATGGTCAAAACCTGTACAACATAACAGACATGCACGGTGGATACAAGCAGAAACAGATACATACAAGATGATACCACAAATGCCTGAAGTGATAATTTTGCAACATGAAGTCACCCAAGCAATTAATTCTACTCACAATTGGAAAGCCCCTGGAAAAGATAAAGTAGCAAATTTCTGGCTAAAGTAGGCCACCTCAACACATTCACCACTAACTAAATTATTTAACAGTTACATTGCAGACCCATACACATTCCATGATACACTTACGCATGGAATAACTTATCTGAAAACTAAAGATCAAGCAGACACAGCAAACCCAGCTAAATATCGCCCCATAACATGCCTACCAACAATATACAAAATATTAACTTCAGTCATTACACAGAAATTAATGACACATACAACACAGAACAAAATTATAAATGAAGAACAAAAAGACTGTTGCAAAGGAGCACGATGATGTAAAGAGCTACTCATAATAGATGCAGAGGTGACATATCAAGCTAAAACTAAACAAAGGTCGCTACACTATGTATACATTGATTACCAAAAAGCTTTTGATAGTGTACCCCCACTCATGGTTACTACAGATATTGGAAATATACAAAGTAGATCCTAAATTGATACAGTTCCTAAACATAGTAATTGGAAAACCACACTTAATATCCAAACAAATTCAAATAATATCACATCACAGCCAATACAGATTAAGCGTGAAATATACCAAGGAGACTCATTAAGTCATCTCTGGTTCTGCCTTGCTCTGAACCCACTATCCAATATGCTAAATTATACAAATTATGGATACAATATTCCTGGAACATACCCACACAAAATCACACATTTGCTACACATGGATGATCTACAACTACTGGCAGCAACAAATCAACAACTCAAGCAATTACTAAAGATAACAGAAGTATTCAGCAATGATATAAATATGGCTTTTGGAACAGACAAATGTAAGAAAAATAGCATAGTCAAGGGAAAACATACTAAACAGGAAGATTACATATTGGATAACCACAGCGACTGCATAGAAGCGATGGAAAAAACAGATGCCTATAAATATCTAGGATACAGACAAAAAATAGGAATAGATAATACAAATATTAAAGAAGAACTAAAAGAAAAATATTTACAAAGACTATCAAAAATACTGAAAACAGAATTGAGAGCAAGAAACAAGACAAAAGCTATAAATACTTATGCTATACCAATATTGACTTACTCATTTGGAGTAGTGAAATGGAGTAACACAGACCTAGAAGCATTCAATACACTTACACAATCACAATGCCACAAATATAGAATACATCACATACATTCAGCAACTGAAAGATTCACATTAAGCAGAAAGGAAGGAGGAAGAGGATTTATCGACATAAAAAACCTACCCATGACCAGGTACACAATTTAAGAAACTTCTTTCTAGAACGAGCAGAAACTAGCAAAATACACAAAGCAATAACTCATATAAATACATCGGCTACACCACTGCAATTTCATAACCACTTCTAAAACCCTTTAGATCACATAACATCAACAGATACGAAGAAATTTTACCATCGTAGAAACATGATACTAAGTACAAATTACGCATGTAGTGGGTGGACTACGTGAAGAACATGATATTCACATATCCGTTTACAAATTGTAAGCTAATTCAAGTTGTGCAGTAGGTCCTTGATAAACCGGCATGCTTGGGGATCAGCAAATGCCGGATTATCAAATATGATTAGATTTTTTTTTTTAGATTAGATTCACTTTCATTCCAATTGATCCGTAGTGAGGAGGTCCTCCAGGATGTGGAACATGTCAGAAAAACAACAATACATGACAAATATTTACAATTAAAACAAATAAGCTAATGTACCATTCCACAGGTCCCAAGTGGAATGATCGTCATTTTTAATGAACACTAAGAGTAATTTTACAAATACTAATGCACTGAATTTAAAATAAAAAAGTTTTTATTTATTTATAAGGTAATACAACTACTGTAATACTTATTTACAATGAACACATTACTGCACTGAAATGGTGCAGAAGTTAGATTATACTAACACACACACACACACACACACACACACACACACACACACACACACACACACACACGCACACACACACACAAATTTTCAATGAACACATTACTGCACTGAAATTGTGCAGAAGTTATGTTGTACTTATATACAAATCAGTTGGTTTTACTGTATTATCAGGGTCATTTTTAAAAACCGTACAAAAACAAGTATCCGTTATTTCTTAAACGCAATAGGACAGATTACTGGATAACAAATAAAAGCGTGTATTACTTTTCTGTAAAAAGAAAATTAAATTAGAAGTCGAATAACATACTGTTCTATTAAATCATGTGTGGCCCAAAGTACTACAAAAGTTCAGTATACATAAATAACTTTCGTGTGTCAGAACTAAATAAAATAAGTACCAGTGATTTGAAAAAATGAAGAACAAGATAATTAATTAAAATTGTTACCAAGAATTTTGTGTAGTTTAGTTAGAATAGCACACATATCTGGCGTTGTCAAAGATTTGGAATATGTGGACTGATATCTACCACTGTTAGATTACGGACAGAAATGCTAACTTGTTTCTTAGATTGCATTCTTTTTCCAAAAAAGCCGTTGCTCGCAATTCTCAACAAGTTTCACATGTGTAAGGCTTAGTTTCTGATCGAAAAACTATCACACACTTTTGTTTTTACCGTCCAGAAAATGAAATTGAGGCCCACAGAGTGCAATTCCCTCTAAGTTTGGAAACATTGCTCTAAAGAATAATGGTAGTTTTGCTATGTGACTATAAACGAAATTTCTTTAATAAATGCGACGACCACTACCAGCGTCCCTTGTATTCAGAACATTGTGGAACTCTGTCCACGTGCTACTGAGTTCGTAATACAATTATCCCTGATGCATATGTAACTTCGTAAAAATATTTATTTACAATCTATCTCTCAAGATTCGATCTTATGTTTTATGACTTATCTGTGAATGTTCATAGTTGTGAACAAATCCTCTATAAAGCACATTTATTTCTAAATTTGTAATAACACGAATTTGTAGAAGATATTTTATAATATTTTTTGAAAACAATTAATTTCTGGATAAGATAAATGTATTAAAAGAAATGTTGTCAACTTGAAAACTGGTTCATGCTGAAGGCATTGGAGTTGTATAGGTGAAATCTAAAAGAGTTAATAGTTCCCATGTCAAACGGAATTGAAAGGCGGGAAGGCGAAAAGGTGGAATGATTAGGGGCGCTGCAACAAAGCAGAACAAAGAAAAGTGAAGTTAGACTGTAGTCAGCAGTGACAGAGGTAAAAATCTTAGGCTTAACGTGAGAGTGGCTTGCGCTTCAGTCATTGTCCAAATAGCCTCGGATGAAGACTGTTGTTTTATTGCTCCACAGCATTTACAGCTGGTCTATACTACATACGTAAATCGACACCAAGAAGCATTTATTAAGCCAAAACCATCAAGACCCGTTGTTGCTAATGTGCACATTGTGTAGCCGCCACACTGAAACTACAACTGTAACAACGGGCTTAAAACTGTAACTTCTTCTGTGTTTTTAGTAATAATAATTTGTTTTCCATCATACACTGATTCAAAGAACTTCATTTCCCTAAGACATGCATCTAGATAGGATCTTGTGCCAGTGAAAACGATTCTGAGTATCATAGAATTGTATAGTACTATACTTTTGCAGATCTAATCTAGTACAATGATTTGTAAGTATTTTTTATATAATCAGTAAATATTGTTTGAGCAGCATTTAATGTTTTCTAGAAGCTACAATTTATATGAACTCATCTTATTAGTTATGAAATGAAAATAAAGATCCATTTAATGAAAAGAAGAGTAGGAGAGAAAATTATTTATTTAACAACAAAAGAACAAAAATCCTTCTCTTTTGATAAATAACTTTGAGTGTAGCATATTCTAATAAAATTGAATACAGTGCTGTACTCAAAACGTTACACTGAGAAGTACTGTGGTGTTTTATAAAAGATTAACTCCTTAAATCCAGTGCTCAAAACAAAATAGATTTTTAGCTGTTAGATTTGTATTATTTTTCGAACTGTGCTTAGTGAAGATTTCGTAAGAGTTTTAATCTTTTATCATTCTCAAACAAAGAGCAGTTTTAGGACCACCATTTTGTTAACTGCTAAGCTTGGTCATCAATGAAAGAACGGTAATTTCAATGTATGTGTTAATGACGTATTATTATTGTAATACAGAACTTTTGCTTAGCTACTTTAGTATAATAACTGTTTCCTCAGATCTCATTACAGATACTTTCACGGCCAATGTTTCTTTGCCTACGGTAGAATAATATTATCTACAAAATGAATAAACAAAATTGTTAATGTATCTGAATGCTGTAGCATAATTCTTCTGGCGTTGCCAAATTAAGAATGAACGTTAGCTGTTTTGCTGTACGTAACTACATACAATAAGCTTTTCCTAAGTCCAATAAGGTATATACGAAGCTGCACATCACAATTACACTTTAGATTAGCTCAATGAAGGTATCTTCATACCTAATTAGGCTTTCGTCCGTTCATAAACAGTTTTGACCACATTAAAGACCTGGAACCAAAAGGTTACTGGTTTGATCCCCGATTACCTGTTATATTGCTCCATACTGGAATCCCTTCAGGATACGAAATAATTCATACTTGTACCCGTTAGACATACGCTGCGTAGGTGAACAAACTTCTAAAATTCCTTTAAAAGAGTTAATGTTAAATTAGGCAATGTAAGATTAGGAATCTACGTTGAGAGTTCTTAGAGAAGATAACATTCTGATAGGAGGCCACGTTTAGAAGAGGAGGCTACACATTAGTAGTATTATACTGTCTTAAATTAATAGGACGTTTTAAAGTTAAAAATGTTTTTCTCCTGTGAAGCGCTTATAATGCTTGAAAAGAGTTAAATGGCGCATGGTGGCTGGTGGCTGTGTGACGTTCAACTGACGCTGCCCTGTTGTTCAAGCAAATGGCGACGCTTTTAATGGCGGATTATTTTCGAGAATAATCTCATATCCTGTAATTCCCATATATTCTGAATTAATTGGTTGCACCAAACTAATTAGTTCGTCAAATTTGAGTCTATGGTTAATCAAGCTATAATCTCCTCAGTACTGCTGTAGTGGCAACTCATTTCGTCTCCTCATTCTAACTCTTTAGCTGCGCACACTCTGAACAAGTAAAATTCAGTCAAGGAAGGTCAGAATAAATATTAAAGACTTATGGTGTAGTGCACAACAGATGTTTGTTAAACAACTGAATTAATTGTGAATTAACATATTGATCAAACATGGTGACTTTGGTAAGACAAGGACAGCTATACTTTGCATTTATACAAAGTACGCAGCGCGCCCGGCCTTTAATACACTGTAAGACAAAGAATAAATAAATAAATAACGAAAATAAAAGCCAAAATAAAGGTAAACAAACGACGCACCTCGAAGGGATTATTCGAATGAAACCGAAATCAGTATGTGTGATGTTCATGAACAGACAATCAAATGACTACGATTTCAGAAAAAAATTGATGATTTATTGAAGAGCAAGAGCTTCATAAAATCAGTAACGCGTTGGTTCGCCTCTGGCCCTTATGCATGCAATTATTCGGCTTGGTATTGACTGAGAGAGTTGATCAATGTCTTCCCGAGTTATATCGTTCCGAATTCCGTCCAATTGGTGTATTAGATCGTCAAAAATCGTGAGGTGGTTGGAGAGCCGCCCCCATAATACTCCAAACGTTATCTATTGGATAGAGATCCGACGACCTTGCTGATCATCTTTTGGTTTTGCAAGCACAAAGACAAGCAATAGAACCTCTCGGCGTGTGTCAGCGGATGTTATATGGCTGAAATGTAAGCCCAGGATGGCTTCCCATGCCTTCAGTAATGAGTCCGCTACGAACAGAGCCTTGACGAGAAACGACGATGTGTCTGTTGCCCTGATGGCAAGCCATCTTAGTTTTCATGTCGTCGTATATCCTGAACTGTGTGTCGTACAGTTATTTATAATTTTGATGGTACATTCAGTAGCATATATGAATACTGTCTACAAGCTTCGTTGCTAACAGATAAGACAATACAACATCGATGGCGTCATTCTTACTCTCATAAATGCTAATCATTTGCGTATTTAGATATGTTGAATGCTAGATGATAATTAGAAATTTGTTGTGTGCAGTCTTTTTCATGTAGGTGTCTTAATAGCCAGCAGTATTGATGTTCATGCACAGTCTGAAAAGCGTTTAAGGCTGTCACATGGTAGACTGTGCTGGGATAAAACTGTTAAGTAAAACATTCGATACGTTGCACCGTTTCTAAGTTAATTAGTGCCGGAGTTAGCAAACCAGGCCGTTGCATACGCAAATTCAAGCGGCCTGGTAGATAAAATTACTGCCAGTTGTTCTTATAGCGCAGATGACTGCGCCCGAGCCTAACGTCCTATGTCCAATTTTTGGATATCTCTCTTCTTTGGTTTTAGGAAATCAATCGAAGAGCACGTTTGGCAACACCGTCGTTGGCGGGATGCTTAAATGTGCACCCGCAACGGCCTTAGTGGTTGTCTTTAATGCTAATTAACTCGGAAAGAGCGCAACTTATCGTAACTGTTTTTCATCAATTATTTCTTAGCCCGACCTACCCTGCAACACCGTTGCAAGCTTTCCAGGTTGTTTCTGGCCACCCTGTAAAATGAGCGTAACTGTGACTAACGGTACTCATACCACAGGGGATATGTTTCTCTTCCGTGACCGTTAACTTGAAAATTAGTGCACAGTATACACAAATATAGCAAAAGACTATATTGTAAATGATTGGCAGCGTCATGAATTAGCTTTTTTTCAGAATATGTGAACAATTTCGGAACAAAATGCGGCTAAATACAGGATTGTTATTAACATTCGCAAATTTTAATGCATTCAAGTGAAAACCATTATTTCTGTTCACAGAACAATTCTGAAAATTTTGGTAATGTTAGGAAACATTTGAGTTGTCATTTTGCAACTATATGTTATTAGGTGTTAGGTATCTGTCATGTGTTTTATTTGGTATTACTGTGTGGCTTAACAGCGTTTCAGTAATGCTGTTATTGTGATGTTACAATTACACGTTCAGACTAATTACTGGGAAAGGTACCAGCAAAATTCTCATGCGGATGCGGTATTTGTGGGGGTAGGGGAAAGGGGGGGGGAGCGGTGGGAGGGGATACTCTGGCCAGCACATCACACACTTGATATTGTCGGGATTCTTGACCTTGAAACTTCTATGAATCGATGCAGTAGCTCCACATAATACCAGTTCTCCCATCAAGGAAGAAATACGTGAAGTACTGGGAAGGGAACACGGGTCCCCACACGGGAGGTAAAAGGGTACAAAGTACGTGCACTCTTAAACATAAAACCCGGACCCCCTAGAGACTATGTCGTAATCGTTCACTTAAGGCACTATACGGGCGGCCGCCCGCTAGAATTTTAAGTCCGGGCATATGTACGATTTGGCACCACTGTAGGATGCGGAAATATTTGGAGGATGTGCTGACACGCTTCGCGAGCCATTACAGAGCTTTACGTGCTCGTCGTCTAGTGATAAAGTCACCCACTGTAGATATAAAGTCACGAGTTCGAGACATCTCGATACCGTATTTTTCGAAATCGTATTACGAGTGCCTGCTTAAGGTACATCTGATGGAAACTCAAAGATAAATCGTTTCGCTGTCTAACACCCAACAGTAGCAAACAAATATCTAGAAACAATTCCACACAAACAGCTCGCGGTTGTGTCAAGATCAGATAGGAACAGTAACTGGGCACACAAATGTGGGGTTGTGCAGGTCTTTCAGCGCCGTGATCGGCCCTGGGTAAATACTGCTGCAAGGCATATTAAAATTGAGCGGAAGAGGATGATCCAGACACTGGCAAAACCTCATGTAATTGTTGTTCCATTTGATGCTATGTGGGTGGGGATACACTACACATGACCTGCACCTAAATATGAAGGGGAGAGATAAGTTAGCTTCTCTATTAGCAGATACTGTAAGGGGGCCACAGTCACACGAGGGATGATCCTTGTGGTTAGTGGAACCAGACAGACATGTCTAGACAGACAACAATCAAGAAAAATAGAAAACAGAGGCTTCATGTACGGTAAAAGCGGAAAAAGCTAAGGGTAGTATCAATTTACTTCATCAAAACATAAGGGGAATAAAAAGTAAAGTACATGAGCTGTTAGCTAGTTTAGACGAAATGTAAGAGTGAGATTTATGTACTTCGTTTGTCTGAACACCATGTAACTGTGTGGATGGAAAGTGTCAGTACAAATGAGTATCATTCAGCATCTTACACTTGCAAGATCTAGCATGGATAATGGAGGAGATACCATTTACACAAAACTGTAGAAGTAAGAAAATTTTTGTGGATCAGCATTATGAAGTTTGTGCGTTAAACTACAGCTAGATAACGTAGTGTTGATATTAGCAGCAGTGTACAGGTCTCAATTAGGAGATTGGGAGCTATTGATAAAAAAAGTTTGACTGCCCCTTATTATGAAGTCTGTCAGGCAAAGAGAAGAAGTTATTAATCTGTGGTGATTTGAATGTAAATTTTCAAGCAATTCTGATGGGAAAAGAGAACTGAAAGTGTTATTAATGACATATAACATGAATCAGTGATCAATTTCCCTACATGTATAGCTCAAGACAGTAGCAAGCTCGATGATTTTATTCGAATTGACACGGCTTGAAAACTGAGAACGTTTTATTCAGCACTCTAATCGATAATGTGTTTGTACAGCAGGAGGATGTACAACTAACACATGCCTTCCCAGTGAGAAATGGATTATCAGACCATGATGTAGAGTTTATTAACTTAAAAAATGTAGCAGGGCGTACAGTTCAGAAACCACTAAGTAAAAGTGTATGTTGGTCAACCTGGTATCTATAGAGCACTTCAGAGAAATTTAAGAAATGTTATTTGGGGAGATGTATATAATGAGTAAAACGCAAATGATAAATTTTTCTTCATAAATTTATTTCCCTTTTTGAATATTGTTTCCCAAAGAAAATTACTAAATATAGCACCAAAAAGTTTTCAAAGAAACCATGGATTACTACAGGTACTGGAGTGTCTCCAGAAAGAAAAAAAACAGTTAGACAGCAAAAATTAGTAAGGACCCCGAAATAATTTTATACTATTAAAATTATTGTAACATACTGACAAAAGTTGTCAGAAAATCAAGTAATACGTATGTTACGGATGAAATTAACAACTCGGGCAATACAGTCAAATCAGTATGGAATGTTGTTAGAAGTGAGACAGGAAAAGTAACCACTGGGGTAGGTAGTGTTATTATTAAAGAAAATGAGGCCACCTTAACCAACAGTACACAAGTAACTAATGTCTTTAACAACCATTTTTTAAATGGTCAGACTGTTTTAGACAATGTGAAAGAATAGTCTGTTGATGATAGAGTTCTCCCTAATGTAACATAATGGGAATGGATACTAGATTATGCACTGTACTAATACAAATAAAAACCAGGAAAACGATACACCATTATTCAGTTCTAGTAAAACACAAGGTATCGGTAACACGAGCCGTAAGTGCAAACTATTCAAGTTATTCAAATAAAATAATGATATCAAATCAAGTGAATTAAGCAGAATAATTCTTTACCGTTCTGGAAGTAACACGACATTCATATAATTGTCAAACATATCCAGCACTGTTGCCAACATTCAGTGCTGCTGTGGGTCGGAATACGAAAGGCATACGTCACTGAGAGTGATTCGCATTTCTATAACCAGATTTTGGTGGTGGAGCTTAGTTACTAATTATATTCAGATTTACTGTCTGTAACCAAATATCATACATAAATAACCCACACAGTTATTTGAGTTTTCCTGTCTTAAATGTACTGAAAAGTAAACAGTGCATCAGCAAACGTGAGTCGCATTTTTAGAGAATATCTAGTGTTTATATTGTCAACGATATGAGTAGGCAACATACCTTTTTCTATTATTATGGACTAAGAAAATATTTTTCTTGAGATCGCTGTCCGAAATAGAGAGGAATAACGAGACAGTGACACAACACTAATTCCAAAACGAGAACATCCACAGAGAGACTTCGTAAACTACGAATAACAAAGCTCCAATCACCAAAGGCTACTTTGTAGGAAACCAAACGCAGCGACACAATATGTGGGCTCAGAAAGTCACTGAAAATTAAACCCTTCACAGCTAGATAGGCATCAATAATGTGAATATTCTCTCATTGTTTTAGTAGAGGAGAAGGTAGAAAAAAACTGGTTTCTCATAACGTAAATGGCTATAGACATTGTAATTATTTCGTAGAATAGCCTTCTCGCATCGAAAACTAAATTTTCCAACTCACTGTCATTGATTATTTCTTCAATTGTTCAGACATTTCACCAAAGTTACAAGTAACTAGCGAACGTTGTAGGTAATTCCGCATCATTTCTGCAGGTTTCTCGACTACCACTCAGTCGCCAAACATGTACTGGATTGCATTTTATACATTATTGTTTTTGAGACAATACTAGGGATTTGCGAACACTTGTATTGCTATGGCTGTAATAACACAAAAACGGCATTCCTTCCTTAGCCATTGTTTTGTGATGCCCTTAATTCACGTCAGCTACATGTGACTCTAGACTGTAGTGCCTGTGTAGTCAAGTACAGTATGTTTCAAAAGTCTGGAAGAAGGATTGCAACGAGCTTATCACTTCACTAACTGCTGCATAAAAAGGCATGTGTAGTGCCTGTCATTTCAGTTGCATGTCAGACGGTAATATTTGTTAAAGAATTATCTACAGTTTTAATTTAATTACCACAAGAATAAACTACATGCCTGGTAGTAGGCAATAAAACCGGTGCTTCATATATTAGACACAGGATTTTTTGAGTTTCTGTTTACGTTCCTAATTGGTCTTGAGTGAAAAAAATGGTTGAAATGGCTCTGAGCACTATGGGAATCTGAGGTTATCAGTCCCCTAGAACTTGTTAAAGACACACATCCACGCCCGAGGCAGGATTCGAACCTGCATTCGTAGCGGTCCCGCGGTTCCAGACTGAAGCGCCTAGAATCGCTCGGTCATAGCGGCCGGCGGTCTTGAGGGAAACGTCAGATGGTGTAGCAGAGCAGTTGTTTCCAGTCGCACATCAGTGTATAGTGTATACTTGCCCGTGTAGGAGGATGAAGTAAGTAGATCTCAAGTTGTTGCTCATAAGAACCGCCGTGTGCTACCACAGTATCTTTACTCAGATAGTCAGCGCTGGAGCAAGTGCATCATCACTAACGTCATTCAAACCAGGTGAGCACCCACACCATTCTGGTAATATAGTCATTACTGTCATTTACGCGCAACGGTTGGAATATAACTGTTACCGATGGTTTGCCAAGAAAACCAAAATGTCCCTTATGATTCAGATTTGTTATTTGTAGTATGGTTAAGACTTAGATCCCAAATAACAGTAAGACGTTAACAAAACGAAGCGAGTGGCCTGAGCCTCTACGTTTTTTCTCGAGTTCTTGCAATTTTATGTTAATTAATTCCTGATACTTGCATTCCTTCGGCTGTCAGAATATTCGAATGCGTCTTACAGAAGGTTAAGTGCCTTAGCACTGAAATATCTTACGCAATACACCATTTTGGGTTCAACATGATTGTGAACGCGACGTTAATTTGCCTTCCAGTCTTTTTCCTGACGACTTACTAAGTGACATCTAAACTCTTCTGTCTCGTGTTGGCTGTCGCCTGAATTCTCGGAAGAGTGGTGGCATCTGGCAGATATGAGCAAAGATCTTCACTGCTGTAAGCTGTACCCTCCTTTGTTGATGTTCCCCATACCGTAATTAGTAATATATTAAAGTCTCATTCTGCTGAAAAACTCGATGTCCGCAAGCCCCTCAATAAGAAACTGCGAGCGTTAGTAATGCATCAAAGGAAGCAGCCTGATAGGTGGCAGTGTAATGTCATAACATTGTGCACGCTCAAGGTGTTACTGCCCATCAGAGGTTGGTGCGATATGCCGCATACTGCAAAGGACCGCTGGGCATTGGTGGAGTGGCTATGACGAAGCAGGCCATGTCGGGCGGAAAAGTGGAAGTGGGAGACATCCGTGTCCCCAGTGAGAGAGACGACCGATGTCTGTCGACTACGAAGCGCCGATCCCTTTCTCAGTTGACGTCAAATGAAATTTCTCAGTTTGCTGGAAGTGAAGGACCGTGAGAAGTAGACTAAACGATAACAGTCTTTTATGCTGAAGAACTGCTATAAAACAATGGTTGATTCTTTATCAAAAGATCGATGGCGTGGCTTTTGCGGAAGGGAGCATAGACTTCGACTGGAAGAGAGCCATATTAACTGACTTATAAGTATTTTCTGCCATTACCAGTGCCAAATTCAGGTGCGATATCAATAAATTCATTGTATATAGAATCATAAATGCAAATGCTTAACATGAAACTTCTTTTTCGTTACTGTAATGCAAAATATTCCTTATAAAGTTTGTTTGTCTTGTTTCTTAGTTACAATAGTTTCATTTGTCAAATAATGCCCCTCCTTCCCTCGTAGGAAGGGAGAGTGTACGGTTTCCTATTGGCGTCTGGGTTTTACATCTCAGCTCGATGTGCAGAGCACTTGCGGAAAATTGAGGGCATTGTCAACGGAGAGATCTATGTTAACATTCTAGAATACATGATGAAACCAACCGCTGAGTTGTTGCACCTTTAAGGAGACATCTATTTCCTGCACATATGAACAGCAAATAGCATGAAACGTTTTTGACAGTTTTCAGATATTCACCAATTCATTTCCTAGAGGACAACTTATCGAAACAACCGTCCTACTCCGTCGTTTCGTATTTTGTTGATCTCCCCAACACTGTTGGTGCATTCTGCTCCGGTCAAGATATCCTGAATGTAGTTTTTTCTGTCGCCTTCATAGCATCTAGCCTCTGACCTTGTCTCTAGAAACACTGATGAGGAGGGTTATCTGTCTAAAGGTGTATTGAATGAATTGCACCTCCTTTTTTTTATTTTCGCCCATTTGCCATATTTGGTCTTCGTAGTGCTTTCAGATTTTTTATTGTTTTCATCTAGACTGTTCTGTTTTTTATCCTCCGCATGTAAGTTCCAGTGTGATCCTGCTCAATTTCTCAGGGTTCATAGAGATGCAAGTCACATACTGTTGATACTGAATTGGAGCTAAGTATTTTCTCTGATACGCTGAAAGTTTTGGAATATCTTAACCATCAAATGCTTGTTTTGTTATTATTCTCCCATTTACATGTGTTAAGTATATGTTATAACTATAGGAATACTTTCTTGAAGGTTGAAGAGCTCGACTTGTTTAGCTTCTATACGCAATGTTTTTGCATCTACGTTGACCTCTTTAGCCTCTTTCCTCACTGACGTTAATTTAATTTTCGTGTTTTTTAGTTGTTACTTCGAATTTCCTCTTTCGTAATGCATGGATGGCAGGACCTGCGTTGTCTTGTTTCTTTTCTGAATTGACAATTACTACTACGTTATAATTTTTAAACTTTCTTTTACACTTAGTGCTTCTTACTCCATCGAGGGCACTTTTTTTTCACAACGCTGTTGCAACCCGAAACTTAAAACTGTCAAATGTCATATTTCTCAGTTTGATACCGCATCATTCATATCTGATTGTGCTGAATTGTCTTCCTGTGGTTCTCAGCAGGCTAGAACTCTCATCATAAGATCGACTCGGCAAATCACTTTCTTCATAGGCGTCTTAGATCTACATCTCTCGGCTACGGCAGGATCTGAATTCTTCAATGGTATAGAAAATACTAATACACTGTGCCCGTTACAAATACAATTTTCTGAATACAACTAGATGGATTAAAGAGATAACAATTTATTTACAAGACCACAGCCATACCTATCAAAGCAGAGATGTTCAAGATTGGTTTCATGGCCAAGAGAGGATAAAGATATTGGCTTTAGTTCCACGATCTCCAGATCTCAATCCCATAGAGAATACTGTTTGCGGATGTGTGGACATCATTTCCATGTGGGCGTACAAACGCAAGTCATATTCGGATGAACGTTGAAAACACGTGCTGGGAGATAAACCATCACGCATTTAGAGGAATCAGTGCAACCCCTACTTCGATTAAGCCTACGTCATGATGGTGGATGTGTTGATTATTAAAAGTGTACTCTTCCGCAAAAGCTATGTAGTCGATCGTCTGATAATCAGTCGAGTTCCGCTTTAAGCAACTCGTCGGAATAAACGTCTGTTATCTTACTGTTTCCTTCTTGGAGATCTTGCACTTCCATGAAGCAGGAATCTCACCCACTTGACGGCAACTAAAGAAAGGATTGGTGCATATATTGTCGAACGGAGATTGGTCGCACCTCTCTCTGGACACAGCTACTGTGTGTGTGTGTGTGTGTGTGTGTGTGTGTGTGTGTGTGTGTATTCACGTTTCCGTATTCGATGGGTAGACATCATTAAAATTTAAAAGTCAAGGAACAATATCACTGTGAAGTATTTTAGTGTAATGGCAGGACTGGTTACAAAACTGATCTTTACTTAACCTGTGTCCCGTACGTTATGTTAACTAAATTATTGGAGGATGTATTAGATCTAAAACATATTTAGCAAAAAGAAAGTGGTTTCTTGAGGTCGTGACTCGTGACAAGTGTAGCAATAAACAGTGCACAGTTTGTTTGTGTTGGCTGGCAGACAGAAACTGCAACAGATCCTACGATATAAACAGAAAGACATCATCTTGGATCTGACTGAAGTGTGCAGACAACACTATCTGCACTTTTGACGAGTAGCGAAGTGAAACTCTGTTCACAGATTCGATGGAGAAAGTGGACCAGTTTCACGTTTGTAGTCATCAGAATATTAACTAGTGGTGGACTCTCCACTCGCCTTTGATCCCAAGAATATGTAAGATGTGGCAATACCTGAATTTACGTATCAGACTAATAAGCACACGGTATTCGTCCAAAGTAATTATTTCAGAAGCATATAATTAATTTCATGTCATCTCATAACACTTGTGTTAGTATAAAGTGAGTAAATAAAGATTTTAGCGTGGTGATGTGTAATATGAAACGAGACACTTATCGTAGTCTCAGTCAGAAATTTTGTAAACGCCAGCGAGTTTGCCATTCTTTCGTCCAACAGGTTGTCTCCTTCCATGCATTACTATTCAGCACTGACTGCCAGATGCCACCACTTTCTCCAGAATGCAGACTACGAGTAAATGTAAGAACAGTTCAGACATTATTCCGTAAGTCATCAGGAGGACTGAGAGTAAAATTAACTTCGGATTCAGAATCGTATTCAACCCAAAGCGGTGTATTGCTTAAGGTATTCGAGTGTTAAAACAGTTAAAATTCTGTAATATCCATTCAGATATCATGGTAGTCTAAAGAGACGCTAGAACGCTACTATCAGCAATTTATTAAGCTCAAATTGCAAGAACCCGAGAAAATACGTAGAGGCCCTGTCCTCCCGGTCTATTTTGTTAACGTCTTATTGTTATTTGGTGTCTCGGTCTTAGGCATACTACAGATAGGAATTCTCATACGTTTAAGTCAGTGTCTTGTAGCATGGACTCGCAGCAGCTAAAATAAATGTAGTAATACTGACGTATCTTGTCGTAACTGGCCGTTTATCATTTATTTACTGCTGTCTTTAATTTCTGCTCAGTCTCAGCAATTGCAGTGTTTTCTCAAACAATAGCATGTAGAACTACAGAACCATGGCGGTTCTAGTCGCTTCAGTCCGGAACCGCGCGACTACTACGGTCGCAGGTTCGATTCCTGCCTCGGCCATGGATGTGTGTGATGTCCTTAGGTTAGTTAGGTTTAAGTAGTTCTAAGTTCTAGGGGACTGATGACCTCACATGTTAAGTCACATAGTGCTCAGAGCCATTTGAACCATTTGAACCATGGTGGAATGCTGTTCTCGTGGCTGGAGAGAACGTGAGCAGAATGTACGTTGCGACAATGATTGCTTACATATAGTGTTGCGAAGAGCAGCCTGCATGCTGAAACATAGATTGGGAATGAGTTGAGAATGTATACCAGTTTGTCGTAACATTACTTATAAATAATAATAACAGTAACTCATTTTTTTATGAAAAAAATGTCAGGGGAAATGTATCAGTCAACGGCCATAACTGTAGCATTATTATAATGCAAACTTTGTGTTTTGCTAAGTAAGTAGAAATTTGGAAATTTGTGGTGAGGTCTTAAGGGACAAAACTGCTGAGTTCATCGGTCCCTAAGCCTACACACTACTTAATCTAAATTAAATTAACTTAATGCTAAGGACAAAACACACACCCATGCCCGAGGGAGGACTCGAACCTCCGAAGGGAGGAGCCGCACAGACCGTGACAAGACGCCGAAGACCGCACGGCTACCCGGCGCGGCGTTAAGTAAGTGATGGGGACAGAGTTACTGGGAGATTTGAAGAAGATTAACAAACTAAAATGTCCTACAGCGGATGTTTTATCACGTCAAGTAAGTCTGTCAGCTCTTAGACATGATGTAGGCGAGATATCAGTGCAGGTCATTGTCTTAAAATTTTCTACTTTTAAGTTTGATCTGTTCGTTAATAGCACAAGTGTGTGTGTAGTGGTCACGGAGTTTATTTGGAATAATCTCACACAGATGGCGCCCCAGTTTTTCATTTATTATTAATACTGACACACAGTGCTATCAAAAACGAACGCACGATAGCGTTAACGATTGTGGGCTACAATATCGTGAAAACAGAAACTAGGAGTAGGTAGGATAGGAGACGAAAATCACAGCCGTTCCTGTCACAGATGGGCCAATTGGGACCGACTGACCGCCGTGTCATTCCCAGTCAGTGGCGTCACCGATATGAAATGAGCAGGGCACACTCCTTTCCCAGTAATTGTCACATTAGCAAACCTGATGCCACAAAACATTCAAGTAGCTCCTCAGCTGGCATCACGAGGCACAGAGCACGCTGTCACAGTAATCCCTCACAGGAAAAATCACCGATAGTACTGGGAATCGAGCCCATGTCCGCTGCTTGGTAATCAACAACAGTGTTTACTCAGCTATGAAGGTAGATGTTGCAGGTACACGATTCTTTAAACACTTGCTCAAAAAGTTACTTCAGGGGTAAGCGAACCTCATATTGCTACAGTCAGTGAAATAGTTTTTCCTACTGTATCTGTAAGACACCCTGATAATTGCTCATGGTCAGAGTGTCTGCTTCTGAATAACAATGTTAGGGGCTAGCTGTGTGAGGAATATGGAAGGTGGGCACTTCTGAAAGAGTTTAGACTCAACATAGGAATTACAAAAATGTTCACATGTGTGTGAAATCTTATGGGACTTAACCGCTAAGGTCATCAGTCCCTAAGCTTACACACTACTTAACCTAAATTATACTACGGACAAACACACACACCCATGTCCGAGGGAGGACTCGAACCTCCGCCGGGAGCAGCCGCAAAGTCCAAAACTGCAGCGCCTTAGACCGCTCGGCTAATCCCGCGCGGCTAGGAATTACACAGCCAACTGGTTGCAAATAACTATTTGGTCCATTGACCTAGTGTAATGTAGCAAGTTATTACGAGATAACATTCGATGCAGTAAGGCACGTAGCCGTGATGCAAGGTGGGTTCAGCATAACGACGGTTTTTCTTTGCTCTGGCTCACAGCGCAGCTGACGCTACCAGCCGTGACAACGGTCATAAAAACATTCAGTCAGTACGCAAATTAATACTCCATACGAATCTAAATGAACTATAGTAATTATCATCTGATTTTGATCAAACTTGATACGCAATCTTTTGTTATTAAGGAAGGGATCCTTTCAAAATTTCTGATTTTTATCTATTATGGTTATACAGATTGAGAACATTAGTTAAATGTCCTAAAACCCAAACTCATGTTTCAAACCTCAGTTATGAACAATAACTAAATATCTTTTATTATCATCTCAAGTCATAACAAAGCTCATAGTATATAAAATCAATCAAGTGGAATTTTCTATTAAAAACTTTAATTACTCTACATTATATAGTATAAAAGTCATTCAGAATTATTATTTGCTTATTACTTTGTTGTGTGAAAATATGGGAATGAATGAGAGAGTGTATGCGGAACATACGTTAAAACTTAATGGCAATTTACGTGAAACCTTATAACATTGAACCGTGGGAAAATTGTGTCGCAACAACGATACTGATGATGTATGTCGATGTGTGCTTGCTTTTGTAAGAGAGCAGCCAGAATAAAAGTCCGAAGCGGAAAAAGGTTTCTTTATTAATTTAAAGAAAAATTTGTTTTTCGTGCTATTTTATTAAAGAATATATTAGAAATTGAAATTGTAATGATGTAACTGAATGTCTAGTTAGTGGTTGGCTAAGGCAAGTTTTGCACCGAGAACGATCTGGTAGGGTCTTTCTGACTGGTCATTCATATCAATAGCCAATCAGAATTGAGCAGTTCCCACGTGCAGATAGTTAGATAGGCAGAGAGGAGAGGAGCATCGAAATAGTCGCTCGCTAATCTGCTTCGGGGTAACACCATGCTAGATGTCTCCATGAAAGTTACGAAAGCATGATATTTCTGAATTAATTAGTTGAAGTTTTATAAGTTCGTGATCTTTTGATCGTAGAGACAATTCAAACGTCGCACATTTCGTGCTCTTTATGGAATACTCAGGCGAGTACTTCTAAGATAGAAGACCACTGAAATGACACAATGTCCAACTCGCTAGTAGTGGTGGGTCAGTGACTGTTAGATTGCAAAATTAACTGAGTCGGACTTGCAGGAATTTTGGCTGCTCTTACGTGCGAAAATATGTTGGATAAACAATGGACTTGAATTGATAGAGCATTTGAATTATTAAATGTGGACTTGATAGCCATTTCATGTGCTTCCTTATGAATAAAATGGCGTTAATAGATTTTTCAAATGGTTATTGCAATTAAACTACAATCTTCTTCCGCCCGAAATGTGTGAAAATGAACTTACAGGAACTAATTTGTAGCCTGAGTAACGTGGTCCCTGTGTGGTAGGTATTAGGTAGTGATTTCATCAACGCTGCTTTACACTGCCTGGCGTGTATCTACTACTGCAGAGTGAAGGGACGTCGGAAGGAAGAAATATAGAGGTAGGTGAACTGTTAGATGAAAGTGACTGAGGGAGAGAGCAAAGCAGACGAAAGAACGACAGAATGACCCCGCCGTGGTGCAATAGGTTTCGACTCTTCTAAGGGTGTCTTAATGAAAACGAAATTTTAAGAAACCGTAAAGTTATATTCTGAGAAGGCAAGAAGCTTAGAGCTGATATGCTGAGGTCAAAAATTAAAACTAAACACGTTCCAGCGTTAACATAGTGTCAAAGGCTCAATCGTGTTTAATTTTAATTTTAGACTTGAGCATATCTGCTGTAAAATTTGACCATTGCCTTCTCCCAGTGTAGCTTTATGGTTTCCTTAGAGGTGTCGAAATCTAAGTGAGTGTACCAAACAAAAGATAAATGCCGTCATAGTGAACTGAACTACAAAAGGGGTACACAGAGTAGTCAGCTAACCAGCTATCTGAATGCTCTATATATTAAATGGGAACTATAAAACGGCAGATGTAGTCGTGGCAAATAGGTGGCATCAAAGTTAGATCTGAAGCAAAAAGGAAGAACCGTTGTACCGGCAGTCAAATCAACAATAGCGTAGCAAGTAACATCTGTGAAAGTAGATATAGTAAGACATTAAGAAACTCAAAGCAGAGGGAGTAGGTGGCTTCTGTTGCCGATAATTTATCCAAAATGGCGGCCAGGTCCCATACTATCACAAAACTCACCTCCCTATGATGTCACATCCCTCTTCACCACCCGGAATGGCGGGAAATTTTGGTGGTAAATAGGGCTACTTCCACTAACCTAACGCCTTCCCGCCCACCCCCTCTACTGTGATGTCACCCCCACCCCACCTCCTACACCTGCCCCTAGAAGCGATATAAAACCGTCAGTAGCTATCCAGTTGCCAAAGAGGATGTTTAGGTTACTGTGACTTATTTATTTTTGGTGTGAAAAGATAATTTTGTGTGAGAGAGGAAGGTATGGTATTTAATTCATTTATTTATTTATAGCTCAATTGTCCTGTCACCTGTAACCTAACTTGAACATGCAGGGACCGAATGAGCTGGTTCACACTACATCCACCCCCCACCCCGACTCCTATGACGTCAGTCAAACCCATCCCCCCAACCATCCCACCCCGGAAATGGCCAGAAACAGTCAGTCTCTGTCCAGCTGCTCTTCACCTATAAGGCACAATAAATCACTCCCTCCCACTTCTGAATTGGCAGCAGAAAGACTCAGTATGAAACGATAACTGATACCACAACCTAGAAATGTATACGAGTAGAATTTAAAGAGAAAGAACTGCTGTGACGTTAAAAAGTCGGACTACACACATGCCCACGTTTGTGGTGATCATCACATTTCTGAAACGCTGAGTGCGCTTAGATTATATTCGCTGCACTCAGGTATGTTAGGGTATTGTTTTTCCTCACTTTTCGAACCATAGTTCTACAATAGCAAAACCAACAGGTGTCGAAGCACAGATGGGAGAATCAGAACAATTACGTATTTAAAACTTCATTACATATTTCGGAACCCACAGCAGATCGCAAGAAAAACACAGAAATACAGTAGACCGGAAGTTTGAAAGATTCTCCAAGAATTCGAAGCACTGTTATAGAGACGAGAAAAATGGTTGTAATTTTCGGTGAGTTTTAGATGTCTTACAACTCCTGGACTAGAGCAATAATGGCAGGTGAGGGACAGCATCCCACTCGTTCGAACCAGAGGAGGCTGGTCTGCTTGGACCTGTCACTGAACACTTGAGCAACGAAGACAACACGTGACTCTCTGGCGTCACATAACTTTCCGTAGATGTTTTCTTCTGTCCCTGTATTGTTCGAACCGGTCTGTAGATACTCATGTGGCCTCCCACAGAGGATTATTGTGGTTCTCTGACGTCATGTAACTTTCTATAAATTGAGCACCATCATTATTTGTTACTGACCTTACCCTGCAAAAATGCTGCTGCTGGCGTGGGATACTGTGCGCCACATTCTACAGAGGGACAAATTACATGAATTTCAGCGGAAAACTTTTCTGTACAGATCTAAAAAGACATACAGCAGTCAATTTCCAGTGACAGTTACACCCTGAAAAAGTGTTCTGCGGATCGTAAAGTACGGAAACTATTGCCAGAGTCACTTAGTCGGTCACACTGCTCTGCTACTGTGGAGGGAAACTTGAAATTTCGACATGAAGCAGATGCGTTAAAACCACAGTTTTCAACGTGAAAGACTGTATCTCCCTTACGATCGGACACAGTGTGTTCACTTGTCACAAACATCATTCTCTTCTCGCAAGTCGGAAACTGACCACAGCAACTTTACACTCCTATACATACGCATAACCGATATGTAACGTGATTATCGTTTGTAGGTGCAGCGCTTCCAAAAATTACGGTATGTCTAAACTCACACCTGCTGGATATTGTTTCGTACTGCGTACCGTAGCTTCCCAGTAGCAAAACTCTCCCACCATATAGCCGTTATCACACATTTGACAGGGAATAAAGGGTGCAATTACAATTAAAAAGCCCTCGCGTCTATTACTTATGTTACGTACGTTCTTGCACGACAGTCAGTGTATCCTAGCACAGATAGAACTGACACACTGAATGAACACAACTTAGAAGGGTCGAGCTAACTTTTACGAAAAAATCACCTCAGCCACCACAGACGTCTCACCGCAGGATTCCGCCACTTGCACGGAATGCTTTTTAATACAGCGGTCTTCAAACAAAACAGGTTTTCTGTTCTTGGGATGTCGCAGACAAATGGATTGGTGTCCAGATTTCATGTTAAGTGGTGTGTCATCATACAATGATGTTACAGATAGTGGCTATTGGTATGTTCCCATATATACTGTCCTTGCTATATCGCTGGAATGATCTACGCTTCAATGGATGGTGCATATATTGGAGTCCACTACTTACCTGAACGATGCTGTTTGAAAGCCACCAGAACAGAGAGAGGAGATGAATGGAATGGAATGATTTTCATGTACCCAACCAAACATATTAACTACACCCTTCCCACCCCTCATTCACATTTTTATTTTCCACAGTTTTAGGTATTTTCTTTCACTTTCCCATATTCCACATCATTTTCCCCAGTTCTAGGTATTTTCCATCAATATCTGCAATTTGAAGATTTTCCCGTAATTTCAACTCATTTTACCCAATTACTCGAGTTCAAAACCACTGCTCTCGACGACTTCTCACGTCTTATTTTCCCCTCCCCTGATATCTAATAAATACGCACCTGGTACGTAGATGAGGGGATGCGCCTGAACTGGCTGTGTGCGTGGCGCCTCAACGGCGTTCTCAGTGCTGGCGCCCCCATGCGGACCTCAGTGGGCGGTAATTCGCGCTAGGCTCCTGAGACTGGCACCTGTGTCACATGAGGAGCGCGCGGAGGGGTCGCAACCACATGGACATAGCTCCAAACATTCAACATAACTGGAAGTTAGCTGCCAAGTGTCATGAGACACCCCTCCTCAGTTCTTACATCACTCCAAGCGCTCTGAAAAATAAACGGTATATACACTACTGGCCATTAAAATTGCTTCACCACGAAGATGACGTGCTACAGCCGCGAAATTTAACCGACAGGAACAAGATGCTGTGATAAGGAAATGATTAGCTTTTCAGAGCATTCACACAAGGTTGGCACCGGTGGCGACACCTACAACGTGCTGACATGAGGAAACTTTCCAACCGATTTCTCGTACACAAACAGCAGCTGACCGGCGTTGCCTGGTGAAACTATGTTGCGATGCCTTGTGTAAGGAGGAGAAATGCGTACCATCACGTTCCCGACTTTGATAGAAGTCGGATTGTAGCCTATCGCGATTGCGGTTTATCGTATCGCGACATTGCTGCTCGCGTTGGTCGAGATCTAATGGCTGTTAGCAGAATATGGAATCGGTGGGTTTAGGAGGGTAATACGCAACGCCGTACTGGATCCCTACGGCCTCGTATCACTAGCAGCCGAGATGACAGGTATCTTATCAGCATGGCTGTGACGGATCGTGCAGCCACGTCTCGATCCCTGAGTCAACAGATGGGGACGTTTGCACGAAGACAACCATGTGCACGAATGTTCTACGACGTTTCCAGCAGCATGGACTATCAGCTCGGAGACCGTGGTTGCGGTTACCCTTGACGCAGCATCACAGACAGGAGCGCCTGCGATGATGTACTCAACGACGAACCTGGGTGCACGAATGGCAAAACGTCATTTTTTTTCAGATGAATCTAGGTTATATTTACAGCATCATGATGGTCGCATCCGTGTTTGGCGACATCGCGGTGAACGCACGTTGGAAGCGTGTGTTTCTTCATCGCCATACTGGCGTATCACCCGGCGTGGTGGTCTGGGGTGCCATTCGTTACACGTCTCGGTCACCTCTTGTTCGCATTGACGGCACTTTGAACAGTGGACGTTACATTTCAGATGTGTTACGACCCGTGGCTCAACCCTTCATTCGATCCCTGGGAAACCCTACATTTCAGCAGGATAATGCACGACCGCATGTTGCAGGTCCTGTACGGACCTTTCTGGATACAGAAAATGTTCGATTGCTGCCCTGGCCAGCACATTCTCCAGACCTCTCACCAACTGAAAACGTCTGGTCAATGGTGACCGAGCAACTGTCTCGTCACAATACGCCAGTCACTACTCTTGATGAACTGTACACGCCATCCAAGTTCTGGTTGACTCAATGCCCAGGCATACCAAGACCGTTATTACAGCCAGAGGTGGTTTTCCAACTTGCGTGAAAATTTAATCACATGTCAGTTCTAGTATAATACACTCCGGAAATGGAAAAAAGAACACATTGACACCGGTGTGTCAGACCCACCATACTTGCTCCGGACACTGCGAGAGGGCTGTACAAGCAATGATCACATGCACGGCACAGCGGACACACCAGGACCCGCGGTGTTGGCCGTCGAATGGCGCTAGCTGCGCAGCATTTGTGCACCGCCGCCGTCAGTGTCAGCCAGTTTGCCGTGGCATACGGAGCTCCATCGCAGTCTTTAACACTGGTAGCATGCCGCGACAGCGTGGACGTGAACCGTATGTGCAGTTGACGGACTTTGAGCGAGGGCGTATAGTGGGCATGCGGGAGGCCGGGTGGACGTACCGCCGAATTGTTCAACACGTGGGGCGTGAGGTCTCCACAGTACATCGATGTTGTCGCCAGTGGTCGGCGGAAGGTGCACGTGCCCGTCGACCTGGGACCGGACCGCAGCGACGCACGGATGCACGCCAAGACCGTAGGATCCTACGCAGTGCCGTAGGGGACCGCACCGCCACTTCCCAGCAAATTAGGGACACTGTTGCTCCTGGGGTATCGGCGAGGACCATTCGCAACCGTCTCCATGAAGCTGGGCTACGGTCCCGCACACCGTTAGGCCGTCTTCCGCTCACGCCCCAACATCGTGCAGCCCGCCTCCAGTGGTGTCGCGACAGGCGTGAATGGAGGGACGAATGGAGACGTGTCGTCTTCAGCGATGAGAGTCGCTTCTGCCTTGGTGCCAATGATGGTCGTATGCGTGTTTGGCGCCGTGCAGGTGAGCGCTACAATCAGGACTGCATACGACCGAGGCACACAGGGCCAACACCCGGCATCATGGTGTGGGGAGCGATCTCCTACACTGGCCGTACACCACTGGTGATCGTCGAGGGGACACTGAATAGTGCACGGTACATCCAAACCGTCATCGAACCCATCGTTCTACCATTCCTAGGCCGGCAAGGGAACTTGCTGTTCCAACAGGACAATGCACGTCCGCATGTATCCCGTGCCACCCAACGTGCTCTAGAAGGTGTAAGTCAACTACCCTGGCCAGCAAGATCTCCGGATCTGTCCCCCATTGAGCATGTTTGGGACTGGATGAAGCGTCGTCTCACGCGGTCTGCACGTCCAGCATGAACGCTGGTCCAACTGAGGCGCCAGGTGGAAATGGCATGGCAAGCCGTTCCACAGGACTACATCCAGCATCTCTACGATCGTCTCCATGGGAGAATAGCAGCCTGCATTGCTGCGAAAGGTGGATATACACTGTACTAGTGCCGACATTGTGCATGCTCTGTTGCCTGTGTCTATGTGCCTGTGGTTCTGTCAGTGTGATCATGTGATGTATCTGACCCCAGGAATGTGTCAATAAAGTTTCCCCTTCCTGGGACAATGAATTCACGGTGTTCTTATTTCAATTTCCAGGAGTGTACATTTGTCCAATGAATACCCGTTTATCATCTGCATTTCTTCTTGGTATAGCAACTTTAATGGCCAGTAGTGTAGATGAAATACCAACATATTACGACACGTCTCTCCATCGGTTGTAACAGTATGCTATAGTAAATGTAAATGGGCTTGGTAAGTACGTGTTATTTCGTAATATCCAGTGGGATAAAACGTGGGAGTACCGCCAAAACGTTAATATTCTTGATTGGAACTGTTATTTACGTAAAATGACATATTATTCATGTGCAAAAAATTTATGTTGGTATTTAGCGTAAAGACACACACACACACACACACACACAAAGATCGTAATAATCTGGTATTTTCCGTGTATTAAGGCACCCACCCTCCTACCCACCCACCCACCCACACACACACACACACACACACACACACACACACACACACACATATGATAATAATACGGTATTTTCCTGGTATTAAAGCGTGTGTACAGCTGCACTTACGTAAATTGTTTGTCTGGAAACACTGCGCTTCTCTGTGTTTTTTCATAACACCTTGCTGTGTGAAAATTCGGAATGCAGTCAAACTTTATGCTCCATAACGATTGCGTTCACTAACTGTCCTATAGTCCCCCATGTGCATTGTAATCTTTTGGTTTGATTACTCCTTCATACAGCTGCAAACTAATCAAATTTCTGCATTTTTTTGGTATTAGCAAACGTCAACTTTTCTACTATCCCTCACAGTTAACCTTTCGCCATTCGACGTCGAGCTGTCTGCGCACATCTACGGGGAGCGTGTCCTGTTATCAGTAAGAAACGCTGCCATCCGACATCCTGTGAACATGCAGACCATTCCTTGTGCTAAAATGTCTCCTCTTTCTAGCGTGCGAGCTAAATCCAAGCAAACTGTATACAGAAAGCCATGCCCTAAACACACGACGCCATCCAGAATAATCTCACCACGTAAAGATATGCACGGATGCATGATTTAATCACACTGAAATGATTCTGGTGGGAGACTATTAGTCATCACGCTGTTTCGCGAGTAGCATCAGCCTCTTTAGAGACGTCTGTACTATGACCGCAGAAGTTGCACCGAGTCACCAAAATATTGTAAACAGTCAAATGATGTCTCTTCGAAAACGGAATGTATTATTAAATACTGAGCTCCTCTCCTTCGGAAACGATCCTAGCTTATCGGACTTCCATCATCAATCTTTTGCCAGTAAGAAACACTGCCTCTGGTTCGTGATGTAAGAGCCGTTAATCTCGTGACGTGTAGCTTTCGGTGTTAATTCCTATTTATACATCAATGTCTAAATAGAGAATGTATGGTGGTGTAAAACTGTGCATCAATACGCTTACGGAACTACCACTCAGAAGAACCCTCTATTGGTGTTCTTCCAGTACAGGTCTATGGAAACGACTTGTTCCTATGTGTCATGTCAATATGTGCATATTTAGTGGCAGCTTCAGGCTGAATGTAAAAATTACTGTGTGTTTTTGTCTATACTTGAAAGACGCTGTTTCGTATTCATACTTGATGCGTCTCAGTACATGTAATAGCTACCTGCACGAGAATTTACTATCAGACACAAACTTTGAACGCTCTCAAACTGAAAATTGGATGGAACAATGACCGCTTTTTCTTATTATCGTCATGGTTCTGTGTTTTTAATAGTTGGACGTTTATAGCGGATAAAAACCAGATTGTATCAGTACATATTTCATCACACACAAACGCACGCAAAACATAAGCTGTGTATTGAATTCTCCCAAGAGTTTGCTCTGACTATCTGTAAACTCCACCACAAGTACGTTTTCATAAGAAGTCAGACAGTATCACATTTCACACGAATCTTACGTGTATTGATCGGTATTATTAATTGCAAAGAACACTAACCAATATTGCATGTATGCACTATAAAACAACGGGTACACGGAATCAGGAGATTTCGCTTGAGTGAAACACAGCACAGATGACAACGAGCAGAGAGCTTTATACATATCTGAAAGGCATTAGATACCCTACTAAACCAGGCACATGATACAGGACATCGAATATTCAACCTGAATGAAACTAATTAGGATACGTCTCTATTAAGCATAATATTGTGGTTAAGGTTATCGATATTCATAAGACATTTATGAAATAGATCCAGCGTCGATGGCGAAATGTTTTTCATTGAAATTAACTTGGATACGTCTCTATTAAGCATAATATTGTGGCTAAGGTTATCGATATCCATAAGCCATTTATAAAATAGATCCAGCAGCGATAGCGAAATTTTTTGCCTTGACGCTATTGCTCTCAGTTGTGGAATATTCTCCAAACACAAGTGAACTAACGTAACCGCTAGATCCCTGTAGGAATCAAGCAATGTCGACATAAATGCAAATGGCATTGACGTATCATTTCATTGAAATTTATTGATGGTAAGCAGTGTAGGGTATCATGAAATAATAGTGTTTCTAAATTGATGTGTGATGTAGTTAACAGTGTTTCTCATATTGTGTTGTTCACTGAAATGTTCACCTTGGATCCGAGTCTAATGATGGGCTAGTTTATGGGCACGGATGCCAGATTAAAATACCATATTACAATAACAGTACCCAAGAAGTACAGCTGTTATTCTTATAACTTATGTGTAGCATAGTAAGCAGATAGCTATAACTGTTCAAACTATACTAGATTTCGGTATCACATGTCCCATCTGATCCAAATAGTATAAGGCAGTGAATTTTTCGGGAGAATACAAGTAATAATCAGTACGAAAGGTGCAATTACTTGACAACTATTTCATTTGTCGCTGTTTCCGGTAATTGATAAAAGAACCCCTTACCCAAGTTAATTGTGCTACACCATTAGTAATCAATTAATTATAATGATCATTAGCTTCCCTCTTTAATGTACAGGTATTAAGTGTTATTGAGACCAGTTGTTGACTAAAACTATTACTACACCCGCTGTGTAGTATACGTCAAATCACTGGCACATTGCTTGCTACGTTGCGCTACTGTCTTGTATCTTATCAACAAAACAGAATTTCAGTATCAAGTAAATCCCAATGGTTAACTTTCTTTATTAACCATGCTGGTAGCCTACTTGGTACAATTTTGCCTAATTAGACTGGCGACCATTTCCTTTTAAGTGATTACAGTTTATTTGGTTACTAATGGGCCGCTGATTCGATTCCTGTTTGTTATGATACTGCTTACTTTCTATAGAAATATTTAGAGAGACAGGAATAATCCGATACCATTCCATTACGTACGATCACAGTCTAGTAAATATCCTTTCACAGGAGTAACATTATCGAAATATTACTAATTTAATAGTTGCCGGTATCGGTGTAAAGTTAACAGCAAGTCTTCTCAGGGAAAAACAAAAATGATTGAACCGTATTTCAATAAGATATAGTATTTCTTTTTCCACTTCCACGCTTCTACATCGTGTTGGATGATAAAGTAGTAGTCTTCGGATGTTGCATGAAAATACGTGCAGAGCAATAGAGCAGCTTCGTAGGTTTGTATGAGTGAGCAATGTTCACACAGGTGTTTAAACAACCACCACGTCATTGAATCACTAATCTAAGAGTTGAACGTACGGTAATCCATGGCGTTATCATGATTGTTACCGCTTCTATAGAAAAGCACAACCAAACAGTTTATTGACAAGTCGCATTCAGGTGTAGCAGGGAACAAAAACAGTCGTAATTGACTACTATGCATGGAGTAAACAAACAGAATGACAGTTGTTTATTCACAATGCATCCGAGACTACCTCACACATTGAAACATGAATTATAAATGCACGGTCATTAAACGATATCGACATTGAAATTCGTTTCTCTACAAGGTAATCCGTAAAAATTACGTTGTCTGGGTGGTGCTGTTTACTGTGCGAAGAAGATTCTTCGGGGATACCTTACTTCTAAATATCAATAGAACCTTGTCTTCAGATGTTTGCGATGGACAACTGTGTGTAGATATCAACGTGATAACGTAAATAATAATAAGCAATCACTCACTATGCCTCAATGTATTTATAATTCAGATCACTCGTTATCCCTATGCACGTGGTTGACTTCCTAACTGATCTGCTATGTCGTTGAGAATGAGTTCACCTGTAATAACCCGTCATTAAATCATCGATCCTCTTGAAACTTCTCAATATCGTTCAATGAATTGTCACACACGCTAAGAGGACGACTCAAATCAAGCTGTTGGATGGGTATAAGGATGAGCTACAGTGCAAGTCTAGGGACGTAATGAAACAGTGAGCATGAAGACCTCTGGCGCTATAATTCTTTGAACAACTCTCCAAAGAGAGAGTCTTTTAGTTTATAACCCAAACAAAAAAACAAAACATGGGCAACAGCTTTAACTGGGCAAAGGGGAGCGGGGGGGGGGGGAGGGAGGGTGTTCACGAGAGATATAGTCATTGATAGCCTGTTGGTAGGGTTGTAGGTCGAATACATCCCTAATGGACGGGCTGCTCAGGAATTACCCGACTAGCTGTGGGTAGGGATGCGTGGTATGCTGGAATACGTCCTGAATGGTTAACTTACGACTTGTAGCTTTATTATACCATTAGGATCTTTTTAATTAAAAAACTACAGCAATAGATCACAAGTCTTGTCTCCATTAACAGCAACACGTGTATGAAGGTACTTCAGGATGTATATAGTTGCTGACTACTGTATACTGAATCGTTTGTGCATGCTTCAAACACATAAACAACAGAATTATTGACCAAATTTGAAGTGATAATACTAAATAATTACGAGCGATGAATCTGTAACACATGATGTGCTGCGCCGCACCAGTTCAGTGACATAATTACAGCAAGGGTGTTTAAAAGCAGGATATGCAGAATGGATTCTTATTTAGACGACACAGGCGTTGAATTGGATGAAAAGAGAAGCATACAACCGGGTTGCTAACATGTAGAATGAGAATCTGCGGCTATGGGCTGAAGCAAGCCCTTTTACTTTGTGTGAGAGCTACTTGTAATTCAAGAGGGATCCATAACAATCTAATTCACTCGATCACAATGCCGGTAATTTACATAATCAGTAAGAAGAGTGTTGATCAACCGTGGAAATTGTATAATTCACCAGCGATGTAGCCGGCCGCTGTGGCGGAGCGGTTCTAGGCGCTTCAGTCCGGAGCCGCGCTGCTGCTACTGTCGTAGGTTCGAATCCTGCCTCGGGCATGGATGTGTGTGATGTCCTTAGGTTACTTCGGTTTAAGTAGTTTCTAAGTCTAGGGGACTGATGACCTCAGACGTTAAGTCCCATAGTGCTTAGAGCCATTTGAACCAGCGATATAGTCTACATGTAGGAATCTCAGTGCAGAGTTTCTGATGTGAATTCCTTCTAGCAGATCATTTCATCGGTTTTGAAAATACGTCAATAAGCGAAGGGGTTTCAGTCGCTTACAACTCGGTGACGCATCTCGCGTGTATCTGTGGTGTGTGTGTGTGTGTGAGTGTGTGTGTGTGTGTGTGTGTGCGGCGGGGCGGGGAAAGCAATCCATTCTTAAGGGCGCCTGCGCACGTGCACACACACACACGCACACACACACAAACACAAACACACTCACCACACGCACATACACACACAGCGCCCAGCTAAATACAGACCACTGGAGAGGCGTCGCTACTACAAAATAAATATCGCGGCCCACTTTCAAAGTTTCAAAGCAGATGGCTGACGAAGCATTTCATTTGCAGTCTCTGTTACAGCAGTCGCTGCTCCCTCCCCTGTGTAGTTAAGGCTGACAATTACACAATGAACAGCTCACCGCTGCGCTAGTCACCTAACAAGGAAACCACTGCCTCGCTGGAAGAAAGCAGCCTTTATCTGGCGATTCTCCACATCTGACCAGAACAAACAGTTGTCGTTTAGTTAGCCTCCCAGAGACCAATGGAGGGTGAAGTGGGCCACAGTGGCTGTAGCCAGCAAAGATAGGGGAGTCGCATCCGCTACTCCCTGCGTCTAATGGTTGCCTGGTATGACTACAGGGGTACCTCCGTCTATGAAATAGTCTATAATTGGGTTGTAATAAAGTTTTGTCGTTTACAGCAAGTTCACTTAACCAGCTGATCTGCACTGTAATCAGAAAGATAATTTAACCACATATTAAAAGTCTCGAAATTATTCGATACTAGCTAGCTGAAAGTATAGCAATTAATGGATCATGCTCCGAAAGACTCGTCCGTCATTCAATCTGAAGACTTTGGATGAATCCCCAGATCAGGAGACGACAACACTGTCCTTCGTCTGAACAAGTTCGCTCACCCTAGGAGTGAAGCGCCTTGTTCCTGTAATGAACAGAGTCAGACCAGTACAGTAAAAATAATTACTCGTTGCAGTCGAAGTTTGTAAACCACACTATAACACCGAAAGCTACAAATCACAAGATCAGCCGCTCTGATATCACGAGACATTGGTGGTGTTCCTCACTGATAAGATGTGGAAGATGGAAGCCGACGAGATTGGATCATTTATGAACAAGATAGGTTCCGTATTTAATCGCACACTCAGTTTTCGATGAGACATTATTTCACTACTTAGAATTGTTTGGTGGCTAGCTGCTACTCCTGCTGTCATAGTACAGATGTCTCCAAAAAGAGGATCCTGCGGCAGACTGAGCGCTAGCCCCCACCTGAACCATTTCAGTGTGATTAAAGCATGCGTCCACAAGGAAGGCGAATTCTTCTACTTTTCTTTGGTGAGTGATTCAGGACCAGTAACAACAGCTAGCATGTACAGAGAGGGGAACACGCCTTAGAATATTCACGGTGTTGTACGCAATTATTGCTGCATGTCTCTGCGCGGTGAGATCATTTTGGACGATGTCGTCTGTTTAGGTCAAGGCTTTCTGTTTACAGATCGCTGAGGTGTTGCTTGCATACTAGATAATGAAAAGGAAGACTTTTTCTAACACAAGAAATGGTCTGCATGTTCACAGGATGCCGGAACACAGCGTTTCTTACTGTCGACAGGACAAACTCCCCGGAGAGGTGCGCAGAAAGCTCGACGTCGCACTGTGTAAGATCAGCGGTGAGAAGCAGTAGAAAGGATGTTTACCATTCACAAAAAATGCAGAAACTTGTACGTTTACAGCAGTATGAAGCGCTTCATCACATGCGTTGCAGTCGGGTTCCACTACGTATTTTAATGTTATATTCAAGCCAGCAACTTACAACGCACATGCGGGACTATAGAATAGTTAGTAAACGCAATCGTTATGGAGCATGAAGTTTGACGGGATTTCGACCTATTACACAGCAAGATGTTATGAAATAACACAGTCAGACTAGCGCCGTGTGTCCAGACAAACAATTTCGTTTACTACGTATAATGCCCATTTATACACACTGTAATGCTCCGAAAAGACCGTATTGTGTGTGTATGTGTGTGTGCCTACATTTACGCTAAATAGGGTTGGGTTGTTTGGGAAAGGTGACCAGACGGCGAGGTCATCGGTCTCATCGGATTAGGGAAGGATGGGGAAGGAAGTCGGCCGTGCCCTTTCAAATGAACCATCCCGGCATTTGCCTGGAGCGATTTAGGGAAATCACGGAAAACCTAAATCAGGATGGCCGGACGCGGGATTGAACCCCGAATGCGAGTCCAGTGTCTAACCACTGCTCCACCTCGCTCGGTCTACGCTAAATACCAACATAAATTTAGTTTACATGCACACTATGACAATGATGGGACGTCTCGTAATGTTCAGAAAACACCGTTTTTTTTTCCATTTACCTGAGACATCTCAGGAGGAGAGAACCTGCCATCTCTTCTCGATTTAATTGGCTGGAAGATCTCTACGTTAACACGAGACAACTCGTGTGGACGAGACGTTTGGGGGCGGGGGATGGAAGGAGTTTAGTTGAGGTGACGTGTTCGTAGAAGTTAGCAGGACCCTTCTACGTTAATCTTTGTACATTAAGCGTGTGAGTTTTTCCTGCCTTGGCATACGTTCACCGTGGTCGTCCAAGAATGTACGTAACATAAACAAAAGACGCGAGGGCTTTTGAATTGTAATTGCGTCCTTTATTGCTGGTCAAATCTGTGATTAATGCCTATGTGGCGGGAGGGTTTTGCTACTGGGAAGCAATGTTAGGCCGCACGAGGCGATACCCAGCTGGTGTGAGTGTGGACATATAATTTTTCGGACGCTGTGCATGTGGGTAAGAAGTGAATAGCCCTAAACCGGTCGTGTGATAATAAAAGAATTTTACAAGTGTAGCGATATTTTCAACCTCTGGTATAATGCTCAGTTGCGGATGTTCCTCCAACCGGATTGTTTGTGGAAGTGAATAGACGGTGTCTGGTCGTAAGGGGGATATAGATTCCACGACGTTTACTCTTAAAACTGCGATTTCAACCCATTTCCTGTCATACGGGTATGAAATATTTTACGTGGAAATTTATGTCCACTCATAAGGTGGATATAGATACACTTAACGGAGTTAATACTTCCAGAGTCACAATCGTGATGAAGAGGTATCTACAATACTCGATTACTGTCGAAGATCATATAGGTACGAAACGAGAGTTTCCTTGCTTTCGACTACCTAGTTTCGTACCTATTTTACACAAATCATTACAAGTCCCTGTCTCTTTGTGTCACTGGTCCAGCAGATCAGAGAGCTCCAGAAGCCTCTCTGTTCGGTATACTGCCGTTCTACACATTTCTCATCTCTGTTTGGTTAAGGAAACATCGATTGTAACGTGTTGTTTGCATCGAGATGGTGAAACACCAGTGGAAGAGACATTTGCTGGTTCTCTAGACATGAGAAATACACATGGTAATGACTATTAAAACCATAGCTGACTTTGCAAGTTATAAATATGATATAGATTCCGTTATAACATTGGCAAGGGTATTCGTCAAAAATACGAATACAACTAAAAGTTTCTTCTACTTTCGAGTTTTCACATAAAACTCTTCGCAGATGGGATAAGTTTCTATATACACAGTGGTTTGCAGTACGTTCCACGTAATGACCTTGCTAGGGTTTCGGCTCTATAAATATATACTTTCCACTCTTCATTCTTATTCAGTACAGGCTGGGGGCAGAAAACTGTTATGAGGCTGATATCGAGAACATTCTCGTAATGTTATGGTATTAGGGCAAACTTTTGTGGCTGTGTCCTCTTGTAATGTTTTGTGGTTCCTAGCTGGATGAGGAGAGGGTGGTATGATAACTCTAACCTCAACACCAAATGCATACGTGGTTAATATTCACTTTATTACAGTAACCAATTGAGTAATTATCATCAGTGATCTCCAGTCTGAAGTTCTGTGGTTAACAGCGATAAATTAACATGTACTAATTCTTGAATCCTGTACGTGTCCACATCACAGCCATATACAATGACTAACGTTCCCTCTCAGTTATCCAAGGAGCGAGGTAACGATTATCATTGTACAAGACTAGAGCACAGTGCGACGTATTGAGGTGCAATGCGAACTGAGTCCCAATGCGACGTACTGGGCTACTGAGATTGAGAGATCTCTCAATCAGCCAGCTCGGTCGACGGCGGCGGTATGTATGTACGCTGCCCAGAGGGTGTTATCGTGGCGTAGCTTGGGGGCGTGCCTTAGTTCTCTTGTCATAGGCGTGCCTAGTTTAGCGACTGCTGTGCAATGTCTCCTAGTGCCGTCAATGTGCTGGCGAAGGCGTATGCCACCACACAAACCATGTCAAAAGACGTGAAATTCTGGAAAGTTTTATATTTCGTCATAACAGTGTCGCAAATATCATCTTTTTTTTGTGTAAAATCGGATATTGTAGCTGCTATCGGTTTCGCTATCGGCAAATTAATTCGCGACTGACGAAGCATTTCTTATCGACAGAGCTCAGAGGGTAAGTATTCTTGAAATCCCAGAGTATGGAGATGGTCGTAACTCGTTGCAGAAACCACGGTAGCAGTACACCCGGTCGGCAACAATACCACTGGCGGCCGCCTTTGTGCCGGAGAAACGGGCACGTCCTTGTACACCAGGGCCGGCCAGAAATTCTGCACGCGTGCGGTGCTCTTGCACATGTGCAACTTCCGGGTCACAGCGTGCACGCCGCAGACGTCAGCGTTCCTGTAGTGCATGTTTCTACGCTCAGATGTCGCTCCTCTGTTACACAAAGTGCGTTATCGACACCTCGTATGTATATCACGACCTGGGCTGTAACTGTAAGATCTGTTGCTTCACCGAGCGCAACAGAGAAAGCAACAACGTATTTAGTCTTATTTATTAGCTGCCTGCGCAGATCGCCGGCCATAGCTTGATACGTCTTTGCCACTGTTTGTTTGGAAGGACTGATTTCTTGAAACCTGCTAATGTTCATGGTACACACAAGTTCTGCAGCATCAATCAGACACCCTTTCACAAACTCCCCTTCGGAAAAGGGTTTGCCAGATTGTGCAATTCTTAATGCGATTTTAAAACTTGCTCGCAGTGAAGATTTAGTGTGGTTGTCATTCTGGAAAATTGAAAACAGTACATTGTACAGCGTGCAGCAAAACAATCATAAATATAACACAAGAAACTAAGAGTTCAAGAAGTATCAGTTACTTTGACGTACAGTAAAATCGAGTTCATGTGTCTCATCCATTTTCTGAAGGACATTTAATTTTGCTTGCCGTTCTTCACTGATGAGTACACTACACTCGTCTTTGTGATATGTATTGTAATGTCTTTCAATTGAAAACTTACGCTGGACGCCTATTATTCGGCGGCACAGCAAACACTGTGAGTTTTCACCAACGGCTACAAAAAATAATTGCAGTTCCCAGTCATTTTTAAACGACTGAGAACATAGATCTCTCGTCCTTTGCTTTTTCACAGTACTTGCCATTTCTCAGTACTTCTCTGTTCAGGATATGGTCACCAGGGGTAAACGAGACTGGATATGTTGCGTTCTTGCTTGTACCACAGGGAAGTGGAGCCGCCGCCGTTCATTTAGGACACATCTCTAATAACAGATGTCGCTGTCGCTCGCTGTCGCACACGTGCGCACATGTGCAGCACTTCCGCACGTCTGCACACTGTGCAGCGTTTGGCCGGCCCTGTTGTACACCGTTCGGAAAGTGAGCGCTGTCCGCGGAGGGCGCCCCAACCGCGCATCAGGCCAGCACATGCGGCGGCAGTTGCCTCGAGACCTTTGGCCGCGGTGGATGATCTGCTACTAGTTTCGAGTGGTATTGTGAACTTTTTATGCAGCAGGCTAACACCAGTTGTATGACATTGTCAATTTTTAAATTGTGTTGCGATTTTATGCGCTCGTAGCATTTTGCGTAGAGATTTATAATTAGGACCTATATTTTCGATTAAATACGTAATTAGGACCAATACTTCCTTCAGTTTCCCACCCAAAATAAATAACGTACACTAACGTATCCTTCCTCTCCTGCAGCTGGACAGGGATTGATCATTTCCCGCCATTTCCTGGGGTGGATTGGTGGTAAGGTGTAGGTGACGTCATAGAAATCGTGGAGGGGGTGGGGGAGGGGGCACAGCACCCTTGGTGGATGTAACGTGAACTAGCTCAGTCGGTCTCTGAACGTTGAGGTGCACACACATGTATTTTTAAGTTAGGTTACAGGAGGTAAGACAATTGAAGTATAAATAAATAAATGAATTAAATAAGATATCTTCTTCTCCGGCACAGCATTACCGTTTACTACAAAAAATAGATAAAGTACACTAACATAACCTACCTCTCTAGCAGCTGGACAGAGGCTGACTGTTTCCCGTCATTTACAGGGGCAGGGTGATAGTGGGGATGTTTGATATCATAGGAACTTGGGGAGGTGTGGGGGCAGATAGGTTAGGGAGGTACCCCAAATAAAATATTCCCCCCCCCCTCCCCCTAAAATTTTTCGCAATTTCCGGGTGGAGCGGGTGTGACCTCATAGGGAATGGAGAATGGGGCTAGGGGGAGGTGGGGACAGAAGTGTGCTTCTAAAACTTCAGATGTTAAAGACAAGACTACAGAGCTTAATAATAAATTATAGACACACCGCTGGTTTATTCCGTCCATGACTTTAAACAGCAGTTTGTAAACAATTCTGATCGGAACACACACAAGATGTATATGCTTACCATTCATCTACATAATACTCCGTAAGCCACCTAATGGTGAGTAGCGGAGGATACTTCTAGTACTAGTAACTGATATCCCTTTTCCTGTTCCGCTCCGTATAACCTCTGATAGTATTCCCATATTGGTCATTTCTCGAAACGTATGTGGGAGGAAGTAGTATGTTGTCCGACTTTTCCCTGAAAGTGATCACTTGAAATTTCAATAGTGAACCTATCCATGATGCACAGCGCCTCTTCTGTAGCGTCTGCCACCAGAGTTGGTTGAGCATCTCTGCAACACTCTCGCGCCATCCAAACGATCCCGTGACGAAAAACGCCACTCTTCGTGGGGTCTTCTCTATCTCTTCTGTCGTACCTGGCAAGGGTCACAGATTGGTGAACAGTACGCAATAATCGGTCGAACAAACGACATGTAAGCCACTTTATTTAAGATTGTTCCTACAAATCTGTCTAACATATGCTATTTCTTACGATTTGTTTTATGCAGTCCTTCCGCTTATGATCGCTCTGGACAGTTACTCCTAGGTATTATAGACAACTGCATCATCTGTGAACAGTGTTAAACAGTTCCCAACGCTTTCTACTAAATCATTTATATACATTATATACAGTAACTCAATTATCAAACTTCCTCGGGGTACTCTGTAAATTACCTTAACATTTGTCGATTTTATTCCGATAAGAGGGTTCAAATTGTTCCAATGGCTCTGAGCACTATGGGACTTAACTTCTGAGGTCATCAGTTCCTGAGAATTTAGAACTACTTAAACCTAACTAACCTAAGGACATCACACACATCCATGCCCGAGGCAGGATCCGAACCTGCGACCGTAGCGGTCGCGCGGTTCCAGACTGTAGCGCCTAGAACCGCTCGGCCACCCCAGCCGGCAAATAAGACGGACATGTTACGTTCTATCTGCAAGGATGTCTTGAATCCAGTCGCAAATCTGGTTCGTTGGAGACTTTCTTTCTGCAAAAACGTCATGATTACTGAGCATGAAACGTGTTTTATAGCTCTACAATAGGTTGACGTCAACGACATAAACCAATAATTTTGTGCATGTGTCCTCCGACCCTTCTTGAAAACAGGAATGTCCTGCATTTTTACAATCACTATATACCCTTCGTTGCTCCAGGTATCTACGATAGATCACTGCGCGAGGGAAAATAAGTTCTTTCGCATAATCTTTGTACAATAATACAGGTATCTTCTCTGGTCCTCTGGTCCTTGTGCCTTTCCAGTACTAAACGACTGTTGTTGTTTTTCCGTTCCTCGATCTGTTATCTGAATATCTGCCGTTTCGACGTTCGTACAATGACAGATGAGACCATGTTACGATCTTCTGCAGTGAAATAATTCCGAAAGATCGATTTCAGTATTTCTTGCATCTTTCTGCTATCTTCGATTTGTGCCAGGATGATCACTGAGTGAATCAGTAGAGCATTTCGAGCCACTTACTGATTTTATTTGAGACCAAACCCTCCCAGGATGTTTACTCAGATCGGTTGCCTAATTTCTACTTTCGAACTCACATTGTTTCCCTTACTCTCGTTTTCGCTTCAATTAGTGATCATTTGTCAGCTAGTACGAGTATTTGACTTATCTGTGATGGGACTCACTGTTTATGTAGTAGTTGCTCGGAATATACTTGTCTAACACCTACTGTACAGTGGTTTCGAGTTTTTTTTCCATTTGTGCTCCTCATCCTCGTCCTCAGCACTGAATAATGACACTGCCTGTTCGGAATATACTTGTCTAACACCTACTGTACAGTGGTTTCGAGTTTTTTTTCCATTTGTGCTCCTCATCCTCGTCCTCAGCACTGAATATTGACATTGACTGTTCGGAATATACTTGTCTAACACCTACTGTACAGTGGTTTCGAGTTTTTTTTTCCATTTGTGCTCCTCATCCTCGTCCTCAGCACTGAATATTGACACTGACTGTTCGGAATATACTTGTCTAACACCTACTGTACAGTGGTTTCGAGTTTTTTTTTCCATTTGTGCTCCTCATCCTCGTCCTCAGCACTGAAAATTGACACTGCCTGTTCGGGATATACTTGTCTAACACCTACTGTACAGTGGTTTCGAGTTTTTTTTTTCCATTTGTGCTCCTCATCCTCGTCCTCAGCACTGAATATTGACACTGCCTGTTCGGAATATACTTGTCTAACACCTACTCTACAGTGGTGTCGAGTTTTTTTTCCATTTGTGCTCCTCATCCTCGTCCTCAGCACTGAATATTGACACTGCCTGTTCGGAATATACTTGTCTAACACCTACTGTACAGTGGTTTCGAGTTTTTTTTTCCATTTGTGCTCCTCATCCTCGTCCTCAGCACTGAATATTGACACTGCTTGTTCGGAATATACTTGTCTAACACCTACTGTACAGTGGTTTCGAGTTTTTTTTTCCATTTGTGCTCCTCATCCTCGTCCTCAGCACTGAATATTGACACTGCCTGTTCGGAATATACTTGTCTGACACCTACTGTACAGTGGTTTCGAGTTTTTTTTCCATTTGTGCTCCTCATCCTCGTCCTCAGCACTGAATATTGACATTGACTGTTCGGAATATACTTGTCTAACACCTACTGTACAGTGGTTTCGAGTTTTTTTTCCATTTGTGCTCCTCATCCTCGTCCTCAGCACTGAATATTGACACTGACTGTTCGGAATATACTTGTCTAACACCTACTGTACAGTGGTTTCGAGATTTTTTCCATTTGTGCTCCTCATCCTCGTCCTCAGCACTGAATATTGACACTGACTGTTCGGAATATACTTGTCTAACACCTACTGTACAGTGGTTTCGAGTTTTTTTCCATTTGTGCTCCTCATCCTCGTCCTCAGCACTGAATATTGACACTGCCTGTTCGGAATATACTTGTCTAACACCTACTGTACAGTGGTTTCGAGATTTTTTCCATTTGTGCTCCTCATCCTCGTCCTCAGCACTGAATATTGACACTGACTGTTCGGAATATACTTGTCTAACACCTACTGTACAGTGGTTTCGAGTTTTTTTTCCATTTGTGCTCCTCATCCTCGTCCTCAGCACTGAATATTGACACTGCCTGTTCGGAGTATACTTGTCTAACACCTACTGTACAGTGGTTTCGAGTTTTTTTTTCCATTTGTGCTCCTCATTCTCGTCCTCAGAACTGAATATTGACACTGCCTGTTCGGAATATACTTGTCTAACACCTACTCTACAGTGGTGTCGAGTTTTTTTTCCATTTGTGCTCCTCATCCTCGTCCTCAGCACTGAATATTGACACTGCCTGTTCGGAATATACTTGTCTAACACCTACTGTACAGTGGTTTCGAGTTTTTTTTCCATTTGTGCTCCTCATCCTCGTCCTCAGCACTGAATATTGACACTGCCTGTTCGGAATATACTTGTCTAACACCTACTGTACAGTGGTTTCGAGTTTTTTTTCCATTTGAGCTCCTTATCCTTGTCCTCAGCACCGAATATTGACACTGCCTGTTCGGAATATACTTGTCTAACACCTACTGTACAGTGGTTTCGAGTTTTTTTTTCCATTTGTGCTCCTCATCCTCGTCCTCAGCACTGCATATTGACACTGCCTTTTCGGAATATACTTGTCTAACACCTACTGTACAGTGGTTTCGAGTTTTTTCCATTTGTGCTCCTCATCCTCGTCCTCAGCACTGAATATTGACACTGCCTGTTCGGAATATACTTGTCTAACACCTACTGTACAGTGGTTTCGAGTTTTTTTTCCATTTGTGCTCCTCATCCTCGTCCTCAGCACTGAATATTGACATTGACTGTTCGGAATATATTTGTATAACACCTACTCTACAGTGGTGTCGAGTTTTTTTTTCCATTTGTGCTCCTCATCCTCGTCCTCAGCACTGAATATTGACACTGCCTGTTCGGAATATACTTGTCAAACACCTACTGTACAGTGGTTTCGAGTTTTTTTTTTTCCATTTGTGCTCCTCACCCTCGTCCTCAGCACTGAATATTGACACTGCCTGTTCGGAATATACTTGTCTAACACCTACTGTACAGTGGTTTCGAGTTTTTTTTTCCATTTGTGCTCCTCATCCTCGTCCTCAGCACTGAATATTGACACTGCCTGTTCGGAATATACTTGTCTAACACCTACTGTACAGTGGTTTCGAGTTTTTTTTTCCATTTGTGCTCCTCACCCTCGTCCTCAGCACTGAATATTGACACTGCCTGTTCGGAATATACTTGTCAAACACCTACTGTACAGTGGTGTCGAGTTTTTTTTTTTCCATTTGTGCCCCTCACCCTCGTCCTCAGCACTGAATATTGACACTGCCTGTTCGGAATATACTTGTCTAACACCTACTGTACAGTGGTGTCGAGTTTTTTTTTCCATTTGTGCTCCTCATCCTCGTCCTCAGCACTGAATATTGACACTGCCTGTTCGGAATATACTTGTCAAACACCTACTGTACAGTGGTTTCGAGTTTTTTTTTTTCCATTTGTGCTCCTCACCCTCGTCCTCAGCACTGAATATTGACACTGCCTGTTCGGAATATACTTGTCTAACACCTACTGTACAGTGGTTTCGAGTTTTTTTTTCCATTTGTGCTCCTCATCCTCGTCCTCAGCACTGAATATTGACACTGCCTGTTCGGAATATACTTGTCTAACACCTACTGTACAGTGGTTTCGAGTTTTTTTTTCCATTTGTGCTCCTCATCCTCGTCCTCAGCACTGAATATTGACACTGCCTGTTCGGAATATACTTGTCTGACACCTACTGTACAGTGGTGTCGAGTTTTTTTTCCATTTGTGCTCCTCATCCTCGTCCTCAGCACTGAATTTTGACACTGCCTGTTCGGAATATACTTGTCTAACACCTACTGTACAGTGGTTTCGAGTTTTTTTTCCATTTGTACTCCTCATCCTCGTCCTCAGCACTGAATATTGACACTGACTGTTCGGAATATACTTGTCTAACACATACTGTACAGTGGTTTCGAGTTTTGTTTTTCCATTTGTGCTCCTCATCCTCGTCCTCAGCACTGAAAATTGACACTGCCTGTTCGGAATATACTTGTCTAACACCTACTCTACAGTGGTGTCGAGTTTTTTTTCCATTTGTGCTCCTCATCCTCGTCCTCAGCACTGAATATTGACACTGCCTGTTCGGAATATACTTGTCTAACACCTACTGTACAGTGGTTTCGAGTTTTTTTTCCACTTGTGCTCCTCATCCTCGTCCTCAGCACTGAATATTGACACTGCCTGTTCGGAATATACTTGTCTAACACCTACCGTACAGTGGTTTCGAGTTTTTTTTTCCATTTGTGCTCCTCATCCTCGTCCTCAGCACTGCATATTGACACTGCCTGTTCGGAATATACTTGTCTAACACCTACTGTACAGTGGTTTCGAGTTTTTTCCATTTGTGCTCCTCATCCTCGTCCTCAGCACTGAATATTGACACTGCCTGTTCGGAATATACTTGTCTCAAACCTACTGTGCAGTGGTTTCGAGATTTTTTGCCATTTGTGCTCCTCATCCTCGTCCTCAGCACTGAATATTGACACTGCCTGTTCGGAATATACTTGTTTAACACCTACTGTACAGTGGTTTCGAGTTTTTTTTTTCCATTTGTGCTCCTCATCCTCGTCCTCAGCACTGAATATTGACACTGCCTGTTCGGAATATACTTGTCTAACACCTACTGTACAGTGGTTTCGAGTTTTTTTTCCATTTGTGCTCCTCATTCTCGTCCTCAGCACTGAATATTGACACTGCCTGTTCGGAATATACTTGTCTAACCCCTACTCTACAGTGGTGTCGAGTTTTTTTTTTCCATTTGTGCTCCTCATCCTCGTCCTCAGCACTGAATATTGACACTGCCTGTTCGGAATATACTTGTCTAACACCTACTGTACAGTGGTTTCGAGTTTTTTTTCCATTTGTGCTCCTCATCCTCGTCCTCAGCACTGAATATTGACACTGCCTGTTCGGAATATACTTGTCTAACACCTACTCTACAGTGGTGTCGCGTTTTTTTTTCCATTTGTGCTCCTCATCCTCGTCCTCAGCACTGAATATTGACACTGACTGTTCGGAATATACTTGTCTAACACATACTGTACAGTGGTTTCGAGTTTTGTTTTTCCATTTGTGCTCCTCATCCTCGTCCTCAGCACTGAAAATTGACACTGCCTGTTCGGAATATACTTGTCTAACACCTACTGTACAGTGGTTTGGAGTTTTTTTTTCCATTTGTGCTCCTCATCCTCGTCCTCAGCACTGAAAATTGAATCTGCCTGCTCGGAATATACTTGTCTAACACCTACTGTACAGTGGTTTCGAGTTTTTTTTCCATTTGTGCTCCTCATCCTCGTCCTCAGCACTGAATATTGACACTGCCTGTTCGGAATATACTTGTCTAACACATACTCTACAGTGGTGTCGAGTTTTTTTTCCATTTGTGCTCCTCATCCTCGTCCTCAGCACTGAATATTGACACTGCCTGTTCGGAATATACTTGTCTAACACCTACTGTACAGTGGTTTCGAGTTTTTTTTCCATTTGTGCTCCTCATCCTCGTCCTCAGCACTGAATATTGACATTGACTGTTCGGAATATACTTGTCTAACACGTACTCTACAGTGGTGTCGAGTTTTTTTTCCATTTGTGCTCCTCATCCTCGTCCTCAGCACTGAATATTGACACTGCCTGTTCGGAATATACTTGTCTAACACCTACTGTACAGTGGTTTCGAGTTTTTTCCATTTGTGCTCCTCATCCTCGTCCTCAGCACTGAATATTGACACTGCCTGTTCGGAATATACTTGTCTCAAACCTACTGTACAGTGGTTTCGAGTTTTTTTTCCATTTGTGCTCCTCATCCTCGTCCTCAGCACTGAATATTGACACTGCCTGTTCGGAATATACTTGTCTAACACCTACTGTACAGTGGTTTAGAGTTTTTTTTTTCCATTTGTGCTCCTCATCCTCGTCCTCAGCACTGAATATTGACACTGCCTGTTCGGAATATACTTGTCTAACACCTACTGTACAGTGGTTTCGAGTTTTTTTTCCATTTGTGCTCCTCATTCTCGTCCTCAGCACTGAATATTGACACTGCCTGTTCGGAATATACTTGTCTAACCCCTACTCTACAGTGGTGTCGAGTTTTTTTTTCCATTTGTGCTCCTCCTCCTCGTCCTCAGCACTGAATATTGACACTGCCTGTTCGGAATATACTTGTCTAACACCTACTGTACAGTGGTTTCGAGTTTTTTTTCCATTTGTGCTCCTCATCCTCGTCCTCAGCACTGAATATTGACACTGCCTGTTCGGAATATACTTGTCTAACACCTACTCTACAGTGGTGTCGAGTTTTTTTCCATTTGTGCTCCTCATCCTCGTCCTCAGCACTGAATATTGACACTGCCTGTTCGGAATATACTTGTCTAACACCTACTGTACAGTGGTTTCGAGTTTTTTTTCCATTTGTGCTCCTCATCCTCGTCCTCAGCACTGAATATTGACATTGACTGTTCGGAATATACTTGTCTAACACCTACTCTACAGTGGTGTCGAGTTTTTTTTCCGTTTGTGCTCCTCATCCTCGTCCTCAGCACTGAATATTGACACTGCCTATTCGGAATATACTTGTCTAACTCCTACTGTACATTGGTTTCGAGTTTTTTTTTTCCATTTGTGCTCCTCATCCTCGTCCTCAGCACTGAATATTGACACTGCCTGTTCGGCATATACTTGTCTAACACCTACTGTACAGTGGTTTCGAGTTTTTTTTCCATTTGAGCTACTTATCCTTGTCCGCAGCACCGAATATTGACACTGCCTGTTCGGAATATACTTGTCTAACACCTACTGTACAGTGGTTTCGAGTTTTTTTTCCATTTGTGCTCCTCATCCTCGTCCTCAGCACTGAATATTGACACTGCCTGTTCGGAATATACTTGTCTAACACCTACTGTACAGTGGTTTCGAGTTTTTTTTTCCATTTGTGCTCCTCATCCTCGTCCTCAGCACTGAATATTGACACTGCCTGTTCGGAATATACTTGTCTAACACCTACTGTACAGTGGTTTCGAGTTTTTTTTCCATTTGTGCTCCTCATTCTCGTCCTCAGCACTGAATATTGACACTGCCTGTTCGGAATATACTTGTCTAACCCCTACTCTACAGTGGTTTCGAGTTTTTTTTCCATTTGTGCTCCTCATCCTCGTCCTCAGCACTGAATATTGACACTGCCTGTTCGGAATATACTTGTCTAACACCTACTGTACAGTGGTTTCGAGTTTTTTTTCCATTTGAGCTCCTTATCCTTGTCCTCAGCACTGAATATTGACACTGCCTGTTCGGAATATACTTGTCTAACACCTACTGTACAGTGGTTTCGAGTTTTTTTTCCATTTGTGCTCCTCATCCTCGTCCTCAGCACTGCATATTGACACTGCCTGTTCGGAATATACTTGTCTAACACCTACTGTACAGTGGTTTCGAGTTTTTTGCATTTGTGCTCCTCATCCTCGTCCTCAGCACTGAATATTGACACTGCCTGTTCGGAATATACTTGTCTAACACATACTGTACAGTGGTTTCGAGTTTTTTTTTTTTTTTTTTTTTTTTTTTTTTTTTTTTTTCCCATTTGCCGGCCGGTGTGGCCGTGCGGTTAAAGGCGCTTCAGTCTGGAACCGCGTGACCGCTACGGTCGCAGGTTCGAATCCTGCTTCGGGCATGGATGTGTGTGATGTCCTTAGGTTAGTTAGGTTTAATTAGTTCTAAGTTCTAGGCGACTGATGACCTCAGAAGTTAAGTCGCATAGTGCTCAGAGCCATTTTTTTTCCATTTGTGCTCCTCATCCTCGTCCTCAGCACTGAATATTGACATTGACTGTTCGGAATATATTTGTCTAACACCTACTCTACAGTGGTGTCGAGTTTTTTTTTTTCCATTTGTGCTCCTCATCCTCGTCCTCAGCACTGAATATTGACACTGCCTGTTCGGAATATACTTGTCTAACACCTACTGTACAGTGGTTTCGAGTTTTTTTTCCATTTGTGCTCCTCATCCTCGTCCTCAGCACTGAATATTGACACTGCCTGCTCGGAATATACTTGTCTAACACCTACTGTACAGTGGTTTCGAGTTTTTTTTCCATTTGTGCTCCTCATCCTCGTCCTCAGCACTGAATATTGACACTGACTGTTCGGAATATACTTGTCTAACACCTACTGTACAGTGGTTTCGACATTTTTTTCCATTTGTGCTCCTCATCCTCGTCCTCAGCACTGAATATTGACACTGCCTGTTCGGAATATACTTGTCTAACACCTACTGTACAGTGGTTTCGAGTTTTTTTTCCATTTGAGCTCCTTATCCTTGTCCTCAGCACCGAATATTGACACTGCCTGTTCGGAATATACTTGTCTAACACCTACTGTACAGTGGTTTCGAGTTTTTTCCATTTGTGCTCCTCATCCTCGTCCTCAGCACTGAATATTGACACTGCCTGTTCGGAATATACTTGTCTAACACCTACTGTACAGTGGTGCGAGTTTTTTTTCCATTTGTGCTCCTCATCCTCGTCCTCAGCACTGAATATTGACATTGACTGTTCGGAATATATTTGTCTAACACCTACTCTACAGTGGTGTCAAGTTTTTTTTTTTTCCATTTGTGCTCCTCATCCTCGTCCTCAGCACTGAATATTGACACTGCCTGTTCGGAATATACTTGTCTAACACCTACTGTACAGTGGTTTCGAGTTTTTTTTTCCATTTGTGCTCCTCATCCTCGTCCTCAGCACTGAATATTGACACTGGCTGCTCGGAATATACTTGTCTAATACCTACTGTACAGTGGTTTCGAGTTTTTTTTCCATTTGTGCTCCTCATCCTCGTCCTCAGCACTGAATATTGACACTGACTGTTCGGAATATACTTGTCTAACACCTACTGTACAGTGGTTTCGAGTTTTTTTTTTCCATTTGTGCTCCTCATCCTAGTCCTCAGCACTGAAAATTGACACTGCCTGTTCGGAATATACTTGTCTAACACCTACTGTACAGTGGTTTCGAGTTTTTTTTCCACTTGTGCTCCTCATCCTCGTCCTCAGCACTGAATATTGACACTGCCTGTTCGGAATATACTTGTCTAACACCTACTCTACAGTGGTGTCGAGTTTTTTTTCCATTTGTGCTCCTCATCCTCGTCCTCAGCACTGAATATTGACACTGCCTGTTCGGAATATACTTGTCTAACACCTACTGTACAGTGGTTTCGAGTTTTTTTCCATTTGTGCTCCTCATCCTCGTCCTCAGCACTGAATATTGACATTGACTGTTCGGAATATACTTGTCTAACACCTACTCTACAGTGGCGTCGAATTTTTTCTCCATTTGTGCTCCTCATCCTCGTCCTCAGCACTGAATATTGACACTGCCTTTTCGGAATATACTTGTCTAACACCTACTGTACAGTGGTTTCGAGTTTTTTTCCATTTGTGCTCCTCATCCTCGTCCTCAGCACTGAATATTGACACTGCCTGTTCGGAATATACTTGTCTAACACCTACTGTACAGTGGTTTCGAGTTTTTTTCCATTTGTGCTCCTCATGCTCGTCCTCAGCACTGAATATTGACATTGACTGTTCGGAATATATTTGTCTAACACCTACTCTACAGTGGTGTCGAGCTTTTTTTTTCCATTTGTTCTCCTCATCCTCGTCCTCAGCACTGAATATTGACACTGCCTGTTCGGAATATACTTGTCTAACACCTACTGTACAGTGGTGCGAGTTTTTTTTCCATTTGTGCTCCTCATCCTCGTACTCAGCACTGAATATTGACATTGACTGTACGGAATATATTTGTCTAACACCTACTCTACAGTGGTGTCGAGTTTTTTTTTCCATTTGTGCTCCTCATCCTCGTCCTCAGCACTCAATATTGACACTGCCTGTTCGGAATATACTTGTCTAACACCTACTGTACAGTGGTTTCGAGTTTTTTTTTCCATTTGTGCTCCTCATCCTCGTCCTCAGCACTGAATATTGACACAGCCTGCTCGGAATATACTTGTCTAATACCTACTGTACAGTGGTTTCGAGTTTTTTTTCCATTAGTGCTCCTCATCCTCGTCCGCAGCACTGAATATTGACACTGCCTGTTCGGAATATACTTGTCTAACACCTACTGTACAGTGGTTTCGAGTTTTTTTTCCATTTGTGCTCCTCATCCTCGTCCTCAGCACTGAATATTGACATTGACTGTTCGGAATATACTTGTCTAACACCTACTCTACAGTGGTGTCGAGTTTTTTCTCCATTTGTGCTCCTCATCCTCGTCCACAGCACTGAATATTGACACTGCCTGTTCGGAATATACTTGTCTAACACCTCCTGTACAGTGGTTTCGAGTTTTTTTCCATTTGTGCTCCTCATCCTCGTCCTCAGCACTGAATATTGACACTGCCTGTTCGGAATATACTTGTCTAACACCTACTGTACAGTGGTTTCGAGTTTTTTTTCCATTTGTGCTCCTCATCCTCGTCCTCAGCACTGAATATTGACATTGACTGTTCGGAATATACTTGTCTAACACCTACTGTACAGTGGTTTCGAGTTTTTTTTTCCATTTGTGCTCCTCATCCTCGTCCTCAGCACTGAATATTGACACTGACTGTTCGGAATATACTTGTCTAACACCTACTGTACAGTGGTTTCGAGTTTTTTTTTCCATTTGTGCTCCTCATCCTCGTCCTCAGCACTGAAAATTGACACTGCCTGTTCGGGATATACTTGTCTAACACCTACTGTACAGTGGTTTCGAGTTTTTTTTTCCATTTGTGCTCCTCATCCTCGTCCTCAGCACTGAATATTGACACTGCCTGTTCGGAATATACTTGTCTAACACCTACTCTACAGTGGTGTCGAGTTTTTTTTCCATTTGTGCTCCTCATCCTCGTCCTCAGCACTGAATATTGACACTGCCTGTTCGGAATATACTTGTCTAACACCTACTGTACAGTGGTTTCGAGTTTTTTTTTTCCATTTGTGCTCCTCATCCTCGTCCTCAGCACTGAATATTGACACTGCTTGTTCGGAATATACTTGTCTAACACCTACTGTACAGTGGTTTCGAGTTTTTTTTTTCCATTTGTGCTCCTCATCCTCGTCCTCAGCACTGAATATTGACACTGCCTGTTCGGAATATACTTGTCTGACACCTACTGTACAGTGGTTTCGAGTTTTTTTTCCATTTGTGCTCCTCATCCTCGTCCTCAGCACTGAATATTGACACTGCCTGTTCGGAATATACTTGTCTAACCCCTACTCTACAGTGGTTTCGAGTTTTTTTTCCATTTGTGCTCCTCATCCTCGACCTCAGCACTGAATATTGACACTGCCTGTTCGGAATATACTTGTCTAACACCTACTGTACACTGGTTTCGAGTTTTTTTTTTCCATTTGTGCTCCTCATCCTCGTCCTCAGCACTGAATATTGACACTGCCTGTTCGGCATATACTTGTCTAACACCTACTGTACAGTGGTTTCGAGTTTTTTTTCCATTTGAGCTCCTTATCCTTGTCCTCAGCACCGAATATTGACACTGCATGTTCGGAATATACTTGTCTAACACCTACTGTACAGTGGTTTCGAGTTTTTTTTTCCATTTGTGCTCCTCATCCTCGTCCTCAGCACTGAATATTGACACTGCCTGTTCGGAATATACTTGTCTAACACCTACTGTACAGTAGTTTCGAGTTTTTTTTCCATTTGTGCTCCTCATCCTCGTCCTCAGCACTGAGTATTGACACTGCCTGTTCGGAATATACTTGTCTAACACCTACTGTACAGTGGTTTCGAGTTTTTTTTCCATTTGTGCTCCTCATCCTCGTCCTCAGCACTGAATATTGACATTGACTGTTCGGAATATACTTGTCTAACACCTACTGTACAGTGGTTTCGAGTTTTTTTTCCATTTGTGCTCCTCATCCTCGTCCTCAGCACTGAATATTGACACTGACTGTTCGGAATATACTTGTCTAACACGTACTGTACAGTGGTTTCGAGATTTTTTCCATTTGTGCTCCTCATCCTCGTCCTCAGCACTGAATATTGACACTGACTGTTCGGAATATACTTGTCTAACACCTACTGTACAGTGGTTTCGAGTTTTTTTTCCATTTGTGCTCCTCATCCTCGTCCTCAGCACTGAATATTGACACTGCCTGTTCGGAATATACTTGTCTAACACCTACTGTACAGTGGTTTCGAGATTTTTTCCATTTGTGCTCCTCATCCTCGTCCTCAGCACTGAATATTGACACTGACTGTTCGGAATATACTTGTCTAACACCTACTGTACAGTGGTTTCGAGTTTTTTTTCCATTTGTGCTCCTCATCCTCGTCCTCAGCACTGAATATTGACACTGCCTGTTCGGAGTATACTTGTCTAACACCTACTGTACAGTGGTTTCGAGTTTTTTTTCCATTTGTGCTCCTCATTCTCGTCCTCAGAACTGAATATTGACACTGCCTGTTCGGAATATACTTGTCTAACACCTACTCTACAGTGGTGTCGAGTTTTTTTTCCATTTGTGCTCCTCATCCTCGTCCTCAGCACTGAATATTGACACTGCCTGTTCGGAATATACTTGTCTAACACCTACTGTACAGTGGTTTCGAGTTTTTTTTCCATTTGTGCTCCTCATCCTCGTCCTCAGCACTGAATATTGACACTGCCTGTTCGGAATATACTTGTCTAACACCTACTGTACAGTGGTTTCGAGTTTTTTTTCCATTTGAGCTCCTTATCCTTGTCCTCAGCACCGAATATTGACACTGCCTGTTCGGAATATACTTGTCTAACACCTACTGTACAGTGGTTTCGAGTTTTTTTTTCCATTTGTGCTCCTCATCCTCGTCCTCAGCACTGCATATTGACACTGCCTGTTCGGAATATACTTGTCTAACACCTACTGTACAGTGGTTTCGAGTTTTTTCCATTTGTGCTCCTCATCCTCGTCCTCAGCACTGAATATTGACACTGCCTGTTCGGAATATACTTGTCTAACACCTACTTTACAGTGGTTTCGAGTTTTTTTTCCATTTGTGCTCCTCATCCTCGTCCTCAGCACTGAATATTGACATTGACTGTTCGGAATATATTTGTCTAACACCTACTCTACAGTGGTGTCGAGTTTTTTTTTCCATTTGTGCTCCTCATCCTCGTCCTCAGCACTGAATATTGACACTGCCTGTTCGGAATATACTTGTCAAACACCTACTGTACAGTGGTTTCGAGTTTTTTTTTTCCATTTGTGCTCCTCACCCTCGTCCTCAGCACTGAATATTGACACTGCCTGTTCGGAATATACTTGTCTAACACCTACTGTACAGTGGTTTCGAGTTTTTTTTCCATTTGTGCTCCTCATCCTCGTCCTCAGCACTGAATATTGACACTGCCTGTTCGGAATATACTTGTCTCACACCTACTGTACAGTGGTGTCGAGTTTTTTTTCCATTTGTGCTCCTCATCCTCGTCCTCAGCACTGAATATTGACACTGCCTGTTCGGAATATACTTGTCTAACACCTACTGTACAGTGGTTTCGAGTTTTTTTTTCCATTTGTGCTCCTCATCCTCGTCCTCAGCACTGAATATTGACACTGCCTGTTCGGAATATACTTGTCTGACACCTACTGTACAGTGGTTTCGAGTTTTTTTTCCATTTGTGCTCCTCATCCTCGTCCTCAGCACTGAATATTGACACTGCCTGTTCGGAATATACTTGTCTAACACCTACTGTACAGTGGTTTCGAGTTTTTTTTCCATTTGTGCTCCTCATCCTCGTCCTCAGCACTGAATATTGACACTGCCTGTTCGGAATATACTTGTCTAACACCTACTGTACAGTGGTTTCGAGTTTTTTTTTCCATTTGTGCTCCTCATCCTCGTCCTCAGCACTGAATATTGAGACTGCCTGTTCGGAATATACTTGTCTAACACCTACTGTACAGTAGTTTCGAGTTTTTTTTTCCATTTGTGCTCCTCATCCTCGTCCTCAGCACTGAATATTGACACTGCCTGTTCGGAATATACTTGTCTAACACCTACTGTACAGTGGTTTCGAGTTTTTTTTCCATTTGTGCTCCTCATCCTCGTCCTCAGCACTGAATATTGACATTGACTGTTCGGAATATACTTGTCTAACACCTACTGTACAGTGGTTTCGAGTTTTTTTTCCATTTGTGCTCCTCATCCTCGTCCTCAGCACTGAATATTGACACTGACTGTTCGGAATATACTTGTCTAACACCTACTGTACAGTGGTTTCGAGATTTTTTCCATTTGTGCTCCTCATCCTCGTCCTCAGCACTGAATATTGACACTGACTGTTCGGAATATACTTGTCTAACACCTACTGTACAGTGGTTTCGAGTTTTTTTTCCATTTGTGCTCCTCATCCTCGTCCTCAGCACTGAATATTGACACTGCCTGTTCGGAATATACTTGTCTAACACCTACTGTACAGTGGTTTCGAGATTTTTTCCATTTGTGCTCCTCATCCTCGTCCTCAGCACTGAATATTGACACTGACTGTTCGGAATATACTTGTCTAACACCTACTGTACAGTGGTTTCGAGTTTTTTTTCCATTTGTGCTCCTCATCCTCGTCCTCAGCACTGAATATTGACACTGCCTGTTCGGAGTATACTTGTCTAACACCTACTGTACAGTGGTTTCGAGTTTTTTTTCCATTTGTGCTCCTCATTCTCGTCCTCAGAACTGAATATTGACACTGCCTGTTCTGAATATACTTGTCTAACACCTACTGTACAGTGGTTTCGAGTTTTTTTTTCCATTTGTGCTCCTCATCCTCGTCCTCAGCACTGAATATTGACACTGCCTGTTCGGAATATACTTGTCTCACACCTACTGTACAGTGGTGTCGAGTTTTTTTTCCATTTGTGCTCCTCATCCTCGTCCTCAGCACTGAATATTGACACTGCCTGTTCGGAATATACTTGTCTAACACCTACTGTACAGTGGTTTCGAGTTTTTTTTTTCCATTTGTGCTCCTCATCCTCGTCCTCAGCACTGAATATTGACACTGCTTGTTCGGAATATACTTGTCTAACACCTACTGTACAGTGGTTTCGAGTTTTTTTTTCCATTTGTGCTCCTCATCCTCGTCCTCAGCACTGAATATTGACACTGCCTGTTCGGAATATACTTGTCTGACACCTACTGTACAGTGGTTTCGAGTTTTTTTTCCATTTGTGCTCCTCATCCTCGTCCTCAGCACTGAATATTGACACTGCCTGTTCGGAATATACTTGTCTAACACCTACTGTACAGTGGTTTCGAGTTTTTTTTCCATTTGTGCTCCTCATCCTCGTCCTCAGCACTGAATATTGACACTGCCTGTTCGGAATATACTTGTCTAACACCTACTGTACAGTGGTTTCGAGTTTTTTTTTTCCATTTGTGCTCCTCATCATCGTCCTCAGCACTGAATATTGACACTGCCTGTTCGGCATATACTTGTCTAACACCTACTGTACAGTGGTTTCGAGTTTTTTTTTCCATTTGAGCTCCTTATCCTTGTCCTCAGCACCGAATATTGACACTGCCTGTTCGGAATATACTTGTCTAACACCTACTGTACAGTGGTTTCGAGTTTTTTTTCCATTTGTGCTCCTCATCCTCGTCCTCAGCACTGAATATTGACACTGCCTGTTCGGAATATACTTGTCTAACACCTACTGTACAGTAGTTTCGAGTTTTTTTTTCCATTTGTGCTCCTCATCCTCGTCCTCAGCACTGAATATTGACACTGCCTGTTCGGAATATACTTGTCTAACACCTACTGTACAGTGGTTTCGAGTTTTTTTTCCATTTGTGCTCCTCATCCTCGTCCTCAGCACTGAATATTGACATTGACTGTTCGGAATATACTTGTCTAACACCTACTGTACAGTGGTTTCGTGTTTTTTTTCCATTTGTGCTCCTCATCCTCGTCCTCAGCACTGAATATTGACACTGACTGTTCGGAATATACTTGTCTAACACCTACTGTACAGTGGTTTCGAGATTTTTTCCATTTGTGCTCCTCATCCTCGTCCTCAGCACTGAATATTGACACTGACTGTTCGGAATATACTTGTCTAACACCTACTGTACAGTGGTTTCGAGTTTTTTTTCCATTTGTGCTCCTCATCCTCGTCCTCAGCACTGAATATTGACACTGCCTGTTCGGAATATACTTGTCTAACACCTACTGTACAGTGGTTTCGAGATTTTTTCCATTTGTGCTCCTCATCCTCGTCCTCAGCACTGAATATTGACACTGACTGTTCGGAATATACTTGTCTAACACCTACTGTACAGTGGTTTCGAGTTTTTTTTTCCATTTGTGCTCCTCATCCTCGTCCTCAGCACTGAATATTGACACTGCCTGTTCGGAGTATACTTGTCTAACACCTACTGTACAGTGGTTTCGAGTTTTTTTTCCATTTGTGCTCCTCATTCTCGTCCTCAGAACTGAATATTGACACTGCCTGTTCGGAATATACTTGTCTAACACCTACTCTACAGTGGTGTCGAGTTTTTTTTCCATTTGTGCTCCTCATCCTCGTCCTCAGCACTGAATATTGACACTGCCTGTTCGGAATATACTTGTCTAACACCTACTGTACAGTGGTTTCGAGTTTTTTTTCCATTTGTGCTCCTCATCCTCGTCCTCAGCACTGAATATTGACACTGCCTGTTCGGAATATACTTGTCTAACACCTACTGTACAGTGGTTTCGAGTTTTTTTTCCATTTGAGCTCCTTATCCTTGTCCTCAGCACCGAATATTGACACTGCCTGTTCGGAATATACTTGTCTAACACCTACTGTACAGTGGTTTCGAGTTTTTTTTTCCATTTGTGCTCCTCATCCTCGTCCTCAGCACTGCATATTGACACTGCCTGTTCGGAATATACTTGTCTAACACCTACTGTACAGTGGTTTCGAGTTTTTTCCATTTGTGCTCCTCATCCTCGTCCTCAGCACTGAATATTGACACTGCCTGTTCGGAATATACTTGTCTAACACCTACTTTACAGTGGTTTCGAGTTTTTTTTCCATTTGTGCTCCTCATCCTCGTCCTCAGCACTGAATATTGACATTGACTGTTCGGAATATATTTGTCTAACACCTACTCTACAGTGGTGTCGAGTTTTTTTTTCCATTTGTGCTCCTCATCCTCGTCCTCAGCACTGAATATTGACACTGCCTGTTCGGAATATACTTGTCAAACACCTACTGTACAGTGGTTTCGAGTTTTTTTTTTCCATTTGTGCTCCTCACCCTCGTCCTCAGCACTGAATATTGACACTGCCTGTTCGGAATATACTTGTCTAACACCTACTGTACAGTGGTTTCGAGTTTTTTTTTCCATTTGTGCTCCTCATCCTCGTCCTCAGCACTGAATATTGACACTGCCTGTTCGGAATATACTTGTCTGACACCTACTGTACAGTGGTGTCGAGTTTTTTTTCCATTTGTGCTCCTCATCCTCGTCCTCAGCACTGAATTTTGACACTGCCTGTTCGGAATATACTTGTCTAACACCTACTGTACAGTGGTTTCGAGTTTTTTTTCCATTTGTACTCCTCATCCTCGTCTTCAGCACTGAATATTGATACTGACTGTTCGGAATATATTTGTCTAACACATACTGTACAGTGGTTTCGAGTTTTGTTTTTCCATTTGTGCTCCTCATCCTCGTCCTCAGCACTGAAAATTGACACTGCCTGTTCGGAATATACTTGTCTAACACCTACTGTACAGTGGTTTCGAGTTTTTTTTTTCCATTTGTGCTGCTCATCCTCGTCCTCAGCACTGAAAATTGAATCTGCCTGCTCGGAATATACTTGTCTAACACCTACTGTACAGTGGTTTCGAGTTTTTTTTTCCATTTGTGCTCCTCATCCTCGTCCTCAGCACTGAATATTGACACTGCCTGTTCGGAATATACTTGTCTAACACCTACTCTACAGTGGTGTCGAGTTTTTTTCCATTTGTGCTCCTCATCCTCGTCCAAAGCACTGAATATTGACACTGCCTGTTCGGAATATACTTGTCTAACACCTACTGTACAGTGGTTTCGAGTTTTTTTTCCATTTGTGCTCCTCATCCTCGTCCTCAGCACTGAATATTGACACTGCCTGTTCGGAATATACTTGTCTAACACCTACTGTACAGTGGTTTCGAGATTTTTTCCATTTGTGCTCCTCATCCTCGTCCTCAGCACTGAATATTGACACTGCCTGTTCGGAATATACTTGTCTAACACCTACTGTACAGTGGTTTCGAGTTTTTTTTTTTCCATTTGTGCTCCTCATCCTCGTCCTCAGCACTGAATATTGACACTGCCTGTTCGGAATATACTTGTCTAACACCTACTGTACAGTGGCTTCGAGTTTTTTTTTTCCATTTGTGCTCCTCATCCTCGTCCTCAGCACTGAATATTGACACTGCCTGTTCGGAATATACTTGTCTAACACCTACTGTACAGTGGTTTCGAGATTTTTTCCATTTGTGCTCCTCATTCTCGTCCTCAGCACTGAATATTGACACTGCCTGTTCGGAATATACTTGTCTAACACCTACTCTACAGTGGTGTCGAGTTTTTTTTCCATTTGTGCTCCTCATCCTCGTCCTCAGCACTGAATATTGACACTGCCTGTTCGGAATATACTTGTCTAACACCTACTGTACAGTGGTTTCGAGTTTTTTTTCCATTTGTGCTCCTCATCCTCGTCCTCAGCACTGAATATTGACACTGCCTGTTCGGAATATACTTGTCTAACACCTACCGTACAGTGGTTTCGAGTTTTTTTTTCCATTTGTGCTCCTCATCCTCGTCCTCAGCACTGCATATTGACACTGCCTGTTCGGAATATACTTGTCTAACACCTACTGTACAGTGGTTTCGAGTTTTTTCCATTTGTGCTCCTCATCCTCGTCCTCAGCACTGAATATTGACACTGCCTGTTCGGAATATACTTGTCTAACACCTACTGTACAGTGGTTTCGAGTTTTTTTCCATTTGTGCTCCTCATCCTCGTCCTCAGCACTGAATATTGACACTGCCTGTTCGGAATATACTTGTCTAACACCTACTGTACAGTGGTTTCGAGTTTTTTTTTTTCCATTTGTGCTCCTCATCCTCGTCCTCAGCACTGAATATTGACACTGCCTGTTCGGAATATACTTGTCTAACACCTACTGTACAGTGGTTTCGAGTTTTTTTTTCCATTTGTGCTCCTCATTCTCGTCCTCAGCACTGAATATTGACACTGCCTGTTCGGAATATACTTGTCTAACCCCTACTCTACAGTGGTGTCGAGTTTTTTTTTCCATTTGTGCTCCTCATCCTCGTCCTCAGCACTGAATATTGACACTGCCTGTTCGGAATATACTTGTCTAACACCTACTGTACAGTGGTTTCGAGTTTTATTTCCATTTGTGCTCCTGATCCTCGTCCTCAGCACTGAATATTGACACTGCCTGTTCGGAATATACTTGTCTAACACCTACTCTACAGTGGTGTCGCGTTTTTTTTCCATTTGTGCTCCTCATCCTCGTCCTCAGCACTGAATATTGACACTGACTGTTCGGAATATACTTGTCTAACACATACTGTACAGTGGTTTCGAGTTTTGTTTTTCCATTTGTGCTCCTCATCCTCGTCCTCAGCACTGAAAATTGACACTGCCTGTTCGGAATATACTTGTCTAACACCTACTGTACAGTGGTTTGGAGTTTTTTTTTCCATTTGTGCTCCTCATCCTCGTCCTCAGCACTGAAAATTGAATCTGCCTGCTCGGAATATACTTGTCTAACACCTACTGTACAGTGGTTTCGAGTTTTTTTTCCATTTGTGCTCCTCATCCTCGTCCTCAGCACTGAATATTGACACTGCCTGTTCGGAATATACTTGTCTAACACATACTCTACAGTGGTGTCGAGTTTTTTTTCCATTTGTGCTCCTCATCCTCGTCCTCAGCACTGAATATTGACACTGCCTGTTCGGAATATTCTTGTCTAACACCTACTGTACAGTGGTTTCGAGTTTTTTTTCCATTTGTGCTCCTCATCCTCGTCCTCAGCACTGAATATTGACATTGACTGTTCGGAATATACTTGTCTAACACGTACTCTACAGTGGTGTCGAGTTTTTTTTCCATTTGTGCTCCTCATCCTCGTCCTCAGCACTGAATATTGACACTGCCTGTTAGGAATATACTTGTCTAACACCTACTGTACAGTGGTTTCGAGTTTTTTCCATTTGTGCTCCTCATCCTCGTCCTCAGCACTGAATATTGACACTGCCTGTTCGGAATATACTTGTCTCAAACCTACTGTACAGTGGTTTCGAGTTTTTTTTCCATTTGTGCTCCTCATCCTCGTCCTCAGCACTGAATATTGACACTGCCTGTTCGGAATATACTTGTCTAACACCTACTGTACAGTGGTTTCGAGTTTTTTTTCCATTTGAGCTCCTTATCCTTGTCCTCAGCACTGAATATTGACACTGCCTGTTCGGAATATACTTGTCTAACACCTACTGTACAGTGGTTTCGAGTTTTTTTTTCCATTTGTGCTCCTCATCCTCGTCCTCAGCACTGAATATTGACACTGCCTGTTCGGAATATACTTGTCTAACACCTACTGTACAGTGGTTTCGAGTTTTTTTTCCATTTGTGCTCCTCATTCTCGTCCTCAGCACTGAATATTGACACTGCCTGTTCGGAATATACTTGTCTAACCCCTACTCTACAGTGGTGTCGAGTTTTTTTTTCCATTTGTGCTCCTCATCCTCGTCCTCAGCACTGAATATTGACACTGCCTGTTCGGAATATACTTGTCTAACACCTACTGTACAGTGGTTTCGAGTTTTTTTTCCATTTGTGCTCTTCATCCTCGTCCTCAGCACTGAATATTGACACTGCCTGTTCGGAATATACTTGTCTAACACCTACTGTACAGTGGTTTCGAGTTTTTTTTCCATTTGAGCTCCTTATCCTTGTCCTCAGCACTGAATATTGACACTGCCTGTTCGGAATATACTTGTCTAACACCTACTGTACAGTGGTTTCGAGTTTTTTTTTCCATTTGTGCTCCTCATCCTCGTCCTCAGCACTGCATATTGACACTGCCTGTTCGGAATATACATGTCTAACACCTACTGTACAGTGGTTTCGAGTTTTTTCCATTTGTGCTCCTCATCCTCGTCCTCAGCACTGAATATTGACACTGCCTGTTCGGAATATACTTGTCTAACACATACTGTACAGTGGTTTCGAGTTTTTTTTTTTTTTTTTTCCATTTGCCGGCCGGTGTGGCCGTGCGGTTAAAGGCGCTTCAGTCTGGAACCGCGTGACCGCTACGGTCGCAGGTTCGAATCCTGCTTCGGGCATGGATGTGTGTGATGTCATTAGGTTAGTTAGGTTTAATTAGTTCTAAGTTCTAGGCGACTGATGACCTCAGAAATTAAGTCGCATAGTGCTCAGAGCCATTTTTTTTTCCATTTGTGCTCCTCATCCTCGTCCTCAGCACTGAATATTGACATTGACTGTTCGGAATATATTTGTTTAACACCTACTCTACAGTGGTGTCGAGTTTTTTTTTCCATTTGTGCTCCTCATCCTCGTCCTCAGCACTGAATATTGACACTGACTGTTCGGAATATACTTGTCTAACACCTACTGTACAGTGGTTTCGAGTTTTTTTTTCCATTTGTGCTCCTCATCCTCGTCCTCAGCACTGAATATTGACACTGCCTGCTCGGAATATACTTGTCTAACACCTACTGTACAGTGGTTTCGAGTTTTTTTTCCATTTGTGCTCCTCATCCTCGTCCTCAGCACTGAATATTGACACTGACTGTTCGGAATATACTTGTCTAACACCTACTGTACAGTGGTTTCGACTTTTTTTTCCATTTGTGCTCCTCATCCTCGTCCTCAGCAATGAATATTGACACTGCCTGTTCGGAATATACTTGTCTAACACCTACTGTACAGTGGTTTCGAGTTTTTTTTCCATTTGAGCTCCTTATCCTTGTCCTCAGCACCGAATATTGACACTGCCTGTTCGGAATATACTTGTCTAACACCTACTGTACAGTGGTTTCCAGTTTTTTCCATTTGTGCTCCTCATCCTCGTCCTCAGCACTGAATATTGACACTGCCTGTTCGGAATATACTTGTCTAACACCTACTGTACAGTGGTTTCGAGTTTTTTTTTCCATTTGTGCTCCTCATCCTCGTCCTCAGCACTGAATATTGACATTGACTGTTCGGAATATATTTGTCTAACACCTACTCTACAGTGGTGTCGAGTTTTTTTTTTTCCATTTGTGCTCCTCATCCTCGTCCTCAGCACTCAATATTGACACTGCCTGTTCGGAATATACTTGTCTAACACCTACTGTACAGTGGTTTCGAGTTTTTTTTTCCATTTGTGCTCCTCATCCTCGTCCTCAGCATTGAATATTGACACTGGCTGCTCGGACTATACTTGTCTAATACCTACTGTACAGTGGTTTCGAGTTTTTTTTCCATTTGTGCTCCTCATCCTCGTCCTCAGCACTGAATATTGACACTGACTGTTCGGAATATACTTGTCTAACACCAACTGTACAGTGGTTTCGAGTTTTTTTTTTCCATTTGTGCTCCTCATCCTAGTCCTCAGCACTGAAAATTGACACTGCCTGTTCGGAATATACTTGTCTAACACCTACTGTACAGTGGTTTCGAGTTTTTTTTCCACTTGTGCTCCTCATCCTCGTCCTCAGCACTGAATATTGACACTGCCTGTTCGGAATATACTTGTCTAACACCTACTCTACAGTGGTGTCGAGTTTTTTTTCCATTTGTGCTCCTCATCCTCGTCCTCAGCACTGAATATTGACACTGCCTGTTCGGAATATACTTGTCTAACACCTACTGTACAGTGATTTCGAGTTTTTTTCCATTTGTGCTCCTCATCCTCGTCCTCAGCACTGAATATTGACATTGACTGTTCGGAATATACTTGTCTAACACCTACTCTACAGTGGTGTCGAATTTTTTCTCCATTTGTGCTCCTCATCCTCGTCCTCAGCACTGAATATTGACACTGCCTTTTCGGAATATACTTGTCTAACACCTACTGTACAGTGGTTTCGAGTTTTTTTCCATTTGTGCTCCTCATCCTCGGCCTCAGCACTGAATATTGACACTGCCTGTTCGGAATATACTTGTCTAACACCTACTGTACAGTGGTTTCGAGTTTTTTTCCATTTGTGCTCCTCATGCTCGTCCTCAGCACTGAATATTGACATTGACTGTTCGGAATATATTTGTCTAACACCTACTCTACAGTGGTGTCGAGCTTTTTTTTCCATTTGTTCTCCTCATCCTCGTCCTCAGCACTGAATATTGACACTGCCTGTTCGGAATATACTTGTCTAACACCTACTGTACAGTGGTGCGAGTTTTTTTTCCATTTGTGCTCCTCATCCTCGTACTCAGCACTGAATATTGACATTGACTGTTCGGAATATATTTGTCTAACACCTACTCTACAGTGGTGTCGAGTTTTTTTTCCATTTGTGCTCCTCATCCTCGTCCTCAGCACTCAATATTCACACTGCCTGTTCGGAATATACTTGTCTAACACCTACTGTACAGTGGTTTCGAGTTTTTTTTTCCATTTGTGCTCCTCATCCTCGTCCTCAGCACTGAATATTGACACAGCCTGCTCGTAATATACTTGTCTAATACCTACTGTACAGTGGTTTCGAGTTTTTTTTTCCATTAGTGCTCCTCATCCTCGTCCGCAGCACTGAATATTGACACTGCCTGTTCGGAATATACTTGTCTAACACCTACTCTACAGTGGTGTCGAGTTTTTTTTCCATTTGTGCTCCTCATCCTCGTCCTCAGCACTGAATATTGACACTGCCTGTTCGGAATATACTTGTCTAACACCTACTGTACAGTGGTTTCGAGTTTTTTTTCCATTTGTGCTCCTTATCCTCGTCCTCAGCACTGAATATTGACATTGACTGTTCGGAATATACTTGTCTAACACCTACTCTACAGTGGTGTCGAGTTTTTTCTCCATTTGTGCTCCTCATCCTCGTCCACAGCACTGAATATTGACACTGCCTGTTCGGAATATACTTGTCTAACACCTACTGTACAGTGGTTTCGAGTTTTTTTCCATTTGTGCTCCTCATCCTCGTCCGCAGCACTGAATATTGACACTGCCTGTTCGGAATATACTTGTCTAACACCTACTGTACAGTGGTTTCGAGTTTTTTTCCATTTGTGCTCCTCATGCTCGTCCTCAGCACTGAATATTGACATTGACTGTTCGGAATATATTTGTCTAACACCTACTCTAGAGTGGTGTCGAGCTTTTTTTTCCATTTGTTCTCCTCATCCTCGTCCTCAGCACTGAATATTGACACTGCCTGTTCGGAATATACTTGTCTAACACCTACTGTACAGTGGTTTCGAGTTTTTTTTTTCCATTTGTGCTCCTCATCCTCGTCCTCAACACTGAATATTGACACTGCCTGTTCAGAATATACTTGTCTAACACCTACTGTACAGTGGTTTCGAGTTTTTTTTCCATTTGTGCTCCTCATCCTCGTCCTCAGCACTGAATATTGACACTGCCTGTTCGGAATATACTTGTCTAACACCTACAGTACAGTGGTTTCGAGTTTTTTTCCATTTGTGCTCCTCATGCTCGTCCTCAGCACTGGATATTGACATTGACTGTTCGGAATATATTTGTCTAACACCTACTCTAGAGTGGTGTCGAGCTTTTTTTTTCCATTTGTTCTCCTCATCCTCGTCCTCAGCACTGAATATTGACACTGCCTGTTCGGAATATACTTGTCTAACACCTACTGTACAGTGGTTTCGAGTTTTTTTTTCCATTTGTGCTCCTCATCCTCGTCCTCAACACTGAATATTGACACTGCCTGTTCAGAATATACTTATCTAACACCTACTGTACAGTGGTTTCGAGTTTTTTTTCCATTTGTGCTCCTCATCCTCGTCCTCAGCACTGCATATTGACACTGCCTGTTCGGAATATACTTGTCTAACACATACTGTACAGTGGTTTCGAGTTTTTTTTCCATTTGTGCTCCTCAACCTCGTCCTCAGCACTGAATATTGACATTGACTGTTCGGAATATATTTGTCTAACACCTACTCTACAGTGGTGTCGAGTTTTTTTTTTCCATTTGTGCTCCTCATCCTCGTCCTCAGCACTGAATATTGACACTGCCTGTTCGGAATATACTTGTCTAACACCCACTGTACAGTGGTTTCGAGTTTTTTTTTTCAATTGTGCTCCTCATCCTCGTCCTCAGCACTGAATATTGACACTGCCTGCTCGGAATATACTTGTCTAACACCTACTGTACAGTGGTTTCGAGTTTTTTTTCCATTTGTGCTCCTCATCCTCGTCCTCAGCACTGAATATTGACACTGGCTGCTCGGAATATACTTGTCTAATACCTACTGTACAGTGGTTTCGAGGTTTTTCCATTTGTGCTCCTCATCCTCGTCCTCAGCACTGAATATTGACACTGACTGTTCGGAATATACTTGTCCAACACCTACTGTACAGTGGTTTCGAGTTTTTTTTCCATTTGTGCTCCTCATCCTCGTCCTCAGCACTGAAAATTGACACTGCCTGTTCGGAATATACTTGTCTAACACCTACTGTACAGTGGTTTCGAGATTTTTTTCCATTTGTGCTCCTCATCCTCGTCCTCAGCACTGAATATTGACACTGCCTGTTCGGAATATACTTGTCTAACACCTACTCTACAGTGGTGTCGAGTTTTTTTTCCATTTGTGCTCCTCATCCTCGTCCTCAGCACTGAATATTGACACTGCCTGTTCGGAATATACTTGTCTAACACCTACTGTACAGTGGTTTCGAGTTTTTTTTTCCATTTGTGCTCCTCATCCTCGTCCTCAGCACTGAATATTGACATTGACTGTTCGGAATATACTTGTCTAACACCTACTCTACAGTGGTGTCGAGTTTTTTCTCCATTTGTGCTCCTCATCCTCGTCCTCAGCACTGAATATTGACACTGCCTTTTCGGAATATACTTGTCTAACACCTACTGTACAGTGGTTTCGAGTTTTTTTCCATTTGTGCTCCTTATCCTCGTCCTCAGCACTGAATATTGACACTGCCTGTTCGGAATATACTTGTCTAACACCTACTGTACAGTGGTTTCGAGTTTTTTTCCATTTGTGCTCCTCATGCTCGTCCTCAGCACTGAATATTGACATTGACTGTTCGGAATATATTTGTCTAACACCTACTCTACAGTGGTGTCGAGCTTTTTTTTTCCATTTGTTCTCCTCATCCTCGTCCTCAGCACTGAATATTGACACTGCCTGTTCGGAATATACTTGTCTAACACCTACTGTACAGTGGTGCGAGTTTTTTTTCCATTTGTGCTCCTCATCCTCGTCCTCAGCACTGAATATTGACATTGACTGTTCGGAATATATTTGTCTAACACCTACTCTACAGTGGTGTCGAGTTTTTTTTTCCATTTGTGCTCCTCATCCTCGTCCTCAGCACTCAATATTGACACTGCCTGTTCGGAATATACTTGTCTAACACCTACTGTACAGTAGTTTCGAGTTTTTTTTCCATTTGTGCTCCTCATCCTCGTCCTCAGCACTGAATATTGACACAGCCTGCTCGGAATATACTTGTCTAATACCTACTGTACAGTGGTTTCGAGTTTTTTTTCCATTTGTGCTCCTCATCCTCGTCCTCAGCACTGAATATTGACACTGCCTGTTCGGAATATACTTGTCTAACACCTACTCTACAGTGGTGTCGAGTTTTTTTTCCATTTGTGCTCCTCATCCTCGCCCTCAGCACTGAATATTGACACTGCCTGTTCGGAATATACTTGTCTAACACCTACTGTACAGTGGTTTCGATTTTTTTTCCATTTGTGCTCCTCATCCTCGTCCTCAGCACTGAATATTGACATTGACTGTTCGGAATATACTTGTCTAACACCTACTCTACAGTGGTGTCGAGTTTTTTCTCCATTTGTGCTCCTCATCCTCGTCCTCAGCACTGAATATTGACACTGCCTGTTCGGAATATACTTGTCTAACACCTACTGTACAGTGGTTTCGAGTTTTTTTCCATTTGTGCTCCTCATCCTCGTCCTCAGCACTGAAGATTGACACTGCCTGTTCGGAATATACTTGTCTAACACCTACTGTACAGTGGTTTCGAGTTTTTTTCCATTTGTGCTCCCCATGCTCGTCCCCAGCACTGAATATTGATATTGACTGTTCGGACTATATTTGTCTAACACCTACTCTAGAGTGGTGTCGAGCTTTTTTTTTCCATTTGTTCTCCTCATCCTCGTCCTCATTACTGAATATTGACACTGCCTGTTCGGAATATACTTGTCTAACACCTACTGTACAGTGGTTTCGAGTTTTTTTTTCCATTTGTGCTCCTCATCCTCGTCCTCAACACTGAATATTGACACTGCGTGTTCAGAATATACTTGTCTAACACCTACTGTACAGTGGTTTCGAGTTTTTTTTCCATTTGTGCTCCTCATCCTCGTCCTCAGCACTGAATATTGACACTGCCTGTTCGGAATATACTTGTGTAACACCTACTGTACAGTGGTTTCGAGTTTTTTTTTCCATTTGTGCTCCTCATCCTCGTCCTCAGCACTGAAAATTGACACTGCCTGTTCGGAATATACTTATCTAACACCTACTGTACAGTGGTTTCGAGTTTTTTTTCCATTTGTGCTCCTCATCCTCGTCCTCAGCACTGAATACTGACACTGCCTGTTCGGAATATACTTGTCTAACACCTACTGTACAGTGGTTTCGAGTTTTATTTCCATTTGTGCTCCTCATCCTCGTGCTCAGCACTGAATATTGACACTGCCTGTTCGGAATATACTTGTCTAACACCTACTGTACAGTGGTTTCGAGTTTTTTTTCCATTTGTGCTCCTCATCCTCGTCCTCAGCACTGAATATTGACACTGCCTGTTCGGAATATACTTGTCTAACACCTACTGTACAGTGGTTTCGAGTTTTTTTTTCCATTTGTGCTCCTCATCCTCGTCCTCAGCACTGAATATTGACACTGCCTGTTCGGAATATACTTGTCTAACACCTACTCTTCAGTGGTGTCGAGTTTTTTTTTCCATTTGTGCTCCTCATCCTCGTCCTCAGCACTGAATATTGACACTGCCTGTTCGGAATATACTTGTCTAACACCTACTGTACAGTGGTTTCGAGATTTTTTTTCCATTTGTGCTCCTCATCCTCGTCCTCAGCACTGAATATTGACACTGCCTGTTCGGAATATACTCGTCTAACACCTACTCTACAGTGGTGTCGAGTTTTTTTTCCATTTATGCTCCTCATCCGCGTCCTCAGCACTGAATATTGACACTGCCTGTTCGGAATATACTTGTCTAACACCTACTGTACAGTGGTTTCGAGTTTTTTTTTCATTTGTGCTCCTCATCCTCGTCCTCAGCACTGAATATTGACATTGACTGTGCGGACTATATTTGTCTAACACCTACTCTACAGTGGTGTCGAGCTTTTTTTTCCATTTGTTCTCCTCATCCTCGTCCTCAGCACTGAATATTGACACTGCCTGTTCGGAATATACTTGTCTAACACCTACTGTACAGTGGTGCGAGTTTTTTTTCCATTTGTGCTCCTCATCCTCGTCCTCAGCACTGAATATTGACATTGACTGTTCGGAATATATTTGTCTAACACCTACTCTACAGTAGTGTCGAGTTTTTTTTTCCATTTGTGCTCCTCATCCTCGTCCTCAGCACTCAATATTGACACTGCCTGTTCGGAATATACTTGTCTAACACCTACTGTACAGTGGTTTCGAGTTTTATTTCCATTTGTGCTCCTCATCCTCGTGCTCAGCACTGAATATTGACACTGCCTGTTCGGAATATACTTGTCTAACACCTACTGTACAGTGGTTTCGAGTTTTTTTTTCCATTTGTGCTCCTCATCCTCGTCCTCAGCACTGAATATTGACACTGCCTGTTCGGAATATACTTGTCTAACACCTACTGTACAGTGGTTTCGAGTTTTTTTTCCATTTGTGCTCCTCATCCTCGTCCTCAGCACTGAATATTGACACTGCCTGTTCGGAATATACTTGTCTAACACCTACTCTTCAGTGGTGTCGAGTTTTTTTTTCCATTTGTGCTCCTCATCCTCGTCCTCAGCACTGAATATTGACACTGCCTGTTCGGAATATACTTGTCTAACACCTACTGTACAGTGGTTTCGAGATTTTTTTTCCATTTGTGCTCCTCATCCTCGTCCTCAGCACTGAATATTGACACTGCCTGTTCGGAATATACTCGTCTAACACCTACTCTACAGTGGTGTCGAGTTTTTTTTCCATTTGTGCTCCTCATCCGCGTCCTCAGCACTGAATATTGACACTGCCTGTTCGGAATATACTTGTCTAACACCTACTGTACAGTGGTGCGAGTTTTTTTTCCATTTGTGCTCCTCATCCTCGTCCTCAGCACTGAATATTGACATTGACTGTTCGGAATATATTTGTCTAACACCTACTCTACAGTAGTGTCGAGTTTTTTTTTCCATTTGTGCTCCTCATCCTCGTCCTCAGCACTCAATATTGACACTGCCTGTTCGGAATATACTTGTCTAACACCTACTGTACAGTGGTTTCGAGTTTTTTTTTCCATTTGTGCTCCTCATCCTCGTCCTCAGCACTGAATATTGACACTGCCTGCTCGGAATATACTTGTCTAATACCTACTGTACAGTGGTTTCGAGTTTTTTTTCCATTTATGCTCCTCATCCTCGTCCTCAGCACTGAATATTGACACTGCCTGTTCGGAATATACTTGTCTAACACCTACTCTACAGTGGTGTCGAGTTTTTTTTCCATTTGTGCTCCTCATCCTCGTCCTCAGCACTGAATATTGACACTGCCTGTTCGGAATATACTTGTCTAACACCTACTGTACCGTGGTTTCGAGTTTTTTTTCCATTTGTGCTCCTCATCCTCGTCCTCAGCACTGAATATTGACATTGACTGTTCGGAATATACTTGTCTAACACCTACTCTACAGTGGTGTCGAGTTTTTTCTCCATTTGTGCTTCTCATCCTCGTCCTCAGCACTGAATATTGACACTGCCTGTTCGGAATATACTTGTCTAACACCTACTGTACAGTGGTTTCGAGTTTTTTTTCCATTTGTGCTCCTCATCCTCGTCCTCAGCACTGAATATTGACACTGCCTGTTCGGAATATACTTGTCTAACACCTACTGTACAGTGGTTTCGAGTTTTTTTTCCATTTGTGCTCCTCATGCTCGTCCTCAGCACTGAATATTGACATTGACTGTTCGGAATATATTTGTCTAACACCTACTCTACAGTGGTGTCGAGCTTTTCTTTTCCATTTGTTCTCCTGATCCTCGTCCTCAGCACTGAATATTGACACTGCCTGTTCGGAATATACTTGTCTAACACCTACTGTACAGTGGTTTCGAGTTTTTTTTTTTCCATTTGTGCTCCTCATCCTCGTCCTCAGCACTGAATATTGACACTGCCTGTTCAGAATATACTTGTCTAACACCTACTCTTCAGTGGTGTCGAGTTTTTTTTTTTTCCATTTGTGCTCCTCATCCTCGTCCTCAGCACTGAATATTGACACTGCCTGTTCGGAATATATTTGTCTAACACCTACTGTACATTGGTTTCGAGATTTTTTTTCCATTTGTGCTCCTCATCCTCGTCCTCAGCACTGAATATTGACACTGCCTGTTCGGAATATACTCGTCTAACACCTACTCTACAGTGGTGTCGAGTTTTTTTTCCATTTGTGCTCCTCATCCTCGTCCTCAGCACTGAATATTGACACTGCCTGTTCGGAATATACTTGTCTAACACCTACTGTACCGTGGTTTCGAGTTTTTTTTCCATTTGTGCTCCTCATCCTCGTCCTCAGCACTGAATATTGACACTGCCTGTTCGGAATATACTTGCCTAACACCTACTCTACAGTGGTGTCGAGTTTTTTTTCCATTTGTGCTCCTCATCCTCGTCCTCAGCACTGAATATTGACACTGCCTGTTCGGAATATACTTGTGTAACACCTACTGTACAGTGGTTTCGAGTTCTTTTTTCCATTTGTGCTCCTCATCCTCGTGTTCAGCACTGAATATAGACACTGCCTGTTCGGAATATACTTGTCTAACACCTACTCTTCAGTGGTGTCGAGTTTTTTTTTCCATTTGTGCTCCTCATCCTCGTCCTCAGCACTGAATATTGACACTGCCTGTTCGGAATATACTTGTCTAACACCTACTGTACAGTGGTTTCGAGTTTTTTTTTTCCATTTGTGCTCCTCATCCTCGTCCTCAGCACTGAATATTGACACTGCCTGTTCGGAATATACTTGTCTAACACCTACTCTACAGTGGTGTCGAGTTTTTTTTCCATTTGTGCTCCTCATCCTCGTCCTCAGCACTGAATATTGACACTGCCTGTTCGGAATATACTTGTCTAACACCTACTGTACAGTGGTTTCGAGTTTTTTTTCCATTTGTGCTCCTCATCCTCGTCCTCAGCACTGAATATTGACACTGCCTGTTCGGAATATACTTGTCTAACACCTACTCTACAGTGGTGTCGAGTTTTTTTTTCCATTTGTGCTCCTCATCCTCGTCCTCAGCACTGAATATTGACACTGCCTGTTCGGAATATACTTGTCTAACACCTACTGTACAGTGGTTTCGAGTTTTGTTTCCATTTGTGCTCCTCATCCTCGTCCTCAGCACTGAATATTGACACTGCCTGTTCGGAATATACTTGTCTAACACCTACTCTACAGTGGTGTCGAGTTTTTTTTCCATTTGTGCTCCTCATCCTCGTCCTCAGCACTGAATATTGACACTGCCTGTTCGGAATATACTTGTCTAACACCTACTGTACAGTGGTTTCGAGTTTTTTTTCCATTTGTGCTCCTCATCCTCGTCCTCAGCACTGAAAATTGACACTGCCTGTTCGGAATATACTTGTCTAACACCTAGTGTACAGTGGTTTCGAGTTTTTTTCCATTTGTGCTCCTCATCCTCGTCCTCAGCTCTAAATATTGACACTGCCTGTTCGGAATATACTTGTCTAACACCTACTCTACAGTGGTGTCGAGTTTTTTTTCCATTTGTGCTCCTCATCCTCGTCCTCAGCACTGAATATTGACACTGTCTGTTTGGAATATACTTGTCTAACACCTACTGTACAGTGGTTTCGAGTTTTTTTTCCATTTGTGCTCCTCATCCTCGTCCTCAGCACTGAATATTGACACTGCCTGTTCGGAATATACTTGTCTAACACCTACTCTTCAGTGGTGTCGAGTTTTTTTTTCCATTTGTGCTCCTCGTCCTCGTCCTCAGCACTGAATATTGACACTGCATGTTCGGAATATACTTGTCTAACACCTACTCTACAGTGGTGTCGAGTTTTTTTTCCATTTTTGCTCCTCATCCTCGTCCTCAGCACTGAATATTGACACTGCCTGTTCGGAATATACTTGTCTAACACCTACTGTACGGTGGTTTCGAGTTTTTTTTTTCCATTTGTGCTCCTCATCCTCGTCCTCAGCATTGAAAATTGACACTGCCTGTTCGGAATATATTTGTCTAACACCTACTGTACAGTGGTTTCGAGTTTTTTTTTTTCCATTTGTGCTCATCATCCTCGTCCTCAGCACTGAATATTGACACGGCCTGTTCGGAATATACTTGTCTAACACCTACTGTACAGTGGTTTCGAGTTTTTTTTTCCATTTGTGCTCCTCATCCGCGTCCTCAGCACTGAATATAGACACTGCCTGTTCGGAATATACTTGTCTAACACCTACTCTTCAGTGGTTTCGAGTTTTTTTTCCATTTGTGCTCCTCATCCTCGTCCTCAGCACTGAATATTGACATTGACTGTTCGGACTATATTTGTCTAACACCTACTCTACAGTGGTGTCGAGCTTTTTTTTCCATTTGTTCTCCTCATCCTCGTCCTCAGCACTGAATATTGACACTGCCTGTTCGGAATATACTTGTCTAACACCTACTGTACAGTGGTGCGAGTTTTTTTTCCATTTGTGCTCCTCATCCTCGTCCTCAGCACTGAATATTGACATTGACTGTTCGGAATATATTTGTCTAACACCTACTCTACAGTAGTGTCGAGTTTTTTTTTTCCATTTGTGCTCCTCATCCTCGTCCTCAGCACTCAATATTGACACTGCCTGTTCGGAATATACTTGTCTAACACAAACTGTACAGTGGTTTCGAGGTTTTTTTTTTCCATTTGTGCTCCTCATCCTCGTCCTCAGCACTGAATATTGACACTGCCTGCTCGGAATATATTTGTCTAATACCTACTGTACAGTGGTTTCGAGTTTTTTTTCCATTTATGCTCCTCATTCTCGTCCTCAGCACTGAATATTGACACTGCCTGTTCGGAATATACTTGTCTAACACCTACTCTACAGTGGTGTCGAGTTTTTTTTCCATTTGTGCTCCTCATCCTCGTCCTCAGCACTGAATATTGACACTGCCTGTTCAGAATATACTTGTCTAACACCTACTCTTCAGTGGTGTCGAGTTTTTTTTTTCCATTTGTGCTCCTCATCCTCGTCCTCAGCACTGAATATTGACACTGCTTGTTCGGAATATATTTGTCTAACACCTACTGTACAGTGGTTTCGAGATTTTTTTTCCATTTGTGCTCCTCATCCTCGTCCTCAGCACTGAATATTGACACTGCCTGTTCGGAATATACTCGTCTAACACCTACTCTACAGTGGTGTCGAGTTTTTTTTCCATTTGTGCTCCTCATCCGCGTCCTCAGCACTGAATATTGACACTGCGTGTTCGGAATATACTTGTCCAACACCTACTGTACAGTGGTTTCGCAGTTATTTTTCCATTTGTGCTCCTCATCCTCGTCCTCAGCACTGAATATTGACACTGCCTGTTCGGAATATACTTGCCTAACACCTACTCTACAGTGGTGTCGAGTTTTTTTTCCATTTGTGCTCCTCATCCTCGTCCTCAGCACTGAATATTGACAATGCCTGTTCGGAATATACTTGTGTAACACCTACTGTACAGTGGTTTCGAGTTTTTTTTCCATTTGTACTCCTCATCCTCGTGTTCAGCACTGAATATAGACACTGCCTGTTCGGAATATACTTGTCTAACACCTACTCTTCAGTGGTGTCGAGTTTTTTTTTTCCATTTGTGCTCCTCATCCTCGTCCTCAGCACTGAATATTGACACTGCCTGTTCGGAATATACTTGTCTAACACCTACTGTACAGTGGTTTCGAGTTTTTTTTTTCCATTTGTGCTCCTCATCCTCGTCCTCAGCACTGAATATTGACACTGCCTGTTCGGAATATACTTGCCTAACACATACTCTACAGTGGTGTCGAGTTTTTTTTCCATTTGTGCTCCTCATCCTCGTCCTCAGCACTGAATATTGACACTGCCTGTTCGGAATATACTTGTGTAACACCTACTGTACAGTGGTTTCGAGTTTTTTTTTCCATTTGTGCTCCTCATCCTCGTGTTCAGCACTGAATATAGACACTGCCTGTTCGGAATATACTTGTCTAACACATACTGTACAGTGGTTTCGAGCTTTTTTTTCCATTTGTGCTCCTCATCCTCGTCCTCAGCATTGAAATTTGACACTGCCTGTTCGGAATATACTTGTCTAACACCTACTGTACAGTGTTTTCGATTTTTTTTCCATTTGTGCTCCTCATCCTCGTCCTCAGCACTGAATATTGACACTGCCTGTTCGGAATATACTTGTCTAACACCTACTGTACAGTGGTTTCGAGTTTTTTTTCCATTTGTGCTCCTCATCCTCGTCCTCAGCACTGAATATTGACACTGGCTGTTCGGAATATACTTGTCTAACACCTACTCTACAGTGGTGTCGAGTTTTTTTTCCATTTGTGCTCCTCATCCTCGTCCTCAGCACTGAATATTGACACTGCCTGTTCGGAATATACTTGTCTAACACCTACTCTACAGTGGTGTCGAGTTTTTTTTCCATTTGTGCTCCTCATCCTCGTCCTCAGCACTGAATATTGACACTGCCTGTTCGGAATGTACTTGTCTAACACCTACTGTACAGTGGTTTTGAGTTTTTTTTCCATTTGTGCTCCTCATCCTCGTCCTCAGCCCTGAATATTGACACTGCCTGTTCGGAATATACTTGTCTAACACCTACTCTACAGTGGTGTCGAGTTTTTTTTTCCATTTGTGCTCCTCATCCTCGTCCTCAGCACTGAATATTGACACTGCCTGTTCGGAATATACTTGTCTAACACCTACTGTACAGTGGTTTCGAGTTTTTTTTCCATTTTTGCTCCTCATCCTCGTCGTCAGCACTGAATATTGACACTGCCTGTTCGGAATATACTTGTCTAACACCTACTCTTCAGTGGTGTCGAGTTTTTTTTTCCATTTGTGCTCCTCATCCTCGTCCTCAGCACTGAATATTGACACTGCCTGTTCGGAATATACTTGTCTAACACCTACTGTACAGTGGTTTCGAGTTTTTTTTTTCCATTTGTGCTCCTCATCCTCGTCCTCAGCACTGAATATTGACACTGCCTGTTCGGAATATACTTGTCTAACACCTACTCTACAGTGGTGTCGAGTTTTTTTTCCATTTGTGCTCCTCATCCTCGTCCTCAGCACTGAATATTGACACTGCCTGTTCGGAATATACTTGTCTAACACCTACTGTACTGTGGTTTCGAGTTTTTTTTCCATTTGTGCTCCTCATCCTCGTCCTCAGCACTGAATATTGACACTGCCTGATCGGAATATACTTGTCTAAAACCTACTCTACAGTGGTGTCGAGTTTTTTTTTCCATTTGTGCTCCTCATCCTCGTCCTCAGCACTGAATATTGACACTGCCTGTTCGGAATATACTTGTCTAACACCTACTGTACAGTGGTTTCGAGTTTTTTTTCCATTTGTGCTCCTCATCCTCGTCCTCAGCACTGAATATTGACACTGCCTGTTCGGAATATACTTGTCTAACACCTACTCTACAGTGGTGTCGAGTTTTTTTTCCATTTGTGCTCCTCATCCTCGTCCTCAGCACTGAATATTGACACTGCCTGTTCGGAATATACTTGCCTAACACCTACTGTACAGTGGTTTCGAGTTTTTTTTCCATTTGTGCTCCTCATCCTCGTCCTCAGCACTGAAAATTGACACTGCCTGTTCGGAATATACTTGTCTAACACCTACTGTACAGTGGTTTCGCGTTTTTTTTCCATTTGTGCTCCTCATCCTCGTCCTCAGCACTGAATATTGACACTGCCTGTTCGGAATATACTTGTCTGACACCTACTGTACAGTGGTTTGGAGTTTTTTTTCCATTTGTGCTCCTCATCCTCGTCCTCAGCACTGAATATTGACACTGCCTGTTTGGAATATACTTGTCTAACACCTACTGTACAGTGGTTTCGAGTTTTTTTTTTCCATTTGTGCTCCTTATCCTTGTCCTCAGCACCGAATATTGACACTGCCTGTTCGGAATATACTTGTCTGACACCTACTGTACAGTGGTTTCGAGTTTTTTTTCCATTTGTGCCCCTCATCCTCGTCCTCAGCACTGAATATAGACACTGCCTGTTCGGAATATACTTGTCTAACACCTACTCTACAGTGGTTTCGAGTTTTTTTTTCCATTTGTGCTCCTCATCCTCGTCCTCAGCACTCAATATTGACACTGCCTGTTCGGAATATACTTGTCTAACACCTACTGTACAGTGGTTTCGAGTTTTTTTTTCCATTTGTGCTCCTGATCCTCGTCCTCAGCACTGAATATTGACACTGACTGTTCGGAATATACTTGTCTAACACCTACTGTACAGTGGTTTCGAGTTTTTTTTTTCCATTTGTGCTCCTCATCCTCGTCCTCAGCACTGAAAATTGACACTGCCTGTTCGGAATATACTTGTCTAACACCTACTGTAAAGTGGTTTCGAGTTTTTTTTCCATTTGTGCTCCTCATCCTCGTCCTCAGCACTGAAAATTGACACTGCCTGTTCGGAATATTCTTGTCTAACACCTACTGTACATTGGTTTCGAGTTTTTTTTCCATTTGTGCTCCTCATCCTCGTCCTCAGCACTAAATATTGACACTGCCTGTTCGGAATATACTTGTCTAACACCTACTCTACAGTGGTGTCGAGTTTTTTTTCCATTTGTGCTCGTCATCCTCGTCCTCAGCACTGAATATTGACACTGCCTGTTCGGAATATACTTGTCTAACACCTACTGTACAGTGGTTTCGTGTTTTTTTTTTCCATTTGTGCTCCTCATCCTCGTCCGCAGCACTGAATATTGACACTGCCTGTTCGGAATATACTTGTCTAACACCTACTGTACAGTGGTTTCGAGATTTTTTTTCCATTTGTGCTCCTCATCCTCGTCCTCAGCACTGAATATTGACACTGCCTGTTCGGAATATACTCGTCTAACACCTACTCTACAGTGGTGTCGAGTTTTTTTTTCCATTTGTGCTCCTCATCCGCGTCCTCAGCACTGAATATTGACACTGCCTGTTCGGAATATACTTGTCTAACACCTACTGTACAGTGGTTTCGAGTTTTTTTTCCATTTGTGCTCCTCATCCTCGTCCTCAGCACTGAATATTGACACTGCCTGTTCGGAATATACTTGTCTAACACCTACTCTACAGTGGTGTCGAGTTTTTTTTTCCATTTGTGCTCCTCATCCTCGTCCTCAGCACTGAATATTGACACTGCCTGTTCGGAATATACTTGTGTAACACCTACTGTACAGTGGTTTCGAGATTTTTTTCCATTTGTGCTCCTCATCCTCGTGTTCAGCACTGAATATAGACACTGCCTGTTCGGAATGTACTTGTCTAACACATACTGTACAGTGGTTTCGAGCTTTTTTTTCCATTTGTGCTCCTCATCCTCGTCCTCAGCATTGAAATTTGACACTGCCTGTTCGGAATATACTTGTCTAACACCTACTGTACAGTGGTTTCGAGTTTTTTTTCCATTTGTGCTCCTCATCCTCGTCCTCAGCACTGAATATTGACACTGCCTGTTCGGAATATACTTGTCTAACACCTACTCTACAGTGGTGTCGAGTTTCTTTTTTCCATTTGTGCTCCTCATCCTCGTCCTCAGCACTGAATATTGACACTGCCTGTTCGGAATATACTTGTCTAACACCTACTCTACAGTGGTGTCGAGTTTTTTTTCCATTTGTGCTCCTCATCCTCGTCCTCAGCACTGAATATTGACACTGCCTGTTCGGAATATACTTGTCTAACACCTACTGTACAGTGGTTTCGAGTTTTTTTTCCATTTGTGCTCCTCATCCTCGTCCTCAGCACTGAATATTGACACTGCCTGTTCGGAATATACTTGTCTAACACCTACTCTACAGTGGTGTCGAGTTTTTTTATTATTTGTGCTCCTCATCCTCGTCCTCAGCACTGAATATTGACACTGCCTGTTCGGAATATACTTGTCTAACACCTACTGTACAGTGGTTTCGAGTTTTTTTTCCATTTGTGCTCCTCATCCTCGTCCTCAGCACTGAATATTGACACTGCCTGTTCGGAATATACTTGTCTAACACCTACTCTTCAGTGGTGTCGAGTTTTTTTTTCCATTTGTGCTCCTCATCCTCGTCCTCAGCACTGAATATTGACACTGCCTGTTCGGAATATACTTGTCTAACACCTACTGTACAGTGGTTTCGAGTTTTTTTTTCCATTTGTGCTCCTCATCCTCGTCCTCAGCACTGAATATTGACACTGCCTGTTCGGAATATACTTGTCTAACACCTACTCTACAGTGGTGTCGAGTTTTTTTTCCATTTGTGCTCCTCATCCTCGTCCTCAGCACTGAATATTGACACTGCCTGTTCGGAATATACTTGTCTAACACCTACTGTACAGTGGTTTCGAGTTTTTTTTCTATTTGTGCTCCTCATCCTCGTCCTCAGCACTGAATATTGACACTGCCTGTTCGGAATATACTTGTCTAACACCTACTCTACAGTGGTGTCGAGTTTTTTTTCCATTTGTGCTCCTCATCCTCGTCCTCAGCACTGAATATTGACACTGCCTGTTCGGAATATACTTGTCTAACACCTACTGTACAGTGGTTTCGAGTTTTTTTTTCCATTTGTGCTCCTCATCCTCGTCCTCAGCACTGAATATAGACACTGCCTGTTCGGAATATACTTGTCTAACACATACTGTACCGTGGTTTCGAGTTTTTTTTTCCATTTGTGCTCCTCATCCTCGTCCTCAGCATTGAAAATTGACACTGCCTGTTCGGAATATACTTGTCTAACACCTACTGTACAGTGGTTTCGAGTTTTTTTTTTTCCATTTGTGCTCCTCATCCTCGTCCTCAGCACTGAATATTGACACTGCCTGTTCGGAATATACTTGTCTAACACCTACTCTACAGTGGTGTCGAGTTTTTTTTCCATTTGTGCTCCTCATCCTCGTCCTCAGCACTGAATATTGACACTGCCTGTTCGGAATATACTTGTCTGACACCTACTGTATAGTGGTTTCGAGTTTTTTTTCCATTTGTGCTCCTCATCCTCGTCCTCAGCACTGAATATAGACACTGCCTGTTCGGAATATACTTGTCTAACACCTACTCTACAGTGGTCTCGAGTTTTTTTTCCATTTGTGCTCCTCATCCTCGTCCTCAGCACTGAATATTGACACTGCCTGTTCGGAATATACTTGTCTAACACCTACTGTACAGTGGTTTCGAGTTTTTTTTCCATTTGTGCTCCTCATCCTCGTCCTCAGCACTGAATATTGACACTGACTCTTCGGAATATACTTGTCTAACACCTACTGTACAGTGGTTTCGAGTTTTTTTTCCATTTGTGCTCCTCATCCTCGTCCTCAGCACTGAAAATTGACACTGCCTGTTCGGAATATACTTGTCTAACACCTACTGTACAGTGGTTTCGAGTTTTTTTTTCCATTTGTGCTCCTCATCCTCGTCCTCAGCACTGAAAATTGACACTGCCTGTTCGGAATATACTTGTCTAACACCTACTGTACATTGGTTTCGAGTTTTTTTTCCATTTGTGCTCCTCATCCTCGTCCTCAGCACTGAATATTGACACTGCCTGTTCGGAATATACTTGTCTAACACCTACTCTACAGTGGTGTCGAGTTTTTTTTCCATTTGTGCTCGTCATCCTCGTCCTCAGCACTGAATATTGACACTGCCTGTTCGGAATATACTTGTCTAACACCTACTGTACAGTGGTTTCGAGTTTTTTTTTCCATTTGTGCTCCTCATCCTCGTCCTCAGCACTGAATATTGACACTGCCTGTTCGGAATATACTTGTCTAACACCTAATCTTCAGTGGTGTGGGAGTTTTTTTTTCCATTTGTGCTCCTCATCCTCGTCCTCAGCACTGAATATTGACACTGCCTGTTCGGAATATACTTGTCTAACACCTACTGTACAGTGGTTTCGAGATTTTTTTTCCATTTGTGCTCCTCATCCTCGTCCTCAGCACTGAATATTGACACTGCCTGTTCGGAATATACTCGTCTAACACCTACTCTACAGTGGTGTCGAGTTTTTTTTCCATTTGTGCTCCTCATCCGCGTCCTCAGCACTGAATATTGACACTGCCTGTTCGGAATATACTTGTCTAACACCTACTGTACAGTGGTTTCGAGTTTTTTTTTCCATTTGTGCTCCTCATCCTCGTCCTCAGCACTGAATATTGACACTGCCTGTTCGGAATATACTTGTCTAACACCTACTCTACAGTGGTGTCGAGTTTTTTTTTTCCATTTGTGCTCCTCATCCACGTCCTCAGCACTGCATATAGACACTGCCTGTTCGGAATATACTTGTCTAACACATACTGTACAGTGGTTTCGAGTTTTTTTTTCCATTTGTGCTCCTCATCCTCGTCCTCAGCATTGAAAATTGACACTGCCTGTTCGGAATATACTTGTCTAACACCTACTGTACAGTGGTTTCGAGTTTTTTTTTCCATTTGTGCTCCTCATCCTCGTCCTCAGCACTGAAAATTGACACTGCCTGTTCGGAATATACTTGTCTAACACCTACTGTACAGTGGTTTCGAGTTTTTTTATCCATTTGTGCTCCTCATCCTCGTCCTCAGCACTGAAAATTGACACTGCCTGTTCGGAATATACTTGTCTAACACCTACTGTACATTGGTTTCGAGTTTTTTTTCCATTTGTGCTCCTCATCCTCGTCCTCAGCACTGAATATTGACACTGCCTGTTCGGAATATACTTGTCTAACACCTACTCTACAGTGGTGTCGAGTTTTTTTTCCATTTGTGCTCGTCATCCTCGTCCTCAGCACTGAATATTGACACTGCCTGTTCGGAATATACTTGTCTAACACCTACTGTACAGTGGTTTCGAGATTTTTTTTCCATTTGTGCTCCTCATCCTCGTCCTCAGCACTGAATATTGACACTGCCTGTTCGGAATATACTCGTCTAACACCTACTCTACAGTGGTGTCGAGTTTTTTTTCCATTTGTGCTCCTCATCCGCGTCCTCAGCACTGAATATTGACACTGCCTGTTCGGAATATACTTGCCTAACACCTACTGTACAGTGGTTTCGAGTTTTTTTTCCATTTGTGCTCCTCATCCTCGTCCTCAGCACTGAATATTGACACTGCCTGTTCGGAATATACTTGTCTAACACCTACTCTACAGTGGTGTCGAGTTTTTTTTTTCCATTTGTGCTCCTCATCCTCGTCCTCAGCACTGAATATTGACACTGCCTGTTCGGAATATACTTGTGTAACACCTACTGTACAGTGGTTTCGAGATTTTTTTCCATTTGTGCTCCTCATCCTCGTGTTCAGCACTGAATATAGACACTGCCTGTTCGGAATGTACTTGTCTAACACATACTGTACAGTGGTTTCGAGCTTTTTTTTCCATTTGTGCTCCTCATCCTCGTCCTCAGCATTGAAATTTGACACTGCCTGTTCGGAATATACTTGTCTAACACCTACTGTACAGTGGTTTCGAGTTTTTTTCCATTTGTGCTCCTCATCCTCGTCCTCAGCACTGAATATTGACACTGCCTGTTCGGAATATACTTGTCTAACACCTACTGTACAGTGGTTTCGAGTTTTTTTTCCATTTGTGCTCCTCATCCTCGTCCTCAGCACTGAATATTGACACTGCCTGTTCGGAATATATTTGTCTAACACCTACTGTACAGTGGTGTCGAGTTTCTTTTTTCCGTTTGTGCTCCTCATCCTCGTCCTCAGCACTGAATATTGACACTGCCTGTTCGGAATATACTTGTCTAACACCTACTCTACAGTGGTGTCGAGTTTTTTTTCCATTTGTGCTCCTCATCCTCGTCCTCAGCACTGAATATTGACACTGCCTGTTCGGAATATACTTGTCTAACACCTACTGCACAGTGGTTTCGAGTTTTTTTTTCCATTTGTGCTCCTCATCCTCGTCCTCAGCCCTGATTATTGACACTGCCTGTTCGGAATATACTTGTCTAACCCCTACTCTACAGAGGTGTCGAGTTTTTTTATTATTTGTGCTCCTCATCCTCGTCCTCAGCACTGAATATTGACACTGCCTGTTCGGAATATACTTGTCTAACACCTACTGTACAGTGGTTTCGAGTTTTTTTTCCATTTGTGCTCCTCATCCTCGTCCTCAGCACTGAATATTGACACTGCCTGTTCGGAATATACTTGTCTAACACCTACTCTTCAGTGGTGTCGAGTTTTTTTTTCCATTTGTGCTCCTCATCCTCGTCCTCAGCACTGAATATTGACACTGCCTGTTCAGAATATACTTGTGTAACACCTACTCTACAGTGGTTTCGAGTTTTTTTTTCCATTTGTGCTCCTCATCCTCGTCCTCAGCACTGAATATTGACACTGCCTGTTCGGAATATACTTGTCTAACACCTACTCTACAGTGGTGTCGAGTTTTTTTTCCATTTGTGCTCCTCATCCTCGTCCTCAGCACTGAATATTGACACTGCCTGTTCGGAGTATACTTGTCTAACACCTACTGTACAGTGGTTTCGTGTTTTTTTTCCATTTGTGATCCTCATCCTCGTCCTCAGCACTGAATATTGATACTGCCTGTTCGGAATATACTTGTCTAACACCTACTGTACAGTGGTTTCGAGTTTTTTTTTCCATTTGTGCTCCTCATCCTCGTCCTCAGCACTGAATATTGACACTGCCTGTTCGGAATATACTTGTCTAACACCTACTCTACAGTGGTGTCGAGTTTTTTTTCCATTTGTGCTCCTCATCCTCGTCCTCAGCACTGAATATTGACACTGCCTGTTCGGAATATACTTGTCTAACACCTACTGTACAGTGGTTTCGAGTTTTTTTTTCCATTTGTGCTCCTCATCCTCGTCCTCAGCACTGAATATTGACACTGCCTGTTCGGAATATACTTGTCTAACACCTACTCTACAGTGGTGTCGAGTTTTTTTTCCATTTGTGCTCCTCATCCTCGTCCTCAGCACTGAATATTGACACTGCCTGTTCGGAATATACTTGTCTAACACCTACTGTACAGTGGTTTCGAGATTTTTTTTCCATTTGTGCTCCTCATCCTCGTCCTCAGCACTGAATATTGACACTGCCTGTTCGGAATATACTCGTCTAACACCTACTCTACAATGGTGTCGAGTTTTTTTTCCATTTGTGCTCCTCATCCGCGTCCTCAGCACTGAATATTGACACTGCCTGTTCGGAATATACTTGTCTAACACCTACTGTACAGTGGTTTCGAGTTTTTTTTCCATTTGTGCTCCTCATCCTCGTCCTCAGCACTGAATATTGACACTGCCTGTTCGGAATATACTTGTCTAACACCTACTCTACAGTGGTGTCGAGTTTTTTTTTTTCCATTTGTGCTCCTCATCCTCGTCCTCAGCACTGAATATTGACACTGCCTGTTCGGAATATACTTGTGTAACACCTACTGTACAGTGGTTTCGAGATTTTTTTCCATTTGTGCTCCTCATCCTTGTGTTCAGCACTGAATATAGACACTGCCTGTTCGGGATGTACTTGTCTAACACATACTGTACAGTGGTTTCGAGCTTTTTTTTCCATTTGTGCTCCTCATCCTCGTCCTCAGCATTGAAATTTGACACTGCCTGTTCGGAATATACTTGTCTAACACCTACTGTACAGTGGTTTCGAGTTTTTTTCCATTTGTGCTCCTCATCCTCGTCCTCAGCACTGAATATTGACACTGCCTGTTCGGAATATACTTGTCTAACACCTACTGTACAGTGGTTTCGAGTTTTTTTTCCATTTGTGCTCCTCATCCTCGTCCTCAGCACTGAATATTGACACTGCCTGTTCGGAATATACTTGTCTAACACCTACTCTACAGTGGTGTCGAGTTTCTTTTTTCCGTTTGTGCTCCTCATCCTCGTCCTCAGCACTGAATATTGACACTGCCTGTTCGGAATATACTTGTCTAACACCTACTCTACAGTGGTGTCGAGTTTTTTTTCCATTTGTGCTCCTCATCCTCGTCCTCAGCACTGAATATTGACACTGCCTGTTCGGAATATACTTGTCTAACACCTACTGTACAGTGGTTTCGAGTTTTTTTTCCATTTGTGCTCCTCATCCTCGTCCTCAGCCCTGAATATTGACACTGCCTGTTCGGAATATACTTGTCTAACCCCTACTCTACAGAGGTGTCGAGTTTTTTTATCATTTGTGCTCCTCATCCTCGTCCTCAGCACTGAATATTGACACTGCCTGTTCGGAATATACTTGTCTAACACCTACTGTACAGTGGTTTCGAGTTTTTTTTCCATTTGTGCTCCTCATCCTCGTCCTCAGCACTGAATATTGACACTGCCTGTTCGGAATATACTTGTCTAACACCTACTCTACAGTGGTGTCGAGTTTTTTTTCCATTTGTGCTCCTCATCCTCGTCCTCAGCACTGAATATTGACACTGCCTGTTCGGAATATACTTGTCTAACACCTACTGTACAGTGGTTTCGAGTTTTTTTTTTCCATTTGTGCTCCTCATCCTCGTCCTCAGCACTGAATATTGACACTGCCTGTTCGGAATATACTTGTCTAACACCTACTCTACAGTGGTGTCGAGTTTTTTTTCCATTTGTGCTCCTCATCCTCGTCCTCAGCACTGAATATTGACACTGCCTGTTCGGAGTATACTTGTCTAACACCTACTGTACAGTGGTTTCGTGTTTTTTTTCTATTTGTGCTCCTCATCCTCGTCCTCAGCACTGAATATTGATACTGCCTGTTCGGAATATACTTGTCTAACACCTACTGTACAGTGGTTTCGAGTTTTTTTTTCCATTTGTGCTCCTCACCCTCGTCCTCAGCACTGAGTATTGACACTGCCTGTTCGGAATATACTTGTCTAACACCTACTCTACAGTGGTGTCGAGTTTTTTTTCCATTTGTGCTCCTCATCCTCGTCCTCAGCACTGAATATTGACACTGCCTGTTCGGAATATACTTGTCTAACACCTACTGTACAGTGGTTTCGAGTTTTTTTTTCCATTTGTGCTCCTCATCCTCGTCCTCAGCACTGAATATAGACACTGCCTGTTCGGAATATACTTGTCTAACACCTACTCTACAGTGGTGTCGAGTTTTTTTTCCATTTGTGCTCCTCATCCTCGTCCTCAGCACTGAATATTGACACTGCCTGTTCGGAATATACTTGTCTAACACCTACTGTACAGTGGTTTCGAGTTTTTTTTCCATTTGTGCTCCTCATCCTCGTCCTCAGCACTGAATATTGACACTGACTGTTCGGAATATACTTGTCTATCACCTACTGTACAGTGGTTTCGAGTTTTTTTCCATTTGTGCTCCTCATCCTCGTCCTCAGCACTGAATATTGACACTGCCTGTTCGGAATATACTTGTCTAACACCTACTCTACAGTGGTGTCGAGTTTTTTTTCCATTTGTGCTCCTCATCCTCGTCCTCAGCACTGAATATTGACACTGCCTGTTCGGAATATACTTGTCTAACACCTACTGTACAGTGGTTTCGAGTTTTTTTTCCATTTGTGCTCCTCATCCTCGTCCTCAGCACTGAATATTGACACTGCCTGTTCGGAATATACTTGTCTAACACCTACTCTTCAGTGGTGTCGAGTTTTTTTTTCCATTTGTGCTCCTCGTCCTCGTCCTCAGCACTGAATATTGACACTGCATGTTCGGAATATACTTGTCTAACACCTACTCTACAGTGGTGTCGAGTTTTTTTTCCATTTGTGCTCCTCATCCTCGTCCTCAGCACTGAATATTGACACTGCCTGTTCGGAATATACTTGTCTAACACCTAGTGTACAGTGGTTTCGAGTTTTTTTTTCCATTTGTGCTCCTCATCCTCGTCCTCAGCATTGAAAATTGACACTGCCTGTTCGGAATATACTTGTCTAACACCTACTGTACAGTGGTTTCGAGTTTTTTTTTTCCATTTGTGCTCCTCATCCTCGTCCTCAGCACTGAATATTGACACTGCCTTTTCGGAATATACTTGTCTAACACCTACTCTACAGTGGTGTCGAGTTTTTTTGTTTCCATTTGTGTTCCTCATCCTCGTCCTCAGCACTGAATATTGACACTGCCTGTTCGGAATATACTTGTCTGACACCTACTGTACAGTGGTTTCGAGTTTTTTTCCATTTGTGCTCCTCATCCTCGTCCTCAGCACTGAATATTGACACTGCCTGTTCGGAATATACTTGTCTAACACCTACTGTACAGTGGTTTCGAGTTTTTTTTCCATTTGTGCTCCTCATCCTCGTCCTCAGCACTGAATATTGACACTGGCTGTTCGGAATATACTTGTCTAACACCTACTCTACAGTGGTGTCGAGTTTTTTTTTCCATTTGTGCTCCTCATCCTCGTCCTCAGCACTGAATATTGACACTGCCTGTTCGGAATATACTTGTCTAACACATACTCTACAGTGGTGTCGAGTTTTTTTTCCATTTGTGCTCCTCATCCTCGTCCTCAGCACTGAATATTGACACTGCCTGTTCGGAATATACTTGTCTAACACCTACTGTACAGTGGTTTCGAGTTTTTTTTCCATTTGTGCTCCTCATCCTCGTCCTCAGCCCTGAATATTGACACTGCCTGTTCGGAATATACTTGTCTAACACCTACTCTACAGTGGTGTCGAGTTTTTTTTCCATTTGTGCTCCTCATCCTCGTCCTCAGCACTGAATATTGGCACTGCGTGTTCGGAATATACTTGTCTAACACCTACTGTACAGTGGTTTCGAGTTTTTTTTCCATTTGTGCTCCTCATCCTCGTCCTCAGCACTGAATATTGACACTGCCTGTTCGGAATATACTTGTCTAACACCTACTCTTCAGTGGTGTCGAGTTTTTTTTTTCCATTTGTGCTCCTCATCCTCGTCCTCAGCACTGAATATTGACACTGCCTGTTCGGAATATACTTGTCTAACACCTAGTGTACAGTGGTTTCGAGTTTTTTTTTCCATTTGTGCTCCTCATCCTCGTCCTCAGCACTGAATATTGACACTGCCTGTTCGGAATATACTTGTCTAACACCTACTCTACAGTGGTGTCGAGTTTTTTTTCCATTTGTGCTCCTCATCCTCGTCCTCAGCACTGAATATTGACACTGCCTGTTCGGAATATACTTGTCTAACACCTACTGTACGGTGGTTTCGAGTTTTTTTTTTCCATTTGTGCTCCTCATCCTCGTCCTCAGCATTGAAAATTGACACTGCCTGTTCGGAATATATTTGTCTAACACCTACTGTAGAGTGGTTTCGAGTTTTTTTTTTCCATTTGTGCTCATCATCCTCGTCCTCAGCACTGAATATTGACACGGCCTGTTCGGAATATACTTGTCTAACACCTACTCTACAGTGGTGTCGAGTTTTTTTTTTCCATTTGTGCTCCTCATCCTCGTCCTCAGCACTGAATATTGACACTGCCTGTTCGGAATATACTTGTCTAACACATACTCTACAGTGGTGTCGAGTTTTTTTTCCATTTGTGCTCCTCATCCTCGTCCTCAGCACTGAATATTGACACTGCCTGTTCGGAATATACTTGTCTAACACCTACTGTACAGTGGTTTCGAGTTTTTTTTCCATTTGTGCTCCTCATCCTCGTCCTCAGCCCTGAATATTGACACTGCCTGTTCGGAATATACTTGTCTAACACCTACTCTACAGTGGTGTCGAGTTTTTTTTCCATTTGTGCTCCTCATCCTCGTCCTCAGCACTGAATATTGGCACTGCCTGTTCGGAATATACTTGTCTAACACCTACTGTACAGTGGTTTCGAGTTTTTTTTCCATTTGTGCTCCTCATCCTCGTCCTCAGCACTGAATATTGACACTGCCTGTTCGGAATATACTTGTCTAACACCTACTCTTCAGTGGTGTCGAGTTTTTTTTTTCCATTTGTGCTCCTCATCCTCGTCCTCAGCACTGAATATTGACACTGCCTGTTCGGAATATACTTGTCTAACACCTAGTGTACAGTGGTTTCGAGTTTTTTTTTCCATTTGTGCTCCTCATCCTCGTCCTCAGCACTGAATATTGACACTGCCTGTTCGGAATATACTTGTCTAACACCTACTCTACAGTGGTGTCGAGTTTTTTTTCCATTTGTGCTCCTCATCCTCGTCCTCAGCACTGAATATTGACACTGCCTGTTCGGAATATACTTGTCTAACACCTACTGTACAGTGGTTTCGAGTTTTTTTTCCATTTGTGCTCCTCATCCTCGTCCTCAGCACTGAATATTGACACTGCCTGTTCGGAATATACTTGTCTAACACCTACTCTACTGTGGTGTCGAGTTTTTTTTCCATTTGTGCTCCTCATCCTCGTCCTCAGCACTGAATATTGACACTGCCTGTTCGGAATATACTTGTCTAACACCTACTGTACAGTGGTTTCGAGTTTTTTTTCCATTTGTGCTCCTCATCCTCGTCCTCAGCACTGAATATTGACACTGCCTGTTCGGAATATACTTGTCTAACACCTACTCTACAGTGGTGTCGAGTTTTTTTTCCATTTGTGCTCCTCATCCTCGTCCTCAGCACTGAATATTGACACTGCCTGTTCGGAATATACTTGTCTAACACCTACTATACAGTGGTTTCGAGTTTTTTTCCATTTGTGCTCCTCATCCTCGTCCTCAGCACTGAATATTGACACTGCCTGTTCGGAATATACTTGTCTAACACTTACTCTACACTGGTGTCGAGTTTTTTTTCCATTTGTGCTCCTCATCCTCGTCCTCAGCACTGAATATTGACACTGCCTGTTCGGAATATACTTGTCTAACACCTACTGTACAGTGGTTTCGAGTTTTTTTTCCATTTGTGCTCCTCATCCTCGTCCTCAGCACTGAATATTGACACTGCCTGTTCGGAATATACTTGTCTAACACCTACTCTTCAGTGGTGTCGAGTTTTTTTTTCCATTTGTGCTCCTCGTCCTCGTCCTCAGCACTGAATATTGACACTGCATGTTCGGAATATACTTGTCTAACACCTACTCTACAGTGGTGTCGAGTTTTTTTTCCATTTGTGCTCCTCATCCTCGTCCTCAGCACTGAATATTGACACTGCCTGTTCGGAATATACTTGTCTAACACCTACTGTACGGTGGTTTCGAGTTTTTTTTTCCATTTGTGCTCCTCATCCTCGTCCTCAGCATTGAAAATTGACACTGCCTGTTCGCAATATATTTGTCTAACACCTACTGTACAGTGGTTTCGAGTTTTTTTTTTCCATTTGTGCTCATCATCCTCGTCCTCAGCACTGAATATTGACACTGCCTGTTCGGAATATACTTGTCTAACACCTACTCTACAGTGGTGTCGAGTTTTTTTTTTTTTCCATTTGTGCTCCTCATCCTCGTCCTCAGCACTGAATATTGACACTGGCTGTTCGGAATATACTTGTCTAACATCTACTCTACAGTGGTGTCGAGTTTTTTTTCCATTTGTGCTCCTCATCCTCGTCCTCAGCACTGAATATTGACACTGCCTGTTCGGAATATACTTGTCTAACACCTACTCTACAGTGGTGTGGAGTTTTTTTTCAATTTGTGCTCCTCATCCTCGTCCTCAGCACTGAATATTGACGCTGTCTGTTTGGAATATACTTGTCTAACACCTACTGTACAGTGGTTTCGAGTTTTTTTTCCATTTCTGCTCCTCATCCTCGTCCTCAGCACTGAATATTGACACTGCCTGTTCGGAATATACTTGTCTAACACCTACTCTTCAGTGGTGTCGAGTTTTTTTTTCCATTTGTGCTCCTCGTCCTCGTCCTCAGCACTGAATATTGACACTGCATGTTCGGAATATACTTGTCTAACACCTACTCTACAGTGGTGTCGAGTTTTTTTTCCATTTGTGCTCCTCATCCTCGTCCTCAGCACTGAATATTGACACTGCCTGTTCGGAATATACTTGTCTAACACCTACTGTACGGTGGTTTCGAGTTTTTTTTTTCCATTTGTGCTCCTCATCCTCGTCCTCAGCATTGAAAATTGACACTGCCTGTTCGGAATATATTTGTCTAACACCTACTGTACAGTGGTTTCGAGTTTTTTTTTTCCATTTGTGCTCATCATCCTCGTCCTCAGCACTGAATATTGACACGGCCTGTTCGGAATATACTTGTCTAACACCTACTCTACAGTGGTGTCGAGTTTTTTTTTTTTTTTTTTCCATTTGTGCTCCTCATCCTCGTCCTCAGCACTGAATATTGACACTGCCTGTTCGGAATATACTTGTCTGACACCTACTGTACAGTAGTTTGGAGTTTTTTTTCCATTTGTGCTCCTCATCCTCGTCCTCAGCACTGAATATTGACACTGCCTGTTTGGAATATACTTGTCTAACACCTACTGTACAGTGGTTTCGAGTTTTTTTTTTCCATTTGTGCTCCTTATCCTTGTCCTCAGCACCGAATATTGACACTGCGTGTTCGGAATATACTTGTCTAACACCTACTGTACAGTGGTTTCGAGTTTTTTTTTCCATTTGTGCTCCTCATCCTCGTCCTCAGCACTGAATATTGACACTGCCTGTTCGGAATAACTTGTCTAACACCTTCTGTACAGTGGTTTCGAGTTTTTTTTTCCATTTGTGCTCCTCATCCTCGTCCTCAGCACTGAATATTGACACTGCCTGTTCGGAATATACTTGTCTGACACATACTGTACAGTGGTTTCGAGTTTTTTTTCCATTTGTGCTCCTCATCCTCGTCCTCAGCACTGATTATAGACACTGCCTGTTCGGAATATACTTGTCTAACACCTACTCTACAGTGGTTTCGAGTTTTTTTTTCCATTTGTGCTCCTCATCCTCGTCCTCAGCACTGAATATTGACACTGCCTGTTCGGAATATACTTGTCTAACACCTACTGTACAGTGGTTTCGAGGTTTTTTTCCATTTGTGCTCCTCATCCTCGTCCTCAGCACTGAATATTGACACTGACTGTTCGGAATATACTTGTCTAACACCTACTGTACAGTGGTTTCGAGTTTTTTTTTCCATTTGTGCTCCTCATCCTCGTAATCAGCACTGAAAATTGACACTGCCTGTTCGGAATATACTTGTCTAACACCTACTGTACAGTGGTTTCGAGTTTTTTTTCCATTTGTGCTCCTCATCCTCGTCCTCAGCACTGAAAATTGACACTGCCTGTTCGGAATATTCTTGTCTAACACCTACTGTACATTGGTTTCGAGTTTTTTTTCCATTTGTGCTCCTCATCCTCGTCCTCAGCACTAAATATTGACACTGTCTGTTCGGAATATACTTGTCTAACACCTACTCTACAGTGGTGTCAAGTTTTTTTTCCATTTGTGCTCGTCATCCTCGTCCTCAGCACTGAATATTGACACTGCCTGTTCGGAATATACTTGTCTAACACCTACTGTACAGTGGTTTCGTGTTTTTTTTTCCATTTGTGCTCCTCATCCTCGTCCTCAGCACTGAATATTGACACTGCCTGTTCGGAATATACTTGTCTAACACCTACTCTTCAGTGGTGTCGAGTTTTTTTTTCCATTTGTGCTCCTCATCCTCGTCCTCAGCACTGAATATTGACACTGCCTGTTCGGAATATACTTGTCTAACACCTACTGTACAGTGGTTTCGAGATTTTTTTTCCATTTGTGCTCCTCATCCTCGTCCTCAGCACTGAATATTGACACTGCCTGTTCGGAATATACTTGTGTAACACCTACTGTACAGTGGTTTCGAGATTTTTTTCCATTTGTGCTCCTCATCCTCGTGTTCAGCACTGAATATAGACACTGCCTGTTCGGAATGTACTTGTCTAACACATACTGTACAGTGGTTTCGAGCTTTTTTTTCCATTTGTGCTCCTCATCCTCGTCCTCAGCACTAAATTTTGACACTGCATGTTCGGAATATACTTGTCTAACACCTACTGTACAGTGGTTTCGAGTTTTTTTCCATTTGTGCTCCTCATCCTCGTCCTCAGCACTGAATATTGACACTGCCTGTTCGGAATATACTTGTCTAACACCTACTGTACAGTGGTTTCGAGTTTTTTTCCATTTGTGCTCCTCATCCTCGTCCTCAGCACTTAATATTGACACTGCCTGTTCGGAATATACTTGTCTAACACCTACTCTACAGTGGTGTCGAGTTTCTTTTTTCCATTTGTGCTCCTCATCCTCGTCCTCAGCACTGAATATTGACACTGCCTGTTCGGAATATACTTGTCTAACACCTACTCTACAGTGGTGTCGAGTTTTTTTTCCATTTGTGCTCCTCATCCTCGTCCTCAGCACTGAATATTGACACTGCCTGTTCGGAATATACTTGTCTAACACCTACTGTACAGTGGTTTCGAGTTTTTTTTCCATTTGTGCTCCTCATCCTCGTCCTCAGCCCTGAATATTGACACTGCCTGTTCGGAATATACTTGTCTAACACCTACTCTACAGTGGTGTCGAGTTTTTTTATCATTTGTGCTCCTCATCCTCGTCCTCAGCACTGAATATTGACACTGCCTGTTCGGAATATACTTGTCTAACACCTACTGTACAGTGGTTTCGAGTTTTTTTTCCATTTGTGCTCCTCATCCTCGTCCTCAGCACTGAATATTGACACTGCCTGTTCGGAATATACTTGTCTAACACCTACTGTACAGTGGTTTCGAGTTTTTTTTTTCCATTTGTGCTCCTCATCCTCGTCTTCAGCACTGAATATTGACACTGCCTGTTCGGAATATACTTGTCTAACACCTACTCTACAGTGGTGTCGAGTTTTTTTCCATTTGTGCTCCTCATCCTCGTCCTCAGCACTGAATATTGACACTGCCTGTTCGGAATATACTTGTCTAACACCTACTCTACAGTGGTGTCGAGTTTTTTTTCCATTTGTGCTCCTCATCCTCGTCCTCAGCACTGAATATTGACACTGCCTGTTCGGAATATACTTGTCTAACACCTACTGTACAGTGGTTTCGAGTTTTTTTTCCATTTGTGCTCCTCATCCTCGTCCTCAGCCCTGAATATTGACACTGCCTGTTCGGAATATACTTGTCTAACACCTACTCTACAGTGGTGTCGAGTTTTTTTATCATTTGTGCTCCTCATCCTCGTCCTCAGCACTGAATATTGACACTGCCTGTTCGGAATATACTTGTCTAACACCTACTGTACAGTGGTTTCGAGTTTTTTTTCCATTTGTGCTCCTCATCCTCGTCCTCAGCACTGAATATTGACACTGCCTGTTCGGAATATACTTGCCTAACACCTACTGTACAGTGGTTTCGAGTTTTTTTTTTCCATTTGTGCTCCTCATCCTCGTCTTCAGCACTGAATATTGACACTGCCTGTTCGGAATATACTTGTCTAACACCTACTCTACAGTGGTGTCGAGTTTTTTTCCATTTGTGCTCGTCATCCTCGTCCTCAGCACTGAATATTGACACTGCCTGTTCGGAATATACTTGTCTAACACCTACTGTACAGTGGTTTCGTGTTTTTTTTTTCCATTTGTGCTCCTCATCCTCGTCCTCAGCACTGAATATTGACACTGCCTGTTCGGAATATACTTGTCTAACACCTACTCTTCAGTGGTGTCGAGTTTTTTTTTCCATTTGTGCTCCTCATCCTCGTCCTCAGCACTGAATATTGACACTGCCTGTTCGGAATATACTTGTCTAACACCTACTGTACAGTGGTTTCGAGATTTTTTTTCCATTTGTGCTCCTCATCCTCGTCCTCAGCACTGAATATTGACACTGCCTGTTCGGAATATACTTGTGTAACACCTACTGTACAGTGGTTTCGAGATTTTTTTCCATTTGTGCTCCTCATCCTCGTGTTCAGCACTGAATATAGACACTGCCTGTTCGGAATGTACTTGTCTAACACATACTGTACAGTGGTTTCGAGCTTTTTTTTCCATTTGTGCTCCTCATCCTCGTCCTCAGCACTAAATATTGACACTGCATGTTCGGAATATACTTGTCTAACACCTACTGTACAGTGGTTTCGAGTTTTTTTCCATTTGTGCTCCTCATCCTCGTCCTCAGCACTGAATATTGACACTGCCTGTTCGGAATATACTTGTCTAACACCTACTGTACAGTGGTTTCGAGTTTTTTTTCCATTTGTGCTCCTCATCCTCGTCCTCAGCACTGAATATTGACACTGCCTGTTCGGAATATACTTGTCTAACACCTACTCTACAGTGGTGTCGAGTTTCTTTTTTCCATTTGTGCTCCTCATCCTCGTCCTCAGCACTGAATATTGACACTGCCTGTTCGGAATATACTTGTCTAACACCTACTCTACAGTGGTGTCGAGTTTTTTTTCCATTTGTGCTCCTCATCCTCGTCCTCAGCACTGAATATTGACACTGCCTGTTCGGAATATACTTGTCTAACACCTACTGTACAGTGGTTTCGAGTTTTTTTTCCATTTGTGCTCCTCATCCTCGTCCTCAGCCCTGAATATTGACACTGCCTGTTCGGAATATACTTGTCTAACACCTACTCTACAGTGGTGTCGGGTTTTTTTATCATTTGTGCTCCTCATCCTCGTCCTCAGCACTGAATATTGACACTGCCTGTTCGGAATATACTTGTCTAACTCCTACTGTACAGTGGTTTCGAGTTTTTTTTCCATTTGTGCTCCTCATCCTCGTCCTCAGCACTGAATATTGACACTGCCTGTTCGGAATATACTTGTCTAACACCTACTCTTCAGTGGTGTCGAGTTTTTTTTTCCATTTGTGCTCCTCATCCTCGTCCTCAGCACTGAATATTGACACTGCCTGTTCGGAATATACTTGTCTAACACCTACTGTACAGTGGTTTCGAGTTTTTTTTTCCATTTGTGCTCCTCATCCTCGTCCTCAGCACTGAATATTGACACTGCCTGTTCGGAATATACTTGTCTAACACCTACTCTACAAGGGTGTCGAGTTTTTTTTCCATTTGTGCTCCTCATCCTCGTCCTCAGCACTGAATATTGACACTGCCTGTTCGGAATATACTTGTCTAACACCTACTGTACAGTGGTTTCGAGTTTTTTTTCCATTTGTGCTCCTCATCCTCGTCCTCAGCACTGAATATTGACACTGCCTGTTCGGAATATACTTGTCTAACACCTACTCTACAGTGGTGTCGAGTTTTTTTTCCATTTGTGCTCCTCATCCTCGTCATCAGCACTGAATATTGACACTGCCTGTTCGGAATATACTTGTGTAACACCTACTGTACAGTGGTTTCGAGTTTTTTTTCCATTTGTGCTCCTCATCCTCGTCCTCAGCACTGAATATAGACACTACCTGTTCGGAATATACTTGTCTAACACATACTGTACAGTGGTTTCGAGTTTTTTTTTCCATTTGTGCTCCTCATCCTCGTCCTCAGCATTGAAAATTGACACTGCCTGTTCGGAATATACTTGTCTCACACCTACTGTACAGTGGTTTCGAGTTTTTTTTTTTTCCATTTGTGCTCCTCATCCTCGTCCTCAGCACTGAATATTGACACTGCCTGTTCGGAATATACTTGTCTAACACCTACTCTACAGTGCTGTCGAGTTTTTTTTCCATTTGTGCTCCTCATCCTCGTCCTCAGCACTGAATATTGACACTGCCTGTTCGGAATATACTTGTCTGACACCTACTGTATAGTGGTTTCGAGTTTTTTTTCCATTTGTGCTCCTCATCCTCGTCCTCAGCACTGAATATTGACACTGCCTGTTCGGAATATACTTGTCTAACACCTACTGTACAGTGGTTTCGAGTTTTTTTTCCATTTGTGCTCCTCATCCTCGTCCTCAGCACTGAATATTGACACTGACTGTTCGGAATATACTTGTCTAACACCTACTGTACAGTGGTTTCGAGTTTTTTTTTCCATTTGTGCTCCTCATCCTCGTCCTCAGCACTGAAAATTGACACTGCCTGTTCGGAATATACTTGTCTAACACCTACTGTACAGTGGTTTCGAGTTTTTTTTTCCATTTGTGCTCCTCATCCTCGTCCTCAGCACTGAAAATTGACACTGCCTGTTCGGAATATACTTGTCTAACACCTACTGTACATTGGTTTCGAGTTTTTTTTCCATTTGTGCTCCTCATCCTCGTCCTCAGCACTGAATATTGACACTGCCTGTTCGGAATATACTTGTCTAACACCTACTGTACAGTGGTTTCGAGATTTTTTTTCCATTTGTGCTCCTCATCCTCGTCCTCAGCACTGAATATTGACACTGCCTGTTCGGAATATGCTTGTCTAACACCTACTCTACAGTGGTGTCGAGTTTTTTTTCCATTTGTGCTCGTCATCCTCGTCCTCAGCACTTAATATTGACACTGCCTGTTCGGAATATACTTGTCTAACACCTACTGTACAGTGGTTTCGAGATTTTTTTTTCCATTTGTGCTCCTCATCCTCGTCCTCAGCAGTGAATATTGACACTGCCTGTTCGGAATATACTTGTCTAACACCTACTCTTCAGTGGTGTCGAGTTTTTTTTTTCCATTTGTGCTCCTCATCCTCGTCCTCAGCACTGAATATTGACACTGCCTGTTCGGAATATACTTGTCTAACACCTACTGTACAGTGGTTTCGAGATTTTTTTTCCATTTGTGCTCCTCATCGTCGTCCTCAGCACTGAATATTGACACTGCCTGTTCGGAATATGCTTGTCTAACACCTACTCTTCAGTGGTGTCGAGTTTTTTTTTTCCATTTGTGCTCCTCATCCTCCTCCTCAGCACTGAATATTGACACTGCCTGTTCGGAATATACTTGTCTAACACCTACTGTACAGTGGTTTCGAGTTTTTTTTCCATTTGTGCTCCTCATCCTCGTCCTCAGCACTGAAAATTGACACTGCCTGTTCGGAATATACTTGTCTAACACCTACTGTACATTGGTTTCGAGTTTTTTTTCCATTTGTGCTCCTCATCCTCGTCCTCAGCACTGAATATTGACACTGCCTGTTCGGAATATACTTGTCTAACACCTACTCTACAGTGGTGTCGAGTTTTTTTTCCATTTGTGCTCGTCATCCTCGTCCTCAGCACTGAATATTGACACTGCCTGTTCGGAATATACTTGTCTAACACCTACTGTACAGTGGTTTCGAGTTTTTTTTTTCCATTTGTGCTCCTCATCCTCGTCCTCAGCACTGAATATTGACACTGCCTGTTCGGAATATACTTGTCTAACACCTACTCTTCAGTGGTGTCGAGTTTTTTTTTTCCATTTGTGCTCCTCATCCTCGTCCTCAGCACTGAATATTGACACTGCCTGTTCGGAATATACTTGTCTAACACCTACTGTACAGTGGTTTCGAGATTTTTTTTCCATTTGTGCTCCTCATCCTCGTCCTCAGCACTGAATATTGACACTGCCTGTTCGGAATATACTTGTCTAACACCTACTCTTCAGTGGTGTCGAGTTTTTTTTTCCATTTGTGCTCCTCATCCTCGTCCTCAGCACTGAATATTGACACTGCCTGTTCGGAATATACTTGTCTAACACCTACTGTACAGTGGTTTCGAGTTTTTTTTCCATTTGTGCTCCTCATCCTCGTCCTCAGCACTGAATATTGACACTGCCTGTTCGGAATATACTTGTCTAACACCTACTGTACAGTGGTTTCGAGTTTTTTTTCCATTTGTGCTCCTCATCCTCGTCCTCAGCCCTGAATATTGACACTGCCTGTTCGGAATATACTTGTCTAACACCTACTCTACAGTGGTGTCGAGTTTTTTTATCATTTGTGCTCCTCATCCTCGTCCTCAGCACTGAATATTGACACTGCCAGTTCGGAATATACTTGTCTAGCACCTACTCTACAGTGGTGTCGAGTTTTTTTTTTTTTCCATTTGTGCTCCTCATCCTCGTCCTCAGCACTGAATATTGACACTGCCTGTTCGGAATATACTTGTGTAACACCTACTGTACAGTGGTTTCGAGATTTTTTTTCATTTGTGCTCCTCATCCTCGTGTTCAGCACTGAATATAGACACTGCCTGTTCGGAATGTACTTGTCTAACACATACTGTACAGTGGTTTCGAGCTTTTTTTCCATTTGTGCTCCTCATCCTCGTCCTCAGCATTGAAATTTGACACTGCCTGTTCGGAATATACTTGTCTAACACCTACTGTACAGTGGTTTCGAGTTTTTTTCCATTTGTGCTCCTCATCCTCGTCCTCAGCACTGAATATTGACACTGCCTGTTCGGAATATACTTGTCTAACACCTACTGTACAGTGGTTTCGAGTTTTTTTTCCATTTGTGCTCCTCATCCTCGTCCTCAGCACTGAATATTGACACTGCCTGTTCGGAATATACTTGTCTAACACCTACTCTACAGTGGTGTCGAGTTTCTTTTTTCCATTTGTGCTCCTCATCCTCGTCCTCAGCACTGAATATTGACACTGCCTGTTCGGAATATACTTGTCTAACACCTACTGTACAGTGGTTTCGAGTTTTTTTTCCATTTGTGCTCCTCATCCTCGTCCTCAGCCCTGAATATTGACACTGCCTGTTCGGAATATACTTGTCTAACACCTACTCTACAGTGGTGTCGAGTTTTTTTATCATTTGTGCTCCTCATCCTCGTCCTCAGCACTGAATATTGACACTGCCTGTTCGGAATATACTTGTCTAACACCTACTGTACAGTGGTTTCGAGATTTTTTTCCATTTGTGCTCCTCATCCTCGTCCTCAGCACTGAATATTGACACTGCCTGTTCGGAATATACTTGTGTAACACCTACTGTACAGTGGTTTCGAGATTTTTTTCCATTTGTGCTCCTCATCCTCGTGTTCAGCACTGAATATAGACACTGCCTGTTCGGAATGTACTTGTCTAACACATACTGTACAGTGGTTTCGAGCTTTTTTTTCCATTTGTGTTCCTCATCCTCGTCCTCAGCACTAAATATTGACACTGCATGTTCGGAATATACTTGTCTAACACCTACTGTACAGTGGTTTCGAGTTTTTTTTCCATTTGTGCTCCTCATCCTCGTCCTCAGCACTGAATATTGACACTGCCTGTTCGGAATATACTTGTCTAACACCTACTGTACAGTGGTTTCGAGTTTATTTTCCATTTGTGCTCCTCATCCTCGTCCTCAGCACTGAATATTGACACTGCCTGTTCGGAATATACTTGTCTAACACCTACTCTACAGTGGTGTCGAGTTTTTTTTCCATTTGTGCTCCTCATCCTCGTCCTCAGCACTGAATATTGACACTGCCTGTTCGGAATATACTTGTCTAACACCTACTCTACAGTGGTGTCGAGTTTTTTTTCCATTTGTGCTCCTCATCCTCGTCCTCAGCACTGAATATTGACACTGCCTGTTCGGAATATACTTGTGTAACACCTACTGTACAGTGGTTTCGAGTTTTTTTTCCATTTGTGCTCCTCATCCTCGTCCTCAGCACTGAATATAGACACTGCCTGTTCGGAATATACTTGTCTAACACATACTGTACAGTGGTTTCGAGTTTTTTTTTCCATTTGTGCTCCTCATCCTCGTCCTCAGCATTGAAAATTGACACTGCCTGTTCGGAATATACTTGTCTAACACCTACTGTACAGTGGTTTCGAGTTTTTTTTTTTCCATTTGTGCTCCTCATCCTCGTCCTCAGCACTGAATATTGACACTGCCTGTTCGGAATATACTTGTCTAACACCTACTGTACAGTGGTTTCGAGTTTTTTTTCCATTTGTGCTCCTCATCCTCGTCCTCAGCCCTGAATATTGACACTGCCTGTTCGGAATATACTTGTCTAACACCTACTCTACAGTGGTGTCGAGTTTTTTTATCATTTGTGCTCCTCATCCTCGTCCTCAGCACTGAATATTGACACTGCCTGTTCGGAATATACTTGTCTAACACCTACTGTACAGTGGTTTCGAGTTTTTTTTCCATTTGTGCTCCTCATCCTCGTCCTCAGCACTGAATATTGACACTGCCTGTTCGGAATATACTTGTCTAACACCTACTGTACAGTGGTTTCGAGTTTTTTTTTTCCATTTGTGCTCCTCATCCTCGTCCTCAGCACTGAATATTGACACTGCCTGTTCGGAATATACTTGTCTAACACCTACTCTACAGTGGTGTCGAGTTTTATTTCCATTAGTGCTCGTCATCCTCGTCCTCAGCACTGAATATTGACACTGCCTGTTCGGAATATACTTGTCTAACACCTACTGTACAGTGGTTTCGTGTTTTTTTTTCCATTTGTGCTCCTCATCCTCGTCCTCAGCACTGAATATTGACACTGCCTGTTCGGAATATACTTGTCTAACACCTACTCTTCAGTGGTGTCGAGTTTTTTTTTCCATTTGTGCTCCTCATCCTCGTCCTCAGCACTGAATATTGACACTGCCTGTTCGGAATATACTTGTCTAACACCTACTGTACAGTGGTTTCGAGATTTTTTTTCCATTTGTGCTCCTCATCCTCGTCCTCAGCACTGAATATTGACACTGCCTGTTCGGAATATACTTGTGTAACACCTACTGTACAGTGGTTTCGAGATTTTTTTCCATTTGTGCTCCTCATCCTCGTCCTCAGCACTGAATATAGACACTGCCTGTTCGGAATGTACTTGTCTAACACATACTGTACAGTGGTTTCGAGCTTTTTTTTCCATTTGTGCTCCTCATCCTCGTCCTCAGCACTAAATATTGACACTGCATGTTCGGAATATACTTGTCTAACACCTACTGTACAGTGGTTTCGAGTTTTTTTCCATTTGTGCTCCTCATCCTCGTCCTCAGCACTGAATATTGACACTGCCTGTTCGGAATATACTTGTCTAACACCTACTGTACAGTGGTTTCGAGTCTTTTTTTCCATTTGTGCTCCTCATCCTCGTCCTCAGCACTGAATATTGACACTGCCTGTTCGGAATATACTTGTCTAACACCTACTCTACAGTGGTGTCGAGTTCCTTTTTTTCCATTTGTGCTCCTCATCCTCGTCCTCAGCACTGAATATTGACACTGCCTGTTCGGAATATACTTGTCTAACACCTACTCTACAGTGGTGTCGAGTTTTTTTTCCATTTGTGCTCCTCATCCTCGTCCTCAGCACTGAATATTGACACTGCCTGTTCGGAATATACTTGTCTAACACCTACTGTACAGTGGTTTCGAGTTTTTTTTCCATTTGTGCTCCTCATCCTCGTCCTCAGCCCTGAATATTGACACTGCCTGTTCGGAATATACTTGTCTAACACCTACTCTACAGTGGTGTCGAGTTTTTTTATCATTTGTGCTCCTCATCCTCGTCCTCAGCACTGAATATTGACACTGCCTGTTCGGAATATACTTGTCTAACACCTACTGTACAGTGGTTTCGAGTTTTTTTTCCATTTGTGCTCCTCATCCTCGTCCTCAGCACTGAATATTGACACTGCCTGTTCGGAATATACTTGTCTAACACCTACTCTTCAGTGGTGTCGAGTTTTTTTTTCCATTTGTGCTCCTCATCCTCGTCCTCAGCACTGAATATTGACACTGCCTGTTCGGAATATACTTGTCTAACACCTACTGTACAGTGGTTTCGAGTTTTTTTTTCCATTTGTGCTCCTCATCCTCGTCCTCAGCACTGAATATTGACACTGCCTGTTCGGAATATACTTGTCTAACACCTACTCTACAGTGGTGTCGAGTTTTTTTTTCCATTTGTGCTCCTCATCCTCGTCCTCCGCACTGAATATTGACACTGCCTGTTCGGAATATACTTGTCTAACACCTACTGTACAGTGGTTTCGAGTTTTTTTTCCATTTGTGCTCCTCATCCTCGTCCTCAGCACTGAATATTGACACTGCCTGTTCGGAATATACTTGTCTAACACCTACTCTACAGTGGTGTCGAGTTTTTTTTCCATTTGTGCTCCTCATCCTCGTCCTCAGCACTGAATATTGACACTGCCTGTTCGGAATATACTTGTGTAACACCTACTGTACAGTGGTTTCGAGTTTTTTTTCCATTTGTGCTCCTCATCCTCGTCCTCAGCACTGAATATAGACACTGCCTGTTCGGAATATACTTGTCTAACACATACTGTACAGTGGTTTCGAGTTTTTTTTTCCATTTGTGCTCCTCATCCTCGTCCTCAGCATTGAAAATTGACACTGCCTGTTCGGAATATACTTGTCTAACACCTACTGTACAGTGGTTTCGAGTTTTTTTTTTTTCCATTTGTTCTCCTCATCCTCGTCCTCAGCACTGAATATTGACACTGCCTGTTCGGAATATACTTGTCTGATACCTACTGTATAGTGGTTTCGAGTTTTTTTTCCATTTGTGCTCCTCATCCTCGTCCTCAGCACTGAATATAGACACTGCCTGTTCGGAATATACTTGTCTAACACCTACTCTACAGTGGTTTCGAGTTTTTTTTCCATTTGTGCTCCTCATCCTCGTCCTCAGCACTGAATATTGACACTGCCTGTTCGGAATATACTTGTCTAACACCTACTGTATAGTGGTTTCGAGTTTTTTTTCCATTTGTGCTCCTCATCCTCGTCCTCAGCACTGAATATTGACACTGACTGTTCGGAATATACTTGTCTAACACCTACTGTTCAGTGGTTTCGAGTTTTTTTTTCCATTTGTGCTCCTCATCCTCGTCCTCAGCACTGAAAACTGACACTGCCTGTTCGGAATATACTTGTCTAACACCTACTGTACAGTGGTTTCGAGTTTTTTTTTCTATTTGTGCTCCTCATCCTCGTCCTCAGCACTGAAAATTGACACTGCCTGTTCGGAATATACATTTCTAACACCTACTGTACATTGGTTTCGAGTTTTTTTTCCATTTGTGCTCCTCATCCTCGTCCTCAGCACTGAATATTGACACTGCCTGTTCGGAATATACTTGTCTAACACCTACTCTACAGTGGTGTCGAGTTTTTTTTCCATTTGTGCTCGTCATCCTCGTCCTCAGCACTGAATATTGACACTGCCTGTTCGGAATATACTTGTCTAACACCTACTGTACAGTGGTTTCGAGTTTTTTTTTTCCATTTGTGCTCCTCATCCTCGTCCTCAGCACTGAATATTGACACTGCCTGTTCGGAATATACTTGTCTAACACCTACTCTTCAGTGGTGTCGAGTTTTTTTTTTCCATTTGTGCTCCTCATCCTCGTCCTCAGCACTGAATATTGACACTGCCTGTTCGGAATATACTTGTCTAACACCTACTGTACAGTGGTTTCGAGATTTTTTTTCCATTTGTGCTCCTCATCCTCGTCCTCAGCACTGAATATTGACACTGCCTGTTCGGAATATACTTGTCTAACACCTACTCTTCAGTGGTGTCGAGTTTTTTTTTCCATTTGCGCTCCTCATCCTCGTCCTCAGCACTGAATATTGACACTGCCTGTTCGGAATATACTTGTCTAACACCTACTGTACAGTGGTTTCGAGTTTTTTTTTCCATTTGTGCTCCTCATCCTCGTCCTCAGCACTGAAAATTGACACTGCCTGTTCGGAATATACTTGTCTAACACCTACTGTACATTGGTTTCGAGTTTTTTTTCCATTTGTGCTCCTCATCCTCGTCCTCAGCACTGAATATTGACACTGCCTGTTCGGAATATACTTGTCTAACACCTACTCTACAGTGGTTTCGAGTTTTTTTTTCCATTTGTGCTCGTCATCCTCGTCCTCAGCACTGAATATTGACACTGCCTGTTCGGAATATACTTGTCTAACACCTACTGTACAGTGGTTTCGAGTTTTTTTTTTCCATTTGTGCTCCTCATCCTCGTCCTCAGCACTGAATATTGACACTGCCTGTTCGGAATATACTTGTCTAACACCTACTCTTCAGTGGTGTCGAGTTTTTTTTTTCCATTTGTGCTCCTCATCCTCGTCCTCAGCACTGAATATTGACACTGCCTGTACGGAATATACTTGTCTAACACCTACTGTACAGTGGTTTCGAGATTTTTTTTCCATTTGTGCTCCTCATCCTCGTCCTCAGCACTGAATATTGACACTGCCTGTTCGGAATATACTTGTCTAACACCTACTCTTCAGTGGTGTCGAGTTTTTTTTTCCATTTGTGCTCCTCATCCTCGTCCTCAGCACTGAATATTGACACTGCCTGTTCGGAATATACTTGTCTAACACCTACTGTACAGTGGTTTCGAGATTTTTTTTTCCATTTGTGCTCCTCATCCTCGTCCTCAGCAGTGAATATTGACACTGCCTGTTCGGAATATACTCGTCTAACACCTACTCTACAGTGGTGTCGAGTTTTTTTTCCATTTGTGCTCCTCATCCGCGTCCTCAGCACTGAATATTGACACTGCCTGTTCGGAATATACTTGTCTAACACCTACTGTACAGTGGTTTCGAGTTTTTTTTTCCATTTGTGCTCCTCATCCTCGTCCTCAGCACTGAATATTGACACTGCCTGTTCGGAATATACTTGTCTAGCACCTACTCTACAGTGGTGTCGAGTTTTTTTTTTTTCCATTTGTGCTCCTCATCCTCGTCCTCAGCACTGAATATTGACACTGCCTGTTCGGAATATACTTGTGTAACACCTACTGTACAGTGGTTTCGAGATTTTTTTTCATTTGTGCTCCTCATCCTCGTGTTCAGCACTGAATATAGACACTGCCTGTTCGGAATGTACTTGTCTAACACATACTGTACAGTGGTTTCGAGCTTTTTTTTCCATTTGTGCTCCTCATCCTCGTCCTCAGCATTGAAATTTGACACTGCCTGTTCGGAATATACTTGTCTAACACCTACTGTACAGTGGTTTCGAGTTTTTTTCCATTTGTGCTCCTCATCCTCGTCCTCAGCACTGAATATTGACACTGCCTGTTCGGAATATACTTGTCTAACACCTACTGTACAGTGGTTTCGAGTTTTTTTTCCATTTGTGCTCCTCATCCTCGTCCTCAGCACTGAATATTGACACTGCCTGTTCGGAATATACTTGTCTAACACCTACTCTACAGTGGTGTCGAGTTTCTTTTTTCCATTTGTGCTCCTCATCCTCGTCCTCAGCACTGAATATTGACACTGCCTGTTCGGAATATACTTGTCTAACACCTACTCTACAGTGGTGTCGAGTTTTTTTTCCATTTGTGCTCCTCATCCTCGTCCTCAGCACTGAATATTGACACTGCCTGTTCGGAATATACTTGTCTACCACCTACTGTACAGTGGTTTCGAGTTTTTTTTTCCATTTGTGCTCCTCATCCTCGTCCTCAGCACTGAATATTGACACTGCCTGTTCGGAATATACTTGTCTAACACCTACTCTACAGTGGTGTCGAGTTTTTTTTCCATTTGTGCTCCTCATCCTCGTCCTCAGTACTGAATATTGACACTGCCTGTTCGGAATATACTTGTCTAACACCTACTGTACAGTGGTTTCGAGTTTTTTTTCCATTTGTGCTCCTCATCCTCGTCCTCAGCACTGAATATTGACACTGCCTGTTCGGAATATACTTGTCTAACACCTACTCTACAGTGGTGTCGAGTTTTTTTTCCATTTGTGCTCCTCATCCTTGTCCTCAGCACTGAATATTGACACTGCCTGTTCGGAATATACTTGTGTAACACCTACTGTACAGTGGTTTCGAGTTTTTTTTTCCATTTGTGCTCCTAATCCTCGTCCTCAGCACTGAATGTAGACACTGCCTGTTCGGAATATACTTGTCTAACACATACTGTACAGTGGTTTCGAGTTTTTTTTTCCATTTGTGCTCCTCATCCTCGTCCTCAGCATTGAAAATTGACACTGCCTGTTTGGAATATACTTGTCTAACACCTACTGTACAGTGGTTTCGAGTTTTTTTTTTTTTCCATTTGTGCTCCCCATCCTCGTCCTCAGCACTGAATATTGACACTGCCTGTTCGGAATATACTTGTCTAACACCTACTCTACAGTGGTGTCGAGTTTTTTTTCCATTTGTGCTCCTCATCCTCGTCCTCAGCACTGAATATTGACACTGCCTGTTCGGAATATACTTGTCTGACACCTACTGTATAGTGGTTTCGAGTTTTTTTTCCATTTGTGCTCCTCATCCTCGTCCTCAGCACTGAATATAGACACTGCCTGTTCGGAATATACTTGTCTAACACCTACTCTACAGTGGTTTCGAGTTTTTTTTCCATTTGTGCTCCTCATCCTCGTCCTCAGCACTGAATATTGACACTGCCTGTTCGGAATATACTTGTCTAACACCTACTGTACAGTGGTTTCGAGTTTTTTTCCCATTTGTGCTCCTCATCCTCGTCCTCAGCACTGAATATTGACACTGACTGTTCGGAATATACTTGTCTAACACCTACTGTACAGTGGTTTCGAGTTTTTTTTTCCATTTGTGCTCCTCATCCTCGTCCTCAGCACTGAAAATTGACACTGCCTGTTCGGAATATACTTGTCTAACACCTACTGTACAGTGGTTTCGAGTTTTTTTTTCCATTTGTGCTCCTCATCCTCGTCCTCAGCACTGAAAATTGACACTGCCTGTTCGGAATATACTTGTCTAACACCTACTGTACATTGGTTTCGAGTTTTTTTTCCATTTGTGCTCCTCATCCTCGTCCTCAGCACTGAATATTGACACTGCCTGTTCGGAATATACTTGTCTAACACCTACTCTACAGTGGTGTCGAGTTTTTTTTCCATTTGTGCTCGTCATCCTCGTCCTCAGCACTGAATATTGACACTGCCTGTTCGGAATATAATTGTCTAACACCTACTGTACAGTTGTTTCGAGTTTTTTTTTTTTTCCATTTGTGCTCCTCATCCTCGTCCTCAGCACTGAATATTGACACTGCCTGTTCGGAATATACTTGTCTAACACCTACTCTTCTGTGGTGTCGAGTTTTTTTTTTCCATTTGTGGTCCTCATCCTCTTCCTCAGCACTGAATATTGACACTGCCTGTTCGGAATATACTTGTCTAACACCTACTGTACAGTGGTTTCGAGTTTTTTTTTTCCATTTGTGCTCCTCATCCTCGTCCTCAGCACTGAATATCGACACTGCCTGTTCGGAATATACTCGTCTAACACCTACTCTACAGTGGTGTCGAGTTTTTTTTCCATTTGTGCTCCTCATCCGCGTCCTCAGCACTGAATATTGACACTGCCTGTTCGGAATATACTTGTCTAACACCTACTGTACAGTGGTTTCGAGTTTTTTTTCCATTTGTGCTCCTCATCCTCGTCCTCAGCACTGAATATTGACACTGCCTGTTCGGAATATACTTGTCTAACACCTACTCTACAGTGGTGTCGAGTTTTTTTTTTTCCATTTGTGCTCCTCATCCTCGTCCTCAGCACTGAATATAGACACTGCCTGTTCGGAATATACTTGTCTAACACATACTGTACAGTGGTTTCGAGTTTTTTTTTCCATTTGTGCTCCTCATCCTCGTCCTCAGCATTGAAAATTGACACTGCCTGTTCGGAATATACTTGTCTAACACCTACTGTACAGTGGTTAGGAGTTTTTTTTTCCATTTGTGCTCCTCATCCTCGTCCTCAGCACTGAAAATTGATACTGCCTGTTCGGAATATACTTGTCTAACACCTACTGTACAGTGGTTTCGAGTTTTTTTTCCATTTGTGCTCCTCATCCTCGTCCTCAGCACTGAAAATTGACACTGCCTGTTCGGAATATACTTGTCTAACACCTACTGTACATCGGGTTCGAGTTTTTTTTCCATTTGTGCTCCTCATCCTCGTCCTCAGCACTGAATATTGACACTGCCTGTTCGGAATATACTTGTCTAACACCTACTCTACAGTGGTGTCGAGTTTTTTTTCCATTTGTGCTCCTCATCCTCGTCCTCAGCACTGAATATTGACACTGCCTGTTCGGAATATACTTGTCTAACACCTACTGTACAGTGGTTTCGAGTTTTTTTTCCATTTGTGCTCCTCATCCTCGTCCTCAGCCCTGAATATTGACACTGCCTGTTCGGAATATACTTGTCTAACCCCTACTCTACAGAGGTGTCGAGTTTTTTTATCATTTGTGCTCCTCATCCTCGTCCTCAGCACTGAATATTGACACTGCCTGTTCGGAATATACTTGTCTAACACCTACTGTACAGTGGTTTCGAGTTTTTTTTCCATTTGTGCTCCTCATCCTCGTCCTCAGCACTGAATATTGACACTGCCTGTTCGGAATATACTTGTCTAACACCTACTCTTCAGTGGTGTCGAGATTTTTTTTCCATTTGTGCTCCTCATCCTCGTCCTCAGCACTGAATATTGACACTGCCTGTTCGGAATATACTTGTCTAACACCTACTGTACAGTGGTTTCGAGTTTTTTTTTTCCATTTGTGCTCCTCATCCTCGTCCTCAGCACTGAATATTGACACTGCCTGTTCGGAATATACTTGTCTAACACCTACTCTACAGTGGTGTCGAGTTTTTTTTCCATTTGTGCTCCTCATCCTCGTCCTCAGCACTGAATATTGACACTGCCTGTTCGGAGTATACTTGTCTAACACCTACTGTACAGTGGTTTCGTGTTTTTTTTCCATTTGTGCTCCTCATCCTCGTCCTCAGCACTGAATATTGATACTGCCTGTTCGGAATATACTTGTCTAACACCTACTGTACAGTGGTTTCGAGTTTTTTTTTCCATTTGTGCTCCTCATCCTCGTCCTCAGCACTGAATATTGACACTGCCTGTTCGGAATATACTTGTCTAACACCTACTCTACAGTGGTGTCGAGTTTTTTTTCCATTTGTGCTCCTCATCCTCGTCCTCAGCACTGAATATTGACACTGCCTGTTCGGAATATACTTGTCTAACACCTACTCTACAGTGGTGTCGAGTTTTTTTTCCATTTGTGCTCCTCATCCTCGTCCTCAGCACTGAATATTGACACTGCCTGTTCGGAATATACTTGTCTAACACCTACTGTACAGTGGTTTCGAGTTTTTTTTCCATTTGTGCTCCTCATCCTCGTCCTCAGCACTGAATATTGACACTGCCTGTTCGGAATATACTTGTCTAACACCTACTGTACAGTGGTTTTTAGTTTTTTTTTCCATTTGTGCTCCTCACCCTCGCCCTCAGCACTGAATATTGACACTGGCTGTTCGGAATGTACTTGTCTAACACCTACTCTACAGTGGTGTCGAGTTTTTTTTTCCATTTGTGCTCCTCATCCTCGTCCTCAGCACTGAATATTGACACTGCCTGTTCGGAATATACTTGTCTAACACCTACTCTACAGTGGTGTCGAGTTTTTTTTCCATTTGTGCTCCTCATCCTCGTCCTCAGCACTGAATATTGACACTGCCTGTTCGGAATATACTTGTCTAACACCTACTGTACAGTGGTTTCGAGTTTTTTTTCCATTTGTGCTCCTCATCCTCGTCCTCAGCCCTGAATATTGACACTGCCTGTTCGGAATATACTTGTCTAACACCTACTCTACAGTGGTTTCGAGTTTTTTTTCCATTTGTGCTCCTCATCCTCGTCCTCAGCACTGAATATTGACACTGCCTGTTCGGAATATACTTGTCTAACACCTGCTGTACAGTGGTTTCGAGTTTTTTTTCCATTTGTGCTCCTCATCCTCGTCCTCAGCACTGAATATTGACACTGCCTGTTCGGAATATACTTGTCTAACACCTACTCTTCAGTGGTGTCGAGTTTTTTTTTTCCATTTGTGCTCCTCATCCTCGTCCTCAGCACTGAATATTGACACTGCCTGTTCGGAATATACTTGTCTAACACCTACTGTACAGTGGTTTCGAGTTTTTTTTTTTTTTTCCATTTGTGCTCCTCATCCTCGTCCTCAGCACTGAATATTGACACTGCCTGTTCGGAATATACTTGTCTAACACCTACTCTACAGTGGTGTCGAGTTTTTTTTCAATTTGTGCTCCTCATCCTCGTCCTCAGCACTGAATATTGACACTGCCTGTTCGGAATATACTTGTCTAACACCTACTGTACAGAGGTTTCGAGTTTTTTTTCCATTTGTGCTCCTCATCCTCGTCCTCAGCACTGAATATTGACACTGCCTGTTCGGAATATACTTGTCTAACACCTACTCTACAGTGGTGTCGAGTTTTTTTTCCATTTGTGCTCCTCATCCTCGTCCTCAGCACTGAATATTGACACTGCCTGTTCGGAATATACTTGTCTAACACCTACTGTACAGTGGTTTCGAGTTTTTTTTTCCATTTGTGCTCCTCATCCTCGTCCTCAGCACTGAAAATTGACACTGCCTGTTCGGAATATACTTGTCTAACACCTACTGTACAGTGGTTTCGAGTTTTTTTCCATTTGTGCTCCTCATCCTCGTCCTCAGCACTGAATATTGACACTGCCTGTTCGGAATATACTTGTCTAACACTTACTCTACACTGGTGTCGAGTTTTTTTTCCATTTGTGCTCCTCATCCTCGTCCTCAGCACTGAATATTGACACTGCCTGTTCGGAATATACTTGTCTAACACCTACTGTACAGTGGTTTCGAGTTTTTTTTCCATTTGTGCTCCTCATCCTCGTCCTCAGCACTGAATATTGACACTGCCTTTTCGGAATATACTTGTGTAACTCCTACTGTACAGTGGTTTCGAGATTTTTTTCCATTTGTGCTCCTCATCCTCGTGTTCAGCACTGAATATAGACACTGCCTGTTCGGAATGTACTTGTCTAACACATACTGTACAGTGGTTTCGAGCTTTTTTTTCCATTTGTGCTCCTCATCCTCGTCCACAGCATTGAAATTTGACACTGCCTGTTCGGAATATACTTGTCTAACACCTACTGTACAGTGGTTTCGAGTTTTTTTCCATTTGTGCTCCTCATCCTCGTCCTCAGCACTGAATATTGACACTGCCTGTTCGGAATATACTTGTCTAACACCTACTGTACAGTGGTTTCGAGTTTTTTTTCCATTTGTGCTCCTCATCCTCGTCCTCAGCACTGAATATTGACACTGCCTGTTCGGAATATACTTGTCTAACACCTACTCTACAGTGGTGTCGAGTTTCTTTTTTCCGTTTGTGCTCCTCATCCTCGTCCTCAGCACTGAATATTGACACTGCCTGTTCGGAATATACTTGTCTAACACCTACTCTACAGTGGTGTCGAGTTTTTTTTCCATTTGTGCTCCTCATCCTCGTCCTCAGCACTGAATATTGACACTGCCTGTTCGGAATATACTTGTCTAACACCTACTGTACAGTGGTTTCGAGTTTTTTTTCCATTTGTGCTCCTCATCCTCGTCCTCAGCCCTGAATATTGACACTGCCTGTTCGGAATATACTTGTCTAACCCCTACTCTACAGAGGTGTCGAGTTTTTTTATCATTTGTGCTCCTCATCCTCGTCCTCAGCACTGAATATTGACACTGCCTGTTCGGAATATACTTGTCTAACACCTACTGTACAGTGGTTTCGAGTTTTTTTTCCATTTGTGCTCCTCATCCTCGTCCTCAGCACTGAATATTGACACTGCCTGTTCGGAATATACTTGTCTAACACCTACTCTTCAGTGGTGTCGAGATTTTTTTTCCATTTGTGCTCCTCATCCTCGTCCTCAGCACTGAATATTGACACTGCCTGTTCGGAATATACTTGTCTAACACCTACTGTACAGTGGTTTCGAGTTTTTTTTTTCCATTTGTGCTCCTCATCCTCGTCCTCAGCACTGAATATTGACACTGCCTGTTCGGAATATACTTGTCTAACACCTACTCTACAGTGGTGTCGAGTTTTTTTTCCATTTGTGCTCCTCATCCTCGTCCTCAGCACTGAATATTGACACTGCCTGTTCGGAGTATACTTGTCTAACACCTACTGTACAGTGGTTTCGTGTTTTTTTTCCATTTGTGCTCCTCATCCTCGTCCTCAGCACTGAATATTGATACTGCCTGTTCGGAATATACTTGTCTAACACCTACTGTACAGTGGTTTCGAGTTTTTTTTTCCATTTGTGCTCCTCATCCTCGTCCTCAGCACTGAATATTGACACTGCCTGTTCGGAATATACTTGTCTAACACCTACTCTACAGTGGTGTCGAGTTTTTTTTCCATTTGTGCTCCTCATCCTCGTCCTCAGCACTGAATATTGACACTGCCTGTTCGGAATATACTTGTCTAACACCTACTCTACAGTGGTGTCGAGTTTTTTTTCCATTTGTGCTCCTCATCCTCGTCCTCAGCACTGAATATTGACACTGCCTGTTCGGAATATACTTGTCTAACACCTACTGTACAGTGGTTTCGAGTTTTTTTTCCATTTGTGCTCCTCATCCTCGTCCTCAGCACTGAATATTGACACTGCCTGTTCGGAATATACTTGTCTAACACCTACTGTACAGTGGTTTTTAGTTTTTTTTTCCATTTGTGCTCCTCACCCTCGCCCTCAGCACTGAATATTGACACTGGCTGTTCGGAATGTACTTGTCTAACACCTACTCTACAGTGGTGTCGAGTTTTTTTTTCCATTTGTGCTCCTCATCCTCGTCCTCAGCACTGAATATTGACACTGCCTGTTCGGAATATACTTGTCTAACACCTACTCTACAGTGGTGTCGAGTTTTTTTTCCATTTGTGCTCCTCATCCTCGTCCTCAGCACTGAATATTGACACTGCCTGTTCGGAATATACTTGTCTAACACCTACTGTACAGTGGTTTCGAGTTTTTTTTCCATTTGTGCTCCTCATCCTCGTCCTCAGCCCTGAATATTGACACTGCCTGTTCGGAATATACTTGTCTAACACCTACTCTACAGTGGTTTCGAGTTTTTTTTCCATTTGTGCTCCTCATCCTCGTCCTCAGCACTGAATATTGACACTGCCTGTTCGGAATATACTTGTCTAACACCTACTGTACAGTGGTTTCGAGTTTTTTTTCCATTTGTGCTCCTCATCCTCGTCCTCAGCACTGAATATTGACACTGCCTGTTCGGAATATACTTGTCTAACACCTACTCTTCAGTGGTGTCGAGTTTTTTTTTTCCATTTGTGCTCCTCATCCTCGTCCTCAGCACTGAATATTGACACTGCCTGTTCGGAATATACTTGTCTAACACCTACTGTACAGTGGTTTCGAGTTTTTTTTTTTTTTCCATTTGTGCTCCTCATCCTCGTCCTCAGCACTGAATATTGACACTGCCTGTTCGGAATATACTTGTCTAACACCTACTCTACAGTGGTGTCGAGTTTTTTTTCAATTTGTGCTCCTCATCCTCGTCCTCAGCACTGAATATTGACACTGCCTGTTCGGAATATACTTGTCTAACACCTACTGTACAGAGGTTTCGAGTTTTTTTTCCATTTGTGCTCCTCATCCTCGTCCTCAGCACTGAATATTGACACTGCCTGTTCGGAATATACTTGTCTAACACCTACTCTACAGTGGTGTCGAGTTTTTTTTCCATTTGTGCTCCTCATCCTCGTCCTCAGCACTGAATATTGACACTGCCTGTTCGGAATATACTTGTCTAACACCTACTGTACAGTGGTTTCGAGTTTTTTTTTCCATTTGTGCTCCTCATCCTCGTCCTCAGCACTGAAAATTGACACTGCCTGTTCGGAATATACTTGTCTAACACCTACTGTACAGTGGTTTCGAGTTTTTTTCCATTTGTGCTCCTCATCCTCGTCCTCAGCACTGAATATTGACACTGCCTGTTCGGAATATACTTGTCTAACACTTACTCTACACTGGTGTCGAGTTTTTTTTCCATTTGTGCTCCTCATCCTCGTCCTCAGCACTGAATATTGACACTGCCTGTTCGGAATATACTTGTCTAACACCTACTGTACAGTGGTTTCGAGTTTTTTTTCCATTTGTGCTCCTCATCCTCGTCCTCAGCACTGAATATTGACACTGCCTGTTCGGAATATACTTGTCTAACACCTACTCTTCAGTGGTGTCGAGTTTTTTTTTCCATTTGTGCTCCTCGTCATCGTCCTCAGCACTGAATATTGACACTGCATGTTCGGAATATACTTGTATAACACCTACTCTACAGTGGTGTCGAGTTTTTTTTCCATTTGTGCTCCTCATCCTCGTCCTCAGCACTGAATATTGACACTGCCTGTTCGGAATATACTTGTCTAACACCTACTGTACGGTGGTTTCGAGTTTTTTTTTTTCCATTTGTGCTCCTCATCCTCGTCCTCAGCATTGAAAATTGACACTGCCTGTTCGGAATATATTTGTCTAACACCTACTGTACAGTGGTTTCGAGTTTTTTTTTTCCATTTGTGCTCATCATCCTCGTCCTCAGCACTGAATATTGACACTGCCTGTTCGGAATATACTTGTCTAACACCTACTCTACAGTGGTGTCGAGTTTTTTTTTTTTTTCCATTTGTGCTCCTCATCCTCGTCCTCAGCACTGAATATTGACACTGCCTGTTCGGAATATACTTGTCTGACACCTACTGTACAGTGGTTTCGAGTTTTTTTTCCATTTGTGCTCCTCATCCTCGTCCTCAGCACTGAATATTGACACTGCCTGTTTGGAATATACTTGTCTAACACCTACTGTACAGTGGTTTCGAGTTTTTTTTTTCCATTTGTGCTCCTTATCCTTGTCCTCAGCACCGAATATTGACACTGCCTGTTCGGAATATACTTGTCTAACACCTACTGTACAGTGGTTTCATGTTTTCTTCCATTTGTACTCCTCATCCTCGTCCTCAGCCCTGAATATTGACACTGCCTGTTCGGAATATACTTGTCTAACACCTACTCTACAGTGGTGTCGAGTTTTTTTTCCATTTGTGCTCCTCATCCTCGTCCTCAGCACTGAATATTGACACTGCCTGTTCGGAATATACTTGTCTAACACCTACTGTACAGTGGTTTCGAGTTTTTTTTCCATTTGTGCTCCTCATCCTCGTCCTCAGCACTGAATATTGACACTGCCTGTTCGGAATATACTTGTCTAACACCTACTCTTCAGTGGTGTCGAGTTTTTTTTTCCATTTGTGCTCCTCATCCTCGTCCTCAGCACTGAATATTGACACTGCCTGTTCGGAATATACTTGTCTAACACCTACTGTACAGTGGTTTCGAGTTTTTTTTCCATTTGTGCTCCTCATCCTCGTCCAAAGCACTGAATATTGACACTGGCTGTTCGGAATATACTTGTCTAACACCTACTCTACAGTGGTGTCGAGTTTTTTTTCCATTTGTGCTCCTCATCCTCGTCCTCAGCACTGAATATTGACACTGCCTGTTCGGAATATACTTGTCTAACACCTACTCTACAGTTGTGTCGAGTTTTTTTTCCATTTGTGCTCCTCATCCTCGTCCTCAGCACTGAATATTGACACTGCCTGTTCGGAATATACTTGTCTAACACCTACTGTACAGTGGTTTCGAGTTTTTTTTTCCATTTGTGCTCCTCATCCTCGTCCTCAGCACTGAATATTGACACTGCCTTTTCGGAATATACTTGTGTAACTCCTACTGTACAGTGGTTTCGAGATTTTTTTCCATTTGTGCTCCTCATCCTCGTGTTCAGCACTGAATATAGACACTGCCTGTTCGGAATGTACTTGTCTAACACATACTGTACAGTGGTTTCGAGCTTTTTTTTCCATTTGTGCTCCTCATCCTCGTCCTCAGCATTGAAATTTGACACTGCCTGTTCGGAATATACTTGTCTAACACCTACTGTACAGTGGTTTCGAGTTTTTTTCCATTTGTGCTCCTCATCCTCGTCCTCAGCACTGAATATTGACACTGCCTGTTCGGAATATACTTGTCTAACACCTACTGTACAGTGGTTTCGAGTTTTTTTTCCATTTGTGCTCCTCATCCTCGTCCTCAGCACTGAATATTGACACTGCCTGTTCGGAATATACTTGTCTAACACCTACTCTACAGTGGTGTCGAGTTTCTTTTTTCCGTTTGTGCTCCTCATCCTCGTCCTCAGCACTGAATATTGACACTGCCTGTTCGGAATATACTTGTCTAACACCTACTCTACAGTGGTGTCGAGTTTTTTTTCCATTTGTGCTCCTCATCCTCGTCCTCAGCACTGAATATTGACACTGCCTGTTCGGAATATACTTGTCTAACACCTACTGTACAGTGGTTTCGAGTTTTTTTTCCATTTGTGCTCCTCATCCTCGTCCTCAGCCCTGAATATTGACACTGCCTGTTCGGAATATACTTGTCTAACCCCTACTCTACAGAGGTGTCGAGTTTTTTTATCATTTGTGCTCCTCATCCTCGTCCTCAGCACTGAATATTGACACTGCCTGTTCGGAATATACTTGTCTAACACCTACTGTACAGTGGTTTCGAGTTTTTTTTCCATTTGTGCTCCTCATCCTCGTCCTCAGCACTGAATATTGACACTGCCTGTTCGGAATATACTTGTCTAACACCTACTCTTCAGTGGTGTCGAGATTTTTTTTCCATTTGTGCTCCTCATCCTCGTCCTCAGCACTGAATATTGACACTGCCTGTTCGGAATATACTTGTCTAACACCTACTGTACAGTGGTTTCGAGTTTTTTTTTTCCATTTGTGCTCCTCATCCTCGTCCTCAGCACTGAATATTGACACTGCCTGTTCGGAATATACTTGTCTAACACCTACTCTACAGTGGTGTCGAGTTTTTTTTCCATTTGTGCTCCTCATCCTCGTCCTCAGCACTGAATATTGACACTGCCTGTTCGGAGTATACTTGTCTAACACCTACTGTACAGTGGTTTCGTGTTTTTTTTCCATTTGTGCTCCTCATCCTCGTCCTCAGCACTGAATATTGATACTGCCTGTTCGGAATATACTTGTCTAACACCTACTGTACAGTGGTTTCGAGTTTTTTTTTCCATTTGTGCTCCTCATCCTCGTCCTCAGCACTGAATATTGACACTGCCTGTTCGGAATATACTTGTCTAACACCTACTCTACAGTGGTGTCGAGTTTTTTTTCCATTTGTGCTCCTCATCCTCGTCCTCAGCACTGAATATTGACACTGCCTGTTCGGAATATACTTGTCTAACACCTACTCTACAGTGGTGTCGAGTTTTTTTTCCATTTGTGCTCCTCATCCTCGTCCTCAGCACTGAATATTGACACTGCCTGTTCGGAATATACTTGTCTAACACCTACTGTACAGTGGTTTCGAGTTTTTTTTCCATTTGTGCTCCTCATCCTCGTCCTCAGCACTGAATATTGACACTGCCTGTTCGGAATATACTTGTCTAACACCTACTGTACAGTGGTTTTTAGTTTTTTTTTCCATTTGTGCTCCTCACCCTCGCCCTCAGCACTGAATATTGACACTGGCTGTTCGGAATGTACTTGTCTAACACCTACTCTACAGTGGTGTCGAGTTTTTTTTTCCATTTGTGCTCCTCATCCTCGTCCTCAGCACTGAATATTGACACTGCCTGTTCGGAATATACTTGTCTAACACCTACTCTACAGTGGTGTCGAGTTTTTTTTCCATTTGTGCTCCTCATCCTCGTCCTCAGCACTGAATATTGACACTGCCTGTTCGGAATATACTTGTCTAACACCTACTGTACAGTGGTTTCGAGTTTTTTTTCCATTTGTGCTCCTCATCCTCGTCCTCAGCCCTGAATATTGACACTGCCTGTTCGGAATATACTTGTCTAACACCTACTCTACAGTGGTTTCGAGTTTTTTTTCCATTTGTGCTCCTCATCCTCGTCCTCAGCACTGAATATTGACACTGCCTGTTCGGAATATACTTGTCTAACACCTACTGTACAGTGGTTTCGAGTTTTTTTTCCATTTGTGCTCCTCATCCTCGTCCTCAGCACTGAATATTGACACTGCCTGTTCGGAATATACTTGTCTAACACCTACTCTTCAGTGGTGTCGAGTTTTTTTTTTCCATTTGTGCTCCTCATCCTCGTCCTCAGCACTGAATATTGACACTGCCTGTTCGGAATATACTTGTCTAACACCTACTGTACAGTGGTTTCGAGTTTTTTTTTTTTTTTCCATTTGTGCTCCTCATCCTCGTCCTCAGCACTGAATATTGACACTGCCTGTTCGGAATATACTTGTCTAACACCTACTCTACAGTGGTGTCGAGTTTTTTTTCAATTTGTGCTCCTCATCCTCGTCCTCAGCACTGAATATTGACACTGCCTGTTCGGAATATACTTGTCTAACACCTACTGTACAGAGGTTTCGAGTTTTTTTTCCATTTGTGCTCCTCATCCTCGTCCTCAGCACTGAATATTGACACTGCCTGTTCGGAATATACTTGTCTAACACCTACTCTACAGTGGTGTCGAGTTTTTTTTCCATTTGTGCTCCTCATCCTCGTCCTCAGCACTGAATATTGACACTGCCTGTTCGGAATATACTTGTCTAACACCTACTGTACAGTGGTTTCGAGTTTTTTTTTCCATTTGTGCTCCTCATCCTCGTCCTCAGCACTGAAAATTGACACTGCCTGTTCGGAATATACTTGTCTAACACCTACTGTACAGTGGTTTCGAGTTTTTTTCCATTTGTGCTCCTCATCCTCGTCCTCAGCACTGAATATTGACACTGCCTGTTCGGAATATACTTGTCTAACACTTACTCTACACTGGTGTCGAGTTTTTTTTCCATTTGTGCTCCTCATCCTCGTCCTCAGCACTGAATATTGACACTGCCTGTTCGGAATATACTTGTCTAACACCTACTGTACAGTGGTTTCGAGTTTTTTTTCCATTTGTGCTCCTCATCCTCGTCCTCAGCACTGAATATTGACACTGCCTGTTCGGAATATACTTGTCTAACACCTACTCTTCAGTGGTGTCGAGTTTTTTTTTCCATTTGTGCTCCTCGTCATCGTCCTCAGCACTGAATATTGACACTGCATGTTCGGAATATACTTGTATAACACCTACTCTGCAGTGGTGTCGAGTTTTTTTTCCATTTGTGCTCCTCATCCTCGTCCTCAGCACTGAATATTGACACTGCCTGTTCGGAATATACTTGTCTAACACCTACTGTACGGTGGTTTCGAGTTTTTTTTTTCCATTTGTGCTCCTCATCCTCGTCCTCAGCATTGAAAATTGACACTGCCTGTTCGGAATATATTTGTCTAACACCTACTGTACAGTGGTTTCGAGTTTTTTTTTTCCATTTGTGCTCATCATCCTCGTCCTCAGCACTGAATATTGACACTGCCTGTTCGGCATATACTTGTCTAACACCTACTCTACAGTGGTGTCGAGTTTTTTTTTTTTTTTCCATTTGTGCTCCTCATCCTCGTCCTCAGCACTGAATATTGACACTGCCTGTTCGGAATATACTTGTCTGACACCTACTGTACAGTGGTTTCGAGTTTTTTTTCCATTTGTGCTCCTCATCCTCGTCCTCAGCACTGAATATTGACACTGCCTGTTTGGAATATACTTGTCTAACACCTACTGTACAGTGGTTTCGAGTTTTTTTTTTCCATTTGTGCTCCTTATCCTTGTCCTCAGCACCGAATATTGACACTGCCTGTTCGGAATATACTTGTCTAACACCTACTGTACAGTGGTTTCATGTTTTCTTCCATTTGTACTCCTCATCCTCGTCCTCAGCCCTGAATATTGACACTGCCTGTTCGGAATATACTTGTCTAACACCTACTCTACAGTGGTGTCGAGTTTTTTTTCCATTTGTGCTCCTCATCCTCGTCCTCAGCACTGAATATTGACACTGCCTGTTCGGAATATACTTGTCTAACACCTACTGTACAGTGGTTTCGAGTTTTTTTTCCATTTGTGCTCCTCATCCTCGTCCTCAGCACTGAATATTGACACTGCCTGTTCGGAATATACTTGTCTAACACCTACTCTTCAGTGGTGTCGAGTTTTTTTTTCCATTTGTGCTCCTCATCCTCGTCCTCAGCACTGAATATTGACACTGCCTGTTCGGAATATACTTGTCTAACACCTACTGTACAGTGGTTTCGAGTTTTTTTTCCATTTGTGCTCCTCATCCTCGTCCAAAGCACTGAATATTGACACTGGCTGTTCGGAATATACTTGTCTAACACCTACTCTACAGTGGTGTCGAGTTTTTTTTCCATTTGTGCTCCTCATCCTCGTCCTCAGCACTGAATATTGACACTGCCTGTTCGGAATATACTTGTCTAACACCTACTCTACAGTTGTGTCGAGTTTTTTTTCCATTTGTGCTCCTCATCCTCGTCCTCAGCACTGAATATTGACACTGCCTGTTCGGAATATACTTGTCTAACACCTACTGTACAGTGGTTTCGAGTTTTTTTTCCATTTGTGCTCCTCATCCTCGTGTTCAGCCCTGAATATTGACACTGCCTGTTCGGAATATACTTGTCTAACACCTACTCTACAGTGGTGTCGAGTTTTTTTTCCATTTGTGCTCCTCATCCTCGTCCTCAGCACTGAATATTGACACTGCCTGTTCGGAATATACTTGTCTAACACCTACTGTACAGTGGTTTCGAGTTTTTATTCCATTTGTGCTCCTCATCCTCGTCCTCAGCACTGAATATTGACACTGCCTGTTCGGAATATACTTGTCTAACACCTACTCTTCAGTGGTGTCGAGCTTTTTTTCCATTTGTGCTCCTCATCCTCGTCCTCAGCACTGAATATTGACACTGCCTGTTCGGAATATACTTGTCGAACACCTACTGTACAGTGGTTTCGAGTTTTTTTTCCATTTGTGCTCCTCATCCTCGTCCTCAGCACTGAATATTGACACTGCCTGTTCGGAATATACTTGTCTAACACCTACTCTTCAGTGGTGTCGAGTTTTTTTTTCCATTTGTGCTCCTCGTCCTCGTCCTCAGCACTGAATATTGACACTGCATGTTCGGAATGTACTTGTCTAACACCTACTCTACAGTGGTGTCGAGTTTTTTTAACATTTGTGCTCCTCATCCTCGTCCTCAGCACTGAATATTGACACTGCCTGTTCGGAATATACTTGTCTAACACCTACTGTACAGTGGTTTCGAGTTTTTTTTCCATTTGTGCTCCTCATCCTCGTCCTCAGCACTGAATATTGACACTGCCTGTTCGGAATATACTTGTCTAACACCTACTCTTCAGTGGTGTCGAGTTTTTTTTTCCATTTGTGCTCCTCATCCTCGTCCTCAGCACTGAATATTGACACTGCCTGTTCGGAATATACTTGTCTAACACCTACTGTACAGTGGTTTCGAGTTTCTTTTTTTTCCATTTGTGCTGCTCATCCTCGTCCTCAGCACTGAATATTGACACTGCCTGTTCGGAATATACTTGTCTGACACCTACTGTACAGTGGTTTCGAGTTTTTTTTCCATTTGTGCTCCTCATCCTCGTCCTCAGCACTGAATATTGACACTGCCTGTTTGGAATATACTTGTCTAACACCTACTGTACAGTGGTTTCGAGTTTTTTTTTCCATTTGTGCTCCTTATCCTTGTCCTCAGCACCGAATATTGACACTGCCTGTTCGGAATATACTTGTCTAACACCTACTGTACAGTGGTTTCGAGTTTTTTTTTCCATTTGTGCTCCTCATCCTCGTCCTCAGCACTGAATATTGACACTGCCTGTTCGGAATATACTTGTCTAACACCTTCTGTACAGTGGTTTCGAGTTTTTTTTTTCCATTTGTGCTCCTCATCCTCGTCCTCAGCACTGAATATTGACACTGCTTGTTCGGAATATACTTGTCTGACACCTACTGTACAGTGGTTTCGAGTTTTTTTTCCATTTGTGCTCCTCATCCTCGTCCTCAGCACTGAATATAGACACTGCCTGTTCGGAATATACTTGTCTAACACCTACTCTCCAGTGGTTTCGAGTTTTTTTTCCATTTGTGCTCCTCATCCTCGTCCTCAGCACTGAATATTGACACTGCCTGTTCGGAATATACTTGTCTAACACCTACTGTACAGTGGTTTCGAGTTTTTTTTCCATTTGTGCTCCTCATCCTCGTCCTCAGCACTGAATATTGACACAGACTGTTCGGAATATACTTGTCTAACACCTACTGTACAGTGGTTTCGAGTTTTTTTTTCCATTTGTGCTCCTCATCCTCGTCCTCAGCATTGAAATTTGACACTGCCTGTTCGGAATATACTTGTCTAACACCTACTGTACAGTGGTTTCGAGTTTTTTTCCATTTGTGCTCCTCATCCTCGTCCTCAGCACTGAATATTGACATTGCCTGTTCGGAATATACTTGTCTAACACCTACTGTACAGTGGTTTCGAGTTTTTTTTCAATTTGTGCTCCTCATCCACGTCCTCAGCACTGAATATTGACACTGCCTGTTCGGAATATACTTGTCTAACACCTACTCTACAGTGGTGTCGAGTTTCTTTTTTCCATTTGTGCTCCTCATCCTCGTCCTCAGCACTGAATATTGACACTGCCTGTTCGGAATATACTTGTCTAACACCTACTCTACAGTGGTGTCGAGTTTTTTTTTCCATTTGTGCTCCTCATCCTCGTCCTCAGCACTGAATATTGACACTGCCTGTTCGGAATATACTTGTCTAACACCTACTCTACAGTGGTTTCGAGTTTTTTTTCCATTTGTGCTCCTCATCCTCGTCCTCAGCCCTGAATATTGACACTGCCTGTTCGGAATATACTTGTCTAACACCTACTCTACAGTGGTGTCGAGTTTTTTTATCATTTGTGCTCCTCATCCTCGTCCTCAGCACTGAATATTGACACTGCCTGTTCGGAATATACTTGTCTAACACCTACTGTACAGTGGTTTCGAGTTTTTTTTCCATTTGTGCTCCTCATCCTCGTCCTCAGCACTGAATATTGACACTGCCTGTTCGGAATATACTTGTCTAACACCTACTCTTCAGTGGTGTCGAGTTTTTTTTTTCCATTTGTGCTCCTCATCCTCGTCCTCAGCACTGAATATTGACACTGCCTGTTCGGAATATACTTGTCTAACACCTACTGTACAGTGGCTTCGAGTTTTTTTTTTCCATTTGTGCTCCTCATCCTCGTCCTCAGCACTGAATATTGACACTGCCTGTTCGGAATATACTTGTCTAACACCTACTCTACAGTGGTGTCGAGTTTTTTTTCCATTTGTGCTCCTCATCCTCGGCTTAACACCACTGAATATTGACACTGCCTGTTCGGAATATACTTGTCTAACACCTACTCTACAGTGGTGTCAAGTTTTTTTTCCATTTGTGCTCCTCATCCTCGTCCTCAGCACTGAATATTGACACTGCCTGTTCGGAATATACTTGTGTAACACCTACTGTACAGTGGTTTCGAGTTTTTTTTCCATTTGTGCTCCTCATCCTCGTCCTCAGCACTGAATATAGACACTGCCTGTTCGGAATATACTTGTCTAACACATACTGTACAGTGGTTTCGAGTTTTTTTTTCCATTTGTGCTCCTCATCCTCGTCCTCAGCATTGAAAATTGACACTGCCTGTTCGGAATATTCTTGTCTAACACCTACTGTACAGTGGTTTCGAGTTTTTTTTTTCCATTTGTGCTCCTCATCCTCGTCCTCAGCACTGAATATTGACACTGCCTGTTCGGAATATACTTGTCTAACACCTACTCTACAGTGGTGTCGAGTTTTTTTTCCATTTGTGCTCCTCATCCTCGTCCTCAGCACTGAATATTGACACTGACTGTTCGGAATATACTTGTCTAACACCTACTGTACTGTGGTTTCGAGTTTTTTTTTACCATTTGTGCTCCTCATCCTCGTCCTCAGCACTGAATATTGACACTGCCTGTTCGGAATATACTCGTCTAACACCTACTCTACAGTGGTGTCAAGTTTTTTTTCCATTTGTGCTCCTCATCCGCGACCTCAGCACTGAATATTGACACTGCCTGTTCGGAATATACTTGTCTAACACCTACTGTACAGTGGTTTCGAGTTTTTTTTCCATTTGTGCTCCTCATCCTCGTCCTCAGCACTGAATATTGACACTGCCTGTTCGGAATATACTTGTCTAACACTTACTCTACAGTGGTGTCGAGTTTTTTTTTTCCATTTGTGCTCCTCATCCTCGTCCTCAGCACTGAATATTGACACTGCCTGTTCGGAATGTACTTGTGTAACACCTACTGTACAGTGGTTTCGAGATTTTTTTCCATTTGTGCTCCTCATCCTCGTGTTCAGCACTGAATATAGACACTGCCTGTTCGGAATGTACTTGTCTAACACATACGTTACAGTGGTTTCGAGCTTTTTTTTCCATTTGTGCTCCTCATCCTCGTCCTCAGCAATGAAATTTGACACTGCCTGTTCGGAATATACTTGTCTAACACCTACTGTACAGTGGTTTCGAGTTTTTTTCCATTTGTGCTCCTCATCCTCGTCCTCAGCACTGAATATTGACATTGCCTGTTCGGAATATACTTGTCTAACACCTACTGTACAGTGGTTTCGAGTTTTTTTTCAATTTGTGCTCCTCATCCACGTCCTCAGCACTGAATATTGACACTGCCTGTTCGGAATATACTTGTCTAACACCTACTCTACAGTGGTGTCGAGTTTCTTTTTTCCATTTGTGCTCCTCATCCTCGTCCTCAGCACTGAATATTGACACTGCCTGTTCGGAATATACTTGTCTAACACCTACTCTACAGTGGTGTCGAGTTTTTTTTCCATTTGTGCTCCTCATCCTCGTCCTCAGCACTGAATATTGACACTGCCTGTTCGGAATATACTTGTCTAACACCTACTGTACAGTGGTTTCGAGTTTTTTTTCCATTTGTGCTCCTCATCCTCGTCCTCAGCCCTGAATATTGACACTGCCTGTTCGGAATATACTTGTCTAACACCTACTCTACAGTGGTGTCGAGTTTTTTTATCATTTGTGCTCCTCATCCTCGTCCTCAGCACTGAATATTGACACTGCCTGTTCGGAATATACTTGTCTAACACCTACTGTACAGTGGTTTCGAGTTTTTTTTCCATTTGTGCTCCTCATCCTCGTCCTCAGCACTGAATATTGACACTGCCTGTTCGGAATATACTTGTCTAACACCTACTCTTCAGTGGTGTCGAGTTTTTTTTTTCCATTTGTGCTGCTCATCCTCGTCCTCAGCACTGAATATTGACACTGCCTGTTCGGAATATACTTGTCTAACACCTACTGTACAGTGGCTTCGAGTTTTTTTTTCCATTTGTGCTCCTCATCCTCGTCCTCAGCACTGAATATTGACACTGCCTGTTCGGAATATACTTGTCTAACACCTACTCTACAGTGGTGTCGAGTTTTTTTTCCATTTGTGCTCCTCATCCTCGTCCTCAGCACTGAATATTGACACTGCCTGTTCGGAATATACTTGTCTAACACCTACTCTACAGTGGTGTCGAGTTTTTTTTCCATTTGTGCTCCTCATCCTCGTCCTCAGCACTGAATATTGACACTGCCTGTTCGGAATATACTTGTCTAACACCTACTGTACAGTGGTTTCGAGTTTTTTTTCCATTTGTGCTCCTCATCCTCGTCCTCAGCACTGAATATAGACACTGCCTGTTCGGAATATACTTGTCTAACACATACTGTACAGTGGTTTCGAGTTTTTTTTTCCATTTGTGCTCCTCATCCTCGTCCTCAGCATTGAAAATTGACACTGCCTGTTCGGAATATTCTTGTCTAACACCTACTGTACAGTGGTTTCGAGTTTTTTTTTTTCCATTTGTGCTCCTCATCCTCGTCCTCAGCACTGAATATTGACACTGCCTGTTCGGAATATACTTGTCTAACACCTACTCTACAGTGGTGTCGAGTTTTTTTTCCATTTGTGCTCCTCATCCTCGTCCTCAGCACTGAATATTGACACTGCCTGTTCGGAATATACTTGTCTGACACCTACTGTACAGTGGTTTCGAGTTTTTTTTCCATTTGTGCTCCTCATCCTCGTCCTCAGCACTGAATATTGACACTGCCTGTTCGGAATATACTTGTCTAACACCTACTGTACAGTGGTTTCGAGTTTTTTTTCCATTTGTGCTCCTCATCCTCGTCCTCAGCACTGAATATTGACACTGACTGTTCGGAATATACTTGTCTAACACCTACTGTACAGTGGTTTCGAGTTTTTTTTTTCCATTTGTGCTCCTCATCCTCGTCCTCAGCACTGAAAATTGACACTGCCTGTTCGGAATATACTTGTCTAACACCTACTGTACAGTGGTTTCGAGTTTTTTTTCCATTTGTGCTCCTCATCCTCGTGTTCAGCACTGAAAATTGACACTGCCTGTTCGGAATATACTTGTCTAACACCTACTGCACATTGGTTTCGAGTTTTTTTTCCATTTGTGCTCCTCATCCTCGTTCTCAGCACTGAATATTGACACTGCCTGTTCGGAATATACTTGTCTAACACCTACTCTACAGTGGTGTCGAGTTTTTTTTTCCACTTTTGCTCGTCATCCTCGTCCTCAGCACTGAATATTGACACTGCCTGTTCGGAATATACTTGTCTAACACCTACTGTACAGTGGTTTCGAGGTTTTTTTCCATTTGTGCTCCTCATCCTCGTCCTCAGCACTGAATATTGACACTGCCTGTTCGGAATATACTTGTCTAACACCTACTCTACAGTGGTGTCGAGTTTTTTTTTTCCATTTGTGCTCCTCATCCTCGTCCTCAGCACTGAATATTGACACTGCCTGTTCGGAATATACTTGTGTAACACCTACTGTACAGTGGTTTCGAGATTTTTTTCCATTTGTGCTCCTCATCCTCGTGTTCAGCACTGAATATAGACACTGCCTGTTCGGAATGTACTTGTCTAACACATACTGTACAGTGGTTTCGAGCTTTTTTTTCCATTTGTGCTCCTCATCCTCGTCCTCAGCATTGAAATTTGACACTGCCTGTTCGGAATATACTTGTCTAACACCTACTGTACAGTGGTTTCGAGTTTTTTTCCATTTGTGCTCCTCATCCTCGTCCTCAGCACTGAATATTGTCACTGCCTGTTCGGAATATACTTGTCTAACACCTACTGTACAGTGGTTTCGAGTTTTTTTTCCATTTGTGCTCCTCATCCTCGTCCTCAGCACTGAATATTGACACTGCCTGTTCGGAATATACTTGTCTAACACCTACTGTACAGTGGTTTCGAGTTTTTTTTCCATTTGTGCTCCTCATCCTCGTCCTCAGCCCTGAATATTGACACTGCCTGTTCGGAATATACTTGTCTAACACCTACTCTACAGTGGTGTCGAGTTTTTTTATCATTTGTGCTCCTCATCCTCGTCCTCAGCATTGAAAATTGACACTGCCTGTTCGGAATATACTTGTCTAACACGTACTGTACAGTGGTTTCGAGTTTTTTTTCCATTTGTGCTCCTCATCCTCGTCCTCAGCACTGAATATTGACACTGCCTGTTCGGAATATACTTGTCTAACACCTACTCTTCAGTGGTGTCGAGTTTTTTTTTCCATTTGTGCTCCTCATCCTCGTCCTCAGCACTGAATATTGACACTGCCTGTTCGGAATATACTTGTCTAACACCTACTGTACAGTGGTTTCGAGTTTTTTTTTTCCATTTGTGCTCCTCATCCTCGTCCTCAGCACTGAATATTGACACTGCCTGTTCGGAATATACTTGTCTAACACCTACTCTACAGTGGTGTCGAGTTTTTTTTCCATTTGTGCTCCTCATCCTCGTCCTCAGCACTAAATTTTGACACTGCCTGTTCGGAATATACTTGTCTAACACCTACTGTACAGTGGTTTCGAGTTTTTTTTCCATTTGTGCTCCTCATCCTCGTCCTCAGCACTGAAAATTAACACTGCCTGTTCGGAATATACTTGTCTAACACCTACTGTACAGTGGTTTCGAGTTTTTTTTTCCATTTGTTCTCCTCATCCTCGTCCTCAGCACTGAAAATTGACACTGCCTGTTCGGAATATACTTGTCTAACACCTACTGTACATTGGTTTCGAGTTTTTTTTCCATTTGTGCTCCTCATCCTCGTCCTCAGCACTGAATATTGACACTGCCTGTTCGGAATATACTTGTCTAACACCTACTCTACAGTGGTGTCGAGTTTTTTTTCCATTTGTGCTCGTCATCCTCGTCCTCAGCACTGAATATTGACACTGCCTGTTCGGAATATACTTGTCTAACACCTACTGTACAGTGGTTTCGAGATTTTTTTTCCATTTGTGCTCCTCATCCTCGTCCTCAGCACTGAATATTGACACTGCCTGTTCGGAATATACTTGTCTAACACCTACTGTACAGTGGTTTCGAGTTTTTTTTCCATTTGTGCTCCTCATCCTCGTCCTCAGCACTGAATATTGACACTGCCTGTTCGGAATATACTTGTCTAACACCTACTGTACAGTGGTTTCGAGTTTTTTTTCCATTTGTGCTCCTCATCCTCGTCCTCAGCACTGAATATTGACACTGCCTGTTCGGAATATACTTGTCTAACACCTACTCTACAGTGGTGTCGAGTTTCTTTTTTCCATTTGTGCTCCTCATCCTCGTCCTCAGCACTGAATATTGACACTGCCTGTTCGGAATATACTTGTCTAACACCTACTCTACAGTGGTGTCGAGTTTTTTTTCCATTTGTGCTCCTCATCCTCGTCCTCAGCACTGAATATTGACACTGCCTGTTCGGAATATACTTGTCTAGCACCTACTGTACAGTGGTTTCGAGTTTTTTTTCCATTTGTGCTCCTCATCCTCGTCCTCAGCCCTGAATATTGACACTGCCTGTTCGGAATATACTTGTCTAACACCTACTCTACAGTGGTGTCGAGTTTTTTTATCATTTGTGCTCCTCATCCTCGTCCTCAGCACTGAATATTGACACTGCCTGTTCGGAATATACTTGTCTAACACCTACTGTACAGTGGTTTCGAGTTTTTTTTCCATTTGTGCTCCTCATCCTCGTCCTCAGCACTGAATATTGACACTGCCTGTTCGGAATATACTTGTCTAACACCTACTCTTCAGTGGTGTCGAGTTTTTTTTTCCATTTGTGCTCCTCATCCTCGTCCTCAGCACTGAATATTGACACTGCCTGTTCGGAATATACTTGTCTAACACCTACTGTACAGTGGTTTCGAGTTTTTTTTTCCATTTGTGCTCCTCATCCTCGTCCTCAGCACTGAATATTGACACTGCCTGTTCGGAATATACTTGTCTAACACCTACTCTACAGTGGTGTCGAGTTTTTTTTCCATTTGTACTCCTCATCCTCGTCCTCAGCACTGAATATTGACACTGCCTGTTCGGAATATACTTGTCTAACACCTACTGTACAGTGGTTTCGAGTTTTTTTTCCATTTGTGCTCCTCATCCTCGTCCTCAGCACTGAATATTGACACTGACTGTTCCGAATATACTTGTCTAACACCTACTGTACAGTGGTTTCGAGTTTTTTTCCATTTGTGCTCCTCATCCTCGTCCTCAGCACTGAATATTGACACTGCCTGTTCGGAATATACTTGTCTAACACCTACTCTACAGTGGTGTCGAGTTTTTTTTTCCATTTGTGCTCCTCATCCTCGTCCTCAGCACTGAATATTGACACTGCCTGTTCGGAATATACTTGTCTAACACCTACTGTACAGTGGTTTCGAGTTTTTTTTCCATTTGTGCTCCTCATCCTCGTCCTCAGCACTGAATATTGACACTGCCTGTCCGGAATATACTTGTCTAACACCTACTCTTCAGTGGTGTCGAGTTTTTTTTTTCCATTTGTGCTCCTCGTCCTCGTCCTCAGCAATGAATATTGACACTGCCTGTTCGGAATATACTTGTCTAACACCTACTGTACAGTGCTTTCGAGTTTTTTTTCCATTTGTGCTCCTCATCCTCGTCCTCAGCACTGAATATTGACACTGCCTGTTCGGAATATACTTGTCTAACACCTACTCTACAGTGGTGTCGAGTTTTTTTTTTTCCATTTGTGCTCCTCATCCTCGTCCTCAGCACTGAATATTGACACTGCCTGTTCGGAATATACTTGTGTAACACCTACTGTACAGTGGTTTCGAAATTTTTTTCCATTTGTGCTCCTCATCCTCGTGTTCAGCACTGAATATAGACACTGCCTGTTCGGAATGTACTTGTCTAACACATACTGTACAGTGGTTTCGAGCTTTTTTTTCCATTTGTGCTCCTCATCCTCGTCCTCAGCATTGAAATTTGACACTGCCTGTTCGGAATATACTTGTCTAACACCTACTGTACAGTGGTTTCGAGTTTTTTTTCCATTTGTGCTCCTCATCCTCGTCCTCAGCACTGAATATTGACACTGCCTGTTCGGAATATACTTTTCTAACACCTACTGTACAGTGGTTTCGAGTTTTTTTTCCATTTGTGCTCCTCATCCTCGTCCTCAGCACTGAATATTGACACTGCCTGTTCGGAATATACTTGTCTAACACCTACTCTACAGTGGTGTCGAGTTTCTTTTTTCCATTTGTGCTCCTCATCCTCGTCCTCAGCACTGAATATTGACACTGCCTGTTCGGAATATACTTGTCTAACACCTACTCTACAGTGGTGTCGAGTTTTTTTTCCATTTGTGCTCCTCATCCTCGTCCTCAGCACTGAATATTGACACTGCCTGTTCGGAATATACTTGTCTAACACCTACTGTACAGTGGTTTCGAGATTTTTTTCCATTTGTGCTCCTCATCCTCGTCCTCAGCACTGAATATTGACACTGCCTGTTCGGAATATACTTGTCTAACACCTACTCTACAGTGGTGTCGAGTTTTTTTTCCACTTGTGCTCGTCATCCTCGTCCTCAGCACTGAATATTGACACTGCCTGTTCGGAATATACTTGCCTAACACCTACTGTACAGTGGTTTCGAGTTTTTTGTTTTCATTTGTGCTCCTCATCCTCGTTCTCAGCACTGAATATTGACACTGCCTGTTCGGAATATACTTGTCTAACACCTACTCTTCAGTGGTGTCGAGATTTTTTTTTCCATTTGTGCTCCTCATCCTCGTCCTCAGCACTGAATATTGACACTGCCTGTTCGGAATATACTTGTCTAACACCTACTGTACAGTGGTTTCGAGATTTTTTTTCCATTTGTGCTCCTCATCCTCGTCCTCAGCACTGAATATTGACACTGCCTGTTCGGAATATACTCGTCTAACACCTACTCTACAGTGGTGTCGAGTTTTTTTTCCATTTGTGCTCCTCATCCGCGTCCTCAGCACTGAATATTGACACTGCCTGTTCGGAATATACTTGTCTAACACCTACTGTACAGTGGTTTCGAGTTTTTTTTTCCATTTGTGCTCCTCATCCTCGTCCTCAGCACTGAATATTGACACTGCCTGTTCGGAATATACTTGTCTAACACCTACTCTACAGTGGTGTCGAGTTTTTTTTTTCCATTTGTGCTCCTCATCCTCGTCCTCAGCACTGAATATTGACACTGCCTGTTCGGAATATACTTGTCTAACACCTACTGTACAGTGGATTCGGGATTTTTTTCCATTTGTGCTCCTCATCCTCGTGTTCAGCACTGAATATAGACACTGCCTGTTCGGAATGTACTTGTCTAACACATACTGTACAGTGGTTTCGAGCTTTTTTTTCCATTTGTGCTCCTCATCCTCGTCCTCAGCATTGAAATTTGACACTGCCTGTTCGGAATATACTTGTCTAACACCTACTGTACAGTGGTTTCGAGTTTTTTTCCATTTGTGCTCCTCATCCTCGTCCACAGCACTGAATATTGACACTGCCTGTTCGGAATGTACTTGTCTAACAACTACTGTACAGTGGTTTCGAGTTTTTTTTCCATTTGTGCTCCTCATCCTCGTCCTCAGCACTGAATATTGACACTGCCTGTTCGGAATATACTTGTCTAACACCTACTGTACAGTGGTTTCGAGTTTTTTTTCCATTTGTGCTCCTCATCCTCGTCCTCAGCCCTGAATATTGACACTGCCTGTTCGGAATATACTTGTCTAACACCTACTCTACAGTGGTGTCGAGTTTTTTTATCATTTGTGCTCCTCATCCTCGTCCTCAGCACTGAATATTGACACTGCCTGTTCGGAATATACTTGTCTAACACCTACTGTACAGTGGTTTCGAGTTTTTTTTCCATTTGTGCTCCTCATCGTCGTCCTCAGCACTGAATATTGACACTGCCTGTTCGGAATATACTTGTCTAACACCTACTCTTCAGTGGTGTCGAGTTTTTTTTTCCATTTGTGCTCCTCATCCTCGTCCTCAGCACTGAATATTGACACTGCCTGTTCGGAATATACTTGTCTAACACCTACTGTACAGTGGTTTCGAGTTTTTTTTTTCCATTTTTGCTCCTCATCCTCGTCCTCAGCACTGAATATTGACACTGCCTGTTCGGAATATACTTGTCTAACACCTACTGTACAGTGGTTTCGAGTTTTTTTTCCCATTTGTGCTCCTCATCCTCGTCCTCAGCACTGAAAATTGACACTGCCTGTTCGGAATATACTTGTCTAACACCTACTGTACATTGGTTTCGAGTTTTTTTTCCATTTGTGCTCCTCATCCTCGTCCTCAGCACTGAATATTGACACTGCCTGTTCGGAATATACTTGTCTAACACCTACTCTACAGTGGTGTCGAGTTTTTTTTTCATTTGTGCTCGCCATCCTCGTCCTCAGCACTGAATATTGACACTGCCTGTTCGGAATATACTTGTCTAACACCTACTGTACAGTGGTTTCGAGATTTTTTTTCCATTTGTGCTCTTCATCCTCGTGTTCAGCACTGAATATAGACACTGCCTGTTCGGAATGTACTTGTCTAACACATACTATACAGTGGTTTCGAGCTTTTTTTTCCATTTGTGCTCCTCATCCTCGTCCTCAGCATTTAAATTTGACACTGCCTGTTCGGAATATACTTGTCTAACACCTACTGTATAGTGGTTTCGAGTTTTTTTTCCATTTGTGCTCCTCATCCTCGTCCTCAGCACTGAATATTGACACTGCCTGTTCGGAATATACTTGTCTAACACCTACTGTACAGTGGTTTCGAGTTTTTTTTCCATTTGTGCTCCTCATCCTCGTCCTCAGCACTGAATATTGACACTGCCTGTTCGGAATATACTTGTCTGACACCTACTCTACAGTGGTGTCGAGTTTCTTTTTTCCATTTGTGCTCCTCATCCTCGTCCTCAGCACTGAATATTGACACTGCCTGTTCGGAATATACTTGTCTAACACCTACTCTACGGTGGTGTCGAGTTTTTTTTCCGTTTGTGCTCCTCATCCTCGTCCTCAGCACTGAATATTGACACTGCCTGTTCGGAATATACTTGTCTAACACCTACTGTACAGTGGTTTCGAGTTTTTTTTCCATTTGTGCTCCTCATCCTCGTCCTCAGCCCTGAATATTGACACTGCCTGTTCGGAATATACTTGTCTAACACCTACTCTACAGTGGTGTCGAGTTTTTTTATCATTTGTGCTCCTCATCCTCGTCCTCAGCACTGAATATTGACACTGCCTGTACGGAATATACTTGTCTAACACCTACTGTACAGTGGTTTCGAGTTTTTTATCCATTTGTGCTCCTCATCCTCGTCCTCAGCACTGAATATTGACACTGCCTGTTCGGAATATACTTGTCTAACACCTACTCTTCAGTGGTGTCGAGTTTTTTTTTCCATTTGTGCTCCTCATCCTCGTCCTCAGCACTGAATATTGACACTGCCTGTTCGGAATATACTTGTCTAACACCTACTGTACAGTGGTTTCGAGTTTTTTTTTTCCATTTGTGCTCCTCATCCTCGTCCTCAGCACTGAATATTGACACTGCCTGTTCGGAATATACTTGTCTAACACCTACTCTACAGTGGTGTCGAGTTTTTTTTCCATTTGTGCTCCTCATCCTCGTCCTCAGCACTGAATATTGACACTGCCTGTTCGGAATATACTTGTCTGACACCTACTGTACAGTGGTTTCGAGTTTTTTTTCCATTTGTGCTCCTCATCCTCGTCCTCAGCACTGAATATTGACACTGCCTGTTCGGAATATACTTGTCTAACACCTACTCTACAGTGGTGTCGAGTTTTTTTTCCATTTGTGCTCCTCATCCTCGTCCTCAGCACTGAATATTGACACTGCCTGTTCGGAATATACTTGTGTAACACCTACTGTACAGTGGTTTCGAGTTTTTTTTCCATTTGTGCTCCTCATCCTCGTCCTCAGCACTGAATATAGACACTGCCTGTTCGGAATATACTTGTCTAACACATACTGTACAGTGGTTTCGAGTTTTTTTTTCCATTTGTGCTCCTCATCCTCGTCCTCAGCCCTGAATATTGACACTGCCTGTTCGGAATATACTTGTCTAATACCTACTGTACAGTGGTTTCGAGTTTTTTTTTTTCCATTTGTGCTCCTCATCCTCGTCCTCAGCACTGAATATTGACACTGCCTGTTCGGAGTATACTTGTCTAACACCTACTCTACAGTGGTGTCGAGTTTTTTTTCCATTTGTGCTCCTCATCCTCGTCCTCAGCACTGAATATTGACACTGCCTGTTCGGAATATACTTGTCTAACACCTACTGTACTGTGGTTTCGAGTTTTTTTTTTCCATTTGTGCTCCTCATCCTCGTCCTCAGCACTGAAAATTGACACTACCTGTTCGGAATATACTTGTCTAACACCTACTGTACTGTGGTTTCGAGTTTTTTTTTTCCATTTGTGCTCCTCATCCTCGTCCTCAGCACTGAAAATTGACACTGCCTGTTCGGAATATACTTGTCTAACACCTACTGTACATTGGTTTCGAGTTTTTTTTCCATTTGTGCTCCTCATCCTCGTCCTCAGCACTGAATATTGACACTGCCTGTTCGGAATATACTTGTCTAACACCTACTCTACAGTGGTGTCGAGTTTTTTTTTCATTTGTGCTCGTCATCCTCGTCCTCAGCACTGAATATTGACACTGCCTGTTCGGAATATACTTGTCTAACACCTACTGTACAGTGGTTTCGAGATTTTTTTTCCATTTGTGCTCCTCATCCTCGTCCTCAGCACTGAATATTGACACTGCCTGTTCGGAATATACTCGTCTAACACCTACTCTACAGTGGTGTCGAGTTTTTTTTCCATTTGTGCTCCTCATCCGCGTCCTCAGCACTGAATATTGACACTGCCTGATCGGAATATACTTGTCTAACACCTACTGTACAGTGGTTTCGAGTTTTTTTTCCATTTGTGCTCCTCATCCTCGTCCTCAGCACTGAATATTGACACTGCCTGTTCGGAATATACTTGTCTAACACCTACTCTACAGTGGTGTCGAGTTTTTTTTTCCATTTGTGCTCCTCATCCTCGTCCTCAGCACTGAATATTGACACTGCCTGTTCGGAATATACTTGTCTAACACCTACTGTACAGTGGTTTCGAGATTTTTTTCCATTTGTGCTCTTCATCCTCGTGTTCAGCACTGAATATAGACACTGCCTGTTCGGAATGTACTTGTCTAACACATACTATACAGTGGTTTCGAGCTTTTTTTTCCACTTGTGCTCCTCATCCTCGTCCTCAGCATTTAAATTTGACACTGCCTGTTCGGAATATACTTGTCTAACACCTACTGTATAGTGGTTTCGAGTTTTTTTTCCATTTGTGCTCCTCATCCTCGTCCTCAGCACTGAATATTGACACTGCCTGTTCGGAATATACTTGTCTAACACCTACTGTACAGTGGTTTCGAGTTTTTTTTCCATTTGTGCACCTCATCCTCGTCCTCAGCACTGAATATTGACACTGCCTGTTCGGAATATACTTGTCTTACACCTACTCTACAGTGGTGTCGAGTTTCTTTTTTCCATTTGTGCTCCTCATCCTCGTCCTCAGCACTGAATATTGACACTGCCTGTTCGGAATATACTTGTCTAACACCTACTCTACAGTGGTGTCGAGTTTTTTTTCCGTTTGTGCTCCTCATCCTCGTCCTCAGCACTGAATATTGACACTGCCTGTTCGGAATATACTTGTGTAACACCTACTGTACAGTGGTTTCGAGATTTTTTTCCATTTGTGCTCCTCATCCTCGTGTTCAGCACTGAATATAGACACTGCCTGTTCGGAATGTACTTGTCTAACACATACTGTACAGTGGTTTCGAGCTTTTTTTTCCATTTGTGCTCCTCATCCTCGTCCTCAGCATTGAAATTTGACACTGCCTGTTCGGAATATACTTGTCTAACACCTACTGTACAGTGGTTTCGAGTTTTTTTCCATTTGTGCTCCTCATCCTCGTCCTCAGCACTGAATATTGACACTGCCTGTTCGGAATGTACTTGTCTAACAACTACTGTACAGTGGTTTCGAGTTTTTTTTCCATTTGTGCTCCTCATCCTCGTCCTCAGCACTGAATATTGACACTGCCTGTTCGGAATATACTTGTCTAACACCTACTGTACAGTGGTTTCGAGTTTTTTTTCCATTTGTGCTCCTCATCCTCGTCCTCAGCCCTGAATATTGACACTGCCTGTTCGGAATATACTTGTGTAACACCTACTCTACAGTGGTGTCGAGTTTTTTTATCATTTGTGCTCCTCATCCTCGTCCTCAGCACTGAATATTGACACTGCCTGTTCGGAATATACTTGTCTAACACCTACTGTACAGTGGTTTCGAGTTTTTTTTCCATTTGTGCTCCTCATCCTCGTCCTCAGCACTGAATATTGACACTGCCTGTTCGGAATATACTTGTCTAACACCTACTCTTCAGTGGTGTCGAGTTTTTTTTTCCATTTGTGCTCCTCATCCTCGTCCTCAGCACTGAATATTGACACTGCCTGTTCGGAATATACTTGTCTAACACCTACTGTACAGTGGTTTCGAGTTTTTTTTTCCATTTTTGCTCCTCATCCTCGTCCTCAGCACTGAATATTGACACTGCCTGTTCGGAATATACTTGTCTAACACCTACTGTACAGTGGTTTCGAGTTTTTTTTCCATTTGTGCTCCTCATCCTCGTCCTCAGCACTGAATATTGACACTGCCTGTTCGGAATATACTTGTCTAACACCTACTGTACAGTGCTTTCGAGTTTTTTTTTCCATTTGTGCTCCTCATCCTCGTCCTCAGCACTGAAAATTGACACTGCCTGTTCGGAATATACTTGTCTAACACCTACTGTACAGTGGTTTCGAGTTTTTTTTCCATTTGTGGTCCTCATCCTCGTCCTCAGCACTGAAAATTGACACTGCCTGTTCGGAATATACTTGTCTAACACCTACTGTACATTGGTTTCGAGTTTTTTTTCCATTTGTGCTCCTCATCCTCGTCCTCAGCACTGAATATTGACACTGCCTGTTCGGAATATACTTGTCTAACACCTACTCTACAGTGGTGTCGAGTTTTTTTTTCATTTGTGCTCGTCATCCTCGTCCTCAGCACTGAATATTGACACTGCCTGTTCGGAATATACTTGTCTAACACCTACTGTACAGTGGTTTCGAGATTTTTTTTCCATTTGTGCTCCTCATCCTCGTCCTCAGCACTGAATATTGACACTGCCTGTTCGGAATATAGTCGTCTAACACCTACTCTACAGTGGTGTCGAGTTTTTTTTCCATTTGTGCTCCTCATCCGCGTCCTCAGCACTGAATATTGCCACTGCCTGATCGGAATATACTTGTCTAACACCTACTGTACAGTGGTTTCGAGTTTTTTTTCCTTTTGTGCTCCTCATCCTCGTCCTCAGCACTGAATATTGACACTGCCTGTTCGGAATATACTTGTCTAACACCTACTCTACAGTGGTGTCGAGTTTTTTTTTCCATTTGTGCTCCTCATCCTCGTCCTCAGCACTGAATATTGACACTGCCTGTTCGGAATATACTTGTCTAACACCTACTGTACAGTGGTTTCGAGATTTTTTTCCATTTGTGCTCTTCATCCTCGTGTTCAGCACTGAATATAGACACTGCCTGTTCGGAATGTACTTGTCTAACACATACTATACAGTGGTTTCGAGCTTTTTTTTCCATTTGTGCTCCTCATCCTCGTCCTCAGCATTTAAATTTGACACTGCCTGTTCGGAATATACTTGTCTAACACCTACTGTATAGTGGTTTCGAGTTTTTTTTCCATTTGTGCTCCTCATCCTCGTCCTCAGCACTGAATATTGACACTGCCTGTTCGGAATATACTTGTCTAACACCTACTGTACAGTGGTTTCGAGTTTTTTTTCCATTTGTGCTCCTCATCCTCGTCCTCAGCACTGAATATTGACACTGCCTGTTCGGAATATACTTGTCTGACACCTACTCTACAGTGGTGTCGAGTTTCTTTTTTCCATTTGTGCTCCTCATCCTCGTCCTCAGCACTGAATATTGACACTGCCTGTTCGGAATATACTTATCTAACACCTACTCTACAGTGGTGTCGAGTTTTTTTTCCGTTTGTGCTCCTCATCCTCGTCCTCAGCACTGAATATTGACACTGCCTGTTCGGAATATACTTGTCTAACACCTACTGTACAGTGGTTTCGAGTTTTTTTTCCATTTGTGCTCCTCATCCTCGTCCTCAGCCCTGAATATTGACACTGCCTGTTCGGAATATACTTGTCTAACACCTACTCTACAGTGGTGTCGAGTTTTTTTATCATTTGTGCTCCTCATCCTCGTCCTCAGCACTGAATATTGACACTGCCTGTACGGAATATACTTGTCTAACACCTACTGTACAGTGGTTTCGAGTTTTTTATCCATTTGTGCTCCTCATCCTCGTCCTCAGCACTGAATATTGACACTGCCTGTTCGGAATATACTTGTCTAACACCTACTCTTCAGTGGTGTCGAGTTTTTTTTTCCATTTGTGCTCCTCATCCTCGTCCTCAGCACTGAATATTGACACTGCCTGTTCGGAATATACTTGTCTAACACCTACTGTACAGTGGTTTCGAGTTTTTTTTTTTTCCATTTGTGCTCCTCATCCTCGTCCTCAGCACTGAATATTGACACTGCCTGTTCGGAATATACTTGTCTAACACCTACTCTACAGTGGTGTCGAGTTTTTTTTCCATTTGTGCTCCTCATCCTCGTCCTCAGCACTGAATATTGACACTGCCTGTTCAGAATATACTTGTCTAACACCTACTGTACAGTGGTTTCGAGTTTTTTTTCCATTTGTGCTCCTCATCCTCGTCCTCAGCACTGAATATTGACACTGCCTGTTCGGAATATACTTGTCTAACACCTACTCTACAGTGGTGTCGAGTTTTTTTTCCATTTGTGCTCCTCATCCTCGTCCTCAGCACTGAATATTGACACTGCCTGTTCGGAATATACTTGTGTAACACCTACTGTACAGTGGTTTCGAGTTTTTTTTCCATTTGTGCTCCTCATCCTCGTCCTCAGCACTGAATATAGACACTGCCTGTTCGGAATATACTTGTCTAACACATACTGTACAGTGGTTTCGAGTTTTTTTTTTCCATTTGTGCTCCTCATCCTCGTCCTCAGCCCTGAATATTGACACTGCCTGTTCGGAATATACTTGTCTAACACCTACTGTACAGTGGTTTCGAGTTTTTTTTTTCCATTTGTGCTCCTCATCCTCGTCCTCAGCACTGAATATTGACACTGCCTGTTCGGAGTATACTTGTCTAACACCTACTCTACAGTGGTGTCGAGTTTTTTTTCCATTTGTGCTCCTCATCCTCGTCCTCAGCACTGAATATTGACACTGCCTGTTCGGAATATACTTGTCTAACACCTACTGTACTGTGGTTTCGAGTTTTTTTTTTCCATTTGTGCTCCTCATCCTCGTCCTCAGCACTGAAAATTGACACTGCCTGTTCGGAATATACTTGTCTAACACCTACTGTACTGTGGTTTCGAGTTTTTTTTTTCCATTTGTGCTCCTCATCCTCGTCCTCAGCACTGAAAATTGACACTGCCTGTTCGGAATATACTTGTCTAACACCTACAGTACATTGGTTTCGAGTTTTTTTTCCATTTGTGCTCCTCATCCTCGTCCTCAGCACTGAATATTGACACTGCCTGTTCGGAATATACTTGTCTAACACCTACTGTACTGTGGTTTCGAGATTTTTTTCCATTTGTGCTCGTCATCCTCGTCCTCAGCACTGAATATTGACACTGCCTGTTCGGAATATACTTGTCTAACACCTACTGTACAGTGGTTTCGAGATTTTTTTTCCATTTGTGCTCCTCATCCTCGTCCTCAGCACTGAATATTGACACTGCCTGTTCGGAATATACTCGTCTAACACCTACTCTACAGTGGTGTCGAGTTTTTTTTCCATTTGTGCTCCTCATCCGCGTCCTCAGCACTGAATATTGACACTGCCTGATCGGAATATACTTGTCTAACACCTACTGTACAGTGGTTTCGAGTTTTTTTTCCATTTGTGCTCCTCATCCTCGTCCTCAGCACTGAATATTGACACTGCCTGTTCGGAATATACTTGTCTAACACCTACTCTACAGTGGTGTCGAGTTTTTTTTTCCATTTGTGCTCCTCATCCTCGTCCTCAGCACTGAATATTGACACTGCCTGTTCGGAATATACTTGTCTAACACCTACTGTACAGTGGTTTCGAGATTTTTTCCCATTTGTGCTCTTCATCCTCGTGTTCAGCACTGAATATAGACACTGCCTGTTCGGAATGTACTTGTCTAACACATACTATACAGTGGTTTCGAGCTTTTTTTTCCATTTGTGCTCCTCATCCTCGTCCTCAGCATTTAAATTTGACACTGCCTGTTCGGAATATACTTGTCTAACACCTACTGTATAGTGGTTTCGAGTTTTTTTTCCATTTGTGCTCCTCATCCTCGTCCTCAGCACTGAATATTGACACTGCCTGTTCGGAATATACTTGTCTAACACCTACTGTACAGTGGTTTCGAGTTTTTTTTCCATTTGTGCTCCTCATCCTCGTCCTCAGCACTGAATATTGACACTGCCTGTTCGGAATATACTTGTCTGACACCTACTCTACAGTGGTGTCGAGTTTCTTTTTTCCATTTGTGCTCCTCATCCTCGTCCTCAGCACTGAATATTGACACTGCCTGTTCGGAATATACTTGTCTAACACCTACTCTACAGTGGTGTCGAGTTTTTTTTCCGTTTGTGCTCCTCATCCTCGTCCTCAGCACTGAATATTGACACTGCCTGTTCGGAATATACTTGTCTAACACCTACTGTACAGTGGTTTCGAGTTTTTTTTCCATTTGTGCTCCTCATCCTCGTCCTCAGCCCTGAATATTGACACTGCCTGTTCGGAATATACTTGTCTAACACCTACTCTACAGTGGTGTCGAGTTTTTTTATCATTTGTGCTCCTCATCCTCGTCCTCAGCACTGAATATTGACACTGCCTGTACGGAATATACTTGTCTAACACCTACTGTACAGTGGTTTCGAGTTTTTTTTCCATTTGTGCTCCTCATTCTCGTCCTCAGCACTGAATATTGACACTGCCTGTTCGGAATATACTTGTCTAACACCTACTCTTCAGTGGTGTCGAGTTTTTTTTTCCATTTGTGCTCCTCATCCTCGTCCTCAGCACTGAATATTGACACTGCCTGTTCGGAATATACTTGTCTAACACCTACTGTACAGTGGTTTCGAGTTTTTTTTTTTCCATTTGTGCTCCTCATCCTCGTCCTCAGCACTGAATATTGACACTGCCTGTTCGGAATATACTTGTCTAACACCTACTCTACAGTGGTGTCGAGTTTTTTTTCCATTTGTGCTCCTCATCCTCGTCCTCAGCACTGAATATTGACACTGCCTGTTCGGAATATACTTGTCTAACACCTACTGTACAGTGGTTTCGAGTTTTTTTTCCATTTGTGCTCCTCATCCTCGTCCTCAGCACTGAATATTGACACTGCCTGTTCGGAATATACTTGTCTAACACCTACTCTACAGTGGTGTCGAGTTTTTTTTCCATTTGTGCTCCTCATCCTCGTCCTCAGCACTGAATATTGACACTGCCTGTTCGGAATATACTTGTGTAACACCTACTGTACAGTGGTTTCGAGTTTTTTTTCCATTTGTGCTCCTCATCCTCGTCCTCAGCACTGAATATAGACACTGCCTGTTCGGAATATACTTGTCTAACACATACTGTACAGTGGTTTCGAGTTTTTTTTTCCATTTGTGCTCCTCATCCTCGTCCTCAGCCCTGAATATTGACACTGCCTGTTCGGAATATACTTGTCTAACACCTACTGTACAGTGGTTTCGAGTTTTTTTTTTCCATTTGTGCTCCTCATCCTCGTCCTCAGCACTGAATATTGACACTGCCTGTTCGGAGTATACTTGTCTAACACCTACTCTACAGTGGTGTCGAGTTTTTTTTTCCATTTGTGCTCCTCATCCTCGTCCTCAGCACTGAATATTGACACTGCCTGTTCGGAATATACTTGTCTAACACCTACTGTACTGTGGTTTCGAGTTTTTTTTTTTCCATTTGTGCTCCTCATCCTCGTCCTCAGCACTGAATATTGACACTGCCTGTTCGGAACATACTTGTCTAACACCTACTCTACAGTGGTGTCGAGTTTTTTTTCCATTTGTGCTCCTCATCCTCGTCCTCAGCACTGAATATTGACACTGCCTGTTCGGAATATACTTGTCTAACACCTACTGTACAGTGGTTTCGAGTTTTTTTCCATTTGTGCTCCTCATCCTCGTCCTCAGCACTGAATATTGACACTGACTGTTCGGAATATACTTGTCTAACACCTACTGTACAGTGGTTTCGAGTTTTTTTCCATTTGTGCTCCTCATCCTCGTCCTCAGCACTGAAAATTGACACTGCCTGTTCGGAATATACTTGTCTAACACCTACTCTACAGTGGTGTCGAGTTTTTTTTTTCCATTTGTGCTCCTCATCCTCGTCCTCAGCACTGAATATTGACACTGCCTGTTCGGAATATACTTGTCTAACACCTACTGTACAGTGGTTTCGAGTTTTTTTTCCATTTGTGCTCCTCATCCTCGTCCTCAGCACTGAATATTGACACTGCCTGTTCGGAATATACTTGTCTAACACCTACTCTTCAGTGGTGTCGAGTTTTTTTTTTCCATTTGTGCTCCTCGTCCTCGTCCTCAGCACTGAATATTGACACTGCCTGTTCGGAATATACTTGTCTAACACCTACTGTACAGTGGTTTCGAGTTTTTTTTCCATTTGTGCTCCTCATCCTCGTCCTCAGCACTGAATATTGACACTGCCTGTTCGGAATATACTTGTCTAACACCTACTCTACAGTGGTGTCGAGTTTTTTTTTTCCATTTGTGCTCCTCATCCTCGTCCTCAGCACTGAATATTGACACTGCCTGTTCGGAATATACTTGTCTAACACCTACTGTACAGTGGTTTCGTAATTTTTTTCCATTTGTGCTCCTCATCCTCGTGTTCAGCACTGAATATAGACACTGCCTGTTCGGAATGTACTTGTCTAACACATACTGTACAGTGGTTTCGAGCTTTTTTTTCCATTTGTGCTCCTCATCCTCGTCCTCAGCATTGAAATTTGACACTGCCTGTTCGGAATATACTTGTCTAACACCTACTGTACAGTGGTTTCGAGTTTTTTTTCCATTTGTGCTCCTCATCCTCGTCCTCAGCACTGAATATTGACACTGCCTGTTCGGAATATACTTGTCTAACACCTACTGTACAGTGGTTTCGAGTTTTTTTTCCATTTGTGCTCCTCATCCTCGTCCTCAGCACTGAATATTGACACTGCCTGTTCGGAATATACTTGTCTAACACCTACTCTACAGTGGTGTCGAGTTTCTTTTTTCCATTTGTGCTCTTCATCCTCGTCCTCAGCACTGAATATTGACACTGCCTGTTCGGAATATACTTGTCTAACACCTACTGTACAGTGGTTTCGAGTTTTTTTTCCATTTGTGCTCCTCATCCTCGTCCTCAGCACTGAATATTGACACTGCCTGTTCGGAATATACTTGTCTGACACCTACTCTACAGTGGTGTCGAGTTTCTTTTTTCCATTTGTGCTCCTCATCCTCGTCCTCAGCACTGAATATTGACACTGCCTGTTCGGAATATACTTGTCTAACACCTACTCTACAGTGGTGTCGAGTTTTTTTTCCGTTTGTGCTCCTCATCCTCGTCCTCAGCACTGAATATTGACACTGCCTGTTCGGAATATACTTGTCTAACACCTACTGTACAGTGGTTTCGAGTTTTTTTTCCATTTGTGCTCCTCATCCTCGTCCTCAGCCCTGAATATTGGCACTGCCTGTTCGGAATATACTTGTCTAACACCTACTCTACAGTGGTGTCGAGTTTTTTTATCATTTGTGCTCCTCATCCTCGTCCTCAGCACTGAATATTGACACTGCCTGTACGGAATATACTTGTCTAACACCTACTGTACAGTGGTTTCGAGTTTTTTTTCCATTTGTGCTCCTCATTCTCGTCCTCAGCACTGAATATTGACACTGCCTGTTCGGAATATACTTGTCTAACACCTACTCTTCAGTGGTGTCGAGTTTTTTTTTCCATTTGTGCTCCTCATCCTCGTCCTCAGCACTGAATATTGACACTGCCTGTTCGGAATATACTTGTCTAACACCTACTGTACAGTGGTTTCGAGTTTTTTTTTTTCCATTTGTGCTCCTCATCCTCGTCCTCAGCACTGAATATTGACACTGCCTGTTCGGAATATACTTGTCTAACACCTACTCTACAGTGGTGTCGAGTTTTTTTTCCATTTGTGCTCCTCATCCTCGTCCTCAGCACTGAATATTGACACTGCCTGTTCGGAATATACTTGTCTAACACCTACTGTACAGTGGTTTCGAGTTTTTTTTCCATTTGTGCTCCTCATCCTCGTCCTCAGCACTGAATATTGACACTGCCTGTTCGGAATATACTTGTCTAACACCTACTCTACAGTGGTGTCGAGTTTTTTTTCCATTTGTGCTCCTCATCCTCGTCCTCAGCACTGAATATTGACACTGCCTGTTCGGAATATACTTGTGTAACACCTACTGTACAGTGGTTTCGAGTTTTTTTTCCATTTGTGCTCCTCATCCTCGTCCTCAGCACTGAATATAGACACTGCCTGTTCGGAATATACTTGTCTAACACATACTGTACAGTGGTTTCGAGTTTTTTTTTCCATTTGTGCTCCTCATCCTCGTCCTCAGCCCTGAATATTGACACTGCCTGTTCGGAATATACTTGTCTAACACCTACTGTACAGTGGTTTCGAGTTTTTTTTTTCCATTTGTGCTCCTCATCCTCGTCCTCAGCACTGAATATTGACACTGCCTGTTCGGAGTATACTTGTCTAACACCTACTCTACAGTGGTGTCGAGTTTTTTTTTCCATTTGTGCTCCTCATCCTCGTCCTCAGCACTGAATATTGACACTGCCTGTTCGGAATATACTTGTCTAACACCTACTGTACTGTGGTTTCGAGTTTTTTTTTTTCCATTTGTGCTCCTCATCCTCGTCCTCAGCACTGAATATTGACACTGCCTGTTCGGAATATACTTGTCTAACACCTACTCTACAGTGGTGTCGAGTTTTTTTTCCATTTGTGCTCCTCATCCTCGTCCTCAGCACTGAATATTGACACTGCCTGTTCGGAATATACTTGTCTAACACCTACTGTACAGTGGTTTCGAGTTTTTTTCCATTTGTGCTCCTCATCCTCGTCCTCAGCACTGAATATTGACACTGACTGTTCGGAATATACTTGTCTAACACCTACTGTACAGTGGTTTCGAGTTTTTTTCCATTTGTGCTCCTCATCCTCGTCCTCAGCACTGAAAATTGACACTGCCTGTTCGGAATATACTTGTCTAACACCTACTCTACAGTGGTGTCGAGTTTTTTTTTTCCATTTGTGCTCCTCATCCTCGTCCTCAGCACTGAATATTGACACTGCCTGTTCGGAATATACTTGTCTAACACCTACTGTACAGTGGTTTCGAGTTTTTTTTCCATTTGTGCTCCTCATCCTCGTCCTCAGCACTGAATATTGACACTGCCTGTTCGGAATATACTTGTCTAACACCTACTCTTCAGTGGTGTCGAGTTTTTTTTTTCCATTTGTGCTCCTCGTCCTCGTCCTCAGCACTGAATATTGACACTGCCTGTTCGGAATATACTTGTCTAACACCTACTGTACAGTGGTTTCGAGTTTTTTTTCCATTTGTGCTCCTCATCCTCGTCCTCAGCACTGAATATTGACACTGCCTGTTCGGAATATACTTGTCTAACACCTACTCTACAGTGGTGTCGAGTTTTTTTTTTCCATTTGTGCTCCTCATCCTCGTCCTCAGCACTGAATATTGACACTGCCTGTTCGGAATATACTTGTCTAACACCTACTGTACAGTGGTTTCGTAATTTTTTTCCATTTGTGCTCCTCATCCTCGTGTTCAGCACTGAATATAGACACTGCCTGTTCGGAATGTACTTGTCTAACACATACTGTACAGTGGTTTCGAGCTTTTTTTTCCATTTGTGCTCCTCATCCTCGTCCTCAGCATTGAAATTTGACACTGCCTGTTCGGAATATACTTGTCTAACACCTACTGTACAGTGGTTTCGAGTTTTTTTTCCATTTGTGCTCCTCATCCTCGTCCTCAGCACTGAATATTGACACTGCCTGTTCGGAATATACTTGTCTAACACCTACTGTACAGTGGTTTCGAGTTTTTTTTCCATTTGTGCTCCTCATCCTCGTCCTCAGCACTGAATATTGACACTGCCTGTTCGGAATATACTTGTCTAACACCTACTCTACAGTGGTGTCGAGTTTCTTTTTTCCATTTGTGCTCTTCATCCTCGTCCTCAGCACTGAATATTGACACTGCCTGTTCGGAATATACTTGTCTAACACCTACTCTACAGTGGTGTCGAGTTTTTTTTCCATTTGTGCTCCTCATCCTCGTCCTCAGCACTGAATATTGACACTGCCTGTTCGGAATATACTTGTCTAACACCTACTGTACAGTGGTTTCGAGTTTTTTTTCCATTTGTGCTCCTCATCCTCGTCCTCAGCCCTGAATATTGACACTGCCTGTTCGGAATATACTTGTCTAACACATACTCTACAGTGGTGTCGAGTTTTTTTATCATTTGTGCTCCTCATCCTCGTCCTCAGCACTGAATATTGACACTGCCTGTTCGGAATATACTTGTGTAACACCTACTGTACAGTGGTTTCGAGTTTTTTTTCCATTTGTGCTCCTCATCCTCGTCCTCAGCACTGAATATTGACACTGCCTGTTCGGAATATACTTGTCTAACACCTACTCTTCAGTGGTGTCGAGTTTTTTTTTCCATTTGTGCTCCTCATCCTCGTCCTCAGCACTGAATATTGACACTGCCTGTTCGGAATATACTTGTCTAACACCTACTGTACAGTGGTATCGAGTTTTTTTTTCCATTTGTGCTCCTCATCCTCGTCCTCAGCACTGAATATTGACACTGCCTGTTCGGAATATACTTGTCTAACACCTACTCTACAGTCGTGTCGAGTTTTTTTTCCATTTGTGCTCCTCATCCTCGTCCTCAGCACTGAATATTGACACTGCCTGTTCGGAATATACTTGTCTAGCACCTACTGTACAGTGGTTTCGAGTTTTTTTTCCATTTGTGCTCCTCATCCTCGTCCTCAGCACTGAATATTGACACTGCCTGTTCGGAATATACTTGTCTAACACCTACTGTACAGTGGTTTCGAGTTTTTTTTTCCATTTGTGCTCCTCATCCTCGTCCTCAGCACTGAATATTGACACTGCCTGTTCGGAATATACTTGTGTAACACCTACTGTACAGTGGTTTCGAGTTTTTTTTCCATTTGTGCTCCTCATCCTCGTCCTCAGCACTGAATATAGACACTGCCTGTTCGGAATATACTTGTCTAACACATACTGTACAGTGGTTTCGAGTTTTTTTTTCCATTTGTGCTCCTCATCCTCGTCCTCAGCATTGAAAATTGACACTGCCTGTTCGGAATATACTTGTCTAACACCTACTGTAGAGTGGTTTCGAGTTTTTTTTTTCCATTTGTGCTCCTCAACCTCGTCCTCAGCACTGAATATTGACACTGCCTGTTCGGAATATACTTGTCTAACACCTACTCTACAGTGGTGTCGAGTTTTTTTTCCTTTTGTGCTCCTCATCCTCGTCCTCAGCACTGAATATTGACACTTCCTGTTCGGAATATACTTGTCTAACACCTACTGTACAGTGGTTTCGAGTTTTTTTTTTTCCATTTGTGCTCCTCATCCTCGTCCTCAGCACTGAATATTGACACTGCCTGTTCGGAATATACTTGTCTAACACCTACTCTACAGTGGTGTCGAGTTTTTTTTCCATTTGTGCTCCTCATCCTCGTCCTCAGCACTGAATATTGACACTGCCTGTTCGGAATATACTTGCCTAACACCTACTGTACAGTGGTTTCGAGTTTTTTTTCCATTTGTGCTCCTCATCCTCGTCCTCAGCACTGAATATTGACACTGCCTGTTCGGAATATACTTGTCTAACACCTACTCTTCAGTGATGTCGAGTTTTTTTTTCCATTTGTGCTCCTCGTCCTCGTCCTCAGCACTGAATATTGACACTGCCTGTTCGGAATATACTTGTCTAACACCTACTCTACAGTGGTGTCGAGTTTTTTTTCCATTTGTGCTCCTCATCCTCGTCCTCAGCACTGAATATTGACACTGCCTGTTCGGAATATACTTGTCTAACACCTACTGTACAGTGGTTTCGAGTTTTTTTTCCATTTGTGCTCCTCATCCTCGTCCTCAGCACTGAATATTGACACTGCCTGTTCCGAATATACTTGTCTAACACCTACTCTTCAGTGGTGTCGAGTTTTTTTTTCCATTTCTGCTCCTCGTCCTCGTCCTCAGCACTAAATATTGACACTGCATGTTCGGAGTATACTTGTCTAACACCTACTCTACAGTGGTGTCGAGTTTTTTTTCCATTTGTGCTCCTCATCCTCGTCCTCAGCACTGAATATTGACACTGCCTGTTCGGAATATACTTGTCTAACACCTAGTGTACAGTGGTTTCGAGTTTTTTTTTCCATTTGTGCTCCTCATCCTCGTCCTCAGCATTGAAAATTGACACTGCCTGTTCGGAATATACTTGTCTAACACCTACTGTACAGTGGTTTCGAGTTTTTTTTTTCCATTTGAGCTCCTTATCCTCGTCCTCAGCACTGAATATTGACACTGCCTGTTCGGAATATACTTGTCTAACACCTACTCTACAGTGGTGTCGAGTTTTTTTGTTTCCATTTGTGTTCCTCATCCTCGTCCTCAGCACTGAATATTGACACTGCCTGTTCGGAATATACTTGTCTAACACCTACTGTACAGTGATTTCGAGTTTTTTTTCCATTTGTGCTCCTCATCCTCGTCCTCAGCACTGAATATTGACACTGCCTGTTTGGAATATACTTGTCTAACACCTACTGTACAGTGGTTTCGAGTTTTTTTTTTTCCATTTGTGCTCCTTACCCTTGTCCTCAGCACCGAATATTGACACTGCCTGTTCGGAATATACTTGTCTAACACCTACTGTACAGTGGTTTCGAGTTTTTTTTTCCATTTGTGCTCCTCATCCTCGTCCTCAGCACTGAATATTGACACTGCCTGTTCGGAATATACTTGTCTAACACCTACTGTACAGTGGTTTCGAGTTTTTTTTTCCATTTGTGCTCCTCATCCTCGTCCTCAGCACTGAAAATTGACACTGCCTGTTCGGAATATACTTGTCTAACACCTACTGTACAGTGGTTTCGAGGTTTTTTTTCCATTTGTGCTCCTCATCCTCGTCCTCAGCACTGAAAATTGACACTGCCTGTTCGGAATATACTTGTCTAACACCTACTGTACATTGGTTTCGAGTTTTTTTTCCATTTGTGCTCCTCATCCTCGTCCTCAGCACTGAATATTGACACTGCCTGTTCGGAATATACTTGTCTAACACCTACTCTACAGTGGTGTCGAGTTTTTTTTCCATTTGTGCTCGTCATCCTCGTCCTCAGCACTGAATATTGACACTGCCTGTTCGGAATATACTTGTCTAACACCTACTGTACAGTGGTTTCGAGATTTTTTTTCCATTTGTGCTCCTCAACCTCGTCCTCAGCACTGAATATTGACACTGCCTGTTCGGAATATACTCGTCTAACACCTACTCTACAGTGGTGTCGAGTTTTTTTTCCATTTGTGCTCCTCATCCGCGTCCTCAGCACTGAATATTGACACTGCCTGTTCGGAATATACTTGTCTAACACCTACTGTACAGTGGTTTCGAGTTTTTTTTCCATTTGTGCTCCTCATCCTCGTCCTCAGCACTGAATATTGACACTGCCTGTTCGGAATATACTTGTCTAACACCTACTCTACAGTGGTGTCGAGTTTTTTTTTTCCATTTGTGCTCCTCATCCACGTCCTCAGCACTGAATATTGACACTGCCTGTTCGGAATATACTTGTGTAACACCTACTGTACAGTGGTTTCGAGATTTTTTTCCATTTGTGCTCCTCATCCTCGTGTTCAGCACTGAATATTGACACTGCCTGTTCGGAATATACTTGTCTAACACCTACTCTTCAGTGGTGTCGAGTTTTTTTTCCATTTGTGCTCCTCATCCTCGTCCTCAGCACTGAATATTGACACTGCCTGTTCGGAATATACTTGTCTAACACCTACTCTTCAGTGGTGTCGAGTTTTTTTTCCATTTGTGCTCCTCATCCTCGTCCTCAGCACTGAATATTGACACTGACTGTTCGGAATATACTTGTCTAACACCTACTGTACAGTGGTTTCGAGTTTTTTTCCATTTGTGCTCCTCATCCTCGTCCTCAGCACTGAATATTGACACTGCCTGTTCGGAATATACTTGTCTAACTCCTACTCTACAGTGGTGTCGAGTTTTTTTTTCCATTTGTGCTCCTCATCCTCGTCCTCAGCACTGAATATTGACACTGCCTGTTCGGAATATACTTGTCTAACACCTACTGTACTGTGGTTTCGAGTTTTTTTTCCATTTGTGCTCCTCATCCGCGTCCTCAGCACTGAATATTGACACTGCCTGTTCGGAATATACTTGTCTAACACCTACTCTACAGTGGTGTCGAGTTTTTTTTTCCATTTGTGCTCCTCATCCTCGTCCTCAGCACTGAATATTGACACTGCCTGTTCGGAATATACTTGTCTAACACCTACTGTACAGTGGTTTCGAGATTTTTTTCCATTTGTGCTCCTCATCCTCGTGTTCAGCACTGAATATAGACACTGCCTGTTCGGAATGTACTTGTCTAACACATACTGTACAGTGGTTTCGAGCTTTTTTTTCCATTTGTGCTCCTCATCCTCGTCCTCAGAATTGAAATTTGACACTGCCTGTTCGGAATATACTTGTCTAACACCTACTGTACAGTGGTTTCGAGTTTTTTTTCATTTGTGCTCCTCATCCTCGTCCTCAGCACTGAATATTGACACTGCCTGTTCGGAATATACTTGTCTAACACCTACTGTACAGTGGTTTCGAGTTTTTTTTCCATTTGTGCTCCTCATCCTCGTCCTCAGCACTGAATATTGACACTGCCTGTTCGGAATATACTTGTCTAACACCTACTCTACAGTGGTGTCGAATTTCTTTTTTCCATTTGTGCTCCTCATCCTCGTCCTCAGCACTGAATATTGACACTGCCTGTTCGGAATATACTTGTCTAACACCTACTCTTCAGTGGTGTCGAGTTTTTTTTCCATTTGTGCTCCTCATCCTCGTCCTCAGCACTGAATATTGACACTGCCTGTTCGGAATATACTTGTCTAACACCTACTGTACAGTGGTTTCGAGTTTTTTTTCCATTTGTGCTCCTCATCCTCGTCCTCAGCCCTGAATATTGACACTGCCTGTTCGGAATATACTTGTCTAACAAATACTCTACAGTGGTGTCGAGTTTTTTTATCATTTGTGCTCCTCATCCTCGTCCTCAGCACTGAATATTGACACTGCCTGTTCGGAATATACTTGTCTAACACCTACTGTACAGTGGTTTCGAGTTTTTTTTCCATTTGTGCTCCTCATCCTCGTCCTCAGCACTGAATATTGACACTGCCTGTTCGGAATATACTTGTCTAACACCTACTCTTCAGTGGTGTCGAGTTTTTTTTTCCATTTGTGCTCCTCATCCTCGTCCTCAGCACTGAATATTGACACTGCCTGTTCGGAATATACTTGTCTAACACCTACTGTACAGTGGTTTCGAGTTTTTTTTTTTCCATTTGTGCTCCTCATCCTCGTCCTCAGCACTGAATATTGACACTGCCTGTTCGGAATATACTTGTCTAACACCTACTCTACAGTGGTGTCGAGTTTTTTTTCCATTTGTGCTCCTCATCCTCGTCCTCAGCACTGAATATTGACACTGCCTGTTCGGAATATACTTGTCTAACACCTACTGTACAGTGGTTTCGAGTTTTTTTTCCATTTGTGCTCCTCATCCTCGTCCTCAGCACTGAATATTGACACTGCCTGTTCGGAATATACTTGTCTAACACCTACTGTACAGTGGTTTCGAGTTTTTTTTCCATTTGTGCTCCTCATCCTCGTCCTCAGCACTGAATATTGACACTGCCTGTTCGGAATATACTTGTGTAACACCTACTGTACAGTGGTTTCGAGTTTTTTTTCCATTTGTGCTCCTCATCCTCGTCCTCAGCACTGAATATAGACACTGCCTGTTCGGAATATACTTGTCTAACACATACTGTACAGTGGTTTCGAGTTTTTTTTTCCATTTGTGCTCCTCATCCTCGTCCTCAGCATTGAAAATTGACACTGCCTGTTCGGAATATACTTGTCTAACACCTACTGTACAGTGGTTTCGAGTTTTTTTTTTCCATTTGTGCTCCTCAACCTCGTCCTCAGCACTGAATATTGACACTGCCTGTTCGGAATATACTTGTCTAACACCTACTCTACAGTGGTGTCGAGTTTTTTTTCCTTTTGTGCTCCTCATCCTCGTCCTCAGCACTGAATATTGACACTGCCTGTTCGGAATATACTTGTCTAACACCTACTGTACAGTGGTTTCGAGTTTTTTTTTCCATTTGTGCTCCTCATCCTCGTCCTCAGCACTGAATATTGACACTGCCTGTTCGGAATATACTTGTCTAACACCTACTCTACAGTGGTGTCGAGTTTTTTTTCCATTTGTGCTCCTCATCCTCGTCCTCAGCACTGAATATTGACACTGCCTGTTCGGAATATACTTGCCTAACACCTACTGTACAGTGGTTTCGAGTTTTTTTTCCATTTGTGCTCCTCATCCTCGTCCTCAGCACTGAATATTGACACTGACTGTTCGGAATATACTTGTCTAACACCTACTGTACAGTGGTTTCGAGTTTTTTTCCATTTGTGCTCCTCATCCTCGTCCTCAGCACTGAATATTGACACTGCCTGTTCGGAATATACTTGTCTAACACCTGCTCTACAGTGGTGTCGAGTTTTTTTTCCATTTGTGCTCCTCATCCTCGTCCTCAGCACTGAATATTGACACTGCCTGTTCGGAATATACTTGTCTAACACCTAGTGTACAGTGGTTTCGAGTTTTTTTTTCCATTTGTGCTCCTCATCCTCGTCCTCAGCATTGAAAATTGACACTGCCTGTTCGGAATATACTTGTCTAACACCTACTGTACAGTGGTTTCGAGTTTTTTTTTCCATTTGACCTCCTTATCCTCGTCCTCAGCACTGAATATTGACACTGCCTGTTCGGAATATACTTGTCTAACACCTACTCTACAGTGGTGTCGAGTTTTTTTGTTTCCATTTGTGTTCCTCATCGTCGTCCTCAGCACTGAATATTGACACTGCCTGTTCGGAATATACTTGTCTGACACCTACTGTACAGTGGTTTCGAGTTTTTTTTCCATTTGTGCTCCTCATCCTCGTCCTCAGCACTGAATATTGACACTGCCTGTTCGGAATATACTTGTCTAACACCTACTCTACAGTGGTGTCGAGTTTCTTTTTTCCATTTGTGCTCCTCATCCTCGTCCTCAGCACTGAATATTGACACTGCCTGTTCGGAATATACTTGTCTAACACCTACTCTTCAGTGGTGTCGAGTTTTTTTTCCATTTGTGCTCCTCATCCTCGTCCTCAGCACTGAATATTGACACTGCCTGTTCGGAATATACTTGTCTAACACCTACTGTACAGTGGTTTCGAGTTTTTTTTCCATTTGTGCTCCTCATCCTCGTCCTCAGCCCTGAATATTGACACTGCCTGTTCGGAATATACTTGTCTAACAAATACTCTAGAGTGGTGTCGAGTTTTTTTATCATTTGTGCTCCTCATCCTCGTCCTCAGCACTGAATATTGACACTGCCTGTTCGGAATATACTTGTCTAACACCTACTGTACAGTGGTTTCGAGTTTTTTTTTCCATTTGTGCTCCTCATCCTCGTCCTCAGCACTGAATATTGACACTGCCTGTTCGGAATATACTTGTCTAACACCTACTCTTCAGTGGTGTCGAGTTTTTTTTTCCATTTGTGCTCCTCATCCTCGTCCTCAGCACTGAATATTGACACTGCCTGTTCGGAATATACTTGTCTAACACCTACTGTACAGTGGTTTCGAGTTTTTTTTTTTCCATTTGTGCTCCTCATCCTCGTCCTCAGCACTGAATATTGACACTGCCTGTTCGGAATATACTTGTCTAACACCTACTCTACAGTGGTGTCGAGTTTTTTTTCCATTTGTGCTCCTCATCCTCGTCCTCAGCACTGAATATTGACACTGCCTGTTCGGAATATACTTGTCTAACACCTACTGTACAGTGGTTTCGAGTTTTTTTTCCATTTGTGCTCCTCATCCTCGTCCTCAGCACTGAATATTGACACTGCCTGTTCGGAATATACTTGTCTAACACCTACTGTACAGTGGTTTCGAGTTTTTTTTCCATTTGTGCTCCTCATCCTCGTCCTCAGCACTGAATATTGACACTGCCTGTTCGGAATATACTTGTGTAACACCTACTGTACAGTGGTTTCGAGTTTTTTTTCCATTTGTGCTCCTCATCCTCGTCCTCAGCACTGAATATAGACACTGCCTGTTCGGAATATACTTGTCTAACACATACTGTACAGTGGTTTCGAGTTTTTTTTTTCCATTTGTGCTCCTCATCCTCGTCCTCAGCATTGAAAATTGACACTGCCTGTTCGGAATATACTTGTCTAACACCTACTGTACAGTGGTTTCGAGTTTTTTTTTTCCATTTGTGCTCCTCAACCTCGTCCTCAGCACTGAATATTGACACTGCCTGTTCGGAATATACTTGTCTAACACCTACTCTACAGTGGTGTCGAGTTTTTTTTCCTTTTGTGCTCCTCATCCTCGTCCTCAGCACTGAATATTGACACTGCCTGTTCGGAATATACTTGTCTAACACCTACTGTACAGTGGTTTCGAGTTTTTTTTTCCATTTGTGCTCCTCATCCTCGTCCTCAGCACTGAATATTGACACTGCCTGTTCGGAATATACTTGTCTAACACCTACTCTACAGTGGTGTCGAGTTTTTTTTCCATTTGTGCTCCTCATCCTCGTCCTCAGCACTGAATATTGACACTGCCTGTTCGGAATATACTTGTCTAACACCTAGTGTACAGTGGTTTCGAGTTTTTTTTTCCATTTGTGCTCCTCATCCTCGTCCTCAGCATTGAAAATTGACACTGCCTGTTCGGAATATACTTGTCTAACACCTACTGTACAGTGGTTTCGAGTTTTTTTTTCCATTTGACCTCCTTATCCTCGTCCTCAGCACTGAATATTGACACTGCCTGTTCGGAATATACTTGTCTAACACCTACTCTACAGTGGTGTCGAGTTTTTTTGTTTCCATTTGTGTTCCTCATCGTCGTCCTCAGCACTGAATATTGACACTGCCTGTTCGGAATATACTTGTCTGACACCTACTGTACAGTGGTTTCGAGTTTTTTTTCCATTTGTGCTCCTCATCCTCGTCCTCAGCACTGAATATTGACACTGCCTGTTTGGAATATACTTGTCTAACACCTACTGTACAGTGGTTTCGAGTTTTTTTTTTTTTTCCATTTGTGCTCCTTACCCTTGTCCTCAGCACCGAATATTGACACTGCCTGTTGGGAATATACTTGTCTAACACCTACTGTACAGTGGTTTCGGGTTTTTTTTTCCATTTGTGCTCCTCATCCTCGTCCTCAGCACTGAATATTGACACTGCCTGTTCGGAATATACTTGTCTAACACCTACTGTACAGTGGTTTCGAGTTTTTTTTCCATTTGTGCTCCTCATCCTCGTCCTCAGCACTGAAAATTGACACTGCCTGTTCGGAATATACTTGTCTAACACCTACTGTACAGTGGTTTCGAGGTTTTTTTTCCATTTGTGCTCCTCATCCTCGTCCTCAGCACTGAAAATTGACACTGCCTGTTCGGAATATACTTGTCTAACACCTACTGTACATTGGTTTCGAGTTTTTTTTCCATTTGTGCTCCTCATCCTCGTCCTCAGCACTGAAAATTGACACTGCCTGTTCGGAATATACTTGTCTAACACCTACTCTACAGTGGTGTCGAGTTTTTTTTCCATTTGTGCTCGTCATCCTCGTCCTCAGCACTGAATATTGACACTGCCTGTTCGGAATATACTTGTCTAACACCTACTGTACAGTGGTTTCGAGATTTTTTTTCGATTTGTGATCCTCATCCTCGTCCTCAGCATTGAAATTTGACACTGCCTGTTCGGAATATACTTGTCTAACACCTACTGTACAGTGGTTTCGAGTTTTTTTTCCATTTGTGCTCCTCATCCTCGTCCTAAGCACTGATTATTGACACTGCCTGTTCGGAATATACTTGTCTAACACCTACTGTACAGTGGTTTCGAGTTTTTTTTCCATTTGTGCTCCTCATCCTCGTCCTCAGCACTGAATATTGACACTGCCTGTTCGGAATATACTTGTGTAACACCTACTGTACAGTGGTTTCGAGTTTTTTTTCCATTTGTGCTCCTCATCCTCGTCCTCAGCACTGAATATAGACACTGCCTGTTCGGAATATACTTGTCTAACACATACTGTACAGTGGTTTCGAGTTTTTTTTTCCATTTGTGCTCCTCATCCTCGTCCTCAGCATTGAAAATTGACACTGCCTGTTCGGAATATACTTGTCTAACACCTACTGTACAGTGGTTTCGAGTTTTTTTTTCCATTTGTGCTCCTCATCCTCGTCCTCAGCACTGAATATTGACACTGCCTGTTCGGAATATACTTGTCTAACACCTACTCTACAGTGGTGTCGAGTTTTTTTTCCATTTGTGCTCCTCATCCTCGTCCTCAGCACTGAATATTGACACTGCCTGTTCGGAATATACTTGTCTAACACCTACTGTACAGTGGTTTCGAGTTTTTTTTCCATTTGTGCTCCTCATCCTCGTCCTCAGCACTGAATATTGACACTGCCTGTTCGGAATATACTTGTCTAACACCTAGTGTACAGTGGTTTCGAGTTTTTTTCCATTTGTGCTCCTCATCCTCGTCCTCAGCACTGAATATTGACACTGCCTGTTCGGAATATACTTGTCTAACACCTACTCTACAGTGGTGTCGATTTTTTTTCCATTTGTGCTCCTCATCCTCGTCCTCAGCACTGAATATTGACACTGCCTGTTCGGAATATACTTGTCTAACACCTACTGTACAGTGGTTTCGAGTTTTTTTTCCATTTGTGCTCCTCATCCTCGTCCTCAGCACTGAATATTGACACTGACTGTTCGGAATATACTTGTCTAACACCTACTGTACAGTGGTTTCGAGTTTTTTTCCATTTGTGCTCCTCATCCTCGTCCTCAGCACTGAATATTGACACTGCCTGTTCGGAATATACTTGTCTAACACCTACTCTACAGTGGTGTCGAGTTTTTTTTCCATTTGTGCTCCTCATCCTCGTCCTCAGCACTGAATATTGACACTGCCTGTTCGGAATATACTTGTCTAACACCTACTCTACAGTGGTGTCGAGTTTTTTTTCCATTTGTGCTCCTCATCCTCGTCCTCACCACTGAATATAGACACTGCCTGTTCGGAATATACTTGCCTAACACCTACTGTACAGTGGTTTCGAGTTTTTTTTCCATTTGTGCTTCTCATCCTCGTCCTCAGCACTGAATATTGACACTGACTGTTCGGAATATACTTGTCTAACACCTACTGTACAGTGGTTTCGAGTTTTTTTCCATTTGTGCTCCTCATCCTCGTCCTCAGCACTGAATATTGACACTGCCTGTTCGGAATATACTTGTCTAACACCTACTCTACAGTGGTGTCGAGTTTTTTTTCCATTTGTGCTCCTCATCCTCGTCCTCAGCACTGAATATTGACACTGCCTGTTCGGAATATACTTTTCTAACACCTACTGTACAGTGGTTTCGAGTTTTTTTTCCATTTGTGCTCCTCATCCTCGTCCTCAGCACTGAATATTGACACTGCCTGTTCGGAATATACTTGTCTAACACCTACTCTTCAGTGGTGTCGAGTTTTTTTTTCCATTTGTGCTCCTCGTCCTCGTCCTCAGCACTAAATATTGACACAGCATGTTCGGAATATACTTGTCTAACACCTACTCTACAGTGGTGTCGAGTTTTTTTTCCATTTGTGCTCCTCATCCTCGTCCTCAGCACTGAATATTGACACTGCCTGTTCGGAATATACTTGTCTAACACCTAGTGTACAGTGGTTTCGAGTTTTTTTTTTTCCATTTGTGCTCCTCATCCTCGTCCTCAGCATTGAAAATTGACACTGCCTGTTCGGAATATACTTGTCTAACACCTACTGTACAGTGGTTTCGAGTTTTTTTTTTCCATTTGAGCTCCTTATCCTCGTCCTCAGCACTGAATATTGACACTGCCTGTTCGGAATATACTTGTCTAACACCTACTCTACAGTGGTGTCGAGTTTTTTTGTTTCCATTTGTGTTCCTCATCCTCGTCCTCAGCACTGAATATTGACACTGCCTGTTCGGAATATACTTGTCTGACACCTACTGTACAGTGGTTTCGAGATTTTTTTCCATTTGTGCTCCTCATCCTCGTCCTCAGCACTGAATATTGACACTGCCTGTTTGGAATATACTTGTCTAACACCTACTGTACAGTGGTTTCGAGTTTTTTTTTTTTCCATTTGTGCTCCTCATCCTCGTCCTCAGCACCGAATATTGACACTGCCTGTTCGGAATATACTTGTCTAACACCTACTGTACAGTGGTTTCGAGTTTTTTTTTCCATTTGTGCTCCTCATCTTCGTCCTCAGCACTGAATATTGACACTGCCTGTTCGGAATATACTTGTCTAACACCTTCTGTACAGTGGTTTCGAGTTTTTTTTTTTTTCCATTTGTGCTTCTCATCCTCGTCCTCAGCACTGAATATTGACACTGCCTGTTCGGAATATACTTGTGTGACACCTACTGTACAGTGGTTTCGAGTTTTTTTTCCATTTGTGCTCCTCATCCTCGTCCTCAGCACTGAATATAGACACTGCCTGTTCGGAATATACTTGTCTAACACCTACTCTACAGTGGTTTCGAGTTTTTTTTCCATTTGTGCTCCTCATCCTCGTCCTCAGCACTGAATATTGACACTGCCTGTTCGGAATATACTTGTCTAACACCTACTCTACAGTGGTGTCGAGTTTTTTTTCCATTTGTGCTCCTCATCCTCGTCCTCAGCACTGAATATTGACACTGCCTGTTCGGAATATACTTGTCTAACACCTACTCTACAGTGGTTTCGAGTTTTTTTTCCATTTGTGCTCCTCATCCTCGTCCTCAGCACTGAATATTGACACTGCCTGTTCGGAATATACTTGTCTAACTCCTACTCTACAGTGGTGTGGAGTTTTTTTTCCATTTCTGCTCCTCATCCTCGTCCTCAGCACTGAATATTGACACTGCCTGTTCGGAATATACTTGTCTAACACCTACTGTACAGTGGTTTCGAGTTTTTTTTCCATTTGTGCTCCTCATCCTCGTCCTCAGCACGGAATATAGACACTGCCTGTTCGGAATATACTTGTCTAACACCTACTCTACAGTGGTGTCGAGTTTTTTTGTTTCCATTTGTGTTCCTCATCCTCGTCCTCAGCACTGAATATTGACACTGCCTGTTCGGAATATACTTGTCTGACACCTACTGTACAGTGGTTTCGAGTTTTTTTTTCCATTTGTGCTCCTCATCCTCGTCCTCAGCACTGAATATTGACACTGCCTGTTTGGAATATACTTGTCTAACACCTACTGTACAGTGGTTTCGAGTTTTTTTTTTTTTCCATTTGTGCTCTTCATCCTCGTCCTCAGCACCGAATATTGACACTGCCTGTTCGGAATATACTTGTCTAACACCTACTGTACAGTGGTTTCGAGTTTTTTTTTCCATTTGTGCTCCTCATCTTCGTCCTCAGCACTGAATATTGACACTGCCTGTTCGGAATATACTTGTCTAACACCTTCTGTACAGTGGTTTCGAGTTTTTTTTTTTTCCATTTGTGCTTCTCATCCTCGTCCTCAGCACTGAATATTGACACTGCCTGTTCGGAATATACTTGTGTGACACCTACTGTACAGTGGTTTCGAGTTCTTTTTCCATTTGTGCTCCTCATCCTCGTCCTCAGCACTGAATATAGACACTGCCTGTTCGGAATATACTTGTCTAACACCTACTCTACAGTGGTTTCGAGTTTTTTTTCCATTTGTGCTCCTCATCCTCGTCCTCAGCACTGAATATTGACACTGCCTGTTCGGAATATACTTGTCTAACACCTACTCTTCAGTGGTGTCGAGTTTTTTTTTCCATTTGTGCTCCTCGTCCTCGTCCTCAGCACTGAATATTGACACTGCCTGTTCGGAATATACTTGTCTAACACCTACTGTACAGTGGTTTCGAGTTTTTTTTCCATTTGTGCTCCTCATCCTCGTCCTCAGCACTGAAAATTGACACTCATGTTCGGAATATACTTGTCTAACACCTACTCTACAGTGGTGTCGAGTTTTTTTCCATTTGTGCTCCTCATCCTCGTCCTCAGCACTGAATATTGACACTGCCTGTTCGGAATATACTTGTCTAACACCTACTGTACAGTGGTTTCGAGTTTTTTTTCCATTTGTGCTCCTCATCCTCGTCCTCAGCACGGAATATAGACACTGCCTGTTCGGAATATACTTGTCTAACACCTACTCTACAGTGGTGTCGAGTTTTTTTGTTTCCATTTGTGTTCCTCATCCTCGTCCTCAGCACTGAATATTGGCACTGCCTGTTCGGAATATACTTGTCTGACACCTACTGTACAGTGGTTTCGAGTTTTTTTTCCATTTGTGCTCCTCATCCTCGTCCTCAGCACTGAATATTGACACTGCCTGTTTGGAATATACTTGTCTAACACCTACTGTACAGTGGTTTCGAGTTTTTTTTTTTTCCATTTGTGCTCCTCATCCTCGTCCTCAGCACCGAATATTGACACTGCCTGTTCGGAATATACTTGTCTAACACCTACTGTACAGTGGTTTCGAGTTTTTTTTTCCATTTGTGCTCCTCATCTTCGTCCTCAGCACTGAATATTGACACTGCCTGTTCGGAATATACTTGTCTAACACCTTCTGTACAGTGGTTTCGAGTTTTTTTTTTTTTCCATTTGTGCTTCTCATCCTCGTCCTCAGCACTGAATATTGACACTGCCTGTTCGGAATATACTTGTGTGACACCTACTGTACAGTGGTTTCGAGTTTTTTTTCCATTTGTGCTCCTCATCCTCGTCCTCAGCACTGAATATAGACACTGCCTGTTCGGAATATACTTGTCTAACACCTACTCTACAGTGGTTTCGAGTTTTTTTTCCATTTGTGCTCCTCATCCTCGTCCTCAGCACTGAATATTGACACTGCCTGTTCGGAATATACTTGTCTAACACCTACTCTTCAGTGGTGTCGAGTTTTTTTTTCCATTTGTGCTCCTCGTCCTCGTCCTCAGCACTGAATATTGACACTGCCTGTTCGGAATATACTTGTCTAACACCTACTCTACAGTGGTGTCGAGTTTTTTTTTCCATTTGTGCTCCTCATCCTCGTCCTCAGCACTGAATATTGACACTGCCTGTTCCGAATATACTTGTCTAACACCTAGTGTACAGTGGTTTCGAGTTTTTTTTTCCATTTGTGCTCCTCATCCTCGTCCTCAGCATTGAAAATTGACACTGCCTGTTCGGAATATACTTGTCTAACACCTACTCTACAGTGGTGTCGAGTTTTTTTTCCATTTGTGCTCCTCATCCTCGTCCTCAGCACTGAATATTGACACTGCCTGTTCGGAATATACTTGTCTAACACCTACTCTACAGTGGTTTCGAGTTTTTTTTCCATTTGTGCTCCTCATCCTCGTCCTCAGCACTGAATATTGACACTGCCTGTTCGGAATATACTTGTCTAACACCTACTCTACAGTGGTGTCGAGTTTTTTTTTCCATTTGTGCTCCTCATCCTCGTCCTCAGCACTGAATATTGACACTGCCTGTTCCGAATATACTTGTCTAACACCTAGTGTACAGTGGTTTCGAGTTTTTTTTTCCATTTGTGCTCCTCATCCTCGTCCTCAGCATTGAAAATTGACACTGCCTGTTCGGAATATACTTGTCTAACACCTACTCTACAGTGGTGTCGAGTTTTTTTTCCATTTGTGCTCCTCATCCTCGTCCTCAGCACTGAATATTGACACTGCCTGTTCGGAATATACTTGTCTAACACCTACTCTACAGTGGTTTCGAGTTTTTTTTCCATTTGTGCTCCTCATCCTCGTCCTCAGCACTGAATATTGACACTGCCTGTTCGGAATATACTTGTCTAACTCCTACTCTACAGTGGTGTGGAGTTTTTTTTCCATTTCTGCTCCTCATCCTCGTCCTCAGCACTGAATATTGACACTGCCTGTTCGGAATATACTTGTCTAACACCTACTGTACAGTGGTTTCGAGTTTTTTTTCCATTTGTGCTCCTCATCCTCGTCCTCAGCACTGAAAATTGACACTGCATGTTCGGAATATACTTGTCTAACACCTACTCTACAGTGGTGTCGAGTTTTTTTCCATTTGTGCTCCTCATCCTCGTCCTCAGCACTGAATATTGACACTGCCTGTTCGGAATATACTTGTCTAACACCTACTGTACAGTGGTTTCGAGTTTTTTTTCCATTTGTGCTCCTCATCCTCGTCCTCAGCACGGAATATAGACACTGCCTGTTCGGAATATACTTGTCTAACACCTACTCTACAGTGGTGTCGAGTTTTTTTGTTTCCATTTGTGTTCCTCATCCTCGTCCTCAGCACTGAATATTGACACTGCCTGTTCGGAATATACTTGTCTGACACCTACTGTACAGTGGTTTCGAGTTTTTTTTCCATTTGTGCTCCTCATCCTCGTCCTCAGCACTGAATATTGACACTGCCTGTTTGGAATATACTTGTCTAACACCTACTGTACAGTGGTTTCGAGTTTTTTTTTTTTCCATTTGTGCTCCTCATCCTCGTCCTCAGCACCGAATATTGACACTGCCTGTTCGGAATATACTTGTCTAACACCTACTGTACAGTGGTTTCGAGTTTTTTTTCCATTTGTGCTCCTCATCTTCGTCCTCAGCACTGAATATTGACACTGCCTGTTCGGAATATACATGTCTAACACCTTCTGTACAGTGGTTTCGTGTTTTTTTTTTTTTTCCATTTGTGCTTCTCATCCTCGTCCTCAGCACTGAATATTGACACTGCCTGTTCGGAATATACTTGTGTGACACCTACTGTACAGTGGTTTCGAGTTTTTTTTCCATTTGTGCTCCTCATCCTCGTCCTCAGCACTGAATATAGACACTGCCTGTTCGGAATATACTTGTCTAACACCTACTCTACAGTGGTTTCGAGTTTTTTTTTCCATTTGTGCTCCTCATCCTCGTCCTCAGCACTGAATATTGACACTGCCTGTTCGGAATATACTTGTCTAACACCTACTCTTCAGTGGTGTCGAGTTTTTTTTTCCATTTGTGCTCCTCGTCCTCGTCCTCAGCACTGAATATTGACACTGCCTGTTCGGAATATACTTGTCTAACACCTACTCTACAGTGGTGTCGAGTTTTTTTTTCCATTTGTGCTCCTCATCCTCGTCCTCAGCACTGAATATTGACACTGCCTGTTCCGAATATACTTGTCTAACACCTAGTGTACAGTGGTTTCGAGTTTTTTTGTCCATTTGTGCTCCTCATCCTCGTCCTCAGCATTGAAAATTGACACTGCCTGTTCGGAATATACTTGTCTAACACCTACTGTACAGTGGTTTCGAGTTTTTTTTTTCCATTTGTGCTCATCATCCTCGTCCTCAGCACTGAATATTGACACTGCCTGTTCGGAATATACTTGTCTAACACCCACTCTACAGTGGTGTCGAGTTTTTTTTCCATTTGTGCTCCTCATCCTCGTCCTCAGCACTGAATATTGACACTGCCTGTTCGGAATATACTTGTCTAACACCTACTCTACAGTGGTTTCGAGTTTTTTTTCCATTTGTGCTCCTCATCCTCGTCCTCAGCACTGAATATTGACACTGCCTGTTCGGAATATACTTGTCTAACTCCTACTCTACAGTGGTGTGGAGTTTTTTTTCCATTTCTGCTCCTCATCCTCGTCCTCAGCACTGAATATTGACACTGCCTGTTCGGAATATACTTGTCTAACACCTACTGTACAGTGGTTTCGAGTTTTTTTTCCATTTGTGCTCCTCATCCTCGTCCTCAGCACTGAAAATTGACACTGCATGTTCGGAATATACTTGTCTAACACCTACTCTACAGTGGTGTCGAGTTTTTTTCCATTTGTGCTCCTCATCCTCGTCCTCAGCACTGAATATTGACACTGCCTGTTCGGAATATACTTGTCTAACACCTACTGTACAGTGGTTTCGAGTTTTTTTTCCATTTGTGCTCCTCATCCTCGTCCTCAGCACGGAATATAGACACTGCCTGTTCGGAATATACTTGTCTAACACCTACTCTACAGTGGTTTCGAGTTTTTTTTCCATTTGTGCTCCTCATCCTCGTCCTCAGCACTGAATATAGACACTGCCTGTTCGGAATATACTTGTCTAACACCTACTGTACAGTGGTTTCGAGTTTTTTTTCCATTTGTGCTCCTCATCCTCGTCCTCAGCACTGAATATTGACACTGCCTGTTCGGAATATACTTGTCTAACACCTACTGTACAGTGGTTTCGAGTTTTTTTTTTCCATTTGTGCTCCTCATCCTCGTCCTCAGCACTGAATATTGACACTGACTGTTCGGAATATACTTGTCTAACACCTACTGTACAGTGGTTTCGAGTTTTTTTTCCATTTGTGCTCCTCATCCTCGTCCTCAGCACTGAATATTGACACTGCCTGTTCGGAATATACTTGTCTAACACCTACTGTACAGTGGTTTCGAGTTTTTTTTTTTCCATTTGTGCTCCTCATCCTCGTCCTCAGCACTGAATATTGACACTCCCTGTTCGGAATATACTTGTCTAACACCTACTCTACAGTGGTGTCGAGTTTTTTTTTCCATTTGTGCTGCTCATCCTCGTCCTCAGCACTGAATATTGACACTGCCTGTTCGGAATATACTTGTCTAACACCTACTGTACAGTGGTTTCGAGTTTTTTTTCCATTTGTGCTCCTCATCCTCGTCCTCAGCACTGAATATAGACACTGCCTGTTCGGAATATACTTGTCTAACACATACTGTACAGTGGTTTCGAGTTTTTTTTTTCCATTTGTGCTCCTCATCCTCGTCCTCAGCATTGAAAATTGACACTGCCTGTTCGGAATATACTTGTCTAACACCTACTGTACAGTGGTTTCGAGTTTTTTTTTCCATTTGTGCTCCTCATCCTCGTCCTCAGCACTGAATATTGACACTGCCTGTTCGGAATATACTTGTCTAACACCTACTCTACAGTGGTGTCGAGTTTTTTTTCCATTTGTGCTCCTCATCCTCGTCCTCAGCACTGAATATTGACACTGCCTGTTCGGCATATACTTGTCTAACACCTACTGTACAGTGGTTTCGAGTTTTTTTTCCATTTGTGCTCCTCATCCTCGTACTCAGCACTGAATATTGACACTGCCTGTTCGGTATATACTTGTCTAACACCTACTCTACAGTGGTGTCGAGTTTTTTTTCCATTTGTGCTCCTCATCCTCGTCCTCAGCACTGAATATTGACACTGCCTGTTCGGAATATACTTGTCTAACACCTACTGTACAGTGGTTTCGAGTTTTTTTCCATTTGTGCTCCTCATCCTCGTCCTCAGCACTGAATATTGACACTGCCTGTTCGGAATATACTTGTCTAACACCTACTCTTCAGTGGTGTCGAGTTTTTTTTTCCATTTGTGCTCCTCGTCCTCGTCCTCAGCACTGAATATTGACACTGCATGTTCGGAATATACTTGTCTAACACCTACTCTACAGTGGTGTCGAGTTTTTTTTCCATTTGTGCTCCTCATCCTCGTCCTCAGCACTGAATATTGACACTGCCTGTTCGGAATATACTTGTCTAACACCTAGTGTACAGTGGTTTCGAGTTTTTTTTTCCATTTGTGCTCCTCATCCTCGTCCTCAGCATTGAAAATTGACACTGCCTGTTCGGAATATACTTGTCTAACACCTACTGTACAGTGGTTTCGAGTTTTTTTTTCCATTTGTGCTCATCATCCTCGTCCTCAGCACTGAATATTGACACTGCCTGTTCTGAATATACTTGTCTAACACCTACTCTACAGTGGTGTCGAGTTTTTTTGTTTCCATTTGTGTTCCTCATCCTCGTCCTCAGCACTGAATATTGACACTGCCTGTTCGGAATATACTTGTCTGACACCTACTGTACAGTGGTTTCTAGTTTTTTTTTCCATTTGTGCTCCTCATCCTCGTCCTCAGCACTGAATATTGACACTGCCTGTTCGGAATATACTTGTCTGACACCTACTGTACAGTGGTTTCGAGTTTTTTTTCCATTTGTGCTCCTCATCCTCGTCCTCAGCACTGAATATAGACACTGCCTGTTCGGAATATACTTGTCTAACACCTACTCTACAGTGGTTTCGAGTTTTTTTTCCATTTGTGCTCCTCATCCTCGTCCTCAGCACTGAATATTGACACTGCATGTTCGGAATATACTTGTCTAACACCTACTCTACAGTGGTGTCTAAAAATGGTTCAAATGGCTCTGAGCACTATGGGACTTAACATCTATGGTCATCAGTCCCCTAGAACTTAGAACTACTTAAACCTAACTAACCTAAGGACAGCACACAACACCCAGCCATCACGAGGCAGAGAAAATCCCTAACCCCGCCGGGAATTATACTTGTCTAACACCTACTCTACAGTGGTGTCGAGTTTTTTTTTCCCATTTGTGCTCCTCATCCTCGTCCTCAGCACTGAATATTGACACTGCCTGTTCGGAATATACTTGTCTAACACCTACTCTACAGTGGTGTCGAGTTTTTTTTTTCCATTTGTGCTCCTCATCCTCGTATTCAGCACTGAATATTGACACTGCCTGTTCGGAATATACTTGTCTAACACCTACTGTACAATGGTTTCGAGTTTTTTTTCCATTTGTGCTCCTCATCCTCGTCCTCAGCACTGATTATTGACACTGCCTGTTCGGAATATACTTGTCTAACACCTACTCTACAGTGGTGTCGAGTTTTTTTTTCCATTTGTGCTCCTCATCCTCGTATTCAGCACTGAATATTGACACTGCCTGTTCGGAATATACTTGTCTAACACCTACTGTACAATGGTTTCGAGTTTTTTTTCCATTTGTGCTCCTCATCCTCGTCCTCAGCACTGATTATTGACACTGCCTGTTCGGAATATACTTGTCTAACACCTACTCTACAGCGGTGTCGTTTTTTTTTTTTCATTTGTGCTCCTCGTCCTCGTCCTCAGCACTGAATATTGACACTGCCTGTTCGGAATATACTTGTCTAACACCTACTCTACAGTGGTGTCGAGTTTTTTTGTTTCCATTTGTGTTCCTCATCCTCGTCCTCAGCACTGAATATTGACACTGCCTGTTCGGAATATACTTGTCTGACACCTACTGTACAGTGGTTTCTAGTTTTTTTTCCATTTGTGCTCCTCATCCTCGTCCTCAGCACTGATTATTGACACTGCCTGTTCGGAATATACTTGTCTAACACCTACTCTACAGCGGTGTCGTTTTTTTTTTTTCATTTGTGCTCCTCGTCCTCGTCCTCAGCACTGAATATTGACACTGCCTGTTCGGAATATACTTGTCTAACACCTACTCTACAGTGGTGTCGAGTTTTTTTGTTTCCATTTGTGTTCCTCATCCTCGTCCTCAGCACTGAATATTGACACTGCCTGTTCGGAATATACTTGTCTAACACCTACTGTACAATGGTTTCGAGTTTTTTTTCCATTTGTGCTCCTCATCCTCGTCCTCAGCACTGATTATTGACACTGCCTGTTCGGAATATACTTGTCTAACACCTACTCTACAGCGGTGTCGTTTTTTTTTTTTTCATTTGTGCTCCTCGTCCTCGTCCTCAGCACTGAATATTGACACTGCCTGTTCTGAATATACTTGTCTAACACCTACTCTACAGTGGTGTCGAGTTTTTTTGTTTCCATTTGTGTTCCTCATCCTCGTCCTCAGCACTGAATATTGACACTGCCTGTTCGGAATATACTTGTCTGACACCTACTGTACAGTGGTTTCTAGTTTTTTTTTCCATTTGTGCTCCTCATCCTCGTCCTCAGCACTGAATATTGACACTGCCTGTTCGGAATATACTTGTCTGACACCTACTGTACAGTGGTTTCGAGTTTTTTTTCCATTTGTGCTCCTCATCCTCGTCCTCAGCACTGAATATAGACACTGCCTGTTCGGAATATACTTGTCTAACACCTACTCTACAGTGGTTTCGAGTTTTTTTTCCATTTGTGCTCCTCATCCTCGTCCTCAGCACTGAATATTGACACTGCATGTTCGGAATATACTTGTCTAACACCTACTCTACAGTGGTGTCTAAAAATGGTTCAAATGGCTCTGAGCACTATGGGACTTAACATCTATGGTCATCAGTCCCCTAGAACTTAGAACTACTTAAACCTAACTAACCTAAGGACAGCACACAACACCCAGCCATCACGAGGCAGAGAAAATCCCTAACCCCGCCGGGAATTATACTTGTCTAACACCTACTCTACAGTGGTGTCGAGTTTTTTTTTCCCATTTGTGCTCCTCATCCTCGTCCTCAGCACTGAATATTGACACTGCCTGTTCGGAATATACTTGTCTAACACCTACTCTACAGTGGTGTCGAGTTTTTTTTTTCCATTTGTGCTCCTCATCCTCGTATTCAGCACTGAATATTGACACTGCCTGTTCGGAATATACTTGTCTAACACCTACTGTACAATGGTTTCGAGTTTTTTTTCCATTTGTGCTCCTCATCCTCGTCCTCAGCACTGATTATTGACACTGCCTGTTCGGAATATACTTGTCTAACACCTACTCTACAGTGGTGTCGAGTTTTTTTTTTCCATTTGTGCTCCTCATCCTCGTATTCAGCACTGAATATTGACACTGCCTGTTCGGAATATACTTGTCTAACACCTACTGTACAATGGTTTCGAGTTTTTTTTCCATTTGTGCTCCTCATCCTCGTCCTCAGCACTGATTATTGACACTGCCTGTTCGGAATATACTTGTCTAACACCTACTCTACAGCGGTGTCGTTTTTTTTTTTTTCATTTGTGCTCCTCGTCCTCGTCCTCAGCACTGAATATTGACACTGCCTGTTCGGAATATACTTGTCTAACACCTACTCTACAGTGGTGTCGAGTTTTTTTGTTTCCATTTGTGTTCCTCATCCTCGTCCTCAGCACTGAATATTGACACTGCCTGTTCGGAATATACTTGTCTGACACCTACTGTACAGTGGTTTCTAGTTTTTTTTCCATTTGTGCTCCTCATCCTCGTCCTCAGCACTGATTATTGACACTGCCTGTTCGGAATATACTTGTCTAACACCTACTCTACAGCGGTGTCGTTTTTTTTTTTTTCATTTGTGCTCCTCGTCCTCGTCCTCAGCACTGAATATTGACACTGCCTGTTCGGAATATACTTGTCTAACACCTACTCTACAGTGGTGTCGAGTTTTTTTGTTTCCATTTGTGTTCCTCATCCTCGTCCTCAGCACTGAATATTGACACTGCCTGTTCGGAATATACTTGTCTAACACCTACTGTACAATGGTTTCGAGTTTTTTTTCCATTTGTGCTCCTCATCCTCGTCCTCAGCACTGATTATTGACACTGCCTGTTCGGAATATACTTGTCTAACACCTACTCTACAGCGGTGTCGTTTTTTTTTTTTTCATTTGTGCTCCTCGTCCTCGTCCTCAGCACTGAATATTGACACTGCCTGTTCTGAATATACTTGTCTAACACCTACTCTACAGTGGTGTCGAGTTTTTTTGTTTCCATTTGTGTTCCTCATCCTCGTCCTCAGCACTGAATATTGACACTGCCTGTTCGGAATATACTTGTCTGACACCTACTGTACAGTGGTTTCTAGTTTTTTTTTCCATTTGTGCTCCTCATCCTCGTCCTCAGCACTGAATATTGACACTGCCTGTTCGGAATATACTTGTCTGACACCTACTGTACAGTGGTTTCGAGTTTTTTTTCCATTTGTGCTCCTCATCCTCGTCCTCAGCACTGAATATAGACACTGCCTGTTCGGAATATACTTGTCTAACACCTACTCTACAGTGGTTTCGAGTTTTTTTTCCATTTGTGCTCCTCATCCTCGTCCTCAGCACTGAATATTGACACTGCATGTTCGGAATATACTTGTCTAACACCTACTCTACAGTGGTGTCTAAAAATGGTTCAAATGGCTCTGAGCACTATGGGACTTAACATCTATGGTCATCAGTCCCCTAGAACTTAGAACTACTTAAACCTAACTAACCTAAGGACAGCACACAACACCCAGCCATCACGAGGCAGAGAAAATCCCTAACCCCGCCGGGAATTATACTTGTCTAACACCTACTCTACAGTGGTGTCGAGTTTTTTTTTCCCATTTGTGCTCCTCATCCTCGTCCTCAGCACTGAATATTGACACTGCCTGTTCGGAATATACTTGTCTAACACCTACTCTACAGTGGTGTCGAGTTTTTTTTTTCCATTTGTGCTCCTCATCCTCGTATTCAGCACTGAATATTGACACTGCCTGTTCGGAATATACTTGTCTAACACCTACTGTACAATGGTTTCGAGTTTTTTTTCCATTTGTGCTCCTCATCCTCGTCCTCAGCACTGATTATTGACACTGCCTGTTCGGAATATACTTGTCTAACACCTACTCTACAGTGGTGTCGAGTTTTTTTTTTCCATTTGTGCTCCTCATCCTCGTATTCAGCACTGAATATTGACACTGCCTGTTCGGAATATACTTGTCTAACACCTACTGTACAATGGTTTCGAGTTTTTTTTCCATTTGTGCTCCTCATCCTCGTCCTCAGCACTGATTATTGACACTGCCTGTTCGGAATATACTTGTCTAACACCTACTCTACAGCGGTGTGGTTTTTTTTTTTTTCATTTGTGCTCCTCGTCCTCGTCCTCAGCACTGAATATTGACACTGCCTGTTCGGAATATACTTGTCTAACACCTACTGTACAGTGGTTTCGAGTTTTTTTTCCATTTGTGCTCCTCATCCTCGTCCTCAGCACTGAATATTGACACTGCCTGTTCGCAATATACTTGTCTAACACCTACTCTTCAGTGGTGTCGAGTTTTTTTTTTTTTCCATTTGTGCTCCTCATCCTCGTCATCAGCACTGAATATTGACACTGCCTGTTCGGAATATACTTGTCTAACACCTACTGTACAGTGGTTTCGAGTTTTTTTTTCCATTTGTGCTCCTCATCCTCGTCCTCAGCACTGAATATTGACACTGCCTGTTCGGAATATACTTGTCTAACACCTACTCTACAGTGGTGTCGAGTTTTTTTTCCACTTGTGCTCCTCATCCTCGTCCTCAGCACTGAATATTGACACTGCCTGTTCGGAATATATTTGTCTAACACCTACTGTACAGTGGTTTCGAGTTTTTTTTTTCCATTTGTGCTCCTCATCCGCGTCCTCAGCACTGAATATTGACACTGCCTGTTCGGAATATACTTGTCTAACACCTACTCTACAGTGGTGTCGAGTTTTTTTTCCATTTGTGCTCCTCATCCTCGTCCTCAGCACTGAATATTGACACTGCCTGTTCGGAATATACTTGTGTAACACCTACTGTACAGTGGTTTCGAGTTTTTTTTCCATTTGTGCTCCTCATCCTCGTCCTCAGCACTGAATATAGACACTGCCTGTTCGGAATATACTTGTCTAACACATACTGTACAGTGGTTTCGAGTTTTTTTTCCATTTGTGCTCCTCATCCTCGTCCTCAGCATTGAAAATTGACACTGCCTGTTCGGAATATACTTGTCTAACACCTACTGTACAGTGGTTTCGAGTTTTTTTTCCATTTGTGCTCCTCATCCTCGTCCTCAGCACTGAATATTGACACTGCCTGTTCGGAATATACTTGTCTAACACCTACTCTACAGTGGTTTCGAGTTTTTTTTCCATTTGTGCTCCTCATCCTCGTCCTCAGCACTGAATATTGACACTGCCTGTTCGGAATATACTTGTCTAACACCTACTCTACAGTGGTGTCGAGTTTTTTTTCCATTTGTGCTCCTCATCCTCGTCCTCAGCACTGAATATTGACACTGCCTGTTCGGAATATACTTGTCTAACACCTACTGTACAGTGGTTTCGAGTTCTTTTTCCATTTGTGCTCCTCATCCTCGTCCTCAGCACTGAAAATTGACACTGCCTGTTCGGAATATACTTGTCTAACACCTACTCTACAGTGGTGTCGAGTTTTTTTCCATTTGTGCTCCTCATCCTCGTCCTCAGCACTGAATATTGACACTGCCTGTTCGGAATATACTTGTCTAACACCTACTCTACAGTGGTGTCGAGTTTTTTTTTCCATTTGTGCTCCTCATCCTCGTCCTCAGCACTGAATATTGACACTGCCTGTTCGGAATATACTTGTCTAACACCTACTGTACAGTGGTTTCGAGTTTTTTTTCCATTTGTGCTCCTCATCCTCGTCCTCAGCACTGAATATTGACACTGCCTGTTCGGAATATACTTGTCTAACACCTACTGTACAGTGGTTTCGAGTTTTTTTTTTTCCATTTGTGCTCCTCAGCCTCGTTCTCAGCATTGAAAATTGACACTGCCTGTTCGGAATATACTTGTCTAACACCTACTGTACAGTGGTTTCGAGTTTTTTTTTCCATTTGTGCTCCTTATCCTCGTCCTCAGCACTGAATATTGACACTGCCTGTTCGGAATATACTTGTCAAACACCTACTCTACAGTGGTGTCGAGTTTTTTTTCCATTTGTGCTCCTCATCCTCGTCCTCAGCACTGAATATTGACACTGCCTGTTCGGAATATACTTGTCTGACACCTACTGTACAGTGGTTTCGAGTTTTTTTTTTCCATTTGTGCTCCTCATCCTCGTCCTCAGCACTGAATATTGACACTGCCTGTTTGGAATATACTTGTCTAACACCTACTGTACAGTGGTTTCGAGTTTTTTTTTTTCCATTTGTGCTCCTTATCCCTGTCCTCAGCACCGAATATTGACACTGCCTGTTCGGAATATACTTGTCTAACACTTACTATACAGTGGTTTCGAGTTTTTTTTTCCATTTGTGCTCCTCATCCTCGTCCTCAGCACTGAATATTGAACCTGCCTGTTCGGAATATACTTGTGTAACACCTACTGTACAGTGGTTTCGAGTTTTTTTTTCCGTTTGTGCTCCTCATCCTCGTCCTCAGCACTGAATATTGACACTGCCTGTTCGGAATATACTTCTCTGACACCTACTGTACAGTGGTTTCGAGATTTTTTTCCATTTGTGCTCCTCATCCTCGTCCTCAGCACTGAATATTGACACTGCCTGTTCGGAATATACTTGTGTAACACCTACTCTACAGTGGTTTCGAGTTTTTTTTTCCATTTGTGCTCCTCATCCTCGTCCTCAGCACTGAAAATTGACACTGCCTGTTCGGAATATACTTGTCTAACACCTACTCTACAGTGGTGTCGAGTTTTTTTTTCATTTGTGCTCCTCATCCTCGTCCTCAGCACTGAATATTGACACTGCCTGTTCGGAATATACTTGTCTAACACCTACTGTACAGTGGTTTCGAGTTTTTTTTTCCATTTGTGCTCCTCATCCTCGTCCTCAGCACTGAATATTGACATTGACTGTTCGGAATATACTTGTCTAACACCTACTGTACAGTGGTTTCGAGTTTTTTTTCCATTTGTGCTCCTCATCCTCGTCCTCAGCACTGATTATTGACACTGCCTGTTGGGAATATACTTGTCTAACACCTACTGTACAGTGGTTTCGAGTTTTTTTTCCATTTGTGCTCCTCATCCTCGTCCTCAGCACTGCATATTGACACTGCCTGTTCGGCATATACTTGTCTAACACCTACTGTACAGTGGTTTCGAGTTTTTTTTCCATTTGTGCTCCTCATCCTCGTCCTCAGCACTGAATATTGACACTGCCTGTTCGGAATATACTTGTCTAACACCTACTGTACAGTGGTTTCGAGTTTTTTTTCCATTTGTGCTACTCATTCTCGTCCTCAGCACTGAATATTGACACTGCCTGTTCGGAATATACTTGTCTAACCCCTACTCTACAGTGGTGTCGAGTTTTTTTTCCATTTGTGCTCCTCATCCTCGTCCTCAGCACTGAATATTGACACTGCCTCTTCGGAATATACTTGTCTAACACCTACTGTACAGTGGTTTCGAGTTTTTTTTCCATTTGTGCTCCTCATCCTCGTCCTCAGCACTGAATATTGACACTGCCTGTTCGGAATATACTTGTCTAACAGATACTGTACAGTGGTTTCGAGTTTTTTCCATTTGTGCTCCTCATCCTCGTCCTCAGCACTGAATATTGACACTGCCTGTTCGGAATATACTTGTCTAACACCTACTGTACAGTGGTTTCGAGTTTTTTTTCCATTTGTGCTCCTCATCCTCGTCCTCAGCACTGAATATTGACATTGACTGTTCGGAATATATTTGTCTAACACCTACTCTACAGTGGTGTCGAGTTTTTTTTCCATTTGTGCTCCTCATCCTCGTCCTCAGCACTGAATATTGACACTGCCTGTTCGGAATATACTTGTCTAACACCTACTGTACAGTGCTTTCGAATTTTTTTTTCCATTTCTGCTCCTCATCCTCGTCCTCAGCACTGAATATTGACACTGCCTGCTCGGAGTATACTTGTCTAACACCTACTGTACAGTGGTTTCGAGTTTTTTTTCCATTTGTGCTTCTCATCCTCGCCTCAGCACTGAATATTGACACTGACTGTTCGGAATATTCTTGTCTAACCCCTACTCTACAGTGGTGTCGAGTTTTTTTTTCCATTTGTGCTCCTCATCCTCGTCCTCAGCATTGAAAATTGACACTGCCTGTTCGGAATATACTTGTCTAACACCTACTCTACAGTGGTTTCGAGTTTTTTTTTCCATTTGTGCTCCTCATCCTCGTCCTCAGCACTGAATATTGACACTGCCTGTTCGGAATATACTTGTCTAACACCTACTCTACAGTGGTGTCGAGTTTTTTTTCCATTTGTGCTCCTCATCCTCGTCCTCAGCACTGAATATTGACACTGCCTGTTCGGAATATACTTGTCTAACACCTACTCTACAGTGGTTTCGAGTTTTTTTTCCATTTGTGCTCCTCATCCTCGTCCTCAGCACTGAATATTGACACTGCCTGTTCGGAATATACTTGTCTAACTCCTACTCTACAGTGGTGTGGAGTTTTTTTTCCATTTGTGCTCCTCATCCTCGTCCTCAGCACTGAATATTGACACTGCCTGTTCGGAATATACTTGTCTAACACCTACTGTACTGTGGTTTTGAGTTTTTTTTTCCATTTGTGCTCCTCATCCTCGTCCTCAGCACTGAAAATTGACACTGCATGTTCGGAATATACTTGTCTAACACCTACTCTACAGTGGTGTCGAGTTTTTTTCCATTTGTGCTCCTCATCCTCGTCCTCAGCACTGAATATTGACACTGCCTGTTCGGAATATACTTGTCTAACACCTACTCTACAGTGGTGTCGAGTTTTTTTTCCATTTGTGCTCCTCATCCTCGTCCTCAGCACTGAATAATGACACTGCCTGTTCGGAATATACTTGTCTAACACCTACTGTACAGTGGTTTCGAGTTTTTTTTTCCATTTGTGCTCCTCATCCTCGTCCTCAGCACTGAATATTGACACTGCCTGTTCGGAATATACTTGTCTAACGCCTACTGTACAGTGGTTTCGAGTTTTTTTTTCCCTTTGTGCTCCTCAGCCTCGTTCTCAGCATTGAAAATTGACACTGCCTGTTCGGAATATACTTGTCTAACACCTACTGTACAGTGGTTTCGAGTTTTTTTTCCATTTGTGCTCCTTATCCTCGTCCTCAGCACTGAATATTGACACTGCCTGTTCGGAATATACTTGTCTAACACCTACTCTACAGTGGTGTCGAGTTTTTTTTCCATTTGTGCTCCTCATCCTCGTCCTCAGCACTGAATATTGACACTGCCTGTTCGGAATATACTTGTCTGACACCTACTGTACAGTGGTTTCGAGATTTTTTTCCATTTGTGCTCCTCATCCTCGTCCTCAGCACTGAATATTGACACTGCCTGTTCGGAATATACTTGTGTAACACCTACTCTACAGTGGTTTCGAGTTTTTTTTCCATTTGTGCTCCTCATCCTCGTCCTCAGCACTGAAAATTGACACTGCCTGTTCGGAATATACTTGTCTAACACCTACTGTACAGTGGTTTCGTGTTTTTTTTCCATTTGTGCTCCTCATCCTCGTCCTCAGCACTGAATATTGACAGTGCATGTTCGGAATATACTTGTCTAACACCTACTGTACAGTGGTTTCGAGTTTTTTTTTCCATTTGTGCTCCTCATCCTCGTCCTCAGCACTGAATATTGACACTGACTGTTCGGAATATACTTGGCTAACACCTACTGTACAGTGGTTTCGAGTTTTTTTTTTTTTTTTCCATTTGTGCTCCTTATCCTTGTCCTCAGCACCGAATATTGACACTGCCTGTTCGGAATATACTTGTCTAACACCTACTGTACAGTGGTTTCGAGTTTTTTTTCCATTTGTGCTCCTCATCCTCGTCCTCAGCACTGAATATTGACACTGCCTGTTCGGAATATACTTGTCTAAAACCTACTGTACAGTGTTTTCGAGTTTTTTTTCCATTTGTGCTCCTCATCCTCGTCCTCAGCACTGAATATTGACATTGACTGTTCGGAATATACTTGTCTAACACCTACTGTACAGTGGTTTCGAATTTTTTTTTCCATTTGTGCTCCTCATCCTCGTCCTCAGCACTGAATATTGACACTGCCTGTTGGGAATATACTTGTCTAACACCTACTGTACAGTGGTTTCGAGTTTTTTTTCCATTTGTGCCCCTCATCCTCGTCCTCAGCACTGCATATTGACACTGCCTGTTCGGCATATACTTGTCTAACACCTACTGTACAGTGGTTTCGAGTTTTTTTTCCATTTGAGCTCCTTATCCTCGTCCTCAGCACCGAATATTGACACTGCCTGTTCGGAAAATACTTGTCTAACACCTACTGTACAGTGGTTTCGAGTTTTTTTTCCATTTGTGCTCCTCATCCTCGTCCTCAGCACTGAATATTGACACTGCCTGTTCGGAATATACTTGTCTAACACCTACTGTACAGTGGTTTCGAGTTTTTTTTCCATTTGTGCTCCTTATCCTCGTCCTCAGCACTGAATATTGACACTGCCTGTTCGGAATATACTTGTCTAACACCTACTGTACAGTGGTTTCGAGTTTTTTTTCCATTTGTGCTCCTCATCCTCGTCCTCAGCACTGAATATTGACACTGACTGTTCGGAATATACTTGTCTAACACCTACTGTACAGTGGTTTCGAGTTTTTTTTCCATTTGTGCTCCTCATCCTCGTCCTCAGCACTGAATATTGACACTGCCTGTTCGGAATATACTTGTCTAACACCTACTCTACAGTGGTTTCGAGTTTTTTTTCCATTTGTGCTCCTCATTCTCGTCCTCAGCACTGAATATTGACACTGCCTGTTCGGAATATACTTGTCTAACCCCTACTCTACAGTGGTGTCGAGTTTTTTTTTCCATTTGTGCTCCTCATCCTCGTCCTCAGCACTGAATATTGACACTGCCTGTTCGGAATATACTTGTCTAACACCTACTGTACAGTGGTTTCGAGTTTTTTTTCCATTTGTGCTCCTCATCCTCGTCCTCAGCACTGAATATTGACATTGACTGTTCGGAATATATTTGTCTAACACCTACTCTACAGTGGTGTCGAGTTTTTTTTCCATTTGTGCTCCTCATCCTCGTCCTCAGCACTGAATATTGACACTGCCTGTTCGGAATATACTTGTCTAACACCTACTGTACAGTGGTTTCGAGTTTTTTTTTCCATTTGTGCTCCTCATCCTCGTCCTCAGCACTGAATATTGACACTGCCTGCTCGGAGTATACTTGTCTAACACCTACTGTACAGTGGTTTCGAGTTTTTTTTCCATTTGTGCTTCTCATCCTCGTCCTCAGCACTGAATATTGACACTGACTGTTCGGAATATACTTGTCTAACCCCTACTCTACAGTGGTGTCGAGTTTTTTTTTCCATTTGTGCTCCTCATCCTCGTCCTCAGCATTGAAAATTGACACTGCCTGTTCGGAATATACTTGTCTAACACCTACTCTACAGTGGTTTCGAGTTTTTTTTTCCATTTGTGCTCCTCATCCTCGTCCTCAGCACTGAATATTGACACTGCCTGTTCGGAATATACTTGTCTAACACCTACTCTACAGTGGTGTCGAGTTTTTTTTTCCATTTGTGCTCATCATCCTCGTCCTCAGCACTGAATATTGACACTGCCTGTTCGGAATATACTTGTCTAACACCTACTCTACAGTGGTTTCGAGTTTTTTTTCCATTTGTGCTCCTCATCCTCGTCCTCAGCACTGAATATTGACACTGCCTGTTCGGAATATACTTGTCTAACTCCTACTCTACAGTGGTGTGGAGTTTTTTTTCCATTTGTGCTCCTCATCCTCGTCCTCAGCACTGAATATTGACACTGCCTGTTCGGAATATACTTGTCTAACACCTACTGTACTGTGGTTTTGAGTTTTTTTTTCCATTTGTGCTCCTCATCCTCGTCCTCAGCACTGAAAATTGACACTGCATGTTCGGAATATACTTGTCTAACACCTACTCTACAGTGGTGTCGAGTTTTTTTCCATTTGTGCTCCTCATCCTCGTCCTCAGCACTGAATATTGACACTGCCTGTTCGGAATATACTTGTCTAACACCTACTCTACAGTGGTGTCGAGTTTTTTTTCCATTTGTGCTCCTCATCCTCGTCCTCAGCACTGAATAATGACACTGCCTGTTCGGAATATACTTGTTTAACACCTACTGTACAGTGGTTTCGAGTTTTTTTTTTCCATTTGTGCTCCTCATCCTCGTCCTCAGCACTGAATATTGACACTGCCTGTTCGGAATATACTTGTCTAACGCCTACTGTACAGTGGTTTCGAGTTTTTTTTTCCCTTTGTGCTCCTCAGCCTCGTTCTCAGCATTGAAAATTGACACTGCCTGTTCGGAATATACTTGTCTAACACCTACTGTACAGTGGTTTCGAGTTTTTTTTTCCATTTGTGCTCCTTATCCTCGTCCTCAGCACTGAATATTGACACTGCCTGTTCGGAATATACTTGTCTAACACCTACTCTACAGTGGTGTCGAGTTTTTTTTCCATTTGTGCTCCTCATCCTCGTCCTCAGCACTGAATATTGACACTGCCTGTTCGGAATATACTTGTCTGACACCTACTGTACAGTGGTTTCGAGTTTTTTTTCCATTTGTGCTCCTCATCCTCGTCCTCAGCACTGAATATTGACACTGCCTGTTCGGAATATACTTGTGTAACACCTACTCTACAGTGGTTTCGAGTTTTTTTTTCCATTTGTGCTCCTCATCCTCGTCCTCAGCACTGAAAATTGACACTGCCTGTTCGGAATATACTTGTCTAACACCTACTGTACAGTGGTTTCGTGTTTTTTTTCCATTTGTGCTCCTCATCCTCGTCCTCAGCACTGAATATTGACAGTGCATGTTCGGAATATACTTGTCTAACACCTACTGTACAGTGGTTTCGAGTTTTTTTTTCCATTTGTGCTCCTCATCCTCGTCCTCAGCACTGAATATTGACACTGACTGTTCGGAATATACTTGGCTAACACCTACTGTACAGTGGTTTCGAGTTTTTTTTTTTTTTTCCATTTGTGCTCCTTATCCTTGTCCTCAGCACCGAATATTGACACTGCCTGTTCGGAATATACTTGTCTAACACCTACTGTACAGTGGTTTCGAGTTTTTTTTCCATTTGTGCTCCTCATCCTCGTCCTCAGCACTGAATATTGACACTGCCTGTTCGGAATATACTTGTCTAAAACCTACTGTACAGTGGTTTCGAGTTTTTTTTCCATTTGTGCTCCTCATCCTCGTCCTCAGCACTGAATATTGACATTGACTGTTCGGAATATACTTGTCTAACACCTACTGTACAGTGGTTTCGAGTTTTTTTTTCCATTTGTGCTCCTCATCCTCGTCCTCAGCACTGAATATTGACACTGCCTGTTGGGAATATACTTGTCTAACACCTACTGTACAGTGGTTTCGAGTTTTTGTTCCATTTGTGCCCCTCATCCTCGTCCTCAGCACTGCATATTGACACTGCCTGTTCGGCATATACTTGTCTAACACCTACTGTACAGTGGTTTCGAGTTTTTTTTCCATTTGAGCTCCTTATCCTCGTCCTCAGCACCGAATATTGACACTGCCTGTTCGGAAAATACTTGTCTAACACCTACTGTACAGTGGTTTCGAGTTTTTTTTCCATTTGTGCTCCTCATCCTCGTCCTCAGCACTGAATATTGACACTGCCTGTTCGGAATATACTTGTCTAACACCTACTGTACAGTGGTTTCGAGTTTTTTTTCCATTTGTGCTCCTTATCCTCGTCCTCAGCACTGAATATTGACACTGCCTGTTCGGAATATACTTGTCTAACACCTACTGTACAGTGGTTTCGAGTTTTTTTTCCATTTGTGCTCCTCATCCTCGTCCTCAGCACTGAATATTGACACTGACTGTTCGGAATATACTTGTCTAACACCTACTGTACAGTGGTTTCGAGTTTTTTTTCCATTTGTGCTCCTCATCCTCGTCCTCAGCACTGAATATTGACACTGCCTGTTCGGAATATACTTGTCTAACACCTACTCTACAGTGGTTTCGAGTTTTTTTTCCATTTGTGCTCCTCATTCTCGTCCTCAGCACTGAATATTGACACTGCCTGTTCGGAATATACTTGTCTAACCCCTTCTCTACAGTGGTGTCGAGTTTTTTTTTCCATTTGTGCTCCTCATCCTCGTCCTCAGCACTGAATATTGACACTGCCTGTTCGGAATATACTTGTCTAACACCTACTGTACAGTGGTTTCGAGTTTTTTTTCCATTTGTGCTCCTCATCCTCGTCCTCAGCACTGAATATTGACATTGACTGTTCGGAATATATTTGTCTAACACCTACTCTACAGTGGTGTCGAGTTTTTTTTCCATTTGTGCTCCTCATCCTCGTCCTCAGCACTGAATATTGACACTGCCTGTTCGGAATATACTTGTCTAACACCTACTGTACAGTGGTTTCGAGTTTTTTTTTTCCATTTGTGCTCCTCATCCTCGTCCTCAGCACTGAATATTGACACTGCCTGCTCGGAGTATACTTGTCTAACACCTACTGTACAGTGGTTTCGAGTTTTTTTTCCATTTGTGCTTCTCATCCTCGTCCTCAGCACTGAATATTGACACTGACTGTTCGGAATATACTTGTCTAACCCCTACTCTACAGTGGTGTCGAGTTTTTTTTTCCATTTGTGCTCCTCATCCTCGTCCTCAGCACTGAATATTGACACTGCCTGTTCGGAATATACTTGTCTAACACCTACTGTACAGTGGTTTCGAGTTTTTTTTTCCATTTGTGCTCCTCATCCTCGTCCTCAGCACTGAATATTGACACTGACTGTTCGGAATATACTTGTCTAACACCTACTGTACAGTGGTTTCGAGTTTTTTTTTCCACTTGTGCTCCTCATCCTCGTCCTCAGCACTGAAAATTGACACTGCCTGTTCGGAATATACTTGTCTAACACCTACTGTACAGTGGTTTCGAGTTTTTTTTCCTTTTGAGCTCCTCATCCTCGTCCTCAGCACTGAATATTGACGCTGCCTGTTCGGAGTATACTTGTCTAACACCTACTGTACAGTGGTTTCGAGTTTTTTTTCCATTTGTGCTCCTCATCCTCGTCCTCAGCACTGAATATTGACACTGACTGTTCGGAATATATTTGTCTAACACCTACTGTACAGTGGTTTCGAGTTTTTTTTTCCACTTGTGCTCCTCATCCTCGTCCTCAGCACTGAAAATTGACACTGCCTGTTCGGAATATACTTGTCTAACACCTACTGTACAGTGGTTTCGAGTTTTTTTTCCTTTTGTGCTCCTCATCCGCGTCCTCAGCACTGAATATTGACGCTGCCTGTTCGGAATATACTTGTCTAACACCTACTGTACAGTGGTTTCGAGTTTTTTTTTCCATTTGTGCTCCTCATCCTCGTCCTCAGCACTGAATATTGACACTGCCTGTTCGGAATATACTTGTCTAACACCTACTGTACAGTGGTGCGAGTTTTTTTTCCATTTGTGCTCCTCATCCTCGTCCTCAGCACTGAATATTGACATTGACTGTTCGGAATATACTTGTGTAACACCTACTGTACAGTGGTTTCGAGTTTTTTTTCCATTTGTGCTCCTCATCCTCGTCCTCAGCACTGAATATTGACATTGACTGTTCGGAATATATTTGTCTAACACCTACTCTACAGTGGTGTCGAGTTTTTTTTCCATTTGTGCTCCTCATCCTCGTCCTCAGCACTGAATATTGACACTGCCTGTTCGGAATATACTTGTCTAACACCTACTGTACAGTGGTTTCGAGTTTTTTTTTTCCATTTGTGCTCCTCATCCTCGTCCTCAGCACTGAATATTGACACTGCCTGCTCGGAGTATACTTGTCTAACACCTACTGTACAGTGGTTTCGAGTTTTTTTTCCATTTGTGCTTCTCATCCTCGTCCTCAGCACTGAATATTGACACTGACTGTTCGGAATATACTTGTCTAACCCCTACTCTACAGTGGTGTCGAGTTTTTTTTTCCATTTGTGCTCCTCATCCTCGTCCTCAGCACTGAATATTGACACTGCCTGTTCGGAATATACTTGTCTAACACCTACTGTACAGTGGTTTCGAGTTTTTTTTTCCATTTGTGCTCCTCATCCTCGTCCTCAGCACTGAATATTGACACTGACTGTTCGGAATATACTTGTCTAACACCTACTGTACAGTGGTTTCGAGTTTTTTTTTCCACTTGTGCTCCTCATCCTCGTCCTCAGCACTGAAAATTGACACTGCCTGTTCGGAATATACTTGTCTAACACCTACTGTACAGTGGTTTCGAGTTTTTTTTCCTTTTGAGCTCCTCATCCTCGTCCTCAGCACTGAATATTGACGCTGCCTGTTCGGAGTATACTTGTCTAACACCTACTGTACAGTGGTTTCGAGTTTTTTTTCCATTTGTGCTCCTCATCCTCGTCCTCAGCACTGAATATTGACACTGACTGTTCGGAATATATTTGTCTAACACCTACTGTACAGTGGTTTCGAGTTTTTTTTTTCCACTTGTGCTCCTCATCCTCGTCCTCAGCACTGAAAATTGACACTGCCTGTTCGGAATATACTTGTCTAACACCTACTGTACAGTGGTTTCGAGTTTTTTTTCCTTTTGTGCTCCTCATCCGCGTCCTCAGCACTGAATATTGACGCTGCCTGTTCGGAATATACTTGTCTAACACCTACTGTACAGTGGTTTCGAGTTTTTTTTTCCATTTGTGCTCCTCATCCTCGTCCTCAGCACTGAATATTGACACTGACTGTTCGGAATATACTTGTCTAACACCTACTGTACAGTGGTTTCGAGTTTTTTTTCCATTTGTGCTCCTCATCCTCGTCCTCAGCACTGAATATTGACACTGCCTGTTCGGAATATACTTGTCTAACACCTACTGTACAGTGGTTTCGAGTTTTTTTTCCATTTGAGCTCCTTATCCTTGTCCTCAGCACCGAATATTGACACTGCCTGTTCGGAATATACTTGTCTAACACTTACTGTACAGTGGTTTCGAGTTTTTTTTTCCAATTGTGCTCCTCATCCTCGTCCTCAGCACTGAATATTGACACTGCCTGTTCGGAATATACTTGTCTAACAACTACTGTACAGTGGTTTCGAGTTTTTTCCATTTGTGCTCCTCATCCTCGTCCTCAGCACTGAATATTGACACTGCCTGTTCGGAATATACTTGTCTAACACCTACTGTACAGTGGTGCGAGTTTTTTTTCCATTTGTGCTCCTCATCCTCGTCCTCAGCACTGAATATTGACATTGACTGTTCGGAATATATTTGTCTAACACCTACTCTACAGTGGTGTCGAGTTTTTTTTCCATTTGTGCTCCTCATCCTCGTCCTCAGCACTGAATATTGACACTGCCTGTTCGGAATATACTTGTCTAACACCTACTGTACAGTGGTTTCGAGTTTTTTTTTCCATTTGTGCTCCTCATCCTCGTCCTCAGCACTGAATATTGACACTGCCTGCTCGGAATATACTTGTCTAATACCTACTGTACAGTGGTTTCGAGTTTTTTTTCCATTTGTGCTCCTCATCCTCGTCCTCAGCACTGAATATTGACACTGCCTGTTCGGAATATACTTGTCTAACACCTACTGTACAGTGGTTTCGAGTTTTTTTTTTCCATTTGTGCTCCTCATCCTCGTCCTCAGCACTGAAAATTGACACTGCCTGTTCGGAATATACTTGTCTAACACCTACTGTACAGTGGTTTCGACTTTTTTTTCCATTTGTGCTCCTCATCCTCGTCCTCAGCACTGAATATTGACACTGCCTGTTCGGAATATACTTGTCTAACACCTACTCTACAGTGGTGTCGAGTTTTTTTTTCCATTTGTGCTCCTCATCCTCGTCCTCAGCATTTAATATTGACACTGCCTGTTCGGAATATACTTGTCTAACACCTACTGTACAGTGGTTTCGAGTTTTTTTTTCCATTTGTGCTCCTCATCCTCGTCCTCAGCACTGAATATTGACATTGACTGTTCGGAATATACTTGTGTAACACCTACTGTACAGTGGTGTCGAGTTTTTTCTCCATTTGTGCTCCTCATCCTCGTCCTCAGCACTGAATATTGACATTGACTGTTCGGAATATACTTGTGTAACACCTACTGTACAGTGGTGTCGAGTTTTTTCTCCATTTGTGCTCCTCATCCTCGTCCTCAGCACTGAATATTGACATTGACTGTTCGGAATATACTTGTCTAACACCTACTCTACAGTGGTGTCGAGTTTTTTTTCCATTTGTGCTCCTCATCCTCGTCCTCAGCACTGAATATTGACACTGCCTGTTCGGAATATTCTTGTCTAACACCTACTGTACAGTGGTTTCGAGTTTTTTTTTCCATTTGTGCTCCTGATCCTCGTCCTCAGCACTGAATATTGACACTGCCTGTTCGGAATGTACTTGTCTAACACCTACTGTACAGTGGTTTCGAGTTTTTTTTCCATTTGTGCTCCTCATCCTCGTCCTCAGCACTGAATATTGACACTGCCTGTTCGGAATATACTTGTCTAACACCTACTGTACAGTGGTTTCGAGTTTTTTTTCCATTTGTGCTCCTCATCCTCGTCCTCAGCACTGAATATTGACACTGCCTGTTCGGAATATACTTGTCTGACACCTACTGTACAGTGGTTTCGAGTTTTTTTTTCCATTTGTGCTCCTCATCCTCGTCCTCAGCACTGAATATTGACATTGACTGTTCGGAATATACTTGTCTAACACCTACTCTACAGTGGTTTCGAGGTTTTTTTCCATTTGTGCTCCTCATCCTCGTCCTCAGCACTGAATATTGACACTGCCTGTTCGGAATATACTTGTCTAACACCTACTGTACAGTGGTTTCGAGTTTTTTTTTCCATTTGTGCTCCTCATCCTCGTCCTCAGCACTGAATATTGACATTGACTGTTCGGAATATACTTGTCTAACACCTACTCTACAGTGGTGTCGAGTTTTTTTTCCATTTGTGCTCCTCATCCTCGTCCTCAGCACTGAATATTGACACTGCCTGTTCGGAATATACTTGTCTAACACCTACTGTACAGTGGTTTCGAGTTTTTTTTTCCATTTGTGCTCCTTATCCTTGTCCTCAGCACCGAATATTGACACTGCCTGTTCGGAATATACTTGTCTAACACCTACTGTACAGTGGTTTCGAGTTTTTTTTTTCCATTTGTGCTCCTCATCCTCGTCCTCGGCACTGAATATTAATACTGACTGCTCAGATTCTCTTGCAATCTGAATCCTTTCACTCTTGCTAAGCAAAAATATTTTCCTGACACTCTTGATATTCCCTGAAAAACACCTAATCATAGCTGCTCTCAAAGCCTTATGGTCACTGACACCTCGCTCTACGTTAACGGATTTGATAAGTCATCATGACAAAGACCTATGATTTGGTGGAAGGAATTCCGTGAGAGAGTTTTGCCAAAACTGGAACCAGACATTACATTATGCTACCTCTGAGGGGAATAAATTATGTCATTCTTTAGGGACTAAGGAAAAAATGTCCAGATGTCTCCAAGAGAATCCATGGTAACAACTACAAAACTCTCGTAAGTTTGTAAAACACATTAAGGATAATAAATACGGTGGGAAGCTCATGAGTTCCGTCGAAAGAAGTATTAATGATAATAGTAACAGTAATACTGACTGAAGTGGATATGAGAGACGCCATGACAATATGATTGGAGGCTTGGTCAGCACAAATTTTTATTCGTGGCAGACCGTAAGGAAAGATAAATGCCGTAGAAACAAACAAGGGACGAGTTTTCAGTGCAAGACAAAATAAAAAATGAGTGAAACACAGGTGGCACGAGTAATGTTGAGCATAACATCAAGGATGTGAGGCATACTTACAGAGCTGCTACGACAGATATGCATGGAAACAAGCCTGCACTGGCTAGAAAGAGATTTTTTGTCACAGGAGAGGGCGCTAACCTCTCTTCGCAGAAGTCATGCATAGCGCTATTCATCAACGAATTCACGGAAGTGATTAAAGGAAAAGCTAATAACAAACCGCCAGGGGTAAAATGAATAATAATATAATGTGGATGGGTTGAAGACCCATTAATTTGAGTAAAACATCTTATTAATATGTACCAAGGTATAATACAATGCGAATGAAGAGAGTAGCAGAAAAAATGGAGAACGTAAAGAGAAAGAATAAATGTGCGGTCTTAGTATGACGCTACTGTGTCTGGATGGAACTAAATTTATCGTCAATTACTCTGTGGGAAGAAAGGGGCACTTCGCAAAGTTTGTGAGTGATTGACGATGCTATTAACATTATGAATTACATGTTTATCGTTAACAACGGAAGTGTGAAAGAACTGAAGGCAGAAAGGCTGGGGTACAAGTTGAAGAAAACGGTATAATCAAAGTAGATAATAAAGGATATTGTGGAAACTACGAAGTCAAAATTCGTGCATTAGTAATGGAATCTACATAAAATGCACGTAAAGAGATTGATGTAACAACAAACATAATGTGTGAGTGCGACTAGAAATTGGAAGCCAACGAAAAAAGGAAAAGAAACTACGAGATAGGGTGGTGCGTATTCAGAACTAAATGAAACGCGCTGGAAATATGGCAGTCACGAAAACAGAAAAACTTACGACAATGTTAAACTCACAGTCTTTACAAATTCTCATTATTATCTAATTGTCGATCAGCATTCATTAAGGAGAGGGTTTGTGGATAAAGAAACGATAATTTGAAATAGACTATTATTTTGACTGAGGTATGAGACGTAGAATTAGAGGTATTCATAGGCATTGGCCTTCAAATTACCACAATTTTGCAGATTTTTGGTGAAGTTAGTTAAGTATTTACATGACCTAGTTGTTAAATTTAAGTAGCGCATAGGACTCAGACATCTAGTAAAACTATAACAACGAAAGTTCTTATAAGTTTCAAACTAAAGGAAAGATAAATAGCAGTTTTTGATAGTACAGAATCTTAGTGTTGAGATTATTTTTAAGATTCGTTGGATAACAAAGCGGCAGGTAACTAAATATTCTAAGAACGAAACTGTCAAATTTGGGACATGTTTAAAGGGACTTTACGGTAGTTTTACAACAGTCAGGTAACGAATGTAAATGACAGTACACCTCTGCAAACTGTAAGTGAATCTTATGTTTGCTTACGTTGTAAGTCTGTGGGGTATTTTGAACAATATTTATATTCACATTGACGTGTACAAGGTATGAGAGTGGCGTTATACCACCAGACTTTCGGAAAAACATGATCCACACAATTCTGAAGACTACTAGAGCCGACAAGAGAGATAATTATCGTAAAATCAGTCTACAGCTCTTGCACCCGAATCACTGAAACGAATCATATAAAGATGAATGGAAATTGAGGACCTGTTAGGTGATGACATGAACAATGTGGCCCTAAAAAAGACAAAGACACCAGGGAGGCAGTTCTACCACTGCTGCTGATAATGGAAGCAATACTGAAGAAAAATCGAAACAATCATAGGATTTGTCGACTAGGAAAAAGCGCTCGACAGTAACAAATGATGCAAGATGTTCGAAATTCTTAGAAAATAGGGGTACGTTATAGGGAAGGATGTGTAATATACGATATGTAAAAGAACGAAGAAGGAACGATAATACTAGAAGACCAGGAACAAAGGGTGCGAATTAAAAACCGTGTCAGATAAGGATGTAGTCTTTCGTCTCTATTGTTCAATTTTTACATCGAACAAGCAATAACGAAAGTAAAAGTAAGGTTCAAGAGTGGAACAAAAAGTCAAGGTCAGAGGATATCAATGATAAGATTCACTGGTAATATTGCTGATCGCTGGGACAGTGAAGAAGAATTACAGGATCTTTTGAAAGGAATGAACAACATAATGAGTACAGAATGCCAAATGAGAATATGATAGTAATGGGAAGTAGCGGCATTGAAAATGCCGAGAAACTTAACATCAGAATTGGTGTTCACGAATTAAGTGAAGGAATTCTGCTATCTAGGCAGCAAAATAACCCACGATGGACGCAGTAAAGAGGACATAAAAAGCAGACTAGCAGTAGAAAAAAAGGGTGAAAAGAAGTCTACCAGTCAAAAACAGTCCTTTTTTTGAGAATGAAATTTCTGAGACTGTGAGTTCGGAACACAGCATTGTGTGGCAGTGAAACATGGGCTGTTGGAAAACTGGGACAGAAGTGAACTGCAGCATTTGCCATGTGATGATACAGAAGAATGTTGAAAATTAGCTGGACTGATAAGGTGAGAAATAAGAAGGTTCTTCGCAGAATTGTCGAGGAAAGAAATACACGTATATGGACAACACTGAGAAGAGGAAGGTACAGGATAATAGGACATCTGTCAAGACATCAGGGAATAACTGCCACATCTACTAGCGGGAGCTGTAGAGTGAAAAAATTGTAGGATTACAGAGATTGGAAGACACCCAGAAAATAACTGAGGACGTGGGATGCAAGTGCTACTCAGATGTAAAAGGGTTGCCACAGAAGAGTAATTCGTGGCAGTCTGCATCAAACCTGTCAGAAGACTGATGACTCAGTAAAAAACATCATAAATAAGACGAGTTTAAGGAAATAGAAGATCACAGCAATAAACGAACATATGCTTCCTGAAGACACGCAGATGCGTTTTCAGTAATTCTAGCGGCAACATCTGGATGATTGACTCATATGGCCTTGTAACATTAGCCAATATGGCCTTGCAGTGGTGGCACGGCAGAAATCCGGAGGGCGCTACACCTTTACTTTTCCCGAGGACATGCAGCTCTACAACGTCGTTAAATGATTATGGCATCCTCTCGGGTAAAATAATCCGTAGTAAAAATAGCCCCACATTCCGTTTCCCAGTCAGAAACTACTCAAGATGATATCGTCATCAGGATAACTAAACTGACATTCTACAAATTGGAGCGTGGAATGTTAGATCCCATAATCGGATAGGTAGGTTAGAAAATTAAAAAGGGAAATGGATATGTTGAAGTTAGATAACACACTGTCATGGCCAAGACAGACACAAACCAACACCCATACTATTATGCATGTTTAAAAGCTAACAAATTCCGCAGAAGAAGAAGAGATGGAAAGATTTGTGACTGGCATTAGGTAGAAGCTAGATTTAGAGAGGAAAAATAACAACGGAAAAGGGACTGGAAAGGAGAAATGAGAGAAGACGCTACATGGTAGAATATTGCACAGAGCATAATTTAATCATTGGTAAGACTTGGTTGAAAAATCAGGAAAGAAGTTTCTATACATGGAAGAGACGTGGAGACATTGGATGGTTTCAAATTGATTAATTAATGGTTAGGTGGAGATTTCGGAACCAGATTTAAAACTGTAAGATATTTCCTGTTGTCTTGGCCATGAACTGCAGAATGAAACTGAAGAATAACCGAAACGGTAGGAAATGAAAGACATGGGACCTATATAAATTGAGAAACTAGAGTTTTCTGAGAGTTTCAGAGTAAGTTCCAGGAAACAACTGACTGATAAAGATGAGAGAAATACAGTAAAAGACGAACGGGTTGCTTTGAGGGATGAAATGGAAGAGGCAGCAGAGGATGATATACACTATGTGATCAAAAGTGTCCTTAAACCTCCAAAACCGTGCGTCTTTCATATTAGGTGCATTGTGCTGTCATATACTGCCTGGTACTCCATATCCGCGACCTCAGCAGTCATTAGACATCGTGAGAGAGCAGAATAGGGCGGTCCGCGAAACTCACGGACTTCAAACTTGGTCGGGTGATGGGGAGTCACTTGTGTCATACATCTGTACGCGAGATTCCCACACTCCTAAACATTCCTAGGTCCACTGTTTCCGATGTGACAGTGATGTGGAAACGTAAAGGGACACATACAGCGCAAAAGAGTACAGGCCGACCTCGTCTGTTGATTGACAGAGACCTCCGACAGTTGAAGAGGGCCGTAATGTGTAATAGGCAGACATCTATCCAGACCATCACACAGGAATTCCAAAATGTACCAGGATCCACTACAAGTGCTATGAAAGTTAGGCGGGAGGTGATAAAACGCGAATTTCATGGTCGAGAGGCTCCTCGTAAGCCACACATCACCCCGTTAAATGCCAAACGACGCCTCTCTTGGTGTAAGGAGCGTAAACACTGGACGATTGAACAGTGGAAAAAGTCGTGTGGAGTGATGCATCACGGTACACAATACGGCGATCCGATGGCAGGGTGTGGGTATGGCGAATGCTCGGTGAACGTCATTTGCCAGCGTAAGTACTGCCAACAGTAGAATTCGGAAGCGATGGTGTTATGGTGTGGTCGTGTTTTTGCACTCCTTGTTGTTTTGCATGGCACTATCACGGCACAGGCCTACATTTATGTTTTAAGCACCTTCTTGTTTCCCACTGTTGAAGAGCAATTCAGGGATGGCGATTGCACCTTTCAAGACGATCGATCATCTGTTCATAATGCACGGCCTAGGCGGAATGGTTACACGACAATAACGTCCCAGTAATGGTCTGTCCTGCATAGAGTTCTGACTTGATCCTATAGGACACCTTTGGTGAGTTTTGGAAGGCCGACTTTGTGCCAGGCCTCACCGACCGACTGCATACCTCTCCTCAGTGCAGCACTCCGTGAAGAATGGGCTGCCATTCCCCAAGAAACCTTCCAGCATCTGACTGACCGTATACCTGCGGGAGTGGAAGGCTAAGGTTGGGTCAACATCTTATTGAATTCCAGCGTTAATGATGGAGCGCACCACAAACTTGTAAGTCTTTATCAGCCAGGTGTCCGTATACTTTTGATTACGTAGTGTAGGTAAAAAGTCAAGTACTGTCAGAAATCCATGGATACCACAGGATATGTTGAACTCAATTGATGATGGGAGAGAATATAAAAATGCAGAAAAGAAGCTGGCGAAAGACAATATGAGCGTCTTAAAAATGAGACTGAGAGAAAGTGCAAAATGGCTGAACAGGAATGGCTAGAAGATTGAAGTAAGTCTATTGAGGCATGTATAACTGGGGGGGGGGGGGGGGGGTAAGATAGCTACCGACTACTGGGAAGCCAGAGGCATTACGAGAAACAAAGAGCAGCTGCATGAATTTCAAAAGTTCAGATGGGAAACCATAACCAAACACAGAAGGGAAAGGTGGGAGGAATATATAGAAGGGACATACATGGCAAATTAACTAGAAAGCAACATTTTAGAAAGAGAAGTAGTTGAAGACGTGATGGGAGATACTGTGAGAAAATATGACAAAGCACTGAAAGAGGGAAGCCAAATCAAGGCTTCCCTCAGAACTGCTGATATCATTGAGGGATTAATCATCATGATTAAAATATTGCACCTGGTATGCAAGATTTATGGGACAGCTGAAATATTCTCAGACTTCAAGAATAATGCACTAATACCAATTCTAAACAAAGCAAGTGTTGGTAGTTTTTAATATTACGGAACTATCAGTTTTAATATGTCACTTCTAAAAAATATTGACACGAATTATTTAGTGAAAACTTGTGGAACACGATCTCAGGAGAAGCTGTTTTGGGTTCATGAAAAATATTGGAACTCGCGAGGCAATACTGACCTTCAGAATTATTTTAGAAAATAGGACAGAGAACGGCAAACAAAGGTTTTCAGCCTTGGAAGACTTAGAGAAACCTTTTGACAATGTTAACTGAAATATGCTATGAAATGCTGATGGTATCAGGTTTAAAATACTGGGAGCGAACGATTATGTGCAACTTGTACAGAAACTAGTTGTAAGAGCCGAAGGCCATTAGGTTATAAACTGGCTCAGAAGGGAAATAGACTTGGTTGTAGCCTGTCCCCGATGTTATACGATCTTTATGTTGAACAATCAGTAACAGAAGCCAATTTATATGGGGAAGGAATTAAAGTTGAGACAGTAAATATTAAAAAAATAGAGGATTGTCGATGGCTTATTAATTCTATAAGAGAGCAGAAAGAAAGGCAGCCGATCTTAAATGCAATTGAATGGAATGGAAAGTCTGTTGAATGTGCGATATAAGGTAACATTAACAAAACCAAAACAAGAGGTAACGGTTTGTAGTCAAATTCGGTTAGTCGATCGCGAGGAAATTAGACTAGAAAATGGGACACTACAATTAGTAGCTAAGTTTCCTATTTGGCCAGTGAAAACTGATGGTGACCGAAGCAGAAAGGATGTAAAATATAGATTAGCAATGGCAACAAACTCTTTCCTGGGAAAAAGAAATTTATTGATACTGAATACAAATTTGAGTGTTAGGAAGGGGCAGAGGCTACCGAGTAGAACTGGGAAAAAAAGAAATGTGTGGTGCGTAACTTGACATGACGCTTTCTGATACAACTTAATTGTCAGTATAGTAGTGCACGGAAGGTGTGGGGCTAAAAAATGGCAGAAGGAGACCAAGATATGAGTGCGGTAAGCAGGGTACAAATAGTTCAAATGGCTCTGAGCACTATGGGATTTAACATCTATGGTCAACAGTCCCCTAGAACTTAGAACTACTTAAATCTAACTAACCTAAGGACATCACACAACACCCAGTCATCACGAGGCAGAGAAAATCCCTGACCCCGCCGGGAATCGAACCCGGGAACCCGGGTGTGGGAAGCGAGAACGCTGCCGCACGACCACGAGCTGTGGACGGTAAGCAGCGTCAAACGGGTGTATGCTGCAGCAGTTATTCTGACAAGGGAACCTCCCCATGGCACCCCCCTCAGATTTAGTTATAAGTTGCCACAGTGGATAGACCTTGAAAAACTGAACACAGATAAATCGAGAAAACAGGAAGAAGTTGTGTGGAACTATGAAAAAATAAGCAAAATTTACAAACTGATTAGTCCATGTACAAGATAGGCAACATAAAGGAGAGTGTGAGCTCAGCAGCACTGTGCTCCCGTGGTTAGCGTCAGCATCTGCGGATCGAGAGGTCCTTGGTTCAAGTCTTCCTTGGAGCGAAAAGTTTAATTTTTTATTTTCAGACAATTACCAAAGTTCAGGCACTTACACATAATCAACTTCGCTCTCCAAAATTCCAGGACATGTTCAGATTTGCTTGGACATATGCAGGATTTGACGGTCTACACACGGAAAAATTTGAAAACGTTAAAAACGTATGTTTTGACGGAGCACAGGGAAAAGTGTGCAACTGTGTGACTTTTGTATTCATTTGTTGCAGTTTATGTGACAAACTCTTATGTTATCATCACTTTTTTGGGAGTAATTATCACATCCACAAGAAAACCTAAATCGGGCAACATAGAAGAATCTTTTTACCCATTCGCCAAAGTGTACAAGTTAGGTGGGTCGACAACATATTCCTGTCATGTGACGCACATGCCGTCACCAGTGTCGTATAGAATATATCAGACGTGTTTTCCTGTGGAGGAATCGGTTGACCTATGACCTTGCGATCAAATGTTTTCGGTTCCCATTGGAGAGGCACGTCCTTTCGTCTACTAATCGCACGGTTTTGCGGTGCGGTCGCAAAGCACAGACACTAAAGTTATTACAGTGAACAGAGACGTCAATGAACGAATGGACAGATCATAACTTTGCGAAAATAAAGAAAAATTTTTAGCTCGAGGGGAGACTTGAACCAAGGACTTTTCAATCCGCAGCCGCTTACGCTAACCACGGGACCACGGCGCTACTGAGCTCAAATTATCCTTGATGTTGCTTATCTTCGCGTAGACTACTCAGTTTGTATATTTGGCTTATTTTTTTATAGTTCCACACAACTTCTTCCTGTTTTCTCGATTGATCTGTGTTCAGTTTTTCAAGGCCTATCCACTGTGCCAACTTATAACTAAATCTGAGGGGGGTGCGATGGGGAGGTTCCCTTGTGAGATGAAACGTCTTGCAAGCATAAAGTGAAGGGCGGAATCAGCCCAGTCTTCGAACTGAAAACCACAACAACAAGAGGAACGAACGTAGAACAGATTTGTTTGGAATATGAGGTTGTAACCTCCCCACACTTATCGACCTTAATGACAGTGAAAAATTAAACTGCGTGCACCTAATGGAAATTTGGGAAAAGCAATCGTAACCCGAAGTTAATTTGTCGGTAAAGAGGGAGGAAAGGGTTACATCTAAATGAAAGGAAAAATGCAAATGGAATTGGTGGAAAATAATTTTGAGAAAAGGGTAAAATTAATAAAGAAAGTAAATGCGCGGTCGTTACGTTAACAATTAATTGTCGTTAATTAGATATTTGAGATTTGGGGAAAATTACGGTCGGCTGTCCTATGGATTGAAGCGACTTCATAAATTCACTGTAGCTCCATATATTGACATATGTTCACGACACACTACAGATACGTAGAACAAGTCATAAAGTTTCGTTCGGCTGATGCCGCACTTTGGGTTTCTACCGCCAGAGCGCTCGAGAGCGCAGTGAGACAAAATGGCGAAATGAGCCGAGAAAGCGTATGTCGTGCTTGAAATGCACTCACATCAGTCAGTCATAACAGTGCAACGACACTTCAGGACGAAGTTCAACAAAGATCCACCAGCTGCTAACTCCATTCGGCTATGGTATGCGCAGTTTAAAGCTTCTGGATGCCTCTGTAAGGGGAAGTCAACGGGTCGGCCTGCAGTGGGCGAAGAAACGGTTGAACGCGTGCGGGCAAGTTTCACGCATAGCCCGCGGAAGTCGACCAATAAAGTAAGCAGGGAGCTAAACGTACCACAGCCGACGGTTTGGAAAATCTCACGGAAAAGGCTAAAGCAAAAGCCTTACCGTTTACAATTGCTACAAGCCCTGACACCTGATGACAAAGTCAAACGCTTTGAATTTTCGGCGCGGTTGCAACAGCTCATGGAAGAGGATGCGTTCAGTGCGAAGCTTGTTTTCAGTGATGAAGCAACATTTTTTCTTAATGGTGAAGTGAACAGACACAATGTGCGAATATGGGCGGTAGAGAATCCTCACGTATTCTTGCAGCAAATTCGCAATTCACCAAAAGTTAACGTGTTTTGTGCAATCTCACGGTTTAAAGTTTACGGCCCCTTTTTCTTCTGCGAAAAAAACGTTACAGGACACGTGTATCTGGACATGCTGGAAAAGTGGCTCATGCCAAAACTGGAGACCGACACCGCCGACTTCATCTTTCAACAGGATGGTGCTCCACCGCACTTCCATCATGATGTTCAGCATTTCTTAAACAGGAGATTGGAAAACCGATGGATCGGTCGTGTGGAGATCATGATCAGCAATTCATGTCATGGCCTCCACGCTCTCCCGACTTAAGCCCATGCGATTTCTTTCTGTGGGGTTATGTGAAAGATTCAGTGTTTAAACCTCCTCTACCAAGAAACGTGCCAGAACTGCGAGCTCGCATCAACGATGCTTTCGAAAACATTGATGGGGACATGCTGCGCCGAGTGTGGGAGGAACTTGATTATCGGCATGATGTCTGCCGAATCACTAAAGGGGCATATATCGAACATTTGTGACTGCCTAAAAAAACTTTTTGAGTTTTTGTATGTGTGTGCAAAGCATTGTGAAAATATCTCAAATAATAAAGTTATTGTAGAGCTGTGAAATTGCTTCAATCATTTGTAAAAACCCTGTACTATAATAACTGAAAATGAAAGATTAATGCACATATAATTAGCACTAAAAGCGTGGCAACTGAAGGTTCACACGTGTTATGTGAAAACTGAATGTTTGTCTGAAGTATTAAATATCGCTACACTCTGACTTAATTTAGCAAAACAATTAATAAAACCGGAAAATTGAAAGTTAATTTAGTGACTGAAATTAATAGTGAACTTTGTTTCTGAAGCACTACAAAATTCAATAAAATAAGGATAGTCTTGGGCTACCTCAACAATCTTTTCAAAAGCTACATGAATCTACGCAATTTAGAAATATGAACTTTAATTGAATGATTCTGATTAACAAAAGTAAAATTTAGTATGTACCAAGCTGAGCTGCAGTCACAGGTAAGCTAAAATATGGTAACAAAACTTGCACTCTTAATTTGTGCTTGTGTAATCTAAATATTGTAGCCAGCTATGAATACTTTAACTGAACTTTGAAATTAAAGCAGTGAAATCGAATGATATTACTTTAATGCTGGCGTTTGAATTTCAAAGACACTCGGGTTCATTCCGGAAAAGGAAGGGACCCTGCTTGGTAATGCAATTGGGTCAATGAGCAACAAAGGTTCATGCTACGATGCTGTAATTTAGTGAGAAAAATTTAACAGTTTGAAAAGCTGAGGTCTGCCATACAGTTCTAAAACTTTACGTGCTTCCATTCTTCCTTGTTGGTTGATTGAAGGTTTGAAGTCGTCGATCGAGGAGGTGGCGACAGTCACTCATTGTCGGCCGTCGCTGTTGCAGAAGCTGGATGTTGGCGCGATTTCTTCTCGACACTGTCACCAGGCGAAACGGGCTCTTGATGTGCGCCAGCTAATGCTTCCCGTCCGCGACACCGTGTCAGAATCTATCGTAGCAAGTCGAGCGCAATTACATGCTGCCAAACCCCGAAAGCGCGGCAACTCGCGGGAGCTTCACACAACACACCTGCTCCACCGCCCTACTCCAGCTAGACTCTGCTGAGCTCGCGCTCCACGTGGCAGAGTTAACACTACCAAAGATCCTAAACACTTTGATTCTCCAAACGACCTATCGACATAGTCGTTCGATAGCATAGTTTTCCCTAGGCAAGACCCAGAATAAAAATACAAATAATATATACAAAACAAACCAATTATACATCGACATAAATGGATATATATATATATATATATATATATATATATATATATATATAGCAAAACAGTTATAATATATAAAGACACAGTAATGTCATATCTTTAGGTAACAAAATAAAGAAAAGAATTTATATTACAATAGATGGCAATAGGAGGATACGCATTTCCGGCGTTACACGTGCCCCACATTATCTGAGGATATTCGTGTAACGTAAACAGACTCAGAAAATGTCCCAAAAAGGAAAAAAAAACAGCGGAAATGGATATGCTCAAAATATCAAGAAAATTTAGCATTAGGCTAATTAAGCATAAACCAATTTTTAGACCATTATAATTGAGTGGAGACACTCCTAACTTTATTCCACTCTGTCTTCTTACACAAAAGAAAAACAGGTTGACAATTTATTAAAAGTCATAGAAAACATAGAAAATGGTTTAGCCATTCTAAAATCAGCAAAATTCCTAACAGTATCAAGAAATGGAACACTATTTACAAAATTAATCAGAGTACAAGGTCATACAAACAGGTAGATCAAAATACGAAAATTAATGATTAATTACATAGAATACATATTTTTATATAACCTCTTCATAATTAATATTCTTGTCATGAGAGTCCACTTAACGCTGAACAAGAAAATAATACACAGCAGATCGAAAAAGGCATACATATTGACAGCAGAATTTTTTCACATCAGCTGTCCGGGATGAAAAACAACTGCGCCTTCCTTATCCGCAAGTACAAAGAATGCCGATAGCGGCACAAGAGCCGACAGCGGCTCCGCCTCGCCAGTACTATTGCGCCCGCCTGTGCGGCACGCTTGATCTCACTCGCCTGTGTAACGGCATTTCCAGAACGTCCGTTTCACTGAATTCTTTCGGAAAAGCTCACTCCCGAGTAATCTAAAGAAGTCCATTAATACTATTACAGTGGATAACTCAACACTGTCCATCATCACACGCATGTACTAGCCTGAAACTTAAAACAGCGTCTAATTACATCGGCAATGACTAGTAAAACACATATTCATGAAATCTTACAGCTAGTTACAAAATCATATTTATATTCCTTAACCTACTGTGACTCAGCTGAAAACTTAAACTAGCAGCTTGGATTTTTCAATTGATTAATAATCAGTTACACTTAAATCATTTAATCAAAATTAATTAGTTGTTAATTACAACTTCTATAATAACTTCTTCGTCAGGCAAAAGCATGGCAACCTAGCAAATCCTTAAATCTTACACTCTATTACATCCTCTGCAAGTTACCCATTCTGTGGTATTAATCAATTCTGGGTTGGTACATTTTCAAGTCTACAATGTTCCATATACCTAACAGTTTTCCAGAGCTTGGATACTCTAAGCAATAAGCATTTGTGTGAGGTATACCAATGACTTTATATGGCCTATTATAAACAAAATTAAATTTAGAGATTTCATCGTCTATCTCGCTCGATTCTCCATGAGCTTTTACAAATACTAAGTCTCCGAGTGCAAACTTAGCAAAACGCGCTTTAGCGTCACGACAACGTATGCGAGCATCGGCTTTTAGCTTCATTATTTCTCGCAAACGATCTTTTTTCACACCAATACTAATGTCAATCCGCGGAAGGAATTTGATTATCTCTTCCACTATACTTTTACTTCTGTCATCTAACAGGATTTCCTCTGGAGAAAATACCGTAGACTCATGTCTCGAGGTGTTCGTAATTCTCTCAAATTCTGCAACATATTTGCCCCATGCCCTATGGTTGTGGTGGCAATAGGTATGGCAGAGTCGGCCTAGTTCGCGCATATACCTTGCAGCGGGATTTTCAGCCGGACAGCAAGCTGAAATACGGATCACCTCGACCCCATTACTTTCCATGCCTTCATTCCACAACTTAGAAGTAAATTGTGCCCCATTGTCCTCGTCCTCAACTCTTTCCAGGAAACCATTGCTTGTCTTGTAATTGCTTCCTACGTAGCGATTTGTATCATCTGGAAGCTTCTTGTAGAGTTCCCAGACTATTTCGGATTCCGTGCGGCGATCACGCAAATATTCCAACTTGCAGATCCAGCCCTCGCAAAACTCCTTCATCGAGCCACGCGAATTCGCATCGAAAGGCCTCGATACGATAAATTCGCGCTACTCACTTTGTTGTTTTTGCTCTGACCAGTATTCAGCCAGAAACAAATTTTTAAACTCGTGAAAAGTCAGGTTCGTGATGTTGAGGTTTAAGCCCCAACGCTTGGCATCACCAGCCAACTCGTCAATAACCGCATTAATTTTTCTCTCATTAGTCCATGATCTGGGTAAAATTCTTTCACAATTCTTAATGTAATCCGTCGCGTGTATACTGCCTCTTTTCAAGGGGTCGAACCGCTCCTCTTTCGTCAACAATTCCGAACTATGTGCATCAAGGTTTTTTTTTTTCTAATTCCGACACTCTCGTAATTACTTGGCAAGTGGTTGTTGCAAGCGTTTCCACTTCCCTCTTTTTCTCTTCACAGGTATTAGCCTGCTTCCTCACTTTAGTATCTACTTCGGACACTAAAGCCTATAAAGTTTCCACCTTCTGTTGATCCTCTTTTTTCACTAATTGAATTTGTTCCGTCACCTTATTCCCAAAACGAGTATTTATGCTCGCAATTTCCGCCTGAACGCCTATCATTTCCTGTTTAAGATTACCGATTTCGGTATTAATTACAACAATATCTTCTTTGATTTTATCAACTTTTGTGTTAAAAACTCCAACATTGTTGTTAACAACATTAATAGCTGTGTTCTGATTGTCTAGCTTCCTGTCAATTTTTTGAAACTGAGCTTCTTGCTTGGCAGACTGAGCTTTAATTTCTGCCGATTGACTCTTGATTTCGTTAATCAAAACTTTCAATAAATCAGTTAAATTCACGAAAACTACCGGTTTTACTTCCGTAGCAGCTTCCTCTTTAATTGTCCCCCCGTATTCGTCATCAAGGGGTTCAGATTTGATTTTCAGTTCCGATTCCGAAACATTTTCTAAAGTTTGGAATTCCATTTCTGCTCTTTGTTGCGTTTCGGCGGTCGCGTCTTTCATGCTAGCCGCTTGCCCCTGAACAATGGGTTACGCGGTGCGCGTTTCCCACTGTTCGACCGATTGTTCCGTACCCACGTCTACCAAATACTGGTAATTGTTGCCTTCACTCATTTTACTAATTTGCAATATAAATGGCAAATCTCAAATCGAATTAGGATTCCTCCCACTACTTATTCTCGCAGACGTAACGGCCTGTTCGTAACCAGTACTTTGTTACGAGATATGCACAATGCAAAATTCGTGTCCAGAACAACCTCAAATCCAAAGATTGTCCTGTCACGCTCGCCACGTGTAACCTCCCCCTCACTTATCGACCTTAATGACAGTGAAAAATTAAACTGCGTGCACCTAATGGAAATTTGGGAAAAGCAATCGTAACCCGAAGTTAATTTGTCGGTAAAGAGGGAGGAAAGGGTTACATCTAAATGAAAGGAAAAATGCACATGAAATTGGTGGAAATTAATTTTGAGAAAAGGGTAAAATTAATAAAGAAAGTAAATGCGCGGTCGTTACGTTAACAATTAATTGTCGTTAATTAGATATTTGAGATTTGGGGAAAATTACGGTCGGCAGTCCTATGGACCACTACTATAATAACTGAAAGTGAAAGATTAATACAAATATAATTAGCACTAAAGCGTGGCAACTGAAGGTTGACCAGTGTTGTGTGAAAACTGAATGTTTGTCAGAAGTAATAAATTTCGCAACACTCTGACTTAATTTAGCAAAACAATTAATAAAACCGGAAAATTGAAAGTTAATTTAGTGACTGAAATAAATAGTGAACTTTGTTTCTAAAGCACTACAAAATTCAATAAAATTAGGTTAGTCTTGGGCTACGTCAACAATCATTTCAAAAGCTACTTGAATCCACGCAATTTAGAAATAAGAACTTGAATTAAATGATTCTGATTAACAAAAGTAAAATTTGGTAAGTACCAAGCTGAGCTGCAGTCACAGGTAAGCTAAAATATGGTAACATAACTTGCACTCTTAATTTGTGCTTGTGTAATCTAAATATTGTAGCCAGCTATGAATACTTTAACTGAAGTTTGAAATTAAAGCAATGAAATGGAATGATATTACTTTAATGCTGGCATTTGAATTCCAACGACACTCGGGATCATTCCGGAAAAGGAAGGGACCCTGCTTGGTAATGCATTTGGGACAATGAGCAACAAAGTTTCATGCTACGTTGCTGTAATTTATGAGAAAAATTTAACAGTTTGAAAAGCTGAGGTCTGCCATACAGTTCTAAAACATTACGTGCTTCCAGTCTTCCTTGTTGGTTGATTGTAGGTTTGAAGTCGTCGATCGAGGAGGTGGCGACAGTCACTCATTGTCGGCCGTCGCTGTTGCAGAAGCTGGATGTTGGCGCGATTTCTTCTCGACACTGTCACCAGGCGAAACGGGCTCTTGATGTGCGCCAGCTAATGCTTCCCGTCCGCGACACCGTGTCAGAATCTATCGTAGCAAGTCGAGCGCAATTACATGCTGCCAAACCCCGAAAGCGCGGCACCTCGCGGGAGCTTCACACAACACACCTGCTCCACCGCCCTACTCCAGCCATACTCTGCTGTGCCCGCGCTCCACGCGGCAGAATTAACACTACCAAAGATCCTAAACAACTTTGATTCTCCACACGACCTATCGACGTAGTCGTTCGATAGCATAGTTTTCCCTAGGCAAGACCCAGAATAAAAATACAAATAATATTTACAAAACAAACCAATTACACTGCATGGAATTTCTTCCGACACCAGGCGCAGAACAAGATGCTATGTGGACCCTCAGATAGTTGCCAACCAGCAGTTAAACAGTAAGTTGAGTGCCTGCAACCAGCTCAGTACAGTTCTCTGCAAAATAGCTTCCGACTTAGCAGTTTCTATTTATGGAGTAATAGTGCTATCAAAAGTGTCTGCATCATTAGTATCAATTACTCATCCGATGATAATATTATTTACTGCCTAGAGAGAGCACATTTATTTAGATTTCATTGCATTAGGTTTAGGACATCAGGTTACACACATCAAACTTTAGCAATATGAAGCACGATTATGTAACATAATCATAATAAAAAGCTCTGTTTTTTTATTTAATTTTTGGGCTGTATTTCTGTTCCTGTGCCATCTTGCCAAAGCATGTATTTTCTTCATAAACTTAGTGTGCAGTTGCCACCTTTAATCAACTACAGCTGTTTTCTGCTAACATGGATGCTTAGAGTGAATTAATACTATCATTCTGTCTGAGCATTCTCATCATAAAGAGAAGAAAATTACCAATGATAATTAATTTTATCTCTGATGCTGTGAAGATGATTTCTGCAAAGAGAGAGAAGTATAAGAGAGGTGGCAGGAATAAGAAATTTACCAAAACATCTAACTGCAAGAAATGTGGACAAATCTCTTCCCTATTATGACGAGGATAGTGTAATATATTAGGAAAATCTTATTTATTGGATGACGTATGTTAAGTGAGACGTTACTACTGATAACCAGTCAGATGAACTGTGTTCAAGGTAGAATATTTGCTTGCAAATATGCAGTACACTGAAATGCAGTTTCCTCGGTCATGGGGGTTCAAATGAACAGCAAAATACAGGGTGTTTCAAAAATGACCGGTATATTTGAAACGGCAATAAAAACTAAACGAGCAGCGATAGAAATACACCGTTTGTTGCAATATGCTTGGGACAACAGTACATTTTCAGGCAGACAAACTTTCGAAATTACAGTAGTTACAATTTTCAACAACAGATGGCGCTGCAAGTGATGTGAATGATATAGAAGACGACGCAGTCTGTGGGTGCGCCATTCTGTACGTCGTCTTTCTGCTGTAAGCGTGTGCTGTTCACAACGTGCACGTGTGCTGTAGACAACATGGTTTATTCCTTAGAACAGAGGCTTTTTCTGGTGTTGGAATTCCACCGCTTAGAACACAGTGTTGTTGCAACAAGACGAAGTTTTCAACGGAGGTTTAATGTAACCAAAGGACCGAAAAGCGATACAATAAAGGATCTGTTTGAAAAATTTCAACGGACTGGGAACGTGACGGATGAACGTGCTGGAAAGGTAGGTCGACCGCGTACGGCAACCACAGAGGGCAACGCGCAGCTAGTGCAGCAGGTGATCCAACAGCGGCCTCGGGTTTCCATTCGCCGTGTTGCAGCTGCGGTCCAAATGACGCCAACGTCCACGTATCGTCTCATGCGCCAGAGTTTACACCTCTATCCATACAAAATTCAAACGCGGCAACCCCTCAGCGCCGCTACTATTGCTGCACGTGATACTTTCGCTAACGATATAGTGCACAGGATTGATGACGGCGATATGCATGTGGGAAGCATTTGGTTTACTGACGAAGCTTATTTTTACCTGGACGGCTTCGTCAATAAACAGAACTGGCGCATATGGGGAACCAAAAAGCCCCATGTTGCAGTCCCATCGTCCCTGCATCCTCAAAAAGTACTGGTCTGGGCCGCCATTTCTTCCAAAGGAATCATTGGCCCATTTTTCAGATCCGAAACGATTACTGCATCACGCTATCTGGACATTCTTCGTGAATTTGTGGCGGTACAAACTGCCTTAGACGACACTGCGAACACCTCGTGGTTTATGCAAGATGGTGCCCGGCCACATCGCACGGCCGACGTCTTTAATTTCCTAAATGAATATTTCGATGATCGTGTGATTGCTTTGGGCTATCCGAAACATACAGGAGGCGGCGTGGATTGGCCTCCCTATTCGCCAGACATGAACCCCTGTGACTACTTTCTGTGGGGACACTTGAAAGACCAGGTGTACCGCCAGAATCCAGAAACAATTGAACAGCTGAAGCAGTACATCTCATCTGCATGTGAAGCCATTCCGCCAGACACGTTGTCAAAAGTTTCGGGTAATTTCATTCAGAGACTACGCCATATTATTGCTACGCATGGTGGATATGTGGAAAATATCGTACTATAGAGTTTCCCAGACCGCAGCGCCATCTGTTGTTGAAAAGTATAACTACTGTAATTTCGAAAGTTTGTCTGCCTGAAAATGTACTGTTGTCCGAAGCATATTGCAGCAAACGGTGTATTTCTATCGCTGCTCGTTTAGTTTTTATTGCCGTTTCAAATATACCGGTCATTTTTGAAACACCCTGTATGAGTGGCTAATGCGGTGTTGTGCGGCGTAATCCTCAGCGGTCACTGGCATCACCTGATGCGACGAGTTTAGGACGAGTATGGAATTAATGTGTGACGCTTTTCTTAGCAATCTACAGATCGTTTATGAGAAATGTAGCTTCATAGCTTTTATAGGTGTATAAGTGGCGTCTGTAACTTCAGACATGTCGGAAAGAACAGACCCCATTTTGAAGCTGAAGTCGCTATGAACGAAGACTCAAGGGAATTAAACACATTAGCTGCCAGTGGACATCGATTTATATCAGTGGGGCAAATTGAAAATTCGTGTCGGATCAGGACTCAAACCTGGGGCTCCTGTTTACTAGGCATATGCACAGACCACAACACCATCTGGGCATAGTGGTTACCACAACTGCATGGACTACCCTAGAGGGCGTACCAAGGGTTGCAAAATATCACTAACTGAAAACAGCAAAACAGTTTTACTGAAATGCTAGAAATGGCTAAATTATAATGTTTACGTTTAATCTATAAAAAAATTACAAACATGAAAAAAATATTCACATAGCAGAAATACATATCCTCCTCTGCCTCATTTCCTTTGCTAGTGCTGCAGGTTTCCCTGTCTTCTTCGTGTATGTGGCATTTGCACCATATCGACATGATTTAGTATCTGTTCTAGAGATTCGTATGAAAAACAACACTTAAGATGGAGTCTCAATACGTACCTTACAGAAGAGCAGAGAGTTTATTCGTTTTAAGTCTTCTTCTGAGTTTGTTTTCATTAACTTAAGCTGGCTAAACTTCCTCTCCACTTCCGCGCTGGGGTGTGGTAGGATTAACTCTGAAAATGCTGGTGAGACTAATTCTGTATAAAGATTTTCGCCGCTGCCTTTCGGGAGAGGACGTTTGATATATCCATATTAATTACATAAGATTTCGCCAGTGGCTTTACATTTTGTCGCATTTTGCTCAAATCCTATAGCTAACACCAAACCAGAAACACATTGTTTAACTGTTTTCAACGTTTTTTCACACGTAGCAACGGTATTTGGTAGAATACTTCAAAATTACCTGTAAGTCAAGTCTGGAGCTTCTGGACTAGCGTTTCTATGAAATTCACCCTTCGGTCCCGTAAAGTTTTCCTGGCCTCATCGGACAGACTGGGGAATTTTAGTTCATTGTTTTAGCAGAAATGTGGGGACAGATCAATATCATTATCAATGCCGCTCTTGAAGGGTTGCGTTGTAGCGCAGGAATTTTTTATTCCGCCGCTTATGGATCGAACCAAACTACATAACAACTTGGTGCGATGCTCAGTCGCCTAATCAATAAGTTGTTTTTTTCGTAGTTCAGTCGGAATATTCTGGATACAGCATAGGTACGTCTTATTGGCTGGATCCTTCTACATACTGTATAAAAGTTTTTCACTAAAGCAGTGTGGATACAGTGAGATAACTGAGATTGTAATGTTAGTTCTGCATACTCTTCTAATATTCTATAAACAGCGGGTTCAGTGGAAATTCAGCGAAACAATTCATGGCACGTTTCGTGTATCACGTTCACCTTCTTCGGAATTATTTCTGTCGTATACGTCCCTATACTCTAAGTTGTGCTGAGATGAAAACGAAAACCATTTATGGGTTTCACGAATAAAATTTCAATGTTTCTGGGCAGAGTTTCCTCTGTATCTTGAGAAAGTGCGAGCTGAAGTGAATGACAAACGGAACGATTGAAAACGATAGAATCTGTTTTCAATTTCTGTTTCACCCAGACATAGACCCCATTTTGAATACTGCACATCACCCCTGTCATTGTCCCCTGCACTTTTTAAGATCAAATTCCAAATTCAGCAAACGTTGTTTTTTCCGAAAGTATAAACGCAACATGGTATTTTTCTAGCACAACAATACAAATAAATGTGGAGGCTATTTCGTTCATGCTAATGATTTGGATATGACATATCAGTCGATTCATCTACAACAAGAGTGAATTTCTGTTCGCCTATATATATATTATCAATAAAAAAGTGCGGGGCAACTATATTCACGATATTATTCCCTTACATTTTGTTCTATGCAGACAAAGATTGTGTTGCAATGTACAATACCAATCTAGATTCAGAGTTGTTGCTAACATATTGAAATGTTATTTTCTTAGAAATGTTTTGAATCATATAATTTTGATCTTGTTTCTGCTTTGTGAAACCTAAAAGAAATAATTAATTTGCCTCTATTACAACTGGTTGTATGAACTCCTTAGCGTGCAACACATTCTCCCACATCTTTCTATAAGTTTGTATGTATTGTTGTTTCGATATGATGTGATAATTAAGTATCACAAATAGAAAGTACGATATGTTTCTCTACATTCTTTGCTCACTCACTTTACAAACGAGAAACTTGACAAAACATTGTTGTAGCTTGTACTAGGTTTCAAACCAAGTCCAACAGCGTTAGTGGAAGCTATTAGATCTTAAGCTGATAGCTCTGGTGTAAGGATTTCTACGAGCAGGGGAATCACCAAGTTAGATATGACGTGATAAAAGAGACAACACAGTGAAGATTCTGATGTCACTGTATGGATGTGCATGTACAGCGGTGTCCAGTGTTAACACATGACCTACGTGTAGTATCTGTGTATCAGGAAGAAAACGGAACATTGAAAAATACAAACACGAGTACATTCATAATAAAACAGAAGTAGTGTTAATTTTGAGTTTAATTGTCAACACTATCGAACAATTTAAATGACTCGAAATGGCTAGATTGTACCGAAAAATGACTAGGAACACCAGTAGTACCTTTTTTCAAACACAGTGGCTAGTTGACACATCAAAAGGCTAGATGTAACCATAAAATGGCTGAGGTGTCAACAGTGCGCCCCTGTGAGGGCCAAATTTTCGACATATTCCACACACTAGTGATGTAGTGACCTTGCTCATTAGCCTTGTTACTCGCAGCATCTCGCCGATTCCCGTAAGAATTCGAGACTGGTGTGCATCTGCATTGAAGGAATCATTGGCGTCACCTCTGTAATTCTATATGTGGTGCATATTCTTCGGCCATTTGCAAAAGAACATGTACCATTTTGATCCAGCAATCACTTTGAATCAAGACACAAAGCTATACAAGCTGGTAGCTCCGAGTAGGCACTGAATGATAACAATGGGGTAAATTGAAAATTTGTGCTGGACAGGGTTTCGAACTAAGGTCTCCTGTTTACTAAGCAGATGCGCTGACCACTACGCAGACACAGTGGTCACCGCAACTGCGCGGGCTACCGTGGCACGCCTCCCGCCTGACCCAAATTCTCGTTTTGTATCACACACTACGCACGTAGTACTCCTGCTCATTAGCTTCATTATTTGTGGCTTCTCGATTGGCTCTGGGACTGGCGTGCATCTGCAGTGAAGGGACTGCAGGGTGCAGGATCAAACTGGTGTCGCATATATAATTTTGGTGATGGTACCTTTAGTGCAAATGCGCACAAATCTCGGACTCTTACGGGAACCGGTGAAATGCTGCGAGTAACAAGGTTAATGAGCAAGGGCACTACATCACTAGTGTGCGGTATATGTTGAGAATTTGGGTCTCATGAGGGGCGTTGCTAGGGTAGCCCTTGCATTTGCGGTTACCACTGTTCCCGGATGGCGTCTGCCTAGTAAGCGAAGTTCGAATCGCAGTCCGCCACGAATTTTCAACCTCACTGACATTAATCAATGCATCTGGCAGCTGTTGTCTTCAATTCCTTTCTAGCTTGATGTATAATTGTGTGAGACTATTCTATGTACTGAGAACAATCCGCCATGATCTCGTTACTTCAAGAGAACGAGATACCGTGCTCTGCGCTGTGGATGCCAGTGGGAACAGTGTGTCTCCTCTGTTTATCTTTCCTATAGTAAACGATTAGAAATTTTGTTTGAAAAGAGCACAACCAAGAAGCTTAGTGTTGCCTAATCGGAGTGCTTGGATGGCAACTCATGTTTTTCTACTCTCTGTCGATTATATAACAATGCACATAAAATGCTCCACAGAAAATCTGATTGTTAGAACATAGTCTGAATCTCTTTATTGAAATATATAATAAAGTTACCATAGCGCAGTATATTAAATATTAAATAGTAATCAAATTTTCCCTTATATGCTATCTGTTGCACTCATTAGTTTTCACAACAATGTTTACACATACACTCCTGGAAAGTGAAATAAGAACACCGTGAATTCATTGCCCAGGAAGGGGAAACTTTATTGACACATTCCTGGGGTCAGATACATCACATGATCACACTGACAGAACCACAGGCACATAGACACAGGCAACAGAGCATGCACAATGTCGGCACTAGTACAGTGTATATCCACCTTTCGCAGCAATGCAGACTGCTATTCTCCCATGGAGACGATCGTAGAGATGCTGGATGTAGTCCTGTGGAACGGCTTGCCATGCCATTTCCACCTGGCGCCTCAGTTGGACCAGCGTTCGTGCTGGACGTGCAGACCGCGTGAGACGACGCTTCATCCAGTCCCAAACATGCTCAATGGGGGACAGATCCGGAGATCTTGCTGGCCAGGGTAGTTGACTTACACCTTCTAGAGCACGTTGGGTGGCACGGGATACTTGCGGACGTGCATTGTCCTGTTGGAACAGCAAGTTCCCTTGCCGGTCTAGGAATGGTAGAACGATGGGTTCGATGACGGTTTGGATGTACCGTGCACTATTCAGTGTCCCCTCGACGATCACCAGTGGTGTACGGCCAGTGTAGGAGATCGCTCCCCATACCATGATGCTGGGTGTTGGCCCTGTGTGCCTCGGTCGTATGCAGTCCTGATTGTGGCGCTCACCTGCACGGCGCCAAACACGCATACGACCATCATTGGCACCAAGGCAGAAGCGACTCTCATCGCTGAAGACGACACGTCTCCATTCGTCCCTCCATTCACGCCTGTCGCGACACCACTGCAGGCGGGCTGCACGATGTTGGGGCGTGAGCGGAAGACGGCCTAACGGTGTGCGGGACCGTAGCCCAGCTTCATGGAGACGGTTGCGAATGGTCCTCGCCGATACCCCAGGAGCAACAGTGTCCCTAATTTGCTGGGAAGTGGCGGTGCGGTCCCCTACGGCACTGCGTAGGATCCTACGGTCTTGGCGTGCATCCGTGCGTCGCTGCGGTCCGGTCCCAGGTCGACGGGCACGTGCACCTTCAGCCGACCACTGGCGACAACATCGATGTACTGTGGAGACCTCACGCCCCACGTGTTGAGCAATTCGGCGGTACGTCCACCCGGCCTCCCGCATGCCCACTATACGCCCTCGCTCAAAGTCCGTCAACTGCACAAACGGTTCACGTCCACGCTGTCGCGGCATGCTACCAGTGTTAAAGACTGCGATGGAGCTCCGTATGCCACGGCAAACTGGCTGACACTGACGGCGGCGGTGCACAAATGCTGCGCAGCTAGCGCCATTCGACGGCCAACACCGCGGGTCCTGGTGTGTCCGCTGTGCCGTGCGTGTGATCATTGCTTGTACAGCCTTCTCGCAGTGTCCGGAGCAAGTATGGTGGGTCTGACACACCGGTGTCAATGTGTTCTTTTTTCCATTTCCAGGAGTGTATATGCTCGGCATCTCAAAATACTTGTCTAACCGTATTTTTTAAGGCAGCTCTCTTTCCAGCATAAAATCTGCAAGCACTATTGCAGCTTCGGAGGGCGAGACGGTTCGTGAGAACCTGCGGTCAGAACTGGAAGAGATGCGCTACGTCTCTTTAGCGGCACGCACAACTAGTGTCAGTGACAAAGGCTAAATCACACACACGCAGGAAGCTGTTCCAACCCTAATGTCGCATACTTTGTTAGGCAAGTTCAAGAGACGTATACATATCATGTTGAGTCTTGTATTCAAATTCTTAACATGAATTCAGTGTTAAGGAGGCCAGTACCTGTAGAAGAAAGGAAAACCGTTATTGCTCATTGCTAAAGCTTTCAGCGCCTCACAGAGACACTCAGTGTGCTACCAAAATATTCCTTGATCATTTGTACTAAAGCATAAATGTCTGCCAGAAGTTAAAACACATTATAAATCCTGCCTGAAATCATTTCTTCGGGACAACTCATTTTATCAGTGTACAAATGTGTATTAATACCACATGCAATTTCTACAGTACCATATTCCAACCTGAGTGTTTGTACCTAAGAGAGATAACTGTAAGGAAGGGACTCATAGAAATTATGTGGAAAAAGAAAGAAAATATGCAATGAGGTTCCGAGGGCCATGGAAGTAACTGCTGATCTCCACCACAATAAAGGTAAGAAGGACGAAATGAATGAAACTAGGAGGCGTTTTAAGTAAGACCCTGAATTACCAAGACAACAGAGAGTTACACGTCTCATAGATCTGTAAAAATTATATAATTAAAGACTTTCAGTCGCAAAACAGCAGGAATGGTGAATGTATCAGACAACGAAGCTATAACAACACGAAGAATACTCTCGGAGGAAGGGCGACCAAGAGTTAGTCAGAGAATGAAGGAATGCTATCGAAAGAAAAAAGAGGTGAAGGCAAGTGCGTAATCATACTTCACAGATGCTATTAAAACAAAAATTAGTTATATGAATAGTTTTCAAGATTACCGTGACCAAGCTTCTTTAAATTTAAGCTGGAGTTTTGCTCAGCAATTAACGAATAGCCACGATACGCCCTTACCCAGAAAAAAATCATATTTATCTATGCCATTAACGTATTCAATCCACTCCACTTACATAAACATATACCTAACGTATTTTTCCCTAATTAATAATACATCGCGCTTTAATTAAAAAGTTAATTGCGGAAGAACTTCAATAGTCGCTTGTAATCTGGACAGTAATGTGTCTAAACCTGTGTAAAAATATACACTATCTCTAAAAGAGGCCACTCTAATGTCACATGACTAAAAGAAGCTTTATTAGAAATTATTGAAAAGAAGTTCATTGACTCATCAGTCTTCTGACTGGTTTAAAGCAGCCCACCGTGAATTCCTCTCCTGTGCCAACTTATTCGTCTTTCAGCAGCCCTTGCATCTTACGTCCTTATTTCTTCGCTGTACAGCCTCCACAGCTGCCTCTCGTACAACCAAGGCTATACCATGATCCCCAACACATGTCTCATCATCCTCTCCCTTCTTCTTCATGGGTTTACCGCATGTTCCTTTCTTCGCCGATTCTGCGGAGAACCTTATCTTTCCATACATTATCAGGCTACCTGATTATCAACATTCTTCTGCAGTACCACATCTGAAATATCTCGATTGTCTTATATCCCGGTATTTCGACTGTCTAAGACACACTACCATAATATGCTGTGCTCCATATGTACACCCTCCTAATTAAAGCTTACTTTTGATATTAGTAGAGTTCTCTTGGAATGCACTTTATGTCTGTGCTAGTGTTCTTTTTATGTCGTCCATGCTTCGTCCGTCATGGGTTACTTTGCTTCCAAGGCAGCAGAATCCCTTAAGTTCGTCATCCTCACGATTACCAGTTGTAATTGTATGTTCATTTCTGCTGTTTCTCGTTTCTTCAGTATTTCCCAGGTTTATTCTCATCCCATAATAAGTACTCAATAGATGGTTCATTCCATTCATTGGATGCAGTAACTGCTCTCCATTTCTCTGAGGACAGTAATGTCGTTGTCAAACCTAATCATTGCTTTCCTTTCATTTCGATTTCTTATGCAACCTTTGATCCTTTCTTTTATTTAAGTCATTACTTCTCCGACGTGTAGACTGAATACTAGGGGCGAAAGGCCACATCCATGTCTTACGCCCTTTTCAATCGACGCACTTCTTTTTTGGTCTTTCAGTCTTATTGTTACCTCTTGGTTCTTGTACGAGTACATACTGTATATCACCTTCCTTTCCCTACACCTTACGCCTAATTTTCTCATAATTTAGAATATCATGCACCATTTTACATTTTGAAAACTTTTTCTAGATCAACAATATTTCTTCAGTTTTTGTTCCATTATCGAGCGCAAAGTCAGAACTGTCTCTCTGGTGCCTTTACCTTTTCTAAACCCAAACTGACCGTCATATATCTGATCCTCAAGTTTTTTTTTTTCCATTCCTTTCTGCATTTTTCTTGTCAACAGTTTGTATATAGAAGCTGTTAATCAGATTATGTGATAGTTCTCGTACCTTATCCGTTTATGCTATTTTCTGAATTCTAGGGATGATATGTCGCCAATGTGATAGATTCTACATAGAAACTTCAACAGTTATTTGGCTGCACTTCTCCCAATGGTTTTAGAAATTGCGATGGAATGTTGTCCATCCCTTTGTCTACTTTATGCTGCATTAAATACTGACTCTCGTACTGATCCCCTATGTCTTCTTCATCGACTTCTATTTATTCTTCCATCGACTAATCAGACAAATCCTTCCCCCTCTTAGAGGCCTTCAGTAAACTCTTTTCACCAGTCGTTCTCTCCTCTGCGTTAGTACTGGAATTATCATTGCACTCATAATGTTACTACTGCTGCGCTTAATTTCACTCAATGTTAGTTTCAGTTTGCTGTATGCTGCGTAAGTCCTTCCCACGATTATTTTCCTTTCGATTTCTTCATATAATTCCTGCACACTATTAGTTTGCTTCTATACACTTCGTATTTATTTTATTCCTAAATAATTTGTATTGCTTTATTCCTTTCTTTTCCTGAGCAGCTTCGTTCTTTCTTTTGTCGATGAACGGGTGTATTTCTTCTGGTACCAAGATTTCGTTGAACTTACTTTCTTTGTACTTGTCTTTAACTGTCCACCTGTGAGAGCCTTCTTTAGAGATGTTCACTCCTTTTCAACTGAAATGCCTACTGTCGTATTCCTAATCATACTATCCGTTTCCTTGACGAGTTCCAGTTTCGTCTCATCATTCGTCAGTACTTCGGTATCCCACTTACTTTCACTCTTGTTCTTCCGGAAGATTCTATTAAGCCTCTGTCTATTTTTCATCTTCATTAGATTTTGATCTGAGTCTGTATCTGCTCCTGGATACGTCTTGCAACCCAGTATTTGATTACGGAATCATTGTCTGGCCAGGACGTAATCTATCTGGAGTCTTCCCGTGTCCCTGGATCTTTTCCAAGTACACCCTGTCCTGTTATGATTCTTGAAAAGGGAATTCACTATTACTATTACTACCCGAAATTTATTGCTAAACTCAGTTATTCTAGAGAAAATGATTTTTAAATATTTCAGTTAGATCATGTAATGGTTCGACCTTTGTTTACTGTTGGTGGAGCATGTCATACCTATTAGTGTCTGAAAAGTCTGTTCAAATGTTCAAATGTGTGTGAATTGCTAACGGACCAAACTGCTGAGATCATGGGTCTCTAGGCCTAAATACTACTTAAACTAACTTATGCTAAGAACAACATACACACACACACACACACACACACACACACACACACACACACACACACACACACACATTCCCGAGGGAGGACTCGAATCTCCGGCGGGAGGGGCAGTGCAATCCGTGACATGGCGCCTATAACCGCGCGGCCACTCCACGTGGCTCTGAACAGTTTCTCCGTTTGCACAGGTTAGTAGAACTTATTCTATTAACACATCTTTGTAGTATCATCGTGGTGCAATAACTACAATTGAGAAGAGAAAAATGAATATAGCTTATTTCACTGTCATACGCCTGACTTTAAGTAATGCTAACAACATAAAGAGATACAGACTCTGTCTAGTCGAAATTAAAAAAAAAAAACAAGCTAGTGTTGACAAGAAACAAAAAGATCAGCGGTGTAAAATGTTACTTAATACAGAGTGATTACTGTGGATTTTCAAAGAACCCTTTGTTCCTGCGTTGCGAGCAAGCCGTACAGTGAGACACGAGACTTCCAACGGTTTGGTACTATGCTCGCGATAAAAGAGGCGCTGCGGTCGTACTCGGTATTAGACGTCCTCTGACGTGACATAAACAAAAGCTACGATGAGCACATCAAACTGATTATTCGTCTGAAAAGGGTGTCCAGCCAGATGGAAACGGAGAAGGAACAGAGCGAAAACCGAATCACAATCGTGCGGCTGACTGCCCGGGAAGCAACTTCGTCGTTGCTGCGGTTCCCGTGGCGTTTCCAGGAAAATGATTATATTGGAACTATTACTGAAAATTTTGTGCTCCATTACTCAAAAATGAGTAGCATGTTTATGTATTTTCGGCAACTGGAGCGTAACATTTCCAGTGCTGAATCATAAGACCGCTGTACGACGGCTTCACAGTAGATAACACATATTAAGGAGCTAAACCGGGACCAGCATGTTAAGAATCGAGATTGAAAGTCAGCTGATATCTTAGAAGACGAATTCAGGTTGAACCAAAGAACGAAAGGGAGCATAATTAAAAGAAAAAGAAGAAGCTTTTACACTAAATGAGCAAAGTAGAGCAGAAAAAGTGGTACGAACGGGAATAAGAAGAAAATGAGTGTTTACTGCCTGATGATGAAACGAACTTGTGATGACTTTCTGAACTTGGTCCAGTAAACAGATTTAGCGTATCGTCATATGAAGCTTTTAGAGACTGACTGAGAAATCTTCCTGTAATAGACTCGTCTAGGATCCTCACAGTGATAACTCGTACGAGAAGTGTGAACGCTCGTGTTATTGAATTAGGGTAACTATGTGCTTTTGTAGGAGACGTGCTATTTTTTATTGAAAATGAAATATAAGACGTAAAGTACATGCGGCGTGACGATTATTAACATTTAGTATATTCATAAAGCATAGTATATTAAAGTGATGTTAAATATTGAACGATAAACATCATGCAATATGTGGGCACCGTGTGATTTTGCAGGAATTGCAACATGTGACCGTCGTTCTGACTTATTTATACATGCATGTATTCTTTTTTACGTAGAGATACACTATCTGTGTCAGTTTAAATAAATTTGTAACGTTACTAGTCTAATTTCTACTCATGAATCAGATCGATAGATATACATTCTGCTAGCACTGGCTTTCACTGAGACGGCAAGTACGTCAGGTAGTTTGAGTTTGAAGCAACTAAAAAGTTTTAAAATGTTGTAGGGACAAAACATGCACAGATTCTGTTGGACCAAATGGTATAGATGTGAATTAGCAGATATGCATCACGTAAAATTAGGTGTTGAAGTTAAAACATATCAATTTAGTTTCTACAGCAGTTCTGCAATTGTAAAGGGAAACAAGATTATATTGTCAATAATTCTCAAAATCTGCTAGCTACAATTACTTAGTCTCTCATAATTAATGTATAAGAAATTCACGTTACTTTATTCGTGGTATCTGAAGCGAATATGGAGTAAATGTTCAGCATTTGATTTATTCATAAAGCAGGGGTCAACATTAATATATTAACGCAATTAGCAGTGAGGTTAGCAGGCCGTTAGCTGACCATGCGAGTAGATAGTGTGACAGCCGCTCTTCTCCACTGATATTTGTGCATCTGAAATGCATATAATGTCCACATTCGTGACAATTTATTTACAAGACCTCCACATATACTAACTTTGAGGCCTTAAAGGCTAGGGGAGCGCACAGGTTACAGGAGGCCTCTGTAAGTGGCTGGCAGCAGCGAGGGTGGTTGGGGCCAGCACTTTAAACAGCGACCTCAACAGTCGCTGGTCACAGCGCCCACCCCTCTGGCGAATGCAGCCCCTGGAGCAGCCTCTTCCCTTACCTTTGCTTGAGGAGAACCATGGACACAAACGAAGTCTGAAAAAAGTGCCCAGATTGTGAGGTAAAACAAAAAACTGATTTATTTTTAACTGATTTATTTTTCATCCAACCACAAAGTAATTTTACATTATTATAAACAGGCACAACATTGTTTTCAAACTTCTTCTTATTACTTTTCTCGTTGAATCGATGGAGAGCAGGACACACATAGAATGCCAGGCAGTGAATATAATTTTTATCCCAAGTCCGACCAAGGCAGATATTTGCCATGGGATGGATCTCTTTGTGTACCATCAGCGAGAGGCTAGAACAGGCATGGGAAATCAGAACCGCTACCTAGGGGGGAGAAGAAGAAGGGAGGAGGGGGGTTGGGAGAGGAAGTAAGACTGTTTCTAAGATGCTTGGTCTCTATCCATACATTGAGGTGAAGACACATGCACTGTTCTGGTTTTCGGTAGTTGTACGATGTTATTACAGTACTATGTCTCCCTGTAGAACCAAGATCGGGATGCACTCGCAGTGTGACCTAATTGTGGTTGGCCGCTTATAACAGGATTACGCCTCTCTCCTCCTAAGTCACATTGCTACCACTCACAAGAAAAACATGTCTATCCATCCTGGAATGTTCACTAAATATTGGTTATTGTATTCTTGTTTGGCCCTACTGGCATTTTGTCACTGCCGGAGCCTCTTCTCGCCATTGTGTGTGAAGTTGCTAGCAGAATGTATTATTAAGAACTGAGGGATTGTGTTACATGATTATTTTGCAGTATATTCAACGTAAGTTTCAATGTTCTTGGTTTAATATTCATTATAGCAAGCATAAGTTCATACTATGTGAGTTTTTACTTATTTAATAGGGGATGTCATTGATTTTATTACTATATTCACTATTTTCACTGTTGCCATCACAGTATTCGTTTTAAAAGTGTAAGACTACACCGTTCAGACGATGTGAGGTACGATCTGTCGGTACAATATTCGTTGTAGCAAGCATAAGAATCACACATGGAGGATATACGTATGATGGTAATACTTTGTGCAGCAATTGAGTGTTCATGGTAATTTAGTCACTTTTTTTAAATAAATGAGCTGACATTAAAAAAGCTGATGTATTATTAACATCAACACTTTAGCCAGATAATCAGTGTATTAGTCAATGAACAGCAAATGATCTGTGTAAATCCTCCACCATCTCTCTCTCTCTCTCTCTTTCTCTCTCTCTCTCTCACACACACACACACACACATCTGTTATTCAGTACAGTGGAGCGTCTTAAAGCTCAACCAAGCAGACAGTTTACCTGAAGAAGTAGAATAAACACGAGTGATTATATGTTATAGCTGTATACAGTGTTGGTGGTTAGCAAGAGCAGAAAGAACGCATCAGTGCACAGTGAAATGCCTATTATAAATATCGTTGAAATCTCATTTACATGTGTCATATTACTACAATGTTTTTCCTACATTACACTAATATTACTTAGCCTAGGATGACTTCAAAATAGTACTACCACATGCAGAACGTATGAAAGCATGCCGCTGTTGACCATTCAGTTCCTCATTATTGATGGATAGTCAAGTACTTCGCTATTGTTCCAGGGGCCAGTCCCGCAAAGAAATATATTTACTGGTTTGCAGGAAGAGCACTTCGTCCATCTGTGACCGACTTCTGCTGACTGGAAGCAGTATATCATTGCCAAAAAATGGATGTCTTCGTGTGCCATCACGGACACGTTAGAACAGGCCTGGAAAACCAATATTTCTACCTACCAGGTGAAGAAATGGAGGGGGTAGGTGAGGTAGGAGGGAGTAATGACTGGTTCCAAGCTACAGTCTGTATCCTTACACCGAGGTGAACACGCTTGTAGCTGTCGGCACTCTTTCCTGGCGAGATTTTTGGGGAACCGTTTTTTAGGTAGATTACAACGATATTTCTCAATTTTCAGCACATGTGTTGCATTATGACACGTTGTTTACAAGTGTTGATTTTTCATGAAAATTTCGATGCGTAATAAGAGCAGTTATGCATTTTCTGTCAGTTTTGGTTGTGTGTGTTGGCCTTTCTATACTTCAATGATAATTTGCTGGCCTATCCCTCATTACCACGCAATTGCGTGCACCTATAAAATTGTAGATCGGTAGGAGGCATCTCTTCCTACACTTCACTTTAGTTTGCTTCTCTGTCCCTTTGTACCATATATCTGTGTGCAACTCACTCAGCAGCTATTTGTAAATTAGAAGGAGGTAATTCGTCTGCTAGCAGCTTTATGACAGTTCCCCACCAATTTCGAGTGGTATTGTGGACTAGGGTATACAGCAAGGTTAACATATACATACACATGATCAGCATTAGTGAGGGCGGGGGATGGAGAGAAGTGGAAGCGGGTGGGATGTGGCTGTAGAACTATTTTGAGTTCTCTGTGGTGGCAGTATTGTGGACTAGAGCAGTCGGCAAACATATATTTACGTGAGAGAAAGAAGTGGGGACGGGTGGCAATGGAGTGCAGAAGTAACTGCAGAACAATTCAGGAGCAGGATAACGCAGTCAAAAATAAATTATGCAAAAAATAAAGACAGTAAATTACATCCTTCCTCTCTAGCAGCTGTGTGCGGGGTTACTCTTTTTCCCAGCAATTCCTAAGTGGGGGGAAGGGAGGGGAAGAGGGGGTGGGAGAGTAGTGGAGTGGGAGGTAAGGGGGAGAGAGGTGCAGTGGAGTGTGGATGCAGCTGCAGTGAAGTCCAGCAGCAGGATGGCACCCTCAAAAATAAATAAAGTAAATGAATAAATATGTACCTTACAAACTTCCTCTCCAGCAGCTCAGCACAGATTGAGTTCTTTTCCCATAAATTACCAAGTGGGGCGGGGGGGGGGGGGGGGAATATCAGAGATGTCAGGAGTGGAAGTGGTAATGTCAACAATGCAATGTTGTGACATCTACCACCCAAGATAGGAGGGGGGGGATCACCAAAGGAGGGCCACCATCTTGAATAAATTTGGCAACAGTGCAGACTGGCGTGAAATGAACATTATTAAACTGCTCAGAACCGCAGCATACTTCAGCCAATAAGAGAGGCATATTGACAGTCAACCTTTCCCAGCTACTGGATTGGTCATGGTGACCCAGTCGCATGGCCCCCCACGATCTCCCAATCCGTCCACAGCCGATTTTTTGCTCCGAGCCTTGTGTATGAAACCCCTGCTACATCTATGGAGGACCTAGTGGACAGGATTGTGGCGGCAGCAGGATGTCTTCGAGATACAGCAGGTTCTTTGAGACGATGAGCCATTCAATGCAGCGTCAATGTCAGGTGTGTCTCGATGCATCTGGACAAAACTTTGACCTTATCTTGTTGTGGGCATCGATTTATAGCATGTGACTAAATAACTGCAGCGCTATTTAGTAGACCCATATGGCCTTTGCGACCCCATTTCCTGTGTGATAACTGATGCCTGTTGTATGCCCAATGTGCTATGTGAGGTATATTATAGTGCAACTGTGGTATCTAATGGTACAATTATGGTATATTATGAGTAGTAGATTATGATTCGTAAGACACTATCTGAAGGTTAATGAAATACGTTGTTCTGAAGAGAACACACTAGGCATTACATATGATCTAGTGAGGAAGCATTTTTTTTTCTTTGTAGCTAGTTATCGAAAAAGACATACTAAGGAATGTACAAGCTTTGAGCGAAGCAACCTACAGCTTTACTAGGTACATGGAAGTTCTGTTTGTACACTTTGTGCAAAGGCAGAGCCACACTGATATTTCCAAGGGAGATGTAGTTTGCCGTGAATGGATTTCATAGAGGACAGTACTATTGAAGTTTTGTTGCTACTGAAAAAGATGTATTGTGACGTTAAGAGCTATCGGTTATGGAAAGAACACGAATTACAGTTTGAAATACCAATCACACCTGCTACATACATTGTAAACTCCAGAAAACACAGAACTTTTACCTCTATGAAACACAAGCGCTTGCAGATGGCACATTTTCTTTTTACATACTAATTATTTACTTATTAATTTGCTATTATGTACATAACTTATGTAATCTTATGCTTATTTTTATGTATTTTACCAGTTTTGTAAAGCATTTACGCTATTTTTGTCAGTTTAATTCTGCAGGAATTTTGCGTTTTCTCCTTGCCAACATGTTAGGCAAGAATCACCCTACAAAATTCTAAAAAGTGAGGGTGGGGGCTATAAGAGTTGGACGATAACATTTCTTTGGAAAGTTGGCCACTGATTTTGTTATGGTGCGCATACACAAACTCTGAATCTGAGATATTGTCATCGTGAGTTGTTGATAGTAGTCAGACGTAGCCTGCAGTGGGGAGACGACGCGTGACAGATGAGGTCGCAGCCTGCCATGACCATGCTAGTAGGACCAGACGAGACTTTGGAATTAATTGATGATGTTTGGTAATTACCTTTTTCATGCACATAGTTGTCGCTTGCTTGCTCACTGGAGGGATTTTGTCAGATTTGTGTATGCATACATTGAGAGCAAAATTCTAATCTTTGTTGTGATCAGATAAGTGATTATTCATTAGACGTTGTGAAATAATTAAAGTTGTTGCTAATTAAACAGTCGAAGAAAATGAAAGGTCCCAGTAAAGTTTGTCAGTGTTTAAATCGTCAATTTTTCTGAATATAGTAAATTAGGAGCTTTTATTGGTTCCTTTCACCTTTTACTCTGCTAAGGCTTGTTGACCAAACTCCTTCTATCATTCAGTTTCTGCATAAGAGAAAGGGCAGTATTTGTGTCAGTAGTTGTAACCACGCACTGCATTCTCCATGGATGGCAGCGTTTCTTTTCAGACATTTTAGCATGCTGCTGGATGCAGAATACTCACGCAGTTGCAGTGGCAAGACGAGTTAATTGTCTGTTGTGTGCAGGGGCATTATTGTATTAATTGTTATGAAATATTAGAGAACATTTATATAATTGCAATCACATACAAGAAAATTTGGTTTTTCATGATTTATAGGAAAAGTAATATTTTTTTTTGTTTTTGTTTTTTTGGTTCTCAATCACAATACTAATATCGTCAGAGATGGAGCTTTACACATTTCAGTACGTCTTTCACCAGAACAATAATAATTACAAACATGACGTAGACAATTTTCAGCTGTACAGTGGCTAATGTGTTGTATATCTATATATTCAGATCCCTCCCGAATCCGAGCTTAAGCTTCATCTCCGATGACCACGATGTCAAGAGGAGGATAACCCATAATTTTCTTTTTCGTCTTACAATTTTGACGTCGACAGAACGTTATAGCTTAACGTTCCTCTTCCTGCCTGTCTTAGAATTCATTCACATCTCACACACGAAAATAGATATTTTGTTATTCTCTGAAGAAAAATAGAAACCATGTCTCAATATCGCTGGATAATGTTGTTTGTATCTCGTATTGTAGAAAGGCGATCATGTGAAACCAGATTTGAAATTGCCCAGAAAACGAATATTTTCAGTAGATTCAAAATTGTTTACCTGAATTACTCAGGCGCGGTTGTTGTACCAAAGATATAGTGGTAACAACACGTAAAAGAAACACGCTGGGCTGAAATACACACCAACGAAACGGTCTAAACAGTACTCACAATTACATAAACTTTTTCTGAAGTACAGGTGAGTAGGCTCACGGTAACCTAATGACAGTAAAAGTGATGGCTGCCACAAGCGGCCTGCAAACGTAGCTGGTTAGCGCCTTGGGTTTCTGCGACTAAAATGCCACTTCAGTAATCGGAGTGAGATCGATGCAGTTCGTGCATGGAGTGGATATTGAACATCTACGTTTCCATGTGCCTGCATGCTGCTTGTTGTTTTTGTGGTGGTGGTCATCAGTCCGAAGACATTTAATTTAGCTCTGACGTTAAATAATTTCAGTTATATCATTGTGTTCTGTCGTTGAAGAGGTTGCAAATATTTCTAACGAATCCGTTGTACAACATGAAGACGGTATAATAAAAATTGATAACGCTGAGTCGGTACCATTTCTACAACGATCGACAGATAATGGAGCAAATAATTTGTGTTCCTAAAAGAAAAATAGGCTGAAAATCATTTTTTCCTTCCTTTCAGTTTCATTTATTTTGTACATCTGCAGCGTGAAGCAGCGAATGGAAATTTTTAGCAATGCTGGAAATTGAAAGGGCCTCTCTTGTGCACTAGGCAGAAGTGCTAACCACTACGCCACCCTGGCACCGTAGCTTTTGCACAACCGCACGGACTGCCCTAGCACGCCTCCATCCTCAATCCTAATCCCCATCGACGCCTCAAGTATTGACGCCTCAAGTATTGACGCCTCAAGTATTGAAGTATTGAAGTATTGAAGTATTGAAGTATTGACGCCATTGACGCCTCAAGACCCCCTAAACTCGAACAGCATTGCAGAGGCTCTCCAACTGCATTGAAATAGCACTTTAGCATCGAATGAAACGGGGACTCCTGCCTGAAACACAGGCATAGGTGTTCTTAATCAGATGAATCTGTGTTGTACTAGAGACCGTTTCAAGCGTGAAACATCGATGGTGTATATGTGCAGACTGAAGTGACGAAAGGAAATTTTCATTCATCGCTTCAGTCTGTATATATACATCACACCTGGAACAATATTGATTCACTTTATTTACTCTTGTTAGCTTTAGACGAAAACGTACATCAAAATACACAGCTGAAGGTAATGGATGTCAGTATTTAGAAACTCACACCCGTGTACATTCTGACAGCATGGGAGCCTTTACCTGTGGACCTACATTAAATTTTACAGTCTGAAAAGTGATGGTTAAAATTTCATAATACTATTATAAACCTATGCCAATGGTTGGAAGTATTTCATCAAGTAAATGAAAGTCAATCTGAGGCAAGAAACAACACATGTTCAGAGCGTCAAGAGATCGAATGTCCAAACGATAGAAGCGTCCATCTGACATAAATTGGAATCGATGTCGGAATTCAGATTCCGAAAAAAAACTTATTTTAGCGTTCCGTGGATAAATCTGTGAAAACAGAACCCTTGTAGTGTTGAACTGTTGTCCGTCTATCTGTCAGTCTGTCCGACTTTTCAAAATCCTTTTTCTCAGGAATGGGTACACTATCAAGTAGACATTTATGTCGCTTATTAAGGTCGATGGACCCATGGCGGTGTGGAAAAATGAAGCTTCTAAGTCAGTGCAATCAAAAGATACGGCCATTTATGTCCCTTTATTTTTTTTTTTTTTTGCAAACTATCTCATTATATGAATCTTCAGGTTTTGGCGGTGCAAAGACTGTTCCATTAAGTTTCGGGTGCGCAGCCGCAAGAAATCTCCTTCTTCTTCTAATATTTCGGCTGTATAACGTTCAGCCATCTTCAGAGTGAGCCACAAGACTGCCGTTCCAGAGCTCGCTTCGTCCCGTTATACTGTTGTACCGCGCGACTGCGCATGCGGCCACAGATGGAAATGCGCCAGAGACGTTGGTCGGCGGCAGAGACGTGCATAATGCGCGAGTTGTTTCTATGACTCCGCAGTTGATCTGTGTTGGCATATGGATATATCATTGTGCAAAATTTAGTCGACTGAAGACGACCTCGCAGCGACAAACTGTTATTCGACGCCCTGTTATTAGTATGACAGGTACAGATTTGGACGATGCTACGATGATGGTTTTGAGTAAGGGACTGGATTTTGCACCCACGCCACAGGTTCTGCCATTGCCTTCGTTTATCAGCGCCATTGAAGAAGCTGTTCGACCACTTCCCTCTGATTCAGCACAGGAAATAAGACGTGAAACATGCCGTGCAATTATGAAGGCTCGCCCACAAAGGAGCAATATATCTGTGGCAGAGAGGGCTGCTCTACGCAAGCTTCGCCTGGATACTCAGACGGTGGTACTCCCAGCAGATAAAGGTAATGCTACTGTTTTATTGTCTCGGGACGAATACCATGATAAAATGTACAATTTATTGAGTAATAGCATGTATCGGAAGATCAGCAGGGATCCCACTAATCGACTGGCGAAGAAAACTGTTTCGCTTCTGAATGATTCTCCCTTTCCACCAGAAGTTGTTCGGAGATTGAAATCAAGTGGTCCGGTGCCTCCTAGACTTTATGGACTACCAAAGGTCCACAAGAAAGATGTTCGTCTACGCCCCATAGTGAGTAACATAGGCTCTCCGACCTGTGACGTTGCCAAACATCTGGCATCACTGTTGAGGCCTCTTGTGGGAAAATGTACTCACCACATAAGAAACTCGGCTGACTTCATTAGTAAACTAAAATCATAGAAAATGAATCCATCTGATATATTAGTTAGTTTTGATGTAGTAGCTTTATTTACAAAGGTTCCCCTTCCAGAATCTCTACAACTTATTGAAAGAAGTTTTGACAAAGAGATTTCAGCTTTATTTAAACATGTTCTGACCGCCACATATTTCATATTTAACAACGAATTTTTTGAACAGACGGGCGGAGTCGCCATGGGTAGTCCCTTATCCCCTCTGGTGGCCAATTTATTTATGGAGGACTTCGAGGAGAAGGCGCTTGAATCTGCTGACTTATAACCCACGGTATTCTGGAGGTATGTTGATGACACTTTTGTAGTTTGGCCCCATGGTGAAGATAACTTGCAAGACTTCTTAAGACATCTGAACTCCCTCCACGATCAAATAAAATTCACAATGGAAATTGAAAAGGAGGGATGTCTTCCACTTTGGATGCTTTGGTTCGGCGCAGAGAGGATGGCACTTTGGGACATGAAGTGTATAGGAAGCCGACGCACACCGATCTGTATTTACGTGCAAATAGCTGCCACCATCCTGCCCAGACAATGAGTGTTCTTCGAACTTTTATTCACAGAGCGCATATTATTTCTGACGAAAGCAGTCTGCAAGATGAACTTTCCTGAACTTTCCTGAACTTTCCCACTTACAAAGAGAGTTTGAAGACAATGGGTACTCTCCGCAACAAATACAGAGTGCACTGAAAATGAAACAGAAAGAGGCCACAAAGAAAGCAGAAGAAGATGAAGAAACCGTCCTGCCATATGTGGGTAGCCTCTCATAAAAAATAGGACGCATTCTCGGCTGACACAAAGTAAAGGTAATTTTTCGTCCTCCACCCAAGACAGCTGCACTCGTGGGCTCCGTCAAAGATGATTTGCTGCTCCGAAAATCTGGAGTTTACAAAATTCCATGTGAATGTGGCCTTTCTTACATCGGACAAACACCGCGTACTGTCCAAGAAAGATGTACAGAACACCGGAGGTACACACGACTTTTACAACCTAACAAGTCGGCAGTGGCAGAGCACTGTATTGATAATGGTCACAGTATGTTGTATGACAACGTCGAAATTTTGGCAACTACATCATCCTTTTGGGATTCGATAGTGAAGGAGGCAATTGAAATTCGCTTGACGACGAATTTAATTAACAGAGATAGTGGTTTCAATCTTGAAAAATCATGGAATCCGGCACTTGCTGTAATAAACTCGCAAAGAGGTCGTCACAGTATAGATCACAATGATATATCGATATGCCAACACAGATCAACTGCGGAGTCATAGATACAACTCGCGCATTATGCACGTCTCTGCCGCCCATCAACGTCTCTGGCGCATTTGCATCTGTGGCCGCATGCGCAGTTGCGCGGTACAACGGTATAAAGGGACGAAGCGAGCATTGGAACGGCCCCCAAATTCTACCAGTCCCTCCAGATCCTTGAGCGTCATGCACTCCGCCTCGCCTTCCGTATCCGCCTCCCGTCCCCCACGCGGATCCTCTATGATCTCATTCCTTTCCCCCATCTGCTCCTCTTCCTCGAACATATCCGCATCCTCTACACCTCCCGCCGTCTTGAACCCCCTCACCCCCTGGTTGCTCCTCTCCTCTCCCATCCCCGCCCCCTGCCCCGTCTTCACCGTTGTGTTCCCCCTACCCTCCATCTCTACACCCTCCATCTCCTTTCCCAAGGTGGCTTCCGTCAACTCCCCCTCCCGGATGATGCCCTCTCTCCCTCCATTTATCCTTCCTATCAACTCTGATCCTCACTCCCCCTCCTTTCCTCTGTCCTTTCCCTGGGCTCCCTCTTCCCCTCCCCTTCCGTCCTGTTTTCTCCCCACTAAACCTCTCCCTACCTCCCTTCCCCCCCAGTCCTTTTGTATTCCCCTCCTCTGCCTACTCCACTCCCTGTCGCGTCTGCCCCCCACCCCTCTTATGGGTCCTCATCCTCCATCAGCTCCTTTCCCAGTTCCCCCCTTCGCTTTTACTCTCCTTTCCCCCCCTTTTTTTGTCCCATCTTCTGTCCAGTTTCCCCCCACCTGCTCTCGACTGTGGTGTCACATTTGCCAACTTTTTATTGCAGTGTTCGTGATTATTCAGTGTTGTGTGGTGTCACATTTGCCACCTTTTTATTGCAGTGTTCCAGTGATTATTCAGAGTTGTTTGTCTTTTTCGTGTTGCGAACAGAAACCATGCTGTCGCTAGGTGTGCATTTTCTGTCTTTTGCGAAGAGAATCCACACTGTCGCCGTGTTTTTTTTTAATTGTCTACTGTTTTCCCTGTCTGCTTCGTCTGTATTTTTATTAGCATCATCATCCCTCTGTTGTTGTTTTAAGTTCCACGATTTCTTTGCGCCTTGTTACTCTTTAAGTCTCCGATTTCGCCTGTTTTTTGTTATTTGTTTCTCTTGATCTTTGTCACAAACTCTGTCGGCTGAAGAGCGGCATATTAAGCTGCTGCCAGCCCGCCCCCTTCGGGGGGAATTGAAATTCAATAAAGAAAAAAAAACAAAAATTGGAACGGCAGTCTTGCGGCTCAGCCTGAAGATGGCTCAACGTTATACAGCCGAAATATTAGAAGAAGAAGGCGATTTCTGGCGGCTGCACACCCGAAACGTAATGGAACTATCTCATTATAACCACTAGGGTACTTCCCCTTTACGAAGAATCATGAAATTTGGCAAAAAGAAAGTTTTCAAAGTGCAAGTAAATGAAAAATGTCAGTAAATTGTTAATTTGTAATTATATCAGAGGAAAAAATATTCTTTTGTCGTTTGTTATCCGATTTCAAACTTCAAATTAAAACATTGTCTTGGAATCCTTGGGACTGATGTCTTGCAGAATGACTGTCGATAACAGGTGAAAATCGTCGAGATCCTCATTCCCGTATTGCATGAGCTGTCCACATACATAAATAAGTTTGCATGGAAACCCCAGTGCGCGAGTCCTACTCGCACCTGATCGTTTCTTTTTAATTTTATGTAACTTTGCAGTTTGTATATTTATCCCTCATTTCCCAGCAAATCATAACAGCAAATGAAACCATTTCGACAAAAAGTGGAAACTCATCATCTTTCCGAGAAAGAAGGTCAAAAGTTACTAAAACCGGTCGTTGATGGCCTCCGAAAATCCAGTCTGTGATTCACATCGCTAGGTAGCCCCGGCAAGTTGCCAGGTTTGTGAGAAGTTCACATCAGAGAATAACTAAGGTTAATCGAGGGAGTTGCTGCTGGCGTTATTATACTGCACAGAAAAACAAGCAGACGTATTTGATACACGTTAAAACGTCGACTCCAACATTACGCTCATCAGTGCTGTATACTTACAGCTCTAACGCATGCTCTGCTCTAAGACTTCGTAGCAGACGCTAATTGAACAACTGGGGCTTCGGGCTACATAATATAACTTGTTTGGTGTAGGCTTCTGTGAGACCATTAAGGAGATGTTTTGTCCATCACAATCGATAGTCTACAGGTATATGAAATTGTCTAACTAAAACTGATGAAACCATTCAAAGACCATGTTCTTCTGTAATTCGTATGATAAACACAAAGCTGTTTCAGTCATTCAGTAAACTTAAGCAGAAAATTTCCTAAGTGTGTCATTCCGTTGGAAAAAGCAAACATTTTATAAAATAAATTACAAGCCATGAATTACAAATATTATTGTTTATATCAAAGGCAAACTACGCACCCATTAACGTATATAGTCATATGCCAAAGAAAATTTTAATTTTAAGTGCTAACAGTGCCAGTGTCAGCAAAACGAAAATTCCCGTCTAACTCTAAATCCTATCAGTTGTCTGGCGGGTTAGCAGCATGTAAAGTAACGAAATTCCATTACTGTAACTTTTCTGTGAATGCTACATTTAAGGTATTTCACACATTTAAAGAATCTCTAAATTTTCATTCGCACCTAGTTCTCTCCTCTGATTCGTTGCAAAAGAAAACATATTTTTGTTGTTGAAACCTTGTGATGATGCTACACAAAATAGTCTACATTCGCTTTATTCTGCTAACAAGGAACACCTTGAGTGCGAGGTCGCAAATTCAATCTTTAGTATGACTCATTTGAAAATGTTGTGTTAACAAATACGACAGGAAAAATATTAGCTGCGAATGTCACACCACGCGCATCAGGAGGGCGACAGAAAAGGAGCGTCCGGGACGTGAACAGATCAATCTTTTATGTGTTGTATGTATTACACATCATAAAATGGACGTCGTCGACATTCTAGAAATTTTGAAAATAAACCATTAACTTGCACCTATAATATCGAATGAAAAGTGGCGCTCCAAAGTGTTCACAAAGGATCGCACTGTCAAGCTCGGAGGTGAGCTCCTTGGCTGTTATAAACCGTGCAGGACGTTCAGCTAGGTACCCACTCTTAAAGAGTAACGTGGTAACGGGGTGATGAGAACTAACAGAATGAGGTGGCATGCAACCGAATATGAAACAATCTGTCTTGGAGCTTATCGTGAAGCTGGCTGTCCTTTATGGTGTAGCTGCAGATTATGCGATCATACGTTTAGAGCCACGGAAAAAGCAAACATCCAGAGGCTGAATCTCTCTAGAAGTTCCAGGTAAGATGAACTGCAGTGTCACTCTTTTCAGGAGGGTGGTTTGGTCTATAGGAGTATGATTTTTATACACAGACCAGGAATCATGCAAAAGCTAATTATTTTGACCAGCTGTTGGCCAAAAGCAGTGCTTATACCATAATGGTAGTTTTCTTACGTCCATTTTCCAACTCGTGGTTGCTATGACGTATATATTCCGTACTGCCCTTCCAAGATCACATGAAAAACTCGTAGAGGACAGAGCACCTCCAATTTCTTGAAGTACAATAAATAAATTTTCATCCAATTTACCATCCTTATTAACAGTCGGCGTAATTGTATTCGAATGCGTCACAGTAAGAAATGCGAACAGTGCGAGTGCCAGCGAAAACGACAATTACACGTTAGCTCTAAATCTTACTACCGTTCTGGTGCGCTAAGCAATTAACAGACACCTAATTATGATGCACACTGACGGTAAAAATTTGTAACATCAAAAAATAATTAACGTAGAGTATCGAAATTTCTGGAATACATTCGTCTAGGTAACGTATTTAAGTGATTAACGTTGCAAGATCCCAGGTTAATGTAAGCTCGATATAAGCCATTCCAAATATGAAACGATGATATATTAATAAGTGGTGTAACCGCCAGAATGTTGAATGCAAGCTTGAAGATGTGTATCTTTTGTGTTTTACATGTGTCGGATGTGAGTTCCTGGGATTGATTTCCATACATGTTGCACTTGATCGCTCAGTACAGGGACAGTTAATGATGTTTGTAGCTGACGCGGGAGTTGTGCCCCCAGTGATGTCCCATACGTGCTTAATTGGAGACTAACCTGGTAATCGTGCAGGCCAAGACAACGTGTCGAACTTTTATATGGCAAGTTGGGCTACAGCAGCGGTACGGGGACGAGCGATATCCTGTTGGAATACACTCCCTGGAATGCTGTTCATGAATGGCAACGCAACAGTTCGAATCACCAGACTGACGTATAAGTTCGCATTCAGGATGCGTGGGATAACCACAACAATGCTCCTACTGTCATGCGAAAGCACAACGCAGAGTATAACTGCAGCCGTAGGACCACTGTGTCCGGCACGCAGATAGGTTACTTGAAGGCTCTCAACTGGCCTCCCTCTAACTAACAACCGGCCATTAGTGGCAAAGTGGCAGAACCAGCTGTCATCAGGAAACACAACAGACCACCATCCTGCCCTCCAACGAGCTCTCGCTTGACACCATAGAAGTAGCAATTAGCGGTGGTTTGGGGTCAGTGGAATGCAGGCTACAGAGTTTCTGGTTCCGAGCTGTTCTTGAAGTAACCGAATTGTTACAGTTCCTAGCATCACTGTGCTGTCAACTGCTGCTCAAATTGCTCCTACAGTTGCAATACGATGCACCAGAGCTATATGGTGAACACGATCGTACTCCCTCTCGGCGGCGGCAAATGGACGTCCAGAGCCATTTCTTCTTGCAACCGTACATTCTTATGACCACCGCTGCCTGCAGTCACATATAGCGGCTAAATTGCTGCCAAGTTTTTTACAGTATCGTAGAAGGAATATCTATCTTCTCACAGCCCTAATACAAGGCTTCGTTCAGACTCAGTGAGATGTCGCTAATTTTGTCTTTGTCCACTTACGGCATTTTTGACTGACATCAACTCACTACGTCCAGTCTCAAAGGTCACTGACGCTTGCGACCGTTACAGAGTCTATTTAAAACAAATCTGATTTGAATCCCCATAGTGGCAAAACTAGCGCCACTCTTATGCGACTGACGAGCAATTTGAGTAATCATTTTTCAGATGTAGAAACACGCATACCTACTTTCATTTATGTTGAACACTTTCTTTTTTGGTGTCGTGATTTTTTACCTCATTATATTTGGTCACTACGAAAGAAACTTTTAATTTTAGATATAAAGTGGTACACAAATTTAGAACAATAATGAGAATGTAGGCTATTTTATGTAGCACATCACAGTATTTCAACAACATAAGTGTATTGTCATTTAGAACGAAACAGAGGATAAAACTGGGTGAGAAAGAAAATTTACAGATCCCTGAAATCTAGCATTCACAGAAAAGCTACAGTAGTGAAATGCAAACAGTGCCACTGTCAGCGAAACTAAAACTCCGGAGTAACTCTGAATCCAATTATAGCTCTCGCAGGCCAATATATTAAGAGAAACCGAATAGTAATGTATATTCTGAACCTGGGGTCAATTACAATAAGTCACCCTCAATAAAAAAATTATATTTATGTAAAGTTGTCTGGAACATGTTGTTATTTTCCTGGGTGGTAAACAAAATTCCTCGCATTTAGATAAGGCGCATTGTTAAGAACTGAAATGTGAAGTTTTGTCTTCATCTTACTTGGAACATGAAGCTTCATCGGATGAATATACTGCACTATGTTAACTGGACGACCATCCCCACCACTGTAGTGCTTAGTTGTGTGAAGTGTTTTTACTATAAATGTTCAGTCAGAGAAATTCGTCAGGGTCTTAGACGTAGCAGCTGAATCTGCATGCGGTAATCGAATATGTCTTTGTTGAAGCCGCCATTCATCGCGGTTTTGATAAGGACATGTGTTAAGCTATAGGTCCTTCTGCGGTTGGGCAAGTCAGTTAAAAGGTCGGAGGAAGGTTACGGAACACCATCTTCATCAGGACCATGCCTATTAAAGCATGGCAGTGTTTAAACTAAACATGCCGCTGATGACAGATTTACCCTTTATTTGTCATTTGAGGTCAATAACCTATCTGATATATGCGTGTGTGTATGTGTGTGCGTGCGTGTGTGTGTGTGTGTGTGTGTGTGTGTGTGTGTGTGTGTATGTGTAGTTTGATTAAATTACTTGGTTTTTTGAGGTCCGTACAGCCGACAGAGAATTCTCATGGAGAATAGAGTAAGCAAATAATCACCCTACTTCTGTCCAAACGTGACCGTGTTTCGTAACAACGGTGATGACGAACAGCTAAAGCAAGTTATTCGGAAAAAGAGTAACTTAAAGTCGTATACATTGGATTTTTACGTTCCCTTCCGACAGGAGTCATCCATTACTTAACAGTGGAAAAAATTTATGTTTGGGGAAGAATAGCTTTATCGATGCTACAGCCACGCTTTTATTTTTCGGACCAATTGTTCCGGCACTGTTAAACACATCTGAAGCAATACAGCGAAACGAATCATGTAGGTGGTGTACTACATGCTTACACAGTCGATCACTGAATAACTGAATATACAAACATGATTCTGTTTATTCACAGGCTGGATGTGAATCACTTATCAGCTGCAGAATAATAGATACACAGCAGCAGCAACACAGGAAGTGTCTGAGGCGTGAAACAAATAATGAAACTGAACCGCAGTTATTTTACATTACTGTCGCAGCTTGTACTAATTTTAGTTATGTAAACGAAGCTTTCGGTAGTTTCATTGCTATTGACGAATGGAAATTTTTTCTATTTCATAGTGGTAAGTGAGGTTTCAGACTGATAGTATTATGACAAAATGAAGAATTTAGAATCGGATTTTAAACTGCAAGAGATATCCCCAAGGGCATACATGGACTGTTTCCATAATTTGTTAGTTACGAGCTGTAGATTAAAATTGTAGAAACAGCGAACAGCAACTAAATTTAGGAAATGGGACCTGCATAAGTTGAAAGAGACAGAGGCTTTTGAGACTTTCAAAGGGGGCATTAAGTAACGATGGACTGAAGCTGGGGACAGGAATGCAAATGAAGGCAAATGGATAGCTTTGAGAGATGAACTTATGAAGGAATCGGTGGATCAGATAGGTAGAAAGTCAAATTCTAGAAGAAATCCTTGGCTATGAAATACTGAATTTAATTGGCGAAAGGAGAATATTAAAAACGCAGCAAATGGGGCAGGCGAAAGGGAATATAGACGTCTAAAAATTAGACTGACAGAGAGTACAAAATGTCTAAGCCGGAATGGCTCGACGAACAAAGGCAAATCTATAGAACCATGTATAACAACGGGAAAGATATCTCTTACAGGAAAGTTGAAGTGAGGCAGCTATATGAATACTGAGAGCTCATATAGAAAACAGTTCCAACAGTAGAAGGGAAAACCGAGAGGTGGAAGGAATATATAGAGGGGCTACACAAGGGGAATGAACCGGAAGGCAGTATTATAGAACGAAAAGAGGAAGTAGAGGGAGATGGGATAGGAGATATGATACTGCCAGAAGAAACTAACTTTTGTGATGGATATATGGGACAGCGGAAATGCCTTAAGACTTCAAGATGAATCCCATACTTCCAGTTCCAAAGAAAACACGTCCCATAAGGTGCATTACCGAGGTTTGAATTTAATAAATCATAGTTGCAAAATACTGAGAGCAGTTAATTACAGAAGAATGAAATAAACTGGTAAAAGCCGACCTTGGAGAAGACCAGTATGGATCCTGGAGAAATATAGGTACACCCGAGGCAATACTGATCATACACTTCTCTCAGAAGCTTAAGGAAAGGCAAACCTACGTTTAGGGTATTAGTGGACATAGATTAAGATTTTGACAGTGTTTATTAGCGTACACTCTCAGAAATTCTGAAGGTGGCTGAGATAATGCATGGGGAGCAATAGGTTATGTACAATTTGTACATAAACTAGACGGTGGATATACACTGAGACGACACAAGTCACGGGGATAACTATATGCACATACACAAATGGCGGTAGTATCGCCTATACTATGTATAATAGGGCAGTTCATTTGTGGAACTGTCATTCGCACCAAGATGATTTATGTCGAAAGGTTTCCGACGTTATGATGCTGCACGACGGGAATGAATAAACTTCGAACGATGAACGGTAGTTGAAGCTAGAAGCATGGGACATGCCATTTCGGAAATGTTTAGGGAATACTAAAAGGTATCAGATATATTATATAATGGTAAGACAGAGATTTAGGAACCAGGTTTTAAATTGTAAGACATTTCCAGGGGCAGATGTGGACTCTGGCCACAATCTATTGGTTATGAACTGTAGATTAAAACTGAAGAAACTGCAGAAAGGTGGGAATTTAAGGAGACGGGACCTGGATAAACTGACTAAACCAGAGGTTGTACAGAGTTTCAGGGAGAGCGTAAGGGAACAAATGGCAGGAATGGGGGAAAGAATTACAGTAGAAGAAGAATGGGTAGCTTTGAGGGATGAAGCACTGAAGGCAGCAGAGGATCAAGTAGGTAAAAAGACGAGGGCTAGTAGAAATCCTTGGGTAAGAGAAGAAATATTGAATTTAATTGATGAAAGGAGAAAATATAAAAATGCAGTAAATGAAGCAGGCAAAAAGGAATACAAACGTCTCCAAAATGAGATCGACAGGAAGTGCAAAATGGCTAAGCAGGGATGGCTAGAGGATAAATGTAAGGATGTAGAGGCTTATCTCACTAGAGGTAAGATAGATACTGCCTACAGGAAAATTAAAGAGACCTTTGGAGAAAAGAGAACCACTTGCATGAACATCAAGAGCTCAGATGGAAACCCAGTTCTAAGCAAAGAAGGGAAAGCAGAAAGGTGGAAGGAGTATATAGAGGGTCTATACAAGGGCGATGTACTTGAGGACGATATTATGGAAATGGAAGAGGATGTAGATGAAGATGAAATGGGAGATATGATACTGCGTGAAGAGTTCGACAGAGCACTGAAATACCTGAGTCGAAGCAATGCCCCGGGAGTAGACAACATTCCATTAGAGCTACTGACGGCCTTGGGAGAGCCAGTCCTGACAAAACTATACCATCTGGTGAGCAAGATGTATGAGATAGGCGAAAGACCCTCAGACTTCAAGAAGAATATAATAATCCCAATCCCAAAGAAAGCAGGTGTTGACAGATGTGAAAATTACCGAACCATCAGTTTAATAAGCCACAGCTGCAAAATACTAACGCGAATTCTTTACAGACGAATGGAAAAACTAGTAGAAGCAGACCTTGGGGAAGATCAGTTTGGATTCCGTAGAAATATTGGAACACATGAGGCAATACTGACCCTACGGCTTATCTTAGAAGCTAGATTAAGGAAAGGCAAACCTACGTTTGTAGCATTTGTAGACTTAGAGTAAGCTTTTGACAATGTTGACTGGAATACTCTCTTTCAAATTCTGAAGGTGGCAGAGGTAAAATATAGGGAGTGAAAGGCTATTTACAATTTGTATAGAAACCAAATGGCAGTTATAAGAGTTGAGGGGCATGAAAGGGAAGCAGTGGTTGGGAAGGGAGTGAGACAGGTTTGTGGCCTCTCCCCGATGTTATTCAATCTGTATATTGAGCAGGCAGTAAAGGAAACAAAAGAAAAATTCGGGGTAGGTATTAAAATCCTTGGAGAAGAAATAAAGACTTTGAGGTTCGTCGATGACATTGTAATTCTGTCAGAGACAGCAAAGGACTTGGAAGAGCAGTTGAACGGAATGGACAGTGTCTTGAAAGGAGGATGTAAGATGAACATCAACAAAAGCACAACGAGGATAATGGAATGTAGCATTGGTCTAGGATATGGTGCCAGCGTTTAGGATAATAAATTGCAGCTAGTGAAACCAGCCTCATTAGTGAGAAGAGCTCAACGAGGAGTGCTGCTAAGAGTAACGGGCGCCTACGGTTGCGCCACATCGTATGATGCTTCGTTAGTAATTCTAGGACTATACCACTGCACTTGAAAATCAGGATAAGGAGAGCCTTTTGTTGGTTAAAGAAAGGCAGTGAAATGGAAGTTCGAAGAGTGCTGGGATCAGAGGCCAGTTCGAAAACGGTAGTAAAAGATCACGTATTACAACTGTAACAAAATGAATGGGACACTTCAGGCACATGCAGGTGAACATACGAATTTCTCCCTGACATCAGGGGGGATTAACAATGAGATTTCTTCATCCGTCGAGTGGATGAGTACATTCCCTAACTGTCCATAGCCCATGGCAGATGAATGACAGCCGCGCCTGCAGCGGTGTGGGAACACCAGAACACACATTGCCGAACAGCGCGCTCTATGAAGACGAGGCGGGTAATGGACGTCGGCTACTAAGGATATTGGGTCCCCACTAAGGAACGAGTTGAGCTGGCGAATCTTTGGTGACACTGCAGCAGCAGTATCCAGGAAGCCCAAGGAAGAAGACTTCACGAGGCGCTCAACCATAAGTCAGCGTGATGCCATCCAGGCTGGACAACATACTGCGCAGATGGAGAGAACATAACTGAGGTCGGCGCCACCGAATGAAATAATTTTCCAAGAATATGCATTTCGTTGGCGCAAGTGATCACGGAAGTGTTGAGTTGAAGATGCAGTAGTGATGGGTGGAATTGCTTGCTAGTGGAAATGCTGCTGACGTGCTGCCCGACGCCCAAGAAATCCCGCAATCAATGGCTGTTGACCAGGGTAGAATGAGGGCGGCTCCAGTAGCGGAAACAACCACCTACAAGTTAAATTCACAAAAATAAATGAATAAAAAGAGAACACATTCTGTAAGACTTATAATGGTATCAGTATTTGGGTAACTGGATAAGGGTTTAATTGTAGTTTTGTGTTGGTAGACGCGAAACAAAGTTATTAATCTTCAGCAATAAGTAGATAGTATATAAATTCGTTACTACACACGCAAACGTGATTTGTCCGTATTATTTTAGTTTTTCATGAAGAATAAATAAATGAAGTAAATAAATTACCTCTTACCACGGACAGCGCAGTGACCGACGATCTTCACTTAACGGCTGAGAACAGCTGCGTTTGAGTACAGTAATCAAGGTTAACAGACAAGCAGCACTGTGTGAAACAGTCGCATAAGTAAATGTGGGATGTACGGCGAACATCTCCATTAGACAGTGCGGCGTAATTTGGTGTTAATGGACTATGACAGCTGACGACCGACGCGAGTGCCTATGCTAACAGCACAACATCGCCTGCAGCGCATCTCCTGTGCTCCTGACGAAATCAATTGCTCGCTAGATGACTGGAAAACCGTGGCCTTGTCAGATGAGTCCTGATTTCAGTTGGTAAGTGTTGATGGTAGGGTTCGAGTGTGGTGCAAACTCCACAAAGCCATAGAGACAAGTTGTCAACAAGGCACTCTGCAAGCTAGCGTTGGCTCCATAACGGTGTGGGCTGTGTTTACATGGAATGGACCGGTGTCTCGGGTGCAAGTGAACCGATCATTCACTGGAAATGGTTATGTTCGACTTCGTGGAGACCATTTACAGCCATTCATAGACTTCATGTTCCCACAACAATGGAATTTTTGTGGATGACAATGCGCCATGTCATCGGACCACAATTGTTCGCGAATGGTTTGAAGAACATTCTGCACTATTCGAGCGAATGATTTGGTCATCCAGATCGACCCATATGGATCTCATCGGACATTCATGTGTCATAGTCGAGAGGTCATTTAGTGCACAAAACCCTGCATCGGCAAGATTTTCGCTATGTGGACGGCGATAGAGGCGGCATGGCTCAATATTTCTGCAGGGGACTTCCAAAGACATATTGATCCCATGCTAAATCGTATTTCTGCACGACGCCGGGCAAAAGGAGGTCTGACACGATCTTACGAGATACCCGAAGAGCTTTGTCAGCTCAGTGTGAGGGTCGAAGGGCATGAAAGGGAACCAGTGGTTGAAAAAGAAATGAGACAGGATTGTAACCTAACCCCGACAATATTCAATCTGTACATTGAGTAAGCAGTAAAGTAAACCAAACAAAAAGTTGGAATAGGAATTAAAGTTGTGGAAGAAGAAATAAAAACCTTAAGGTCATCCGGTAACATCGTTTGAGTACCGATCAAAAAGTTATCTTTCTAAGGCCATAGTAACCCTGTGTGTACATGTCAGTGCTTATATACCTTTATCGGAGTCGCGGGTCCGTAGCTCCTGGTCTAGGGTTAGCGTTGCTGCCTCTCGATCACGGAGTCCCAGGTTTGATTCCCGGGCGGGTTGGGGATTTTCCCTGCCCGGGGAAGGATTGTTTTTGTTGTCCTCATCATTTGATAATCATCGTCACTATTCGTGACAGTGACGAGATTGGACTGTGTAAAAATTAGGACTGCGAAAAAATTGGGACTTTGTTTGGGCGCAAATGACCGCGCATTTGAGCGCCCCACAACTCAAGCATTATCGGATGCGCGGTGGGTTGCACATACGCTACAGCGATGCCCTCAAACGGAAACTAATCCCTTTATTTACGCAGGAGTCAGCAAAGGACTGGTAGGAGCAGTTGAACAGTATGGACAATATCTTGAAAGGAATATGTAAGATGAATATCAACAATAGCCAAACAAAGATAATGAGACCCTAAAAGTTATAGATGACTATTACTATTGTGGAAGTAAAACAGCTGCCGATGTCCGAAGTAGAGAAATGGTTCAAATGGCTCTGAGCACTATGGGACTCAACTGCTGTGGTCATAAGTCCCCTAGAACTTAGAACTACTTAAACCTAACTAACCTAAGGACAGCACACAACACCCAGCCATCACGAGGCAGAGAAAATCCCTGACATCGCCGGGAATCGAACCCGGGAACCCGGGCGTGGGAAGCGAGAACGCTACCGCACGACCACGAGATGCGGGCTAAGTAGAGAAAGTATAGAATGTAGACTGGCAGTGGCATGAGAAACATTCCTGAAGAAGGAAAACTGGGTATCATCGAATTCAAATTCTGAAGATATTTATCTGGATTGTTGTTTTGTACGGTAGTGAAACGTTGATGCAGATAACTTTAGGGAACCTACAGTTAAATATAAAAAAAATTCACCTTAGGAACGTTATTATATTTGTATCACACACATTATATTCTGATACAATAGGATGCCGAGTCTAATAGTTCGCATGGCGATCGCAGTTCCTCAGCACAGTACTCGCATTGCGCTTCTACTTTCTTACGTATTGGCCGCTTTAGTTCGATTTTCCTAACCGCCTTCGTACACGGACAGCAGCCACCGCTTGAGGTCCGGCAGTACGCTGGACATCCCGTAGCTTGTGCTGTCAGCTGCTACGATTACTGTATTGTTGGTGACATACACAAGTAAGTCTGACCTCTCGCACAATCTCCTTCCTCTCGATCACTGGTGGCCCCCAAAAACACGTTAAAAATAATTTCACTCGATGTATTTTTCTACATTCACTTTATTGGTTTTTACCGCTAACTGTATTTTTATTCTTAATTCACTCCAGGACCCATTATTTTCCTTCATAATATTTACGAGGGGCACCATCCCTTGATTGATACAGGCCTACAGGAACATGTTTCAGTCGGTCAAGTGATGACGGATCTTTGTGATTTTAACTCAATCAAGCCCAAGTTTTGTCAGTTGTTCCACGTTACATGGGATTGTCGCCATCTCTTTCCCATTTTACTTACTGCTTCACTGTTTGTTAGTCAAGGATCAGTTTCTGATTCATAATTCCATTCCTTTGCTTTTATAGACTGGACATTCATTGATAATGACGGTTTCCTACCAATTGAAGAAGGGTGAGGAGTTTGCCTTGCACGCCAATTGTTACTCTGCGGCATTCTGTAATAGATCTTCTGATATGAAATTACAAATCTTATTTATTATATAAAAATAGAACTGTTGTTTATGGGGCATATGTATTCCACAAATAGTTTTGCAACTAGATGTGTGATATTTTCTTCCTTGTTTATATATGCGGGGTGTCCCAAAATAATGTATACACTCTTTGAAAAAGAATATCTCTTTAATTAAAGGAGACAGAAATACAATTTTTATGGGTAATAATTTAGAAGGCTGCGAAAAACATAACAACGCTTTCTTTTGTTTCAGGATTGTCATCAAACGTGGCGTTATCGTTTGAACATCGAAAATGGGTGCTAAAGTGTTACTGGAAAACAGAGAATGTGAGTACGGTACGCCGACGTTGGAGAGTTGAATTTGGAACACCACCAACGACAAGAGTAACAATTACAAGAATCAGCGATAAGTTTGAAGTGGAAGGAACGGTGCACGATTTAAAGAAGGGACATAGCAGACGAAAGAGAAGTTCAACAGACAATGAGAGTGTTGATGTAGTAATCCAGGCATACTCACGGTCCCCGAAGAAATCTATGTGGCAATGTTCTCGAGGGACTGGGATATGCAGAAGGAGTGTTCATAGAATTTTGCTGTCTCAGAACTTAAAGCCTTGCATTTCAAGACTTCTCCATGCTCTTAACGGGGATGATCCTGATAGGCGAAGCGAATTTTGTGAGTGGTTGATTAACGACTGTGTGACCGGGGCCTCCCGTCGTTTAGACCGCTCGCCTGGTGCAAGTTGGTTCAAATGGCTCTGAGCACTATGGGACTCAACTGCTGAGGTCATTAGTCCCCTAGAACTTAGAACTAGTTAAACCTAACTAACCTAAGGACATCACAAACATCCATGCCCGAGGCAGGATTCGAACCGGCGACCGTAGCGGTCTTGCGGTTCCAGACTGTAGCGCCTTTAACCGCACGGCCACTTCGGCCGGCCCTGGTGCAAGTCTTTAGATTTGACGCCACTTCGGCGACTTGTACGTCGATGGGGAGGAAATGATGATGATTAGGACAACACAACACCCAGTCCCTGAGCGGAGAAAATCTCCAACCCAGCTGGGAAACGAACCCGGGCCCTTGTGATTGACATTCTCTCGCGCTGACCACTCAGCTACCGGGGGCGGACATTAACAGATGTGAAGAGGAGCAACGTTTCCACGATTGAATTCTTGCGTCAGACGTTTAAACTTGATGGAACAATTAACAGCGATAACTGTGTGTACAGGGCCAGGGAGAATCCATACGTAACCGAGCAAAGGCATGGTAATCTACCAGGAGAACAGTCTGGTGTGGCTTGTCTTCTAGAGGGTTAATCGGGCCGTACTTCTTTGACAGCCGGCCGCGGTGGTCTCGCGGTTCTAGGCGCGCAGTCCGGAACCGTGCGACTGCTACGGTCGCAGGTTCGAATCCTGCCTCGGGCATGGATGTGTGTGATGTTCTTAGGTTAGTTAGGTTTAAGTAGTTCTAAGTTCTAGGGGACTGATGACCACAGCAGTTGAGTCCCATAGTGCTCAGAGCCATTTGAACCATTTTGAACTTCTTTGACAACACTATCACGGGCGACTCGTACTTGGAAATAATTCCTGGGCTTGGCGTTGTGTTTCGAAATGAACATTATTGTTTTCAACAGGATGGGGCGACACCTCACTTTCACCTGGATGTGAGGGTATTTCTCAACCGTACATTCCTTGTCAGATGGATAGGACGAAGAGGGAGTGTGGAGTCCCGCTCGATCTCCTGATTTAACTCTTCTAGACTTCTTTCTGTGGGGTGCTCTGAAGAAGACAGTTCACCCTGCGAGGCCACACATACTGTATGATCTTAGAGCGCTAAACTGAGCAAGCCTGTGATGCTATTCCGTTGGAAACAAAAAAGCTGGGACGTCGCTCAGTCGTAAGTCGTTGTCGACGATGTATTGCGATGGACGGATATTAGTTTGAACATTTACCACCTCAACTCGAGCCATGAGGCACCTAACACCACTAAAATTGTATTTCTAACCCCTTTCATTAAAGAAATGCTCGGTTTCAAAGAATGCATACGTTATTTTTTGTCACCCTGTGTATACATTCACTCAGTATTCTAAAATATCTCATGGCTTCATTTCCACATCATCAAAGTATGTACAGATATAAACCAGAAGCTGCAACTCAGACTTGCGAAACAGGTGCTGAAAGTCTCTAATCGACTTCAGTAAACACAGCAATTGCGGGCTGTTTGACTTTTCAATCAGCTTTAATAGTTTCGACAGCTACATGTAAACGCCTGTGTTACAATGTATGAATGGTCAATCAATTATGAGACGTTGATGACAAGCAGTTCAGAGTCAAAGGGAACAGAAGCTTTTGAAACGAGGTGCTACTAACGCTCTCTGAAGATTAGACGGGTAGATCTCGTAACTAATGAAGAGGTAGTGAAAAGAACTGGGGAGACAATAAGTTTCTCACTGAATTCACTAAAAGAAGGGATCGGTTGATAGGAACCATTCTGAAACAACAATGAGTCATCAGGTCAGCATGAGAGGGAGGTATGAAATAGGGCGAAGGGGGAAAATAACAGAGGGAGAATACGGTAAGGAGATTCGAATGGATGTAGATTGTAGTAATTATTTGGAGGTGAAGAGGCTCGCACAATATGAAACCAGTTTTCATACTAAAGACCACAACAACAACGTAGAGCAAAAAAAAAGTGAAACGACTTACAGTGATGAACTGTTGAGCATAAATATAAATTATTTTCATTCTTTATCTCAGTATTTATCACGGCCTGTCGTAATCTGCTAACAACAGAAAATCTACTAACTATAATTTAGAAATAATTTAGATATTAATTAATATCATTAATTAATATTTCAAAGTTATACTAACTACGTTCATTTATGAGTTCCGAACCAAATAGTTGCATGCATGGTAGTGGTTTCGAATTTATTAAACGATGGCAGTAATTTGATTCATGACCTATTTTTCAGAACTACGAGTCTTCTGTGATTAAGTCGATGTATTTAAATTCGGCGCGTTTGCTTGCTTCGGAACTCTCGTAGTCACTCCACGAACAAACTTCAATGTTACTCGTAATACGTTTTTTGGTTTTATAAAAGACATCCAGAATGAGATTTTCACTCTGCAGCGGCGTGTGCGCTGATATGAAACTTCCTGGCAGATTAAAACTGTGTCCCCGACCGAGACTCGAACTCGGGACCTTTGCCTTCGCGGGCAAGTGCTCTACCATGTGAGATACCGAAGCACGAGTGACACCCGGTTCTCACAGCTTTACTTCTGCCGGTATCTTGTCTCCTACCTTCCAAATTTTACAGAAGCTCTCCTGCGAACCATGCAGAACTAGCACTCCTGAAGGAAAGGATGGTAGAGCACTTGCCCGCGAAAGGCAAAGGTCCCGAGTTCGAGTCTCGGTCGGGCACACAGTTTTAATCTGCCAGAAAGTTTCTTATAGAAGACATTTTTATATACACCAACAAAAAGTAGTTAAAACTTTGTTACGGTGGAACTAGTTTCGGCAACTGACTTCAAGATGTGGCAGACTTTATAATTTAAAATGCTGTATACCACACATCCACTGTACCTGATAAACTAATATAACGACCATTTCTCCATATTCATCTTATTGCACTGACCAGTATTCTGTACCTATACTTGCCTGTGGATTGGCAGCAAAGTTACGAATATTTCAAACTATTGACATCTTACACCGTGCAAATAGTATAAGGCCTATATGTCATTTACATATCATGATATCTTCATGGTTTTTCAGTTTTTGCGATCAACAATATAACATTCAGCTATGTAGTAAACATCGACAGTCATTTATTTGAACCTGCACGTGGTAAGCGTTGAGTCAGGACTCACTTCAAGAAGGACTGAAGAGAGGAGTACACATCAACAAAATATTTAGTACGGAGAAAGTGTGGCCAGGATTACCGCAAGTTGTTCGAAGAAAACCAAACAAAAATGTGTGTGTTTACTGAAGCTTCTCCAGGAATTAGTGTCACTTTCAAACCATCTTACTACTGTTAGCAACGAAACGTATCTGGAAGACTGTTCTGAATTATGGAGGAATTGTAAGGGAGAGCTAAAATTTAAGTGACTATGTGTCGACGATTAAATAAAACCTAAATTTTGTTCCGACAGTCTAACGACGTACCTTTTACGGTGTATAACAAGTATGGAAATGGTGACTACGTTTTGAAGCTTTCTTTTCTTCAACATGTCCAGAACACTCAAGAAACAACATTCCACGCTTACACACTATACAGGGTGCCCAGCTATCTTGTCCACCCAAAATATCTCTGGAACAATAACAGCTATTGGAAAACGACTTTCACCGGTATCAATGTAGGGCTGGGGCCCATGAATGTACATATTTGGAAACATTCTAAAACGAAATCATATGTGTTTTTTAACACAAACTTATGTTTTTTTTAATGGATCTCCTATATTTCTTCTTCAGCAAACCATAGCATGACAAAGCACATACACAATGGCGTTGATTGCATCGAGATATTGAGATATTGAGACGCGAAGTTGACGCTTGAAACACCCGACATGCGCTGCTAGCGCACGTCCTGAGGCTCAGGCGTGAACCCCATGCTGCCCGTAATCGCGATGGTCCGAAACGAATAATATGGTCTGTTGCCATGCTCTTGATAAGTATGGAGGTGTGATTACACATGTCAATCACATCGCGATTACGGGCAGCATTGGGTTCACGCCTGAGCCTCAGGACGTGCGCTAGCAGCTCATGTCGGGTGTTTCAAGCGTCAGCTTCGCATCTCAATATCTCGGGATGTAATGGGAATATTGCGATGCAATCAACGCCATTGTGTATGTGCTTTGTCATGCTATGGATTGCTGAAGAAGAAATATAGGAGATCCATTAAAAAAAACATAAGTTTGTGTTAAAAAACACATATGATTTCGTTTTAGAATGTTTCCAAATACGTACATTCATGGGCCCCAGCCCTACATTGATACCGGTGAAAGTCGTTTTCCAATAGCTGTTATTGTTCCAGAGATATTTTGGGTGGGCAAGATAGCTGGGACACCCTGTATATCTAGATCTCCGTAAGATACAGAATCTGTCAGCTTGTTATGACGAAACCATCAAACATACAGACGGGAATGTCGACTTTTTTTTCGTCGTTCCATATCCGCTTCGTTATTCTTGGCGTTGCGGTTCGTCCAATGCAACTAAATGAAAATCTACAAAATTGTTGAGGTTTTCGTGGCCACTTGTTGACAAACTGCCTATTGGCTTCTGTCTCGGGTTCTTCGGCCGAAGTTCATCTAATGATTTTTCTGACGTTTCGCCAGCACGAGTGGCTGGCATTGTCAAAGCTTTACCCTCCATTGCCGGTGGTGAACTGGAGCCGAGCTCGCGGGCGCAGGCTATATGTACCTGGCGTGCCAACGTCCGAGGGCTTCTCCGCGGTCATTTCCGGTGCGGTTCTCCTCTTGCTACCTGCGACGGTCGTTCGCTGCAGTACGGGAAGCCAGGATCCGTTGACCTTAACGCTTTCCTCTTTCTTGTTCAAACTGTTCGCGTGTTATTGTATTTCTACAGCTTCTCTGAACAAGCGCGTGTGATAGTGCTTCTCTACAGCCAGAACTTCCGTGTCGGTGAATTTTATTACATGGTCGGTCTCATTCAGTGCGTGCTCTGCCACGGCCGATTTCTCCACCTGCCCCAACCTGCAATGTCGCTTATGCTCTTTGATCCTGGTGTTAATGGATCGTCCAGTCATTCCGACATAAACTTTTCCGCATGTGCATGGTATGCGGTATATTCCCGACATTGCAAGTGGGTCTCTTATCTCCTTCGCCGATCTAAGACACTCTTTGATCTTCCTTGTCGGTTTGAAAATCGTCTTTACGCCATGTTTGCGCAATATACGGCCGATTCTGTCCGTCACTCTGGGAATGTATGGCAGAAAGGCCGTACCCGACAATTCTTTTTCCGGTTCCTTACTTCGCCGAGGGTTGGGCTCTGTTACACTTCTAATATAATTTGTGGAGTAACCATTACTCCTCAGGACAGTTTCCAGGTGTTGCATTTCTCGTATGAGGTGTTGCGGCTCACATATTCGTCCTGCTCTCGTTACGAGCGTACTAATCATGCCTCTTTTCTGGCTCGGGTGGTGGTTTGACAGTTTGTGCAGGTATCGGTCCGTGTGAGTCGGTTTTCGATACACGCTGTGTCCCAGATCTTCGCCGTCCCTTGTGACCAGAACATCTAGAAATGGCAGTTTCTTGTCCTTTTCTACTTCCATGCTCAGGGACTTCCATGCAATGTTGGGAATATACCGCATACCATGCACATGCGGAAAAGTTTATGTCGGAATGACTGGACGATCCATTAACACCAGGATCAAAGAGCATAAGCGACATTGCAGGTTGGGGCAGGTGGAGAAATCGGCCGTGGCAGAGCACGCACTGAATGAGACCGACCATGTAATAAAATTCGCCGACACGGAAGTTCTGGCTGTAGAGAAGCACTATCACACGCGCTTGTTCAGAGAAGCTGTAGAAATACAAAAACACGCGAACAGTTTGAACAAGAAAGAGGAAAGCGTTAAGGTCAACGGATCCTGGCTTCCCGTACTGCAGCGAACGACCGTCGCAGGTAGCAAGAGGAGAACCGCACCGGAAATGACTGCGGAGAAGCCCTCGGACGTTGGCGCGCCAGGTACATATAGCCTGCGCCCGCGAGCTCGGCTCCAGTTCACCACCGGCAATGGAGGGTGAAGCTTTGACAATGCCAGCCACTCGTGCTGGCGAAACGTCAGAAAAATCATTAGATGAACGTCGGCCGAAGAACCCGAGACAGAAGCCAATAGGCAGTTTGTCAAATGAAAATCTGCTTCTATTGTGCCATATTATTTATTTCTGAGCCAACTGCAGTGGCTTTCAATAGGCTTGTTTCTATACGTAATAATTGCCTTTTACAATAGTTACAGATTTATTATTACGTTTTTTGACGTATTATTGTTGTCAAGCGAAAAATATCTTTTTGTAGTATAATTTTCGTGAGATTAAATTACTATATGTTTTTTCTTACGATTTGCGATCTGAAATGAAATGTCGTGTGACGAGGGCCTCCCGGCGGGTAGACCCGATCACCTGGTGCAAGTCTTTTGAGGTGACGCCACTTCGGCGACTTGCGGGGTGATAAGGATAAGATGGCGATGACAAAGGCGACACAAACACCCAGTCCCTGAGCGCAGAAATCTCTAACCCAGCCGGGAATGGAATCCGGATCCCCCGGCATGACAAGCTGGCGCGCTGTCCACTGAGCTACGGTGGCGGACATTTGCGATCTTATTACAGCATATGCCACGTCCTGGAGGTGTACCCAACTAGGTACACCTCCAGGACGTGGCATATACTGTAATAAGATCTGCGCACCGGGGATGTGTAATTTTCGGCACTTTAGGAATACATTCCGAGCTGACATCTCGCTTCTACTGTTCTCTGTGTTTTGTTTTAGAGTGTTTCCTTTTCGTGATGTTGTCAACTATCAATCTGTATTTTTCGTTCATATTTTGTTTATAGTATCTGTATGTAACTTAATATTCTTTAGTTTTTCTACGTGTTGCTTGTTTGCGTGCTTGTGTGAGTGTGTGTTTGTGTGTTTATGTGCGTTTTCTCTCGGATATTTAGTTATTACTTACTCCTGTCATGTTGTGCATCTCTGTTTGTTAATATTTTAGTGGCTGATGTGCTCGATGAGTCATATACCACTTGGATAGCCGCCCGGAGACCAGGCGATACATTAGGTGACACTGTCGGGACTTCGGTGTCAGCATCAGGTCGGACCGTCCCCCTCGGGCATGGGTGAGCCTTTGTCCGATGGGAGACGGCCTGCTGGGTGCCCGAAGGCAGTAATAAAACATCGTCAACAGACAATCATTTATTGTTCCAGTCACGGTTGCCAGTAGTGGCGGTCTGCAGCAGCGCACTAGCCACGCCTAGGTGTGCCAGCACCCGCACGCGCAGAGCAGTCTCGGCCGTTTCAGTTGTGGAAGAGCGTACTCGGCACCATGCGACGACAGAGCACGTTGGCCACTGCTCGGTCGGTACCGTCTTCGCCACTTCTGGTTGTACCAGCTCAGGGCAGTGCGTTACCAGAACGCTCTCGTTCACATCGTAGACTGCTCACCTGTAACACTAGCCAATAAAATTTAACTTTTTTTCTGTAACTTCCATGGAGTTCGGGTGTGTTGATAACGAAAATGTTAAGAAGATTAAAATTCAGGATTAGCTCTCGATTTGATGTTTTGATAACTTAACTTTATTGCTTATACAGGGTATTACATAAAGGTACGGGCAAACTTACAGGAAACATACCTCACACACAAAGAAAGAAAATATGTTATGTGGACATGTGTGCGCAAACGCTTACTTTCCATGTTAGAGCTCATTTTATTACTTCTCTTCAAATCACATTAATCATGGAATGGAAAAACACAGCAACAGAACGTACCAGCGTGACTTCAAACACTTTGTTACAGGAAATGTTCAAAATGTCCTCCGTTAGCGAGGATACATGCATCCACCCCCCGTCGGATGGAATCCCTGATGCGCTGATGCAGCCCTGGAGAATGGCGTATTGTATCAAAGCCGTCCACAATACGAGCACGAAGAGCCTCTACATACACTCCTGGAAATTGAAATAAGAACACCGTGAATTCATTGTCCCAGGAAGGGGAAACTTTATTGACACATTCCTGGGGTCAGATACATCACATGATCACACTGACAGAACCACAGGCACATAGACACAGGCAACTGAGCATGCACAATGTCGGCACTAGTACAGTGTATATCCACCTTTCGCAGCAATGCAGGCTGCTATTCTCCCATGGAGACGATCGTAGAGATGCTGGATGTAGTCCTGTGGAACGGCTTGCCATGCCATTTCCACCTGGCGCCTCAGTTGGACCAGCGTTCGTGCTGGACGTGCAGACCGCGTGAGACGACGCTTCATCCAGTCCCAAACATGCTCAATGGGGGACAGATCCGGAGATCTTGCTGGCCAGGGTAGTTGACTTACACCTTCTAGAGCACGTTGGGTGGCACGGGATACATGCGGACGTGCATTGTCCTGTTGGAACAGCAAGTTCCCTTGCCGATCTAGGAATGGTAGAACGATGGGTTCGATGACGGTTTGGATGTACCGTGCACTATTCAGTGTCCCCTCGACGATCACCAGTAGTGTACGGCCAGTGTAGGAGATCGCTCCCCACACCATGATGCCGGGTGTTGGCCCTGTGTGCCTCGGTCGTATGCAGTCCTGATTGTGGCGCTCACCTGCACGGCGCCAAACACGCATACGACCATCATTGGCACCAAGGCAGAAGCGACTCTCATCGCTGAAGACGACACGTCTCCATTCGTCCCTCCATTCACGCCTGTCGCGACACCACTGCAGGCGGGCTGCACGATGTTGGGGCGTGAGCGGAAGACGGCCTAACGGTGTGCGGGACCGTAGCCCAGCTTCATGGAGACGGTTGCGAATGGTCCTCGCCGATACCCCAGGAGCAACAGTGTCCCTAATTTGCTGGGAAGTGGCGATGCGGTCCCCTACGGCACTGCGTAGGATCCTACGGTCTTGGCGTGCATCCGTGCGTCGCTGCGGTCCGGTCCCAGGTCGACGGGCACGTGCACCTTCCGCCGACCACTGGCGACAACATCGATGTACTGTGGAGACCTCACGCCCCACGTGTTGAGCAATTCGGCGGTACGTCCACCCGGCCTCCCGCATGCCCACTATACGCCCTCGCTCAAAGTCCGTCAACTGCACATACGGTTCACGTCCACGCTGTCGCGGCATGCTACCAGTGTTAAAGACTGGCTGACACTGACGGCGGCGGTGCACAAATGCTGCGCAGCTAGCGCCATTCGACGGCCAACACCGAGGTTCCTGGTGTGTCCGCTGTGCCGTGCGTGTGATCATTGCTTGTACAGCCCTCTCGCAGTGTCCGGAGCAAGTATGGTGGGTCTGACACACCGGTGTCAATGTGTTCTTTTTTCCATTTCCAGGAGTGTATTTTGGTACCCATAAATGAAAGTCAAGAGGGTTGAGGTCAGGAGAGCGTGGAGGCCACGGAATTGGTCAGCCTCTACCAATCCATCGGTCAGCGAATCTGTTGTTGAGAAGCGTACGAACACTTCGACTGAAACGTGCAGGAGCTCCATCGTGCATGAACCACATGTTGTGTCGTACTTGTAAAGGCACATGTTCTAGCAGGACAGGTAGAGTATCCCGTATGAAATCATGATAACGTGCTCCATTGAGCGTAGGTGCAAGAACATGGAGCCCAATCAAGACATCACCAACAATGCCTGCCCTATCGTTCACAGAACATCTGTGTTGATGACGTGATTGCACAATTGCGTGCGGATTCTCGTCAGCCCACACATGTTGATTGTGAAAATTTACAATTTGATCATGTTGGAGTACATACTGACGATACTAAAATGAGCTCTAACATGGAAATTAAGCGTTTCCGGACACATGTCCACATAACATCTTTTCTTTATTTGTGTGTGAGGAATGTTTCCTGAAAGTTTGGCCGTGCCTTTTTGTAACACCCTGTATAAGCTTACGTATGCATTTACCTGGGAGCTATCTCTCGGAGAAAGGTCACCGAGGGCGCAACCGCTTCACCTCGCGTTTGTAGCTTTCTACAGGTGAATCACTGATTAGTGTCCAGCTGTAGTCGGCTAACACTGATGCACTCTGCTTTCCCTGGTATCTCATTTCCATGTTCGGAAGTTACTGGTGGAAGCGTTCTTCGTGCTCGTCGGTTACAGCACCACAGTTGTCGGGAAAGAAGTTCAAGTGGAAATCTAAGAACTTGCCAGTCTACTCTGGCAGTGCAGAACATTTGCCACAGGACCCTTATAGTTTTCTGACATCTTATTTCCTAGAAAGTTTATTGACACTTGAACAAAGGCATCCCAAGCTAACTTTTCATCAATTGTCAGTATGGGTTAAAACGCTCACTTTTGTACAATTCACATATCTGGGGACCTGCGAAATTCGTGGAAATTTCTCTTTCGAATAAGGTAATTGTTCCCCAGTTGTCCTTGGGCTTAACGAATTTCTTTTGTCGTGCGGTAGCGTTCTCGCTTCCCACGCCCGGGTTCCCGGGTTCGATTCCCGGCGGGGTCAGGGATTTTCTCTGCCTCGTGATGGCTGGGTGTTGTGTAATGTCCTTAGGTTAGATAGGTTTAAGTAGTTCTAAGTTCTAGGGGACTGATGACCATAGATGTTAAGTCCCATAGCACTCAGAGCCATTTGAACCATTTTTTAAATTTCTTTTATTAGGCTCAATTTAAAAGAAGTGCCGGAAGAATTGTGTTCTTTGATTCGACAAGTGCTTCGTGCATAACATTGTGAATCCTGGTTCAAATGGGTGAGGCTTATTCCAAACTTTCTAAAATGAAATGCTTTGGTGCGGGTATCAAGAGGAACAGGAAGCAACAGTATTTCGCGTAGACGTTTTGTAGCCCATGTAATATGCCTATGACTTTCAGATCCCCACAAATCAGCCTTTTAAATGTGTCATAGTTCAATCACAATAACAACTGTTTGATATTATAGTACGTTTCTTTCATGTAAGGTGCATACCCAAACGGAATCGGTGGTTACGCGTTGCCGTTATGCAGTAACAAAAATTTGAGACTTAGTGGAGGAGCCGATGAACAACCTCCATTCATCACTTTTATAGTCAATGCCTATAGCTGTCATTAGTTCATACACATCACTACAAAATACCAAGTTCTTTTTACTTTCGAAAAATGGAAGGATTGGGTTTTGTCCGTTATGAACGCAGTCACTTTTACCGACTTATCAACACAGTTCCACTGTTGTAGTCTTGAGATCAACAGTTCAGCCTTACCTTACAACAATTATACATCTCTCATTAGGTCATTCAGTTCACACTGTGTTTTTTGTAATTCATCATATACACCATATCAGGAAATTTCGAAGAACCAAGTTTTGAAGGTGATGGTGCAGCACTACTTTCACTACCGCTCTCGACACCATCACTGTCACAATTGGTGGGATAGGAACAGGCATTCCGTCTCCGTGAGGCGCAAGACGCGTGGCCGACGTTATGTTAGGATATGTCAAGGGAGACATTTTCTTCTTGCAAGTACCATGTGTTAACGCAGCTATCGTACAAAAGTAGCAACCATTCACACGATTTGATTATTACGCCAGATCATGGATATAATAAAGCCTATAGAAGATCGTTTGCTATTCAACAAGGAGTGGAGACAGGTAACACAAGGTATGCAACACACATGAGGCGCCAAGGATTTGTCTTGGTCCCCGATTTCACAGCCAAAGTACAATCTGTCCGCCTCCCTAACATGTGGCGTTACTGGTCTCCTTTGCGATTTCAGTGACGTCTGTCTGCAAATGCAGTAAAATTGTTAGCAATGTTTGCACGTTGTTAATACACATTGAATCACAGGATGCAGGAACTCCCCACTTGTACTAAACCTCCAGAAATGTCTCAGTTTAGCCTGTCAGCCCGTAGTTGGTGGTATAAGGGGCGTACAGTATTGGTCACGCTTTCCCACCCGAGTTTTGCGATAATTAAGCTACTCTGTCTGTGAACTCACTTAGTGAGCCACTGCGTACCAACATTTCTTACCTATTATTTGGAGTCACTCTAGCAATTCTACGTCCCCTTGCACAGTCATAGCAGCGCCGTCGCATTCCGAAAGTGCAATACTACTGTCTATGTTTTACGTAATGAAGCAGGAAGAAGTTCGTTGCGTAAATAATTTTTACAGATGATGCAATTATGGCACGTTTAGTTAGGAAACACGGTAGAATGAACTTGTTCACACTGATTATAAGCTAACAATTAACGGTACCAGAGCACGATCTACCTCAAGACTAAATCGAAAGGCATCCTATAGATGACTGCCGACTGTGGCCCACAGTCTGTAACTTGAGCGTACAGTCGATATAGTTCGTATAAGAGTGTAAATCTTCGGTTATGCCAAAGTTACTCATTTATTTATTAATATCAATGTTTTCTGTAGTTATAAATTTACTGAAAGATAGAATTTATCACCTCTAAACTCCTCCTAATGCCTGAGTGTCAAAAGGCAACTTTTGTTAGCAAATATTTATTAACAACAATTACTTTATTTGTTCTAGAGTAAATGTACATTCCCTGCGTATCTCTTTACTCACGTCATGATGGATTTCTGCATCGGCGTCTCATCCACTGGCTCTGAAAGCACCGGAAGGCCAGCCGCCTAAGCTAGCGAGCGTGGCAACCTACCACTCGTTGCAGCATTGGTACATTCGCTTCAAGTATGTGAAATAGAAAAACTGGAAAGAAAGGAAATTGCGCTCTTACCTGAAAATAAGCGGTACTTTATATATCGCCTTTGTTAATTTTTTTTTCAAAATTGTCATTTTCTCGTTCAGACAAAATCAGAATTTAGGAAACACTAAAAACGGCATATCTCAGTTCTTAGGAGCCAGTTACTTTAAATATTCTTTTTCTCTTCAAATGCAATTTTAGCACTTTGACAGTAATATTTCAAATGAAACATCTACTGGTTTATGAAATCTTATTATATTTGCAGTTACTGAAACGGATTTACTAGCTTCCGGTTATTAGTATTTGTACAACCCTTAATTTTTGATTCCCATGCTCTGATAATTTTTAACTAACAAAATTCTTTCACAATAGAGGGTCGGGGTGACCGAGCGGTTCTAGGCGGCCTCTACGGTCGCAGGTTCGTATCCTGTCTCGGGCATGGACTTGTGTGATGTGATTCGGTTAGTTAGGTTTAAGTAGTTCTAAGTTCTAGGGGACTGATGACCTCAGAAGTAAAGTCCCATAGTGCTCAGAGCCATTCGAACCATTTTTGAACTTTCACAATATCCCATTAATATATATCACCAAAACATGTTATAGAAACTCCTTCAAGTACTGTAACCTAGACACATAATCATTAGCTTTTTAAACTCTTATCAAGCACATAACATTTGTTTAGAATAATTCACTATAGTACAACTTGTTTAACTTTTAAAGAAATTTAGAAAAATTATTACAAACGTTTAGCTCACATTATCAAGCAGCTATTTGGCTATCTCACAAAAGCCCACTGCGCCCTAATTTTTCAGATTTTTTTCTAAATACACAATATATACAAAATAAACAACACATTTCATGAAGCCACATGGCAAATTGTTTTGTTTTTATACTGGGATGCTGTTTCACAGATCACCATTGAAATTTATGGAGAACTTACGACTGAAGGTTGTTCTTTGTTAAATCACTACACTGACAAACTTATTTGGCGAGAGGTACTATTATTTGGCTGCTGGAAAGGTTGGAAATAGGTGATGTGTTTGTATTACTTGATGGTTGCAGCCATAATTCGTGCATACGCCAACAGTGTCTCTGGTTGCTGACTGGTCATCAGGCTTGGTTACCAGCGCACTTAAAATAAGTAGCTGTGCTCAGAATTCCCATCCTCAAGACATCACGTATTGATACATGAAACATAGACACATGTTTTAGAAGCAGCATAATAATAATCAATTACATTTCCCAGACACCGGATTATTTCTTCTAACTAACGCTATTGGTTCTGCCCATGTGGCCAAAATTCAAAACTTTTAATGAATACTACTTTCATGCACTAGTTAATTCTTTTCACGTAATTATTATGCAATAAACAATACTAAAGTTACGTGACAGTCTATTCTTGAAAAATAGTGCTCTTTTAATTACTTTATTACTTAGTTAATTGATTCTTTAATGACAACTACGTCACATAATCACCTGGCGTGGCTATTTCAGCCGACATCTGTGCTTTGCGTATGTCATTACCTTCTCGCTGCCTGTGCGATCCTGTAATGGCCTTGCTGAGGTGACTATATGCCAGCACACAATGTCCTCCCGCCGTTCATTCAACCACTGCCTTTTGTTTACTGACACATAAACTGGAGATATGTTATTTCAAAATACTTGAAACTACATTCTCAGAAGTTTAATAGAATTACTATTTACAATGCATTTCATGGTCAGGTCTATGTCTTTCATAGTATATATTCTTTATTGTCTTACTAGAGAGATATTTTATCTTTTGACTGATATTAGACATGTCAGAATATGTAGGCTTCCCTTTTCATTACTGCATAATCTCTTAACATCGACTACATTGTATATGCCCCTTATTACATGGGTCTCTGGATGTGCTACTTCCACTATGTTATGGTGTGCCCCCCTGCTAACCACACATAGTCCTTCAAAAATTTCGTAAAATTCCTTTATTTCAGCACATATTTTAGATGATTTACTGTGAGCCCTTATCGATACCAGGTCACCCACAATGTATTCCTTAAGTGTTGTATTCTTCTTATGCCTCGCCTTACGAGATTCTCCCTTTGCTATTACCTTTTTCAAGGCTAATTTGCATTTTTCTTCCTAATTCAAGTTGAAAAATGTACAGTTCTTTTGAAATATGATTGATATTACGTAACTGACTGTTGTCTGATGCACAACTGTTAGATTCAGAATGGCATGTGAAAGTGTATTTTATCTCTTCGTTTATGCGCTTTGTCCTATACTGAACTTTATTGACCGCGAGAATCTAAATTTAATTTAGCTGAAACTTTCATTAACTTTAAACCAAATCAAAACTGCAAGGATTTACGTAACACAGAAACTGAATCTGACGACTGGTAACAAAACAAAACGTGGTCAGTTTGAAAATAATGGTCCCTGTGCTTAATGAATGCTATCCCTGAAACAATAACATTTCTTACCTTTGTTTGTTCAATGGTAAGCTCTTAGCTCTGCTCTCTGTTAGTACTTTAAATTGTGTAGTTAGCAAACATTTTAATGAAATCGAATATAACTCAGACAATAAATTCTTGAGAAAAATAGTTAATCAGAAGTGACATGGATCTGAGAAATGGTATTGACTTGGGGTAAGTAACTTGTATTTTGACTCTTTGAAAATTAATAATACTTTCAATTAACACAAAATAAACCAATTGTACATTAAGAAATAGCTTTACAAAATCATTGAGTGTGAGTGCTATACATTGCGTCAATCCTCATTTATAAACACAGGCATTGCTTTAGTATCAAAACAACTTTCTTTACCCAGCTTATTTCAAGCTTTGTTGAGATTCCTTTTACAAGTAGAAAAAAAAAACATCATAGTATCTTGCAAATGAAAAAATCATAACTGACTGAAGCGAGTAAGTATATATCCAGCATACATCAGATACAACACGTCTTTACACCTGAGAGTCCTCCATACATCTCTCTCTCAAAAGCTACTCTGACACATTACCTATAACAGCTTAATCAGTGATCGCTGTTGAGCTGCAAAGCTACTGCACAATCGATACTACGTTTGACATCTCTGGTTCAATATAATATCTACTTATAAAACAGGAATTAATTTACCCTGTGTATATACCATTCATAAACGTGCTGAATCCTTCTGAAGAATTTGGCAGGGTTGTTACGGCAATTGGCCATAATAACACAACAGATCCTTAACATTACATAGGTATAGGCTGGTAAAAGTTTGGAACACAGCATAAAGGAGTTAATTAAGAAAGAAATACAAATCTTCGTGAGCATCTTGCTCATTGAATAGCATAAAAGTATCATGGTTATTTTGTTAAGAATTTTCTTTTATCATCCAACATCTGTGGTTAGGAATGATGAATGTACAAATAGTCAGGTATGGTAGTGCTCATGTGCAATATGAAACTTTAAAATGTAACCTAATATCTAATAAAAACACAACAGTATGAGCAACTCGCTCTTTACAAAGTACATGGGAATGAAAACAACCTCAGTTATACAATAAAACTTATAGAACAACATTACTCAGTATTTACAAACTTGTTCAGAAATGTAGTGCGTATGTGCACTAGTATGTAAGAATAAGTGTCAATTTATAACGCTCATTTCCATCGATATGACTAATCATAGCCATTGTTACACAAAGCATAGTGTAGTTATGTCATGAGTATAAGATATAAAGTAAAGAGGGGAAAAGGCAAGGATAAAGTCACAGTTGAGGTAAAGTTACAATCTGGATTGTCTCCAAATCGAGGATCCATAGACATTGGTTTATATTTATTCATCAGAGAATGATATTTTTAAGTCGTGTTATCTTGAATATTTTTTGAACGTCACTAGGTATGTCAGAGTAGTGAGACCTGGCAGTGAGCACACTTATTGGTGGCAGCAGTAGATATGGTACCCAATGACAACTCAACCAGTTATATATTAAGTGCTTCATAGTACAGTCGTGAGCCCAATGAATGGTGTCATTACAGCTCACTCATTGGTAGTGTATTGTCGTTGGCATCAGCAGGCTTGCATATATTTATATTGTTGCAGACAAGTAAACAACTGTATGTTTCATGACCATCTCAGTGGATAAGGTAGAGAAGGACAATAGCGTAAACAGAAAATGGGACTAAAAGAAGCATTAAATGCTTTTAAGGTTGGAAAGTATGACAATAGTGGATAATAATACAAAATCGTAAACTTATACAGGTAACAGCTGCGATATTCATGGCAGCGATAGCAATATATAAGTGAGAAATTTTGTTCATAGTTCATTATCTAACGATGTGGAACATAGAGTATGTTCTAGACTCATAGTTGAGCTATTCTGGTACTAAGGTTACTGGTAGTGACTGCCTGCAGAACAGTAGTGGTTACATATGGAATAACTGTGTCTAAGCCAGTAAGTATACTTGAAAACTTAATGTATACAGACAATAATTCTAGAAAATAGTATATGAAGTTTGAGAGTAATAAATGAGAAAATACATAGTTCATATTTAATCAGTGTATATGCAATCAGAGCCCACAAGAAATATTAGTATATTGGAGTATCTCTATAGTACATGAGATCTGAAAATGGTATTTGTTGCGAATATCGACTATATGTAAGTAATAAGTCTTGTGCAGGGAAATTAAAAGAAAATAATAATAGCAGATGTAAGGAATGCGCGTAACTACTGGGAAAAGTGGGGATAGGGCAATGGAAAGCGCACTTTCACTGCAAAAGAAAATCATTATCGTCCATAGTCATCAAATTGGCCGGTTTAAATGAAGCGTGATAAAATGTGTGATCACAAGACTAGTTGAAGAATAGACACGAAAATGATAAATAAATCAGGATGACTTAACAGCTACAAGCATATAGTGTAAGCATAGATTGCAAAGCATACAAAATTAAAAAAAAATGGATGATGAGAAATGGCTAATATCTGTAAAGCGTGAGGAAATTATTATCCTGGAATTATGAACAGCATAGTTAATGCAAAGATTAGTAATATCAGCAGGTGCTGAATGACAGTGTACCAATCATGTAAAAGCATAATTAGTTCAGAAAAATGCACTGTATCAACCAGAACATGCACGACTACTGTACCATTCAAAAGCAAATCTTTCCTTTGTAATACAAGGAGTAATACTGGTGTGTACCAAGTAATGTCATGTTCTTCTACAATAACTAAAAAAATAATGTCTGTACTTCCATTAATCGATTATTGTGTTTTCATTAACTTCAATTATCATAAAACATTTCTCATTGAAACAGTGCAACCTCTGTGTCGTCATTTCTCTTTACCTTATCAGTCATGTATAATCACTATTATCATTAGCAGAACATCATTCTGTCTTCATTATTATCACTTCATAATACACTCCTGGAAATTGAAATAAGAACACCGTGAATTCATTGTCCCAGGAAGGGGAAACTTTATTGACACATTCCTGGGGTCAGATACATCACATGATCACACTGACAGAACCACAGGCACATAGACACAGGCAACAGAGCATGCACAATGTCGGCACTACTACAGTGTATATCCACCTTTCGCAGCAATGCAGGCTGCTATTCTCCCATGGAGACGATCGTAGAGATGCTGGATGTAGTCCTGTGGAACGGCTTGCCATGCCATTTCCACCTGGTGCCTCAGTTGGACCAGCGTTCGTGCTGGACGTGCAGACCGCGTGAGACGACGCTTCATCCAGTCCCAAACATGCTCAATGGGGGACAGATCCGGAGATCTTGCTGGCCAGGGTAGTTGACTTACACCTTCTAGAGCACGTTGGGTGGCACGGGATACATGCGGACGTGCATTGTCCTGTTGGAACAGCAAGTTCCCTTGCTGGTCTAGGAATGGTAGAACGATGGGTTCGATGACGGTTTGGATGTACCGCGCACTATTCAGTGTCCCCTCGACGATCACCAGTGGTGTACGGCCAGTGTAGGAGATCGCTCCCCACACCATGATGCCGGGTGTTGGCCCTGTGTGCCTCGGTCGTATGCAGTCCTGATTGTGGCGCTCACCTGCACGGCGCCAAACACGCATACGACCATCATTGGCACCAAGGCAGAAGCGACTCTCATCGCTGAAGACGACACGTCTCCATTCGTCCCTCCATTCACGCCTGTCGCGACACCACTGGAGGCGGGCTGCACGATGTTGGGGCGTGAGCGGAAGACGGCCTAACGGTGTGTGGGACCGTAGCCCAGCTTCATGGAGACGGTTGCGAATGGTCCTCGCCGATACCCCAGGAGCAACAGTGTCCCTAATTTGCTGGGAAGTGGCGGTGCGGTCCCCTACGGCACTGCGTAGGATCCTACGGTCTTGGCGTGCATCCGTGCGTCGCTGCGGTCCGGTCCCAGGTCGACGGGCACGTGCACCTTCCGCCGACCACTGGCGACAACATCGATGTACTGTGGAGACCTCACGCCCCACGTGTTGAACAATTCGGCGGTACGTCCACCCGGCCTCCCGCATGCCCACTATACGCCCTCGCTCAAAGTCCGTCAACTGCACATACGGTTCACGTCCACGCTGTCGCGGCATGCTACCAGTGTTAAAGACTGCGATGGAGCTCCGTATGCCACGGCAAACTGGCTGACACTGACGGCGGCGGTGCACAAAGCTGCGCAGCTAGCGCCATTCGACGGCCAACACCGCGGTTCCTGGTGTGTCCGCTGTTCCGTGCGTGTGATCATTGCTTGTACAGCCCTCTCGCAGTGTCCGGAGCAAGTATGGTGGGTCTGACGCACCGGTGTCAATGTGTTCTTTTTTCCATTTCCAGGAGTGTATATTATCCTAATCAAATTGAAACTGATATCTAGTATACATACAAAAATCGTTAGCACATGTCATTCTTGTTAATAACACTCATGTAGCACACTGAAAAATAATTGTTTAGTGACAGCACATAAATGAGTTTAATGTAAATGGATGCTACCCCTAAGTTTATGCTTTATTGTTTCCTATAAAACCTGCAAAGAAGAATTAGTTGGTATATGACGAAGGATGACTTTTGTTGCACACGTTTCGTTCATTTTTCATGAATATGCTGCATGTCATAACTGCCTGAAAACGTATATATGTTTACTTCTTTTTATTTTACTTTACTTGGTGACAACTTGTTCTGAAAAAGTGAATAATAATGATGAGTATATAGTAATGACGATATAGAGTAAAAAGGTTAAATCTTGTCTCTGCGTAAAAGGTGGCAACCTCAAAAAATTTAGTAGTGCATAAAATGATACTAATTTACAAGACAAATAACAAATTCATAGCACATAGTGGAAATAAAAGTGCTAAAATTACAGGAAAACGCAAAACGAGTTGTTCTGTCACGCTGTGACAATGTAGTATGAAATATCGTCTCAATCAGGAAAAACAAATGTTTTCATCTAATAAAATGTTTTATACTCGTATAATAGTTCCCTCGTGACTTTTCCGTTCGAGGATTTTCTATATGAATAATATTTAGATTCGGAATATGCCTTATTCCTTACAGAGTACTCTCTACAGACTACTCCATAGCAACTCGAACCCGTTGCAGTTACACTATGTGATCAAAAGTATCCGGACACCAGGCTGAAAATGACTTACAAGATCGTGACGCCCTTCATCGGTAATGTTGGAATTCATTATAGTGTTGGCCCACCCTTAGCCTTGATGACAGCTCCCACTCCCGCAGGCATATATTCAATCAGACGCTGGAAGGATTCTTGGGGAATGACAGCCCATTCTTCACGGAAAGTGCACCGAGGAGAGGTATCGATATCGGTCGGTGAAGCCTGACAGGAAGTAGGCGTTCCAAATCATCACAAAGGTGTTCTGTAAGATTCTGGACAGGATTCTGTGCAGGCCAGTCCATTACAGGGATGTTATTGTCTTCTGAGCACTCCACCATAGGCTGTATACTACGAACTGTTGAAAGATGCAATCGCCATCCCCGAATTGCTCCTCAATAGTTGGAAGCAAGAAGGAATTTAAAATATCAATGTAACCCTGTTCTGTTGTGGTGTGCGTACTGTAAGACCTTCAGTACACACACCGTCAGATTATTTGACTTGTCGCTGAAACGAAGTAGGAGAGTGTCAGCAAGATGTCTCGTGGTCTTATCGTGGCGTGTTTATCTTCTGCAGTTAGGTCAGACGATAGAAATGCCAATCGCACGCTTAGAGTAGCAGATTGACGGTGACCAACTTTGAACAGAACTTGATTAATTTTCACACACATTTATTAAAATAATAACAAGCATAAAAATTACTTAGCTTGGTTCTGGATGCCATTTACAATTGAGAATCTGAAGTTCCTTTGGTATTGGTACGTTAATCTTATTCTCACATATATCTCTGATACTTGACAAAAGTGTCTATACATTTAACTTCATGGCTATGTACAGGAATATGGTAATCTTATTAGGGGCAGACTGAAACTTGACTATAGACTGATACAGACAAATGTAGAGCCCATACAGGCTGGTACAGACTAATGCAGACTGGTACAGACTGATGCAGACTGACAAATCGGAGGTCTGTACACTCATTATAATACCTCGCGCGTTCATGTATCACTGCGCGAGTGTGATCCGTGAGGAGAAAAGGTTCTACGTTAGCAGCAATCTCAATGGCTGCGTTACATATTAATACGCCGATCGGCGGAAGCAGAATTTGGTCTGTCTCTATGGCAGTGCCATCTCGTAGTGCGGAGACGGACGAGCTCTGCGCCTGCGCTGTTGTGCTTAGCGGGGCGCGCTCTAGTGGGAATGTCATGTACATGCTCACTACGCGGAACTATGTACACAACAGCTGTGATAGTGCTACGCAAAACAAGCAGGGATGGATGCCCTGTCCATGTAAAACACGACCACACCATAACATCGCCGCCTCCGAAGTTTACTGTTGGCACTACACACGCTGGCAGATGACGTTCATCGGGCATTCGCCATACCCACACCCTGCCATCGGATCGCCACATTGTGCACCGTGATTCGTCACTGCACACAACGTCTTTTCACTGTTCAGTCGTCCAATGTTTACGCTCTTTACACCAAGCGAGGCGTCGTTTGGCACTTACGGACGTGATGTGTGGCTTATGAGCAGCCACTTGACCATGATATCCAAGTTTTATCACCTCCCGCCTAACTGTCATAGAACTTGTAGTGGATCCTGATGCAGTGAGGAATTTCTATGTGGTGGTCTGGATAGATGTCTGCCTATTACACATTACGACTCTTTTCAACTGTCGGCTGTCTCTGTCAGTCAACAGACGAGGTCGTCTTGTAAGCTTTTGTGCTGTTCGTGCCCCTTCACGTTCCAGTTCACTGTCACAACGGAAACGGTTGACCTACAGATCTTTAGGAGTCTGGAAATCACGCGTACAGACGTATGACACACGTGACACCCAATCAGCTGACCAAGTTCGAAGTCCGTGAGTCCGCGGAGCACCCCATTCTGCTCTCTCATGATGTCTAATGACTACTAAGGTCGCTGATATGGAGTATCTGGCAGTAGGTGGCAGCACAGTGCACCTAATATGGAAAACTTTTTTTTTTTTTTGGGGTGGGGGTCCTGAGACTTTTGATCACATAGCGTATTTTTGGCTTTGTTGGAAAGATGATGAGTACGTACTAACACTTTTTGACCAATTTTAAACTTGTGGAGATGACTTAACTGTTTCTGTTGTTTCTTTCTTTGTTCAGCTGCATGCCTAATATTGTTGATTTCAATGCCGATGACTTCATGACTAAATAGTTGTCGTGAAGCAGGAAATGTTACTAAGTACTTAATTTTGTTCATCATTCTTTAGTACCATGTACAGGGACAACAATTTAGATCCATCTCGAGCGTAGTTGATAATTTCTTGAAACGTGTAGGTACATTTATCCCAGTCGGCGTGTTTCTTATGGCAGTGTAGTCGACGAAGCCAACCACTTTCTCTCATAATGCGTTGAGATGGGTTTGATGAAGCATGTTATTTGAATATGTATACAGGTGTAATCTTCATAGCTTTGAGAGTACATGTCCATACAGCTGATCTGAATTGTGGCGCATTATAAGAAATAATGTTTTGTACGTTACTAACAGTCGGTAAGAAATGTTTTGTAAAAGATGCTGAAATAGTTTAACATAACGTTGCGAATGTTACTAATTTCGAATTTAGTTTCACTGCAACGAATGTGTAAGAAAACCCCCTTTTGCTTCTGAGAATTGGTCCATAGATATCCACGGCTGCCATGTGACGTAATTTAATTGGAATAATTGGATATTACGGAGCGAGGTATGAAATCGCCGATTATTTTACTTGCTGACAATGCTTGCACGTTACGAGTACACATCATATACATTTTCCCATATTTGAAAGTAACAGTTCTGTCTGAGAATGAGTAAACACTTTGGTGAACCATAATGTGGATAACTTAAATGCGTGTACCAAATTACTTTGTTGACTAAATCTTCAGGTATGCATAAGACCCAATTCATACTGTGCAGATGTTTACGTCGAAAGAGAATATTGTTACGTACTAAGTAGTGATGTCTAGTTCTTGAAATTGCCTTGTCATGCAAAGCTGCTTAATACTTTTCCATATACTGTTCTTATCCTGTTCTTTGAAAATATCTGTAAGAGATGAAGGAATAAAGTTTTCAAACACTACTTGCAGTATTACAAATACTGTTTAGTTGGCCAAAATGTGTGGCAATGTATTGTTGTCTGGTAGTTAGAGAACAGTATAAAGCATCAGCTACCACGTTTTGAGAACCGGGTATATGGATTACAGTAAAGTCAAATTCTTGTAAATATAACTTCTGTCATCCAAGGCGGTCGTGAGAAAATTTTGCGGAAAGCAGAACTTGAATAGCACGGTGGTCAGTAAAAACACTGGTATGTCTTCCGTACAAAAAGTGTCAAGTTCAGTAAAGGCTCAGACGGCAGATAAGGTTTCCACCTCTGTAATCGAATAGTTGCCTTCTGCAGCAGGTAGAATACGGTTCGCAAATGCAGTAATTTTAATAACAATGATACTATCTTCTTCTATCTCTTTTGAAAACGTATACACTGAGGGCTGCTTTGGAACTGTCATTGGTGTCCAAAAAGTTCTTAGTGGGATCAGTGTATGACGGTATTGGTGCATTCAAGAATTCGGGAAGAGCTTGTTCATCACATGTCCAGATAGTATTTTTGCCTGTTAATCGACATAATCTCGTGGTATCCAGTGCAGAAAAATGAATGAGGCGACGAAAAAAGTTGATAACGTATAGGAAGTTACGGAGTCGCTTATTTGAAGTAGGAAAAGTAATATCTCGAATTGCTTGAAGTTTTTCAGGATCTAGTGCTATGCTTTTGGCAGAAATGATATGACATAGAAATTTAATACAAGCTTTAACAAAGTGGGATCTCCTCAGATTGACTGTAAGGTCTTGCTAAGTAAATGTCCGAAGTAAAGCTTGAACAGTATTGTTATGATCAGACCAAGTCGGTTCTACAATTCAACTCTCATCGACATACATAGTTACTTTGTGTTTCAGTTCAGCTGGTATCAGTGTGATCATACCTCGTGTGAATGCACTAGAAGATATTTTCAAACCAAATGGCACTTTACAAAACTGATAGCAATTGCTAAAGCAGAATAATGCTGTGTATTTCCTATAGTTGGGGTAAATTTCAGTCTACCAAAAACCCGATTTTAGATCAAATGTTGACTAAACGAATCTACAGTGAAATTTCTGTACAAGTTCGTCTAAAGTCTGTGGTCGATCAGTTTCCATTTCTATAATGTCGTTGGTCTGGTGTGAAGCGATAACAAGGTATAATGATCCATCCTTTTTAAGAACAACGTGTAGTGGACTTATGTACTGTCTAACAGCTCGTTCTGTAATTCCATGGTCGTGCATGGCTTGAAGTTCACGTTTGACCTGTTCACTACAAATAAATAGTATGGAATAATGTTTATATTTGAAAGAATCGTGAAGTTTGACCTGAAATTCATGTAAGGAACCTAACATAGTACCTGGAGTGTCACAATGACTTCGCCATTTGTCATCAATTGTTGCTTGGCTTTCAATCACCTTCCTGTTAATTGTTTGTTCAACATCGTATTCCATATTATCTGGTACATTATTGCAATCAAATTGAGTTTCAGTCTAAAAAGATATAAGCAAATGCGTATTTTGGTAATACTGACTTTTGTTCCTCAGATGATAAAGTTTTGTGAAATTCCAAAGCAACCTGGTTGTCATTTTCATTTAATATTTGGTACGAGCTTTTGATATCCAAAATGGCTTTATGTTTGATCAGAAAGTCCATATCTAACATTATGTCAGTGGTGATTAACGGAACAATCAAAAAATTAGAATAAAATGTGTGACAATGTACATAGAAAGGTATATATGAAGTTTTACGCCGATGCCTTTGCTAGAGACTGTGCCACGTACTTTTGATTTGCTCAGTGGAAAAGTCGGACTGTAATTATCGTGGTTACACTTTTTCAATGCAGCATCAGTTATCACAGTAAGAGGCGAACCGGAATCTATCGCAGCGATAAATTTACGTTTACCTATTTGTATTTCAATGATGGGGAGTGAAGTTGTCTTCTTAGTCTGATTCTTTTCTTGTAAAAGCCTTTCTCTGATGATGTCAAAAGTGATTACATTTTCAGTTACTGTTTTGTGACGTTCTAATTGCTCATTGTCATTGCCGGCTAAAGCAGTGGGGCTGCACTGTAGTAACGTAGTATTCGGATTTTGATTACTTGTCAAAGCTTGTTGAGGAATCTCAAAAATTTGTACAGTTCTGCTATTGTGGTCCTTCTGGTTTTGAGATGGATGTAAACGTATGTGAGGTTAATTCAGAATAAGTGGAGGTGGTTGCTGAAATTGTCTTTGATTCTGAAAAAAAATCTATTGCCATAAATATGTAGAAATTTCCTGTTATGGCCTCTTTTTTTGTCACTATAATTAGTCTGATACGGAACATTTCGGTTTAAATGAGATATTTAGTTTCTATACACGAAATTATTGCCTTGTGGTGTAGTATTAATGTTATGCTGTTGCGTTTTCACGAAACTTTGCGGTAAACCATTGAGGTTTGGTTGATCTTGCTGAGAACATTGCTGCCCAGAATTTCCATTCTGCTGAATTTGTTGGACAGCAGTGCCAACAGTTTGGTAGCAACGACACGACCAGAGTTGTTGCTGAATATTCTGGGTATTGCTACCAAACTGTTTGCCCTGCTGTTGGTTTTGTGAATACTGGTTATTAAAATTTTGCCGTCTGTGAAAATTATTCTGAAAGTTGTGACCATTTCTAAACCTCTTATTACGTCTGTCATTAAAATTTCCTGATGAGGTTTGATATCCGTACGTGTTATTATTGTTGCTGTTTCGCGAGAAGTTTTTATTGACAAAGGAATACTCAGAATGTTGTACTTCCAAAAGTTGTACAAGATCGCGAAATGCAGGAATGCTTCCTTTTTCTTGTCACGCTAAGAGGGATTTACTATATGGCTCAGTAAGCTGCTGATTTTGTAGAAACATGTGTTCAAAAAATTGCGTAATGGATGGGAAGTTAGAATTTTCCAAGGACAGTAATCTGATTAACTGATCTTTAATTCCCGGTTGTGTAGTTTCCTACCAATAAGCTGACAAAAAGGCATTTTGAAATTCTTCTATTGAGTAACATTGTCTTGCAATTGGGCGCATCCTGATGGCGGGCACGCCTCCACGTAATTGCAATTGAATTCAAATTTATGGGCAATAGGCCAATTAGGTTGTACGAGAATGAAACCTGTTGTACTGTCTGAAAGATGGAGACCTATTTGGTTATTGCGGAGTATTTTGAACTTACTTACGGACATGAAATCGAAACCACCTTCTCGGAAATTTTGTATCGGTCCATTATCGTGAAAACATGTGTTTTGCTCTAGCGCTGTAGTGTCTAACTGCTCTGCCTGGTTATATTGGAGGCTACTATGCACTTGATTGTGTGAAGTCTGATCTTTCAATGTGGAAATTTCAAGGTGCATACTGTTAACTTTACGACTCAGTGCATTGCTATGTGAGTTCAGCTCATTAATAGCACGGTTCATAGATTGATATCATTCAGACAGAATGAAAGGAGCAGCAATGTATCTTCCGATTTCGTGTTTCTACTCTCATAGGAAGGTCATCACGTTTTTCGGAAGTGATGAAATTTGAGCTGTATAGTTGGTGTCTTTTTCGTCAAACTGTTTCTGCAGTTTCTTTGAATACTTGTTAAGTTTGCATATGTCAGATGTGACTACGGTAGAATCAGTATGAAGTTCTAGTTGTTCAAATCTGCTGGTGATAGTTTGTATGTCTTCCTGCTGTTTTTTGTGTTGTTGACTTAAAGGAGATTCTACTTGTGTTTTATGCTCTGTAAAATCACTTTGGAGCTGTGTGTTCGTGTCTTGTACGGTTTTAAGAGCACCGAAAACTTTACTGTAGCAATTCCTATGTATTTTTCTACATGAGCTTCTACATCTTTGCTGATTTCATGTTGCTCATGAACGAGATTTTCGGGTATCTGTTCGATCTTTGTGTTTTGTTTGTGAATGGTCTCATTTTGCTCTTGGACTGTAAGTGTTGCTTGATCTTGAAGTTGCTTACACGCCTCTATGTGCTGACTGTGGCATTCCTTAAGTCGCGATCTTGTTGTTCAAAGCATTTGTTAATATTTGGTTCTACACTGTGTGTCAGTTCCTCTAGTTTGTGTGAGACTTTATTAACTTCGTCAGTGAGTTTTAGTGTCTGTTGGCCCATCGTGTCACTAATTTGAGTGGGACGTTCGGTTTTATTGCGATCCATGAATTGTTGAAACATCATCATAATGACATTATTCGATAACGGACCATCAATGTTTAAAGTACTTTGCTTAAAATGTTCAACAGTGTCAGCACTCGATATGCCTGTTGAGGTTTGGGTATTGTCATGTTGATTGGAGTCTAAAGATAAATTAGGGATTGCAAATTTTGTACACGGGAAGTATGTGTATAGCGGCTTCCACATTTGCGGAATGTCCCATCTGATTAACTGCGACATCAGCAGCTAAAGAAAAATTCAAGGTGGTTCAACTGTTTGGCATTGAAGATGCACTTCATTGACTATCGTATGACGCACTATCGTCAATGCAGTGTTCTCAGAATTAGTATTCATTGCAACAGAGTTAACTGCAATGAGTATTTTCGACATTGGCTATGACTGAGCTACGCGTAGTATTATTAACCGTTTTACGCGACATGATGCACAAATAGTCAAAGAACAAACAAAGAGATGAGACATAAAAGAACAACTTGCCGTTGATCTGTTAGGTATAATTGACACAGATTAGTAAATGCTCAGCACAAAATTACTAACTACACTTACTGACTAAGCACTATAAAGCAGTGTGTATACTTACGTGTATTATTTCAAAAGATCCATAAAAGAATTTAGATATGCACAAAGTTGTCGCCAGGTGAATCATGTACGTCTGAAATTACGTAACTGACAGTAGTCTGAAACAAAACTATTCGAAAGGGAATGGTATGTGAAAGTGCATTTTATCTCATCACTTATGCACTTTGTCTTGTACTAAGTTTCTCTTACTGCGAGATTATAAATGTAATTATATATCTTTCAACGTCAGTTCTTTTTGGGAATTTTACTAAGCATTCGATCAAAGTTGCAGGTATTTTGCCCATCAAAAATTCATAAGGTTCTGTTTGAGTGTGAAATCTCATTAAGTGTCTCCCTAGTCTCCTTATTGCACATTCCCCAAGTAGTATGGTGGTCACTGTGAAGTCCTATATAGTCTTCCCAACTCTTTTATATCTCTCTCCATGGGGTTCAAACAAAGATACAACTTGTATGTATATATACAACTTTTATATACAGGCTGTTCAACGTTTTCTTCGAAGATTTGATAAAAATTGGGACCCATTATCACCAAGTATTTGTTTATGTCTGTATGCACATAATCTTGCCCTAATTTATTAGCTATTACATTTCTGGTACATTTCCTCATAGGGTAATACCTTAAAAATTTAGGAAACATGTACATTACTAGCAAAATATATTTAAAACATGCTCTGCTGGTTAGGAGATGACCGAACACATCAGCAGCAGCTAGCTCACGTACCTCTCTTGGTATAACACAATACATTTATCCCTTACTGCTGGTTGAACGTGTGTTCATTTTTTGACACTTTTCACATCTTTCATTATTTTCCTAGCCCTATTTATCATCTGTTAAAAATGCAACTTTCAACTTTTCTGCAGATGTTTTGGCTCCAAAATGACCATATCTCATCTGTATAAACCTCAATGGTATATTCAGGTGAACATAACTTCCAGTCTTTCCACGCTAAATTAGTTCTGCAGAACACTGTACCTTTTTCCACCAAATAATATTCCTTTATTTTGGGTGCCTATATTTTATTCCCCCTTTTTCTTTACCATAGACAAAATCTAATCTTTCCCTTGTTCCTTAGTGATGTTTCTCAAGATTTTTTAAACCTCACTTTCGTGCTCTGTTCCTTTCATGGAAAATGTATCTATCTCGTATCTGCTTCTTTATTTTCTCCTTGTTCCATTCATAATGGCAATTGTGACACTGCATCTGACACCAAATAGTCCTTGCATGACTATAATGTATATGAAAGTGGAATTCCTGAAGAGCAATGGGCCATCTGGTAAGTCTACCATGTGTCAATCGGCAACTCATAATAAATGACGGTGCTTGATGGTCTATGTATATGTTTACCTCCCTCCTTAAAAAACAGCATCAGAGCTGTTTCAAGGTCCACTCAATAGTTAATGCTTCTTTATCAGTAACTGTGTAGTTACATTCATATTTCGTTAACATTATGCTAGCAAACTAATTGATCTCTGTTGCACATCATTCTCAGTTTCAAATACTTGGAATAGATGTGCTCCAATTCCAAAATCAGAACTGAAAACAGGTACACAAATCTCCTTATCTAACCTTGAGTGAAATAGTATTCCACCTTTATAGATAGCCTCCTTAATATTATCAAATTCTTTCTGACTCTGTTCATCCATGAATCATGGGTCTTTCTGCACAGTTTAACTCAGTATAGCTGCAGCATTTAGTGCCTGTTCATTCACAAACTTATGATAAAATTAACAGAGACTAAGGAAAGACTTTAGTTGTTTCTTGTTGCTCCGTGGTGGGAATCCGTTGATAGACTCAAGTTTAGCAAGATTCTGGTTAATGCCTTACGCTCATATAATATGCCCCAAAAATTGAATTTTCCTTTTTCCAAATTCTGATTTGACTAAGTTAATTGTGGCATTACCTCTCTGAAATGCCTCAGTGCTTCGTCCATCATTTGACTGCAGGGTGCAGTTAAAATGTCACCCATATACAGAGTGGGTTTAGATAACAGCACCTCTCCAAGTGTGCAATCTAAGGCTGTTGTTATTGTAGTTACTCAAATATTTAGTCCAAAAGGGAATATTATCAACTGATAGTATCTGGCTTTATGTATGAAAGCTGTAAATTTCCTACAGCTTTTAGACAGGTTTATCTGCCAGTAGTCCCCAGTTAGGTCCAGACTAGATAATTTACTAGCACCCTCAAATTTATGCATTAATTCCTCCAAAGTTTCTGGTCTATCATTCTCTGTTTTTTACCTCATTTAGTACCCTAGCACCAAGTGCAACTAGTACTGAATCATCTGTTTTGGTAACATAAACTAATGAGTACCATACTGACAGTTTTATCTTTCTGTAATCTGTAAAGAAAACATCCTCTGTATTTCTCTTTCATGATCTCCCTTCTTGACACATAAAAGGTTGATGTGGCTTGACTTTCCATTCATAAGGTTCTCCAATAATCCTGATAAATTAGGAAATACTTCTTTATATTTAAACAACACATTTTCTAGCTCTCTTCTCCTATCTGTATCAATAACATCAATACTCTTTACTTTATTCTTCATTTCCTTTGCTATCTCTGAATAAACTTCACTCCGATTCTTATTCCCATTTCTCTATGGAATACCTTCATCTTTATCCACTTCCCACTGAAAACATTCATGCATTATGTTTAGGTAGTACTTATCATGCTTGGTACTAACCACGTTATCAGATTTAATTTGTCCTTGAGTACCATTTACTGTTTGGGTCATATTACCTTTTCCCTAATTATGCGTGGTCCACCAACAAATCTGTCCCTATTATCAATCAAATACAAAGATTTAGGACCACCACAGCACTAATCTCCAAACCAATTCGTTGAACCTTTACCTCTAGTAACATTTTATTCATTATTTTCTGAATTTTTCCTCCTACTGCACCTATAACTGTAACTCCATGTAACACCAATACTGGTACCTCACATCCACCTCTTATTTGGTCATAGAGCCCCTATGCTACAGCAAATAACTAATTACCTGTATCAGTAACAGCAATTTCTTTAATTCCATTAATTTACATGTCTACAGCCAGTTGGTATTCCTCTTTACTATATTTATTTCATCTCCTTCAAAAACAACATCTTTAGTACCCCTGGACTTTTCCTTATTGACCTCCTTATAGTCAATGCTCCACTTACCTGAACTTGTGTTCAGACCACACACAAACTCATTTCTAGCTTTCCTTCTCCTGGTCTCCCTTTTTGAGGTTTCTTTATGTCCTGTCATTGTTATGTCCCTCATTTTGTTCTTGATATCACTTGTTCCTGTGGTTATTATTACCTCCTCGGTTCCAGCCTCCTTTACCACATCTGTTGAACCCATTGCCATGTCTCTCATCTTCTCTCCCATATTCATGGTCCCTCTGCTCGTTATGGCTCCTGCTTTGTTCCCTCAGATTACCACTTTCCCTCGAACTCCCATTTACTCCTGCCCAGACATTGCTGGATGTTTCCTCCCTTGAAAATCCATCCAGCTGATCTAAAGCTTCTAGAATATCTTCTGTTTTCTTTTTCGATGTCCCTATTCATTCTTCCTGAACACTCACTGTTATTTTTACCAGTACTAAAGGAATAAAGACTTCGTCACTATGTGGGTTTTCCAAATACAAGTTGTTCTGGCAGAAACTTTAAAAATAACCTTTACAGCTGTTAGACCAGTACTTGTCTAACTTTTTTAATAAGTTCATCATATATCTGACATGATTCACCAGTTTTCATTCCCCATGAAAGAGCATCTCCTCCCATTCTGCTCGTAACACATCTTATTTCTCCCTTCTCGTCCAATTTTTGTGGTGATAGACCTTGGAACTGTTTCACAGAAGCTTTAGTCTGCAGTTTCCTTTTTGCCGAAAAGTTACGTAAAGTACAGACATTTAAATAGTGGACTTCATCTGTGTTGTTTCCACTATTATTTACATCAATGATATCTTTTGATTTTGAATCTAATTTCTTTTCAATCCTTTTAGCAAAGATCTCAGTGCCTCTTTTAATAAAATAACTGACCTGTTTCTGAGTACTAGCTACATTTGTGAATATCTCTTTTGTATTTGTTTCTATGGAAGATATTCCATTAGACAAAGCTGTCTCTGTTTCATGTACTTTCATATTTACATTGAAAATCGATGCATTACATTTTTCGATCTCCTAACCAAAATTGTCATCTAAAATTTTAACAGTCTGTTGAGAATCTTTAATAAGTACTGTGGTATGCTATGGATGCTTCCCAGTGGTGACTAGTTTTTTCAAATTTTGAGCCACTGCCAGCTGTTCCTTGATTATAATCTGAATTTTTTCATCAACCGCTTTGAAATTTTGGTTAATATCCCTAATACGCTTATCCTGCCTGTTACCTGTGTTCTTGCAAATTTCTTTCATAATTTTTAACAACCGTTCTTTAATGTCTTTAGTATAGTACACTATTCTCTTATTAGTTATTTCGAGGTTTTGGTTGTTTTTCTAGCTTCTTGTTAGAGTCTGTAGCAATGCCTTCGGTTTTGTTGTCGTCGTTTCCCGTTTTTGGTTTAATTGTTCGGTCTCCCTGGCACAGTTGAAAACATGGCTTGCATATTAAGTTCAGAACTACTGATTTCGTTAGGTTCATTTTCTGTCTCATACTTTTTGTATCCACTGTCTGAATGTCTGGCTCAGCAGCATTTTCTGTGGTCTAAAGCCTATAATAGGATTTCCTGCCCCTCGGTTCCTACAATATAATTCACCTTGACAACATGGCCTTCTTTTGATTTGCAAGCGGAAATACATAATGTGTCTCTGACAAGTCAGAGGACTCTCACTAATATGTAGTTCGCTCATTTCACTTTTAGTTGCCCTACTGCTTATAAACAACATAAACTACATGCGAGCTGGAACAGAATGCACCTGCTGCCCGGATAGTGGCCGCTCCTTCAGCAGGGTCCGGACAGACACGTGGGGGTAAGGGTTTGTTAGTTATTGGGAGCTCCAATGTTAGGCGGGTCATGGGGCCCCTCAGGAACATAGAGGCCAGGGAGGAGAAGAAGTCCAATGTTTCCTCGGTGTGCTTGCCAGGGAGCCTTGTCCGGGATGTGGAAAAGGGGGAGCCTTGTCCGGGATGTGGAAGAGGCTCTTCCAGTGGCTATCGAGCGTGCGGGGTGCAGCCAGCTGCAGATTATTGCACATGTCGGCACCAACGATACCTGTCGTCAGGGTTCCGAGGAAGTCCGTGGATCCTTTCGACGGCTGGCTAAATTGGCGAAGGCGGCCTCCATCTCTCGAGGAGTGGATGTAAAGCTGACGATCTGCAGCATCGTAGCCAGGGTGGACCAGGGTCTTCTGGTCTGGAGTCGAGTGGAGAATCTAAACCAGAGTCTACGTCGACTCTGTGACGAAAATGGTTGCAGAGTCCTCGACCTACGCTATGGGGTGGAAGGTTGTAGGACGCCCCACTATAGATCAGGAGTACACTACACACAGGAAGCACATGGTTTTTTTTTTTTTTAGATTAGGTTTCTCGACACGGAAAACAAACCGTTGGCCTGAAAAATTACAAGTTCATGTCAGTGATGTGGATTTGCCAACTGTAAGAATTGTTAGTTCGCATAAACAGGTCATTTCAAAGGTTTTAAATATGATTAATCTCATGTTAGTAAATTGTCGAAGTGGCTGTAGCAAGATCCCCGAGTTACTCTCCGCAATAAACAGTAGCAATGCCAATATTGTATTAGGTACTGAAAGCTGGTTGAAACCATACATAAAAAGCAGTGAAATTTTGAACTCGCATTGGACAATGTTTAGGAAGGATAGGACAGATGCTATGGGAGGTGGTGTGTTCATTGCAGTTAAAAGCTGTTTAAACGCAGTTGAGATCGATACTGTGTCGGACTGTGAAATAGTCTGGATAAAGATGTCAATCAGACAAGGACTGAACATTGTATTAGGATGTTTTTATAGACCAACAGCATCTGCAACAAACGACACAGAACGTTTCAGGGAAACTCTTGAGTACACAGGAAATAAAAATCCAAATTATCCATTAGTTATAGGTGGAGACTTTAATGTGGCATCTGTTGACTGGGAAAATTACATGTTTATCACAGGGGGCAGAAGCAAATATTCGTGTGAACTTATTCTAGGAGCGCAATTGGTTAGAAAACCAACTTGAGATGGAAACATAATAGATATCTTGGCGCCAAACAGACCTGATCTTTTTGAGGAAGTTAATCTAGAAGAAGGTATTAGCGACCGTAATGTTGTTTTTTCTTGTTTGGGACAGCAAATAAAAGCCATTCACTGCGGGTCAGAAAGACATTGAGCATCTTTGGTCAGAATTTAAAGGTATTGTTCAACATGTGCTAGAGAAGTATGCACCTAGAAAAAATAAAGGGGAGGGACAGGATCCAGACGGTGTCTCCATAAGATTATATGTTGACTATGCTACAAATATAGCACCATTCATATCCATCATCTATCAGAGATCATTGGAACAGTGGAAAGTTCCACGGAACTGGAAGAAGGCCCAGGTCATAGCAATCTGTAAAAAGGGTAGAAAATCGGATGCACATAATTACGGGCCTACTTCACTGACATAGATTTGTTGTAGAATCATGGACGTATTTTGTGTTCAGACATGATGACCTTTCCAGACTCTGAGAGGCTCATCTGCAGAAACAACAGGCTCTAGGTACCGGCTCGCAGGTTCATGCCATATTTCTCGAATTTTGAAAAGCGTTCGACTCAGTTCCGCACTGTCGCTTGGTCCAAAAGGTGCTCGCTTACGGTCTATCCGATGACAGATGCGGTTGGATAGAAAGTTTACTAACGAGGAGTATGTCGTCCTTAACGGGGTGACTTTAACAGAAACAAGCGTAACTTCAGGTGTGCCCCAGGACAGCGAAATAGGTCCGCTGCTGTTTACGATTTACATAAACGATCTGGTTGATGATACTGAGAGCGGCATTAGACTGTTTGCCGATGATGCTGTAGTCTACAGGAAAGTAGTATCACACTAAACTTGTGAACAAATCAATGAGGATTTGCAGAAAATTAATGCGTGGTGTAATGACTGGCAGTTATCTCTCAACATTAGTAAGTGTAACCTACTGCGTATAAGAAGGCGAAAATCCCAATTAATGTACGAGTACAAAATAAATGCCCAGTCTTTGGAAGCGGTAACATCCGTCAAGTATCTGGGTGTGACTATTCGAAATGATCTCAAATGGAATGATCAGATTACACAAGTAACGGGTAAGGCAAACTCTAGATTGTGTTTCATTGGTAGAATCCTGAAGCGATGCAGTCCTTCAACAAAGGAAAATGTTTTCAATAAGTTAGTTCGTCCAGTCTCAGAGTATTTTTCGTCTGTATGGGACCCTTATCAGTTGAGTCTGATTCAAGAGATTGAGAAGGTGCAAAGAAGAGTGGCAAGATTCCTCGCTGGTACATTTAGCCATCGCAAGAGCGTTACAAATCTCACAGAAAGTTTGAAGTGGGACACACTTGCAGATAGACGGCGCGCTAAACGGAAGGGGTTTCTGAAATCCTATCTTCATCGAGGCTGTAGATTACTACCACCAACTTTCAAATCGCGCAATGATCACCATTCATAGATAAGGGAAATTATAGCTCGTACTGAGGCGTTCAGACAGTCGTTTTTCCCTCACGCGATGCGCGGGTGGAACAGAGAGTGGGGAGGGGTGGGGGGAGGAGGGCAGGAAACACACCGCTTGGTATTGGTGGCTAGCGGAGTATATATGTAGATGTAGATATTGTATCACTTTAAATTACTTTGAAAATTCTGTATTTTACTGGGCGCAGTAATGCTCCGCTGTCTCGTCATGCGTCGAACTCTGGAACTCATCTACAGCGCTCCCAGCGCACCCCTTCTCCGCTGTTGCCTTGGGCGGAATTGCCGTCCATGCGATGCCTTCGCTTCGCGTTGTTTCCTCCTGTTACGCGACTTGCGTTTCCACGTTGGACGTCCTTATCATCTCACGTATCCTACGAAACTTATCGCTTTACGTAACAAGCTTCCTGCATTACTTAGCTCAGTTTCAACAGTTTTAATGTTGCACATTGGAATAGGTTCCAACAGTTATTGTTCAGGCCATGCTTCATTTCTCGTCGCAATTTTCATCTAAATTTCATATCCTATTTTGCACATAAATTTGCAATAAACAGGTTTCCATTGCAAGTTATTTTTCTACAGTGGTATGTCACTCGCAAAATGGCACATGGAAGACAAATCCACTGCAAATTATCCAAATTGCAACAACGTGCAAGAAGCATCCATTGTACTCCATAAAAATATGCGAGAAATTCATCTCTCCTCAAGGGATGCCAAATGCAAGAACCCCACTCGTAGTAAACCTCCAGTAATGTCCCAGATCAGCAAGTTAGACCGTAGATGGCGGTATACAGGGTGTTCAATTTACAACTGGACACTCCTACCTGCCCGAGTTTTGCGACATTTAAACCACTCCGTCCTTGAACTGACTTAATGAGCCGCCGTGTAGGAATTCTTCCTAGCTGTTATGTGGAGGTGCTCTCCTAGGAGCGTCGTTGGATTCTGAAAGTGCATAATGCTCTCTATGTTTTACGTAACGGAGTAGGAAGAAGTTTCTTCTACATCTACATCTATACTCCGCGAGCCACCTTACGGTGTGTGGCGGAGGGTACTTATTGTACCACTATCTGATCCCCCCTTCCCTGTTCCATTCACGAATTGTGCGTGGGAAGAACGACTGCTTGTAAGTCTCCGTATTTGCTCTAATTTCTCGGATCTTTTCGTTGTGATCATTACGCGAGATATATGTGGGCGGTAGTAATATGTTGCCCATCTCTTCCCGGAATGTGCTCTCTCGTAATTTCGATAATAAACCTCTCCGTATTGCGTAACGCCTTTCTTGAAGTGTCCGCCACTGGAGCTTGTTCAGCATCTCCGTAACGCTCTCGCGCTGACTAAATGTCCCCATGAGGAATCGCGCTGCTTTTCGCTGGATCATGTCTATCTCTTCTATTAATCCAACCTGGTAAGGGTCCCATACTGATGAGCAATACTCAAGAATCGAACAAGCGTTTTGTAAGCTACTTCTTTCGTCGATGAGTCACATTTTCTTAGAATTCTTCCTATGAATCTCAACCTGGCGCCTGCTTTTCCCACTATTTGTTTTATGTGATCATTCCACTTCAGATCGCTCCGGATAGTAACTCCTAAGTATTTTACGGTCGTTACCGCTTCCAATGATTTACCACCTATGGCATAATCGTACTGGAATGGATTTCTGCCCCTATGTATGCGCATTATATTACATTTATCTACGTTTAGGGAAAGCTGCCAGCTGTCGCACCATTCATTAATCCTCTGCAGGTCTTCCTGGAGTACGTACGAGTCTTCTGATGTTGCTACTTTCTTGTAGACAACCGTGTCATCTGCAAATAGCCTCACGGAGCTACCGATGTTGTCAACTAAGTCATTTATGTATATTGTAAACAATAAAGGTCCTATCACGCTTCCTTGCGGTACTCCCGAAATTACCTCTACATCTGCAGATTTTGAACCGTTAAGAATGACATGTTGTGTTCTTTCTTCTAGGAAATCCTGAATCCAATCACAAACCTGGTCCGATATTCCGTAAGCTCGTATTTTTTTCACTAAACGTAAGTGCGGAACCGTATCAATTGCCTTCTTGAAGTCCAGGAATACGGCATCAATCTGCTCGCCAGTGTCTACGGCACTGTGAATTTCTCGGACAAATAGGGCGAGCTGAGTTTCACATGATCTCTGTTTGCGGAATCCATGTTGGTTATGATGAAGGAGATTTGTATTATCTAAGAACGTCATAATACGAGAACATAAAACATGTTCCATTATTCTACAACAGATTGACGTAAGCGAAATAGGCCTATAATTATTCGCATCTGATTTATGACCCTTCTTGAAAATGGGAACGACCTGCGCTTTCTTCCAGTCGCTAGGTACTTTACGTTCTTCCAGAGATCTACGATAAATTGCTGATAGAAAGGGGGCAAGTTCTTTAGCATAATCACTGTAGAATCTTACGGGTATCTCGTCTGGTCCGGATGCTTTTCCGCTACTAAGTGATAGCAGTTGTTTTTCAATTCCGATATCGTTTATTTCAATATTTTCCATTTTGGCGTCCGTGCGACGGCTGAAGTCAGGGACCGTGTTACGATTTTCCGCAGTGAAACAGTTTCGGAACACTGAATTCAGTATTTCTGCCTTTCTTCGGTCGTCCTCTGTTTCGGTGCCATCGTGGTCAACGAGTGACTGAATAGTGGATTTAGATCCGCTTACCGATTTTACATATGACCAAAACTTTTTAGGGTTCTTGTTTAGATTGTTTGCCAATGTTTTATGTTCGAATTCGTTGAATGCTTCTCTCATTGCTCTCTTTACGCTCTTTTTCGCTTCGTTCAGCTTTTCCTTATCAGCTATGATTCGACTACTCTTAAACCTATGATGAAGCTTTCTTTGTTTCCGTAGTACCTTTCGTACATGATTGTTATACCACGGTGGATCTTTCCCCTCGCTTTGGACCTTAGTCGGTACGAACTTATCTAAGGCGTACTGGACGATGTTTCTGAATTTTTTCCATTTTTGTTCCACATCCTCTTCCTCAGAAATGAACGTTTGATGGTGGTCACTCAGATATTCTGCGATTTGTGCCCTATCACTCTTGTTAAGCAAATATATTTTCCTTCCTTTCTTGGCATTTCTTATTACACTTGTAGTCATTGATGCAACCACTGACTTATGATCACTGATACCCTCTTCTACATTCACGGAGTCGAAAAGTTCCGGTCTATTTGTTGCTATGAGGTCTAAAACGTTAGCTTCACGAGTTGGTTCTCTAACTATCTGCTCGAAGTAATTCTCGGACAAGGCATTCAGGATAATGTCACAAGAGTCTCGGTCCCTGCCTCCAGTTCTGATTGTGTGACTATCCCATTCTATACCTGGTAGATTGAAGTCTCCCCCTATTACAATAGTATGATCACGAAACTTCTTCACGACGTTCTGCAGGTTCTCTCTGAGGCGCTCAACTACTACGGTTGCTGATGCAGGTGGTCTATAGAAGCATCCGACTATCATATCTGACCCACCTTTGATACTTAACTTAACCCAGATTATTTCACATTCGCATTCGCTAATAACTTCACTGGATAATATGGAATTCTTTACTGCTATAAATACTCCTCCACCATTGGCGTTTATCCTATCCTTGCGGTATATATTCCATTCTGTGTCTAGGATTTCGTTACTGTTCACTTCCGGTTTTAACCAACTTTCCGTTCCTAATACTATATGCGCACTATTTCCTTCAATAAGCGATACTAATTCAGGAACCTTGCCCTGGATACTCCTGCAGTTTACCAATATTACGTTAACTTTTCCTGTTTTTGGTCTCTGAGGACGGACGTTCTTTATCAACGATGCTGATGTTCTCTCTGGTAAGCCGTCAGGTATTTTATCGTTTCGCCCAAGGGGGGGGGGGGGTCCCTCTAACCTAAAAAACCCCCGTGTGCACGCCACACGTACTCTGCTACCCTAGTAGCTGCTTCCGGTGTGTAGTGCACGCCTGACTAGGGGGGCCCTACAGTTCTCCACCCAATAACGGAGGTCGATGAATTTGCAACCATTATAGTCGCAGAGTCGTCTGAGCCTCTGGTTTAGACCCTCCACACGGCTCCAAACCAGAGGACCGCGATCGACTCTGGGCACTATGCTGCAGATATTAAGCTCAGCTTGCACTCCGCGTGCGATGCTGGTTGTCTTCACCAAATCAGCCAGCCGCCGGAAGGAACCAAGGATGGCCTCAGAACCCAAGCGGCAGGCGTCATTCGTTCCGACATGTGCTACTATCTGCAGCCGGTCACACCCAGTGCGTTCAATAGCTGCCGGAAGGGCCTCCTCCACATTACGGACGAGACCCCCCGGCAAGCACACCGAGTGCACACTGGCATTCTTCCCCGACCTACCCGCTATTTTCCTGAGGGGCTCCATAACCCGCCTAACGTTGGAGCTCCCTATAACTAATAGGCCCGCCCTCTGTGGCTGTCGGGACCTTGCCGGAGAATCGGCCACTGGCCCAACAGGCGAGGCATCCTGTGGTGGCTCGGAAACGATGTCATCACCACTAGGAAGCACCCCGTACCTGTTGGAAAGGGGTAAGGCAGCTGCCACGCGGCCAGATCCCACCTTCGCCTTTCGGCCAGGCACGCGCGAGCCCACCACTGTCCGCCATTCACCCTGGAGTGATGGCTGACCGGTAAGATGCTCACTGCCGGAAGACGCAGCGACATCAGGGGTTCCATGTGATTCCAAGGCCACCGAAGTAGGCATAGGTCTCACCACAGTTGCCCCAACGCCACTACGAGCCGACGCCTGCGCCTCGAGCTCGATGAGCCTAACAGACAAAGCCTCCACCTGCCCCCGAAGAGTGGCCAATTCTCCTTGCGTCCGCTCACAACAACCACAGTCCCTACACATGACTATGTTTACCCTACTCTATACGGTGACAAATCCTAAGATAATCTTCTGATGAGCTACTCTGATAATCAAGAAACACTCACTGAAATACGAGACGCGAAAACTACGCTAGGTTTTCCCAGAAAAACTATTTAAAAGCTAAGCGCAGCAAATAAGTACAAAATAAATTTCTCTCCTAACGATCAAGAACTGTTAGTTTCTATGCAGAGCAGATAAACACAAATAGAATCCCTTCCTTAGTGGAAGGTCGTAATCAAAATGCAAAATAAACGCTTTATACAAACAGTACTCGCTGCTGCTGGTGTTCTCGCTCTGGCTGTCACAAGACAACTGCTGATTCAAGTGACTAGTGGCTAACGGCCGCGAAACAAACAAAAGACGGTTTTAGGGCGCTTTCTGTTCTAAACGATCAAGAAAACACTAAGAAATCTAACACGAAAACTACGTAAAGTTTTATCAAGAACTGTTAGTTACTATGCAGAGCAGATAAACACTAATAGAATCCCTTCCTTAGTGGAAGGTCGTAAACAAAATGCAAAATAAACGCTTTATACAAACAGTACTCGCTGCTGCTGGTGCTCTCGCTCTGGCTGTCACAAGACAACTGCTGATTCAAGTGACTAGTGGCTAACGGCCGCGAAACAAACAAAAGACGGTTTTTGGGCGCTTTCTGTTCTAAACGATCAAGAAAACACTAAGAAATCTAACACGAAAACTACGTAAAGTTTTATCAAGAACTGTTAGTTACTATGCAGAGCAGATAAACACTAATAGAATCCCTTCCTTAGTGGAAGGTCGTAAACAAAATGCAAAATAAACGCTTTATACAAACAGTACTCGCTGCTGCTGGTGCTCTCGCTCTGGCTGTCACAAGACAACTGCTGATTCTTATGCAAATAATTTTTAAAGCGAATTTCATTGTGGTGAAATAAACTTGTTCACACTGATTATAAGCTAGCAATTAACGGTATGAAAGTATGGTCTACCGCACGACTACATCAAAAGGCATCTTATCGACGATCGCCGATTGTGGCCCATTGTCTGTAACTCGGGCGTACAATCGTTAAAATTCGTATAAGATCGTACACCTTCAGTTACGCCAAAATTATTCTTTTATTTATTAATATCAAATTTATCTAGCGTTGTTAAATCACTGAAAGATAGCATTTATGACCTGTAGACTCCTCCTAATGTCAGGGTGTTGAAAGGCAACTTCTGTTAGCAAATGTTTATTATTAACTATTACTTGATTTGCTCGAGATTAAATGTACTTTACCTACGTTTCTCTTTGGTGACGTCATGAGCGCTTTCTCCATCGGCCCCTTACCCCTCTCTTTCTGAAAGCGCCTGATGGCTAACCGCCTCTGCTAGTCAATGTGGGAACCTACCGCTCATTCCACACTCCATGCGCAATGCAGCGTAGATTCATTTACGTATGTGAAATATAAAAACCGGAAATAAAGTACAATGCGCTCTTATCTGCACATAAAGGGTACTTGCAAAGAACGATAATGACCACAGGCACTAACTACAGTGACACGTTCTTCCAGCACACGAACAGAAGACAGCTTGTAACGAACTGAAACTACACCTGAATGAAATATGCTCCGCTCCTCCCTTCCTATTCCCCTCCCCCTTGTTACTACGAGCACGGGCTAAAATTAGAGGCAAAATGTACACAGCTCTTGTTGCATGAAACTTCGTCACACTGTCTACCACCACCAGGATTTCGAAGCCTAAACGGGAAGGGATTGATAAGAATGCTAATAAGTGTTATTAATGATAACCCCCCCTGCCCCATAAACTTAAAGGGGTTTCTCTTCTCGTTTTCGATACTGGCGTGGTCGATATAGTCAACAAACATACACTACTGGCCATTAAAATTGCTACATCACGAAGATGACGTGCTACAGACGCGAAATGTAACCGACGGGAAGAAGATGCTGTGATATGCAAATGATTAGCTTTTCAGAGAATTCACACAAGGTTGGCGCCGGTGGCGACACCTACAACGTGCTCACATGAGGAAAGCTTCCAACTGGTTTCTCGTACAGAAACAGCAGTTGACCGGCGTTGCTTGGTGAAACGTTGTTGTGATGCGTCGTGTAAGGAGGAGAAATGCGTACCATCAGGTTTCCGACTTTAATAAACGTCGGATTGTAGCCTATCGCGATTGCGGTTTATCGTATCGCGACATTGCTGCTCGCTTTGGTCGAGATCCAACGACTGTTAGCAGAATATGGAATCGGTGGGTTGAGGAGGATAATACGGAACGCCGTGCTGGATCCCAACCGCCTCGTACCACTAGCAGTCGAGATGACAGGCATCATATTCGCATAGCTGTAACGGATCGTGCAGCCCCGTCTCCATACCTGAGTCAACAGATTGGGACGTTTGCAAGACAACAACCATCAGCACGAACAGTTCGACGACGATTGCAGCAGCATGGACTATCAGCTCAGAGACCATGACTGCGATACCCTTGACGCTGCATCACAGACAGGAGCGCCTGCGATGGTGTACTCAACGACGAACCTGGGTGCACGAATGGCAAAATGTAATTTTTTCGGATGAATCCAGGATATGTTTACGGCATCTTGATGGTCGCATCCGTGTTTGGCGACATTGCGGTGAACGCACATTGGAAGCGTGTATTCGTCATCCCTATACTGGCGTATCACCCGGCGTGATGGTATGGGGTGCCATTGGTTACACGTCTCGGTCACCTCTTGTTCGCATTGACGGCACTTTGAACTGTGTACGTTACATTTCAGATGTGTTACGAACCGTGGCTCTACCCTTGATTCGATCCCTTCGAAACGCTACATTTCAGCAGGTTAATGCACGACCGCTTGTTGCAGGCCCTGTACGAGACTTTCTGGATACGGAAAATGTTCGACTGCTGCCCTGGCCAGCATATTCTCCAGATCTCTCAACTGGCTCGTCACAATACGCCAGTCACTACTCTTGATGAACTGTGGTATCGTGTTGAAGCTGCATGGGCAGCTGTACCTGTACACGCCATCCAAGCTCTGTTTGACTCAATGCCCAGGCGTATCAAGGCCGTTATTGTGGCCAGAGGTGGTTGTTATGGGTACTCATTTCTCAGTATCTATGCACCCAAACTGCGTGAAAATGTAATCACATGTCAGTTCTAGTAGAATATATTTGTCCAATGAATACCCGTTTATCATCTGCATTTCTTCTTGGTGTAGCAATTTTAATGGCCAGTAGTGTATATTTCATCCCAGTTACAATTCCACTGTTGGCTAGTGTAACAATCCACTGACCCTGCACTAAGTGTGCAATGTCGGGGTGGCTCACATGGCACCCTCTGACAGGAGGGAAGCCCACAGCATCAGAGTACGTCTACAGGAACGGAGGGTGGGCGGTAGCTGCGGCTAGCTTCTTCCTAGTTTCGACTGTCGATTACTCCCTGGCCCCACCAGTTAGGCGTCCACAGGGACTGATGACGAATGTCGCCCACAGCTTCACATTAGTCTTCGATCCAACTGCAGCACTGAGGTTTGCAGCGGGAAATTCCTCCTGGTAGGACTCGTTGTTCCATCAGAGTTCCATTATCGTCTCCACTAACAGATGATACACCAACATAGGTCCTTCCTCCAGGGTGGTAGGCTGTGAAATGAGTATAAACAGATGAAGCCATGATGTAGGTGTCATATGTATACAGAAACTATCTTGTGTGCATTGTTATTCCTATGACATGATGACTTCATTTGTCCTGTTATCCTGGACTGTTCAGCTTCCTGGTTGCTTTAACTGTCACTGAAAGGTGTTGTAACCTCATCTTTCGGAAGCAGTACTGGACGTGTTCTGCAGTGTTGGTATTTCGAAAATCGTTCTTATGTCCAACTTATAGTTCGTTAGTTCAGCCTGCTTGGTCAAAACAGTGGCACCTTCCACTCTCTCCACCTGGCTCTTGGTGTCTAGCAATTACCCAAGACTTTTGGCTGCATTATATCTAGCATCAGCAGTGCTTTCTTGTTGGCATTCTACCCGGTGGTTGCTGCTTCCCGATTTAATCTTGTGTTACCAAGGGAAGACTTTTAAAATTCCACTCCAATCCCAAACCTATTATTCTGGGAGCATCGCTTTCCTACTCACTGCCAGTGCCCTTTGTATGTGAAAGTTTTCCTGTAGTGTTAGAGGTTCTCATTGTGCTAAGCCGTCCTAACTACACTCCTGGAAATGGAAAAAAAGAACACATTGACACCGGTGTGTCAGACCCACCATACTTGCTCCGGACACTGCGAGAGGGCTGTACAAGCAATGATCACACGCACGGCACAGCGGACACACCAGGAACCGCGGTGTTGGCCGTCGAATGGCGCTAGCTGCGCAGCATTTGTGCACCGCCGCCGTCAGTGTCAGCCAGTTTGCCGTGGCATACGGAGCTCCATCGCAGTCTTTAACACTGGTAGCATGCCGCGACAGCGTGGACGTGAACCGTATGTGCAGTTGACGGACTTTGAGCGAGGGCGTATAGTGGGCATGCGGGAGGCCGGGTGGACGTACCGCCGAATTGCTCAACACGTGGGGCGTGAGGTCTCCACAGTACATCGATGTTGTCGCCAGTGGTCGGCGGAGGGTGCACGTGCCCGTCGACCTGGGACCGGACCGCAGCGACGCACGGATGCACGCCAAGACCGTAGGATCCTACGCAGTGCCGTAGGGGACCGCACCGCCATTTCCCAGCAAATTAGGGACACTGTTGCTCCTGGGGTATCGGCGAGGACCATTCGCAACCGTCTCCATGAAGCTGGGCTACGGTCCCGCACACCGTTAGGCCGTCTTCCGCTCACGCCCCAACATCGTGCAGCCCGCCTCCAGTGGTGTCGCGACAGGCGTGAATGGAGGGACGAATGGAGACGTGTCGTCTTCAGCGATGAGAGTCGCTTCTGCCTTGGTGCCAATGATGGTCGTATGCGTGTTTGGCGCCGTGCAGGTGAGCGCCACAATCAGGACTGCATACGACCGAGGCACACAGGGCCAACACCCGGCATCATGGTGTGGGGAGCGATCTCCTACACTGGCCGTACACCACTGGTGATCGTCGAGGGGACACTGAATAGTGCACGGTACATCCAAACCGTCATCGAACCCATCGTTCTACCATTCCTAGACCGGCAAGGGAACTTGCTGTTCCAACAGGACAATGCACGTCCGCATGTATCCCGTGCCACCCAACGTGCTCTAGAAGGTGTAAGTCAACTACCCTGGCCAGCAAGATCTCCGGATGTGTCCCCTATTGAGCATGTTTGGGACTGGATGAAGCGTCGTCTCACGCGGTCTGCACGTCCAGCACGAACGCTGGTCCAACTGAGGCGCCAGGTGGAAATGGCATGGCAAGCCGTTCCACAGGACTACATCCAGCATCTCTACGATCGTCTCCATGGGAGAATAGCAGCCTGCATTGCTGCGAAAGGTGGATATACACTGTACTAGTGCCGACATTGTGCATGCTCTGATGCCTGTGTCTATGTGCCTGTGGTTCTGTCAGTGTGATCATGTGATGTATCTGACCCCAGGAATGTGTCAATAAAGTTTCCCCTTCCTGGGACAATGGATTCACGGTGTTCTTGTTTCAATTTCCAGGAGTGTATTTTTGTATCTTGTTCCATGTTAGACAGGTCATGTCCACACTTTGTTAGCGAAGGTATAATGATTATTTTGATATTTCCAGCTCCTTATGTGTTCTTTATATCTGACTTCCTACCATTCTCAGACAGTGACGGATTAATAAAATTTTGTGGGAGAGAGTGGCTCTCTGGGAAAGAAAGAATATCCATCGGCCTTCCCCGCAAAATTAAAGGGAAACTACCTCCCAAAAATTCTATATTAAGATGTTTTGATACCTAAAAGTATCAAAGAGATTGAGAAATGTGCTTTATTCTAGACAAAAATTTAAATCTCTTCAAATGATTAGTATTTACAGCCTTTTTCTAAGTACCTTCATTTATATAATTGCTAACACACAAACACAAACTGTGCAAGCCTTCTGCCAACACTGAGCAGATGACAAAATTATAGGTTAATAAACTGCAATTAGATAAAATACTTTTAAAATCGTAGTTTTTAATTTGTCGCCTGCCAGAGTGGCCGAGCGATTCTACGCGCTACAGTCTGGAACCGCGCGACCGCTACGGTCGCAAGTTCGAATCCTGCCTCGGGCATGGATGTGTGTGATGTCCTTAGGTTAGTTAGGTTTAAGTAGTTCTAAGTTCTAGGGGACTGATGACCTCTGATGTTAAGTCCCATAGTGCTCAGAGCCATTTTTTTAAAATTTGTCGACAGTTACATTTCTGCCAGTTTATTCCATAAATATATGTACAGGGTGATTATAATTAAAGTTAAACTTTCAAACCGCTGTAGAAATTAAACCACTGGTCAGAATGACGTCCAACTGCAACATAATATTATCGGAGAAGGGGAAAACGTATGGCACAAGAAAAATAAGTAATTACAAAATGTAGCAATAGATGGCGATGTAAGCACCATAATTTAATAGTGGTCGATACAAATGACAAATGAATCATACAACAATCAATAGGGTGTACGTTTGACATTAAACAAACTGCACTACTCAGTGTGCATGGTTGTACAGATGTGATCCTGCTAGTTACGTAAGCCCATCCACCATATCAAACTCACATCACATCGAATGGGAAAAATCGGTTTTTATTTGTCCTGAGTCCAAAAGTTACATAAAAGCATCACTCACATCGGTTTTAAATAGTCCTGAGGCCAAAAGCCGCATACAAAGCATCAGTCACGTCGGTTCTTAACTGTCCTGAGACCATAAACCGCATAAAAAGCTAAAATCAAAATCAAATTGGATTGATTATTTCCGTGTGACTGGCGCAAAACAATTTCAATATGCTGTCCACCGTTTTGTGCAACAACCAGAAATAGAGAAACAGCATGTTCCACAACTGATCGAAGTGTTTCCGGGGTCACGTTCGGAATGTGTTGGGCAATGCGTGCCTTCAATGCAGTTAAATTTGCAATCGGAACACTGAACACAACATCTTTCAGATAGCCCCACAGTCAGAAGTCACACGGAATAAGATCAGGTGATTGGGACAGCCAGGCTGTAGAGAAATGACGGCTGATAATTCCAGCATTTTCCGAAATGGCGCCTCAGTAGCTGCTTAACTGGATTTGCAATGTACGGAGGTGCCCATCTTGCATAAAAATGATCCCATCCACACATCCACGTTTTTGGAGAGCTGGAATGATGTTGTTGCGCAAAAGACACTCATAGCGTTTACCAGTGACGATACAGGTAACAGGATCGGAAGCACATATCTCTTCTAATAAATATGGCCCTATGATAAAAGATGCCATAAACCCGCACCACGCAGCGACCTTTTCAGGATGAAGTGGTACTGGTTGATTTGCGTGTGTATTTTCCGTTGCCCATATTCGACAATTCTGTGTACTGACATGTCCTGTCAGACGGAAGTGGGCTTCATCTGTCCACAAAATCTTCCATGGCCAATAGTTGACCACTTCCATGAGAGCAAAAAATTCTAAAGAAAGGTCTCTCTTGGCGTGTAGGTCAACAAGAAGTAACTCTTGCACATGAGTAATTTTGAGTGGATACAAAGAAGGATGTTTCGTAGGATTTTACGCACCGTTGTCACGGGTATGTCCAATGTTCGGGCAATTCTCCGTGCACTACACGTTCGCACACCACCACTCGTTTCCTCCTGCATTGCTGTGGCCACAGCTCCCACTGACGTCGAATCAATTCGTTTCCTCCCTCTTTGCACACCAAAAGAACCCGCCTTTTCCAACTTCCGAATTATTTTCTCCCGACCCACGGCAGTCGTCGGACCAAAGCCCTTTTTCAAACACTTCAGTGTCCGGAAGTTCTGCAGAGTGACGTGAGCACAGTCGTCGTTCTTGTAATACAGTTTTACAAGCAGAGTGAGATCCTGCATTGAAATAGTCACGGCGAAAGTCGCAGGAGCGGAAGGAGGAAAACCCGTGTACCCGGCGTTTTTATAACAACTTCAATGGTTCGTGCGCATGACAGGTGTTTTCATTTATCTATTCTGACACATACAGCGCAGGCATCTATTGATCAATTTTCACACTAGCTTTTTCTTCTGCGATACGCTTTCGTCCTTCTCCGATAATTTTGACATGATTCTGACCAGCGATGTTACTTCTACAGCGTACTTGTATTTTTAAAATAATACTTGTTGTGTCTTGAATAGAAACTGAAATACTTCTTCTAATATTTATTTTCAATTCAGTTACCAATGATATTCATTTTCAAACAAACCTAGTTGGAATGAAAATGCAATATCCAACTTAGTTGTATTAGTACAGCAGTATATTTGAGAGTAATACCTCCAAAGAAGTACAATGAAAATAGTGAAAAATATTCCATCGTTACAGGTGCATAAAGAGTGGTTAAAGTCTGGGATAGTAAACATTTCTACAAAAAATTATTATGTCTATATTTTTCATTTGATATGCACATTACTCTCTGATTTGCATATTCCTAATTTTATAAAAAATTGTAAAGAGTTACTAAGTGTGTGGATGCCAGTTTTCTGTCTTTTTACAGCACAGAAGAATAAGTGGCATTAAATTATGTGTACTTAAGAAACTATATTCTTTTCGATTCTTCCCGTCCTTCTCACTTTACCTACCCATAATCTGCTAATAATGGTGTCCCTATAGACATACAACCAAGCAAGATTTGTTATGTGGTTTTCCTCGCAACTGTTTCTCAAACATGTCTTAATGACTTTTAGTGTCAAGGAAGATGTTTCTGCAGTTGTAGCCGACATGGGAGGAGAAGAAAGGACCAGTATTATCGAGCTAATTGAAGAGAAAATTCCTGGAGTGCAAAACTTCAAACATCCTGGCAAAGGCCTTTTGCTTGTACCTTCCCTTTCCATTTTGCGACCCACAGCTTGATCTTTGCCTTCAGATTAGAGATGCAATCACTTTCGTCCTCCCAAATTACTCAGTGGCTTTTTGCGGCACTCTCCTAAATGGCGCTTCAACAGCTGCTTAACTGTATTTGCAGTGTGCGGCACTTTTTGCAGCTCTCATCGTTCACCAATGGATATCGTTGGAGATGAGAAGATTTTTAAAAGAAGTGTATTGCTATTGTAGGAACTGGGACCATATTTCTAGACTCTGTTTTCTACATCAGAATAGGCATAAAGCCATTGACCTACAAATATATTTCTGTACTTTGTGGAACAACGTGGGCCCTGTCAACTTGTTGATGTGTGATGCTGGTTGCTTGAATGATGCTTCATGTAATATCTGCCAGTTTTTGGGTTTTATCATACAGCAGGCTGAATTCTACAACCACATTTGCTCACATTGTTATCAAAACTGAGACAGTATCGGTCAGTATTGCTAACATCAAGAGCTTCTTTTCGTAAAAACCAACGGAGAGATAATGCTTGGCAGAGCACACAAAGGCTACGATGAATTCTCCGTTGCTGACTGCATATAAAAAGGGTCCTTACTGTTACGCTAGGGGTGACACTTAAAAAACTGTAGCCATTGTCAAATTTCCTGAAGACACGACGAGATTTGTCGAGGTTTTTTTTTCTGTTTTAGAATAGTTACTACTGACAGATACCTTTCTACGTACTTTGTTTCACACATGGAGATAAGCTGGTTCTCTACATGCATTATGCGTACAGCGCTCCCTTTTGGCAAAGCAGTAAAAAAAGACAGTTTTTCCAACGAACCGAAGTGAGATCCACACAAACTACACAACAGAGCACTTAGAAATAGACAACTAAAATGAATAAAACAAGGGATTTGTTCAGCATTTTTTTTTTTTTTTTTTTTTTTTTTGAGTGATTGCCACCACAATCACAGAACTCATGACGTGACGGACCAGCCATCAATTGCAATAGCACTATATTCATTAAGATCGAGATTAATGCTTCTCGTAGTATGTAACACAGTTTTACCTTATCTGGGGATCTTTATTCTCTTCATCTGCTTTGCCTTTGTCACATGTATGAGATTATCTTGACATCCGAACAATGAGGATGAATATAGCATGACAAAGATTTGCTATTACTGTGATTTTTGTTAATAAATAAATATATCCCGTAAAAATGCTCTATTTTCAACCCTATCAAACAATAGGAGCACACACAGTTTATAATGCGCCAACAATTACACTTGCAACAGAACGGTCTAGTAACAGTCTGAACGTTTCTCAAATTAGTAGGGAATTTCAGAATTGACAATTTGATAGGACATCAATTTGATAGGACATTGACTTCAATGGCAACTTGGTAGCATACTAAAGCTGAATTTGATAGAATTGTCTGTAAAAATAGTAATTTGCTAGAATGTAAATTGAGGAAATTGGTAGAACTGGTTGCAAAAATAGTAAATTGGTAAAACACCAAATCCGGGAGTTGTTAAAATAGGTAGAAGAGACCAAAATGCAGATGTACCAGACAAAAACGAATTGATGCTTGTCTAAATACATTCATTCTTGCAGATGTGCATTTACATTAAAATACCCGATTGCAGTGCAATATTTAGACAGCCAATACATGAGTATTGAGAATGCTGTAGCTGCTCCTACATAAAATGTACACAGTAGCCCACCGACCCGTTTAATGACAGACGCACACAAGCCAGCTGTGAGCAATATCCAATATGATGCATGCGCCAGCCACCGCGATTTCCTGCTGATTTGCGTGCATTTCAGTAAACAAGAACAGCCGCGCCATCCACCAGATGTGAAGCGCGATATCGACATCACTTCACAGCATTTTTTTTTATTTTTATTATTTTTTTTCAGTCTTCTGACTGCGGCCCGCCACGAATTCCTCTCCTTTGCTAACCTCTTCATCTCAGAGTAGCACTTGCAGCCTATGTCCTTAATTATTTGCTGGATGTATTCCAGTCTCTGTCTTCCTCTACAGTTTTACCCTCTACGACTCCCTCTTGTACCATGGAAGTCATTCCCTCATGTCTTAAAAGATGTCCTACCATCCTGTCCCTTCTTCTTATCAGTGTTTTCCACATACTGCTTTCCTCTCCGATTCTGCGTAGAACCTCCTCATTCCCTACCTTATCAGTCCACCTACTTTTTATCATTCGTCTGTAGCACCACATCTCAAATTCTTCGATACTCGTCTGTTCCAGTTTTCCCACAGTTCGTGTTTCACTACCATACAATACTGTATTGGAGACGTACATTCTCAGAAATCTCTTCCTCAAATTAAAAATGGTTCAAATGGCTCTGAGCACTATGGGACTTAACTGCTGTGGGCATCACCCTAACCTAAGGACATCGCACACATCCATGCCCGAGGCAGGATTCGAACCAGCGACCGCAGCGGTCGCGCGGTTCCAGACTGAAGTGCTTAGAACCGCTCGGCCACAACGGCCGGCCGAGTAAGAGTTATGTATGTGTTATTTATTTTTCTATAAAACCTTCTATATACAATACAAATGACAGTCGTCATCATGGCCGAGTGGATGAAACCATCTTGTCCCAAGGGTCTTAAGTAAGCGACTGGTCGTGGCACACTACCTGCAAATAGCCTTCTTGGGTTCGCGGTCGGATCATATTGTGGAGATCCCAGAATATTCCTTCGATATGTGTGTTAGACATCTTCATGTGGTGGCAGATGTTGCTGTCACTGCTGCAAGACGCGGATGACAATCCCGTGGCGGCATCAAAATTTACGGGAACAGGGACGGCACGCATGTGCGGGGAAGACTCCCGCATCTGGTGGAAAGCGGCGCTCATAGTGCCGACTGCTGGGAGCCGCAGAAAGGCCTTCCGTGCGTGTGCTGTGGGCAACGACGGCGGTGCCGGACGATCCTGTGATTAAAAGCTGAATTAAATTCCAGCAGTGCGCTGCGTCGAGTCACGAATCGGAATTTCTAGTTTTTCCTGTCTTAATTTAATAGCAGCCAACGCTGGATTTCAGGCAGCGCTTAATTGAAAATCTGCCTCTGTTGATAAGGTTGTCCCCCGCTTGGACATGTATGGCCTCGGTACGAACAAAGTCCCAGAAAGACTGCGCTGAGGATAAAAACTTCCTTCTCGTAGAAAATGCGCTACCCCACGTCCAATCAGTGCTCCAATACCGTTAATTTACGAAATTGTTCCTGGCGTGTATGATGATGGTGATCGATACAATGTCCTGGCGTGATTCAGCAAGTATGTCTAATATAACATTTCCCGTATCAGTATGGGATATTATACAGGGTGTTCGCAAATTCCCGTTACAACCTTCTAGGACTTGTAGAGGGGAGTGAGTACATCATGTTTATAGGAATCCGAGTGCGGAAAGGTACCGTTTCCGTGCTACAGCCATTTGAAAAAACTACGTTTCCTAGCTAGGTATGCAACAGGGCAGTCATGATGTGGGGTGGTTGCTAGGGACCGGCTGATGTTATTTAATTCCTGTCCTACCTCTCCCACCTGTTTCGAGCCTCATTCACGAATGTGAGAGTGTTATGTCAAAGCTCACGGTAATGCAAGGGTTTCTCGTCGCCTTTATCTACATCGTATTCCACAATGTCAAACTCCACCGCACACCATTTTCGCCACAGTTATGTAATGGCTTCGAGCCACGGTACCTTCACCGTCAGCAGGCTTAGCTGTGGTGCTCTGAGGTGATGCCAAACATCCGAACTATAAGAGGAAATGGTTCATCACGTTGAAGAGAATCCATTAACGAATACACTTTCTATTTATTTGGCTATAAATGAAAAAATGTTCAAATGTGTGTGAAATCTTATGGGACTTAACTGCTAAGGTCATCAGTCCCTAAGCTTACACACTACTTAACCTAAATTATCCTAAGGACAAATACACACACTCATGCCCGAGGGGAGGACTCGAACCTCCCCCTGGACCAGCCGCACAGTCCATGACTGCAGCGCCTTAGACCGCACGGCAAATCCCGCGCGGCTGCTATTAATGAGTGGAATTGTATAACAAATTATGTACTTGGTCATACTTAATCAATTACTAGTAAAAGTGGTCCATATACCAATATGTTTTCAAACGACTGTAGCACAGAAACGGTACGTTTCCGGACATGGCTTCCAATTCAAAATACTACGTACTCATTCCCCTCTGCAAATCCTGGAGATTTGTAACGAGAATTTCCAAACACTCAGTATGCGCTACGTTTACTAAGGCCAAGATCGTCTTTGAGCGAAAGAACATATTCCTTAATTTTGCTCGTGGCCGAAAAATACAGTTCTTGTCAGGTCTCTTGAGGACTTTTCCTGTTCTTGAAGACGTACCGCCAAGACACGGCAAGAGAGCCATTCCAATGAGTGTTTCAGCATCTTCATTTACGTCCCGACTTTTAACTTTCTTAGAACAGAATGCATGACGTATCTATCAGAATAAACGTTCTGCTGGGACATTGTTCTTAGGTTTTGTAGCTCACCAGACATGTATCAAAGAGCGTATTACGCAGGACGGTGACGGATTCAGTCCTGAAAGTGCATCTCTGAGTTGGTCTGCGGTAGATTCTATGTTCCAGTGTACCATCGAGTTTTCTTGCAAGTATGACATCCAGGAATGATAAAATATCATCTTTTTTCCACTTCCGTGGTAAGCCCTATATTCGGCTGGATCGAGTTGAAATTCTGTAGAAACAAAATTAATATCTCTATCCCGTGGAGCACACCACAAAGGTAACGTCTTAATACCGTCCGAAGCAGGTAGGTTGAAGACATGCCGGCAGCAAGGCGTTTTCCTCAAGTCTTCCTTAAACTACTTTCCCATCATGGGAATCAGAGGACTTTCCGTCATCGTCCAGTTTTCAAAATACTAATTCCATAAGATTAGGTAAGCTTATGTTTAAGTAATGCTACAATGCTTTTCTCAAATTTGTTGCTGAGAAACTCTTAGTCCTGCAGAGCTACTACCGTAAAGAAAGATACAGCGTTAAAGCTAAGGAAAACGTCTGACAGTTGTAGCTGAAGGGTCTTCAAGCGTCCGATAAAGTCTTCCGATTCCGAATAAGTTGGTCGCATATGCCTTAAGAGATGGGAATTAGTACACTTTGGTTTAGCTCCGAAGCCTACTTTCATTTGGATGGGTTCGTCAATAAGCAAAACTGGTGCATTTGGAGGACTGAGAAACCACATTTAGTGATCCGAAAGTCTTTTCACCCTCAACGGGTGATTGTGTGGTGTGCAATACCAAGTCACGGAATAATCGGTGCGATATTCCTTGATGGCACCGAACGCTAAGAGAAGGTTTTGGAAGATGATTTCACCCCCCGTTATCCAAAGTAAGCATGGTATGGACAAGACGCGTTTCATGCAAGACGAAGCTCAAGCCCATCGAAACAGGAGAGTGTTTGATTTCCTGGAGGAGCACTTTGGGGATCGCATCCTGGCTCAGTGGTACCCAGAGTCCTCTGGCATAGGCCTCGATTGGCCGTCATATTCTGCAGATCTGAATACATACGACTCCTTTTTGTGGGGCTAGATTAGAGACAAGGTGTACAGCCATTCAGGAGCTCATCGACAGCATCGATTTTCCAACACTTCATTCGGTCATGCAGAAATTCGCTACACGTCAGCGCCACGTCATCACCAATGATGGCAGGCATATCGAATATGTCATAACCTTGATGGTAATACTTATAGTGACGTTTACAAGTGGAACAAAGTGTGTGCATGTTTTTTTTTTTTTTTCATACAGTTCAGTAACTATCACCCTGTATCTTCAGTAGGCTGTGTAGTATTGGGGGAACTGCACAGCTTGCAGGAGCAGGCCCTTAATGATTTCGGACAGACCAAAAATCTTCTTGAGAAGCTCTAAAGCTTTTCTCCGATTCTTGCCGGTGGGATCGTCTCTTAGCTTGCGATAAGCAGGATCGTCGAGCAGTGTCTCTATCTTGCGGTTATATTCACCTCGTGGAGAAGGTAATTTATATTGCAAGCCAGATGTAATCTTGCAAAGCAATATTCATTCCTCTTTTTGGTATTCTAGACATAAAAACGTGCTTTTGCAGCAGCAATAATTACCCGAAAAGAAATGAAACTGGAGCTTGCCCCCATTACCTGGATCAAAAAAGGGTGTACATATCAAGATGAAATAGACACCCTAGCGCATTAACAAAACTTCTTTTCTCCATGTCAGAAAAATGGCTCAGAATGATACTCAGTAAAAGTTCCGTATCACTCTGCAACTTACTCGCCCCACGATGTCAGGTGTTTCCCTTATTGGCAAGTAAAATAACGAGGACTTGGTCATCTCTTAAGTCTCGTAGAGCCTTCCTTTCTGCTGAACAGACATTAAATAGTTTTGGGGGGACTCAGTTTAAAATACGGCTTGTGTCCCTCGTAATCTCTTTTGCAGTGTCACAGGGAAGTTTCAGAATTGCCTGTGCTATCCCAGCTATCAGATGTATGAATGAAACATTGTGAGATTGGCACAATCGTTATCAGCATAAGCAAGTTGGGACAAACCTGCCGATGGTAGATATAAATAAGTGATTCTGTTGTCACTTCGGTATGATTTTACTCGAACACTAAAGCGCGAATTTGAAGCATTAGGTTGTCAGCGCTAATTATGATGGTGTGGGAGAGCTTCCTCACTTTTCAGGCGATAATGGCATACTCCCACTGTTCCGTGATGGTCAAAATATGGTTTTCCACCTGAATGATTCACAGGACTGTAAATATTCATCTGATGTGCATAATTTAAAGAATACTGTACACAATACTTATAAGATGCTTTCCTTTAGCTAGGTTATGTGAGTGCCCTATAAATATATGGAAGCAGGACAGTAGCTTGGTGTCACTACATTTTGACGATAAAGCTATGGCTTTCCTTATGCACGATTTTCAGAAGAACGAGCTTAATTACATATATTTATATGAGTGTGAATGTTAATTAGTTCTTCACGCTCGCAAGATGTGGTTGTGTGTCTTTTTTTCTATAGGTGTTACCGACATCAAGTTGCCACATTCGAGTCTGAGCTCATGGGAGGATGACACTGGACGTTAAGAGGCAGATACATGATAATTACTAATTTTTCTACAAAGAATAATAATTTACAGCTACATATGGTGCTTATCATGATTTTTCCTTTTCATTTTAGATGCACTTCATGACAACATAGGCACAGATGTTAATTATTGAATGGAAAAATACAGGAATGTATGTGTAACATACTGAATGATGGAGACAAGGTATGTCTAAAATCACTTTTTAGTGTCGGTCAGTTGTAACGTAAGTACCAGAAATTATTTATGGATGTATATGTCTGTTGTGTGTGTGTGTGTGTGTGTGTGTGTGTGTGTGTGTGTGTGTGTTAACATGCACAATACTTATCATTTTCACTCCTTCCTTTGCATAAGAATTGGAGCCATCTGGAGGTGGTGTTACCACACGGCCGATATAACTGTGCTCATCAACATCACCCCAGCCCAAGCTGTGCTGTAAGCAACATTTGTATAGCCTTGTCACTGTACTGACATCATCACTACAGCTACCAATTCGTGATGCTGCCTCATCATCCCAGCCTGGGTCATCAGACTGGCATGGACTATCATCTGCAGTACATTTTCTGTAGTTACCCTGTCACCCCGGTCTAGAACGCCACACTTGCTATTTTCACTCTTTGGTTGATCAACATGTTAACATTGTGGGTCTAACAGCAGTAAAAGTCACCAAGACCATCTTGCTAATGAACACCAGATCCACCACGCAACTGCATTAGGCTACTCTGTGGTTGGTGGTAGTTATAGGGATAGGATCTTGCAATCCCACACTGCTAACACTAATGCAGGATATCGACTTGCGGCTATCTTCCTTTGTGCTTGCCAGGCAGTCATGGAAATGGAGCGGAGATCATGAGCGACCAGCGCCAGCAGGTGAAAAGCAATCCTACACTGTGAGATGATGCACCCCCCACCCCAACCCCTCCCCTCCCCGCAAATAGAGCAGCAATGCTGCACAGAAATGCATTCTCGGAATTAAATGAAGGATGGTCTGATATAGCGGGGCGAGTAAATTGCAGAATTGTGTGGAAATTTTAATGAGAGTGTACTTCTGTCCCTTTTACTAATATGCGGGAAAGAAGGTATGGCAATACGCTGCATACGACTGTTTATTCCGCCTCGATATGTAACCACGCTTTTGATCTCAGTAATGGGGTTAGGGTCCAGTTTCATCCCTCTTCTGGGAGATATTGCTGCTAAAAAGGCTTGTACCAATGCCCAGAATACTAAAAACGGGGATGAATCTTGCTTTGCAAAGGCCGCTTCGGGCTTCCAATAGAAACTACCCTAAACACACTTTTATTACGGATACATATGAAACAACTGACATTTGTGGGCATTATAACTTCAGTCCCTGGTATCCTACAACATTCCCAAAAGCAAAAAGACAGAATCCTGATCTTATGGTTCATGTTTACGGTCTGGGTGTAGATGAGACAAAAAGAAAGCCGGAGATGTGAGGCATAAAGTAGTCTGACCTCTCTACTTTTCCAAAGCAACCAGCCAGTGCCACAACCCATAGATTTACTACTACCGTTCAATGATGAGAAGCATCACAATATCTGGATCAAGAACACGTACCACCCTCATTCCTCGCAGTTGTCAAAACAGTGTGGCGGAAGACATTTTTGCCATACACACCTTAACTCCTTTACTAAGCGTGAGAATACTCAAGCCAGGAACTGGTACATGTGGAAATGCCCACCGAGGATAAGAAATTCTTAAAATCGCTTATGAAAGGCCACCACCTGGAATGTAGTCCCTTGGTTGTACGTACTGACTAATTTTGAATGCTTACTAGTTCCTGTTGTGTGTTGTGAATGTAATCCCACTTTCATAAAATGACATGTACTGTACGCTCAAATAACTACAGTCTCACCAAATTTGAATCCTATTCTGAGGATAATTCTTTGAAATGATTGTTCTCTGAGCTTAAAAACTTGATGCTCTTTATGGCAAAAACATTCCAGCGATCAAATCGCAGGAGAACGATGTCTTATATGAGTAGGGAGCTGCATGTCAAATTCGTGGACTACCACTGGATATAAAAGCGAGAACTCCACATAAAGAAGTTCCACCACACAGCTCACAATGCATGCAGCTTGAAATACTATCTGCCGCAACATATACCCATCTTCTTCCAAAATCGTTATGATGCTCACTGCTGCCTGAGCACTTGGGTGATTTTGGGTTGAAGAATGATAAGGTCAGTGTCATACCTGACAATGCAGAAAAGTACATTTAGTTCTGGAAACGAATCACACTAAGAACAGTGTTCATTTTCCTGGATTCATTACGATTCATGCATGCATCTCTTTAGGGCCTTTCTGAAACAATGCATCAAGAAGATATTCATATCACCAGAGTAATATAGCCAATGAAGAAAGGTTTAAACTTTTTAGGAAGGAGAAATTCCCATGCAAATACACGAGTGTGATGGAGAGACCTTGTGAAACCACTTTCCCCGATATAACCTCTTTCATCAGCAAACTCACAGGTTCTGACACACTGGACGCAGAGTATGGGCATGTGGTGAATGTTTGGCGTGAGTTCATCATCTCTGATTTAGAGGGGTATGTTAAATAATACATGGAGACAGCTGAGAACTTGCTCCCATACAGTTTTGAGAAATTCCAAAGTATGTGCCCAGTCACATACTCTCTGGATCCACCTTCTGTTACATCATACTAGTGATTTAATGGGACGCAACGTTAAAGCATTAAACTTTTGATAAGTTGCTCTCTTTCGAATATACGATTCGTGGGGGATTTTGGCAGTGAGTACACGGGCATGCCAAGGAGTATAACCCACAAATGAATGAGGAAGAGAACAGGCCATCTGACGATTTGAGCTACGTCCTTTACTTGCTCTACGGGCATGTCCTGCTACGAAGTCAGCTGCTTGAAGGGTTCTAAAGGTTGTCCAGAGATCGAGTCGTCAGACTGAAAGATAAGAGTCAGGATTTGGCTGACGCTGACGACGGATATGTCCCGGAGGCTGACCTGTAATATCCCATCTACTTGAACGATGTGCAGAGAAACTTGGCGCTATGGCCAGGGCATCTAGTCCCGCGAAATAGTCCGTTCCCCACGCTGACGGCAACAGTGGGGAATAATCACAGATACGTTCAGCACTGTAGAAACGTTCAAGCAGCATCAGAGGTTGAAGGAGTACACTGATGTTAATACCAAAAGGAGGTCTCTCATGATGTGTAATACTTAAAAAATATATAAATTTAAAAGTAATTCAAAGTTCGACAAAACCACGAAGTATGTTAGAAACCAGCCCGAAATTAATTTCGTTTACTGTTGGAATGAGTGTTACTGTACAACACCTTACGACGGCAGCTATAATTTTAAGCAGGCCACAATCTTCACTGAAGGTCTAGTTGCTGGGCAGATGGTTAGGGTGTCAGTGGAGTTCACAGCGCCTGGCTGTATCGGTTTGTGTATTCTGGGCCCTCCAAACTCCACATATAACGATTCCAGTACGAGTTTGTAAAACCAAACTCCGCTAATCCCAAATTACTTTATAAGGGTATATGGAACAACTTCATCTACTGGCTAAAAGTTTGCAATCCATATGAATTAATTAAATACAGTTGCAAGGAACTTGAAATGTCTGGATATGCGGCTGATAATTCTTACAGCTTAAGAACTCTGAACAAGAAGGATATCAGTATGAAGAAAAGCGAGGTAAACTGCTAGCAGATTGTGAGATTGTGGGGCTTAGATCAAAAATGTATGCATACTGTATAGATGCAGGTGCCACTCAGAGGCAGGCTAAAGGCGTGCATCATGCTGCCTCATCAACTATTATGATCAAAGGCTATCAGGTCTGTCTGTGCAGAGGTGATGCATCTCTACATAAGGTGCAGCAAGTGTTTATTAATGTGTGTGTGTGTGTGTGTGTGTGTGTGTGTGTGTGTAATATACAGGGTGGATATTAATAAAGCCAAAAAACTGCCAGAACAGGTTCCTGACTGGAAGTGGAGGAAAAAAGGTCCAGTCCTATGAACACATGTCTGGAAATGCATCGTTGCCATAGTAGATGGCAATGACGAAGTACAGCTCCTCTGACCATGTGCCATATGTTCTTTGTGTGTTGCAGGCCGTTGCAGTGTACTGTAAGCAGAAGAATGGTCCAGTATTTGTGTCGGGAACAAACCAACATGGTGGTTGTGTATGGCCAAGTGGATGGAAACGGTCGATAGACAGCATGGCTATACCAAAACAAGTACACACAGAGACACCAACCATGTCGCACAACTTTTCAATCCCTTTTTGAGCGTTTGTGTGATCATGGGTCCTGTCACACAGACAAATATGCAGGGAGGTGGGAGACTGTGTGTACACTACATTTGAAGGACCAGGTTCGATATGATATTGATAAAGCTTAGTACAAGCTCTAGGTAAGTGCCCACCAACACGGTGTAAGACAAAGTATTATTATGTGTATACTACATGAGAACCCCTACCGTGGATGCCACTATGAACATCTGTTGTGGTGTGGATGCAATGAAGCTCTGTAACGAGTTTTGAGATGATTTGTGGTCTTTCCACACACACCATCCATTTCTGGACACATGTTAATAGCACCTCTCTTCCTCCATTTCCAATCAGGAATCCATCCCTGCAGTCTGATGGTTTTATTGAAGTTTACCCTGAATAGATTACGTGTTTGTCATAGTTACGTGTTTGTGTGTATGGATGTAAGTGACTGAACACAATGTGTGCTTCAATATTGTATATTATTACACTATTTGTGCTTGTACATGTGCATGTCAATGGATGTATGTGTGGTTCTTTCTCCCTCACCTGTGGCTTTTAGTCCCCATACAGTGCAAATATTATATATAAAACTTTGTGGTAGAGGTAGTGGCAATATTGTCGATCTCAGAAATCAACTGCTGTCACATGTAATAAGATTGTAAAAAAACTGTGACTTTTATTACTATGATGTATATTTACATGCAGCAGTCAAATGATGCTAGTCATCTGTATGTCTGAATACAAGCATTAAAAATTGTAAGTTCCTTTGAAAAAAGTATTCATTATATATATATATATATATATATATATATATAAATAATCAATACATCTCTCAGTTTTACATTGTTGTCTAAATAATTCTTTTCTACATGCCTTGAATTTGGCCTGTAGTGTGCTCTGGACTATAGGTGTAATTACATATACAGCCAACAGCAGGCATTGCCTGTAGAGGAGCGAATGTTAAAAGTAAGGTTTTGAAAACACCAAAAAGCCGCACTTTGTATTTCTTATATATTGGTTCACTCTTCAAATGAACAAGAGCACCATTATAATGTACAGTTTAAAGTTGGCTGACAGCTCTATAGATTAAGCTGGCTATGCTATAGCACATAAACCGTCATTTGAAGTAGGTTTAAAGTACAGTAGTAAACGATGACACTAACAGCGCCATATATTAAATTTAATATATTATAATTTAATCTTTGGTGCTGTCAGTGTCATCATTTACTACTGTACTTTAAACGTACTTTAAACTTAAGTACTACACTACAGAATTAATCTTTAGAGCTGCCAACCAATTTTAATGCAATATTTAATGCTACATATTCTGTTGATTCTCTTATTAATTTGAAGAGCGAAACCAGTAAATTATAAATTTAAAAAAAAAATGTGACTTGTAAATAGTCCATTAAATTTCGGGCACACAGCCTTATATGCTCCACCTGCGCATGCGGGTCACAGATGCTGATCGGCGACAAAGAAAAACGCTTACACATGCGCCGCCCGTGGCGAAAGCGTATAGACATGCGATTCGCTTATCGATGTACGATCGGCGGTGGTGACACCATGACGATTTCTCTGCAGTTTAATTACCCCAAGAGCCGGATTCCATGCTTTGTCAAAATTAAAACCATTATCTTTATTTATTAAATTATTGTCTAACCTAATCTCTATAACTTCCTTGATGACAGATTCACATCACTGTAATTCATGGAATGTGCTGTTTCAGTACAATGTTCTGCCACATCTGACTTTTCTGGCTGTGATAAGCATGTGTATCTTCGATGCTCCACACATCTCTCTTGAATGGTGCGTGTTGTTTGTGCAGTACCAGCGCGGTGGAGCATATAAGGCCGTGCTTGTCATCTGGTCCTGAGTCTTGTGACTCACTCTGAGGTAGGCCGGACGATACGCGGCCGAAATATCAGTGGAGGAAATTTTATTTGCGCGGCTGCATGCCCGAAATTTAATGGACTGTTCATTATGGAGAGAGAAGTTGAAAATGACTTGTAACTGTTTTCAAAAATTTACATATGCAGTCATTCCTACAGTAAATTCAGCCTTCACAGATTTTGCACTTATATTGTCTTCAGATGCATATTTTTGTGTTGTATAAACGTAGACATCCGTACACTGTTCTAATTGATTTGTATTCGCAATGTGCACGCGCAGAATGCCTGATATGTGGACACCAATGACTGCGTGTCTCTGCCACAGTCAATAAAGCATTGTACAGGTTGTTTAAATACATGATTCTTGAATTTTTAATATATATGACTATACCTTCAGAGGGCAACGGCCTTGCCGCAGTGGATGCACTGGTTCCCGTCAGATCACCGAAGTTAAGCGCTGTCGGACGTGGCCGGCACTTGAATGGGTGACCATCCCGGCCGCCATGCACTGTTGCCATTTTTCGGGCTGCACTCAGCCTCGTGATGCCAATTGAGGAGCTACTCGACCGAATAGTAGCGGCTCCGGTCACAGAAAACCATCATAACGAACGGGAGAGCGGTGTGCTGACCACACGCCCCTCCTATCCGCATCCTAATCTGAGGATGACACGGTGGTCAGATGGTCCCGATAGGGCCACTTGTGGCCTGCAGACGGAGATCTATACCTTCAGAGCTGCACGGAGCAGTACACAGCCCTCGCGCCCGGCAGCTCCGCTGCCGCCAAGTTCGCACCCATGTGTGCTGCGCCGGCAAGCAAATGCTGTGCTTAAATCATGCCCGCGGCGCGCTACTAAACATTCGCGTGAGAATTTCCCGTCACGCCAAGATATTTGCTTTTACTGTAATAAAAATGGACATGTTTAGAGTGTTTGCCAGAAAAAGCTCAGATCGGAAACTCAAAGCCATTCCAGGCCCTTTGCTTCGCACCGGAATCGGAATCGAACCAAGGATACTCAGGCTCGCGAACCTTCACCCATGGAAATTCATGTCGTTCATTTCACTCCGCCCACAGACTCTCTCTCTAACAGTGACTGTGTTCGTCCCACAAATAGTGTCCGTCGACATCGCCGGAACTCCCGTCAAGTCGCAAGTGATTTTGTACCAGTGTCAGTTCATGTTGCACGAGACAGTCGCTCTTGTCGTCAGCAGGACAATAAACGTTTTGTAGACTTGGACATTAAAGGCAAAGTGATGCCATTCCAGCTCGATACCGGAGCTGCAGTTTCACTGATCAATCAGGACACTTACAAAGTGCTGGGCACACCTCTGTTGCGTGCCGAAAATATTAAGTTAACTAGCTATTCAGGTCAAAAGACCCCTGTGTTAGGACAGTTCAGCCTTCTTGCAACATACAAAGGACAAACAAAACTGGTGTCATTTTACGTCCTTCGTTCTTCTTCTGCACTGAACTTGTTTGGTTTCGATTCATGTCAGTTGTTTAGCTTGTCTATAGTAAATCACAGTGAACCAGACTGTGCCTTAAGGCAGTGTTTCTAGTCTATGTGAAGAATTTGCAGACCTTTTTGCACCGGGCCTCGGTGGCGCTAAGAACTATAAAGCACATTTGGAACTAAAAGTAAACGCGCAACCGAAATTTTTCAGAGCGCGCAATGATCCCCACGCATTGCGTGATGCGGTCGCAAAAACATTACACGATTTGGAATCACAAGGTGTAATTGAACGTGTGCAGGCTTCTCTCTGGGCGTCACCCTTAGTAATTTTGCCAAAACCTTCGGAAAAATTGAGACTTTGTGTGGACTTCAAGGCAACAGTGAATCCACAACTAGTGACTGCAATTTTTCCTTTACCCTGCACGGAAGATCGTTTTAACAAACTGTGCCTGGGCAAATATTTTTTGAAGTTGGACCTAGCAGATGCGTACCTGCTAATACCGGTGGACGAAGAATCCCAGCGAGTTTTGGTGGTTAACACGCCTCTTGGTTTGTGTCAATTCAAACGACTGCTATTCGGGTGTGCGTCCGCCCCTGCATTGCTTCAGCAATATCTACAAACTGTTTATGCGTCGGTCCCTAATGCAGCAAACTATCTGGACCATATTGTGATCTCCGGAAAGACGGAAGAGGAACATTTCGCCAATCTCAGAACATTACTTCAGGTCTTGCGACATAATGGTCTTTGCTTACGGTAGGACAAATGTGTGTTTTTTGCTAGTGACTTGCCATACCTAGGACATGTACTCAATGCCCAAGGCATACATCGCAGTCCCACGCACCTCCGTGCCATACAAGACTTGCCATCACCGCATAATTTAAAGCAGCTACAGAGTGTGTTGGGAGAAATCAATTATTATCAAAGATATGTGCCGCATGCCTCTTCCATTTCAGCTCCGCTTCATCGCTTACGCCGTAAAGGTGTTCCGTTCGTCTGGACGACGGAATGTGAACGCGCCTTTCGCCGGTTGAAATCGGCGTTGCTTTCCAATACTTGCCTTACGCCATTCGGTCCCCAGAAGCCCCTTTTGTTGATGGTGGATGCATCGGATTTCGGGATCGGTGCTGTGCTTGCGCACAAAGATGGCTCGCACGATCACCCTATTGCCATTGCGTCCAAATTGCTTTCGTCTGCGCAAAGAAATTATTCACAGATCGAGAAAGAAGCAATGGCTCTCGTATTTGGTGTTACAAAGTTTCATGATTTCTTGTATGGTCGTCACTTTACCATCATCACAGACCACAAACCTTTGACATCGCTTTTTCATACGAGCAAGCCTGTACCTCCACGTACAGCGCAGAAATTCATTCGCTGGTCTATTTTCCTCTCGCTGTACCGCTACGATATCTTGTATGGGTCCACTGCTAAGCACGGAAACGCCGATGCGTTGTCCCGTTTGCCCGTTGCTGAGGATAGGGCATTCGATTCCTCCGCACTTTCTTGCATGTTCATTGATTCGGAAACCGATGATGTGGTCGAATCGTTTCCGATTGATTTTCGTCGTGCAGCTACAGCCACAACTGCCGACCCTGTCCTTGCTACCGTTCTGCGTTTTGTTGCTATGCAATGGCCCTTGTCAAAGTCAAGTTGGTTCGCCGATTTTTTGCTCACACGGAGAGACTTTTTGTTCGACGTGGTGTTTTGCTGTTGCGTTCTGATAATGATCAGTCCAGGGTCGTGGTCCCACGTTCGTTACAGTCCTCTGTCTTAAAGCTTCTCCACCAAGGACATTGGGGTATTGCGCGAACGAAACAACTTGCTCGTCAGCACTGTACTTGGTTCGGAATCGATGCCGCGATTACGACTATGTGCTCTTCTTGCATGGTGTGTGCCGAACAACAATCAGCACCACCGCGGAAATTCTTTGCATGGCCAAAAGCCACTTTGCCTTGGCAAAGCTTACACATCGATTTTGCTGGTCCATTCTGGAATGCTCGATGGTTGGTTGTGATAGATTCAGTCAGTAATTTTCCTTTTGTTGTCCGGATGTCTTTCACGACATCATCTGCCTCCATCCAAGCGTTATCTGCTATCTTTTGCATTGAAGGTCTTCCACAGACTATTGTTTCCGACAATGGCCCACAATTCATGTCAGCACAATTTCAGTCATTCTGCAAGGCCAATGGTATTCAACATCTGATGTTCGCGCCGTTTTCGCCACAGTCAAACGGTGCCACTGAACGATTTGTCAGGACTTTCAAGTCACAGATGTTGAAGTTGAAAGAGTCGCATTCTCGGGAGGACGCGTTATTGCTCTTTTTGTCCTCGTATTGTTCTCAGCCCCGGGATGGTCGCTCGCCGGCTGAGTTGCTTCACGGTCGCCCTCATTGAACCTAGATGTCTTGGCTACATCCGCCGCATCCGGTTCCTGTGCAGCGGCAGACACCTGCTTTTGTCCCAGGCGACGTTGTCTACTACCGCCACTATCGAGGTTCACGGCGTTCGCTCGAAGGGCTCATTCTTTGCTGCCTCGGACGCGCTATGTATCTGGTTATGGAGGCATCTGGTGAGATGCGCCGGCATCTCAATCGGCTGCGTCTCTGTCGTCGCACGGGATCTGCCGCTCCCCGTCTGGATTCAGCGACGGTGCCGTCCGGTAAGCGTCCCGGGGACCCATCTACTGGCTCGCCTCAGCCCCAGGTGTTACCGACGCTGCCTTCCATTTTGCCCCATGGCGACGCGCCGCCGCCGCCGCCACCGCCGCCGCCTGAACTCCCGCCGGCGACGCCCGCAGTGGACGCGTCGCTGCAACCGCCGGGCGCCCCTCTGGGTCACGCGCCGCCGATCGCTCCCCGGGACCAGTTGTCCTCCGGCATGGAACTCTTGCCCGCTCCGGCCCATATGTCGTCTTCGCCCGTCGGGTGCCCCGGCCCGATGGAGGTCTACCCTTCGGCCCCTCCTGTGTCTCTACGGGCGCATACACCGCATGTTGGCGTGCACCCTGGAGTAGGTTTTCAGGCGTTCCCTCGCTCCCTGCGGTCCGAATAGCAGGGTGCGGGTGGCACAGCCTCGCCTGCTGTTAGGCTCCCCACCTCGTCGCATACGTCAACATGTTGTCCTCCCCACGGAAGGTGGAGGCCTTATACAACAACCGTACGCCGATTTGCGGGAGAGCAATGTTGTGTCGCCGCCAGACACCACACTTGCTAGATGGTAGCCTTTAAATCGGTCGCGGTCCGTTAGTATACGTCGGACCCGCGTGTCGCCACTATCAGTGATTGCAGACCGAGCGTTGCCACACGGCAGGTCTAGTCTAGAGGGCTCCCTAGCACTCGGCCCAGTTATACACGTGCAGAATGCCTGATATGAGGACACCAACGACTGCCACAGTCAATAAAAAGTTAGTTATATGTGGTGACTTCAATATTAATTCCATAAGTGATTGTGCAAGGAAGAGGATGCTGGTAGACCTCTTTAATTCATACAGGGTGTTTCAAAAATGACCGGTATATTTGAAACGGCAATAAAAACTAAACGAGCAGCGATAGAACTACACCGTTTGTTGCAATATGCTTGGGACAACAGTACATTTTCAGGCGGACAAACTTTCGAAAGTACAGTAGTTACAATTTTCAACAACAGATGGCGCTGCAAGTGATGTGAAAGATATAGAAAACAAAGCAGTCTGTGGGTGCGCCATTCTGTACGTCGTCTTTCTGCTGTAAGCGTGTGCTGTTCACAACGTGCAAGTGTGCTGTAGACAACATGGTTTATTCCTTAGAACAGAGGATTTTTCTGGTGTTGGAATTCCACCGCCTAGAACACAGTGTTGTTGCAACAAGACGAAGTTTTCAACGGAGGTTTAATGTAAGTTGCAACAAGACGAAGTTTTCAACGGAGGTTTAATGTAACCAAAGGACCGAAAAGCGATACAATAAAGGATCTGAAAAATTTCAACGGACTGGGAACGTGGCGGATGAACGTGCTGGAAAGGTAGGGCGACCGCGTACGGCAACCACAGAGGGCAACGCGCAGCTAGTGCAGCAGGTGATCCAACAGCGGCCTCGGGTTTCCGTTCGCCGTGTTGCAGCTGCGGTCCAAATGACGCCAACGTCCACGTATCGTCTCATGCGCCAGATTTTACACCTCTATCCATACAAGATTCAAACGCGGCAACCCCTCAGCGCCGCTACCATTGCTGCACGAGAGACATTCGCTAACGATATAGTGCACAGGATTGATGACGGCGATATGCATGTGGGCAGCATTTGGTTTACTGACGAAGCTTATTTTTACCTGGACGGCTTCGTCAATAAACAGAACTGGCGCATCTGGGGAACCGAAAAGCCCCATGTTGCAGTCCCATCGTCCCTGCATCCTCAAAAAGTACTGGTCTGGGCCGCCATTTCTTCCAAAGGAATCATTGGCCCATTTTTCAGATCCGAAACAATTACTGCATCACGCTATCTGGACATTCTTCGTGAATTTGTGGCGGTACAAACTGCCTTAGACGACACTGCGAACACCTCGTGGTTTATGCAAGATGGTGCCCGGCCACATCGCACGGCCGACGTCTTTAATTTCCTGAATGAATATTGCGATGATCGTGTGATTGCTTTGGGCTATCCGAAACATACAGGAGGCGGCGTGGATTGGCCTCCCTATTCGCCAGACATGAACCCCTGTGACTTCTTTCTGTGGGGACACTTGAAAGACCAGGTGTACCGCCAGAATACAGAAACAATTGAACAGCTGAAGCAGTACATCTCATCTGCATGTGAAGCCATTCCGCCAGACACGTTGTCAAAGGTTTCGGGTAATTTCATACAGAGACTACGCCATATTATTGCTACGCATGGTGGATATGTGGAAAATATCGTACTATAGAGTTTCCCAGACCGCAGCGCCATCTGTTGTTGAAAATTGTGACTACTGTAATTTCGAAAGTTTGTCTGCCTGAAAATGTACTGTTGTCCCAAGCATATTGCAACAAACGGTGTATTTCTATCGCTGCTCGTTTAGTTTTTATTGCCGTTTCAAATATACCGGTCATTTTTGAAACACCCTGTATAATCTTATGCAAACCGTATTCTTTCCAACGAGAGTGCAAGGGAACAGTAGAATAACCATAGACAACATTTTTGTTCATTCCTCATTACTAGAAGGGCATTCCGTTAGCAGAAAGGTGAGTGGCCTTTCAGATCATGATGCACAAATTTTAACTTTAAAAGATTTTTGTGCTGCAACACGTGTTAAATATAGTCATCAGCTGTTCAGGAAAGCTAATCCAGTTGCTGTAGAGACCTTTGTAAACCCTATAAAGGAACAAGAGTGGCAAGATGTTTATAGCGCTGATACAGTAGACGATAAATATAATGCTTTTCTAAAGACTTTTCCCAACCTCTTTGAAAGTTGCTTTCCGTTAGAACGTTCAAAACAGGGTACTAGCACAAACAGGCAGCCTGGGTGGCTGACTAGAGGGATAAGAATATCTTGTAGAACAAAGTGGCAATTATATCAAAACGTTAGAAACAGTCAAAATCTAAATGCAGCAGCCCATTACAAACAGTATTGTAAGGTGCTTAAAAATGTTATTAGGAAGTCAAAAAGTATGTGGTATGCAGATAGAATAGCTAAGTCTCAAGATAAAATTAAAACCATATGGTCAGTCGTAAAGGAAGTGGCTGGTCTGCAGAGACAGGTCGAGGATATAGAATTAGTGCGTAGTGGGAATGTCCGTGTTACTGATAAGTCGCATATATGTACAGTATTTAATAATCACTTTCTGAATATAGCAGGTGAACTAAATAGAAACCTAGTCCCAACAGGGAATCATATAGCGCTCTTAGAAAAAAGTGCTCCGAGACTGTTACCTGAAATGCTCCTCCATGATACTGACAAAAGGGATATTGAGTTAATAATTAAATCACTAAAGACCAAGAACTCTCATGGATATGACGGGGTATCTAGCAGAATACTGAAGTATTGTTCAATGTATGTTAGCCCAGTTCTCAGCCATATCTGTAACTTTTCCTTTAGGAGTGGTCGGTTTCCTGACCGATTAAAGTACTCGGTAGTGAAGCCACTTTATAAAAAGGGAGACATTGATAAATTTGACAATTTTAGACCTATTTCTATACCATCGGTGTTTGCTAAAGTTATCGAGAAGGTTGTATATACAAGGTTACTGGAGCATTTAAATTCACATAATTTGCTGTCAAATGTTCAGTTTGGTTTTAGAAATGGTTTAACAACTGAAAATGCTATATTCTCTTTTCTCTGTGAGGTTTTGGACGGATTAAATAAAAGGTTGCGAACGCTAGGTGTTTTCTTTGATTTAACGAAGGCTTTTGACTGTGTTGACCACAAAATATTACTGCAGAAGTTGGACCATTATGGAGTAAGGGGAGTAGCTTACAATTGGTTCGCCTCTTACTTTAAGAACAGAAAGCAGAGGGTAATTCTCCGCAATATTGAGAGTGGTAGTGATGTTCAGTCCCAATGGGGCACTGTTAAGTGGGGCGTTCCCCAAGGGTCGGTGCTGCGGCCACTGCTGTTTCTTATTAATATAAATGATATGCCTTCTGGTATTACAGGTGATTCAAAAATATTTCTGTTTGCTGATGACACCAGCTTGATAGTGAAGGATCTTGTGTGTAATATTGAAACAGTAACAAATAATGTAGTTCATGAAATAAGTTCGTGGCTTGTGGAAAATAATTTGATGGTAAATCACAGTAAGACTCAGTTTTTACAGTTTCTAGCTCACAATTCCACAAGAACCGATATTTTGATCAGACAGAATAGGCATATTATAAGCGAGATGGAACAGGTCAAGTTCCTAGGCGTTCGGATAGATAGTAAGCAGTTGTGGAATGCCCATGTCCAGGATCTTGTTCAGAAGCTAAATGCTGCTTTATTTACCATTAGAACAGTATCTGAAATAAGTGACACTTCAACACGAAAAGTAGTCTACTTCGCATATTTTCATACGCTTATGCCGGCCGAAGTGGCCGTGCGGTTAAAGGCGCTGCAGTCTGGAACCGCAAGACCGCTACGGTCGCAGGTTCGAATCCTGCCTCGGGCATGGATGTTTGTGATGTCCTTAGGTTAGTTAGGTTTAACTAGTTCTAAGTTCTAGGGGACTAATAACCTCAGCAGTTGAGTCCCATAGTGCTCAGAGCCATTTGAACCATACGCTTATGTCGTATGGTATTATTTTTTGGGGTAATTCTTCTGATTCAAATCGGGTATTTTTGGCTCAAAAACGGGCTGTTCGAGCTATATGTGGTGTAAGTTCGAGAACCTCTTGTCGACCCCTATTCAAAAATCTGGGAATTCTGACATTGCCCTTACAGTATATATTTTCTTTAATGTCGTTTGTTGTTAGCAATATTAGCCTATTCCCAAGAGTTAACAGCTTTGACTCAGTTAATATTAGGCAGAAATCTAATCTGCATGTGAAATGCACTTCCTTGACTCTTGTGCAGAAAGGAGTGCAGTATTCTGCTGCATCCATTTTCAAGAACTCAAAAATCTTAGCAGTAGCCCAAACTCTTTTAAGTGTAAACTGAAGAGTTTCCTCGTGGCTCACTCCTTCTATTCTGTCGAGGAGCTCCTGGAAGAGCTAAAAAATTAAGCAAATTCCAGTGCTGCATTCTTCATTTTCTTCATTTAAACTTACGACTTGTCACCTTAATATGTTTTTTTTTTTATATTTCATTTTATCTGTCTCTAATATCGTGTTATAATTTCATGTATTGACTCGTTCCATGACCATGGAGACTTGTCCTTAATTTGGTCCCACGGAACAATAAATAAATAAATAAATAAAGCATTGTACAGGTTGTTTAAATACATAATTCTTGAATTTTTAATATATGTGACTATACCTTCACACTTTAACTCAAACACTACGTCTCCTTACATATTGACAATTGAAACCTCACCCTTCGACATGCAATTTTAATACGAGAATGTTATCGATTGTCTTCAATAGTCATATTTCTCTCTTTGAGCTCTAACGTGCTACACAGATAGTCCTATTAATGCTTCACATACTGAACTCTAGTACCAAGACACTGATCGTTCTCTATCTCAATCAGCACATCGAAGTCCCCCTGGGGTGATACGCCTTTATCTATAGTTTTATATCCACTTACAGTAAAACTTTATGTATTCGTGAATAGCAGTATTCTGCTAGCACTTAGCTCATACTCAAGTTGCGACTATGCTATGGCATAGTCCAGTGGCACCTGGTCTGAAAGGTTGGGGAATGATCCTGTGGACAGTGACTGCTGTTACTGATGCTGCAGTGATTGAGACAGGAACATCTGCATGTCCTCGCCTATAAGAATAATAAAACCTAGCTATAGCGTAATAAACACATTAACAATAAGAATGATAATAATAAGTAGAGATAGTAGGACAGAATACTTGCAGATAGTCTCCTTCTTTCCAGTTGACTGCTTCTGCTGCTCCTTGCGGCACTTTTTACTGGGAAAAGTACAGACGACAAGTAATGCTGCAAAGATGTCGAGTGATAAAAGTTAAAAATTCTCTAAGGTTGAGGGGAGCCGTGACCTCTCACGTTATTAGTAGACAGCACAATGACGTTGATGAAAGCTGCCATGATGGGCAGAGCTGTGGATGCAGAGGTGGGGCAGGGAATTCTGGGAATTCAGCTGCTGATATTATCAATTCTGGGAATATTTATGCTGGTGTGAGTGGGATACAACAAGCAAAGCTGCTTGCGCACTAGATGCTAGCATCAGAGCTTCCGGGAATGCTGATGCTGATACCATCAGTTCCAGGAATACTGATGGTGATGTCATCAGATGTGGCCGGAACATTCACTGCTCTCCTCCTGCTATGGTGGCATTAATCTTGTGTGGTTTTTGCCTCGATAACCAACGAGACTGCTGAGATACTCAAAATGGAGAACACTTTTACTATGGAAAGCAACTCCGAAGAACAAATTAAGCATTTGTTACCTCCAGGTACCTTATCAGTTGTTGTTGTTGTTGTGGTCTTCAGTCCTGAGACTGGTTTGATGCAGCTCTCCCTGCTACTCTATCCTGTGCAAGCTTCTTCATCTCCCAGTACCTACTGCAACCTACATCCTTCTGAATCTGCTTAGTGTATTCATCTCTTGGTCTCCCTCTACGATTTTTACCCTCCACGCTGCCCTCCAATGCTAAATTTGTGATCCCTTGATGCCTCAAAACATGTCCTACCAACCGATCCCTTCTTCTAGTCAAGTTGTGCCACAAACTTCTCTTCTCCCCAATCCTATTCAATACTTCCTCATTAGTTATGTGATCTACCCACCTTATCTTCAGCATTCTTCTGTAGCACCACATTTCGAAAGCTTCTATTCTCTTCTTGTCCAAACTGGTTATCGTCCATGTTTCACTTCCATACATGGCTACACTCCATACAAATACTTTCAGAAACGACTTCCTGACACTTAAATCTATACTAGATGTTAACAAATTTCTCTTCTTCAGAAACGATTTCCTTGCCATTGCCGGTCTACATTTTATATCCTCTCTACTTCGACCATCATCAGTTATTTTACTCCCTAAATAGCAAAACTCCTTTACTACTTTAAGTGTCTCATTTCCTAATCTAATCCCCTCAGCATCACCCGATTTAATTTGACTACATTCCATTATCCTCGTTTTGCTTTTGTTGATGTTCATCTTATATCCTCCTTTCAAGACACTGTCCATTCCGTTCAACTGCTCTTCCAAGTCCTTTGCTGTCTCTGACAGAATTACAATGTCATCGGCGAACCTCAAAGTTTTTACTTCTTCTCCATGAATTTTAATACCTACTCCGAATTTTTCTTCTGTTTCCTTAACTGCTTGCTCAATATACAGATTCAATAACATCGGGGAGAGGCTACAACCCTGTCTCACTCCTTTCCCAACCCCTGCTTGGCTTTCATGCCCCTCGACTCTTATAACTGCCATCTGATTTTTGTACAAATTGTAAATAGCCTTTCGCTCCTTGTATTTTACCCCTGCCACCTTCAGAATTTGAAAGAGAGCATTCCAGTTAACGTTGTCAAAAGCTTTCTCTAAGTCTACAAATGCTAGAAACGTAGGTTTGCCTTTTCTTAATCTTTCTTCTAAGATAAGTCGTAAGGTTAGTATTGCCTCACGTGTTCCAACATTTCTACGGAATCCAAACTGATCTTCCCTGAGGTCCGCTTCTACCAGTTTTTCCATTCGTCTGTAAAGAATTCGTGTTAGTATTTTGCAGCTGTGACTTATTAAACTGATAGTTCGGTAATTTTCACATCTGTCAACACCTGCTTTCTTTGGGATTGGAATTATTATATTCTTCTTGAAGTCTGTGGGTATTTCGCCTGTCTCATACATCTTGCTCACCAGATGGTTGAGTTTTGTCATGACTGGCTCTCCCAAGGCCATCAGTAGTTCTAATGGAATGTTGTCTACTCCCGGGGCCTTGTTTCGACTGAGGTCTTTCAGTGCTCTGTCAAACTCTTCACGCAGTAGCTTATCTCCCATTTCTTCTTCATCTACATCCTCTTCCATTTCCATAATATTGTCCTCAAGTACATCGCCCTTGTATAAACCCTCTATATACTCCTTCCACCTTTCTGCCTTCCCTACTTTGCTTAGAACTGGTTTGCCATCTGAGCTCTTGATATTCATACAAGTGGTTCTCTTCTCTCCAAAGGTCTCTTTAATTTTCCTGTAGGCAGTATCTATCTTATCCCTAGTGAGACAAGCCTCTACATCCTTACATTTGTCCTCTAGCCATCCCTGCTTAGCCATTTTGCACTTCCTGTCGATCTCATTTTTGAGACGTTTGTATTCCTTTTTGCCTGCTTCATTTACTGCATTTTTATATTTTCTCCTTTCATCAATTAAATTCAATATTTCTTCTGTTAGCCAGGGATTTCTATTAGCCCTCGTCTTTTTACCTACTTGATCCTCTGCTGCCTTCACTACTTCATCCCTCAGAGCTACCCATTCTTCTTCTACTGTATTTCTTTCTCCCATTCCTGTCTATTGTTTCCTTATGCTCTCCCTGAAACTCTCTACAACCTCTGGTTCTTTCAGTTTATCTAGGTCCCATCTCCTTAAATTCCCACCTTTTTGCAATTTCTTCAGTTTCAAATTGCAGTTCATAACCAATAGATTGTGGTCAGAATCCACATCTGCCCCTGGAAATGTCTTACAATTTAAAACCTGGTTCCTAAATCTCTGTCTTACCATTATATAATCTATCTGTTACCTTTTAGTATCTCCAGGATTCTTCCAGGTATACAACCTTCTTTTATGATTCTTGAACCAAGTGTTAGCTATGATTAAGTTATGCTCTGTGCAAAATTCTATAAGGCGGCTTCGTCTTTCATTTCTTCCCCCCAATCCATATTCACCTACTATGTTTCCTTCTCTCCCTTTTCCTACTGACGAATTCCAGGCACCCATGACTATTAAATTTTCGTCTCCCTTCACTACCTGAATAATTTCTTTTATCTCCTCATACATTACCAGTTGTATGTGTCACAAATGTGTGATCGGTTACAACTCAAGCAGCAGTTTGAGATGAACAGGAAGAGTAACCTGTAGAAATGCTCAAAATATTCCACCAGGAGCCGTTTAATAGACCGACTAAGAGCAAAAAGTAAGCTATGTAGCCGCTAATACGCATCGTACTATGTGCCGAGCAGTGGAGATGCAGATCTCGTTGTCTTCCATAGTCACCGTTTCCTGGTCGCTGCCCCTAGGCGGGCGGGATTAACGACGTATGGAGACGACGCGTATTACAGCGTGACTCACTCAGATGGCAGGTCTACATGAATGAAACGACCTTCACCCAGCCGATTGGCTCTCCGCTCACGGCCACTCTGAGAATGTGTGCCACGGCCATTAACGACTACTGATCTCTCGGTCTGTCCTTAGCTCTACGGCCTACAAATTCGTTGACTACCGCAGCTGAGGCAGTGCACGTCGTCACTGCCGGAAACGCCTTTTAGCTGACAGTCGCCTTACCTAATCGGCCCTCTTGTGATCTCAGAGATGCATCTGTTGAGCTGCTTGTGACCCAACCTGTAACGTGTCTGCAAGAGTCCGCCTGTCTGTCATGTCGTTGTGGCAGACAGAAGAAGTCTGATGTCTTGTTTCATCGACATTTCGGTACCCAACGAAAAATATTTTTTTATAAGAAAGACAACAATATAAACAACAACAGAAGTTTCTTGTTACTTCACTTGCTGTTAATGTGTAAACACCTACCGATATATATTGCGTTAACACGATGTTGAAGAAATACGTGTCCTCTGCTTCATTAAAAAGTATTAAAAATAACCAGCTGTTAAAGAAGGGCAGTCTTGCACTTAGTAATCAAAGGCTACATTACAACTCAAGTGTACACGGTCCGATTTGAATTTGCAGCCTGAGGTATGCTTGATTACTAAACATTTTTTCTGTCGTTGTTGCACACGGTATCATTATGGATACAAGAACATTCTCTGTTCCGTTTACGCTCGTTACATTTTCTAGGGATTAAACAAACAAACTATATTTATCCCTTGATTACCTACGATATCTCTCAATAATTTCTAATCGGGAAAAGGTATTTTCACTAATTTCTTTTGGATTACATTTCAGATCTACATGTGAGGAGACAATTGATCCATAAAATTTGTATAGATGTTCTTTTGAGTAACTACAGTACTTAATATGGAGAAAATAATACGTACGTTTTCGCTCATATTATGTTCCATTTTATCGAATAAAATACTAGAGTTGTTGCATGTTCCCCTTCTGTTTTCCTACTGCATCTTTGCTGCGCTACTCGCCTTATGGTATGCGGTGGAGGAAATTTCTAGTAGCACTGTCGGTTTCCCCTTCCATTCAGCAACTGCACGTGGAAAGAATAACTGTCGAGAAACCTCCCTTTGAGCTCTATTTTCTCCGATTTTCTCGTCATGGTCATTTCGCGAGATGTATGTGGAAGGACGCTGTTGCTGCAGTCTTCTTGTGCTTTGATGTTCTCGTCATGGTCATTTCGGGAGACGCAAGTAGAAGGATGTAATATGTTGACGGAGTGTTCTTGCGCTCTGATTATCTCGTTATGGTCATTTCGTGAGACTTTTGCAGAAGGACGTAATACGTTGACACAGTCTTCTTGTAAAGCTAGCTCAGGAATTTCAACAGTAAATATCTCCGTGATGCACAACGCCTCTCTTGTACCGTGTGCCACTGAAATTTGTTGACCTATCCCGCAACTGTCTCGCGTCGAGAAAACAGGCCACTCTTTGTTCGATCTTCTTTATCTCTTCTGTGAACAACACCTGACAAGAGCTCCAGGCTGAGGGACAGTTCTCAAGTCACCGTTTGAATCAGCATTTTGTAATCAGCTTCTTTCGTCCACATAAGCCTTCTTTAATAATTGCTTCCGCCTGCGACATTGATTTCCTGCACGACTAAGTCTTCTCCAGTATCATCGTTATCAGCCATTGCATACCCACTGTTGGCTAAGGATCTCAACCGTTTTTTTTTTTTTCATGAATTACGGTTCAGGTAATCCTTAATGTTGTCCCCCCTCTCATTTTCCGTAACATCGTCATCAAGAGAAAAATCAGTGAAGGAATAAGAATGGACGTGGTAAGAAGACGCATTAGAAGAAGAAGAATAGAATAATGAGAGGATGTGCATTTCAGGGTAATCAAACGACTATAGATTACTTGGTGATTCATAAGCGTCAAAATACTATTATAAAACCTGGACGCATTGTGACTACCCGCCTACGACCAACTTTTATCATCAAAATTGATCAAATTATGGGTATAAGGCGATCTGGTATCCGCTGACTAGTCGCAGAAAAGGAGAAAAAAGAAGCCCTTAATCTATCCCAGGCACCACCTGTTTGGATATAATCCACAGAAACCTACTGATGTCGAAGATCAGATTCATGCCTACAATGTCAATAATTCCGTAAGATCCTGCGACTCGCCTAAGAGAGCTCTGAAAAAATTCCTTAACCAAAAGGATTGATGTGCACATCAAAGAGCAACCTGCTGCAGGCTTTCATCTGCCGTATGTGACATGGAAGGCACTAAACCAACTGCGGACAGGAGTGTCACGATGCAAGACGAGGCGAACTTCAGAACGTAGGCCTTCATGACGGGAGACGAGCCCTGTGAGTGTGGAGACCTCCAGGACCCACATCTCCTGGTCTACAACAACCTGCCTGATCCTTGCACCGCAGGATCCTTGCAAGTAATAAGGCCATCAACACCAGTGGAATTCTTGAGCATACAGTTCGTATAACAGAAAATCAGAAGCGCGCGACAGAATTTTTTTGTTATTTTAACTATTTCGCATTATTTACGCACTTTAAACGTAACATATATAAGTAAAATAATAAAATAAATGATGGAAAATGTTAACTACTGCCAAACACAGCGCCAAGATGTTTATTTGCTGAGGACATTCGCACTCTGTCGCAAGTTGAATTAAATTTTATAATCTATTATATAGTCCACGTTAATCAATGACCAGTGCGCTTCTTTAAAATATAAACAAAAGCGACAGCAGCTAAGCACCGGCATGGATCACAACTCGCCGGGCAGCATGCACGGCCCTTCGGCGCCCACTTAACGGTGGTCCGGATCACCTCACCGTCGTTTACCACAGATGGTTGGAGATGGTCACCCAAGAGCAATGGCAGACACTTTTGTGCGACATGGACGCTATGAGAAATTCCTGGAACAAAGTATTAATTCGAGGGAGTGGGTGGCTCGATTTTATCAGTTTATTGCTTCCGAGAAGCACAGCGCTCGGATTTGGTGGATGATGGCACAGGAATTTAATCTGCTCCTTATGGCTACCGAGTGCACCAGCAAATTGTAATTATTGAGTCGTAGTCATTGTCGCCCATTGGATTAGCTTGGTGAGGACAGTAGTTTGTAGACTGTAGGGGCATTCTGAAATATCCGCTGTGTTGTAGGGATTATTACATTGTTTGTTTTAGGTTTGAATTAAATTGATTCTTTACCGATGATAAACCTGTAGTGCTAAATCTTTCGTCCGTTAATGGCACAGTTATCCTTATTTAATGGCTTTGAGCCCAGTTTTTAACTTATCGATATCTATGCTGCTTTTGCTTCATTTAATATGGTACTCAGGAGTCATTTACTTGCTTGTTGTTTTAGTTCAAGTCATGTGGGCGTTGTTGTCCAAGTTTTACTTATGCAGCCTTTTATGCAACCAATCTGAGTCATTTGCGTGTTTTGCGTAAAAGAGTTCAAGTTTTATTTGTCCTAGTTAGCTAAGATTCATACGTTATGTATGTCTATTGGTTGTTTCATTTTCTGAGCTTACAGATTTCTGTTTTAAGAACGAAGTCCTTCGCTATGGCACTGATGTACGTATAAAACATTGTTTTACTTTTTTCGCGTCAGTTCGGGTTGAAACTTGAACTTCCTACGATTACCTTCATCTTCTTTGTCAGGAGCAACAGACTGTCTGTACTGCTTCTGTGGTGGCCTTGTATAGCCCACATAGGATTTTGGATTGGTCGATAATTACCCGCAATGTGGTCGCAGATGATGTCAACCTCTGCGATGGTGGCGCCACCGCTCACGCAGTAGCGTAAACATTGCGGCCAGTATTTCTGTCTCTTGTCTGCATCGAGAACTCGCTTCCAGCCACCGCTAACATTATATTTGGGTAGGTTCTTCTCGCACAGTCGTATTTACACAGCCTCTTTAATTATAGAATCCCAGTATGTAGAAGCATGAATCTGGTATTTTGTGTTTGTTCATACGGCTGTGCTCAGCAACTGCAGATTTCTCTAGTTCTCGATTTTTAATATGCCGTTGATGTTCTGCACAGCAGTCAAAAACAGTACGAATGGACTCACCGATGTAATTGTTTCCGCATTTACGAGGGATGTTATAAATCCCAGGTATCCTTAACAGGGAGTAGCATCTTCTTTAGCAGGAGCACAACCTTATTAACAAACACAAAATACATTTCGATAAAACTAAAGTTTTGTTCCATGATTCCACGTACTGAATTCTGTAATTATAGCTGCTGTAGAAATAAGAACATACGAGAAGAACTTCAGCGGATACAGTCTTAGCAGTGCATGGAAGGGAGCTGTCGATGCAGAGAAGAAGCAGAGACATTCATTGCAAAGTATACGCTACTACGGGAGCGTTAGCGCCAACAGCGCGGACGTTGACACCATCTGTGACAGCAGTGCGGGATAGCCGACCAATCAAGAGCCGTGTAAGGGCTATATAAGGCCACCACAGCAGCTCCTGACGAAGACGATCGAGGTAATCGTCGAAAGCTCGAGGCTTTTCCCTGAACTGATGCGTCTAGAAATCCGAGAAAGTTTTATACAGGTCTCAGTTGTGTTGACTATTGATGTATTGTTCTTTGGAACGTGTGTCAACTGAAAAATTTATGTGTGTGGCAACATGCATCGACCGAAAATTTTCTGTGTGCTCTAATAAAGGCTGAATATTCAGGTTGTGTCTTGTTGAAATTATTCTGACAAATGGTCGACCCAATGCCACGCGTTCAAATCTTAATTGAAAATTGTTTAAATTTCAAATATTAATGATTCAGTGGAAACATTCGTTCATTTCCTAGAATTTGTCCAATTTAAAGCCTCAAAATGAAAATTCATAAAATCTTTACAGGAAGATATTAATAAATTATTGTTTCTGGATGAAGTGATGTTTTTTGTATCCTTGCATCTTACCACACCAAGCTCCTCACTAGCTACACTATTTAAAGAAACCCAAAATGCATCTGTTAATTTCAGTGTTTCAGCCAGCGCTCTATGCAGCTGTCCTTGGCCTCAATAGTGATCGTACTTTTTACTTTATTTTATACAGCACTGCTGTCTCGCCAATTAATTACAGTGTTCTGCTTTAAAGACGGGTAGAGTATGGAAGACGTGTAGGATGACAGGACCAGCTCTTCCACAAAGTTGCAGTTTCGAATCCTCCCTCGGGTATGTATGTGTGTGATGTCGTTAGGTTAGTTAGGTTTAAGTAGTTCTACGTACTAGGGGACTGATGACCTCAGATGTTAAGCCCAATAGTGCTCAGAGCCATTTGAATCATCTTCCACAAAATGACCACAAAAGATTTTAAAATATCTTCTTCATACGAGGATGTTACTATGTGAATTTGCAGCTTTATTTATGATTGACGGACGAACACAGTGAAACCATAATTTCATCTTGTTCTGCTTTAGACACTGAACTAGAATGACACGGCATCTAACTCGCTACGAACATAACAGTGGAAATTGGTCCGTGAACGACAGTTCACAGAGCCAACATGTTTGGAAAAGCTGCGGGCGAAACTGTGATTTTAGAGGGTTTTGAATAGCCCCTGGCCTAGCGAAAATTTTTGTACTTGTCAGAGAAACGACATAAGTAGCTATCCTACAGTACGGAGTCAAAATTTAATCTTTACGTTCTTTCTCCAGCCCAGGAAAATTGAGCGAATCGATTGTTTCTTTGGCATTAGGAGTGTTCTAGGGTTAACCCCAGGCGGCGTATAAAAGCATCATTTGTTCGATGGCAGTTCCTGAAAAAACGCGGATTTTTAGGTACGAAGAGTACCAATTGTGGGGCTGGCCAGTTTTATAATTTTTATTTGTGGCATATCGTCTACTTTTTGTCGTATGCTCTTAAGATGGTGTTCTCGGGGAGCTTCGAAGCTGTATTCGGTACCATTATCTGTTGCCGAGATCCAGAGGTTCAGATTTACCGTATTTATGCACGTAAAATATGTACTGAATATCTGGTCTGAGGTGTAAATGTAGTTTTAACTGACGTAGTGAACACATGACAATAGTTCAGGATCATCGCAAGGGTTCTGAGGAAACCAAAGTATGGTTCAGTCAGCGTTTTTTCACCAATAGAACATTTTGACAGGAAGTATATGGATAATCATGTCTATCCAAAGATGCCCTTAGTGGTACTGCAGTGACAAAAAAAGGCTAAAAAGAATCTTTACATCCCTGAAAAGAAGGTAAATTGACTGCAAAAAAGTATGTAAAGTTTAAAGACTGCAAATTGAGTAAAATACTTCTAATAACAATTTTACTCTTTTAAGATTCAAATCATATTTTTGGAAGAATTGTGAACGATGAGCAAATGCATATAATGTGTCGATGTACATAAATAAACTGTCAAATCTCTTCTTGCCTACAAAATTCTTTTTATGTAAGTAGGACACCCTACTGTACACGCAAAAAAAGACAACAAGCGGAAGAAATGCTCCGGTCTGAGCACAGAAAAGGTGAAAACATCTCTTCAAAAGACTATGACAGAAAAGAAGAGAACCAGCTTTCTCAGTCTTCGTTCCGTCTTCCTCATAAAAATTTTAGCATGCGAACTCATTGGTTATTTTGTGCTGAAAGAGAGTAGCAAAGACACAGTGATGTTGAAGAGAGAGAATACATGCCAGTGAGAAACAAAGAGAGAAGAGACAGTGATGGCGGGGGAGATAATGTGGCAGTGAAATATGATGATAGATGGTGAAGACGACAGCAGTGAGAAACAAAGAGAGAAGAGATAGTGACAGTGAGAGACTGTGGCGGTAAAAGAGAAAGAGTGATCGATGGCGAAAGAATCAGTGGGAACAAAATAGAGAGGAGTCAGTGGATATGAAAAATCAAGTGAATGGTAACCATTATGTAGAATTGGCGGCGTGTGGAACCTTCCAGATCGGCGAACTGTAACACATAGGTATCAGGGAGGGTGCATTTTGAGCCGAAATTTTAAACACATGCGGAAAAAAGTGATTTTGAACTGCCAAGGTATGATGCAAACAGTGGCAGTGAGAAACAAAGACAAATGAAGCCGGTGTGAGTGAGAGAGGAGACTGTTGTAGAGGGATACACAGTAAATCAGTGTGAGAGTATGGAGAAAGTGGGAGTGAAATATACATATACAGTGGCAGTGAGAGGGAGATACTGAATATAAAGGCTTAAAGGATAAAAGAATCTAAAATATACAGTGAAGAAACGAACAGCAACCGATCGCAGATTAAGTCGTTTTATTAAGCTAATCCAGATTTCGACTATTACAAGGTCAACTTCAGTGCATATGCCAATGGCTGACGTTAATCCAGTGTCAGGTAGTAAACAGGAGCCTACAGGAATCTTAACATGAACTCAGACTCCTGTACGGTCTACACCATCAACAATTTTTACTACGTGACACTTTGGACTAACGTCGCCAGTTGTTACATGCACTAAAGATGACTATGTATCAGTTTAAATCTAGATCTGCTGTAATATAACGACGGATTTTGCGATCGATTACTGTTCTTTTCTCCATTGCATATAGTCAACAATCGCTGCGCACAACGGGATCATATGGATTCCAATCTGATTTGGATCTGCTGTTTGCTAAAAGAACGCGAATATGTTCGCATACCAAAGTTTTTCCTGAAGAATGCGGAATGAAGATTGACGAAGCTAGTATTCCACTTTTCTGTTGGAGTCATTTAAACAGGAACACATTCGCCTTGTTGGTGCTCCAACAGGAGCATTTTGCCGCTGGTTACAAACATAGCTAATACAGGAAAGTGCAAAGTGCTGCGTTGCGACCAGCAGCTTGCTGACAACGGACGCATAAGTGGTGCGACAATTAGGGTGCCAGTAACACGATCAACGCCGCGTGCATCTGGCGTTTTTCAACACAGCGACCCAGTGCGACTGTGGCACTTAATTGGGACTGTCGGGAGGGAGGGGACGAGATGAGGTGGGGGGAACTCGACGCGCGATAGCAGCACAAGGACGCTCGCGATTACAGACCGCTGAGAACGCGGTGCGTCCACTGCCAGTTCGCGCTCCGACAGCCTACCACGGTCCCAGTACAACACGACGCCTCCCACAACCGCCGCCGTTCTCCAGCACCATCGCCTCACGCTACCGACGCCAAAAGACTCTCGCGTCCGCTGCAGGAACTGTGGGGAACCAACAACCGCGCAGACGACTTCCGTGAGAGGAGACAGCTGCATTGTCGTTTCGGAAACTGCTTCTGGATCTTTCTCAGGGGACGTTGTTCCTGACTCCCTCTCTAGCGTCATTGTATTCGCTCTCCCTACAGGTATGTCTTTTTCGAATATCTTGCACGTTGCTTGAAACAAGCGACCTCTCGCAGATCTGCTAACCATGTTGATATTTCTGTATTGTCCCCTGGTGTCTCTAGAGTTAAATCAAGAACTTACTGAAGCTAGTGCCGCTCGAAACTCATTTCGGCACTCTGGACATCCAAGGAAATACTTTTTCTCATGTTATTGAAAATTAGTTTATGCCACATTTGGTAGTATCCTGGACTTACCCAAAACATATAACTTCTGTCTGTGCCTTAAGAACGCGTAGGCAAAAACCTTTGACTGACATTCATTGTGTTCTACCAACAATTCAGTGAATCTTTATATGCTAGTGTTTTTGTCGTTGTATTGCTAACTTTTAAAAATGTTCTGTTTCCGGCTCACGTTGTTCTGTTTGATGACAGAAAGATAAGGTAGAATGTGTGATGATGTAGACAGTGTTACAGAAGTGGACTAAATTTGTACATGTCTTATGTTTTAAGATACATTGGTTGAATTCAGAATTGGCTTATTGTTTGCAATCGTGCACAATGTTTGCTAGTAACATTGTGACTTCTCTTTTGTCGTTTCTATTTCATTCCACCTTCAAGAAATTCGTTTAGTTACTTCAACTTGGAGTGTTTCAATATCTGATCGATTCAAGGGGCGACAAAGCTAGCCTCACAGAAAGCCACTTATGCAGCATCTGTGTCTCTCATTACGTATCGTTTAGCGACAATTTAAAATCACGCAGTACAATGTATCAGTTGAAGTAAATACAACAATTCACTATAATGTAAGATTTTTACGAGGTTTATATGCGAGAGAAAGTATTGTAATAACGTCCGCCTCCATAGCTGACTGCTCAGTGCGGCAGAATGCCATGCGAGGGGCCAAGATTCGATTTCCGGCTGTGTTGGAGATTTTTCTCTGCTCGAGGAGTGAGTTATGTTATCTTCATTATCATATCACCCTCATCGACACACAAGTCGCTGAAGTGGCGTCAGCTAGAAAAAATTGTGCGTAAAAGACCTGCTTCAGGCCACGGGCCTACCCGACGGGAGGCTTTAGCAACACTTCTTAAAATACAGCGTGTAACGAGTGTAATTACAGATATTTTATACCTGATACCTTAATGTGCGTGCACATGAGTGTGTTTTTGCTGTTTTTCTCTGTATCGGACAGTCTTCCCAAGAACACGTCACATAATTTATTATCTCATATTTTCTGCACGGTCGTAACTGCAGCGCTAAGTGGACCACAGCTGTTAGTATACATAACCATTTTACATCCAAGTGGCAACACTTCATCACCTGACCTGCCGCCCGTGGCAAAATAAGCATTGATGGCTTGCTGTTGCCACATGGAGGAGGAGGAGATTATTGTTGAACGTCCCATCGACAACGAGGTCATTAGTGACAGGGCACAAGCTAGGATTATGGAAGAATGGACTAGGAAATTGGCCGTACCCTTTCGAAGGAACGGTACTGGAATTTGCTTTAAACGATTTAGGGAAATCACGGAAAACCTAAATCAGGATGGCCGGACGTGGGTTTGAACTGTCGTCCGCCCGAATGTGAGTCAAGTGGGTTAGCCACTGCGCCACCTCGCATGTACTTGGAGGTACTACCCACCTTAAAACATGAAACTTTTAGTGGCCATAACTACTAGTCTGCAAATGACGTAACTACAGATGTAACGTTGGTCTGTACATCGCCCTCAGTCACCAACAGAAATGCCTGCAATTGTGCCGGTTACACCATATATAATTCGAATATAATTTTGGATCTTTTCACATCTTAACTCACACCCTCAACGTCGATCTGTTTGAGAACTATGAATTTCTTGCCGTTACAAGTTTCAATGCCGTTTCTCACGTGTGCCACAGGTACTGCGTCATAAATACTTCACTTTACTACTACAAGCGAAACGACAGAATATGATTTCTTTTTGTTACCCCAGCAAGTTAGAAATAAAGAGAACTGGTTTTATCGGTAATCCAGTGTTTCACCGATAATGTTCACCTTACAGATGCAGCAACTGAACAGGACGTTCACTGACCAGTTTCGAACAATCAGCGAAATGATGCCATCCGTAAAACGAGTGCTGGCGTGAACCGATATTTCGCTGCTCAACAACTCCTGTTTGGTATATACCAGTAAACCGCCACACCCATCCCTTTAAGAGTCGGACCCCGATGCGTAAAACAGCTTTAAGAATGTGATTACTTTACAAATGAGTTAATATGTTAAATTTTTTAAGTTAAGCATGTATGCGAGAAGACGTTTACAAAACGTTTGAAATTAAGTTTAACGTTAGTTGTATGTCGCTAAGCGCTCTCGTTATCAAAAATGGATGAGTGAAGTGCTGGTAATATGCATAGTAATATGCATACCAGTTTTTTACGCATCTCAATGTCTATGACGTCGTATCTCTTGACTATCTGATGTACAATGATATAATTTTGCAGGGATATTCATTGGTGTACGTGGATAATGACTGCAAAACTCGTTATGGATGAAGTTAGTAGTGTAGAAATAATAAATTATAACGTTATGCCCGATGCTGAAGCCTTACTGCATCAATTTTCATGCTGTAAATCAAGCTGCCTCAAGATACACACGTAGTTGGTGGTCTTAGGGCCTTACTTGTCTTACTGCGTTAAAACTTTAACGCAAGACTATTTCTCTTAACGAGTAGATGGTGAGAGCATTTTAAATTATTAAATTCGATGATAATTGTATAAAATATTGAAAATCCAATTCTTGTTTTCCCTGGAAGACGTTTAATAGGCAACCTGCTACTAGTACCGTGTTCCGTGCTCCGGGTGCCCGTTTAGTAATAGAGATCACAGGTAATTTCTTTCAACAGCAACATTCACACGTGACACCACACCTCATGAAGTCTAATTATGTTAACTACCGAGAGTTACACTGATCTCCTATTCACATAAAGATTTTATCAAATATTAAGACAAATTTATTTCTGTATTCGTTTCAATATTTCAAGTGAAACCGCTCTTCTCATACTGAATAATCATTTAAGGTCTTTTCTAATTGCATTTGATTGCTGCGACAGCATGATACTTTACTTCTGCAAGTGACACTGGCGATATCGATTAGTTTACAATATTAATTGTGGTTTGTTTGTGCTGCCCTCCATGAGGAGCACATCTGGCAGTCAGTATCGTCATCTGTTTTTCTCCGGCCCATGTTTGCTCTTTGCCACAGTGATGGGTCATCTGATGAGCGCAGGTATCTCCGTGTCGCTTCAGGGTCAATATTCTACATTTCTCCGTTTAATTTTACTTTAGTACTGAAAGAGAGGAAAGTAAAATATATTTCACTTTACCGATACTGTTTTACGCACACACACAGGCCTCAGGTAATAGTTCCGTTATCTCTGCGTCACAGCCATACGGTTCCAGAGCCCTTACACTTTTATTTGTAGCCTTTTATCACAGCAAATAAACTTTTTTCCCCTAAAGCAGCTCCTTCCTCGGAGTCCTTGTCGTTCTAAGCTATTTCATTGCTCCCTTTATAAGCAAAAAAATGGTTCAAATGGTTCTGAGCACTATGGGACTTAACATCTGTGGTCATCAGTCCCCTAGAACTAAGAACTACTTAAACCTAACTAACCTAAGGACATCACACACATCCATGCCCGAGGCAGGATTCGAACCTGCGACCGTAGCAGTCGCGCGGTTCCGGACTGCGCGCCTAGAACCGCTAGACCACCGCGGCCGGCCCTTTATAAGCATTTCTTTGCTTTAAAGAGCAGAGTTTTCCGCTGCTTCTCTTAAAGCTGTAGGATAATCTTTGGGCAATATTACGTACATCCTTTCACACTGTCAATTTCAATTATTGCCTGCTAGTACTTTCAATATTAGACGTTTATCGTTTCTGCTCGTAACTGTAAAGTGTTCTCTTTGCCTTGCTTTCCATAGATAGCTTGTTCAATCATGATTCTATTTGAAAACCTACGTTTCCCTCTTCTAGCTAACTTTTTCAATTGCTTCGACCACCTTCTGCAAGTCTGAATTATTGTCACACTACATTACTTCTCTAACTTTACCTAATTTTTTCTTTTTTTTTCGATCACGCGTATCCTTCTTGTTTGGCAGCTACGTTGCTCTTAATTCTTCTCACTAACTTCTAGCCTTCTTTATTTATTTCTAGTACCTTTTCATGCAATGGGACGTTTATCTTGCTAGGGGAATCTTGTGATTACCAGTTCTTTTCATACGAAATATTCGATGTTTCATATTTATTAGTGCCAGACAGCATCGTCTAAGAATGTTCCCTCTGTTTTATTCACATCTATATTCATTTAACCTTTTACGGTCTTATGCTCCTACTATTTTTGATTATTAAAATGATGTCTTTGACTGGAAAACCAATCGAGATATGTCTGGTGCGCTCAGTGCTCCTCCAATGAAGCCACCAGAGTGTGCCTTACTCACCTACGTATAGATTAAGCACGTCAGTCGTAAGGGACCCTACTGCTCCGGTGGTAGCATTCTTCGATACGGTGGTGTTTCTCATCGGACTTCAGCCGAAACACAAGCATGAAGAATACCAATATATCAGAAGTTCAGCAGATTCTATAGTGATTCTTTCAGCAAAATTTAGTGTTCTGCCTTAAATGGTTGTGTCAGTTTCACTAATCCTAAATGAGCCATCAACCAATTGTATACCTTTTATAGGCTCGAAATGAATTCTTACGTCGCAGGAGTCCGAGATTAGACCACACACTTCGATGCAAGGGATAGGTAGATAAAGGAGGAATCGGAAGCTACGAGGATTACAATATGTATTCAGCAGTACTGAAGACAGTCTACAGACACCAAATTTTATTTCTGAGGAAAGCATAGATCGGTAATAGTGAAACACTTGGGTGGTCAGATAAAAGCAATAGTGGCGGCTGTGTTATCATTATTATGTAATATAGCGTCGTGCATCAAAATCTAAGATTATGGGAGTGAATAATGTACTTTCTAAGAAGTTATATTAACGGCCAATTGTTAGAAATATCTGTAAGCTGTTTTAAGGAACTCAGCAACGAATGTGTGTCCAGCCCATCTCGTTCACTGCTGTAGTTCCTGGAAAGAGTTAAACAGATTTTCTTAGCGGGCGAAGTTTCCACGAGCGCCAGCAAGTATATGTAGCACCGCTAGCGCCCACTTTGCTTCATGAAGGCTCTCTTTCAAGCACCACCTTATTTCATACTTCGTTTGACCACTTAACTTTTAATATCCTTGTGTAACACTGAAACGAAGTTGCTTCTATTTACGGTACTTAATTGCTTTCCTCACTGTCCGCATTTCACTTTTGTACAATGCCTTACTGCAGACGTATTGCTTCGGGGAAATTAGATCAATTTTCTTTCTGTATATTTTATAAATAAAACACTTTTACTGAGGGATATTTTCCATCTTTTCAATGACCCCTTCGCTTGTCTACTTGATGTCGATTGTTTTTTTTTTTTTTTTTTTGGTACCCTGTATCTCGGATAGCGAAAAACTTTCACTTCTTATCGAGCTTTCAAAAATTTCGATTATAAACCGTTAGCTTCATTACGTTCGTTCTGAATTAGTTAGGTGCTAAATTCCGTACTAGTTCATAAGAAGAAATGGTACATTGGAAAATCATCACCACTGTTCATAAAATTAAGGAAGACATCGACTATTTAAGTTATTTTCGTTATTACCGGTTTCGTTATGGTGAACTGATAGTCCTCAGACCCAACGTCACAAAATGCAGTTTACCCAAAAGGATGTAACTGCGTAGATTAGAACTGAAGCCCTGTCGTGTGCAACGCCTTTTCGGACGGAGCTTAATTTGAACAAGAGTGGACGGGTAATTACCCGTATCATTTTTAAGTGAGTTATCTCAGTGGACAAACACACCAGGAAAAAACAGATATTGAACGGTTACAAAAATGTGTAGTGACCCATATAGTTTTCTTTTATTGCTGACAACTATAAGACACATCAGCTAAGGTTTCCTTCCCCACGTCTAAAAAGGTAATGATCACTACTGACGTTGTAAATTACCTCTCATCTGCTCATATTCGGAGTACATCAAAATCTCTCGCCAGTCCAAAAGTTACGAGACTAGCTTAACAAAATATAGAGAAAAGTTAAGATGATGGTTGCAATGCATCAGGTGTTCTACATAGTCTCCCCACACTTGATTACAACGGACAAAACATTCATACATCCATGAGAAACTGCTAGAAACATCCTCCTTTGGAAGTTGTTCAACTTGCGCGTCACATTCCCACCTTCTTCGGTTTTGATGAACCATCAGAAACCCCTTCTGCACTATTTTCGTTTTGTGTTGATAACACCAAGTCTCGTTACTCGCGACGATTTTTTTCAAGTAAACAACTGTCCAAACTTTTCAGTTCAATCTGGTTGCTTTAGGCGGCCACGCATCTGCTTTTGTCCAGGAGTCAGTGGATGCGGGACAAACTTTGCACACTCTCTTCTCTTCTTCGATACATTCTAGACCATGTCATGAACACTCGGTTTAGAGGCATTTAATTCGTTGTTCCACCGCTATTTGCTACGGAATAATGTTGACACACTAGGGCTGTGAGCCCATTGCGTAACACTGCCCACTCTCAACTAACTGGTCTAGTGCACATCTGTTGTTTATCCATCATAGTTACTGCGTTTATGCCCCTTTCAAGCCAGGAATAAAATCAGTCTCTGAACTTTTTGGACCGAGCGAGGTGGCGCAGTGGTTAGACACTGGACTCGCATTTAGGAGGACGACGCTTCAATTCCGCGTCCGGCCATCCTGATTTAGGTTTTCCGTGATTTCCCTAAATCACTCCCGGCAAATGCCGGGATGATTCCTCTGAAAGGGCACGGCCGACTTCCTTCCCCATCCTTCCCTAATCCGATGAGACCGATGACCCCGCTGTCTGCTCTCCTTCCCCAAACAACCCAACCCAACCCAACTTTTTGGACGGTTTTTGTATGCAGGATGAGTCGGAGATGAGACTTACAGAGTGCCAGACATTGGGTTACAAACATAAATTCGTTTTCCTCATGTACCTATGGCACTAAATGACAACGCCACTGAACATTATAAGATTGATAAATGTAAAGCAGGCTGTTGGGTCTTTCTGTACGCAGACATAGGTCAATGGAAAAAAATCAGCAACACCACACAACATAGGAGTATTGTAGGGGGTCGACGCCACCGCTTAGAAGACGAGGCATGCGGTGTTAAGCGGCGACGTGTGTCACAATGCGAGCAGTGACAGTGTCCACGTCTGTCTCGTTCCATTTTTGCCAGACAGTATTTTGTATCGTGGCTAGTTATCATAGGGAAAGGAAAATGGGGAGGAACTATATAGTTTTATATGCATGTTTTATTGTTTGGTTTAATCTTAGGGAACGAGTACACAGAATCAGAAAACAAAATACGACAACTCATTTATGGTTGGTTGGTTGGTTTTGGGGAAGGAGACCAGACAGCGTGGTCATCGGTCTCATCGGATTAGGGAAGGATGGGGAAGGAAGTCGGCCGTGCCCTTTCAGAGGAACCATCCCGCCATATGCCTGGAGTGATTTTAGGGAAATCACGGAAAACCTAAATCAGGATGGCCGGACGCGGGATTGAACCGTCGTCCTCCCGAATGCGAGTCCAGTGTCTTACCACTGCGCCACCTCGCTCGGTGTACTCATTTATGTCTCAGTTAATTCAAACGAATACAGTACAATTTTACAAATCTGAAGTAACACATAAAAAACGTGACCAGAAGCTGCAATGCCGTTTCATGGTATTGTTCGAAATGACTGCCACAATGTTATTCACAAAGTTCGACTCTTCCCAGTAATGATTGCTGAACACGATTCATCACGTCTGTGTCTTTTCATGTGATATCACAGGCATGCTGTATTCTGCTTTGAAGGTTCTTGACGCCAACAGGCCCTCCTTCATAAACGACATATTTAAGATGGCCCCACAAAAATGAATCCAGTGGATTCTGGCGATCTAGCTGACCATGCTGCATGGCCTCCACGATCACTTCATCGGGAACGGAAGGAACTGTCCAGGTGGCGTCGTACTGTGCCACTGAAATGAGCGGGGCGCCATCATTAATGTATCACAGGTTTCTAAGAGACGTCAAACTAGTAGAGGTAACGCCCATATCGCTCTCCGGTCAGGCTTGATGGTAGCACATGTGGCACTGTGAGATGTCGTTTGATAATACCACATCAGATATTGACACCGCATCGTTGCTGATACCCTCGCACCACTGTGCCGTAGGGGTTTTCTTCTACCCAGTTGGGCCAATTATGTCAATTCACTATACCCCCCTTCGTGAAACATGTTTCGTCTGTGAACTGTATTTTTCTTAAAAATTGCTGGTCGTGTCTCTGATGCCGTGGCATTAGCAGAAGTTCATACTCTGGTGGTAGTCTCTCAGCATCGATGTTTGCACCTTCTCCATACCAAAGGGATGGTAATGTTTTCTGTGCAGTACTCGCATATCAGTAAATTGTGACTTTCCGAGAGAACTGGCGCTTATTCTGCAGCGTTCCGCAACAGTTTGTAAAATATTCTCTTGGCCATCCGCACCGTCTGTCGACGATCGTCCCGGCCTCTAAATCCTGGAGGTGAAACACATGTACCATGGTCTCTCTAGCGTCTATCCGCAGAGTAACATATTTTTGCGTGTGGAAGGCGCCAATTAGGAAATCTCTTATGGTTCAGCAGTCTTGCAACGTCGGCTCATCTATCGTCCAGCTCATAGATGGGTGGATGCCGGTGTATTCTTGATCTGTTATACTTTCCATGGTAGCAACAGTGCGACGCGTCCGTTAGCAACTGCCGGCGCCGCGAGTATTGGCTAGAGCGAACAGTGCAGTGCTGTTTTAAATACATCATGCTCGCCGCGGTTTTCCTTCCGTCAAGACCGCTCTTTCCGTTTACAAGACAAAAATTCCTTGATATGAGACTTTACATCCTGTCACCACCGGCTATGTGTGGTTCATAAGTTCTGGTGCAATTCCATATACACTACGATGGGATTGTTTTTTTCTCGTATCTTTCAAACGCTGGCAGATAACAAATCACCTTATTTGTGTGTCATGTGATGCGTGGGTGAACAATACGTCTTGATCGTGGGGTTTGTCGGTTTCTCATTAAATGTTTGTTTCTTTTGTTTTATATACACCATACGTCGAGAAGAACAAAATTAACTATAGGCCGCCACTTGTTGCGCATAGCAGCCTGCTGTTCTCGGAATTCATTTCCTCATTTACGGCTCAGAAACATGTCCTGAGTAAATTTCCTCTTCTACATGAAGAGTAGACCCAAGAATAATTTGTAACACTATTCGTCTGTCAGTTAGAAGGAAAGGAGCATGTTGAAAGGTAGATACAAGTTACTTTGCGTATCGAAAGAACAGTGGACATGAATGAATATTTGAATGAATTCTGTGTTCACATTCTCTCGCAATAAGTTTATAATCTGGTTTCAAGAACGTGTACATAACACACCTTGTAGGCAAGTTAAATGCTATGAGCATGCATTGTTCAGTTTGATAAACTAACCTTCTCAACATTAAAATTTGAATAAAGACATACAGTAATCGTGTCGCATATTACATGATTTACAGCCAGCTTTGAATCACCGTGTGATATTTTGCCATCTGGACTGAGAAGCATGCAAAGAAATTGCAGGAGCATTCTGCTAATTGTAGATTTGAAAGATGAATACACTGACTCCAACAGTCGCTCACTGTGACTAGTATTTTTGCTTTAGGCAGAAAGTCTGTAAATCTGTGTGATCTAGCTCGAATCAGGTTACAACGTGCACTCAGTATCGCGAAAGTAATAGAATCTTTAAACACAGATCAGATAGTGGTACGGAAATATGAGTGAACCTCATAATCTATGAATATAATTTCATCTATAAAACATTGTCATTTTTACGATAAAGCGTACAGTTATCCGTGCGTGGGAAAATGCTGTATGATGGGTCAGTACAGAAAAAATACTTGGCTAGGAGAATGCCGTATGCATCAGAAAATGGTGAAAATATTTTACTAGATAAAAGCGTGGTGTGCTTAAGAGCGCTAGTATACGGATGTACTAATGGCAACTCGATTCTGTATCGTCTGCCTAGAAAACTGACCATCTCGCTAAAGAAAGAAGGTTAATTTTGAATGTAGATAAATGCATTTTACAGATCCTTAAATAATTCTTATAATATTACTCGAATCTGCGCTCTGTGAACCAGACTCTCATCACACATTTGTAAGAGCAACAGAAAGTGACTTCAAAACAGTCCAATATATTACACGCTGACAGTAAGATCCCGACAGGACTAGTAGACTCGCTTTGTGCAGCTTAAACCGCCTGCTCACAGTGGAACACGAGGTCGCGCTCGCTTCCCATATGTTAGTCCTGCCACTCGCCGTTTGCTTTCATTTGCTATTTATCTTCTGAGTTAGTCGAAAACTATAACAGTGTCAGTCATGGATTGCTCGGCACAGTGTCGGTTAAAAAGAACGTAATTACGTAACACCGTTGGTAAAGAAATTATACTCACTACATGCAATAAATGCAGCCAAGTGGCCCTAGAAACATGATATACACTGAGGTAACAAACGTCATAGAATAGTGATACACATATGTACAAATTGTGGTATTATCGTGTACACAACGTATAAAACGGCAGTGCATTAGCGCAGCAGTCATTTGAACTTAGGTGATTCGTGAGGAAAGCTTTCCAAAACCAATGCGGGACGTACGACTAATGTATCCGTTATGACAATACGGGGAAATCTGGCGTTAATGGGCTATGGCAGCAGACGACCGATGTGAGTGCTTTGCTAACAGCACGAAATCTTCTGCAGCGCCTCTCTTCTGCTCGTGACCTTACTGGTTGGGCCCTAGACGACTGAAGAACCCTGGCCTGGTCAGATGAGTCCTATATCGTTTGGTAACAGCTGATGTATGAGTCAAGAGGGGCACAGACCCCATGAACCCATGGACCCAAGTTGCCAATAGGGCACTGTGCCGGCCGACAGTGGCCCCATAATGGTGTGGACTGTGTTTACACGAAATTGATTGGGCAGTCCGGTGCAACTGAACCGGTCATTGACTTGAAATGTTTATGCTAGGCTACCTCTAGACCATTTGCAGCCACTCATGGACTTCATGTTCCCAAACAACGATGCAATTTTTATGGATGCCAGTGCTCCATATAACTGGGCCACAGTTGTTCGTGATTCGTTTGAAGAGCATTCTGGACAGTTCGAGCGAATGGTTTCGCCGCCCACATAGCCCAACATGAATCCCATCTAACGTTTATGGAACATAAGTGAGAGGTCAATTCGTGCAGAAAATCCTGCCCCGGCAACACTTTCGTGGCTATGGACGGCTATAGAGGCAAGATGGCTCAGTATTTCTACAGGGGACTTCGAACGATTTTTTGAGTCCAAGCCACGTCGGTTTAATGAATGGCACTGGGAAAAATAAGGTTCGACACGATATTAGAGGGTGTCACCATCGTGTGAACGGCAGCAGACTTTTGTACCCGCCACAGAGTGATAAGTACAATAAAAGATCCCACAGAATTAGTCAGAAGATGTGTTATTTATCAAGTCACTTTCTGCCACCAAAGTAATTTCGCTCACGACTTTTACTGTGACTCTGCCTGCAATTTTAATAGTAAATTCCATGTGAGGACAGAAAAAACGACGCATCACGAATGAGCTATGCAAACTGGTTATAAACTGATATTCATATAGGAATCGACAGAAAATCCTAACCTTGGAGGCCGATGCAAGAATGTGTGAAGTTTCAGGGCATTTTCACCGCGCAGCTGGAAAGGGTAGTAAACTGGGGGACGCATAAAGTCTTTGTGGCTTTCATTCCGTGTACTCAGCTGGATAGTAACTATACCTCGCAGACAGGTGCGTGAACAATAAATACGAGTGTCCGCAGCTCGTGGTCTTGCGGTAGCGTTCTCGCTTCCCGCGCACGGGGTCCCGGGTTCGATTCCCGGCTAGGTAAGGGATTTTCCCTGCCTCGAGATGACTGGGTATTGTTGTGTCGCTTTCATCGTCATCATCATTCATCCCCATTACGGTCGGAGGAAGGCAATGGCAAACCACCTCCGCTAGGACCTTGGCTAGTCGGCGGTGCGGGTCTCCCGCATCGTCCTCCTACGCTCCTCGGAGTATGAGACCTCATCATCATCATATATACGAGTAGATGACATTGACAGAGGAAGTATAGATGGGCTCAGAGAAGACGGTTGAAATAATCTGGAAACGACTCGATATTTGAATTGGTCATTAACCGACGATGTTGGGAGGAATGAGTGAACAATGGCAGGACACGGCGTCAAGAAGGAAGCGGTTGACCTAGAGTGACGACACGACGTAAGGATCGAGTTATCGTCAGAGGGGCACTCAGAGACGCAGGTTCATTATTATTAGCGATATGACGTGCAACAGGTACTTCAGTGGCCACAAGAACCAGAAATAGGCCGCTCACAGGAATGGGGCTTGGCTCACGGCGATCCTTGTGCCGATTACCACTGACCTGTGTACTCAAACAAAGCCATTTACAGAGATTTCTGGCACATTAAGGCAGTAATGTCAGTGTCTGAACGAGAACTGTCTTCCGTGGTGAATCCTTCTTCATCCCCGGTGACCAGCGAAGACGAGTCTGGAAATATCCTGGCAGCGTTTCGATACCATCCTGACTGTCGCCCGCAATACGGCCCGACAATTAAGAGTGATGGTTCAGGTTGCCATTTCTTTTCATATCAAGACCCCTTTGGTTGTCAACCGCGGTACACACTGCATCGACGATATTCTACACCCCCTTCTGTTGCCTATAATGTAAAGCTGCCCTGGGGTTACATTTGAGCAACATAATGCCGGCCCGCGCACGTCGAGCGTTTCTACTGCTTGTCTTTGTGCTTGTGAAACCCTACCTTGGCCAGAAAAGTCGCCGGATCATTCCCCAAATGAGAACGTTTCGATCATTGTGAGCAGAGATCTCAAACCATCTCGGGATTTTGACGATCGAACGCGACGCTTGGCAGAATTTGGTACGATATCTCTCAGGAAGACACCCAACTACTCTATCAATAATGTCAAGCTGAATACCTGCCTGCATAATGGGTGCGTCATTTCTTTTTCTTTGTCTTAGAGTGTAAATTAAAAGACGACACGGGAAAATGGCTCTGAGTACTATGGGACTCAACATCTGAGGTCATCAGTCCCCTAGAACTTAGAACTACTTAAACCTAACTAACCTAAAGACATCACACACATCCATGCCCGAGGCAGGATTCGAACCTGCGACCGTAGCGGTCGCGCGGTTCCAGACTGTAGCGCCTAGAACCGCTCGGCCACACCGGCCGGCTGACACGGGAAACCTATACATCCATGGGATAAATTGTTCTTCACACATTAAATCAACACATTGAATTTCGAAAGGCAACCGAAATTCAAGTGACGTCCAACTCGAAGCTGCCAGCTCTGAAGCACTTGCAGTCCAATGTGACGAAAATACGAGGGGCGTTCAGTAAACAACGCAACACATTTTTTCCAAGACAATTTTGGTTGAAAGACAGTGGAATTTGTTTAGGACACCGCGGAATATTAACGTTTGAGACCTACAGTTTAATGAAGTTCCGATAGGTGGCGGCTTTATACGTATCCTTCGAAATAGCGCCTGTAACGAAGGTGCCTTCCAGGCAGAGAGCTGTCGCTGAGTTTCTCTCGGCGGAAAATCAGAGCATCGCAGAGCATGCAGAATATCTACGGAGAGCTGACAGTGAACAAAATCACGGTGACTCGTTGGGCGAGGCGTCTGTCATCATCGCAACAAAGTCACGCAAACCTGTCGAATCTCGTATGTGCCGGCTGGCCACACTCAGCTGTGATTCCTGCAATGTTGAAACACGCGGACATTCTCAATCGCGGTGATCGACGGATCACAATCAAACACCTTGCTGCTCAACGTGACTTCTGACACCCTTGTCATCCAGTTGGGGTACTCAAAGGATTGTGCCCGCTGTATTCCTCGCCGCCTAACAGAAGACCATAATGAGCGACGAAGAACCATCTGTACGGTATTGCTTGCTATTTACAGGGCTGGTCATGAGAATTTTTTGTTGAACATCGTCACAGGCGATGGATCATGGGTTCACCACTTCGGTGGCAAACAAAACGGCAATCCATCAAGTGGCTCCATACCATCTCTCCTCCGAAGAAAACGTTAACATCCGCGGTCTCAGCTGATACAGTCGTTGCGACGTTCGTCTGTTTGATGTCCTCCCCCATGGAGCAACGGTCAACTTGGAAGAGTTATCCCCAGGAAATTGAAGAAACGACTTCAACGTGTTCGTCGTTACAAAAATGCAAACGAATTCTCCTTCTCCTTCTGTGCACCCGAGACAAGCTCAAAAAACTTCGTTGGACTGTTCTTCCCCATCCACCATACAGCCCGCATTTCGCAGCTTCCGACTTCCATCTCTTTTGCCCAGCGAAGGATGCACTCCGCGGGAAGCAATACGTGGATGATGGGTATGTTACTGATGATGCAAGACGTTGGCTGCGACATCGACCAGTAGAGTGGTACAATGCGGGCATACAGACCCTTCCAGTAAGTAAGGTAGCGTAAAGCTGTCGCATTGAACGGAGATTATGTTTAAAAACACCGTTTGGCGCCAAAAGATTGGTTAACAATGCTGAATAAAACCAAAAAATGTGTCGTATTACTTATTGAACGACCCTCATATTTTGTGCCATTGAGATTCAAGTTGGCTATACCTAGTTCACGTGGCAGTCTGACGACCTCCTCTGTAAAGATTATTTGACAAAGCCAATGCGGATATGAAATGCCATCAGCGAAGAAAATCCACTGAGGCAAAACTTCATCTCCAATAAACGATTACGAGGAAGTTATAAAGCGATATCAGGTAAGATTTTATTTCAAGAACATATTCACCTCTTTGTGTCACAGAGCCCCGGACATTCGTAAGGCTAGCAACATGGTTTTTTGAAACGAAATCCCCTAGCAACACCAGTTAAGGAAAGGTAAGAAGCTACGCGTGTAACACCTAGTGACGACTAAATCGTTAATGGTGGAGCATTTACTCGGAAACGACAAGGATGGCGAAGTAAGTCGACAGCAAAATAATTTTGGGACTCTCTGAAAAAAGCATCTCAGAATGCCAAGACGTAGATTTGAACCGATCATCGTGAATACGAATCCTAACTGCTAATCACAACAATTTTGCCTGAAAGAAAAAGTTTAGAAGAAGTTAGAGGTTTTATGGTCCTCAACATAACGAGATAAACATAGCCCAAACGCAGTTTCTATGTGGATAAAGATAGGTAGCAAACCGGCCGTTCATTTTCGACGATACTATCCCATCGTTGATAGTAAATGATTTTGAGGATTCGCAGAAAACCAAATACAATGGCCCACGAGCCAAGTGATAGTCCGTGTCTTATAACTGAGCCACAACATAAAATTTGAAAGTGATTTTGTCTGTAGGAATACCATGATACACTTAGTATATGGTGGACCCAACACTAAATAGAATATCGCCTGTATCTATACTTACGAGTAGTTTGGTTTTACGTGCATAGCGGCGAATATGGTAACATGAGTGACGAAAACGATATACAGAATTTGCCGTTATAAACTGGGCCTAGCGAAATAATGGAAATGGAGGCGCGCATCTTGTGGAAACATAAAACTTGGCAACTCCTAAGGGACTGCTGAAGTTGCTATCCTTGGGGGAACTCCAGTTCTTTTCGTCCTTCACTACAGAAACATCCCGCGGACGACACAAGGTCAGAGTCAAGTTCAGCCACAGGTTACGAAAGAGGCATGGAAATTATATAGGAGATGATTATGTCGGAGTTCTCTGTTCAAAAGTTGCATCATGACATGTAGTCTCAAATTGCTCATTACAGCACTGTTTTCCTATGTGACCACCTATGAGAGTTTTTATCTACTGTCGTTACGTGATTGCCTAGTCAGAGCTCCCAAGTCTGTTCATTAGCTAGTTATAGAGTAGTTCTGTAGACGAATAACGGCAGAGATACTGAGAAGTCATGTTACAACTTTTCACAGGTAATCACTGGAGTACTATGCAAGTTACATGTATTTTTTATTTTTTTATGTCTTGTTACCCAAATTTAAGAAGTTCGCTTTGTTTTCAAAAATGTACCGTAATTATAATCTGTCCCTGTGAGAATAAATTTATCTTCGACACTGACGACTATGACGTTGCGTCCCCCATAACGAAGTACCAACTGGTATTTTGTATCTATAACCTGTCGTCTGTTTTGGTAATAACCTATAACTACCATCTTCAGGGATACAGTTCGTCTACGACGACTGTCGGCGGGGACATAGTGTGCTCACGTGCGTTCCGCTGGAAACTACATGGATGCAATGATATTAATGATTCTGAATGTGGCTACTGTCAGCTTCGATACCAAACTGCAACTCGCCACAACAGTAAACACAGCTCTAACTCCCTAATGTACGGTATTTTTTGGAGGGACACACTGTCATCTACGCTAAGGCAAGTGCGGACATCCGTGGTTGACATTTTGCATCTTGTCGCAGATTTCCACAATAGTTGCAATTTCTTTGTGAGCTCTATACAGAGTGTTTCAAAGTATTTTCATCAAACGTCTACGGGTGATAGATCATATCATGAGCAACAACTTTTGTTAGAGACAAAATGTGTTTTCTGACGCTCCTCGGCGAAGCTAGGCGTCTTTTTATTGACTTCCCCGGCCTTAGGACGACGACATACCACCGAGCTGGCAGGGTCAACTGACAAGTTGTGCAGCGTCTGCAGATTTTCAAGATGAACACCTTAAGAATGAGGGTCTTCAAGCAGAGAAAGATATTTTAGAAGCGAATCAAGAACTGTCATTTTGCTACACTTATTTCCTTTCATGCAGAGCAGTTGATTGGGTTATAGACAACACACATTCTGTAGGCACACCGCAGGGTTCCTATACCCTGTCACGTCTCAGGGTAGAATCAATAATACAGAATCCTCAGGAAGCTTCAGCGAACACTTTGTCTCTAAGAAAAGTTGTTCCACATAAGTTGGTGCACGTTTGGCGCAAAGACTTTGAAACAGTTTGTATATGTAATGATCACATCTGATTGTAAGTTTTCGTAGCTGACTTGACACATCTCTTGGTACGTGAATGGCAGACAATGGTGATAAAGTCATTCTCTTGCGAATTCTTACGGAATTTTCTCTTACATTGTTAACAGAGTAGCTGTGGAGGGTACTCAGCTGCCGCATACACTGCAAGCTAACGAATTCACCTCGTTTCCGAAAGGTAGGCATTCAAAGTCTCTGTATTAAATTGCAATATCACAGAACATCTTGTTGATGGTTCTAGTTACCCCCTCTTCCCGCTGTTTCTTAGCTCTTGTCCCATCGTACGGCATACATTGTTCTTATGATTCAGTCAATTTTATTTCATTTTAACTTTGTGGCTGGGTACTCTTCCTGTCGCCATAGCCGTTAGTTAACCTAAGGGAGGGAAATTGTGGGCGCCACCTGTATGTTGTTTTATTTTCACTGTTTGTGCTTAATGGATGACGCATATACCTGACCAACCGTCGTAAATCCGCTGCACCTATTCGATCCGGTTACGACGCACCTCCCTGTCAAGTCACCTAGCGCTCTGTGCGTTATGCTACATGAGTATATCTCCCACTCACATCTCGTTAATCGTTGACAAGTGTCACAAAGAATCAGATGTCCAACACATCATCCTTCCAATGTCCTGGCAGAATTTCTTGCGAGATTCTTTGTCTAAAGATGCACTAAACTGGTACACAGAGTAAATGATAAATCTTTCCATTTGTTAGAATCTATCCTCATGCACATTTGAAACTGTGGTAACTCCTGGGTTCAAAATGGTTCAAATGGCTCTGAGCACTATGGGACTTAACGTCTGAGGCCATTAGTCGCCTAGAACGTAGAACTAATTAAACCTAACTAACCTAAGGACATCACACACATCCATGCCCGAGGCAGGTTTCGAACCTGCGATCGTAGCAGTCGCTCGGCTCCAGACTGTAGCGCCTAGAACCGCACGGCCACTCCGGCCGGCAGGTAACTTCTGACTTCTTGCTTTAAGCAGCTTGGTCTTTCTTCACTGTATCCATCAGAGGAACAGAGGTGTGTCTATTCATTTGCAGGACACTGTGAATATCATGACAGGCTCATGATATTATCACCAAGTGAGGTTCCGCAGCGGATATAAGGCTGACTAGATTCGCTTCGAGAGCACTGGAATTCCCACAAAGACCTACCGCCGAAATACACGTTTTTCGTTCTATCACCAAATCTTTTAAGGGAAATGCGACCATCGTCTCCTATGATTTAGGAATAGAAAGTTTGTTAAAGCCGGACGTTAATGACAACGAAACCCTAAGTTTGGATTGGTATATTTATCGTAAGATAAGTTAGTCGCCAATGACACGCCAGGTTTTCCGAGAGCGCTAATGCGCTGCTTCCTGGACTGGGGTATGCGCGCCGGGCCCGAATAGAATCAGCCCGGCGGATTAACGACGTGGGCCGATGTGCTGGCCAGCCTGGATGTGGTTTTAGGCGGTTTTCCACATGCCATTAGGCGCATACCGGGCTGGTCTCCTGGTTCAAAATGGTTCAAATGGCTCTGACCACTATGGGACTTAACTTCGGAGGTCATCAGTCCCCTAGAACTTAGAACTACTTAAACCTACCTAACCAAAGGACATCACACACATCCATGCCCGAGGCAGGATTCGAACCTGCGACCCTGGTGGTCGCTCGGCTCCAGACTGTAGCGCATAGAACCACTCAGCCACTCCAGCCGGCTGCCTGATTTCATGCAACCCCTCATGAACCGATGGCTACGAAAACAACACTTTGGCCCAGACAACGAACTGGAGACCAGTGTACAGAAGTGGCAGTAAGCGCAAGGGGCTGTCTTCTATGACGATGCTATAGAGAAGTTGGTACGACGCTAAGACAAGTGTCAAAGTTGGAGCGGCGACTTCGCAGAGAAGTAGCTGGAAGGTGCAGTAAACTGTTGCAAAGACAATATTTTTGATTTTCTATGTGGTTTAGATATCGGGAGTGATCAGCCTTACTTTCCCAATAGCCTTCTTAGAAATATGAAATTGATACTGTCAGGTTAGTTCGAACGAAAACGCGGATATCGCCACTGACAGCCGCAAAATGGCCTAAGGAAAATGAGCGGTCAAAGGAAGAAAAAGTGACAGTGTGACGTGGGACACACGCTCAAGGATACTTCAACTCAATAAAGACAAGGCAATAATTACCAATCAAACACAAACACCGGCTTGTAATTTCCAACACATTTTATTTAACAATTACATGACAACAGCAAACTGCTGTTACCTCAGAATAATATACATAATTTCCCTAGAATTTGAAACATGACTAAACTGTCAAAATGTCTATGGGCGGCAAACCCACCACAAACAATAAATAATTTTAAAACCCTGTTTACATAAATGTAAAGAATCACACAAACAATAAATGGTTTACTGAGAAAAACTTTCACAGAAGCAGGACGCTTTTCAAGATATAACAGCAGAAATAACTCATAATTTCTCCTTCTGAATAAGATATTAAAACCCCCGTATAATGAAAGGCATCTTTCAGGTATTACAAAATTTCAGTGACAAGTAATGGCACATTAGAGATGCGTGGAAACTACTACTCAGATCGAGACTGAATGAAAGCTGAAAGGAACGGTGAAGAAGGAGAGATGGGCGCGTCACTGCCACCAGGAACAAATAATAAAAAACTCAACTTTAATCGCCGAAGAACTTCAGTTTGCTGATAAACCCAGCGACCGCGCTATTGGTTATAATTCAAAATGGCCGCCGCCAAGGCGTCGTCCCCAGTTAAACGACCAGCTACAACGGACGACGCGCACCGCTGATGATACCACTGAAACAACAACATGAAACCACACAGCAACTGGACAGTATCCAGAGTACCACAAGCCTTAAACACCAGAAAAATTTCAAAACAAGGATACGGTCACAACGAACCCACAAGCCATTCACATTCAAAATTAACCACTATAAATATCTGCACTACCTTGTCATTAATGATATGTGCAGAGAGGCTTATTACTGCCAGAGCAGGAAGTGATAATATACTCAAATATAAGATAAGAAGCTGGTCAGAGTGCTAAATCACGCACTCGTAACTCATAACACAACCCCTGATCCGATTAATTATATTATATATACATTTAGTAAACCCACACTCAATAATTACAATATGACAGTGCTCTAGCACACAACAAACTTTTCATCATTAAGCCCCTGATTGTTTGCTTCTGAACACATTACCTAAATACCAGCAGACAGTCAGAAAATCGAACATGTGTTTACTTCGGAGTGCACAGATACGCACTTAGATATACACTCCTTGCCCGTATCTCACGTGCGTCCAAGAAAGGCAAACCTCATTCACACAGGCAACCGCTGTTCAATACGTTGTGCACCAGTGGTCAACAGATAACATAAGCGTCCAAAGACTGGGAGAGCCGTTAACTGCAAATAGCACGAAATTCAATGTACGTATATACACCAGGAATTTAAGAACCTGAATAATTCCAACCGTTTGATTCTGTAACGTATCCTGTTGCCGATTCATGCATTCCAAAGCCACTTTCACAAGTTCACATTGTTTAGCAGCACATACGAGACCATTGCTCTCTCACTAGACACAATACACACACGCCGACTGGAGGCACGTGTCCGTCCTTAGCCACACTGTCCACGTGACAAAAAGAAGCAGAGCATGGGCAAAGAGCGACCAGACAGCACACCGGAGCACCAACAAACCGACCACAAGCAGCTCTCTCCCCACAGCGACGTGCGCTTATAGCCGAAAAGCGACAAAGAGGAAGACCGCGGCCAAGCGATACATAGTCGATCGCACAGACCTTAAAGGAATACAGAGAAGCGACTGGCGCCAACTGCGCCACGTGTCAGACAGAAATACTAAGGGAACATCAATGAACGAGGTAAGATAACTTACACCGTAAGCCGTAAGGCCTACGGCCGCCTCACATTGTGCACACTATGCTGCGTGCAGATGACAGCCACTCGTGAAGCCGAGATACGATGAGAGGCGGTGCTAGAAGAGAGTCGCGCACGATAAATAGCGACCGTCATGCTATAAGGGAAAGTGATGTCCACTAGTGGCGAACAGCGTAAGAGGTGACTGACAAGCCTGAACGTTAGCAAGTGGTGAATACATAATACGTAAGTGAACAGATGATGGTTAAAGGTACGTCGCCACAGCATAAAAAAGGTGAAAATTATGTATTTGATTACAGGTACCGAGAATGCCCAAACATGTGTCAAAAATGATATAAAAGATGAAATTAAAAATAAATAAAAAAGCCACAAAAGAGCCAATGGTGACAGGTTGTATAAAAATAAAAGAAACATAACGACATTATGTATTAAATGAATATAACGCATTGAGCATAAATAGATTCAGGGATATATCGCTTTTCTACTCAGCTGTTGGCGATGGAAAACAGGAAACAAAGATCACTCTAAAATACCAAGAACAAACATCAAGTGGCACCTGAAGTGAAATAGCCTATAAAACTATCCGTACGAATAGCTGAGATTCGTGAGGAATGAATCACAAGGAAATAATTCATCCATGAAATAAGTAGCTTACGAAAGACTTGTTCAACCGATCCATAAGTACAAATCATGAGTCGGGGAGGTTTACGAGGTTGAATTAATGAGGTAAATGAAATGTGCATATGGCACTATTGACCGGGAGTCCCAAATGGGACGTTAGATTGCCTGGTGCAACCCCATTTTTCAAATTTTGTTTTATTATTTATTTCACGTCACTTTGTCGACTTGGGCGGAGATCGTAAAATAATGATGAGAAACACACACACACACACACACACACACACACACACACACACACACACACACACACACGCACTCGAAGCCGAAACCCTGTCACCGAGAGTCAACAGTGATAACCATAACACTACGAGTCTCCGACTATCAGTTAGATAGGTAAGATCAAATAAAAAGAGGCACGTTTTGTCGCGAGAGCGTTTAGCAAGTGCGAGATTGTTTATGGAGATTCTCATCAGGCACCAGCGACGGCACAACAAAGGGGGTGTTGTGATCACCGGTAGGTTTACTGTAGAAATTCCGAGATGGTACAATTCAAGAAGAGTAGCACAGCATACTGCTTCCTCCCACATAGGTTTCGTGATATGACCGAGACGACAAATTCAGCAATTTGTGCTCACCCGAAGGCTTTCCTGGAGTCCTTCTCATACTCCATTGGAAGTTAAATCAACGAAGGAGACCAGAAATACCCTCCACCACATACCACAAAGCAGCAGGTAGAGTGCAGATGTCGATGCAGAGACAAAGGACGATACTAACTGAATTACTTCAAGCTAAGGCAGAGATACTGAAATCAGATTTATAAGGCATACCTAGGAGCAGATATAGACTCATATCATGATTTCGTAATGATGAAAGAGTAGGCAGTAGCTTAAGAGAGTCATGAAATATGGTAAACGCACGAGGAAGTGGGACGCGGTATCATTAAGACATAATAATTTCTACGACAGTGAATAGGATAGCCTGTAGTTCAACTCAGGGGGAAGGGTATAAAAGGTATAATAACATGTCTTGTGACTGCAAATTTATCTCTGAGGAACATACCTCCAAAGATTTTCTTGAACAGGTCAACTGATTTATGAAATCAGTAAATCCAAAAATTATCTGGAAAGAAAATTAATACAACAGTGCAAGGCACGAAAAAACGAAATCAGTAGTTCGTTCCAAGAAATTAACGTGAAGCTGCCCCAGGAAGAACATTAATTGACAGAACGAGAACTGGTCTTCGGTATCACTGATTCAGAACATACAGATGTGGAAACAACCTTCTGAGAATTTAGAAGTAAAGGGATTAACATTGCAGATGAATACTTCCCTTAAATACAAAGGAGGCCTCTGTCAAGACTGATAACGTAATAAAGCTGAAATAATTATCGATTTACAGGTCAGATGGATCAAAATTAGAGAGAGTTTGAATGAAACCTTGCAGGGATTGCGATTAACCAAGTCAGGAGAGGTTGATACCATTCCTTCGAATATTACAAAATCACTGGAGGACCTTGCAACCAAACGATTGTGCGACTTATGACACCTCCGGTCGGACCTTAAGAAGAATATGCTCCAAATAATCTTTAAGATATACAGAGATGCTTAATGAGAGAACTATCATACAATCGGCTTGAAAGCTCATACATCCATGTTACTTATAATAATAATATACAAAAATACGAAAAAGAATTTGAGGTTGTGTTACATGAAGATGAGCTCGACATTAGGAAAAATTAAAGCATTACAGGGAGTTCTAAACCTACGAATGCGGTAAATCAAGGATCTGTTGGTCCAAAAGAAGTAAATTAGTTTGAAGTTGTCGGGACCACAGCTATCCGCTATGGGGAAGGTGAGTAATTTTCAATATTTACAACACACAAGAGGTAAAAATAGGAATAAAAGACCAAGAGAGAAGTCCTCAGATTAAACAGGACCCTAGACAGTCATTTTCTCCTGTTGTTCCCTCTATATATACCGAAGATGCATTGAGATAAGTGAAAAGTTCAAAATTTCAATAAAATTTCAAGGCGAAGGGGTATCAATGAGAAAATTCGCTGAGCATATTACTATTCACGATGATAAAGAGAAAGAATAAGATAAGGTGTTGAATGGATAACTGAGCACAGAATACGGAAAGAGACTAAACCAAGGAAAGGAAAGAGAACGAGGTGCAACAAAAATGAGGCAAGCGATATGTTTAATATAAAACTTGAAGACAATGTAGTCGACAAAATGTAAGAACTGTGCTGTGTCAGAGGCACAGTAACGCGTCACGTACAAAGCAGTAAAGAGATCAAACGTAGTCTGGCAGAGGCAATAAGAGAAGTCCTCCCCAGAAAGCGAATTAATCCACCTGGACCGGCAATGCATCCCTACCGAGAGTCTGTTGTTCACGCATTAAAACTAGCAGGAGCGTCTCAGAGCCTCCAGTTTTGTGAGTGGCTATTCTCTGAGGTAACAATGAATGGCTTGGATACGGACGTGTTCTTTACGTCTGATGAAACCTGGATTCAGCTCAGTGGTTATGTCAACTCACAGAATCACGAGTTCAGGGCAGCGGAGAATCCGCGTAACTTCCAGGAAACACCATTGCTTTTCAGGAGGTTAGGGTTTGGTGTGCTGTGTCGGCACGCCGCATTATTGGTCCCATCGTCTTTCATCAGACGGTGACTTTGGCGCGTTACATTGCCAACATTTTGAAACTATTTGTAGCAGCATTAACGGAGGAGGAAAAGACGTACAGTTACTTCCAAAAGGATGGAGGAACTGCCCATATAGCCGGCCGAACCGTGCAGCACATTTACACACTTTTCACACCTGACAGAGTTATTAGCAGACGTTTGTCTGGTCGCGGCCCTAGCTGGCCACCCAAGGTCACCCGATCTGTCAGTGTGCGATTACTTTGTGTGGAGAGTCCTCAAGTCTAAGGTGTATCGCAACAACCCCAATAGTCTTCAAGAACTGCAGCAGAAAATTTCTGATGAGATTGCAGCCGTTCCAACAGCCCACTTTCGGACCACCTTCCGCAGTTTGCTGACCAGGCCCCAAAAGTGCTAAGAAATGAAAAGTGGTCACGTTCAACATCTGCTATAGTCAGGTTAGTGCTGTATTTCCTTTCCTCTTCCGTGTTTCTTTATACCTTGAAACTCTTTTCTCCGGGCCACTTTTATTTGCCCCACACTGTATATCCACCTTTTCACTACGTCGCTGCCAAACACGGCCACATTTAACTGTTCACAACTACTCGATTTCGACCATCACAGTTCATGTTAAAACTGGATTAGGAGCATGCTGTAATATCGTATCCAGAATTAGTCAAATGATTATGACGATTATGAGGTGTGCGTATAAAAGCTGTTTTCGAACGCCGCTTATCACATCTGTAGGTGGCCAGCGCTTGTCAAAATCAACCAACGTGTGCGAAAAAGGTGATTGTATCTGGAAATAAATTTGTTAAAACATCGTTTAAAAAAAAGGAATTACGGAATTGGAGACGATGCAAAACGTCTTTATTTATGCAACGGATGATTTCGACAATATTACCACTCCGCTCAACATACCAATTACTGACGCCTCAGTTGGCCGTACGTAACTTTTTTCCACACGTCTAGAGTTCTGTCTGCGGTGCACTTCTGCCGGTTGACAACTACAGAAATGCAACTGAGAGCCACAGCGGCAGCACATAAAGGTGAGAGAGTTATGTGCTGTCCCAAAGGCACAGTTCCGCTGTAGATACGGCAGCATCTCCGCGGGCTCTGCTGACGCGGCATCCCATTATTGGGGGCAGTTGAGCGCGGCCCGTATCTTGCAGAGCACGCCTCTCGACCCCGGTTGGCGATAGCGGCGGCGGCGGTGGCAGCCGAGAAACGCAGCAGTCGTCACAACAGCCCAGCTTCCTCCCTCCGCCCGCGCCTCTCCCCTCCGGGAGCCCAACAGTACGTGACCTCAATTCTTTATTGGAGCGCCGCCTGCTAGTAGACAGAAAGCGAGAGCGGCCGTATCAATTCACCGCGCTTGGTAACAACTCGCACTGGTCTACGTGGGTCAGATGAATCAGGAAGGAATTCGGTACAGACTCTGCATAAGGCCTCAGACTGCTTGAGGATATATCCAGTAATTACGAAACGTCATACTGGAAACGAGTTCATTTATATTGCTGGCCATGAAAGCTACAACATCAACAACGAGAGCAGAAGACCAAATTTTGCACTGTTATTGGTCAAAGATATGGAAATACCGAGAGAAATGCGTGCTTTAAAACAAACGCGTGTTCCAGCTGAGGCTGCAGGAGGCGTTCTTGCATTCGACCACGAACGACGACTGTGCAATGTCCTTAGTATATTACAAGTATCAGTCACAGCCAGAAAAGTGTTATGAGTAGTTGTGAGTGCCTTATGTCGGAGCTAAAGTGATTTCGGACGCGGGCAAATTGTTGGTGCTCGTATAAGTGTGTTACCGTAATCAAGTCAGCTGAAGTGTTTGGTGTTTCAAAAGACACCATACAGAAAATTTATGCCGCGTACAGGGAATACGGAAAAACACCCTCTCACACAGCAGAATAAAGTATATATTGAGTGACCGAGACAGATGGTCATTCAGAAGGATTGTCACAAAAGATAGAGGAGGGGACGACAGCTGCAGACGTCAGTGCAGAACCGAATGTCACACTCGCGAAACCTGTCAGCAACGAAACAAATCGAAGGGGGCTCCATAAAGAGAGAATTACAGGGCGAGCTGGATTTCTAAGACCAACCATCAGTGATTGAGATGCCCGTAAATGGAAAATGTGCCGAAGCGATGAAACCTGGACTAAGGAACAACGGAAGAAAGTCTTTTCATCAGATGGCTCTTTTTTTCACACTGTTTCAAATTTCTGGCCTGTTCACGTACCAGGAGTGAAACATTGCGAGGGTTGGCTGATGTTTTGGACAGCCATATCGTAGTATTTAGTGGTCACCTTGGTTACTTTGCAACTTCGCATTACTGCCACGGATTACGTGATCATCTTAGCAGATGAGATCCGTGCCATCCATGGTACATTATTTGCTCCTCAGTGCTGATGATGTGCTCCAAGATGACACAGGCCCTGTTTATATCGCTCACGTCGTCCATGACCGGTTTTGGGAGCACGAAAACGAATTTTCGCAACTTCCCTAGCCACCGCAGACACCAGGTCTCAACATTATCAAGCGTTTGCAGTCTACTTTGAACTTTACACTGTTTTGCGGAAACGATGGTACAAGATCCCAATGAAAGATACGCAGAACCTTCATTTATCCACTCCGACGACGGGAAGCTATTTTGAGTGCCAACGGTACTCATATACCATATGAGACGTGGTAATGTTTCATGTTTTTGGTGCCTCTATATTTCTATCCACCCTCAGTACACTCCCTACTGGAGGAAAACATGATTAAAATTGTAACTGATTTGGGACATACAATATGAGAAATTGTGTACACAGAGGTACCACATCTGGCTCTAAGCCTTCTGGTCATCGTGCAGAATAGACCGTTCCGGCGGATAAGGGTGTGTCATTCATCCATCGTAATGGGTGGCGTGCCAGTTCCGAGTAACAATTTATCATATGTCTCCAATGGGTGAACTTGTATACCAGAGCAACACTCCAACACCCTTTGTGTCGAGGTAGGTTAGCATAGCACGGGAATTATATGGTCCTGTGTTATCATGTCGAAAGTCAATGTCACGGAGATCTCGAAGGTACGTCACAGCCACCTGCTACAGCATGTCAGTTATGTACCAGCAGCTGCCCAAATTATTGGATACGTGAACCATAGGTGATCTTGTTGCGTACAGAATGGCACCCCATACCACCGTGCCCGTTGCTCGGCCGGCATTTCGACGACAAATGCAGCCCCACTACGTTCTTTTCGTAGCCTCCACAAACGCATACGCCGATCGCGAAAACTTGCATTGATCCGCGACTAATGTGAATAGTCCGAGAGAAATACGACCAAAACCGTAAAAAAATCGATAGGTTAGATTTTCATAAACCAAAAATTGCTGATTCTGGAAATTTTCGCGTCACGTCTCATCTGACTGCAATTTTCAAAAATGATTGTGGTGCCTCTCTTCTTTCAAGTGTTGTTGAACGCACCGTTATCGGCGCAACTCCCCCCATCTGCCGCGTCAATTGAAACCCCAACAGCCGGCCGCTGGTGGCCGAACGGTTCTAGGCGCTTCAGTCTGGAACTGCGCAACCGCTACGGTCGTAGGTTCGAATCCTGCCTCGGGCATGGATGTGTGTGATGTCCTTAGGTTAGTTATGTTTAAGTAGTTCTAAGTTCTAGGGGACTGATGACCTCAGATGTTAAGTCCCATAGTGCTCAGAGCCATTTGAACCATTTTTTGGAAACCCCAACAATGGTTGCCGTTCTTCCAGTCAGTGCTACAACATAGTCGCACTATCCACATGAATACTTGTCTTACAACAAACTCGTTTCCTGCCTAAAGATACGTGACGTAGATATACGATCCTGCACAGCCGAATAAACATATTGCTTTTCTCGGGCGCTAGTCGCATAGAGTCGTTTATATCATACATGGTATTCAGTACAGCCCACCTGCAGCCATAAATTCCGTACTCCCACGAGAGTCGTGGGAATCCTACCACGTGAACAGCTATATCGCGTGGCAATAAACAGCAGCCTCAGTATGTCACCATCCTAACACTATCGATTTCCTACACGTGGTCCTCGACGTTTCTCCTTCGTACATTTCCAATGAACCGCTACTCGTTTACATACAAAAGCATATAGTGCACTCTATGACAAAAGTCTTGTTCCAAACCGTCTTAATAACATTGCAGTTTCGAGGGTCAGCTGTGTTCTTCAACGACTCCGTTAGCCAGTCTACGACTTTAATCACAGTGAGGTGTCCAATTATTTGATTTTAGGGTTCTGTACCTCAATTGGTAAAAGCGGATAATGAAATGTATTCGCAGATGTGAATACGAACTATCACCTGTTGAGTATGGGGATGACGATGTTGAAAATTTGTGCCAGATCCGAATTCCCGCTTTACGCGAGCGGTCGCTTTAACCACTGTCCGTACAGGGGAGTACATTTTAACTGAAAGTTGCTTCCCGGTATCGGCGGGTAAACAGAATATTGCAGTGAGTGTGTTGTTAAGAACGAAGGCGCTTTGTTCTTCTTAACAAAAGAGGCACTGCAAAATCGTAATAAGAGGATCAGTCTGTTGTCCGTCTACCTTTCTGTCTGTCAGACTGTTAAAAGTCCTCCTTCTCAGGAGCAGGTAGACGTATCAAACTGATATTTATATCAGATAAAAAGGACTACGGTTCCTTGGAGGTACAAAAAACTAAAACTTCGAAGTTAAAGTAATCAAAAGATACGGTTATTTATGTCACGTATTTTGGGACTCGCAAATTCATTCATCAAAGCGTAAAGTGTACTTGCCAGTGACCTAAAAATCATAATATTTGGAAAGAAGCAAGGTTTCACTCTACAAGTAAAAGAAAAAAATCAGAAAATTGTAAGTTTGAACAATATTTCTTTTCTTATTTTTATCCGATTTCAGACATAAAATTAAAACATTCTCGAATGTCTGGGAATTCCCGGGACCGAAAGCTTGCCAATATCAATATCGACAACAGGCTAAAATCGTCAAAATTCTTTATTACCTGGGTGGGTAAACAGTCTACGTACATAACTAAGCCTGTACCAGTGCTTTTCATACCAGGCGCCTCTCATGTATTCAGCGTTGCTGAGCACGCCATTGTAGGTGCAAAACTCTGCTTCCGCTTCAGATGAAACAGCAAGAACAGTCGCCAGTTTGGTAGTTCGTGATGCCTCAGATGTCGTCTCACTGTGATCAACACACTTCCAGATACAAATGTTTGCTTCCATCTTAATGGCTCAAATGGTTCAAATGGCTCTGAGCCTTATGGGACCTAACATATGTGGTCATCAGTCCCCTAGACTTAGAACTACTTAAACCGAACTAACCTAAGGACATCACACACATCCATGCCCGAGGCAGAATTCGAACCTGCGACCGTAGCAGCAGCGCGGTTCCGGACTTAAGCGCCTAGAACCGCTCGGCCACAATGGCCGGCCCATATTGATGCCGTAGCAGAAAGTGGGTGAGAACGTCTCATAAGTGATCAGGTGCATGCCACATTTTGACGTTCAGGAATGGCTCCAAACGAGTATTTACCATCGCCTCGATACTACATCATTAAAAATTGAGCATCAACTCGGACGAGGATCTGAAGGAAGCTGACTGTGACGTAATTAAGAGAACTGTCACGCTATCTCGAATGATTTTCCTGCAGAGTTGTAACAGTGCCGTCTTACACGTTACCCCCATCTGAACGCTAGCTGTATATTAACAACCACCATTATTTATGTATGACTGCTATTACGATTACTTCTATCGTCGAGCAACTCCCTCAGGCCCCACCGCACCCGTGTGATATTTTCCACAGTGGTGACCAGGGTAGGCCTTCCGGTGTTGGGGCTGAAAGAGTGTTTGTTGGGTAATATCTAGTGAAGAATGCCTACAGACACACCAAAAGCATATAAGATTTACGGTAATAAGTTAAGCCGTGTTGCTATACTAGCAAAGAAGGGTTACAAATTCGTTGTTCACTTGTATACGACACAGAAAACTTTTGAACTGGGCCGGCCGCGGTGGTCTCGCGGTTCTAGGCGCTCAGTCCGGAACCGCGCGACTGCTACGGTCGCAGGTTCGAATCCTGCCTCGGGCATGGATGTGTGTGATGTCCTTAGTTAGGTTTAAGTAGTTCTAAGTTCTAGGGGACTGATGACCACAGATGTTGAATCCCATAGCGCTCAGAGCCATTTGAACCATTTGAACCTTTTGAACTGATATTGTGCCAGCTGGCTGCCTCTCTAGCACCAACCAGGTTACAACTCAATTGCACATAGTTTCTCGTTTCGTATGCTTTGTAGGATTATGTTTTCACTTCTAAATCACCAACAGAGCTTACAATTTTGATTTGTATGATGATTACAGGCTAGCTGGTCTGGAACGCCGAAATAGAGCCAACCTTCAGACAGAGTCGACCTTGTAGGGAGAGACGGCTGATCGCATGTCGAAAGTTTCGATTAAATTTTTGTAGTAACTTTGGTACAAGAAACACAGATAAGCACGCTGGGGTCAACAACCATAATCTGTTATATATCTATGCATTATCTCTAGATCTTATTACACATTTATACATTACCTCTAGATCCTTTCTCCCTTCTCATAGCGGTCTTGTGACCCAGTTTCAGAACGTCTGTCTAATATTCTAGCTTACCTTCATAACAGAGTGTCTCTTTCATGTGAGAGCAACCTTGAATAATAAATCCTGTTACAGGTGTTTAATATGCAGTAGGTGTAGCACAATCATGCGCATTTTTTCTGAATCGACTGTCCATAAAAGACCACTGACCTTTCCGTACATATAGGTCGCCAGAGAATTGCAACTTTGCAAAACCTCAGTCCGTGAACCTCCAACTCAATAGCTGTAGGATCTATTAGTGACACACGCGGAAGGAAAACAGTGTGTTGTTTACCTGTACCATCAGTCATAGCTTACAAAAGATGTGACACAGATGCTTGTTTGTTAACTTACGCGAACAGTTTATTTGAAAGCTGCCAACGACACTGTTAGCTAATGATAGACACATGCGTAATGAAAAGAGACCGTGAGTAGAGGGAAGTTCCAGACCGAGGTCATTAAGAATCCTGATAAAATGCTTCAGTACAGAAACAGTGATTATTGGGCGATATATGCTATAGTTACGCTACTTTATTGTCAACTAGATGACAAACTTTGCATTTCCCTGAAATTCATTTTTCCAACTTCTGTTGGAAACTAAAACAAAAATGAACTGTGTTTGCAGTGAGATATCGAAAAAATTTCAGTTCCATGTTTTCATGAAAAGATGTTGGAAATCACGGAACAGTCTTACAAAGAAATATTCATAATGTACAAATGTATCCAGATTAAGAAATATGACCCCGACATTTTCTTTACGCTGGGCGCAGCTGCTTCGCTTGTCTACAAAGCGAATTTGTAAACCTCTTTTCATAGCTCTATAGATGGCTACTGTTTTCGCCCGCAGCCGATTGGGCTTCGCGATTGAAAGCTGTCAAAAGCGCTGCCAGGTGTCAAGGATTTCAATAATTGCACTCGAATAAATAAATGTGTTAAAATTTTATGCATGCTGCGACACTTTTTCACGCAATTCCGTTTTTATTGCGTCATATGGATACTGTCTGCGAAATAAAATGTAAATAGAGTTATTAGCAGAGATGTAATACTATTGAACGTCAAGCCTGATGTGGCAGTTTTCCACGCATCTCATTGTTTATGATGTCATAAATCCTGAACTGTGTCAGGTGAGTGGTTGTTACCCCACAACGTTTGTTGTCTGACAGTAAAGATATGGGTACCAAGTTTGGTTGAAATCACTCTATTGCTTTAGGAGGAGATGTGGCGCCCACACACACACACACACACACACACACACACACACACACACACACACACAAAACTGTTATACGGTCTGTTGTTCGTGAGATATAGACATTGTACAAGCAGAAATCTCGATGTCAAGAATGCCTACCGAAATGTATAGGCTGTTTCAAAATAATACAACCGATTTAACAAGGCCATTCCTTCTACATGAATGAAATTAGAAACATGTAATGAATTTTGTTTTAAAAAAAGATACGATTTCACATGGTTTATGTGTTAAATGTAAGCACACACTGCCTATGGTTACTAAACTTTTAGGATCAAAGTATTCATTCAAACTTCATATATGTTCAACTTGTCTTGCACCGAAACATCTAGATCAGCGTTAGTCAACATGCATAAAAGGATATAGGTTTGTGAATCGGACGAAACTTTTTTAAAGCCTGGTATTACGAGTGTGCTTTATAGTGTACTGCTTGTGAAAAACAAGCTCATAATTTGGTTACCTTGTATCCCTACCAAAATACAGTACGATTATTCATTTACTGTAACGATGGCAGTACAGAGACATCATAAGTATCAAATTAAACGTGCTTCATACATTAATACGCATGTGGCTCCTGTCTTAAATAACGCTAATCCCTTTTAGTGTTGAAAACAGATGGATAGCTATGGTAACGATTTGAGCATGATGCAATCAAGAAAAGTAACTGGTCAACTGTTATAGACTGATCCGCTAACCGAGCACTGTACTTCATCTGTAGAGCCGTGCATATACAAAGTGACCTAGTGATAGTGAGACATACATTTTCTGTCAGAGATCCCCAATATGGTGCTAGCATTTATACCTCTGGATCACGGGGTCCGAGGTTCGATTCCCGGCCGGGTTAGGGATTTTTCTCTGCCCGGGGACTGGGTGTCCTCATCATACCATCGTCATTCCATCATCATTCGTGAAAGCTTCAGGATTGGGCTGTGCACAGTTTGTGAATTTGTACGGGCGCTGATGACCGCACACTTGAGCTCCCCACAAACCACGTATCATCATCATCATCATCATCATCATCATCCAACATGACACTATACACTGAGCGTTTCTTCTAGCATCTGTGGAACTCTAAATGATGTACGTCACTACACATATAACACTTCAAATTTGACAATGTCACTATTTGTTCGTGATGAAGTGATCATTTTATTTATATCCAAAACCATCAGAAGCTATTCATTTCATATGTGAGGTCACACTTCGACATTGGAACATATGTTATCCCCACGAAGACTGAAATGGAGAAATTTCTTCATTAAGAATAGTTAATTTATTTACGTTTTTGTTCTAGCATTTCACAGAGTATGTCTATTAAATGTAAGCACTCACAACCTTGAGTTACTTAAAGTTTAGGATCAAAGTATTCACTCACACTTCATATATCTTCGAAGTGTCTTGCACCGGAAACAGTACTGCCAAGGCTCTCTGATATTGCAATGGCACACCAGCATTAAACTAATGGAGAAATCTTGCCTGTACCTCAGCAATACTGAAGATTTAAGAAAGGGAACATCGAGATGGGCTGATGTGTGGTTTGAAGTTTGTGCTAGGAAGGGCATTGTAATAGGGTGTGTGTGCAGTTTTGGAAGTCCCAATGTCATGTTCATGTAGTGGACAACACGTCTGCCTAGTAAGCCGGAGACTTCGGTTCAAGTCCTGGTCCTGGCCCAAGTTTCAGTTCATCACCTTAGCTTCTCTCCTTATCCAGCATAAAGATAAGACTCAATAAATCTCCAGGAAAATGAAGTTCTATCCGAATCCATATATCGTTTTGTGCAACCAAAAACTATGTTTAAAGGATGGCAATATCCCTCCAGTAAAGAGTTACTACGACTGTGAGACGACGAATGTCTCCAGCTGGCCAAATGATAACTCTGGTAAATGGTCTGATGAGTGTTTGGGACATGAATTAGTCCGTGTTGGGCAGTGATCAGAAGAGTGCGACATCATATCATATAACAGATTAAAACAATCATCAATGTCTGCCACTTATTTTTCCTTTAAAGGCGCTTTTTGGTGGGCAATACCATCTTCAGGTGGGTCAGTAGTTTAAAAGAGTGTACATCCTGGAGAAAAAGACATATAAGCCACAGAACCACCAGATGATGCGGATGTAGGCCCGCGAGACGAGTCGTGGAACAAAATAAAAGTGAGTCACACAACCATTAGTTCTATTTTAACTAAACCTGCCCGCGTAGCTGCGCGTGTTAAAGTGCCGTTTCAGGTCGCCTCTATCAGATCGTCACCCGACGGATTAGCGACGAAGTTGCTGTGTAGGTCATCCTGAATGTGGCTTTTAGGCGGTTTTCCACATCGTGCTCAGTGAATACTGCGCTGATACTCAAGGGGGGGGGGGGTGGATAGTGTGAGGTGGCGATGGAAAGAGAATCCGGCCAGTCCTTAAACTATCCACTGTAGCGGTTGTAGATTCTTGGTTTCATATCAGATCTTGAGAGATTAATAAAGTCATTGAAACAATAGTACAGGGAAATTTGCGTGAAATGCAAAGCTAGATAGTGTATAACATGAAGTTATGAAACAGGCCAAAATCTGTTTCCCCTCCAGTAAGACATATCAATCAATGAAACAGGCGAATCGAAGAAACACGCCGTCGTTTCAATATCGGACAGACTCCCGTATGGATGACGCCGTAATAGAACTGAATAAGTTGAAAACAAATAAGTCGTCAGGTCCGAGACTGGAAAAAAGAGCAGGTCACTTCTGTACATAAAAAGGTCAAAAGAAGGGACCTGCAAAATTGCAGACGATTATCTCTAGCGTCGGTTTGCTGCAGAGTTTTTGAACACATGCTATGTTAAAATATTCAAAGTTTCCTTGAGACCGAAAAACTTCTGTCGACGAATCAGCACGCTTTCTGTAAAGCGTCGCTCGTACGAAGCTCAACTTTTCCTTTCTTCGCATGATACACTGAGAGCTATGGTTGATGGGCAACAGGCAAATTCCATATTTCTAGATTTCCGAAAACCATTTGAGACAGTGCCCCATTGCAGACTGTTAACGAAGGCACGAGCGTAAGAAAAAATTCCCAGATATGTGAATAGCTCGACAACTATTAAGAAACAGAACCCAGTACGTTGTTCTCGACGGCGAGTGTTTATCGGAGGCAACAGTATCGCCAGAGTTTCCCAGTGAAGTGTGATAGGACCACCATTATTCTCTATATACATAAATAATCTGGTCTACATGATGGGTACTAGTCTGCGATTGTTTGCTGATGATGAAGTGCTGTACTGGAAGGCGTCGTCGTTGAGTGACTATAGTTAGATACAAGATAAAGTAGACAAATTTTCTAGTTGGTGTGATGAATGGCAGCTAGCTCTAAATGTAGAAAATGTGACTTATAGTTAATGAGTTGCGAAAACAAACAGATAATGTTCAGATACAGCATTAGTAATGTCTTACTTGATACAGGTTCTAACAACCCTACCACAACAAAGGTCAAAATTTAATAATGATTGTGGTGTTGCTCACGCAGCTAAATACTGCATTTTCGGGCAAAAAAAAGTTATTAAGTGTCGGGTGACATTAGAGCACAGTTAATAAAGTCATTTCATGTAATAATGAATAAACCAGGCACTCATCTTTTCGTGTTTCCCACGGTGGTCTCGTTGTAAAATCATGGCTCAATCGTCGAAAATCTAGGTGGTGATGATTCCAAGCTCGGATGCAAAGAGGCCTAGGTTTTATTCTGCTACACTCCTGGAAATGAAAAAAAAGAACACATTGACACCGGTGTGTCAGACCCACCATACTTGCTCCGGACACTGCGAGAGGGCTGTACAAGCAATGATCACACGCATGGCACAGCGGACACACCACGAAACGCGGTGTTGGCCGTCGAATGGTGCTAGCTGCGCAGCATTTGTGTACCGCCGCCGTCAGTGTCAGCCAGTTTGCCGTGGCATACGGAGCTCCATCGTAGTCTTTAACACTGGTAGCATGCCGCGACAGCATGGACGTGAACCGTATGTGCAGTTGACGGACTTTGAGCGAGGGCGTATAGTGGGCATGCGGGAGGCCGGGTGGACGTACCGCCGAATTGCTCAACACGTGGGGCGTGAGGTCTCCACAGTACATCGATGTTTTCGCCAGTGGTCGGCGGAAGGTGCACGTGCCCGTCGACCTGGGACCGGACCGCAGCGACGCACGGATGCACGCCAAGACCGTAGGATCCTACGCAGTGCCGTAGGGGACCGCACCGCCACTTCCCAGCAAAATAGGGACACTGTTGCTACTGGGGTATCGGCGAGGACCATTCGCAACCGTCTCCATGAAGCTGGGCTACGGTCCCGCACACCGTTAGGCCGTCTTCCGCTCACGCCCCAACATCGTGCAGCCCGCCTCCAGTGGTGTCGCGACAGGCGTGAATGGAGGGACGAATGGAGACGTGTCGTCTTCAGCGATGAGAGTCGCTTTTGCCTTGGTGCCAATGATGGTCGTATGCGTGTTTGGCGCCCTGCAGGTGAGCGCCACAATCAGGACTGCATACGACCGAGGCACACAGGGCCAACACCCGGCATCATGGTGTGGGGAGCGATCTCCTACACTGGCCGTACACCACTGGTGATCGTCGAGGGGACACTGAATAGTGCACGGTACATCCAAACCGTCATCGAACCCATCGTTCTACCATTCCTAGACCGGCAAGGGAACTTGCTGTTCCAACAGGACAATGCACGTCCGCATGTATCCCGTGCCACCCAACGTGCTCTAGAAGGTGTAAGTCAACTACCCTGGCCAGCAAGATCTCCGGATCTGTCCCCCATTGAGCATGTTTGGTACTGAATGAAGCGTCGTCTCACGCGGTCTGCACGTCCAGCACGAACGCTGGTCCAACTGAGGCGCCAGGTGGAAATGGCATGGCAAGCCGTTCCACAGGACTACATCCAGCATCTCTACGATCGTCTCCATGGGAGAATAGCAGCCCGCATTGCTGCGAAAGGTGGATATACACTGTACTAGTGCCGACATTGTGCATGCTCTGTTGCCTGTGTCTATGTGCCTGTGGTTCTGTCAGTGTGATCATGTGATGTATCTGACCCCAGGAATGTGTCAATGAAGTTTCCCCTTCCTGGGACAATGAATTCACGGTGTTCTTATCAGGAGTGTATATTCAAAAGTTTTGTAGATGAGCTTCACAAACCATTCTTGAAGATGCAGGACAATGGTGATGTAAAAAAGTAATCAGCACTCCGAATTTAAGTTACACTTCTTTTTGATTGCTTTTGTTGCAGTATCGCGTAACACACAAAACATCACTTCACAATACAAAACATACTTGAAAACATTTTCCTCACTGTTAAAGTTCACATTTTATAAGCTGTCTACAATATGCGTCTTTCCAACATGACGTCCAAGACTTTTTTCACGGTCCGACTCTCTAACTAACTAATAATCGCTCAAGCGCCCAAAAATCAGAGTTACAAGTACGACAAAGATCATAGTGACAAAAGAGAGAATACACATAAGAATAATATCATTGCAATACAGACATATCGATGTATCAAAGTACCTCTACATTAATGAAATCAAATTTGAATGTTGTCTCGGAAATATGTTAACTACTTTACAGAAACACAGTAGAATATTGCTGTTATCGAGAGGTTGAGTTGAGGTGCCGTAATGGTTACGCAATTCAAGTACCATTACAAGGTACATCTTTTAAATATCTGAGTGTAAAGTTGAAAAGCGTTATGAAATGGAACGAGCATGTGAGCGTTGTGATAGGGAAGACGAATGGTCGACTTCGGTGTATTGGAAGGATTATGGAAAAGCATGGTCCTTCTGTTAGGGTGATTGCATATGGAACACAAGTGCGTACCATTCTCGAGCACTGCTCGAGGGTTTGTGATCCACACCACGTCGCATTAAAGGAAGGCATCGAAGCCATTCAGTGATAGACCGCTAGATTTGTTACCAGTATGTTCGAACAACAGGAAAGCATTACGGAGATGCTTCGTGAACTTACATGGGATTCCCTACAGTGAAGGTGACGATCTCTTCGAGGCATACTTTGTGAAAAATCTAGAGAATCGGCATTTGAAGCTGACTGCAGAAAGATTCTAAGGCCACCAACATACATTTTGCGTAATGACGACGAAAATAAGAAACGAGAAATTAGGGCTCATACCGGGACATATAAACAGTCATTTCTACATCTACATCTACATCTACATTTGCATACATACTCCGCAATCCACCATACGGTGCGTGGCGGAGGGTACCTCGTACCACAACTAGCATCTTCTCTCCCCGTTACACTCCTAAACAGAACGAGGGAAAAATGACTGCCCATATGCCTCTGTACGAGCCATAATCTCTATTATCTTATCTTTGTGGTCTTTCCGCGAAATATGAGTTGGCGGTAGTAAAATTGTACTTCAGTCAGCCTCAAATGCTGGTTCTCTAAATTTCCTCAGTAGCGATTCACGAAATGAACGCCTCCTTTCCTCCAGAGACTCCCACCCGAGTTCCTGAAGCATTTCCGTAACACTCGCGTGATGATAAAACCTACCAGTAACAAATCTAACAGCCCGCCTCTGAATTGCTTCTGTGTCCTCCATCAATCCGACCAGATAGGTATCCAAACGCTCGAGCAGTACTCAAGAATAGGTCGTATTAGTGTTTTATAAGCGGTCTCCTTTACAGATGAACCACATCTTCCCAAAATTCTACCAATGAACCGAAGACGACTATCCGCCTTCCTCACAACTGCCATTACATGCTTGTCCCACTTCATATCGCTCTGCAATGTTACGCCCAAATATTTAATCGACGTGGCTGTGTCAAGCGCTACACTAGTAATGGAGTATTCAAACATTGCGGGATTTTTTTTTTCCTATTCATCTGCATTAATTTACATTTATCTATATTTAGAGTTAGCTGCCATTCTTTACACCAATCACAAATCCCGTCTAAGTCATCTTGTATCCTGCTACAGTCACTCAACGACGACACCTTCCCGTACACCGCAGCATCATCAGCAAACAGCTGCACATTGCTATCCACCCTATGCAAAAGATCATTTATGTAGATAGAAAACAACAGCGGACCTACCACACTTCCCTGGGGCACACCAGATGATAACCTCACCTGCGATGAACACTCGCCATCGAGGACAACGTACTGGGTTCTATTACTTAAGAAGTCGTTTATCCCTGGCTGTATTTGCGAGTGAAACAGGAAAGGAAATTACTGGTAGTGCTGCATGGTCCGCCCACAGCTTGCGGGCTATGTAGATGTAGATGATTGTTTTGAATAAATAAAATGAGCTGGTTTACATTTAAGATACTGAGTACTACCTTTCGAACAAATAGGCGGTGAAGCGGTCTGGTAGTTACTGTAGGGTGTAGCATTCGTGAAGAGGGTCCAGGCGTCGGCGGTCCTCTAGCTGCTGCCTCGCTGCGCCACCTGGCAGCCTGGGGCGGGCACAGTGCCAGCCGTGGCACAGCTGCGGGACGGCTGACCGCCACACCGCCTGACCTTCGCGTTTGTCGCCGGCTGGATGCCAGCAGCTGAACCTGACCTGCGTAGCTTTGGCAATAGGGCGCTAAGCATCGACCCGCAGCAGTGGCCAAGGAAGTCTTTCCGAGGGTTACAGGTAAGTCACGCTGGTTGCGCAGATATCTACTACGTTTCCAAACAGTGTCAATATCTGAGAAACAGGGAGACACAGCTGCAGATCGGGTACACTCCAGAATTATGAAGGATGCGGACGATTTCCTTCCCCGCCCTTCCCCTTCTGCGCCTGTGCTCCGTCTGTAAGGAAGTCCAAGAAGGAACGTTGTATTACTACCTTCCTTTTCCTTGTAACGTCGTGGGAGATTGAAACCGCGTGGTAGACAGAGACACGAAGATCTTACCTTTTGTGGACAAAGCTCTTACCGATTGAGCTATCCGAGCTCCACGTACGATAGCTTCTCACATGGTACTGTCGCCAATAAGTTCATTCCTGCTATGCCTCTTACCAGATGTTGTTCTGTACGTCTGAGAGGCCTGATCCAGCAGTGACTACGTCGTGTTACGATGAGCCCACGAAAGGGCGTCATGCCTATGACCAATGATTTTCACATAAGGATACATCCTATTTCAGAGCTAGGTCAGAAATGTAAGGACTATAGTATGAAGATTAGCATCTCCAAAACGAAAGTAATGTCAGTGGGAAAGAGATATAAACGGATTGAGTGCCAAATAGGAAGAACAAAGAACACGTGGACAGTTCCAAGTACTTAGGATGCATATTCTCACAGGATGGCAACATAGTGAAAGAACTGGAAGCGAGGTGTAGCAAAGCTAATGAAGTGAGTGCTCAGCTACGATCTACTCACTTCTGCAAGAAGGAAGTCAGTGCCAAGAATAAGTTATCTGTGCACCGCTTAATCTTTCGACCAACTTTGTTGTATGGGAGCGAAAACTGGGTGGATTCAGGTTACCTTATCAATAAGGTTGAGGTTACGGATATGAAAGGAGCTACGATGATTGCAGGTACTAGTAGACGGGAACAATGGCAGAAGGGTGTCCACAATGAGGAAATCAAAGGAAAACTGGGAAAGAACTCTATAGATGTAGCAGTAAGGGCAAACAGGCTTAGATGGTGGGGTCATGTTACACGCATGGGAGAAGCAAGGTTACCCAAGAGACTCATGGGTTCAGTAGTAGAGGGTAGGAGGAGTCGGGGCAGACCAAGGAGAACATACCTGGATTCCGTTAAGAATGATTTTGAAGTAATATGCTTAACATCAGAAGAGGTACCAATGTCAGCACTGAATAGGGGATCATGGAGGATTTTTATAAAGGGGACTATGCTCCAGACTGAACGCTGAAAGGCATAATCAGTCTTATATGATGATGATGATGACGATGATACTTCCGCACGATAGTAAACAAGTGGCATTTTCTCAAAGGTGTATTGAAGCCGAGAACAAGCCAATTCAAGGCGATTTGTGAGGACAACGAGTTTTCAGCGTCCTTTGGTAGATGCTTGAATTTTCTTATCTTCAAGAACACTGCTTTAGGCCCAAGTCACGCAACCGTTTCGAGAGCATTGAAAAAGTGTCGATAGCTCCTGTTGGGAAATCTAGACTGGAACAAACGACTTTCTGTATTACATAGTGAATACGTCAAGCTCAATCCTGAATCTCAATAAATGTTGGTAAAAAACTTTGAACTCTTGGAAGTAGAACAACTGTCGACGTATATGCTTGTACCTCGCATAACACTATTTAATGCACTCATTCAGATATGTCCGGCGAAATCCTGAAACAGTTTGAATTTCAATATGAGCACTTACTTCAAAAAATGGCTCTGAACACTATGGGACTCAACATCTGTGGTCATAAGTCCCCTAGAACTTAGAACTACTTAAACCTAACTAACCTAAGGACATCACACACATCCATGCCCGAGGCAGGATTCGAACCTGCGACCGTAGCGGTCACGCGGTTCCAGACTGAAGCGCCTTTAACCGCACGGCCACACCGGCCGGCTGAGCACTTACTGTTGAAGTGTTAATTGTGGGAAAAAAGAGATTCCGTTTCATGAGACGGTGATGCACTTATTATAAATCTTATGTTTATTTTCGACACTGTAACTTTTTATCACAGTATCATAAAGATTTCAGCTGCTATGAACGCATTTGGTGAACATACGTTCATGCATTGTCAATTCATTGTGTACCTGTGACAGGTAACAAGCGTCATATAGCAAGGAACCCCTTTAGTGAGATGTCATGAGTTCAATCTTTAGTAAGGCTCATCTGAAAGTTTCTATTAATAATTACGACAGCAAAATATTAGCTGCTAATGACGCACCACTGACAGAAAATGAAAGTGCAGGAAGTGCAGAGAACAATCTTCTATGGAATGTATGTATTACACTTCACAAAATGGGAATCATCGACATTCAAGAAATGTTCAAAACTAACGATTAGCTGGCACTATGAACGCCAAATGAAAAATGGCGTGCCACAGTTCGCACCATCAAGATCGAAGGCGACGATAGGCTAGATATACACTCTTAAACAAATGTTATGGAATCATATTGTTGTAACAGAGCGATGCGGACTGATGGAATGTGATGGCATGCAACCAAATGCGAAACAGAGCGTCGTGGAGCGTATCGTGAAACTGGCTATCCTGTAAGGCATATCTGCAGATAGTGCGATAAAGTTTTATAGGCACAGAGAAGACAGACACTCGGATGAACTGCAACATCAAACAATTTTCAGGAGGGATAGTTTTCTCTAAAGGAGTATAATTTTTATACACAAAGCAGGAATCAAACAAAAGCAAGTTATTTTGACTATCTGTGTACCAAAAGCAGTGCTCAAATCATATTCGTAGTTCTTTTACGCCAATTCTCCTGCTCTTACTTGCTGTGACGTAAATATTCCCTACTGCCCTTGCAAGATCGCGCACACAAAAAAGAATCTGAGGGAGCAGAGCACCTCCAACTTCTCGCAGCGCAATAAATATCTTTCCAGTCAATTTACCATCCAGATTAACAGTCGGCATAACTGTATACGAACGCGTTATGACATTTGTGTTAGTTGATCTCTTGATAACACTCTCTTGGTACCTCTGATTTCCAGGGTTCCTTTCATACGCATTTCGTCTCCAAATCCCGGTTCGTCGGAATTGAAAACGAATGCCTTGCTGAAACGATGGGATAAGTTTGTTTATCTCATCGACAAATTTTCGGGACTATTCGGCAGTTTGCTGTGCATCGTCAGGTTGACGCTTTATTAAAAATTTCTTTATCTTACGTCTTACAATTCTGTAGCATTGTGTGAAGTTATGTCACCATCCACTGATTTCCTTGAAATCACTGTAATCTATGTGGCGCGCAGTTTGATGTGCATAACGTAGTAGGTCACTATGACGTACTTCCTGTAAATTGTATCGAGTGTCCGTGAAACGCGCCAACACCAGTTTTTGTAACAAGTGCGCCGGGTCCTCCGTTGGATATCCGTATGCACTACACGGTCATATTGCTGCGGTCTTATTTGAAATCTGTTCACTATCGGTTTTTTACTATTCATGAGGGTATTTTTCATCCGTCGTTGCAACTACAAAAATGCGTGATTTTTTCAGCAGACGCGTTTCGCTTTATTGAAGTAAAGCATCATCAGTGGTTCGTAATTAAGTTATTTACATTTTGATTTGCTGTTTAGATCGAAAAACAGATCGTTAAAAAATGGCTCTGAGCACTATGCGACTTAATTTCTGAGGTCATCAGTCGCCTAGAACTTAGAACTAATTAAACCTAACTAACCTAAGGACATCACACACATCCATGCCCGAGGCAGGATTCGAGCCTGCGACCGTAGCGGTCGCCCGGTTCCAGACTGTAGCGTCTAGAACCGCACGGACACTCCGGCTGGCACAGTTCGTTAAGAATAGGTTGATTTGTACTTACGGAGGTTTTTTACTATGCTGCGGATAGTCTTCCTTGTACGTAATTGTATTTAGTACGCGCTCCTTAGATAACGGTTGTCCTCTACTACGTCACTTTAGACGGGATTTGTGACTCCCTGTCTGACAAGAGTCATGAACTACATGGCTCAACACTTGTTTCAGTATCACTTAGGTTTGTTAAGCACGTATTGTCATCACCGTGCTCCTCATGTGTATTGTCTGCACAGTAGAGCGTAAACACCACACATTCCACTGACTCAGAAACGATAACGTTTCTTTTGACACTTGTTTCTCACTCTGCGAAATTTCTTGGGTTCCTTTCTGACAAATGTCAATTTCGGCAACTGTTGTTGCAAATATAGTGGATCTTTTATTTATTTATTTATTTATTACCGTTGCCATTGGTCTGCTTTGTATCAACACCACTAGGACTGTAGCACACTTGTGAGTTACTCCTCGACTAAGCAGTTCAACTACAGTGTGCAGCCTCATGATGTAATGACCAATGAATACCTCCAGTATCGCTCCCTGTTGCCATAAGCAGCCAATGTTGTGGCGTTGACTTTCGTGAACATCATTGGGTTTTCGCGACCACGCACTCAAAGAATTCCTTGTAAGGCATCTTGTGTAGATGAGACATATAGCAGTATCTTAAAGCAGAGGAATTATTTTCCATGTCAGAGTTGTGAAATATACCAGTTTTTCAGGAAGAGAGAAGAATCTGACACCTGACTGCACATAATATATAATAGACAGTAAAATGAAAACGAGTCACACGCAAAATGCAAGTAAACAGTTTATTATTTCAAAAGTAATAGTCATAAATGTTAATGCTTTTATCCCACTGTGAGACAGGACGGCCTTCTTGGAAAAGCGTTTGCGGTTTCCTACGGAACCATAATTGTATACAGGAGTGAACTCATCGTCCGAAGCAAATCGACGGACACAAGTGTCTTACTTCAGGGCTGTGAAAATGTGAAAGTGGCGTGATGGGAATCGGGGACTGTGTGGAGGCAGTATAAGGGCTTGCCAGGGAAACTTACACAGCATAGTCGCAATATGTGGGAGAACACAACAGAATGACGCTGTTTCAAAAACCCTGCTGAAGTTTTGCTGGAAAATTCTTACAAAAACCTGCGTACCGTCCTGATGTCACACCATACGTTCCTGGGCATCGATTTGATCTGGAGGAGGAGGTGCAGGACAGGTCACAATAATCGACCGTACGTAATCGCAAATATTTTCCCAAGAAGACATTGACCGATTTGTCTACAGTGAGCCAAATGCATTAACAATTATGGAAATTACTTTTGAAATTATAAATAGTTTACTTTCTTTTTTCCGTCTGTCTCGTTTTCATTTGATTCCCTCCATAAACATTATGTCCGCAGCTCGTGGTCCCGCGGTAGCGTTCTCGCTTCCTGAGCCCGTAGTCCCGTGCTCGATTCCCGGCGGGGTCAAGGATTTTAACCTGCCTCAAGATGACTGGGTGTTGTTGTGTCGTCTTCAGCATCATCATTCATCCCCATTACGGTCCGAGGAAGGCAATGGCAACCTGCGGTGCGAGTCTCCCGCATCGTCCCCCTACGCTCTATCAAGTAGTATGGGACATCATCATGATGATTAAACATTATACACTCTATACAACTAATGTTAGTTTTTTTTTTAAATTATTGTCTCTCAAAGCTAAAACTGAACTTATCAAGGACAAGAGTATAGAGTGTATTACAGCTATAAAATATCAGAAGAACCATCTCAAAACAAGGAGAGAAAAATGTTTCCTAGGCCCCTTGTTCATTTCGGTAGGAACGACTATCTTATTAATGTGCATTGATGGTTGGGAACAGATTTAGCCGGCCGGAGTGGCCGTGCGGTTCTAGACGCTACAGTCTGGAACCGCGTGACCGCTACGGTCGCAGGTTCGAATCCTGCCTCGGGCATGGATGTGTGTGATGTCCTTAGGTTAGTTAGGTTTAAGTAGTTCTAAGTTCTAGGGGACTGATGACCACAGCAGGTAAGTCCCATAGTGCTCAGAGCCATTTGAACCATTTTGAAAAGATTTACGGATATGTTTAGTTCAATAGACATATCAGTTTTAAAGGAAAATGTGCAGGACTTTAGGTGCTTTGCTGTGCTACAGAGTGGCGCACATAAAACCGGCCCCTGCGCTGAAAGGAATATGAATGAATAAAATCAACGTACAATATCGCTTTCTTATATTTTTACTGTACAGTTTCATTTTTAACTATGTAATTAACAGTTTAAGTAACAGATTTTCTTTTATTAGTTTCATAAGCATATTTTAGAAAGGAATTTAAAGTCTGTGTTCAAAATGTTCTCCACCAACATCCAAGCAAAGTTGTGCACGTCGAAGCATTTAAGGAAAATACTTTTCAGTATTCTGAGGAATGTTTGAAATTTCTTCACAAATGTTGTTTTTTAATGTGTGAAGTGCCCTGGGATTGTTGCGGTAGACTCTAGCCTTCAGAAATCCCCAGAGGAAAAAGTCACATGGTGACAAGTCGGGAGAGCGGGGTTGCCACAAGCCCTTACTATTGGTCCTCTCTTCTGTAAAGTCAGTATATATACGAGGTAAAGACGAATCCGACGTATGTTAAGTTGCCCCATCTTGCTGGAAATATGCACAACTTTTTTCGTTTGGAGTTAACAGAGCCGAAAATTCATTGTAGAGTTGCAAGTAAACATGTGTTGACAGTTTCGTTGCAGAACAATGGCCCGATAATTCTGTCACCAGATACAACATACCATACACCAATTTTTAAATGGTGTAACGGCTTTTGCAGTATGCCATGGGGATTCTCTGTAGCCCAGTGTCTTGTGTTTTGTGAATTAACGTAACCCTACAGATGAAACCAAGCTTCATCCGTCGAAAAAAGGAGGAACGGATCAATATGTCCCCCAGCGACATTTTCCAGCAACCAATTACAGTTACGTGTACGCTTACCCTTGTCCGCTTCTTTTATTTGCTGAACAACACTCACACTTTAAGGTTCCATTTTTAAGCCATGAAGGATGCGTTGACATGACCTGCGAGATATTCCACATTGCTGTCATAATCGTCGTGTTGACTCGTAGGGACTTCTTTCAATGTGCGCCGTCACGTTTGCCAGAACTTCAGGAGTACGTACAGTCGGTGAATTATTTCTCTTTGAATTAACAACATTGGCTATAGAACGCCACTTTCTCACTAGATCCTGAATCGTTGACTTTGCAGGAATGTTATTTCAGGAAACTTTTCATGAAAAGTGTCACGAAAAACTTTAAAGGATTCAGACCGCTCGTATTCTTCAACAATGAACAAACATTCTTCAATCGAGTAAGGTATGACAATCAATTACACGGTTTATAACGACTATTTTCCCTATGAAGCACTCACACACTACTGCTGTTGGAAGGCGGCAAAGAAACTGACAAGCTAGTAATGCCACTCACGCGCGTTTGCAGTCCGGTTGGGCCGGTTTTATGTGCGCCACTCTGTCATTGTTGGCGAGTAAAGCTTATTGTAACCCAGTAATATAACAGTAATATCGGACTGGAACAGGAATTATAAATGCGTCCTAATTATCGTGAATTAAACTGACGGATTTCATTATTTTTAGGTTCATTTTCTTACAAAGTAACCAGTCACCCACGTCGGTACGCGATTACTTGAGCGTTGTCGAAAAACATAAAGGCTTCCATTGAGCTTTTTGTTGTGTACATAGTTCCGCGTAGTCAGCGCGTACACAACTTTCCCACTAGAGCGCGCTCCGCTAACACAACAGCGCAGGCGCAGCGCTCGTCTGTCTCCGCACTACGAGATGGCGCGCCCATAGTGACGGACCAAATTCTGCTTCCGCCGATCCGCGTATTAATATGTAACGCAGCCAAAGAGATTTCTGCTAACGTAGAACATTTTCTCCTCGCGGATCACACTCGCGCAGTGATACATGAACGCGCGAGGTATTATAACGAGTGTAGAGACCTCCGATTAGTCAGTCTGTGTTTGTCTGCACCAGTCAGTACCAGTCTACATTTGTCTGTACCAGATTCAGTCTGCGCCTAATAACATTACCATATTCCTGTGCAGAGCCATGACACTTTTGTCAAGTATCAGAGATATATGTGAAAATAAGATGAACGTACCAATACCAAAAAACTTCAGATTGTCAATTGTAAATAGCATCCAGAACAAAGTTATTTTTATGCTTGTTATTATTTTGATAAATGTGTGTGAAAATTAATCAAGTTCTGTTTAAAGTTGGTCACCGTCAATCTGCTACTCTAAGTGTGCAAGTAGCATTTCTGTCGTCTGACCTAACGGCAGAAGATAAACACGCCACGATAAGACCACGAGACATATTGCTGACACTGGCCTACATCGTTAGAGCGACAAGTCAAATGATCTGATGGAGTGTGTACTGAAGGTCCTACAGGACGCACACCACACTTTTAAAACACACTGACCAGTCACACTAATGTGACCACCTAGCAGAATCCTGAACGACCACTTTTTGCAGCGCGGATTGCTGCAAGACGTGCGGTGAGAGAGTCGGTGAGGTTCTGGAAGGTACCGACAGGAGTGTGGAGCCATGCCGGCTCCAGTGCTACTGCCGGCTACGCTAGGTTTCTCAGCTGAGGATCCAAGGCGCGTGCAGCTCGATCGAATAGTCCCGCAGATTGTCGTTTCGGTTTTAATCTGGAGACTTTTGTGCCAAGGGAGTACAGTAAACTCGTCTTGCTGCTCTTAGAACCACGCATGTACAGTACACTGCAAGCTGCGTGACACGTTGCATAGCCGTGTTGGTAGACGCCGCAGTGTCGACGACAATACAAATTGCATATAGGGGTGGACTTATTTCCCAAGGATAGATCCACTGCGTTTTGCAGAAAGACGAGATCACTCAAGGAATGCCACAAATACATTCCTCAGACAGTAACGCTCCCTCCTTTGGACTGGATCTTTCCGGCGATTATTGCAGAGTATTTGCTTTCAAACGTTTCACGCCGTACACGCCAACGGCTTCTGTCCGATGGAGCATGAAAGATGATTTATCTGAAAGGAGCACCTGTCGACAGTCGACGGACGTCTAGTGGCGGTAATGGCGTGAAAATTCTAGCCTTCGTTCCCGATGAACAACAGTCAGCATGAAGGATTCATGAACCAGGAGGCTGCTGTGGAAACCCATACACACTATTGTTTGCTGAACGGACGTTGAGGAGACACTGTTGGTAGCCATTATTCATCTGGGCGGTGAGCTGCTCAACAGCTAATCGTCTTTTCACTCACACTTCTCCGTAGCTGTGGTATACTCCTGCCATCTGTGGGCCGTGGTGGACCACAGTTGCATCGGCGCCGATTCTAGATAGCGCCACTTTGCTACGCACGATGAACTGCACCCACAAAGACAAGCGTACAGTTTACAGACTTAGGTTTTTCAAAGACGCTTTTGAAAGTCAGGTAAATCGCTCCGTTTCTTTATTACGACAATGACCGTACTATACCCGCGTGTCCAGGACGCGACTTACATAGCCTCCACTGCCTGTGCTGCCGCCTGCTATCTGTTATTGCAAGCTGACGACTAAAATAGGCCATAATGACGTTAATGAGACTGGTCCGTGTAGTTTGACGGTAATAAGTTTTCATCAATACGTAGTTACAGCTAGTACAATACTATATATTACGGAGTTCTCCTCATGCATTTAATATGGTTTAATTTCGACGGTGTTTAGAGTGCCTCCCAACTTTTTAGTTTTATTCTTTACTACCTGTAGATACTAACAGACTTGTTACGATGTTTCTGTGGTACGATAGCATGTACCTCAGTATATGACATCATTATATTAACACAATAACCTTCTGGAGAGAATCGACTTCCCCTTATATTCGTCATTCGTAGTCCACTAGCTGGAGAGATAGGGAGGTGACCCAGATCCACATCGAATCAGCATGGCGCATTAATGACTGTGAATCGATACACAGGTCAGCCTGAGTGTGGTTTCTAGTTGCTTTCCCACGCTAGTTTCGGCGAGTACTAGGCTGCTTGCCAACTAATGCCTCAGATAATACGATACAGAAACAGTTAAAATACGATAACTCAGTGAACAATGGTTAAGCGATTAAGAGACAAGTGGCTAACACGACTTCCCTACCATAGGTGACGTTAACGATTTTGGCTTCGGGAAGAGTATCCAGCTGTAAAGTTAAATAATAAAAACAAATGATCCAAATCCTGAACAAGCCGACGCAAGACTTTCTTCTTGTGTGACGTCGTTCCATCAATACGAGTCTCTCTGTGGAGTCAGTACAGTAAGACATAAATATGTGCTCCAAAATTGCCATTGACCCTTCGACAAATCAGGTTCTTAGGTTACTTGGCTTACTAATACTACACAGTGTTCCACGTGGGATAATACAGGTTTCGAAAAGCATGAATGCATTCATCTCTTTCAAACATTTTGAAACAGTGTTAATGCTTCGTGACTGTATGCAAATATGGTGGGTTTGCTGCTGTATGGTCAATGCCAACGCCCACTAAAATCATACGATAACACTCAAAAAAGAGATGCACTTCAGAGAGGTATGACTTTTGCTATGTTTTGTTAAGTTTCAGTTCCACTTGCTTTACTAGCTGACTTACAGACCACAAATAATCACATGGATCCTACGATCTATAAGAGGGGTTGACCTTAGTATTTAGTACCGTTCATAGTCTCTTGTTGCGTAAAGTTACACTACAAACCATCAAAAGCATCATATCAGTATATTCCTTATATCAAGAGCCCTCTGATTTTTTTTTCCATTGGGCGCTCTCTACCTACTGTTCACAGCACGGAATTCAGACGTATATTAAAGATGGATACATATATGTGTGCATGTTCCATATCTCCTCCTAAACCACTAGGCCGATTACATCCAAACCTGGAAGATGTATCCCTTATTGTCTGCTGTGGGACTAATTACCACACACATCTCACAGTTCGGGACATACGACGTCCTAAATAACGACTTTCCAACGGCCTTGCCGCAGTGTTAACACCGGTTCTCGTGAGATCACCGAAGTTAAGCCCTGACGGGCTGGGCTAGCACTTGGATGGGTGACCATCCTGTCTGCCGAGCGCTGCTGGCAAGCGGGGTGCACTCAGCCCTCGTGAGGCAAACTGAGGAGCTGCTTGATTGAAAAGCTGCGGCTCCGGTCTCGTAAATTGACATACGGCGGGGAGAGTGGTGTACTGACCGCATGCCCCTCCATATCCGCATCCGGTGACGCTTGTGAACTGAGGATGACACGGCTGCCGGTCGATACCATTGGGGCCTTCATGGCCTTTTCGGGCGGAGTTTAGTTTCAAATACTGACCTGCGTGAAAAGTTTTTGCATGATGCAGGTAGTTTAAATATATTGCTTCTGTGTTACTAACACTATTGGCAATACATTTCGCAGACAGTATCCACATAAGCCGCTGAATGTAAAAAACAGAAATATAGCATTGAATTACACAGAGTTCAAGAAATATGACGCCATAAACACTGAGTTACGTGCAAAATTGTCACGTCGTGCGTGAAGTTTTAACACATTTATTTATTCGAATCAGCCTAAGGGGCTTGTATCGTTAGCCAATCAGCAATTGTAACAATATTTATAAAGTGTACTTTTTGTGCAAACATACACTGTTTTAAATTGAACAATGCTTGTTAACACTGACAAAATAAAAGCAGAGTAAATTTTGTTAGTGGTGTTGTCGCAGGATTCTAGAGGACTGAGGTGCGAGTCGTTTACGAGATACCGTATTTTGAAAAGTTTCCACGTTGACACTTGTCTGTGTCATTCAACTTGCATAATTGCTATGTACGATGTTGTGTGTTCCTTGAGTGCATTGCGACTGCTAGTCAGTTAGTGTGTAACAGTCCAAGCAGTAGTTCGTGAGTGGCTAATGGGATTCACCAATGCGTAAAATCCGACATGCTCATGGTGTACGGAGACTGTAGGAAGAATGTAGTTCGTTCTTGTACGGCGGATGCGGCAAGACATTTTAATAGACGTCAACCATCTCGGCAGTTATTTATCAACATTATCAACTAGCTACGTGGAAGTGATATTACAACACACAGACAGTTTGACAGATGAAACAAGCGACGACATAAAAAGGGAAATTAATGTTCTTGCCAATGATCCACACTTTATCTCCCGCGCAATCACACAAGGAAGTGGCATGGAAACGATTATCAGAATCGTGTTAATTTCTGTTTGTAGGCATTAAGACAGGATAGTCCAGATGTATCATGTATCTTGTTTAGCGATGAAGCCACATTTACCAGTCGGGACAGATAAAACGCCGAAATATGCACTGTTCGTCTGTTGATATTCCCCGTTGGTCTCGTCAGGTGGAAGGTCAGCGTCCATGGAGTGTAAACGTTTGGTGTGGGATAGTGAGTCATCAGCTCTTAGGCCCGTGTTTTATAGACATAATACTGAAGCGCAGCCTCCTAACAGACCGCCTTGCACGGTCTCTAGAAGATGTTCCTCTGCTGACTAGAAGGAACCTGTGGTGCCAAGGTGATGGCTGTCCGGCCCATACTGAACGGAGTGCTAGAACATGTCTTCACGAATTGTTCCCAAATCTCTGAATTGGATGCCCGGCTGGATCGTTCCCCCGATTTGACGCCTGTGGACTTTCTTATGTGGGGAAAGCTGAAAGGCGTTGTCTACAAGGATATGCTAACACACACTAAGGCATGCAATGTTGTATTGCAGCAGCCTGTTCGGACATCTCCGCTGAAACGCTAGCAGGTGTGCAGCAGTCATTCCGTACCAGATTAGAATCGTGTATTTCCGCTGCTGATAGTCATTTTGAGCAAAACCTGTGATGGTCAGTTGTTTCCGTACTGCTCAGAATCCACATAACTAGTGTAAACACTTACTCTTCAGTGTGTGCTACTTGAAATATTGTACAATTGTCGCTGTGGGAGCTTTTCAAAATACTCGCTCTAGAATTCTGCATCAGACAACGCTGATATTCCAATTCACCCTACTTTTAGTTTGTTAATGGCTGCAGGCATCGTCCCATTTAAAAAGTGTATGTTTGCACAAAAAATATTTTCCAAGTTTTATTACAATCTCTTGATTGGCTAACAATACGAGTCCCTGACGAACAATGCATTCTGTGTAAATCGCAGATCAATAGCTCTTTCCATGTACGCAATATTGGCGGTGAAGTTTTAAGTGATTCACTCTATATACTCTCACAAAACATGACTGACAGCTCCCGCTTGAAGTAAAAGAGCTGAGAAACCGGAAAAACAATTTCTATGTTCATGAGTTCTTCCGATGCACTGGCTTGATAATTTAGTTCTCAATGAATCTGTTCCAAAGGTATATATATATATATATATATATATATATATATATATATATATATATATATATATATATGTATATGTGTGTGTGTGTGTGTGACAGAGAGAGAGAGAGAGAGAGAGAGAGAGAGAGAGAGAGAGAGAGTGTGTGTGTATCTGTGTGAGCTCTGAGTAAGCGACTGTGTCAATGATATCGTGAGTACGCTACTGGACTGTTATATTGTCGTGTTTTACGTCAAGAAATGTTTGATACTGAAAACCGTAGTGAAATTAGGCCAAAATCAGTGCTATAAGGAGAAATATGTGAAAAATATTCAAGCAGACGACACTGTCAGATGTAAGCGACAATCGACTGTGCAGCACTGGCCATATTTTTAAATCAGTAAAACGAAACGAGTATTGTTAAAATAAGCACGTATTTTTTTGTGAAGAATATTTCAACCACGTTTCATAATTTTCCGCACTTTCTTTCTAGATAATATTTCACGTACCGGAATGAAATACACAGCTAGAAAATTCATAGTAAAACTAAACTCCGCCCGAATAGACCACGAAGGCCCAAAGATATCGACCGGCAGCCGTGTCATCCTCAGCCCTTCGGCGTCACTGGATGCGGGTAGGGAGGGGCATGAGGTCAGCACAGCGCTCTCCCAGCAGTATTTCAGTTTACGAGACCGGAGCCACTGCTTCTCAGTCAAGTAGCTCGTCAGTTTGCCTCACCAGGGCTGAGTGCACCGTGCTAGCCAATAGCGCCCAGCAGATCGGATGGTCACCATCCAAGTGCTAGCCCAGCCTGACAGCGCTTAACTTCAGTGATCTGACGAGAACCATTCATATGTCTCATAAATTGCTGTCTAGCTGGGTGATAAACGACGGAAACTGGACAGACCATACTGAAACTTGCGCAAAGCCTTACGCTTGCCAAGATCGAATTGCAGATTTTTTATCGACTGTAGTAGGCGAGAGAAAAATAGCGAACACCCTTTCATAAGGAGATTTCAGTAAGTGAAGAAGAGTGTTCAGGCCTGCTGCATCGCGCCCACATTCATCTATTGTTTTCTATAACACACCAGCTGTACAGAAATCTTTCTAGCGTTGTTTTCAGTTTTCGTAGATACGATGAATAGCTCCACGGCTGTTATTAAAAGGAACTCGAATAAATCTTCCTCCGCAGGCCCCATTATGTAAGGATTTCACCCCATTGCAGAAACAGTCTTGGAATATTACATTCCACGTTCAAATACACACAAATAGTGAGAGGGCAACTCATCATGCAAATGAGGAATCTATGACTGTCTTATGTACAGTATAGTTTACAACGCCATCACTATTTATAAGCACTTGAAAGCGGAATGCAACGTTCCGAAACGTGCATGTAACACAGATAAAATTTGTAGAGTGTGTTTGTTCTAAGAACAGAATGAAATAATAACCACGTTCAACTGTTGTTTGTAAAGGGAGGTCAGAAATCTTCTGAAAAGCTTGTAGGGGTTGCCCAGTAAGCAATGCTGAGAATAATAGCTGAGAAAAAATTCAATACGTCGCGCCGTTTCCGGGTTAATTAGCATTGTGAGCGAAAAATCAAGCAGCCTGCCAGGTACAATTTGTTCCTCATAGCGTAGGTGATTGCGCTGGAGACTATTCAGCCTTTGAATCGGGCTCGATATTTACTACCGTCCCATGTTCGGTTTTTGTATCGCTGTCTTGTTCGATTTTAGGAAATCAAATAAAGAACACATTTGGTGACATCGTCTCAGGCGGGCCGCTTAAATTTTGCCGCGCAATGGCCCCGTTGGTTAACTCCAGTGATAAGTAACTTAGAAAATGCAAAACTTATCGATTGTTTTCTTATCAATTAGTCGTCTCCACAACCTATACCGCAACATCCTTACCAGCTCTTCGCACTGTTCTCTCCCCCCCCCCCCCCCCCCCATAATCTATACGCTGAGGTTACAAAAGTGATGGGATACCTCTTAATATCGTGGTGACATAGTGCGACTACTCGACGTGGGATGGACTCAAAAAGTCGTTGGAAGTTCCCCGCAGAAACATTGAGCCACGCGACCTGTATAGCAGTTCACAATAGCGAAAGTGCTGCCGGTCAAGGATGCTGTGCGCGAACTGACCTCTCGATTATTTCCCACAAATGTTCGATGGGATTCATGTCGGGAAACGTGGGTGGCCAAATCATTTGCTCGAATTGTCCAGAGTGGTCTTCGATCAACTGTGGCCCAGTGACATGGCACATTGTGACCCACCAAAATTCCATCGTTGTTCTGGAAAGTGAATGACTGCAAACGATCTCCAGATAGTCGAACATAACCATTTCCATTCAATGATCAGGTCAGTTGTACTAGAAGGTCATCTACATTCCATGTAAACCCAGTGCACACCATTTAGGAGCCATCACCAGCTTACACAATGCCTTGTTGACAACTTGGGTCGATGGCTTCTTGGGATATGCGCCACACTCGAACCCTACCATCAGCTTTTACCAACTAAAATCGGGACTCACCTGATCAGGCCACGGTTTTCAAGTCGTCCAGCGTCCAACAGATATGGTCTGCGAGCGCAGGAGTAGTGCTGCAGGCGATGTCTTGCTGTTAGCAAAGGCAGTCACGTCGTTCGTCTGCTGCCACAGCCCATTACCGCCAAGTTTCGCCGTACTGTCGCAACGGATACGTGCGTCGTACTTTCTAAGTTGATTTCTGTAGTTATATCACGCAGTGGCTGCTTGTCTGTTAGCAATGGAAACTCTAAGCAAACGCCACTTCACTCAGTCGATAAGTGAAGGCCGTCGTCCACTACACTGTCCGAGGTGAATGGTAATACATGAAATGTGATATTCTTGGTGTACTGTTGACACTGTGGATATCGGATTATTGAGTTCCCTGAAGATATCCGAAATGGAATGTCCCATGCTTCTGGCTCCAACTACCATTCCGAATTCAGAGCCTGCTAATGCCCGTCGTGCGGCCACAATCACTTGGGAAACCTTTCCACATTAATCGCGTGATACAAGTGACAGTTCCGCCAATACATTGCCTTTTTATGTACGCCTTGTGTACGTGATAAAACGACCATCTGTATACGTGCACATTGCTTTCCCATGACTTTTGTCACCTCAGTGTATACGTCAAAGAGAAAAAGAGGCGAAAAGGTACCCAATAATAATTTTACATGCTTTCTTAAGCGATGACCATTTCGTTGCCGAAATAACCTTTCCTACAGACCCGGAAGCGCTAATTTGGTCACAAATTATTGTTCTCCTTAGAAGGTTTGGTGCTCGTAACCCAGTTCGGTTTAAGCTTTCATCAAGAGGGAGCTGATAGTATTGATTGCGTTCCCTTCAAACTCCGATGTCAGCTCCTGAGTGGGTAAACAAACACTACGAGTACGGTTTCGAAGCGCGGCTCAAAACACTGGGGACCCTGTTTATCGGTCACATACTGTGTTTTCTAGTGTGTGGACAGGTGCGCTGGAGCCCTGTTACAAGATAACAAGACGATAACCCAGAAATAGTGAACGTTTGTCCCTGGTATCTTCAAATATATCTTAATCGCTTTATATGTAATTCCCTTCGGAAGCGTGGTAACAGATGGCAGGCGCTCTATTATTTGTGGAATATAAATAATGTAGATATAAGATTTATCAGAAAGAATTTGCAGTTACTCTGTTTCTTTTTGGTAAAGTTTGTCACACGTCCATGGAGTGTTTACTGTACTTTAAATGGAGGGAGAAATTACGGAACATATTAAGGGCTTTTAACGAGGCAAGAATCATTACCGAAGCCCTTAATAAAGCAGCTTATTCCTTGTTCTATGAAACACTTAGCAATTGGACAGCAACCTTGGCCTGTCATACATGATCATACTTTGCAGCAAGCTAAATTAATTTCATGTGGACGCCGGAATGGTACTTAAAACGGTTACCGGTCGTCCTTCCAGTATTTTTCTCATACGAGGCTTTAATCCCGCCTCCGGTGACATCTCAAAAAGAGCTTGAGCGCCGAACATCTTTCCATAACAGCTATAAATTACAGTAGGAAGGCACCACTGTCAATGATCACTTTTGTCAACCCAATAAAATGTGACAGTGAATGCTCACAGCTACGGCTTCAATTGCACCGTTTGTAACTACTTATTGTCAGCTACATTCTTTCGACAGACTAGCATAGCCAAATAAGGCATTCTTGGCCAAAGAAGTATAGTAGTATCAAACATAGGTCTTAATGTGACGAAAAAATTTCTGAGAGAGTACGTTTCAAATGGCTCTGAGCACAATGTGACTTAACTTTTGAGGTCATCAGTCCCCTAGAACTTAGAACTACTTAAACCTAACGAACCTAAGGCCATCACACACACCCATGCCCGAGGCAGGATTCGACCCTGCGACCGTATCGGTCGTGCAGTTCCAGACTGTAGCGCCTAGAACCGCTCGGCCACTCCGGCCGGCAAAGTACGTTTCGAGAACGGCATTATACGGTAGCGCAACATGGACTGTGGAGAAACCGGAACAGAAGAGAACTGAAGCCCTTGAGATATGGTTGAATGCTGAATATTAGGTAAACTCGTAAGGAATGAGGAGATTCTCTTGAGAATCACCAAAGAAAAGAAGACATGGCAAGGTCGTGCGGTAGCGTTCTCGCTTCCCACGCCCGGGTTCCCGAGTTCGATTCCCGGCGGGGTCAGGGATTTTCTCTGCCTCGTGGTGACTGGGTGTTGTGTGATGGCCTTAGATTAGTTAGGTTTAAGTAGTTCTAAGTTCCAGGGGACTAATGTCCATAGATGTGAAGTCCCATAGTGCTCTGAGCCATTTTTTGAAGACGTGGCAAACATTGAGAAGAAGTAGGGACTCGGTGATAGGACATATGATACGACATCATGGAATAACTTTCCTAATATTAGAGGGAGCTTAGAAAGTAAAAACCATAGGGTATGACAGAGGTTGGAATATGTCGATGAAATATTTGAGAGGTGAGGAGGTTGGCACAGGAGGGGAGTTAGCGGCAGGCCGCATCAAACCAGTTAGGACATTGATGATTAAAATAAAAAAAAGGACACTTCGTTATGTTCGGCCCTATCGCATATTGGGAGCAACATCGAAAAATATTGCTGAGTGCTTTTTATTTCGCACAGTAAAAGTAATGGAATTCCGTTTCCATTTACATACATTCCACTATAAAGCCTATCATGTTCATACTGGACTGTAACAACAGGTTTTGACACAGCGTAACCGAGCACCCTAAAAATATTCTCCTATCGTGACAGTAGCTAGAAACTGAAAGGTCTGTCCGAGAAATGCAAAGGTCCTGAGTTCGAAGCTCAGCCACGCACACAGTTTTTAATCTGCCACGAAGTTTCGTATCAGCGGGCACTCCGCTGTAGAGTAAAAATGTCATTCTGGTATAATGAATATGTCGGCTGCAGTGTAACTACAAGCATAGAACAGGCAAATAATTGTTTACAATAACACAACGCCAAAGTTACCCTTAAGATTGAAATTTCAATGACTTACGAATAGCAGATGAGTACGGCTCGATAGGAATCAACAGGGAGAGTTGAAAATGTGTGCCCAACCGGGATTGGAACCCGGGATCTCCCGCCTACTAGACAGGCACTCTAACCCTTTTTTATCTTATTTTGTTCTATACTCTTCGTTGAATTTGTTCGGGGCCGTTCAGGTATTTCGTTGATCCTTTCACTCAGTTTTATTTTTGTTACAGAGGGTAACCCTTAAGCCACCGAGGACACAGGAATTAGCGCAGCTGCGCGGACTTACAACGAGCCTGCCCCTTCCCGCCCCCCCCCCCCCCCCCAAAAAAAATATCCACGTTCTCAACTTGCTCCACACACTGCGAAAGTAGTGCTCCCTGTTGGTTCGAATGTGCGGATGTGTCGGAAAGAACAACCATCATACACATATAATTACGCCGATTACAAGCCAATGATCGTTTCTGTGCTGATGCACGCATATGCTCAATCTCATGCGGGAATAGGCCTTGCCACGATCACTGAGATTAATGAGCAGGGAGCGCTACTTTCGTTGCGGGTGGAGTAAGTTGAGAGTGTAGGTCTGTTGGTGGTGAGGGGGTTGGGGGGTGGGGGGTGGGGGGTTCAGCGTGCTTGGGATAAGTCCGCGCAGCCGCGCAAATTACTTTGTCCTCGGTGGCTTGTGGGTTAGGGCACGTGCCTAGGATACAGGACATGCCAGGATCAAAACAGGGTCGGCACATTTTCAACTCTCCCTATTGATTCCTATCAACGTCCCGTACACAGCTAGTGTTTGTAATTCATGGAAATTTCATTCTCCATGGCTATCACTATCCACCGAAAGAACAGACACCATACACATATAATGTTACAGTGAATAAGGTTGCGTGCAGTAGTATCCGAAATCCGAGGTTTAAATTTTACATTGAGTGCACTAAAGAACCTCACATTTATTTGGATGCTGTGTTATTGTATAACACGGAGTACCAATACGTTCTGAGACTGAAAGGAAAGACAACTGCCGACCTCAAATCATTTTGCATTCATAAGCGTGTGATGCTACAACTCAACATGCTAACCATACCCATCGGCGTTGATGATAATAATTATTATATTAATACTCGTAATCAAGTACTTAATAATCGAGCGTGCAGGAAATTAGGACTAATTGAAGAAAACAACAAATTTTGAGATATAAATTAAGGTAAATACTAAGAAATTAGAGGCAGTAAAATTGTTGTTCTTTATATTCAGGTAAATTTTTTTTACCTGTGCAGGGTTTTTTTAAGTTCTACTGGAAACACACTTCTAGGTTAGAAAACTGGGTCATATTTTTCTCGTTCAACGCAAATACCTTTGTATTATACTGGGCAAACGTTTAACGAATGCTGAAAAACCCAATATTCCGGATTTTCGCTCAGTACTTCATTTCCGTAGTTTTACTATGCAGTTAGACCGACAACTGAAATCAACGGTTTTCATTTGCCTCAGAAACACCAGGCAGTACGTGACTGGCGCTGCCGTCTTATATACAGCGAGAGCGATGTATCACGCGTCATACCCTCCATCCGGCAGCGATGGGAAGTAACACAAAGTAGTCTTCAGCGCGAAAGGGACAGGAAAGGCTCGGGTAATGAAATGGCGTTTCATTTCAGGTTAAAGGGCGGCGTTGTTGTTCCCGGACGAGTCTCATGAAGTTTCATTTTCTCCATCGGTAAACTTCCCTCGCACAGCGCGAGTAAACAGAGTAGCTGCCGGGCGCTACTATCGATTGTTTCGGGCGCTGATTGGCCCATCACTGCACGCTGCGATTGCTTTACATTCTTTTGTCTCTCCAGCGGGAAGCTGATCACACAACCTGCACTCACCGCCGGGTTCGGGTAACAGTGCGCTGTTAGCAGCAGCAACCATGTAATAACACGGGCGTCGTGTGCGTTCACACTGCCGGAAACGTTTCAGTTTACACGTAAAACGGTACTACTTGACATCAGTTTTCACGACAAGCCTTAGGAGAGGCTTATTCAGTTATAACGTTAGAGCCATTTCAGGTAACGGTGTGAATGTGTGACTTCCTGAAGTTAATTAACAAGTCCGTGCGAGGTTCGAGTCGTTTCCCGTAAATGTTCAATTTGCACGAAAATTTACAATGAGAACAGGTTCATTAGATTTGCAGCGCTAATGCTGTCGTCCTCTTCACGTGAATTGACCAAGCGGACACGAACATTTAAATTTGTCGTCCCTGTAATTGAGGAGGTCCGAAGCAAAGTGATACAAACGCAATTAAGGTATTTTTTGAGACAAATGGCTTTGAAGAAACTCAGTTACTATGGCACAACATTTTAACTTTACAGAGATATACTATAGAATTTAGGTGCTCTGCAGTCAACAGACGACAAGTTGAAACCACTTATATTATTTTGATATGGAAAAGGTTTAGCGGAAAAGTAATACAGGTGCACGTGAATAACATACGGTAACATTTTAGTCGTAATCACCGTCCGGAATGTCACTAACAACATCTGTTATATCTTCCGTGCCTGTTGTTACATTCCTAGGCCTACAAACACATTCTTCTTCGTCATCACGACGTTCTGCCTCTTCATGTCGTCCTGCCCCTCCTCATCGTCCTCGACATCCTGAGCTGCTTTTATTTAAAGATTGTTCCTCGTGCTTCAAATTGTCTAAGAAAGCGTGGTGATTAGGGGAAACGAACCATTTCTGCTCTTTCAAGTTCTTCCACTTTGCAAGCGCTATGGGTAACTTAGCACTGTACAGCGTATTCAGTGTAACCTGTGGGGGTCTCCCACGAAGTATTTTGGAGAAGTCAGCTGTATAAAATTCAGCATCCTCATTGAAAGAAATCTTAAAATGCATGATGAACGGACATTCCTTTTTTACGTGAATCCTCCTAATTGACAGCCAGGCAAATGCATTCCCTTCGGTATCTCCTGGAACGGATACCTTGGTCAAGAGTTTCATATTAGCGATAACTGCAAAATCTGCCTGATTCATTTTAGTAACTGTGAATTGTTTTCTGGACCTTTTAACGACGTGTACCCAATCCTGAGGCACGTATACATAAGTTTCATTCCTCTTGCGTTTCTCAATAAGACCAAAATCTTGATCACACGCGATGAACGTGTTCTCAGGTTCTAAGACTTTGTGATGGTCTGTTTCTATACGTGTGTGAGAAACGATATGCATCCAATATTTGACAATATTTACATTGAGATTTGTTCAGGACAACAATCTGAATAAGTTGTGACCTGCTTAACTTCATAATACAAAGATTTTACAAATTTCAAGAAACAAGAACCGATTTCCTGTGAACCTCTACGAGCAGCGCTTTCATCCAACATTCACATATTGGCCTCGCCAGACACTATGTTGTGAATGCGAAGATTATAAGTCCACAACTGACGAAGATAGTACATTTTGTTAGTAGAAAAGCGTGGACATCGCAAAGTTTTCTGTAAATCAAAACACATCACCACAACGTTATTCTGGTTTGATGCTCTTTCTTTGTCAGAATTCTTTTCTTCTCGTGCACTTTCGGCCTTGCGGTGATGGAGCATCTGTTCTCGCTGCACATCTTTTGCTTCTTCACTATTAGGGTCAAAGTTGAGCAACAAAATGTTACACTTTTCACATTTATTGCATGTATCAGTACTAGGACGGTGAAAACCCAAATTAAAACGGATGTTGAAAACATGCCGGTATGTCCATTCCTTCACAAGGTCTTCATTTTTTTCCACACACATATCTCTGTAAAGTTGGTACATTATAGAAATATTGAGGCTTCCAGGGAGGTATTTTTTGTGAGAGTTTTGAATCTTGCTGTAATGTGAGATGTAAGTGGGAAATGACTGAATATGCTCTTCAAAAACCTGTAGTTCAACAGCAGGTATTTTGTTTGACGGTGCACTTTTCCCCCTCTCGTCCTTCAGTGATAATCCGCCGATGGATTTATTGGACGCGACTTTACTGAAGCGAACATTTGATACATAAAATTACTTTAGAAGAAACCCATTACAAACGAGTACACCATTAAGTTTTATAACAGTAATAAGTTTCCTTTTTGTGACATTTCCCCTTCTTCGCTTTGGTTCTTTCAGTTCAACACAGCCTCCAAGAAAAGCAGTTTGTAAGTTCCATAATCCAAGTGCCCAATACGCAGTACATAGCTATTCACGCTTTCTCTCTGAAAAATTGCTGTTATGTTAATATCGACACTTGTGATTGAATGGTCTTATACATTTCGGTTGATGTTATATTCCTCTATGTCCAACATAGGATTTTCCAAAATTTCGCAGACGTTGTGCGACCTCACGCCTATGGTTGCTGGATTTCGTAAGCGTTTTCTTCCACTTCTATTAGAATCCTCATTATTTGGTGAAGTACTGTTAGCAGAAGATGAGGTTTCTTCTGACACAGAAGATTCTGCTGAGAAAATACTTCTAGAATGTACAATATCTGAAGATTGAGATGATGCAGATTTTACTAGTGATTCATCATCATTACCACTACGATCACAATCCGATGGCCTGAAATCGCTTTCATCGGCAGATAGATGCGAAAAATCGGAACTGAACTAATCTACAGTAAAAATCACCATTCCATCATTTTCATCTGGTATTTAATTACACAATAACTCATATAATATGACAGTTTAGTGTATATCACAAGCTGACAAAACCATCACTACATCCTAGGAAAAGTACGTTTTTTTCCGTATAACCACGCACTATTTTAGAAGTACGCGTTTCCTGCACTGGATACGCAGATGTACACAGTACATCACGAAACATTGTCCTGAATCGAATCATAACCCCACACGTTACCACACAAAACAAACTTGCATCATTGTAACGATATTCATACATACTCACAATCTATTCACCAAATACGTTCACTCTTTAAGACACTAACTTTGTATAATTAAATCAACAATTACTCACCTTGGTTCATTATGGCAAATAAATGCACGAACAGGAACAAGGGGCAAAACAACAAACGTAAACCAAGCACTTGTATTACTTTTCCTTGCAGCCAAAGCCTCATACCCGAAATAGTACATGTATTCGGACACCAGAGTGCAGCTCTGAACGGAGCATCACGTACATTACTTTTCCTCAAAACAGAATTAGTGTTCTAGAACATATATATGCACTTACCTCATTTTCTTCAAAAATTTCATTTATATCACTTTGCTTCAGACCCGCTAAATTGTATCGAAAAGACTGTGGTCCTGTACATTTTTAATCACTGATATCGGATGCAAATTGACTGGTAGTTGATGTATTACAATCATATTTTTTATTCAGCTTTGTGCTACAAGTTCAAACTTAATAACATCATCTGAGGTACTAAAATATCAATTTGTATAGAATATCATAAGAATTGTTCTTGCATTTCATGTGTTGTTTCATTAGTGTGTATTTACGTAACTATGTTGAAGTATTCTCTATAGCTTGTAAGTTAACTAATTTTTGTTTCGTTAAATATAGTCATATTTACGTTTTTGATACATTAACCACATTTACATGGAATATAATAAAACACATTAGGTATCGAACAGAAGCTTTATTATGATGAATAAGTACAACAATGCAGATACTGTGACAGCTCACATTGATAACTGAATTTTGATGGTACATCATTGTAAGAGATTCCATTTTATTTTAAGCATTTTGTTTCTTAACGTTACAGAGGACAAAACAAATTGTATAGTACTGTGCGTACTAATGGGGCTCGAACGATAGAGAACATAATTTAGATAAAATAAGTACTAAATACATGGGCTCAATTAATGTATGTTACGGTCTTGCTGCTCATTCTTCGTTTCAATTTCGAAGGAAAAATTTATTATGAATACTCAAAGAATTTTTGTGTAGAAGTGGAAATAGAAGTTAGAAGCCACTACGGGAAACTGTTCCATACATTCACAAGTCGTTCGTATGGCTAAACCACGTTTTCGTACAATAAGCCAAAGAGATAACCAGTTTTTGATTTCAAAACGATACGCACTGTGTGACTCAGATCAGTAGACTTAGGTTTTTAAATGGGAACACTGTAAGAAGTCGTCGTTTGGCTCACAATGTAATCTGAGGGCAATATTCATCTGGAAGTGAATATGCTGGACGAAGTCCATAACTGTCGTAATGAAGTGTGATCACACGAATAAAGGTTAATGCAACACGATCAGGAAAGTGTAAGCCCACTACCCGAATCATTCGTTACCCTTATAAAAGAGTGCACTTGTCGCCTTGGAGGTCTGAGATGATACCTGATGGGCAAGTGACTCTCCACTGCTAACGTAAGTAATGGTAGTGTAGTGGTGTCTCTTATATGGAACAGCGCAGTAAGATCAGTCGACATGGGGGCCATGACCCAACGGTTGAAACGATCTATAATGTTCAGCCATACTCACGAACACATGGTAAACAACATTCCACGATTTCTTGCTGTATCAGGGTGCATTGTCAAACATGTTCACAAGGAATGGTGTATCACTCACAGCTTTGTAACACCGCGTAAATGCATTAACCGTGAAAGGATCTAACCGAAAGCTGCCGGAGACGACTGTCACGCTTTGTTACTGACAAACTGCTTCAAACCCGACATAAGTTGCTGCTGCTTGTGACTGCGTGTTCGCCTCAACTAATTTCCGAGTGTTCATTGCGTAGGGAATTCGTGATATGGACATATGGAGTCGGGTGACTTGCAAAATACCATTTCTCTCAGTAGTTACCTGGAGGCGTTTAGTGGGTTCGATGCGTCGCAAATTCAGCTCCTTTCAAATGATGCAAGTGGCGAGAGCAGTGAGGGCGTGGTGGATTGATTAATCTGCTTCGTGTGTTTGTGGGCAGGGGGTGGAAGCGGATTGTCGTTCACGGCAGAACTGTCGTTTTGAGGGTGATTTTCGTACCGTGACTTGCGTCCACTCACACGGGGCATTTTGAATTGGGACGTTTATTTCAACAATTTCGGTAACCAAGTGGTGTCCTACCTTCTCCATATTCATGATGGGTATGCAGTAGACAGGGGCGTCATCCAAGAAGATAATAGCCTTGTTCTTCACGGGGCAGTACGTACAAGTTTCCGCTTTGACAAACGTTTATCGTATTTCAGTAAACCCACTAAATCAGCCGATCTCATTATTATAAGAAATGACTGGGTCTATTTTTGAACAGCAAATGAAACGTATCAGTCAGCTTCTCTGATCTAGCGGATCTGTTCATCACCAAGTGGTTGACACAACTGAAGAAACTGTGGACTCCCTTACTTGCTGAATTGAGGTCATGAACAAGGCTTAGGTAGTATTACATGACATAAGCAAGATGGTTCTTCTGCTTGACTTACTTTTTCTGCGGTTAGCTTATAATGGAAATACGATTCCATATTAACAGGTAATAGAATAACTCCCATCAGAAATGAGACCCAGTCACCCCCACAGCTGTAACTCAGATGTGTCTGTATATGGCCAAGTCAGCAGCAGAAGATGATGAGATAGGGAGACTATAGGGGTAAATTAAGAAACATAATGTAGTGTGTAACTGGAGATAAAAATTAATGAATGGAACTCAGTACTAATGGAAGCAGGTTCCAGAAAGGGTTTATTTATTTAGCGGTTGGCTTACAAGGCTTTGTATAATACGTGAAAAATAATGTTTTTAAAAGTGATAAAATTTCATAATATAGTCACAATGATAAAACAGATTATACGAACAGTGTATACGCGAATTTAAATTTTGAATCTGTGACCGTAAATACAGTCCAGTGCAGAGTTTGAAACTTCGCGGAAATCACATTTTTCTCCTGGGTATCGTACAAGAGGGAACTCGATGAGACTGTGGTAAACAGTCTGATGAAGTTCTCCGCAGTCGTCCGTCGGTGACTCCGTTATTCCCCATTTGCAGAATGAGTCACGACATGTCAAGCGACATTATTATGCTATTGAGGGTTTTCCATATATGGCGAGGCTGTTCCATTGCCGGTAGTGGTAGATCTAGAGCATGTTTCTGGGCTTCCCAAAGTTCTCTCCACATGTCACTGATTTTAAAACTCTTCCTCAAAATTATTTCTGCTAATGGGAGTGGGGGACATCTAGACATTAGCCTCTGCAGAGCAGTCAGCCAAGTCGCTCTCCAGTGGAAAATGTTGTCTGGCAAAAAGGCTCTTCTGTTCTCTGAGTAACATTTCCCTGTCTGTGAATAAGAGGAGGAGCAATATTGCTCAAAACAGGTAGTCAAAGATAGTGGAATATTTTTTGACAGCTGTTACTTATTTTCATGGTCTCATTCAGTTCGGTGCCCATCTTCTACATTTGCGTCTACACCTACATGGCTACTCTGCAAAACACACTTAAGTACCTGGAAGAGATAAAGCAAACCACCTTCACAATAATTCAATGTTATTCCACTCTCAAACAGCGCGAGCTCTGATTACTCTTATTTTATTATGATGATCGTTTTCCCCCTACATAGGATGGCGTTAACAAAATATTTTCGCATTTGGAGGAGAATGTTGGCTATTCAAATTTCTTGAGAAGATCCCGCCACAACGAGAAACTTGTTTGTTTTAATGATGTCCACCACAATTACTGTTTCATGTCCGTAGCACTCTCTCACCTATTTCTCGATAATGGAAAACGTCCTGCTGTCTCTTCAACATTCTCAGAGTACTCCGTTCACCCTATCTAGTAAGGATCCCAAACCGTGCGGCAGTACTCCAAGAGAGGACGTACAAACTTAGTGTAGTCAGTCTCTTTAGAAGATATGTTACATCTTCTAAGTGTTCTGTAATAAAACACAGTCTTTGGTTTGCCTTCCCCACAACATCTTCTATGTGTCCTTCCCCTTTTAACTTGTCAATAACTCTAATTTCTAGGTATTTAGTTGAGTTTGCGGCCTTTGAGTTTGATTGATTTAACATGTAACCGAATTTTAACGGATTCGTTTTAGCATACGTGTGGATGACCTAACACTTTTCATTATTTAGGGTCAGTTGACAATTTTCGCACCATACAGATGTCTTTTCTAAATTGTTTTGCAATTTGTTTTGATCTTATGATGACTTTACTAAACGATAAACGACAGCTTCATCTGCACTTCTTAACGTTGTGTCTGTTTAACGAGAATGGAGCCCAGCCGAGTACACAAGGCTAACTACTTAAGTTCTGAGGATGATTCCGTTCGTCCCCGAAGTCGTATCACGAAGTATATGAATTCTGTTGTTCCCGGTGCTGAATTTTACCGCAGGGTTGGGTTGGGTTGGTTTTGGGGTAGGAGATCAGACAGCGAGGTCATCGGTCTCATCGGATTAGGGAAGGATGGGGAAGGAAGTCGGCCGTGCCCTTTCAGAGGAACCATCCCGGCATTTGCCTGGAGTGATTTAGGGAAATCACGCAAAACCTAAATCAGGATGGCCGGACGTAGGATTGAACCGTCGTCCTCCCGAATGCGAGTCCAGTGTCTATTTACCGCAGGGTTTTCTAAATGTATGTCAAAAGAAAATGTTCCGTCCATTGCTATACCTAACATTTTTGTGTAACGATTATAGCGAAATAAGTTGTTGAAGTATACCTCGGGCTCTAGATGTGCTTGGTTATTACTAAGGTGTATGCGAGACACTTTGGTTTTGATCCTTTTTGGAATTAATGTGCAGTCGGAAAAGTTGAAACGTCCCCTTTGAACAATTATACATGACTGTGCTTAAACTAACACACTATATTTTTAGCGCAACGCAATCTGACTTTCAATAATCCCTACAAAAGAATGGCCCTGACTAACATTAACCTATACCTTTCACAAATCACTTACCTCACAAAAATCTTCGTTACTCGAACTACTGCAATACAGCGAGCGCCACTACTGCCAGCTAAATAAAAGATTCAAACTACGGAAGGCACTAACTACTGATAGGCATAGTTAGCAAATGAAAGATTTTAATAGAGAACAAACAATGTATTTACCTTAATAGCAGTTCATGACATCCAGTCTTACAAATTTCAAAACTCCGCCATTTCTCTCCCCACATCCACCACTGCTGGCGGCTCACCTCCAATTGCGCAACGCTACGCGATGTTAACAGCCAAATGCCCAACGCTACAATGGCGAGTATTACAACAATGGAAAGCAGCCACAGACTGCACACAGCACAGCCAGTGAGTTTCATACAGAGCGCTACGTGGCGTTACCAATAAGAAAACATAAACAGCCTACTTACAAAGTATCTCCGCAGCATAGTAAGGTCTTCTGATAAGGTAAGGATGAAATTGTTGCGGGCGGCAAGGAAAAGATAGACGGCATACGTAAATATTTTTTGTGTCCTAGAAGGAGTCATGCGACACAAACTAAAGCTGGCAGGCGCGTTTCTACATCTGAAAGATGAATAAATATATGTCGTGTCACTAGGGCCTCCCGTCGGGTAGACCGTTCGCCGCGCGCATGTGCTTCGATTTGACGCCACTTCGGTGACAACGTAACACCCAGTCCCTGAGCGGAGAAAATCTCTGACCCAGCCGGGAATCGAACCCGGTCCCTTACGATTGACATTCTGTAGCGCTGACGACTTTTTTTTTATAATCTCATTTTTGTTCGTTTTCGTTCGTTGCCTCTGCTCGGGGCGGACGTCGTAAGACACCCGTTCAAGTTCGTCGTTGATCGATTAACTCAGTTTTTTTATTACAGAGGGCAGCTAACCCTCTGACCGAACACGCTGAGCTACCATGCCGGCGTCCACTCAGCTACCGGGGGCGGACATCAGAAAGTTGAAGTGTATTCTAATTTCGTGCAAGTCGCAAAAGAGTGGTGCTAGTAGCGCCACTTTTAGGGTACAAATGAAGTTTAATTACAAGCTGTAATGATCGTGAGTGTTAGTTACCTTTGAGATTGGATTTGGTGAGCTGATATTAGTCAAGAGTGCCTTTAAGGCGATAAAGACGCCATTATCAACACCTCACTCAGCTTGAATGGGGTCTTGCAATTTGGCTAGAAGAAGCTGAATGTTCCTTTTGCGCTACTGCAGAAAGACTGCAGTAATGCAGCCGCTGTACACGATTGCCGGCAGCGGTGCGTACGGAGTGTACGGTCGCAAGAAGACCGGGCTCCGGACGGCGCTCTCGAGGGAAGACCACTGTGCTCGGCGCATAATTCTGGCGCATCGTAGTGTATCTGCAGCAGCAATTTGAGCAGCTGTTGGCGCCTCACTGGTACAATAAGTGTTACGAGCCAGACACCCTGTAACGTGCATTCCACTGACTCCAAAGCGCCGCCATTTGCGTCTTCAGTGATGTCAAGCGAGAGCAGGGTGAAGCTCTTTTGTGTTTGCCGATGACAGTTGATTCTGCCTCGATGCCAGTGATTGCCGTGTGTCGGTTAGGAGGAGGTTGGTTGATGGCCTGCAATCAATTTGTCTGCTTGCTAGACACACTGGACCCACACCTGGAGTTATGGTCTAGGCCGCGATAGTGTATGACAGTGGGAGCACTCTCGTGGTTATCCCGCGCACCCTGAATGCAAATTTGTGCGTCAGTCTGTTGATTAGACCTGTTACGCTGCCATTCATGAAGAGCGTTCCAGCGAGTGTTTTCCAACAGTATAACCCTCGCCCTCTTACCGATGTTGTTCTACACTTAGTTGACATGTTGCCTGTTCGATCAACAGATCTATCTACAATCGAGTAGGTGTGGGACATCATCGGAAGACACCATCATGCAACGTCATCAACAAAAAGCGTTAACCGTCCCCGTATTGACCGACGAAGTGCAACAGGCATGGAACTCCGTCCCACAAACTGACATCCGGCACCTGTACAACACAATACATGCACTTTTGTGTGTATGTATTCAACCTTCTGGGGGCTATATCTTTTATTAATGTACCATCATTTAACATTTTCAACGACTTATCTCGCGCTTAGATAACGAGTGATCTTTCAATGTTAATCACTTAAATACGTTACCAAGACAAATGTATTTCCGAAATTTCATTACTCTACTTTAACTACTTTTTGGAAATTTAATGTTTTTTTTTCCACCAAGAGGACTTGGGCGAATATAGAGCCTTGAGGCAACGCATTATTTACCTATCTCATGTTATTCTTGCTGTTTCCCGTCATTAATTGGACATATCTGTCACAGAGCGTATTAACTTATAGGGATGTTCTTCGGTAGCATGGTACCATGTTGACTTTATAAAGAAGATCCTGGCCCCCTTTCCACCACCACACCGTATTGTATGCCGCAGTAAAATCCAAGTACTCCACTGCGGCTTCCAACTTTTTCTGAAACCCAGCCTCAGAGTGTGTTGATAGATTGAGTTTCTGGTTGACAAAAGTGTTATGAAGTCTCAATTGAGCTCAGTCATCGGGAATGTGTTGCAGTACTCGCTCTAGAACATTTCTTTCAGGAGTTTCAAACATGAACTCAGTAGTAATATAGGACGGGAGCTTTCAGGTAGGTTCTTTGGGTTGTTCGGCTTCCATACTTCGATGACAGGGTTACTAAGGAATATGGGGCTGTGAACAGAAATGAGAGACGTGAATAATTCATTGAGTTATAATATGCATTTCATATAGTAATAGGGGTAAATGCACTGTTTGAGCACAATGAGGGAAGATATTCTTGAATGACGCCAGGAGACAAAAGAAAATACCAACTGCAAAACGTGATAATGTAAGACATACCCAGGAGAAAATATGTAGCCTGATAATTTTTTTTACTTGCATCCATAGTTACTAAATAATTTAGATTATTTTGGAAATTATTTTATTCCTGTGTTGGTATTAATGTGTTTATTAACGATCGCAATTTCGGCCTGTTATTCCACTCTCAAGTGACAGATGTTACCTCATGATCTGCTTAAACAACAATTCATCTTTAGGAATACATACTGATCTTAAATATTTTATAAAAATAAATTTTTTTATAAAAATTACAGCTATTCCTACCAAACTATTAATTACAGCAATGGTTAATTGTTCTTATGAAGAGAACATTGTGTTAATATCAAACATATTTACAAATTCCGTATGCATAAGCATGTGAAATTATTCACTGAGATGAGAGTTATAATTTCTAGTAACTAACTGGATTTAATAAAACATTTCAGAAAAGACTGTATTCTTAAAGTTGAACTGGTCTTTAAGCAAGTTATATTGTTGTAGCTATCACTTGGAGAACGAACCGCTATCGTGAATAAATAGGTCTAATAATAGTCCAGGCGAAAAATGTTATCATTTATAAAATTCAGACAGTTGTACATTAATGATGAGAAGCAAGCTGAAGCTTACAGAATCATCGGTAGGAATCAACATACAGGCAATACTGTTGCGAAAATTAGGAGAAATGATGACGTGCGCTGGAACTTCTTTGTGTCTGTAGCTATTCAGGTACATAATACCACATTATGTAGTTCAACCGAAGCGGAAATGACACCTCTGGCTAAGGTAATCAAAGAATATGTACCGACAAGTATAATATGTGAAAATGAGGAAACAAAAATTTAAAAAAGGGCAAGTGGGAAGAAATTGAAAATAGCAAAATTATACTGTATTAATCGACGAAATAAATAATTAGAAATATGTTCAGGAAACGTAAGGAATACACCAAAGGTGCTTAAACGAAATGAGGCATGCGGTAACAAAATCTTTGTCTGACCAATTCGCCTTCGAAGAAAGGTGGAAGGGGTAGGCAGTTCTCCCAAAAACAACAAAGCCAGATAAATGTGAGAACTGTCAACCAATCAGCTTCACAACTCATACGTAAAAGTTTAAAGGCACTGCTAAGTGAGACGGACTCAATAACAATTTTAATTTTAAAAACCAACAGCCTCAGTTGCAAAGTTTACCTAGATTTAACTAGGTTTCAGTCGGGATAACTCAACCCTCTTCAGAATAAAAGTAACTATCTTTTGTCCATAGTGGACATCGTCAAGCTAAAACTGCAGTTCCATTAATTATCGTCAGACTTTAAAAACTTATCTGAAACTGCCTCGGCCCCACTTCGCGACCGCGATGCGGTAGACACGAGTGCTGTACTGGAACTCAGCAACTAAGGCTGTTGGTTTTTAAAATTAAAATTAATAGTTATACAGTTGCTTGAAACGTCTCCTTAGAAAAATTAGTGAATTACTGTGCTGGTAAACCCCTCACGTTATTTGATTTTCAAACAGCTGAGCAAAACTGAACGTACTCAGACATTTCTCTCTTTACCTATTCTGATCATCACTAAACTGACACACAATATTTTTAGCGCAACGCAATCTGACTTTTAATAATCCCTACAAAAGAATGGCCCTGACTAACAATAACCTATACCTTTCATGAATCACTTACCTCACAAAAATCTTCATTACTCGAACTACTGCAATACAGCGAGCGCCAATACTGCCAGGTAAATAAAAGATTCTAACTACTGATTGGCATAGTTTGCAAATGAATGACATCCAGTCTTACAAATTTACTGTCTCTGATGGACACACGTCCAGATCATCCGCTCTCAAAACTCCGTCATCTCTCTCCCCACATCCACCACTGCTGGTGGCTTGACAGGGACTCGAAATGTTGAAATCATTTAAGACTCAATAACATCTTAAGATTAGTTATGAATGTGATATTTTAGTGTTAGTCCCTCGTGTATTTGGCAAGCGCGAGCCGAGAGGGAGGTTTCAGCTCATCGTAATCATTCGTTTCTCGCGCTTCTAGGATTGGTCAAAGATGCTACATTTGCTGTGCTCCGTAAAATAAGTGACTGTCGAGCTAAACACAACATGACCACTGGTCACGTTGTGTGCACTGGTGAAGGAGATATCTTAGGTTAAGGCAAAGGATTTGGAGGAAACGGGTTAACAAAGGCCCGGCAACACAGTCGTGTGGATACATTCATGATGACACTTGAGTCGTGGACGCTGCCTGAGACAGATCTCATGGCCGTAACTTTTGAAGTACCCTGACATGTTAAGTTACCTGAGTTGGGTTGTTTTTTGGGGAGAAGACCAGGCAGCGAGGTCATCGGTCTCATCGGATTAGGGAAGGACGGGAAAGGAAGTCGGCCGTGCCCTTTCAAAGGAACCATCCCGGCATTTGCCTGGAGCGATTTAGGGAAGTCACGGAAAACCTAAATCAGGATGGCCGGACGCGGGATTGAACCGTCGTCCTCCAGAATGCGAGTTCAGTGTGCTAACCAGTGCGCCACCTCGCTCGGTGAGCTACCTGAAAAGCAGGTTCATTTTACAGTCCATTACTATTCCCATACAACATTCCTGTAATGTAGTGCAGCCTATATGCAAGAGACTGGAGAAAAACATTTTTTCCTGTATTTACAATCCTATGGGAGCTAGGAGGTTATAGACACCACAGTGCTTGTAACAACAAGAGGGCTGAAACTTCCTGGGAGATTAAAACTGTGTGCCGGACCGAGACTCGAACACGGGACCTTTGCCTTTCGCGGGCAAGTGCTCTACCATCTGAGCTACGACTCACGCCCCGTCCTCACAGCTTTACTGCTGCTAGTACCTCGTTTTAATCTGACAGGAAGTCTCATATCAGCTCACACTCCGCTACAGAGTGAAAATCTCATTCTAGCAACAAGAGAGCTGTTGTTTCTGTGCCAGGTTCAGTTGAAATCGATCCAGGGGTTTGGGAAGACGTCCTGCACATTTTAATGAAATTTCTTTAAACAATTAAATTGAAATTTCATTACAGAATAATAATCTAATTAGTTTTTAGTTAATTTTCTTTTCCTTACCTTCTGTCTGTACGAACGAACTTTGTTGTAGAACCTCTACTTCTTATTTACGTGTGGTAATACAAAAATGCATTTTCAAAAGAATTGCGTACATTTAAAACTACGTGAAGTCATATTAACTGATTAAGAATATTTAGCTGAGAATTAAATCCTTTACATAATTCGGCCTTGGCACACATTTTCTAAATGCAGTGGTTTTTTTTAAAAAATATTTACTGGATTCTTTCCCGGCGTTAGCTATGGAACACAAGACTGTCTCTATTAGCAGAAAATGGTTAAATATTGCCAAGCCGACGTTTAATTATCACTGATAAAACACACTTCGCTATACATTTAAGTTATTTGAAAGAACCAAAATTGTTAAATTTCAACATTAACTATCCGCCTATGAATGCACAAATGTGTAACTATTTTTAAAATCCGTCAGTCTCAGGATCGCTGCAAAAGAAGAACATTTTCTTAATTCACTGCTAATTTTTTATCTGTTCCCGATTTACGGGTTTGGTTAATTTTTCTTAGCGGAACAATTTTTTAAATGTGCCGCCGCTGCAAATCGATCGGTCGCGGCACAGCCCAGCAACACCGCTAAAAATGCTGAAAATTCTTTAAAGAAATAATATAGATGACATGGGCAAGCTAATTTACATTAATAATACACACTTTTAATAAATTATGATGTATTTAGACCCAACAATAATTCAACTCACATTAGTTTGTAATTTCTCCTCTAATGGCGGATAAATCTCGATACAGACAAAAGAAGCCTACCCATTCATAAAACGCTTCGTCACAGCTTCCTCCCGCTTTCAGCTCTAAAGGAGGAAGACCAAAGAATACATAGTACATTGTGCTTTTATACTACTGCTGACTATTAACATTTCTTTGTAATCTCACAACATTATTTTCCTCCGGCTGAATTTCACAACTCTGTTATCGCAGATATTGACACATTTCGCAATTACATTATGAATATAGACATATTACCATCCTAAATACAGAGAGAATATTACTACATAAAATATTACAATAATAACAAATGTCTTTTACACAAAATTCAATAATATTTTTTGTTAAATAATTACAGTATATACAAATTGCTCAGAGCGGCGTATATGGTACAATTAAATTATAGTTTATTAATAGTGTGAGTTTGCCAGGGAACGTTACATTGCCCCCTGGCAGCATTTGGCAAAGAGTCTCTATACTTTGACACAATGGTGCCAGTAACGTTCTTTACAATTCTGTATTTTTTCATGGAATGGCTCTTTTAATTAGTCCCAGGGTTATATATGTTCATGGCTTCCCCATTTGGGCGAAGGCAGACAGGAAACCTGGGCAAAACTGTGCCGGAGCCCAGCCATCCCAGTTGGTTCATGATTAATCTTGTCTCTTTAACAGTCATTCTTTTGAATTGATTTAGCAGTTTGTCATCAACGGTTACATAATATCACAGTCACATACAGTTCAACGATATACTGCAAGGTCACTTGTCCTAGGATATATCACTTAGTTTTTTGAAATCATTTAGCACAGCATCACTTTTTATAATGTTCCCACTACCTACGTGTTACAAATCCATCTCCTACACTTGTTAGTGTTCATTTTCTCTTATCAGTTTACAGGTATACATAATAAATGTTCAATGTTTATCAAAAAGGGAGTCATTGACATGTTATGCAGTTTGTGTAAATATTTTGGAAAATGTCAATAATGCTGTAGTTGGTGAGCGGTGCGGAGTGATTGTTGAGCGGCGCTCGGCGCGGCGCGTTGGCTCCGTGTAGGTCACCGCCCCCGGTGTTGACAGCTACGGCGCGGAGAGGCGTGTGGCTGTCTGGTCTGCTACGGGCTGCTGCGGCCGCTGCATGGCTGAGGTAGCCGGATGCGCGTTGTATATCAGCTCACCCGTGTGACATCTTCTTGCAGTGCTCCGGCAAACATGCAACAAGTTCACAAACAGTGTACTATCCTTATGGGCATTTTTCCTGCTGTGGAAAAAAACGCACACAGTTATTGGCAGTTATTATTCAGTAGGCCTTCACTAGTCTGGTTTGCACAATGTTTCGTTGTCATAGTAACACGTTTTATGGGCACACAACAGTTTTTCACCATGTCATGACTTGTCATTAGTCACACGCAAGTTTTCACCTTAGGACAAAATGTATCTCTGTAGTCAATGCGCTTTCCTAGCGTCCCTTGACACACAAAGAGTTATAGTTTGACACTAACTTGGTCCACCGTCCGTTATCGGCTCACTGTTCGTCTCGTGCTAGTTCCTTGTCCACTTGCACACACGGCGATGATACAGTTTCTTATCGCTTGTTCAAAACAACCTCGTGACGTATTGCTGCAGGTTTAACAGTCACTGTCTGTCTCTGCCACACAATACTGCACTTTTGTTTAAGTTTTTTCATTTACAATGTTCGTTGTGCAATTTTTGTAACAGCACATTCGTAGCTTCTTTGCTCGCTCTTTACCAAGGTGTGATATTTGCGTACATGGTAACAGATATTAAAATTTCGTATTAGTTTGCCCAAAAATCATCTATATTTATGTTCGATTAGATTTTATTTGTGCATTCCAACCGGATTCAGGCATATTGTTCAATAACTCCTTTGAAATTATGTCTCACTTTACTTGCAAGGTCCTACGTCACTACAGTGTAGTCTCTGTAGGCTAAAATTGACTTGGACTGTATCAGGCTAGCTCTTTTTTACTGATTGAATCTGCACATGCTTCAATTGAAGCTTCTTTGTGCGTAACTTTGCGTTACTTAAATTTGCAATAAGTTTGCCTCCCATGGTGCCCTCGGGTCAATACTGGGTGCATTATTCTCTTTGATAACACTGGTTTGATAATAAAGTTCTCAGGGTCTCATATTACTGATATTATTCTGGGTTCGAATCTGTCAATCTGACAGCTACTCATATATACATACATACATATATAATAGAAAAGATTGTACCAAGAAATTTTTCAAGTTTGACTCACATATAGAAAATTATGCAGTACACAAACTAATCATTACTAAAATGTTCCTCTTGACTGAACTCTGTCACAATTTAACACCACAAATAATTGCACTAATCAGGTTATCTGTGCAGACATTTAGAGCATGTTTAATCTGACACTAATTTAAAAAAAACATAACACAAATATTCATAAACAAAAGAGAAAGTCAATCATATTCTTATAACTAAATACTTCTACATTAGTATATTATCTCTAAGATCACACATCATTAATGTTCATTCATTTTCAAAAGAATGGTGTCCCTTTTTTTATTTTACACATAACACATAGGACTATTAGTCATTTACTGTAGGATTATTTTCACATCCTTACGCGGATACAGTCCCCGTACTCTCCCTGAGTGGGGATCTGCTAAGAGATAGCTACTATTTCCTTCTTGGACTAAGGAATGGAGTATGAGGCTCGACAGTAGGTTTAGTGAGGCTACATCTCGATATTATACTGATATCCCTTAACAATTCCTGGTCGTTCTGAAAATACATCTGCATAGTTAGATAATAAATGTACCAAATCCTGCTGTTGCATTGAGTTCAAATTTTCGGACTGTGATACTTTGTTCACAAGTGCGTCCACATTTGCTTTTAATTGATCACTTTGTACGTCTGGATAATAGAGATTTTGTCCTATAGAATGATTGTCTAAATGTAGTATCCACTGATTCCTACATTTTATGTCAATAGCATTACAATTAGACACAGTTACCTCTTCAGATCTGAGCATGGACAATTCTATCCTCCTACCCGCGTTCATCAAACTTAATTTTCCCCGAGAAAGGTCGATTACTGCGTCCCTTTCTCTCAAAAAATCTACCCCCAAAATGCAGGCTACCTTTAAACCCTTTACTACCAGGAATGAGCACGCTATGGCTTCTTCCCCTATATACATCTCTATCCGCACTTGGAGTTTAATTATTTGTCGCTGTGCACTTATGGCTCCAGTGACTTTGCAATTGTTCACAGGAAAAGTCAGCATACGCTTTTCTTTCCCCAGTACTCTGAATAAGTCCATACTCATGACACTGACAGTAGCACCCGTATCTACGATTGCTTGCACATCAATATTGTTAATTTTGATCTCTATTATCGCTTGTACTTTGTCTTTGTGCTCCTTTATGCACGTGGATGGTTCAGTTATTAATTCATGACCCATCTGTACCCCGTCATTATACCTGAGGATACAGATTCCCGATGTTTTGTTCTGTGTCGGGCTGCTCTCACTCCAAACCTCAGCCGACGATGGAGAGCGTATCTCGGCTGAATCTAGTTTGTTGAATTATTACAGGTGGATGGGTGTGGCTGCTCTGTGTCACTGACCTCCACTATGTGTAAGTTGTGTTGCGTCGGCCGCCACGGTTGCGCAATTGGCGCATTTTGTGGTGGCGGTCGGTTATTGTCATATCTTTCACTGTTTTGCCGGTCCGGACTGGGCCTCTGGTTCTGTGGCCAAGTTCGGTTTGCATCATTATAGGTATTAGTGTTCCACGGCCCCCTGGCATTTTTCCATCTACTATTGCTTGGTGGGCCTGTTTCATATCGGTCATCTGACCTCCTTTTCCGGTCATTATTCACCGGCGGACTATTGCCGATCCGGTCTCTACCTCTATTCCCGTTTTGTACATAATCTTGTCTCCTATTGTTACCTCCGCCGTTTCCATTATTTGGTGGAGGCGTGTTATTTCGACCATTTCTGTAACCGTTTCCGTTACTTCTAGCCTGTTCAGAGGCTGCCTTAACATCCTCCTGAATCAGGTCAATTGAGTCCAGAACAGACAAGAAATGTTCCATATCGTTCTCCGGCACGTGTATAAGTTTTTCCTTTACGTGTATCGGCAAGTGTGATTTCAAAAGTCTGATCAAATCCCGGGATGAAATCTGCTCGTCCCAGTAACGGGTCTTATTAATGTACTTCTCAAAATATTTTCGCAAATTGCCTAATCGTGGAGAATACGGCTCTGGATTATATACCTCTTTCCGTAATCTCTCCTGAATACATGTTGACCAATATTTGGCCAAGAATGCCTTTTCAAATTGCTCATATGTGTCGCAACTGTCAGCTGCTTCGGTTGCCCATAACGCAGCATCTCCTTGTATGTAAGACATAACGAACTGTATTTTCTGTGTATGACTCCAAACGCTAGGCAAAATGTTTCTAAATCCCTTGATAAACACTACAGGGTGAACAGATCTCTTCTCCGTTGTAAAGATCTGAAACTGTCGGTTTCTAATCAGGCTTTCTTCAATCACTATTTTGGAATAACATTTATTTGTTTCGCTAACATTGGTTGCCTGTTCTGTCTCGCTGTCGCAATTTTTTACTGCTGTATTTATATGCCTATCATTGTTGGACCTGGCTGGCGTGACACACGCCTGCGCGTCGCCGTGCAGCAAGCTGATTTCTAGCTCCGCAATACGACGGTTGACATTCCGCTGCCACAGCGGAATGTCAGTGTGTACCGCCTTTTTAAGGTCCTGTATTTCCGCATTGGAGCCCACGTCTTTGGCTTCAATCACGGCGTGCACTTTCTCATCTATTTCTTTTATAAATTCGTTTTCAATTTTGTGCACATGTTCGGACATTTTGTGCTCAATTACTTGAGTTGTGTCAATTTCTAATTGTTCCATTCTGTTGGCCAGTACACTGATTTCACCCATGATACTGGCGTTAGCCACTTGGATGTTATCTACTCTTTCGCTCAGTTCTTGCACCGCTTTGGGTATGGTTTCATAGTTTTGTTTCAAACTAACAATCTCACTTTGCATAGTTTCCAAAGATTGCATTAACTGCAAGTCTCTCTCATGCAGGCGTCGATCACGCTCTGCTTCTTTAGCATCACGTTCTCTATCGCGTTCTGCTTGCATACGTGCAAATTCAGCTTGGAAATTGAGCATGCGCTCGAACATAACTCTTAATTATTGCACTTCTGACACCTCACCACTCTCTGGTCCGTGTCTAGTGCTTGTGGGTGGCACAGTATTTCTACTTTCAACTGAATCACTGGCTGGCAGTGGCAACATTTCTTGCCCTTCTGCCCCCAGATTCTCACATTGTACTTCCTGAATTACGCCACTAACATTAATTTGTGCCCCACTTTCTAACTCGGTATCACTACTTGCTAACTGTTGTTCATTATCCATGTTGATATCTTTCTGACTACGCAATCTAACCATAGTCAACAAAAGAAACAAAATCTGAACTAAATATCCTAACACTCAGGTTTCACTGACATAATCACACAAGAAATGGTCATTTGTTGAAACACACTTATTATACACTACAATGACTAACTACTCAAATGTCCTGTTAGTTTTTTAAAAAAAGAACACTAACAACATGCACACCACTAATGATCCGAGAACACTGCACTGAGGCTACTTTACTACCCACAGGACAACTACACTGCAGCTTTACCTTTTGGTGATCTATCTTGGGTGCAGCTGCCCCCTGGTATTGTGGTAGGTAATTAATTTTTCGATATAATGAGCTCTCTTCTTCAGCTTGCCTCTGGGTATATAGTGTTCTCATGCAAAAAATCATATACAAGTATTACCACACAATATTGGTTAGGCAATACATACAATACATAAAAAGTTCGACTACAATAATTCCCTAGTTATCTCATGGGTATTTTGTGGCCACTGCTTATTTGTGCCCCACGTTGGGCGCCAATTTAATGAAATTTCTTTAAACAATTAAATTGAAATTTCATTACAGAATAATAATCTAATTAGTTTTTAGTTAATTTTCTTTTCCTTACCTTCTGTCTGTACGAACGAACTTTGTTGTAGAACCTCTACTTCTTATTTACGTGTGGTAATACAAAAATGCATTTTCAAAAGAATTGCGTACATTTAAAACTACGTGAAGTCATATTAACTGATTAAGAATATTTAGCTGAGAATTAAATCCTTTACATAATTCGGCCTTGGCACACATTTTCTAAATGCAGTGGTTTTTTTTAAAAAATATTTACTGGATTCTTTCCCGGCGTTAGCTATGGAACACAAGACTGTCTCTATTAGCAGAAAATGGTTAAATATTGCCAAGCCGACGTTTAATTATCACTGATAAAACACACTTCGCTATACATTTAAGTTATTTGAAAGAACCAAAATTGTTAAATTTCAACATTAACTATCCGCCTATGAATGCACAAATGTGTAACTATTTTTAAAATCCGTCAGTCTCAGGATCGCTGCAAAAGAAGAACATTTTCTTAATTCACTGCTAATTTTTTATCTGTTCCCGATTTACGGGTTTGGTTAATTTTTCTTAGCGGAACAATTTTTTAAATGTGCCGCCGCTGCAAATCGATCGGTCGCGGCACAGCCCAGCAACACCGCTAAAAATGCTGAAAATTCTTTAAAGAAATAATATAGATGACATGGGCAAGCTAATTTACATTAATAATACACACTTTTAATAAATTATGATGTATTTAGACCCAACAATAATTCAACTCACATTAGTTTGTAATTTCTCCTCTAATGGCGGATAAATCTCGATACAGACAAAAGAAGCCTACCCATTCATAAAACGCTTCGTCACAGCTTCCTCCCGCTTTCAGCTCTAAAGGAGGAAGACCAAAGAATACATAGTACATTGTGCTTTTATACTACTGCTGACTATTAACATTTCTTTGTAATCTCACAACATTATTTTCCTCCGGCTGAATTTCACAACTCTGTTATCGCAGATATTGAAACATTTCGCAATTACATTATGAATATAGAAATATTACCATCCTAAATACAGAGAGAATATTACTACAAAAAATATTACAATAATAACAAATGTCTTTTACACAAAATTCAATAATATTTTTTGTTAAATAATTACAGTATATACAAATTGCTCAGAGCGGCGTATATGGTACAATTAAATTTTAGTTTATTAATAGTGTGAGTTTGCCAGGGAACGTTACAACATACATACTTACGCTCTGCATGATGGATGATGACATGTGAAACCTGTCTGAATACCAACACATTCTCTTCTCCAGCTTTCAGTTCTTGATATTCGTTTCCCTGTTTGCATGATACATTTCAATTAATGGGTCGAATTGGGACACCTCTTACCGTTATAATTGTGGTGCAGCCTTTCCTGTTCAAATGGCTCTGTGCATATGGGACTTAACATCTGTGGTCATCAGTCCCCTAGAACTTAGAACTACTTAAACCTAACTAACCTAAGGACATCACGTACATCCATGCCCGAGGCAAGATTCGAACCTGCGACAGTAGCGGTCACGCGGTTCCAGACTGAAGCGCCTAGAACCGCACGGCCACACCGGCCGGCCCTTCCTGTTCACCTACTTCCTCGTGATAAGCTTTCGTTAATCGATATTGAAACTGGTTGCTCGATTCTCGCCTCTATGTATGATCGAGTTGTATGGCTGCACGTTCTTCGGGTTTCGGTTCCCACTTGTCAGAGTACTTGGTAGGGAGGGGGGAGGGGAGGTGGATGAGAGGCGAGGTGAACCACAAGCTCTGCTTAAGAGACGAAAGTTACTGTCGAGAAGTGGCGATTTGTGCAGGACGTTCCGTCAATGATCACTACTGTAGGTCGACTGCTAGCCACTTAAAAGAGTGTCTCGCGCCATTAACCGCCTCCAGGGCAGTGGGAGTGGCGCGGCGTCGCAGGCTGTTAGCGGGCGCTGTGTCGTCACTAAGGAGCACTCGGCCGCCGCTTTAAAGTGGAGCCGTCACAGGCCAGCCGCAGCTGTTGCCCGCGGGAGCCTCTCGTGCAATCGATATCGCGCCGCACGGCAGAGCGCGCCGCGGCACGGCCTCCGTTTTTGTGGCACAGCCGCAAGCGTGCCGTCAGTTGCAGCGCGCCACGTACGTGCACTGTCGCTGAAGCTGAAGCCTGCGCCGAGCTATTCAGTTCGGTCATCTGCACTGCAAAAACCCATCGTGCAGTTGCGCCGCTCGCAGATCAAAGGACGGTCGTGCATGACTGGGAATTCACAACTCTGTTTCTAATCCCATACACCAAGACAGTATTACACGCTCCAGTTGCATACATCGAGTACAAAAGTTGACTTTCGACGTGTCATTCCATCAAACTACGGGGTCAGTCGTAACGCTTTATAACGAGGTTGAAATTTGCAATTTCGTTCGCTATATATCAATACGGAACTGCTACGGTCTCGTTCACATGCGCTGAAATTCGACTGTAATGCGGTGAACCTTCCAATTCGGTAACTTCAAATAGCGTTGGGTTACATTATTATGAACCCAGCAGTAGATACAATGATCAATTTAGAGGGTAGTAAGATAATCACTGAACACAGGCAAATGAAAGTTAGAAATATCGTCTGCCACAATACATAAAGGATAAATAAAGTAATGCTACGTGTGATTTACATATCAAAGTCCAGGCAGTCCGCCCTCCTTTTCTCGCAACTGAATTGTAATCAAATTGCTTAGCTCGCATTTCGTAGACGTCGCACCAGTTAGTTTCTTCTCTGTTGGTCGCGAGCTCTAGCGCTTGTGCAATAAACAGTACGTATTAATGTCACAACTGAGTACGCTTAGATGCAAAAGATAGTAATAATCGTTAAATATAAGAATGACAACTAATTTTTTTTTATTTCCAAAACCGTAATATAAGCAAAACGACATCAAGGATAGTCTGTCGTTAACATTCATAACGAGATTCCCGATTATTAATCACTAGTTTCCGAGAACAGCTAAAGTCATAAAGTGCTCCACACGACCTTAGAATCCACATGAGACAGCTCAGATGTGTTTCCCGTGGCTACTTTAACAATGAATTCCGTCTTCACGCCGAGTTACATTTCACACACTTGTTCGTGTGTTGCCATCACGAAAACCGATCGTACACTGTCTTGAATTAACGCAACATCGCACAAGTACGTAATCCAAGGCAATTTTTCAACAAACTAATCCGTCTTTACAGGACATAAGATTTTAAACACTGATTCATGTATTATCTTCTCGGGGACAGATCATAGGCTAATAGTGAACTGTGTTAGTAGTTTGGTGCCTTCTCTCTCAGCGCTCACTTGCGATTGGTCCGTCCTTCCTAGCGATAAGTACTGACAGTAACTAAAATTTATATGATAATTTCCTCATGAATTGAGTGACATTGCAATTACTCTTCTCAGTGCACGTAACTTCGTCAGCACTGTTGGAGCTGTATATTAACATTTGAACAGCCAATATAAGTAATGCAAGATCCCTAAGCGTTGTAGGTGAATTCCCAATGTATCTATCTCCCAGTACGATACGACTTTTGTTCGAATTGCCGTTCTTATGCTATGTAACCAACTGGCACCTCGTTCGATGTTTCTTCCTTGTAATGGTACCTACTTGCTAGATTCCCATAACCAACTCTTGCCACACTGTGCATTAAAACATAGCAACAAAAATGTAAAAAATGGTTCTGAGCACTATGGGACTTAACATCTGTGGTCATCAGTCCCCTAGAACTTAGAACTACTTAAACCTAACTAACCTAAGGACATCACACACTTCCATGCCCGAGGCAGGATTCGAACCTGCGACCGTAGCAATCGCGGTTCCGGACTGCGCGGATAGAACCGCTAGACCACCGCGGCCGGCAACAAAAATGTAATAAACGGGGGCAGGGATGTGGTATCAACGTCAAAAAATGTATGATACGAAAACTGACACTGGTGAAAGCATACGATAACACAAACAAAACCATTGCAGTAAATATGAATCCACAAACTAGCTTTCTGCGAAAAGATTCTGAACGACTCGTTGCGAGCCGCCGATGACGTTCAAAAATGTTCAAATGTTTGTGAAATCTTATTGGACTTATCTGCTATGGTCATTAGTCCCTACGCTTACACACTACTTAACCTAAATTATCCTAAGGACAAACACACACACCCATGCTCGAGGGAGGACTCGAACCTCCGCCGGAATCAGCCGCACAGTCCATGATTGCTGCCCCTTATGCCGTTCGGTTAATCCTGTGCGGCCAACGACGTCATAATGAAATATTGTCCTAGTTAGAACAAATGTATTCACAATGTAAACTTTTGCATTATGTTCCCTCCAAACTGTGCACAAATTTCAGCTAAGGCTTCTTTAGCAGAAAATACTATATTGCTTCAGTAAGTTACTCGTTATAATAAGCACTCCTTTAAAGGTGTCATCCTCGCTGTATAGTCCAAACCTGCACTCGTTTCTGCGCTACGAATTCACTCTAAGACCTTTCGATAACTTCGTAAAATTTTGACAGATCTATACTACTCGTTACTTCAGTTCTTCAACTATATCAACTGGAGTGCTGTACACTTCAATTTTGAGATCTCAGACAGATCTGATGCAGTCTGTATTTTTCCCTACCAGGGTGCAGGGTAGCAGTAGCACAACCATAGACGATATTTTCATTCATTTTTCATTACTAGATGGGCTTTCTGTTAGTAAAAGCGTGAATGGACTTTCAAACCAAGATGCAGAAATTTTAACACTAAAAGGTTTTCGTTCTCAAAAAAATGTTTTGTATACTTACAAACTATGTAGAAAAGCTAATCCAACGGCAATGGAGAGTTTTTTAAACCTGGTTAAGGGAAACGAGAGATAGGGCGTTTTTAGTGTTGATAACATAGATGACGAATATAATGCTTTCCTGAACAAATATCTCATGCTCTTTGAAAGTGGCGTTCCATTAGAACGTTCAAAACAGGGTATTAACTGTAAAAGACGGCCTGGGTGGCTGAATAGATGGATGAGGATATCATGTAGAACGAGGTGGAAATTATATCTCACACGATCGATCTTCAGTAGCCTATTACAAACAGTACGGCAAGGTGCTTATAACGTTATTAGGGAGGCATAGGGTATGCTGTATGCAAACAGAGTAGCTAATTGTAAGGATAAAATTAAAACCATATGATCAGTCATGAAGAAAATGTCTGGTCAGCAGTACAAGGTCGAGGATATAAAGTCAATGCATAGTAAAAATGCTTCTGTTGCTGATAAGTCAGATATATGTACAGTATTGTACAATAACGTTTTGAACAGAGCTGGTGAATGAAGTTAAAACGTAGCTTCTACAGGAATCATATAACTCTCTTCGCAAATGCCTTTCCGAGACTGATATCTGAAATATGCCTCTGTAATACTGAAAAGGGGGAGATTGAGTCAATAATTACATCACTGAAGACTAAGGACTCTCATGGATGTGACGGAGTATCTAGCAGAACACTAAAGCACTGTGCTGCACAAGTTAGCGCTGTACGTGGCCATATTTGTAATTTTTCCTTTATTGATGGTTTGTTTCCTGATCGATTAAAGTACTCAGTAGTACAGCCGCTTTACAAAAAGGGAGAAAGGAATAATGTAGACAACTTTAGACCATTTGTCTGTCATCAGTGTTTGCTAAAGTCTTTGAAAACGCTGTGTCTGTAAGGATAGTTGATCATTTCATTTCACCTAAGTTGCTGTCAAATGTACAGTTAGGTTTTAGAAGTGATTTAACAACTGAAAATGATTTCTTCTCTTTTTTATGTGAGGTACTGGATGGATTGTACAAAAGATTTCGAACGCTAGGCACCTTTATTGATTCAAGGCGTTTGTTTGTGCTGATAAGATGTTGCTCCAGAAGTTGGACCATTAAGGAATACGGGGAGTAGTTCACAATTTGTTTACCTCTTACTTTAAGAACAGTCAGCAAAACCCATTTTCCCACAGTACTATGAATGGCTACGATGTGGTATCCGAGTGTGGCACGGTTAAAGGCTCGTTGAAGGGATGGGAGGGGGGGGTGGCTGCTCCAGGAATCAGTGTTGGGGCCACTCCTGTTGCTTATTCATATAAATGATTTGCCTTCTAGTATTTCAGGTTATTTCAAAATATTTATGTTTGCTGATGACACTAGCTTAGTACGAAAAGATGTTGTGTGCAACTTTGGCACTTCTTCAATTAGTGCAGCTCAGGACGCAAGTTCATGGCTTGTAGAAAATAAACTTACGCTAAATCACAGTAAGACTCAGTGTTTACAGTTTCTGAAACACAATTCAATAAAACCTTACGTCCTAATTGCACAATATGGGCATATGATTAGTGAGACTGACAGTTAAAATTTCTAGGTGTTTAAACAGAAAGTGAACTGTCGTTGAAAGCCCACGTTTAGAATCTTTTTCTAAGATTTAATGCTGCCATTTTTACTATTAGAAGTAGGTGAGAGTTTCACACGAAAAGTTGTCTACTTTCCTTATTTTCATTCGCTTCTGGCGTATGGTGTTATATTTTGCGGTACCTCTTCCCACACTCAAAGATATTTTTGTCTCAGAAATGGGCGTTTCGGGCAATAAGTGGTGTAAGTTCGCGAACTTCGTGTCGGCATCTATTCATTAGTCTGGGTATTGTGACATTGGTCCCTCAATATACAGGGCTATTACAAATGATTGAAGCGATTTCATAAATTCACTGTAGCTCCATTCATTGGCATATGGTCACGACACGCTACAGATACGTAGAAAAACTCATAAAGTTTTGTTCGGCTGAAACCGCACTTCAGGTTTCTGCCGCCAGAGCGCTCGAGAGCGCAGTGAGACAAAATGGCTACAGGAGCCGAGAAAGCATATGTCGTGCTCGAAATGCACTCACATCAGTCAGTCATAACAGTGCAACGACACTTCAGGACGAAGTTCAACAAAGATCCACCAACTGCTAACTCCATTCGGCGATGGTATGCGCAGTTTAAAGTTTCTGGATGCCTCTGTAAGGGGAAATCAACGGGTCGGCCTGTAGTGAGCGAAGAAACGGTTGAACGCGTGCGGGCAAGTTTCACGCGTAGCCCGCGGAAGTCGACGAATAAAGCTAGCAGGGAGTTAAACGTACCGCAGCCGACGGTTTGGAAAATCTTACGGAAAAGGCTAAAGCAGAAGCCTTACCGTTTATAATTGCTACAAGCCCTGACACCCGATGACAAAGTCAAACGCTTTGAATTTTCGTCGCGGTTGCAACAGCTCATGGAAGAGGATGCGTTCAGTGCGAAACTTGTTTTCAGTGATGAAGCAACATTTTTTCTTAATAGTGAAGTGAACAGACACAATGAGCGAATCGGGCGATAGAGAATCCTCACGTATTCGTGCAGCAAATTCGCAATTCACCAAAAGTTAACGTGTTTTGTGCAATCTCACGGTTTAAAGTTTACGGCCCCTTTTTCTTCTGCGAAAAAAACGTTACAGGACACGTGTATCTGGACATGCTGGAAAATTGGCTCATGCCACAACTGGAGACCGACAGTGCCGACTTCATCTTTCAACAGGATGGTGCTCCACCGCACTTCCATCATGATGTTCGGCATTTCTTAAACAGGAGATTGGAAAACCGATGGATCTGTCGTGGTGGAGATCATGATCAGCAATTCATGACATGGCCTGCACGCTCTCCCGACTTAACCCCATGCGATTTCTTTCTGTGGGGTTATGTGAAAGATTCAGTGTTTAAACCTACTCTACCAAGAAACGTGCCAGAACTGCGAGCTCGCATCAACGATGCTTTCGAACTCATTGGTGGGGACATGCTGTGCCGAGTGTGGGAGGAACTTGATTATCGGCTTGATGTCTGCCGAATCACTAAAGGGGCACATATCGAACATTTGTGAATGCCTAAAAAAACTTTTTGAGTTTTTGTATGTGTGTGCAAAGCATTGTGAAAATATCTCAAATAATAAAGTTATTGTAGAGCGGTGAAATCGCTTCAATCATTTGTAATAACCCTGTATATATATATATATATATATATATATATATATATATATATATATATATATATATTCTTCACGTCGTTTCCTGTTAACAATATCAACTTATAACAAAAAATTAGTAGATTTCACTGATTTAATACTAGGCAGAAACATAATCTGCATTTGGATCGAACATCTTTGACTATTGTGCAGAAAGGCATGCAGTATTCTGTTGCATCCATTATCAGTAAGATACCATTGATGATGCTGATGAGGTCCCATACGCCGAGGAGCGTAGGCGACGATGCTGGAGACCCGCACCACTGTACTAGGCAAGGCCCTAGTGGAGATGGTTTGCACTGCCTTCCTCCGACCGCAATGGGGATGAATGATGATGATGAAAACGGCACAACAACACCCAGTCATCTCGAGGCAGGAAAAAATCTCTGGTCTCGCCCGGAATCGAACCCGGGACTCCGTGCGAGGGGAAGCGAGAACGCTAACGCAAGAGCATGAGCTGCGGACAAGATACCCTTAGAACTCAAAAATTAATCCACGCGCTTTGAGATCGTAACAGGAATTTCCTCACGGCCTTCTTCTTCTATTACGTCGACGAGTTCCTTGAAAAATTATGCTGATTGCTCTGTTACATTATGCATTGCGTTTACATAAAGTTATAGCTTTACATCTTTTTAGTATTGATAAACACTTTTGTACTGACACGTTCCATGACCATAGAGATTTGCTGCACAATTTGGTCCAACGGAACTAGATGTGTAAAATAAATAAATCTAGATGACTGAGGTCGGATGATTTTCGAAGCGAAGCTACAGGCCATGTTAAACAGGTCCATCTTGGATCATATCGATGCAGTAGATGCTGCCTTCCAAACCGAAGTCCAAAAGGAAACGTCCTCCAAAATATTAATAAAATGGTTCAAATGGCTCTGAGCACTATGGGATTAACGTCTTAGGTCATCAGTCCCCTAGACTTAGAACTACTTAAACCTAGCTAACATAAGGACATCACACACATCCACGCCGGATGCAGGATTCGAACCTGCGACCGTAGCAGCAGCGCGGTTCCGGACTGAAGCGCCTAGAACCGCTCGGCCACAACGGCCGGCCAAAATATTAATAACGATAGTAAAGCTATTCGAACATACCGCAGGTGTTCAGAAATTTTAATGCCACTGTTAGAAATAAGATGTTGTTGAGGACTGAACCAGAAAATACAACTAATTATGTTTCTCACTCAGTCCAAACTACATGACTACATATACTATCTGCTGAAAAGTATTCAGACGCTGGTTAGTGGACATTAATATGTGATGAGTCCACCCTTTCCCTCTGTGAAACCTCTGTTGGGGACACGATCAATGACGTGCCTGTAAGTTTGTAGAGGAATAAAAACCTAATCTTCATAATGAACCAAAACCAAACAATGCGATATTGCAGTGCCTGTGTTGTTAAGAAGGGCGATGCGATGTTTCTTTGTACATGCTTGCATGTGCGAAGCAATATTGCATCGTTCTTCTTATCAACACAGGCAGCGCAATATCGTTTTTATCTGCTGATACCAGGCAGCGAGTTTCAATTAAAATGTCTTTCCATGCACACTAATTACATAACGAATGTACGAGTGCCGGTTGCGACCAGGAGCCACGACGTAGGGAAGTTTGGTTGTGCCTGTGAGTCGTGCATGAATACCCAAACCGGTCAAGGCCACCGCTCGCGTAATGCGGGAAATCCGGGTTCGAGTCCCGATTCGGAACAAATTTTCACTTTCGGCATTACGATATATAACTGATGGTTGTTCATATTCCTACCGGCGAATACATTTCATGTAAAACCAAAGAAGGTAGTAATGTTGGACGCTGGGATCTGAAGCGAGGTAGGCGCATTAGGACAGGTCGGGACTCTGGGTACTTCAGTGGGTTTCAGGAATGTTATTGTTTACAAACCATTGCCTTACAGATTCTGCCTTAAGACAGTGTACATTCTATGCTGATAAAGTTATCTTCTCCGATATCTTCCTGTACTGTAAATAGTTCACAATGCCGTCAAATGCTTTCGCATTTACCGTTTCATTAAGCGCAATAAACGGACCACACTCCAGCCGCGGGAAATACCCACACACGGTAACGCCTCTTTCTCCATAACTCACTGATGACGTTTGTTGGCTGGTAACGTTCTGCACGCATTCGTCATGGCCAGTCTCTTCCATCGGACTGCCACATGATATAGCGTGATTCATCGCTCCAAATAACTCCTATCCAGTCATCCACTGTCCACTAGTGTCGCTCTGTACAACAACTCAAGCCTCGCTTAACATTGACTGCAGAAATGTGTGGCTTTTGAGGAGCTTCCGACCTTAGTACACCTAACTCACTGCGCACAGTCGGTCCACCCCGACAGCTGAATGGCTAAGCGGACGACTTGGCCCTCATCGTACGTTCAGCGGCTGACGTACAAGGTGCGATGCAGTGGATTACCCGTTACAGTGCAGTGGCAGGGAGCGCTATGAACATGGAAAAATCATGCGCCATGAAGATCGGCCGCGGCCTTACCGCAGACAGCGTAGTCCCATTTCAACTCGTGGACACCCTTCGCTGTCTCGGATTAGTGTACACGCGAGACATTCGCCGCACCTCGGCGATCAATTTTCGGGCGATGCTGCAACGCATCCGGGCCAACCTACAAAATCACATACTACACCCGCTGAATATGTGCCAGAGAGTCACCTTCGTCAATACCCATCTGGCAGCCCGGATACCACATATAGCGCAGATTCTGCCCATCACTGCGACAATGGCGACCAGATTACAGGCGGCTTTCGGCTATTTTATTTGTTCTGGACACATCTTCAAAGTCCAGTATGAAGCTCTCACCCTACCGCAGCGGGACGGTGACCTCGATCTGGGTAATGTGAGAGCCAGGACTACGGCACTTTACACCAATACTATGCTCCGGTTATGGAAAAGCCAAACTGCTAGTTTTACTGGAATGTTGATCAACGAGCTCGCACCTGTTTCGAGACGCCCACCGACGTCTCTAGCACACATCCCACCTCCGATGTCACATATTCTTTTTGGAGTACAGCTACATATGCACCAAGCTCCCCAGGACCAGGAAGACGACCATCTGCGACATCTATTGCCTTCTCCGAAAGTCTCCACCCCGCAACTCCGGTTGGTTGGTTTGTGGAATTAAAGGGACCAGACTGCTACGGTCATCGGTCCGGAACAACAGGAAAGACGGCAGAAGACACAGGGCAAGAAATACTCTGACAGAGATCAGGCAAAACAAATTAAAATCGCAAAGAGTGTGACGGTGGCTGGCCGACCATAGAGAAAAAAAGGAAAGCAAACCACCCAGAACACATTAAAAACTCAGTTTAAAATCGGAGGCCAAAAGCCAGAATCTACACTAAAAAACATAAACACACAGATTAAATGATAAAAAACCCCTGCCCGAATAAAACGTAGAACTAAGTCCACCATGGCAGAGTCATCTGTTAAAAGAGCAGGAAGCGTGTCAGGCAGCGCAAACGTCTGCCTGAGCACACTTAAAAGTGGACAGTCCAACAAAATGTGGACCACTGTCAATGCCGAGCCGCAGCGACATAAAGGGGGGTTCTCACGGCGCAATAAGTGGCCATGGGTCATCCATGTGTGCCCAATGCGCAGTCGGCAGAGGACGACAGACTCCTTGCGAGTGACTCTCAAGGAGGAGTGCCACACAGTCGTCGTCTCCTTGACGGTACGGAGTTTGTTAGGGGTGGTCAGACCGCGCCATTCAGCGTCCCAAAGCGAGATAACTTTGCGGCGTAAGACTGCCCTCAAATCAGACTCTGGGAGGCCAATGTCCAGAGATGGTGTACTGGGGGCCTCTTTCGCCAGGCGGTCAACATTTTCATTGCCAGGTATCCCAACATAGCCTGGGGTCCACACAAGGACTACAGAGCGGCCGCAACGGGCAAGAGTATGCAGGGACTCTTGGATAGCCATCACCAGACGAGAACGAGGGAAACACTGGTCGAGAGCTCGTAAACCGCTCAGGAAATCGCTACAGATCACCAAGGACTCACTGGAGCAGGAGCGGATATACTCTAGGGTACGAAAGATGGTGACCAGCTCAGCAGTGTAAACGCTGCAGCCTGCCGGCAATGAACGTTGTTCGGAATGGTCCCCTAGAGTTAGTGCATAACCGAGACGACCAGCAACCATCGAGCCGTCGGTGTAAACAATGCCAGAGCCTTGATACGTTGCGAGGATGGAAAGAAAGCGGTGGCGGAAGGCCTCCAGATGGACTGAGCCCTTCGGGCCCTGTGCCAAGTCGAACCGAAGGCAAGGGCGGGGTACACACCACGGGGGTGTACGCAGAGGGGCCCGGAAAGGAGGTGGAACAGGGAAAACCCCAAGCCCGGAGAGAAGGTCTTCGACGCGGCTGGCGGTCGGACAACCCGACCTGGGCCGACGTTCCGGGAGATGCACGACTGACTGCGGGAACAGGAGACGATAATTTGGATGCTCAGGCAAGCTAAAAACATGGGCAGCATAAGAAGCCAGTAATTGTTGGCGTCGTAACCGCAGTGGAGGGAAACCTGCCTCCACAAGTATGCTGTCCACAGGGCTGGTCTGGAAAGCACCAGTGGCAAGGCGTATCCCACTGATGAGGATTGGGTCCAGCTCCCGCAACGCAGATGGGGATGCTGAGCCATAAGCCAGGCTCCCATAACCCAGACGGGACTGGATTAACGCTTGGCAGAGCCGTAACAGGGTAGATCGGTCGGCGCCCTAGCGGGTGTGGCTCAAGCATCGCAGAGCATTTAGATGCCGCCAACACATCTGTTTAAGCTGCCGAATATGAGGCAGCCAAGTCAACCGAGCATCAAAAACCACCCCCAAAAACCTATGCGACTCTACCGCTGCAAGACATTTGCCGTCAAGATAAAGCCGCGGCTCCGGGTCGACAGTTCGTCGCCGGCAGAAATGCATAACGCAGGTCTTGGCTGCCGAAAACTAGAACCCATGAGCTACAGCCCAAGATTGCGCCTTACGGATAGCGCCCTGTAGCAGACGTTCAGCAGCTGCAATGCCAATAGAGCTGTAGTAAAGGCAGAAGTCGTCAGCATACAAGGACGCTGAGACAGACGTGCCCACCGCCGCAGCGAGCCCGTTAATGGCTATTAAAAACCGGCAGACACTTAAAACAGATCCCTGTGGCGCACCGTTGTCCTGAACTCGGGAGGAACTATGGGAGGCCGCGACTTGCACGCGGAAGGTACGATACGACAGAAAATTTCGGATAAAGATCGGCAGAGGGCCCCGAAGACCCCATCCATGAAGCATAGAAAGGATGTGATGACGCCGTGTCGTATCGTACGCCTTCCGCATGTCGAAAAAGACAGCGACCAGGTGCTGACGGCGGGCAAAGGCAGTACGGATGGCTGACTCCAGGCTCACCAGATTGTCGGCGGCGGAGAGGCCTTTACAGAACCCACCCGGAGACGGAGCCAGAAGACCCCGAGGCTCCAGTACCCAATTCAAGCGCCGGCTCACCATCCGTTCAAGCAACTTGCAAAGAACGTTGGTGAGGCTAATGGGACGGTAGCTGTCCACCTCCAAAGGGTTCTTGCCAGGTTTCAGAATGGGGATAACAATACTTTCACGCCATTGCGACGGAAACTCACCCTCGACCCAGAGACGGTTGTAAAGGTCGAGGAGTCATCGCTGGCAATCCACTGAAAGGCGTTTCAGCATCTGACAGTGGATGCGATCTGGCCCAGGAGCGGTATCAGGGCAAGCGGCTAGGGCACTGCGAAATTCCCACCCACTGAATGGAACATTGTACGATTCTGGATGGTGGGTGCGAAACGAAAGGCTCCGACGTTCCATCCGCTCTTTAATGGAGCGGAAGGCCAGGGGGTAATTCGCAGAAGCGGACCTCATAGCAAAATGCTCTGCCAAACGGTTTCCAATGACGTCGGAGTCAGTACAAACTGCTCCATTCAGTGAGAGCGCAGGGACGCTGACATGGGTCCAATAGCCATAGAGGCGTCGAATCTTGGCCCAAACCTGCGATGGAGTGACATGGAGGCCAATGGTGGACATATACCGCTCCCAGCATTCCTGCTTGCGTTGGCGGATAAGGAGGCGTGCTCGCGCACGCAGCCGTTTGAAGGCGATAAGGTGTTCTATGGAGGGATGTCGCTTGTGACGCTGGAGCGGCCGCCGGCGATCTTTAATCGCTTCATCGATCTCAGGCGACCACTAAGGCACAGTCCGCCGCCGAGGGGACCCAGAAGAACGCGGAATGGCAGATTCTGCGGCAGTAACGATGCCGGTGGTGACCGATTGAACCACCACATCAAAATCATCATTAGAGAGGGGCTCAATTGCGGCAGTGGAGGAGAACAGGTCCCAGTCTGCCCTATTCATAGCCCATCTATTAGGGCGCCCAAAAGAGTGACGCTGTGGCAGTGAAAGAAAGATCGGAAAGTGGTCACTACCACACAGGTCGTCATGCACTCTCCATTGGACAGACGGTAAGAGGCTAGGGCTGCAGATCGAAAGGTCGATGGCGGAGTACGTACCATATGCAACACTGAAGTGTGTGAAGGCACCATCACTTAAAATGGAAAGATCGAGCTGTGCCAATAAATGCTCAATGGTGGCGCCTCGACCTGTAGCCACTGACCCACCCCACAGAGGGTTATGGGCGTTGAAGTCGCCCAGTAACAAGAAAGGTGGCGGCAATTGGGCTATCAGCGCAGCCAGGACATGCTGCGCGACATCACCATCTGGTGGAAGGTAAAGACTGCAGACAGTAACAGCCTGTGGCGTCCACACCCGAACAGCGACAGCCTCTAAAGGTGTGTGTAGAGGGACAGACTCGCTGTGAAGAGAGTGAAGGACATAGATGCAGACGCCACCAGACACCCTTTCATAAGCTGCCCAGTTCTTATAATAACCACGATAGCCACGGAGGGCGGGGGTTTGCATTGCTGGAAACCAAGTTTCCTTAAGAGCAATGCAGAAGAAAGGGTGAAGACTGATAAGTTGTAGATCAGCTAGATTGTGGAAGAAACCGCTGCAGTTCCACTGGAGGATGATATTGTCCACGTCTGAGAAAGGCGTGACGAGACTGGGAAGGCAGATTACGCCACTCGGTCACCTGCTGCCTCCGATTGAGCACCTGTGCTAGTGCTATCCATGGTGTCTGAGGGACCGGCGAGATCGAGGTCCTCAGCATACGCCAGAATCTCCACCTCGTCCTCAGACACAGAGCTGGAAGGTTGCGGTGGGGTGGCTGCCACTGCAAGTTCTTTGGCCATAGTTCTGCTTCTTGGGTTTCTCACGCTGCTCCTTGGGTTTCACTGGCTGAGAGTGGGAGGGCTTCACCGATTCAGTCTCCGGGACGGAGGAGGATCACGAAGCCCTACGACCAGCTGATTGTGGGCACTTACGCCACTGTCGGTCGTCAGCCTTCCCGCTGGTGGAAACCTGGGAAGGGAGGGACCCAAGGGACCCCTTGCAAGCGTGAGAAGCTGAAGAAGTTGGACACTTCTCCGGCTTATAATTGGGGACGGATGTCCCCAATGGGTGGGATGGTGTTGCTCCTGAGGTAGGTGGCGCAGGAGCAACCCGGTGGGTAGAGCCCCCCACTGGCGAGGGGGCATGAGCAGTTGTACTACTCGTCGATCCGGCCAGAATTCGAGAAACTGATGGGGCTAGCACAGCGTAGCACAGCAGCTGCGTAGAAAGATGTCATTCTCACAGGATGGAGTCGGTCGTATTTCCTTTTGACCTCAGTATAGGTCAGCCGGTCCAGGGTCTTATATTCCATGATTTTACGCTCTTTCTGGAAGATTCTGCAGTCTGGTGAGCAAGGTGAATGGTGCTCCCCGCAGTTGACAGAGATGGGAGGCGGCGCACATGGAGTATTGGGATGTGATGGGCGTCCGCAATCTCGACATGTGAGGCTGAAAGCGCAGCGGGAAGACATATGGCCCAACTTCCAGCACTTAAAGCACTGCATCGGGGGAGGGATATAGGGCTTGACATCACATCGGTAGACCATCACCTTGACCTTTTCCGGTAATGTATCACCCTTGGAGGCCAAGATGAAGGCACCGGTAGCAATCTGACTTTCCTTCGGACCCCAATGAACGCGCCGGACGAAATGTACACCTCAGCGCCCTAAATTGGCGCGCAGCTCGTCATCAGACTGCAAAAGAAGGTCCTTATGGTAAATAACTCCCTGGACCATATTTAAACTCTTATGGGGTGTGATCGTAACGGCAAAATCCCCCAACTTGTCACAAGCAAGTAGCCGTCGTGACTGGGCAGAGGATGCCCTTTGTATCAGGACTGACCCAGAGCGCATTTTGGACAAGCCCTCCACCTCCCCAAACTTGTCCTCTAAATGCTCGACGAAGAACTGAGGCCTTGTGGAGAGAAAAGACTCCCCATCAGCTCTCGTACAAACTAAGCATTGGGGCGAATAACTGCTACTGCCATCCTGAGACTTACGTTCCTCCCACGGTGTGGCCAGGGAGGGGAACGTTTTCGGATCGTACTTCTGAGCATTAAATTGAGCCCGAGAACGCTTAGAGACTGCTGGTGGCTGGCCACCAGCGAGAGACGATGTACCACGCTTCATTGCGGGTCATCCGCCCTGATGCCACCTACTCGGACCAAGGGTCCTCCCCACGGGCGCCACCCAGCCGCAGCAAGAGCCACCTGGCAGGATGGCGGTTGCCAGGAGTCCCGATACCCCCAGGAGGACAGGCATCTACTCCTTGGCATACGTGGGGAGTTAACGGCGCAGGCATCAGTAGAGCGATCCCTGTGTTGTCAGGGGCCTACAACCAACAAGGTACATAGCGACCCCACCACAACGGACTGGCTACCGTGCTGGATGTTAGGTCCATGGTCGCCGTCAGTGCAGAAAGAGGCACCACACAGTGCCAGGTGTAATCTGCATGCAGGAACGTAGTCATGCCCAAGAGATGGAGAGCGGGCAGGACTGCAATTCAACGACGATTAAGCTGGCGAAAGGTCAGATGGCAAGATGGACACAATGCACCAATTAAGGTTCCCTTCCACAATCAGCTCGCTCTTCGGAAAAAATTTTGAGAGATGGAGGTCAAATCCAACAGGGGACCATCACATAAGGCCGAAAAGTTTGAGACTCCTTTTAGTCGCCTCATACGACAGGCAGGATTACCACGGGCCTATTCTTACCCCCGAACCCGCAGGGGGGCCGCAACCCCGTCTAAACACGTCACCCCCAGGTTTCATGGCCTACAGTTTGGGAAACGATCCACCAACCATATCACACCACTGACACCACCGCTATGTGGTACCGTCTCGTCAACGGCAAGTATACTACAAGACAGAAACTGCATCGCATCGCGCTGGTGGACTCACCCCTGTGCCTCAAGTGCAATATCGAAGATACAGATTTACATCGTTTTGAGTGTGGGCCAGCAGCAGCTGTCTGGACCCTCGTATAGAAGATTGTGGCTTTCTTCCTCCGTGTACCACCACATCACGTTCCCCCTACCATGATGACACATCCCGACACGACCTGCTTTCCATCGGCTAAGTGGCACGCCATCACATGGATCAGTGGCATGGCTGTCAACTACCTCTTCCGGGACGACATCGTCGATCCGGCGGACTTTTGGACACGCCTCCAAGTGCATCACCACACCCTTCGCCGACATCGACACTATCGGGCCACTTTCGCGAACTATTTACAGAGTATTTTCACCAACCCACCTCAAAGCTGGAATCTCAACGAACCGTGCCGGCCAAGACTGGACGATCCCACGTTCCCCTTTAATGGTCAATCATAGACTGCATTTTGTTCTGATGGCGCGCCAAAGTGGAGCATGGCGCGGAAAGTATTGCTATTTTATTCCACTTCTCTTTTCTCCTCATCTTCTAAGTTTTTGTTTCCTTGCACATGTTTATCCTTTTCACGCATAGCTCTCTATCTGCAGGCTATTTGTTTTCTTTCTCCTGTGCTCCCCCGAAAAATATAACATAAAATAATTGGGTTGCTGATGATGGTGAGACTGTATACTCATTTCTGTTTAAAAAAAAGGCCGTTGCATAAATATAGCTGCCTTTTTATGTTTTACGTTTGTCAAAGGATATTGTGTTATTTTATGAAGAACGTCGTCTTTTATTTTCATACACAAGAGGTTTTTATTTGTTTTCTCCTTACCTGCAACTTGTGCTCATGTTATAGATGTTTTTTTATCTTTGGAAAAAAAAGAAAAAAGATGGTAGGGCACTTAAAAAAGAAAAAAAAATGTTCAGCGTGACGTACTACCGTTCTAAGGGGCCCGGGTTCTATTCCCGGCTGTGTCGGGGATTTTCTACGCTTAGGGACTGGGTGTTGTGTTATTATTTCATCCCTATCCGGCGCGGAGGTCGCCCAATGTGGCGTCGAATGTAATAAGACTTGCACCAAGGCGGACGGACCTGCCACGTACAGGGCTTCCCGGCCAATGACACCAAACGCTCATTTCCATTTCAATGCGCACAGTCATTGTGCTAGGAAGAATCCCGGCATCAGTTTGGACCTCAATAGTGAATTCTTCCGCGGATTTCATGCGATTTTTTACAAGCAACCTCTGGAATGCTCGAATGGCCCCCTTCCGTCAGTACATGAGGTCTGATTCGTCTTGTCTTAGTTTTAACTGTTCCTTGGTATTTCTGCTTTAATGTAAAACCGCCGACACTCGACTAGGGCATCTGCAGAATGGTTGATATGTCCGTGATGAGTTACTTATTCAGTAACATCGGATAAGTGGTTCACGTTCGAAGCCACTGAACTCACCTGGCCAGCGCATTCTTTTGTTACTGCGTCTCTGCTGAGAACATAATACTCCCAGCATCATTTCATACTGGCAGGTCCGTCTCTTGTGATGTCTACTGTTCGATTCCAAATTAGATTTGGGTGTGCGACCAGTTTTGATTAGATAGTGTACAGAATTACATAGGAACCACCATGAATACGGTCCGTGCTATTGGCACAATTTTACTGTTTTTATGATTTGTGGTACGTCGGAAAAAGCGCTCCGCTCCGGTACTGGCAGAAAGTGGCTTTCATTATAGAAACGACACTGTAAGTTTTACGTTACCAAGAAGAGATAATTTTGAGTTCCGTTCGTAATCTGATTTGTCAAAGGAGAATCGGGGTTATTATTCGACCCTAGATTCCAGAAATTGGACAAAACAGAGTAGTTAATATATTACTGAGGCGCAGGTCGCTTCACGAACAACGTCAGTTCGTCTGAAACAAATGATTACGAAATATCGCTAGGAACGTTTGCATGAAACAGTTTTTTGTTCGTCGCGGTGCAACATCCATGAGAAATAACGTGCGCTCGCAGAAATCTCTTTTTCTTCCTACTCTTTGGCAATTGGGAGCTTTTACAGAAGCACTTATTTTCTCACGTGTTTTCTGGCGTATTTTCCACGCTAGCTATCAAGCCAGGTACGGGTATAATCCAGCGTCACTATTAGAGAGATATTTTTGTGAGGAAGGTATACAGAGCTACTAAACTTCGCGTCCGAGCATTTCAAAAGAATTCATTTGCAATGACGTCAGGATTTGGAGCACCACTGTTTCCTTTAGATTTATGTAACTTGTATTGAGTTCGTTTCGCTGGACATCCCAGCTAACGTATACAAGTATCTGACGTAGAGACAGATGCAAATGAACGCGTACACTCAAACAGTCCCCCTCCCTACCACACACCCATACATATACATATAACACAGTCTTTAACCTTATCCGGAGAGCTGTAGTTAACGCTCAGGATAGACGGGTTAGAACAGACTTTCATAAAAGTTTGCTGTTAGCAAAAAATATGCATGTGTACCTTTATACGCGTATGAGCAAGTAAGAGGTAACCGCTATGTTGGAGAAAGAGAAAGAGAGAGGAACAGAGAGGCAGAGACAGAGCGTACCGAGAGAGAGACAGGACAGAGTGTTCCAGACGCCAGAGAGAGCACGTTCCAAACGCCAATCGAATGAACCGTATCTGTGTCACGAGACAGAAATTGTAATGGCTGACGGCAGTACAATGCACACAGATGACACACCAGTGGTAACTTCACAGACGGAAACCAATCGGACGTCATACACACGACACGGCATACTGGTGGACTGAATTAGTGTACTACTGTATCGCTATATTACTTGACTATCTATGATTTCAAAACTGGATGGCTTAGTGGCGTATCGAAACTAACACGACTAAATCAGACTGTTCCCTTTCTACACAGAGACCTAACTAAAAGGCGACAACAAAAAGTCGAAGACATACAACTAACGCTATGGCACATCCCACTGAGACTCAGTGCCCCTGCAAGATACATCACAGTAAACCTAGATAATTATCGTGCCGGAAGACTCACCTGACATACCTATTAAATTTCTCTGCCTCGTGACGACTGGATGTTGTGTGATGTCCTTAGGTTGGTTAGGTTTAGGTAGTTCTAAGTTCTAGGGGACTGATGACCATAGATGTTAAGTCCCATAGTGCTCAGAGCCATTTGAACCATACCTATTAAATAAAACAAGAGTACGACAAAATCTGGTAAGACGAATTCAAGACTGATTCCACAGCTGCAATGTCTAAACCGCACTACACGCCTACAAGACATACTCGTATCTCTGATCCGTACTAGAAAATGCAGCAGCAACCCCTTCGCCGCCACCCTGGGAGGCCCACAATCAATTACAACAGACAGAGTACACTAATCTTCAAGGAAGCTGCTTCATAACATCACTAAACTACCAGCCGTAACATGCGGCAATGAAGTCTACCACATTCTGGATCCCCTAACAGCAAATACTGCTCCATACCGTACCTGGACGAGAGAGAAATGCACCCAGTCCCCCCCATATATATATATATATATATATATATATATATATATATATATATATATATATATATATAGGGTGAGTCACCTAACGTTACCGCTGGATATATTTCGTAAACCACATCAAATACTAAGGAACCGATTCCACAGACCGAACGTGAGGAGAGGGGCTAGTGTAATTGTTTAATACAAACCATACAAAAATGCACGGAATTATGTTTTTTAACACAAACATACGTTTTTTTAAATGGAACCAAGTTAGTTTTGTTAGTACAGCTGAACATATAAACAAATACGTAATCAGTGCCATTTGTTGCATTGTAAAATGTTAATTACATCCGGAGATATTGTAACCTAAAGTTGACGCTTGAAACCTCCGACGTCCAGTTGCGTGTTGTAACAAACACGGGCCACAGTCGGCGAGCAGCATCTGTAGGGACATGTTTACGATGACGACCGTGTTTACGAGTGTGGCTGTAGTGCACTGTTGTGGTTTGGTCTAGCTGTCGCAGTGTCCGCATGTAGCGCTTGCTGCTATTGTTATTCTGCATTCGTCTCCGCACGCAGACCAACTGTAGTACACCGTGTTACCAGACGTCTGTGATATTGTAGTGTTTTAGGAACTGTGGCTCAAATGACTCTGAGCACTATGGGACTTAACATCTGTGGTCATCAGTCCCCTAGAACTTAGAACTACTTAATCCTAACTAACCTAAGGACATCACACACATCCATTCCCGAGGCAGGATTCGAACCTGCGACCGTAGCGGTCACGCGGTTCCAGACTGAAGCGCCTAGAACCGCACGGCCACACCGGCCAGCCTAGGAACTGTGACCATGGTGTATTCGAACTCTGAAAAGGCGGAGATGATACTCATCTATGGCGAGTGCCGACGAAATGCAGCTGAAGCCTGCAGGGTGTACGCAGAACGGTACCCGGACAGAGAGCATCCAATGTGCCGCACATTGCAAAACATCTACCACCAACTGTATGCAACAGGTATGGTCGTAACACGCGAACAGGTCCATAAGAGGCCCGTCACAGGAGAAGCGGGTGCAGTTGGTGTATTAGCTGCTGTTGCCATGAACCCACACATCAGTACATGGGACATTGCGAGAGCCGGTGGAGTGAGTCAAAGTAGTGTCATGCGCATAATGCGTCGTCACCGCTTTCACCCGTTTCATGTGTCGCTACATCAGCAATTACATGGTGATGACTTTAATCATCGAGTGCAATTCTGTCAATGGGCATTAACAGAGAATGCGTTGCAGTTCTACCTGTTTACCGATGAAGCGGGTTTCACAAACCACGGGGCAGTGAATCTACGGAACATGCATTACTGGTCTGTGGACAACCCTCGCTGGCTCAGACAGGTAGAGCGACAGCGACCGTGGACTGTAAATGTATGATGCGGAATCATTGGATACCACTTCAAAGGTCTTCACCTCATTGCAGGGGCCCAAACAGCTGCAACATACATCGCGTTTCTACAGAATGATCTGCCAACGTAGCTCGAAAATGTCCCACTGGAAACGCGTCGACGTATGTGGTATCAGCATGATGGTGCACCTGCACATACCGCAATTAACACTAGGCTGACCCTTCACAAGATGTTCGACGGGCGTTTCATAGGACGTGGAGGACGCATAAATTGGCCAGCCTATTCTCCTGATCTTACACCTCTGGGCTTCTTTCTGTGGGGTACGCTAAAGGAGAATGTGTACCGTGATGTGCCTACAACGCCAGAGGATATGAAACAACGTATTGTGGCAGCCTGCGGCGACATTACACCAGATGTACTGCGGCGTGTACGACATTCATTACGCCAGAGGTTGCAATTGTGTGCAGCAAATGATGGCCACCATGTTGAACATCTATCGGCCTGACATGTCGGGACACATTCTATTCCACTCCGTAATTTAAAACGGAAACCACATGTGTACGTGTACCTCACCCCTCATGGTAATGTATATGCGTGTCAGTGAAAAAGACCATGTGGACGTAATGTGCTGTTCCAGTCTCTTCTCTACCTAAGGTCCATCACCGTTCCCTTTGGATCCCTACGTAATTCGGTGCTCTCCGATACACACGATCGAACAGCGGAGGAGTGGTACTCAAGCGTCAACTTTAGGTTACAATATCTCCGGATGTAGTTAACATTTTACAATGCAACAAACGGCACTGATTACGTAGTTGTTTATGTTTTCAGATGTGCTACAAAAACTAACGGCGTTCCATTTAAAAGAACGTAGGTTTGTGTTAAAAATCATACTTCCGTTCATTTTTTTAAGGTTTGTATTAACCAATTACACTAGCCCCTCTCCTCACGTTCGGTCTGTGGAATCGATTCTTCAGTATTTGATGTGGTTTGCGAAATATATCCAGCGGTAATGTTAGGTGACTCACCCTGTATATATATTTAACTATAGCGACTAGTCTTAAGTCACGCATAGTCAAATACCTGCTATCAATAGTAGGAGAAGTAGGTCTATTTTACGATAAATACAGACAACGGGTTTCTGCTTAAAGAGTAGCTCTAGCAGTTTCAAAATTCTGAAAATATTACTCACAAGGAAGATTCTAACACACCAAATTACACGCATACTACATATTATCAAGGAAAGGAAACCGTTGGAGAAAGCAACAATAGACATTTCACCGACTAAGTAATCCTTCATCAAAATATTTAGTCAACAAGAAATAAAACGCAGCAATTTGAAGTCGATCTCCAGTCTTTGAAATGCACTTTACTTTGTGTCACTGAGCACTGATAGAAACACAGAAATTGTACATGTAGCATTATCATTGTACGAAAGTACAGACCCTTACTGTAGGATTACTTAAAACAATACTTTTGTATCAGAAAAAGGGACACAGTTCAAATCAATACAGGACCCAAGTACAGTAAATGCAGGCAAACACATTGACATATCAGCTGTTAAATTAACAGGACTTAATAACATGAAATTAAACATTTTATGTGTGTATCCACTTCCCACAATTAGTCCGAATATTTTTTTCAATAAATTAATCATAGTTGTGCGAAAGTTAAAGTAATTTAATTTAGAGACATAAACATAAACACAGATATCATAAGTGAAACTAGTAGCACCCTCAGAAATATCCTTTTGAATTCTGGCATGTCCCTGTTCGTCAACAGTGCAACAAGGGTTATTACAGTGACTGCATTAGTAATTGACCATATAGCGACAAATACGGACAGGGAAATGAGTGAAGTAGTTGTAAAATATCTTAGACTATCGGATCATTCATGCAAAATAATAACTGTAAAATCGAGAATGACAAAATTCACAAAACTGCAAGCTTACAAAAGTCATATTAGACATCAAAATACTTGATTTAGTCTAGGTCTAAGAACAAGGAAACCAAAGCTGGGATGAAGTGTATAGAGAAATGAATGTAAATGTGAAATTCTCTAAAGTTACAAAATTATTTAAATTAAACTTTGGAAACACATTTCCAAAATACCCACATCAGTATTCAAGTCTCATGAAAGCAAATGGAAAACAGCAGTTATCAAGAAGTTTCCACAGCCCTTATATAACTCTTTTGTATGAGAAAGATACATAACAAGCCAAGGTTCTTAAATTTCTATAATGGGTACAAAAAAAGTTATAGGAAGGCGCTGATCGCTGTAATAATGTCATTTAATGACAATATAATATACAATGCAGAGAATGAAAGCAAAGATCTCTGGGAAGTCACAAAAACGGAACCAGGGAGAGACAAAAAAGGCATAATAACATACTGATACGAGAGGAGGATAAAGTAAGAAATTATCCACACCACCTATCAAACTATGTGAATGAGCATTTTCAAGTATTGCAGAGAAGTTACAGGAAAAAATTCCCAAAACAATTATAACAGCAGTAAATAATTATGCACTAAGTGTAATAGTGGTCTTACCAACCAAAGTGCATGAAATCTGTAGAAATGTTCAAAACGTAAAAGATAAGTAGTCAGTAAGCTTAGATGAAGTACCAATGTGTGTTGAAACAATGTATCAAGTGTATATGTGTGTGTTGCAACAATGTATCAAGAGTATATAAGTTCCCTTAAGAAACGTAATAAACGAACCCATCTCATTACGGAAATTTCCTACTAATTAAAAACAGGCAAAAATTGTAGCTCTGCTAGTGTAACGTAATGTAGAAAACAGAAAATTTCTGGCCCGTTTCCATTCTTTCTCCATTCTCAAAGCTAATAAAATCAATTACAAAAGACAGATTAATAAGTTACTTTTAACTGAATAACAGTTTGCTTTTCAAGGTAGCAGAAATACAGAACCAAACATAGTAGAATTCACGAAAATGATTCTTGTTGCTCTTGACAAATATGAATATGTTAGAGGCATACTCTTAGATTTTTATAAGGTTTTGATAGTATTGACTATAAGATTCTCCAATAAGTTACAAGCATTAGGAAATAGAGAAGTAGCAAATGACTAGTTCCTATCATACCTAACAGACAGGGTACAAAGAGTCTAATTTTAAAGTTGTTGTGTAACGCTTATCAGAGCCATAGAAGCCCACCCATGGTAGCAGTCAAGACTAATACTGTTCTGAAAAACGTTAATAACTTTCCCAGTAGCGCTAGTCACAGGGAAAAAATTATCTTTGCTGATGACAGCAATATTACAATCACTGATAAAACAACAGAACTCCTGCAAAGAAAGCATACGAAACCCTCAAGGAATTTTACAGTTAGTAAATAAGCAAGAAAGCGGTATTGAACATAAAGTTAATGATTACCATAAATTTTAGTTTGAAAACTAACATGGCACCGTTCAATTAAATGTAGATGGCGCCACTATACACTTTGTAACAAATGCTCCATTCCTAGGAATGAGTATTGAATTGCAGTTGACGTAATCTTAACACACAAAGATATTTTCAAACAGAATGTCATCAGCATTTTATGTTTTTAGAGTCCATTTATTTACATAGTATTGGCGGCCAGGGTGGCTGAGCGGTTCTAGGCGCTACAGTCTGGAACCGCGCGACCGCTACGGTCGCAGGTTGGAGTCCTGCCTCGGGCATGGATGTGTGTGACGTCCTTACGTTAGTTAGGTTTCAGTAGTTCTAAGTTCTAGGAGACTGATGACCTCAGAAGTTAAGTCCCATAGTGCTCAGAGCCACTTGAACCATTTGATTTACATACTATTCAAACGTACAATCACTTCATAGCTACGACATCCTTTTCTGTGGAACAAATGCACAGTGTATGAATACTATTTTCAAATTTCAGAAAATGGTCATTACAGTAATAACCAAACACCGTAGTCGGGCTCATTGCAAGGGTTTGTTCAAAACTCTGGGTATTGTACTGCACCATGTGAACACATTTACTGCTCTATCGCACACAACTAAAGTAAAATTATTAGGAAATACAGACCTTGGCTGCGAGCAGGGATTGATTGAAATCAATGGGGAAGGATGAAAATTTGTGCTGGACTGGTACTCGAACCTGAGCCTCCTGCTTAGTAGGCAGATGCTCTGACCACTGAACCAACTGTATACAGTGATCATTGCAACTGAGCGGACTACCCCTAGCACACCTCTCATCAGATGCAAATTCTCGTTTTATCCACACACGACAAATGTTGTGCCGCTGGTCCATTATCCTCATTACTCGCAGCACTCCCATAAGAGTTCGAGCCTGATGTACATACGCACTGAAGAACTCATTCGTCGTTTCGCCTTAATTTTTTTATATGTGTGTGTGTTTGTGTGTATGTGTGTGGGTGTGTTTGCGTGAGTGGTGAATGTGTGTGTATGTATGTGTGTGCTTGCGTGTTTGTGTGTGTGTGTGTGTGTGTGTGTGTGTGTGTGTGTGTGTGTGTGTGTTTGTGGTGTCTCTCCTTTCGGACATGTCCTAAACAAGAGACACCACGTATATACAATAACATTGATAATTACTGTACAAACAGCTCTTTCGTGATCATGCAATAAAATGTAGACTAAACATAAAACTCAAAACAGCAGTTTCTACTAAGGGAGTGAGAAATGAATTATCAGTGTAGCAGCAATTACGATTGTACACTAGAGATAATCCGAATGATGTAACACTATTTTAAACAAAATGGCCTTGTATTTCGGACAATGATGGCTCCAGTCTTCGTTCAGCCATCCTGATTTAGATTTTTCGTAGGTTTCCTAAATAGTTTCAGGCAAATGTTGGGATGTTTCTATCATGAGGCCACGGGGCCACAGCCAACTACCTCCAATATCCTTGTCAAACTAAACTTCTAATCTGTAAATATATGTGAGTTACTTTATTTAAATGTATGTATGTGTGAGTTACTTTATTTAATGTCTGTATATGTGAGCTACTTTATTTTTGTGATTCTTAAATTGTAATACAGTGATATGTTCAATATCCTTGTAAAAGAAATCTACGGATGTACAAAACTACTACTACTGGTACTACAGCCACAATCCATGGCACCAACTCAGTAGAACATAACAGACTCTAAAGAGTGACATAATACAGAACAACAGCATTTAAGAACGAAACCCACCAAGCTAAGAAGGGACATAAATCTGTAACTTCCGATACAGTGATAGTTACCCACCAAGCCTTTAACATACAACAATAAAAGCACTATTCCATCTGTCCACATATTAAGTATTATTTCTATAACATAACAAGAACGATCTGTATATGCGTTCACCATGTCTTATTTACCAAGATGTTATCTACATATGCATCACCTACCATATTGCACCGTAGCCATAAGGAATCACACGCAACACTAAAGGCACCATAACATGTCTGAAGAAGTTCGACTGATGGAAATAAACAGATTTTCAAAAAATCTTCGTTAAAATTTACTGAGTGAGTACTGGCGCGTAGGTAGTTTCGGTCGTTTTATATTCAAAAACCAGCAGCACCCAAGGTTAGAGGCCCTCCTGTACACATATCTTCCATTATTCTTTACTGAGAGCAATGGGAAACCGCCGATAATCGACGATCCCGCCTCCCTCCCTTCCTCCCTTTTTCCCCCCTCCTTCCTCCCACCCCCAACTGCCACTGGTATATTGTATGTGTTGCTGCAAATAATCCGATTTGACACAAATTCCCAGGGTTTTCGAAGCTCTTGTAGAGGGTCGGCATTTCAGTTGATCGAGGTCAAACTCTCAAGCACCAGCTGTGGAGAAGGGAGCGGGGGCTGGAGAATAGGCACACGGCAAGTGGTATAAATCAAACAGAGTGTAAGTTTATTAATTTTACTTCCTCAATTTAAATTGTCATTTTAATATCCTTTCTTCTGATGTTTTCAATCCCACATTTGAGTTCTTAACTTAAACCAACAAATTGGAACCGAAGTTTCATTATGTCCGCAAACACAAATTTTCCGAGAAATCGAGAACTGCCGCAAATGTACTCATATAGTTGACGTACGTCAACGCATGGGACAGTAGCCAAGCGACGAAGGCCCCTACCTGAATAACAGAGGACCTATGTCCGATTCTACTTTTTTTCGTATGTACCTTTCTTCGTATACTCAGGAAATGCAATTACAGACCATTGCCGAAGTATTGTCGTTGTCTCATTCTCTTTACGACTCCGTGACGAGACCTAGGTTAACACGGCTGAGATTTTAGGATTGCTTTTGTTTGAAAGTAATTTTTCATACCTGTGCTGTGCCTGTTGCTGCACCTGAGTATAAGGAGAAAGATTAGCTGGGCACCTTGCAGAAAGAGAGAGGGGGACCACAAGCAGAAAAGAATCAATCCATGTGATTACAGGAGACAGGGGCACATTTTTTAGGTTAGAGTCAAGTTATAGAGACAGTGTTGGAAAGAAATTACATCAGAAAAGGACCATAATATATGCAAAGACTTCAAGAAAAATAAAAGTAATATGTTTCACCATAACATTGGCGGTTTATAAACAAGATAGATAAGCTTCTTTTACGACTACTAGATGTGGAAAATTCAGAAGTGATAAACGTTCTGCTCCTCTCTGAACACCACGTAACCACAGGGACGGAGAAGTTAAACATCAGGTATCAGAATCATTTTCATGTAGAATTAACATGGAAAAAGGAGTAATTGAAACATACGTAAAAGTTTTACCCAAAGTCGAAAATACTGAGAGAAAAGGATTTTATGTTGATGAGAACCTAATGTGCTTGTGACTTCTTTCAATAGAAGACTTCTCTGGTAGTTGTAACTGTCTACAGGTCCTTTCTAGGAAACTTTTGAAACGTCCCCTTTGATCAATTTATACACTACTGTGCTTAACCTGACACACAGTATTTTTAGCGCAACGCAATCTGACTTTCAAAATTCCCTACAAAAGAATGGCCCTGATTAACATTAAACTATAACTTTCACAAATCACTTACCTCACAAAAATCTTCGATGCTCAAGCTACTGCAATACAGCGAGCGCCACTACTGCCAGCTAAATAAAAGATTCAAACTATGGAAGGCACTAACTACTGATAGGGATAGTTAGCAAATGAAAGATATTAATAGAGATCAAACAATGTATTTACCTTGATATCATCATATATATATAGCAGTTCATGACAAATTACAAAACTCCGCCATCTCTCTCCCCACATCCACCACTGCTGGCGGCTCACCTCCAACTGCGCAACGCTACGCGCTGTTCACAGCCAGCTGCCTAACACTACAATGGCGAGTATTACAACAATGCAAAGCAGCCACAGACTGCACACGGCACAGCCAGTGATTTTCATACTGAGGTGGCGTTACCAATAAAAAAACCTAAACAGCCTACTTACATAGCCCCCATGCTCCCCACAAAAAATTTTACAAATTTTGTTGGGCACTGGCCAATACATATTTGTTAAAAATTTTTTTCACAATTACAATAGCAAAGAAATCAAATGCACACACTTATTGATACAATGTTGGTCAAAAGCTAAAATTTTCTCACAGTCCATAAAGACAGTCCTGATCGTTGATCACACTAAAATTGCCGTGTTTTTCTCAAAGTCTGAGCAGTAAAAGACAATGCACACAGACGTAGTGGATTTCCATGCAGTCTTGAAGAAGTAGTGTTGTCCTTCCAACGGAAAGACAGTGCTGACTCGACATGCAGACAGGTAATGGGCCACAACAGATCAAACCCACAGCAGAGTCAGTCGAAGTTTTGAAGAATATTGGTAGGTAGGTCATCACAGAGCAGACCCACAGTAGTGCTGGTAGAGATTATGGTATTGGTGGGCCACCGGAGGCGCAGACCCACTGCAGTCCTTGCAGAAATAATGGTCCTGGTGAGTTAGCAAAGACGCAGACCCACTGTAATCCTTGTAGAGATAAAGGTACTGGTGGGTCATCAAAGATGCAGACCCACTGTAGTCCTTGTAGAGATGATGGTACTGGTGAGTCAGCAAAGACGCAGAACCACTGTAGTCCTTGTAGAGATAATGGTACTGGTGAGTCTGCAAAGACGCAGAACCACTGTAGTCCTTGTAGAGATGGCCAGCAGCCATCTGTTGTGACTATGCAGGTGCACAATCACCGTTGAAGAGTCTTGCAGATAATGTAGCAAGTCCATAACCACCACTTGTGCACTCACAAAGTTTTTGGAATTGTCCTCAGAACCAGCAATGCTGTTATCCAGTCCCTTGCTGAATCATTAAAACACGTGCAAGCACTAACAGTCCCTACTTATCACATATTGTCCATATACTATGACCAACAGAAACGTGTGCAGTGAAATGTAACTTACAAGTTAATAATATGATGAACTGGTGACAAGTACAATTTTATAACATAAGAACACAATAACAAAGGTACAAAATACATCATTAAAGAACATAACAATACAGAGAACATTTGTAATACAGGCTTTACAAAAGAATCGAAATAAACATATACATCAATGTTACAGGAATTATGAGATAAGTAGATACATAAAAGTTCAGAATAACTTTCGAAACATCAACTTCACACATGAGCATTAAAACAAAACAGAATAAAGAACGTCTAAGCATATTTACAAGGTAAATAACATATTATTAATCCCAATTATATTTGAGGATAACAGTATTCCTCATCATAGTGAATGTAGCTTAGTATTAGAAGAAGAAAAAATTCTATGAAACTACACAGAGACAGGAAGAAAACAAATACACAAGGGTACACAAACACATAGGGGGATAACACAATGGAAAGGACAGGGTTCGTTTTCAGTGCAACTTTTGGTACTGCAGTATTTTGCGAACAAAACCTTTTTTGTTCTTGGAGATCTCCCTTCGTTCATCATTATTCCCAAAAAGTCCTATCTTTACCTCTTTTCTGTATTCTAACCATATATCTTTCAAAATAAATATGGCTCATTATACAATACTCATTTAGGCCCAAATCGTTTTCATATAACCTTCAAAGCATTCTTTCCCTATTCTCCATAGTTAGGTTCTTATATAGTCTACCCCCTCTTAAGCTAACTTAAATCTACTGAGCTCAGATATTGAACTAAGGGACGAGGCAATGCAGCATCACATAAAACAATTAATGTAAACAGCAATGAAAAAAAAAACGCAGATTTGCGAAGCAAGCAGCATTAAGAAATTAGCAAAGCAATTGTAATATTACAACTAATCTAAGGCAATGTGCAGCAAACAATAAAAATAAATCATTAGTAAAACTGGCTTAACAGAATAATACAAAGTCAAATTCAATAACACTATGCCTGGCAAACAGCAGCAACTTATACCTAAACATGACATAGCTCAAGCAGAAAAAATATTACAGTAAAAATGGCCATGTTTAAAACTTACGTCACATCTTAACACTAGAGTGATGCATCACAAAAACTTACTCTACGAAAAAAAATTACCAAGTAGTTGAAAAGAAAATTATGTATGCAGTTCCTGTTATTAGTCCCTTCTTATTGTTCTTTCCATTCCAAGAGCTCCTTTTTCGAAGAATGTGGGTCATAAAATAATTATTTAATAGATCTGTTGACAGAAAGTGTTCACATTAGCAAATGAATTTTTTTTTATAAAACCAATTTCGCAACACAGCTGGAAACTAGATATCAAATGAAATAAGCAACTATGAAAGGCAAAGCATAAAAATATTATTCAACAGTCATGTGACATTTCATAAGTTAGTAGAAATTCTCACAACTCTCGTAGAAAGACGCTTGTCGTAATCAGGTGTGCAGATGTAAAAATGTTTCCAAGTTATTATTAGCGTGTCGTATTTACGATGCTTTCTACAAAGGATCGTCAATAGCGAGGATAATGGCCTCCCCCTTTTTTTTCTACCTGTGTCGCTGCTCGCAATAATGGCTTTTTCTCCAGGCGTCTGACACACCTGGCCGCTCACCTGGGTGTCCACGACGCATTCCGTGCAGGTGGTCATTGAACTTTCTTACCGAAATATTTACGACACCAGTTTCCGCTACAGTGACAGTCTCATATAAAAATATTTCACAGGTCAAGAATTTGGGTTACAAATCTGTAGAAACAAAATCCTATAAATATAACAGCGTCCAAAAAAATTTTCGTTGGCATTGTGATACATTCACGCATTTACACACATTTCATAGCTCTTAAAGTACGATTCTCGGTTTCCAACCAGAGTCCCTAACTTCTATTCATTATTCATATACATATAAACACGTAATCACATTCCTTATATAGCATCAGCTTATTGATCATCAACATACCTCAACAGCATAATACACATCGTCGTCGTAAAAATAACATCATAACACCTCAGTCAACTCTCAAAATCGTCGTAGCTTCCTCCAATAATATCAAAACTTAAAAAAAATTCTCTGCTCATGTCAAAAGTGTCATCTACCTCAAACGTACTTTAAAATCATGCTCCCTTACCAAATATATCATTCAAAGCTCTCATAGTATCACAATGGTTCTGAAAAAAATATGAACAGTTCACAAAGTACAAACAACATACAATTTCGTAAGTGTGAAGTTATCCAACGGTGTAATTACGTAAACGTCTGTCACTGATGTAGTAAAATAAATGTTTGTCTCTCTCAGGTAAATAATCAGATAGCTGTGTATTTTGTGTTGGAGAAATATGGTACCGAAGTGTAAAGTTGTATAAGCAAATACCATATTAGCTAGGGCTCCTTGTGCGTGCCAAACACATGGTACACAAAGTAAACGTGTACTCCCCTGAGAATTAATGTAATTATACCCTCAGGTGTTACAGATTACAGCAATGGAATGAAATGTATCACGGAAAACTTTCTTTGTAATTAAAAAATCTTTAAAAATAAGTGTTTTAAGTATAAGATTAATCACTCAGATACGTGTACTGTAGCGCTAAACTGTGCGTCTTGTCGCAACATAATCTCTGTGGAAGTGTCGTAGTTATCGTCCTCCGAAAGCTAAGTTCTGCAGAAGTCAATGTACTTACCTCATGATAAACAAAAGTGAAATGCTTTGCGTATAGATATCTTAGTTATTACGCTTATTGCCGTGATGAGGAAAGTACTGTGTTGTAACGTATTGTTGTGCTACGGAAAAGGCTGCCTCCTTGTAGCTATACCACAAAAGTTACTACTAAAACATGTTTTACTTTTCCAGAAGAATTCAGAAAGCTGTGCAGATATAAAACAGATACACCGCAAAAGCAACAAGGTGAATTGTGTCACACATTAGTAGTGTCGTGATATAGTCGTGTAGCTGTCAAATAAACTAACCACTGTGTCACCTGGTATCTCTCAGAAAGCACCTTGAATCCATAATGTATTTGCAAGTAAACCAAAATGTTGCATTAAAAAAAAAACAAATTATCTTTCAATAAACGGTTTTACATGTGAAATGTGGTGTAAACTTTTACTCTTCATAGTACTCAGAGTTTCGACTTGAAATCGATTATCATGTGGTATACGTTGGTAAAGAATACTGGAATTTTTCTCAAGGTTAGCGTCTATGTTATTTTTCTTGGAGCCAGCCGGCGCACGCAGCTGCCTGCTGTGCGAGTCATTGTCTGTCTCTTTGTTGGCGCGCGTCGTTATTGGGGTTTGGAGACCTTGCTTCTACAAATTCGCCTTGCCGAGAGGGCCCAGCTCTGTTTAAATCCCGCCAGTTCTGATGCAATTCAGGTCTGTCGTTACGAATATATCGTCTGTCGTCATGTCGGTAGTTTACATAGTTTCTTGTTTGTCGGTCATGTGGTGGAGAATTTCTCCCTGAATCGTAACTGCGCGCTGAACTGTTGCGTCTGAAAGTATTCTGTCTCCCTTGATAATAATAGTTCTGGTTACCATATTGTCTGTTTCTCTGATTGTCTCTGTAATAGTCATTACCGCGGAGAGGTGATCTTTCCCTGTAATTATTACTACTCTGCCAACGGTTGTCATACGGGTGGTGTCTGTTTTGGTCACGATTTACGTTATAAGAATAGCCTTGCCGTGTATTATTTCTGTCATCGCGGAATTGTGACAGATGTGACCTGTAATTGTTGTGCTCCTGTTCTCGCGTTCCGCGATTGTCAGTGTCAATTTCCAGTTCTTGTAACAGTCCCTGAAAAGCTTCAATGTCGTCTTTGCAACGTCCTGCTAAAATAATATGCCGTAAATGTTCAGGTAATTTGATTAAGCAAATTCGGATGAGTTCTGAGGGGCTTTATGGGTTTGAAAGATACTGATTCTTATGCAACATGTCTTCAAAATATTTCATAAGACTGGAAAATTCAGATTGTTCGAAACGTTTCATCATTATGATGCTATGTTTTACTCGGTCTTGTGTAGCTTGAGACCAATACGCTGAGAGGAAGGCATGATAAAATTCTCCTTCACTGTGACAATCGTGAATGACCGATCGCATTCTTACAGCTGGTTCATTCTCCAAGTAGCCACACATAAATTCTAACCTGTGCTCCAATGACCAGTTGGGAGGAAAACAATGAGAGAATTGATGGAGCCACGCTTGTGGATGAATGTCGTTGGCAGAATTCTTAAACGTTTTGAATTTACGTGTAGTAATGAACAGCTTATAGTCAAAATCATCGTGTCGGCGAGTAGCATATCGGTCATTGTTACGTCGTGTCGGCGGCTCCATCTCAAAATCCAATGCGCCTTGCCAATTTCTTTCATAATTTCCGAAATGTCCTGTGTTATTATTTTGTGGTTGTTCCGTATTTCTATGTCCCTCTTCCCGTATTGGGGCGCGAGTGTCCTCTGAAATATGTAATTCTTGTATTACCTGCGTCAACTGATCTTGTACTTCCCGGATTTCTCTTTTGTACTGTGTATTGATTTGATTTTGATTTTGTTTGAATTTTCTAATTTGTTCATACTCTTCTGTGTCAGTGAAGACTACAGGTCTTGTGTCATTCAGATCATCATCTACCTTTGTAGATAAGTTAGTGACCTGATCCGAAAGTTCGGCTACTTTCTCCGATAGTGAACACATTTCCTCAGTGTGTTTTTCTGAACCAAGTTTCAGAGTGTCCATTTGTGTTGAAATCGAATCTACTGTGTCCTTCAAGTTTTCCTGTGTTTTTGCAAGTTGCGTAACCGAATCGGCAGATGCAACTGAGTCAAATTTAGCTTGCAAGATCTCATGATTTTCATGAACAGTAGTTTGCAGTTCTTTTATGGCTGCTTCGTGATTCTGTAGTGCATTTTCATGACGCGAAAAAATAGGTTGGAAATGCTCACAAATTTGTGTTTTTACGTCATTACAGACTTTTTGGCATTTAGATTCAATGTTATGTAACTCAGTAGTTAAATCTTCACGTGTTTGTTCAAGAGTTTGTTCCAATGAGTCTAACTTTTGTAGCTGTTGCTGTGTTTGTCACTGATTTTGTTCCATTGTGTCTAACTTTTGCTGTGTTTGACTCTGATTTTGTTCCATTTGTTTCTGATTTTGTTCAAGCGTTGTGCTAACTTTTGTAGCCTTTGTCCCATTTGTTGCATTAACTGTAATCACAATGCACTGGTGTCTGAAACACGTTCCTCAGTGCTTTCCGGCAGTGAAGTTGCACCGGCAACATTCACATTTTGACAAGTGGAAAATGTGTCTTGACTCATTTGAGAAAACGGTGAGAACCCAAAACCTGAGTCTACAATATTTGCAAAATTGTGTCCTGTCATTCCCGATTCCTGAGGCGAGCTGTTGCCGACCGATCGATCGATAATGCTTCCCTCTTCACTAATTGTTTCACTGTCCACGCCATTGTTTGCCGCCCACTCCATTTCCTTATGCACAACTACCAAATTACTACTTTGAACATCAGTTAATTCATTACTCGGTGGCGCTAACACACTGCTTTCGTTTTCAATGTCATTTCTCAGTTTACTTTGGAGCCTAGTATTACGTTTTTCACACGCCATTATTGTCACAGTGTTTCACACGACAACACAGAAAAACACAATTTGAAGAGCAAAAATAGGGGAACACATTAACATAGCACTGAAAATAATATCTAGTTAATTGCAGCTGCGAAATACTTGGTGCAAATCTACATGCATACCACAACTGTTTTACTGTACAACAATGAAAAACTACAACTACAATGGAAATTCTCTCTATAATTACGCGCTGGCAATAAACAAAAGCTACACTAATTACACAAACTACAAGAAAAAATCAGAAGATTCCAGTGAGGTATCCTCGGCTAAGGGTCGACATATGAAACGTCCCCTTTGATCAATTTATACACTACTGTGCTTAACCTGACACACAGTATTTTTAGCGCAACGCAATCTGACTTTCAAAATTCCCTACAAAAGAATGGCCCTGACTAACATTAAACTATAACTTTCACAAATCACTTACCTCACAAAAATCTTCGCTGCTCAAGCTACTGCAATACAGCGAGCGCCACTACTGCCAGCTAAATAAAAGATTCAAACTATGGAAGGCACTAACTACTGATAGGGATAGTTAGCAAATGAAAGATATTAATAGAGAACAAACAATGTATTTACCTTGATATCATCATATATATAGCAGTTCATGACAAATTACAAAACTCCGCCATCTCTCTCCCCACATCCACCACTGCTGGCAGCTCACCTCCAACTGCGCAACGCTACGCGCTGTTCACAGCCAGCTGCCTAACACTACAATGGCGAGTATTACAACAATGCAAAGCAGCCACAGACTGCACACGGCACAGCCAGTGATTTTCATACTGAGGTGGCGTTACCAATAAAAAAACCTAAACAGCCTACTTACACTTTCAGCAGTTTATGAGAAATCCAGATGCATTACTGACCTAACTGTCAGACAAGAAGAAAGTCAGTAGTTCGTGGGGATTTCAATTTAGATTTATTATAAGATACGTGTAGCAAAATTAATCTAGCATCTTTATTTGCGTAATTCAGTATAATTTCAGTAGTCAATTTTCCATCTCATGTGCAACAAGATGGGAGAACACTGGTTGATAATATTTCTGTGGACAGTGCTCAGACTGAAACAATTAAAGTGTACCCAACGTCTTTCTCAACGTCTCTTCCGTCACCGCCTGTACGGCATCTTGCATTCCTGCCGCATGAATTTGCACATCAGGAACTGATGACCTGAACGATTTAATAAAATCACACAAAAAATCATCTCAGGTTATGTTGAGTGAACGTGTCGCCATGACACTGGACCGTCTCTACCGATGCATCTGTGGAAATGTTTCATGCAAGAAATGGCGAACAAATTGCCCACAGTGTGACAGTGCACCATCTTGCAACAGAAGTTGCAGAACACATGCGGAAGTGTATTACCAAACATTTGATGACGTAACCTACCATTTGCAAGAAAGTGCACAGACAAGCGGTTCAAAAATGGCTCTGAGCACTATGGGACTCAACTGCTGTGGTTATCAGTCCCCTAGAACTTAGAACTACTTAAACCTAACTAACCTAAGGACATCACACACATCCATGCCCGAGGCAGGATTCGAACCTGCGACCGTAGCAGTCCCACGGTTCCGGACTGCGCGCCTAGAACCGCGAGACCACCGCGGCCGGCTCACAGACAGGCGGAAGTGTATTAAAACCAAAACACAGTGTTGGTTATTTTCCGATTGATTTCTTCTGCTACTTCTTCTGTTCAAAAGTTGTGCGTCTACCAGTATGTAAATTGTGCAACTGAATAATCAGAATAAACAGCTTGACATTACAACATAAACACAAATGTGATTTAGAAACAATTACGTACTGCACGAGGCATACATTACTAACGGTATTTTTCAAAATAACATATTTTATTCTGCAGATATGCGATAAAAATGCACTACAAGTAGGCTCGAGGATTGCAACAAACTATTGGTGAACAGCGGCCTCCGATTCTCGTTTATAGCTTAACTGCTGGTAAGCGTCGTTCATCGAAATTAAAATCTATCCAGTGACGCACAGGCTACGAGGATAACAGTGGACCCGGCGGAGGTTCGAGTCATCCCTCGGGCATGGGTGTGTGTGTTTGTCCTTAGGATAATTTAGATTAAGTAGTGTGTAAGCTTAGGGACTGATGACCTTAGCAGTTAAGTCCCATAAGATTTCACACACATTTGAGCATTTGATAACACTGGAATCCTGTACCTGAGAGCATCCTGTGCCAACCTCAGCAGTAAACAAGACGTTGGATAGTCAGCTGTTCGTCAGCACTCGTGAAGAATTTAGAGCCGTCCTTGTTGTTACCATAAAACGAGCTCTGAAATTACAATTCTCATTTAACCCAAGTTGATGATAAATGTATTTACCTATTTTTTTATTATTCCTTGTTGCTTTATTTACCTTACCAAGCCTCCTATTCCTACCACTTTTCATACGGTAAAAAATCCGTACGACAGAAATGCGTATTGTATATAGGAATCTAAAATTAGACCTCCGGTCTCGGTCAGCGTCTTTTTCATTGAACACATAAGTAGCAGTCGTAAAAACTTCGTTTCTAGGTTTCTCGAAAATATGCACTTGCGGACCCTATTTATTCGTTGATAATGCAAAATTTTCTATTTTCTTTCGATCCCGCGAATTTTTCATCTCGAAAACTAAAACATCAAAATATATCATAGTCTTTCATTTTACGTGATGCGCAGGCGATTTGACTAAGATATGCCGAATCGGTTAGCCATGACAGTTCTGATACGTGGCCATACCAGCTGTTTAGTGGTTGCTTGCAAAGTGTAAGGACAAGGAAATACGAAATTAAACGCCATTCGTAGCAAAAATGTTGAGATGCGTGTGGAATCTCATGGGACTTAACTACTAAGGTCATCATTCCTTAGGCTTACACACTACTTAATCTAAATTATGCTAACGACAAACACACACACACCCATGCCCGAGGGAGGGCTCGAACCTCCGCCGGGACCAGCCACACAGTCCATGACTGCAGCGCCTGAAACCGCTCGGCTAATCTCGCGCGGCCCACTCGTAGCAATAACACAATTTATTAGATGTCTCAGGAATGCATTAAGTACACAAAGTAGCAATTTCACAATACAACAACAAAGAGCAGCTGCTTCAGCAGTACACAATAGGCCCACTCCACAACAGTACATCGGGAGGCAGGATTGAAACACCGGCGTCGCCCACTAGTCTGGACGGTATACACTTGTCGGGTAACGCAAGCACCGAACGCTTCTATTACACATATATGTGGCGCCTTAAAACACATATAACACATGCAAATAGATGGGCAAACTAAAACTGTTATAACAACAGTGCACGACTCTAATTCGAGATCTAAGAAAATACCACAGATATGTTATTGCAGCCATGCATCAGAGGACCAAACTGCAAGTATTATTTTCCCTTTAGTCTTTTTGTAGATAATCTGATGATGTCCAGCAAAGGCGAAACTCGTCATTAAAGCAATATTTTCGTAACCAAGACTTTTTATTAAAAAATAATCTTTATATGCTTGCTGCACCGGTCTGCCAGATGGAGTGGGAATTGTTTTGTTATTACACTATGTGTTGCACAGATGCCAGAATGAAATGGTATGTAGTAAAAATATTAGGAAATGGAGCTGTAATATGGTTGTAAGGGCGTATCTACAGGGACTACGTAGATAAATAAATTTTGACAACGAAAATTTCGAAAACGTTATCATGAAATTCGAAAGGTATAGCTGAATGCAGAGAAAATGAAGATCAAAACAAGCAGAGCAGTAGTTTGTGCTATGCTTACGATGGATGTCACAGACTTGCCTGTTTAGTGTGCCTCACTGTGGGTGCTTAGCGCAGCGCCTAATTGCACTCCATTAGTCAACGAGATTAGTAGCAGGTCCCCTACCGTCTTTAATGGCCCACTTCAGTAGTAAATTTAATTAAATGTCCATCTGAATGTTAAAGCAGGACACCACACATGATGCCCCATCGGATGAAAATGCACTCGCTGTTCTTTGCCTCCGCTTTACGAGTACAAAAACAGTTCTGATTACGTACCTGGCTCATATCATGCAGGTCTGCGCAAGACGTCAAGCTGTCTTACCACAGTAAAAAGAGTGGTGGCGCTACATCAGCACCCATTAACGTATCACTTGCCTTCCAACGGGTTGTCTCGATTGTAAATTACAAAAAGTAGTTGCACTTTTGTGATATGTAAATGGGATTAGAGATTTGCACAAGTTTTGAGTCATAGCCTGACGCACAACCACGGACCATGAACCGTTTGCAAACCAACACCAACACTAAGCCTGAGAGCTAAAATGTAGTAGAGAGAAAATGTCACGACTGTAACGATCTTTAAGTCAAATCAGTATATCTATATCTACATCTACATCGATACCCCGCAGTCCGCTTACGGCTGGTATGAGTACCTCATACCACTAATAGTCATTTCATTTTCCTCTCAGTAAAGCCGTAATCTTAACAACAGCAAAACACAACCACAGTTCCGAATCAAACCTTGGCTCCACAAAGGAACGCAACTGTTGTATTTCAGGATTGGGGTGGATGGGGTTCATCAGCAAGATAGGAAGCAACGAGTTAGATTCTGGACCGGGAATTAGTTTCGGCCATCATCACTGAGACCCCCGAACTCGCTAGCGCTGATAACACAACTGTCTGGTACACGGATATTATGCCTCCCAATCTTTAAAGCCCTTTTTACACTATCGACCTTCTTTTCTCAATTGACAAATTGCTACAAGTGAATCTACTGCAGCTTCTGGCGTTTTATTCCTGCACTGGCTAATCTGTCTCGAATGGTCATTTTCGCTTTCACGTCAGCGACAAAATTTCGTGCGTTGTGAGACTCGTCAGCTGTGCAGTTTAGTACCTGAACGGTGAAAATGAGATAACGAGGGGCTATCCTTTTTACGAAAAATGGCAATATAATAACAGCATAGGGTAATAAACAATGAAAATGATCGTATGGCATTGTTGGCCGGGAACCCCGTCCGGGGAAGTTCGGCCGCCGAATCTTATTGCAGTCGGCGCCATATTGGGCGACTTGCGTATCGGCAGTGAGGATGAAATGATGACGACAACACAACACCCAGTCCACGAACAGAGAAAATCTCTAATTCCCGACCGGGAATGGAACCCGGGCCCGCTGCATGGGAGACACTTACCGTTCTAATACTTCAGAACATATACATTTATTTCCTGGAGAAAACATATACTTCCGAACACACCAAACAATATATATAACGCAATAAATATCGCCTATTTAATTTATCCATTGTATCTCGTTTTTTGTTACTTGCCAAACAACATCGAAAGTTACTTTTATCATCAAATTTACATCTACATCATACTTCAAATGCCACCTAACTGTGTGTGTGGCGAAGGGTACTTCTCGTATCACTCATTACCCCTACCCTGCACCACTTGTGAATGGCGTGAGGTAACATATATTGTCGGTAAGTGTATCAGCTCTAACTTCTCGAAATTACTGGATACAGGTTCCATCTTCTATGCAAACCACTGTTTTTTCTTGTTACCCAAACATGTTTCGGGACCTCTGTGGCATCATAAGTGAGTATTGTTTATTGAAAAACTGTAAAAAGTGAACATATTTTAGGTTGTAACTAATCTAACAAAATCAGGCCTAAAGAAAGCTTTTTTTCGCTTTTGTTCTTACCTTCATTTTACGTTATACGGTTTTTCAGGACCACCCTTCAGTGAGAGCTTGTCATCTTCAAACCAGAGGATGTAAATGTGAATTTTATCATCCAGTTAACAAATCCTTTGATTTTTAAAAACGTGATTTTGGTGTGGCGAAATCTTTTACGTATGTACCTCTTATTACTCAAGTTTTGATGTGACAGATCCTTCTTCTTTCGCGTTCTGAGAGCACTGCACACACATATTAAAAGTATTCTCCTTAATTTTGGTTTAATGAACGCCTTTCCACTTCGCAAGACGCGGGGTAAACGATGTTGTGTGTCCCAACCTCGTCGACGTTCATCTGTTCCCGAGTGAATTTGGCACCGAATCCGAGTTTACTTTTATCTTTCTTTTTCTGTGTGTGTGTGTGTGTGTGTGTGTGTGTGTGTACGTGTGTGTAAACTCCTTCAGCTTTTTTTGTTGCCTTTTCTGTAATGTTTAGCTCACATTAATCTCACTAAACAAGAAAAAATTCTACTGCAAGAAGGACCAAACCACAACATTAATACACACATATAGCACAAAACAATAGAAGATATAAGAGAATCACAACATATTATAAAAGGACGAGATAGACTGAGTACACCAAATATAAATGCAAACTTAACAAGAGAATTAGTTGCTCCAGAAATAACGCAGATAATCGGGGCACACAAATCCACCACAATCTCTAATGAGAAAACACCAGAGGAAACAACAGCCAAGAAGCTAAAACAAAAAAATGCCTCACGAACACAGGTAGACAAAGGGAATATTACTGTGATTGTGAATGAAAAGGAAAACATAGGTAAAACATTACTTTTTCTGAAAGACAACAACATCGCCAAACTGACCAGTCACCCAACAGCAAAGTAACAGAGAAACATTGAGCACACACGCATGAAAAATATATTTTCTCAAAAGGTCAGATAAAAAGAAGGGTATAAAAAAATCCAAAGACACCCACACTAAAATAACTACTAAGGATGCACAAGGAACATATTCATTTAAGAGTCGTCATCAACTTCAGAAATGCGCCATCATACCACCTAGCCCAACGTACACTGACATTGCTGAAGACAATATACACTTTAAAACAAAAGGAATCTAGAAAACTCAATGGAACTGATAGAGAGGATCAAGAACGTAGATATACCAGAGATAGCAAGCCTCATATCATTTGATGTCACGTCAATCTTCACTTGCTTTCCGATAAATGAAACAATGAATAGCATCATCAGAGACTAAATCAGCAAGGAAACACCCCAGACCCACAGATTAATAACATAGCAACCATACTAAATACCATAAGAGCACAAAATTACTTTGTGTTCAATAAAGAATTTTTTTCCCAACATGAAGGACTGACCATGGGATCACCAGTTAGTGATCACCTAGCCAATATATTCACGAATAACTTACAGAACAAGATCTTTACACATATAATAAAACCAAAAAAGTAAGAAGCTATATACTGATACCGTTATATCATAATATGCCTGACAGATGAACCACGCACAAACACACATACATACACACACGCACATGTACGCACACACACACACACACACACACACACACAAGAAAATGGCACATACAACACCTACGGTAATAAAACTGTCCACAGGATAGGCAACATAGTGAGGACACTGGGATGGATAACACAGAGAAAACTCAGAACACAGAAAACATCCACTGATATATTTAATAGATTAGGAATATATGAACTCACATGCAACCTTTGCGAATCAGTATACTTCGGATAAACAAGCAAGAATTTTAAAACAAGATACTCACAACAGCTCAGAACCCTAAAGAGTAACAGCACCCATAGCACATTTGATGACAAAATACGGAAATCCAGCCACAGACTATACCCCAAGCTAACAACAGAATAGAACTTCCTCACACAGAAATCAATGACAGAATACAAACAAGTTCTAAACGTATACACTGCACTCTGTAACGGCAAATTACTTAATACTTTAAAGGGACTTCACAGAAAAAGTAACACAAAAAGCTAAAGGAGCTTACACACACACACACAGAAAGAGAGATAAATGTAAACGAAGTTCATGTTCGGTGCCAAACTCACTCGGGAAAAAATGAACGCCGACGGTGCTAGGACGCACAACATCGTTTACAACTCATTTTGCGAAGTGAAGAGCCATTTACCACAACAAAATAATGGTTTTAGAAGTCAAGGCACATGTTAACTTGTTAATAAAATTCATATTTATATCTTTAGGTTTGTAGATGACAAGTTATCAGTGCAGGACACCATACAGATGATCCTGCTAAACCGTAAAACGTAAAATCAAGTAAGAACAAAAACGAACTAAAACTGTCTTTAGGCCTGATTCTGTTAGTTTAGTTACAACCTACAGTATGTTCTCTATTTACAGTTTTTCAATAAACAAAACCCACTGATGATTGCACAGAGGTGCCGAAACATGTTTGGATAACAAAAAAAAAACTGTTTTGCATAAAAGGTGGAACCCATATCTAATAATTTCAGCTGCAAACACGGAAAAAGAACAAGAGGTGTAAATTCATAAGATGAATATTTCTCGAATTTTCTCCTTGGTCATTTCGCGAGATGTGCGTAGGACGAAATAATATATTTTCCCATTCTTCTCTGAAACTGCTGTCTCGAGATTTCAATAGCAAACACCTTCAAGATTTACAACGCCTCTCTTGTACCGTCTGCCAATTGAGTTTGATGAGCATCTCGGTAACGCTTTCTCGCCGAGTAAACGATGCCTTAACAAATCTTGCGACTCTTTGTTGGATCTTCTCTACCTCCTCTGTCAGTCCTATCTTGTAAGAATACCACAATGACGGATATACTCGGTCTAGCAAGTGCTTTATAAGCTAATTATTTCTTGGATGAATTACTGTTTCTGTGAATCTTTACCTCGCGTCTGCTTTTCCTACTCTTTGCTTTATGTCATCATTCCTCATAAACTCGCTCTGGATAGTTACTCCTAGATGTTTGGCGGTAGTTATAGTTTCCAGCAATCTATCATCATTAGTGTAGTCGTACCGTAGTGGATTTCTTTTTCCCACGTATGCGCAATATATTACATTTATGCATTTTTACGGTCAACTGCCAGAGTCTGCATCATTCGTCAATTCTCTGTATGCCATTCTACAAACAAACAACCATATAATCCACGAACAGTTTTAAAGAGCTTCCGACGCTTTCTACTAGATAATTTGTATACATTGTAAACAGTAATGGTCATCACATTTCCGTCCGCAGCTCGTGGTCGTGCGGTAGCGTTCTCGCTTCCCGCGCCCGGGTTCCCGGGTTCGATTCCCGGCGGGGTCAGGGATTTTCTCTGCCTCGTGATTACTGGGTGTTGTGTGATGTCCTTAGGTTAGTTAGGATTAAGTAGTTCTAAGTTCTAGGGGACTGATGACCACAGATGTTAGGTCCCATAGTGCTCAGAGCCATTTGAACCATTTCATCACATTTCCTGGTGGTACTCCGGAAATTACATCTGTCGATGTTTACATGTTACGAGCGACGTGTTATTTGCATTAGAAAGGAACTCTTGAATTCAGTCGCTAGGCTGACCCGATTTTCGGCAAGCACGTAACGTTTTCACAAAACAGCATTGCGGGACGGTGTCAAACGCCTTCATGAAGTTAAGGAAGCGTGCCGACAACTTGAGCACCGATGTCTACAGCACTGTAGATCCAATGGTGGAACAGAACGAGCTGAGTTTCGCACGACGGATCTCTATTTGCAGAATCCATGTTAACTTTTAACGGAGGACATTTTTTACTCTCCAAAAACACGCCATAATTCTTTAACATAGAGCTTGTTACATTATTCTACAAAAGGACTGACGTAAACGGTATAGAAATAGATTTTCATTTTGTAGCGGGGTGTGCGTTGATATGAAACTTCCTGTCAGACAAAGATTTTCTTTTTAGTTCCCGTACCCAGCAACAGATGGCAAACTCTATCTCTAAAATATAACATTTTTTGTTTGTTTGTCTTCTATTTTTGTGACAACTGCTGTACCTCCTGTTTTTTTTTTTCAATTTAAATAGGAAGAATAGAATAAAAAACTTCTTTTTTGTTGGAATTACAAAATGAGATTGACAATAAACCAGATTGACGTAAAATCAGCATTGTAATAAGTAGTAAGCTTTGGAAAGTTAGCATGGGTCAGAAATGAGAAACACAATAAAATTACAAAAAGAAAGAAATCTCCAACTATGTTTCCAATTTCAGAAAATGTCTTTCACAAACTAAAGCAAATCCTGGTTCACATATAACATTCAAGTGTTAAATTTCGGTAACAACCACTTCATTGTCATACCACATATAATATTTCGTTATTGCTTGGCAGCTAGCAAACTGAACATTATTCTCGCATTACATGAAGAAAGAAACATGTCCCAATGGAGAACCGTGTTTCCAATCCCCCCTGCTGTTCTGTCATCTGGATATATCTTCTCGTAAGTATGTGGTATCCACCCATTTTTATCTTCCGTTTATTCTTTCTTCATCATCATCATAAACTAAAGGCTATGCCTTGTCGATTTAGCCACGTCCTTCTCTCCATTGTCATCATCTTTAATTCTTCATACGATTTTATCCCCATATCTTCTTTGATGTTATTAAAGTACGTTGCTCTTGGGCTGCCTCTTGGTTTTTTCCCTAAACGTTTCCTTCAAATACATTCTTTAGGAACTGGTTGTGTCTCATTATGTGCCTTACCATTTTTGATTTTCTTCTTCCTATATAATTTAGCAGCGTTCTGTTCTCATTCACTTCTCTTAAGACCTGTTCATTAATTTTTCTATCTACCCAGCTTGTTTTCGTCATTCTTCTCCATATCCACATTTTCATTCCTTCCAGTCTCTTTTTCTGTGCCTTTCCCAGAGTCCACGCTTCACATACGTACCGTATGTTAAGACACTCTTGACAAAAATTTTGGCAAACTTTTTCCTACTTTCTAGAATTATATGATTGTCTGTTAGTAAATTCGTTTTATTTTAGAAAGCTTGCTTTGCCAAGGCTATTCTTTTCTTTATATTTGTGATACATTTATTGTCATCAGTGATTGTGCTCCAGAAGTTCTCAACCTGCTCTAGAACTTCTGTTATTTGGGGAGCCCAGTCACTGACGACAATAAATGTATCACAGATATAAATAGAAGAATAGCCTTGGCATGGCAAGCTTTCCAAAATAAAAGGAATTTACTAACAGACAATCGATACACCATTCTTTGCATCGATTGTTTAACTTCTACTATCCTGGACGTTCCAGCTATGAAGGGGCTCTTGAAACGCACTCCATGGGAAGTTAGAGAAATACTGTCGGTATTTCCGACAGCTTACGATGTTTACATGTCGTTCCTGTAATAATGTCCAATAGTCCTTCACATTCTTTAGGCCACCTCTGAACAAATAGAGCACCGTCTGGCCTCGAAGCCAAGTTACGGCATTCTTGTAGTACGTGGGCAGTACGTCCCGTCCGAGAAGAATATAACTCTTGGTTCAATATTGTGTTGTCCCATTTGAAGGAAGAAACCGATTATTTGTGTCGCGAGACACCACATTCCTGCCGATATATGGATGCTTCCTCTCAACAGGATTTCTGTGTCGTCCGGTCTTTAGTATACGACAGGTGTCACGCGCCGTTGCAGGTCTGATTGCTGACAGAGCTGTCTGCGTATATGCTGGAGTGACTGGGAAATATGCTGAACCGCCTCTGGTGCCATTCGATAAACTGGTGCTAGTTCTTCTATTACGATCCCTGTCAGACAAGTCTGATGTCGTCTCCACAGTTTCAACATTGTGCTGATATATAGTGCTAATGCGCAAGAGCACGTCCACTCCTACTAATAGGGAGGGTAAAGGCGTCGTATCTTACTGTTAACAGTAGACCTGCACTCACAAAGTAACCGAACGCCACCAGTATCCGTGATGCTGTCATCACCATCATTTGGAGTACGTGAGCAAAATGCTGAATTCATGACTCCAAGTATAACATATGTGACCCGCTGGATCATGCCTCATGCCCGCGTGATGTTCTCTCTAACGCCAGTCCTGACTGACTCCAATAGTCTCTTGTAGTTGTATGCTGCTGTGCGACGTATGTCGTTGGTAAAAACAATACTTAGAATTTTCAAGGTATCCATGAGCCTTAAGGGTGCTACACATTCATCCGTTAGTCCAACGCCAATATTCATCGCGACAGACGTCCATATTTATACGGCTGCCTTGAGGCCGTTCCATATTTGCGTATCCAATCCAAAGATACACTCATATCGTTTTTATTCTGTACTATCAGCACCAGGTCATCCGCATATGACTTGCACGTAAATGTGTACCCTCGCAAGGTCAGTCCCGTCAAGCGGTGCTGTAGGAAGCAGAGTAACTGATCGAGAGCCAGTGCATATAATGCCACTGACAAGGGACATCCTCGTCTGACCGATCTCGCTACGACGATACCTTTTGTAGTATGTCTGTTGACGAGCACTTTGGGGGAGGCATTGCTGAGTAGCCGCATCACGACAGTAATAAATCTTCGTTGATCCATTATGGATCGTGGGACGACTGGCATGAACTTCTAGATGCAATAATTTACCACCAGCCGTATGTATTGTAGAAATTTATTTTATTTTATGAACTTCTATGTGCTACCAGTTTCTACATTACACTGATGTCATCTTCAGGCCCCACTCGTCATAGTCGTAAATACGCGAAGCACGGAAGGAGCCATATAACTGGATCCGTGAATCAATCGTCCTGCAACAGCTCTTGGTGGCCTGGCCAGGCGACGCAGACAGGCCACCAAGAGCTGTTGCAGGACGATTGATTCACGGATCCAGTTATATGGCTCCTTCCTTGCTTAGCGTATTTACGACTATGACGAGTGGGGCCTGAAGATGGCATCAGTGTAATGTAGAAACTGGTAGCACGTAGAAGTTCATAAAATAAAATAAATTTCTACAATACATACGGCTGGTGGTAAATTATTGCATCAAGACAGTGATAAATGGTCGTGGAAATCGCATGTGTGTCAGGACTTCTGCAACATAGTTATGGCTTACTCTATCAAAGGCTTGATCGAACTCTATTGACGATAGTGATGCACGGAGACGGGACGTCTTTGCTAGGGCGATCAAATCTCGATATTCAAAAAGCGCCGTCTGGATGTTGTTCTCTCCGACGAGCGAAGTTTGATCGAGTGAGAGCGCAATACTTTTCGAAGGCGTGCTGCTAATAATCTGGCGAATATTTTAAAGCCGCAGTTAAGGATCGTCAGTGGTCGGTAGTCCCATATCAGTGTACCAGTCGACGGTTTGTGTATCAGGATAATCAGCCCCTCCAAAAAAGCTGGCAGAAAGGGCACGTCAGAAACACTAATTCGCGGCAGATAGTAGTCCATCGTTGTGCTATTACATAGCTGAAGGTCGTGTAGAATTCCAGAGGCAGGCCAACTGGTCCCGGCGATTTGTTCACCGCTCCCTTACCAATGGCCTCCATCAGTTCCTCCTCTGTGATCTCCTCCATCAGTTGTGCTTCCGCCTCTGGTTCAAAGATTCGTATGTGTAACTTTGTTAATGGCCGCCATATCGGTATCCATTGCGGTATAATGTTCTACAAAGGCAATGCCTATTTCTTGTTCCGATGTTAGGTGTCTGCCGGCCGGTGTGGCCGAGCGGTTCTAGGCGCTTCAGTCTGGAACCGCGTGACCGCTACGGTCGCAGGTTCGAATCCTGCCTCGGGCATGAATGTGTGTGATATTCTTAGGTCAGCTATGTTTAAGTAGTTCAATGTTCTAGGGGATTGATGACCTCAGATGCTAAGTCCCATAGTGCTCAGAGCCATTCGAACATTTTTTGTTTAGTTTTTTTGTTAGGTGTCTGTCATCGTGCGTGTCCACGGCCATGTTCTAGGGCTCTTCGTCGTATTTTGCTTTCGTTTATGATGTGATACACAGATATGTGTTCTCCTGGAACCCAGTCTAGTGTCTGCGCCCGGTACATTGTACCTTCGAGGTGGCGTCGAATGATGGACATAATTTTGGGCTTTGCTCGTTATACCGCCTCTGTGTAGGCTGTTAGGCTGTAGTCCACAGTTCCGGTTCCAGGACGTTAGCGTTAAGATTGCGTGTAATATACACTCCTGGAAATTTAAATAAAAACACCGTGAATTCATTGTCCCAGGAAGGGGAAACTTTATTGACACATTCCTGGGGTCAGATACATCACATGATCACACTGACAGAACCACAGGCACATAGACACAGGCAACAGAGCATGCACAATGTCGGCACTAGTACAGTGTATATCCACCTTTCGCAGCAATGCAGGTTGCTATTCTCCCATGGAGACGATCGTAGAGATGCTGGATGGAGTCCTGTGGAACGGCTTGCCATGCCATTTCCACCTGGCGCCTCAGTTGGACCAGCGTTCGAGCTGGACGTGCAGACCGCTTGAGACGACGCTTCATCCAGTCCCAAACATGCTCAATGGGGGACAGATCCGGAGATCTTGCTGGCCAGGGTAGTTGACTTACACCTTCTAGAGCACGTTGGGTGGCACGGGATACATGCGGACGTGCATTGTCCTGTTGGAACAGCAAGTTCCCTTGCCGGTCTAGGAATGGTAGAACGATGGGTTCGATGACGGTTTGGATGTACCGTGCACTATTCAGTGTCCCCTCGACGATCACCAGTGGTGTACGGCCAGTGCAGGAGATCGCTCCCCACACCATGATGCCGGGTGTTGGCCCTGTGTGCCTCGGTCGTATGCAGTCCTGATTGTGGCGCTCACCTGCACGGCGCCAAACACGCATACGGCCATCATTGGCACCAAGGCAGAAGCGACTCTCATCGCTGGAGACGACACGTCTCCATTCGTCCCTCCATTCACGCCTGTCGCGACACCACTGGAGGCGGGCTGCACGATGTTGGGGCGTGAGCGGAAGACGGCCTGACGGTGTGCCGGACCGTAGCCCAGCTTCATGGAGACGGTTGCGAATGGTCCTCGCCGATACCCCAGGAGCAACAGTGTCCCTAATTTGCTGGGAAATGGCGGTGCGGTCCCCTACGGCACTGCGTAGGATCCTACGGTCTTGGCGTGCATCCGTGCGTCGCTGCGGTCCGGTCCCAGGTCGACGGGCACGTGCACCTTCCGCCGACCACTGGCGACAACATCGATGTACTGTGGAGACCTCACGCCCCACGTGTTGAGCAATTCGGCGGTACGTCCACCCGGCCTCCCGCATGCCCACTATACGCCCTCGTTCAAAGTCCGTCAACTGCACATACGGTTCACGTCCACGCTGTCGCGGCATGCTACCAGTGTTAAAGACTGCGATGGAGCTCCGTATGCCACGGAAAACTGGCTGACACTGACGGCGGCGGTGCACAAATGCTGCGCAGCTAGCGCCATTCGACGGCCAACACCGCGGTTCCTGGTGTGTCCGCTGTGCCGTGCGTGTGATCATTGCTTGTACAGCCCTCTCGCAGTTTCCGGAGCAAGTATGGTGGGTCTGACACACCGGTGTCAATGTGTTCTTTTTTCCATTTCCAGGAGTGTATATTCGGCCGAGACGGCTAGCGGAATGACTCGATGTATGGGTGTATCCAGGACAGAGGTCATGGACGTGCTCCCAGATGTCAAGGAGACGCACACACTGTACCAACATTCGTAATTCTGGGCACGGAGCATATCGAGGAAACTGATCTTTCGGTGCACGTATACAGTTAAAATCACTGCCTAGGGTTAATCGGTGGTGTCAACCTCGAAAGAGATGGGCAACTTCGTCTGCGAAGAAGCGGGAACGCTCTCGCCTCCTATTTCTACGTGACGGTTCGTAGGTGTTGATGAATCGTACCTCAAGTACTGTCATTGCTAATCCTCGTGCTGACGGTAGTACAGTACATCATCTGCCGTGATGCATTCTTTAAGAAGTATTGCTATGCCGCTGCCAGTTTCGGAGGCATCTAATACGTAGGATTCGACATGACAGTAAATTCATCGACGTGTACTTCCTGGAGGAGGACGGTGTCAATGTCCGCTGCTTGTAGCATACCTTTGACTAAGGACACCTTAATCGGCGACCTTATGTTATTGATATCGATAGAGGCAAGCCGAATGGTCATTGGTTACAAGTTTAACTTCAGAGGGGCGCCGTCCCCGCCGTGTCTCTTGTTGCGATTATCGGTGGGTCCCCTTCACAATCATCAGCCCAGTCTCCTTGGGACCAATTTTCCCTCGGCCGGGGCTTCCAGTCCCGTCTCTCCGTGTCTCCTCTTCTACTAGTTGTGAGTGGCAGTGGATTGCTGGTTGCTCTGGACATATGCTGGTGTAAAGACGGTAGTCTTCTGAATGAGGAGTCTCGGGACCCTCTGCAAGGTGGCCGTCGCCCTCTGTCGTTTCTTGATCGTCACCCTGCATGCGTATTAAGGAGTCGTCCGAAGTGGCTGGACGTCGTTTCTTCCGCTCTTTCAGAGACAGCTACATACGCTTGTGCGTTTCTGTATCCGAATGTGGGCGAGTGTCTCTGTCGCCACTGCAGTCTGACACGAAGGAAGCCGTTGGCACTATTCGACTGTCGACGACCATTTGCTCTTCCAATCTCCTTACCGGTGGCGGTATCTGTCGGTGCTGCTCGGTCGAGGGCATCGCCACCGTCATCATGGTCGTGTCGTCATCCACCGTCGTCGGCTTTTCGACTGGCCTATCCAGCTGTAGGGAGCTGTCACTGTTCACTGGCGCGTCCTACCGGGAACAAATTTGTACATGTGAGAGGAAGAGACGGCGCCATAGGTATTGCTACATTTTCACCCGTCTGTATTTGTACAATTCTCCGTTCAAGACACGCTAAGCGAACAGGGCATTCCTGACCATAACCTGAGCAAGTTTTCGTCTGACCATCGTAAATGACTATCACTCTGCAGCCTCCAATTGTGAGCTAAGACGCTACATGTTCTGATAGCTCGATCCGTATTTGTCGCACACCGTTAAGTACTGGGTATGTGGTAAAGGTTGTCCATTTTTCTGCTATGTTACTGAGTACCGGATCATAGGGTTGTAGCGCGTTAACCACGATATCAGGCGGAACCTCAAATGGTAGCTCGAATACTCTGACAATTCTTAATCTAAGCCCCGCATGGTCAATAGCTACTGTTCCGACATGGCCGTGAGAATGTTTAAATTTAAGTCCACCTTTATGGTCGCGTACGATCTTGTCAAAGCACTAGCGAAGGCTAACACGAAGTAAACAAACACGTGCGCGCGAAGCTTCGCGGCAGGGATGCAAACAGACGTCCGAGACGCACGACTGCGGAAGCAGACTGCCAGCTGAGCTACCCAAGCACGACTCACGACCCGTCCTCACAGCTTCGGTTCTGCTAGTATCTCGTCTTTTACACCCCCCCCCCCCCACACACACACATACACACCCTGAAAACTTCACAGAAACTTACCCGCGAATGGGAAACGTCCCGAGTCTCGGTCTGGCATACAGTTTTAATCTGCCAGGAAGTTTCATAAACGGTATAGTCCTGTAACTATATGCATTTGTCTTAAAGAGGAACGACCTACGCTTTTTTCCCAGTTGATAGTTACTTTTGTTGCTCCAGAGAACAACAAAAAACTCCTGCTAGAATGGATCCTATTTCTTTCACAAAGTGTGTGCAGAATCTTACAGATTCTTCACCAGGACCTCAAGCCCTTCCATTACTCTCTTGTAGTCTCTTTTGTCTTCCGCGATCGATCAGCTCAATATCTGTCATTTCCATGTTCGTTCGATGATTGAAATGAGGGACTGTAGTACAACCTTCCGTGATGAAACAATTTAGGAAGAGTGAATTGAATATTTCGGACTTTTCTTAGTCATTTTCTGTTTTGGTGTCCCGTTTCACTTTCTGAGCGGCTGAATAGATGATTTAGACAAGCTTACAGATTTTACATATGATCGAAATGTCTGAGGGATTTTACTCGTATTGGTAATAATACTGATTTTTCCACCTTAAAAATGATTTTCATTTAATCACGGTTGTTTATTTATGTTCTTATTTATGCATAGTGCAGGCTTTTTCTCTGCCAAACGCAAACACTTCGTTGCTTTCAGACATTTCGTATTTCTTGTATGGGAATATTAGAATTGATAATATCAGGATGTCTTGCAACCATTTCCATTGTGTCACTAAAACAAAGAAAAGTGCACAACAAAGATTAAGAAGACACGAAAGCACAAAATCCATTTGTATAATACGAGTGAACTCGGTCACACTAGAGTAACTACCGATGTTAACACAGTCCTCAACAGGCCCCTGTTCGTGCGCATCCGCAGTGTGCAGCACAATCCGTAATTTAGAACTCCATGCTGAGCACAGTCTATAGACCACTGACGTCATAGACACACTCGCGACGTGGTTCGCTTCTGATTTACAAGTAGGCACGGTATTTACCAGCAAGTCGCTCGTGTAAAACGGGCTTAAGGCTCGAAGAACAAGATTATAGTTGTAAAATAAATCACTTCCTCATTTCCGTGGTCAGCAGGGACTAAGGCGCCCATTAAAAAACCTACATGTGTGTGAATCCCTGAGCATTAGGATTTCATTTGATGTATCTTATTTTGGCAGGCTATTTGTCTCTGATCCAATACCCTTATAACCTCTTGCAGTACATACTGCACGTCTGACCTATTAAGGGGAATCATACACTTTTTCACCGAACAGTGGAGATCGGGACATTCCCATCTGGTACAGTTGCAAAATCGTCTGGGCCTCTGGTTGAGACCTTCCACACTGGTCCAGACTATAGGACTGCAGTACCTAAGGTACGATGCTACAAATAGTGAGATAAGCCAGCACCCCGCCTGTGCTGTTACTTGCCTTTACCAAATCAGCGATGCACCAAAAGGAACCGAGTATGGCCTCAGAACCAAGCGGCAGGTGTTATTCGTGTCGTCGACATGTGCCACCATTTGCTACCTCTTGCACCAACTGCGCTCGATAGCCACCCGCAGAGCATCCTCCACGTATCCGACGAGAGGCCACATCCCACCACCCTCTCCCCCCCCCCCCCCCCGGCAAAAATACCGAGCGCACTTTGGCCTGCTATTTCCCTCCAGCGATATGGAAAACAGACTCGATACACAAGAGCGAATAACAGCCGCACGTGCTCACAGCGAGATCATGGTGTAAGAATTCTTTTCAGCGCACACACGGCGACATACTCGCGCAGCAATATTGGATTGGAACAAGCATAAGAAAGCGGGTAGTATCGCTGCTACAGTAAAAAAATCAGTGAATGCACTAAGCAGACTTATTTTAAACTGTTATTATGGGCTGAAAATTTAAACACATTCAGAAGAAAGGATTCTCGCTAGGATGCAAAACATGGGCCGGTTAGGGCTTTTTCCTGGTTTCAAGGCCCTCTTTCGAGCGAAACCGCTACCACTAGACCAAAAAGTAGTTTAACAGTTATACTTGCCAACATCAGTTCTCTCCTGATCCGCTCTCGCAGTAACCCCCGCAAAAAACCTGTCACACAGTTGAAACAATGCAGTGCTCTTCTAAATGTTAACATGGTATTCCTTGTGAGATGAATCCCATTTTTTCCGGGAATTACTTCAATAATTCCGTGAAAAGTTTCACCTTCGAGGTGGCAGTATCCATTAGAGACCGACGGCAACTATTGCTAGGCCTGAGAACACGTGCGCAGTAGTGAACTGTCCTACTGCTGCGTTGCGGGTGTCAGCGAGTTCGTTGCGAAGCAGCGGTGGTTAACGAGCACAAACTTCGTAGTTTCATTGCCGTAGTGTGCGTGGCTTCATTGTATCACATGGGCTGCTGAAAAGAACTACCAATAGTTGGAACTGGCAGTGAATAACAACGAAATCCTAAATTCAGATTGGAATATTTGCACACCAATGGTGGTGGCGTATTTAGTGCAGTAAGGAATTTGATAATATCTAGCGAGTTTGCAATGGATTCTGAATGTGCTTTAATTTGGGTGAAGTTAAGAACGAAAGGTCGGTCGAAAATGGTAATCGGATGCTTTTACAGACTGCCTGGACCAGGTAATGTTGTGGTAGAGCCCCTAAGAGGGAACTTGTAGAATATAGTTAGTAGCGTTCCTGATCATGTAGTTGTAATAGGGGTGACTTCGAGTTTCCAGGCATAAATCGGGAGAGTCCCGCTATCAAAACTGGTGTCGGCGGCTGGGATTCGTGTGACATTAAACTCGATGTGTAGTCCAAAAATAACGTCGATCACATAAACAGAAAAGGTAACGTCGTAGACCTCCTAGCAACAAACAGAGCTGAACGTATCAAATTAGTTAACAGTAAGGAAAGTATCAGTGATTATAAGGCTATGATAGTAACAACTACTACTGATATTAGAAGGAATTTCAAGAAAGGTAGGAAAATATTTTAGCTCAGCAAGAGTGATAAGCTAGAATTTACAGACCATCTGAGTATGAAACTTCGTATATTCTCTGCTGAGGACGAAGTTGTGTAACGCAAATGCAAAATAATTCAGAAGCATCGTCCGAGCAATGTTTTAAGGAATGAGACAGACACGCCGTCATTTAACAGCCGTGCTAGAAATTGGATACGTGAACAATTTGAGCTTCATCACAGAGTCAAGATAGGTCAAAATACAACTGATAAATAAGCTGAACGAAGCGAAAATGACTATAAGGAGAGAAATGAGACAAGCGTTAAATAATCATACAATGTAGGCTTTCACGGCCGGCGTTGTCTTCAGTTAAAACTTCCGGGCTGAGAGGCCGTGGTCGATGTATAAATTTTCCACCTAACGTTTCGTCTCCATCTGCGGGAGACATCTTCTGAGGTCGTCAGAAAATTTATACATCGACCACGGCCTCTCAGACCGGAAGTTTTAAATGAAGCGTTACATAACTTTGAAAGTAAAATTATGTCGACCGATCTTAAGCTGTTCAAATGCCTTTATTTAGCCACTCACTGAGCAAAGCGGCACCGTAACGGAAACTGACAAAGAGAAGACGGAAATGCTGAATTCGGTGTAGGAAAATATTTCTCCGCTGAAGATATTAATATGGTGCCTGCTTTCAATAGAAAGAAATTGCAGATACTGAGATACCGGCACAGAGTACGAATGCAACTAAAAACGCTTAGTAGGGCAAATGCATCAGGAGCGGATGAGATATGTGTGAGATTCTACAAAGATTATGAGAAAGATCGTGCTCCCATTCAAGCAGCATTTTATCGTAATTCGCTGGAGCAACGAAGATACCTAGGTATTGGAAAAAAAGCGCATGTCGTTCAGTTTTTGAAGGAGGGTCGTAGGATAAACGCATATTATCCTAGATTTGTATCTGTGACGTCATTTTGTTGTAGCATGGAATACATTCTATGTTCAAGAATTACGACGTTTCTAGAGAACGAAAATCTCCTCCATAAGAATCTACATGGTTTCTGCAAACAGAGAACCTGAGAAACTCAGCTCTACTCGGATCTTCCATGAGCGCTGTAGACAACGGCTCTCAGGTTGATCGTACGTTTCCTTGACTTCAGGAAAGCATTTGACACCCTCCCGCGCTGCCGTTTAGTGTAAAACATTACGAGTTTCTTCGAGTATCAGACCAGCTTTGCGACTGGATTCATGTTTACTCGTCTCTCTCAACAACATCGACTGACGTAAAGATAATTTCTGAAGTACCCCAAGGAACTACGACAGGACCGTTAACGTTTAAAGTGCCCATAAATGAACGAGTAGAGAGCGTCGGAAGCTCTTTCAGGCTGCTCGCAGACGATGTGGTTTTCTGTAAGAGAGTTGAAATGCTAGAAGACAGTATCGATACTGAGGACTGATGAGTGGGGAAGGCTCTAGCAACTGACCCAGAAAGTAAATAAATGTAACATGTAGTGCATAAACAGGAACAGATATCATGTACTGTATAATTACACTACTGATGACAAACTGCTGGAAACAGTATGCGCCGTAAAATGACTACGAGTAACTATCCAGTGCGAAATTAAGTGGAATGACCAAATAAAACAAATAGCAGGAAAACCAGATGCCTGATTGAAATCCATAGAAAGAGTCTTAAGGAAATGCAACTCACCACGAAAGAAGTTGTTCATAAGGCGCTTGTTACACCGATTCTTGAGTACTATTCATCAATATGGTTTTCCTGCCAGGTAAGGCTGACAGAAGAGATAGAGAAGATCTATGAACTGTGGTGCATTCGTCACTGGCTTGCGTATTCGGCGAGAGAGCGGGACGGAAATGCTCAACAAAATGCAGTGGCAGACGCTGCAGGAGAGGCTCACTATTGAAACTTTCCGAAAGAAGTCCGACAACACATTACTTTCACCCTTAAAATCTCACGAAACTAGAAAACTCGAGAATTAGAGCTAATACAAGGCTTACGGACCATCATTGTCGCCACGCGCTATTCGCGAGTGAACAGGGTACGGGGAGAATCAGTTAGTGCTACCAGAAGTACGCTCCGCCACACATCGACAGGTGACCTGTGGAGTATTAATTTGTATGTAGAGTGGTGGCATACTAGTACAAACTTATCCATACGCATGGATGTCTGATCCAAGAGCGGGAGCTGTAAATTATTTTACGCTTGTGATGAGCCACTGAACATGTAGTTGTTACCGTAAATGGCCTAGCTCACGGATGATCCTCATCATTAAAGATATCTGCATTCGTTGTTGTGCGCTACTCTACAAAGAAGTTTCAATGAATCTGAAATGAACAGCATTTCGCAGTCGAGAAAAAGTAGAATGAAAATTTATTTTATGCTTCGGACTAACTTAGTAATCCCGTTGTCTTCCGCCTTTGTAAGCTCTTCACTTATTCTTAGTACCTATTTTGTAAGATAACTGACTTTCCTGTACGTTCGAGCTGTTAATGAGAAAAAATATGGGACTGTGATGATGCCGGCGATACGTGAAATACGTCTAATTATGTGCGATGTTTCTTTCTTGACAGCTTACGAAGGTCAATAGTCATACCACATCTATACGGTTTAAAAATTCACACGAATAGCGAAATCATCAATACGACTGCGAATTGGCTAACACTTTACACTAGGTAAATTTATGGCTGAAAATGGTTCAAATGGCTCTGAGCACTATGGGACTTAACATCTGTGGTCATCAGTCCCCTAGAACTTAGAACTACTTAAACCTAACTAACCTAAGGACATCACACACATCCATGTCCGAGGCAGGATTCGAACCTGCGACCGTAGTGGTCCCGCGGTTCCAGACTGAAGCGCCTAGAACCGCACGGCCACAACGGCCGGCTGGTAAATTTATGCCGAGACATCTGATAATAAACGTTTAAGTAAATGAGAAGACTTTTCTCTGTGTTTGCTTTTTTCATGAAACGTATGAGTATTAATACAGACGAGAGCCCAGATGTCTCTGTATTAGGTTCAGTCGATTGATTACGGGTGATTTTTCATAGAGGTATTTTTCCAGTATGATAATATGTCTTTGTAGTACTGATGAGAGGAACACAAGATTTGTTACGCTTTTCTTGACAACTCTTTCCGAAAAATGTGTCATTATGTGAAGGGCTTATTTCAGTAACGGTACAAGTCCATTTTTGTTCATATTGAGATACAGAGTCCTAAAGTTAAATAAGCGCTGCAAAATCTGCAGTCGAAATACCAGAAATATTCAAGCATATGGCTTCTTGCTAGAGATGAACCTTTCTTTCTGCTTGTTTGGCTCATTAATTTCAGAAGCATTATAGACAGAAAAGTGGAGGTAATGGACTTGTACCACTGTTGAAATAAGCCCTTCATGTACTTTTGTCACAACACAGTCTTTGTGTCATTGTACGTGGCATAAAGTACAACATTCTTTCGCCCACATTAGCATTAGAATAATAATGTTTCCTTTATTTTAAATTAAGTATAATATTTAATGTCATTTTGTTGTAAATTGGATGTCTGACGGCGACAGTATCCCACACAAGCTTAAATAACGTTATTTTGTTGGTGTTGCCAATATGATAGAAAAATAGATTCCAGAATTAACTACGCTCGCTGCGTTTGTGAAGTTTGGATCGTTATTTAATAACTGTAAGCACCGTATTGTTGTGTACCATAAAATATTACTGCGTTTTGTAGTAGATTGTTATGTGAAAGACTATAGGAAAGTCATAAATGGTAACCCTACACTCTGTAGCCTACAAAATACATTTTTATGTGCTTCGAATTCTTGATGCTTATCTACATAAAATTAATATATCTTTCTTTGTCACGTACGTTTTCTTATAGCATTTATCTGATAGTTAAAACATTTGTTGAGTAGTTGCTTGACGTCTGCGAAGGTTTCTGAATTACTACATATATTTTACAGTCGGTGGCGTGCGAATCGTTTGAACAAATGTATGCATTTTATAGTTTAGCGTCAGTTCGTGTGTTATCGGTGTACGAGTGCGCACATATGACATAATTGAATTTAATAAAATATAAACAGCAACATTTAATTTCGTTTGCGACGTAGTACGAGGTGTTTATTGTGAAATTCCTATTACCAGTCGACATCATACAATAGATACCACCCAAAATTTCTTTTCGTTTTCGAAGCGAGTTGGTAGTAGTCATCACAAAACATCAGTTTCGCTGACGACTCAATAATGTCACCCAAAATGATAAGCGACTGGTCGATCTGCCCCTCAAGCATGAAAGAAAAGTTACCAGAAACGCCAGATATAGATATCCAACGGGAATACTACAAGCCTTCCGAGTAAGCACTGCTCAAACAGTTTCTCTGAAAGAAACAAGCAAAGGAAAACAAGATTTTGAGTGGCATCTCAGCGCATTCCGGGTACTCTCTAATTTCTTGTAAGACTTTTAAAAAATTTTTTTTTTAAACTTGGCCTTAATGAATGATACGGGGTAAATGTAATGTCCTCATTACGTTCCTTACAATTACGGAAATACTGTCGGCTTTCTGGGAAGCTGGGACATAGGACTCTTCGAAAAGGAAACTGTAGTAATTCTACAGAGAGTGGAAAAACGGAAGAAAAGAAAGAGCTGTCAAATAACAGAAGAATGTGAAATCATTTGTCAAAGCCCGATTGGAAGACGTCATGTTCCAGCACAATAAGTTGTGGCAGCGTCTACATTTGCTGACCTTCCACCTGTCGTGTAGCAGACACCTGCAGAAACACCTCTTTTGTTAGAAGCTAGTGAGTTTGCGACTAGCCACAACACTTTTGAAGTCGAAGCGATTCAATGCGTCTGGTCTCAACCGTTGCATCATTGGTGCAGCATTTCCTGATAATGTCAGCCAAAAGGTCTACTATAGTTAAGATTTGGAACATTTAGCAGAGGAAATTAGTCATGTACGGTCCTAGACTTAGAGGTAATCATAACAAAATTTCGAGTCTTTTAGTAATTTCTTGCAGACTCTTTAGAAAAAAGGAAATGTTCCTTTAGATACGTTCGTATCAAGGATTATGTCTGTTGAAACCAAGCGTTTTTGTATATCAGATACCTGGCATAGTTACTAAGAGTCTTCTTGGAAGCATATATCTTGATCTACATTAGGTCACACTTGTGTAGGATATGGCGATTTCCCTCAGCCACTTCAGGAGATTGTCACGATGGTACTTCTATCAAGATTCAGTCTCTATTCTTATCCAGTGGTACTGAGCTGAAGTAGCTACCAATGGAGCAGTTGCTACTTTATTGCACTTAAACAGTTGAAAGGGGCGGCATTCAACATTTTGTCCATTAATCAAAATTTAGGTTCCTCGCGTTTCACCCACATCACTTAGACCGAGTTCGTCGATGTTGTGTAGGAACAAGCTATCGTCGATTTCTTGCGTCATCCCTGTCACACTGAAACTAACGTTCTGAGAATGAGGATTTGCAATCGGAGGGACGATAACCTCTAAACCCCGTTTCTCCTTCCAGGTTGCGGACGTGTTAACTGTAATATCCAATCCTTCCTAATTGACATTAAAAAATCATAAGAAGATTTTCTGTTTGTGGTCAAAGATCGCAAGTGAACTTCACTTAGTTGGCTTCACCTTCATGCCTATAGGCGTTGCCGCCTCGGAGCTGCCTACAAATTCGACATGCTTCTGAACACAATAGTTGCTGTATGTGATAGACAGTGCATATTTACCGTCTTACTACTAATAAAACATTTGTATTGCCAGTATCATTTATTTGGTCATGACCAATGTGTTAGTAATGAGCAGTATTGCGATAATTAAGAAGCGTGACTGTTAGGCATCATTCTGTTAATTCTTCAGTCATATGGTTTGATGGTATCTGCCTAATACGTATTGCGTCAGACTGCTGCTACCATTTTCGATAGCTTGTTATCAACCCGCACAAAATCCACTTGCGCTAGACGCTTACCTCAAATTTCGGTCATGCAACAATGTTTGTCTATACGCTTTCCTGCTGAAACAAGGAAGAAAGAGTTACCAATGTGTGCAAGATAAATTGAAAGTCTGTAATAATACGGAAATTTTATATAATACAGATTCATGTTTACGTAATTTTAAATTGCACCAAACAAAATAAAATAATGTTAGTACAAAATTAGTTACGGCTTACCCGTAGTTTTTGTATGCTCCAAACAGTCGGTATTTCCGCTTTATGCCACTCTAAATTCCTGTTTGCATATAAAACAGAAGGCTTTGAAACAATTATCTTTTACAGGACAAAGCCTGGAATAAGTTTATTCCTAACATGAATGGTAAATACAAACGCTTTTAGTTCTTTTTCCTCTGGGGAGATTTCACGTTATCCTCATCGCTGCTCATATTAAGAAATCAGGAACTCCGAATCTGAGCAGAACAAAGCTCACGTCCTTTAGCTTAGAGTAATGTGGTCCTTACTCCAGATTGCCGGATTGCCAGCCGGCAGAGCATGCTCATGAAGTAAACGCTTTTGCCGGTTTGCTTGTTTACTTTTCCATCGCATAACAAGAGAGCGTAGGAAAAGCAGTCCCGTGTCGGGCGAAATAAATTATTTTGACTACCATCGCAAAAGAAAAGTACCAGATGAAGGCGAAATAATACAGAACACGGGATCAGACAAAAAAATTTCCAAAATACTGGATTTCCCGGGAAATACGGAGTAGTTGGGAACCCTATTTGGATATAATGAAATACGTTGCTGCTGTCGTAAATAGTGATAAACATCATTTTTAGCTTTGTTATTGGTTCGCTACCTGCATTCATGTCATGTGTTGAATGTAATTTTGGTGCCAAATGAATTGTTAGCGAATGTATTGGTAGTATGTCCTCTGGGAGAAAGAACAGTTTGTGCTACCGACGGCGTACATAAACAGCGCTGGCGAACGAAGCCATCGTTTCACACAAAGGATCGTAAGTGATGGGTGGAATGAAGAGACACAGTGAAACGAAAGCAGTGAAGCTTATGTTACCCACAGTTCAATAAACCTGATTGTTAGGTTGGTGCAGAAGTTCGTAGTGTTTGTGGTTTTGCATGCTGATATTCCGTTTGCTATGGGCTTTTCTATCAGCTGTTGTTTTTTATTTGTAGTTCACTGTTACTGCTTGAGTTTACATATTATCATTTTGTCATTCGGAGATAGTGAGTGGAGCTAGAAAACTTAGTGCCAAGTGGAGAAAACGGAACATTTCCGATATGTTCTTCTATTTTTTATTAGAGGAGTGACAGCAGCGAAGGCAACCAAAAACATTTGCGCCGCGTATGGGTTAAAGCTATTGCACAAAACACGGCAAGAATATGGTTTTCTAGTTTTAAGGAGGATCGTTTTGACGTTAGTGACTCTTCACCTCCAGTAAGACCTTCGGGGTTTGATGAAGATCGTTTAAATGCTTAGTCCACAATGATTCTCGTCAGTGTACTCGAGAACTGCCAAATGTTATGAACTGTGATCATTCCACCATCGTGCTACGTTTGCATGCAACGGGGGGCGTTCAAGAATCAAGTGTTCTAATCCCATATCCAAAATATCAGCAGTAGGTCATATGTTCATCTCTGCTTGCTAATCATCAGTTGGCTCGCTAGAACCACCTTCCATTCCTATCCTGTGTAATTAGTAGTGACGAAAAAACGTGTGGTTGGGCTGCCGTAAGGAAAAGAAAGGAATGGTTAAGCCCAAAGAAAGCAGCAACTCCATCCACAAAATATGTTATGGGTCTAGTGGAACAGCAACAACGTAGTGTTCTACGAATTGCTTCCCAGAGGTGTAAACACCACCGCTAACGTTTATTGTCAAGAAGTAAGACGTTGCAGATGCAATCCATAATAGCCGACCATGAAGACTGCGTGGAGTGATGCTACTCCAAATATCGCCCGCATGCATTCTGCTAGTCTGATAAAACAAAACACTATACAAGAGTTGAGTTGGGAAGTCACTTTGAAAACATCTTACGCCATTTTCACTTTTCCGCTCTGTATCAAACAACATTCAAGGAACCTCCTTTTAGAATTAAGATACTTGAACATCGTTCGATGACTTCTTCGCCTCAAAACCACGTGATTGCTACATTCGCTCAATCTAAACGTTACCCCGACGTTGACAGATTTGTAGATAGTGAAAGAGAATATATTATCGATGACTAGAGTCTCTTCTTATGTGTATGTGTTGTGATTACTAAACTTTTGGGAAAATGGTACGAACATATGCACCATATTAATACATTCTCTTTGTCACCTTCCACGAAGAGGTAGCCGAGAGAATTAATCTGAAATTTTTTTTCAAATCAACTTATAGCTGAGATTACTTCTTTATGTTCAGTTGAACTTGATGGCCTCTACATTTGCTAGCTTTGCTGTAGTGTGTATGAGATCAAGTACTTTCATCACCAACTGCCGCTAAGGCGCGACATGCAATTAGTCATTCTTTACAAAACGCAGAACATACATTCTTTTATACGAAGTGTTCGGAAAGTGCCGTTACAAACTTCTTGAACTTGTACAGGCGAGTGAGTACATAAAGTTTTGAATAGGAAACAATGTCCGGAAAGTACCGTTTCCGTTCAAAGGTGGTTTCACTTAAGATGTTTAACTCATCCACTTCTGCTTGAGGAATTGAATTAGGCGTGCCGCAGAACAATTATTGTGTAACAATTAACGAAACATCTATTTATCGTTTCATCACATTTGTTAGTATTAACATTAAAACTTTACATGTTTAAATTATTCCAGACCAAAAAAGGACCCAGCATACAGTACGTAGAGAACAGTACTGATGCATTACAACAGGGGCTCGCTGTGTCGACCACCTACCTTGTTCCAGACATTGTATTTACGAACCATGTTATGGTCACAGTCTCCGTTCCTCCTGTTCTCTCTTCCTAGTGCAGCTCCCAGAACTCGCTCCGGTAGAACTTCTTCTGTCTCTACAGGAGTCTCTCAAATTAAACTTTACATAGGACCCCCACATCAGGTGACCGTCTCATGTAGCACACGTGATCCTGTCTACTCTATTGCATACCAGGTCAAGAAACTCTGAGGTATTTCTAGGTTCCTGTTCAAACTAAGAGGAACATTTCGTAAATAATGCACTGGCTGATATTACTGTGGACTTTTTGATGCAACAACAATGAAAATTACGTCAGATATACATGGCGTCTTGAGGAAGAAGCACGTGTTTTTTTTTTTTTTTTTTTTTTTTTTTTTTTTTTTTTTGTTCACTGTATACTCTAACATAAAATTGGCGAGAGGTAGAAATGGACCAACAAGAAGTATCGGATACTATCAGTGCGTGGTGAGTTTACCGTGAATCTTAGTACTGTTTCACGCTGGTCAATCGTTCTCGTGTTTATCGTATAAACGATAATGCAAGACCCGGAAGGCCAAAAATGTCAACAGATGAATGAAGTGCGAAACTTGTGGCAGACGCTCTTGGAAGATCGTGGTGCGACTTGTGAGAAGCTCTCTCAAGCCACGGGAATTCCCCCCAACATCAGTATGCCGTATTTTGACAAATGATTTGAAGAAGAGAAAAATTGGTGCAAGGTGGGTCCCACACTGTTTGACTGCTGAAGAAAAGCAGAAAGGCCTGGATATTACAACCTCACTCAAACAACGATTGGACCATGAGGTTTAAGGACTGTTGTGTCGAATTGCGCTATTGATGAAACATGGATTAAAGACTTTGAACTGGAGTTGAAATCACACTCCAATGAATGGAGAACTTCAAATGTTCCCCGTCCAGAAACATTTTGATGCTGTCAATCAAATCTCAAGTTAATGATGATTTTTTCTTATAATCGACAAGGAATCATTGTGACAAATGGAGTCCTGTGTGGAACAAGTATCACAGCAATGTATTGTAACTTGACGCAAAATCTGCGCAGAAAAATGCCCAAAATGCTACCCCAGCTGCTCGATGCTGGGCCACTATTTCTCCTCGACAATTCTCCCCCGTACATCGGCACTGTTGCAGCCCAGAAACTGGGCGAGTACGAATGGGAAGTGTTGCCGCTTCCTCTCTACAGCCCGGATATGAGTCCACCAGACTTCGACTTGCTCCCGAAGTTGAAAAAACTTAATCGTGGACTTCGTTATGTTTCTGTGGAAGTGCTTTCTACCACCATTACCCGAGCCATTTGACAGATGAACAGAAGTGGCGTCTTGGATGGAGTAACAGAGCTTCCGAAAGGTTTGGAATCAATCATAGAGATGCAGCGAGACTATATTGAACGACTGTAAGGAGATAAAAAAATGAGTAAAAAAGAAAGTGTGCATTATTTATGAATTGCCCCTGTATTATGTACTAGCTGCCCTCTACAAGTCCTACAACGCTGTAACGGAAATTTCCGAACACCTTGTATTGTCTGTTGATTTCTCAAAATTCCAGAACGATTGCTGTAGTTAAAGGTGTGTCTGAACCACTACCACAACGTCTTGACAATATTATAGACTTTATAGATTATCAACGCCGCTGTTACAATTATTCATGTTAGAGAAGAATTAACGGCGCTTAAGACTCAAATTTCTGTGCGGTTCTAGGCATAAGGCACAACCATGTTGTTGTTGTGGTCTTCAGTTCTGAGACTGGTTTGATGCAGCTCTCCATGCTACTCTATCCTGTGGAAGCTTCTTCATCTCCCAGTACATACTGCAACCTACATCCTTCTGAATCTGCTTAGTGTATTCATCTCTTGGTCTCCCTCTACGATTTTTACCCTCCACGCTGCCCTCCAATGCTAAATTAGTGATCCTTAGATGCCTCAGAACATGTCCTACCAACCGGTCCCTTCTTCTTGTCAAGTTCTGCCACAAACTCCTCTTCTCCACAATTCTAAATTCTATTCAATACCTCCTCATTAGTTATGTGATCTACCCACCTAATATTCAGCATTCTTCTGTAGCACCACATTTCGAAAGCTTCTATTCTCTTCTTGTCCAAACTATTTATCGTCCATGTTTCACTTCCATACATGGCTACACTCCATACAAATACTTTCAGAAACGACTTCCTGATACTCAAATCTATACTCGATGTTAGCAAATTTCTCTTCTTCAGAAACGCTTTCCTCGCCATTGCCAGTCTACATTTTATATCCTCTCGACTTCGACCATCATCAGTTATTTTGCTCCCTAAATAGCAAAACTCCTTTACTACTTTAAGTGTCTCATTTCTTAATCTAATTCCCTCAGCGTCACCAGACTTAATTCGACTACATTCCATTATCCTCGTTTTGCTTTTGTTGATGTTCATTTATATCCTCCTTTCAAGACACTGTCCATCCCGTTCAACTACTCTTCCAGGTCCTTTGCTGTCTCTGACAGAATTACAATGTCATCGGCGAACCTCAAAGTTTTTATTTCTTATCCATGGATTTTAATACCTACTCCGAATTTTTCTTTTGTTTCCTTTACTGGTTGCTCAGTATACAGATTGAATAACATCGGGGAGAGGCTACAACCCTGTCTCACTCCGTTCCCAACCACTACTTCCCTTTCATGTCCCTCGACTCTTATAACTGCCATCTGGTTTCTGTACAAATTGTAAATAGGCTTGCGCTCCCTGTATTTTACCCCTGCCACCTTCAGAATTTCATAGAGAGTATTCCAGTCAACATTGTCAAAAGCTTTCTCTAAGTCTACAAATGCTAGGAACGTAGGTTTGCCTTATCTTAACCTTTCTTCTAAGATAAGTTGTAAGGTCAGTATTGCCTCACGTGTTCCAACATTTCTACGGAATCCAAACTGATCATCCCCGAGGTCGGCTTCTACTAGTTTTTCCATTCGTCTGTAAAGAATTTGTGTTAGTATTTTGCAGACGTGACTTATGAAACTGATAGTTCGGTAATTTTCACATCTGTTAACACCCGCTTCCTTTGGGATTGGAATTATTATATTCTTCTTGAAGTCTGAGGGTATTTCGCCTGTCTCATACATCTTTCTCACCAGATGGTAGAGTTTTGTCAGGACTGGCTCTCCCAAAGCTGTCAGTAGTTCTAATGGAATGTTGTCTACTCCCGGGGCCTTGTTTCGACTCAGGTCTTTCAGTGCTCTGTCAAACTCTTCACGCAGTATCGTATCTCCCATTTCATCTTCATCTACATCCTCTTCCATTTCCATAATATTGTCTTCAAGTATATCGACCCTGTATAGACCATCTATATTATCCTTCCACCTTTCTGCCTTCCCTTCTTTGCTTAGAACTGGGTTGCCATCTGAGCTCTTGATATTCATACAAGTGGTTCTCTTCTCTCCAAAGGTCTCTTTAATTTTTCTGTAGGCAGTATCTATCTTACCCCTAGTGACACAAGCCTCTACATCCTTACATTGGTCCTCTAGCCATCCCTGCTTAGCCATTTTGTACTTCTTGTCGATTTCATTTTTGAGACGTTCGTATTCCTTTTTGCCTGCTTAATTTACTGCATTTTTATATTATCTCCTTTCATCACTTAAATTCAATATTTCTTCTGTTACCCAAGGATTTCTACTAGCCCTCGTCTTTTTACCCAATTGATCCCCTGCTGCGTTCACTACTTCATCCCTCAGAGCTACCCATTCTTCTTCTACTGTATTTCTTTCCCCCATTCCTGTCAATTGTTCCCTTATGCTCTCCCTGAAACTCTGTACAACGTCTGGTTTAGTCAGTTTATCCAGGTCCCATCTCCTTATATTCCTTAAAACGCATAACCATAGTAAGTGTATTAAAACGAGCGGACACCATTGGCACTTTGTATGCTCAACTGTATTCGTTTGTCAGTCACTTTTGGTACCATTTTCCAGGCGTATTCGACAGCCGTTGAGGTGCTCTGCTTCGGCTGGGAAGGGGAGGGTGTGTTCCTGACTGTGCGCTGGTTGCCTGCCGGCAGGCGCGCCATGTCGCTGCAGCTGGAGCAGCTGGCGGAGCCGGCGGCGCTGCGCCTGGCCGCCGCCTGCCGCAGCAGGGTGTACCCGCCGGGCGCCTACCGCGTGCGGCCCAGCGGCTGCATCGTCACCGACCTCTACCCGCAGCACGCGCAGGCGCTCAGGGACTTCGACATCTACGAAGACGACCTCTGGATCGCCTCCTACCCCAAATGCGGTAGGTTTCTTCGGGCTGTTCATTACACAATGTCTATGCTTCCTGCTACAGGCATTTCTGTCCGTCCTTAAATTGTTGTCCCTATTCTGCTAACGAGAAGACCATGGCAAGTTCCGTAACCCCATTACCTGAAACGTTTATTCAATGCCGGAGGGGTCAAAGTATGCGAACATGTGTCTCCGTTTGTCAATAGGACCTCAAGCATTTCTCAGAAAACGACGTTCAAAGTTTTTGAGTCACTTTTTCTACCTTTTACCTAATATGTATTTCAAGCGGAGCTGTTGCGCAGACAGTGGCGTCGCGGCTTCACGCTTTTTGCTCACCATGTTCGGAGCAAAATTATTATTTTTAGTTCTCTTTACAGCTTACGTACAGTATCTTTAGAAGATTTCTACACGAATATTGTCCAGTGTATATTGAAATAACGTTGTCTGTATTCACCTACTAGCTTTACGTGTGGTGAATCAATTAAACAAAGAACAATAAATAATTGAAAAATTTATTTACAACTCTTTTCAGTGAAATTTCTGTATTGTAGCTTGTTTCGAAGTCAACTACAGTCGCCAGTTTCTAGTGAAGTATTGGTCTGCCGCGAAATTATTGCCAAATCTTGAAATCTTCAGCATTGTAAACGGCACTTATTCCTCGGAGGAGATTATAAGAAAAAATATCGCTGTGGAAAATCTGCCCTCACGTGATGCTCGTGGTGTTTGGAATTTCTATGTTTCGAACGCTTGAATGATCAAGACAATGCACCAGATCTTTCTGAAGAATAAACATAAGATTAAAATACACTGCCGGGAAAGAAATTGGTATATACTTTTAGAGGTATACAATTTACTCAAAATCCTTTTAACAGTGCTTATGGAGTACGTGAAACAATTACATCTACAGACAAATAGCACAAGCTGTTATGAGGTACGAGATATCAATCCATGCTGAAACACGCATATTAATACTTGGTGTAGCAGCCGCTAGTGGCAATGCAGACGTTGCCTCTGGCATCCAGTCGATCGAACAGATGACGAATGTTACTCTGGGATATGTCAAGCACCACCTATTCGACCTCTTTAGGCAGTTGTGTAAGAGTTGTTGGTTGACGAGTCACACTTGTCACTTCTCATCCCATCATATCCCACATCGTGCCATCCAGGGAAGGTGCTGCACATCTTACAGAGCAAGTTGAGTTTCACGGACAGTACGTGGCTGAGCTTTATCCCGTTGGGGAAACACATCACCTTCACTATGCACGAACGGCGAAAGAAGGGATCTAACAACGTCCTGTAGGTAGTGACCGCTGCTTAGCGTTCCCTTCAGAAACACCAAATGAGTTGTAGCTTATCGTTCCCCAGACCATAAGGCCTGGGATTGGACCAGTATGTCCTGGACAAATGCATTCTACGAGACAGCGCTGGTCAGGTCCACGTCGTACGCGCAAACGACCATCATTTGCCTGTAGGCAGAATCTGCTTTCATAGCGGAAGACCACAGCGCGCCATTCCATCTCTCAAACGATCCTCTGACAAACCGGGCTCGCATCAGACAAGCCGGGCTCGTTGATGCTGCGGCGTGAGGGGATGACGGGATACAGGTGTGTCTGCCCGTAGTCCCACTGCCAATAACCGGTTCGCAACATTTCATGTTGACAGGTCTGGGCTCAAGGGCCCTCTTATCTGTGCCGTGGTAACTGTAAGGCCTGTCGCTGTGGTCCTTACAATACGACGCTGGGGCCTGTGCTGCGTGGACGTCCAGAACCTCGTCTGCGTGTGTGAGAACGTTCGTGTGATCACTGATACCAGCATCGTTTCACAATTCACACAGGACATACAACTTGTGTGGCAGTTCTCCGTAAGGGCCATCCCACAGTTCGACACATTTCAAACTCGTTCAGCAGGAAAAACGAGTGCGTCTCCGTGGCATGGTTCCAGCCTTCTGGCTGCGAGCATTCGCTGCTAAAAGATAGACACAGATGGCGCTCTGGTAGCTGTGCCACTACACTATCTGTTGGCGGACGACGTTCAAGTCATTATCAGTATCCACCAGATTCCATACGCCGACATCGGATCAAAATTGACGTCGTCTTTCCAGGTGTACTAATTTTTTTTCCGGTTTAGTATAAGAATTAATATAAGAATTGATATAAGAATGATATTAAAATATACAAGGATTGTAATTCCTCAAAATACAACCCACACTTATATAAGTATGACATAATGAAATCCATCTAAAATTTTACAATTCATATATCGCCCATGTATCCCCCATCTTGATAGGAAACATTCTGTAGTAACCTTCTATAGACATGGGTAGACAAATGGAAATAAAATAAAATAAAATAAACCAAATAAAAACAATAATAAGATTTCGAACACGAGGATAGAACTTGAGAATTTGCAACGACAGCCACCGAACCAATATTATTACTGAAAGTAACGCGCGCTAAAAGCACAGAAAATGCGTCGAAAAATTTACCGTCGTCTTCTCAGAAACGGTCAAGTATCTACGGAACAGCCGAGACACGGGTTAAGTTATTGTGACTCCTCTTCTACTGAGCGAAGTTAATGGGAAATCAGGTTGTGGCAATTGCCTTATTATCCTCGTATATTTCAACCTGGTTAATAGCGTGTTGTAACGCATTTGGCTCGCTGTACAGCAGCGCTGCTGCTTAGAATAATTCCAGTTGTACTTGATAGGTTCCATGAGCTATATGACACCATATGTCAACTCACAGGTCAAGCAGTTCATGTGATTTACGGACCGACGATTTGTTGGCCAGGATTTTGCACCCGATAGCGTTACATAGTTATACCATCAGGTGCATTTGGTAGCCAGCAAATCAAAGACAGTTCACTATCCTAAGGCCACTGTAGAACGATTCTGGTGGCCTTGTGACACGGACAGTTATCAATCGCCGCATTGTTCACAACAATGATCACGAAACCCGCACTGGTCAAAGTGCATCCGATAGCTACCACAGGAACCATGGGAGAACAAATAAATGTCCCCTAAAGTACAGACAGAGATTTCGAAATCAGATACTGGATTGTAAGGCGTACCCAGGAGCAGATATAGACTCAGGTCACATTATAGTAGTGATGAAGAGTAGGCTGAAGTTCAAGACATTAGTCAGGAAGAATCAATACGCAAAGAAGTGGGATACGGAAGTACTAAGGAATGACGAGATACGTTGAAGTTCTCTAACGCTATAGATACAGCAATAAGGAATAGCGCAGTAGGCAGTACAGTTGAAGAGGAATGCACCTCTCTAAAAAGGGCCATCACAGAAGTTGGGAAGGAAAACATAGGTACAAAAAAGGTAGCTGCGAAGAAATCATGGGTAACAGAAGAAATACTTCAGTTGATTGATGAAAGGAGGAAGTACAAACATGTTCCAGGAAAATCAGGAATACAGAAACACAATTCGCCGAGGAATGAAGTAAATAGGAAGTGCAGGGAAGCTAAGACCAAATGGCTGCAGGAAAAATGTGAAGGAATCGAAAAAGATATGATTGTCGGAAGGACAGACTCAGCATACAGGAAAGTCAAAACAACCTTTGGTGACATTAAAAGCAACGGTGGTAACATTAAGAGTGCAACGGGAATTCCACTGTTAAATGCAGAGGAGAGAACAGATAGGTGGAAAGAATACATTGAAAGCCTCTATGAGGGTGAAGATTTGTCTGATGTGATAGAAGAAGAAACAGGAGTCGATTTAGAAGAGATAGGGGATCCAGTATTAGAATCGGAATTTAAAAGAGCTTTGGAGGACTTACGTTCAAATAAGGCAGAAGGGATAGATAACATTCCATCATAAGTTCTTAAATCATTGGGGGAAGTGGCAACAAAACGACTATTCCCGTTGGTGTGTAGAATATATGAGTCTGGCGATATACCATCTGACTTTCGGAAAAGCATCATCCACACAATTCCGAAGGCGGCAAGAGCTGACAAGTGCGAGAATTATCGCACAATCAGCTTAACAGCTCATGCATCGAAGCTGCTAACAAGAATAATATACAGAAGAATGGAAAAGAAAATTGAGAATGCGCTAGGTGACGATCAGTTTGGCTTTAGGAAAAGTAAAGGGACGAGAGAGGCAATTCTGACGTTACGGCTAATAATGGAAGCAAGGCTAAAGAAAAATCAAGACACTTTCATAGGATTTGTCGACCTGGAAAAAGCGTTCGACAATATAAAATGGTGTAAGCTGTTCGAGATTCTGAAAAAAGTAGGGGTAAGCTATAGGGAGAGACGGGTCATATACAATATGTACAACAACCGAGAGGGAATAGTAAGAGTGGACGATCAAGAACGAAGTGCTCGTATTAAGAAGGGTGTAAGACAAGGCTGTAGCCTTTCGCCCCTACTCTTCAATCTCTACATCGAGGAAGCCATGATGGAAATAAAAGAAAGGTTCAGGAGTGGAATTAAAATACGAGGTGAAAGGATATCAATGATACGATTCGCTGATGACATTGCTATCCTGAGTGAAAGTGAAGAAGAATTAAATGATCTGCTGAACGGAATGAACAGTCTAATGAGTACACAGTATGGTTTGAGAGTAAATCGGAGAAAGACGAAGGTAATGAGAAGTAGTAGAAATGAGAACAGCGAGAAACTTAACATCAGGATTGATGGTCACGAAGTCAATGAAGTTAAGGAATTCTGCTACCTAGGCAGTAAAATAACCAATGACGGACGGAGCAAGGAGGACATCAAAAGCAGACTCGCTATGGCAAAAAAGGCATTTCTGGCCAAGAGAAGTCTACTGATATCAAATACCGGCCTTAAGTTGAGGAAGAAATTTCTGAGGATGTACGTCTGGAGTATAGCATTGTATGGTAGTGAAACATGGACTGTGGGAAAACCGGAACAGAAGATTATCGAAGCATTTGAGATGTGGTGCTATAGACGAATGTTGAAAATTAGGTGGACTGATAAGGTAAGGAATGAGGAGGTTCTACGCAGAATCGGAGAGGAAAGGAATATGTGTAAAACACTGATAAGGAGAACGGACAGGATGATAGGACATCTGCTAAGACATGAGGGAATGACTTCCATGGTACTAGAGGGAGCTGTAGAGGGCAAAAACTGTAGAGGAAGACAGAGATTGGAATACGTCAAGCAAATAATTGAGGACGTAGGTTGCAAGTGCTACTCTGAGATGAAGAGGTTAGCACAGGAAAGGAATTCGTGGCGGGCCGCATCAAACCAGTCAGTAGACTGATGACCAAACAAAAAAGGGTACAGACTTGACCTTTGGCCTAGGGATAGTGTATCTGAAGAGTGATCAAAATGTCTTCGGTCCAGGTTTGGAACACATGGAATGATTAAATTTTGAATAAAAGTCATCAACAATAACGGACAAGGACTACCGGCATAGGGAGTCACCCTCGTTCTGCCAACGACCTTCTCACAGTGCGCGGAGGAACTGAGAGATTCAGAGTAACTCTCTTACCGTTGGGTTGTGAATCTGCCCCTAAAAGGCGGATAACTCAGTAGTGTTAACAACACGAGGATGAAGAAAGCTATGGAACTGAATGACATAACGTGGATCCACACGACATGTGACCTGTACGTGAAAAAGTGCCATGATGATCTCTCCACTGGCAGTAGATTCGGCACTATACCCCATTTGGATCCACGCTAGAGAACTCTCAAGAGGGAGGCGACCATGAGAAAAAGATGGACTAACCAACGATGGGATAGCATTGTATGAGACGTAGCACGGAACGTGAACAATCTGAATATGGTAGGAAAGCCGGAAAGTCTGGAAACGAAAATGCAAAGACTCAGTCTACATCTTATAGGGATTAGTAAAGTGAAATTCAAAGATGAGGAAATTTCCGATGAGACGAATATGGGGTAGTATCAACAGCAGCAGGAAATGGTATACGGGAGTACGATTCGCTGGTGTAGGAAAGTATTGTGTCTTCCTTTGCAGACTGTGTGGTTCTTTAGTGAGTACAGGAGCTAGGAACAGATGCCCTTCATGAATAGAGAATTCAGATTTTAATTTATTCTACATCTAATACGAAATAGTATAAATAATATACAACTTCGTTGCTATATTTGCAGCGTCAGTTGCTAACAGTAGGTTTGAATGTCGAAATATATACAGATGCCAAACATTTATAAATCCGTCACTCTTCAGTATGATGTCTATTCAGAAGGCGTCGAGTCCTGGCCACTGTGAAAGTCTGTAAATATTGTTCAACTGCCAAACACACAAAATGGGAACAGTACATGAATGTTCCAACTTAAGTACACCCGCCGCTGAAACTTCTGAGAGAGGATGCTTCCATCTCATTGGGGCGGCGTATAGGGTGCCTAAGGGATGCTGCGTTCTCGGAATGCTATACAACAATTCAAGCAAATAACATTAGTAATTTTATTTCTAGAAAGCAGATTGACAATACTTAACTTTTTATTTACAGCAAATGTCGCAAGCGAGGGACGACATGCAAACAGTAAATGTTCTTCGCTGTAGACAAAGTCCAAGTAAACACTTGATATGGATCACTACAGTCTGTTCTGCGAGCGCCGGTCTACAACCGTCCACTAATGTCCGTATACTGAGCCGATCTGAGCGCTAATTTCCGGTGCTTATATTCACTTGGGTTAGAGTGAGCTCCTGTCGTGGCGCGATCCTTGTCAGCGGGCTATTGGCTGACGTTTCCTCACCGCCTTCTCTGGTCTTACGTTCGTCGTCTTCGTTCCGGCGCTAATAGGTACGCCACAACAAGTATAGGCATACACGCCAAGATCCCAAGCAAACATGAAGATATAGGGAAAGTATATGAAGATATTCAACGGGTAATTTACTGTGTAAAGCGAGATTAAAATCTAATAATGAGAGAGAATGTAAGGGAAGAAACGGAAGAAAGTGTTATGGGAGAATGTAGGTTTTTCAGTAGTAACAAGGAAAAAATTTTGTGGTAAGTTCCTATGGGACCAAACTGCTGAGGTCATCGGTCCCTAGGCTTACACACTACCTAATCTAACTGACGCTAAGGACAACACACACACACCCGTGTCCGAGGGAGGACTCGAGCCTCCGACGGCATGAGCCGCCGGAACTGTGGCAAGGCGCCTTAGACCACGCTGGTACCCCGATTGGGTATCCCGCGCGGATAACAAAGAAGAGAACTGCTCCACAACAAACTTCAGACCGTAATACCGAATACTCCGTTCAGGAAACTAAAGAGCCAAAAGTTTACGCACAAAGACCCAGATACACTAAAAAATGCTAGCTGGATTACATCATGGTCAGACTAAATTCCGGAATCACATAAGGCGTACCTAGGTGCACATATACTAATGGTGGATTTAAATTCAAGAGGATCTTGGGGACAAACTATTGTGGAATGAAGTGGGATACTGAAGTACTAGACTTCCCGAAAAACATCATTCACACAATTTGGAAGCCAGCAAGGGGATGTAAGTAATAGCGCTATCACACAATTAACTTAACACCTCATGTATCAAAGCTGATGATGAGATTAAGATAAAGAAGAGTGGAAAACAGAGCTTACGATCTTGTAGTTGACGATCAGTTTGGCTTTAGGAAAGACAAACGCACTGGAGAGGAATTTTTGAGATAGCGCTTGATGGTGGAATCGAAACTGAAGAAAAATCTAGAGGCTTTCAAAAGATTTGTCCTCATGGAAGGAATTATTCGCCAGTGTAAAATGCTGCAAAATGTTCGAAATTCTGAGAAATACAGATGTAAGTTATATGGAAAGGGAGGTAAAACACAATGTATAAAACACGATCAAATAAGTTTGGAAGACCTAGAACGAAGTGCTCGGAATAAAAGGGGTGTATGACAGGGAGGCAGCCTTTCATCTCTGTTGTTCAGTCTATACATCGATGAAGAAATGACGGAAATAAAAAAAAGGTTCAAGAGAGGGTTTAAAATTTGAGGTGAAAGGATATCAGTGATGATTCCCACATGGCTCGATATCTGAAACGGAAGTGAAGAAGATTACAGGATCTGTTGAATTGAGTACGCAGCTGATTGAGGGTAAGCTGAAAGAGGTTAAAAGTACAGGGAGGTAGCAGAAATGAGAATAGCGAGATATGTAAGAATCAAATTAAACAGATGTTGTTACTCATCTGTTTTGTTTTAAAGTTTCTCGCGAAGTAGATGAAGTTAAGGAATTCTGGTACCTTGGAATCAAAATAACCCATGGCGGACGAAGCAAGCAAGACATAAAAGCTGACCAGTAGAGGTAAAGAGGGCATTCGTAGCCAAGAGAAGTCTACTGGTGTCAAACATAGGCCTTAATCTCAGAAAGAAATATCAGAGTACTTACGTCTGGAGCTCGGTATTTTACGGTAGTGAATCATGGACAGCGGGAAAAGCGGAGCAGAAGGCAAAAAATATACGGGAAGGCGGACTGGAGTACATCCAACAAATAGTTGTGGACTTTGGGTTCAAGTGCTAGTCTGAAACGATGAGGTTAGCAAGGGTAAGGGATTTGCGGCACACCCCATCAGACCAGGCAGGAGACTGGAGATAGCCGGCTGTTGTGGTCGAGCGGTTCTAGGCGCATCATTCTGGAACCACGCGGCTGCTACGGTTGCAGGTTCGAATCCTGCCTTGGGCATGGATGTGTGTGGTGTCCTTAGGTTAGTTAGGTTTAAGTAGTTCTATGTCTAGGGGATTGATGACCTCAGATGTAAAGTACCATAATGCTAAGAGCCATTAGAACAATTTTTTTTAGACTGGAGACAAACAAAAGAAAGCATAGTATGTGTCCGGACACGAACATCTATGTGATGTCCAAAAAACGTGATACATTCGACCAGGTGCCACGTTTCCATTCATCTACAGTTTAGTCTCGATGAAGCCGTTACACTGCTATCGTACGTGACGGTGTCGATCGGTCAGCATGCGAAATGGTAAGGGTGTTTCGTTGCAGAGCCTCATGTTCAACATTGTGGGCTGATCAGCGAGCTCCTGAGTTATTGTGCCCACAAAAGCATTGTACTCGATGGTCGTATCTGCCACAGATCGTTACCTGTCCTGATCACAAAACGGACAACAGAGGTGGCGCGGTGGTTAGCATACTGGACTCGCGTTTGGGAGGACGACGGTTCAATCCCGTGTCCGACCATCCTGACTTAGGTTTTCCGTGATTTCCCTAAATCAGGCAAATGCCGGGATGGTTCCTTTGACAGGGCACGGCCGACTTACTTCCCCATTCTTCCCTAATCCAATGAGACCGATGATCTCGCTGTATCGTCTCTTTCCCCAAATCAACCCAACCCCCCAACAGAATGGACAAGCCTCCGACCTCCGCGTTAGGGATGGTGGTTGTCACTGAAACAACCGGTTTTCGGTTACCCCGGTGTTTTTCTTCTCCGGATTGTTACAACCTGTTAAAAACGCTGAAAGTAACATTTCTGAAATAACCTATTTCCGACGTTTTGTTTCTATGATTTCCAACATAAACCAAGTATGGAAAATTCGAAGGCTCTGTCAGACTTTGCATTGTACCTTTCAAAAAACATAGAATCAAAATATAAAACAAAATACGTAAATAAGAGAAAACGCAGACCCTCCACCATTAGCTGCATTTCTGGGAAAGAACTGACAGCTTCGATACTACAAAAAATTCACCAGTATACTCCTACTGACTCTAGTTTCTTAAATCCCTGTTCAAAAATCACATATTAAGCGATGATCATTCGAATATTTGGGCGTTCCGAATTGTCATAGCTAAAGGGTGAAAAGTGAGATTGGTGAACTCTCTCTTTCGTATTGTCCGTTTCCAAGGGTTACTGTCAGATAAAAGCATACGACAAGAAATGTGTGGACAGCTTTAGCAAAAGAAGGGATCTGCTGACCGGTATCCTGAAACATCAAGTGATCAACGTTGACCGGTATCCTGAAACATCAGGTGATCAACAAATTTGTATAAAAGGGAAGTGTGGGAGGGGGGGGGGGGATAGCAGAGGGAGACAAAGAAATGAATACAGTAAGCAGAATCGGAAGTATCTAGGCTGCAATAGTTATTCGCAGATGAAGAGGCTCGTACAGGGTACAGTAGCATGGAGAGCTGCATCAAACCAGTCTTCGGACTGAACACCACAGCAACAACATGTAGACATAGGCAGCAGATGAACCACTTTCTAGTTTTATTAAAATCTATGAATGATGTGTGTAGTTTTTACTTTATTACTGTTGCCACAACTTCCTTTACCTTATCATTTCACAGAAATGGCAGACATATATCCGACCTGTAGAGTTCTTGTTTTCTTTAGTTTTTCCGACTGGAAAAACCGCTTTTAGTCACATATATAGCTATATATTTTAACAGGAATTTGAATACAATTGATTTTTTGCTGGCTAAGCGAAAAATCGCCTATCAATGAATTCAAACGAACAATTTATATTCTAGGCAAAATATAACATTTACCAGGAGCAACTACATGACAACTGTTAAAATTTCAATATAAATTAATCCAGTGGCCAATATTAACGGTCCACTCTATTCATAAATATTTGTCCGATAATGTGTTGATCTGAGTCCATCAAAAAGAATATCTTTCAAACCTTGCAGAAGCCACAGAGCGACCTACTGAACTCATTTTTTTTAAATGTTCTATTAAAAGACCAAAAATCTTAACACCACGTCTGTGGCAAATTGGTACAGCGGTTTCATACTGGGTTACTAATAATATCTAAGACAAAACAAATACAGAAAAATACCAGTTACTCAGAAGTGAATACTGGTATCGGTTTTATCTACCCCCACTCCACGTTCTGTGAGGAGGCTATCGATAGTAGGGAGCGAACAGCCAATTACCTTCGTTCCCTGGAGCTAGACAATTATAATTCTAACAGGAGTTTTACTAATGTAATAACATGAAATGAAATTTGCTGAATAGTTTAAAGTTATTTGGAGATGTGGGCTTTTCAACACGAAGTGCCAACAGTTTATGCTGTGTGCCAGTGGTCACACGTAAAGCATTGGCAGCTTAAAGTCTTCCAATTTCTACCATTTCAGGGATAGGGAGTACTGGAATCTGCCCGCATCTCGTGGTCGTGCGGTAGCGTTCTCGCTTGCCACGCCCGGGTTCCCGGGTTCGATTCCCGGCGGGGTGAGGGATTTTCTCTGCCTCGTGATGGCTGGGTGTTGTGTGATGTCCTTAGGTTAGTTAGGTTTAAGTAGTTCTAAGTTCTAGGGGACTGATGACCTAAGATGTTAGGTCCCATAGTGCTCAGAGCCATTTGAACCATTTTTGAAGTACTGGAATCTAGTGGTACACAAGCAGTTGATATAGTGTATATCCTCTGACGTATCGGGTTTTAAAATGGGGCTACAGAGTGTGAGTGAAGCAAATTGCACTAGGGAGAGAAGTGGTACAGAGGAAGCAGCTTTTGTAATAAGTATCTACCATCAATGTGGATAATTAGCGCTCTCTTCTGAGGAGGAGTTGTAGACAGCACTCGCGATACACTGGGAATTATTCATCATTCTATAAATATAAATAAAATTTTGATAGAATTAAGCGGTATCAACTGTCTTATTGACTCATTCTTTCGGGGTTTAATAAGAAACCTACGAAAACTAAATATCGTATACTTCCCGTCATTTAAAAAGTTAAGGCATTCGATGAAAATTCTTTTTCATTCAAAAGTTTAGCTGGGCACTAATGTTGTCGATGGTGGCAGGAGACGTTTGGTTGCTAGCCAATATCTGATTCCACTCAGGCGTAATACTCTCAGAATGGTTTGGAGCCACTGTCCTATAACCACCTGTGGCCAGCCTAATACTCTCGTGGTAGACAGCGCCAATTATACTGAAAAAAAAAGGCCTCGCCGATCTATGCACTGTGCACCTATCGTCTTCCGACGAAAGCACGAAAGCTCTATAAAACTGCAGTAGATGCGGCCTGTCAGCTACCCAAGATCTGTGACTTACATACTTTATAATGTTCGGTGCGTTCAGAGTTCTTGCTGTCAGGTGTCTCAGGTGTGGCAATCATGACAGGTTGGAGTAGAAAATGAGGTCCAGAAACCTCATTGAGTCTCTGAAATGTGGAGTGGTGTCCCTCATAAGCAAATCATGTAAATTAAAAATACTACGAGTGCAATTAAAATGAACACACACACACGTACACACTATCTTCAGAGAACTGAAAACCCGTCCACGCACACCACTCCTCTAACCTCTGCACTGAAAGTTGCAACTGATGGGTTGCTCTCGCAACACTGGAGGACAAACAGAAAACAGCAAAATCATCCGCAGATAAGATGCACTGTAGGGGTCTCCGTGCTGCACACGTGTTACTCTTTATAGTTGTGACAAAGAGGGTAACACTTAAAACGCTACGATGAAGATCACCATTCTCCTACTCAGAACGACAGTTCGTCACCAACTCGAGATCTAAAAAAGCGCTTAGGCAGGATGTACCATATTAAAGTGTGGAGGTGGCCACAAAAGCGTCATTGATGGAGTTGCACGAGAATATTGTGTCTCCAAGTAGTGTCATACGCCTTACCAGTATCGATGAATGTGCGAAGATAGTGATATTTACGTAGGAAAGCCTGCTGAACAGTAGGGTCAGGTTGTCGATAGTGAACCGAAATGTGCGGAAGCGACACTGTGAGCGGCTGAGGAGTTTCCTGGTCTCTGACGACCAGACCTAGGGAGGTTAACCATTCACTCCAGGGTCTTTTCTAAACAGGTCGTTAAGGCGACGCTCTGGTAACTACTGGCAATCGTGCTGTCATTTCCTGGTTTGAGGAGAGTTATCAGAATTGCCTCTCTCCACGAGTTGGGAAAGTTGCCTCTCTGACATACAAAACTGATATTTCTTTTGACGCTGTTGGCAAATGTCGAAGCATGCAGTACTGGATTTGGTCGTGACTGGGTGCAGTATTAAGCGTCTCCGACAGTGCCGATTCCAGCTCCAGCATGGAGAAAGGGCAGTTGTAAGATTCAGAATTGGGGGATCGGAAGTCGAACTTCACCTTCTCTGCAGTCGCATGGTCACGGCGAAACGCTGGATACTGGATGACATCGGCAGTAGTCGCTGCAAAATGCTCTGCCGCCAACTGATCGATGCCTCCGGTTCTTGTTTCCAGATACCCCTGTTTCAGCACTGCTCCTATTGGTAAACAGTTGAGATTACCGGAAATCCTCTTGACGGTTTCCTATGCTTATGTGTGAAACGTTCCCTTATAACAATTATACAAGACTGTGCTTAAACTGACACACAATATTTTTTTTAGCGCAACGCAATCTGACTCAAAAAATCTCTACAAAAGAATGGCCCTGACTAACATTAAACTATACCTTTCACAAATCACTTACCTCACAAAAATCTTCGCTACTCAAGCTACTGCAATACAGCGAGCGCCACTACTGCCAGCTAAATAAAAGATTCAAACTACTGAAGGCACTAACTACTGATAGGCATAGTTAGCAAATGAAAGATTTTGATAGAGAATAACCAATGTATTTACCTCAATAGTCATAATATATATAGCAGTTCATTACAAATTTCAAAACTCCGCCATCTCTCTCCCCACATCCACCACTGCTGGCGGCTCACCTCCAACTGCGCAACGCTACGCGCTGTTCACAGCCAGCTGCCTAACACTACAATGGCGAGTATTACAACAATGCAAAGCAGCCACAGACTGCACACAGCACAGCCATTGATTTTCATACAGAGGTGGCGTTACCAATAAAAAAACCTAAACAGCCTACTTACATAGCCCCCATGCTCCCCACAAAAAATTTTACAAATTGGTTTGGGCAGTGGCCAATACAGATTTGAAAAAATTTTTCATAATTACAATAACAAAGAAATCAAATGCACACACTTACTGATACAATGTTGGTCAAAAGCTAAACTTTCTCACAGTCCATAAAGACAGTCCTAATCGTTCATCACAGTAAAATATCAGTGTTTTTCTCAAAGTCTGAGCAGTAAAAGAAAATGCACACTGAAGTAGTGGATTTCCATGCAGTCTTGAAGAAGTAGTGTTGTCCTTCCAACGGAAAGACAGTGCTGACTCTTGACATGCAGGCAGGCCATGGGCCACAGCAGAGCAAACCCATAGCGGAGTCAGTCGAAGTTTTGAAGAGTATTGGTAGGTAGGCCATCACAGAGCAGACCCACTGTAGTCCTGGTAGAAATTACGGTACTGGTGGGCCACCAGAGGTGCAGACCCACTGCAGTCCTTGTAGAAATAATGGTACTGGTGAGTCAGCAAAGGTGTAGACGCACTGTAGTCCTTGTAGAAATGGCGAGCAGCCATCTGCTGCGACTGTGCAGTTGCACAATCACCATTGAAGAGTCTTGCGGATAATATAGCAAGTCCATAAACCACCACTCATGCACTCACAAAGATTTTGGAATTGTCCTTAGAACCAGCAATGCTGTTATCCAGCCCCTTGCTGAATTATTAACACACGTGCAAACACTAACAGTCCCTACTTCTCACATATTGTCCATATACTATGACCAACAGAAACGTGTGCAGTGAAATGATACTTAATTTGAAGAACTGGTGTCAATTACAATATTATAACATGAGAATACAATTACAAAGGTACAAAATACATCATTAAAGAACATAACAATACAGATAACATTTGTAGCACAGGCTTTACAAAAGAATCAAAATAACATATACAACAGTGTTACAGGAATTATGACATAAGTAAATACATAAAAGATGGAATAACTTTTGAAACATCAATTTTACACATGAGCATTAAAACAGAACAGAATAAATAATGTCTAAACATCTTTACAAAGAAAATAACATATTATTAATGCAAATTATATTTGAGGATAACATCATAGTTCATGTAGCTGAGTATTAGAAAAATTCTACAACATAAGTCTTATCTGATAAACATATAAATACAGGAAAAACATAAATACCCAAGGGTACACAAACATATAGCGGAATACTACAAGGAAAGGACAGGGTTTGTTTTACTGCAGTATTCTGCAAACAAAACTTTCTTTACTTCTCGGAGATCTCACTTCATTCATCATTATTCCCAAAAAGTCCTATCTATACCTGCTTTCTATATTCTATTCATATTTCTTTCAAAATAATTATTTCTCAGTGCACAATACTCATTTTTGCCAAATCTGTTTCTTATAGCTTCTCAATGCATTTCTTCCAATTCATCAAAGTTAGTTTCTTATATAGTCTACCCCCTCTTCAGCTAACTTAAATCTACTGAGCTCAGATGCTAAACTAAGGGACGAGGCAATGCAGCAGCACAAAACAATTAACACAAATACCAATGAAGCAAGCAGCATAAATTACAACTAATATAAGGCAATGAGCAGCAAACAAGAAAAATAAATCAGTAGTAAAACTGGCTTAACAGCGTAATACAAAGTCAAATTCAGTAAAATTATGCCTGGCAAACAGCAGCAGAAAATGAAATACCTAAACATGACATAGCTCAAGCAGAAAAAATATTACACTAAAGATAACAACGCAGACAAGGGAAATGTCTATTCACATCTTAATGTCTAAGTAATTAAAGTGTTGCACCACAAAAACTAATTCTACAAAAATTACCAAGTACTTGAAAAGAAAATTATATATGCAGTTACTGTTATTAGTCCCTTCTTATTGTTCTTTCCATTCCAAGACCTCCTTTTTTTAAGAATGTGGATTACAAAATTATTATTTAATAGATCTGTTGACAGAAAGTGTTCACATTAGCAAATGCATTTTATTTTATAAAAGCAATGCTGCAACACAGCTGGAAACTAGATATCAAATGAAATAAGCAACTATGAAAAACAAAGCATAAAAATATCATTCAATAGTCATGTGACATTTCATAAGTTAGTAGAAATTCTCTCAACTCTCGTAGAAAGACACTTGTCCTAATCAGGTGTGCAGTTGTATGAATATTTCCCATCAATTCATAAGCATTTCAGTAAGTAGCACAAAATACGAGTAATCATATGTTTCCAAGTAATGAGCGTGTCATATTTGCGATGCTTTCTACAATTTTATTTTATTTTATTTTATTTTTTTAAATTTTTTTTACCTAATGGCTGTTTCTCCAGGTGGCTGGCACAGGTGGCCGCTCATGATGCATTACGTCAAGGTCACTTACCTTTCTTACCGAAATATTTACGACAACAGTTTCTGCTACAGTGGCAGTCTCGTATAAAAATATTTCACAGGTCAAGAATTTGCGTTACAAATCTGTAGAAACAAAATCCTATTGATATAACAGTGTCCAAAAAGTTTTCGTCGGCATTGTAATACATTCACGCATTTACATACATTTCATAACTCTTAAAGTACGATTCTTGGTTTCCAAAAACCTGTTTCACAAACCAGAGTGAGTCCCTAACCACTACTCATTATTCCTTACCTTATTCGTCGACACTTCTTCAATATTTTATGATAACAGATATGTAGCATACTCAAATAACTCATATAGCATCAGCTTATTGATCATAAACATACTGCAACAGCATAATACACATAGTCATCGTAATAATATCATAACACCTCAGTCAACTCTCAAAATCGTCATAGCTTCCTCCAATAATTTCAAAACCTAAAAAAAAATTCTCTGCTCATGTCAAAAGTGTCATCTGCCTCAAACGTACTTTAAAAATCGTGATCCCATACCAAATATATCATTCAAAGCTCTCATAGTATCACAATGATTCCAAAAAAAATATGAACAGTTCACAAAGTACAAACAACATACAATTTCGTAAGTGTGAAGTTATCCAACTGTGTAATTACGTAAACATCTGTCACTGCCGTAGTAAAAACGTTTGTCTCTCTCAGTTAAATGATCAGATAGCTGTGTAAATTGTGTGTTAGAGAAATATGGTACCGATGTGTAAAGTTGTATAAGCACATACCATATTAGCTACGGCTCCTTGTGCTTGCCAAACACATGGTACACAAAGTAAACGTGTACCCCCCTGAGGATTAATGTAATTATACCCTCAGGTGTTAGAGATTACAGCAATGGAATGAAATCTATCACGGAAAACTTTCTTTGTAATTCAAATTTTTTTTAAAAAAATAAATGTTTTAAGTACAAAATTAATCACTGAAATGCGTGTCCTGTGGCGCTAAACTGTGCGGCTTGTTGTAAGATAATCTCTGTGGAAGTGTCGTAGTTATCGTCCTCCGAAAGCTAAGTTCCCCAAAAGTCAGTGTACTTACCTCATGATAAACAAAAGTGAAATGCTTTGCATATATATATCTTAGTTATTATGCTTATTGTTGTGATGAAGAAAGTACTGTACTGTAACGTATTGTTGTGCTACGGAAAACCCTGTCTCATTGTAGCTATACTACAAAAGTTACTACTAAAACCTGTTTTACTTTCCAGAAGAATTCAGAAAAACTGTGCAGATATAAAACAGAAACACTGCAAAAGCAACATTGTAAATTGTCACTCATTAGTAGCGTTGTGATAAAACCGTGTAGTTGTCACATAAACTAACCACTGTGTCGTCTGGTATCTCACAGATAGTACTTTAAATCCAGAATGTATTTTCAAGTAAACCAAAATGTTGCATTAAAATCTCATTAGCAGTACCAGTATGTGTCCTAAGTATGTAAGCCTGATAGTCGTTACGTGATCGTGCAACTAACAAACAAGAATGTACAAATACAACACTGTGTCGTCTGTTCACTATAACAATGCATTCGTAATTTCTGTTTAAAAATGTTCCCTAGGATCTAGGCTGGATATTTAACTTCAAACATTGTTGCATGTTAACAGTTTCTTAAGTCTGACAAAGCATACTATAAATGTGAAGTGAAAAGTTTTATGGCAAAGACAATGTTATAAAGGAGATTATCTCTCAATAAATGGTTTTACATGCGAAATGTGGTGTAACCCTTTACTCTTCCTAGTACGCAGACTTTCAACTGAAAAGCAATTGTCATGTTTTATACGTCGGTAAGGAATGCTAAATCTTTTCTCAAGGTTAGCGTCTGTGTTATTTTTCTCTGAGCCAGCCGGCGCAGGTGGCTGCCTGCTTGTGCGAGTCATTGTCTGTCTCTTTGTTGGCGCGCGCCGTTATTGGGATTAGGAGACCTAACTTCTACAAATTCACTCTGACGAGAAGGCCCTGCCCTGTTTAAATCCCGCCAGTTCTGATGGAATTCAGGTCTGTCGTTACGAATATATCGTCTGTCGTCATGTCGGTAGATTCCGTAGTTTCTTCCTTGTCCGTCACGTTGTGGAGAATTTCTCCCTGAATCGTAACTGTGCGCCGAACTGTTGCGTCTGAAGTTATTCTGCCTCCCTTGATAATAATTGTTTTGGTTCCCATATTGTCTGTTTCTCTGATTGTCTCTGTGATAGTCATTACTACGGAAATGCAATCTTTCTCTGTAACTATTATTACTTTGCCAGTGGTTGTCATATGGGTGGCGTCTGTTTTGGTCACGATTTGCGTTGTAAGAATAGACTTGTCGTGTCCAGTTATTGTTTCTGTCGTCACGGAATTGTGATGGATGTGACCTGTAGTGATTGTTTTCCTGTTTTCGCATCACGCGACTGTCTGTGACAATTTCTAATTCTTGTAACAGTCCCTGAAAAGCTTCAATGTCGTCTTTGCAACGTCCTGCCAAAATAATATGTCGTAAATGTTCAGGCAATTTGATTAAGGAAATGCGGATGAGTTCTGAGGGGCTGTATGGGTTTGACAGGTACTGATTCTTGTGCAACATGTCTTCAAAATATTTCACAATACTGGAAAATTCAGATTGTTCGAAATGATTCATCATTATGATGCTATGTTTTACTCGGTCTTGTGTACCTTGAGACCAATATGCTGAGAGGAAGGCATGATAAAATTCTCCTTCACTGTGACAATCATGAATGACCGATCGCATTCTTACAGCTGGTTGATTCTCCAAGTAGCCACACATAAATTCTAATCTGTGCTCTAATGACCAGTTGGGAGGAAAACAATGAGAGAATTGATGGAGCCACGCTTGTGGATGAATGTCGTTGCCAGAATTCTTAAACGTTTTGAATTTACGTGTAGTAATGAACAGCTTATAGTCAAAATCATCGTGTCGGCGAGTCGCATGTCGGTCATTGTTATGTCGTGTCGGCGGTTCCATCTCAAAATTCGGTGCACATTGCCAATTTCTTTCATAATTTCCGAAATGCGCTGTGTTATTATTTTGTGGCTGTTCCGTATTTCTATGTCCCTCTTCCCGTATTGGGGCGCGAGTGTCCTCTGAAATACGTAATTCTTGTACTACTTGTGCCAACTACTCTTGCACTTCCCGGATTTCTCTTTTGTATTGTGTATTAATTTGATTTTGATTTTGTTTGAATTTTCTAATTTCTTCATACTCTTCAGTGTCAGTGAAGGCTACAGGTGTTGTGTCATTCAGATCATCATCTACCTTTGTAGATAAGTTAGTGAACTGATCTGAAAGTTCGGCTACTTTATCCGATAGTGAAATTATTTCCTCTGTATGTTTTTCTGAACCAAGTTTTAGAGTGTCCATTTGTGTTGAAATCGTATCTACTGTGTCCTTTAAGTTTTCCTGAGTTTTTGCAGTTGCATAACCGAATCGGTAGATGCAACTGAGTCAATTTTAGCTTGCAGGGTGTCGTGATTTTCATGAACAAGAGTTTGCAGTTCTTTTATGGCTGCTTCATGATTCTGTAATGCAGTTTCATGACGCGAAAAAATAGGTTGGTAATGCCCACAAATTTGCGTTTTTACGTCATTACAGACTTTTTGACATTTCGATTCGATTTTATGTAACTCAGTAGTTAAATCTTCACGTGTTTGTTCAAGTGTGGTGTCTAACTTTTGAAGATTTTGTTCCATTGTGTCTAACTTTTGAAGCTTTTGTTCCATTGTGTCTAACTGTTGCTGTGTTTGTCTCTGGTGTTGTTCCATTGTGTCTAATTTTTCAAGCTTTTGTCCCATTTGTTGCATTAATTGTAATAACAATGCACTGGTGTCTGAAACATGTTCCTCAGTGCTTTTTGGCAGTGAATTTGCACCGGCAACATTCACATTTTGACAAGTGGAAAATGTGTCTTGACTCATTTGAGAAAACGGTGAGAACCCAAAACCTGAGTCTACAATATTTGCAAAATTGTGTCCTGTCATTCCCGATTCCTGAGGCGAGCTGTTGCCGACCGATCGATCGATAATGCTTCCCTCTTCACTAATTGTTTCACTGTCCACGCCATTGTTTGCCGCCCACTCCATTTCCTTATGCACAATTACCAAATTACTACTTTGAACATCAGTTAATTCATTACTCGGTGGCGCTAACACACTGCTTTCGTTTTCAATGTCATTTCTCAGTTTACTTTGGAGCCTAGTATTACGTTTTTCACACGCCATTATTGTCACAGTATTTCACACGACAACACAGAAAAACACAATTTGAAGAGGAAAAATAAGAGAACACATTAACGTAACACTGAACATAATATCTAGTTAATTGCAGCTGCGAAATACTTGGTGCAAATCTACATGCATGCCACAACTGTTTTACTGTACAACAATGAAAGACTGCAACTACAAAGGAGATTTCCTCTACAATTACGCGCTAGCAATAAACAAAAGCTACACTAATTACACAAACTACAAGAAAAAAAATCAGAAGATTCCAGTGAGGTATCCTCGGCTAAGGGTCGACATATGAAACGTCCCCTTATAACAATTATACAAGACTGTGCTTAAACTGACACACAATATTTTTTTAGCGCAACGCAATCTGACTTTCAAAAAATCTCCACAAAAGAATGGCCCTGACTAACATTAAACTATACCTTTCACAAATCACTTACCTCACAAAAATCTTCGCTACTCAAGCTACTGCAATACAGCGAGCGCCACTACTGCCAGCTAAATAAAAGATTCAAACTACTGAAGGCACTAACTACTGATAGGCATAGTTAGCAAATGAAAGATTTTGATAGAGAATAACCAATGTATTTACCTCAATAGTCATAATATATATAGCAGTTCATTACAAATTTCAAAACTCCGCCATCTCTCTCCCAACATCCACCACTGCTGGCGGCTCACCTCCAACTGCGCAACGCTACTCGCTGTTCACAGCCAGCTGCCTAACACTACAATGGCGAGTATTACAACAATGCAAAGCAGCCACAGACTGCACACAGCACAGCCAATGATTTTCATACAGAGGTGGCGTTACCAATAAAAAAAAAACCTAAACAGCCTACTTACATGTGGAACGGTTGATTGAGTCTAGAAACCTTTGCCGTGACCTTTTCTTGCGTTCCTTAATTGTACATTGAGAATTGGCTCTCGCGATCCGAAACTTTGTGAGGTTGTCTGATCTTGGGCTGTACTTAAACCGTCAAGAGCCGCACTCCCGTCCCGGTTTGCTGAGCAGCAATCTGTAGTAACCAAAACCAACTGCAGGAACGCCTTGGGCTGCGGATCGGAGCCGCCAGGGGGGGGGGGGGGGGGGGGGGAAAGCCGCCGGCGGTGGAGCACGCACCACGGGGTAAACACAGGACGTGTTGTGCAACAGACCAACGACAACTGACAACAACCGACCACGACCGACACAACAAGGAAGAGAAAAGCAACGGAGGCTTGTGGAAGCGACAACACCAAACACCAACAGTAAATCCACTCAGATTCAGAGCCAGGCAAATGTCAACAACGAGCAACGACCGGAACGCAGTACCGCCGAGATAGAAACGAAATCCAGAGCGAGTACCAGATTGACTGGAGTAGTGCAGAGCGGGTCCCTATATACGAAACCGGAGGGAGCGGCTATTGGCCGCTGTCTGCACGTGGCGTAGCGGTGGCGCCCTCGCTGGTCAAGAGCCGCTGCGCGGAATAGCCGCCGCGGAGGCGGGGCCCTCTATAGGCTGACCATGTCCATTTGTTCTGGCGCGTGTTCGACTTACGCGGCGGAAGGTACTAGACAATCAGTGGTCCATCAAGGAACAGGATGCCTCCTAAGACGACCTGAAGACTCTGGGATCGATAAGTCAGCGGCATGATGGATGACGTGTGTGGCGTTGTCCATACATTTCTGGATGCTGCCGTGGTGTTCAAACACAGCTAACCTGCTGCACAGTGTCTAGTTAGCCCAACTGAAAATACATTTTGGAGCTTCTGTGCAAGTAACGCTCAATCCATGAGACGAATGCGAAGTGGGAAATGATCGCTGTAATGAAGGTAATCACTGACTTTCCAATGAACAAAGGCCGCGAGGTCTGAGGAGGAAAACTGGATCCTGATCGCTGAGAATGAACCTATAGCAGCACAGAAATGAGTGGGAGTGCCTCTGTTGAGAATTCACGGTACGTGAGACGTCATGATTCTCTCCAAAACATGACAGCGAGGGCACGTATAAATTGAACCCCACAATATATGATGGGCAGTCCCTGTAGGAGAAATGGTCGGGGCAGTTGTGTTATAACACCTATTAGACCCTCGGAGTCAGTCACATAGCGTAGAGGTAAATATAGCGAACAAACTGTTATCCTCTGAAATATATGAACAGCAGCTGCAACTGCTTGCAGCTCATTAGTTAGTGGGAGAGCAGAGGAGAGATACGCTTTATTGAGAAACAGGGCGACACGTTCCTTGGCCCTTTCCCGAGTTATTCCATTCGTGAAATACAGGGTATAATCCCAAAGAATAGGGCATCAGACGCTTTGAAATTAATTTCCTGCAACCACAAGCACACCAAGTGTGCTGAGCCCATCAGCGTTCCATTACAGGGTAGGAGACATCAAGCATAGGGGTAGCACTTTAATCCGCACTTTTTGCCGTGAAAGTGAACCCAAAATGGGTCAGTCTTGGAGCGAGATGATTCCTCAGTTCGACATCGAGTTCTATCGCCTCTAAAGAAGAATCGAGAGAGACGTCAGCGAGGATGACGTTGACGTCGTCTAATTTTTTAACTCCTGATTCAATCAGTGGTGTACGCTTTGCCTTTTGTTTCCGCGGGAAGGCTTTGGTGCCACGACTACGACTCTGATTGTGGCGGCACTTTACGGCGTCCCAAACTGAATCTTTGGAAGGCATCCACAATGTCAGCAACCGTGGCCTTTTCTGAAGTTCTGGTGGAGGGACAGGCCTCGAAATAACTGCAGCAGCACACGTGCATGTACAAACACGTAATCTCTGTGTAATAGCATCGACTTCTTGCACTGGCTGTTTAAGAACTGAATTAAACGACGTAGCGAACGTTGGTGGCAGCATGGCTCTCTACATATTTCTGGCCTCACCTTACAGAATGTACTTTTTAGTCATAAACTTTTCTATCTTCCGTTCTTCGAGATACACGCTGCAGTCCCGACTCCAGGCATGGTGAGCTGCTTGGCAATTCAGAAAACTCAGCGGAGAAGACAAGGGACATCTTCATGGGTGGCCTTGGCACACTTGCCTTATGTATCTTCTCCGTGACACTCAAGAGTACTATGCCCAGAGCGCTGGCATTTGAATACACGCATACGGGTGGGGACATAAGGCCACGACATAGGCAAAGGAAACGTGTTTTAACGTGCTCACGAAGTTGTGCTTTTATACGCCGAAAATTACCTCGAGCAATTAAACAGAGAACCGACTCGTGGAGATAAAATCTTGGACCTACTGATAACAAACAGACCCGAACTTTTCGACTCTGTAAGTGCAGAACAGGGAATCAGTGATCATAAGGCCGTTGCAGCATCCCTGAATATGGAAGTTAATAGGAATATAAAAAAAGGGAGGAAGGTTTATCTGTTTAGCAAGAGTAATAGAAGGCAGATTTCAAACTACCTAACAGATCAAAACGAAAATTTCTGTTCCGACACTGACAATGTTGAGTGTTTATGGAAAAAGTTCAAGGCAATCGTAAAATGCGTTATAGACAGGCACGTGCCGAGTAAAACTGTGAGGGACGGGAAAAACCCACCGTGGTACAACAACGAAGTTAGGAAACTACTGCGAAAGCAAAGAGAGCTTCACTCCAAGTTTCAACGCAGCCAAAACCTCTCAGACAAACAGAAGCTAAGCGATGTCAAAGTTAGTGTAAGGAGGGCTATGCGAGAAGCGTTCAGTGAATTCGAAAGTAAAATTCTATGTACCGACTTGACAGAAAATCCTAGGAAGTTCTGGTCTTACGTTAAATCAGGAAGTGGCTCGAAACAGCATATCCAGACACTCCGGGATGATGATGGCACTGAAACAGAGGATGACACGCGTAAAGCTGAAATACTAAACACCTTTTTCCAAAGCTGTTTCACAGAGGAAGACCGCACTGCAGTTCCTTCTCTAAATCCTCGCACAAACGAAAAAATGGCTGACATCGAAATAAGTGTCCAAGGAATAGAAAAGCAACTGGAATCACTCAACAGAGGAAAGTCCACTGGACCTGACGGGATACCAATTCGATTCTACACAGAGTACGCGAAAGAACTTGCCCCCCAACAGCCGTGTACCGCAAGTCTCTAGAGGAACGGAGGGTTCCAAATGATTGGAAAAGAGCACAGGTAGTCCCAGTCTTCAAGAAGCAGATGCGCAAAACTATAGACCTATATCTCTGACGTCCATCTGTTGTAGAATTTTTGAACATGTTTTTTGCTCGAGTATCATGTCGTTTTTGGAAACCCAGAATCTACTATGTAGGAATCAACATGGATTCCGGAAACAGCGATCGTGTGAGACCCAACTCGCGTTATTTGTTCATGAGACCCAGAAAATATTAGATACAGGCTCCCAGGTAGATGCTATTTTTCTTGACTTCCGGAAGGCGTTCGATACAGTTTCGCACTGTCGCCTGATAAACAAAGTAAGAGCCTACGGAATATCAGACCAGCTGTATGGCTGTATTGAAGAGTTTTTAGCAAACAGAACACAGCATGTTGTTATCAATGGAGAGACGTCTACAGACGTTAAAGTAACCTCTGGCGTGCCACAGGGGAGTGTTATGGGACCATTGCTTTTCACAATATATATAAATGACCTAGTAGATAGTGTCGGAAGTTCCATGCGGCTTTTCGCGGATGATGCTGTAGTATACAGAGAAGTTGCAGCATTAGAAAATTGTAGCGAAATGCAGGAAGATCTGCAGCGGATAGGCACTTGGTGCCGGGAGTGGCAACTGTCCCTTAACATAGACAAAGTAATGTATTGCGAATACATAGAAAGAAGGATCCTTTATTGTATGATTATATGATAGCGGAACAAACACTGGTAGCAGTTACTTCTGTAAAATATCTGGGAGTATGCGTGCGGAACGATTTGAAGTGGAATGATCATATAAAATTAATTGTTGGTAAGGCGGGTACCAGGTTGAGATTCATTGGGAGAGTGCTTAGAAAATGTAGTCCATCAACAAAAGAGGTGGCTTACAAAACACTCGTTCGACCTATACTTGAGTATTGCTCATCAGTGTGGGATCCGTACCAGATCGGGTTGACGGAGGAGGTAGAGAAGATCCAAAGAAGAGCGGCGCGTTTCGTCACAGGGTTATTTGGTAACCGTGATAGCGTTACGGAGATGTTTAATAAACTCAAGTGGCAGACTCCCCAAGAGAGGCGCTCTGCATCGAGGTGTAGCTTGCTCGCCAGGTTTCGAGAGGGTGCGTTTCTGGATGAGGTATCGAATATATTGCTTCCCTCTACTTATACTTCCCGAGGGAGATCACGAATGTAAAATTAGAGAGATTAGAGCGCGCACGGAGGCTTTCAGAGCTTTCAGACAGGCGTTCTTCCCGCGAACCATACGCGACTGGAACAGGAAAGGGAGATAATGACAATGGCACGTAAAGTGCCTTCCGCCACACACCGTTGGGTGGCTTGCGGAGTATAAATGTAGATGTAGATGTAGATAAACGAGTCAGACTTCACAAGATCTCCATATCCATCGTCTTCATGATATTTTTCACACCAATTATACCTTCTGAAGCCTGTTCATCTTTCAGTCCTCCCTGGGGATTACGCACCATATCCCTGCAGGTAACAACATCTTGGCTATAATTCAAGAAGATGTGCAGGTCAGTTTCTATGGAATATTCCCCAATGCATTGAGCTTTCTATAGGTTCTCAACTTGTTGGGAACTAGATGTTTCCATCAACAGCGTCCCATTACGCAGTCGCTTAACTCATTTTAAACCGCCAACAGTGCCTTCTCTTTGAATATAGAAAGGGCAAACTCTCTCGAAGCTGTGCTCTTCACTTTTTACTATTAAAAACACATTCTGGCTGCCACCATGTGCTCTGTTACTAAAATTTAGGACTTTACTCCTGAGTCAGGAGGGCTGGCTACACGAGCGCTAATTGTTTGGTATTAGTACCGAGGTGTTAGTACCTAGAGTTGCACACCCTTTCCGCGGTGAGGGGGAAGAGATAATTTCGAGGGTTGATTCTCGGTTCCACGACCAGCTGGGTAAATAAAAGTCCACCTAGACAAAGCCCCAACTGCTTAGGTAAGCCTTATACAAGTGCGGCAGGATCACACAGATTGCCCACTAACGACTGTTCCACCTCAACAGCCATGCATCTCATCACAGCGCAGCACATCTTGAGATTGAGGGCTTTCTTGTAGAGGTTTTTACCACCCTCGAGATCCAGGCGGTCTAGCCAAGATCCCCGTCTCCTGTGGCACATAACGTCCCACTGCCACGCTGTACAGTGGTCGCTGGAGCATGCCCAGAGCTTACGGTGGCAGTCGACTGGCAGAGCTTATAATTCAATTGCTCAGGTACCCTGGATCTCAAAGCCCGTACCTAGCATACGAATGACGTGCCCTGAGGGCTCCAACTGAAATGCTTAGAAAAATGAAGCGTGTGTTCGGTGACGACTGTATCGATATCACTGATAGGCGACGATGGGCTGTTGGTGCTCGTAACGATGGAAATTGTGGTGCTAATCTCTAATTGTATGAAAGAGTTCGTAGTGAATAACCGGCTACGGCATACGACGAGACTCATCGCAATTGGGCTGGTGAACTCATCAGAGAAAATCGTCGGATAACGCAGACACAGATCTCAGATAAGTGTGGCATAACACGAGAGCGACAACAAGCCATCATTGCAGAACTGTAGTACAGAAAATTTTGTGGACAGTGGGTGCTTCGAATATTCATTCATGACATGAAACAGAGGACACCGGAAATCTGTCAAAAACTTTTCTGCCTTTTGATCATAGTGACAGGTGATAAAAGCTAGTTCAACCATTTCTAACCCGAAAACAATAGAACATCAATGGAGTTACGCCACAGTGGATCACCTACGCCGAAAAAGTTCAAAACCGTGTCATCAGCAGGAAAAGTCGTGCTCAAAGTATTGTGGGTTCTCCAAGGTGTCGTGCATTTGGAATTCAAGGCTAGGTCCTTAAGAATGAATTCCAAATGCAAAAGGGTGTCAAAACAACCATGGAATTAATGACAAGTATGTGATACTGGAATACTATACATGCAGTAAGAGTTTCGTTGTAATAAAAACTTATTGTTGCAAGAGAACATCGATGCCTTGATGATTTCTAAATCTTTTATCACCTGCGGGAATAAATTAAGCAAAATGCAAATTTTGTGACACCGCTGACTGCGTTTATCGGGAGAGAGTACTGTGATCTCATTCTTCTTTCCCACACCACAGAAATAAATATCATTATAAAAAATGACGAGCTCGGTGACATCATTTAGCTTTTATGATCGTTAGAAATTTGTTGCTCACACAGATAACTCGTCACATTTCCCAGTAGACCATAAAGACAACTAACCCTCGTCCTGGGCACATTTAGGGATGGCCTGACTTAGCTGCCACACCCTGGGTATCATCGAATATTACATATTTCTTGATTTATATAGTGCAATTAAGTAGGAAAATTAAAGTAAATGTCTATTGAGTACCATCTCCTATTCCATTAGAGAGTATATTCATGCGGGGCAAAGTCAGGACATGCGGGGACCAAGCAGCAATCGGTATTGTAACTGTCAACTGTCGAAGCTGCGTTGGTAAAGTACCGGAACTTCAAGCGCTGATAGAAAGCACCGAAGCTGAAATCGTTATAGGTACAGAAAGCTGGCTTAAGCCAGAGATAAATTCTGCCGAAATTTTTACAAAGGTACAGACGGTGTTTAGGAAGGATAGATTGCATGCAACCGGTGGTGGAGTGTTCGTCGCTGTTAGTAATAGTTTATCCTGTAGTGAAGTAGAAGTGGATAGTTCCTGTGAATTATTATGGGTGGAGGTTACACTCAACAACCGAGCTAGGTTAATAATTGGCTCCTTTTACCGACCTCCCGACTCAGCAGCGTTAGTGGCAGAACAACTGAGAGAAAATTTGGAATACATTTCACATAAATTTCCTCAGCATGTTATAGTCTTAGGTGGAGATTTCAATTTACCAGATATAGACTGGGACACTCAGATGTTTAGGACGGGTGGTAGGGACAGAGCATCGAGTGAAATTATACAGAGTGCACTATCCGAAAATTACCTCGAGCAATTAAACAGAGAACCGACTCGTGGAGATAACATCTTGGACCTACTGATAACAAACAGACCCGAACTTTTCGACTCTGTAAGTGCAGAACAGGGAATCAGTGATCATAAGGCCGTTGCAGCATCCCTGAATATGGAAGTTAATAGGAATATAAAAAAAGGGAGGAAGGTTTATCTGTTTAGCAAGAGTAATAGAAGGCAGATTTCAAACTACCTAACAGATCAAAACGAAAATTTCTGTTCCGACACTGACAATGTTGAGTGTTTATGGAAAAAGTTCAAGGCAATCGTAAAATGCGTTATAGACAGGCACGTGCCGAGTAAAACTGTGAGGGACGGGAAAAACCCACCGTGGTACAACAACGAAGTTAGGAAACTACTGCGAAAGCAAAGAGAGCTTCACTCCAAGTTTCAACGCAGCCAAAACCTCTCAGACAAACAGAAGCTAAGCGATGTCAAAGTTAGTGTAAGGAGGGCTATGCGAGAAGCGTTCAGTGAATTCGAAAGTAAAATTCTATGTACCGACTTGACAGAAAATCCTAGGAAGTTCTGGTCTTACGTTAAATCAGGAAGTGGCTCGAAACAGCATATCCAGACACTCCGGGATGATGATGGCACTGAAACAGAGGATGACACGCGTAAAGCTGAAATACTAAACACCTTTTTCCAAAGCTGTTTCACAGAGGAAGACCGCACTGCAGTTCCTTCTCTAAATCCTCGCACAAACGAAAAAATGGCTGACATCGAAATAAGTGTCCAAGGAATAGAAAAGGAACTGGAATCACTCAACAGAGGAAAGTCCACTGGACCTGACGGGATACCAATTCGATTCTACACAGAGTACGCGAAAGAACTTGCCCCCCTTCTATCAGCCGTGTACCGCAAGTCTCTAGAGGAACGGAGGGTTCCAAATGATTGGAAAAGAGCACAGGTAGTCCCAGTCTTCAAGAAGCAGATGCGCAAAACTATAGACCTATATCTCTGACGTCCATCTGTTGTAGAATTTTAGAACATGTTTTTTGCTCGAGTATCATGTCGTTTTTGGAAACCCAGAATCTACTATGTAGGAATCAACATGGATTCCGGAAACAGCGATCGTGTGAGACCCAACTCGCGTTATTTGTTCATGAGACCCAGAAAATATTAGATATAGGCTCCCAGGTAGATGCTATTTTTCTTGACTTCCGGAAGGCGTTCGATACAGTTCCGCACTGTCGCCTGATAAACAAAGTAAGAGCCTACGGAATATCAGACCAGCTGTGTGGCTGGATTGAAGAGTTTTTAGCAAACAGAACACAGCATGTTGTTATCAATGGAGAGACGTCTACAGACGTTAAAGTAACCTCTGGCGTGCCACAGGGGAGTGTTATGGGACCATTGCTTTTCACAATATATATAAATGACCTAGTAGATAGTGTCGGAAGTTCCATGCGGCTTTTCGCGGATGATGCTGTAGTATACAGAGAAGTTGCAGCATTAGAAAATTGTAGCGAAATGCAGGAAGATCTGCAGCGGATAGGCACTTGGTGCCGGGAGTGGCAACTGTCCCTTAACATAGACAAAGTAATGTATTGCGAATACATAGAAAGAAGGATCCTTTATTGTATGATTATATGATAGCGGAACAAACACTGGTAGCAGTTACTTCTGTAAAATATCTGGGAGTATGCGTGCGGAACGATTTGAAGTGGAATGATCATATAAAATTAATTGTTGGTAAGGCGGGTACCAGGTTGAGATTCATTGGGAGAGTGCTTAGAAAATGTAGTCCATCAACAAAGGAGGTGGCTTACAAAACACTCGTTCGACCTATACTTGAGTATTGCTCATCAGTGTGGGATCCGTACCAGATCGGGTTGACGGAGGAGATAGAGAAGATCCAAAGAAGAGCGGCGCGTTTCATCACAGGGTTATTTGGTAACCGTGATAGCGTTACGGAGATGTTTAATAAACTCAAGTGGCAGACTCTGCAAGAGAGGCGCTCTGCATCGCGGTGTAGCTTGCTCGCCAGGTTTCGAGAGGGTGCGTTTCTGGATGAGGTATCGAATATATTGCTTCCTCCTACTTATACCTCCCGAGGAGATCACGAATGTAAAATTAGAGAGATTAGAGCGCGCACGGAGGCTTTCAGACAGTCGTTTTTCCCGCGAACTATACGCGACTGGAACAGGAAAGGGAGGTAATGACAGTGGCACGTAAAGTGCCCTCCGCCACACACCGTTGGGTGGCTTGCGGAGTATAAATGTAGATGTAGATGTAGAGAAATCTGAAAATTAATTTATTGTGCAATAATGTATGTGATATTAATACTGACAAACTAAAAGGTTTCACAAAATTAAGTAACTGTGTTACAAACTGGCATAACACTACAAACAGGGACCTAAGTACACATCAAGTCACGTAATCTAAAATTAAATTTCGATGGAGCGTCCCATTATACAAACATCGAAAACAGTTTTGCACCATGTCGGTCCCAGAGTTCCGTAACCTGTACAGAAAATTGGAATAGATATCAACATAAACATCAGTTCCGCCCATTCTATTGCTCACGAAAACCACACAATGCATGTTGTACTCCCGTACAGCGTGACCTTCAGAGGTGGTGGTCCAGACTGCTATAGACACCGGTACCTCCAATACCCAGTAGCACGTCGTTTTGCATTGATGCATGGCTGTATTCGTTGTGGCATACTATTCGTAAGTCCATCAAGGCACTGTTGGTCCAGATTGTCCCACTCCTCAACGGCGATTCGGCGTAGATGTCTCAGAGTAGTTGGTGGGGCACGTCGTCCATAAACAGCCCTTTGAAATCTATCCCAGGCATGATCGATAGAGTTCATGTCTGGAGAACATGCTGGCCACTGTGGTTTAGCGATATCGTTATGCTGAAGGAAGTCATTCACAAGATGTGCATCATGGGAGCGTGAATTGTAGTCCATGAATACGAGTCCGTCGCCAATATACTGTCGATATGGTTGCACACTATCGGTCGGAGGATGGCCTTCACGTATCGTACAGCAGTTGTGGCGCCTTCCATGACCACCAGCGGCGTACGTCGGCTCCACATAATGCCACCCCAAAACAGCAGGAAACCTCCCACGTTGCTGCACTCGCTGGATGGTGTCTAAGGCGTTTAGCCTGACAGGGTTGCCAATTCTGAGGAGTCCATTCGGCATGTTATTGGGCCCATCCATACAGCGCTGCATGGTGTCGTGGTTGCAAAGATGGACCTTGCCATGGAGGTCGGGAGTGAAGTTGCCCATCATGCAGCCTACTGCGCTCAGCTTGAGTTGTGACTGCACGAAAAGCATTATTCAAGATGGTGGCGCCGCTGTCAGGGTTCCTCCGAGCCATAATCCGTAGGTAGCAGTCATCCACTGCAGTAGTAGCCCTTGGGCGGCCTGAGAGAGGCATGTCATCGACAGTTCCTGTCTCTCTCTCTGTATCTCCTGAATGTCCGAACGACATCGCTTTGGTTCACTCTGAGACGCCAGGACACTTCCCTTGTTGAGAGCCCTTCCTGGTAAAAATGAACAATGCGGACGCGATCGGACCACCGTATTGACCGTCTAGGCATGGTTGAAATACAGACAACACGTGCCGTGTACCTCGTTCCTGGTGGAACGACTGGAACTGATCGGCTGTCGGACCCCCTTCGTCTAATAGGCGCTGCTCATGCATGGTTGTTTACATCTTTGAGCGGGTTTAGTGACATCTCTGAACACTCAAAGAGCCTGTGTCTGTGAAACAATATCCACAGTCAACATCTATATTCAGGAGATATGGGAACCAGAATGCTGCAAAACTTTTTTGATGTGTGTATTATGGTGTAAACAGGAAATGCGAAAGACTTCCTTCAAAATTATCAGCGAATCTTTAAACTATAGAAAAAACTTTGCACCGTTGGGCCGTTTCACAATGGTAAAGAGGCCGGTCTGGTCTGAGTCACTGTTACAAATCCTTTTCCGCGAAGCTGATATAGGGGTGCTAAAGAGCTTTAGTACTTACCCTGGAAGAATTATAGGGCCTGTTGTTAAGCGCTCGTATTGTGAGAAACACGAAGAAAATAAACCTCACTGTGAATACTGAAATTATATCTTCGCACTGAATAAGACGTCTCATCTTATTTACACAGAGGAAAATGAAATGAAGCTGTCCATGACAGAAGACAACATTCTTGAGAAAAATATTTTGTGAAGTAAACTTGGAAAAACATCTATGAAAAATGCACAAGAAGGCTTACATGAATATTTATTGTCTGTTTATAGCATCACATTCTCTCATATTACATTTAATCTCCAAGACTGCATTACAATACACCGTACAATCTAAATTACATTTAGCTAAGGCATTTAATCTTCACTGCAAATTGTGTTGGTTTTAGTTTCTCCCGTATGAAACTATGCTAAGCAGTGATTCTGCCGTCGTCATAACCTCTGCCTTGCCATTTCCAATTATTACTTCCTGCATTGTACTAACAAGAAAGGAAATTGCGTTTGTTGAAGTTTCCCCGGCGGATCGAATATTCCCTCGTTTTCCGGGGGTGCGTATGCCTTGTTTTCAATTCGTGTTCCGGTATTTCGGCTGACAACTTTACAACCATTCTCAAGACGGGTCGTTTGTAAGTCACTTTACGAAGTATTGAGTAAATGGTCATGCGTCAGAGATAACACTGTAGGTAAGAAGAGCGTCAGTATTGTCAAAATTCATAGCCACCGTGGTCACGTTATCTCGGGACGGCGTTGGTTTGTCAGTAATGGGACGTATAAATTTTGAACGTCATTATATCGACACAATAAACAGATTCCCTTCGTAGGTGCTGTGAATTTGGAATGGGCGGTTTGTAGACACTATAAAACTTAGCACTTGATACCTGCCATTAAGTGGGGTTTTAGGCTTGAAGAGCAAAATAACGAGCATCACGTATCGGTATCGTTGTGTCAGCGTGTATATACACTGCCCATCACGTCAAGACACGTGAGTTCGCTTAGCCCAGTATCGAACTGCGAATGTGAGGTTATGAATCACTATCCGCGATGCAAAAATCGGATTATTGAGTCTGAATTGAGGAGTTAACAACGAAAACGTTTACTAATGCCCAAAGCAAACTTCATAAGTAATTTTGTTTGTTAAAGTACTAAGAAGTTGCATAAAATTTTGAAACATCGACATTTATTTGCTGGGGAATCTATATACATACAAACACCTCACAAATTACCTGTAAAAGAATAAATGGAGCCGGATTACCTTCTCCATAATAGTTTTTTCCCTTACTTAACTAATAACTCCATAAACAGCTGTATTTTTCTCCTTAATTAAAGCGGTCTTTCTCATTTAAAACATTATTTAATGGAGATTGCGTCTTTAACTTACGTTCTTATTTACACACATTGCGAATATCAGCTCTGTTCTGTGAGTGTAAAACATAAACAATTTCTTGCTGTCAGATATCTGCCGTCGATTGAGTAAGAACAATGCATAGAAAAAATAGCCCCGTCTTCATGGAACATTTGCAACTTGTCATGAAAACAAAACTTAATAATAGACGAAGATTAAGAAGACAGAAATGCACAAAATTTGCAACTATGTAATGGGAAAGCACGGTGAAAGTAGGATAGCTTACACAGTTAGCCGACGAAAATGTTGTCAAAACTTTCTCCTCGCAAACCTCGACGTTCCGTGATGTGACGTGACGGTGACGTGACGGTCCGTTGACAGCCTGGGTGCGTGCTGCCACTTGAAACGCTTTGTGAAATATTTTGATGTGAATCGAATTGACATGGTGGCCATTGTGGATTGGCCTTAAAACAAAGAACATATTCTGGAGATCAAATGAAAATTCCAGTTTAATAATGACAACGTGCGCACAACGCAATGCTCATTCCAGAGTTATTTCTACACTAAACAGATTGAACTCGATTTGTAAAACAAAGCAACCGCAGAATTTGCGAATCCACAGTTTTTAAGATGTATGCTGTTGCTAATTATGGATGGCATGAAGACTTAGAATATTTGCTTTGAGAGCGCAGACTTGAAATGAGGGTTTTACGTAACACGTCGATACAGAAACTCTGGTCTCGGTTGAGCAGGTTGTCTGCAAATAGTACTCGTATTTACACAGCTTCCTAGTCCACTGAATCTCCGTAGGATGAGACCGTGGCCAGCATCTTAAGTTTTCCGTAACCCATGCAATGGATAGTGGAAATTCAGTGTGTAGCTACTGCTGATTTATAAACCTGTTGAAGGCTGATCTGTCGCTGGCTTCCAATACAACGCTCTCTCTCTCTCTGTCTGTCTGTCTCTCTCTCTCTCTCTCTCTCTCTCCGTGTGTGTGTGTGTGTGTGTCCAATTGTTTTCTATGTCTTTGCTTACATTAGTCAAATGAGAAAAAATATTCGGCTTATTTGCCCTAGAATACGTTGTAAATTAGTCGCTTAATCTAATAGTAAGCCACGACAGGCTGCCCCCTGTCTCATAATAGCAGCTGACGCGTGTAAATCACTCCATATTGCGTGTTAACGTTTGAAAGCACAGGTTTGCCTCATGTGACGCGATGCCAAAGTCTGTAATCAAACTGAACACATTATTGGCTGCTGTTAATCTCGAAACACGCCAGTCAAAATTTATCACGCAGTGTCCGCAGACAAAGCAGCATTTAGGAAATGAGCCGAGAGAACAACGAACAAACTTATTGTATTTAGCAAACGCAGTTCCATAAAGCGTAACAATATTTATTCCGCTGTATTTCCACAATTTTAAATGTGCATGAATGTCTGTGTCATGTACTAATTATTCGCAAGATCTGTTAAGTTTCCAGTGAATTGTAAACCAAATTCTACCACAAGAGCAAGCATTATTGTAGTAGGGTATTTCAAAACAGTTGCATCTGTTTGATGAGGGTACTTTGTTTCAAAGGCCTACTTACAGTTACGTTCTGGTATATTCAATTTTGTTGCCTCTACTCACTATTTTTGAGATGTGATTTACGTAAAGGCGAGACGTTTTTAAGGTCTCTTTGGTATCAATAAAAAGTAGGTACGTGTGGTGCTCACCACGCTGATACTCAGGACTATCGGACGATGTTCCCTTACGATTACCGGTGATGATATTTTGTCTCACGACATAATATAGGTGTCTCTGTTGGTCCATTACGGCCAGGGGATATCGGCTGGTATGTACTTTCCAATTCAATAGACTTTACCAACAGCAGTACACATTAAGATATTTTATTTTATTCTGAAAGCATCCAGTTTCGGCAATTCATTTTGCCTTCTTCAGACCCCATACGCTTTTTTCAAATCAAGGAACTTGTCGTAAAGTGCCATAAAATTGGATATCGTGGATTCCAATCGTTGTGCAGCTGCTTCATACGAAAGCGTGACTGCCGGCCGGTGTGGCCGTGCGGATCAAGGCGCTTCAGTCTGGAACTGCGTGACCGCTACGGTCGCAGGTTCGAATCCCGCCTCGGGCATGGATGTGTGTGATGTCCTTAGGTTAGTTAGGTTTAAGTAGTTCTAAGTTCTAGGGGACTGATGACCAAAGATGGTGAGTCCCATAGTGCTCAGAGCCATTTGAACCATTTTACAAAGTTTCAACACAAAATTAGCTATAATCGCTGAGGACAATAGTAACTTTTTTCAGTTAATTTCGAATATTCTAATAATGATGTGCTTACAGTTGTTGTGTGTAACTGTCCACCTAGTTAATGTCGCCAAAGTTTATTTCGAAATTAAATTATCAACTTCACTTTTGAACCTTCTAACACCAAGAGAGAAGTCGTAGTACAGATTAATAACTCTGACGTTAGCTCATGCATACGATCTCGCTCCACTATACTTCCGAAGAACTGAGTGACTACATCTAAAGTTTGCGTGATCTAGACTCAATTTCAAGACGTTTTAGTCGGTTTGCCTGATTAATCTCTTGCAATAAAGATTTTATTTCCGTTGCAGTATAGTCGACTGACAGTGAATATTTCCAGTTTTATTGCAGTCCACCCCAAACAATATTAATTTTTATTTTAGCTTTCTGCATGTTTGAAATTATTACCATTGTGAACTCTATATAGACCCAAATTTGATCTCGTTTTTCAAAGTATTGACATAAGTCGCTATACTAACTTGCCTTCTGTCCAATGTAAAACGAATGTAAGGTTATTAATTATTATTGATAATCGTTATCTCAGGTACGAAGTACTGAAACATTAAAAGATTACAATTGCCTCCAGTCCTCAAAACGCAAAGAAAAGACAGCAAAAATATCTACCAGTTCTACATTTCATTAATGTGGGGTACGTAAATTGCTTGCTGCTTAGTTGTTTTCTGTCTGTGGAAAATTAACCATAGTATTCGCTTATAGCTCATGTGTGGTTTCGTAGTCAGTCGATACAGCGAATATCAGATTTTGCCAATGTTGTTACCCACCTTCATGTACTACTCACATTAAACCATACCCTCGCTGGGCTATCGTTTCCGTCATAGCTGTTCGAAAAGAGTTGTTCAATGTTTCCCACATTTTTTTCCTTTTCAGAAGTAATGCTCAACTACAGTCTGGGAGCTTTACAACAGACAATACTGTAATAAAAATTACTTTTTGAAACAGTAGTACATCTTAATCACAACAAAATGGTAGACAATCGAACATTTTCAGAGAAGTCTGATTCCATCTACAAACAGATGTGTCCACGATTGTATTTACGCCAAGTAGTAAAGAGTGCAGCAATGAGTCGCAATTAAAATTATTGTAAATCCAGATTTCGGTCACTGTGTGATCATCTTCAGTGCAGCAAATGTAAAACAGTATAACTACTTACATGGACCAGCCAGAACCTTATGAAAACCTACCTAATGGCCAGTATGTCCACCTTTGTCACGGACAACAGCGGTGCCACTCGTGGCATGGAAGCAATGAGGCCTTGGTAGGTCGCTGGAGGAAGTTAGCACCACATCTGAATGCATAAGTCACCCAATTACCGTAAATTCCGGGAAGGGGGAGCAATGAGCTCTGACGGCATGTTCAATCACGACCTAGATGTTGTTGATTGGGTTTAGATCTGGCTATTTGAGGGGGGGGGACCACATTAATTGGAACTAGCCACTATGTTCCTCGAACCACTCCATCACACCTCTGGCCTTGTGAAGTGGCGAATTATCATGGTGAAAAATGCCACTGCCGTGGGGAAACATAATCGTCATGAAGGGGTATACGTGGTCTTCCACCAGTCTACGACACTCCTTTGCTGTCATGGTGCCCTTCCCGAGCTGCACTGGACCCATGGATGCCCACGTGAATGTTTCCCAGAGCAGAGCCGCTGACAGCTGCCGTTCGTCCCACAGTACATGTGTCAAGGAGCTGTTCCCCCGGAAGACGACGGATTCGCGCTCTCCCATCGGCATAATGAAGAACTGATCGACGTTCATCAGACCATGCAACGCTCTGCCACTGCGCCAACGTCCAGTGTCCATTTCAGTCGCAGTTGCTGATGTCGTGGAGTTAACATTAGCACATCCATAGGTCGTCGGCTGCACAGACCCATCGTTAGGAATGTTCGGTGAGCTGTGTGTCCGGACACTCTTGTACTCTGACAACGTTCAAGCCTGATGCTATTTCGGCCACAGTTCGGCGCCTATCCTGTTTTACGAGTCTGCTCAACTTACGACGTCCGATGTCTGTAATGAGGGGTGGCCGCTCAACCCTCAACGTCTGGACATGATTTGACCTTGGTTTGGCTAGGTGTTGAAGAAACGCGCCACAGGACTCTTCGAACACCAAACAAGTCGTGCAATTTCCTAAATGCTCGTGCCGAGACTCCGGGCCATCACAATCTGCCCTCGGTCAAACTCAGATGGATCGTGCGCCTTCCCAATTCTACACACGGACAGCACGCACATTAATACTGCATGAACTGTGCGTGTGTCTTGAGTAGCAGTCATTCCTCGCCCAGGTGACGATGTTATCGTGTGGGCGGGCTTACATCGATAATAGGTCGGCGGTCATAATGTTCCGAATGATCATTGTGTATACACACACAGTCTCAACCTTTGACATGAATATGTTTGTGGCTATAATGTTTTAACTTACATTAGCTGCACTGAAAATGGCCATACAGTGATCTAAATATGGATTTTTCAATACATATTATTACCGAATGATTGCTGTAGTCTTTACCGCTTGGTTTTCAGATGTGTCAATAAATTACTTCAGAGACAGAAAATCGGTTTTGTGACGTAATGTGTTAGAATACAGGTCTTCTCGGCGAATCTTGATGATGAACTCTTCTCGGGCTGACAGCCGAGTCACGTTTTAGCAAGTTTCTTACTTGCCATCTTCGCTGAAACGTTGCCGGAGAACAATGAACTGACTCTGCTGTCAACCCGAGAAGATTTTATCGACTTGTTATGTTATGCTCACAAATTCCAATACTTCGTCAACTAATATTTATAATCCATATCTTTGCCCATCTCTTTCTAAGGAAATAACAACGAGATTTCCTTGCAAATAAACTGAAGTCCCCTTTTTGTGTGCATCTGTATGTGCGGGCTAAGGGATTTTGATCCACTTTTGACTAGTAGATAAACTGATTCACCAGGAAGGTTTCTGTATTTAATTCACAAATATTACGTACAAATAGTCTGAATTATGATGTATTAAAACTGTTTCGTCTAAGCGATGCCACTGGCACCTAGCACACAGCCCCTTATTTCGAGACAGATGTAGTGCCTTGAGGCGGTAGAACACATGGTAACATTTGCATCTGGTGTGATGGTACAATCGCCTGTTGCATGTTAATTATCTCGTGGGTAAATTTCTGAGAATGCACGTCTGGAGCACAGCACTGTGTGGTAGTGACACATGGACTATGAGAAAACAGGAACAGAAGTGAATCGAAGACTTTGAGATTTGGCTCTACAGAAGAATACCGCAAATTAGGTTGACTGATAAGGTAAGGAATGAGGAGGTTCTCCACATAATCGGCGAGGAAAGTAACGAGAACGAATGAGAAACACTAACAAGAAGAAGGAATACGATGATAGGACATCTGTTTAACCGTCAGGTAATAACTTCAATAGCTGCAGAGGAAAAAAAAAAAAAACAGGAATTGGAATAGATGTATCAAATAATTGAGGATGTACCTTGCAATTGATAAACTGAGATGAAAATCTTGGCTCAGAAGAGGAATCCTTGTGGGCTTCATGAAACCAGTCAGAACACTGATAACTCATAAAGCAGACGGTTAAACAACTCGGGACGCCTCGTTTCTCAGGATTTACGTAAGCATTTACATCAGATACAACGCTACATAAGGCCTCTCATTAAGACACTACTTGAAATTTAAGGGAACTTGCAGGATTACCGCCTCCAGCTCCACAAACTAAACAGAGATAGGGAAAGATGCAAAAACAATTCATGTCGGATGAATTCATTACAGGTCTTAACAAGTTTCTAGGGACACAGAGAAGCCCTGCTCAAAAAGAAAAAGAGCAAATGGAGAGAGTCTATGACGATTCTGGGCTTGCAGATCCATTTGGAGAAGATCGCTTTTCTCACTAGTTGAAACAGTTATAATATGAAACGTTATGGTTCCAGTGACCTTTTCAAATCTCAATCAGATATGATGTACACATATGCAGAGTGCAGTGATGAATGAAAATTTGCGTCAAGGCCAGGTACCAAGGTCGGGTTACGAACAAGGTCTCCAGCTCATAGGGAGATGCATTAACCACTTCATCATCCTGGTGCAGTGGCTCTGAACAACTGCACAGCTTGCCCCAGCACACCTCCCTCCTCAGTCCAAATACCCATTAATGCCTCAGCCCACTCGGCATATCCCCTAAACTCGAACAATATTGCAGCAGCTTTCCAACAAATAGCAAGTGGGATGAGGCTTGGATGGGAATTTGGATTGAGGAAGGAGATGCTAGGATAGTCCATGTAGCTTTGCAGCGCCACTGTGCAAGGGTGACGTAGTGGTTAGTGCATCTAGTGAGCAGAAGATCTGTGCTCGAATCCTGGCAACATAGTTCAGAAAGACAACAAGCCCAACTCCAAGATGGAAGTTACTGCATCTTACAGAAGAGTAGCAACAAGTCACTCATCAGCAGGGGGTGATATACTGCATGTAAACCAGAGTTTCAAGGGCCTTCGAGCTTTGGTGCATGATCAAGGGGAAGTTGCAGACAGCACTGAAGTTCATTATGTTATGATCTAGACAGCTTAAACTCAAAAGTCTAGGCAGAAACTGAGGCATGATAATTGTGTATTATGAAGATCTGTTTAAATGTTATGAAAATATTTTTAGTCATGATTTTATACCAGTGATAACACATATATAAAACAGTCATATTCTTTACCTGTGATTGGTGATATGCTTAATGCATAAAGGTGTATATGAGTATCCGGTAGTTCATTCCATAAGTAAAATATGGATGTACGGTACTGAACACTAAGCTTATTTTTGCAAGTATAGTATGTACTCAATATCTGTCGTCTTCAGATTCCATAAATGAGTGAAAATCCAGGAATACTTTTTCGATAGAGGGAACAGGGCACTTTGAATCTAATTGTTGAGAACGCAGCTATATTAAATAGCTGAAGTAGTTGCGAAGCATTTACCAAGTTCGTACACAGATTCCACTCGTAATTCACTTCAGTCGGTGGGCATGATTAGATCTGACAACTGCTTCCTTTCTCATTAAGTATACTGAAAATGTTTTGTATGTCTTTTAAAATGCTATTGTTTTCAAGTTAGCTCACCAAAGACAATACCCCTTCAAAACATGTATTACGAAAAATGCTGTGAAGATGATGCTAAAATGTAAAATTACATTTGCAAATAAAATACATATTTTTCATTTGTCTGGTTATTTACTGAACTTGTACATGATCTCTCTGCTGCTAAACTGTGTTCATTTCAGGTCGGTACATTAGACTCAGTTACTCATTTTTTTATATTTTTTTCTTTCTTTTTTTTTTTTAACTGCCGTGAACCAGGGGGTATTTGGATAGCCACTGAATGAGAATAGAGTGTAATTATTATAGGCAGTAAAAACAATAAGGATATCATATACGACACGGTGTTGTGGTAAGGCGATGTTTGCTTAATAATTGGAAAGTTGTAGCAGCAGAGGTCCATACCCAAAAGTATCCCTCATCAATGAACATAACTTACAGTGCAAGAAAAGTAAGAAAGTGGATCACACTTTGTACTGGGTCTTTCAAATGCATCCCACAGAACTCTATTTCATGGAATTAAGCACTTAATTTGGAAACATTAAATTTAATTTGTTTTTCTCGGTCAGTTGCAATTTCTTACTATAATTTTGAATTTGAGATTCAAAGAAAAAAACTTTGATGGTCGCTGTACAATCACATACGTTCTCTCTTTATACGTTTGATGTTACTGCTAAGTCTCTTTTCCATACTAGGATTTTTTTATTTGTAAACAAGTTATTATATCAGCTTGATTTGTATACTATGCTGTAAACAATAACCCCTTCATGTGAAAGCGTTTTCTTCAACTGACTAATACTTGACAATTGTGGTCCAGGCTCACCAGATTCACGATACTTTTGGGCTAATAAACTGTCTGATTTAAGAGTTTAAAGTTGTGGAAATGAAAAATGAGCGCTTGGCGTCATTGGCCGGGAGGCCCCTTGCGGGGCAGGTCCGGCCACCTTGGTGCAGGTCTTATTACATTCAACGCCACATTGTGCGACATGCGGGCAGAGATGAAATGATGACGAAGACAACACAACACCCAGTCCCTGAGCGGAGAAAATCTCCGACGCAGCCGGGAATCGAACCCGGGCCCGTAGGACGGCAATCCGTCACGCAGACCACTCAGCTATAGGGTTGAACTTTAAAGTTGTAAATTAATTTAAAAATTAATTTTTTCAATATCTAGAGAGCATTAGTATCACGCATTAATACACTCCTGGAAATTGAAATAAGAACACCGTGAATTCATTGTCCCAGGAAGGGGAAACTTTATTGACACATTCCTGGGGTCAGATACATCACATGATCACACTGACAGAACCACAGGCACATAGACACAGGCAACAGAGCATGCACAATATCGGCACTAGTACAGTGTATATCCACCTTTCGCAGCAATGCAGGCTGCTATTCTCCCATGGAGACGATCGTAGAGATGCTGGATGTAGTCCTGTGGAACGGCTTGCCATGCCATTTCCACCTGGCGCCTCAGTTGGACCAGCGTTCGTGCTGGACGTGCAGACCGCGTGAGACGACGCTTCATCCAGTCCCAAACATGCTCAATGGGGGACAGATCCGGAGATCTTGCTGGCCAGGGTAGTTGACTTACACCTTCTAGAGCACGTTGGGTGGCACGGGATACATGCGGACGTGCATTGTCCTGTTGGAAAAGCAAGTTCCCTTGCCGGTCTAGGAATGGTAGAACGATGGGTTCGATGACGGTTTGGATGTACCGTGCACTATTCAGTGTCCCCTCGACGATCACCAGTGGTGTACGGCCAGTGTAGGAGATCGCTTCCCACACCATGATGCCGGGTGTTGGCCCTGTGTGCCTCGGTCGTATGCAGTCCTGATTGTGACGCTCACCTGCACGGCGCCAAACATGCATACGACCATCATTGGCACCAAGGCAGAAGCGACTCTCATCGCTGAAGACGACACGTCTCCATTCGTCCCTCCATTCACGCCTGTCGCGACACCACTGGAGGCGGGCTGCACGATGTTGGGGCGTGAGCGGAAGACGGCCTAACGGTGTGCCGGACCGTAGCCCAGCTTCATGGAGACGGTTGCGAATGGTCCTCGCCGATACCCCAGGAGCAACAGTGTCCCTAATTTGCTGGGAAGTGGCGGCGCGGTCCCCTACGGCACTGCGTAGGATCCTACGGTCTTGGCGTGCATCCGTGCGTCGCTGCGGTCCGGTCCCAGGTCGACGGGCACGTGCACCTTCCGCCGACCACTGGCGACAACATCGATGTACTGTGGAGACCTCACGCCCCACGTGTTGAGCAATTCGGCGGTACGTCCACCGGGCCTCCCGCATGCCCACTATACGCCCTCGCTCAAAGTCCGTCAACTGCACATACGGTTCACGTCCACGCTGTCGCGGCATGCTACCAGTGTTAAAGACTGCGATGGAGCTCCGTATGCCACGGCAAACTGGCTGACACTGACGGCGGCGGTGCACAAATGCTGCGCAGCTAGCGCCATTCGACGGCCAACACCGCGGTTCCTGGTGTGTCTGCTGTGCCGTGCGTGTGATCATTGCTTGTACAGCCCTCTCGCAGTGTCCGGAGCAAGTATGGTGGGTCTGACACACCGGTGTCAATGTGTTCTTTTTTCCATTTCCAGGAGTGTATTTGTGTGTGTGGAGAGCATTAGTATCACAGAGTTTCCAAAAATGATTATTGTAGCATGTATTCAGTTTAGTTGTGATACCAAATTATAGATGCGCTGAAGAGTTCCAAAATACATTTATGGATGCCTGCTGTCAACTACGAGGGCGGTTCAGAAAGTAACCTCCGATTGGTCACAGTGCGGGTTGAGGGGGGAATAGCGACGCCATCTGTGCGTTCACGCACTCAACAGGTCAGTCGGCATCAAGCCGTGGTCGAGTGAACGTCGTACCTGCGCTAGTTTAGTTTTTGTGGCAGTTTGAAATGTGTGCTGCAATAGAAAACCCCGCCAAATGTGAAGTGCGTGCTGTCATAAGGTTTTTTACAGCCAAAGGATATTCTGCAGCAGCTATTCATCGTGAGCTTTGTGCCGTGTACGGACCAAGAGTTATGAGTGAAGGAGTGGTCCGTGAATGGGTACGTTTATTTAAAAGTGGACGAGAAAACGTTCATGATGAAGAGAGGAGTGGTAGACCATCATTGGTGACTGACGAACTCGTTCAGACAGTTGATGCAATAGTTCGTGAAAATCGACGTTTCTCAATGTCGGAGTTGTCTACTGGTTTTCCACAGATTTCTAAGACTCTCTTGTACGAGATAGTGACAGCAAGATTGGGTTACCGTAAGTTCTGTGCACGATGGGTGTCCAAAATTCTTACCGACCACCATAAAACTCAAAGAATGGCCTCTGCATTAGACTTTCTGTCACGTTATGAGGACGAAGGAGAACCATTGTTAAACAGAATCGTGACCGGTGACGAAACCTGGATTAAGTACGTGAACCCTGAGACAAAAGAACAATCAAAGATGTGGGCACATTCAAATTCGCCTACCAAACCAAGAAAAGCCTCGCAAGATTTTTCTGCCAGAAAACTGATGGCAACGGTGTTTTGGGATGCCAAAGGGGTGTTGTTGGTTGAATTCATGGAACGTGGTACGACCATTAATCAAGACGTGTACTGTGAAACAATAAAAAAGTTACAACGGGCTATACAGAACAAACGCCGTGGTATGCTGACTTCCGGTATCGTTTTTTTGCACGATAACGCCCGTCCTCACTCTGCTCGCAGAACAACGGCCCTTCTTGAGTCCTTCAAGTGGGACGTTATCAACCATCCACCTTACAGCCCAGACCTGGCGCCAAGTGATTATCACCTCTTCATGCATTTGAAGAAATGGTTCGGGTGACAGCGGTTTGATGACGACGAAGAGCTCAAAGATGCGGTCACAGGCTGGCTCCAGGCACAAGCGGGTGATTTTTATGCAGAAGGAATTTCAAAGCTTGTGAAGAGATACGATAAGTGTCTCAATCGCTATGGAGACTATGTAAAAAAATAGTGCAAAGATGTAGTTGTAAGATGTATATTTTAAAATATTTTTATTTAACTTGGTGTATTTTTTTAAATCAACCGGAGGTTACTTTCTGAACGGCCCTCGTATATCTAGCGTCCAAATGAATACTGACAAAACTTATAAGAAATCTTTTGCCTTTAATTTTGCGTTCGGTTCACTCTGACGTACGTTATATTGTAAACGAATATATTAATAAACTTATTTTGTTAGTAAAAGTGGTAGAGTGTATGGCTGGATGCTGTAATGCTTTTGGATCGATTCCTGGTAGGCTCCCTTTTTGTATCTGTGCCTTTTAACCTAAGTCACCCCTCAGTGATGTAGAGATTAACCAGAAACGAAACGAGTCTCGGATTCCATGTTACACTGTAGCTCAGCTTTCCTCAGCTGGATGACTGGTTAGTCATATGCAAGTCAGCTAAGTAACGTAAATTGTTTCAGAACAACTGCATATCGAAAAACCGTAGAGAAGAATTATCTCTGGAGTCAGAATCCCATTCTGCGCATGTTGTCAACATTAACTTGGAACTGTCACACGATCTCTGGGCGACACTTTTAGATTCAAGTCAATTCACAGTGGGCACCACATCGCTTCAAAACATTCCACAATGCGTTTCAAATGGCAGCATTCATACAGCACGTCAACAGACTGTCACGTCACGTCACAGCACTAAACTTCTCGGGATGAAAGTTTTGACGGTATTTTCGTTTGCTAGCATCGTAACTTACACTATTTTTGCCGCGTTATAGTAGTGGATTTTGTGTTTCTTAATCTTCTCAATCCTTACTTTATTATTATTCTTTGTTTTTGTGGCAAACAACAAATGTTCTATGAAGACTTTGATACTTTTCCATTGAGCGAAGTCGGATATCTGAAAGCCAAAAATTATTTAGGCTTTACAATTGAACAACAAAGGTATCACACGCAATTTATAAAAGTATGACACAAGTTGACAAAGTAATTATATTACGTAACACTATAAGTGAAAAGGTCAGTTTTAACGAAGGAGACAAAATACAGTTCTTTATGACGTTATTAATTATTCAAGAAAAAAATTGAAGAGGGAAACAGTTGAAACCGCTTCGTAATTATTTTTAAGGCAGTATTTTTAAATGGTTCTAATGGCTCTGAGCACTATGGGACTTAACTTCTGAGGTCATCAGTCCCCTAGAACTTAGAACTACTTAAACCTAACTAACCTAAGGACATCACACACATCCATGCCCGAGGCAGGATTCGAACCTGCGACCGTAGCGGTCACGCGGTTCCAAACTGTAGCGTCTAGAAGCGTATTTTTAAAGCCATATTTGTAATTATGGTTTGTTCTGCTGAAAGACGTATGGAAATATGTGACGTTGTATCTCGGACTATAATAGAATTGTGACTAAGAAAAAAAAAAACCGGAATTATTTGATCTTCATACAAATCATAAATGAATCAGTTCTCAAGTATCTGACAGCAAGTTTTGAAATATTCAGTAAAAACTCTTAGTAACTGTTCTACAATGCTCCTGTACGCAATGTCAAACTACCTTGTCTTGCCTCTGCAACTGCGTGATCAGCAACATGCTAAAAATATTTCAAAAGCAATAGTGTGATCCACGCAGAGTGCAATGCATGGTCACAATCACTGCAATAACTACTGCCATTTTTATAGACAGATTAAAGGATCGGAACGGGTTTGGTCAACTAGCCTTAAACGGTGTAAACAAATTAAAGAAATCAATAAAGACCTTATTTTACTATATTGGCAAAATCGATTATTTAAACACAGACAAACTTTACACAGATCTTAATTATTCCACTAAGTCTATAATTAATAAACACGTCTCTGTCCACAACAAAAATACGAATATTACTCTCAACGTACGCATACAAAAATCTGACAAAATTCCTCCGGTGCGCAAGTTAGCAATTACTACATGCAACAGAAAGGCCAATTACAAAAATTCTCAATTAATACCAAAATTTTTGTATGCACACCACCGCAGAATCATTGGTCAACGTCTAACTTTCAAAGGCCCCATTTACTCTTCTACAGCTATTTTCTGACGTGTTTGTACGTATATACTTCTGCTAGCAAATGTTTTGAAATGTTGATTCACCTCTGAGTTCTTTAAAAAAAAAAAAAAAAAACTGATCAATAAACATACGTTGTGAAGTTTGCTTCGGGCATTAATAATATTTGTCGTTGTTAGTTCCTCAATTCCGATACTATAATCTCACATTTTGTTTCAGGTCGTAACATCACTTTCGCCTTTCCGTACAGGCCTAAACGAACTGACGTGAAATGACGTAACGGAAAGTGTGAATACATGCTGTCGTGACGGTTTCGTGACGTGATGCCCATTCATTTTGCTCATAAAAATTACGAGAATAGTTTAGTCTAAGTATCTAACGCAAATCGTTATGGTGTCTACAAAACGCCTGTACCATAACCACAGCACCTATGAAGGGAATATGTCTGTACTAGCGATATGACGATATTCTAAATTTATGGGATGCATTACGGCCAAACATACTCGTATTTCGTCCCAAAATCACGTGGCCACGACGGTAATGTTTGATGACAACAGAAAACCAATTGTGCGCATCTGAATGGTCATTCCAGAGATATTTGTACTCTATGGAAGAAACATGCGCCTCCAAAATCGTGGTTTACAATTATTTGTGCGTAGAGTAAAGCGCAGCGTGTGACGCAACTTTACTTCGTTTATATAGAGACTGTTCTGCAGCAGTGGAGAGGATGAACCAACTTTCAAGTTTCTGCTTCTCTTGAATTAAGGCCAGATGATTCTTTGCGTGGCACGGTGAAGAAGTCTGCCATAAAGAGTCCACTGCAATGAATTACGGCAATGAGTCTCAACAATAGAACACAGCGCATACTAAGCTTCAAGACATGAGTGATGAAGACGACATAAACATGTAGATCATGCGTGTTTTTTCATATTTTATCTTTTGTTTGTGCCAGCTCATTCAGTCACATATTGAGTCATTCACCCACGCACACATACAACCATGATTCGCATACAATATTTACACAGGTTGAAGACATACTGTTTGCATCACGATGTGTACCCATGATTATCGTGACATATCACTCCAAACGCCCATTCAATATGAACACATAAGATTCACGCCTCTAGATATCTTTCCTGGCGTGTGCTGCTTACATCTCGTAAATTATATGGAAGTGCTGGTGTTCAGCTAATTAACGTTGTACTTTGATTTTTTTTTTCGCGGCCAAAAGAGAATATACTCTCCACCAGGGAAGTCGTATGTTCTTAGATACTTAATGCTACCCGTGCGACGGCGGGCTGTCTCGCTAGTAGTGTATGATACGTGTTTTCTAAGAGCTTTCTTATTTTACTGCACTCACTGGGATTCAGGCAGTTGCATTATTCACGAGCTGCTGTGTGTTGGAAGGTACTTCACCGCTTAATATACGAATGCTCCTTACATAGCAACGAGAAATGTTTTCGGAAAACGTTATAACGGTGCTGAATCCAGACGCTAACTCAGCATTCGGGAACCGACGTTCAATTTGATACTCCCATATTATGGGTGCTGTGGTGGTGTGCTAACAAGGGAGCCTCCCCATCGCACCCTCCTCAGATTTTGTTATAAGTTGGCACAATGGATAGGCCTTGAAAAACTGGACACAGATCAATCGAGAAAACAGGAAGAAGTTGTGTGGAACTACGAAAAAAATAAGCAAAATATACGAACTGAGTAGTCCATGCGCAACATAAGCAACATTAAGGATGTTGTGAGCTCAGGAGTGCCGTGGTCACGTGGTTAGCGTGAGCAGCTCCGGTGTGAGAGGTCCTTGGTTCAAGTCTTCCATCCAGTGAAAATTTTACTTTCTTTATTCTCGCAAAGTTATGATCCCTCCGTTCGTTCATTGACGTCTCTGTTCACTGTAATAAGTTTAGTGTCTGTGTTTTGCCACCGCACCGCAAAACCGTGCGATTAGTAGACGAAATGACGTGCCTCTCCAATGGGCACCGAAAACATTTGCTCGCAAGGTCATAGGTCAACCGATTCCTCCACAGGACAACACGTCTGATATATTCTATACGACACCGGTGACGGCATGTGCGTCACCTGGCAGGAATATGTTGTCGACCCATCTAATTTGTGCACTTGGCGAATGGGTAAAAAGATTCTTCTACCTTGCCGATTTAGGATTTCTTGTGGATGTGATAATCACTCCCAAAAATGGATGAAAACATAAGATTTTGTCACATGAACTGCAACAAATGAATGCAACAGTTTCACAGTCGCACAGTTTTCCCTGTGCTCTGTCAAAACACATGTTTTTAACGTTTTCAAATTTTTCCGTGTGTAGACCGTCAAATCCTGCATGTGTCCAAGCAAATCTGAACATGTCCTGGAATTTTGGAGAGCGAATTTGATTATGTTGGAGTGCCTTAACTTTGATAATAGTCTGAAAATAAAAAATTTTTCACTCGAGGCAGGCTTGAACCAAAGGCATTTCGTTTCGCAGCTGCTCACGCTAACCACGGGACCACGGCGCTTGACAGTTTACAGTTCCCTTGATGCTGCCTATCTTACGCATGGACTACTCAGTTCGTATATTTTGCTAATTTTTTTCGTAGTTCCACACAACTTCTTCCTGTTTTCTCGATTGATCTGTCTTCAGTTTTTCAAGGCCTATCCACAGTGCCAACTTGTAATTAAATCTGAAGGGGGTGCGATGGGGAGGTTCCCTTGTGAGATACTGATTCCAAAGTTCCAGCAAACAACAGGTCCTTTCTTGATTCTTAATGTTATAACCGGCATTTGCTTCTTAAAAAATTGCAGTCTTCAGTACTGCGATGCCGTTTTATGTGTGTGACATTCATATACTTTTTCTGACAAACTGTAAATTGTAGTAAGTGCCTTTAATTTCTGTTAATATAAAATCAGCATCGGTAATGTAAAATATACGTTAGTTATATGTCTCGTGCGACTCCTGCTGGCAGTAGCTCTAAAATGCTTGGTGCAGGCTATGTGACGCGCCGACCGTAAAAATTTTGTCACATGTTTATGGAATTTTGTCTTCTGGATCCGGTGCAAAGGCTAGGGCCACAAACCAAGCTGGAAGTGTGAAGAACTGCGGCACAATTGATGCGATTCATGCTGCAAGACTCTTAGTCCAGAAACATCGTGAGAAAGTCAAGCCGCTGCATCTAGCATTCCCGGATCTCGAAAAGGTCTTTAATGGGATGCCACACAGTGTCATCTGGCTAGAAACTCGACAGTATGATGTGCCGGAGCAGCTTATTAACTGGCAGCAGTTACTTTATGGACAGCCGAGAAGTTATGTCTGTACGACCTCAGGACTATAGGACTATCCAAGGACTTCCCCATCATAGTTGGTGTCCGTCAAGGTTCTGCATTATCACCATTTCTGTTCATTCTCGCAATGGACACCATGAAAGCTGATCTGCACCGGCCATTACCATGGACCCTACTTTACGCTGACGACATGATGCTGGCAGCACAAAACAAGCTTTATCTGTAGAACCTAACCCAAGAATGAAGTGATCGATTGGCGCAACACAGTCTGCGCCTTAATTTGAAGAAAACCGAGTACGTGACCTCAGACACAAATGAAGTGGGAACCATCACGATTAATGGTGAAGATGTGACTCGTGTGAGTAAGTTTAAGTACCTTGGTTCCACGATAATCGTTGACGGCCGACTCACCGAAGAGGTCAACACCATAACTCAGGCAGCCTGGATGAAGTGGCGAACAACAACGTGAATCACTTGCGACCGCAGGATGAAAGATAATTTAAAATCAATGATCTATCGCACTGTCATCCGACCAGTCGCATTGTATGGTTGTGGGTGCTGGCCGACTACAGTTGAGACAGAATGCCGCCTAAGTGTAATGGAAACGAAGATTCTAAGGTGGACAGCGGGCCTCACTAAGTTAGATCATGTTCCTAATGACAGCTTTAGAAAACAATTTGGCGTTGCACCGATCCAAGACAAGATGCGTGAGAGTCGTTTTCGATGGTGTGGGCATGTTTTACGAGCCGGTGATGACTCTGTTTCCAAGGCGGATTACACACTTGAAGTAGTCGGCAGTAGACCCAAAAGACGACCTAAGCAACGTTGGGCTGATAAAACTCATAAAGACCTTAAATGCGTGAACATCCATGCTGATGCAGCCCGTGACAAAGCGAAATGGAGACAACGGACCCATGTAGCGGATCCCGCAGGAACGCGGGACAAACGCTTAAGGAAAAGAAGAATATATGTCTCGTGCGAACCACAGGGTTTACAAAGCGGTGTATGTTAAAATTTCATGGAGTTTATATAAATGAGAGACGGTAGGCGCGGCAAAATATGCTTGAGATCCATAGAGAACCACTTGCTAAAAGCTTCTGCTTCAACGATAAGTAGAAATTAATAGTCCTGTCATTGTGTTTGAAAGAAAGGGGGTGCTCAGAAGAGAGCAAGCAAATCTTTTGACACGGAAAGTCCGAATGTTACCAGTGTTCAGTAGAGAATACGAAACAACAGTCACTAAATCTGAAGCCTTTTATTTACCAGTCACATTGGGTCAAAAGTTTAAAGCTAATAATTATCTAATAAATTAAATGGAAAGCGAATAACCAGTTTTGCACTGTATATTGATGGATACAAAACACCTGAATGAACTGCTTCTGTATATCAATCCATAGGTTGCGGGTAGCTAAAATGTTTTCATTGTCACAATGAAGTGGCGTTTAAGCTGCAGAAGTAATCACAATTAAAGAAATAATTAAATTTGGAACTGAAAAAAGTATTAAAGCTCTAATGAGTGACAGCAACCGCAAAATTAACTGGTTAATAGCGCCTTACCTTTAAAATTTGGCTGTAAAACTCTGACCTCAAATAATGAATTTGTAGTTTTATATACATATATAAAGTACTTAAAATTTAGTTGTAGTCACTAAACTAAGCAACTGTGTTGTGTCTATTGTTTCCTGAAAAAGACAATAAAAGAAATAAATAAAAATAATGCTTTGTTATACTACACCATTTCAAGAGAAATGTACGAACATGCAAGGCGGTACTGACCGTAAGACCTATCGCTGAAGGTAGGCTGAGAAAAGGCAAACCTAGGTTTATAACATTTGCAGGCCTAGAGCTAGAGTTTGACGACTGGAATACGCCCTTTGAAATTCTGAAGGTAGGGGTAAATTACAGGAGTGAAAGACTTTTTATAGCTTGTACAGAAACCAACCGGCAGGTATAAGAGAAGAGGGGCATGAAAGGGAATATTGATTAAGAAGGGTGTGAGAAAGGGTTGTAGCTTATCCCAGATGTTATTCAATCTGTACGTTGAGGAAGCAGTTAGGAGAAAGAAGAAAAAATAAGAACAGGAATTAAGTTCAGGGAGAACAATTACAATCTTTGAGGTTTGCCGATGACATGGTAATTCTCCCAGAGACAGTAAAGGGCCTGGAAGAGCAGTTAAGCAGAATGGGCAGTGTCTTGAAAGAGGAAATAAAACAAACATCAACAAAAGCAAAACAAGGATAATAGAATGTAGTAGCATTAAATCAGGTAATGCTAAGGCAGCTAGATTAGCAAATGAGACTCTGCAAGTATTCGACGAATTTTGCTATTTGAGCAGCAAAATAACTGATGCTGGCCAAAGTAGATAGGGTACAAAATGTATAGTGACAATGGCAGGAAAACGTTTCTGAAGAAAAGAAATTTTTTACTATCGAATATTGATCTAAGAGTTAGGAAGTATTTTCTGAAAGTATTTGTCTGGAGTGTAGCCATGTATGAGAGTGAAATATGGATGATGAATGATGTAGAGAAGAAGGGAATCAGAGGTTTTGAAATATGGTGCTGCAGAAGAATGTTTAAGATTAGACAGGTAGATCACATAACTGATGAAGGGGTATAGTAGTGAGATAAAGAGAGTATGAGTGTAATCATTGTGTTGCAAAATTTATTCAAGACGGCAGATCCAATATTGCCTGTGTGTGTTTGCTTTGACATGTGGTCTAGTTGACAACATCGCCAGTAGTTGGTGGGAAAATCTCAGGAAGGAGCAAATGTTGCCCTGTTGGAAGATATCCAACAACTATATGCCCCAATTACGTAATTAGACTGCTACATATCATCTATCTAGATCAGTTAAAAAATTGTAAATCTCTGTTTTCAGAGATACAGATCCAAAAATACTGCAAAAGTTCGTGAAAAATATTAAGCCAAGATCCAAACTTCGCTTACAGATCTTATAAAGATCCAAAAACATTGCAAAAACATTACCAAAACATAGCTATCTTAAAGCTTCACCAAAACCATAATGCAATCAGAGTATAAAGACCGTGCATAATATCTTTTGCACTTCCATAGGCCTCAAAGGCGTGCCAATCGCCGGGAACTCTGCTACCCTCCACGGGCACCCTGCCTTCTGTCTGAGTCTGCATGTGCCACGAACTGTGCTAAGAGCTCAGCATAGCGGCGTGGAGAACTGCTGTTGCCGCAGGACCAGGCAATGCTGCAAACAAGCGCTGATTGATAGAGCTTCTATGAGAGCACGTCCTAACAGTGATCTCTCTGCTGGAATGCTTGCAGCGAACTTCCCCTACTACCAGGACGTATCACTGACACATCTCTCACTTGGAAATTGACGGGAAAAGCTCAGTCTGTGCGGAGCTGTTAGCATGGAAGCAATCTGTGTGCAATGTGTTCAACGGATGCGATGTTGGTGTCAGACAGAGATGACTTTAATAACTTTAATACCCATAAGCATGCAGCCGAGTACTGTGTCTCTAGCTTTCTGCAGAAGGACTGGAAAGAAATGATAAAGGACCAGCATAAGAAGAATACTTTTTGGCAAATAATGGTGATGGAATGGTATGCATTGAAGAAGCATTTTGCAACTGATACAGCCGGTAGCTTGTGCTCAGACTGCTAGATTTTTTACCAGTAGGTTCGAACAACATACAAGTGTTACTGAAATTGTTAGGGAATTCAAACAGGAAGGCAATATTCTTTTCGAAGTATACTGTTGAGGAAATTTAGAGAACCGACGTTCGATGCAGACTGCTGAACCTTTCTACTGCCGCCAACATACGTATGATGTAAGGGTCATGACTCTAAGATATCAGAAATTAGAGTTCATGTAGGCAGTTGTTTTTCTCCCTTGCTCTTTTTACGAATGAAACAGGAAAGGAAATGAATAACAGCGGTACACAGTGCCCTCCACCATGCATCGTGCAGTGGCTTGCGGAGTATGTATGTGGATATATATGTAGATGAAGATTTGAATTTACTCTACTTATTAAGATGTCAGTCCGTTCATTTACAAGCACACAAGACTCACGGGAGAATGTAGTTTCTTACTTATTGGGAAAAAAGACGGAATTTCTGTTACCGATTGTCTCTCAGTAAAAAACGTCGTATTAGTCCCTCGTTTTCTCACTGCAGTCACTTTACGAGACGTATGTGGGAGGGAGTAAATGGCTGCTCACAACGTTTAGACGATGCTCATCTCTCTGCCCTCTTTTTTTCAGAGTATTGCTTACCCTCCCATATACTCACGAATATTCCAGTCCTCGCTATACGGTAGTTGCATCCAAGTGAGTTTGACGAATAAGAGATGTCCCTAGCCAAGTCACAAAGCACTGCTAATTCTACCGGAATCCCAACATATTGCGACAGCACTGTTCCATTAGTTAGAAGGCTCTCGAGCCATCTACCCATTACTGGTTGTGTACTCGCAGAGCTATCACAACGAGGAAACTAGCACAACAACGTACGAGGAGAAATTCAGAAACTTACCACCATGCGACTGGTACTGTTTCGAGTGATTTGTGTTCACTGACATAATAGAATGGTAGCGGGTTTCTCTAGCTATTTTAGACTCAATAGTTAATTTACCTTCATTCAACACTAATTCCCAACAATCCTCATACCTCCGCAAATCGCTGTATCTTACCTGTGTTGCAGTCTGCCTTAGGCCTACATCTAAATACATATTCCGCTATCCACTGCATGGCGTGGACTTTTCGTAGCAGTATTATCGATTTCTCCCTTCCTTTTCCAGTCACATGCAAAATTATGAAGTAAATAGTGATTGTCTGCATGCTTCTGACCTGCCCTAATCTGCTCTATCATCGCTACGCCAAATATAGTATTTTTTAATGGCCAAGGAACCCTTAATGATGCATCTTTAGAATACGAGGACGGCACCAAGAAAATCCAATACGTCTGAAATGCATCGACATCAAATGATTGCTTATAAATATACCACTCTAGATGCCCTTATATTCTTTATCGTATTCCAGTGATTGCTACACTAGAACTACAACAGCGTAATGGTAGCAGAGTCTTCATTGACAGGATAATGATTCATGAGAAGTACATTACCAGTTTCTCTATTGGGATATTCCTCCATAATACTGTTGTAGCTGTTTCACAGAGTCTCCAACATACGTAATATCCACTGAATCATTTGCACTGCTCAGTCGGACCGCCACACACAATTCAGATCTTCTGAAAGAGTAGGGAACGATTCGGAGTTTAATGATAGCATTGTTCATCCCACCCCCCTATTTTCTGTTCGTTAGTAGAGCGACCATGATCCTGTATTTCGTCTAGAGCAGTGGCCAGTGCACGCATGTGTAGTTGTACTTATTTTACTTATTTAAAAGCAAATCCAGTACTTAACACGCTTATCTTGACTATCTTACAGTGAGGGAGAATTAACCAAGTAGTACAAGCCACACCAGACCAGTGTCGATGTCTGCTCCAGCAACAGCAATCACTTTAGTGCCTCTCACACCTCCATCTGAATTGTTGCGCCACAGTCTATAGATGAAATACCTCTTACACCCACACTTCTTAGTGAGTGGATTACGGTACACTCCCCTTAAAAATCCATTTAAATAAACTTGAGCCTCACATATTCTCCGCAGATCTATCAGTTCTTAGTATCTGGGCTGCTTCTCTTAAGACTGCAGCACAGTTCAGTTCGCTCCAGATGCTTAATGATAGGCATTTTACTACAGTTAACGCTTCCGATGACAGTGTACGGGATTTCTAGTCTTATTAATGTGCAATACATTTAGTTATGTTCAGGTCAAGTAGCAACTACACCACAAGTCCACCCGCCTGCTTATAGACAACTCCCTCATCTACGAACATCCTATTTAAAAAATAAATAAATAAATAAATGATAAAATAAAAAAATACGCCGCAAGCGGTATTGTGCATGGTGGGGGTACTTCGCACCATTTCTATCTACTACTCTTCCATCGCAATATACGTGTCGATCGAATAAAAAACTGACCGTTTGACTGTTTCTTTCATACACACATTAACCAAGTCTCATGTTTGTGGGAGAAATAGGACGTCTTTCCCAGAGACTTTTTTCCATTACATGTACGAATGGAATATGACAGCCTATACAATCTTAGTTGCATCCACATGACGCTTTTGCTTGACAGATCAGCCACATAAAATGTACAGTCCAGACATCCACTGAGTGGCTACAGGAGTCCTTTTCAGATTACAGCTGGCCGTTGGCCATTGACGTGTATGACGAGAAACGTCTGATAGCGAACTCCATGCACACAAGAGGAAGCGTTTTCGTGGCATTCCCTGGTTTATCTCGTCATTTTGGAGGCACAGTGGATCAATACAAGCATGCATCTATTCTTGGGGACCATGTCCACCGCCCTATGCAGTTTGCCTTTCTCTTTCCTCTGCACTATGGCATCTACCAGCATGACAATGCAATGTGTTACACAGGTTGCAAGCATAGCGTACTCCCCTTGTCAACAAATACGTCGCATTTAAACCCAATCGGGAATCTGTGGTACCACCTCATTGGTGCTGTTTCCGCCTCGGGTCCGCTAGAGAGAAACTTAGCGCAGCACTGGAGTCGGCATGGCTCTACATCCCTCTCGGTATTTTCTAGAAATTCATTCACTATTTTCCTGCGCGACTCGCAGTGATCCACGCTGCAGAAGGTGGTTACTCAATCTTTTGGCAGGTGGTCACTTTAATCTGACTGGACATTGTGCTATTATCAAAATTAATCTCTCTCACACAGTAACAATAAGACGTTTTCGCCACGAACTACGTGTATAAACACTATACAGAAAGAAAGAAACAAGACAACGTAGACTCTCATGAAGCACAGAATGTAGAGTCCTCCCCTGTTGCATTTCACCTTTAATCTCATGGGTCTGACGATAAGCCCATCATCAAGTGAATCATAATCCTTATCTATAAAAAGGCTTTCCAATGCTGATAGTTATACAGGCTGTCTTTATTGTCGTATCTCGTAAAAAGTATGGGCCTTTAGGAGTTAAGATTGATCAATGAATGAGTTGATAATGGTCTTGCCAGAATTCACTTTTTTGTGAATTAATGATTCATGAACGCTACATTCATTGTCAATCGAGATGATCACGATTGCCATTCCTTCTACGGAGCGAACATGTCAAATAAGTCTGACATGTATGCTGAAGTAAAGCATATAGGTTCATCATTGCGTGGTCACCCCGAATTTTAGCGTTTCTGTTGCGTTTACTTTGCTGAGACAGATGATCCAAAATCAGAAGTCTCAAATACTGCAATATCTAGTAAGAATACGGTTTGACTCTGGACGTGTGGCGAACGAATTGTTGATAGAGAGTTGTGGTAAAATCAGCTTACCTAGAGCGTTTATTTATTGCTTTTTTTTTTTTACAGCCTCTGGCAGGATGAATTAGAGAAGTATAAACGAGACAAATATGCACACCCATTACACAGTGTCCTTCCGAATTTATCATTTCGTTAAGCCTTCTAAGGGAACAATATCTTATCCACGAGAAACACCACCATATCGTTAACAACACCACTTAGTTCCATTTTGCCACTACACGTGATGACAAATAACGAACTCCACGCAATCGCCAAACTCAACCCTTTCTATCCTATTCACGCAGGGTATAGAGTGATAGATCACTAGTTTCAATACATAGCACCACCTCAAGCGTCGTTTGGCATGGGCAACAGTAACCTCTGTCTTATGCAGAGCTGTTCAGCCGTCGTATCCACCTTTTTTAACTCTTACGCACAGTCATTGCGCTACATGTTGTGCTGTTAGCACTGAGGAACTCATGGGCGATTCTTTCCTCTGGTTTCATGCCATTATTTACAAACATCCACCTCAACGGTCCCCGTAAATGAAGTCTGATGATGTAACTCTTCAGGCTTTCCCGGCGATCTAATGACATCTTGGGTTGTCGGGTGTTCTGCCGGATATCAGCGTCGTACTTACACGATATTTCGGTCACGTAGCTCGTAACCTTCATCAGGTGCGACCTGAGACTGCCCCTCGAGTGGACCTGGTCCAGTATTTATGCCTATGGCCTTCCCCCTCCACCAACGGCTGCAGGCGCTTCCTCTGTGGTCCGCGCCCATTCCCTGCGACCTGCTGGAGCGTTGCTGCTCCGTTTTCCGTCCGCTGCGGTTCTAGGTGTTCCCTCTGCGGTCCGCGCCCACCAACCCCGCTCCTGGGGGTTTCATCTACGTTCTGGGGTACCAAGCGTTCCCCCTGCGGTCCGCGCCCGCTCACCACGACCTGTTGGAGCGTTGCCGCTCCGTTTTTCGTCCACTGCGGCTCTGGATGTTCCCTCTGCGGTCCGCGCCCACCAGTCCCACTTCTGGGTGTTCCATCTTCGGTCTGGTGCTCCTGGCAGTCCGTCAGGGGCTCGTTTTCCATCTCCATGTCTCTGGTTATTCTGTTTGTGCAGTGTTGCAGCTGGCCCCGTTGCTCCTTTAACAATTCCAGAGCCGGATCCCAGGCTCTACTTAGCTGGTACCCTGTGTCACGGTTCATAAGATCGTCAGCCATTTTAATTTCTATCGATTCTCTTATAACACTGTCCCAGAATCTGGGTGTTTGTGCTAGAATCCTGGTATCCTCATACTTCATGGCATGATCTAGTTCTAGGCAGTGTTCAGCAATGGCTGACTTAGTCACCTGTCTTAATCTAGTGTGCCTCTGATGTTCTTTGCATCTGATCTCCACAGTTCTGGTCGTCTGGCCAATGTAGGAACTGCCACATTGACAAGGTATATTGTAAATCCCTGGTTTTCGTAACCCCAGGTCGTCTTTGACACTCCCCAGCAGTCCCCCAATCTTGTTGGATGGACAGAAAACACACTTGATATTGTGTTTACGGAGGATCCTACTGATTCTGGCAGAAATAGAGCCAGCATAGGGCAGATATGCCACCTTCTTTGTTTCATCTTGGTCTTCTTCAGGAACCTGTGGTATGGTGGCTGGTTGGAGTGCCCTCTCAATTTGTCTGTCTGTGTATCCATTCTTGGAGAAAACTGTTTTGAGACGTTCTATCTCTATAGGTAGATTCTCTTGGTCTGACAGGGCATGTGCTCTGTGGACCAAAGTCTTCAGAACCCCATTCTTCTGTGCAGGGTGGTGACAGCTGCTGGCCTGCAGATATAAATCAGTGTGTGTTGGTTTTCGGTACACACTGTGGCCAATTGATCCATCTGCTTTCCTCTGGACTAGTACATCCAGAAATGGCAGCTGGCCATTCTTCTCCAGTTCCATGGTGAACTTGATATTAGGGTGGCATGAGTTAAGGTGTTCAAGAAACTCATTGAGCCTGTCCATCCCATGTGGCCAGATCACGAAGGTGTCATCCACATACCTAAAGAAGCATGTGGGTTTAAATGTGGCTGTCTCCAATGCCCTCTCCTCAAAACTCTCCATAAACATGTTGGCAACGACAGGGGACAGTGGGCTGCCCATAGCTACACCTTCAGTTTGCTCATAATATTGGTTTCTGTACAGGAAATACGTGGATGTCAGTGTATGACTGAACAGGTCCAACAGAGCACCGTCAAATTTCTCTGCAATCAGTTCTAGTGAGTCCTTCAGTGGGACCCTGGTGAACAGCGATACCACATCAAAACTGACCATGATGTCCGAATTTGTGATGTGCAGTTGCTTGAGGCGTTGCAGGAAATCTTCTGAGTTGCGGATATGGTGAATACATTTGCCCACATATGGAGACAGGAGACCTTTCAAGTACTTGGCTGTTGTGTACGTAGGTGCCCCAATATTACTGACAACTGGACGTAGGGGCACGCCCTCCTTGTGTATTTTAGGCAGACCATACAGTCTAGGTGGTACTGGCGCTTTTTCCCGTAGTTGTCTGATGATCTTATCAGGCATCCCTGTTTCCTTCAAGAGAGCACTAGTCTTCTTGGCCACCTTGTCCGTGGGGTCACACTCCAGAATTCTGTATGCAGGGTCCTCCAGAAGTTGGCGTACTTTCTCATCTCAGCTACACTATGTCGGCGATTGCTGCGCAACAAGTTCACCACGTACGCGTACACCACCATTACTCTTCCAACCAAACATAGGGGTTACACTCGTGTGGTGCGAGACGTTCCCTCGGGGGGTCCACCGGGGGCCGAACCGCACAGTAACCCAGGGTTCGGTGTGGGGTGGCGGAGGGGTGAAGTGGACTGCGGTAGTCCTCGTGGGGCTGCGGACCGCTGCGACTGTGGCGGGGGCGGAACCTCTCCGTCGTTTCCAGGTCCCCGGTTAACATAACATAAGCTCTCCCGACCAACACAGCCCGCTGTTACCGCTTCTCTACTGACAACACCTCCCCCTCCCCCCACCCCACCCCCAACTCACTTTACACTTGCCGATTCGCCTCTCCTAACATCCATCGGTCAATTGCGAAAAGTAGTAGTGCATGAATATGTGTCCGAATACTTTTTCTCAGTGTATTTATAAATATTTTGCTCTTATTTGCCCATTTTGATTTCTCTGCGAAAAGCTGGTTTACAAGGGAATCAGTGGTATGAAGAGACTTACATCTCCTTAAAAAGCCACCGTAAGATTCGCACTCGTGTTAGAAATTGAATCAGGTCATAGACTTAGCAGATAAAGTCGCTCCTTGTTAAGCGAAACACCATGGCAAATCGCCACTTACAAAAACATCAATGAATTACATTTTGAAGTCCCCTCCTTTCCGTTAGTTTCGTTCAAAATGGTTCAAATGGCTCTGAGCACTATGGGACTCAACTGCTGTGGTTATCAGTCCCCTAGAACTTAGAACTACTTAAACCTAACTAACCTAAGGACATCACACACATCCATGCCCGAGGCAGGATTCGAACCTGCGACCGTAGCAGTCGCACGGTTCCGGACTGCGCGCCTAGAACCGCGAGACCACCGCGGTCGGCGTTAGTTTCGTAACTGATTATTTAATAACACGGATTTTTATTTACGGTGTACTCGTAACATCTAGAGTCACATTCTCTATGCAGACATATTTCCTTGTGTTCTTTACTTTTCAGTCATCTCTGGACCTTTCCTTCACAGTAATTTAGAGTCACGAAAACTACCTCTGTTCAGAAATACTGTGACAATTTGTTCACTGATCCTTCACGGATCGTGACTTTTAAGGAAAGCAATCTGGAATCTCTGGAAACTGGTGCTATCACGTCCTTGAAAACTGGATGGACATGATACGAAAAGACAGTTGTTTTTGACAGTAGATTACACTTCAGTTTACTTGCAGTAGTAACAACACAAAATTACTAGTTGACATAGATAATAGTTGCAAATTTTCTGATATTTTAAATCATGGTACAGATCTCTCTTTCGCTACAAGTTATTTAAATTCACGTCCGACACAGCGTTGTGTGGGAAACTGCGACCATCTCTCCCTCGTATGACTGCCGCTGGAGAACTAGAGTCGTCTTTTAATTGAGGCTGATGTTAGTTAATTGCCAGCGCTTAGGGGCTGCTTAAAGCGCTCCGCCTTCGGCACAGCTCCAACCCGCATTCAGACTGAGGAATCGGGTGGAGGCCGCTTAGCTACTGACGAGCCACGGAAATGGTAATTTAATTGCGGCGTTCCTCGTCTGATAGCTCCTGAGATGAAAAACTCATTCGTTTCAGTTGTGTTTACCGTCCCTCCTTCCTCCTTCTTCCTCATAAAAATTTAGATTTCTAAATGAGTCCTTTTAATTTGATATTAGAATTGCTGTCGGCAGGGAACATTTTCTCCTTTTATTTTTGCTGCGTCAGTTTTTGCAGATTCATAACCATGCACGTTATTTAAATAAATTTCATCTGATTTCGTAAGTCTATTCTACATGAAGACGGACACTCGCCTTGTACCTTAACTCCTGCATAGGACTACAATTTCTTTATTTATTTCAACCCTGTAGGGGAGTGAATTCCCGGTGAACGTCATCTGCCAGCATGTGTAGTGCAAATGGTTCAAATGGCTCTGAGCACTATGGGACTTAACATCTGAGGTCATCAGTCCCCTCGAACTTAGAACTACTTAAAACTAACTAACCTAAGGACATCACACACATCCGTGCCCTAGGCAGGATTCGAAACTGCGGCCGTAGCGGTTGCGCGGTTCCAGACTGAAGCGCCTAGAACCGCTCGGACACAACGGCCGCCGTGTGTAGTGCAAACAATAAAATTCGAAGACTGTGGTGTTATGGGGTTGTCGTGTTTTTCATGGAGGAGGGCTTGCAGCTCTTGTTGTTTTGCGTGACACTAGAACAGCACTGGCCTACATTGATGTTCTAAGCACCTACTTGCTTCCCACTGTTGATAAGCAATTTGGGGATGGCGATTGCAGCTTTCAACACGATCGATTGATTACCTGTTCATAATGCACGGCCTGTGTCGGAGTGATTACACGACAATAACATCCCTAATGGACTGGCCTGCAGAGATTCCTGATCTGAATCCGATGGAATAGCTATAAGATGTTTTGGAACGCCGACTTCGTGCCAGGCCTCACCGACCGACATCGGTACCTCTACTCAGTGCAGCACTCCGTGAAAAATGGGCTGCCATTTCCCAAGATCCATTTCCCAAGATATCTTCCAACACCAGATTGAACCTATGCCTGCAAGAATGGAAGCTGTCATCAAGGCTAAGGGTGGACCGACACCATATTGAATTCCAGGATTACCGATGGAGGGCGCCACAAACTTGTAAGTCATTATCAGCCAGGTGTTCGGATACTTTTGATAACATAGCGTAGTTAGCAGAAAATTTCAACGTATGTAAATTTGATGTTCTTCTCTCGACGAGGTTGATTGTTACTTGATTATACCCTTAAGTCAATGCGATTCTTTTCAATTAGATGGCACAAGAAAATGACTGATGTGATGTGGATGTTTCCACGCGAGAATTACGAAATATTTCAGTCAGTGAAAACAAGGAACAGGGGAGCACACGTTGCCTCTTCCAATTAGATTTCAGAATCATCAAACTAATTTAAGTGAGTCAAATGACTTAGAGATCGAAGTAGCTTCTCTTATTCCGTTGTGCGATTTTGTGTGATTTGTATTTGACTGAGGGACTCGGTTCGCTGTCGCACCCTGAAATCATAATTTATGTTTTCCTGAATTTTCCAATTCCTGAATGATCGGTTGGTTTCTTGTGGAAATGCAGAATCCATCTCTCACGTTTGAAGAAAATATTGTTGATACTGTAGTGCTGGAAATTCTGGAGGTCAGCTGTGAAATGTATTGTTATGGGTAGCAAAGGCTGCTATATTACCACATTACCGTTGTTTCGGTGTGACACGCTACTGCAGGTATATCCTGTCATTGTATCCCAACATCCCTTAGTAATGTAACGATGTCTTTTTTTTTAACTTTACATTCACATAGTTTTGACACTAAAGGATGCTGCGCTATATTAACAGGATGTCCTTGCGGCGGTATATCACATTGATAACTTTGGCGAACTGTCTCAAGATGAAGCTGAAGTAGGTTCTAGTAGTTGGAGAATAGCCTCTGTTCTCCATGATAAAAAAAGACAGCAGTGTTACACCCATTGATGACAAATCAATGCCGGCCGCGGTGGTCTCGCGGTTCTAGGCGCGCAGTCCGGAACCGTGCGACTGCTACGGTCGCAGGTTCGAATCCTGCCTCGGGCATGGATGTGTGTGATGTCCTTAGGTTAGGTTAGGTTTAAGTAGTTCTAAGTTCTAGGGGACTAATGACCACAGCAGTTGAGTCCCATAGTGCTCAGAGCCATTTGAACCATTTTTTTGACAAATCAATATTATTATTATTATTATTATTAGATTAAATGTTAATTATAAATGCGTTTTTTTTAATTTTTTAACATACATCTAATTCTTGTTACAGGAACAACATGGACACAGGAGATGGTCTGGCTGATTGCAAACGATTGCGACTTTAAAACTGCCAAGGAGAAGACTCTGAACGACCGAGTACCGTTTTTTGAGTGAGTACCTATGTAACAGAAGTCCTACAGACGCTCGCGCTCTCTGGGTTGTCTGTGGACTGAGACTCCGCTTGCGGTTAATGGCGTGAGGTGTGCTGGCGACGTGTTAGGGAGAAATGCTTAAGAGCACCGAGGATTGCCCGTAAATCAAAACTTGGTGAACCCGTTAGTGGGTCACTCATGCCGGTAACTGCACTCTGCGAAAGTTAGCACTAACTGCCTCCCTCCCATTTAGTGGGATGCCCGTAACGAAAGCTGCAGTAGTCATCTCCTCCTGTTTCGTATGCGCCGCGTTACGAAAGAGCGCGAGCTAAAAAATTCGGCTTGGTAGCGCATCGTGCTTCCCGTTGCAGATGTGAAATATTTATGGACCTTTCTCTACAGATGTCGTTTCGTATACACACAGTTGGCATGAAGAAGCAGAAGCACACTGACATACGTTTATGCTCACATTTGTTATGAAACAATCGGCACTTGCAACCGCGGCTCTTCGTTCATCTGAATTTTTCATACCGAAATTCACAGCGTTTTTTGTTTTTTGTTGTTTTTGTTCGTTTTTTTTACAAAAGTTGGTTGCAAAATATGGAAAAAAGTTTCGTTTAGGGGGCAAGACTGTGTTTCTGAAGTGCCACTCTCAACTAGACTAATACACAACTTTTTAACATCTAAGAGAAATTTGTGACGGTACGTGGAAAACGTGGAAAAGCCGATTTTTTGCTGTAAATTACAATCCGTTTGTTTTCCCTGTCATCATTTGGGATAATAAATTCATCTTCCCTTTCCCATGCGCATTAGTAATTGAAATGATTAAATAAAATTAGTCCTGATGTTATCAACCACTAAGACAGTTAATCACTAGTATTACACAGGTGCAAATTACTTGAAATAGCGACCCGCGACTACAATGCTTCACCTTTCATTAGTAAAATTTATTGTCTTCAAAATTTTCACACAAGCTCAAAGACTGTTAAAACCAACTGTTTCATTGAGTGGTTAAAAGTGACTCGAGCTCTCAATACAGCAGAAGATAAGCTCGGAACTTAAAATTTAATAAACTGAGAAACTGCTGCAAATCATTAACTACGTTCATTGCTAATCATTAAAGGAAAATAAACCGCAAACTAACTTGCACCTAATTAGAATCAAACCGACAAACGAGCCGATTTGTAGCAAAAATCATCGGAGTTCATCACAAGTAAAACTGGGACAAGATCCAAATTTCAGGAACAGAGTCCGAAATCTACTTCACACGATAATCACAAGTCCGCATGGTCACTTGAGAGTAAATAATCAGACACCTGACTGGGCCCTGAGTGTTCTAGGTCTAGCTACTGGACTAACTGTAAAGCTTTTCTCTTCCTAAAGCGTGTGCTGTTGGAATCACCGCTCAGCGCGATCAAGATGTTGCTTCAACGAGTTCGCTCAGAACACACCCCGAACGGGACAGATCCAGTGCCAACCAGATCGTATCGAATTTTCCCCACGTCATGATGGCCATCGCACTTATACAGCCTCGGTCCACCCACTCAGCGAAATTATCCTATACGTCAGTAAGGTTCGCAACTTCACCAGCCTCATTTAAATCATCTATACAGGGTTCTTACAACTGATTTTACTGCACCATTAGCTGTGAGCTGAAATTATAATATAGAACGATGTATTTTATTACGTTGTACATGTAACAAGTTCGCCCAATGATTGAAGTTGAATAATTGTAAACTTCATTGCGATGCTAGAAAACGATTATTTCATTTTTTGCCACTAAATATTATTACAAATATTACTTTGGCACAGTTTCGTTAGTTAATTAATGTGATTTTAATTGTACACAATCTAAACACATTCCTTTAAAGAATACACACGGCTGAAAGCCATATTAAAAGGGGTTGACGTAAATCCTTGGCGCAAAGCCTCACATAACACATCGAACAACTAACGGCTTAGGGCCTGGATTAGAATAGTTTCAGATGGAACCAATTTTAAGGAAACTACTCAGAATTTACATATCTTTAATATTTCATTAGTTATGGACGAAAAAATGCAAAATTATAAACAAACAAACAAATATACAATAAAAATTGTAGATCTTAACAACTAATTATTGTAAGCTTTGTGCTACGACCTCCGCCAATGGATTCTTCCCTGTTGTATTTGTTTTGCGGTAGGTTTTATATCAATTTTCAACTAAAGTCCAATTAAAATGTATCCAGTTGCTGAATTAATTAAGTCGTATATCGTGTGAATGTACCAGTCAAAGCACCTCACCCAACAATTGAATGTCTGATCTTCATTATACTCGTATATTAATTACCGAAGAAATTATTATACTTTTACTGATTGGCGGTTGCGGTAAGACTTTTCGATATTGTGTCTTTTTACGGACAATGATTACAAACAGGATCTGCACGCTGGCAGAATCGTGGTGCTCCCCTCTTTGATATAACGTATCGTTATCAGTTTTATGATTAACTGTTTGCTTTGTATGAGCGCGAACGCTCAGAATAGTCAGCTGCCTTAGTGGGTTCAGCGGCTGAGCTGACGTCACAGCCGTATTATTTCAACTTTGATGGATACGCATGGCGCAGCCATCGGACCGTTGAAATGTGGACAACACGAGTTAGGGCACGGACCAAATCCAGAGCTCCAGCCGACTCACACACAAGCCCAGCCGCAACCACGGCCAGCCTCTACAAATGGTTCAAATGGCTCTCAGCACTATGGGACTCAACATATTAGGTCATAAGTCCCCTAGAACTTAGAACTACTTAAACCTAACTAACCTAAGGACATCACACACACCCATGCCCGAGACAGGATTCGAATCTGCGACCGTAGCAGTCGCGCGGTTCCGGACTGCGCGCCTAGAACCGCGAGACCACCGCGGCCGGCCCAGCCCCTACGTCATGGAGCGCATGCCATTCAAACGCCGCTCGCAACCAAACCCCTGTTTCAAACATAAACACAGTCTTTGGCCTCATAAATTTGAATATGAGTTGGCCTAAGTTTTACTTACACTATAGGTAACCTCTTTTCTGATGAAAGTTCTTTCTTCCAAACAGATTTTTTTGTGTTTCAAAACCAAAAGTTGCGCTGGTCAAAAATTAGGAACATCTTAGAGGAACATCACAGAGGCTGATGAATAAGGCTCTTCATTATCCTCCTGCAAGACCATATTTTTGGACACTTTCCTGCAACTCGATAAAAAAGCCATCCAGCAATAACGTATAACAGAAATGTGACGCTATTTTACATTTTGCTCAATAATTAATCATACTGATAACAGACAAGTCTGAAAAACTAGTCGTAACGAGTTTTTTCCATATTCGTTAAAACAGTGTTCTGATTGCAGTGTGGCGTCTAGAACGTAATGATGGATTTACAGTCTACAGTCACAAGATGATGCTGAAAGTGAAATAATGCTTTGGCATTTCCAATCACTGTTCGACCTATCACACCTTCAGTGTTCTTTGGCGTGAAGTCAAGGAATGGGGCTCCTATCGTCCATTTATCTCCCATGTATAAGGAACTTCATTACGTACCCACTCATATGGGATTCCTATCACCTTGACAGTATCACCAATTGCATTTCGACGGTCTTCTACCACATTATCATGAATGTTGTCATCCAATCCTCGACGCTCCTTTGAGACGAGTCAAACCTTAAGTGTTCTTACGATCACGTTCAATCACGTATGTGTATCTAAATGGTGAACTGGATCTATTGTATATCTCACAGCGCAGCCATAACCAAATGTAGCTTATTTCTTATAATACCGGAAAAACTGTTCAGGGGTCGTGACACCCATGATAGCCTTTGGGGTAGCATTAACAAGTCTCGAATTTCTCGGCACTTTCAATCAGACTTGGCAAATATATGACATCTAAAGGAAGGAAAGTTCAGAGGAGGTAACACGCTCTGCGTGCCTCCAGGTGACATCTAACGGAAACCTTTAGGTGTTTGCGAATATTTTTAGTTATTTGTGGAGCTGTTTAGACAGTTGTATAATGAAATAAACGCGCAAGAAACTCTTTTTACAATGCCTTTATGCTCTAAGAAATTTCGTGTCGTAATTATACAAGTAAACGACCTTCTGTTTTGCTACAGGGACCCTTGACTCAGTCTGTGTCTGGACCACAGACACCTGTTTGAAGATTAAAGGCTTATGTGGGTGTGTGATACTCGTCCATGTCTACCGAAAAATGTAAAATAGGTCACTTAACGCAGAGACCTAGTAACAAAATCACGATTAATGTATGGAAATTTTGAGAAGAGCCCAATATTTTCTGCTGATTTGGCTCCACAGCGGTCATAAACTTAAAGAAACAGCATCACGTAACACCGAAAGTTGCCGTTGAAATTGTTCTTCAACCGGATTTTGTCAAAGACATTTCCGGGCACAGCTTGGGTAAACAGGAAAATTTAACTCTAATGCAATGGCATAAGAAATGCAGAAAATGAGGGAACCTGACTGGTCGCTGCATTGATAATTCACTCCTCTTTTGACGTCATTGTATTCTAATGCAACTTTCGCTGATAATCCCAGCTGGTCTGAAAAATGATCTTCGGCGGAAACCGGTCGCTTATTAATGACTACATTTATCAAAAGTTTATGACATTCTATCATGTATTTTCCAAAGCTGAACCAAAGCGGTGCAAGAATCACGCTTTCCGATAGATATACCACTCCACAGGTTCGTCCGATGTCATTGGTAACAATAAATTTCCATGAATCGATATAGGAACACTAGATGGGAGCTAATTATTATGAACGTATGAGCATACTCGTCCAAGATCCGATTTCAGAACCATTTAATTTCCATTAATAAAGCTAACTAAGAGTAGTTTGGAGGTAGTTAGCACTCTTTATGTTAATTTTATTTAATAACTTATTTAATAACTTCCCGTCCATCGTTAACAAACACCAACACGGGGCGGAGTCAGTTTCATAAATGTCTCACTGTAATGTTCCCAGACTGACTCCGAGACGTGCTGCTGTTTGGCACAAATAGCAGTGGAATACATGAACTGCTGTTACTTTCTTTGTGTTATTACGGAAACAGCATTCTTCCCCTGCTGTTGTTTCTGCTGCGGTCTACTCATTTCTCAAGTTTTCACAAGATATTCATCAATGGTACTGGTAAAATACTTAATATCGTTTGTTAAGAATTTTATATCTACTTGCTGGCTTCGAAATCCCAGCGGAGGAAAAGCAGCAACTGTAGGACACAGAGAGCCTTCTGAGTGGTCTGAGTGGTCAAACAAATATATAAAGGGAATTTCGAAAGGGCTGGACGTTGCTTACGGTGGTCTGCTAGCCACATCGACACCAAAGGACGCCGCATTATCAAGTTACGGTCTTTGAGCGTTGGTGAACGTTCCGCCTACACGAATGTGCCTCTGCTGTCTCATGTGATTAAGGTCCCAAAGGCCGTCCCGCACGTGCAAGTCGTGGGTAGTAGACTCTGAAATGTACGTCTGCACGGGCTGACCAGCGTCCACCTCTAAATGTAACGTCGGTGCAAAGGGTATGGCAGCTTTGAGCAGAATGTTGGGGCGCTGCTACAGACGGCGGGCTACTCACTGACTTATGACGTGCTACGGAATGTCTGTACTAAGTACTCATCTACTCAGAATACCCCTGCATCATCAAATGGTATTCTAATCGAGTAGCTGTTGTGATGGCTTGTATAAATCGGTTATTTTGAAAAGAAGTTATAAGACGAACATTAACGAAAGTAAAACGAGGGTAGTGGAATGTAGTCGAATGAAATCAGGTGATGCTGAAGGGATTAGGTTATCAAACCGACCACTGAAAGTAATATATGAGTTTTACTTTTTGGGCATCAAGATAAAGGACGATGGCTCAGGTAGAGAAGATATTCAGACTGACAACAGCACGAAAAGCATTTCTGAGAAAGAAATATTTGTTAACATCTATCTTAAATTGAACTTGTAGGAAGTCTTTGCTGAATGTATTATAGTAGGAATATTTTGGGCGGTGTGAATCACGGCAGTCGACAATAAATCCTGAATGACCGAGGCGAAAAAGCCAAAAATTCTAGATGAAGGATGGAAAGAGATTTAATAATTAATGATGAATGATGACTGGATATTTAAAAATCTAAGATGGTGAATACTGGTAAATTTGAAGAACGCTAGATGGCACTGGCGAGAAATACATTTCACCCCCTAGCAGCGCCTAAAGAAGGTAAAATGGCGCTGGCTGTGACAGTGTTTTATATTTTGCGTACGAGTATGTATAGGCCGTTCCAGAAAGTATCCAAATATACTACAGTATTGCCACAAGCTTCTCTGGTAGCCACATTCAAAAGTATTCGGTTATTTAACAATTTCGTAACTACAAACACACACACACACACACACACACACACAACCTAGCCGTCTTGTGGGTGTTGAGAATTCCTGGAATGCTCTGAGTTTTTCTTTACATTTCTTTTTTGCATCGTGTTCAAAAGTACTTTTCCTAAAACATTATGTAACGCAGTATTTGCGAAAGTGAAAAATTCTATTTCTGTACCATAGATTCAGTAAGCCACAATGGAGTATCAAATTAATTTTTTTCCACATCTAACTTGTTCTACGATGCTAATCACAGGGCAGGAAGGCAGGCGTGGGAAAGACTGACCTTACTTACTGAGCAGTTGTCTCAGAAACGGGCGGTTCGGGCAATAAGAGGTGGAAGTTCACGAACCTCTTGTCAACCCCTGTTCACTAGTCTGGGTATTTTGACACTGGCCTCTCAATATGTATATTCCTTATTGTCATTTCTTGTTAACAATATAAGCTTATTCCCTAGAATAAGCAGCTTTCACTCAGTTAATACTCGGCAAAAATCAAATCTGCATTTGGAACGGACTTCCTTAACTCTTGTGCAGAAAGGTGTGCAGTATACTGCTGCATCCATTTTCAGTAAGCCACCACTCGAATTCAAACATCTTAGCAGTAATCTACGCACTTTCAAATTGAAACCGAAGAGTTTCCTCATGGGTCACTCCTATTCTGTCGAGGAGTTCTTTGAAAACTGAAGCTGATTCTTATTGTGTTGTCGATTGCGTCTACTTAAACTTATGGACTGATTTTTTTCGGGTTCATAAACATTTTATTTTTATCTGTTATTACTTTTATGTTGTAATTTCATGTAATGACACGTTCCATGTCCTTGGAGATTTGCTCCTCAGTTGGGAATCTGACGTGTAAATAAATAAACATGCAATGTCTTGTTGACATGCAATACATTTGACTGTCGGCTCACTGTAACGTTGCACGCAAGTCGCATTCAAACTCACATGGCTAGTACTGCCAATATAACTTACAGCTCAAAGCGCACTTGTCGACAAGAATAATCAAAGTAAAGAAGGTTATTCCCATATCTAATTTTGCCAAAACTTCGTGTCTAAAACTGCTACCGAAGTCAGCCAAATATCATAGTGAAACCTAGCTGGGGTATTAATTTTATGTTGCAGTTGAAAATTCTGCACGTGCTGCTGGTACATGTGCCACACGAAATTATTACTATGGTGGGAACTATTGCGTTTGACCTGGATATTTTGCAGACATTTTATATGTTACAGTTGTTCTGGAAGCACTGTACAATTTACTAACACTAGGGGTATCAGCTACTAAGGGGTGTCAGCTATAGGGAGCTATTTTTCAGTGTAACCAAGTAAAGAGTAAAGTTGTAACAGTGTAACAGAGTGATGATGTAGCAGGTAATTTGTAATGCATCCTGGGTGACGAGTAACAGTAAGCAGTGTAACAGTCTAATAGGTAATGGATGATAGGTAATGGTGTAACAGCGTAATGGGTAACCATACACTGTAAATGGTAAGATATTCACTAATAGACTAATGCCGTCTCAATCAATGCAAAACTTAAGAACCGTTATAATTAAGTGAAATCCAGGAATATGTAATGGGCCCCAAAAATACTACACCAAATGACACCGTGACAATAAATCATAAATATAACAAGGCATAAGGATTTGGTTAGAACTCAAAATTAGGCAACAGAATAAGAAAACATTTCCAAATATGTTCCAAAAGTAGTTTTAGCCCTTGTACACCGAAGCGACATTATGGACAAGAACATCAACGAGAATATGCAACGTTCATAACTCATTCCATTGCAAATGAAGCAGAGTGGTGATTACAAAAACACTAGATCGAAAGCACCAAACATGCCATGGATTTACTTTACTTCGATGTGTTAGCATCACCTAGCAAAAGGTGCAATAACATAGCCCAGGCCGGCCGGGGTGGCCGAGCGGTTCTAGGCGTTATAGTCTGGAACCGCGCGACCGCTACGGCCGCAGGTTCGAATCCTGCATCGGGCATGGGTGTGTGTGATGTCCTTAGGTTAGTTAGGTTTAAGTAGTTCTAAGTTCTAGGGGACTCATGACCTCAGAAGTTAAGTCCCATAGTGACCGAGCCATTTAAACCAACATAGCCAAGTGGATCACAAGATAATACTGCACAACTGGACGAAGTGATTATAATGCAAGTACTCAGAACCAAAGGTAATCTGTAAAAAAAAAAAAAAATAAAAAAAAACTTTGCAGCCACGCAGTAATAAACAGAGCTCGTCCACCGACAAAAATCCTGCGTGCACGCCAATAACTGTGCCTGAGCTTTCCTGTAACATGATATCGATCGTCTAACGGAGGGAGTTAACAACAACTAACACATGAAATCAGGGAGGCGCTGTATGACTACAAAACCACACAGGCCAAGACGTTGCCCAAATTCTTGGTTTCCAGGAAAAGACTGGCCGATAGCAAACAGCACAGGACGTGACGTACCTACACTTTTCGGACAGAACACTCTTCTAACATGAATGACGCCCTAAGGTCCACAGTTCACGCTACTTTTACATTACATACAACCGTCAAATTGCCTCATTAAAGATATTAGTTTTAACAAAACAGTAGACTAAACGATCAAGGTCATGGGACAAAAAAAATAAATTTGCAATAAAAATTATCTAGTGCCATCTTACAATTAGTAACATTAAGAGACTGTCACCCTCAGATATGACATACCCTGGAAGATACGGACTTTTTGGTTCGAAAGGTTGCTCGTTACATTATAGGTGCCTTTACTCACTGCACCAAAATTTTCAACAAAAATCTGATCCCCTGGCATCAATGACGTGTGACATCTCCCACATTATAGCACTGAGCAGTTCATTCATGATTCATTCTTAAATTTTTCCTTTAGTATTTCCACACGTCTTAGAATTGCACAGTGTCAATGTTTTCCGGCATAAATCATTCACGAACCACAGACTGGAGAGCGGTGAATCACTCTTGACTGGAAATATAAGATTGCCCGGGATTTCCTTGTGTGCTTCATGGACAGCGGTATTAATACGTTGTTCAACCAAGACAAAGTCGCATAGCGCTTGGTGTGGTCATTTATATTTCGGTTAACATGCTTTCAAAAAGAGTTGTTCTGATAGTAAGATGCTGTAGTAATATTCATATCTCGAAGGCAAAGTTTCTAAACACCACTGATGGAAAAAGGGTTGTATTATCTGACATTAGGGTCCTACACGGTCCTAACGTTCCAAAATCACCCTTCGGGCATTTCATAATGGTCAGCGTATGAAAGTTCTTTGAGTGGAGTACCCAACTAAAATGCGTACACACATCTATGCCACAGCACATAGTGGTACCTCTCCTTTGACCTATGAAGTGGACCGACATAATCAGTGTACAGTTTGTGAATCGGGACCTGAACAATGTCGGAGTTCAGTACGACTTCTCGGGGGTCCAATAAGCCTTACAGAACTGTACCAGCTTACAGATCTACTTGCTCATCCCTGTGGATCTTAATCCTGGTATTACTTAAAGGGCCCCCTATAGGTGTTTCATGCTAATACTTAAACAAGCACTTTTTATCCCCAAGGGGCGTCCCCATGCCAGACAACACGAAAAAATCCCCCTCACTGTCTCTCCCTTTCACAAACACTCTTTAATGATGAAACATGGGTGCCTCATCACCCACCTAGCTACTCGCACTGCCCTTCTCGGCTGCACGATCGCCCAACTGAGAGTTTGGTTAGTACCCAGCTGAAAGATTCGGTGCTCTAAATACATTTTAAACTTACGTGAGGCGAACACTCAAGAATCGTAAGGCAGTCGGTCCGCATTACAATCATGCAGAAAGGTTTGCTGGGCAAGCGGTATTCTGTCAACACTCCTCCAAAGATTACCTCATTCGGCACTGAAAAGAGTGAAAGTAGTCATGAACATCTCGACTACTGCCACTTTTTCTTGTTTCGTCAGTGTACGTACAAAATGTAGAGAAGTTCTAATTTAAGCTGGGTTTAGCAATAGCCTCTCTTTACACAGTCAAGTCTACATTTATGATGCATTTAATTATTTTCTTCTTCAACTGTTGACACTCTATCATTCTGAGAATTTAGCGTAAAGTATCATCTTTCATCGCTATTAACTTATTTACTGTATCAATCAGATAACAAGCATAACGTAATGAAGAATGTTTTCATTAATGATTATAGTTGAACGCTCCTAGCATACTTTAGATATTTAGAAGGAGAATCAGAATGTCAGTAGAAGATCGCCCTAGTGACATTTTGAATCATCAGAAGCACGATAAGCGAGGTTAGACGCTAACGATAATCATTTGAATCCCGGAATTCTGAGTTTCCATAAACACTTCGGACGCAGTGGGGCAGTTAATGGAAAAAGAATGGTACCCCACCCTAATTCTGAAATAGCACAGCCCGTATGTGAATTACATATTATTATCGTCTGCTTGAACTATCTTTTCAAGTATGAGTCTTGTCTCCTCACTATATATTCCGTGTTCTTAGAAGCGCAAAATTCTCCTAGGATCCTTCCCTGGCATCTTTTCCTATTCAAACTATACCGGACGTTTATTGAAGATAATAAGCGAGATTTCTCATCTTATTTGGCACAAAAAAACACTGTGACATACAAAATGTTTACTGTCAGAAGGATAGGAAATTTTTGGGAAGCACAATCCTGACGAATGCGTATTAAAGTAACTATTTCAGAAAACGGAATTACCGATCTGTTATTTTCCAACGCCCTATACAGTCACCGTCAATACGCAGCGCTTTTTTACTTTTTAATTGTGAAAATTTCATCGAAGTACATCATCCATTAGATATTCTGCACAAACTTGTATCCGTTATGGAAATTCCTTTCTTATCAGAGGTCTTAATGTCTGTCTATTAAACCGCAACCTAAGTGGAAAACAAATGTTTGATTAACAAATGTAGTGAATAAATATGTAAGTTATATCACGTAGCCTCCTGTTACGGGAGTTATTATCGTTATGGTATTATACTCTTTTTTTTTTACAAAAAAAAAAGGCTGAAACACGACTTACTTCGATACAGCTTCACGTAATTTCTAAAAGGTATTGGACATTGAGTTCCAAATATCAGTCCTTCACCTATATATGGCACTATCCCTTGGTTCTGTCGTTCCCCAAAAGAGTGTTCTTTTTTGGGTTCCTGTACGACGTCGCATGTGGAAATATAGGTTATCGGAACTTCAGCTGAACGTAAGATCACGGCGTGAAACAATAAATTTGACGACTTGTTGCTTTAATGTTGTTATATTCGACAGCCCCCACGCCCGATGTGCTAGGCTTTGTGCACGTGTCCTTCCAGTCTTCCAAATTTTAGTCTGCTGTAAATCGAAAGAAAAAATTCCTTTATCCTGTGTCATGTCGCTCTAAACGTGCTTTCAATTTCATAACAAATTAAACCGTTTTTGCATCGAGTACTAGAACATTATAAATTCGCAGAAAAGGCAAAAAAATTGTCGAAAACTATTTCAGATATAATATTCGTTTCATATGATAATGAATAAAAATGTATGTTAGGTAGCACCATGAATGAAACACAATTTGCACAGCTTGTTATGGAATTAATGAACCCGAAGGCAACGATAGCACCTTCCTTCAAGTGGGGCTACTTTGTGTCAATATTGTTCATCGTCTCACTGATACAACGCTGTATGAAAGGCAGACGAAAGAAGTTCTCGTCCTTTCCATATTACCTCAATGTGCCTTCTTATGTCGCTATTGCTTTCGTGTTATTGTATTACAGCGCTCTATTTTTTGTCTCGTCTTCAAGCAATCAGGATAACTGATAATATTTCCCGAATCCAGGAAAACGTGTTCCTGCTACTGCACCGCCCACATGTTTATGTGTTTCACTTAGCAGCTTGCAGTTTATTCCACTCTAAATGCCAGCAACAATGTTTGCCTCCAAATCGCACGGCCCCACTAATTTCGTTTTCAAATTAAGAACTTATTTCTTATCAAAGAGTTCATTGGTATTATCAGGTGCTGACCTGCAGCGATACCGCATCAAAGTTAAATGGTCATGACTAGTGCAAAGACGCAATTTCATTAATCACAGATGGCCAAAGTACTGATGTGGATAAAAGAAACGCCGACCTCAATACAATGAAGTAGTTCTGTAGTGATACATGACTATGTGATAAAGTTATGACAACAGAAACTGCGCTGCACTTTATTCTTAAATGTCCACATGTCATACTGGAATTGATGTAGATATCTGCCTTAAGAACTTTACAGATTTTCTTCATTCACTTTTAGTTCTAATTATAGCTTACCAAGGCACGTTTCGGCAGTTGCGAACTTCAAGTGATCGTGTGTCATCATAATATGTTTATTTCTCGAATGAGGTGTTTCTTCTGGATGTTTGTAGTTCATTTTGGATGCTAAATGTCTACTCTAATCAGAATAAAACATACCACATATATTTCACCATGCTGTCTTTCGGTTATTTAAATACACTCCTGGAAATGGAAAAAAGAACACATTGACACCGGTGTGTCAGACCCACCATACTTGCTCCGGAAACTGCGAGAGGGCTGTACAAGCAATGATCACACGCACGGCACAGCGGACGCACCAGGAACCGCGGTGTTGGCTGTCGAATGGCGCTAGCTGCGCAGCATTTGTGCACCGCGGCCGTCAGTGTCAGCCAGTTTGCCGTGGCATACGGAGCTCCATCGCAGTCTTAAACACTGGTAGCATGCCGCGACAGCGTGGACGTGAACCGTATGTGCAGTTGACGGACTTTGAGCGAGGGCGTATAGTGGGCATGCGGGAGGCCGGGTGGACGTACCGCCGAATTGCTCAACACGTGGGGCGTGAGGTCTCCACAGTACATCGATGTTGTCGCCAGTGGTCGGCGGAAGGTGCACGTGCCCGTCGACCTGGGACCGGACCGCAGCGACGCACGGATGCACGCCAAGACCGTAGGATCCTACGCAGTGCCGTAGGGGACCGCACCGCCACTTCCCAGCAAATTAGGGACACTGTTGCTCCTGGGGTATCGGCGAGGACCATTCGCAACCGTCTCCATGAAGCTGGGCTACGGTCCCGCACACCGTTAGGCCGTCTTCCGCTCACGCCCCAACATCGTGCAGCCCGCCTCCAGTGGTGTCGCGACAGGCGTGAATGGAGGGACGAATGGAGACGTGTCGTCTTCAGCGATGAGAGTCGCTTCTGCCTTGGTGCCAATGATGGTCGTATGCGTGTTTGGCGCCGTGCAGGTGAGCGCCACAATCAGGACTGCATACGACCGAGGCACACAGGGCCAACACCCGGCATCATGGTGTGGGGAGCGATCTCCTACACTGGCCGTACACCACTGGTGATCGTCGAGGGGACACTGAATAGTGCACGGTACATCCAAACCGTCATCGAACCCATCGTTCTACCATTCCTAGACCGGCAAGGGAACTTGCTGTTCCAACAGGACAATGCACGTCCGCATGTATCCCGTGCCACCCAACGTGCTCTAGAAGGTGTAAGTCAACTACCCTGGCCAGCAAGATCTCCGGATCTGTCCCCCATTGAGCATGTTTGGGACTGGATGAAGCGTCGTCTCACGCGGTCTGCACGTCCAGCACGAACGCTGGTCCAACTGAGGCGCCAGGTGGGAATGGCATGGCAAGCCGTTCCACAGGACTACATCCAGCATCTCTACGATCGTCTCCATGGGAGAATAGCAGCCTGCATTGCTGCGAAAGGTGGATATACACTGTACTAGTGCCGACATTGTGCATGCTCTGTTGCCTGTGTCTATGTGCCTGTGGTTCTGTCAGTGTGATCATGTGATGTATCTGACCCCAGGAATGTGTCAATAAAGTTTCCCCTTCCTGGGACAATGAATTCACGGTGTTCTTATTTCAATTTCCAGGAGTGTATTTCTAGCTATGGGAACACAGATCACAAACAAATACATTGCTTAGCATTTATTCTCTACCACCCGTCTATAAACGAACAAAGAACCAAGAGCCTGTTAGTTGATCGTGGCGTTTCATATGCAATGATTACTCTCAAGACACTATACTATTGAAGTACAGACTATCATACTTACAAATTTATAGTATAAAAACATTAAATTGCTTAATTTATAGTGTTTTTAACCAAGGGAATTTATTACAGAACATTGTTTCTATGACTGGAAAAAGTATTCCATAATGAAGTAATTTAAAAAGTTTGTTTCTACTTAGGACGCACCACGGAGAAATTATTTGGGTGGGACGGAAATCGGCAGTGCGACGGAGAGGTATAGATGAATGATTACAATTTCGAAATAAATGGATGATTGTTCCAGATAAAGATGTTCACAAACTCAGCAAGTCAATATCGCGCTGGTCCACCTCTGGCTCTTACGCAAGCAGTTATTGGGCTTAGCATTGATTGTTACAGTTGTTGTACGTCCTCCTGAGGGATATCGTGCCATATTATGTCCAATTGGCGCGTTACGTTGACAAAATGTCAAGGTGTTTGAATGGCCGGCGCTCCTGAGCTCACACTCTCCTTGATTTTGCATATCTTGCGCATGGACTACTCAGTTTGTATATTTTGCTTATTTTTTTCATAGTTCCACACAACTTCTGTTTTCTCGATTGATCTGTGTTCAGTTTTTCTCAAGGCCTATCCACTGTGCCAACTTATAACTAAATCTGAGGGTGGTGCGATGGGGAGGTTCCCTTGTAAGATCAGAGGGAAGGTAACTTTCAGGGCTGGCAGTATGGATTTAAACAAGAAGAAATTTTTATAAAAATCGGCTTTAAAATGCATACGTGAAGAGCTCTGAGCACTTGTTCAGTACAGGAGAAGTATTTTACCCTAGAGAGGATGAGCAAGTGCTCATAGCTCCTCAGGTATGAATTATAGAGACCATGTTTACTGGACATTTTTTCCTTGTTTTGGTCCATACTGCTACCTCTCAAAGTTACGTAGCCTACATTCTTAGTAACAACAGTAACGGTACATGCGTTCCACTGTCAGAGGTATGAGAACGGTTTTCCTTCACTACTTTCGACTCGTTCATTTCCAGCACATGGACCCTTACCTCAGTTTGATATATTTATCCTTCTGTATCAAATTAGAAAGTTTGTAACATCATTAGAAAATTTCCCTGTATGAACGTACAATTACTGGCGCCGGTGCCTATAACTTTGACGTTCTGTCACATCGTCGCATGACATTTCCGGACATGTAAAACCTGATCTATTGAGTCCCCTCTACAACGTATAGAAGTTTGTAACATGAATTGTGAAGACCGCGTAGATCACTGTTGATGCCTTGCAAGAATATGTGAAACATGTTTGGTACACAGAAATAAAACATTCAGTTGTAAAAGATGGAATTTTCCCACATCTGTAGGATAAAGTAATATGCAGGGTGAACTAGAACTCCACTGAGAAACTTTCAGAGTTGGTTCAGGGATACTCTGCGAGTATTTTAGTATCAGGGACCCACAGCCTTCGGTGGATAGTTACGGATTTTTTGTGTTTCGTTCGGTCTCTCGCTCCATGTAGCTTCGTACTGGTATTAGACTGAAAATGGTGTACAACGGTTAAAATGTCGACGCTATGTGCTGTATGTTTTGTTTCCATTCGTTCACGATACCAACTTTAGACAACAAAAATTCCCTTCCTAACTCGTTGCGCTCAGATGTGCTTTCAGTACTGGACGCTAAGGTCTAAAGTTTTGTATCGCGACAACGTTAGTTGTCCGTTAACAGTAACGCACAGCAGCGCTGTGGGTAGGTTTACTGATGAAGAGTTGGCCAACGTGCAGCTCGTGTATGAGTTTCGCTGAATACAAAGGACGACCGGCGCAACAGCCCGATGCTGAGCTTTCCTCCCACCGACGGCAGTTGCATAAATTTCGTCTGATGTTTGTTGCATTACTCTTAGTTGCGTGTAGTACGTTTTGTCGATAGCATATTACAGACTTCTTCATTGTTGTGAAGTTATTTTTCACAGAAAAAAAGGGTGATGTAACGAGCTGCCGAAGACCGTGGGTCCCTCATACTAAAATACTGAAAAGGTATTCCTGGAAAACCTCTGAAAGTTTGTCAGTGGCGTTCTGGCTCACCTTGTACAAATACTGTTGCTCCATGACAAAAAACAAAACACTCATTGATCTTTTTCGCAAATTTACAATGCAGCTTATCGACAGTTCCGTCATAGCCGTGACGCGCGGGGCAGCCTCTGTCTAAGGCGCCTTGTCACGGTCGGTGCGGCTGTCCTCCGTCGGAGGTTCGAGTCCTCCCTCGGGCATGGGTGTGTGTGTTGTCGTTAGCGTAAGTTAGACTAAGTAGTGTGTAAGCTTAGGGACCGATGACCTCAGCAGTTGGGTCCCATAAGAACTTCAAAATTTTCAGAGCCTTGAATATACTACTCCGTAAGGACTAGGGCCCAATTAGTACATCGTAAAAATTAATGACATGCTAGTTCATACCTCTGTATAGTTTGCACTGCCACTCCTAACATAAGCAACTTACATGCTCACTTTTGATGTCACGAAATAACAAGTACTTCAGATTGCTGATTCTAATGATACAGCGATAATTCTATGGATCGAGCTTTATTGATTCGGCCCTGCTTTATTGTTGAACCAGCTCCCCTGAGTTTGTTCTCAAAACCTTAGAGGGTACAATGCCTTCTCTCCTGTATCACTCATTTTAGCTGCCTTTTCAACTTCCATTTCTATAGCCTTTTGTTTCGCTGATTCGAGACGTACTGCCTCAGGATGGCAGGTCGACAACGTTTCGTACTGAGGAAATTTGATAATTGAACGACACAACGTTCAGGTGTAACAGTATGACACAGAGGCTAGCCTATCAATGAAGGTACATGTCGCCCACAGTTCGATTTTCTGTACACAAGTTATTCGTGCTCTTTTGCGCCATATTGTATGACAGCTAACGGTTAATAACAAGGTGTATGGTTTGAGACATGGAACCACTTGTAACCACCCGCACCAAAAATTATATATGCATGCAACTGAGGCTGACAAAAAAAATACCAAATTTCCTCAATTTATTTTTCTGTCTAGTTATAACATAGGGCTAAACTTACGGACACGCTGGAAATCGCTGTAAGATGCTACATCTCGCCAGAGAAAGTAATACGCCAAGTGATAGTAATCAACCAACTTATTGAAGTTCCCTCGCAGATTTCCCAAGACTTTTTTTTCTTTCCACACTTTACAATAAAATATTTGTTCACGATAAATTATTTTGCATTAAACTAGAAACAACGAAAGGAAACACCAGTCAGCGACGGATCGCAGCTTTCAGTCTGGTGTATTTCTGGACAATAGAGCCATCAGATGTGACATTATGTGCTCTTCTTAGCGACAGAGAGAGGCGAATGTGTCCAAGCGAAGGTACGCTCAGCGAGCTCTGGCAGAAGATGACAGACCATTGTATGAGGTAGCGTGGAGAGGATGACGGCTGTCAGAAGGCGCTCTTCCTCCGTATACATGTCAGTAAGGAGAGTATGACGGCTGTAAGAAGGCGCTCTTTCTCCGTATACATGTCAGTAATGTAGCCGCGATGAAAGAGAGTGAACACCGCGCAAAATGTGGACTGCTAGCGGCTCTCGCAGACAGCAACTGTCGCTACACTTTAACACATAAGAGTGGCGAAATTTCATAGCTGCTAGAATAAAAATGACGAAATAGAAACTTAACCATAAAAGATATTTAATAAACAACACCATTCTCTGAAAGAGAATTCCAAGCCCTAATAAATGAGTTTCACGTACATTCTGACGAAACAGTAGTTAGTAAGAACCAACAAATAGAAGTTCAATAAAATTACGATATATACGAATAGTGATAACGGCCAAACTATGAGACTAACAAAGCCCGAGAAGTAAATATTGATGTAACAGGCGTCTCAATCTCCGTCATATGATGGATTTAACAACGAAAAGCTAAATTCCGCGATCAGGCAAAGAGGACCTAACGATCCTGACAGGGCGCCGTGTCATTGTCTGCAATATACCAGTAATCGGATGCGGTGCGGAGGGGCACGGGGTAGCATACCTCCCTCCCACAGGCCTTCAAGCCACTGCTTCCCATTAAAATATGTCCACGGTAGACATTACGGAACTGGGTGGGCTATGTCCGTCCCCACACCATGAGAAAAAGCCCTGACAGTATCAAGAATTGAACCCACGTTCGTCTGCATGGCAGTCAGATAAGCTCACCACCCCACGAGACAGATAGAATGACGTACTCTAATTATTCAACACTATTTCCTTTTACACACCAGACTCATTTTTCCAGTAATTATCATTAATGACTAACTACCATCAGACACAAGTGAAGAAGGAACTTCAATGAATCCATATAGGTTATTATTAGTGTTTGTATGTTTCAAGAGAGATTTAACAGTAACAAAGTCAGAAAAGCTGAGTTATTATCATTAATTAACGGGCAGTACGGAATAAAAATGGAGAAATCCAATGAAACTGTTATTTCATATGATGTGTCAACGTTTGTTGAAGTGTTACTGCCGCGCGGGATTAGCCGAACGGTCTAGGGCGCTGCAGTCACAGACTGTGCGGCTGCTCCTGGCGGAGGTTGGAGACCTCCCTCCGGCATGGGTGTGTGGGTTTGTCCTTAGGCTAATTTAGGTTAAGTAGTGTGTAAGCATAGGGACTGATGACCTTAGCAGTAAAGTCCCATAAGATTTCACACACATTTGAAGTGTTATTCGTAAAAACACGCTAGTAATGACAAAAATATTAGAGCACCAACTAAGCATAGCTTAAACGCCGTATCTGTCCAGTTTTATCTGTCGTTAGATGCAATATTCCGATACACATAACCTTGTATTTTTAGTTGTTGTGTAAGACTTAGGTTATAAGATCAAATGTAAATGATCCGTTTGAGAAATCAATTGTTTATGGGCATAGAGTTAGCTACGTTTTGAAGGTAGAAGTTACTCGACGTCTCGCAGTTATAAATTTTGGTGCACGTCAAGTATCGAGAATATTGTAATATACGTGAATTCGCTTAATATTTTCCGGAACACTTTTCCGAAAGACTCGACGTCTTGTGAGCTACCGTTACTAAAGTCTTTAGCTAGTACTTAAGGATTTCAGTGAGGTTAGAGTTGTCCGAACTGGCGATATTTTATGAACTTAGGTGGAGTTTAGCCTGAACCGAGCTTAAACCTTTGAATAAAGTTACACTTCCTTGTAGGACTCGTGCATTATGGCTTTTGATTCATAGCTGAAGTTAATAGTTCCATCTACAGAATTTCACAAAAAATAATATGTGTGTGTGTGTGAGTATGTGTGTTTGTGTGTGTGTGTGTGTGTGTGTGTGTGTGTGTGTGTGTGTCGCGCGGCATCAGCCGAGCGGTCTGAGGCGCTGCAGTCATGGAATGTGCGGCTGGTCCCGGCGGAGGTTCGAGTCCGCCCTCGGGCATGGGCGTGTGTGTTTGTCCTTAGGTAGTTTAGGTTAAGTAGTGTGGAAGCTTAGCGACTGATGACCTTAGCAGTTTAGTCTCATAAGATTTCACATACATTTGAACATTGTGTGTGTGTGTGTGTGTGTGTGTGTGTAACTTACGGTTATGTGTCAGCAATACATGCCAAGTTCTCACTAGCACTTATTCCAAGAAAAAAGCTGATAATCAACTGAAATTTAAATTGACTGCTTGTGTTCAACCCTTACACTGACTACATAGTGGCACGTCGTAATTAATTCAATCGCAACACGCGGAGAAGACGATTAGCTTGGACGTAAACATACTTAGTAAAATATGGAATGTATAACTACATCAGACATCAAATGTTATGTCGTTAGTCAGGCAGGTCTGCAAACCCTTAAAATTCACGCGTCTTTCCCAGTTTTAGATTATTTTGGTCTATACCTGAAAACATTGATTTTCTTGTGGAGATGCACTTTAGGAGTCTATCCCAGTAACGTCAGACTTGAATTTCCAGGATGATGACGGTGCTGGAACTGCCGCCGGAGATCACGGACGAGGCCCTGAAGGGCGCCTACAGCGGCAACATCAAACGGCCTCGCTACTTCAAGACGCACCTGCCCAGAGACCTGCTACCCAAGCAAATATGGACCAAAAAACCCAAGGTGAGTCACGTTTCCACTTTTCCTCCTTAGCTCATCACTTCTCACCTTGGACAACAGCCTCCGGTTCGCAGTGGTTACGGCCTCATATCGGCAATGGCCTTCAGCGGGCTATGACTGAAGTGAGGTCATAGAGACGGTGAAAAAAACCACGTGGCGCTTCCAAACACGGCAAGGCTTTTTAGGTTTAGCGATATATTTAACGGTAAAGAATTAAGTATTAATAGACTTAATTACTGTTCCTTTGGTACCTACCAACGAGGTCGCATTTTGCCTGAGTCTCGGTGCAAAATATACATTTTTACGTATCTTTCGTATCGTGTGTCCTCCGTAGTTTATTCTACCGCCATTCTGAAACTTCTATACATGTTTTTGTGATTTTTCGATATCACTCTCGAAAAGATAAATGAGAGATCGTTCCTCTCCAATACGTGCAGGCATTGTCTCTGGCATTACCCACCTTTCAAAATGCAACGCGAGACGCAACGTACGGGGGAAACGACCTCTACAGCTACATCCTACATTTACATACTACACTCTGCATGCCACCACATAGTGCTTCGCGGGGGTACCTCGTAGGGCTGTTGATAAAATATCGACACATCCATAAATCGATATTTTTCAAATATATCAACACACATCGGCGATACTTTTACCATCGACATCGATATCGAAATGGAAATATCGAATGCCGATATTTTCGTTTTATGTTCTTTATTTTCGCAGTTTCCGATAAATATTTGAAGTTGTTCTTTTGAAATTCTAGAAGAACGTGATTTTTCTTTCGCTGTGTGAAGGAGTCCCACTACTTTTTTAGTTTTCATCACGTCCAGTCTTCCTCTTTGACTTTGCGAACCAAGTATGGCACAAAGAAGTCCAGTTGCATTCCGGGCGGCGGTGTGAATGGAATAATAAGATATCCCATATGAAAAAATAGCACACCAGTTGCGTTATAAAACAATTTTTAACGCAACTAGTGTGCTATTTCTTCACGTCGGCATTCCTCAAAAACAGTTGCTGAAACTGATGTACAAAAACCTAAATGACAAGAATGGCTTTCGCGGTGGGTGGAGACGTGTGAGGGGAAATGCTGACGAAATCGGCGCTCGGCGTTACCAACTGAAATTGCAGCCTTTAACTTCACTACGCAATTTTGACACAACAGCTACTAGATCGCTGGCGATTGCAGAAATGAAAAAATAGGGGAGCCGACTTGAAGTGTTCCTGACAAATCCGATCTGTGGAAAACGAACGATGGACCCATTAGACAGTTTTTACTGTGCCACTTACCGGCAGTTACCATTATTAGCAAATTGGTTATCGTCAAGTGTGAACGTGCATCGTTTACCTTTCAGTTCATGCTCTGAGGGGAATAAGCATGCTGCTAGCTTGTTGATGTACAGAATCTCTAATAGTAAATAAAGACTTAAATATACAGCTCTGAAACTGACAATATGTTTCCAATGTGTAACCGATGCGGTTTTTTTTTTTTTTTTTTTTTTTTTTTTTTTTTGCTGGTACGTCAATATTTTTTCCTCGAAATGTTGATGCACATGATAGATTTTTTCGATATATTGAGGGCTGATATACTTTTCTAGGTATCGATATATCGAATTACCGATGTTTTTGAAAATATCAATTGTCCTAATACCGTGTACAACTACTAGTCATTACCTTTCCATTTGCAAATGAAGCGATTTAATTTATTAATAACAATACCTCTACTTATCTCTAAATGCATCATGCAGTATGAGACAGGATGCAAATGTTAACTAAATGATTTAAATGTAACTATTGTTTTAAATGTAACTTTTTTCTACTCGTTGTGTTGCATTACAATAGCCTGCATTAAATATCATAATCGTTGCTACACATATGAACTGCATTTGAAGAGAAGCGTCTCTGTAATACGCGCTCACGAATCCATGTTATTTCCATGTCAAAATTTATACTGTGGCAGCTGATCAGTATGAGTCGTGCACGTCCGTGAGTTGTCAGTACGGGAAGATAAATAATTAAACATTCCCCCTGTTACACTCTCTAACCTCGGAGTGGCCGCACTACTTACACCTCTGCCAATGGAGGTAAGCGTCCAACTACACCTAATTCTCGGCTGAATACACCTACGCTAATTAAAATTAAGCACATCTTAAAACATTACTGTCCCTGCAAATTGTTCTTTGTTACTAAGCAGGAAAACTACACTCTAAACTTTAGTTGTCGTTTCTGGATTCGGCCGTTATTTGCTAGGTGCGTCATAATAGTAATACGTAAACACGTAAACTGAAGTACTATTTTTATTGTTAACTGTACAGGGAGGCCAATGATTCGTATGTAATTCCAAAGGCTTTTTGCCATACATGTGCACAGAGAAAAAATAATGTGTGGATATAGCCGTTGAGAGCGGTAAAAGGAAGTAGAAGCTTTTACACCCATAACACTGATGTTTCATTCTCTATCGCGTATTAAAATATACAATACCTGAACATCGAAAATTGAAGAACTACCAACCACTGCCGTGCGCACCGATCAAGTGCAAGGACAGAAATGACACACTACAGTAACAACATTTCGTGAAATCGCATTCTAGAGGCGTTTACATTGTACATTTGCAGTAAAACATGCATATCCGGCATCTACAATGCGCCTACTGCTCGATCAATATCATAGCAACGAAGTCTATAAATAACTTTGCATAACGGCGTCGTTATTTCGCTTACTTTTCTGTAAGAATAACTGTGTGGCCATTTGCTGCCATTACAAGTAAATTTGAAGTAACTTCTTGATTTTTAAGTGAAAGACGCTGAGCTAGATAGGCAGTTTTTGCGTAGAAAAGGTATAACAATGGGGATATTCATAATCATAATGAATCTGTTTTGTTTAAGTATCATAATATTAATATGTGAGGCTAGAAAATTGAAATACGGATTTTTAAAATAATAATAATTATAATTATACAATGAAGTGAATGAAACTTACATAATTCCAAGGGAACTTGGCTGTAGATGTACACAAAAGAAAAAAGAATCATTTATAAACATAGCCATTAGGAGAGGTGAAAGGAAGAAGACACACACACGTGAAATATTTTTCTTTGTCTCTGACATTGCTACCAAATTTTACGACATGTAATGATCAAGTGCTATGGCAGAAACGACACACGACAGTAACAACGTTTCGTAAAATTGTATTCTAGGGACGTTCATTTTTAAATGCTGCATATAGTTCATTTGCAGTAGCACACGCAACCGGACAGCTATAATGCCGCGACTGCTACTTAGTTGACGTGAGCAGTGGAAAACGAAACGTAGTAACGAAGCCGTCGGGGACAACAAACGTTGTTCATTAGCGTCATTTCTTCGCGTGCTTTCGTCTAACAGTAAACGGAATTAGCTCTGCGTTCATTTGCCGCCGTCGCCAGAAAATTTTGTATGTTCCTAATTTTCAGTATCTTCATTTTGAGTAGCTACAACGTCCCGTATTGTGAGGAAACTATATTTGATGTAGGCTATGTCTCGAAGAAGAATATTAACAGGTCGGACAGAAAGACGAGGAGACACACAATGTTTGCGTAGATAAAGTAACAGGAATGGTGCAGATGTTGATAACGATAATTCAACTGTTATTCTGAAAGATACATTTAAATGTGCACTGAATATAATTGCTAATAATCCGCATAGCTGTAATTGCGTTTCAATGAATTGACAGTGCGGACTTCGTGAGGTGACTTTACGCGACACAACGGGTTCACATTGTGTTGTCATAAGGGTAAAGTTAATTTGCCGCCATTAACACAAAATCTATTTTTCAACACAGTGTTTCGAGGACTCACTTCAAATGATCGAACAATTAAAGAGAAATCAATGAATCATTTCAAGAATACACGTAACTATAATGCAGGATTTACCACAGACAAGTTCTGCGGCTAAAATTTCATATGCTTTAAGATACACGACATTTTCTATCACAGATCAGGTCAACTGATACAGTAGGTTGAATTTCGACCACAGGTGATACTAATATTGTTGTAAAATACAACCGCGGGCGACACGTGTACTTACGCGAGCATCATGAGGACTGCAGGCCGCACTTTTGACTACCACTGGTCTATACGCTAAACTACGAGCCCTGATTTGGCTATCTCGAATTCCCGGGCCTTACCGGAGATGTACGTTGGTGGTTGTTCAGGCGTTCTGCAGTCTCTAGCAAATAACTGTAATTTTATAAAATTTCTGAATAGTCTTTCGTGTAGAAAAAGGCTTATTCCCATCTGAGTTCACTGCGTGCTTCCATAATACTCGCAAGTTGATAGAACCTACCAATAACGTATCTAGCAGCACGCCTCTGAATTGTTTCCATTCCTTCCTTTAATTTGAGTTAGTGGCGGTGCCAAACACTCGAGCAGAACTCAAGAATGATTGCACTAGTGTTTCATATACGGTGTACTTTATAGATGAGCTTCACTTACCTAAAATTCTCCCAATAAACCGAAGCCGACCATTTGCCTTCCCTAATACCACTTTTACGCTCTCCTTCCATGTAACGTCGCGTTACACCGTTACGACTCGGTATCTAATCGACGTGACTGTGTTAAGTAGCAGAGCACTAATATTGTATTCGAGGCTTAGAAGATAGTTTTTTCCACAAATTTGCATTGAATTAGATTTTCCACATTTATAACGAGCTACCATTCATCGCAACAAACATAAATTCTGTCCCAGTCATCCTGTGTGATTCTACATTCATTCAACGACGCAACTTTTTCCCACATACTAGAGCGTGATTAGCATGCAGTCGCAGATGTCTGCTGACTTTATCCTTCAGATCTTTCATTTATATAGAAAACAAGGGTGGTCCTATCACACTTCCCTGGGGCACTGCTCTCGATATCGTCTTTGGTGAGCAGCCGCTGTCGACGACAACGTACTGCTTGGAAAATCTTCGAGCCACTCACAAACCTGAAAGCCTGTTCCGTATGCCCATCGCAATCCCATTGACCAGCTACAGAGCATCAAATCGGACGTTAATTCGGTGCTGGACTACAAACTCCTCACTACGGGGTACAAAATTCACCGGATTTGTTCGACAGAGTACTGATGGCGCTGTTGTATACCGGGAAATGTCACTGTTGAGTGCCGAGTGCCCCTATGGGAACCAGGATAACTTGACTAGAACTTCTAGTCACTGGTATGAATGGCAGCCGGCCGCTGTGGCCGAGCGGTTCTAGGCTTTTCAATCCGGAACCGCGCTGCTGCTACGGTCGCAGGTTCGAACCCTGCATCCTGCCTCCGGCATGGATGTGTGTTACGTCCTTAGGTTAGTTAAGTTTAAGTGGTTCTAAGTCTAGGGGACTGGTGACCTCAGGTGTTATGTCCCATAGTGCTTGGAGCGATTTGAAGCACTTGAATGAATGGCAGCCAACGTTAAATGCAGATGTATGTTATTGCAGATGGGTAGCAGAAAGATTCCGGTAGGGATTTGTGTTTGACTACTCTGTTGATTGTTTGACTACTCTGTTACGTTGATTAATTATGTGGAGGTACTGGCATACCCGGGGCCTAATTTTGGACGAGGAGGTGCGGCGTAACTCAAGTTAGTTGTTGTCAGTGACGAAAGAGTTCTCAGGTTTCACGAGAAATGACTTGCGTACACTTATTACCAATCAGTGTCCTAAATGTGTTCCTTTGGTTTTCAAACTGCTATTGAATTAAAATGTCTGTTTATTTGATGGGACAGTAAGCAAGTTCAGTATCCGTTGATGTTTTATTATGGAGAGGCAGGAGGGAGAGAGGTGAATGTCACGTGTGCATGACATATTCGCATCTCCCATTAATAATGGCAAGCATTAGTGCAGAAGTCGAAGCTGTTTCAACTACCACCAGCGAAGGCACCGGTTAGAGTAGCTTACGGTCCATTCGTTGTATACTCCGGCGGAACATCAGCTTAACGAGTACTTAGAGACCAGTTAATGCCACTTTGCTCGCGGGATGCAATCAGAGGTAATTGTTCTGCTGTACTGCAAAGGAACGATCAGCGACACTGCGGATGGCAGCTACCATCCTCTGTTCATGGCTGGCTTCGCTCTTGTCTACGGGGCACGTTTCAAAACGACGTGAAATGAAACAAGTACATGAGGCCGAAGGTAGGGAAGGCAAATGGCTTACGACAAATTTCTGTGGGAGCTGCCCGGAAAATATAGTGGAACTATAAAGAAGATCGTGTACGGGACACTTATGCAGCCCACTCTGCTACTCCTAGAGTCTTTGGGAACGTTACCTAGTCCGATTAAAGGAAAACATAGAACCGATTCAGAGGCTTTCTGACAGATTTGCAGCTGTCCGCTTCGATTAGCAAGAGCTTTGCAAGGGAATTCCTCAAGGGAAGAATATGAGTTTTTCGTGAGAACCAAAGAACAAAGTAATGGTGATCAAGACGTCCGCAAAGCATTACAAGCAGCCAATTTTCTCTCTGTCCATTTGCCAACGAATGATGAAGGGATAAGGTTTCTGTGCACAAGATGCCCTCTGCCATCGGCTACACGGTAGCGTATCGAGTACGTGAATGAAGCGTACCTCAACTCACCGCACGTTGTATGGCGCAGAAACCTCGTTGGTCAGTCCTCCATTCAATATTAGCATACTTCAGAGTCCTGTCCAAACCATAAAATGACATTTAAGCAAAGACTTGTATTTTACAATCTCGGTTGAAGTCATAAAACGTGCCTAAGTTCCTGTTACGTATTTGTCACTGCTGTACTTAAGAGAACTCGAAACAAGATAAAAAAATGCACATCGGATAAGCCTAGCTATTCTACAAAATATGAACGATTCTGACTGATATCGATCTTCTGATGTGTAATGTACGAAGGACGAGAAAAAATTTCCATTGCATCAGCGTATGTGCAAAGTAATGCGAATCCGATGCGGGTACATAAGCACAGATATGTAGGCCAGGGATCAGTCTGGCATTCGTGTCTGACCGATACGCTTGCGGTAAATGCGGAAACGTGGGCAATGGCGAAGTTATTACCAAACAGGACAAACGTGTCGTTGTTCAATTCTTGGCTGCAGAAGGACAAATCCTGATAGTGAAGAACGAAGAATGTGTATGGGGCAGTCTCTCTATCTAAAACCATCGTTGTGAAATGGTGCGCCAAAGCCTGTTGTTACTTCGTGATACGCACATCCGCATTCAGCAAACGTCGTAACGCAGAAGTCCGCTAACTCAAGTGGGAGACAGTCGAGCACAAGCCGTATAGTCATGGCCTCTAACCACGTAATTATCATGCCTTCAGTCCCACGTACATACACCTACATGATTACTTCGCAGTTCACAATTAAGTGTCTGGCAACAGGTTCATCGAACAACCTTTAAACTTCTTCTCTAAAGTTCCACACTCGAAAAGAGCGCGGGAGAAACAAACACTTAAATCTTTCCATGTGAGCTCAGATTTCTCTTCCTTTATTATGGTGATAATTTCTCTTTATGTGGGTGGGCGCAAACAAAATATTTTCACACTCTGAGGAAAAAGCTGGTGACTGAAATTTCATAAGAAAGTCATGCCGCAGCAAAAAACGCCTTTCTTTTAATTACTGCCACCCCATTTCGTGTATCACATTCATCGTAAGATTGGCACTCTCTCTCCTATTTCTCGATAGTTAAAAACGAGCTGCCGTTCTTCGAACGTTTTCTATGTCCTCAGCTAATCCTATCCCATATGGATTCCATACCGCACAACTTTACTCCACAAGAGGGCGGACAAGGGTAGCGTCAGCAGTATCTTTAGCAACCCTGTTACATTTTCTAAGTGTTCTGCCAGAAGATTGCGGTCTTTGCTTTGCTTTCCTCACTCATTGTCTATGTGATAGTTCCAGTTCCCTTAAAAAGTGACCTGAAGCGTTCACGATTCCTGTCGACCCCCCAGGGGTCCACAACTCTTTTGTGGATATGTGCGTAGCGAGCACTGGACCCCGAGCTAGTGTGGCCCTCTTTCCTTTCCGGGCTGCATACCTTCCTTTTCCACATCCTTCCCCATCCCCCATCTTCCCCACCCCCCTCACCTCCGCCTCTTCCCTTCCCTTTCTTCCCCTCTGGGAGTATGTTTAGTGCCTACATCCGGAGACGGACGCTCGAAACTGTAAAACATTCTTCCCTTTCTCTGCTGGCAAGTCTCTGTCCATTCTTTGTCCTTACCTCTACTCTTTACCCTCTTCTCCACTACGGCGTTTGAGACCTCTCTTCATTCCTTTCCTTTTCTTTGTTCCTCCCTCTCTCTTTTTTCCTCCCTGTGCGTGTCTGATGGCCGACCCACGCATTCCTACACGTAGCCAGTGACAGGGTAACGCGTAATACCCCACCCCGGTAGACAGGTAGGACACGTACGTACCCCCTGGTAACGGCCAGGCCCAGGGAGGGATGATTACCCGAGCTGGTACCTTCCGAAAGTGCCGATTGGTCCCTCCGTCCGTTTCTTGGGAGGTGTGACCTGAGGCGGGAGTGCCCTCAGAGAGGATCCCCAGCCGGCTGCGGTGGTCTAGCGGTTCTAGGCGCTCAGTCCGGAGCCGCGCGACTGCTACGGTCGCAGGTTCGAATCCTGCCTCGGGCATGGATGTGTGTGATGTCCCTAGGTTAGTTAGGTCTAAGTAGTTCTAAGTTCTAGGGGACTTATGACCTCAGCAGTTGAGTCCCATAGTGCTCAGAGCCATTTGAACCATTTTAGAGGATCCCCACAAGGAAGGAGCGCGCCATCGGAGACGCCAGTAATCATGGGGGATACTTCTGCAATGGTTTCCTCATCATCTACTATGTCTGCTCACAAGCGAAAGTTAAATAAGTCTCAGCCGCGGACAATTCTTCCATCAGTGCCACAGTTCCTTGTGGTTTCTCGATCGGACGAAGGTCAAGACTTCTCCACAGTCAACACTTTCATTATTCAGAAAGGTGTCGACGCAATTGCAGGTCCTGTGAAGTATTGTTCCCGATTACGAAATGGCACCTTGTTGTTAGAAACAGTCAGTGCCCTCCAGGCACAAAAATTGCTGTGTACGTCACTGCTACACACCTTCCCTGTCCGGGTGGAAGCGCTCTGCACTTTAAATTCATCACATGGGGTGGTTTATACTCGCTCCCTCGACGGTTTGTCCGACGAGGAAATTCAAAACTACCTGTCTGACCAAGGCGTAACAGCTGTTCATCGAGTCATGAAAAGGGTTGATAAGGACTTGGTTCCAACCTGTACTGTTTTCTTGACATTTGGCAGAGTTCAACTTCCATCGAACATAAAAGCGGGCTATGAGATAATTTCCGTTCGCCCTTACATCCCAAACCCTACGCATTGCTATCGGTGTCAGCGGTTCAACCATACCAGCCTGTCATATTCCAATCCGGCCAAATGCGTTATGTGTGGCAAGGCTGCCCGTGAGGGTGCTTGTCCACCTCCATCACCTCGTTGCATCAACTGTATGGGTGACCATGCTGCTTCCTCTAGAGATTGCCCCATTTTCAAACACGAACCGCTCATTCAGGAAATCAGAGTGAAGGAAAAGGTGTCGACCTTTGCTGCTCGAAAATTATTCGCCAGTCGAAAGCCCACTGTGCCTCACGCAGGTAAATACAGCACTGTCCTAGCCTCTCCTCGGCCTACAAAGGAGGCAGCCACGCACATTTGTGATCTCACCTTTAGTGCCAGGGTCAGATCGACCAGCTCAAAGATCACCCATTCAACCTCCCCACTATCACCTGCTCACTTTATAGCTCACCTTCCATCAGGTTCTGCTAAATCACAAGCCCCAAAATCAGACACCTGGACTTCCAAAAAAGAACCTACTCGCGAAGATTTTTTATACACCCCGACTGCCCAACCATCGATTCCTCCCTCATCTCAACGTCCTGTTACCAAGAAGGCTAATACGAAACCAGTTGCTCTCCTTCTCCGCCACGGCGTGTCTCATCTGCAGCACCACCTGGCGGTAACCGCCCTCGGCTGTGTTCTGTGTCGCCAAGGCGCACTGCTGGCGGCAGTTCAACCGTCCGATCGCTGGTGGCAGGAGCTGCTCCCGAACAGCCTATGGGTCAGGATCTTCTGCCTTTGGCTGAATGCCGTTACATGCTGTCGGCCGCCGGCTCTGAGCAGACGTTGAGGGCAACCTTGGTCACATCCTCCCTTTTCTGTCCACCCTATGTCCATTATCCATTGGAATATCCGCGGCATTGGAGCCAGTCTGGATGAATTGTCGATCCTCTTACGATCCTACTCGCCGGTCATCTTCTGTCTTCAGGAAACAAAGCTGTGTCCCCACGATCGCTTTGTTTTCCCTCAATTTCTGTCAGTCCGATTTCATCTCCCCTCTGTTGATGGCCCTCCAGCACATGGAGGACTCATAATTCTTCTCCATGATACTGTCCGTTATCACTCAATTCCCTTAAACAGTTCCTTCCAAGCTGTTGCCGTCTGTCTTCCCCTTTCTGGATACACCTTCTCTCTTTGTACTGTATACATTCCATCGTCCACACCAATGGCAAGAGCTGATCTCCTTTATCTTCTTGGTCAGCTTCCGCCCCCCGCCCCCCCTTATTTGCTGTTGGGGACTTCAGTGCCCACCACCCGCTTTGGGGATCGCCGCGTCATTGTCCGCGCGGCTCACTATTGATAGACGTCTTCCACCAAGCGGATCTTGTTTGCCTCAACACTGGGGACCCTACATTTTTGTCTGCCTCCACGACAAATTTCTCTCATTTGGACCTTTCGGTCGGTACTGTTCCGCTAGCTCGGCGCTTTGAATGGTTCGCTCTTGCTGATACACACTCCAATGACCACTTTCCCTGTGTCCTTAGACTGCATCCATATTTTCCATATATGTGCCCGAGACGCTGGAAGTTTGTCCAAGCCGATTGGACTCTTTTTTTCATCTCTAGCGACATTCGATGACCGTCGCTTTCCTAGCGTCGACGATGAGGTCACTCATATTACACAAGTTATTCTTACAGCTGCGGAACATTCAATACCTCGCACCTCCGATTTGCCCCGGCGCCCCCCAGTTCCTTGGTGGAACGATGCACGCCGTGACGCAATACGTGAGCGGCGACGTGCTCTTCGCGTTTTCCGCCACCATCCTACTTTGGCCAACTGTACCCGCTATAAGCAGTTCCGTGAGCGATGCCGTCGCATCATCCGCGATAGCAAGAAGGCAAGCTGGAACTTCTTTACTAGCTCATTTAACACCTTCACTCCCTCCTCGGAAGTTTGGAGTCGGATTCGACAGTTATCTGGCGCGCCTAGTTTCTCCCCGGTCTCTGGGCTCACTGTTGCGCATGATACCTTAGTGGACCCCGTCGCAATTTATAACTCATTGGGTCAACACTTTGCGACCTCTTGCTTTCTCCTCTCAAAATCACGAAAGCTATAATACTGTTTTCTCCATGCGGGAATTCCAACACGCACTCTCTTCTTCTCACTCTTCCGCCCCAGGACCGAATGGTGTCCACATTCAAATGTTGCTGCATTTATCATACCACAGTGTGCGCTACCTCCTTCGCCTTTATAATCGAATTTGGACCGGCCGTACCTTTCCCAGAAGATGGCGGGAAGCTATTGTCGTTCCTGCTCCGAAACTTGGAAAGGACAAACACCTCCCCTCTAGCAATCGCCCCATTTCTCTCACGAGTAGTAAGGTTTTGGAGCGTATGGTGAATTGCCGTTTAGCCTGGTGGCTGGAGTCCCGAAGTCTTTTAACAACTGCCCATGCGGTCTCCGACAGCATCGTTTTGCTGTTGACCATCTTGTTGCTCTCTGAGGAAACGCCAAACAGTAGCAATATTTTTTGATCTGGAGAGAGCATACGATACCTGTTGGAGGTCAGGCATCCTCCGCACACTGTTCTCTTGGGGCTTTCGAGGTCGGCTGCCCCTTTTTTTCTTCGTGAATTTATGGCAGAGCGCAGATTTAAAGTGCGGGTGAACACTACATTCTCCCGTACTCTCTCCCAAGGAAACGGGATACCCCAGGGCTCCGTCCTAAGTGTTGTACTGTTTGCCATTGCCGTAAATCCAATCATGGATTGTCTCCTTCCCGATGCCTCGGGCTCCCCCTTTGTGGACGATTTTGTGATCTACTACAGCTCTCAACGGACCACCCTTCTTAAACGACGTCTTCAAGAATGTCTCGATCGCCTTCACTCTTTGAGCATAGAAACCGGCTTCCGCTTTTCTCCCAGTAGACCGTTTGTGTCAATTTTTGGCGTCGTACGTAGTTTCTTCCGCCTTCCTTACATCTAGGCCCTGTCAACATTCCGTTCGCGGACGTCGCTAAATTTTTGGGTCTTACGTTTGACAGAAAACTGTGCTGGTCCTCCCACGTTTCCGATCTTTCGGCTCGCTGTCTGCAATCCCTCAACACCCTCCGTGCCCCGAATGGTATCTCTTGGGGAGCGGACCGAGTGGTCCTTCTCCGCCTCTATCGCACCTTAGTGCGCTCGAAATTTGACTTTGGAAGCATAGTTAGCTCCTCTGCTCGGCCGTCTATTCTTCAGCGTCTCGACTCTGTCCACCACCGTGGATTACGTTTAGCGTCTGGAGCTTTTTTACACCAGCCCAGTGGAACGCCTTTATGCTGAGACTGCTGAACCTCCGCTGTCCAATCGGCGCGCTGTCCTCCTGAGTCGTTATGCCAGCCATCTGTCTTCCATGCCCGCTAATCCGGCCCCTGACATTTTTTTCGACTCCTCCTTGGATTTAGGGTACGCAGGCCCTTCCTCTGTACTACCACCGGGACTCTGCTTCCGTCAACTGCTACGTTCTCTTTCCTTCCACTTGCCGGGTTCGATCCCCGCCACTGCCTAAATTTTGATACATAATCAGCATTGGCGGCCGAAGACTTCCGGCATAAGAAGTCAGCCTCATTCTGCCAACGGCCTTGTCAAAGAGGGCGGAGGAGCGCATAGAGGTTCAAGGCACTCTCTTGTCCTAGGGGTGGGAAATTGCCCCTAAAGGCGGAAGAATTAGCAATGATCAACGACATGAGGATGCAGAAGGCAATGGAAACCACTGCATTAAAGACACGTAACGTGTATCCACAGGACATGTGGCCTGTAATTGAAGAAGTGTCATCATGATCTCTCCATTGGCAAAAGATTCCGGAATAGCCCCCATTCGGATCTCCGGGAGGGGACTGCCAAGGGGGAGGTTACCATGACAAAAAGATTGAATAATCTACGAAAGGATAACGTTCAACGAGTCGGGGCGTGGAATGTCAGAAGCTTGAACGTGGTAGGGAAACTAGAAAATCTGAAAAGGTAAATGCAAAGGCTCAATCTAGATATAGTAGGGGTCAGTGAAGTGAAGTGGAAGGAAGACAAGGATTTCTCGTCAGATGAGTATCGGGTAATATCAACAGCAGCAGAAAATGGTATAACAGGTGTAGGATTCGTTATGAATAGGAAGGTAGGGCAGAGGGTGTGTTACTGTGAACAGTTCAGTGACCGGGTTGTTCTAATCAGAATCGACAGCAGACCAACACCGACAACGATAGTTCAGGTATACATGCCGACGTCGCAAGCTGAAGATGAACAGATAGAGAAAGTGTATGAGGATATTGAAAGGGTAACGCAGTATGTAAAGGGGGACGAAAATCTATTGGTTACAGGCGACTGGAATGCAGTTGTAGGGGAAGGAGTAGAAGAAAAGGTTACAGGAGAATATGGGCTTGAGACAAGGAATGAAAGAGGAGAAAGACTAATTGAGTTCTGTAACAAGTTTCATCTAGTAATAGCGAATAACCTGTTCAAGAATCACAAGAGGAGAAGGTATACTTGGAAAAGCCCAGGAGATACGGGAAGATTTCAATTAGATTACATCATGGTCAGACAGGGATTCCGAAATCAGATACTGGATTGTAAGGCGTACCCAGGAGCAGATATAGACTCAGATCACAATGTAGTAGTGATGAGGAGTAGGCTGAGGTTCAAGACATTAGTCAGGAAGAATCAATACGCAAAGAAGTGGGATACGGAAGTACTAAGGAATGACGAGATACGTTTGAAGTTCTCTAACGCTATAGATACGGTAATAAGGAATAGCGCAGTAGGCAATACAGTTGAAGAGGAGTGGACATCTATGAAAAGGGCCAAAACAGAAGTTGGGAAGGAAAAAATAGGTACAAAGAAGGTAGCTGCGAAGAAACCATGGGTAACAAAAGAAATACTTCAGTTGATTGATGAAAGGAGGAAGTACAAACATGTTCCGGAAAAATCAGGAATACAGAAATACAAGTCGCTGAGGAATGAAATAAATAGGAAGTGCAGGGAAGCTAAGACGAAATGGCTGCAGGAAAAATGTGAAGACATCGAAAAAGTTATTACTGTCGGAAGGACAGACTCAGCATACAGGAAAGTCAAAACAACCTTTGGTGACATTAAAAGCAACGGTGGTAACATTAAGAGTGCAACGGGAATTCCACTGTTAAATGCAGAGGAGAGAGCAGATAGGTGGAAAGAATACATTGAAAGCCCCTATGAGGGTGAAGATTTGTCTGATGTGATAGAAGAAGAAACAGGAGTCGATTTAGAAGAGATAGGGGATCCAGTATTAGAATCGGAATTTAAAAGAGCTTTGGAGGACTTATGGACAAATAAGGCAGAAGGGATAGATAACCTTCCATCAGAAGTTCTAAAATCATTGGGGGAAGTGGCAACAAAACGACTATTCACGTTGGTGTGTAGAATATATGAGTCTGGCGATATACCATCTGACTTTCGGAAAAGCATCATCCACACAATTCCGAAGACGGCAAGAGCTGACAAGTGCGAGAATTATCGCACAATCAGCTTAACAGCTGATGCATCGAAGCTGCTTACAAGAATAATATACAGAAGAATGGAAAAGAAAATTGAGAATGCGCTAGGTGACGATCAGTTTGGCTTTAGGAAAAGTAAAGGGACGAGAGAGGCAATTCTGACGTTACGGCTAATAATGGAAGCAAGGCTAAAGGAAAATCAAGACACTTTCATAGGATTTGTCGACCTGGAAAAAGCGTTCGACAATATAAAATGGTGCAAGCTGTTCGAGATTCTGAAAAAAGTAGGGGTAAGCTATACGGAGAGACGGGTCATATACAATATGTACAACAACCAAGAGGGAATAATAAGAGTGGACGATCAAGAACGAAGTGCTCGTATTAAGAAGGGTGTAAGACAAGGCTGTGGCCTTTCACCCCTACTCTTCAATCTGTACATCGAGGAAGCAATGATGGAAATAAAAGAAAGGTTCAGGATTGGAATTAAAATACAAGGTGAAAGGATATCAATGATACGATTCGCTGATGACATTGCTATCCTGAGTGAAAGTGAAGAAGAATTAAATGATCTGCTGAACGGAATGAACAGAAGAGAATCGAAGCATTTGAGATGTGGTGCTATAGACGAATGTTGAGAATTCGGTGGACTGATAAGGTAAGGAATGAGGAGGTTCTACGCAGAATCGGAGAGGAAAGAAATTTGTGGAAAACACTGATACGGAGAAGGGACAGGATGATAGGACATCTGCTAAGACATGAGGGAATGACTTCCATGGTACTAGAGGGAGCTGTAGAGGGCAAAAACTGTAGAGGAAGACAGAGATTGGAATACGTCAAGGAAATAATTGTGGACGTAGGTTGCAAGTGCTACTCTGAGATGAAGAGGTTAGCACAGAAAGGAATTCGTGGCGGGCCGCATCAAACCAGTCAGTAGACTGATAACCAAAAAAAAAAGTTGCTCTTTTATGGCACACACATTGATCGACACTTCCAAATAATAAATTGCGGGACGTGAAAGCTCTTCCCTCTGCTTGGATCTCTTCCTCCCGAACTCGTCGTCGGGATGAGGTAATTTTAACTATACTCCGGATAGGGCACTGTCTTTTTAGCCATCGCCATCTTTTAAGTGGCGATCCTCCCCTGCTTTGTCCCCACTGCTCTCAACTGTGGACGGTGAGACACATTTTACTTGAGTGTCCCTATTTTACTCTGTTACGCGCCTGTCGACAGCTGTCGCCTGATCTATATTCCATTTTAGCAGATGACACTCCCTCAGCCGATCGCGTTCTCGAGTTTATTAGTGTCAGTGAGATGACGTCAGTCATTTGAAGCTGTTTTTTGGGACAAACAACCCCCATTCTGTAGTGGTTTTTTAAGCTTTCCTTCTGTTTTTAGTTTCCCCACTTTTTTTGAAATTCGCTCCCATTGCTGCTGGTTTCCAGTTTTTTTTTTTTTTTTTACCTTTTCCTAAGTCACAGACCGGGCACTAATGACCGTAGCAGTTTTTCGCCCTGAAACCATAACAAAAAAAAAAAAAAAAGATTTCTGTCAAATAAGGACATGCAGCGGCCAGTTACAGACGTCTTCATGCAGCAGGACTAGGCGTTTTACCAAACGGGTATTTCAACTTGGTGCGTCGGTGGGATATTTGGCTCAGTGCTCACGACGATTTTGCATGGTCCACATATCAATTAAGTGTTATACGACCTTCTAGCGGAAAGTTTTTGATCATTACTTATATATAAAAATATCACTTTGACTTTTACGATCCACATGACACCGATTCACAGTAATGCAGAGCGATATAAAATGCCTCCTCAACACGAAGTGATTCATTGCGTCCTAAATTTCATTATGTAGCTCCTTTATTCTCTCTCTTCACTCCGTTAAATATTACCAGTACTTCATTCACACATTCCCTGAGAGTTTTCTGAAGATAATCTCATGAATTAAGATAAGAATCAAGAATCGTTTCTGTCAAACGAAAACCGATTCGGTATACTTCAGTAATGGTTAACTATCAGGAAACAACAACTTTATATTTAAACAGACTGAAATGAACAGCGGAAAATTTTCAGAGGAGTATGTATCTAAACTTGTAGTTTGACATTCACAAAATGTATATTAATTAGTAGTTGCTCATCTAATACTGGTAGTTTAATATTTACAAATTGCACATGTAGTTTTCAAAGAATGACATGTAGCAAAATGCCATTTTGGTGAAGATTTATGTAGATGAATAATGTTTACTGAGTCTTCCTAATGAATTAATCCTGTCTGACACGTTTTTCTTCAATGAGTTGTTTGGGTGCGTGTGTTCTGGAACATGTTATTTACTTGTACATGCATGCATGCATGCATGTGTGTGTGTGTGTGTGTGTGTGTGTGTGTGTGTGTGTGTGTGTGTGCGCGCGCCCATATAACAACAAAATACGTTCTATAGAATACAAAACTTTACTAAAATTCCTTGGCAGGAAGATGTTGAAATCGGATGCATTATGTTACAATTTGCACATGTATCAGCATTTATGTGACGATAATTTGATTAAAACAAGGAAAGATTTTAACTTTATTAGGTACCCTACTTATGTTATTAGATGAAGTGATGTTTGCACTCCTGCTTGAAGTTAGCTAAAAGCCCAGCAATAGACCAGATGTAGGAAAGAATAACACACAATTTACCACTTGAATCCGCGGAGTAGAGATCTAGTTTTTTTCTGACGATCCTTTCGTCCAGAGAGGAAGACAGCGTTAGAAAGAAAAGGGTAGGGGGTTGGGGAGTGGGTGTGTGGAATCATTGTGGTGAGAGAACTAGTAACCGGGAGATGTAATTTTGAAGTCAAGAAGAGAGAAACTATGTCGGTGAACATCTAAACAAACAGATGAATAGAGTCGTTTATTAAATAGACTGAAATCTTGTGGACGGGGAGGATGGAACCATGTCGGCCTTTAGACCTCCATATTGGTTCCTCTAATTTGTTGGCGACTGGGTTCCGCTCAGGGTTAGACTAGTTCAATTACACATTGCTCAAGTCATAGATTATGTTAATCAGTGAGTTACACGGCAAAGTGAAAGAATAGTTTCTGAAACAGACACTAGACATAAGGTAAAAATTTGTCCGAAGTGACCTTTCTGTCAGTACTAGCCAAGCCACACGAAATTCAACAGCACAAATGTGTATCCTGGTAAGGAAGAACATTTGTCATCTGACAAGTTAATAAAATTGCCCATACAAAAGTGCATGAGAGGCAGAAGTTGAATATCGGATACTACTAATGCTGTACACACGATTTGGGGGTGTACTATCATCCCGAAGAAATGGAAGTATGTAGGGTAAAGTTGCGTTAGTCGTACCACAGCCTAAGTCGAACTCCTGTAATATATGACCCCACGTTTCTAAAATGCAATAGCTAGGCTTGTAAGCATAAACATGTGAGTGGACTGACAGCTGTCGTGATAGAAAAATAATTAACATGAAAGTCTGTTTTTATTACACTCTTTCGCAAATATGTAAGCAAATTCAGAGACCAACGTGACGATAAGTAACTGTTTTGTACCGTGTCTATTTTCGTGCACTATGCTATCTATTTAAGCATAATGAGACAGTAGAAAACATTGAGGATATGCGTTTAGTTCTGACCTGAAACGGTAGAGATTTCACTGCCTAAGTCGTACCTGCGGAGAATTCGTTAATCTTGCCGGTACGACTTAGGCATTAATGGAAATTACTTACCAACTGAAAGTTATCTGTTTAGCTGATCAATATGACGAAGAGAGCTTGCAATAAGTGGAACCTGGAGAATGTGATGGAAGCTCTTCTGAACCATCTGAATGGTGAAACTGGATTTAATCAAACACGTGGAGCATATATTATAACAAAGTCGTCGACAGTGAGTAGTCGTTTGAAAGGCATATATAAAACATCAAAATCTGGAAGACCTGTTGATGTGACAGCAGAGATGTAAGATAAATTAGCACAGCATATAATTACTTTAGAGACTAGTTTCCTCTGAGTAAGCCGCGTGGGGTAGCCGCGCGGTCTAGGGCGCCTTGTCACGGTCCGCGCGGCTCCCTCCGTTGAAGGTTCTAGTCCTCTCTCGGGCACGAGTGTGTGTGTGTGTGTGTGTGTGTTGTCCTTATGTTAGACTAAATAGTGTGTAAGCTTAGGGACCGATGATCCCAGTAGTTTGGTCCCGTAAGATCTTACCACAAATTTCCAAACTTCCTCTGAGTAGCTACTACTGAATGATGGGAACATGCCTACCAAATCGCTGAGACATATCATCTACTGCATCACTTGAATAAAAGAATAGCCCGTAAAAAAATATATTACAGATGTATTAAGGATCATCCCACTTTTCCCTTGAGAGTACCCGAAGCAATTTCGATGGCACATGAGAAGGGCCTCAGTAAAGGGCGAGTTAATGAGTGTTTTGGTAAATATGAAGAAATACTAGGTGAAATTAAGTTTGCTGCTGACCGAATATACTGTATAACATGGTGGAAACAGTCTAAAGTAATTACCTCAAAAAGGCAAACAACAAAAAAATGGCTCTGAGCACTATGGGACTTAACATCTTAGGTCATCAGTCCCCTAGAACTTAGAACTACTTAAACCTAACTAACCTAAGGACATCACACACATCCAAGCCCGAGGCAGGATTCGAACCTGCGACCGTAGCAGTCACGCGGTTCCAGACTGCGCGCCTAGAACCGCGAGACCACCGCGGCCGGCTTGGCAAACAACAAGTGGATGCAATTACAAGCGGGGGAATTGTATCTTACAACGACGTGAGTATGTGCAATGAATACAGCAGGCGAGTTCATACATCAGATGTTGGTATCTAAGCACAGCAGAATGAGTAGCTTCTTGAAAAAGGGAGCTCCACCAAACAAAGGATTTGGATGTTCGACACATCAGAACAGTTTTCCGATGGCTAGAACATTTCGTAAAATGTACAAAACTGGAAAAAAGGGACCAGAAAGAAATTTTTCTGCATGGACATAGCACGCAGATCAAAAATTTATAGGCATTTCAGTTGGCTCGTGATGATGATATAATAATGCTATCATTTCCCGCTCACATGACTTATCGTTTACAGCCACTGGACAGATTATTCTTTAAAACGTCTTCCTCGCTAAGTTCAAATCCTGGCATTGTCAGAGAATAAGTTAACATCGCAGAATTCCTGGGTAATGCATACCCTAGATCAGTTTGTATAGACACAGCACTAAACGGTTTTAAGGCAGCAGGCATCTGGACAAGTGATAGAAATGTCGTCAAAGAAGAGGACTTTGTAGCTACTTGTTGATTTATCAGACCAAGGATCGGCTGATGGAATTGAAGCAACAACGCGGAAGTATGGAAGGCCGTCTAATCTTACAACACCATTTTAATGTCAACTACTAACAGAAAGGGAATAGAAGCCATAGAAAAGTCAAATGAAAGGAAGAAACCGAACAGAAACTTTTAAAAAAGACACAAATAGATAAAAACTTTAAGAAGAAGAAAAAAAATAAATTACAGAACGAATTGGTTATGTCAGTTGTGTAGAAGATCGAGAAGAAGACATGATTCTGTGAATGAAATGTAGGGGTTGGGTGCATGACCCATAGGCTGGCATGGAAAGTAAAATTAAGAAATAGTTCTGTGATATCTGTATTCAAACAAATTGATTTTCGATACACAAAGTAATTTAATTTGTTAAGAATTTATGTTCTGTTTTCTATGTGTAATTTCATTACGTGTAACTTCGGGAGAAACTTATCGTTTATAGCTTGTAGTTTGTTATTGTGACATTCTGTTAAATTATTCTATAGATTTATTATTATGTCGTCACTGACTAATTCTCCTAAGCACGACTCAGGCTACAAAGGGGGACGGGTTGTGGGATTGTGAAACCAGGCGTCTTAATCATAGCGATAATCCAGATCTGAAAAAGGTTGAAAACTCATTTTGAGGAAATATTTTTGTATTGTCTGGAAGCTGATTGATAGCTTAAAAACTAAAGATACAATGTACAGAAAACACGTTCTGTTATTTAAATTACGCCACCAAATATAATAATTGTTCCTTAAGGGATACGACTTGAGCAGCTTTACCCTCTGTAGGTACGTATTAGAGAATTACAAATTTCTTTTCTTTGTAAGTAAATAAATTCTTCATCTATGAAAAATCACAGGAATACGGAAAAGTCCCACAGAACTCCATAGAATACCGTGTTTACTATAAGAGAGATAGTCTCCAGTGAAATCCATCAATGGAAACGTAAAGCTAAGTCAATAAACTAAAAATTATTGGCTAATCTATTAAGATATTTGAGGTAAATGAAATCAAATGCGCAGTCGTACTGGAAAGCATTCCGATACACCAGTTGTGTAGCACCTTGCATGGAGACATGAAAACAATATACAACTTCTATTTCATTGTAGGATTGAGAGTAGAGACTGGATTGTATTCCGTGACGCTTCAGTACTGTACGTATACTGCTACATTCGACTCTTCGCCATTATCGGAAACCCGCGATGACGTTACGGCAAACAAGTACCGTGGTGACTAAGGAAAACGCATCACACTGTCAATGCTTTCACGTCAGATGTGCATATATTATCAGCCACGACTACGCATATATTATCAGCCACGACTACGCATAGGTTCAGGATATGCCGAACGAAGTGCTCTCACTCACTGGTGCAATAATATTGTGGTCAACTATTAACTACTTCTGTCATGCTGCAGTGGCTAACAACAAGAGTAGTCGTCAAATCTCTGCTCAACATCCACCAGGTACCCAGTAATTCCTTCGACCAATTTATACGACAGCAACGCTAGAAGGAAGAAAGAAGCTATTTTGAAAAAACTCTTAGTTCGGTTTCCGGGCACTGCTGTCGCTCTGCAGCTTTTGTTGGAGCATTTAACTTTGACTAGGTTCTTTTATCAGTACTGTGTTGTCATGCAGTACGTAAATAAGGTCACCTACTAACAAGTTAAATTATAATGTTATATTTTCATGGAAAATGTCAGTCCCTCGGGAAGTCAGCTAAGCGGAAAAAGCGTCTGTTCCGTTCTGACGGTCCCGCAAATTACGTAAAAGCCGTAAACCACTTAGCTTTTATCAGTTCGGGGTAACAGGCCAACTTCAGAAGTCTCTTAGTAACGTGCATAATACATGCTAATGAATTACTAATCTTAGCGGACGGTGGAAATTTGAGATGCTCAACTGGTGCGTGAAACGAAAGAGCCCTCAAAATGAAATTATTAAAACGTTCCCGGCAGCTTAGCAATGAAGGGAGCGCTTAAATATTTGCTCCTTGCGTTTATCGTTTAATGAATTCTCAGTAACTAATGCTTCTCAAATTGTTGAATTACATGGAAGCGAAGCTTTTTAAATAAAACAAACGTATATTAACGTTCTACATTTTTATTCTCCATGTGTACATAATTGCAGCCCTTTGCCGGTAGAGTGCTCCAAATTGTGGCGTATAAAGTAGTAGTGTGTAATATAACTATGCCGGTGCATGAGAAACAACTTAGTGTACTCGATTTCAAATTCTAAGAGTTCGTACAGACATGGAGCGCTCTCTCCTTCAGCATGATAACCAGACCACTCACGAACGCTGCGACATCTGCAACACTTCAACGCTTTAGGTTCACATTCTACAGTGACGGTACCTAAAAACAGGGAGGAAAGTGTTCATCACCATTGTGACTACGTCGAGAAATAAATATGTAACCATAAATAATAAAGTTCTAAAATGTTAATAAAGTTTATTTCATTTAAAAAGCGTTAAGAGTTTTCACAGAGAAAATTCGGAGGCCTGACATTTCAGCGCGTGCCCGTGGTATCCTGCTTATAAGTATGACACTCTATGGGAAACATTTCAGTATTCCATTTTAAGCTCGTCTCTCGATTAGATAGTTTGTTCCTCTTTTCGGTGCCTGAATCAATTGCCTGTTTTAACTTTCGTCCCAACCGAAAACAACTTAAGTACATTTGTCATATTTTCGCATCTAGAGACAGGTAGGTTGGAATACAGATACGGATCGTGTCGATGATTATCACATACAGGACCTCATGTAATCGGCTAGATCAGTGGAGAAAATATTGAGCAAAAATGTGTAATGTAAATCTATCTTCGCACCCTCAAATATGTCTTCTAGCGATCACTGAATTTTCTCATTATGAGTGTATCGAAGGGAGATCTCTTTTAATCGTTAAAAACCATTCGAAAGCAAAGATCACTCAAAATATTTTTTTATCAAAGGACGGGTTTCAACAGTCTTAGCTGTCTTCTTCGAGTCTTAATCTTTTTTTTGGTAGCAACATGGTTTGCTAGAAAGAAAAGTATTTAAGACCTGAAGATGACAGCTAGGACTGTTGAAAGCGGTTTTCTTGAATAACAAGTATTTTGTGCGGTCTTGGCTTTTGAATGGTTTTTAACGTTATCAATCATATTGGGAGAACCTCAAGAGTCAGAGGAACGCTATAATCGACATGTGAAATGGACAAAGGAAAGATTATAATAAAAATTTTTAAAGAAAATATCATGCAGAAAAGAATTTTGTGCAGTAAAGTTGAGAAGTATAAACGCATATCTTCCATCAGTATCTGGCAGGTTTTCCATCTTCCAAGGCAAATAAAAAAGTACATAAGGTTCTCAAAACGAAAAAACCGTTATTATGGCTCTGAGCACTATGGGACTTAACATCTGAGGTCATCAGTCCCCTAGAACCTAGAACTACTTAAACCTAACTAACCTAAGGACATCACACACATACATGCCCGAGGCAGGATTCGAACCTGCGACCGCAGCGGTCACGCGGTTCCAGACTGAAGCGCCTAGAGCCGCTTGGCCACTCTGGCCGGCCCGTTATTATGGTTCGTAATAATGCAGGAAGAATGCAAACGAAACTGCCATTTTCACAAAGCTTTTACGTGCATTCAGTAAAAGGTAATCCAAAACTTTCACGCACTGCTTTAACATACAAAACAGAAACACTGTTGCTACATGTCGTGTAAACAAAGTACTTATTGGGCAAAAACCTTTCTCTACATTGCTCTGCAAAGAACACACCAAATAATGTCAGAAGAAATTTTGTTAGTTTAACAATAATTCAAAATTTATTCTTTACTTAAGTTTCACATTTGTACATTTATTTTTGTGAGATGACTGTACAGCATTCTGACGTGTAGTTTCATCTGAGGGCGACTCGTTGCTAACGCGACTAAACAGAACTGAAGACGATCAAATATAGATCGAAAGTATGCATGCGATGAAAGTCAGTGGAACTAAGACGGTAAAATGAATGCATATGTCGTCTTGTTTCACTGAAAATGGACATGAGAGGTTTCCTTCCCCATCATCCTACAATCAGAGCTTCAGCTCCAATATCAGTGACCATTCTTCGAGGAATGTTCACCCAACTCCTTTTTTTTCGTTTCTAAGCTTGATATCATGAACATAAATTTTAAGCCCAGTACAATTTCCTATATGTCATGCACAGCTAAAGTTACTGTGGAGGAAAAATTGTTAACAATGTTTATCAAAGAGTAATTAAACAGTTTTCTGTAAACTGTAACCCCATTACATTAATAGAACGACAGAGATAAAAAAGGAAACAAAGCAATATATTCATGGTAGTACCCATATGTTTCCATCGTTATCTATCGATGTAACAACCGGTTTTCATTGTTACATAATGAGAATCAAACAGTCCCATTTATTTAAAGATAACGCCTTTAATCGTAGTTTGAACTCATCAGATTATGTAAAACTGCCAAATTAAGATCATTGCACCGGCTCCCAAAGCTCTAAGTCAGCCACATACACATAAAACCGTCTGGATGAAAATCTGAACTGTTACAGCGTCAAATAGAGCACAGCGTAAAGCCAGGGGTACGTGCCGGCCTGGATGCCAAACAGCTGATCTGTCTAACCGTCAGAGGTTCCCACAGTTTGTTTTAGTTATTCTGAAGACCGCATTTTCATCGAGACGGATTTATTTGTATGTGGCTGACGTAGAGCTTTGGTAGCCGGCGCAGTGGATTTTAATTGTCAGTTTTACATAATCTAATGATGCCTCACCATGGCAAAAAGCGCTATTTTTAAATTAAAATAAATTTGCAACCGTGACTGCTTTATGTGTGTGTGAAATCTTATGGGACTTAACTGCTAAGGTCATCAATCCCAGCTTACACACTACTTAACCTAAATTATCCAAATGACAAACACACACACCTATTCCCGATCGAGGACTCGAGCCTCTCCCGAGGCGAGCCGCACAGTCCATGACTGCAGCGCCACAGACCACTGGGCTAATCCCGCATATTTTCAATACGTAAGAATAGATTCACTTCTCTCCTACTAGTTCAATTACACCAACGATTAATTTAGGAAATGAACGGGATTGAGTCGGTAGAGAAATATTTAATTTGGTTTTTCGTATACATTTCACAAAAATATTCAATACAAGTTAGTTATATAATCGAACGCAAAAGGATCTTAACAAGATTTTCATATTTTCACCCATAAACATCTTATTAACTTCTATATGTTACTTCACATCTACAATACATTTGCCGGCCGTTGTGGCCAAGCGGTTCTAGGCGCTTCTAGGGGACTGAAGACCTCAGATGCTAAGTCCCATAGTGCTCAGAGCCATTTTTTTTAACCATACATTTCTTGGAAGAAGTCATTCTCCTGCATATGGCTCTTGTTTAATCTGAAATAAATCCTTTACATAATTATTAGCGATTACCTTTAATACGTTCGCTTAGGCACTATCAAGCTGCTTCGTCATATGAACGACGGAATGTTAAGTGCTGCACTAAGTAAAACGAGAATAATAAATGTCAAAAGAATATCAACGAAACTCGGGCGTGTATTTTCTAATGTATATTTATTTCTGTCTTTTATTTAATCTTGTCTCAGTTCAAGCTGCGATAAACATTTGTTATTGCTCTTATCACCAAAAGGTTGATGATGTCCAAGGTGGTAATATTAACAAATACTCATTTTTGCAATGAAGTCTTTATTTCAAATAAAATGCAGCATCATGTAGGAAAATTATTTCGTCCAAGAAGTGTATAAAATAGCAACTTAGAAAGAAAGTATTTATTGCAAAATGGCAAGAATCACACCCAGAGAGGTTTTTCAGGCCCTTCTCCCTGGAGTTAAACATTCCAGCAGTGTTTTCGAAGTTTATACGCAGATGAATAATTGAAAAAGTACCCCAATTGGTAAATGACCGTAGCCGTCTGCACTGTCTAATCTATAGCTAAACGTAATATGAATGCGTGGTATCTGTTCTTTCGTACATGTCCGAAACCCAGACAGCACGCGTTCATATAACTGATTCGCCTCGATGAACATTGTATCCACAGCCTTCAGTGCGGATGCACATAACGTTAGACCTACAACGAAAATCTAAAATTAGTGATGGTGGATAACATGAATGAGAACTATGGATAGGTGGCGCTAGGTGGGAATGTGAATTGGTGGACTGGCCGGGGGGAGGGGGGGGGGGCAGTGGTTAACGTATCTGCCTACTAAGTAGAATATCCAGGGGTCGAGTCCCAGACCGGCACACATTTTCAATCGTCGACGCTGATTATGCACAAATTCCTTTTGTAGCTCTTATCATTAGTTCCTTCCCTTTCCTTTGCTTTCTTCCCCTCGCCACTTTCAATTACATAATAGTTCGACGTGTCAAGTTCATAGTCTATCAGACAATGTAACGAAAGTCGGCGGAAAAGTAGAGAGAAGAATTGCGACTGCAACCGAGTTGCTCGTGGCATACGGAAAACACCGTGGCCAGAGTCTGTAAGCAACAGCGTGCTGACGAGGTAGATCGTTGTCTACTCTCGTAGATGATGACGGTAGATAAACAATACTGCGTGCAGGAGTACCCGAGAAGGACGAGGAACTCAGTCCTTCTCAGTGAAAGATTAGTAGTGTCCCTTGATCCGTCGCCGTATGTTCAGGAGGCAGCGAGGTACTGCTGGCCCTCATAGCATTAGCGGTCCGGTATCCAGTACAAGCAGAAACCAGAGAAACTATACAACCCAGTAATAGCAAAGCCTATGTCTCTTTTTCAGTTTCTAGTGAAAATTTTATAAGTGCAATGATATAAAACATAGTTATAATAGCACTAATAGCAGTAGGTGACGCAGCTAAGAGCAATATTATTTAAGACAAACTGAAATGGTTCAAATGGCTCTGAGCACTATGGGACTTAACATCTGTGGTCATCAGTCCCCTAGAACTTAGAACTACTTAAACCTAACTAACCTAAAGACATCACAAACATCCATGCCCTAGGCAGGATTCGAACCTGAGACCGTAGCAGTCGCGCGGTTCCGGACTGAGCGCCTAGAACCGCGAGACCACCGCGGCCGGCAGACAAACTGAACATGATCAAATCTTATCGCTATCTTCCTGTGACAGGAAAGCAATACCCGACGGAGAGCAGGAAAAGAGGTCATAGGAAAACTAAAAGAGGAACGGTTAATGAATATTCGTCGAAATGATAGTGCTAACAGCATAATAAAACAGAAATAACGAAATAGTAATATCACAAATATTATAAATTATTCAAGGTTAAGTGTAGAAACAAAGCAGACTACAAGTAACTGTCATCAATGAGTCACGTAAATGTAATTTGACGTGCAAAAGTTCACTGTTATCAAGAGAGTCGTCTAGAATGAATAGATAAATCAAATAGTTGACAGCTAGGCTATCAAACAGTCTTGACAGAAATAAAATATTTATTTTCAATATGAGCGGTTTCGGTCAGAATGTGACAATTTTCAGACCACTTTTGTAACGATGGTAGGTGGTGGCGGTGGACGGAGCACATGTCGTCGTTCCGCGAACTTCAACTGCTTACACGTTCGTGGAGCCACAACACTGAAGATGGTCACATTCTGACCGAAACCGGACACTACAAATAAATATTTTATTGCGGTCAAGTCTGTTTTTAATCCCTTTTCAAAGAATGTTTACTAAACCGCTGATTTTCTTTTATTCTGAAGAATTAGTGATAGATAGACTACTGTGATGCAAGTCACTGGCTGTTTAAATTCCGGATGAAAACAAACGATAGACAGCTGTAGCGACCAGATCTCGAGAACACGCAGCTGACGGCTCCACTGGTTCATCTCTGCTCACAGAGCGAACCGTACGCATGGCGCCTGAAAACCCGCCCATGGACGCTCAAAGCATGTAAGTCGCTTTATACGTAATTACTCAGTGGTGCCAGGGTATGAGTAGAACATCACTCTTTCCAGTAGGTATTCACATGGAATGAAGTGGTACTACTCAATCATCTGCCGTCTACTACTGTAGAGAGATTGACGAACTTAGTGTCCGACAACGTGCATCTGTTGTTGGCAGACAAGCGACCTGTAATGTGATCAAGACAGCACGCAACTCTATTTCTCCTTCTTTTAAGCAGAGTGCGCTGATGAACATTCCCTGAAAGTGAGGATACTCTTGTGGTTTCATAAGATCACCTGAAATCAGCACCAAATCTTTTGAGCGCGTATGGAGCCTATGGAGCGCCTCTTGAGTCCTACAAACTACTATGTGTTGCGGAAGGCGATTGTGTTCTATTCTCTGTTACGAAGCGATGAGACACACTTTGAAATGACAACTGTTTGTTACAGGAAGTAAAAAATAGTACACTTCTGAGAGAGAATATATTCACAACATGATAACTGAAAAAGTGTAGCCTGAGGAGTAGGATAGAAGAGTACATCTCGGTCCTGCGAGGGGAGGAGCTCGTATGGAACCAGTGGTAACCACGGCGAAGCCGTGACTCGTGAGCGGCTGTTGGAAACGCAGCGGCGTTTGTGGGTCACTGCGAAGACGGCACAACTCAACGGGCAGCGGTCACGGCAGGCGATGTCCGCTTTGGTGACTTGAAGCGGTTCTTGACCCGTCGGAACTATGTAGCCTCTTGAGGAAGGATACGGCGCGGCACCCCGTGAACACACGACCGTGCGAACGTAAAATAGTGCCCGCCGGTCGCAGCGCTACTTGCCACGACTCACACGCCACGACGTGGTGGCGAAGCTGGCGCCACGGGACGCTGTGGCAGCTGCTGTCTGCTCGACTGTATACGGTGCCTTGCTTCTTCTGTTTTCTAACAACCTCGGGAGGGTAGGGGGCGTCCCTGGTCTGCTAAATAAAGACTGAAGTGTGGTTATCGAACTATGCAGGGGCAGCCTTGCAATACACCACAGACTGAGTGTTCATGTATCACATCGCCCCGCAATATTTCGTGTTTAGCGTGGTTCTCGAACCAAAGCGTCATCAAAACTAGCTAAGTGGTTGCTCTCATTCAGTTGCTCATGAGTGTATATATTTGCTTCTAAAATTCACCATAAGTAATATACAAAACTTTTAAAATGAACGCCGGCCGTTGTGGCCCAGCGGTTCTAGGCGCTTCAGTCCGGAACCACGCGACCGCTACGGCCACAGGTTCGAATCCTGCCTCGGGCATGGATGTGTGTGATGTCTTTAGGTTAGTTAGGTTTAAGTAGTTCTAAGTTCTAGGGCACTGAGGACCTCAGATGTTGAGCCCCATAGTGCTCAGAGCCATTGTTAAAATGAGCTCCCAAGACAAAGTACTAGTCCCCAATGCACGCTGGCCACTTTGGAGAGGCGTAGATAGTATAGACCTGGCACCAGACGGGCGTCTGACACTCCAACGCTCACATCACTCATGGCAGTGAAGTATGAATACGCCAGTCAGTTGCATGGAATGATGGAAAAGAGCCACCGTGGTACAACAACTGGGTTAGAAAACTGCTGCGGAAGCAAAGGGAACTTCACAGCAAACATAAACATAGCCGAAGCCGTGCAGAAAATGGTTCAAATGGCTCTGACCATATGGGACTTAACTTCTGAGGTCATCCGTCGCTTAGAACTTAGAACTAATTAAACCTAACTAACCTAAGGACATCACACACATCCATGCCCGACGCAGAATTCGAACCTGCGACCGTAGCGGTCCCGCGGTTCTGGACTGAAGCGCCTAGAACCGCACGGCCACCACAGCCGGCAGCCGTCCAGACAAACAAAAACTACGCGAAGAGAAATGTAGTATGAGGAGGGCTATGCGACAGGCGTTCAATGAATTCGAAAGTGAAGTTCTATGTACTGACTTGGCAGAAAACCCTAAGAAAATTTGGTCTTATGTCAAAGCGGTAGGTGGCTCAAAACAAAATGTCCAGACACTCTGTGACCAAAATGGTACTGAAACAGAGGATGACAGACTAAAGGCCGAAATAATAAATGTCTTTTTCCAAAGCTGTTTCACCGAGGAATACTGCACTGTAGTTCCTTCTCTAGATTGTCTCACAGATGACAAAATGGTAGATATCGAAATAGAAGACAGAAGGATAGAGAAGCAATTAAAATCGCTCAAAAGAGGATAGCCCGCTGGACCTGATGGGATACCAGTTCGATTTTACACAGAGTACGCGAAGGAACTTGCCCCTCTTCTTGCAGCGGTGTACCGTAGCTCTCTAGAAAAGCGTAGCGTTCCAAAGGATTGGAAAAGGGCACAGGTCATCCCCGTTTTCAAGAAGGGACGTCGAACAGATGTGCAGAACTATAGACCTATATCTCTAACGTCGATCAGTTGTAGAATTTTGGAACACGTATTATGTTCGAGTATAATGACTTTTCTGGAGACTAGAAATCTACTCTGTAGGAATCAGCATGGATTTCGAAAAGGACGATCGTGTGAAACCCAGTTCGCGCTATTCGTCCACGAGACTCAGAGGGCCATAGACACGGTTTCCCAGGTAGATGCTGTGTTTCTTGACTTCCGCAAGGCGTTCGATACAGTTCCCCACAGTCGTTTAATGAACAAAGTAAGAGCATATGGACTATCAGACCAATTGTGTGATTGGATTGAAGGGTTCCTATATAACAGAACGCAGCATGTCATTCTCAATGGAGAGAAGTCTTCCGAAGTAAGAGTGACTACAGGTATGCCGCAGGGGAGTGTCGTAGGACCGTTGCTATTCACAATATACATAAATGATCTTGTGGATGACATCGGAAGTTCACTGAGGTTTTTTGCAGATGATGCTGTGGTATATCGAGAGGTTGTAACAATAGAAAATTTTACTGAAATGCAGGAGGAATTGCAGCGAATTGATGCATGGTGCAGGGAATGGCAATTGAATCTCAATGTAGACAAGTGTAATGTGCTGCGAATACATAGAAAGAAAGATCCCTTATCATTTAGCTACAATATAGCAGGTCAGCAACTGGAAGCAGTTAATTCCATAAATTATCTGGGAGTACGCATTAGGAGTGATTTAAAATGGAATGATCATATAAAGCTGATCGTCGGTAAATCAGATGCCAGACTGAGATTCATTGGAAGAATCCCAAGGAAATGCAATCTGAAAACAAAGGAAGTAGGTTACAGTACGCTTGTTCGCCCACTGCTTGAATACTGCTCAGCAGTGTGGGATCCGTACCAGATAGGGTTGATAGAAGAGACAGAGAAGATCCAACGGAGAGCAGCGCGCTTCGTTACAGGATCATTTAGTAATCGCGAAAGCGTTACGGAGATGATAGATAAATTCCAGTGGAAGACTCTGCAAGACAGACGCTCAGTAGCTCGGTACGGGCTTTTGTTGAAGTTTCGAGAACATACCTTCACCGAGGAGTCAAGCAGTATATTGCTCCCTCCTACTTATATCTCGCGAAGAGACCATGAGTATAAAATCAAACAGATTAGAGCCGCACAGAGGCATACCGACAATCCTTCCTTCCACGAACAATACGAGACTGGAATAGAAGGGAGAACCGATAGAGGTACTCAAGGTACCCTCCGCCGCACACCGTCAGGTGGCTTGCGGAGTATGGATGTAGATGTAGATGTATATGACCGCAGTTAGATGGATCGACGTGAAGACGTTACAGAATGCCGGGAAAGAACTATCGTACCTGGACGCACCAATCACCACACCATGGTTTGGTATGGTCGGATTTGTTAATGTGTCAATGAAGACTGATCAGTCTTTGTGCAAGTAATAGTGTATCACAAGCAGCCAGACAACATTGCAAAGCGGTAAAAAAGGATAATGGATGATAGGGACCACTCACTGACGCTTGGTTTCAAATCTGACAGGACTTCCTACTGTCAGTGAATGGATGCCCATGTCGGTCAGTTTCTTAGAGAACATTTAAAAAGACACCTCGTAAAAAGCTATAGCTTACAGCAGCGCACAGTGGTGCAACTCTTCAGTAAGAAAAACAATACAAATGTGGACAGCAGCAAATTGGTGGTCGGGTGGTTTTGGAGTGTGGGTCTATTTGTAACAGTGGAAGAAACGTAGCAATGAACATCCAAGCAGTTTGGTAGTTCTATGGGATCTAATTATCGATGAATAGCTTCGGCTGGATGCGGCCTACCTAAAGAAAACTGTGAACGATTTGAGGCCATGACCGAGGCTAGGGACTATGATCCATGGCACTAGCGTAAAGCCTCTTGTAGGTGACGACTTTTAAGTCGCTGTGCTAAGTACTAAAATTCAAACATATGTTTCAGAATGGGGTCCGCCTTTAGCAAAAGACTATCTTCTTTTTGTCCCAAACGTGTTTCATAGCAGTTGCAGCATAATCAGTGGGCTTTTATTTTATGGCTGTTACGTTCTTTAGTGTTTGTATACATGCAAATACTAGTTTTTAAATCGTAATTACAGATTCTCGAAGAAACACACAAAATTATGAATTCATACCTTTTTACCTCATGATGAGGTTTTCCTGATGTGTTATGTTTTCACAGTGACTGATTTCTTTCACAGTTTGTCATCTGCAACCACATACAACTTAGTGTAGACAAAATTATTTAAGGAAAAATTACCATTTGGAGACTGTTATGGGTATGCCTAAAATTAATTCTATGTGGAAGCTTTTGTGATATATATATATATACACTCCTGGAAATGGAAAAAAGAACACATTGACACCGGTGTGTCAGACCCACCATACTTGCTCCGAACACTGCGAGAGGGCTGTACAAGCAATGATCACACGCACGGCACAGCGGACACACCAGGACCCGCGGTGTTGGCCGTCGAATGGCGCTAGCTGCGCAGCATTTGTGCACCGCCGCCGTCAGTGTCAGCCAGTTTGCCGTGGCATACGGAGCTTCATCGCAGTCTTTAACACTGGTAGCATGCCGCGACAGCGTGGACGTGAACCGTATGTACAGTTGACGGATTTTGAGCGAGGGCGTATAGTGGGCATGCGGGAGGCCGGGTGGACGTACCGCCGAATTGCTCAACACGTGGGGCGTGAGGTCTCCACAGTACATCGATGTTGTCGCCAGTGGTCGGCGGAAGGTGCACGTGCCCGTCGACCTGGGACCGGACCGCAGCGACGCACGGATGCACGCCAAGACCGTAGGATCCTACGCAGTGCCGTAGGGGACCGCACCGCCACTTCCCAGCAAATTAGGGACACTGTTGCTCCTGGGGTATCGGCGAGGACCATTCGCAACCGTCTCCATGAAGCTGGGCTACGGTCCCGCACACCGTTAGGCCGTCTTCCGCTCACGCCCCAACATCGTGCAGCCCGCCTCCAGTGGTGTCGCGACAGGCGTGAATGGAGGGACGAATGGAGACGTGTCGTCTTCAGCGATGAGAGTCGCTTCTGCCTTGGTGCCAATGATGGTCGTATGCGTGTTTGGCGCCGTGCAGGTGAGCGCCACAATCAGGACTGCATACGACCGAGGCACACAGGGCCAACACCCGGCATCATGGTGTGGGGAGCGATCTCCTACACTGGCCGTACACCACTGGTGATCGTCGAGGGGACACTGAATAGTGCACGGTACATCCAAACCGTCATCGAACCCATCGTTCTACCATTCCTAGACCGGCAAGGGAACTTGCTGTTCCAACAGGACAATGCACTGAGGCGCCAGGTGGAAATGGCATGGCAAGCCGTTCCACAGGACTACATCCAGCATCTCTACGATCGTCTCCATGGGAGAATAGCAGCCTGCATTGCTGCGAAAGGTGGATATACACTGTACTAGTGCCGACATTGTGCATGCTCTGTTGCCTGTGTCTATGTGCCTGTGGTTCTGTCAGTGTGATCATGTGATGTATCTGACCCCAGGAATGTGTCAATAAAGTTTCCCCTTCCTGGGACAATGAATTCACGGTGTTCTTATTTCAATTTCCAGGAGTATATATATATATATATATATATATATATATATATATATATATATATATATATATATATATATAGAGAGAGAGAGAGAGAGAGAGAGAGAGAGAGAGAGAGCGCAGGTTTGAGGGTCTTTCATTATATATATAATGAAAAACTCTCAAACCTTCTCTTTCTCTCCCTCTCTCTCTCCCTTTACACACATGCACACACCACGTAGTAAAAAGATATGAATACATAATTTTGTGTGTTTCTTCAAAAATCTGTAATTACAATTTAAAAACTAATATTTGCATGTATACAAACAGTAAAGAACGTTCCTTATGTTTAACAGACATAAAATAGAAGCACACTAATGATGCTGCAACTGCAGTGTAACATGTTTGTTACAAAAAATAAAATTGTGCTTTGGTAAAGGCAAACTCCAAACAAAAACATATGTATTGTTAAAGCCAACACGGACAAAACAGAGTTTCAAATCTAAGATGATTAGTAATATTCATAGCTACAGCATCACCAGAATTACATGTCCTTCCATACTTGTGACTAAAACTGGTGGCTCAGAATGGCTTTCCGTATTCAGCAACAATAAAATTTCTGACACATAGTCCAGTAGATTTTAAATCAAAACTGAAAAAGTCGTTAAATCTAGACTGTACTTTCTATTTTATAGACAAGTTTTTAAATAAAAAATAATTACATGTGTAGCTTAGAAGACTAAGTTAATTAGTTAAGTTGTCAGATGTATGCATATCTCAATGATAATATGAATTAAGACTACCGTGTTTCTTTTTCTACATGAAAAATATTTTGTTCTTCAGTAACCTGTAATATGATTACCATTTATCCATTCAAACAAAAGATTCATTCGCTCTTAGTCTATAATCTGATTCATTTTCTTCCATTTCGTTAGAAATATGCCAATTATCTATACAACTGGAATTAACTAACGAGCTGCTTAACTAACTTATCCCAGTAATCTAACAAACGCAGATCTAAAAACGGCAATAAATGGCATCTGACGGTCCTGACGATTGTTAGTGAGATACCGAAATTGTACGTTGATCAGTAGTACAGAAACACAAAAAAATGGCTCTGAGGAGTATGGAACTTAAATTCTGAGATCATCAGTCCCCTAGAACTTAGAACTACTTAAACCTAACTAACCTAAGGACATGACACACATCCACGCCCGAGGCAGGATTGGAACCGAACCTGCGATCGTAGAAGTCGCGCGGTTCCGGACTGAAGCGCCTAGAACCGCTCGGCCACCGCGGCCGGCTACAGAAACACAGGAGCGGCATGTGTGGTGACTTGGTAACCCGCATAGAAGTGTATTTCAAAATTTCATTCAGCGTACATCGTGGATGTTATTATGTTCTTACATTTAGCGATTAAATTTTCCAATTCAGTACCACCACGAACGCGCTCTTTTGCAGATCATCTACGTGTCTCGTGATCCGAAGGATGCAGCGGTGTCGTACTACCACCACCACAGGCTCTGGAGCGGATACACAGGCACCTTCAACGAGTTCATGGACGCTTTCCTCGACGACTTGGGTAAGTTGTATGTGCAGGTTTCTTGACTGAGGTGGACCACTTCGACAAGCTGCACTCTACGTGTTAATCTTCCTGTAGGACCCTGATCATGACGTGCTTTGAAAATTATTTTGTCGTCCTATGCTGCTCCTAATGGATTTGTTAAGAAGGAACTGTGTTTTCATCTAGTACAGCTACAGGTGCTTTCTGGAATCAGTTTCAGTATACACCTTTAATCGCCTTTTATACTGTGTATGCAAGGCGAAGATGTGAAAATTACCGGACAATCAGTTTAATAAGCCACAGCTGCAAAAAAAAACACGAATTCTTTACAGACGAATGGAAAAACTAGTAGAAACCGGCCTCGGGGAAGATCAGTTTGGATTCCGAAGAAATACTGGAACACGTGAGGCAATACTGACCTTACGACTTATCTTAGAAGAAAGATTAAGGAAAGGCAAACCTACGTTTCTAGCATTTGTAGACTTAGAGAAAGCTTGTGACAATGTTGACTGGAATACTCTCTTTCACATTGTAAAGGTGGCAGGGGTAAAATACAGGGAGCGAAAGGCTATTTACAATTTGTACATAAACCAGATGGCAGTTATAAGAGTCGAGGGACATGAAAGGGAAGCAGCGGTTGGGAAGGGAGTAAGACAGGGTTGTAGCCTCTCCCCGATGTTATTCAATCTGTATATTGAACAAGCAGTAATGAAAACAAAAGAAAAATTCGGAGTAGGTATTAAAATCCACGGAGAAGAAATAAAAACTTTGAGGTTCGCCGATGACATTGTAATTGTGTCAGAGACAGCAAAGGACTTGGAAGAGCAGTTGAACGGAATGGATGGTGTCTTGAAGGGAGGATATAAGATGAACATCAACAAAAGCAAAACGAGGATAATGGAATGTAGTCAAATTAATTCAGGTGATGCTGAGGGAATTAGAATAGGAAATGAGACACTTAAAGTAGTAAAGGAGTTTTGCTATTTGGGGAGCAAAATAACTGATGATGGTCGAAGTAGAGAGGATATAAAATGTATACTGGCAATGGCAAGGAAAGCGTTTCTGAAGAAGAGAAATTTGTTAACATCGAGTATAAATTTAAGTGTCAGCAAGTCATTTCTGAAAGTATTTGTATGGAGTGTAGCCATGTATGGAAGTGAAACATGGACGGTAAATAGTTTGGACAAGAAGAGAATAGAAGCTTTCGAAATGTGGTGCTACAGAAGAATGCTGAAGATTAGATGGGTAAATCACATAACTAATGAGGAAGTATTGAATAGGATTGGGGAGAAGAGAAGTTTGTGGCACAACTTGACCAGAAGAAGGGATCGATCGGTTGGTAGGACATGTTCTGAGGCATCAAGGGATCACCAATTTAGTATTGGAGGGCATCGTGGAGGGAAAAATCGTAGGGGGAGACCAAGAGATGAATACACTAAGCAGATTCAGAAGGATGTAGGTTGCAGTATGTACTGGGAGATGAAGAAGCTTGCACAGGGTAGAGTAGCATGGAGAGCTGCATCAAACCAGTCTCAGGACTGAAGACCACCACAACAACAATGCAAGACGAGTAATTGAATGATTCAGTCTTTCGCAATGATTTAGAGGCGAAATCTGCTGGTCGGGTAGGGATTTCACAGTGCAGTTGAACTGTAGCTGTGCGCGCATGGTGGTCCATCTGCGTCCGTTCAGTAACCGTCCGCAACAGTATGAGTTCGGAAGGAGCTCGATTCGAACTGCGTATATCCGTCTCAGCAGGTTCGAAGGCGTGCTCAGTAGGACTGACAATGAGGCCACGGGGTCATGGCTGACTCACACAACCGCCCAAAAAAGTGATTCAAATGGCTCTGACCACTATGGGACTTAACATCTGAGGTCATCAGTCCCTTAGAACTTAGAACTACTTAAACCTAACTAACCTAAGGACATCACACACATCCATGCCCGAGGCAGGATTCGAACCTGCGACCGTAGCGGTCGCGCGGTTCCAGACTGAAGCGACTAGAAACGCTCGGCCACAGAGGCCGGCCCACAACCGCCCATATGACCTTAAAATACATTCAGGACTATGTTTATGCGGTGATAAACTAGGTACATGTGCATTAACTGAATATAATAAACGTCATGCAATGATAACCGAAGGTTGTAGTTCTCAGAGACAGACATAAATTTACTTTGTTTCGTTGCAGCAACATATAACGGTGCCGCAAGGTTAAAATTTAATAGCTGTTAGAACTGTTTAACAGTTCTGAGGGACAGGTTCTTTTCTCAGTTTCAGATAACCCATCACAATTTAGGACTTGGGGTGTAGTTGTTCTATCCCGGGCTCAGTCCTTAGACTGCTTCCCCTGATCGAAGTGTCTAGTCCTGACACTGAAAGCACAGTCTGTCTGATGGACTTACGTTACTTTTCGTGATCAAATTACATTCAAGATAGAGGATGCTCAGCAAAAGAAAGACATGAAAGATAACAATTACGATTTATTTGTACTTCCTATAATGAGCGACTCAAAACTTTTTGCACTGTCCAGCCACTTTAATATGACCACCTAAGAAAAGCCCGAATAACCATCTTTTGCAGCACGGACTGCTGCTAGAAGTGCAGGAAGAGAATCTCTGGATGGTACCCACAGGGCTGCGGTGCCAAGCCGACACCAGTGCTGTGGCCAATTGCTCTAGACTTCTCGGTTGAGGATCCATGGCGCATATAGCCCGATCTAGGTGGTCCCACAGATTCTCGATTGAGTTTGAATACAGGGCGTCTGATGACCAGAGAAGTACGGTAAACGCATCCTTGTGCTCTTCGAACCATGCAAGTACACTGCGAACTGTGTGGTGCATTGTGCTTACATGTTCCCCTAGGACAGATACATACTTGTGCTGATAAAATGTGCCTTCCCGAATGACAAGATCACTCAGGGTATGCAACGAAAATCTCTCCAGAGAACATGTTCCCTCCCTCGAACTGGAGCGTTCCAATGATTGTCGTAGGGTGGTTGTTTCACGCCGTACACGCCACGGCCATCCTTCCGATGGAGCATAAAATGCGATTCATCTGAAAAGCCTACCTGTCTCCACTTAGTAGGCGTCCATTTTCGGTACTGGCGCGCCTCCGTCGCCGATGAACGGCAATCAGTATAGGGCCATGAACCAGGTTTCTTGACTGAGGCGGACCACTTTGACAAGCAGCACTCTGCTGCGGAGAACCATATGCAACAATGCTCGCTGAACGGTCTTGACGAGACACTGACGATAGTCTCTATCTCAGCGGTCAGTTGTTAACATTTTCACGAATAATCACCCGTACACATCTCCGCAGCCGTCGTTCAACTCTCTATCTATGGCCCGCGGTTGACCACAGTTGCCTCGGCACCGGTTTTGGATAGCGCTATTTTGCCATGTATGGCGGGTGAGCTTTAACAATCGGACATGCGAGCAGTTCACAGATTTAGCCGTTTCGGCAACGCTTCACCCCTGGCCCAGAAGCCGATGATCATGCCCTTTTGCACCTCATTTAAATCTCTACGTTTTCCCATAACGGCCACGCTTACAGTGGTTTTTTCCGTAACCCCCGCCCCCTCCACGACACGCTTCGTATACTGTCCATTTCCAGAGCTGGCACCTACCGTTTGTGAGAGGTAATTGCAAGATGAAGTAGAACATAGACGGTGGTAACATTAACGTGACTTGACCGCGTATATGTTCTTTGACGCCCTGCCATTGACTAGCGCTCACTCTCTGCCATGTACTGTTGACTGGTTCTTAACTACTTCCTCTGAAATGTTGTGTCTAGGGCGGCAACAATATAAATCGAGCGAGCTTTAAAGAATGAAATGTACATAATTGTCGTGAGATCACATCAGAAGCGGCACTGGGCTGGCTTCCACCAACAGCGGCGCAATAACAAGGGCTAGGCCAACCCATTTGGCTCATATATGAACAGTTTGCTTGTGTACAACCTAAAATGAAAGAATGTAGGATATTCCGGCTCAACACTGCCCCCATCACGTGAAAAGAAGTAATTTAAATTGTAACCCAAGTGGCAGTTGTACAGTTCTTACTGGGTTTCCAGATAAACATTGCTGGTCTGAAGCATCTAAACAAAGTTTTTAACTTGGCGATAAAAATAAATGTCACACAGCTGGCACCCACGTGTGCTGTTTGGCGGTGTATTACTATTGCCGTGCAGGTCAATTAACCTTCGTGATCAATAAAGAGGGTGCCATTTGTTTATCCACCACAGAAATCCGATTTCAGACAAAACTTATCGGCAACGTACAATTTTAAAACGTTCTTAAGGTATCTTTTATGAACTGAATTTGTCAAATTTTCAGATAGTGAACTGTATTTCTCAAATTTTCAGATTCGGAGCAAGTGACATAAATGATTTTTAACTAGTCCGTTAAACGATTGATCTCTTCTGCAACCCAAGGACCTAATTTAACATTAGATTATTGAAAGCGGAGAAAACGTTAGACAATAATTTTCCAGACGCTTTGATTGAATATTACGCCGTGTACTAATACGTTACTTTGTTTGTATTACCAAATGTGACGAGGATTCGTTTTTCTCCCTCATGCGAGAACTGGCATCGAATGTTCGTTCGATACTCTCATCGTCTTTGGTCGGTGTTCAGCGTATACTGACGATTAAATCCAGTAATATGCGACAGTGCAAGCATACTGATAAGTGCTGCTAGTTTCTGTGTAACGTTGATGTTTTCTGTCTCCTTGTGTCACACTTATTTCGTGACGTGCCGTTCACGAATTTTATACTCCAGCAGAAACATGCTTTGCTCTAGATAATGATGCAGCAAATGTAAACTCACAGTTGGTCCTACACTGAAACGCTGCATCTGCGGCCCGCTGCTGGACTTTCTTATTCGTACGTACTCGTCAAGCTGAATATATTCGACAAATCGTTCGAATGTTCATTTATTTATCGACTGGTGTTTGTCGTGTCTTGTCCCTCCTTTAACGACATCATTTTCGCAGAATTTTAATTCCATCTTCCTTTCCAGGGCCGTTGGTGCTCCATTGTTATGCAATGTTTCTGAGTTCCAATTTGTATGTTTTTTGGCTAACGCTACCGCATTTACCTTTACTTCGACGCGTATAGCTCCGTAGTTCTATCGATCGTCAACCGATTCATAATACTCATCCGGAACTGATGAGGCATGGCTCGTTTGCGACTCGACATATCCAAAATGTAACGAATGATTTCAGACTCATTAGTCTCGTCACCTACTATTGTACTACCGGCACTTTCTTCACAATACGCTTCTTCGACGTCAACAAAAGTCATTTCGTTCTTCAGCAACAATAATCAGCCGACAGTGGTCACTCCTACCAATTTGGAACGCAGAGAAATAAACTGACTGCTTCGCGTAGCGCATTAACAGTACTCCTGCCTTGCAACAGTTGCCCAAACCGAAACACAGCATGGGTCACATCCCACTTGTTGTCGCCTGTGAGAGGCTCCATAATAATTGATTTCTGCACTGGACGGCTGCACGTCCTCCACCCTTCCTCGGAGGTTCGAGTCCTCCCTCGGACATAGGTTTGTGTGTTGTCCTTGCGTAAGTTAGTTTAAGTCAGATTAGGTAGTGCGTAAGCTTAGGGACCGATGACCTTAGCAGTTTGGTCCCATATGAGCTCACCATAAATTTCCAATTTCGTCCTCCACTATTACGAGGGCATGCTGAAAAGTAATGACTCAGAAAACTCTTAGAGCTTCTTAAATAATTTTTTTAACATTCTGCGTCTTTATTCTTCGTGTCTACATATTTATTTCTCAACACAATCTCCCTGGCAACAAACACAGCGAGAGACCAGCTTGTTAATACTATCACTGTACAATGACTTTGTTGCTGGAGCCACAATCTCACCTCTGCTTGCACGCTTCATCACTGTCAAAGTGAAATCCTCGAACATGTTCTTTAACTTTTGGAAACAGATGAAAACTGGATGGGACCAAGTCGGGAATTTATGCAGGATGATCGATGACTGTTAAAACCATGCGTCTGATTGTTGCTTATGTCGCAGCGCTCGTGTGTGGCCTGGCATGGACATGCTGAAGGATAGGATGCTCCACGTGTGGACGATTAGAACCTCGAATATCACACGCTGTTCTTCTCGCACCGACATAGTTACATTACGCACCACCATGTTGCTTGCTACACCTCGGAGCTCTTTAGCGGCAGAGGACTGCAAATAGTAGACATAAAGAATAAAAATGTAGAATTAGTTACGGTTATTTTATTTAAAAAGCTTTCAGAGTTCTCACGTAAAACATTCCGAGGCATTACTAACTCTGTCTTCTGTCCCAGAGCCGCGGTCTCCTTCGTTCTTTCCTGCTATTATTGTCTCCACTCATTGTTACTGCCTGCCCGCATCTCGTGGTCGTGCGGTAGCGTTCTCGCTTCCCACGCCCGGGTTCCCGGGTTCGATTCCCGGCGGGGTCAGGGATTTTTCTCTGCCTCGTGTTGGCTGGGTGTTGTGTGCTGTCCTTAGGTTGGTTAGGTTTAAGTAGTTCTAAGTTCTTGGGGACTTATGACCACAGCAGTTGAGTCCCATAGTGCTCAGAGCCATTTGAACCATTGTTACTGCCTCTTCAAGTTCTCTCTTACTGCTACTACCTCATTCGTTCCTTCCCATTGCTGCTGTATCTTCTCACTGTCACTAACTCACACTTCTTCGTTGTCAGTGTCAGAGACTCTGTCTCATCATTAGTGTCACTCACTCACTTTCACTTCCTAATTCTCTTTATTCTTGTCCGACTGGTACTGTCTCCTTCACTCTTTTTCTAGTGCTGTTCCGTCAGTGTCAACTGTGTTCCACGCCACTTTTCGGATAGTCTTTTAAACAGGACTATATTCGCCTTTTTTATCATCCGACAGGACATTTTTTCGTTGGTTCCTTTCTTTTCCATGCCACAGTAGGGCATGTCACTCATATCAAAAAACTTTTTTGCGTCAGTGACATTGTGGTAGTTTACTTGTGCGAAATTGAAATAACGCAAAATTAATTGTACACTCTGACCGCATTTTACGTGTGCTATAACATAGATTTCCCAGAAGGGTTCTGATGATAAAGGGAACACTTAACATCATTTTTCTGCGTGCTACGTTACTTTACTTTTTTACCTCACAGCGGGTTTTACATGCGTATTTTACGTGAAGGTGTAGGATAACTTTGAACCTCTGTATCTCGGAAACGGACGAAGATGCCAAGAAGACTTTAAAGACTGTTGAAGATGGGCATCTTAGAAATGTATGGTAAATATGTCTGCTATTCGCTGTGCTTAACCGTTTTGGTAGCCGAACCTCTATTTTGTTACAAAAAATGGTAAAAGGCAAATCATTTGAGGTTTTTTTAAGGAAGCGCTTATGAATACTTGTGCCTCCATAAGCCCATTAAGGCACATCGTAGGTCACACCCACTGCAAAAGGAACGGACGGATTTGCTCCATTTGGCTAAGGGGAGAAAATGTATAACAATCATACTTTCTCCCTGTACAGTAGCATAGTGACACAATGATGGTCCTTCTATTTGGTATACAAATGGTCGCTATCCCCACAGCTGTCTGAAACACTTGACCCTACGTTTATATTACCAACAGAACCAGAGTTATGAGAACCACATTTTTATGCTCGGCTTTTTGGATAATGTGAGACAGCACATGCTGTCTCATGCGCACCTATTTCGCTACACTCCGACCATATTACCGACGATAAATCGTTCTTATCCCAAAGAGCTGCTGCAGATCATTGTGTTGGCCGGATTCTCGTTTGCTATTTCCCTCGACTACTCGTGGACTCGATTCTGTGCATCGGTCTTGTAATTCGTGTAACTGAACTTGTGCCTAGTGTTCAACAATCAATATGTGTACCACGTCACAACACAAAGTTCCGAAACCGTTCAACAAACTTTCTTTTCGCTACCAGATATACCTTCAAAAAACATATACAATTTGATTTAGTACCCTCATCACAAACTCCAACAAGAAACAACGTTTCCTTTGGAGTCATGTATCACACAAATGAAAAAATAATTGTTTTGTTTGCCATACGTTTCGCACGGTATTAATGCTAGATACAGAATTTCGATACCATATCAGTTTCTGCCAAATTCACAAAACAAATACAACGAAATTCAGAAAGCAGTATCCCTGGTTTCTGTGGCATAATTTTTTTCGGTATACTGAAGATAGTTACGAAGTTTCAATAGCACATATATTAATGTCAGTTATATAGACCACATGCAGTTGAAGTCAGAAAACAACATTCCTGATGGACGCCTTATCGACTGATGCAATTAAAATGTTTGAAACAGCTGATACCCTGCACAAAGTTGCACAACGACCACACAGTTAAGAGAATAAAATCCTACTAGCCGCAGGACAATCATACTTGCTTCGCCTCAGAAGTAATGAGAAAATTCGAAAGAGCTTTTATTGCAGGCAGGTGTACTGATGCTCTAAAGAGTTTGTGGAGAACACCGTGACAGAGGACAGAGTCACGACAGGACGCTTCGTATATGGCAGATTATTGGGCATAAGTACACGCACAGTACAGTAGACAAACAACCATTTATCTTTTGACATTGGGAATCTCGGTAATTCATCTCTCTGCAGTTCCATGATGAATTGTATTTTGGAGTAGGCTTAAATACGATTACTTCTCAGCAGCATTGTTCTGCGTATGCGCTTGTCACAGAGGAGAACGATCTCGACGATTTTCGAGACGTGAATCTAAGATCAGAGAGACAAACATAGCTTACCAAACCATCATCGTAAATGAATCCTGTAAAGAGGTCTGGAGCAAAATATAATTATGGTGAGTAGTATCGGGCGAGCTATCGTACGACGCTGAAAATAGCACTAGAAAATTAATGTAATCAGCCACCGCGTAATAAAAGCATCCCGCATCCTGAAACGTTGGCTGCAGCAAACAAACGGAGGAATGTCTCCTAATTTCCGCGTGAAAAACTATAATAGTTTAGATCTCTTTTTATGTGTGTCTCCCATATAACAGTGTCAACAATTGCTCAGAGATGTATAGTGATGTGCGGATGGTTTCTCCCATTCTATATGTTACGAGAGCTAACTATTTGAAATTTCCTAGAAAAGTGGAAAGTTTTATATCGGCTAATGCATAGTAACCCAACCACATATATCAATTTATGGTAACCTTAAAATGTTGAAAAGGCCCATAATGTGTCGGTGCCACCCTTGAAAAGAAATTCTCTGCAGGTCGCTATCGTTCACTATATTCACACAGTGGTGTAGCTAGGGTAGGGTAACAGGCGCCCAGTTCAAAGTTCAACGTCGCACACGCCTCCTCTGCCCCCCCCCCTCCCCCTCTCACATCAACGACTCACCGCCTGCCTTTCTGCCGACATCACTCAGTTTAATCCTTACAGCTGCAGTCCCAAGGCTTGCAATAAAAACGTAATCCCCTTTTCATTGTTCCACTGCCGACCAATGCAACGCCATAACAAACAAAGCAACGACGCAAAATTTTAGTTGCATTGGCTTACTTAGCATAAAGAAAGTAACTAAATCGTATCTCTTTTATTTTTGTTCTTGAGGCTTCAGATTTTTTCAATGCAGCCAACATTTTAAACTCAGAATAGCATTTACACACAAAATACTGAAGTATTTGTTGAATGTACAAAAGATTCCGTTCACCATTTGGTCCACTACAGTTTTTACCCTCTACAACTAAGTGATGGGAAAACCGACCAGTTAAAACCGATGCCGGTATCTTAGTCCTGAATAACTTGTGTTTTTTTGGTATTTATTTGGCTTCGGTTGTACAAGATTTATTTTCATTTTTTACTAATAACCGGGTTTATAAAGGGCACATCAATTTACCACATCAGGAGCGTTAAAATTTTTGGTTAGTAAACAGAATTTTTATTGAAACTTCGTGGCAGATAAAAACTGTGTGCCGGACCGGGACCCGAACTCAGGAACTTTGTTTTCCACGTGGAAGTTCTCTACCAAATGAGCTACCCAAGCACGATTCACGCAGCTTCTTCATAACTTTACTTCCACCAGTACCTTGTCTCCTACCTCTCAAACTTCACAGAGCCTCTCCTGCGAACCGTGCAAGACTAGCGCTTCTGGGAGAAAGTATACAGCTGAGACATGGCTTAGCCACAGCCAGGGAGATGTTACCAGAATTAAACTTTCGCTCTGCAGCTGAGTGTGCGCTGATATGAAACTTCCTGACAGATTAAAACTGTGTGTCGGATCGAGACTGGAACTCGGGACTTTTGCCTTTTGCTGGTAAGTGTTGGTAGAGCACTTGCCCGCGAAATGCAAAGGTCCCGAGTTCGAGTCTCGCTCCGGCACACAGTTTTAATCTGCCAGGAAGTTTCTTATCAGCTCACACTAGCTGCACAGTGAAAATTTCGTTCTGGAGAATTTTTATTAACAACGAGAGATGTTTATTCGTAAAATTTCTATTGCTTTGAAATATTGGATTATTATAGAAATAGGAAAACTGATTAGCAGTATTTTAATAACAATGTCTACAGTTAGAAATAGCAACTTACACATGACATAACAATAGGTAAATTGGTAAATTATGGCAGAGACAATACTGTACTTCTTGCAGTGTGGCGTGTAGAATTGGCAGCTCCCAAAAACAGAAAAGCCAGACTTGGTGTTATGTTCAGCCAGACTTTTTGCCCTAAATGCCGGACTACCTATTTTAAATAGAAATAATGTCATTTAGATATTTTCAATCGTTAATTAATAAACTTAAAGGTGCTTAAACTGGAAAAAAGCAGTAAACGTCCTTATAATTTGGCAATTATGGTAGCAACTAAGCGCTCAGTCTTCTTAATTTATTTTTTCTTCCTAAGGTGTACGTAAAAATAACCTTAAAGTTCTTCAGTGAGCAAAATAAACAATTGTACGTTCTTCTGGGTCAGAAAGTGAAAATATATTCAATAACTTTTATTTCAAGTAGGCTTATAAAATACATCGGGAATAACTAGTTAATTGTTTGCATTTCTCATTTGAATCCACTTTATTTCCAGGAAATCATTGCTCGGGACTCTTCAAAGGATAATTTTAAACTACATAACAACAACGTCTTTGTGATTGTGCCGGTTTGCAACTCATGGTGTTCTTTTATCCATGAAATAGAACACCATTCGACGTTGGCATTATGGCCTGGAATTGCAAAATAATGTTGTAAAATTCTTCATTATACACTTGCGTGTCTCAATACTGGAAGCCGCGACGCGCGAACATGGCGGGAGCCGGGGCGAGTGGGCGTCAGATGTTTTTCACCTATTACTTCCCTCGGTCACTCTGCGCGCACCGTGCTTTGGCCAACGAAGAAAACATAGGACACAGACATAAGAATAGCAATTTTTTCCTACACTGAAGAGCCAAAGAAACTGATACATTTGCCTAATATCATGTAGGGCCCCCGCGAGCACGCAGAAGCGCCGCAACAAGTCGTGGCATGGACTCGACTAATGTCTGAAGTCGTAGGGAATTGACACCACGAATCCCGCAGGGCTGACCATAAATCCATAAGAGTATGAGGGGATGGAGATCTTTTCTGAACACCACGTTGCAAGGTATCCCAGATATTCTCAATAATGTTCATCCCCACGGAGTTTGGTGGCCAGCGAAAGTATTTAAACTCAGAAGAGTGCTCCTGCAGCCACTCTGTAGCAACTCTGGACGTGTCAGGCATTGCATTGTCCTGCTGGAATTGCCCAAGTCCATCGGAATGCAGAATGGGGCGGGCATTAATGGATGCAGGTGATCGAACAGGATGCTTAAACACGTATAACCTGTCAGTGTTCTATCTAGACGTATCGGGGGCCATATATCACTCCAACTGCACACTCCCCACACCGCTGCAGGGCCTCCACCAACTTGAACAGTCCCCTACTGACATGCAGGGTCCATGGATTCATGAGGTTGTCTCCATAGCCTTGCGCATCCACCCGCTCGATACAATTTGAAACGAGACTCGTCCGACCAGGCAACATGTTTCCAGACATCAGCAGTCCATTGTCGGTGCTGACGGGACCGGGCCAGGCGTAAAGCTTTGTGTCGTGCACTCATCTAGGGTACACCAGTGGGCCTTCGACTCCGAAATCCCATATCGATGATGTTTCCTTGAATGGTTCGCAGGCTTACATTTGTTGATGGCGCAGCACTGATATCTGTAGAAAACTACTGAAGGGTTGCACTTCTGTCACGTTGAACGCTTCTCTTTAGTCGTCGTTCGTCGCGGCCGCAGCGTTGTCGGAGATATGATGCTGTACCAGGTTCCTGATATTCGCGGTACACTCATGAAATGGTCGTCAGAGAAAATCCCCTCTTCGTCGCGACCTCGGAGATGCTGTGTCCCATCACTTCTGTGCCGATTATAACACCACGTTCAAACTCCCTTAAATCTTGGCACTGCAGCAGCAGTAACAGATCTAACAAGTGCGCCAGACACTTTCTTACATAGACGTTTCCGACCGCAGTACCGTATTCTGCCTGTTGACATATCCCATGGGATGGGATTGAATAGGCATGACTATACCAGTTTCTTGGAAGATTCAGTGTATAAGTATATATCCCAGTAGTATATTCCAGTATTCCTAATACTTTTTACCGTACGTACGTCATTTGCTTGGAACGGGCCCCAGTTGCGGTTTCTCTACTTGATCGTTAAAATACCTAACGAAGACCGCATGTAGGCCCTATTTGTTCGTACACGGACGTAGAAACCGAGACATGTCTGGTTGAAGCCGTACTCATGGCAAAACGTGGCGGTGTGGCCTGTTAGACGGTACTCGTGTACGTGCAGTTTCCAAGACTTACACCTACCTGGTCTACAAGGTAGTTTCTCACTGGTGTATTCGGACGTCAGTTGTATTGCGCAGTGGCACCATCCGTAGATCGTGGAATCATTTTACGAAGTGAGTTAACAAGAGACTACAATGCTCTATTCACCTTAAAGGATTAAGAATGGGGCGAGGTACAAGAAACTTGGGACATCGTATAAGAAGAAAACATCCCCTACGTTCATTGGAAGAGAAGGTAAAATTTGACGTTATACCTGTAATATTATTGACGTGCTGCAAACAATGGATAATAACTGAACCCCTATTAATGTGGTAGCTTCAGGGTGAAAAATTCCTGCCATCCAAAAGCGGCGAAGCAAGGAAGTCGTCAACTTGTGACCTCTCGCTCTCGCTATCACTGCGCTCGTCTGCTTCACCTTCGTTATCTTTGCTGGACACAATGGGACCGATTTCTGTCACATCGTCAATCCCGTATCGATCGTGATCTCCTAGTCCACCTTCATCAGAATTTTTCAGTCTTTGTTCGGAGTATGTGTTTGTAACTGGAAGTAATGGCAATAAAAAAGCGAAAATCTATTATTTCAGAAACCAGTTATTTTGAGCAGTTTTAAAAGTCAAATTGAACTGGAGCCAAAAAGTACCGGTGTAACCGAAAATTGTTTTTTCTTCAGCTACAACCAGCAACCGTACTACAGCTTCCAATAATACCGTAGGCAGTTTCTGATGTCTTAAGGGAGCCTGAATGTGAACGGGCTGCATTTTTATACCTCGCTTTCAGTGCACATTACTCCTGATCTACAATGCGGAGGAAGTTATGGTTTTTTACCAACAATGAATGACATTAACTCAAGCTGTAAAAGGAAAGTCATTAAAATATCTGTTGCAGTTTACGAATTACAGTATTTTGCCTAAAAGATGTTTTTATAATACACGTTCCCATTCTGGTACCATTTTCTGGTCCATCATCAGTCTAGTAGCATTCAGACTGTGGCAGACTGCTGTTATCATTCATAGGAACACATTATGCCTCTCGTTTTGTAGTTTGTAGTATATCTGAGTAAACAGAAAAACCCTTATTATACCACATTACTATTTTGTCTAAAAATTATATACAGCGGACCAACATAGATCATTTCTGCGATGTATTAGGCATAATACAAAGATACTATCCCACTCTTCACTTGAGAGAAATTTGGTGAACATGGATGTAACCATTGTGGAGTTATTTGTACCTAATGTTCTGAAAATGTAGTTTCGAGAAAATGAGAAAAGAATGTTTACAGTGTTTTTTACTCACCGTATACCTCTTTCAGAACATTCCAGCAGCATACTCTAGCTGGCCAGCTGCTTCTGTATCTTCTGTAGACCTCTTCAGGAGCCTTTTCCTTACTCTGGACTCTTTAGTGGTAGCTTCCACAGCCCTTTCAGCTTCAGCTAGTCGCTGACGATCTATGGCAGTCAGAGCAGCTATCATATTATTTCCTAGCTGGATGCCTAATTTATCCATTACTTTTGTCCTGCTGAATATACCATCATTGAAACAGATGAGAGCATCCATCACACCGATTTTGAGTACTATCCATCCAACAAACTCTGTTTCTGGTACTCGTTGCCACACACAGCTGTTGAAACTCTCATTAGGGTTTTGTATACGGCCTTGTAGACATTTGCTAAGTAATTTCTTATCCTAAAGGTCGTTGGGTTTATTGTTTCCATGACTGTGGCAGGCATGGAATGTTTATGGTGATATTCTTTGCCTGAAGCCAGTGTGCAGACATTTATTCAACAAGCGGTTAAGACTGTAGTAACAATTTAAAAGTTAATAAACCATACATTTTTGGAAACGGGAAAAATTTGTCTTTCAGATGGCGACAAATTTTTTGTTCGATTTTTCACTTATTTTCACGTCCAGATCATCTTAATACATCACCGACCGTCCAATCCCTTGTTTTAATTCAGTGTAAAACTTCCTCCTTTCTTACCTCAGTGGTCCACCTAATTTTCAACATGCTTCTGTAGCGCCACATACCAAACACATCGGTACACTTCTCCTGTTCCCCCACATTCCTTGATTAACTTCCGTGCAATACTGCTCCCCAAAAGTACATTCTCCGAAATTTCTTCCTCATACTAAGAACGATGTTTGATACGTAGACTTCTTTGGGCCATCTGTGCTTGCATCAGTCTGCTGTATCACACGATACACTTGTAGCATTGAATAACTACAACATAGACGTCATTAGTATACCAATGCTTCTTCTTATGTTCATATTTACCACCACAAGTATGTTATAGTGCATATATCTACAACTGTCTAAAATTAAAGCAACGCCAGGATGTCTAATGAATGTAAGAGGTTTTAAAACTATTATATCAATTACAACTGTAACATTTGAATGAATGGTAGCCGTTACAAAAATAACGAAGTTACGAGTGCTGAATTTTCGAATTTTTTTTTTTTTTTTTTTTTTCAAGTTAACATTTTACTGCCAAGCTCGTGCGAGTGACGAGAGGTAGATATGATGCCTCACTTTCAGCGAATTATACTCGTTATGCAAGTTTACTTCCGTATCTACGATGAGTTATGATTTTTAGCCACTCTCCAGCATTTAATACCACTGTTTCCTATTTCCATCAACAATGCACGCGTACTTATTTAAATGAACGTTTATCATACTTTACAGAGGTCTGATTTGTATGAAGAGGAGTATTATTCTAACATTCTGCATGGTGTCTGTTTGTTCTAAATCGTGTCTCCCTACCACTTTCGTGCAACGAGACTCTGAGCGTGTTTTTTTAGCGAATTGACTAGTTTGAACCTGGGACCTGTTGCTGGTATGGAGACGCCAGACCACACATGGCATGTAGAGTTCAGAAGAGTTAAGTGTGCCTAGCGATGATATAATAAAATACTTAATGATTTCAGCGTCAGCTCCACTGCACTCCCTGTAAAAGAATCTTAATACTAACTAAATTTAGTGGAAGAGGTTCAAGGCTTTCCTATTTTTAGTTAACTGGTAAAATAACGTCGAAAAAGCAGTTAAGTTTACCATTGGAAATTTTATTCTACTCACAAAACAATGTTTATAAGTTGCACTACTGATAAAAGGAAATATTTTAATACAGGACGATAAAAACCAACTGCGTTCACCAAAATGTGAATGAATATTCCCTGAATGGGTTTCCAAGTTATATAATGGATCGAAGGATGACCTATGCCATATCACATCTATAATCTAGGTTTCAATTAAGTTCCATAAGAGAGAAAACTATCAAAAATGGTCAACAGTGACCTTCAATTATCTTTAATTACTTATTTAACTTGTTGTAAATTACAGTGGCTGATGTGGCTTGTCAATAATTATATAACAGAAAAATCATCGCATTTCAGATTTTAACTTCTCGTAGCGAATGTGAATACCATGAGCTTTAACTGACGATCGACACTAGTATTACGCAAAAAGGGGATGTAACAGATGAGACTTCTGCAGTTCTGAGTGAAACCTTAAGCGCTCTCATGCGGCATCGTGTGCGTTCCTTACCTTGTCGGTTTTAGTCAGCGTCAGGGGGCGGCGGGCACGCAGCTCCACGCACCTCGCCGTCTCGGAAGCAACTCTTCTCTAACCTCTCCTTACTACAATTTACCGAAGCTGGTTTAAGAAAAGCTATCTGGCTGTGTTTTCAACTGACCAACCAGGGATTCAATTTTAACCTTAAGCTCCGCCTACAAAACTTCTGTCTATCCAATGAGAAACGTTATATTTTTCGTGGTGGGGCAATGTTTTTAATGTCTGCAACGTAACAGAGACGCGTATAGTGTCACGCTAAAACTTTCAGCTGGTGTGGCCCTTTTAGTGTTATCGTAAGTTCTATATAGTTCTTCTGGAGGGCTCTATCATTTAACATGGTCTGGGGGTGGTCTTGGCGGTCGGCTGGTGACTTGGGTGTCCGTCCCTTATCGTAGAGCCTTCTAGCTTAACACGTTTCTGCTCTCGGCTTCTGTTCTCGTTTCTCCCCTCGGAACTGCGTCTGTTTCACGGTGGGAAGGTATGACATGCATTTAGGTGTTCTTGTGTTAGTCTGTGGTATTCCATTTGCTCACTCGTTGATCGTATTACTTTGGTTAATTTAATGTCAGGATTTATTCGGAGCTATGTGACATACTGCCGGATTTACTATCATGTCAGGGTTTTAATGGAAGCTGTTGAATTTGCCTGACACCTTACATAATTACTCTGGTTGTAAGAGCAACGAAGGCTACCTTTAAAAAGATTGTGATTTTTGCGGTACTAACTGACCGCCACTATTCGATTATTTGATTCCCAGGCAATTGGAAATTGTAACATTGTCGAAAATTCTGGATACAGCATTTATGATATTATTAATGCAGCACAGATAGGGCTGATAGTAAATTAATTTTGACATTTTGTACTGCAAGCATAATATTAATTTTAAATTAAATTGGGTATTTTTATGCTTTAATATCCTCTTGCTAGTTACTGTGCACATAGTAAGAGTGTGTTTTGCTGCTATAGTCAACAAACCGTAAGTGTATGTGTTCAAAACATCTTCACAACATCAGTGCCAGTATGGATCCACTTCCGAGTGATTATGGGGACATGATGCCCACCCCCCACAAAAGCATTTCATCAAACGTTTTTACATATAGAATCAATCAAAACAGTTGTGACACTGTATTAGTAAGAATTTGAGAAAAGTTAAAATAGTCGTTTTAATGCTTCCGTAGTCTAAATAGTGTTTCTCCATTTGAGTAAAATGCACAGAATGTTCATACAAACATAGAAAACTTCTGGGATGTAGTGCAACTCGCACATCACGCTGGCTTGAACGTCAGTTACATCACTAAAAAGTATTGTGGTGCGTTCATATGGATAACACTCGTGATGATTTTTTAAAATTAATTGTCGATGTTTTGTATTTCCATCAAGTCAGGGCAGACATCCATGGTCATTGTTTTTGTTCGGTTGTCCAGGTGTGCAGGAAAAACTTTATGCACACTGTTCTCTTCTTCGAAACATTCTGGAGCAAGTCTTTAACGCTTATTTCACAGATGTTGCTCCATCGCGTCCCCTGTTTAACAATGCCTTTCAAAACTGTCTGGTCGAATTGCACATCTGTTGTTTAGAGTTGTTAGTTCAAAGTGTCGCCGTTATCTCCATAAAAGCGTGCAAAAATGTAACAGGACATAGAGAAAGCGCCACTGAACAGTTTGAGGTAAGGAACCTTGGGTCGGAAAACCAGCTTAAGGAGATATGCAAATAAATTTGTCTACCGCTTTGTCGAGCATTACTGTTTTCCAGCTCATTTGCAACTAACATGCGTACAACCTTACACGTTCTGTGCTACTTATTTACATGTACGTTCTTTATATCTTGCAAGAAAATAAGGAGGAAAGCCTGATTACTAGGAAGTCATGATGCAAGTTTTGTTTACTTTGCATGTCCATTAGGTGTCTTTGTTGTATCTTATTTACATTGTTCCAATACAGAACGTGCTATGAATCAACGTCAGACCCATTCATTATTCAGTGCTATTCACAGACGTACAGTACAATACTATGGAGCAGTTCCGGTACAGTTTCTCAGAATTTACTGACATGCACCTTGTGTATCGGGAAGTAAGTTGCAATGCTCTCGCTGCTGATGGGTTGTACAGGGATCTATTTCCTAACAGGCATTATCCATCACGACTATTGTTTATTTCTCTCGATCTACGAAAGGTGGAGACTGGTTCTTTGGAAAGAAGAAACGAGGCACCACCATCACTAGTAACTTTTGCACTAAACCACGGCACCGTTGGGTAGTTCATTGCCGTGATTTAGTGCAAAAGTTACTAGTGATGGTGAAACGAACATATGTATGTACAGTCTGTGCTGTTTTACGATATATGGACATGTGTGCTCGCACTACTTAGCAGCGTTACGAATGTATATAACAGCAAATGACAAGGACATATAAATGTGTCAGCTTGTATAAAGTAGACATGGCTTAAAGCCAAAACATCTGCACTTGATAATGACCTAAGGGCGAAATTGCAATAGCGGAAATAAAAAATTTAACAGTCACTGGCGTAAACATGACGTCTTTCAAGAAATTTCACATGACTGTGAATCCCAGTTATGAAAAGTTAATTAAGATCTCCACTTGTCCTGGTGTCTAATATCAATTGTGCTTGTACTGCATTGCCGCAGATGGCTCGACACTGTTTTCTCTCGTCATTACCTTGCTGTAGCATGAAATACTGTAGCTCAGTGTTTAAGACACAGCATGTGTCTCTAAACTACAGTATTTCATGCCATAGCACGGCAATGACGAGAGAAAACAATGTGTTATCTTCTGCGTCAATCACGGCACCATATTACCAGCACAACGGAGAGCAGCCGTCAGAACAAATGGAGGTTTGAGCCACTCCTGGAAGCACGTTCGGATAGCTGAAGAGATTAAGGGAGTCGGCTCGCAGCCGTGCTAGCGTGCGGAGCTGCTCCGCGCGCCGTCCGACGCTCCGCTCTCGGCGGTGTTTACTTCCGCGTCGCGGTGTTTGTGTATATCGAGTCCAGTACTAACGTACACCATGGCGCACTCGTACCGCCGTGCAACGATCAAAGTAACGTTTCAGGCCGAACATCCACGACCCAGAGCTTTCGAAGTCGAACAGTTCAAACGCGAGGATCTACGTTTGAACCCCCAGGACGTAATCGGCATACATTTTTCCATCACTGGAAGTGTTGTCTACATCAAGATGTCGACGGAGGAAATTTGCAATGACATAATTCACCGTCATGCCAACGGACTGAAATTTAAACACTCTGATGGACATATGGGTGCTGTGACAGTCGCCCATGCTGGATTCGGTCTCCGGACATTGCGGGTGTTTGAGCTCCCGTTCGAGGTGCCTCAGGATGTGGTCATTGCCGCTTTCCAACCATATGGCACCGTCTTGGGTCACATCGCGGAGAAGTGGCAAACATTTACGACCTACCCCGTATTAAATGGCGTCCGGCAAATAAAAATTGAGCTGACGAAACATGTCCCATCGTACCTGCTGATTGGCGGTGTGAGGGCCATCGTCATGTACGATGGACAGCCACGAACGTGCGCAGGAAGTGGCCAGGAGGGACATGTACGTTCCGAATGCTTACACCGCCGTTTAATTCAGACGCCGTTACGTGAAGAGACCCAGGCTTCGACGGTCACGTCCTTACCCATCACCTACGCCAAGGTTGCACAGGACCCCGTCGTACCAATCTCGATTGCGCCAGCAGCATCGTCGACGCCACCCGCCGCAGCACAACGCGCCGAGGACACAAGCACGGTGTCGCCTCCAGTGCTCGCTTCAGGACCGTCCGGTTTGCAGACCGAAACCGCTGTTCCTGTTGGAACCATGGACGTCGACCTCGGTGTCGTGCCGACGTCTGCCTTTGTCCAGACGGGTTCGGCGTCAGACGACGGGCGACCACATTCTGATTCAGAAGGCCACATCAGAAAACAGCGGTCTCCTCGCAAACACAGGAAACGACGACGAACGCCTTCCGATGACGCCCTTTCTCAGACGGCCCCAAGAGATGTCGACCTGATGTCTGACGGTGATCTCCCACATTGCGTCCAGTCACGCGATGTGGCAGCAACAGGCGCCCCTCCTGTGACGCCTACTCTCCCAGCCAGGGACGTGTCCTCGCCGTTGTCAACGAATGATGACGGCGGTCCCCCTGCCACTCATGTTGCGGAATCCACAACACCCGTTCCGGAAGTACGTGACCGTCACATGTCCACGTCGTCGGCTTCCTGGGCCGATGACGTTGAAGAAGAAGTGGAACAGACTGCCAGCGTGTCCGCACAGGAGTCCACCTCGGCGACACTGGGGCTGGCGCCCCGCCAGTAATTATCACCACGGCGGGACCACCGGCGGGTCTCCACCTGCCGACTACTTCTACCGCACGTTCCGCAAATACTGAGGATGGCCGTACACAGCAATATCGTATCGCCACGATGAATCTTGCCACCATTCGTGCCCCCCATAAACTGGCCATGTTCAGAGACACTATTTACTCTGCGGATGTGGATATAGCACTCTTACAAGAGGTGTTTGTGGCTGACTTCCTAGTTCCCACCGGACACAACGCTCATGTTTCCCCCGCATCCGATACCGGTAGCGGCGTCGCCATCCTGCTACGCGACGGACTCCCTGCAGAGGACGTCATCTACCTCCCCACTGCGCGAGGTATGGCCCTCACACTGTTCGGCGTGCGTATTATTAATATCTACGCTCCGTCCGGCACTGGTCGCCGTCATGACCGACAAACTTTTTTTGCCGAAAGCGTCACACCCCTCTTCACCGGTCCGCAGGACGATTTGGTACTCGGTGGGGATTTTAACTCGACACAAGAGCCCGCGGACCAACTCCCGCGACATTCCCCTTGTGCATCTCTCTCAGTGGTCATCGACCGTCTCCGACTTGTTGACACATGGAAGAAGCTCCGCGGAAATCAACCGGGATATACATTCTGCACCTCTCACTCGTCAAGCCGCATAGATCGCATCTACGTTACCCGCTCCCTTGCTGATGGCACACGTCATGCGGAAGTCTGGCCCTTGGCCTTTTCAGACCATGATGCGTACCTCTGTGACGTCACTCTCGCCCGACAGCAAGTGTGGCATAGTCGTGGTCTGTGGAAACTCAACGTCGCCCACCTGACCTCCTCAGATTGTCGCCGTATGGTCGAAGAAGCGTGGGCACGCTGCCACCATCGTCGAGAAGCCTATGACTCCACCTTATCATGGTGGCTCTCCTGTGCAAAGCCGACCCTCAGGAAGACTCTGATGAGTTATGGGAAGGAATTAAAGGCGTGGCAGACTAATACCCAGCACTTCTACTACACCATTCTACGTGACTGTACGACGATGCCTTTCTCGCCAGCCCGGCAGTCGATGGTCCATCGCACGAAGGCGCAGATCTCCTTGATCATGCGGCGTAACTTGGAAGGCACTGTAGTCCGTTCTCGAGCTTCTAATCGAATCCCTCAAGAACGTCCGTCGATGTACCACCTCCTTCAGGAAAGACAACGACGACGAAGAGCTCTGATCCAAGTCCTCACTGATGTGGAAGGGCGCCGGCACGACACCCAACAAAGCATCGGTCGCGCTCTCCATGCTCATTTTGCCGGGCTATACGCAGCCGTACCGCATTCTGCAGCACTGATCACAGAAGTCGCTCAGCTTACTACGAACACTCTTCCGGAGGATGCAGTGCATGACCTCCAAGACGACGTCACCACAGATGAAGTGGTAGACGCTATCAAGGCGGGTTCCGATAACAGATCTCCTGGACCTGACGGTATACCCATCGAATTTTATAACAGTTTTCACTATTTGTTGGCTTCCACGTGGACGGCAATCGCACAAGAGCTGATGTCACCGATGACAGTGGTCCCGAGCGCCTTTCTAGAAGGCATTATTATCCCCGTACATAAACCGCGCGGGTTATCGAGAGTCCAGGACTATCGACCAATTACTTTGCTCAACAGCGACATGAAAATATTCACACGGCTACTGGCATCGCGACTCAAGAAGGTCGCACGTTACGTCACATCCTGCGACCAGACTTCCCTAGGAGGCGACAACAACATCCGTACGGCCCTTTGCCGTTACAGAGACATGATAGCATTAGCGCATCATCAGCGTCTCCCTGGCGCCTTGGCTTCACTGGACTTTAGCCAGGCTTTCGACCGTGTTGACCACTTCTATTTACGGACAGTTCTTCAGCATATGGGTTTTCCTGGCGGTATTGTCACAGCGGTTATGCGCCTGTTGAGTAGTGCAACCTCTAAAATCATGTACAATGGTCGTCTTACACCGTCCCTGGTCATCGCACGATCTGTACGACAAGGATGCCCTCTTTCCACGATTTTGTATGCTTTCGCCTTGGAACCCCTGCTCCAGGGCATGCGCCAACGTTTGGAAGGTATGGCTGTGCAAGGCCACCGTTTTTGTTGTACAGCCTACGCAGACGACATAGTACTATATCTGCGCAGTGAAGATGAAGTACGAGCTGCACTGACATGGGTGGCGACTTACGGCGAAGCGTCGGGGAGCTGCCTCAACGTGTCAAAATCCAAGGTCCTGCTCATTGGTGAGGGCTTGCCGGAGAGATGCGCTGCCCCCCTTAGTGTCGCCGCCACCATACGGTGTCTTGGACTTGATTTCACAGCAGACCTGCGCCGCTCAGCGACTATCAATGGTAGACGTTTGCTACAGACAATCAGAGCAAATCTCGCAGATCACCGGCTACGAGCTCTCGACGTTATCCAACGCGCGCAATACGTGAACATGTATCAAGCTTCCCGTATACCACACGTGGCTCAAGTACTACCAGTCCCAAATCTCCTGGCGCGACGACTGTTGATGGCTTTCGGCTCCTTCGTCAGCTCGGGGATGTTATTCAAGGTGCAGTATGAATCCCTTGCACTGCCACGAGATCGTGGCGGGGTGGGACTCATCCACGTGCCGACTCGTGTCAAGGCACTATACGTCAGCTCCCAACTAAAACTTTGGTATCGTTGCCCGCAGAGCCTTACTAGCCTCCTGCTTCACAACTTTGCACCGGCCTCCTTGTCCGCCCCAGTACTGGTATCGACCATTCCAACCCCCTTTTATTACATCCAACGATTTTTCCTGGAGTTCAGTTATATCTACCGGTCCTTACCACTTACCCGTTTGTACCTCACGAAAACAGTCTCCGAATTGTTACAACAGTGCCGCCCTTCCAACCCCATCCAACGTAAGTATCCACAGTACGTGTGGCGACACATATGGAAGGCGATCCATGCGCGTTTTCTCGAATCAGACGTTCAATCAGCGTGGTACATCACCGTGAATGGCAAACAAGTTAACCGAGATCGTCTGCACCGCATCCATCTCGCCGATTCATCCCTCTGCATCCACTGTGGAGTGGATGACACGGATGTCCACCGATTCCACTGCGGCACAGCGCTAGACGTCTGGACACTTGCGCGGCGAATTTTGGCGTTTCTTACTCGCCAGACACCGGCTCAGATCGACGTCCACACGCTTTTGTACCCCGATAAGACTTTCTACCCCTCCGCCAAAACTAACTCTGTGAATTGGATCAGTGGCCACACGATCCGCTATCTTTTTACTTCTGGCGACAAGTCTACGCTAGGATATTGGACTTATCTCAACGAACGACACTGCGTCCTGATACGCAACCCACGCTATAAACAATATTTTTCCAATTTCTTACGGAGCACTTTCGATGACCCACCTAGTAGCTGGAACGTCCAAGCCCTGAGAAGCTGAAAACTATATAAACCGAACCGAACTGAATAGATCTGCTACCCAGAACCCACGCCTACGCCATGAGAAGACACGTTTGGACGAGCTGGCATGCTGTAGGCGGATACACTTCAGGAGCTCCTGTAAGAACTGGACTTTAACTACAAGTCGCACGACGACTTAAAAAGCTTTTCCTTATTTATTCCTCATAATTTGTTCTTCAAGGAAAAAGAAATTTGATTTTGGCTTTGAGTAACTTTTTTTTTGTTCCAAAAGATTGCTTCTTTGCCAACAAGACGAAGGAGACTCATTTTTGTTTACTGGAAGGAGAAACCAGTATAATTGGAGTCTTTGTTTTCTTTTGAAAAAAAATATCCTTATTATTCCTCACAATAAAAAAAAATAAAAAAATAAAAAAAAAGGCAGCCGCCCGCAGCAAGCGGGAAAACCGGGTTCGAGGCCCGGTTCGGCACAAATTTTCATTTATTCTCAAATTCAAAAATATTATACTGATAATTCGTTTTCTTAATAGCAATTTGCTAGTTCATTCTTAGAAATGAATGGACGCATCTCAATTCGAAACATCAGAAACAAAAGATCATGATGCATGCATGCAACCACAGTCAACCACTCTTTCGAAAAGGACATCTGTAGCTCCTCAGTTCGATCTACAGGTGCACCAGAACTAAGAACTTTACGACGAAAATATTTACTCACCAGTTAGATAAACGATGAAACAGGGGATCGTTTCTTCGTGACACAGCCAAGCAGATTGAAGTTACGTTCACTCCCCAAAGGCGCGATGACAACGCAGTAATTCCATGGTGGCAGTTTTGTACCAACTAGCCACTTATGCCAAATAACCCTGGTCTTCCTTACTAAAAGTGGTAACCAAAATGAATTCAGAAAAGTCTGACGATCTAGAGCTTGGAAGTGGAGGTCAGTATCGTTGCAGTAACAAAGCCTTGAAAGATTCTGACAGGTCGCAGATTCATAGTGGACACTGTACCATCTGTGAAATTCAATCGTGAGTAAATACTGGTGTAGCACAATCTTAAAACGGACCACCAGCTGTAGACGCCATTTTATCAACAAAAGGTTGTTCTACTCAACTTCAAAATAATCAGAGAACTGCACTTTTACGCACTGACAAGATTATTCCGAGGTAAAATGAATAAAGAGCCTAAACTGAAAATTAAAATAGCAGGCCGTGCAAGACTCAAGGTCGTTTATCTAGAGACACTTCGAACAAAATATCGTTTAGATGCCATCATTATGAAAATCATACTAAAACAGGTCAAAAAATTCTATTACTTGATTCTGCTATTCTATTTCTTTAAATGCGGTATATTGTGCAGTGTGCTGATTATTCGGAGGTAGAGAAAATACACGTCGTGATGTACAAGTTACAGATTGGCAAGTTCTAAGCAAGAAAATAAAAGTACATGAAACTTGTGCTACACATTTAAATGTGTGTATTACTTACAGCATTACAAACATGGCAAAACCATTAATACACTTTCTGATGAACGACATGACGAAACGTAATCAGTAATTTCTAAAGTACTGGATAAAACAAGCGCATTAGTTCTATATCTGATTATTTTCGGCAGCCATCGTGAATTTGAAATAAGAGAACAAAGTGGGAAACTTTTAAATATAATGATCTCCTCTACAGACACGATCCTCTTCTGAGAGCACGCCTTCCAACTGAAAAAAAAACTAAAACCAAATTTTTTTGCCCACAAATTTAAAACTGGATGATATAAATGTTGTAGGGCTGATTATCGGTGAAATTAAACAGCGGACTTTCTTTTTACTTGTTGTAGACACAATTCCCAATATATTACGAGAGGACTTAGTGTTGTAAGATATTTGCATTTATATGTAAGCAAACCAGAAAGAAAGGAGTTGGAAATTAAGGAATCGTTTTCATGATTCCTCGAGGTAAGGGGCCACGGTGCTGAGAATTTGGAAAAATAAACAGTAAAACTGAGTCAGAGAAGATGAACATACAAGTGGATATTTGCATCGCTCTTGGATACGATGCTACTGCGTCTAGGAGTGGCAGATACCTATGTTTGCAGTCAAGAATTAAAACACTGATCCCAAATGCTGTGTTTATACATTGTTCAAAATAAAATGTACATTTGGTACTAAATGATTCCGTCCTGAATATAGCGGAACTGCAACAGTTTTATGTGAATATACAATGCATTAGTTTTGCTTTAGTCCTTCTGTTGTTCGGTGACAACAAATAAATAAATTTTTGCGACTGACAGACGTGCTACAACGACTCTGAAGAAACTAGATGGTTTTCCACATTTGATTCATTGTTACCAATGAAACAGAATTTCTACACATTTTGCAGTGCCTGTCCAGTGGCAGAACACTTAGCAAATGCAATGTATCTATTAAAGAGTCTGCCAATACTACGCTTGTCCGACCTCTTTTGCAGTACTGCCGCACGGCGTGGGATCCTTACCAGATTGGGTTAACGGGAAAGTTCAAAGAAGTGTAGCACGTTTTGTATTATAAGAAATAGAGGAGAGAGTGTCACCGATATGACACAGAATTTGGGATGGACATCATTAAAACCAAGGCGTTTCTCGTTGCGGCGGGATCGTCTCACGAAACCGCAATCGCTAACTTTCTCCTCCTAATGCGAAAACATTTTGTTGACGCCGAATAACATGGAGGTAAAATGATCGTCGTAATAAAATAAGAGAAATCAGAGCTCGCGCGGAAAGATGTAGGTGGTCGTTTTTTTTCCGCATGCTGTTCAAGAGTTGAAAAATAGAGAATTATTGTGAAGGTGCTGCCATAAGTCCGCTGCCAGGCACTTAAGTGTGATTTGCAGAGTATCCATATGGATGCAGAGTATCAATAAAAAGAAAGAGGGTTGGGAACAAGACTCTAATATGATTAAACATATGAAAATTATGTTCTGCTTCTCGTATTTCAGACTAAGATTTTGAAAAATATTTATCTAGTTTCCAAATTACAGCAAGAGGCTTTCCAGTATATTGTAATTTATTTTTCTTTGTTATACCCCGTTGAGTTTTTTAAGGTGGAAAATGATGTAATTCAAGAAAGAGCAGAAAAGTTGGTTACAAAGTGCGAATCAGATTTCACCATAAATCTTTCTCCTGAAACTATTAGCCTGAAAAGAAGAATTTGGAAAGAATGGAAAAATGTTTTCAGTTCAAGATCTCGCAAAATTTATGTTGGTTGACAATATTTTTTTGCAAATACTCTCTCTGCTGTATGCACAGTTTTCAGTTGTACTTGACGCTACTAGTTACACTTGCTACAGCAGAAAGTTCACTCTCTAAATTGAAATTAATCAAAACCTGTCTTAGCAACTCAATGTACGGTTCTATATTAAGTGCTTTAGCGGTTATAAGCACCGAACATGAAACTGTCAATTTCTTAACTTGGATTACATTGTCGAAAAGTGTTTCCGTGCTAAGCGTAGGAGAACTGGAAAAATATGTTTGCTTTATAGTGTAAACTCTTTTGATAAAAGTGTGGGCGGTGTTTGTTCTGCAAGGAAGGCCTCAACCTGTGAGTGAATGTCTGATGTTGTCATATTTGATCTTTGAAGGTTTATTACTAAACAAGGCCCCTAGAAAGTATTTGCAGGGGGTATTCCAAAACCTCAGTTACGCCACTATTCTTGATCCTCGAATCTTATTGTTCCCTTTTGTTCCTTGTCCATATCATATACTACATATAGTGCCCGGTGCTTCCGGGGGTGATTGGCCCTGTTCCTTGTTCATACTCATGGCGAATGTAAGCCGCATTTGACACTCTTATAGCTTTAAATCGAAGGGCATATTTGAACCACTGGGTGCAACGGAATACTTTGATTGAATGTGTTTCCACCTATATGGAAAGATGATTAGCTGCACCATCTGTTGTTTCATTTTGCGTTTTTTGTTGTGTTTTTTTGGAGATTTCGTCTTCTATTGCTTAAGCTCACTTCTCACTGTTCCTAGTAGGGCTCCGAGCGTGACTCGAACTGTTCGGACAGTTTACGCTACAGTTCCGGAAATCTCGGATTCTGTTCGATCTTTTCTTCGGGCCACGATCTAGTGACTTTTGTAGCGTTTGTATGCCACTGTAAATTTTAATAACAAAAATAGGGTACAAGTCATATGTAACAACAGCAACTAATCAATAAATAAGAGTTTGCAACAACTTCCTCCTCCGATTGTGAAAACATTTTGTTGGAACCCACCTAAATAGAGAGAAATGATCATCATGATAAAATAAGAAAAATATAAGCTCGCATAGAGAGACTTAAGTGCTCGTTTTTCCCGGGGGACATTCGAGGGTGGCACTGTGATTCGATGAACCCTCTGTCAGGCACATATTTATGAATTTGCAAAGTATTCATGTAGATGTAGTGGTAGAATTGCCAACAAACAAACAGCCTTCTATATATATGGTGAACTTGAAAAAACCGGGGAACTGCAGGGACGGATTCCTGACTGGTAATCGACGAAAAAAGTCCTATGAACATGCGTCCGGAAATGTAACGGTTCCACGGTAGATGGCGCTGACGATTGAAAGTTCTTCTGACCACGTGCCGTGTGTTCCTTGCGTGTTGCAGGCTGTGTGACTGACGCAGCGCACCGTAAGCAGCAGAACGGTCCGTTATTCATGTCAGGAACAAGCTAAGACGGAGTTTATATACGACCAAGCAGACAGAAACGGTAGAGAGGTTGCACGGCTGTACCAAAATACACTACTGGCCATTAAAATTGCTACACCAAGAAGAAATGCAGATGATAAACGGGTATTCATTGGACAAATATATTATACTAGAACTGACATGTGATTACATTTTCACTCAATTTGGGTGCATAGATCCTGAGACATCAGTACCCACAACAACCACCTCTGGCCGCAATAAGGGCCTTGATACGCCTGGGCATTGAGTCAAACAGAGCTTGGATGGCGTGTACAGGTACAGCTGCCCATGCAACTTCAACACGATATCACAGTTCATCAAGAGTAGTGACTGGCGTATTGTGACGAGCCCGTTGCTCGGCCACCATTGACCAGACGTTTTCAATTGGTGAGAGATCTGGACAATGTGCTGGCCAGGACAGCAGTCGAACATTTTCTGTATCCAGAAAGGCCCGTACAGGACCTGCAACATGCGGTCGTGCGTTATCCTGCTGAAATGTTGGGTTTCGCAGGGATCGAATGAAGGGTAGAGCCACGGGTCGTAACACATCTGAAATGTAACATCCACTGTATAAAGTGCCGTCAATGCGAACAAGAGGTGACCGAGAATTGTAACCTATGGCACCCCATACTATCACGCCGGGTGATACGCCAGTATGGCGATGACGAATACACGCTTCCAATGTGCGTTCACCGCGATGTCGCCAAACACGGATGCGACCATCATAATGCTGTAAACAGAACCTGCATTCATCCGAAAAAATGCCGATTTCCCATTCGTACACCCAGGTTCGTCGTTGAGTACACCACCTCAGCGATGCGGATAAGATGTCTGTCATCTGGACTGTTAGTGATACGAGGCGTTTGGGATCCACCGATTCCATATTCTGCTAACAGCCAGTGGATCTCGACCAACGCGAGCAGCAATGTCGCGATACGATAAACCGCAATCGCGATAAGCTACAACCCGACCTTTATCAAAGTCGGAAACGTGATGGTACGCATTTCTTCTCACACGTGGCATCACAACAACGATTCACCAGGCAACGCCGGTCAACTGCTGTTTGTGTTTGAGAAATTGATTGGAAACTTTCCTCATGTCAGCACGTTGTAGGTGTCGCTACCGGCACCAACTCTTTTTGAATGCTCTGAAATGCTAATCATTTGCATGTCATAGCATCTTGTTCCTGTCGGTTAAATTTCATGTCTGTAGCACGTCATCTTCGTGGCGCAGCAATTTCAATGGCCAGTAGTGTAGGTACACTCACAGACACCAACCACATCACACAACATTTCAAGCCTGCTTGTGGGCTCGTGGGTCTTTTCAGACAGACGTACGTGTAGGGACGCGGCAGACTATGCGTACACCAGATCTGGAGTACCGGGTTCTGCCTCTTTACCGTTTCCATCTGCCTGGCCGTATATAAACACCATCTCGGCTTGTTCCCGACACGAATACCGGACCTTTATGCTGCTTTCAGAACACAGCGTCGTTCATACAACCTGCAACACACAAGGAACACACGGAATGTGGTCACAGGAAGTTTCATTCAGCGCCATCTACCGTGGCAACGATGCATTTCTGGACACGTTCATTGGACCCTGCTTCCTCCATTTCCAGTCGGGAACCCGGTCCTGCATTTTGTCGGTTTTTATTAATGTTGACCCAGTATACAAGGGTTACCCATCTTTCCTTATAACTTACTCCTATTTTTCTCAGAATTTAGAATATCTTTTGCTATTTTACGTTGTGGAACACTTTTTCTAGGTCGACATATCCAGTGAAAGTGTCTTGATTTTTCTTGTCTTTTGCTTCCATTATCAGCCGCAACATAAGAACTGCCTCTCTGGTGCCTTTACCCTTCCTAAAGCCAAACTGATCGTCATCTAACAGATCCTCAGTTTTGTTTTCCATTCTTCTGAGTGTTATACATACCAGAAGCTTGGATGCATGGGGTTGTGAAGATGATTCTGCGATAGGTTTCGCACGTACCTACCTTTGCTATCTTCGGAATTGTGTGGATGACATTTTTCCGAAAGGCAAATGGCACATCACCAGTCTCATACATTCTACGCAAACTTGAATGTCATTTGGTTGCCACTCTCCCCCCAATGATTTTAGAAATTCCGATGGAATGTTGTCTACTCCTTCGTCTTTATTTGATCTCAGGTTTTCCAGAGCCCTCTTAAATTCTGACTCTAATACTGGATCGCTTATGTCATCCATATTGTCTTCAATTTCATCTTCTGTCATGTCATCCCGTAAGTCTTGTCCCCGAAAGAGGGTTTCAATGTACTCTTTCCACCTAATCGCTCTCAAATTGGGCCTATCTATGAAATAAAAACGTCCGCAATATCCTACTGCTTTGCTGCTGACCTTTCTGGAGTAATCTACCAAGTGGTCTACAAACAAATCAGAGCTGGTTCGAATGGCTCTGAGCACTATGGGACTCAACTGCTGAGGTCATTAGTCCCCTAGAACTTAGAACTAGTTAAACCTAACTAACCTAAGGACATCACAAACATCCATGCCCGAGGCAGGATTCGAACCTGCGACCGTAGCGGTCTCGCGGTTCCAGACTGCAGCGCCTTTAACCGCACGGCCACTTCGGCCGGCAAAATCAGAGCTCTTGAAAATTCCTTAAAATTCGTCCAATCTTAAACGATAAGCCTCCAGCATAAGGAAGAAAGGCCACTGATCTATGTTCCTCTTCGTACACCTCCGGAGATGGTCCAAACTCCATAGCCCGACGAATCTGCTTCTCGGTGTATCCATTTTCCTTAAAAACAGTCATCAAATGCTCAAGTTCTTGGGTTAAGCTGTCTGCATCGGAAATGGCATATGCACTCCGTACCAAAGTCCTAAGGACGCCACTACGTTGTTGTGGTGGATGACAAGATTGGACGAATTTTAAGGAATTTTAACATTAAGAGTGTTTTCCGTCAACCTTCTAAGATTAGGGCTCTGCTCGGCTCTGTGAAGGATGATTTGGGGCTTAGGAAACGCGGGGTGTACAAAATTCCATGTCAATGTGGGAAAGCTTACGTTGGCCGTTCTATTCGCACAGTGCAAGACAGGTGTGTGGAACATCGCCGACATACGAGGCTACAACAGCCGGAAAAATCGGCGGTAGCAGAGCACTGCCTAAATGAGGGACACAAAATGAAATTTGAGGAAACTGTTGTGGTTGCCAACATTTCCGGTTTTGGAACAGTGTGTATAAAGAGGCGATTGAAATTAGGTTGACTGATAATTTAATCAACAGAGACAATGGGTTTCCTCCTAGCAAAACGTGGAATCCTGTATTATCTCGCATCAAAACTGAACGTTCTTCGGTGCGGTCTTGATTGCGATATATCGTTGCCAGCAGTGTTTCACTAAGGGCGGCGCCACCTCCCTGTTTTGGAAGGCAGAAACTGTGATGGGCGGCGCATGCGCCGTGTACTGAACGGTGGCCTATATAGGACGTCGATTTGCAACCTGGCGTCAGTTCTCAGCGGGACTCATCAGCATAAGCAGCATTTTCCTGAAGATGGTGAACAGTTGGATCGCCGAAATATCGAGTCAAGTTGATTTTAGGATCCGGCAGCAAACCCGAAGAGACTTTCAAGACTTATTACGCCGGGAAAGCCAACGCAATCACAAATCAGAGCTCTGATAATTTTATGAAAACGATGAAATACTTCCTTTTATCACTCTCACAACTTTCCCCTGAAAAATACCGTTTCACTTCTTCATGCAGGGCGGCTGGTCCCGGCGGAGGTTCGAGTCGTCCCTCGGGCATGGGTGTGTGTGTTTGTCCTTAGGATAATTTAGGTTAAGTAGTGTGTAAGCCTAGGGACTGATGACCTTAGCAGTTAAGTCCCATAAGATTTCACACACATTTGAACATTTTTTTTCTTCACGCAGGAAATAAAATGGTGACAAATTTTCCAAGCTGGACTTCTTTATCTTTTCGTTCACCAGCGTGAGACGTTAGTTTCTTTCCCCATGTAGTAACAACACGCGAATGCTCTCCGTCAAAATCTATTTTCCTGAAAATTATTTTGTTGTTTCGCTTTTCGCAAAGAAATACATCAGTGTTTTTTTTTCTGCTATAGCTGTTTCTGTCTCCACTGTGTATACTAGCTCTGATTTAGGGTATTGGATTCCATTTGTAGATGTAAGACCTCCTATAACGTACGTGATGTAACGTATGAAACGTAAAATAGGTATAATTCCTGGTGAAGTGTCTAAGTGGGCCTAATGGCCAGATTGTACACTGGTGTACTAATAAAAATAAATAAATGTTTAGTTCCACAGCTCTCGCACGTACTTAAGCTTTTATGTAGTTTGGCGAAAACTTATTAATGCGCAATAATTTTTTTCTTTCACAGTGCTCTTCAGTCCATTTTGGAGCCACGTGCTTGACTACTGGACTCTACGCCATGAACCAAACATTCTTTTCAACACATATGAAGAAATGAAGAAGGTGAGACTCAGTGGAAGATAATTACAGCCAACTAGAAGAATATATTGTACATAATGATTAAACTCTCCATACGATGAAGAGAAATAATTAATGATGGGTATAAAATCGGGTAATGTGAATTTGTTTCATTGTGGAGCCTACGTATGAACCGAAATGTGTATGATTAGCTACTATCTGAGAGGTGATGTATTTGATAGCATCGGTATGAGTTTGTGTGTTGCTCTATGCACTTTTGTAGATTATATTAGACTACAATGGAGATTATATCAGGTGAGACACTTCGTGAAACGTGTCCATTTAACAAAAAGTATCTTTACATGCCATAGTTCAAGGGTTTTTAAGTTGTAAGATTATTAAAAATTCATTTATTGAGTAGGAGTTGCCTAGGATCACCACTGACGTATTTCTCAGCCGCTTGATCTGACCAGGGAAATTACCTCTAGAGTCAGTCGTGATCCACTAATACATATCACTCTTTGACGTAATCTTACTGCTCCGGTGAAACCCTGGTTTTTAACCTCCAGTGTTTGAGAAGTTCTCTTCGCCCAAGTAAATCAACAACTCTTTGTATGGAACTTTCATGGGTGTACACATAACAACTGATACTGTCAGAATGATCAAGTTTAACGTAAGTGTTCATCCTTCGAAATCACTAATCCTCTAAGGATCTTCTACCGCAGAGACCATTCGTTGTAATCCGTCTTCACGGAGTCTTCCTAACTAAAACTAGTCATAATTTCAGTTGAGGGTTGGCTGCATTCGAACTCAGGAGCTCTTTGTCCATAAAAGAACAGCCATCCTGTCAATCGAGTTGCTGATTTCGTCGTCCGCAGGATCACTCCATTCCTGAAAAACTACCACCCTTTCTCTCGAGTGTTGGTTCGAAGAAACGAAGTAAATTACTCCACTGTAGAGATGTAGCATAGGAAGCCTGAAGCCCCCTGCAATTAGTGAGTCTGAATTTCGACTGTGTTTCTGGAGTGTCAACCTTCGTTTGCGACTTGCAAACCGCACTGTGCGACATACCACAGCAGAGCGGCTAGGTCCTGACTGTTGAGGAGTATACTTGCTGTGTAGAAAAGCGGCACATATCTCTCCTTGATTATTTCAGCTTTATTAATTTCATCACCTGTTCCACATATTTAAAGAGATACGTCTCGCTAAGTAAGTCGGTTGTAACGTCTAAAGGTTAAAATTAAGTTTTATCCCCGTACTACCTGTCTTGGTAACCGAGGTCACTAACTCATATTTGTACTCTGCCGCTCGGCTGTGACGTACACTACTGGAATTCGAGTGGTGGAACACATTTTCGTTACAAATATTTGCCCTGCAAGGCGTAGAGTTATTTATAGTCAAAGTTTATATAAACGTCTAAGAACAAATATCGAAAGCATCTGCAGTGTCTAATGGAGTGAGGGCATTTGACTGTGGTTATCTTTTACGTTCAGAGAGGATTAGGCTGTGTGATGACACCGGCTTTCATCCCTCCCTTCACTCAGTATCACACAACACGGCATTACAAAGACACACACACACACACACACACACACACACACACACACACACACACACACACACACACACACACACACACACACACAAAAATACATACCGATCAAAGTAATCCTCAAATTATATGCACACTTAAGATATAACACTCATAGAACGCCTGGGAACACGCCATGCCTTCGCCTCAGCTGTTAAGCAGAGTTGGCCATCTGCAACAGCAATTCCTGTGTCCATACACCCAGCCTTGTGGCTGTTTCTGGGTCGTCTATGAAGCGCCGACACGGTAACTCAGCATGCTCGGTCAAGGGGTTAGCTACCCTCTGTAATAAAAAAAACTGAGTTCATGGATCAACGACGAACTGAAACGGGTGTCTTGCGACGTCCTCCCCGAGCAGATACTACGAACGAAAAAAAAAAAAAAAAAAAAAAAAAAAAAATTCCAACCTATCCTTCGTCATCTTTCTTGAGATACGGGTAATCACACTGGCACCAGGTGAATCTGATGGAGGTGTGTTAACACTGGATGCAGCTTTTCCTTCCCTCACTTCAACTACTTCCGTGAAGATCTTTGTGTTGTCTGCTCTTATAGAAACTCTAAACGCCTCTCACGAGGAAAGACTCTAGTTATCTCATTCTACAGCTGCCACACAATTAACCACAAAACTTAAAACACAAAACACATAATAATAAAAAAAAAACAGACAACACTACTAAAAGCATTCGAAATAGCAACAAACTTTATTTAGTCTTTGCTTCTAATCAACATCCACCATGACCCCGTGCATTGCTCGGCATAATGACCAAACCACTGACAATTTTACAGTTAACAGACGCTATTTACACAGGACTGCTCTGCCCAACAATGTTTACTGAGTTCAGTTTACTGGCAGCATGCCAGCATAATCTTCACTAGAATTCCCTCTGGACTGTGAAAGATCAGTAGGTTCCTAAATTCTCACTAATTCCACCTTTAAATTCTTGTGGCGGACGGTATTCCCATTCATCCGTGTGCACATCAATAAGAGAGGGAAACAAACTATAAGTTCACCTAACTGCAGCGAGCATTGTCATCCACGATCCAAACATCCGTACTTGGCAGACTTACTACAACAAAATGTAGGTATGACAGAAATCACTTCTCCACGGACGACAGTTGTTGATGTAGTAGGCCACTTCTCTCACCAACACGTAGAGCCCGTGGTGTACGATATCAACAGTGGCAGGCGATCTTGCTGTGATACACTGATCTGCCACAACTTTACGACCACCTACCTGATAGCCAGTATGTCCATCTTTGGCACGAATAAGAACGGCCACACGTCGTGGCATGGAAGCAGTGAAGACTTGATTGATCGCTGGAAGGAGTTGGCACCACATCTGCACACAAAAGTCACCTAATTCCCGTAAATTCCGGGGAGGGGGCGATAGAGCTCTGACACCACGTTCAATCACATCCAAGATTTGTTCAATCGGGTTCAGATCTGACGAGTTGGGAGGCCAGCTCATCAATTGGATCTCGCCGCTGTGTTCCTCGAACGTCTCCTAGCCTTTTGACATGGCGCATTACCTTGCTGAAAAAATGCCGTCAGGAAACATGAGCGTCATGAAGGGGTGTACGTGTGTGTAAACAGTGTAAGATACCCCTTGGCCGTCAAGATACCTTGCACTAGCTCCATTGGACCCATCGATGCCCACACGAATGTTCCCCAGAGAAAAATGAAGCTGCCACCAGCTTGTCTCGCAGTACAGATGTCTTCCTCTGGAAGACAACAGACTCGTGCCCTCCCATCGGCGTGATAATGAAGGAATTGGGACTCGTCTGATCATGAGAACCTACACCACTACGCCAACATCCAGTGCCGATGGTCATATGCCCAGTTTAGTCGCAGCTGTCGATGTCATGGTGTTATTACGAGCTCATGCATGGAGGCTCATTGCTAGGACAGTTCGGTGCCCAGAATTTGTTGAAGACACTCACCGCAGCACTCCTCGAACTCACGACAAGTTGTGCAGTTTCCAAAATGCTCCAGGTGAGCCTCTGTGCCCTCATAATCTGCCTTCAGTCAAACTCAGCTATCTGGTGTGCTTTCCTCATACTACTCATGGACAGCACGCTCACTAATACTACATGTACCGTGCGTGTATCTGACTAGCAGTTGTTCCTCGCCAGGTAACACTGCTATCGGCTGGACGGGTTTATATCGATAGCATTTCGGTCGTCATAATGTTCTGGTTGACCAGTGTAAATCAAGATGCAGTGCAGTTCATCTCCAAAGGCAAACCTCCAGTTGTGTGGTGATAGGTGTTGGACAGTTATGGTATTGAAAAGTTACCCATCATGGGGACATTTGTAGGATATCGCAGTGCCTGTGTTGTTAAGAAAAACGATCTAATGTTTCTTCAGACATACAAATATAACCAGAGGAACAGGCCCAGTGGCAACTACAGCCGTTATGAAATGCGTGAAATGTATTCGTAGTTGCGAATATGAACAACCATCAGATGTATAAAGGAATGACGACAGTGAAAATTTGTGCCAGACCGGAACTCGAAGCTGGATATCCCACTTTACACGAGCAGTCGCTTTAACCACTTTGGCTATCCATGCACGACTCATAACCAGACTCGCGTCGATCACGCGAGACAACCTGCACCCATACTCATGCATACATAACTGAAGGAAAATTGTGTCGCTCTTCTTTACAACACAGGCGCTGCAATATCGTATGTATCCGCCAATACCAGTCACTGCCTTTCAATAAAAATGTCTTCCCCGGTATAGGAATAAAATAATGTGTGTATGAGTGCAAGCTGTGACATAGGAACGATGGCATATGGATGTTTGTGTCTGGCCATGAGTCGTGCATGAATAGAAAAACCGGATAAGGTGACTGCTCCAAGAAAGCGGTAAATCTGGCTTCGAGTACCGGTCTAGCACGAAGTTTCATTGTGATCATTCCCTTATACAGCTGATGGTTGTTCATTTTCGCAGCTGCTAATACATTTCACGGAACATTTGTAGTTGAGGATGTCTCTTATTCCTTATCAATTACAGAGGGATATTAGGACTTCAAGAGGCAGTCAACAACCTCCATGACATAGGCAACCCTGTTCAGCAAATCATGCAGGCTTCAGCAGCAAGCCACCAGGAATACAGCAAATGGCATGCACCCATTGGCGATGACGGATTTTGGTGGTGGGCTGTGGTCATCGCAGCGATGCTGAAATGAGTTTGTGGTGGCTGCCAGCAGTGAACAGTGGAAGGTAGCTATGGCTGCTGGTCTCCTGGCGCATCTCAGTGGGAAGCATACTGGGTCACTTGGGGTCAAATTTGATCCTCCAACGTAGCTCATGACAATGGTTTGTGCCCTCACTGGGTGTTGGACAGCAACAGTGTACACTTTACCTGGGCAATGAACAGCGACACTGAACCCACTTGGACAGTGGCGGCTGGCAACTATACAGCACAAACTCTAGTCCATAGCTAACAAAGAAGGCGTCCATCAGCAAATGGTATTTACTCAGCAGGTGGCCCAACAGCATGAAGGTGCCTAGTCGACAGCGTTCAGACTCTCCTCAGGCAATGACTGCATCTATTGACAATTGATAATGATGGCTTTGTGGTTCCCCTTGAGCTACACACTGATATGGGTCTCTTCTCAAGACTAGCAGCTGGAATTAACTGCACAACTGAGCATACTGAGCCTGACAGACACAGAGTCTAAATTAGCCAGTATTTATACAAGCCAGACTACTAGGGTTTCTCACACTGCATCATTCTTGGCCTCTAAGTCATAAAATACTGGAGCTGCTAGGCGTAATCATTGTGAAATCATGATATTTGCCATGGCTTTCCTGTATTACTAGCTCCTCCAGAAGTCGTGTCAGCACAGTAATGTGTCACAACTCTGACCGAGACGATGGGCAGCGTCTTCTCCAATGTCAGTATACTGAATACAGCTTCTTGCATGCTGGATACGTGTCCTTGTGCAACAGCACAACATTAGTGAGCTGACTTGCAGTACCTTCCTTATGATGTCATTCTACTGAATCTACACAGAACCCATGTGTTTTGCCAAAAAGAAGAATGGTGCCATATCCATAGTATTGTAAATGGAGAGGTATACTGGTTAATTACTCACCACGATCAACAGTGCTGAAGTTGATTTACAGTCCATAGATCAAAAACAGTCAGTGAAGTTATAATACTGCGATGAGAATTTTGACAGTCTCAATCGTAATCAAGATTCTCATACAGTCTCACAGCGCTGTAGATAAAACAAACAGCGGCATGTGCAATTCACTGATGTTCAAAATGCATTACGTAGCATACCACTCGGCATGTTTATCTGCCTACCACAGTGCTCTGAGAAGTATTTCGTACTAAACGCTAGGATATAGACTATTCTAACTCTTCAATCTGATTACAGAGATGTTAGAGTCCATCCCTTATTGTAAATATAGAGGAAATATGTTTCATAGTATGTGATTGTCACACTCTGATCCAGATAGGACTTTTTTAGTGTATTATAGTTAAAAAAGGGCGTAGTCCATATGGTGTGAAAATAGATGCATGCGACAGGTCATGGCCGGCAGTACGGAATGTGTAAAAGCACTTACATGGAACTATAAGGGCAGAAAACCCAGACAGAAGAGGTCAGGTTTAATAGGACATAAGGGAAGGTTGCAATCCTTCTCCGCTACTGTATAATATGTATATCGAAGAAGAGATGACAGAAATTGAACTAAGTTTCAGCACTTGCATTAAATACAAGGACTAAAATATATCAGTTGTAAGATTCGATGGCGATCGCTATCCACAGTGAATTGGATCGGGAATTACAGTATCTGAATGGAAAGAATAATCTAAAGGTGATGGAATATGGATTGAAAGTAGTCCAAAGAAAGACGACAGTCTTGAGGGTGGCAGAAATACAATTTTCAATAAAAATATTTAAACTGTGGTCCGAGGAAAAGTCGAAGTGTAGGAATTATGCTACATTGCAAGCAAAAAGACGAGATACAGGACTCAAGAAGCATTCAAGCAAACGAAGTAGGTGAGCACAACCAAAGAGGACATTCCTTATTAAGGAAGTCTGCCAGTATTCAACATGTCTGAAAATGTACATCAGGAGCACAGCATTGTTGGGAAACATGGACGGCCGGAAAACCATAACTGATGGAAATAGAAGCGGCTGAGATACCGTGTTACACAAAGGCGCATTCATATTTGACCCAATACAATAACAATTGAGAAGGTGCCCTGGAGAATCGGTGAGGAAAGATATATGCACAAAATACTGTGTATATTGGGGCAAGATGATAGGACTTGTCTTAAGACGTCAGGGTATGGTACTAGAAGGAGCTGAAAAAGGCAAAAAGTGCTGGAGAGAACGAAATTAGAAATTAACCAACAAATAACTCAGGACATTTTGTTTAAATACTACCCTGAGATGAAAAGGTTTGCAAAGAAGGGGAAGTAGACGGATGGTGCTGCACAGGACCACCTGAGAAGACTTAAACAACAAAACGGGACTATCACGACGAACGATCATTATGAAGACTGCCAGGGAGCCCGGAACAAGTCACATCTGATTTAAGGAATATCAGCACCACATATCCACAAGAGGCAACTAGAACTTGCAACTGTGTAGAGACCGACATCACCGTCCTTTCCTGGCCATCACCAATCGCTACGGGACGTGACACTGCTTAACTGCCACTAAGAAACTGCCGTACAGTGTATTGCAGCTTTAGTATCTGGTATATCAGAGGACAGTATGGAAGTCTAGAGAATATATCGACAATAAATGAATAACTCGATAGCAATTAACCTCAGTGGAAAAAACAGTAGTAGTGCTACGGTTGTTCCTTAATTCTGAGCAGCCATGAGATGTTTACAGGTCAACAACCGAGATGTTTACAAATCTTGCTGTTTTGTCCTGCTTCGTTCTGGAGGTTACTTACAGATACAGAATTTCCCGCTGGTTTCTGTTCCTCCAATTCCATCGTTCTCACACCAGCAATGACATTTCCACTCTTATCAAGCCGACCAATTGCCCTTCTAGCTCATAATGTTTCGCCTAATGCATCAACACGGCGCCGTAACTTCATTTACTGCTCTGACACTGTTACTCACCTGTTTATTATTTCATTCTTATATTTTCTCCCATCGTCCATAGTTTGGACACAGTTCGTTTCCAAGGAGGCTGAAACTAGAGAAATTACTTCACTGAAAATTCTATGAAGCAATATTAAATTGAGACAAAATATTTCACACCTTTATAGTGAACTATATAGCAAATTACAACTATTGTGTTGAAATAAGATAGATTGAACAATAAACTTTGGAGAAATATTCCGAGTCACTGGCTGAACAAAATAATCTTGCCTTTAACAGAGCCAATATTACAGAGAAGTAAGAGATACACATAGAGTTTGGGGATAACTCCATGAATTATTTAGATCTCACTATAGATATTAATATGGTGTCCGATAGAACAGATACCATTGGTGATATTGCAACTCTCGAAGAATGAAATTATATTGAAATCAGAGCTTTGCAGCTGCTTACAGGCGTTGATAAATATCAACGGGGATTGTTGAAAATGTGTGCTCCTACCGGGACTCGAATCCGGGATCTCCTGCATACATGACACACGCTCTGTCTGACTGAACCATCGAGGACACAGAGGATATTGCGACTGTAGGGATTTATCTCTGGCAAGCTCCCCGTGAGACCCACATTTCCAACACATTCATATTCATATAGATGAGGCTTACCGGCCAATGATCATCTGTAGTGCGATGCACTCACGTTGCCTAAACTCTTACTGGATTCGGTAGATTGACTGCCGCGGGTAATGAGTATAGTGGGCAGGGGCGCTACAGATGTATTGTGTGGCACAGTAAGTTGGAAATGTGCGTGTCAAGGGGAGCGTGCCAGAGGTAAGTCACTGCTGTCACACTGTCCTCTGTGGCTCAGTCGGATAGAGCGTCTACGATGTAAGCAGAAGATCCCGGGTTCGAGTCCCTGTCGGGGCACACATTTCCACCTGTCCCCGTTGATATTTATCAACGCCTGTAAGCAGCTACAAAGCTCTGATTTCACTATAATTTCACGGATGTTAATGGTCACGTTCCTACTTTCAAAATTTACAGGAAACATAACACTACCTACGTTGTAATACTTGCCTATTCTCAACACTCCAGTGACCCACAAAAATGGTGCCTTTTATTCGATGTCATATCGCCTTCTACACATCCCCCTGAGTGATGACAACATCCGAACTGAATTAACGACAGTGAAATAGCAACAAACAGTGGCTACCCTCCTGACATGGACTCCATGATGGCTAAAAGAACAGATCAAGATGCCTCCTCTTCTCTTGGTCATTTTCTCGAACCACCACCTGAAGACCTCAATAAATGGTGCACGAAATCATTTTTAGGAGATATCTCCCTGAATGTGGTCAGAAAACTTAAACCCCCGAACTTAAAACATAACTTTATGTGCACAATAGTACTGGTAACTTTTTGCCCAATGGTAAAGACAGCAATTGAGCTTTGAAAAAGAGTAGAATATATAGAGTCACTTGGAATTCTGGCAAATTCTGTCTAGATCAGTCTGATAGAGCAATTTACAACCGCTTGAAATCCTAGTAAAGAAAACTTTAGTTTTGCAGACCACCTCTTTAAAGAAGGCCGTAGTTGCACGGTACAACATGAAGACCTACACTATATTCATAAATGGAGGATAATGAACTATCTTGAAATAATGGTAGTTAATGAACATATGATCATTCGCCCTAGCTTAGTACTGAATAATCAGAGTTCACTTACGCACAGCTTCTAACTTCAGATACTACCCATAATAGTAGTTAGACCGTATTGTAAATAACACTTCTCTCATACTCGTAAGTCCAGCTTTTCCTGTCTTCCAGCTACTATAGTTAAAGTTGCTGTGTTAAAAAGTTTTTACTCTCTGTAATCATGGCTTCTTCACTTCCCTGCTTGATCTCAGTATATCTTACATGTTTATAGTATTAGATCCGTTAAAGACAACATTATGTTGTTCAGCCACTCACTTGGGACTTATCACCAAAGTTTATTGGTCAATTTTTTTTTCTTCTCCAGAACAACTGTTGTAATTTGTCACGTAGGCCGTTATTTAACGTGTCACATATTTTATCTAACTTCAATAGTTATTCATTGCATTTTCACTGAACTAATTTCTCTCATTTTAGTTTAAAACGGACACTAATAATTATCATCTTTGGAAAGGAACTTATGTACTCAGCGGCTGCACTAGTTTAAAATCTTTGAGCCTAGAAAAATTTTACAGCCACATGTATCTATTTTTGTAACGGATCATCAAGTAATAACCGAAAACCGTTTTGTAAAAGAATACTTTGGGGCCGGTCGTTGTGGCCGAGCGGTTCTAGGCGCTACAGTCTAGGCGCTACGGTCGCAGGTTCGAATCCTGCCTCGGGCATGGATGTTTGTGATGTCCTTAGGTTGGTTAGATTTAAGTACTTCTAAGTTCAAGGGGACTGATGACCTCAGAAGTCCCATAGTGCTCAGAGCCATTTTTGAAAACTTTGGCAAACAACAAATCAAATTTTTTTCAACAGCTAACATAATACTAATTGCACTAACCATAGCTATCATTACTGCAAAACTGGACACACTACCACAGAAACCTAAAATTGCGGCTAATATTGAAACACAGTCTTTTCACTAAAGTCTGACACCGCTGTTCACTTTAAATTATTAAGAAACAATTTCAAATCAGCAGTAACAAGTTATTTGTGTGTCAGATTCCAGAAGACATTCCATCGTTACTCGGTCCGTGGGAACGTTCTACCAGTTTCTTGGGCGCTTCGGTGGGCACTGTGGTGGAATCTGTCTCTGCCGTTGTCTTCTAGCTCCCTGAGTGGAGGAGGCTACTGTACTATTCTGAAGAAGCGTCCTTGTTTCTGGCATGCCTACCCACGTCATTCCGATCATGGATCCCCGGGTGGCGAGACTTGGGACGTATGACTGCCCTGCTGTTCTCTTAAAATTTCTTTCTTCACAAGAATGGCCTGTTAGCTGTCCGTCTGCAGTAACTGGTGACCTCGACTGTCTTCTCTGTGTTGCACCTCGGTCTTCCGGTGCGACCTATAGCAATAAAATGGATGCTGATTGATAGATAACATGTCGCTCTACCCAAACCTTTCTTGCAATGGTGTCGGCGGTATTACACAGAATGTGCCATGTTGTCTCGCAAGTCAGTGTCTCCCTGACGTAACATCTTCCATACTAATTTAGTTGCTGCTGGTCATTGTCATCCACATCTGCATGCAGCGGATGTATCCAGGTAGTCTGTTCTGACCTGCCTTCATCTCCATAAGCACACTCGAAGGTGTTCCTCTCCGGATTCGATAGCAGTAGGTGGTGTCGGAGCCATGATCGATCAAGAAATATTTCGGTACTGTCGATGGAGCAGTTGTTCATTCACTGGCTTTGCTTTTTGTTCGGAAGGAAACTGTGTGATATTCTTACTGTAGGGATGTCGTCCTACAGTTGAAAAATGGCTCTGAGCACTATGGGACTTAACAGCTATGGTCATCGGTCCCCTAGAACTTAGAACTACTTCAACCTAACGAACCTAAGGACATCACACAACAGCCAGTCATCACGAGGTACAGAAAATCCCTGACCCCGCCGGGAATCGAACCCGGGAACCCGGGCGCGGGAAGCGAGAACGCTACCGCACGACCATGAGCTGCGGACCATCCTACAGTTGAGACCACCCCTTTGGAAAATATATGAATGACTGCGCTGATAAACCTCTTACGTTATTTGGTTTTCAAACACCTGAGCAGAACTGAACGTAAGACATTTCGCCCTTTACTTATTCTGATCAGCACTAAACTGACACACAATATTTTTAGCGCAACGCAATCTGACTTTCTATAATCCCTACAAAAGAATGGCCCTGACTAACAATAACCTATACCTTTCATGAATCACTTACCTCACAAAAATCTTCGTTACTCGAACTACTGCAATACAGCGAGCGTCAATACTGCCAGCTAAATAAAAGATTCTAACTACTGAAGGCACTAACTACTGATAGGCAAATGAAAGCTTTTGATAAAGAACTAACAATGTATTTACCTTAATAATGTTCAAAAGTCATCATATATATATGATATCCAATATTACAAATTTACTCTTTCTGATGGACACACGTCCAGATAGTCCACTCTCAAAATTCTGCAATCTCTCCCCCCACATCCGCCACTGCCGGCGGCTCACCTCCAACTGCGCAATGCTATGCGCTGTTAACGTCCAACTGCCCAACACTGCAATAGCGAATATTCCAACAATGCTAACCAGCCACAGACTGCACACAGCACAGCCAGTGATTTTCATACAGAGCGCTACGTGACGTTACCAACATAAAAAACTAAACAACCTACTTACACAGCTTCTGCCAGACAAGGATGATCAGATGGCAAATTCGTTTGCTTGTGGTCTGTATGCCTGTTCTATTCTGAGCATGATGATGTTCTTCTCTCTTCATTCACTAGAGCTCCCCTTTTTAGCATATCCTTAGGTCGAGAGGGGCCTATAGTAAAATTAAGTTATGCTACGTGTGTCACCTCTACTCTCAGTCACTGTACAGATCCACTGCTCTGCTCGCAGGATCTGCCCGGGGTGATTCGCCGCACGGCGCGCTTCCTGGACCGCCACCTGAGCGAGCAGCAGGTGGAGCAGCTGGCGCAGCACCTGAGCTTCAGCAGCATGAAGGACAACCCGGCCGTTAACAACGAGAAGTACGTCCAGGAGGAGATCCGCCGCAACCAGATGGACGATCACGACGGGCAGCTGCGGTTCGTGCGCCGCGGCGAGGCGGGCGGCTGGCGCGCAGAGATGACGCCCGACCTGGCCGAGCGCTTCGAGGAGTGGACGCGCCGACACCTCGAGGGCACCGACTACCGCGTCGGCGTCTCCGGCGGACACTGAACCACGCTCAGTCTTCCCACAATACGTCTCGGGAGCGCAAGCTCAACAGAGTAGTTTTTACATAATACTGTCAGCTGCCAGCAAGCAAACCTTCATCCTCTTTTATTCTTTTGTGACAACAATCACGAAAACCTTTCATGTTGCAGTAACGGGTTTGGACCATCCAGTAATCTTTATAAGACTGTAAGCACATACTGGCAGCATTGACATTGTTTCAATTGCTTTGTCGAATTGAAATAATAAAAGCAAAGGACAACGATACGTCACTGCTTCCTGCAAGTGCTTGTCGTCCCATGACGAATACTGGCTGATCGAAACTGGTAACTGTATTGTGAAATACTTTCGGGATTGTCGTCATTAGTAAATGAAAGAAGACAATCACAAATATCCTTCATTATTTCCGAAAAGATCTTTATTTGCTACCAGTTTGAGTCTATTTCACCACCATCTTGCAACATACACAATTTTTGTGTGGTGTCCGCAGAGCATGGAGCGAACCGCTACATCCGCCTTATGACCTAAAGATGGCCAATGATGACCACAAGAGGTAATTTCATGTTGAAATTGTTGTGATTCTTCCATACAAATAATTATTATTGGCGTCTACAGTACGACTGAACTCTGGCTATTTCCAAAATAAGGTAGCTTATGAGGTTACATAATACTTTTTTCGGATATTTACGAACTGTGTGGCGCTGCCTGTACTTATGTTCAAGGACTGGCAGCTGTTCGCCACTTCACTGTGTGGTAGCCGCTTGCAGCCATTAATTGCTGCTGAGATAGTGTATTTACTTAAAAGTTCAATGATAGTCACAGACTGGTAGCACTAACTTCTGTTGTGTGTTTACTGTTTCATTATACTACTTTACAGCCAGTTACCAAAGATAAACGAATAAGTGAGCAAATAGAACAAGGAATAGGGAAACAACAACGTACTAGTGTTCCTGTGCATTTATTCAGCCAGCACTGTTTTCCAACAGTCTTTCTACTCCAATTACCTTCTCAAGTGTTGTTAACATCTCTCTATTTGTTTGTGAAGCTTTCTGCTCCCTGCGCAATTGAAGACAGTTTTGCAGTTTAACAGTAGTTACCAGTAGCTCCTCTGTATTTCGACATCGCACAAGACACTTGAAAACATTAACAAATTCTACAAGTAAAGCTGTCGCGTTCTAGACTTCCATAGTGAAGGGGTCGACAAACGACAAACAGTTGACAATAAATTATTTCGTCCTCTATTTCTGCTTAATTCTGCTTTTGATAGCACGAACGACTCAACATTCATGTAATAATACCGGCAGTCATATCAAACACATCATAATGATTTCAGGAATAGGTGATTCGTTTATTTTTCTTTTAAAATCAACATCGTCTGAACGTATCAAAGTTTCTGTAACGGGAGGCCACAAAAAAGGATACCTGCGTATTTCACATACTGAAATATGTTCTGAGGATTATTGTCATTCAGCTGCTCTATACGTCAACACATGAAGTTTGACGTGACACTCTTCAAACATTGCCTTTTTTTCCATTTATGTGAACGGGAACTGAAATCAAATGTGGCCCAGAAGTACAAACATTGTCATTTAATTTCTCTTATTACAGTGTTCACACGCAGTGAACCTTAGGATCATGGCCATTATATGTAACTGCGGAAAATAACACGTTTTGGTGGGGTTGATATTTTTGATAGAGGTTCTCTCTGAGCCCCGAAGTGCAGATACTGGACGAATGTCCCTCGCCAGCCTAGCGCACTGCAGTTGACGGAAACGGCGGACAAATTCAAAATTGGTAGTTTGTCCGTATCTTAGTGACAGAACATTTTTGTGAATAAAAGTTTAACTAAGCGAGAGATCATAAAACGATATGACCATATATTTTCGGGAGACCGTATATTCCACAGAGGCCTAAAAGTGTGGCGTGTTGTTTTAGCAGCATTGTGTCTGCAACAAGCGATTTGTTATGAAGCGGAAAAATAAATTTCGGGCATGTTTGTTCAAAACTCGTGGTGGCAGAATATATCTGTATATCTTAACAGGAGCAACAAAATACTGTACACAATAAATCGAAATACCGTTGTTTCAAGCAACAAACTGCCTATTATCTTTCAGTAAATGCCGTTCACTACTTTTATAGCTCTCTTGTTCAATTTGTAAGACATTTGGTGTGTGTCATGGATAAATGCGTCCAGTATTCGCGAACCGTATGCAAATGTTTGTTCACTAAAGTTCAAGTATTTATTTAGAGTTTGAACCAGACGAGTAGCATGTATACATAATAAGTTAATGACAACTGGGATTATTTTCTAGTCCCCCGCAGTTCTTGCGTTATTTTATAGCAAATATCCTAATAATTACATCTGTACAATAATGCGAAGGAGTAAAATGTGTCTTCTGGTACTGCATTTGGTTGGTTGGTTAGGTTAAAGATTAAAGGGACCAAACTACAAAGGTCATCGGTCCCGTACTGCATTTCATACGACATACACAAGCAAGATACAAATAATGGAAACTAGCAGCCCAGAATTCTACTTCTACCTTTACTATTCCTATAAAACAACTGAAATTTCTCTGATTCAAAACTATTTACATTTTTGAACACTGATTATTTTCCAAAAATTTGCAAACATCAAACGAAACTTTCAAGTAAATCACGACTCATCAAACAGCACCTAATGTCAGCATTGATACCATGTTCCACGACCAACCATTTTTCTCATGGGGGGGGGGGGTGTTACAAAATTTTGCAAATATAGCGATATCATAGTTCAAATTATCATTTTAAACTCAAGTCTAGCACCATACGCCGGACAGCACTGAGAAGACTGTTGTAATATACTTTCTATCTCTCCAGATGACATAGTGATTTTAATAGTTACCTGTACAGTTATACAGTCCTTCAAGGAACACAACGGAAGAGAACTGTAGTTTTGTAGCCTTTATGCACGTCATATAGCTTTCTTTTGTAATTTAACGTCTATTCTACATTGGTCAACGAGTTTCCTCTGTTCGTTGTTATTTGTGTGTAATGACGATATGCTTGTTGTTGTTGATATGCTAATATTTTTATGCACATGCTGTGTTGGGAAAATTTGTGGTCTCATTAACACATGATTATGTTTCTGTAATTGTTGTTATAAGTTCTAATGCTATAAATATTATTATACAAAACTTGTATGTAACCCCAAATTATACTGATAACTAAATAAATTATAATATGTTGACTTATCCTTTTAATTTGAAGTATAGTGCGTCAGCAAAGGTGTGAGCGCACATTTTCTGTCTCTGATTCTTATAAGTTTCCGCGTCTTGTAATTTAGTACGAATATGTAATTAACAACAGTTAACATAAACACACACACACACACACACACACACACACACACACACACACACACAGACAGACAGACACAAGTTCGAACACCTCGAGAGCCAAACCAGAGAATTGTAAAACAAAAACAGATACAGAGAATTAACAAGCGTCAATGATAACAATACAGCACATTATGAAATAACGTCTTTATCACACTTGATGTAATGATATCTTTGAAGTTTCAGATGATACGCAATTTATTCTAATTTTTAGTGATTAATGAGCGGACTTTAGAGAGCTGCCAGATGTTCTTAATGAGGGATATTACTGCAGAACGGTACTAGCCCATAAGTCTTTATCAGTCATCCACAAATATTTCTATTTTATATTCTTTTGTACCTTCTGGCCTACGCAACATCGTCATACAATGCCTCATTGTAGTACTTACACAACCCATTAGCTGTGAACTTTGATTTTACTCTCTCTGTAACACTATATGCTACGCTACTGATTTCTAGAATTGAATTGTGCCAATTGTACTGGCATTATCTGGGTGCAGTACTGCTATAGAACTTTTCTGCTATAGATTAACGCCAATCGCTGGCACACAACAAAAAAGGAGCAATCCTAGATAAAACATCCTGGAAAACCCACAATATGTAGCACTCCAGTTGGATACAGACTCATTTACTGTTCTCTAACAGTGCAAAGGAACTAGGGATCATAATGTTCAGGTAAGGCTCAAAACAATTGAGAGTAAACCCCATAATTGCATAACCATTTATTCACCAGTATAGAAGTCTCAACGATTTATGCGGGCAAAAGCCTGTCTTCGTTCTCAAAAGACACGTGATTTTTTTTTAATCAGTATCATCCACTGTTTTCCTCCAATAAACGTTAGAACGTTAGAACCAATTAATACATTCCGTTCAGAGACACAGCTAGCAATCATACATTTTTCTTTTTACGAAAATGATAAATCAGCTCACAAATGTATCGATAAGAAAAGATTTAGACAGCAGTTCATGTTCCACAATGGACTTTGTAATACCTCCACCAGGGGCCACTTTCACCGACTCACAGTTCCAACAGCCCAGGACGAGGAAATGTCGGACCTCATGTTGCTATTGAAAGGGATATAGTGATAGGGGCGCTCTGAAGACACTCAAAGGGCCGGCTGGAGTATGCTCTCAGCTCGCTTAAGAATAAACGGCTTGAGGAGGGCATGGTAGACAATGTGAAACGTTCTGATAATTCGAGGACGCCTAAAGGAAAATTTATGTACAAAAGCCCCAAGAACGCACACGTGGAACTACTGTCTGGGAAAAGCCGCTTCCGTCTGCCTTAAAAAGCGAGAAACGTGCAGATAATTCATGGACTCCTGCAGGCTCTGAGAGATTTTGTAGACACAAAAGCGTCAACAGTGCACACAGAAAGGTGTGTGAAGCTATCGGCTGGTAGCACGTGATTAGGGCTGCCTTAGAAAAGCGCATGATTCATAGACACCTGCTGGATCTGAGACTGAGCATTGACACAAAGTAACAGGAATGCTCATAGACAGGTAGGCGAAGCTATGGAAATGTGGAAGAAGAGTAGGCCTGCTTAAAAAAAAAATGGCTGGATATTGAGAAGTTTTCTTATACATCACGAACAACAGCAGATTCTTGAACGAAGAGCAATCATAAGACTGTACAGGTCTCACGTAGAGATAGCCGTTATAAAGAAGTATTGTGTGGCTGGTTTCAAAGAAACTAAGGCACGAGAAAGAACATTGGAACCATGGTGCGTACAACGCTGGGAACAACCACGACAGTAAACATGTGGGACAGACGCCTGTTCCTGAGATGCACACGAGCCCACGCAAGACAGACAACCTTGTCGCTGCGTTGAAGGCTTGGTCAAGAAATGGTGATCACCACCGGGTGGCATTGTAAATTTAGTCAGACAATGACAACGCTGAGAGGAGGAAGTATTAAAGGAGTCTGTGAGCTAAGGAAAATGATGAGAAGTGAGAAGACAGCCGGTGATACATCTGGAAAGCTAGAGGACATGTGTCTCCTCCTTCCATCAACTACTTAGTACGCCCACTTTGAATCTGATCGTTACTCCTATCTTCCCTTTGTGACTTATTTTTTCCTGTTTCATGTTAAGTGGACTAATCTCTATGGGCCATTGCTTCGGAATAAACCACTCAACTGAACATTACAATTTCCTTGCCTAACATCTGCCTCCCGACACCGTAACATCGCTGCTTCAGCTGTACAACCCTTAGCTACCAGTCTGGGACCTGGCTGCAAAGCCGCGACACCATTGAGAGCTGCTGTCTCGCACCCCTCAGCCACAACGCGTGGCGCTGTTCTGACACATCGGCTGCAGCCGACATCGCCACACGACGAATAACTACGAAGAATGTTGAGATTATTCATTCTGTCTTCCTTCGCCTTGCGTGTTCACACCCACCGAAATTCGCTCTGAGACATGTAATTTCGTGGAAAAGGTACTGTGATAAAAACAAATAGTTCATGTTTTAATCCCATAATTAATCTTTTCCGTTTCCGTAACAGTCTTAACCTCGTAACCTTTACCCGTCTGATTTAAATGTATGATCGTAGTAGTTATTTAACCTTCTGCTGTCTGTTGGTACTTCCAAGTACCACCTCCTTCGAGCACTGTTTATTCTGACTGCACACATACATTCCACATTCTAAGTTGTTAGTACGTTTGGTTACATGTCTATGTCGAGTTGGAAACATCTCACTGCCTTCTAGATCTCATTTAGAAGTCAAAGAGTATTTCTGTATGAACTTTGACAACTGAAGGTTTGCCTTGGAGATAACGTGTTTGTTTTGTTTACTGTCATACTTCTGCTAGCAATTTTTATGTTTATTGGCGTAGATTTGATGGAGATTCAGTCTTGTTTGATTCTCGTACGGCTCTTTTGTTAAATATGTAGTTTTTATTTACGAAATAAGCTGAAAACCATGTGCAGCCAGAGTACCTTCTGTCGACTGTCTTGATACTTTTCACTCTAATTTACTAGATTTATCGATCTAGCTTTGTCAGACCCATATTAATCCTAGAACGGTTCTCACTATCGAAAACGTCGTTTCACAGGAAAGTATCTCTTTTTTGTCATTAGTAATACTAGCAGATGACGAATTGTTACACCTCTTCTAAAATATTTGTTAGATAATACTGGTGTTAGGGAGGCAGGGTATATAGAAGACAACGATACTGATGCAAATAATGCTAAGAATCCTTAAGGTTTACATTTTGACGAGATTTTTGGAAAATAATTTAGATTTCGGTGCAGTTTTTGAAAGAGTTTTGATAGACGGTGCACCACTGAAACACGAAATCAGTTTACCTGAAACTAAAGGTAAATGTGAAAAACAAGGCATAAAAGACACCTTACATGAAAACACACTCAAAAGTAGAAATATCTCTAAGGGTCGAGTTTACAGAAAAAGTAGGAAGAGTGGGTAACTCATTTCCTTCAAGAAAAGAAACTCCGTGAACAATACAACGCAGTGAAGCCTGTACAACGTAATTACAAACTGTGACGTACTGTAGACACGAAAGGCTACATTCTTGCCTTTGATTTTTATACAGGGGGAAATGAAGCTTTAGAGAGGGAATTCGAAAATAATGTTTTAGGGTAATATTAGGTTTTTCAAATATGTTTTGCGGCAAATGTAGAGAAAAACATTTTGGTAACGTTTTTATTTACTTTTTTATGACTGGAGGGCAAAATTAGAGAAAACTTTTGTTTGCGGCATAATGAGAATAAATACGAAAAGTTTATGATCAGGCCTTTCAGCCTCTAAGGGAATGAAAAGAGGTGAATTTCATTACACACCGTCATACTTTGGAATTGGGGTACTTTGTTGAAAGACAAGAAACTGTGTTGGCTTCCAATTACGACGAATAACAAATCATATTTCCTCCATAAAGCAAGAGGACTGCATTAAAATCAACATTCAGTGCTATTTTGTAGTAATATGGAATTTATGAACCACGCTGACAGGTAGGTCTACTTGGCTGGGTACAGGATCCAAAAATAATTTTTGTATCTGCATATAAACTGTATTGTGAGCTGTTTAGAAAGATTCCACGTTTGGTGTTTAAGTGAAATGTTGCCCAGGCACTGACAGGATAGTTGGATATAAAGAATATCAATCCCAGAGTTGCAAGCCAAGCTCTGAGAGAAATCAATACATGGCACCAAAAGAAGAAATTAGTCCCAAAGGATGTAAAATTAGGAATGAAAGGTGTTAATTTTGGAACTTTAGCAGCAAACAGAGGAGGATTTATTACATGTATTAAAGAGACGTTCAGTCTGTAGCAAAATCAAAAGGTTATTTCTCTGCTGCAATGAAAACAAAAATATTTTTGTTGAACTCAGTTTAGTGGAGGGATAGAAGCCTCATTCGAAGAAAATTTAAAAAACTAGATCTGCCTTTACGGCATTGTCGCCTACACGGTAGGTAGAGCTTCAGTGCCGCTAGTTTGGGTCAGTACAACATGATGTGGGCTACTGTCAATCACGAACAAATCGACACTGCCGTGGGTCCTTCTCGCGACGGAGTAGATAACCGTGAGTTATGCGGAGCCAACAAAGGACAATGGAGTCCCTGCGAGTGGCTCGCATGGATGAACTCCACACATTCGTTTTCTCTTTTATAGCACATAATTTATTTGGTGTACTTAATGTGTGTCATTCAGTTCCAGATCTCGAAAACTTTACAGCATCCATTACCAAAGGATGGCAGGGGAAGTACTGGTCGAGGGCTCGTAGGCTGCTTAAGGAATCACTAAAGATGAGGAAGGACCCACCTTTGCAGGAGCAGATATGCTCCAGAGCTCGAGAGATGGCTACCAACTCTGCAGTGAAAAACACTGCAGTCACCCTCCAAGGATTGCTGGTCAGTACGTCCAGTGAGAGCATAAACGAAGTCATCGTGACCAGCTACCAAAGAGCTATCAGTGTAGACTATTTCTGAGCCACGGAACTCGCCGAGAATATTAGCGGCGGCGGCCCTCAGGAGGAACTGAGTCTTTTGGTCGTTACGATGCCCTACGATAGGTCCAGACGAAGCCGTGGCCGAGGCATGTGCCATGGAGGTGCAGGTGAGTACATCTGGAGGATAGGTGGTGGAGGGAAATACACGAGTCCAGTGGCAAGCGACCGGAGGTGGGCTGCAATTGTAATCTCCGATATGGTCCGTCTTTGTGGGAGGGGGATCGCCATGTTAGGGAAATGGAGATGGTAATTTTGATGTTGAAGCGAGCTGCAAATGTACGCAGTACAATTTGCAAGCAGTTGCTGTTACATGATCGGCAATGGAGGAACCTCACATTCGACATGTAGGCTGTTCCCTGAGCCTCGCATCGCAAGTCGAACTCCACAGTGAAGTATAGGCTCCAGCATCCGCAATGTTGAGGGCGACTCTGAACGATACGTCAAAAAAAATTCAAATGGTTCTGAGCACTATGGGACTTAACATCTGTGGTCATCAGTCCCCTAGAACTTAGAACTACTTAAACCTAACTAACATAAGGACATCACACACATCCATGCCCGAGGCAGGAGTCGAACCTGCGACCGTAGCAGTCGCGCGGTTCCGGACTGCGCGCCTAGAACCGCTAGACCACCGCGGCCGGCTAACGATACGTCACATTCCCACAGTCCAGACGGGACTGTACAAGGTTTTCGTACAACTGCGACAGTGTAGGTCGATCTGCACCCCATTTGGTGTGGCTCAGGCATCGAAGAATGTTAAGATGCTGCAAGCACTTTTGCTTAAGCTGACGTAGACGGGGAAGCCAAGTTAAGTGGGCGTCAAAAACAAGTCCTAAAATCGATAAGAATCCACTACATTAAGGAAATGGTCACCAAGATAAAATTATGGGTGCGCGTAAACCGTATGACGACGACATAAATGCATGACGCAAGTCTTCGTGGCTGAAAACTGAAATCCGTAGGTGAGGACCGATGACTGCGCCTTTCACAACACTCCCCGTGGTCGACGTTCAGCCACACAAACGTTAGATGAGCAAAATAAAATACATAAGTCGTCAGCATATAAGAACAGCGATATCCTCTTGGATATAGTGGGTACGATGTGCAGCACCGACTCAGATTCTGAAGGTGAAGAGCGATAAAAAAATTCCTTATAAAAATGGGGTGCCGACACCAGAGACCCCACTCTTGTGGTGTCGCCAGGCGGTCTCACAGGCTTTCGTCAAGTCAGAGCAGACGGCAATAAGGTGATGACGGCAGGAAAAGGCCATACGGATGACCGACTCCAGGTGTACCAAGTTGTCAGTGGCGGAGTGACTTTTTCGAAAACCGTCCTAGGATGGAGGCAGAAGGCTCCACGACTCAAGGAGCCAACATAACCCCCAGCTCACTATACTTTCGAGCAGCTTGCTCAGGACTATCCTGCGGTTTCTTACAAGGTTTTAGCACTGCAACGGTGATACTTTCTAGTCATTGCGACGAAAATTCGCCATCACTCCAGATGCAGTTGAGACGGCAGATAGGTGACGCTGGTAATCCGCTGACATATGTTTAATCATGTAATAATCGATGCAGTCTGGCCCTGGGGATGTATCAGGATAATCTGCTAGGGCACTGATAAATTCCCACTCACCGAATGGAGTAAAGGATAGGTTGATAGGATACTGTCCTGCAGTAGGTGTTGTCGTTCCACCCGCTGTTGGTAATCCTCAGTTGTAGAGGTTCGAGTATAATGCTCAGCAAAAAGCTCTGAGATTGCGTTTAGGTCTGTATATACAGCTCCGCGTCTGGAAATTCCACGTATACCTGATATCTGTAACAGCATCTGAGCTTAGTTCAAATGTGGGAAGGAGAAGTTCCTGTGCCAATGGTGGAGACATACCATTCCCAGCACTCCTGCTTCCATCTTTTGATTAGCTCATGGACAGCATGGAGTCATTTGAAGGCAATGAGGTGCTCCATTGATGGGTGCCGCTTAGGACCTTTCAGGGCCCACCTAAAATTACTAATGGCCACAGCGGTTTCTGGTGACTACCAAGGCACTGTCTTCCGCTGGGGAAACCTGAAGAAGAATGGACTGCCGATTCAGCTGCAGAGACAATGGTTTTAGTAACATTCTGGACTACCACATCTATTTTACTAAGCAATGCAGATACAGCGGTGGTAGCAGAGGCGAAAGCATGCCAGTCAGCTTTGGCAAGACCTCATCGGGGCAAGCATGGTGTGTGAAGCTGAGTAAGGGACAGGAAGAGCTGAAAGTGGTCACTACCACACAAGTCGTCGTGAGCTCTCCAGTGGATAGACGGCAAAGAGCCTGGACTGAAAACTGAGAAATCAGTGGCCGAGTATGTGCCATATGCCACGCTGATATGAGTGGAAGCACCTTCATTTAGGAGGCAAAGATCGAGTTGAGTTAGGAGATTTTCGACACCTCTTTCACGGCAAGTAATCGTGGTGCCACCCTACAAAGGTTTGAGACATCAGTCTTCTGAAAGGCTTGATGTGGCCCAGCACGAATTTTTCTCCTGTGCCAACCTCTTCATCTCAGAGCAGCACTTGCAATCTACATCCTCAATTACCTGTTGGATGTATTCCAATCCATGTGTTCCTCTACAGTTTTTGCCCTCTACAGCTCAATCTAGTACAATGGAAGTCAATACCTGACGTCTTAACACATGTCCTATCATCCTGCACAAAGGGTTATGTGAATTGAAATCACTCAAAAATAGGAAAGGTTGGGGGAGATGAGAGATTAGTGCGGATATTCACAATATGGAAGGAGGTTTGATGTTTGCAGATGATAATTCCTTGCATTATCCTCACCCTGACAGCCACAGCTTCTAAGGGTGTTTTCGAGGGGCACAGCTTTGCCATATACAGAGGTAAGGACTTATATACATACTCCATCTGACATCCTGTTACAGTCAGTATAATTCTTGCAATAGCCCTGACAGCCATGAAGAGTGTGGATCCACATTGCTGGAAACTATCTTTCCTGAAGGGCGATTCAAAAAGACAGTATAATGCTTAAGATTGTCGTAAATCAGCAAGGTGAGGGAAAAAACCGCCGCTATTACACTGGATGATGACACTCTCTGTGGTCTGGAAAGGCATGAAGAGAACAGGGAGGCAGCTTATTCTTCAGGGTTTACCTGCTGCCATCGGTTGAGTGTATGTATCCATTTCCATTGCAGCTGAGACATCGGTGAGGTCTAGATCCACTGGAGACGCTAGAATCTCCACCTCAGCCTCAGACACAAAACTTGTAGGGAGTGATGGGAGGGGGGCTCCAGACTCTCTTTTTCTTAACATATTTCTTCTTCATCAGTTTACTCTCTCACTGTTCTGTAGGGGTGTGTTGGATTGGCTTCCCTGAAGCAGCTTTAGATACAGATGAAGACTGAAGAACTTCGACCAGCAACTTGTGGCTACTTCGGCGACTGGCTGGCGTCCACTTTTGCTTTGGTGGAGACCTTGGAAGGAAGATGATGATTATGATGATGATTATGTCTCGTTTGTGGGGCCCATACAAATTCCCAACCTTTGCTCCAATCTCGCCACTTTCATGAATGATGATGAAATGATGAGGACAACACAAACACCCAAGCATCTCGAGGCAGGTGAAAATCCCGCCGGGAATCGAACCCGGGACCCCGTGCTCAGGAAGCGAGAATGCGGCCTTGGAAGGAAGAGTCCCAAGTGACCCCCTCACTGCCAGAGAATCTGCAGGCCACTGCTTCCCCAGCTGAGGGGTGGGGCCGATGCCCCTGGCGTTTGTGCCAGCATTGCTCCCAAAGTAGATACTTTGGAAGCAACAGAAGAAGAAGTGCCCCCAACCACCTAGGGAGGGCGGTGTAGTTGTTTGGCCACATACGATGCAGACATGAAGAGACTACCATCACCAGTATCCGCCCCCAGTAGCTGAGTGGTCAGCGCGACAGAATGTCAGTCTTAAGGCCCTGGTTTCATTCCCGGCTGGGTCGGAGATTTTTTACGCTCAGGGACTGGATGTTGTCCTAATCATCATCATTTCATCCCCATCGACGCTCAAGCCGCCGAAGTGGTGTCAAATCGAAAGACTTGCACCTGGCGAACGGTCACACGACATTCACATTTTACCATCACCAGCGAGGAAGCTGTCGTTGTCTTCATTTTTCTGTTTACTCTCTTGGTGAGTCAGCTGGTCCAGCGTCTTATACTCCTTAATTTTCCTCTGCTTTTGGCAATCTAGCGAGCAAGAGGAGTTGTGCTATCAACAGTTGACATAGGTAGGAGGAGGGGTACATGGATCATTCAGATGCATTGACCATCTGTAGCCTCTACAGGTGGCGCTGGAAGGACATATGAAGACATGTGCGAGAAATTCAAGCGCTTAAAGCACCGTATAGTGTGAGGGAGTTTAGACATGTTCTAGGTCTGTATGCACCTATGGGCTACAGTATCGTCTTTGATTAATAATTATTATTGATTACAATAAAAACCTCCTTCCTCCTGGGTTCGAAACCTACCTCTGCTTAATTTTTTTTATTAATAATCAACATTGGCAGCCAAAGAATTCCTCCATAAGAACTCACCCCCGTTCTGCCAACGGCCTTGTCAAAGATGGCAGAGGAGCGGACAAAGGTTCAGGACACTCTTGTCCTTGGGGAGGGGGGACTACTCCTAAAGGTGGAAGAATCAGCAGAGACCAACGGAATGAGATTAAAGAAACCATTAAAGACATTGCATTAAAGACACATGACGTTTATCCACAGGAGTAGCCAGTAATTGAAAAAGTGTCATGAAGATGTCTCCACTGGAAAAAGATTCCGGAATAGTCCCACATTCGGATCTACAGGAGGGGACTGCCAAGGGGAACGTGGTAAAGAGAAAAAGATTGAAAACTCAACGAAAGGATAACGTTCTACGAATCGGGACGTGGAATGTCAGAAATTTTAATGTCATAGGGAAATTAGAAAATCTGAACACGGAAATGCAAAGGCACAATCTAGATACAATAGGGGTCAGTGAAGTGAAATGGATAGTAGATGAGCAGTTCTGGTCAGATGAGTATAGCACAACATCAACAGCCGCAGAAAATGATGTAACCGGAGTAGGATTCCTTATCGATAAGAAGACACGGCACAGAGTGTGTTGTGAACAGTTTAGTGATAGGTTTGTTCTTATCAGACTCGACACCAAAATAACACCGACGATTATAGTTCGGAGATACATGCCGTCGTCACAAGCTGAATACGAAGGGATAAAGTATATCAGAACGTCAAAAGAGTAGTGCAGTACGAAAAAGGAGATGAAAATCTAACAGCGATTGGGAACTGGAATGCAGTTGTAGGGGAAGGAGTAGAAGAAAAGGTTACTGGAGAACATGGGCTTGGGGCAAGGAATGAGAAAGGAGAAAGGCTAATTGAGTTCAGTAATACGTAAATTTCAGATAGTAATAGCGAATATTTGTTCAAGAATCACAGGAGGAGTAGGAATGTTAGAAAAGGCCGGGTGATAAGGGATGATTCCGTTAGATTACATCATGGTCAGATAGAGATTCCGAAATCAGGTACTGGATTTTAAGACGTATCCAGGAGCAGTTATAGACTCAGTGATGAAGAGTTTAAGAGATTAATAAGGAAGAATAAATACATAAATTAGTAGGATACAGAAGTACTATGCTGCAGAGGAATGGACGTCTCCAAAAATGGCAATCACAGAAGTTGAAATAAGCTACGAAGAAACGGTAACAGAATAAATACTTCAGTTGATCCATGAAAGAAGGAAGTACAAAAAGTTCAGGGCAATTCAGGAGTATCCAGGGCGATTCAGGACTACAGAAATACAAGTCACTGAGGAATCAAATAAATAGAAAGTGCTGGGAAACTAAGACGAAATTGCTGCTTGAAAAATGTGAAGAAATCGAAAGAGAAATCATTGCTGAATGGACTGACTCAGCATATAGGAAGACTTTCCTTCAACCTTCGGTGAAATTAAAAGCAAGGGTGCTAACATTAAGAGTGCAAAGGGAATTCCACTGTTAAATACAGAGGAAAGCGCAGATAGGTAGAAGGAGTACATTGAAGGGCTCCATGAGGGGGAACATTTGTCTGATGTGAGAAAAGAAGAAACAGGAGTCGATAGGGAAGAGATAGGGGATCTAGTATTATAATCAGAATATAAGAGAGCTTTGCAGGAGTTAAGATCAAGTAAGGTAGAAGGGATATATAATATTCCATCATAATATCTAAAATCATGGTATGTAGAATGTATGAGCCTGGCGGCAGACCATCCGACTTCCGGAAAATATCATCCACAATGCAAAAGCTGACAAGTCGAGAATTATCGCACTATCAGCTTAATGGATCATGTGTCAAAGTTAAAAGAACAATGTAGAGAAGAATGGAAAAGAATATTGAGGAAGTGCTAGATGACGAGCAGTTTGGATTTAGGAGAGGTAAAGGCACCAGAGAAGCAATTCTGACGTTGCGAATGATATTGGAAGCAAGAATAAAAAAAATTAAGACACGTTCATAGGATTTGTCGACATGGAAAAGCTTTCTACAACGTAAAATGGTGAATGCTGTTCGAAATTCTGAGAGAAATAGGTGTAAGCTATAGGGAGAGACGGGCAATGTACAATAAGTACAGGAGCCAAGAAGCAATAATAAGAGTGGACGACTAAGAACGATGTGCTCGGATTAAGAAGGGTGTAAGACAGCGACATAGTTTTGTGCTCCTACTGTTCTATCTGTACATCGAAGAAGCAATGATGGAAATAAAATAAGGTTCTGGAGTGGAATTAAAATTCAAGATGAGAGGATATCAATGATACAATTCGCTGATGACATTCCTATTCTGAGTGAAAGTGAAGAAGAATGACAGGAGGTGCTGAATGGGATGAACAGTTTAATGACTACAGAGTGTGGATTGAGAGTAAATCGAAAGAAGACGAAAGTCATGAGATGTAACAGAAATGAGAAACTTAACGTCAGGATTGATGGCCACGATGTAGATGGAGTTAAGGAATTCTACTAACTAGGCCGCAAAATAACCAATGACGGACAGAGCAAGGGGGACATCAAAACCAGAGTGCCATTGGCAAAAAGGGCAATCCTGGCCAAGATAAGTCTACTGTATCAAACAAAGGTCTTAATTTGAAGAAGAAATTTCTGAGAATGTACTTCTGGAGCACAGCATTGTATGGTAGTGAAATATGGACTGTGGCAACACCAGAACAGAAGAGAATTTAAGCTTTTGAGATGTGGGGCTACAGACGAATACTGAAAATCGGATGGACTGGTAAGGTAAGGAATGAGAAAGTTCTGCGCAGAATATAGAGAAGAAGGGAATACGTGGAAAATAGTGGCAAGGAGAAGGGACAGGATGATAGGACGTCTGTTAAGATATCAGAGAATGACATCCACAGAAATATGGGGAGCTGCATAGGGCAAAAACTGTCGAAGTATACTTAGATTGGAATACACCTATCAGATAACTGGGGACTAAGGTTGTAAATGCTACTCTGAGATTAAGAGCATGGGACAGGAGAGGAATTCGTGGCAAGCCGCAACTGACTGGTCAGAAGACTGATGACCAAAAAAAAGTGTACCATTACTTTCACTCTCAGCGGCCAAGACGAAGGCATCAGTAACACACTCATTATGTTTTGGTCCCATTATACATGCGCCAGACGAAACAAACGGGAATATCACCCAGCTAACCACAAGCGACCAACGTCGTGACTGGGCTAAGAGATGCTGTCTGCATCAGGACTGACCCACTGCGCATTTTGAACAGTGCCGTCACTTCCCAAAACTTATGCCCCAGCTTTTCTACAAAAAATAGAGGCTTTGTTGCCACAAAGGAATCTCCATCAGTTCTGCTTCAAACTAAGTACCAATGGGAATACGGGTCTTTCAGTTCTGTAGTCCTACTGCAGCTGTAGAGAGGAACGGTATGGGGTCATACATCTCCGTATTGAACTGAGTTCTTCCCTTGTTAGAGACTTCTAGGGCCCCCCGGCCACCAGTAAAAGATGATTTGGACCGCTTCATTGCAGGTCATCCACTCTAATATCACCCATCCCGATCAGGGGCTCCCGCCCTGGGCGCCACCCAGCCACAGCGAAGGCCACCTGGCGTGATGGTCGTCTGGAGTCCTGATGCCGGCACCTACTCTTGGCATACGTGTCGATTTTGCATTCAGGCATGAGCAGTGCAATCCCTGTGTAGTCAGGGAGCGATGACCAAGACGGTACGTGTCCACCTCCCCCCCCCCTCCCACCACCCACGACGGACTGGCTACGGCACTGGATATCGGGCGCCAAAAGATCCATCATTATCATGGCTGCGATGACATCACGATCGACAAAACTCTCCAGGCCACCGACTGCAGGTACACCAGATCCACCTCTTACGATAGCTACTGTTAGCCATCCATTGCCATGGGGAAATGTATCGTTCACGTCAATACTAAAATTGAGTCTGCAACCACGAAACATACATGGTCCTTCGAGGAGTTCACTGGCAGAAATATTCTTCAACTTGTTACTCTTCTTGTCAGCAGCAGAGGTTGTCATTTCAATGTTCTCGATAGTTTTGTAGACTGTATGATACGTGCGGAAGGCGATGACATCACGATCGACAAAACTCTCCAGGCCACCGACTGCAGGTACACCAGATCCACCTCTTACGATAGCTACTGTTAGCCATCCATTGCCATGGGTAAATGTATCGTTCACGTCAATACTAAAATTGAGTCTGCAACCACGAAACATACATGGTCCTTCGAGGAGTTCACTGGCAGAAATATTCTTCAACTTGTTACTCTTCTTGTCAGCAGCAGAGGTTTTCATTTCAATGTTCTCGATAGTTTTGTAGACTGTTTGGCGAGAACGTCGACGTTCTCGCCAAACAGTCTACAAAACTATCGAGAACATTGAAATGACAACCTCTGCTGCTGACAAGAAGAGTAACAAGTTGAAGAATATTTCTGCCAGTGAACTCCTCGAAGGACCATGTATGTTTCGTGGTTGCAGACTCAATTTTAGTATTGACGTGAACGATACATTTACCCATGGCAATGGATGGCTAACAGCTATCGTAAGAGGTGGATCTGGTGTACCTGCAGTCGGTGGCCTGGAGAGTTTTGTCGATCGTGATGTCATCGCCTTCCTGCAGAAGACGACAGTGGACAATGGATGTGGATGATGCCCCAGTAAGGTATCCTCGCTCAGATAGCTGGACTATGGGTGAAGCTGCAGAGCCGTTACAATAATAGGTGCACAAGGTCACATCATATGATGCACCACATAAGGTTTCGTTTCCCAAATGGCTTGCACTACTGTAGAGTCTGGAAAGATGGAGATATAACCCTGAAAAGGGACCATAACTCAGTAAGCCGAAAGGTAGGAGACTCCCTCTATCGCCTCTTACGAGACGCAGGAATAACTCGGGCCTAATCTCACCCACAAACCCGCAGAGGGATTTTGATAGTTGAGGCAACAAATGGTCAGTTATTGACTCCCAGAAAGGGGAGATCTCATTAGTGATACGCATGTCATTTCGTGTCAAAGATGAGAATTTTGAGTTCACTACAAGTTCTTGCTACCGCTTCGCAATGGTATTACATTAATGAGTTTCTCTATAGAAACTAGAAATTAACGATGATTTCTTAGATTTGTGTGTTGTGTGATATCGTCTAGGAATATATTTTGATGGCCACAATACATTTACAGCAACTGTTTTTAAACAGATTCAAAACAGGTACAAAACTGAGTGCATTCAGTATCATGGTCATATAGCAATGCTAAATAAATGTTGGTTTTACCGAATATTTTCTCTTAATCGTTCAATAACTGAGTATTAGTGCGATAATTAGAGTCCAGTTTGTCCTCAGTCTAGTAGTAACGTAAAGCAATGACGGATTCCGTCCCATTCACTTAGATATCAGCTCGACAAGAAGAACCAGAAGACAGAAAAGAGTAAACATCACGTAATATAACAGGCATGAACGTAACTCCCAGCAGCGATGCGCAAATTCGTTTATCTGTCTTCTGTTTTTAAAATGTGTCTTTGGACGTAGACTGAAATATTAAATTAATGATATTATTAACGTTAAAATGCCCCTAAGGGCTACATGAGTTACATTTATTGTGAATGTATAACTTTAATTTAAGACGACACAGAAAGCGCACTGGGTAATTTTAATAACTTCTGGTTTGCGAGTAAAAACAGCGTAATTCATATTAACAGAATCTTCCGTCGGTTCTTGGTAGAACAACATTATAATAAATGAAAAGCACCAGTTTGCTTTTGTTCTACAATATATTGTAGAACAAAAGCAAACTGGTGCTTTTCATTTATTACAGTGCTATTCACTTACGACTAATCACATTTACATTGAATTATAGTGTTCATATACATTCGATTGTCCTACAGGCAATTCGAAATCATTACATGTCATAGCTAGCAATATAGTAAATGGTGTGCTCTACAGCACACTTTCTGAGTATGTAAGTAAGAAACTTATATGATAAGTTTAGAACTTAATAACAAAAGTGTGGATTTAAACAAAATTTCCTGTCTGGCAAAACGAAGTTTCTACACAAAGTTGCAAAATTGAACCTAGTGGTATAATTACCTTCTGTACCTATCACAAAAGTACAACTATCATGAAAAACATAAGTATAAAAGGCATAAACAGAAAACATTTACATGTGTAGAACATAGAATATACAGATCGAATAGAGAGCAGTTATTTATAGGTGTATGTGTTTACAAATTTCATTTTGATTGCTTGAAATGGTCTTTTTTATTATTGTGAATGTAAGAATCAAACATCTTTTACAGTGTCCCAGGAAGAACGTGCAAATATAATTTTTCTTTTTTATTTCGCGTCCAAGCCTAGGTGGCCTGGAGGTTGAAAAGTCGGTTATCCTCATGCGGCAAGACGCTGTGAACGCCTTGAACTTATGGTGGAAATAATGACATCCCGGCATTCGCACAAGTCCCACAGGACACTAACATAAACATGCGGAGGGATGCTCTCATCCATTTACAATTCCTATAGTTTGGGAATAGCGTTGTGTGCGGAGATATACTAACTGTGATCGTTAGCAGAGCGGCCAGAGTGACACCAGCTAAGAGAAGTTGAGTGAGTTGCCCGCTTACAGGCATAACGCAACAAGAAATATAAGAACAAGTCGTACGAAAAAGATTAGACGCATAAAATAAGGTATTCTTCCTGAAAGGAATCTCCTTTTGTTAGAACATGGTCTTTTTCAGCCAAAGGTTCGAAAAGAACTTGCGGAAATCAGCTCATATAGACATATAATCATTTGGTGCAACATCTACCTCATGATATTTAGTAAAAGAATGGTGTTACTCGCTGCTAGAGTCTTTATTCCATCTAGTTTGTCACTGAAACCTAAGACGCTTCTCTGCGTTCCAGGAGGGGCACTATGGTATAGTTTTTGCGCTTTCTATACCCGCGTATCACGTGAAGTTCTGCTACGGCTGAAGCTGGACCTAATTAGTAGTTCATTCACACGGGCATGGCGTTGGCTGCGCAGGCGAGACGTCATGTCAGTTGTTTCTGACGCCTCGCTGAGTACGCACTACAGTCTATGCGATGTTCTTCACATCTTCCTTTATTTGAATATGATCTTGCCACACTCATCTGCCAGATTCCAATCTGTTGTTATAATACGACAGGCTCGCTGAATGTCAACTTAAAATGCCGATTTAATTCCCCCATTGAAGCTTAGTGGCCTGGCAGTATCCTCACTTATATTGATGGATCCCAAATTCCAAAACAGAAGTATACTGGATGTTCTTTTCTATGCCCTCAGACGCAAATCAGTGAGGCCTACAAACGGATTAAAAGTGCTTTAGTTTTTACGGAGGACACTTAGTCAATTTTTGATGCGATTAAGTTACAATCTTCAACTTCCTTCTTAAAGATATGAGTTGTGCCCGACTCCCTAAGTGTTCTTAAAAGTATGTAACTACGAACATAGACGAAAATTACCTGACGTTATGTTTTGGATGTGGTACTGCAATACATTCGCAGTAAATGGAGAGGGCAGACGATCACTCTGCTCTGGGTGCAGTCCCACGCTGCCGGACGTATAATCAGGAAGCTGACGTCTCAGCGAAGCAAGCTTCATCTCCAGGGTCTGTTCTCGATTCGAAATTACGGCATACAGATTAACGAAGAGCGGGGTAGCCGAGCGGTCTGGGGCGCCTGATCGCGGTCCGCGCGGCTCCCCCCGTCGGAGGTTCGAATCCTCCCTCGAACACTGATGCGTGTGTTGTCCGTAGCGTAAGTTAGAGTAAGTTTGATTAAGAAGTGTGTAAGCTTAGAGGCCGATGACCTTAGCAGTTTGACCCCATAAGATCTTACCACAAATTTCCAAATACGTATTACCTAAGAGAAGTCAAGCGCCTCGGAAAACAGCAATGGCAAGAGATGTCGAATATGTGCCAACAACCGAATGGTCGATATTATGCAGCATTACAACCACAAATTACTAGAGGGCTGTGGATTGCATGGACGAATTTGTACCGATCTACGATTTCCACCATCATTCGACTTACTTCGATTTAACCATACTTCGTTTCGTCTACATCTATATAGAATCAATGTTTGCGATTCCCCTGCATGTGGGTGTGATTCAGAGTCAGAAGCTGCTGTAAACTACATCTAACTTTCGTGTTCCAAATTTGATAATGAACGATCGAAATTTCTGAGACGTTTAATGAGTATGGGTTACTTCATCCATCAGTGTCTTCTCTTTTGATTTCTAAACACATTTGTCTGTATGAACTGACTGTCAGTTTTCTTAAGAGTAGTGAGCAATATCTGTACGACATTTCACTTTATCACTCATTATTAAATTCAAAAAGTAGTATAAATTAATATCATAAATAGATCTAGTTTAGTTATCATTCTATTTTTTAATCTTTCGTTGTGGAAAAAATTGACGGCTTGAGCTTTCAATTCTGCAAATACCCGTTTTTATATTTTCGTTACACAGTTACGTATTGTATGTAAACATGTGCTCTCGATTGCCAAACAGAGTATTAACTCTGGTGGCCAAACAAAATAAACAAAGAAAAACAAACAATGTAGTATTGGCGTTCGTGTCTCGTCGAGATTTGAATTTCACAGAAATGGCGAAGCAGTGACACAGTTCAGTTGTCGCTTACGGGCGTCTTGCAACTCGAGCGTATGCCTGTGCGATTCTGTGACACTTCAAAACGTGGATATTGTACTATAGGGATTCATCAATTGCATATCGGATGCTATAGCACAAAACCTTGGTAACATCTGTGTGCTAAGTACACCTCATATGTTTCACTTGCAGGAGCGTGAAGCCAAGTCTACTCATCGTTCCAAACTGTTCATAGCTCACCTAGACAAATGCGTTACGATACGTCACACAGAGTACCGCAGTTCCTCCGACTTCACTAATGAACACGTTTGTATACACAAATTCTCACCGACAATCATGAGGCAAATCATTACTTTTAATGTAACTGACTATGAAAAATGGTTGTAGCGGTTCTGAAAAATGAGTACTTATGAATGCACTCAAGTTTGAAGAGTAATAATTATGCATCTCTGAGTTAATTATATAATAATCGTATAGAATATCAAGTGAATGCTCGTGTTCTCACCATAGATAACTGACAGTCACAATTAATCGAAGAACAAAAGAAAGATACTTGTAGGTTAGACGAGATGACCGAAAAGCAAAACAACACGTAAACTGCACACGTCGAGTAAGCTTAGACTGTATCCATAATTCAGACATACGTTTCAAAACTACATCCAGTTTGCAATCAACTTTCCGAAGAAGTGAAAAAAAAAATTTGTCGGAAGAGATAGATTGGATTTATGAAACGAGAACAAAAACGTGCTGACGCTGACTGACGTAATGGAGGTGAACGACCGCGCGGCGATGCGGACGTTCGACAGTGACACCACACTCGCGGAAAAGTTCTGTTGCAGCGTCGAACGTATGTGGACGAAATCGAAAAAATTATAAATTCGTTCCGAACTGGTCAATGGCAGAGTTAGTTAGAAACAAACGAACCACGGAAACATGCAGAAGACTTTAATAAAAGGAAGAGAAAATACCATTTCATCTCTGCAGGTCCACGATTTCACTGAAAGAGTTTTCGGCACCTGTAATCAAACCGGCAACGCCAGTGACAAACCAGACCAAAAGGGGTTACACAACCCCCCCTCCCCCCGCCCCGCCAGTATCACACTCATTGGAAACCGGACCCTGTCTTTGATCAATACTGGTAGATGTAAAACTCAAACTATCGCCAGTTGCACGTTTTTTCTACGGATACAAAAGTTCCAGCCAGTAGATCTTATAACAGCGTTTCGTGGCGCACTCTCACGTACCGGGACCGAATTACTAAAAATACGCTACGTGGGAGGATTCACTGAAGGAGATACATAGCTCTGGGCAGCGGATGTGGCGGAACGTTGTCAAACATATGATAAGTTGGAACATGACTTTCTAGACAACTTTTTGGTCTACTGGTGTCCAGGAACAACTGCGATGAGAAGTGTTCGATACGCAACCGTTCAGCAGTAAATAAGATGGATCGCCAAAATATTTAGAGAAATGTATAAATAAAAGGAAATACTGGATGAATCCTATCACACATGTAAACGTATTAAAGCTCTTGAAAAGTTGATTGCCTCCGAATTTACGAAAGAAATTAGTCACTGTCGCTGAGACAAACCAGGAGTATTTTCTCTCGGTATTCGACTCTATAGATCTCATGTATGAGAAAGGTTGAGGTCAAGGGGAGAATTGGAATGCAAAGAAGTGGAAACAATCAGACTGGTAATAACAACAACCACGGTTGGCATCTGTACGTGCCACCGTCGGATAATAGGTACAGAAATTCGGTTATCGTGGGAACAATGGTTATCAAAAGAGAGGTGGCCTTGGGTATAAATCAACCTACCGGAACCCACCAATTTCGAATAACAGAGGTAGGTATAATGACTGGTAAGGTGCTACTGGCCACAAATACAGCGACCTGTAATGAGTACAGACTAGTAACTGGCTGAATGAGTACAGACCAGTAACGGGCTGATCTAGTACAAGGTAGAGAAACTAGACAAGGAGAACAGGTTTTACGTAACAACCAGGACACAGACTGGTATTACACACGGCACACAGTGCATTTAGTCGAGATACTAGACGATAACGGTGATATCCCGACGCCACGACCGGAAAAGTGGCGTTAGATCCCCCGACGACGGCCGAACAGGATAGTGGAGGCGCGCAACACCAAAACATGTATTTTTTACTTTACGACAAAGACCTAGGTGTGAGGGAAGAGTTATATACAGAAAATTTACAGAAATAAATATTAGTTTTAAGCGGAGGGTAACTATGCATAGGATGAGAAGAAAAGGGTAAGCACTTAACTAACATGTACATCAAGGAATCCCTTGAGGCCCAAGTTCACATATTTTAACGGTGGCTTCACGGTACAGCGCGTATAGACCGCTGTCTGTTACAAAGTATGACTAAAAAATGTTCTCTAGCATGGAAACCATGCATTTCGGGACATAAGTTCATTAGACCCTTTATGTTCTGTATCCTCTCATCGATCAGTTTCTAGAGTTTGTACATGGTGGAAAAAAATCACCCTGCACATATGCGTGAATTTGTGGATGTGTGTGAAAATGAATGCAAAGTGGACCATCGAAGAACGTGTGAATACTCGTTATTCATAAAGTACCAGTAATTGTAGTGACAGTGAGAAATGAGTTACGTAAGAACTGATACACACAGCAAGTCAGGAAAACCTTGAGCTACAACCACTTAGGAACGTTCGCCTCGTAGGTCAGAGTAGAAATTATTTTGCAACACAGAGCAATGCCAACTCTGTATAACGCCAGCTAGATGCAATCATTTGCATATTTATGTAATACACTTATGAACGTTGAAGGAATTACATGATATACATTTGAAACTAGCTCTTTAATTATTTGTCCTAAGGAATTTTCTGTGACAAAGACAACTGAAACCTAACCTATTCATTTATTACCCATAATATGCAAGCCCAACGCAATTCGACTGCTATACATTAAAAAACATGAGTTCCAATAATTCACAGAAAAGAATGGCCCTGAATTACAAGAAATCCTAACAACAATACAAATCCAAAAACATGAAATTAAAGAAATATGAAACTACCCCCAACTCTTAATTCCCTAAGCTCATTTCAGTCACGAATCCCGATAGTGAAAATCCCATTCTGTTTCATAAGTCACTTACCTCACAGAAAAGCTTCATAACATGAACTACAGCAAGTAGCAACTACAGCCAGCTAAATGAAAAGATTCTAACTGCTATAGACTATAACTACTCGGAGGCATATGGTTAGCAAAAGAAAGATTTTGTTGAAGAGCAAACAATGTATTTAGAAAATTTTACCTTACTCATGTGACATCCCGTTCCCGAAATTATGTAATTGTCAATAACTCCCCTACCCAAACACTATCAACAAACATCCATCCTCATACATTTCTGATTTACAGTAGAGAATACAGATTTCAGGAGTACAACCAGCAGAGTGAGTACGACGAACTGTGCCTTGTGTGACAGCTCGATTCCGACCGTTATCAGAAGGCACGTTACTTTAGAAAACTACTTGTGATCACGTGGCAAACCTACCTTATAAGGGTTTTGGTTGCATGTACCATTTCTGGTGTCTTCTTCGGGTCGTTCGACCACAGATGATCCGTCGTGTTCCTTGGAAGAAATGGTTACAGGACACAAGACAACTGCAGGCATACAGCCGGACGGGCTTGCTCTGCATGCTTAACACCGTTAGCCAACGCGCTGACAACACTGCTGTTTGGGCGACTGGAGCAAATAAATTGATTTTATTGAAAGTCGAACAACACGTTTCCACTGCCAGCAAGACGATCTTCCTGTATGTGGACAAATAAGGCATAAGTATTTTTACAAATGAAATATGGACGGTAAATTACATATAATAACGCCTCAGTGAGAAAAAGGACGACCGTCTCTTGTAATTACCAATTTTGTGAATATGATACTAAACACGAGATAATTTTATGTAACTGTTTAGACTGACAATTCGCAATTTTTCACAAACACAACTTTTATTGATATAAGTTCACAAGGTTGATGACTGAACAACAATCTAAAGGTAACAATAACGATGTCAGTAAAAGTCTCCTAATTGAGGTGAACAAAAGTTCACTTCTAATTTTCCACAAAGGCTCGTCGTAACACACATACACTAGTAACAGTCCAATTCAGAGACGAAGACGTAATCTTCAACTGTCGAAGTACATAAGATCGGCATCCGGAGTGAACTGAACTCAGCGGCTGGTTCTAGCCCCTAATTAGTTGTCTCCAGCCAATCAGGTTTTGGCGTAGTGAAACTTCCTGCAGGCCGTGGCTCGAGCTCCCCCTGCAGGAAGTAGTGCTCGGAATGTCCGTTTCCATTACCTTGTATGTAAATAGCCGGTGTTTACCATGGTGCTTTTGGTACGCGTTGGACATAGACTACCTCGTCCTCTGTGATATAATATTGGTTGCCTGCCCTCAGGGGCTTCCTTGGCTCCGGTATAACAGTAACTAAGAAATGTATAGGGATCAATTGTAAAACTATATTCTTACAATTTAAGTTTGACGTATCAAAAAGGGCTAACCCGTGTCCAGTGAGAAAATAAACTCTAACAACCAATAAACATTCTCTGGTCCAGCACTAAAGAAATAAATTCCCGCACCATAACACAATTCTGATGAAATATCAAAGGGAAAATGTATAAATAATCTGGTATCTGATTTGAGAAGAAAAACTTTTTTTTCTACACTATAAGATTTTTCTAAAGTATGAAGGTATAAATAAATAAGTCTTTTTCAAAAGAGCATAATTCAAGATAACCAACTTAGTGAGAAATTTAAAAAGAAACTGTTTTAGAAGAAAAATATCAGGAAATTAGAAAGTCTGTTTATATGAACTAGTAGTATAGGTGTCCCTTGATTGGGGTATACATTAATTGTTACATAAATACAAGTACGTACAATGTTATAGACATTTAAAGTGTAAAAACATAGCCCATTTAAAAAAAAATGTTCTCATATGAAGAAGACACGACAAATGTTGATATTTGGCCACATTAGTGAACGTAATGCTACAAAAATGACTGTGAACCACAGAAAACCCACAAATATTTTTTAACTTGCAAAAGAAACATACATAAATATTAGAAAAGGTACATAAAACGTTAAGTCTTTTCACTTTTAGTGAACTGTTGCTTAGTCATCGTCATATACTGTGCTGTCAGTAGTTCAGCTCAATAATTCTTCGTAGAAATGCATAAGGTCACTTGGAATGTACTGATGCATATTTTCTGTGTTCATTCATCTGCACTTGAATTGGCACCCGTTCTGCCGGTTGCGCGGGGTTTCTAGTGGAGGAACAGGTTCTCACTGATGCGTCATGAAGAATGTGTCACTCACTAACCCGTTGATATACGTCGAACCTTTGATGAATCCAACTCTGTCACTCGAATACACAAGAAACTGGGGACTGCAAAGTTATATCTGTTACGTTTCGGCTTGTTCCCTGTTTCTTCAGAAACTGTACCTTTCTTATAATATTTTGTCCACCAGCCTTTAAAATCTAGATTGTTAGATGTGTCAACTTCTGTAACTGTAATGTTCCAGGTTCTGTACTACTTTGTAGAATGTGCTGTGTTGTTTGATGAACAACGAATATGCTGTCATTCTCTTGAAGCTCTTCTTAAATGATACCAAAGTCTCGATCGCACGATGAAAAGCTGTGTCCTCCCACTGGGAGACACTGTTGAATAAGTCTGGAACGTCCAGAATCTGTCAGTGAAATAGGAATTTGGAGAGCGTTTGATTTTTGTTCTGCCTCATGAACAGAACAATCGAAGCTCAGTGATATTTTAGGGAATAATTTTCAGACAATCAAATAAAAGGATCAGACGTCATAGGCATCCTTTCCACCGGTTTCTTCATGATAAACATTAAAAGTGGTTGACTTTTTTTATCTTTTAAATGATTGCACTATTGCCAAGAGTTCAAATAGGGCGCATGTCAGTGACTTACGCCCATTTAAAAAAAAGTGTGATTTTCAGTTCCAAGTTACAAGGCAACCGAATGAATTACAGACGTCCTTTTAAACAAAAGTGATAGATCTACCCTCATAACATATGAACTACTATGAAACACGACCTAGGTAAAGTAGTCACTTACGTTCTTTGAAAAAATACCGATTGAAACATAAAGTGCGACTTTCATGTGTGCAATGTTATAATAACTTTACAGAATGCTCTCATCAAAGGAACTGAAAAAATTAACGCCAGATCCGGTGGGGGCATATGTAATGTATATAGGAGGAATGAGGGAGGAAAGATTTTTTTTCATTTTTTTAATGATAAACTTTACAGACTGAAGCGCAGAGTGAAAGTTTGTACGGAGTTCTAAAATCGAACCCACGTCTCCTGCTTACTAGACAGGTCCGTTAACCACTAAGCCACTTGGCACAGCAGTTCAGACAACTACACGTATTACCCTGGTACGCCTCCCTCCTCGACCGAAATTCTCGCTGCCGCCCCAGTCTACTTTCAGTTCCCACTTACACCGATCCAGATTGAAACCCAGGAGTGAATACTCATACAAATTAAATGACACAGTTTAAGAGACTTTACTGACCTCATACAGATGTGACTTTATACAGGTTGAGTCACCTAATTTTACCGCTGGATATATTTCGTAAACCACATCAAATACTGATGAACCGATTCCACAGACCGAACGTGAGGAGAGGGGCTAGTGTAATTGTTTAATACAAACCATAGAGAAATGCACGGAAGTATGTTTTTTATAACAAACCTAGGTTTTTTTAAATAGAACCCCATTAGTTTTGTTAGCACATCTGAACATATAAACAAATACGTAATCAGTGCGGTTTGTTGCATTGTAGAATGTTAATTACATCCGGAGATATTGTAACCTAAAGTTGACGCTTGAGTACCACTCCTCCGCTGTTCGATCGTGTGTATCGGAGAGCACCGAATTACGTAGGGATCCAAAAGGAACGGTGATGGACCTTAGGTACAGAAGAGATTGGAACAGCACATTACGTTCACATGCTAACACCTTTTTATTGGTCTTCCTCACTGACGCACATGTACATTACCATGAGGGGTGAGGTAAACGTACACACATGGTTTCCGTTTTCAATTACGGAGTGGAGTAGAGTGTGTCCCGACATGTCAGGCCAATAGATGTTCAATGTGGTGGCCATAATTTGCTGCACACAATTGCAATCTCTGGCGTAATGAATGTCGTACACGCCGCAGTACATCTGGTGTAATGTCGCCGAAGGCTGCGACAATACGTTGTTTCATATCCTCTGGGGTTGTAGGCACATCACGGTACACATTCTCCTTTAACGTACCCCACAGAAAGAAGTCCAGAGGTGTAAGATCAGGAGAACGGGCTGGCCAATTTATGCGTCCTCCACGTCCTATGAAACGCCCGTCGAACATCCTGTCAAGGGTCAGCCTAGTGTTAATTGCGGAATGTGCAGGTGCACATCACGCTGATACCACATACGTCGACGCGTTTCTAGTGGGACTTTTCGAGCAACGTTGGCAGATCATTCTGTAGAAACGCGATGTATGTTGCAGTGCTCTCCGATACACACGATCGAAAAGCGGAGGAGTGGTACTCAAGAGTCAACTTTAGGTTACAATATCTCCGGATGTAATTAACATTTTACAATGCAACAAGCCGCACTGATTACGTATTTGTTTATATGCAGATGTGCTAACAAAACTAACGTAGTTCCATTTAAAAAAACGTAGGTTTGTGTTAAAAAACATACTTCCGTGCATTTTTCTATGGTTTGTATTAAACAATTACACTAGCCCCTCTCCTCACGTTCAGTCTGTCGAATCGGTTCGTCAGTATTTGATGTGGTTTACGAAATATATCCAGCGGTAACGTTAGGTGACTCACCCTGTATATACAGACAATAGCTGCGAGCGTCATTTCATTTGCAAAAGTACCTGCTCCTGAGTGTCAGGCGGGCTCCCCCACTTACGTTCGATACTGGGGTGCTATTCCAGAGCACAGAGAGCCTCGGCAATTTTGTTCGCATGTAAGGGAGAATTTAAAGTAGATTGGTCGTCAGTGAGAATTTGGATTGAGGAGGAAGGTATACCAGAGTTATAAGTGCAGTTCTGTGAATTGCTGGGCCAAGGTGGGTTAGTGGCTAATGCACCTGCCCTGTAAGTAGAAGATCCGGGCTCGATCCCCGGCGTATACAGAAAATTTCACTCGCCGCTTCAGTGTATGTGTGGTATCGATAGCTGCGATGTCACGGCGTAGGTGCAAGCTCGTAGGTTGGCACTACCACGCCGATACAGACGACAGGGTCTTCTAGCCGGTGCTGCGCAGCTCTACGAGCGCCGCTCCAGACTCAGCCCAATTGATTCCGAGGAGACCACCAAGCAACATTGTTTCTGTTTTATAGAGGGCGAGCCACTACAGATCTTGTCTTTCTAACTTGATGTACGGCTTTACACCTACGTGCTCATCTCAGCCAAAGTTACGTAAGCCTAATGTAAAACTAATTCTTCCTATAGTAAAGGTGATTTAGATTTAAACGCACAACCGAAGCATTTCATCTTTTCCTGCTCCTACTTACTTCCTACATTCGGCCTACCCTTCAGTTTACAGGATCAGACCCACGCAGCGCCTATGCAAGCGGGATAAAAAACTATGTACCGGGTGATCAAAAAGTCAGTTTAGATTTGAAAACTTAATAAACCATGGAATAATGTAGAGAGAGAGGTAAAAATTGACACACATGCTTGAAATGACATGGGGTTTTACTAGAACCCCCCCCCCCCCCAAAAAAAAAATTGCTAGACGCGTGAAAGATCTGTTGCGCGCGTCGTTTGGTGAAGATCGTGTGCTCAGCCGCCACTTTCGTCATGCTTGGCCTCCCAGGTCCCCAGAACTCAGTCCGTGCGATTATTGGCTTTGGGGTTACCTGAAGTCGCAAGTGTATAGTGATCGACCGACATCTCTAGGGATGCTGAAACACAACATCCAACGCCAATGCCTCACCATAACTCCGGACATGCTTTACAGTGCTGTTCACAACATTATTCCTCGACTACAGCTATTGTTGAGGAATGATAGTGGACATATTGAGCATTTCCTGTAAAGAACATCATCTTTGCTTTGTCTTACTTTGTTATGCTAATTATTGCTATTCTGATTAGATGAAGTGCCATCTACCGGACATTTTGTTAACTTTTGTATTTTTTTGGTTCCGATAAAACCCAATGTCATTCCAAGCATGTGTGTCAATTTGTACCTCTCTATCTACATTATTAAGTAATTTATTCAGTTTTCAAATTTGTACTGACTTTTTGATCACCCAGTACTGGTAATCATACCTATATGAGACCAGTAAAGTGTTTGAAATTGTGTCATTTCATTTGTATAAACTGTATTAATTTGTAACCACTCACAGTAAATTGTAAATAGTCATAGGAAGAAAGAAAACAAAATATCTTTGAAGTCGTGAACGAAAGCCGAAGATTGGGCTACGTTCAATTTTGTTGTTGATCTTCTTCTCTCTATATGAGTCATTACTGCAGTATGTTGACCATACCAGCCATATTAATGTTCTGTAAAACAATTCCACACGTAGAGGGAAAATTACGAGAAAAGTTATTCAACTGATTTCATTATCAACTCAGCCATAAAAAAGTATTTCAAGTGGATAGAAAACGCAGCACGGTGAGGCGGAAAAGTACTCCAGTCGCTAAATCCATACTGCATGGGAGCAACTCGAGATTTGTTTTTTTGCGAACCACTAGTAATTTACGGAGATTGGCACACAGCACAATGAAAAAGTAAAAAGTCGATCTTAACTATTTCTATAAAATTTATCACCTATAATTAAATTGGGAAGGACAATCCCTACAACTGTTAGCATTGTATAAAAATATTTGTAGAAAGTTTTTGTGTTCTTTCAGTTACTGCAAGGACAGCTTCGAGCACGTAATTAATTCGTAAATAGTGCAACAATAAGACTGTAAGTAATAGGTCTATTACTGCAAATCCTTTGGCCAAAAAATCTATGCCTGTTATGCATTCATTTGTCAGACAGTCTACGACAATTAACGAATGTGCACACTTCAATTCCCCTAGTTTAACATGGAGCAAGACCTGGATATTAAAGGGCTTAGAGCTTGAACTCAAAGCTCCAATAATCTTACACCCACTTTTCCTAAAGACAGGAACTGGTTTAAGCTCATTAATTCTACGGTAAAATCTATCCAATATAGCACTCAACAGCGCTCCAATATCTAAAATAACGGCCAGACTATGGCGAAACATTTATTGTGGTGCGAATACCGGCTTGCACGTCACATCTTGCATGGTTACTGCAACCTTTGCACTCTTTGCACAACGCTTCTCTCACGTCATCTTAAAAGATACAGGCTATGTTCCACTCCCATACGATTTGCAAACCAGTGGGTCTCCCGCTAGTGTCGTTTAGTCTGACTATATCGTATGAACAACAGCTGACTGAACGTCAGTAAAGGTCAATAGGTATGCGACCGGTTTTCGCATACATCCGAAAGACGGTTATGCCACCGTTGGTTTGGCTCTCTGAAATACTGATTTCAGTCATGCCAGTCCCTGTGATCGTGACTGTCGCGATTTTAATTTTTTGTGCGACGTTGGTGATTGAGACAGTGTAACCTTGACCTGTCATTAGGTCTATACCACTCTTGCTATATGTGCCGAGTTTTCACAATGTGGTCACAATGTTGATTGTCAGCTTACATTCAACCCCGTTCTTATTTGAATACTGCGGTTGCACTCTCTGTGCTGCCCGTTTGCCGCCATGTATCAAATCTGTAGATAAAGGAGCATCCAAATCTTTATTCGGTGCCTTCAATAGTTTTTCACGAATCACAACAGACAACTTGGCTTTTTAGATTCGCAATACATCGTGAGTTCTGATCGTCACATACCAGAACTTCTTTTTATTCACATATTTTTTTATGTACCGGGAAAAACGTCCTTACCGTTCATTGTAAATATCTGGGTTAAATACTTCCTTTCGGAATCTTTCTTGAACACCAGCTGACCAGTGTTTGGCCAGAAAGGAACGTTCAGATTCTTCATATGTCTGACATGTCTCTGCAGCCTCCGTTGCCCGTGGGTCATTTTACGTAAAGTCACTCACGAAATTTATTTTTTCTATATGAACTCCATGAGCGACAAGTTTCTCTTCTGGTGAAAATCTGTTGGATCTTCTTCTCATCTAGCAATGCATTCACAATGAGTAGAATGATTCCTAACCCGACAGTACATTAGCAGTAGCACCGTTGGTTGCCATTCCGTCTTTTGCCCAGCGTTGAGTATAGGAATTCCTGTTGGCGCAGATACATTATTAAGTGAAGTAACAGATAAGTCGTCCCTCTATTATCTGGTTAATTTTTTATGTCTTTTTTAATGGTACTAACTTCTTTTACTACAGATTCCCACCATTCTTTCACCTTTTTGGCCACATAGTCTTTCATATCTCTTACTTAGCAAGTAAGGTTTGCAATCGTAATACGTGCTCCGTTTCTGCACGTGTCAAGTGAGTTGAAATGATCTCGCCGACACACTTTCCGGATTCCTGCAAAACTGTAGGCAGTCTGGAAGTGATGAACGAAAGGATCACTATGTAAAGAAGAAATCTACGGATACCAGTGATTGTATGTTCACCCCTATTTCGATACTGCAAGGGACTTACAGACGAAAACGGTCATGTTCGATAATATTCCTGGCTGCGTTACGTCTTTCCATTTCTCACCATATTGGGGTACGTCCGGAATTATCAAACATAATCGTTTTGGTGGTCTACATGTTACGATGTGGAGAGGCATAATGTTGCACGGCTGTATTGATCTATTGATCTCGAAATCTTCGAACACGGTTCACTCACCGGTAGACATTATTGTGACACTGTGCTCCTTCCCAAGCCGCGTCTTTTAGGATTGTATTCGGTGCTAAAACCATTGTTATGCATTACAATGCACGGCGGTGATGCGTAACTGAAAAGCTGCTTTCCTCCTTAAGTTTTGCGAGCCAGTGTATTAGAGCATTTTGAAGTGGTTCTGAAAACTTATGCCTTAGCGAAACGACTTCCAAAGGATAAAAGTACAAGCCGGATGAATTTAAAATATTACATGCCAATTGACATCGAGGGATATGTAATGACCGAAACTGATTGTAGACGCCTACAGCATCTGGAGCGGTTTCCCAACGAATATTTGCTGAATCAGCACACGAAGAAACGAAATTTTTAGGTTCCGTTGCTAATCATTAATCAAAATATTTAATCGATTTAATGCCCGTATCAAATCCACTGCACAGGCTTCAACAATGGCTCGAACACAACAGAGAGCTTTGGAAGTTTGAGGTAAGGAATATGGTACCATCCTGCTGAGGTCATCGGTCCCTAGGCTTACACACTAATTAATCTAACTTACACAACACACACACCTATGCCCGAGAGGGGACTCGAACCTCCGACGGGGGGAGCCCCGCGGACCATGACAAGACGCCTCAAACCGCGCGGCACAACAGAGAAATATGAAGACTATCAGCTCATAACGTAAAAGAAAAAATAATTTTCTCAGTTATTCCAGTGTGCAGCACACAATCTAAATGTCGTTCGCGTGCATGCAGCGAAAGTGTCACTTACAACGATCACGTTTTGGTAGGATAGGTGTTACAATTTTAGAAATTTTTCAGCGGATTTACATTGAGGTTGGAGTGTTTATTGTCGTACCACCACTCGCAGGGGATACTGCGATACAAGATAGTCTTCTAGGTGTCCAGCTGTGACGAGTTGCGACAGCTCTTCAGAATAACTTAGCAACTGCGAATCTTCAGGTTTTGGCGGCGCAAAGACTGTTCCATTAAGTTTCGGGTGCGCAGACGCAAGAACTCTCCTTCTTCTTCTAATATTTCGGCTGCATAACGTTCAGCCATCTTCAGAGTGAGCCGCAACTCTACCGCTCGAGTTCTCTCTTCGCCCCTTTATACTCGTGTACCGCGCAACTGCTCATGCGGCCACAAATGCAATTACGCCAGAGACGTCGGTCGGTGGCAGAGCCGTGCACAATGTGCGAATTACATGTATGACTCCACAGTCGATCTGTGTTGGCATGTCGATATATCATTCTGAGCTGCACTGTGACGACGTCTTTGTGAATTTATTACACCAAGTGCCGGATTCCATGATTTATCAAGGTTGAAAGCACTATCTCTATTAATTAAATTCGTCGTCAAGCGAATCTCAATTGTCCCATCACTATCGAGTCCCAGAAAGATGATGTAGTTGCCAAAATTTCGATATTGTCATACAACATATTGTGACCAGTGTCAATACAGTGCTCTGCCACTGCCGACTTCTTAGGTTGTAAACGTCGTTTGTACCTCCGGTGTTCTGTACATCTGTCATGGACAGTACGAGTTGTTTGTCCAATGTAAGAAAGGCCACATTTACATGGAATTTTGTAAACTCCAGATTTTCGGAGCAGCAAATCATCTTTAACGGAGCCCACGGAGCGAGCACTGGAGCTGCATTCTAGCGGCTCACTCTGAAGAGGGCTGAACGTTATACAGCCGAAATATTAGAAGAAGAAGGAGAATTCTTGTGACAGCACACCCGAAACTTAATGAAACAATTTGCAACTGTACGCAAAATATTGCAAGATATGAACAATAAAGACAATGAACCAGTAAACAGCAACGTATGTTATGATCCTCCTCAGAGAAACTCGTGGCGTTTCCTGTACCAGTCGGCCTTGTATTTGCTTCAGGAGTGATTTTTTCGCCCCCACCCCCCCAACCCCGTCAGACCTACTTGAAACCTGAGGGCTTATCGTTGTAATAATCGCCTCGGGCAGAACACACATGACTAAAGGGAAAACTATTAAGATATAATTCCCTGGAAAAAACTGATTTTTTGTTAATTGTGACTGCCCACGTTTGCCCGCATCTCGTGGTCGTGCGGTAGCGTTCTCGTTTCCCACGCCCGGGTTTCCGGGTTCGATTCCCGGCGGGGTCAGGGATTTTCTCTGCCTCGTGATGGCTGGGTGTTGTGTGCTGTCCTTAGGTTAGTTAGGTTTAAGTAGTTCTGAGTTCTAGGGGACTGATGACCATAGATGTTAAGTCCCATAGTGCTCAGAGCCATTTGAACCATTTGAACTGCTCACGTTAAGCAGAAGAAGTCGAGTGTAATACGATGCTATCTCAACCCCACGCGAGGAAAATTTCGCAAGAGTCAAGGAATAATTCATCTTCTCAGAATAAATCAAATGCAGTTTGTAAACTGATCACTTTTTCATTTACCGTGCGTCAATTCATTAGACTCGCACTGAGAAACTGTGGCGTAAAACATCAGGCAGCCCACACAGTCGCATCAGTATGATGTAAACTACAAATCATATGCAAAGGGAATCCATAAAAACACAGTCATATTCAAACATAAGTCGTACAAGTACGCCGTCAAATTCCTAACTACACTGAAACCCATTAAAATCAGTCAAAGTTCTGATAAAGAAAATTCGACGCTGTTCGATCACCAGATAAATATGACATAACTGAACTGTTATTTTTCGTTTTAATGTTTATTATTAATTTTCACCGGCTGCCGTCGATAATCTTTGGAGTGGGTAGCACCCTCGACCGGCCGTCGGTTACACGCCGCCCGTGGCTAGGTACTCAACCCCTTCGTCGCCTACAAGAATCTCATCGCTCTGTAACATATTTCATCACGTTACCACAATGAAATTTCCCCTGTTGGATTATATCTAAATTTTCGGCTGCCATTTTCACAATCTCTTTGAACCGATCCCTTCAATGTAATGTTACGTGAAACGTAAAGACACCTCGGAAATAGGTACTCTCTTACGTCCCTCGCCGTTTAGAGTCAGTTTAGCCCTTGGTTGCAGCTGAAGCTACAGAGACACGGACGAAGTGGTCAATAACATTCCCATTTGAGTCATATAGTCTACTCATGTTTTCGGCCCGTACGGCCGCTCTTTCCTGTAACATCAATTCTTTTATTACTTCAACAAGCTATAATACACATAGCATACATATTCCCCAAGCTGACCGCCAGTTTTATTCCTCCAACTGCATAACGTGCTTACATTTATAGTATTTAATATCATCATCAGTACTATATTCATCCTCATTTTCTTGTTTCGTCAGCAATACTATTCGTAATACTATTCATATTTCGTCATGAATACTAGATTCATATTCATATTGGTTTTTCAGCCTGAATACTATTCACCACTAACAATCATTAATTTAAATTAAATTACATTTCTTTTGGTGTAAACACTCGCCATAAGTCCACGTAACTTAAGTGTCTTACACAAGTGACTCCAAATTAATAGATATCATTCTTTAGATCAAAAATATTTTCTTACTTGTTTTCCCATACCGATATTGTACGACGGTAACGGCAATAAATCTTCTGCGCCGATCATACAATAATGGTAGTTGTGGTTCCTTGTCTTTCATTCAATATAATTTAGTACCTATATGTTATTTGGTTTACTTTGGACGCCTGTAGGGGCATTAAAATTCCACTCCATGTATTTGCCAGTCCTGTTACTGTAACAGGATACCTGTAACACAGGATATGTGTAGTTATAAGTATTTTTCTTTTTGCAAATACATTTGCTCCTCCTCATAACATTAATATTTTTTATTTATCACTGTAAAAACTTCATTTAGCGCTCGTCTATTAAATATCTACACTTCGGTGGCTCACTATTCTTTCGTCATATTAACAGATCAGCTAACATGATTACCATTGTTTATGTGATTTGCAAGAGGAACCTGTTAGAATGTTGCTTGTATAGATGCTTGAGCACATTCCTGTTTAACCGACGATTACATTATCACTAGACTTCAGCACCAGCTGACTAAAAACAACAAAACATCAATTTTCTTTCACATTATGAAAAAATTTAATCTTCATATAATACTAAACAAACGAGGAATTAAGGCGAATCCATCCATATAATTATATAAGATCGGCAATAGCATCTTTTTTATGACCAGCCGTTACGTTCAAACAACATATGCTGCCATAAAAAACAACAAACATTGCAGTAGACTCAGCTACTAAATCATGCCCTATTCATTATCAAAGCATTCTCTCAACAATAATATCTGCATTCAATAGTAAAACTCAGCTATATAATTACGTGATTGAACACAATATCGTTCTTGCATCTATGAAGGTTAAGCTTAAAAATAATCTCGTAATCTGTCATTAATCGGCGATTATTTTGAAAATCCGCATTAACCATACACAACCAACAGATAGTTGGAAACTTTGACAATATTTCTTACGTTCCGTGATTATTTAAGTAGTTTGTGAATCAAAATTTTCTTTTTCCATAACGAACGAATAACTGTATTTACGAAAGTAAATAACGTCGTTAAAAAAATCTGAATTAACATCATAATGCAATTAAAAGCTTTAATTCCAGTCTCGTAACTAGTAGTGTGGGAAGACCACATCTGTAATGACAAATGTTTCCCCCACAAAATAACCGAACTACCATGTGAACTGTAAGAATAGTCGATGCACTTCTTACTAATAAATACGTCGTAACTAGTAATCGTAATATGCATGAAATTACTCTGCCTACTCTACTACCACACTTCACACTTCCAACAAACAGTAGTTCACAGAATACAGGGTGTCCCAAAATAATGTATACACTCTTTGAAACTGAACATCTCTTTAACGAAAGGGGTTAGAAATACAACTTTAGTTGTGTTAGGTACCTCTTGGTCCGACTTACGATGGTAAACGTTCAAACTGGTGTCCGTCCATCGCAATACACCGTTGACAACTACTTACGACTGAGCGACGTGCCAACTCCATTGTTTCAAACGGAATAGCATCACAGGCTTGCTCAATTTGCTCTCTAAGATCATCCAGTGTGTATGGTCTTGCAGCTTAAACTGTCTCCCTCAGAAAAATGTCTAGAGGAGTTAAATCTGGAGATCGAGCGGGGTACTCCACAATCCTTCTTCGTCCCGTCCATCTGGCAGGGAATGTGTGATTGAGAAATGCCCTCACATCCAGGTGAAAGTGAGGTGGCGCCCCATCCTGTTGAAACTAATGATCTTCATTCCCACAACGCTAAACCCAGGAGTTATCATTTCCAACATTTCCAAGTACGAGTCACTCTTGACTGTGTTGTCAAAGAAGTACGGCGCGATTAACCCTCTAGAAGACAGACCACACCAGACCGTTACTCCTGGTAGATTAACATGCCATTTTTCGGTTACATATGGGTTCTCCCTTGCACAGTACACGCAATTATGGCGGTTAATTGTCCCATCAGGTTTAAACGTCGCTTCAATTGACCAAAGAATTCGATCTTGGAAACGTTGCTCTTCTTCACATCTGTTAATGAACCACTCACAAAATTCGCTTCGCCTATCAGGATCATCCTCGTTAAGAGCATGGAGAAGTCTTGGAATGTAAGGCTTTAAGTTCTGAGGCCGAAAAATTCTATGAATACCGCTTCTGCAGATCCCAGCCTCACAAGAGCATTTTCTTCGGGTGTTTGTCAGGATTACTGCATCAACACACTCATTGTCTGTTGAATTTTTCTTTCGTCCGCTATGTCCCTTCTTCATATCGTGTACCATTCCTTCGACTTCAAATTTGTATCTGATTCTTGTAATTGTTACTCTTGTCGGTGGTGGTGTTCCAAATTCAAGTCTCCCACTTCAGTGTACCGCACTCACATTCTCTCTTTTCCAGTATCATTTTAGCACCCATTTCCGTTGTTCAAATGATAACGTCGTGTTTTCTGACAATGGTGAAATAAAAGAAAGCAGTATTATGTTTTTCACCGCCTTCTAAATTATTACACCAGAAAAATTGTATTTCTGTCTCCTTTAATTAAAGAGATATTCTGTTTTAAAGAGTGTACACACTGTTTTGCGACACCCTGTGTATTAAGACATACATGTCCGTAGCTCAAAGCACCTTCTGATGTTCATTAGTGTTCAGACGTTTATTAGTATAAAGCTAAAACCCAGTAAACTTTCAACTATCTGTAGTAAGAAAGATTGTGAAGTCGGACGTAATTCTTCCATTACATACTCATTACAACGTAAATATTTTAACACTTATATTTACGAGCATCATAAATTTTAGTATATTCACTAGGACATATGATTTCTCTCACAATAGCTACCTTGAACTCGACCACTGTCATACAATTATCCAGGTGTTCAGAGTCTCATATTTCTGCCTCCCGCCTTAAACGTTCAACAATGAGCTCAGTTTCCTTAACATTACTCTAACGGTAGGGAAATTTTCTCCCAAACGAACTGAGGAATGTAACTGGGTGTAACAGCCAAGAGGATTGTATGTAATTATCCTGGGTAATGCAGGTTCATCATTACTCATTGAATATGTCTTAAATGCAGGTCTAATATGAATACATGCTTTAGATTACTACTGGCTTAACCGATCAGATACTATTTCGATAATAGTGGATTAACTTTTTCTAACCTCAATTTGCTGGGTGTTTGTTTGTTCTATCAAAGTTTCTTTATTTATATCACTAACTTGACGTTTGGATTGTTCAGATACCTTTAATTTATTTGCTTCCATTGTACGGACAGAGCCCTTAATTCATCCTTAACGTCTTCTGTAACTCCTCCCTTATGGGTCTTTAAGTTAGAAACTAACAACATATGTTCAGGTTCTAATTTTTCTAGTATGGTAATTAGTAAACTATTACTAGCCATAAACCTTGATGTCGTGTCGTGTTATTAACCGAAATGGCAATATAGTTTTAATTTTGATGTGACCTTGCCCTAATAGATAAATGTTAATAGAATTTATCTGCTTTGAGAGTCATTTCTAAAAAGGATGCGGCTGCTCAACAATGTTCAACACAGTGATGAAGAATTCTTGCAATAACTAATGCCAAGATGTTTCACAGTGTTTGATTGATATTTTATGATCAAACGCAGTTTTCAGGCAGACATTACTGTCGTGCCATACGTGTAATTAAAATTAATTTCATCACAGGTCAATATTTTTGATATTACGTCACAATCTATAACAAAGGTTAACACACACACAATCCTCGCTGCAATTCATTCTGTGGTCGGTGCTGTTCACCCATACACGGATGTTCGGCACACTGGGAGCGTTTAAGACACTCGTCGAAAAAGATCATTTGTCATGAATAGATAATGCTTTGCTGAGGGTCAACTCAGGGCAACGTGGACTTTCTCAGCCGGTACGACACTACGCTTACCACACGGCTCCACTCCGATTCGACTGACCAGAAACTCGAACTCTACTGACACTTCACTAACTTTGCGCGAGATGCGTTTGCCAAACAGTTAGGGCTACCATCGATTTGTGTGAGCCACAAAAGTGTTTATCCTTGGGGTGAGGGATCTCGGACCCCTTAAACAAAGCACAATATTTCTTAACAAACGTCTGACTTTACTTACCTTAAAACATATGGCACGGCAGTCGACGTCACTTGACGATGATATTGATGATAATAATGTGATAATGATAATGATGCACCCGTGATGAGGTGGACTGGCTTGAGAGATCGTACCACAACAATCGCTCCCTGACGACTGCTCGCTGCTGTGGCGGATTTCTTGCTGCCGTGCAGAACAACGGTCAACAGCTTGTGCTTGCTGCTTCGCTTCCAGCTGCTCTCGATCGGGTCGTACTCGCCGCTGCTACCCGCATAATTCGAACGCCTAGTTCTATTACAATTCAAGACAGCCCAGGGGTCCTTGTATCAGTACCGCCCAGACGAGTGATCAAGTTGCCGCCGGTAACGACGACGCCGCTGCAGCACCACTGTTCGTTCTGTCTCAGCTGCAGCTGCGGCCCACATACTGCTTGCTGTTCCACCTCCCTCACGGCTGGCTGCTCTCAGACTCTTGGCACGGTCAGCGTCGCACATCAGGCTCTTTACGTGGCATCTGCAGTCAATACTCTCCGTCAGCCGTCTCCAACCAGACGCTACAGCACTACCCTCCTTCTATTCGACAATGCGTCCCCTAATCGAACCTGACAAAAGTGAGCCGTCAGTGTTGAGTTTTCTCTCACCAGTCGGTCTTCAATTTGCTTCGCTAGTACTTGCTCTGTCCTTCGTCCGACTTACTGGAAACCTAAGGGCTTCTACTTGTAATTATCGACTCTTGGGGAACCCATACAATTACAGGATAAACTACTGAAGTATAGTCCCCTGCAAATAAACTATCGCGACTGCTCTGACTAATCAGAAGAAGCCGAGTGTAATACGTTACTATCTTAACCACATGCGAGTAAAATGTCACAGAAGTCAAGGAATAATTCAGATTCTCAAAATAAATCAAGTATGGTTCGTAAACTGTTCACTAAATCAGTCGTCATGGCTCAATTAATTAGAATTACACTGCAAAACTCTGCCATAATATACCACGCCACACACACAGTCAGATCAGTACGTTCAAAAGAAATTCATAATAACACAGTTACACAGGGCGGCGCAGTTAAAACTCGCACTCTTCACGTTTCAATGCGAACGTAATATCTGTACTTCTGAAATAGCGTAAAAAGCTACAGCACTGGACAATTTTGTAAAATAATCGATTTACAGTTTATTTCATCAGTGAAATTAAGACGTCTTTCTTTGTGGTCTGAAAAATGACTTTCTCAATAAAAGAAAAAAAATGAAATTGTGGAAGCATGTGTGAACACACGTTAGATTATGGAAATTCGAGAAATTTTCGGAGTCAAGTATCCTCATAGAGGACTCCCAGCAAATAGACCAATATAAAGTCTGTACAAAAATTGGCGCTTCTCAGATCTATGCAGAATATAAAACGACAGAGAATTCCTCCAGTTCGCACTCCAGACATTATGCAGCCATTCAATGAGACATTATTCAGAGCCGAAAAAAGTCTACTCATAAATTGGGTCAACAGGCGCATGTAAGTAGGAGGCGTTGGCAGGGGATATTTAAAGTCTTAATTCAAAGCCGTATAATGTGACGGTTGTTCAGCAATTACATCTACATCTACATTTATACTCCGCAAATCCACCTAACGGTGTGTGGCGGAGGGCACTGTACGTGCCATTGTCATTACCTCCCTTTCTGTTCCAGTCGTGTATGGTTCGCGGGAAGAACGACTGTCTGAAAGACTCCGTGCGCGCTCTAATCTCTCTAATTTTACATTCGTGATCTCCTCGGGAGGTATAAGTAGGGGGAATCAATATACTCGATACCTCATCCAGAAACGCACCCTCTCGAAACCTGGCAAGCAAGCTACACCGCGATGCAGAGCGCCTCTCTTGCAGAGTCTGCCACTTGAGTTTGCTAAACATCTCCGTAACGCTATCACGGTTACCAAATAACCCTGTGACGAAACGCGCCGCTCTTCTTTCGATCTTCTCTAAATCCTCCGTCAACCCGATCTGTTACGGATCCCACACTGATTAGCAATACTCAAGCAAAGGTCGAACGAGTGTTTTGTAAGCCACCTCCTTTGTTGATGGACTACATTTTCTAAGGACTCTCCCAATGAATCTCAACCTGGTACCCTCCTTACCAACAATTAATTTGATATGATCGTTCCACTTCAAATCGTTCCGCACGCATACTGCCAGATATTTTACAGAAGTAACTGCTACCTGAATTTGTTCCGCTATCATATAATCATGCAATAAAGGATCCTTCTTTCTATGTATTCGCAATACATTACATTTGTCTAAGATAAGGGTCAGTTGCCACTCCCTGCACCAAGTGCCTATCCGCTGCAGATCTTCCTGCATTTCGCTACAATTTTCTAATGCTGCAACTTCTCTGTATACTACAGCATCATCCGCGAAAATCCGCATGGAACTTCCGACACTATCTATTAGGTCATTCATACATATTGTGAAAAGCATTGGTCCCATAACACTCCCCTGTGGCACGCCAGAGGTTACTTTAACGTCTGTAGACGTCTCTCCATTGTTAACAACATGCTGTGTTCTGTTTGCTAAAAACTCTTCAATCCAGCCACACAGCTGGTCTTATATTCCGTAGGCTCTTACTTTGTTTATCAGGCGACAGTGCCATAATATACCACGCCACACACACAGTCAGATCAGTACGTTCAAAAGAAATTCATAATAACACAGTTACACAGGGCGGCGCAGTTAAAACTCGCACTCTTCACGTTTCAATGCGAACGTAATATCTGTACTTCTGAAATAGCGTAAAAAGCTACAGCACTGGACAATTTTGTAAAATAATCGATTTACAGTTTATTTCATCAGTGAAATTAAGACGTCTTTCTTTGTGGTCTGAAAAATGACTTTCTCAATAAAAGAAAAAAAAATGAAATTGTGGAAGCATGTGTGAACTGTATCGAACGCCTTCCGGAAGTCAAGGAAATAGCATGTACCTGGGAGACTGTATCTAATATTTTCTGGGTCTCATGAACAAATAAAGCGAGTTGGGTCTCACACGATCGCTGTTTCCGGAATCCATGTTGATTCCTACAGAGTAGATTCTGGCTTTCCAAAAACGACATGATACTCGAGCAAAAAAAAAAACGTGTTCTAAAATTCTACAACAGATCGACGTCAGAGATATAGGTCTATCGTTTTGCGCATCTGCTCGACGACCCTTCTTGAAGACTGGGACTACTGTGCTCTTTTACAATCATTTGGAACCTTCCGTTCCTCTAGAGACTTGCAGTACACGGCTGTTAGAAGGGGGGGGGGGGGGCAAGTTCTTTCGCGTACTCTGTGTAGAATCGTATTTGTATCCCGCCAAGTCCAGTTAACGTTCCTCTGTTGAGTGATTCCAGTTGCTTTTCTATTCCTTGGACACTTATTTCGATGTCAGCCATTTTTTCGTTTGTGCGAGGATTTAGAGAAGGAACTGCAGTGCGGTCTTCCTCTGTGAAACAGCTTTGGAAAAAAGCGTTTAGCATTTCAGCTTTACGCGTGTCATCCTCCGTTTCAATGCCATCATCATCCCGGAGTGTCTGGATATCCTGTTTCGAGCCACTTACTGATTTAACGTAAGACCAGAACTTCCTAGGATTTTCTGTCAAGTCGGTACATAGAATTTTACTTTCAAATTCACTGAACGCTTCACGCATAGCCCTCCTTACGCTAACTTTGACATCGTTTAGCTTCTGTTTGTCTGAGAGGTTTTGGCTGCGTTTAAACTTGGAGTGAAGCTCTCTTTGCTTTCGCAGTAGTTTCCGAACTTTGTTGTTGAACCACGGTGGGTTTTTCCCGTCCCTCACAGTTTTACTCAGCACGTACCTGTCTAAAACGCATTTTACGATTGCCTTGAACTTTTTCCATAAACACTCAACATTGTCAGTGTCGGAATAGAAATTTTCGTTTTGATCTGTGAGGTAGTCTGAAATTTGCCTTCTATTATTCTTGCTAAACAGATAAACCTTCCTCCCTTTTTTTTATATTCCTATTAACTTCCATATTCAGGGATGCTGCAACGGCCTTATGATCACTGATTCCCTGTTCTGCACTTACAGAGTCGAAAAGTTCGGGTCTGTTTGTTATCAGTAGGTCCAAGATGTTATTTCCACGAGTCGGTTCTCTGTTTAATTGCTCGAGGTAATTTTCGGATAGTGCACTCAGCATAATTTCACTCGATGCTCTGTTCCTACCACGCGTCCTAAACATCTGAGTGTCTCAGTCCATATCTGGTAAATTGAAATCTCCACCTAAGACTATAACATGCTGAGAAAATTTATGTGAAATGTATTCCAATTTTCTCTCAGTTATTCTGCCACTAATGCTGCTGAGTCGGGATGTCGATAAAAGGAGCCAATTATTAACCTAGCCCGGTTGTTGAGTGTAACCTCCACCCATAATAATTCACAGGAACTATCCACTTCTACTTCACTACAGGATAAACTACTACTAACAGCGTCAAAACACGCCACCACCGGTTGCATGCAATCTATCCTTTCTAAACACCGTCTGTGCCATTGTAAAAATTTCGGCAGGATTTATCTCTGGCTTCAGCCAGCGCTTTCTGTACCTATAACGATTTCAGCTTCGGTGCTTTCTATCAGCGCTTGAAGTTCCGGTACTTTACCAATGCAGCTCCGACAGTTTACAATTACAATACCGATTGCTGCTTGGTCCCCGCATGTCCTGACTTTGCCCCGCACCCTTTGAGGCTGTTGCCCTTTCTGTACTTGCCCGAGGCCATCTAACCTAAAAAACCGCCCAGTCCAAGCTACACAACCCCTGCTACCCGTGTAGCCGCTTGCTGCGTGTAGTGGACTCCTGACCTATCCAGCAGAACCCGAAACCCCACCACCCTATGGCGCAAGTCGAGGAATCTGCAGCCCACATGGTCGCAGAACCGTCTCAGCCTCTGATTCAGACCCTCCACTCGGCTCTGTACCAAAGGTCCGCAGTCAGTCCTGTTGACGATGATGCAGATGGTGAGCCTTGCTTTCATCCCGCTAGCGAGACTGGTAGTCTTCACCAAATCAGATAGCCGCCGGAAGCCAGAGAGGATTTCCTCCGATCCATAGCGACACACATCATTGGTGCCGACATGAGCGACCACCTGCAGATGGGTGCACCCTGTACCCTTCATGGCATCCGGAAGGACCCTATCCACATCTGGAATGACTCCCCCCCCGGTATGCACACGGAGTGCACATTGGTTTTCTTCCCTTCTCTTGCTGCCATATCCCTAATGGGCCCCATTATGCACCTAACGTTGGAGCTCCCAACTACCAGTAAGCCCACCCTCTGCGACCGCCCGGATCTTGCAGACTGAGGGGCAACCTCTGGAACAGGACAAGCAGCCATGTCCGGCCGAAGATCAGTATCAGCCTGAGACAGAGCCTGAAACCGGTTCGTCAGACACTCTGGAGAGGCCTTCCGTTCAGCCCTCCGGAATGTCTTTCGCCCCCTGCCACACCTCGAGACGACCTCCCACTCTACCACAGGTGAGGGATCAGCCTCAATGTGGGCAGTATCCCGGGCAGCCACAGTCGTAGTCCGATCGGGGGATGCGTGGGACGAGCTGGCCGTCCCCGACAAACCCCCATCCGGACCCCCACAGTAATGCCCATTGGCAACAGCCTCAAGCTGTGTCACCGAAGCCAACACTGCCTGAAGCTGGGAGCGAAGGAATGCCAACTCAGCCTGCATCCGAACACAGCAGTTGCAGTCCCTATCCATACTAAAAACTGTTGTGCAAAGAACGTCTGAACTAGTCTACAGAGAGCACAAACAAATCGACACAAAATTTAAACGGTTATTAAAATACAAGATTGCCTAGTAAATGCAGTAATGCTGCTACTTGCGCACTGCTGACACACTGCTCGGTGGCGAAAGGAGACTACGCGATTTTACACTATTCAGGTACTAAAACGCGATGCTACAACTCTTAAATACTACAATACGCCTGAAATTTATGAATTAAAAAATGCAAGTACCAAAAACACGCAAAGAAATTAAAAATAAAACTATGTAACAAATAAGTGAGCTAGGAGTATACGACTTTCTGCTGGCAGCTGCTTATCCAACGGCGGCAGGGAGCACACTCAATTAGTGGAGGATTATACTCGGAAAAGTGTAGATTACTGCATGTGGCTTTTGAATAACATCAGCAACGGTTTCTTAGACTCTATCCATTACATCATGTGTGATGACACATGGTTTCATCTTTCCGGTCATGTGAATTAACAGAACACGAGTTACTGGGGAATGGGGAGTCCTAACACTGTGTGTCAGCAACCATTCCATGAAGAAAAAAATGGGAGGGTGGTGCGGTGTAATAGGAACGCGCATCATTGGACCGATATTTCTTGCAACACAGTTGCATATATGGAAATTTTTATACATTTTCTGCTCAATTCACTCAGTATGATAGACAATACTGCTTCTTCCAGTAAGAGGCGGCAACATGGCTCACGTTTAAGGTATCCCTGAAACGAGTCCATGATGTCTTCACTGAGGAACGTACTGTCAGTAAACATTTGTGGCCACCACCTCCGCCGGAACTGACCACGTGTCATTTTTTTCCTGTCGCCCGCCGGAACTGACAACGTGTGATTTTTTTTCGTATGAGGACACTTGAAGAGCAAGGTCTATGAAACAAATGCACACACAATACCGGAACATAAAAATAACATTTGCCGCCCTGTTTCCGCTGTCGATATCCGAACATAGCGCCCGGTGTATATCAATATGCTTAGACGTGCAGAGCTGTGCACTGACGTTGCAGGGGTTCACTTTCAGCATGTATTTCTCACTGCTCTGTTCATTGTAAATAAATGGTAAGTCCATTTCAGATCATCGTTTCGGTAATTTCAATGCATTTCGTTTACATCTATAAGGGCTACTTTTAACTGCGCCATCCTGTATTTCCACGAGTATACCGTCAAATACCTAACTATTCTAAAATCCATTAACATTTATGAAACTCCTGATAATTAAAATCGGCTCTATTCTGTCTTTACATGAATATGACGTATCACATCTGTCTCTTTTACTTTTTATATCTTATATTCATTAAATGTGGTGGTCATCGATAACCTTTATGTTTGGCGTCTGTAGCAATCTGGATGAAAAGCACCAACACCACATACAATTTCTAATTTCGAAGACTCTCTCGAAGCACATATAAAGAGAAGCTTATCAAAACATCTAAATAAATTTGAAGATATTTAGGATAATTTCAGTGACTGCATCATCTTGTGAAAGTAATTTCAGCAAAATGAAGATAATAAACTGCTTATGGTCAGCTACTGGTGAAAGCAAATTGTAAAATTTAGCTATCTTCTCTAAAGAATAAGTCACATCTGTAAAACTTTACTTAAGTGGCATAAAAGATGCGTTTCCTTCGCTCAAAGCAAGTAAGTTCAAAGTAAAATTATAACAAAAGATCCCTTACTAGACATGCATATTTTATGATTCTTAATTAGAGCCTTTTTCTCTTATTTCTAATAAAACCAAATAAAATCTTTTCTTTGTTATATATCACAGAGAAAACATAAGGATTATATTTTACTTTCAACCTTTTTAGAAAGATTGTAGAGTTAGTATATTATTTACGATTTTCGTGTGAAATGTACGTCATTTAAATAATATTTTTATTAATGCTTCATTCTTGTGAAATTCACTTACAAAATTACATTTTTTGAAGTCTATGGAGAAAAAACTTATAGATAGGTAGTGTTATGGCAGAAGAGGGAGGTGTAACTTTGGCAGTTTTGGAGGGCTCTGTGCTACTACACAGTTTAGAACAAACAGTTCGGTCAGCATATTGTCTAAAAGCTGAACTGGCGGTGTATGCAATTATTGACGACATCTTGTTCTCTTCCTCTTGCTATAGCCAAACTGTCCAACACATACTGCTACTCTCTTCAAAGTAAGTAAAATAACTGATCAAAGAATACAGTATTATAGACGTTAAATACATTTATAAAATTCTCAACTTCATTCACATTTATTGCCAAAACTACCTGAAAAATCATCATGGCAAATAGGATAGTCCTCTTTCATTAACTTTCCCCTATTAAGAAACAATATTCCAGAATGTATACTGCTCATACTAAAGCAGGAGACACTCAATAAATTCTCCAAAGGAAAGATTCACAAAATAATGGTACAAAATATGAGTTTAGTAATACATGGGATTGGTGACAATGCTTAAAAATTATCAGAGAACAGGTAAAAAGTGATACAAATATGATACGTAAGTCGAAATACAAGTAACAGTTCATACGTGCAAACAAGTGTACAAAGTTTCTAGTAATAAGTTATTTTTCATACTTACTGTGATACGGAATACATGGTATAACCTGATGCTTGCTGTGGTAAATCAGTATTCTAGTTCAGTCAAATGCAGTAACGTATATACATACAGTTTTACAATAAGTATTACAAAGTAGTTCCAATTAGCTATACAAATGTTCAAAAAAGTCTATAACAAGAAGTAAGAACTCCGTTAATTTGAATGAACATTGTACAAGACTTTGCAAAGTAGCTACATTTATGTGTTCAAATATTTAATAAAATCATATGAAGGCTAGTGAATATTACTGCCAGTTCAAATAAGGCAAGACATATACATTTAAATTATGGTAAATAAGCTTAGAATTGTCTCTTCAAAATTATTAAGAAAACCTAAGAGTATAACATCATGCAATAGGAGGGAAAAAAGTATCACAGCAAAACGTCAATGACATCACTGTTCTGTAACGCACACGCTTATCACAGTTCCGCCAACATGGTAGTGCTAACACATTAATGTGGCGGACTAAGGTAGCATAGAAATTCGCCTTCAGTTTCTCCACTAGCAACAACGCACAGGGCTGAAAATAAGTACGATATCCAGGCAGGCTCAGGGAGTATGAGGTGTCTTGTCACAATCTCCACCCCACACTTTGAAGAGTGACAATCACTGCTGCAGAACTGTCATAATTAGGTATGTTTCCACTGGTCTATCTTTCGTAAGCAGAGACATGGCATAACACTCAACTTACAGCTACAGAAAACTGCATGAAACCATCCAGCATGATCTTTCCGTTAAGCTTTGTGTGCATATTAACCAAGATCATCTCCCATGCATGTCCAGAATACATGAAACAAATTTACGTTGGAATTAGATAACTAGTTACATACATTTTAGTGCCATAATAAAATATCCTGAAAAATATGGTGATTTCCTGTACATCTGCCTTTTTCAAACATCCTTATCTGATATACATGCAGTAGAAACGGTTATCTTATAATATCGTCATCATATAAATTGAATATAAGACTGGCCAGTTAAGTTCTGGCGTCATTTCAGTCAAATGCTTAAGAAAGTGAACAGCTAATCTTAACCTGGTAACCTGACATAAATGCAAAGACTTGGATCCAGTTTCTTCAGTTACATACATATCCCTATTTGGCTACAATGATAATTACCACATACCTCATGTACGATAATATCAGGAATAAATGTTGTGATCATCAAAAAAGATAATTATTCTATAAACAATCTTAGAATAGAAAATCTTATAAGAGTACAATTAATTTCGGTCATGTGTCAGTCAATGTCTTACACTATTTGAGCAGAAATCTTAGGAGTAACATCGCCTTAGCCTACGTGAAATTCACTGGTACCATTACAACTACAAAATCGTCGTCATTCCTGGCAATAAAAGAGCAATATGTTAATTATAGTTTCATTAAAAACCTCCGAGTTCTTGAAAATTCAAAGATCAATTATCAGCTGCACAGTTGTTATATTACGTTTGAGTGAATTACTCATAAAGACGTAACTGCAGAGCACATTTCTGAACAAGAAAAGTTCGTATTAAATGTATTTTGGTTCTTGTTTTCACTGCCACACAGTGTACCTGTAAAGATAATCGTAAACCACATACAACATTATTATTGAGGCAAGAATCCTCCTTTACGCCTCACTGGCTACCTAAAATAATAACCCATGGAAACACCCATATACATCATTAGCACTGAAAAAACATTACCTCTTACTCCTCATTGACTTCCTGAAATACTTATTACTAAAACACCCTTCACCTAGATACAAATCGTAGTTCAATATATATTATTACTTTATTACTACTCAGTATAAGTACCATTTACATTAGTGCCTAATACCAACATATTATTTCATCATACAAACACAACTACATCATAAGCACATCATTTCTTACTCTGTTATCTCAGTAGTTCTTTTATGCAAATGTCATATTAACCATTTCTGTATAATTCTTTACACTGTGTCCAGTTTCTCATGACGTACATATTCAACTGGAACTTTCAGTATTAATAGCTATGTGTTACGAGTAGTCAATAGCTGTGGGTTGTTAGCTTTGTATTACTATTTTAAAACATCATATAAAGGGCACCTTTACAGTACACTTTTGAAGTACCAACCACAAATTACCAAAAGTTTGTAACAAATAGCCTTTATCACCTGTTGTGAAAATGGTTTGTTGTAGTGAAAGGTCAGCTAGTCTCAAAACTTACTTCACTACACTTACACTAGGACAGTAGCAGAGGATTATTTACACTTATACCTAAATAAGGCAGTAGAAGAAGCGCAGTGCACCACGAGTTAAACGAAGGAATAGGACGCAGCTTGAGGGGGTATCAGTCGCCAGCCGATATACCATTACAAAGAGATGGATCCTCTACCAAGTTTACTCATTTTTCGACAACGTGAAGTGGACTTTTGTAAGAACTCACACCTTGAGTTAACTAGGACTGGATCTGATTCTTTACTCTGTCCCTAGATACCATTGCAATAACATACAGTGGACCAGAATGCTTCATATGATACTTGACTTTAAATTCACACAGAAATTTTCGTATGGTACCAGTTTTCTTGACAAAAACTGTAGAATGTGAGTGTAAGAAATCAATGACTCCAGATGCATCCTCTACGCTGTCTACTTAATCATGTGTAATTTCAGAAATATCAATAGACTGTCCATTTGCTGAGAAGTATTTGATTTATGACCAATAGCTTCAGTAGTAAGTTGTGATTTTGATGCAGATAAAAATTTCAAACATTTGATGTCTTCTTCTTGTTTTGTAACTCAATCCTTCAATTGCAAATATTCTCGCCCGAGCAACATCAAAATTCAAAATAGCGTTGTTTTCTGTCAAGAAATCGACACCCAGTGTCATTTTTGTAGTAAGAAGTATCACAATTAAGAAGTTAGCAGAGAACTGATGACCTTCATAAATGAAATCCACGAGTGTTTGGTTTCTGACATCTACAGTTTTAACATAATAACATCTTTAATTTGGGTTCGTTGCAATTTAAATGTTGGACAAAGTGTTGACCCCTGTTATTTACTGACAGCTGCCACACTGATAACCAAAACAGGACTGCCTAAGTCTAGTATCACTGAGAAAGAAACCTATCAAACATAAATTGACACTGAAGGATGGATTAAGATGTTCTGATATTCTATGTTCTTCTGCTGTAAGATGTCTGTAATATCTCTAAACTGCATAAAATTTATTCGACTTTCCTCTGAATCTATCTCACACATCTGTTTCCCATTCATGTTGTCATTTGACCAAGATGTGTCAATAGTTACCCAGTCAAAATCGTTGTTTTCCTTTAAGTTTGGTACTTGGTCCCCAAAAGTCTCTACATTAACAAGATTATGGTCTGTTTCTCCTGAGATCTGTTCCATATATTGATTACTGATATACCCACACTCTTCGTTTTGTTCACTAAAGGGTTCACAATGAATGACTCTTATGGTAAGAATGAAAGAATTCTCAGTATCGGTAAGCGAGTCGTTTGCCACATAAGCCTTATTTATTATTGAGTTTAACTCCTCATGTATATCTTGACTAATCTGTTTCTTCTCATCTATGGAGCACTTAATCTTCTCCCCAACACATTCTTTAATCTCTTCTTTAAATATTTTATTGTCTCCCTTAACCATTTTAAAATCTGGTAGTAGTACCTACAAAGGATCATTATCCTTATCTTTGGCACCACTACTGGAGTGAGTAGAGACTGTCCTAGTTTGATTAACTGCTGTTGGTGCAAAACCTAAATTTATGATAACACTGCTTGAAAATTCACGAGACAGCACTTCACTGAAATCTTCTACTGGTATGAAGCGTCTGAACTGACATGATATTATTTTCACAAATACACTCTGACACTCGCAGAACATTGACGATAATCAAGTTTAGCGGCCTACCGATGCACACTGAATGCCCATCTTCTCTGCAACCTGCCACTTTTAGGCTGATGAGGAGACTGTCAAAAATTAAATTTAATTTGCCATACTTGTTATGTGCAATGCAAGGAGGTGCCTTACAAACTTTCATAAATAGCTTCTCATTATACAACTCGCGATGGGCATTGCGAGTGAACAAACTGTCATGAAAGTAAATAAAAACGGGAAAATAATCAGAACGACTGATGAATGAGAACAAAGACTGCAAATTAACTGTGCTTCATTAAGCCATGACAAGAATACACCTTCTCATAATGTTCTCATGGGTATGTTAGCAGAAATATTTGTCAATAGCTCTCATGTGCACAATTGCATCCCTTGACTCTTGTTTCAATTGTAAATCAAGATCATATGTTGTATTATGGAATTTCTGCAGCGATCTTCAACCAAATGTTATGTTCTAATAATAAGAAGCTATGCAGTTACAAATATAAAAATCAGGACTGCCTTAAAAATAGGCTTTTATAATTCTTCCATTCATATTTGCTCAGTATCTTTCCTAAGAGACATATTATTACAAAATCTCATTTTAAATAATCTGTCTCCACTACACAGCAGGTCAATAAAAGTCATATTTACCCTTTCTCTATCATTCTTTACACTGTGTCCAGTTTCTTACAATATACACATTCAGCTGCAACAGTCAGTTTATGTCTCTGTATTACCAGTAGGTAATAGGTGAGGACTGTTAGCTTCGTGTAACTATTTTCAAACCTCTCATAAATGGCACCAATGCAGTAGACTTCTGAAACACCATTCACAAACTACCAAAAGTTCGTAGCAAATTGCGTCTATCACCTGTTAGAAAAATAGTTTCTTGTAGTGAAAGGACTGCCAGTCTCAAAACTTACTTTCTCTACACATTCACTAGGATAGTAGGAGAGAGTTACTTATACTTATTCCCTAAATAGGGCGGTAGAAGAAGTCGAGTGCACCGTGAATAAAACGAAGGAATGTGACGCAGCTCGTGGAGGTATCAGTCGGCAGCTGATGTACCCTTATAGAGTCATGGGTCCTGTACCAACTTTACTCATTTACCAATAACATGAAGTGGTCTGTTGTAAGAACTAAAATCAGCTTCAACGACACCTTGAGCTAACTTGGACTGGATCTCATTCTTTACTCTTTCCCTGTATACCAGTGGAATAGCAGTAGGTGGAACGTAAAGCTTCGCATATTGTGCTGATAGAATTTTTTTTTTCCTAATAAAGTATCACCAAAATCCACTACCATTACATTTGTTATGTTTCCTACCATTGCGGATGTGCATCTGTTTCATATTCACTACAATCATCTGACCATGACATGTAATTACTTACCCAGTCAAAAACACTAATTTCCCTTGTGTTCAGTGCATGGTCTCCAACAGTCCCTATATTAACAGGATTGTGGTCGAATTCACGTAACAGCTACTCCTCATTTTCATTGCTGATAGGCTCACACTGTCAAATTATTACGTTAATGGATTCACAATGTGTGATTTTTATTGTATGAATGGAAGAATTCTCTGTATCGACAAACGAGTCATTTGCCACATGTGCCTTTTTTATTACAAGGTTGAACTCCTCATGTACATCTTGCCTAATCTGTCTCATACCATCCTTGAAGCACTTAATCTCTTCCCTAAAACATTCTTTAATCTCTTCTTTAAGACTTTTGTCTTCGTTAACGCTTTTAAACTATGGTAATACTATCTGCAAAAAATCATGTCATTACATTTGGCACTACTTCTGGAAGTAATAGAGAATGCCTTAGTTTAACAGCTGTGAGTGCAAAGCACACAGGAGCTGGCTATTGTAGCTAATTACATTCTATAGACTCAATTTTCAAAGCAAAATCCCCAGTTGCACTTTTCTGTTCCATGTTCTACACTGAAAAATCTTTGTAATCATTCCTGTCAGGGACCGTCCTATTTTCCTCAGTTAAATCTGTATTACGAAAGGACCCCTGTCCAATTGCCCTTCTCTGTCTACAGAAATACCGAAAGTAACATCAGCTGCTGCTCTAGCTTTGAACCTAGATCTTGTAGCATTTGACATTTTAATGCAGTCATAGCAAAGCAGCAAACAAAAAAAGAAATCTCTCACACATAGAAATACTAAAATCACTTCTTACAAATGTCAATAAAATAGAAATATATTTAAACTACCACCGAAGAATTCACTGAATAAATGCAAATCAATGCTGCTGATAATACCACCATGTAATGAAATATCTACACTTAGTAAAGGACACAAGGTACCATATACTATAAAAATCTCTGCCTGTCTAGCCACATAAGATTCCAAGATTCAAGAAGCAAGAGTACTATAAATGGGAGTATATCATTAACAACAGCAATGGTCAGTAGCAAAGTAACTTATTCTAAGCACAATATAAAACTAAAAATGCATAAAATGAAAGTTTCTCACTTGAACTAGTCTGTACTATTCAAAAGTTCACAACTGAGAATAAATGACTACTCACAAAATCGATGATTATAGTTGCAGTGGATACACAAACCTCCATTCCTGCTCAAATAAACCTTAAGTATTCTTCAGAAAATAAGTATATATTGTTCACTGGTAAATGTGCAAAAGAAACAGTGTTGCGGCATTGTTTGACTACTTCAACTGTTATGTCACAAAGCCTGAAAGCAATTACTAGATCAAAGCATTAGCATGTGGCGGGGAATAAATTTTTATCTGACTGTAGAAATCAGCAAACTACCATATAATTAAGCATCCTAGCATAAAAGGTCGTCAGGTGAAAGTTTAGTGTTATACTTAAACTCGTGTTTGTAAGTGTACGCAGATTTGTGAGAAATCTGTAAAGCTTATTTTGATATCGAGGTATATAAATTTCAGTGCAGGAAACAGAACTGTTTGAAAGTTTTATTTTGGACAGAAATATGTGAAACTCACGCTAAACGATGCGAAATCCAGACTAGCAGGTACTCAAACAATTCCTTAAAAGTTGGATTTCATAATTCTTCCATTAACATTTGCTCAATATCTTTCCTCAAAACATATTACCACAAAATCCGCTTTTAAATAATTCTGCCTCCACTACACAGCAGGTCAACTTCCATCTTTTTCAAACCATTTGGACCGCCAGACCGACACCCAACTTAGTGAAACAGAAAATCGAATGAAACCATCCAGCATGATCTTTCCATTAAGCTTTGTGTATGCATGTTAACCAAGATCATCTCCCATGCACGTCGAGAATACATGAACAAAATTTATCAAGGAATTAGATAACTAGTTACATACATTTTAGCGCCAGAAAAATTTTCCTGAAAAGTATGGTAATTTCCTGTGCATTTGCCTTAAACAAAATTCCTTTTCTGATATACATGTAGTATAAAAGATTATCTAATAACCTGGGTATCATATAAATCATAAAAAGCTTGTCAGTAAAGTTCTGATGTCATTTCAACCAATGGCATAAGCAAGTGAACAGTTAATCATCAATCTGGTGTCAAATAGTTAATCTCGAACACGTATCTCAATTTTTAAAAGTACCTCAGGTAAATGAAAAGACTTGGATTCAGTTTCTTAAGTTACACTATTTGAGCAAAAATCTTAGGTCTAACATTACCTTAGCTTAGGTCAAATTCACTAGTAGCATTACAACTAAAAAATCATTGTGAATCCCGGTGATAAAACAGTAATATGTTAATTATAGCTTCTTTAACAACCTGCAGGGTCTTGAAAATTCAAAGGTCAGGTATCAGCCACACTGTAGTTATATTACCTTTCAGTGAATTTCTCATAAAGACTTAAATACAGAGGACAGTTCTGAACAAAAATGTTAATCTTAAATGCATTTTGGTTCTTGTTTCCATATTATACAGTATATGTGTTAAGTTAACGTTAAAGCATGTACAACATTATTACTGAGACAAATATCTTCCTTTACCCCTCAGTGCCCACCTAAAATAACATCGTCACTAGTGAAATCATATCATCGTCTACTCTAAATGGTTCCTGAAATATTTATTCCTGAAACATCTCGTCACCTATATACACATCATAGTTCAGTGCATATTATTCCTTCATTACTGCTGATATCAGTATCTCATTTCATCACACAAATACAACTACATCGCAAGCACAATGTTACACGGTAAGTCCACTCGCGGTGACTAATTACGTTGAAACGAATTTCTACTCTACAAGGTGTGCTACATTGAGGTATGGTGTTATTTTCATTCAAAACGATATTTTTAACCGTTTAAATCAGGTGCAAAATTTGACTTTCGGTTCAAAATGCAGTAAGTCCATCTGTCAAATTGGTTCAAATCGCTGTAAGTCCGTTTACTGCCAATTACTAACGAAAGTTTTTTCAGTAAGACAAATAAAAGCTGCGGCGTCAAGACAGAATGCGTTTTAAAACTTCACTACAATATATCTGTTGTATACCAATACCGTTTATTGTTGTAGCCAGCGCATTGTCACATGAAACAGATTATTTGGCCAGTATCTTGTTTATGTCGGAGAATGCTGTTAGTGATAAATATTACTGACATGGAAGGAGTAGTATGTGTAGGGAACCACTCTGAATCTAGGAAGCGGCAGAAGGGCGTTTTGAAAAGGGAGAATGAGCAGATGGAGAGGGAAGATGTTTTAAAAGACAATTTCTTGTGAGATTCTGTACTAAATTGATTTTACTACACATACTAACTACGTGTTTTGCTTTAATTTCAGGACAGGAATCCACATAAACGTGTACTATTTAACTCTTTCACTCGGAGAATGAAACATGAAACAAAACTAACTAAAGAGTTGGTCAAAAGAAATGGCGCGACCAGAGCTTGCTGCTCATAAAATGAGAGCTAAACAGTTTCACAAAATTATGAAAGAGAAACTGTCCAGTAGCTTGTCTTTGTACTTTGATCAGCAGCAAGTCCAACCCCTGCCAGAACTGTCTATTGGTGAGGCTTATTACGCACGGCAACTGCCGTATTATCCTCTTCGTATTACAGATACTGACAATAAATCTCCAAACTTCTACTGCTGGACTGAAGGCCAGGCTGGTAGAGGTTCAAATGAAGTAGCTTCAGCCTTAACAGACGCTGTGAGTAAGCATAGATATGAAGAAAACGCTTCAACAATGAGACTGTTTTGCGAAGGCTGCGCTGGACAAAAAATTATCGTGAAAGTTGTTCATTCTCTCTACTGATGGCTGTTAAAAAAATCTCCATACACAGTAAAGGAGTGCGTGGTCACTCCTACTTAACTGCAGATCGACTGTTTGGTGCTGTGGAAAAATAGCCTTCGGAAGCAGTCTGGAACAATAACTCCTGAACAACATCACAGAACTTATCAGAAAATTGGAAATGTACGAAGACTAGGAATATACCGGGATGTTCTGAACTTCAAGGAACTCTCTCAAATTTTGAGGAAGCCAGTGGGGGTAAGCAACATCAAACGGGTTACATTCAAAACGAAATTGAGGAGGAAAAGAATCCTTGTTGTTTTTAGGATGGAATCCTCGTATGGTTTGGACGATACATCAAAAAGTTATATGGCCTTGGTAAAAAGAGGTGTAGCAACAGATCAGATCCGTCACCCAAATGTTGTCAGTCTAGTACACCCAATAAAATCAGAAAAAAGGAAGGATATATTCGACCTTCTGAAATAATGATTTTCTAATAGTTGGACTGAAGATGATTCCTTAAAATTTTTTTTGACATACTTCACAGAGATTGTTTGGTAGCCATTGTGGAAGACGAAGCTGAAGATACAGAGTGTGAATGCTTGGAGGAGGAACCAGGAACCAAATGCTTTGAAGACAGTTTGAAAGAGTAATACCCAGTAAATTCTGAACATTATTTTTAATTAAATAATAGGAAAACAGAAATGACGTTTTCGATAGTGACGTCCAAAATATGACTCTCTTTTAAATATCTCGTAAAAATTAATTTTACTAATATTTTGAAATAATGAATTAGCTAAGGTGTGAAATTAATTATTAATAATTTCAATTCAAGTGCTTACAAAAGTTTTAGATAATTTTGAGAAAAACGAAGTATATTATAATTTGCAGGTTCGGCTGTACTCTTTAACAATGTTTGAAAATGGCATGCTTAATTTTAATTTTGAGTGATTGATTAAGGAATATAGTATTCTACATCTATATCTACATAGTTCCTCTGTAATTCACATTTAAGTGCCTGGCAGAGGGTTCCTCGAACCATTTTCATACTACTTCTCTACTATTCCACTCCCAAATGGCGCGTGGGAAAAAGGAAGACCTAAATCTTTCCGTTCGAGCTCTGACTTCTCTTATTTTATTATGACGATCATTTCTCCATACGTAGGTGGGAGTCAACAAAATATTCTTGCATTCGGAAGAGAAAGTTGCTAATTGAAATTTCGTAAATAGATCTCACCTGAAGAAAACCGCCTTTGTTTCAGTGAGTGCCACCACAATTCGCGTATCATATCAGTGACACTTACACCCCTATTGTCCTGTAACACGAAACGAGCTGCCTTTCTTTGCACTTTTTCGATGTCCTCCGTCAATCCTACCTGGTAAGGATCCCACACCGCGCAGTAATATTCCAGGAGAGGAGGGACAAGTGTAATGTAGGCTGCCTCTTTAGTGGGTTTGTCGCATCTTCTAAGTGTTCTGCCAACAAAGCGCAGTATTTGTTTCGCCTTCCCCACAATGTTATCTATGTGGTCTTTCCAATTTAAGTTGCTCGTAATTGTAATTCCTAGATATGTAGTCGAATTGACAGCCCTTATAATCGTGCGATTTATCGTATGCTTAAAATTTATCGGTTTTTATAACCCATGTGGATGGCCTCGCACTTTTCTTTGTTTAGTGCCAATTGCCACTTTTCGCACCATACAAAAATTCTCTCTAGATCATTTTGTAATTGGAACTGATCGTCTTATGATTTTACTAGACGGTAAATTACAGCGTCATCTGAAAGCAATCTAAGGGGGCTGCTCAGATTATCACCTAGATCATTTGTGTAAATCAGGAACAGCAGAGGGCCTATGATAGTACCTTGCGCAGCGCCAGATATCACTTCTGTTCTACTCGATGATTTACCGTCTATCACTGCGAACTGTGACCTCTCTGAGAGGAAATCACGAATCCAATCACACAACTGAAACGATACTCTATATGCACGCAATTTGATTAATAGTCGCTTGTGAGAAACGGTATCATAAGCCTTCTGGAAATCTAGGAATATGGAATCGATCTGAGATCCCTTGTCGACAGCACTCATTACTTCATGGGATGTGTTGCACAAGAACGATATTTTCTGAATCCGTGTTGATCATGTATCAATAAGTCATTTTCTTCAAGGTGATTCATAATGTTCGAGTACAGTATATGCTCCAAAATCCTACTGAAAATTGAGGTCAGTGATATGGGTCTGTAATTCAATGGGTTACTCCTATTTCCTTTCTTGAATATTGATGTAACCTGTGCTACTTTCCAGTCTTTAGGACCAGGCTTTTCGTCAAGTGAGCGGTTGTATATGATTCCTAAGAAAGGCGCTATAGCGTCTGCATGCTCTGAAAGGAACCTGACTGGTATACCATCTGGACCGGAAGACTTGCCTTTCTTAAGTTATTTGTTTCGCAACACCTAAGGTATCTACTTTTATGTCACTCATACTAACAGCTGTTCTGGTTTCGAATTCTGGAATATTTACTTCGTCTTCTTTCGTGAAGGAATTACGGAAAACAGTATTTAGCAACTCCGCTTTAGTGGCACCATCATCGGTAATATTTCCATTGCTATCGCGCAGTGACGGTATTAAATATTTTTGCCACTGGTGTACTTTACGTACGTCCAGAATCTCTTTGCGTTTTCTACCATGTTTTGAGACAATGTTTTATTGTGGACACTATTAAAAGCATCTCGCATTGACGTCAGCACTAAATTTCGAACTTCCGTGAAACTTAGCCAGTCTTGCAGGTTTTGCGTACTTATGAATCTGGCATGCTTTTTTCGTTGCTTCTGCAACAGTGTTCTGACGTGTTTTGTGTACCATGGTGAATCATGCCCGTCTCTTATTAACTTGTGCGGTATGGATCTATCTATTGCTGTAGATACCGTATCTTTGAATATGAGCTATATCTGGTCTATACTTACATAACTAGCTTGGAAGGAACGGAGACTCTCTCTTAGAAACGCATCAAGCGAATTTTTATCTGCTCTTTTAAATAGATATATTTTGCGTTTAATTTTAGTGGATTTAGTTGACATGGTTTTGAGCCTCGCTACAATGACCTTATGTTCACTAATCCCTGTATCCGTCATGACGCTCATTATTTGTGGCTAAGAGGACAAGTGTGTTATCGCAACCACTTTCGAATCGTGTTGGCTCATGAAATAATTGTTCACAGTATTTCTCACAGAAAGCATTTCGGAAGATGTTTTCTGTCTACCAACATCTTTTAACATGTATTTTCGCCAATAAATCCAGGGTAGATTGAAGTCTCCACCAATTTTAACTATATGAGTGGGGTACTTATTTGTAATGACATTCAAATTTTCTTTAAACGGTTCATCTATTATATCATCTGAGTCGGGTGGTCGTTAGAAGGAACCAATTATTATTTTGATACGGCTGTTGAGTATAACCTCTACCCGTAGTAATTCTCAGGAACTATCTATTTCAACCTCACTACAATATAAACTACTACCAACAGACACAAACAAGCCATCACCTACTTTATTTAATCTATCCTTTCTGAACACAGTTTGCACCTTTGGAAATTTCTTACAAAAGGCAATATGTAAACTGTTATAGTAAGCAACCTTTCAATCAAATGACTAGTTTTGATAGTTTCCTGTCAAAAACAAGTCGACACTCCTTCGTGCTTCATTTGTGTTGTTTCTTATTGATGTAAATAAAAGACAAAGATTGGATTATTGTTTTTTTATCATGTAAATTTGTTTCAGAACACATTATGTCCATCTGGTTCGTGCGAAACGAGAAAAGTCCATAGATTTAAAAAATTCTGTTGGCAACACTGCCTTCAAATAAAGAGCGAAATTTGTCTCAGTCATTCCATTCTTCTAACTTCTTGAAGCTTAATAAATTCTCATACACAACTCATAATTTATTCCTCCATTTTGCATAATATTTGTTTTCTGCTTCTGCTGTAAAATTTTTATTTGTGGACTAATCACGTTTTGAAAAGTTACTCATCATTTACTTTTCGTAATGAAACTCATCAGTAAGATTTGTTTGAATGTTGTCTAGCGATCCGAGAAAGCAGGTTTCCTAGACTCCCCACATCCGACGACTAGGCAGGATTTAACATTTGACGACGAGAAGGTCTACTGATCCCGTGGTGGCAACGCAGTGCCTGGCTGCCACGGATTTTCTTTCATGTTTCGCTGGCGCCTTAATTCTACTTTGTCTTTATCGTCGCAGGGGTGTGTTTATTTGCTTTAACAGGATCTCTTATATTGTGTTTGCTAATCAGTGTGGGTTGTTGCAGGAATTTTCTTTGCTTGTGCGCTAATTTTTTTGCAGTGTCTGTTTATTGCATTTGTCATTTCCAAAATGAACGACCCACCTCTCCTATCCCCTGCTCAGGCCCTCAGCTGCAAGCAATAGATGCAACGCAGCTAAGACAGATGCTTCAGTTTCAGGCTCAGCAAATTGCTGAACACCGTGAAACGGCTCCTGACGACTCACCCCACCAATACGGTGCAAAAGACAACCATCCTAGTTCCGAGTGCTATACCGCCTTTTCGCCAGTTTGACGTATAAGATGAGGAGAGGCTTGAGTGGTTGCAACAGTACGAAGCCCACGTAATTGCTCACAACGTACACTCCAAGTGAATTTTCCTATGCTCCGGTTGTAGAATCTAACTATTATGACCAACAAGTGAAAGTGGTGACACCTAGGTACCAATTGTGTAATTGCAAGAAACGGTCAGAAAATATTTATCACGAATGGGTAACAGATCTGCAGAGTCTGACAATGAAATACAAATTCAAATGTGCTTGTGGTGCTTTATATTCAGATGTTATGTTGCATGATGCGATCGTGTACAATTTAACTGATGTCAGAGTTAGAGAAAAGATTTTGAAATATCTGATCCATCGTTTGAGCACTTAGTGCAAATTCTTGATCAGTACGATTCAGGAGCCATGTCGATCGATAAATTTAAGTAGTCACCAATTTGGCGAGTCGAGTCGCCCGTTGCTCACGCGCGGTCCATTAGACAGTGACAACCCGAATGCGCCATGCCGCGTAAACAGATCCCTACACATTTGAACAGAATTAAGTCATGTCCTCGGTGCTATTCACAGCACTAACACCAAGACTGCCCGCCCAGACAAGAACAGTGTTACGTTTGTGGCAAGAAAGGTCACGTACAACCCGTATGTTTGCAATGGAACAAACATAAAAATTTTGCCCAGTCACAAAAATCACAAGGCCGATAAAATCAATGCATTGTATTCAAAGCCTGATGCACACATTAGCAAAACTAGCAAGCGAACAGTTCGTCAGTGCTACGCCAGTCCAACAAACTTTTTGTTCAATTACATATTAGTGAAAAACGTGTGGAATTTCAGGTGGACAAGGGTGCGTCTGTTACATTGCTGAATCGCAACACATAACACATATGAACTATTAGGCTCCCCAGGCCTGTCTAAAACTAGTGTGCACCTGACGGCTTATACTGGACAAGACCTTCCAGTTCTGGGTAAATGGCTTTGCCTTCCACGTATCGTTCACATACGCGAGCTGTGACTTTCACGGTGCCACACTCATGCGATTGTGAGAACATATTTGGCCTTGATTCATTTGATTTGTTTGACTATAAAATTCAGGACAATGTGTTGTCAGTGACTGTGTTCAATAATAAAGATGGTGTAGCTAGCTTGCTGAAAGAATTTCCTGAACTATTTTCTGAAAGCTTCGGCAAGACTAACAATTTTGTTGCACATATAACTATGAAAGACAATGCCCTGCCAAAATTCTGCCGGGGCAGAACTTAAAAAATTGCAAAAGAGTTGAGCTATTGCACCCATACAAGCTAGTCTATGTGCAAGTACACAAGTTTTGCTCCAAAAACCTTCAGGTCGCATTCGCCTCTGTGTTCACTTCAACTCTACAGTCAACCCGCAAACGGTGATTGATATTTATCTACTGCCACATCCAGAGGATCTCATGGACAGATTAGGCGCTGGTCGCTACTTTTCAAAAACTGATTTGCACGACGCATATGTTCAAATACCACTACATATCACACGATTTGCTATCAACTGTACAGTTCGGCTTCAGAAGGCGTTTAAGAACTGAAAATGCTATATTCCCTTTTCTCGGCGAGGTACAGACTGGATTAAAGAAAAGGTTTCGAACGCTAGGCATATTTTTTGATTTAATAAAGGCTCTGGATCACAAAATATTGCTCCAGAAGTTGGACCATTTTGGAATACGGGGAGTAGCTCACTATTGGTTCACCCCTTACTTTAGCAACAGACAGCATAAGGTCATTATTCACAATGATGAGAATGGCTGTGATGTGGGGTCTGAGCGGTGTACAGTCAAGTGTGGGGTGCCCCAGGGATCAGTGTTCGGTCCACTCCTGTTCCTTATTTATATAAATGATATGCCCTCTAGTATTACAGGTAACTCTAAAATATTTCCGTTTGCTTATGACGCTATCTTGGTAGTAAAGGATGCTGTGTGTAACATTCGCTCTGTTTCATATAGTGAAATTCATGACGTAAGTTCATGGCTTGTAGAAAATAAACTAACGCTAAATCATAATAAAACTCAGTTTTTAAAGTTTTCTGACACACAATTCAACAAAACCTGACGTTTTAATTTCACAGAATGGGTATATGATTAGTGAAACTGAACAGTTCAAATTTCTAAGTGTTCAGATAGATAGTCGTGGAAAGCCCACGTCCAGGATCTTGTTCAAAGACTATGTTGCCATTTTTACTATTCGAAAGGTATCTGAAGTGAATAATCGTTCGACACGAAAATTAGTCTAATTTGCTTATTTTCATTCGTTTATGTCATACGATATTATATTTTAGGGTAACTCTTCCCGTTCTAAATTAATATTTTTGGCTCAGAAACGGGCGGTTCGGGCAATATGTGGTGTAACTTCACGAAACTCTTGTCGAACCCTGTTCACGCGTTTGGGTATTTTGACATTGGCCTCTCAATACATACGTGGTGTGATTGGAAAGTTTTAATAATGGGCATGTAATTGTACAGTGTTGGTACTTACATGCTACTATGATGCATCTCCTTCAAAATAGTCCCCTTCTGACTGAACACACAGACTCCAATGGTGTTTCCACTTTTAGAAACATTCCTGGAAATTTTTTTTACTGAACTCTGTGAAGGACGCTCTCCGTATTTGCCTGGATGTCTTCAGTGAGTCAAATAGCTTCCTTTTCAGTAAAAATTTCAGTTTGGGAAACAGGTAGAAGTCCGCAGGGGCCAAATCAGGGGAACATGGCGGTTGTGGAAGCAAAGGAATTTTGATTTGGTCAAAAATCCAACTATGGAGAAGGCACGACGAGCTGGAGCATTGTCATGGTGTAGCACCCAACTCCTGTCTTTCCACAATGCAGGCCTTTTTTTACGCACCTTTTCGCGCAAACGCTGGAGGACACATTTGTACTATTTCTGGTTAATTGTCTGTCCTCCAGGGGTAAATTTATGAAGCACAATACTGGTGGAATCGAAAAAAATCACCAATATTTTCTTCACCTACGACCGACTTCGCTGTTCTTTTTTCGGTCGTGGTGAACCTGGAGTCTTCCACTGTAAAGACTGCACCTTGGTTTCAGTACCATATCCATATACTCACGATTCGTCACGTCTGTTTAGTCTGATTAATCAGTTCTTGGCACACTTCAAGCCTGTATTATCTCTGGTCACTTGACAACACTTTTGGAATGAATTTTGCGGACACTCGACGCAACTTCAGATCTTCAGTTAAAACTGACTGAACTGCATAGAAACTTAAATTAAGATCATCAGCCATCTCCCTAATTGTAAATCTACGTTCAGCGTGCACTAAGTCGCGAACTTTCACAACATTTTCATTCGTTTTTGAGGTGGGAGGACGGCCGGAACGTGGTTCATCTTCAAACGATTCGCGGACATTTTTAAACCTGTTGAACTAGACAAAAACCTTTGACTGGCTCATACAATTATTTTCAAAAGCTGTCTTTAATAGTTCGTAAGTCTCAAAAGCTGATTTTCCGGTTGTAAATCAAAATTTCACACAAACTCGTTGCTCCGTTTTTATGTCCAGTTTCACGCAGTCAGAATCCGACTACAAGCCCTAACAGCTCCACAATCAACCAGCTGCCACAAGGAACTGAATAAAGGAAACGCAGTTTCCTGTTAGAAGGAGTTCAAAGACAAGAAAATAACTCACTCCCCTCCCTCTGTGTACCTGCCCACCAAACCAGTAAGCAGTAGCGGATTCATTCTTAAAACTTTCCAGTCACAAGTCGTATATTCCTTACTGTCATTTCTTGTTATCAATATTAGCTTATTCCCAAGAATAAGCAACTTTCACTCAGTTAATACTCGGCAGAAATCAGATCTACATTTGGTTCGGACTTCCTTAACTCTTCTGCAGAAAGGTGTGCAGTATACTGCTGCATCCATTTTCAATAAGCTACCACTAGAATTCAAAAATCTTAGCAGTTTATAATCGAATCTGAAGAGCTTCCTCATGGGTCACTCCTATTCTGTCGAGGAGTTCCTTGAAAAATTAAGCTGATTCTTGTTGTATTGTTGACTGCGTTTACTAAAACTTATGGATTGACTTTTTTCGGGATCATAAAGATTTTATTTTTATCTGTTATTACTTTTATGTTGTAATTTCGTGTACTATCACGTTCCATGAGCTTGGAGATTTGCTCCTCGATTTGGTCCTACGTAACAGGACGTGTAAATAAATAAATAAATAAGGAATCTCAAAAGGTTTGTGTTGCGAACATTCATTTGGGCCTGTTTAAATATTTGCGTTTGCCTTTTGGCAGTGCTTCCGTTCCCGCAATTTTCCAACGGTGCTTGGATCACTTGACTGTTCAAGTACCAAACTGTTCAAAGTATTTAGACGATACTGTCGTTGCAAGTCGTACACTTGAAGAACACATTGCAAATTTGCGTGCTTTGTTTCGCATGTATTCTGATGCAGAACTTAAGTGTAGACTGCACAAGTGTGATTTTTTAAAATCTGAGTTGCAGTATCTTGATCGTGTCATAAATAGTCAAGGTGTACATCCTCCTCAGTCACATTTGTTAGCCATATGAGACCTGCCAGTTCCTTGCAGTGTCACAAAACTACCAGTCAGTTTTGGGGAAAATGAACTATTGTATTCGGCTCACAGCGAATGCTGCATAGATCGTAGCTCCTTTGCATCGCTTTTGGACAGCGAGACAGCTGAGTGCCAAGATACTTTTCAAAAACTGAAAGATGCGTTGTTCAGTGATCGATGCTGAGTTCGCTTTGATCCTACAGATTTGGTGGTGAAGACACGCCTATTGCTTCTACATCTAAAGTGTTGTCCAAAGCCTAGTGTAACTATTCCCAAATAGAACATTGGCTATTGTGTATATTGTCACAAATTTCCACGACTATTTGTATGGCCGAAAATTCTGTTTAGTAATAGATAACGAACCATTGCAGTCCTTCTTTCATCAGATGAATCCGGTTCCTCTACGAAGTGCCAAAAAATTGTGAAGATGGGCTTTGTTGTTGTCACAATACCAGCACGAGATATTGTATCGCCCGACAGCTAAACATGGTAATGCGGACGTACTTTCACGTCTTCCGATTTGCCCTTATACAGCGTTTCACGCTTCTGAGGCATCTTGTTGTCACATCGATGCTCATAATTCTGAATTTCTTTAATTCTTTCCTCTGAACTATAGGAAAATTGCACTTCGGCATAGCCTTGCTATACAGCAAGGTGTGATTCTTGTTCAAAATAACAGTGGACTGTCACGGGTTTTGACACCAAAGCTTTGCAAAAAGTAATGTTGCAGTTACTTCACCAAGTATACTGGGGGATTTTCAGTACGAAACAGTTAGCACGCCGACACTGTACTTGGCAGGATATGGACACCCAAACAGGAAGGATGACTTCACAGTTTCACGCATATGCGGAAAATAGTCCGCTCCGCCGTAAAAATTCTCTGCTTGGCCTAAGTCACAATCACCATGGCAATGGGTGCACATAGACTTTGCAGGACCTTTGTGGAGCACCGTTGGTTGATTGTGATAGATTCGTATAGTGAACTTCCTTTTGCTGTGCAATGAACTCGACAACGACACGTAGCACAATTCAGGTGTTGCCATCGATTTTTTTCCTCGACGGTTTACCTGAAATAATAGTGTCAGAATTTGACATTTTCTGTGAACGCAATGGCATACAGTGCACCGCTCCATCCACAGTCCAACGACGAAGCGGAACGTTTTGTCAGAACCTTCAAGCAGCAGATGGCCAAACTTCACTCCGCAGAGACCAGGGATCAAGCACTGCAACTGTTTCTCGCCTCCTGTCATTCGCATCCACGAGATGGACCATCGCCGGCCGAACTGCTTCACGGCCGCCGCAAACGGACACTGCTCCATTCTCCTCAGCCACAAGTATTGCTTCGCCACATGGTATTGTGTTCTCCAGGGCTTTTTGCGGCAGCAGACGGTGGGCGCGAGGCGATATCCTTTGTCGACTTGGTGCATGCATGTATCTCATTTCAGGCCTAGACGGATTGCAACGCCGACATCACAATCAAATTCGCCACAGTCATGTTCAAGATGATCCTTCTCTGTCCCTTCCTCCAGATTCACGAATCCCGAGGACAGCGCGGCCATAGCAGCCGCCAGACGGTGTCATCACGACACCGCGGGACGACCCCATGGAGACGGAGCCTCCTCCGCCTCCTCTCGTCCTACCGAGCAGGACCCACCCACACCGCAGCAGCCGACGCCTTCTACACCTGGTTATGGGCCTCAGGATGTGGACGTGTGCTCTTCTGGTCTTTTTCCGGGGGACGTTTCCGCCAGATCGAAGGCCGTAAGGCGGGGTACGACCGGTAGCCTGATGCCTCATGCGTCTACAGCTTTCGGTCCAGAAGAGCGTCCTTATACGACGATGGTCCGTCACTTTGGGGTGGGGGAGGAATGCCATTGTGTAAAGTCGAGCGCCGGCACTCCAGTCGGGAACGTGAGAGCAGAGAGGTCTGTGAAGAAGACGTCAGCCAATTGCACGCAGATCTACGCCTCTCCAGGACGACAACGCGACAGCAGTGGCCTCTATGTGAAGAGGAAATAAGCGCCGCGCCTGACTCGTCGCGGTCCAGTCGAATAGCAGCATCAAGATTAGGCACTGGTGTAGCAGCAAGTTAGGAATTGTGTATATTGAAGAGGCTTGTTTATTTAGCGTGTCGCCCTTTGCTTGCGACGCATCTGTGTAATATTCGTATTCAAAGTTAAGTATTATCATTTACTTTTCGTAATAAAACTCATTAATATGATTTGTTTGAATGTTGTCTAGAGCTCCGAGAAAGCAGGTTTCCTAGACACCCCACACTCGACGACTAGGCAGGTTTCAGAACGTTTTTCTTCGCAAATGTCACGCTTACCATTTCTCTTTCATTCTTTGGATTGTGTCCTGTTTTCCCACAGTATACACATTCAGTTGCAATAGCTAACTCAGATCTCTTTATTACCAGTAGTCAATAGCTGAGGATTGTTAACTTCGTATTCTTATTGTACTAGGTATGTTGACAAAGGCTGCAGAAAGTGACTGTAAGATATGGAACAAATCTTGTCCATCGACTTCACAAGTACCGTCTACATTGTCTACTGTAACACTATAATTTCAGAGACTGCCCATTTGCTGAGAAGTACTTGATTTATGACCAATAATTTCAGTAGCAGGTTGTGATTTTGACGAAGATAAAAATTTCAAACAGTCGATGTCTTCGACATGTTTTGTAACGCAGTCCTTGCAAACATATTAACCTGCCACTCGGTGGGGAAAGCTGGTGATTAAAATTTAGTGAGAAGGTCTCGCTGCAATGAAAAATGCCATTGTTTTAATGATGTCCATCCGAAATCCTTTATTATGTCAGTGGCACTCTCTCCTCAGTTTCGCGGTAATACAAAATGTACTGCCCTACTTTGAACTTTCTCGATGTACTCCGTTAATCCTATCTGGTAAGAACCCCAGACCGCGAAGGAGTATTTCAAAAGAGGACGGACAAGCATATTGAGGACAATCTCATTAGTAGTTCTGTTACATTTTCTAACTAATCTGCCAGTAAAACGCTGTCTTTGGTTCACCTTTCCCACAACATTTTCTGTGTGTTATTTCCAATTTAAGTGGTTCGTAATTGTAATTCCTGGGTATTTAGTTGCATTTACGGCATTTGACTGATTTATCGTGTAACCGAAGCTTAGCGGATTCCTTCTAGCACTCAAGTGGATGACCTCACATTTTTCATTATTTAGGGCAATTGCCGATTTTCGCACCACACATATATCTTTTCTAAAGCGTTTTTTTTTTTACTTTTGTTTTCATCCTCTGATGAATTTACTAGACGATGAATGACAGCATCATCTGCAGACAACCTAAGACGACTGTTTAGATTGTCTCCTTAATCGTTTATGTAGGTATGGAACAGCAAAGGGCTTATAACACTACCCTGGAGAACGGCAGAAATCGCTTCTGTTTTGCTCGATGTCTTTCCGTCAATTACTGTCAACTGTGACCTCTATGACAGGAAATCACGAATTCAATCACATAGCTGAGACGGCATTCCTTAAGTATGCAATTTCACTACAAGCCTTTTGCGTGGTACAGTGTCAAAAGCCTTCCGGAAATCTAGAAATACGATATACTTTTATCCAATATTATGTAATTAGCAATAGCGAAGATCAATAGCAAAATAAGTTATCCTCAGCACACTATAACATTAAAAATGCATAAAATGCGAGAATCTCACTTGCACTATAGTCTGTAGTATTTCAGAAGTTCACAATGCAGAATAAAATACTTTTCACAAAATCCGTGTTCAAGAATACACAAAACTCTATATCTGCGCAAACAAACCGTAATCGCTCATCAGAAAATTTGTCTATATTGTTCACTGGTAAATATGCAAAACAAACAGTGTTGCTGTGATGGCATACAGTGTATGAGTACCTAAACTGTTGCATCACAAAGCCAGAATGCTATTGCTAGATCAAAGTATGTGTATGTGCTCGCAGAACAGATCATTATCTGACTAGCTAAATCAGCAGACTAACATATAAATACGCTTGCTAGCAGAAAACGTCGACAGGGGAAGGTTTAGTGCCAGTCAAACTCGTGTTTGTAAGTAGCAATCTGATATCTGAGAAATGTGTAAAAGTTGTTTTGATTTCGAATACTGTAAATTTCAGTGCATGGCAAGAGAATTGTGTGAAAACTTAATTTCGGACGGAAATACGTGGAGCTCGCACTTAATGATTCGAAATCCATACTAGCCTGCACATCAAACAATTCGTCTTCAAGACAGCAAACAATCCGTTTTCAATGAAATTTACGTATGCTATCTGACTGCAAAACAAAATGGCTCAGAAAAAAGTGTCGGCCCTGAATATTGCTAGCCTTTATCTTTAGTCTTGCAATGAATTCGTTGTAACAGAACTGTTATTGTAATTACACAGCAAATGAACATAAAAATTACCGCCGCTGAATTTCAGATAAAACTCCTTGAAAATCCACAATATACCATCTCATTGAAATCGTTTACTAGCATTAAGCGTCTGAAATGAGATGAAATTATTTTCACAGATACACACTGACAATCACAGTACCTTGCAACGGATATCAACTTTGATGTTAGCCAGATTTATTGGGCGTTGCATTATAGAAATGCTGCAGCGATCTTCAACCATACGCTATGTACCAACAGTAAGAAGCTACACAGTTACAAAAATAAAGAAATGGGTTACCTCAAAAGTTGTTTTTGTCAATTTTTCATAAATATTTGCTCAATATCTTGCCCTAAAACATATTATTACATATCCCTTATTAAACAATGCTGTCTCCATTACACGGAAGGGCAATTTTCATCCTTTTCAAACTAAATATATTGCCAGACAGCCAAATATACACTGCTGCTTTCTTCAGAATGAATTGACCTCTCTGACCAACATCATTGATGTTAAACACAGTCTCACAAAGAATATGATTATGTCGATATTACAGAGGATGAGGGTATTTATCAAATTCACGACTTCGTTCACATTTATGGTGAGAACTTAATGCTTAGCATCGTGGCAAATAGAACAGCCCCTTTCGTACCCTCCGTTGCAGGATAATAAAATGAATTCAAGCACTGTGTATTATGTGGAAACAGTAATGCGACTTTTTTACGTAGGGCAGGAGGAAATGAACTGTGGTTCTGCAGGGTACTGGTTTAGGTCAGACCTGACCTAGTTTGTTCACAACTCTGCCAACCTCAGCACGCAATTTCGCAGTTGGCAGCTACCAACATTTCTGTGTACTCTGCTTTGATTTGGGTTGTGCATTGCTCGTTGTTTTCTTGTTTTGAAGTAAGTGAAGAGGCTTATCCTCGATGATCACGATTTCCGATTTCGACTTTCACAAGACTAGAAGGGACCGGCGATCGCTTTGACCATACATCAGTTCTGCTTACTAAGAAGCACTGAACACAGATGGACGCTGCCAGCCCTGCGAGAGGGAAACGTGGTTTTTTCCCCGCAGTGCTCTTCACCCCTCGGGCGCACACACGACGAGTTAGCTGACGTTGACGTGGGGTTGTACGAGTTTTATAACTTCACTTCATGTTATTACAGAGCCACTGACTCACGTGAAAGACGAAACAATTGCTATGCTACGGAAAGTCACAATGTCTCTGTCTCACGAGCGAAACTAGCGAGACACCGTATTGTATATTTTCGTTTTCAGTTGAAAGCCATATATCGTGGGTTTTATGTTATGAATTACACCCAGTGAGTAAATGCTATTTCTACGCACCAACACACCGAGGATCTCTCGAAAATGTGTCGTTGTTGGTACAATTTTTTGTAATAAAATTACGGGAAACGTCATATTGACTGTTAGTCAATTTTCGTATTTATTTATTTTCGTTATATAACTCGCGTGTTATGAAAGTACACCACTCTAAGGCAATGGAAAATAATTCAATTTTCATCAAAAAAGGGTCGTTCTTAGTATTGTTCATTGTCGTTGAATTCTAGTTAATAGCCTATTGAGGAATTAAAACCTTCAGAAAATCGTAATGTGGAAGTTTTACCCACCATTACTTTCAAATGTTTGCTGGAGTAATAACTCGCGCGGATTACAGGTGTCATCCACAACATAGACGGTGTATGTGGACGCCTTGAACGGCCTATATCAATGATTTTAGGAGTGATTTATATCAAACTACATATAATATACTTGAAACCTAAATATAGTAAGGTAAATACTAGGTGATAAATGTTTTTAGCAATTGCTCGTAAATAGCTGCAGTACCTCTCCGATAGCTGCCTACTTGCCATTGTCTCTGGGAACACTTGTATCAAGGCTACTGTCAAACCTCAGACGTCTCAGTCAGGTCTCACTTATGCGTATGTAGTATGATTCAAGTGCGTTGCTCTTTGAGTTATCTCACAACTCTCACAAACTCTTTCTAGAACGTCTGAAATGAAAGCTTTGATATGTATAACATCTGTTTCTGTAGTATTCCTTTCCCTAGAAAAGTTATCACCAACTTCATCGATGTAAATATTAGTATGTGTTACAACAATGGGTATTATATTCTCATCCAAATATAACTTAGTAATACCTATTTCTGTGTTTGCAGTAGGAGCTTCATTTTTGCGTCCACGTAAATGAGTAATAATATTACAAGATCTTATTCTAACATTAGTAAGATATTTACTTTTTCTCCACTTAGTTATTCCATCTTTTCCTAAAAGAAATACGTCCTCTTGAATTACCTCTGCCTGTGATACATGTTCATAATTTCATGACACTTCTTGTCCTACCCCTGAATCATGATCACTTTCATGTTCACAGGCCACACTCGGCAATATCACCCTCAGGATCTTCATCACCCAGCTCACAGAACCATTCCAGCCTTACATTAGGATCCCTGCTGAACTCTTTCCTGCCTTTTTTAATTTTTATTTTTTCTACTATTTTCCGCAAACTAAGAGCATAGATAATATTAACTTATCTTGATTATGAATTCTAGGTAAAAAGCAAGTGATTGTAATTAGTTTTTATTTGCCTAAAATAACCATGCGCATGAAATTGGATTGAATCTAGGAAAACTGTAAAGCAAGATATCCCTACTTTGTTTCAGATTGTGACAGTGGTGCTTGCATGGATGACCAATGTCCTCCGAGCTATAATTTTGTTTCATAAACAATGCACCCCTGAGTACATGAAGGCCAAAGATAGCTGACACTAACAAATGGAGACAATGGAAAGGTATTGAAAATAGCGCTGACTCAGTCCAGCCCAGTTAGGCGAAATAGAGCGGTAAAATCATGTGGATTACTAGTGTCATCCGCGCGACCAACGGAGCATTAATGTTAGAACTGAGACTGTTGCAATTATGAAATGAATGTTTTAAACTACAGATGATACACGAATCTTGGAAAGTGGAGGAAGTAATATCACTCTATAAAAAAAGAAACAGAAATACTTGTGTAAATTACAGAAGAATATGTCTGTTGAGCACTAGCTATGAATTATATGCACGAATAACCAACGAAAGACTAAAAAGAGTGGCTGATGCTTTCTTATCGGAAGAACAAAATGGTTTCAGAAAGGGACGATCATGCAGTGACAATATTTCAGTAATGTGGCGGATAACCGAAAAGAGATGAGAACATAATCAGGATACTCATATTGCATTTGTAGGTTATGAAAAAGCCTTCGACAGAGTCAGTAGATACAACCTGTGAATATAATGGAAAGAAAAATAACGAAATAATAATTAGTACACAAAAGGAAAGAACAAAACGTGTAGCAGTTTATAGAAGAGTACGACAAGGGTGCAGATTATCATCGACTTTCGACTGTTAATATACTTATTTTGGCAACATTGTTAGACAATGGGAACAAGAAGTTAAACGAAGAATAAAATTAGTTCCTAGAAACACATATTTAAATACTATTCTCTCTGCTGATGATGACATAATTTTACGAAAGATGGAGGATGATTTACTATTTGCTCTGTGTCGTTTGGACTCAAGATGCAAACTCTGTAACGTAAAAATATCATAAATTAAAACTAAAATAATGCTACGTGAAAAAATGAGTTGAACAGGTATCTCACTATCAGCTGCTAGTATGTGGTGTAAGTTATGAATATGATAATGACATCTCCAATAAGTTAAATACAACATTAGCCAACAAAATCAAGAAAAACAGGTAGAAAAACTCTACAAAGCAATGGCAACCAACACCTGTCCTCACTTACGGAACTGAGACCTGGGCGATAACTAAGAATGACCAAAGAAGGATATTGTCAGGAGTAATGAAATTTTGTAGGAAAGAAGAACGACGTAGTCTTAGAGATCATATGAATGAGAGAAAGAAAACAAGTTAACAAAATGCGTGAAGCTTATTGAGAGAAAGGGACCAGAAAGTACAGTCAAATATGTAACAGATTACAGACCAGTAACAATCAGAGATATAGGAAGACCAAAGGTGGGTTTTCCGATGACGAAACAGGCTATAAGTCTGTTCCCTAAAGTGAAGAAGAAGAACAAGATGATCTTGGCATGAAATAAATGATCATTTCTTGTAGAAGTTCGGCATAGCATACCTGATAGAGGGCCTAGTTAAGAAAAAAACGTTTATCAGGTTCGTGTGTTGGTGCATCCACTTTTTTTTCACCTTCTCGACTTTTAAAGTTTGTGGGACTTCCTTAGTAAACTAATATAACTATTTCCTGTAATATTCAGTGTTATTATGTAAATTCAATTGCGCTCGCTATCAGGGGTGAGTTTGCCTGACGTGAAGTTTTGTAACCTGCAGTCCTTACTGACTGCTCACGGAGCTTTCTTCTCTTATAACATGATTTTAGATATTGAAGCTCTTATTTGCGTGTTACACAGACAAAACAGCATAAAAAGCGAATGGTCAAAGGGGGAACTGTGCGTCTTAATAGGGCCAACAAAGGAATTTTATGGACGTCTGGTTTGCCAGCCAGGTACAGCTGACAGTTGTTGGTGGAGACCACTACAGTCGCCAAGTCACGTTAAATAGCACGTCCCACGTGTCTCAGAAGCTGTGTCTGGTGACTTTCCGATATCCCGCCCGCTTCCACATAAAGTTACCTGTCTTGTCCCGCGTGAGGAAGACTTTACAGTGTCCACGCTTCGGCATATACTGCAACACTCAAGCGAGCATAAGCAAACTGAAGAAGTGTAAACATAAATGGGAGATCACATGTTCACCATCTGATATTTTTATGTACTACGCTGGTGTAAACTCTTACATTTCGACTGAAATTACTTTGAGACTGGTAGATGTTTGTGTTGGGGAGCAGGGTTACCAGTTCGTAAGCAAAATGCCTCATGTGATCTACAGCTGTGCGAGAACGAAAGGAAACTTCCTCATGTGGTCCACCATCGAAGTATAGTCAAATTGAATAAATATTCCTAGGAATAGGGGGTGGATTCTGGTACAAGTTGTGCTAAGGTGAAGAGCAAGATAAGCCACTTCAGCTATAGAAATATTTATAATGAGCAAACGAATAGCTTGACAGTTTTAGAAAGTAAATTATGTGATCATTAGTGGTTGTGGGTACCATTTTAAACTTGCAAGCAATGTTGAAATAAATGAGGAAGAAGATTTTTGTACTCATATAATGAGCCTTGGTGACGGAATGTTCCATAGTTTTGGACATTTGCCAGTTTGGCAGTTCATTACAAAACAAACTTAATTTTTAAATAAAGTTTTTGCATAATCTGAATTGAACAGCGAACGTCACATGATCTGTTTTCTTGTTGAAAATGAATAAAAACGTTTACAAAGTTATCATGCATCAGTTTTGAGCTACAGAACGAAACAATTTTATCCCAAGTGTGTACTATCCCCATCGCTCACACCCTTTTATATGTAACATGTATATATGTTGCATGGGGGCTTAATTAAAATTAAAATGCAAATAATTTTAATTTCTGCTTTAGTATTAGTCTGTCCGATTACGAAGTCTCGTACCGGTTGGCCCTGACTAGTATTATTACGCTATCTGACTGCATAGAACAATAACAAGGAATGAAATGGAAATTTTCATTAACACAATTAATTAATTAAGTCCCCAGCAACTATAAAACCTACGAGACCAAAGCACAAGTGTAACTGTTCTGTGTGTAGAAGTATGACTCAACGTACGCATCTGGCATGGTTCTTCTTCAATAACACAAGAATTTTTAAATAACATTTATACTGAATTAATTAAAGAAAATAAAAATACCATAATTACTCAAGAAAACCAGAATTACACTCTAATACAAGAACACAAGCCAGATGCTTTGTTGACTGAACCTGTAATGACGCATTATTTAAAACATGGAAATAATGAAAAATAAATCAAGTTTCGTTACCTTCATATATTGACCAAAATCACTCTAACCATTACAATATATCTCCACACCGACTCGCTATTACCACATCTCAACAAGAACTTTTCAGCATCACATCTCAGCAAGCACTCCCTACTAGCACATCTGAACACGAACTGACTACTACGAGCTCTCCCCAAGCACTGACTTCTAGCACATCTCAATAATGACTGCCCGTGGAGGCGGCGGAACAATGCTCTCTAGCGATCTCTGGCGCTGTGGCTCAGTGTAGCCACCTTTCATATGCCCTTCCTCCACGGCTAGAATTTGATGGTATTTTTGCCAGCATTGGTGGTGAAAATACCACCAAATTCGTCAAAAAAATACAGACAAAAATAAAAGATAATATTAATTCGTAAACATCATATAACTAAATAAAATTTTGGCTTTGCACTGACCTTTCAATAACCTATTATATAGAATACAGTAAGCAATACAAATTCTGTCATACATGTGACTTTACATAACAGTTTACACAAGTATTATGTGGTTAAACAGTTCAATCAATAGCGTCAGCAATGACGAATATGTGCAGGTAAGAGTCTCTTAACTTTTCACAAACAGTAATACACAAAAATCAGTTTATACAAATATTCACATAAACGCTTTCCATAGCCCAAGAATAAGAAGTTGACAGTTCCAGCAGTAGCACCCAGCAATGGTCAACAGGTGCAAATACCAATAAGTAACATTTTTTCAATAGAAGCAGTCCATCAGTGGCACCCAGTAATGTTGATCAGGTGCACACAGCAACAGGTGACTCCATTTCAGTAGAAGCAATCCATCAGTGGCACCCAGCAATGTTGAGTAGGTGCAGACACCAACAAGTAACACCATTTCAGTAGAAGCAGTCCATTAGTGGCACCAGCAATGTTGATCAGGTGCACACAGCAACAGGTGACTTCATTTCAGTAGAAGCAATCCATCAGTGGCACCCAGCAATGTTGAGCAGGTGCAGACATCAACAAGTAATACCATTTCAGTAGAAGCAGTCCATCAGTGGCACCCAGCAATGTTGAGCAGGTACACACAGCAACAGTAACACCTTTTCAGTAGAAGCAGTCCATTAGTGGCACCAGCAATGTTGATCAGGTGCACACATCAACAAGTCACATTTCTCAGCAGAAGCAGTTCCATAAAATTCACTAGCACTGATCACACTGTTCATCAGAGTTTATAAGCAGAAATTAAACATGTCCTAGTGGCACCAATATTGTAGAAAAGGTACAAGTAACAGTCCATAATTTTTTTTACAATCACTGATCACACAGTTCATCAGCAGAAATTAAACATATCCTTGTAGCACCAATCATGTAGAAAAGGTGCAAGTAACAGTCCATACTATTCACCATAACTACTGAGACAGTTCAGTCATGAACAATAGTTTGAATGCACATACAATTTCTTTAACAAAATATAATCAATGTTCTTACACTAAACATACAAATCATAATAAACACACAAATGATATCAGATAATTGTCCTATTAACTATTACAGTACACAATAACAGTTAACCTATAATATTTATGGGTGTCAGTGCAAGCCACTACCAACAAATAAAATAATATTTAGGAGATAGGTTGGGATCACTTCTCTGGGATTATAAAAGGAAAACACACAAAACACACTCACTCATCTTTCATCCACATTAGTGCTACTGTTTAATTGAATAGTGTTAACTGTGTAAATGTAACTCTGTCCAAGATTTGATGTTCATCATGTGTACCAAGTAGTAGTGGCAGCAATGTATAACAGTCAATAATAGTTAAGTCAACGTCATAGTCATCATGTCAAGACCAATGTTTGCCAAGCCAGATCAAAATGTACAGTTGATGAACAACTGTCAGTGAGCCAAGATATGCAAATACTTCCTCTCTTCAAAAAAAAGTGTATACTGCTTAGTGATTTGACAAAGTGTGTGTGTAGACAATCTTCCTTCTACTTGAGTGTTCTAGTCTGCCATCTTTATCCTCCTTGTTCCATATGGACCAACAAAAAAAAAAATATGCTCCTCATTTACTTTACCTCTTATCCACCAAAACTCCAATAATCATCAACTTAATCTCAATAGTTCACTAATACCTTATTTACCTTACCTCTTGTCCACGAAACTCGAATAATCATCAACTTCACATAATCTCAATACCTCAATAATACGTCGATACATATAAACCTCAGCACCAATATCATTTCACTTCCATAACAACTCTTTCCTCTAGTCAGTCTCCTCGAACAAGTACAGACAAAATCCTAGTGCAACTTCAATTCATCATCCCATACAATCCGAAGACACAGTGTCCACACACAACCTCTGTGTAATCCATCTGACCCAAATTTTCTACTCATTATAAATTATAAGATACATTTTGGTTCCTTGTCCATCATTAAATAAAAGAAATGCATACATGACCTCTAACAGACTTAGTTCGAATAACTCTCAGTAATTAAGTACGATTACGGAGTGTGAATGATCATAATATTTCACAGTGTGTACACCACTTCAAGAATCATAGCAGAAGCAAACATGTGGAGTATTTTTTGTGTCAAGTGTCACTTCCTATTTCAATTGCTCATGAAAAATGCAGTGTAATGACTGTCAATAGTCTATACCTAGTTTCGGTATGTCATGTCGTTAGCTTCCTTCCTATTAGCATAAATTTATACAGCTTCCATAAAACCTCAGCTCATGTGACTTCTATGACTTTCTTGTACTAATGTCGTTCGTCGAATTACTGCAGTTCATTTTCTTATCTTAAAAATATAAGGCACTGAGCGTATGCAAAACAAGCAATAGCGAGTAAATATACCAGTAGAGAACAGAATGTCAACAAGTGGATGCAGCACAATTCTTACAACGAGGCTCTGCCAAGCGAACAATCTATAATTAATACAATAGTGTGACCTAAACTCTATGTACGTACACAGTATATCAGCATTTCTATATACTAAATTGAAGAGTAGTTATGACAACAAAACAGAAATGTGTAAATATGCAATCCATAAGCAAGGCAGCAAATATGTTATCTATCATAATAAACAGGTCATTAGCATCATATCAGCATAAGCAAATAAATGTTTATATGTAATCTTAATAAGTAAACATGAAGGCGCAAGCAGATAAATCACAAAGTATAACTTACATATCTAACCACATCAGCACAATTAATCAGGTGACAATTATAATTTAAATAAATAAGCACAGCAGGCACATAATAGAAAAATATGACATCAGTGAAAAAGCATAGCAGCCAAGCGATGCATAATATATACAAATAACAACCCTGTTCATTAATTAATCATTGTCAAAATCAGTTAATATGCGTAAGCACGTCGCTTCACTAGTAAATTCATAGAACATGAAATTAGCACAAAGTATGAATCACGTAATCGCAAGCAGCAAATTACGTCTGAAGTACGTACCTAAGTGGAATTATGTTACCTGAAAAATAAACTCAATTAACCGTTACCTTTTTTTGTTTATTACTTTCTTCTTCGAAATGACCTTCTTCCTGAAAATTTTCTCCAAAGCAAGTCGTCTTAACGTCGGACACGCACAGAATTTACCTGAAGGTCTTAAATACTTTATACAACCGTATCCTGAAAAATACTGAACGTTAATAACATAATTTATGAAGTCCTTATAGCTTTATACAGAATTTATTCGGAGAAATTAAACTGTGTATTTATTTACGTCTGTCAGTGCATTCGCACTGAGCGCTCGATCAGCTGTAGGCGCGTGACGTAGGAAGTGATTGTTTGCGGTCAACGACTGCCTTGTGCGGCGCGCAGACTGACTGTTGCTTTGAGTATGTGCCGCCGCCAAAACACAGCGCGGTACTCTTGCATTCTCCGCATGTTTACGTAGCTGTTAGTTTCTCTAAAGTATGTCATTCTACAAAAATTTTTACGTTCGATATATGATGTATTCCCTTAGAGCGCCGAGATTTAAGAGTTTCTACTTCAACAGTGTTATCATGAATAATTTTGCGAACTCTATACGGACCGTTATAAAGCAGAAAAAATTTGCGACATAAGCCTTTTCCTTTATGAGATAAACGGTGGGACTTAATTAACACCTTCTGGCCAACTGACAAGATTTTTAAACGACCAGGACGCTTAGCTGATTTCTCTCTTCTAGCAGCCGCCGATGCAATATTTTGTAGAGCCAGGTTGACAACTTCAGAATGCCGCAGTTTCCGTGAAGGCGGAAAAGGAACGATTTCAGAAATGCGATTTGTTGGTACTTTATTTTTTAATATCAATAGAGGCGGTAAAGAAGTTGAGTCATTAGGAAGTTCATTCAGAATGTTTTGAAAAATATGAAGATACTGATCCCAAGTTCTGTGATTCTGATGACAATAAAGACGGCACAATTTATTGATTTCCTTCATCCATCTCTCTGAAGCGTTAGATTGAGGGTGAAAAAGTGAAATGAAAATTGGTTTAATCTTCCGACGCCGTAGAGTACGAAGCCAAATTTTAGAGCGAAACTGTGATCCATTATCTGATATAACCTTATCAACATGACCAACTTCTTTAAGAAAATGTTTGATGAAAGCGTTAGATACTGAACGAGCTGTTGCTTTGCGTAAAGGTGTAAAACACACACATTTTGATGTCAACTCCACTGCTACGAAAATGTACGCAAAACCATTAGTAGAACGAACCACTGGACCGAACAAATCGACTGCAGCCATCTCCTTTAATTTCGCTGGAATGATAGGAAACAACGGTGCTCTGTGAGAAACCGTTGGCGGCTTAGCCTTTTGACATAATTTGCATTTGGCAAGAACAGATCGAATACGTTTTTCCATATTACTGAAGTAACAATTTTCTCGTAATTTATGAAAGCATTTTCTGGGACCAAAATGCGCATAACTGAAATGTGTGTACCAAATCAATTTATTGACCCACTCATCAGGAATACAAACTAACCAAACAGAGTTGTCGACCGATTTTCGTTTGAAAAGAATGTCATTGCGAACTAAATAATGCTGTCTAATCGCTACGCTTTCCTTTCTCCTCCACTTCTCCTTAATGTCCTTCCAGATTGGATCCTTATTTTGCTCCTTAGCGATGTCCTGGAGCGAAGACGAAATAAAGTTCTCAAACGCAACACCTTGAATGTACATCAAACAATAATGGTTTTCTTTGCAGTCCTCTTCAGCACATTGTTTCAAACCCATAGGTGCACGTGATAAAGCATCAGCAACAATATTTGAAGGTCCCTGTATGTAAACAATACGAAAATCAAATTCCTGTAGGTACAACGCCCATCGTGACAATCTGCCATGAGTTAATTTTGTCGACATAAGAAATTCCAGAGCTCGATGATCGGTGTAAACCTTAGTATGTCTGCCACACAAAAATGTGCGAAATTTTGTGAAAGCCCAAACAACAGCCAAAGCTTCAAGTTCCGTAATCGAATAATTCTTTTCGGATTTAGAGAGAACACGACTTACAAATGCAATAGTCTTCTGTACTACAACGCCGTTTTCTTCTATCTCTTGAAATAAATGTGCACCTAGGCCTTTGTATGATGAGTCCGTCGCCAAACAAAAATCTTTAGATAAATCCGGATGTGAAAGAAGTGGGGCAGCAACTAAAGCATCACGAAGTTGTTCAAATTCTGACTGAGCTTCCTCATCCCAACACCAATTAGAATTTTTTCCAGATAATTCACATAAACGAGGTGTGGCCAAATTGTCCAATCTAACAAAGCGTCTAAGAAAATTACAGACACCAAGGAAACTACGTACATCACGTTTTGTGGTAGGAACAGCATAATTACGAATAGCGTCTAATTTCTCTGGATCAGTAAGAATACCTTCTGTAGAAATAATGTGACCGAGAAATTTCACCTGAGATCGACCAAATTCAGATTTTTCCAAGTTCACTGTCATGCCAACTCGTGCAAAAATACGTAATAATGAATCCAAAATTTTGTTGTGCTCACTCCAAGAACGTTTAGCAATAAGAATATCGTCAACATATAAAGTAATATTGTCACGAAGATAAACAGGCAAAATTTCATTTAAACTACGAATGAATGCTGCAGAAGATACAGTAAGTCCAAACGGTAATTTCCGAAACTGGTAACAGTTACCAAAGGCTAAAAAGGCAGTATATTTTCTACAATCAGGGTGGAGTTCTATTTGCCAAAAACTTGCGCGCATATCAATCGTGGATAAAACTTTAATTCCATGGAAATGTTGAAGAAGTTCATCTAAATTTTGTGGACGGTCAGTTTCAGGAATAATAATATTATTTATCTGTCTGGAATCCAGAACCAAACGAATTGACCCATCCTTTTTAAGAACAACGTGTAATGGGCTGGTATAAGGGCTGACTGCTGGCTCAATAATGCCCTGATCTAACATGTATTGAAGTTCATTCTTAACCTTGTCTCTGTAAGCCAAAGGAATAGCGTACGTTTTCCCGCGAAATGGTGTGTGTTCTTTTACTTTAAATAAATATTGTAAGCCTTGTATAGTTCCTGTGTGATGACTAAACACTGTAGCATGTGAAGTCAAAATATGGTGCAGCTCTTCTCTTGCAACGTCATCTGGCACTTCAGCTTTTTTAACCTTTTCATTAATTAATTCTTCGCTACTAATTATATCCTCCATCGCGTCTCTGTATCTATTGTCATTGTCATGAATAAACACACTGTCGTCATAATGCTCAACGAAAGCATCAGAAGTAAGAAACCTTAAACATTTTGTATCTGATTCAGATCTTGCTAAACACTCGAAATATTTCAAACATTTCGGCATTCCGGCAACAGTCAAATTCACACCTCCTTCTTTAAAGTTCAAAATTGCCTTATGTGTGTTAAGAAACTCCATACCTAATATAATCTGTGTACTGAGTAATGGAACAATAATAAAATTAGCCGAAAATTCGTATCCTTGACAAATGAAATTTAGGTTGGTCTGTTGTTTAACTTCCACACCTTTTCCAGAAATCGCTCCTCGAATGTAGTTTTAGAAATAGGTAACACAGGACAGGCAATAGTTCTTTCACATATACGAAAAACTGATTCACTAATGACGTTCAATGGGCTCCCAGAATCTAAAACTGCAGTGAACTTATTCTTACCCACACATACTTCAATAACAGGATGTAAAAATGCGTCTACATTATTTTCCTTTCCGCCTAGCAAAATGTCTCTCATGTCTTCCAGGCGTACGTAGTGTAAAGTCGTAGTGTCATTACTTTCTGAACCGTCTATATTGCTGCCAGAAGCCGAAGCTGCTAGTCATTGTCGATTGTTTGCGTCACGTCTTTGATTATTCCCGACATTTCGCGGATCAATTTCTACTATTTCCACTTGTCTCTCTGAATTTCTGTCACGCGGAGGATGCCAATTAGGTCCTTCCTGTCTGTTAGATGCAAATTCTTGGTTGTGTCTGTTATTAAAATTTCTGTTTTCCTGTCTGTCTGCATAACTACTTCTTGTATAATTTCGACTGTCACTTCTGAAATTATTGTTAGACCTACTACCCTGGTTATTTCTGTAGTAAGAGTTTCTATTATTGTATGAATAATTTCTGTCTTGATGATACCGATTACTGTTTCCGTATGATTGATCATTCCGGTAAGAATTACCGCTATTATAATTGTCTGTGTAATCTCTGTTAGAACGTCTGTTATTGTCATATGGCTGGTATCTGTTGTCCTGTCTGTTACGTCTGTCATTCTCAAAGTTACCCAAATAACGTCCGTTCCGATCACTATCCCTTTTCTCTGAAAATGTATTGTAATTACTGCTACTGAAAAAATTACAAGAAGTCCCGTCGTCGTTGTCATACTCAAGTTCTTGTAGCAAAGTCTTAAAAGTCTCAATGTCGTCTTTACATCTTCCGGCTAAAGCAATTTGTCTTATGGATTGTGGCATCTTAGTTAAACAAATGCGAATTAATTCAGTCGGGCTATAAGGGTTGGACAAGAACTGATTCTTTCGAATCATGTCTTCAAAGTATTCTGCCGGCGTGCGGAACTCAGACTGTTTAAAATTACGCTGCATAATCAGACTATGTTTGACTCTGTCTTGTGTGTTTTCGGACCAATATGCCGATAGAAATGCATGATAAAAATCATTCAGATTATTACAATCTCTAATGAGTGCGCGCATCCGCGTCGCCGGTTCGTTTTCTAAATATCCACACATAAATTCCAGTTTGTGACTTAGTGGCCAATTTGGTGGGAGTGCATACATAAATTGATCTAACCATGCACATGGATGTATGTCATTCTTAGAATTGCGGAAGATCTTAAATTTCCGAACAGTCAAAAAGTGTTTATAGTCAAAGTTTTCGCCTAGTGGCGACAAATACCTACCGCGTCTGTCCCAGTTTGAATGTCGATTATTGTCAAGTTCGCGCGCCTGGCGCTCTCTTGTTGCGTCCCGTAAATGAAACAAATTATCTTCTTCAAAGCCCTCTGCTATCTGTGATTCTAAATTTCTTCTGCTGTCTTTTCCTACGATTTCGCCTTCAATTTGTTTGACTTGCTTTCGTAATGCCTCAACTTCCCTTTTAACGCGTTCATTAAATTTTCCCTGATTTTCAACATGCTTATTTATGTTCTGGTACTCTTCGGTTTCTGCAAATGGTAATGGAGCTGTATCATCTGAATCTCTGTCCCCATGTAAACTAAGATTTGTCAATTTATCTGAAATCTCCTCAACTCTTTCCGATAAGTCACCTATTTTTTCTTTCTGTTTACCTACGTCTTCCGTAAGTGTCGCGACTCGGGTTTCAGTGTTGACACATTTGGTAGTTAACTGTTCATATTGTTGTGTTAGGTTATTTAATCTGTCATTTGGTACGGATTCCTCGATTCTCTCAAATATTTCTTCCTTATCGTGTGCACGTTGTAAATTTAACTCTGAAAATTTTTGTACTATCACGCGATCTCTTTCTTCCTGTTCTCTATCTTGTTCGCTTTGTCTAATCTCTACTGCAATTAATCTATTATTGTGAGAATTCAAAATCGGTTGTACTTCTTCTCTAATTTCTTTCTTTAAATCATCTTTCATGTTTTTGAAACATGTCCCTATTCGTGAATCTAACCGTGTTTCCAGTGTTCCCATATCAGTTTTTAATTCAGATCGTAAAATTCCCATCTGTGATCCCAGTGAGTCAAACCGTGCTTCCATTGTTCCCATTTGTGAGTCTAACCGAGATCCCAAATTTAATATTGCACCCATTAGCCGCTGCATATCTTCTGTCGTTAATCTCGTATTCTGTGAATTTTCTGATTGAGAAAAATTTTGAAGTGGTTCCGGACTATTTTCCCGACTTATTACATTGTTTTCAACTCCATTATTCATCATACTGTTGTCCTGTGTTGGCGAGTTCGCCATGTCAACAATTTCGTCATTCTCACTGTCCATCATTTTTGCCTTTTTCATCGACCGCGTAATCATTTACAGAATATACAAAACTCGTTACTATATGAAAATTGCACACAATGACACTTTATCTCCAACAATACCATTTACACGAAATGTTTCCTTCAAACACGATTAACGAACAATTGAAATAATTGCACTAAATCGTCAAACGCGTATACAAGACAACAAATCAAATTCAGAGAAAAAATACCATTATAAGAATGACAATTACCAAATCTACACATGCAAAATAGACTATAATTACTAAACTACAAATTACTACAACAATGCTACTGTCTACTATTTTTACAATCAGAAGAATTCCAAGGGACGATCCGAAGCAGCGGTCGCCACGTGCATGGGGGCTTAATTAAATTTAAAATGCAAATAATTTTAATTTCTGCTTTAGTATTAGTCTGTCCGATTACGAAGTCTCGTACCGGTTGGCCCTGACTAGTATTATTACGCTATCTGACTGCATAGAACAATAACAAGGAATGAAATGGAAATTTTCATTAACACAATTAATTAATTAAGTCCCCAGCAACTATAAAACCTACGAGACCAAAGCACAAGTGTAACTGTTCTGTGTGTGGAAGTATGACTCAACGTACGCATCTGGCATGGTTCTTCTTCAATAACACAAGAATTTTTAAATAACATTTATACTGAATTAATTAAAGAAAATAGAAATACCATAATTACTCAAGAAAACCAGAATTACACTCTAATACAACAACACAAGCCAGATGCTTTGTTGACTGAACCTGTAATGACGCATTATTTAAAACATGGAAATAATGAAAAATAAATCAAGTTTCGTTACCTTCATATATTGACCAAAATCACTCTAATCATTACAATATATCTCCACACCGACTCGCTATTACCACATCTCAACAAGAACTTTTCAGCATCACATCTCAGCAAGCACTCCCTACTAGCACATCTGAACACGAACTGACTACTACGAGCTCTCCCCAAGCACTGACTTCTAGCACATCTCAATAATGACTGCCCGTGGAGGCGGCGGAACAATGCTCTCTAGCGATCTCTGGCGCTGTGGCTCAGTGTAGCCACCTTTCAATGTACATTATGGATCTAGAGAGTTCAAAAGGATGGCAGAACAATGGCACTACAATTTAAGTTTATGGACAGGTTAAGCAACTACGTAATTTCAGTAAATTATATTGGTTATTACAAAACCTGTCACAAACGTGAGCAGACGTTGCTCTGAAGTACACTATGAACGTGTTTGTTTATACTTTCGTTCACAAAGACTTTTTACAAGTACATGAAACAATGTCAATGAACTATGGTAGGCACGGATTCAAGATAAGGAACTCACAGGTAAAGATATTACATGACTGATTCGTTTCCGCGATCCGACGCCAGTGATTGCAGAAAGTCTGAGTTTCTAATGCTCTACATTCCAGAGCACCACCTGTGATCCTTTAATAGGGAATGCTCACAGCCATAAGGCTCTGTGTGGCACAAACGTGTGAAGCAAGCTGTAACCATGTCCTGGAGACGCACCCGTGCTTCCTACAGGCAACTGGGCGTGTTTGAATGGGGTCAGACTGTGGTTACTAAGTAGCGAGAAAGCCCTTTCGGTGAATTACCACACAGGTTTGACGTTCGGGGTCAGTTGTGCAACATTGCTTTCATCAATGCTCACAAGAACATTCCCGCAACCGTAGACGAGTTTCTGGACGTCCACACGGCACAGACGATCGCCAGGATGGTCGTATCGTTAGGGCAGCACCGGCAGACTTTACGGCTACCACAGCACTGATAAGACGGCTTATGAGCCCAGACATATCAACACAAACTGTTGCGAACCGGTTATTAGCGGTGGGACTACAGGCATCCATACATCTAGCCCGTCTTCCAGGCACACCGTAGCAACGATTTGCACAGATTCGACCCGTCATGTCAGTGGACCAGTAGGAATGGGGCGCCGTGGTTTTCAGCAATGACAGCAGATTCTGCATCCATGCATGTGATCGTCGTTTGCGTGTACGACTTTCACCGGCTGAGCACTGACTCGTAGAGTGTATTCTTCCAAGACACACTGGTCTCACTCTATGCCTTAGGATCTGGGGCGCAATGAGCTACAACTTTCGATCACCTTTGTTGTTTCTTGAGGGGACGCTAACCAGCACTCGCTACGTGTAAAATATTGTTAAACTCGTTCTTTTCCCGTTCTTGCAACAGACAGGTGATGTGTTTCCCAACAGGGCAATGGTTGCCTAGACACTGCTCTTGAAACTCAACGTGCTCTACAAGACGTGCAGCAACTTCGCCGGCCAGCACCATCTCCAGGCTTGTGTCCAATCGAGCACATGTGGGATATGATGAGACGAGAAGTGAGGCGTGCGATTCGTCAACCAACAACTCTTACAGAGCTACGTGAACAGGTCGAACAGGTGTCACATAAAGTATCCTGGGATAGTATTCGCCATCGGTACGATCGACTGGATGCCAGTTAGCGGCTGCATTGCCACCCGTGGAGGCTACTTCATGCGCTACTGTGGGTGTTGCAGCACTGGTCGATACCTGGTGCCTCATAACTGCTTGTGCTGTTGATCTGTAAACGTAATCATTTCATGTACTCCGTATGTAGTGTTGCAAGAATAAATCTTGAGTTTATTGGAAACGTCTAAAAGGGTGTACCATTTTTGTGCCGGCAGTGTGTATGTAATGTATATGTATACAGGATGTCCCAGGAGAAATGGTCAGTTTACAGAGATATGAGAGGAACGACGATTCGAAGAAAAAAGGTGTAGTAAACATGGGCTCTAAAATTCATACCTATGAACACATGTACCGCAAACGAGATGTATTTCACAGTATATAAGATGAACAAGTGTCATACCGCTTAAAGTACGTATTTACACCCCATGTTTAATGGAAATTTTTGTTTCGAGTGATAGTTTCTGGCATGTCTGTGAATGCTGACCATTAAAGGTGGGACTCACTATATAGGTAGAGGGAAAAAGTTTTTAGGAATAATTTTGAAAAGTTCTTTACCGATTTACCTCTAATTTTAACGCTATATTCTAATAAACATTCGAGTGTACATAGGCTTCATATTTTTTAAACTAAAATGAGCCGGCTGGTTAACAACGACTGATCGAAATAAAATGTTGTGCTGTGAAAACGTGCTGTTTTCGTGTATATAAGTTCAGACAAAAATTTATAGATATGAATGTGCTGTTTTCTTTCCATTTTTGCAGTCAGTTTTGGCAGAAAGCCGGTATATTAATAAAGTTGTGTTTGTTGCACATCACTGTATACGTTACTGTGTGCAGAAGAATGTGCATACTCATACAGCTTACCTAAGTGACTCAAACATTTATACATACATACAATTTAGATGCGTTATTATCTCGCACTTTTTTTTTAAATTTAGGACTAGGCCAACGTCTTTAACGAAGGACAGTATTCCAGAAATAAATTAACGAAGAGGTTCTAATCTTTTGCCGCGTGTTTCGAGGCGCCATGTCTCGGATTGCGCGGCCCATCCCGCCGGAGGTTCGAGTTCTCCCTCGGGTATGCGTGTGTGTGTTGTTCTTAGCATAAGTTAGTTTAAGTAGTGTGGAAGTCTAGGGACCGAAGCCCTCAGCAGTTTGGTCCCTTAGGAATTCACACACGTTAAAATATTTTCTAATCGATTATAAAGCCGCCGGCCGGAGTGGCCGTGCGGTTCTGGCGCTACAGTCTGGAGCCGAGCGACCGCTACGGTCGCAGGTTCGAATCCTGCCTCGGGCATGGATGTATGTGATGTCCTTAGGTTTAATTAGTTCTAAGTTCTAGGCGACTGATGACCACACAAGTTAAGTCGCATAGTGCTCAGAGCCATTTTTTTTTTATTATAAAGCGTATGTCGGCAATGGTAAGCCTTCTCCATTTATCCCCAACTTGCATACGCCAGGTACCTCATATCAGCTTGTTTCATAACTGACTGAATAGAATCGCGCCTTTTTAATGAGTGGAATCTCGAACCGCCTACTCTCCTCGTTGAAGTGGAGAACGAGAAGGTTTTTAAAAAAGCGTTGCTCGTGAATAGAGTAATACAATGCAATACGATTCGTCCGAAACTTTGTAATGCTAAAACTGTGCGAAATTTTTCACTGGATCTCCGCTCGTTAAAGATGCTATGACACGATGACGAGAGGCGGCGAGATACCAGTGCAGTACCTATTCAGAACTATGTTGGCGGACGGAACAACAATGGAAGAAACAAATTAGCATCAGAATCTTCGATCTGAATTACTAAAGTAGCTTGCGAATAATAATGTCGCGATCCCATTTTCCCTGGAGGAAATGAGGCTGAAGTTAAAGAACAAAACCGCACCAGGGTCTGATAAAATTATGGCAGATGTGTTTCGTGGCTGGAACGGGTCCTCAGAATCTCGAATATCACTAAACCAAAAACTGGGAAGGCAAAGACGCAAGAGGACCGAAACCTTACTGTTCGGTAAATATTCTGCCCAAAGTACAGGAAAAGTTTCTACGACGCGGCCTAAGGAACCACAGACACGTAATAGGAATGAGCCCCCTGCAGTACGGTTTCAGGAAAGGGAAATCCACCGAGGACGCGATAAGTCATTCAGTGAATACTGTCAATACCTCACACGGCAAGTATGTTATAGTTATAATGATTCATGTAGCCGGGGCATATCATAAAAAATGGTGGCCTGCCCTGTTCAAATGAGTGAAGCATATGGACTGTACTAGACGTCACTATAAGAGATTACAGCACAGACAGGCATGTGCAATTAGAATGTACCGGAACGAAAATTGTAAAAGTACCACCAAAGTTTTGCCCACAGGGCTCTGTTTTTGGGCGAGAGTTCTGGGATTTTGGCGCAGAACAATTACTGAACCAGCTTCAGTGTACAGCAAACGTTAGTAGCTGCACCGCCTACGCAGACAGTCTGCTAATCGTCCTATCTGCCAGCACAATGACTAAATTAGAGTAATTCGTGAAAGACTATGTATCTAAAAAACAAAGTAACGTTAACAGTATGCCAAAAGTTTATAAGTTACTAAAATTAACATCATCACAATCGACAAACCGCACAATCGGAATAAACGACCAACCTGTGAAGAGAAAAGACGTATGTAGGTACCTCGTATAAACACCGATGAAAAGCAAACGTTAAGTGCAAATACAGAAATCGTCTGCTAGAGAGGCATTAAAATCTCGAACAAAATAGCAACATCTGGCCAAAAAGGTTTTCAGTTGCCACTAAGTGCAATAAGAACGTATCACAACTGACTGTCAATTGCTATTGTAAGCAAAGGGTTGAACGTTTGAGCTCTTGGAGTCAGAAGGGTGAGGACAGCCCAGCCTCTACGGTGAGCACAGAGAAGTGTACTCTTAGCCTGACGCCGCGCGGGATTAGCCGAGCGGTCTAAGGCGTGTGGTGTTTTCTTTTTATTGTCTTCTTCTCATTATCTATTGAAACCACATCGCCTTGTAATGTAATTTTAATTTTCACCAAAAGCACATTCAACACATCGCGGAAAAATACACGTCTTTCGTAACAAGACAAAGAGAGAGAGAGACATCCATTAGCTCTTAAAAAACAAAAAAAGTACGCAAAAGTAAAAAAAAAAAAGAACAAAATTATTTATAAAATCGGTCGCTGGCGCAGCGCTCTTCTGCGTGCGCGATCGTAAATTATAACTTTGCGGAAGTCAAAGTACCATTACAATGCCTCCTCTACTGACACGCTCCGCAAGCGAGCGTGGCAGTATAGAAAATTTACATAGATACATATATATATGAGAAAATAAGAAATTTACATATTACAAAAAATATTTCTGTGCACAATGCTCTTTGCATATCAGTCTTTGTATACAGTCTTTTTGGTGTGTATCTTCTTTAGGAGTCGTAACATTAATGTCTTTGAATTGCAGCGTATTATCGTTGCTTAGCACAGCGTTTGAATTCAGTTCACATGATTCGTGTTTACAATGGAATTAATTCGAACAATAAATGTTTCTATTATATTGCTCCAATGTCTGTAAACGTAGTATCGGATTCTGAGTGTGTGTATACTGCCTGGATCTCTTGCGTGTGACTTGAAGAAAATCCAGAGTTTGTTCAATGTGTCAACACGAAATTGTGATCTCTAGCAGTCGAATTTTGGTGGCGTCTACCGGGGTATAAATGGTCAATGAGGGCACAGGAAACACCTCACTGCCTACGACAGGTGATGAGCTTGTCTTTTACACCAACCTGAAGACCTGCCGGCTTCCACAACACCATACACTTCAAAGCATATTGACACTACGTACATATTGCTTGACCAGTGTTCCATCACGTTGGTTTCTTCTTTGCATTTTCAGTTGCATTTATATGAATCATGTGCTACATTCACAAGTCCTTTGCAGCTCATTAACATCTCCTTAAAATACATTTCTTACGTAAAGTACATAAATATACAAATATTTACAATTAATCATTACACGAGATACATTGTTGTCATATAGTACATATACAGAATTAAATGAAAAAATATAGTCAATTTTTTTTTTTTTTTACGTTACATTCAATATCATTGTGCTGACATGTGAATTACATTATATTCAGATTGAAATATACATTCTATTTGTTAGCTCCTTTTTTTTATTTTTTATTTTTTTATTTTTTTATTTTTTATTTCTTTATTTTTTATTTATTTATTTATTTATTTTTTTTTCGTTACACTTGCAACATTTGAAGATAATTGTGGCAACTCGCTAGAATATTCAACTTAAAATTCATCTTGCTCCTGGAATAAAATTTACACATATTTCAAGCTTCAAGACAGCCCTCTGTAGGAGGATAGGTTCATGGGATGGTTGCTAACTACTTCATAAATACTAGTAAAGTCATCCCCTACAGTGGACTACACAAAATAAAATATGATAAATAAAATACATGTTAACTTAATATAACGTAAAAGTTCCTATACCTAATACCGTTTCTAAGTGTGGTGTCCCCACTATTGCTGTTTCTAAGAATGGTACCCCTCAAGAGTGGTGCCCCTCTAAATATCTTAGGATCCTACAAGTATGTACATCAGTGTGGTAAGTGTATATATATATCTAGTTCAAGTCAATCATGTTCCTATAAAGTTTGTGTAGTTCATCTCCTTCCTTTCATGAGTATCAAGTAATACAAATAAGTGTTTTACTTAATAGATAAATAAATCTTTTTTAGATAATTGCTGCTGCATTCCATGCTGTATATCCATTCTGTATTTACCTTGTGGTACCTGTAAAATTCTATTCATAAATAAATGTGTGTGTATGTCTCTCCATACTGTCAGATAATCACGAATTATATAATGTCAAATATTTTATCAACATGTATAAATTTTTCTAAGGGAGGGATGAAAGTATGAGCCGCAACAGAGGACTGACGTTTTGTTTTCTCCTTATTCTCCTTTCTATTTAATGGTGCATTAGTTCAGTTCAGTAGACGAGCTTTAATTATGTCACTAGATGACTGCTAAATATGTTCTCTTAAATAATTCTTCCAATCTGAAGTGACAAGCCTACATAACTCCAAAAATTTCATTACAAGTTCCCATTAGATTAGTGTTAAAGTGTTATAGATTTAAATCTTCTGGTATATTTCCAACAGTGGCTGCTGTAAATAATTCTTTCCACATAAATCTATACTTTCACCTTTAGTTATAAGAATATATAAGACACCACATAAGTTATTATCTCAGGCATACCAATCTTTCAATAAATAATTTTCTTTCCACTACTTTCATTATGTATTCCAAGAGTACATGTGATATAGCGTTCAAATCTAGTTTCTCTCCTCTCAACATATTCTCAATTACTCATAACATTCTCACCTATCCATTATTAATTCTTCACAAAATAACATACTTATTCCTCAGCATTATATATATATATATATATATATATATATATATATATATATATATTTCCTCTTATTCATCACCACTTTACCTCTCTCCATATTACTATTTATCCTCTTATTAAACTAAAATTACATTCACTCATCTCATTCAGTCACTCACATCACTCATATCAACATTACTATTATCACATGCCTCCTAAAGAAAATAATTCTGTTCAGTTCTCTGCCTCCTCTAATGTGTATATGCCTCCTCTAATGTGTATATGCCTCAATAGCAACTCCTCTTATAACCAAATATCTTATTAGCTATTGGATGGTTCACATTGCTTTCTACACTTACCTGCATTCATTAGATTGTAAGTATCTGTATAACTTAAATGTAGGCTCATCATAATTGTATATCATATTAATTATCTTCTTCTCATTGGCTAACATTTTACTGTATGTATTTTTTCAAATGTCTGTGTGGATGTAGACCTCTGGGTTTATGTGTTAATGGATATTCTAATGAATAACAGCCAGGGTGTGGAATATTTGCAATTCGGTATGGTCCAGAGTATAAGATCTGCCATTTCATGTTTAAATGTTTCAGTTTTGTGGGTTTAGGATGTGTTCTTAGTAAAACTAACTCATCAACTTGAAATGTTTGTGCTTTCCTGACACCTCTGTCATATTTCTGCTTTCTTTCCTTAGCTTTGTCACATAATGTTGTGTAAGCTTGTCTTACCTTTTCTTCTAAACTAACATGATTTGTTGTTGCTGTAAGTTTAGGTAGAGGGTCTGTCCATTCATTTCTTTCTGTTTTATCCATAATTAATTCAGTTGGTGTGTATCCAGTAGAAATGTGAGTTAAATTGTTCACTATTTGTTCAAATGGTGCTAGGTATTCTACCCATTTTGTGTGCTTCTCTGGTGTGTGTGTTCTCATAAACTGTCCAAATTCTCGAAATGTTCTTTCTACTGGGTTTCCTGCTGCGTGAAATCTTGAAATTAAAATATGTTTAACATTCTGTTCTTCAATAAATGTCTTCCATTTTAAACTGGTAAAATATGCTGCATTATCCGTGATCATAACTTCAGGTTTTCCTATTCTTACAAAATAATCTGTTAATAGACGTCTGGTAATAGCAGTGGTAGAAACTGAACGTAAAGCATATAATTTTAAATACTTTGTGAAAACATCTAACACAGCAAGGATGTATTTCATTCCTCCACGTGCTTGTGGATAGGGTCCTGCAATATCTAAAGAAATTAGCTGTAATGGCCTCTTAGGTATGATTGGGTGCAATTCATTCATGCTTGTGCGATTAGAATATTTGGCTTTCTGACATATGATGCATTTCCTAATATTACTCAATACTCTTCGCCTTAAATTTGGAAAATAGCAATATTGTATAATCTTATCTGTACATTTGGTTACACCATAGTGTCCCCAAGTTCTGTGTGTAAATAAAATAAAATCATCAACATGAGCTTCAGGTAAGCAAACACACCAATGCTGTGATTCAGGGTTTCGTCGGTGGAATAATACTTCTTTGTGTAACGTGTAATATTTTTCAAGATGTGGGTCTGTTCCTGCACGTAATTTATTCTTTATCTGAATCCACCTGGGATCATTGTCCTGCAATATGGCTAACTTCCTGCACATGTTTTTGTAGTAAGGTGCAAATGTACCGTCATACATGAGTAAAATTTTAAAATTTGATGTTTGTTCTGTCACATCTGAAAATTCTTGTAGGCCTTGTGGCAAACGAGATAGAGCATCAGCTATAATGTTGGATTCTCCTTTTACTTGTTCCTTTGTCTTATCTAAAATGATCTGTGTCATTGTCTCAAACTTCTCATCTAAATAATCATCACATAATTTGCATTCATGTACAAGTTTTTCTGCTAGAGTTGTGTCATTCTTTAAAGATGCTACATCTGCTCTGTCTTCAAGCTTTTCTAACTTTTCCTGTAAGGATTTCTGCTCCAATGTTACATCATTTAATCTGTCTGAAAGGTCTGTAATCGTCAGGTCTAAGTGTTCTTGGTTTGTTTTTACGGAATTGTGTGACTGTCGTAATTCGTCAACTTGGGTACTGGTTTTCTGTTGTTCAAAAACTACTGTTAACAATTTCTCATTACATCGTTGTAAGTCAGTTTTTGTCTCGTTACTGAATTCCACAAATACCTTTTCTTGTCTCGTAACCTTGTCTGATAAGTCAGTAAATTTCCTTCCAAGACTACTGGTGGTTTCTGTCAAGTCGGCAATTTGTCTCGACTGTTTTTCAAAATTTTGTTTTATGTCCCGTGTCAGTTCATCGAATTTAGTGTCAAATTTCCCAATGTCACGTTTTAAATTGTCGTCTAAAGCGTCAAATCTTTTGTCTAAAGTGTCAAATTTTCTGTTTTGGTCACCAAGTAACTTCAGAATCTGGTTGAGCATGTCAGAGTCCTGTGTCTTAGTTTCGTCATTTTTTCGTGTCTGATTGATGTCTGGTTCTGAAGTTGACGTTGTCAATGTCACGTTTTGTCGCGTAGTACTCACTCTCCATTCGCCTGTATATCTGTTTAAATATAGGGGTTGTTGTCTTAATCGATCCGGTAAAATTATGTCTTGAACATCCTCCCTATTAAGTTCAATATTCATTTGACTGTCGGACATGTTTTGCAATGTGTCACTTTCACTAAGCTCGTCCGCGGAAACAATTTCTACGCGTCTAGCGTCCATCTTGCGGTTTTCACAATTAATTGTAAATAAAATTTTCCAATGGTAAAAAAAAATTTTTTAAATATGATATGTTGAAATTGAAATTTCTCTTATGGAAATGGATATTTCTATATGATTTCTAATTAGAAATTGAATTATTAAACTGGTACTGAAATGTCCCTCTCACAAATAAATGACTGTGAATATGCTCTTCACTTATCATTTGCAATAATAGTAGTAAATCAATTTTAACTAGAATTTGAAAAATAATTTCGAAATAAATGGATCGGAATAAAGGAAGTACAGATGGCTGCTTGAAACTGGAAAAATGTAAATTTCTGTACTCACCAATTTTTTTCAGTCTTATGTTGCAAATGTAGCGTCAAATATAGTTTTCAATCCAAAATTTTTCTTTCGCGTCCGTGCAAATTATTTTATGGAACGTTATCCTTTCCCCATTTTTTTTTTTTTACCAAATTAATTTCCTCAGCATGAAAATAAAAATTATCACAAATTAATAACAGGGAAAACAAAATTGTCGTAAATTTCATGCACGTAACATTACAATTGAAATGAATGAGACTTAGTCCAAATTCATTTTCTGATGCTATTAAGTGGTTAAAATTAGATAAAATGTCCAAAATTTATAATAATTGCACTTGTATCAAATCCAAACTGCACTTGTATCAAATCCGAAGATTGCAAGTCCTGTCACGGTCGCCAATTGTGGTGTTTTCTTTTTATTGTCTTCTTCTCATTATCTATTGAAACCACATCGCCTTGTAATGTAATTTTAATTTTCACCAAAAGCACATTCAACACATCGCGGAAAAATACACGTCTTTCGTAACAAGACAAAGAGAGAGAGAGACATCCATTAGCTCTTAAAAAACAAAAAAGTACGCAAAAGTAAAAAAAAAAAAGAACAAAATTATTTATAAAATCGGTCGCTGGCGCAGCGCTCTTCTGCGTGCGCGATCGTAAATTATAACTTTGCGGAAGTCAAAGTACCATTACAGGCGCTGCAGTCATGGACTTTGCGGCTGGTCCCGACGGAGGGGGCATGGATGTGTGCGCTTGTCCTTAGGATAATTTAGGTTAAGTAGTGTGTAAGCTTAGGGACAGATGACCTTAGCAGTTAAGTTCCATAAGATTTCACACACATTTGAACATCTTAGCCTGACAACCGCGAGTAGAACAAACCCGATCAGGGGCTGCCGATGATACTATGCTTGCTATTCCTACACCTAGCCTTAAGGAAGATGGGTGCGCACCATTGGCTCAAAAAGGACGAATATATTAAGGTGAAGGTGATACTGAGCACAAGAGGCAAAAAAATACGGAATCAAAGGCATGCATGCAAGGTATCTGGTAAGGCCAGAAACAGGAACGTACCAGTTCCTCCCTAACATAAAAGAAAGATACAGACTGTCATATTCCCTTCGGACCAAGAGAGCTATACACCACCTGTAAGGACGTGGTCCATATCCCAGCTACTTACTGCAAATTCGACAACGCTCCACAGACACTTGCAAATGTGGAGCAATCTGTACCTCAGACCACATCGTCTAGAAACTTGCTATTAGACAAGATGTTACAGACTAGGGCAGGGACGTCTTCAGTAACACAATAGTGAATAAAATAATGAAGAATAAGGAACTGTGGCATAAGCTGAACCCTATGACAGCTAAAATATCAGTCCATAAACTACTGCAACCCTATATGGCTGAGAGACGACTATGAAGAGTCTAAAAGACGCACCACGGCAGAGCATCAACCTACAACGACATTCTGGAAGCAGTGAAGATATCAACCTCGGGTAGATCCAGGAAGGATTTTTTGACACCCTGAGAGCAATCTCCCAATTTATACAGCTTGTCAGGCACAGCAGCAGAGCCCCTATGAATCCTGAGATGTGCCTCAGCACGCCAAGAATTAGTTATCCAGACACATGAGAAATCTCGTTTGATTCTGATACCAAGTACGGTACTGTTGTGAAGTGTAATATAATGATGCGCTACGTATTGTACTGTTGTATGGTAGTGAGTCTAGAACTATGTATTACAAAATGTGTTAACCGGCAATGCAGCGTAGTACAGTAAATCAATAGCGTGTGCTTTCTGCATTCCCGATAAACATATTTATGTACGCCAGATAGCCAACTGGCAGCATGTAGACTTCTTTTTCTTTTTAAAAAATTTTATTTTTGATGTAGAAATTTTACGTAAATTCCCTGCACTCTAAAGACCATAATGCTCAAATCATTTGAAATCTAATTGAAATATTATGTGTTATATTCATGCCAATTCGTGTGCTACATTTGATCTATCCTTGTATCTAGATAAAGAACTAAAATAATGTAGCAAATAAATGAATAAAAGTCACTTATGTGATTATCCCAAAGATCCAGCAGCCGTAGAGGTCTTCCTCTCCTACGCTGTATACCAGTGATCCAACCGGTTTAGCCATTCAGTTTAAGTGAATGAAGGTTTAGTTTGCAGTAACAACAAAGGAGACTCAATACAGAGAATGTTAGAAGTGATTTACGACCAGAGAGTATTTACCATGGTCAACTGTGTGTGCCCTTTGACCTACTCCTACCACGTAGTATCCAAAAAGCTAAAACTATACCCTCTACTACAGGGAGGCACATGAAAAACCAGCCCCAAGTGCTCATCGTCGCCCACAAGTTGTCATCTCTCGTTTCGAAGCTGTTGGGACTACGTTATGTATGGTCAGTGCGTCTCAGAGAGACGTATCCTCTACAAGAAAGAATCGCAGCAGTGGAGTCGTAAGTGTATACCGGTTCATTTAATGAAACGACGTAAATTTTTACAAGGAAGTTTTCTGGCGTTTCCATACCAGCAAAGTCCAGAATAGAAGATTAGGGGACAAAGTGTAGTACTACTTGATCAGTTGCAAATTCAAAAACCAATGGAGCCCTCTTCATTCGTATAATTGTTGTGATCATTGATGATCCAGAATCGAAAGAAGTTGACACGTAAATTGTCGCAAGAGGTGAACGTTTCGCGTAGGTCTTGTCGATATGTTTTTCCCTGTACAGGGATGGAGCGTTACGAAACGACGCATGGCCATGAACTGAAGGAGGAGGATAAGGCAAAACGAATGAATTAGTGTACGTGGCTGTGTCAAACAGCTAGAAGTGGAATGGTGGGTCCTCTGCTGTATTTCATGAATGATGAAGCCTGGTTTAATCGGACTGGATGTATGAACTCCAATAACACCAAACACTGGTCAACAAAAAATCCCTATGCGATTAATAAGGAATCTTTCGACGGTGAAAAAATAGGAATGTGGTGTACTGTGTCAGTAAGTCTGATTGTGAGTCCCATATTTTTGAAACAATGGTTTTTCACTCTCAGTCCCACACTTTTGACAGGTAAATGGTTCTGACCACTACAGTGATTTTTTTCGAGACAGTAAGCGATGTGTGTACCATGTTTGGTTGAAATCGGTCCAGGTGTTTAGGATGAGATGTAGAAAATACATACATACGTATATCCATTTTTATAATATGCATGGATATAATAACAAACTATTTGAAATAATAACCCAATGGCAACAGAGACTTAATCTCATTAAAGAACACGGGAGGCAGAATATGCTAATAACGTAGACAATATGTATAATGTATTCCTTAACACATATCTTATGCTCTCTAGTAGTTTCTTTCCCTTAGAACTTTTGTAACAGGATAGTAAAACCGACAGGTATTCTCGGTGGCTGGCTAATATGATTAGGATGGTATATAGAACAAAGTGGGAGTTACATGAAAACGTTAGAAATAGTCACGATAGCGGTGCAGTAACCTGTTGCAAACAGTACTGTAAGACGCTTAAATGTTATTAGGTAGGCAGAAACAGGTAGTGTGTGTATACAATAGCGAATTTTCAGGATAAATTTAAAACCCTATGGTCAATCCTGAAGGAAGTGTCTGTTCAGCAACCTAAGTTCGAGGAAATAAATTCAGTAAGTAGTAATTTTTTTTACTGATAAGTCAGATATATGTACACTATTTAACAATATCTTTCTAAATATAGTGACTGAATTAAATAAAAAATTGTTTTCTTCATTTTCTTCAGAGAATCATACAACTGTCTTAGGAAATGGATTTGCAGGAGTGTTATCTGAAATACATCTCCGTGATAATGAAAAGGCGAGGCTGGGTCAATAAATAAATCGATGAAGACTAAGGAACTACGTCATGATTTGAGAGGCCCCAATAAAATATCTTTACTGAACAAACAGTTTATGTCCATGGACCATCATCTGTTTCATATCAGTATTTGTAATATTACTAGGCAATATAAAATCAATGGTGTCAGATGGTAAAATTCATTACTGTTGTCACGTAATAATACAAATTACATCGGCAGTTAAAAAGCGTGCCAGACTGCCCCCATCCATGCTTTATCAGCAGCCAACGTTAACGCTAAGAATGCAAGCATTCTACGTATTGCCAGCTGCACAGCTGATCACATTGACACAAGTTCGGGACGAAAATTAATTAAATTCTCTACAAATGCATCTCTGCAAAAATTTCCACCCACTTAGGTATTCCATCAGTATTCTAAAACGCGCTATATTATTACATTGTGATGTTTAGAACAATTACGGTATAGGATACCACTTCGTGTAATTACTGGGATCCAACGCATTACCTGATCAATATTACGGTACATTAATTGAGATATATTACAATTAAACACAGACTGTCCAGTAGCGTTATCTATTATGATGCCTTCTTCGAAAGACATGAGCTGATTCTCCCCTAGTCTATTACTAATTAACTATGAATAAAATTTTGCAGTTGGATAGATCTGCTCTTTAGACTCGAAGTTCTCGCGGTACACAATGCAGGCGTATTTATGTCGAGGATATTAAGAACACGGAATAGATTTTCTCGGAAAAGTATATCAAGCATAAACAATTTCAATATACAATATGCAGAGAGCTCTATCACGGTTTTCAGCTGTTTCTGTGAATACATGATCTGAAAACGTTGTATATATTTATTATTCAGCATTATTTCCTCGTTCTTTTTTCTCACCACATCTCATATTCATTTATGGCAATTGCTTCACGGTATTCTAATTATTAAGATGATTATGTCAATATTTGGTCTGTAGACTTATTAATTAGCCCTAAAAAGTTATGTGGATCATAAAATCACCGAATTAAATCATCCCAATCTGGATGCGCATTTTAATTCTTACAAAATTAAATAGCGCAATGCACTGGAATTCGTGTAGGGTGTAACAAACTGATATAAACAAATTCAGATGCCTACAAAGCTTCGGCTATGGGCGCCAGTTCCCTCCATTGATCCACCAGCTTAGCAACAAACGTCAGTTTATATGCTGATAGAAGTCTACTATAGTTTCTCACAATAGGTGTGACAGCGTTCATGGCGATAAAAGGGCGACGAAATCCTGCAGGCCTTCACAACGGCACTGTAGAGACCGCTAAGCGTAGTGGCGTACCTGTAAAAACTCAGGTCTCCTACCGTAGGGTAGGCCTATTGGTAGACATATTCCCCTATAACTTTCACTTTTTGTAGCCTCGTTGGATGACGCTTCCAGATACGGGTTTTTATCCTCAATTTGTTCCTCGACACATCATTGACAAGCCCTTGAAGTCTATCGGTATCGTTTCGTTACAAGTTGATGATGTGGTCTTCAATCGAAGATTGGTTTGATTAAGTTCTCCACGAGTTCTTCATCTCTTTTGCTCAACTACTAAATCTGTCTCAACTTAAACCTGAGTAATGTAGCTAATCCTCGTCTCTAAGAACTACGTTCACCCATTGCCACATACACCTGCTTCCGTCCATTAACAAATTAACCATTCTTTGATGCCTCAGGATGTGTCCTTCCAGTCTGTACCTTTAGGAGAAGTTTTACTATAAACATCGTTTTCTCCAATTTTAGCTAGTACTTCACCACTCATTTGATCATCTCCTCCAATTATCAATATTATTCTGTAACACTATATTTCAGAATCACTTTTTCATCGTCCACATTCATAAATCTTCGGTTGTCACGACCCGATTCGGATTTATCTTGAGACAGAATCATCCTAAGGTAGAGGAAATAAATCAGTGATTCAACGAAACGATTTAATACAATCTAATGAAGTAGTTTCTTATATGTGATTTCAGTGATTACTATTTACGTATCTATACATAATATACGAGTGCGTTGTCAAAACCGAACAATGCCGTGAATCCTGTATTGGCATCGGACAAAATGAGTATATAGTCAATAAAACATGCAAAATTCGAAATTGGCGCTGTACGGATTCATAACCTACCATTTGGAAGCTCCAGTGAAGTAGTTACACAGCTCTTGCGCTGAATGAAACTGTATCACTTCAGGAAAAGTCACAAATCAACAGGCGTTTGAAGCTGGATTCGAATACTATGCATCTGTTTCTTTGAATTTTGTCATTTTAAGAGTACTGTTTTAATTGTTAAAAACCATTCAACAACGAATCTCACATAAAATATTTCTTTACTTCAGGTAACCGGTTTCAACAGACTTTGTTGTTATCTTCAGTCCTGTAAAAAAGTGGATATACATGGAAAGAGTCTCATAAGTTAAGATGTAACATATGATATAAAGGGTTTAGTTCGGTAGTATAAAAACCGGAAGTGGCCTGTACATTACCATACTTTAAAATTTTTTGTTGTTGTAAAATGTGTTCATTTTACGCCGAATCTCACGCAGAAGATGTCAAGTGGATTGCAATCAGCACGTTATAAAAGGTTTTTCATCGCTTGAATATGAAAAAAACATAAAGCACCTTGTGCAAAAGGCCATGTTCGTTCGTTGATTTGGGGGAGGGACCAAGCAGCAAGGTTATAGGTCCCATCGCATTATAGAAGGATGGGGAAGGAAATCGGCCGTGTCCTTTCAAAGAAACATCTCGGCATTTGTCTGAAGCGATTTAGGGAAATCTCGGAAAACCTATCTCAGTATGGCCGGACGCAGGTTTGAACCGTCGTCCTCCAGAATGCGAATCCAGTGTGCTAACCACTGCGCTATCTCGCTCGCTTGCTCAGAGACACTTGTTACATCAGGAAAACACAGTACACAGTATCATATCTGTTTACATATGCTGGACATATTCTAAACATTGTGAGTCCACTTTAAACGGCTTATAAGGTACAACTGACAGGTATTATTGCTAAAGTAACATTTATATAGTGTATTGCAGCCACTAAATGGCTCTTACATTGGAACCATCTAACAGGTAGTAAATAATTCTCTTTTCGTATTTAAAATTAAATGGTTCAGTGAGTGGCCCTGAAGAACAGTAAATATTGCAGAACTGTACTTTACTATCAACTGAAACACATATTTAATTCTCACAATTCCCTTTACACGTTCATATACTGCATGCATAATAGGACAATTTAGGTCTGTAGTCCGTCATGATAAAAAAAATCGAAAAAGAATTTTTGAATACCGGCAGACATGCTACAGTAGCATGCGCTATCTCCTTATATCCATTACATTATTATATGCAAGATGGTATTGTGATTACCCCACAGTTCCCCTCTGTAAAGATCTAGTGTGACTTTTTATCTTAAACGATTGTACTCCTCTGTTTTTAATGTCTGAAACTTTTTGAATAAAAATGATGGCACTTCTAGGTTAGACCTTTAGTTGAATTTCTGTAGGTACCCACTGTAGCTGTAAGATACAATGTATGCGGCCACTGTGTTGAGACCTTTATTCTTACAAATATTTGTGATCTTGTTTACTCTAACCTTAAATATGTAGCGTCCATGTTGCTGCCTGCATGACATAAGTAACATGTACCACATGTTTTTGTTGGTCACTTACTCTTATTTATATTACATTTATTCTATCTTACACACAGACACACACACACTGGGAACTTACCACCCCAATATAATTTTCTGTGTTGTACTACAACACCTCTGTACCTCTGTATGCACAGCCCAACTTAGCAGTGTATGACTTGCATCTATCTACAGCGAGTTTTTGAGGTAAAGGTATGTCCAACCAAGAACAGTTGTATACGTGTCATGCATGAACTGCGGTTCTTTCTTGTCTCACTTGATTCAGGACAGTGTTATAAAATAGTATGTGTCCGAGAAAGAAGCGATTTAGATGTTGCTACCTGGGCATACAGCAGATGACGGCAGATGTTCCCTTCGGCCGTCCGCCCGTATGTAAATATGAGGCGGTGAGACACGTAACTTCCCACCCAGCTACCAATTGGTCCGCACTTCCTCGAATGACATCAAAGACAGTCTGCAACTGACGGCATGTTTTCCGAACAAATAGGGAGTGAGCTCGCGAGGACTGTACACCGTCCTGGATCGCTTAGATTTCGCGGAATAACTGTTTGTGTGCCGGTGGTAATGTTGACAAAACAGCGTGGCAAGTCGTGAGGTTATTTACCACTTTTGTTACGAGCAATTAACTTTGATGATTAGAAGTCAAGGGTGATTGACTCTTTTAACTGGAACTTACCGAAGAGGTCTTCTCTGAACTGTCAATAGTGCTGTTTATAACACGGACATTATTACTGTTGTTATCAGAAACATTATTATAAATATTATTATTTTTTACGTGTAAACATTCTCTGAATATAACTGAATCAGTTAGAACTCAAAACTTTTATTTATAATCATTGTTTCAGATCCCGCTGAGTGAATAAGGAGTAGAAACATTTCTTTCACTGAGCACAAGAAGAAGGTAGACTTGCAGACTGGAAACTATGTTCAGTATGTTTACCATCGCTTACTGGCAGATGGCAAAAATAGTCTTCAGGCTTTCGTAAAAGACGGCGACGAATATATTTATATTCAATATTATTATCAGCCCGCCGCCCCATAAGGGGTGCATGTTCCCGATCCTCCCTCCCACCCGCAGCAGTGTGCTTGTTTGCCTGTCGCGTTTACGGCAGGTAAGCGCCACAAAAACAACGACAAAAAAACTATTCCAGAGTAAATACCTTCATTTTCCTATTATGCATATAACAATATGAACGTGTAAAGGGGATTGGGAGAGCTGAATAAGTTTTTCAGTTGTTAGTAAAGTACAGTTTTGTAATCTTTCCATTCTTAAAAGCCACCCACTACAGTATTTTCTTCTAAATATAAAAAGAGAATTATATACGATCTGTCACATGGTTCTGACGTAAGAGCCTTCAAGTGGCTGTAACACGCTATAGTTATGTTATCTTTTCAATAATACCTGTCAGTTGTACCTTATACGCCATCAGTGAATTCGCACTGTTCAGAATACGGCCATCATATGTAAACAGCTGTACTATTGTGTACTGTGTCTGTGAGATGTAATAAGCATCTGTGAGCAATATGTATATGGATATGGTCTATTGCACAAGGTCCTTTATGCTTTTAAATATCTTAGCAATGACAAACATTTTATTAAGTGCTGATTTTTATCCACTTGACATCCTGTGCGTGTGATTCAGTATCAAATTAACTTGTTTTACATCAAAAAGATTTGTAACGTATGTTAATGCATTGGACACTTCCGGATTTTATAATGCCAAAGTAAAACTTTTATATCGAATGTTACATCTTAACTCATGAGACATATTCTGTGTACATGCATTTTCTTACCGACCTTAAGATGACAGCAAAGTCTGTTGGAACCGGTTGTCTTAGATAAATAAACATCTAACGCGATCATGGTTGTTGAGTGGTTTTTAGCAACTGTATCTTGTTTAACCATGAAGCAGCATAAAGTTTCAGTCATCCACAACGGAGAACAGCGTACCTGAGCACCGTGCGGAGTTGTGGATGCTTTGCGTTACAGATGCCCAAAAGTGATAATGACGCAGCCCGTGAATAAAGAAAAGAATTAATTTAAATCCAGAAAGTAGTTTAGTGCCACTGTCGAAGGACGCGTGTAATTGCTGTCTTCGGAAACCCGCGCGAGATTAGCGTCTATGAGGTTCCATATTCGAATGGAATCATATGAAAAGCCATTATATTGCTGTGAATTACACTAATCTAAGCACTGTCAAATTTCCTAGGGTGTCCGCATGCAGACGTAGGCAGCAAGTCGTTCCGTGTGTGAGATCAACACTAATGCATATGAAACAGCGTCTTTTGTAGGTGTTATCATCCGCATTTTCAGTGCTGTTACCCACTGGCGTCTGGTGGACTTGCGTTAGATAACACATACTGTTTGAAAATGGTAGAGACGAAATGGTCTTCGTTTACGGACAGGCGAATGACTACCACATTTTGGTTCGCCGCAGTCAGGTGGAGCGACATCGCAGTGATTGCATTTGCACAAGACATACAGCGCCAGCTCAAGGCCTTATGGTGTAGGTTGCTAATACAACCACAAATAATAGTTGGTGCGTTTCGAGGGAACTGTGACCAGTACGACCTACGTGAATGACATCCTACGAACTGTAGCCACACCCTCTCTGCACGACACCCGCCGGCCGAAGTGGCCGTGCGGTTAAAGGCGCTGCAGTCTGGAACCGCAAGACCGCTACGGTCGCAGGTTCGAATCCTGCCTCGGGCATGGATGTTTGTGATGTCCTTAGGTTAGTTAGGTTTAACTAGTTCTAAGTTCTAGGGGACTAATGACCTCAGCAGTTGAGTCCCATAGTGCTCAGAGCCATTTGAACCATTTGCACGACACCCCAGACGCCGTTTTCAGCAACACAATTCACGGCCACGTTTCCGCTTGAACACATGTCTTCTTAGTGTCACAGAATGGCAGCCTTTTGACTTGGCCCGCCAGATAACCAGACTTGTCGCCAGTCGAGAAAGCGTGGGATAGGATGAAACGACGGGTGCAGCGCTGTGATCCAGTGCCAACAACCAAACATGAACTTTGGAACCGGGTGAATGCAGCATGGGTGGCTGTAACACCTTACGCCATTGGCGCCTTATACGCGTCGATGCCATCACGCATCGAACAAGTAACCCAGGCCCATGGCAGACCCTGTGGCTACTAGGCAACTGGACACATGCTGAACCGAGGTGACTCAATGCTAAATATTTCTGCAGAATATCCTAATGTACCTGTCCTGTGAATATCAACGTCCTATCTCTAATCGTTCAAGGTGTTATGTTTTTTCTCTGAGCGTGAGTGTACATCGGCGGGTCCGCCTGTTGTGACATCTAGTGGACAGTTAGGACTTATATAGCGGTTTCGGGAGACTTTTTATCAGATAATATACATAGATTCTATGCATTCTGTACTAACCTGCTTGGAAGAGGATGTTTCTATCATTGCAGAGAGGGTACTTTGTATCATTGGCAATCATACCTTTTCGCTGTTTCTCACCTTCAGAGCCACGTCAGCGAGACAGTGGATGACTCAGTGGAAGAAGTTTTCAGTCCGAGTGGCTCCAGAAATATTCACCATCGGGGTTTGGCTGAGAAAGGGATGAGAGGTTGTGATCTAAAGTTCCTATCACAATACTTTGTGCGAGTATCTTGGAACCAGTCCCGAAACTTCCCACGGTGTCTTGTTACATGAGGATATGTGACACTATTTATGGTGATCCGACCGTCGCAAGGACTTAATTATAGTCATGGAAGCTCCTCCGCAACCTGCCAACTGCCACCATCCCATTCCGAGCACAAGAAACCGTCGCCCACACACCCATCCCCATACATATACACACACACATATTACATTATTCCCTCAGTCTGAAAAACACACACTTTGAATTAAAACTTAAAAATGCTGCTTCATTTTTAATACTTCAGTAAACCGAGATAGAGTTTTAACCAATTTTCTGATTCATCAACGCATGAAGCAGTTATTCGTCACTACAACGTTGCACATAATTAATACTCCGCAGTACCCAAGGCACATTTAAATTAAACCCAAAAGGAAACAGCATCTTCTGATAATCTGTAACAGTAAAATTACTTTCTTATTTTTAAAATAAAAGTATTAAAATCAACTAAGCATGACACAAAATAATGTCAGAAAAACTGAAATAATGCCTAATACCATGTTTCAGGAGAAAACAGGAAAGAAAACGTAATTTCAAAGAAATAAATGTTAACATCCTTTAAAATTTTAACTGCTGATGAGACATATGTGACATAAATTCAAGTCTTTGTTAAATGATTTTTCTTACTTGTTATATATGCAAATGATCCGTGATTTTATACGTGTAAAAATTTCGTGTTATTTTGTTTTCTATATCTAAGACTAAAAAAATGACTCACTACCAAGGAATTATCCGGAAATCGCAGATGTGAGGTACATGTTGAGACAGTCAAATGATTACAGTTTCAGAAAAATTGGATGTTTTATTCAAAAGAAAGAGCGTCACAAATTATTCAAGTCTGTAACATGGACCACCTGTGGACATTAGACAAACAGTTATTCGGCTTGGCACTGACAGACTGAGTTGTTGGATGTCCTCCTAAGGGATATCGCACCATATTCTCTCAAACTGGCGTGTTAGATCGTCAAAATTGCGGCCTGGTTAGGGGACCCTGCCCATTATGCCCCAAATGTTCTCAGTTAGGGAGAGATCCGGTGACCTTGTTGGCCAACGTTGGGTTTGGTAAGCACGAAGACAAGCGGTAGGAACTCTTGCCGTGCTCATAATTATCTTGCAAAAATGTAAGCCTACGACTACTTCCTATGAAGGGCAACAAACAGGGCGTGTAATGTCATCGACGTAATTCTGTGCTGTAAGGGTGCCGAGAATGACAACCAAAGAGTTCCTGCTATGAAAAGAAATGACACCCCACCCAATTAGTCCTGGCTTTCATGCCATGTGCCAGAAGGTAGATAGCTTGGTATCCCACCAGTGTCCAGGGAATCTCTAGATACACCTTCGCTAATTCACGTGAATGGAGATGCTCTACAGTGGTGGGATACCGACCTGACTATCGCCGCCACACGGCCTGACTACCATGAGTGTTGGTCTGGGTGCCATTCTTTTTCATAGCAGGGCCCCTTTGGTTGACATCCGCTGCACTCTTACTGCACATCGGTACATCGACCATATTCTAATCTTCGTTTTGTTGCCCTTCGGGGCAACCGATCCTAGGCTAATATTTCAGCAAGATAATGCCCGCCTACGGACGGCTATGGTTTCTGCTACTTGTCATCGTGCTCACCGAACCTTACCCTGGCTAGTAAGGTCTCCTTAGTCGAGAAAGTTTAGGGCATTATGGAAAGGGCCCTCCAACCAGCTCGGGATTGCCCCAATTGGGCAGATTTTGGCATGTTATTCCTCAGGAGACATCCAATAACTCTGTTAATCAATGTCAAGCCGAATAACTGCTTTCATAAGGCCCAGAGTTGTATCAACACATTATTGACTTGCTTAGTTTGTAAAGCTCTTTCTCGTGCATAAATCATCCAATTTTTCGGATATTGTAATCACTTGCTTGTCTGCGTACGTACATCACATCGTCCGATTTCTGTCCCATTTGGATAATTCCTTCACGGTGCGTCCTTTTTTCCGTATTTGTGTATGTGCAACTTAATCTACAATCTGCGTATCACTATAAATAATGGTAGTTTAAAGTGTTGCTCTTCCACTCAGGATGGAGCGTGGGAAGAATCACTGCTTCAGCTCTGCTGGCGATCTGTTATTTGCCTATGTTCTTCTGTAAGATCTCTATGGCACGGATATTAAATTGTCCACAGAACGCTTTAGTATTTGCGCTGAAAGATGTGTCTTGGACTGTTTCCGTTCCAGCGAGATGGAGGGCGTACTGCTTCGCCTTCTCGTCATCCACGATTTTTCCACAGTTCTACCATGCTCGCTCGCCAGTCAAAGTATCACTTGGGCATACGCACTGCTCTTCTCCAATCGATAATGCTGCCAGACCAATAACCCTTCCTGATTCAATGCAAGATGTAAATATTCCGAAATTTTTGTAGCTTTGGAAAACAACGCACAGTAGTTTCAGAAACCACAGGTTTTGTTAGATACAACAACTCGATACCGGTGCTACTAAGCCTTGTACACCGAAGTGTTTCGATGAAGTTCTCAGCAGTATCACCTGTACTGGAAGCAGAAGATAAATATTATGAGGAACGACCACTGGAAAAATTTTTAGACCTCCGTCGCAGTTGGCAGAGCTGAAGAGTGGGTGTGTTGCTAAGCTTGCGTCTATAACTTAATTCATAATTTAAAATCCGGTATTTGGTTGTGAATAAATATTGTTAGTCAGTGGGTAACTACCGCGACAAAGTCCAGTTTAGAGCTCTGTCAGTTACATTCATTATTCTTATTCACTTTTGGATAATTCACGGCCGACGCTTAGTTTTTCGCACATGTTGCAAGCTTCGTGAAGCAGCAGCTGTAACAAGACTGTCTTCCGACACTGTTACTGAGAAGGCACAAGCAGTTGCAGAGACCACATTCTCAAATTTCACGGCATTACGTACCACGCTGATTCTTTCTAGAATTTTACTTTCAAAAATAGAGCTGCAAGATTTAGTTATATTTTTAAGAGCTTTTGCTATGCTGAGTTCATTATATCTCTTACTCGTAAGCGTCCAAGCCTCAAGAAAGTTAATGAATCTCTCCTAAAGGGGATACATAGCGTTTTGTTTGTCAGCCCTAAGCGTTGAGCTTTGTGTCATCAGAGTTTCAATGCCGCAACACTTGCTCGCATCTAGGACTTTTCGTTCTGTAGATTCGGTTGATTGATGTTCGTATCCTAATGCAATCTTTGACCTAAGTAAAAGGAGTAAATGGTTCGCATGTGTTTATTTCGGAAGGATATTTAGATTATTTTAACATAGAAAATGTGTCCACTTGACTGACAGAATTTACTGACTTTTTTCGTCGTTTTTCTCTCTTTTGAGTTATCCTTGTAATTTCATGTCTTTCCTTCCTTCACTTTGTCCTTGGTGGTTCCCCCATGTTGCTGAAGTGATCCAGCTTTGTTTCACCCTGCTATTATTACGTTATTGCTGGATACTTTCCCTTAATTATGTGGTAATTTCATTCCGCATGGTATCATGAGTAAACGGCTAATAGTAGCGTGGCGCAATTCTCAACAATACAGGGGTCAATCCAGCGGCCCCAACCGTTGCTAAGCATCTGTTTGACACGAGACGGCTATCCAGGAAACATGAATATGCAATTCTCCAGGCGGCAACCTGTGAAGGAAGTCGTGTGATGCACTAAGATAACGGAGCAACGATAGCAGTCAGACGGTAAGCCATCAACTAACTTCTAACTTCTGTAAATCAATGGCACCCAAAGTAAAAGCTTCAAAACTATAACACTCCGCCGAGGACACACAAGACAACTTCTCAGTCATTCAGGCGCCACTAATACTGTCGCTGTAGCTATACTCAGGGTAATTTAATTTGAATATCATTCATCCAGGGTGTTTATCATGGTTTGTCCAAAACAGTTTGTGTTCCAGACGCCAGAATATTATAAATCTTTAAATACTGTAAAATGTCACTATTACAAAGTGTAAAGTTCCCAACGTTGTTTCCGTGCCAAGAGGACTTCTGCATTAGCTCAGGGAGGAAATGTTCAACACTTCCATTATACCACCACGTTGTCTTGAAACACAAGTTTTAGATAAATTCTAGGGTCCGATTCCACTCGTCGGCTTTTAGCAATGACGTGACAGCTAAGGAAAAGACGCTACGTATAGGCAATCTATGAAAGCAATGGATCATGCTCATAAACAGACGAATGTAGCATACGATAAAACTACAATCACATTCACGCACCTATTTACTTAGTCATGAATTATGTCGAAACGAATTGAAGATAACGAAAATGGTTAGGAACAAGAGTTGAGAATAAACTTTCACGTCTGGTAAGAAGTATTCTCGTAATTTATGTGTCTAGAAAAACACAGAGATCCTTTAAATTGCTTTACAGTAAAGCGCATGGTGAGGTCATACTGTTATAAAATAGCGTTAATTTTATATTAATTATTGAATCTAATGGGAGAAGCACAGGAAAGTGGGAGTTTTGGGCGAGGAGAAACTAAAATGTATCAGAAAAACGGGAAGATTAAATTAATGACAACAAATACGTAACAGTAGCATAAAATGTGGAGAGACCGACACACTAAATTCTAAAAGAAAAGCCAGTAGATGATAAACGAATATCTACAAAAAATAAAGAATACTGGAATCGATAAATAGAATTAACGTGTATAGGTAAATTCCAGTTATAGATTCAAACCGCTCCATGATTCATGTGTAAATTACTTTCTCAGTTGTATACACTGAAACGTAATACCATTTCTACATTTGTAATTGCTCTCTAAAAGGTCAGCGGTGTTTAACAAAAATTGGAATCGGTACCTAGAACTGACCTATGCAGGTCAATCCTAGTTACCGATTCCAATATTAGTAACTTGTTTGTAGTAATTCAGACAGCAATTACAAATGCAGAAATCATATTAGCCTACATTTTAGTGCACACAGGCGCTGATAAAAAGATCTAATTAATGAAGCATCGAATGACTGGAATAGGTAACTAGAATTGAGCCCAAGTTTTCGACGCATATACCGTAACAAGCAACACATTTTTATAGAAATTTCTAACCCATTATACACTCCTGGAAATTGAAATAAGAACACCGTGAATTCATTGTCCCCGGAAGGGGAAACTTTATTGACACATTCCTGGGGTCAGATACTTCACATGATCACACTGACAGAACCACAGGCACATAGACACAGGCAACAGAGAATGCACAATGTCGGCACTAGTACAGTGTATATCCACCTTTCGCAGCAATGCAGGCTGCTATTCTCCCATGGAGACGATCGTAGAGATGCTGGATGTAGTCCTGTGGAACGGCTTGCCATGCCATTTCCACCTGGCGCCTCAGTTGGACCAGCGTTCGTGCTCGACGTGCAGACCGCGTGAGACGACGCTTCATCCAGTCCCAAACATGCTCAATGGGGGACAGATCCGGAGATCTTGCTGGCCAGGGTAGTTGACTTACACCTTCTAGAGCACGTTGGGTGGCACGGGTTACATGCGGACGTGCATTGTCCTGTTGGAACAGCAAGTTCCCTTGCCGGTCTAGGAATGGTAGAACGATGGGTTCGATGACGGTTTGGATGTACCGTGCACTATTCAGTGTCCCCTCGACGATCACCAGTGGTGTACGGCCAGTGTAGGAGATCGCTCCCCACACCATGATGCCGGGTGTTGGCCCTGTGTGCCTCGGTCGTATGCAGTCCTGATTGTGGCGCTCACCTGCACGGCGCCAAACACGCATACGACCATCATTGGCACCAAGGCAGAAGCGACTCTCATCGCTGAAGACGACACGTCTCCATTCGTCCCTCCATTCACGCCTGTCGCGACACCACTGGAGGCGGGCTGCACGATGTTGGGGCGTGAGCGGAAGACGGCCTAACGGTGTGCGGGACCGTAGCCCAGCTTCATGGAGACGGTTGCGAATGGTCCTCGCCAATACCCCAGGAGCAACAGTGTCCCTAATTTGCTGGGAAGTGGCGGTGCGGTCCCCTACGGCACTGCGTAGGATCCTACGGTCTTGGCGTGCATCCGTGCGTCGCTGCGGTCCGGTCCCAGGTCGACGGGCACGTGCACCTTCCGCCGACCACTGGCGACAACATCGATGTACTGTGGAGACCTCACACCCTACGTGTTGAGCAATTCGGCGGTACGTCCACCCGGCCTCCCGCATGCCCACTATATGCCCTCGCTCAAAGTCCGTCAACTGCACATACGGTTCACGTCCACGCTGTCGCGGCATGCTACCAGTGTTAAAGACTGCGATGGAGCTCCGTATGCCACGGCAAACTGGCTGACACTGACGGCGGCGGTGCACAAATGCTGCGCAGCTAGCTCCATTCGACGGCCAACACCGCGGGTCCTGGTGTGTCCGCTGTGCCATGCGTGTGATCATTGCTTGTACAGCCCTCTCGTAGTGTCCGGAGCAAGTATGGTGGGTCTGACACAGCGGTGTCAATGTGTTCTTTTTTCCATTTCCAGGAGTGTAGACGGAGTCCATGCACTGAGCTGTGTTATTTTAGTCAGAAAATAAATTTTCTATTAAATTGTAAGACTGCTAAAAAGTGTGGATTCTATCGCAATGAAATGCAATTTAACCTCGTTGTTTCTATTGAACTGCTATTAAGCCTCATAACACCAATGACTTGGTGCGGTACTCTAGGTCTACCTTGAAACTATCTCAATCTAGTCATGTAGTTTATAATTTAAAATAAAAAAAAGATATATATGGTTTTTAATGATTTCTTATACAAAATTCTGTAATTTTTCTGGGTTTTTCAGTTTAATATAAAACAAAAATTTAAGTCTTAATGGTAAATGTGGCTCATTGTAACAAATTTCATACAGGTACTTTCAACTTTAGTTTCTTACACATCTATATGCCTTCAAAAATTATGTTGTGAACAAAATTTAACGATGATTAGCGAAATCTGTATTTTTTAAAGTTTTATGTGATGTACGCCCGCCACCCCACCCACTGGTAGTACGCGTTATGGAAAATACGTTGCTGCTGGTAGAGTTAAATAATCTGGTTCGGCTTTACTGTGTCTATACCAAGGCACATAGCATCCTCAGTCGCGGTTTATTGTGCCATTATTTACTTGGCTTCTCGTCTTTCTATATCGTAATATTTCGATTCCTCTCGCTGACAACTTTGGGGATCATTCGATACTATGCAAAACAGACATGACAGCAGAGTCGCTACTGATTAAGGCTGTTTTCCAGTGTGGTGACAACTAATTTGTAGCAGTAAGGATCATATGTACCTCTTAAGCCACTGAGTACCCCTTTCCTGGCACACAAACTAGTCCCGTCGAATAAAAGTTTCTTAAGGATGAAAATCTGTGTGATATATTGCCTGCAGTCGGTCACTTTCTTCGACCAGAGCGATTTGGCTAACAACGTAAAGTAGTATTGAGATCGCCACAGTGTCGCGATGTTGGCTAATGTCTAAAAAAGCAGTTGTAACTATTTTTTCACACTTTTCTTGGGAACATTAACACATCCACCAAGGAAGTGTTCAAACCTAAATTACCTGCTACTACCACAAAGCAAAAATGGTTTGAAACATCCTCTAGTCGGTTTATTATTTCCCATTAATTAATTTTTCCCATTTTCCTCATTCGTATTGAGTACTTTATTTTTTCTAGTACTTAGTATTGAAGAGTAAAACTGTGGTGTTTTCTAAACCTGTTGCTTTACATGATTCGTCACACATTTTACTAGTAAGAATTACATGTCACAGCAGTAAGAACGATGATGAATCTCTCTTGAAGTACGTGTATGTTCTCGTGTCAGCTAGCTCAATGCCCTTGGTATAGTGTCTACAGCGTTACGTTGGAAGTACTCACGAAACAAGGTTTTAAATCCTATCATGCTGTGCGCAAACATTTTGTAGATGTTGCCGACTGCTTCGAAGTGTAGAGATATTTCTTGAGTAGCTACTACGGAGCTTTTAAATACTGAATTTAAATTGTGACTTGATTCGTGTTCACACATCATTGTCTTTGTGTCTCCGTCAGACGCAGTACAGGGCGTTGGACATCAGAGTGCGCCACATTCCAAACAGTCCCAGGGTAGCGCCTCTCATAGTTTGGTCCGTCGCCTCCTAGATGGGGCACATACCAGGAACTACTTTACACTCCCACTACAAGACATTCAAATAATCCATTCATCCGCCAATAATTTTCCGGGCAGAAACCCGGTACTATTTGATGCATCCGTCAAATAGACAGCAGTTGCACATTAATATCCCGAACACAATATTTAAGCGGCTTCACGCCGACACTTGACGAGTTTCAGTTGCTTTCCTTCACCAAAAGTTATCGCCCAGCAGCAGCAGACAAGTTACCTACAACTGCCGAACTGTTACAATTTTATTTTTATTTTTTTATTCTACACGTCTAATTTCAGTACATATAACTAACATAAAAACTTTAATAATAGAAAAATTTACACGAATCGTTTGCAGATGACAAGCTACAGAGTATATACTAATACAATCAACAACAGAACACACGAATCTACTTAATTTTTATCCGGAACCTCCCTGACAGAATTAAAGGAATGAGCCATTTTGAAAATGGGTGCAGCAGACTCCTGCACGCCTATCTGCACAAGAGTCAAGGAGGTGCGAAGCAGATGCACAATGGATTTCTTCTTCTTTTCCTTATGCCTTTGTCTCGCATTGGTACAACGTCGGCATCATTATTAACAGATGTATCATGGTTAAATTAAGAGGTGCCACGATGCCCCACCTTTCGCAACCCCGGTACCCACCGTTATGGAATATGTGTACAATAGCTGCCTGCAATTTGTATTACTCACGTGCAAGTGGGCGAAAATTTTCTAAATGTGTGCGAAACGTTAACTGAGAGGAGACTTGGATGTCAGGCTGGTATCCGCCTATTTGGATGTGGAAACCTCCGAAAAACCATACCCAGGTTGGTCGGCGCAGCAGCCTTCGCCGTTAATCCGAGTGGTACATTCGATCAGAGGACGACACACCTCCGTGTCTGGGAAGCTTTTCTTCCTGACTATACAAGAAACTGTAGAAACCTAGGGTCTGTATGCCTCCACCAATTTGACCGTAAAAACAAAAACATATATACACTTGAGGCCTTGCCTCGTAACTACATCTATCCCAACAGTTTTACCTAAGGTAGGAAAGGAAATAAGGGAGAGGGTAACAACTGTATGAAATAGATATGGTTCTTTTTATTTTCCTCAAATGTATGGAATGAAGTCCATGAAAGCCAAGCGCAGCCTTGGAGAAATCCATGCACGTCTTCTTGAAGTACAGGGGAATACCGTTGTGGATCATCGTACCAAAAAAAGAAAAAGTCATCAGAACAGTTGCTCTTTGCTGGACGTTCCAGCTGCACGATGGGTCGTAGAAAGCACTCCAAAGGAAGATGGAAAAGTGTAACATCTCCTTTGAACAGTTATACATGACTGTGCTTAAACTGACACACAATATTTTTTTAGCGTAACGCAATCTGACTTTCAGAAATCCCTACAAAAGAATGGCCCTGACTAACATTAACCTATACCTTTCACAAATCACTTACCTCACAAAAATCTTCGTTACTCAAGCTACTGCAATACAGCGAGCGCCACTACTGCCAGCTAAATAAAAAGATTCAAACTACTGAAGGCACTAACTACTGATAGGCATAGTTAGCAAATGAAAGATTTGAACAAACAATGTATTTACCTTAATAGTCATAATATATATAGCAGTTCATGACATCCAGTCTTACAAATTTCAAAACTCCGCCATTACTCCCCTCACATCCACCACTGCTGGCGGCTCACCTCCAACTGCGCAACGCTAAGCGCTGTTTACATCCAGCTGCCCAACACTACAATGGCAGACAACAATGCAAACTAGCCACAGATTGCACACAGCACAGCCAGTGATTTTCATACAGAGCGCTACGTGACGTTGCCAATAAGAAAACATAAACAGCCTACTTACATAGCCCCCATGCTCCCCACAAAAAATTTTACAAATTGTTTTGGGCAGTGGCCAATAATGATTTGATAAAATTTTGCATAATTACAATAACAAAGATATCAAATGCACACACTTATTGGTACAATGTTGGTCAAAAGCTAAAATTTTCTCACAGTCCATAAAGACAGTCCTGATCATTCATCACAGTAAAATTGCAGTGTTTTTCTCAAAGGCTGAGCAGTAAAAGAAAATGTACACGGAAGTAGTGGATGTCCATGCAGTCTTGAAGAAGTAGTGTTGTCCTTCCAACGGAAAGACAGTGCTGACTCTCGACATGCAAACAGGTAATGGGCCACAACAGAGCAAACCCACAGCAGAGTCATTCGACGTTTTGAAGAATATTGGTAGGTAGGTCATCACAGAGCAGACCCACTATAGTCTTGGTAGAGAGTGGACCACCAAAGGTGCAGAGCCACTGCAGTCCTTGTAGAAATAATGGTATTGATGGATCATCAAAGGTGTAGACCCACTGTAGTCCTTGTAGAGATGGCCAGCAGCCATCTGCTGCGAATGCAGGTGCACAATCACCATCGAAGCGTCTTGCGGACAATATAGCAAGTCCATGACCACCACTTGTGCACTCACAAAGTTTTTGGAATCGTCCTTCGAACCAGCAATGCTGTTATCCAGTTCCTTGCTGAATTATTAACACACGTGCAAACACTAACAGTCCCAACTTCTCACATATTGTGCATTGCTATGACCAACAGAAACGTGTGCAGTGAAATGTAACTTAATTTGAAGAACTGGTGTCTATATTGTTATAAATTTACAACATAATAATACACTTACAAAGGTACAAAAAACATCATTAAAGAACATAACAATGCAGATAACATTTGTATTACTGGCTTTACAAACGAATCGAAATAACATATACATCAGTGTTACAGGAATTATGACATAAGTAAATAAATGAAAGATCAGAATAACTTTCGAAACATCAACTTCACACATGAGCATTAAAACAGAACAGAATAAATAATGTCTAAACATCTTTACAAAGAAATCAACATATTATCAGAAAAATTCTACAACATAACTCTTATTAGCTAAACACATTAAGACAGGAAAAACACAAATTCACATAGTGTAATAACACAAAAATACAGGGCAGGGTTTGTTTTCAGTGTGACATTTGGTACTGCAGTCCACCCTAAAACTTCTTTCCATATATCTTTCCGCTTATTTCAACATTTGTTTCCACCAAAAACAATCCTATCCAAGCATGCTTTCTCTATTCTGTTCACATCCTCTTTCAAAAATAGTTTTTCTCCGCTCTACACTACTTTTTTGGCCAAACCATTTTCTTATAGCTTCTCAATGCATTTATTCCAATTCATCACAACTTGTTCTCTTATATGGCCTACCCCATCTTAAGCTAACTTAAATCTACTGAGCTCAGATGCTAAACTAAGGGACGAGGCAATGCAGCAGCACAAAACAATTAACACAAACAGCAATGACAAAAAAATGTAAATTGGCAAAGCAAGCAGAAATATTACAACTAATATAAGGCAATGAGCAACAAACAAGAAAAAAATCAGTAGTAAAACTGGCTTAGCAGAGCAATGTAAAGTGAAATTTAGTAGCACTATGCCTGGCAAACAGCAGCAGCAAATGCAATAACTTATATCTAAACATGACATAGCTCAAGCAGAAAAAATATTACAGTAAAAATGTCCATGTTTAATACCTATGTCACATCTTAACACTAGATTGATGCATCACAAAAACTTACTCTGCAAGAAAGTTACCAAGTCATTAAAAATTTATTTATACAATTCCTGTGAAGGGAAATGTCTATTTGTGCTCTCTTTTCTAAGAAAGTATATCATAAACGTATTCTTTACTGGGTCTGTAGACAGAAAATAGTGATATTAGTACATCTATTAAATTTTATAATAACCAATGCTGCAGTGCAGCTAGAAACTAGATATTAAAGAAAATGAGCAAATATGTACAAAGGAAGGCATGAAACATCATTCATTAGCCATATGGCATTTCACAAAGGTAGTAAAAAAAATCTCTCAACTAGAAAGACAGTAGTCATAATCAGGTGTATAGGCATAAAAATATTTCTCGTCATTTCATTAGGCATTTCAGTAAATATCATAAATTAAGAGCTCCACAGTGTAATCATATGTTTTCAAGTTTGAGCGTGTCGTATTTGCAATGCTTTCGACAAAGAAATGTCAATAGCGAGGATAATGGCCTCTTTTTTTTTATTTTTCTCCACCTGTGCCTCTGAAAGGCACACACTAATGGCTTTTTTCCAGGCGATTGTCGTGCAGCTGCGTGCCCACGACGCATTACGTGAAGGTGGTCACTTCACTTTCTTACCGAAATATTTATGACACCAGTTTGCACTACAGTGACAGTCTCATATAAAAATTTCACAGGTCGAGAATTTGCGTTGCAAATGTGTAGAAACAAAATCCTATGAATATAACAGTGTCCATAAATTTTCGCCAGCATTGTGATACATTCACGTATTTACACACATTTCATAACTCTTAAAGTACGATTCTTGGTTTCCAACATCCTTTTTCACAAGTCAGAGTATCGAACCACTAATCATTATTCCTTACCTTATTACACATGTACATATTCGTCGACACGTCAATCTTGCGGCGACACTTCAATATTTCATCATAATAAATACATAGCATAATCAAATTCCTCATATAGCATCATAAACATACCTCAAAAGCATAATACACATCGTTGTCGTAATAATAACACCATAACAGATCAATCACATCTCAAAATCGTTGCATCTTCTTTCAATAATTTCAAGACCTAAGAAAAATTCTCTGCTCATTTCAATAGTGTCATCTACCTCAAACGTACTTTAAAAATCATGACCCCATCATTAAAAGCTCGCATAATATCACAATGGTTCCGAAAAAATATGAACAGTTCACAAAGTACAGACAAAATACAATTTCGTAGGTGTGAAGTTATCCAACGGTGTAATTACGTAAACATCTGTCACTGATGTAGTAAAATAAATGTTTGTCTCTTTCAGTTAAATGATCAGATAGCTGTGTAATTTATGTGTTACAGAGAAATATGGTACCTATGTGTAAAGTTGTATAAGCAAATACCATATTAGCTAGGGCTCCTTGTGCTTGCCAAACACATGGTACACAAAGTAAGCGTGTACCCCCCTGAGGATTAATGTAATTATACCCTCAGCTGTTACAGATTACAGCAATGGAATGAAATGTATCACAGAAAACCTTTGTATCATTGTACTTCAAATGTCTTTAGAAATAAATGTTTTAAGTACAAAATTAATCACTCAGATACGTGTACTGTAGCGCTAAACTGTGCATCTTGTTGTAAGATAATTTCTGTGGAAGTGTCGTAGATTCGTCCTCCGAAAGCTAAGTTCTGCCGAAGTCAATGTACTTACCTCACGATAAACAAAAGTAAAATGCTTTGCGTATAGATATCTTAGTTATTACGCTTATTGCAGTGATAAAGAACGTACTGTGCTGTAACGTATTATTGTGCTGCGGAAAAGGCTGTCTCATTGTAGCTATACCACGAAAGTTACTACCAAAACATGTTTTACTTTCCAGAATAATTCAGAAAAACTGTGCTGATATAAAACAGATACAGCACAAAAGCAACACTGTAAATTGTTACTCATTAGTAGCATCGTGATAAAATCATGTAGCTGTCACATAAACTAACCACTGTGTCATCTGGTATCTCACAGAAGGTACTTTAAATCCAGAATGTATTTTCAAGTAAACCAAAATGTTGCATTAAAATCTCATTAGCAGTACCAGTATATGTTCTAATAATGTAAGCCTGATAGTCGTTACGTAATCGTGCAACTAACAAGCAAGAATGTACAAATAACAACACTGTGTCATTTGCTCACTATAACAATGCATTCGTAATTTCTGTTTAAATAAGTTCTCTTCGTTCTTGACTGGATAGTTAACTTCAAACATTGTTGCATGTTAACAGTTTCTAAGTGTGACAAAGAGTACTAGTAACGTGAAGTGAAAAGTTTTATGGCAAAGACAAAGTTAAAAAGCAGATGGTTTCTCAATAAACGGTTTTACATGTGAAATGTGGTGCAATCTTTTACCCTTTCAACTTGAACGCAATTATCATGCGTTATACGTCGGTAAGGAACACTAGAATTCTCAAGGTTAGCGTCTATGTTATTTTCCTCAAGCCGAGCCAGCGCATGTGGCTGCCTGTGTTGCGAGTCATTGTCTGTTTCTTTGTTGGCGCGCGTCGTTATTGGGATTTGGAGGTGTAACTGCTACAAATTCACCTTGTCCAGAGGGCCCTGCCCTGTTTGAAACCCGCCAGTTTTGATGAAATGCATGTCTGTCGTTATGATTATATCGTCTGTCGTCATGTCGGTAGTTCCTGTTGTTTCTTTCTTGTCTGTTAAGTGGTGTAGAATTTCTCCCTGTTTTGGTCACGATTTACGTTGTAAGAATAGCCTTGTTGTGTCCAGTTATTATTTCTTTCATCGTGGAACTGCGACGGATGTGACCTGTAATAGTTGTGTTCCTGTTTTCGCGTTCTGCGATTGCCAGTGTCAATTTCCAATTCTTCGTAAGAGTCCCTGAAAAGCTTCAATGTCGTCTTTTCAACGTCCTGCCAAAACAATGTGTCGTAAATGTTCAGGCAGTTTGATTAAGCAAATGCCGATGAGGTCTGAGGGTGTGTATGGGTTTGACAGGTGCTGATTCTTGTGCAACATGTCTTCAAAATATTTCACAAGACTGGAGAATTCAGATTGTTCGAAATGTTTCATCATTATGATGCTATCTTTTACTCAGTCTTGTGTAGCTTGAGACCAATATGCTGAGAGGAAGGCATGATAAAATTCTCCTTCACTGTGGCAATCATGAATGACCGATCGCATTCTTACAGCTGGTTCATTCTCTAAGTAGCCACACATAAATTCTAATCTGTGCTCTAATGACCAGGTGGGAGGAAGACAATGATAGAATTGATGAAGCCACGCTTGTGGATGAATGTCGTTGCCGGAATTCTTAAATGTTTTGAATTTACCGGTGGTAATAAACAGCTTATAGTCAAAATCATCATGTCAGCGACTCGCATGTCGGTCATTGTTACGTCGTGTCGGCGGTTCCATCTCAAAATTCGGCGCACCTTGCCTATTTCTTTCATAATTTCCGAAATGCCCGGTGTTATTATTTTGTGACTTATCCGTATTTCTAAGTTCCTCTTCCCGTGTTGGAGCGCGAGTGTCCTCTGAAATATGTAATTCTTGTATTACTTGTGCCAACTGATCTTGTACTTCCCGAATTTCTCTTTTTTACTGTGTACTGATTTGATTTTGATTTTGTTTGAATTTTCTAATTTGTTCATACTCTTCAGTGTCAGTGAAGGCTACAGGTCTTGTGTCATTCAGATCATTATCTACCTATGTAGATAAATTATTTAGCTGATCCGAAAGTCCGACTTCTTTCTCTGATAATGAACTAATTTCCTCCATGTGTCTTTCTGAACCAATTTTCAGAGTATCTACTGTGTCCTTTAAGTTTTCCTGAGTTTTTGCAAGTTGCGTAGTTAAATCTTCACATGTTTGTTCAAGCATGGTGTCTAACTTACAAAGATTGTGTTCCATTGTGTCTAACTTTTGAAGCTTCTGCTGTGTTTGATTTTGTTCCAAGGTGTCTAACTTTTGAAAATTTTCTTCCATTGTGTCTAACTTTTGAAGATTTTGTTACATTTGTTGCATTAATTGTAATAACACTGCAGTGGTGTCTGAAACATGTTTCTCAGTGCTTTTCGGCAGTGAATTCGCACCGGCAACATTCACATTTTGACAAGCGGAAAATGTGTCTTGACTCATTTCCCTATGCGCAGTTACCAAATTACTACTTTGAATGTCTGTTAATTCATTACACAGTGGTGCTGGTAAGCTACGCTCGTCGTCACTATTATTTGTCAGTTTACTTTGGAACCTAGTGTTACATTTTTCACACGCCATTATTGTCACAATATTTCACATGATAACACAGAAAAGCACAATTTGAAGAGCAAAAATAAGAGAACACATTAACATAGTGCTGAAAATAATATCTAGTTAATTGCAAGCGCAGCTGCAAAATACTTGGTGCAAATCTACATGTATGTCACAACTGTTTTACTGTAGAACAGTGAAAGACTGCAACTACAAAGGAGATTCTCTCTACAATTACGCGCTAGCAATAAACAAAAGCTACACTAATTACATAAACTACAAGAAAAAATCAGAAGATTCCAGTGAGGTATCCTGGCAGGGTCGCCATGTGTTGCTTGTATTTCGGATTGCGGGCAATAGCGCAATGTCGTTCGTTCGTGTAAATCTAAAAATTGAGAATATTCTTCTCGCCAGAGTCACAAAAATTATCGAGCAGCAAAACCACGGAAAGCAATTGAGAGAGTGATTCTTCGTCCGCGGATGGTACACTTGATCTGGGAACAACATTGATTGTGTTGTTGTTCGCTCAGGAATAGTACGTGACAGGAACGCTAGAATTCGCCAGACCAAGCGCTGACGTTTACTGCCGGGTCACAGACGGAGCGAGGATCGTCCGTGTTCAGCTCCCCTCACATGACGCAAAGCGGAGAGCCGGCGACGTCAATGTGGTGGAGACGGGAACAAAGCGTTTGCTTCGCGTTGGCGGCGACATACCACGCGAAGCGTGAGGCACTGTCGAGAAAAGGGGTGCTCACCGCCCCCCATATATTGTGCCACCTGTAGCGCGGATACTTATGTCCTGCCACATTGGGTGTGTGGGCCATTTGCATCCCAGTAAAGACCGCTTCCATCGGCAACTAACACAAAGGCGACAAAGAGGCAAGAGGCTCCAGAAAAAAGGTTTCGATGTGCCAAAAGGGTGCTGGGATGTCCAACAACATCACTGGAAGAGCTAACGAGGCGGGTCCTATGTATCCATCAAGCAGTAAGCTGGTAAGGAACGTTGGACAACGCCGCCACATCGTCGACTGTGAAGTGACAGAAAGGGACCGAACTCTACACGAAACATGGTAAAGACCCGCATCCCTTCAAATCTGGCGAATGGTGTAGCACTCATAGCGGACTTTGAGGGTCATCCCCTAGCTAACAAAGGATCCCATCGCAGCTAATGCGGCGAGACATAGTGTGCGGGACCAGAAGAATTTGCGTCACGTAAAGGATCCACGACGCCATGTAGATGTTGACATAGCGCTTACGTTGCAGGAGCTCACGGGAGTGGAGGTGACGTACATGAAGTCCAACAAAACTGATTCGTTGCAGCATGCATCGGCAAAAGGGCCGCAGAGCGACATACGTCAGTAGTAAAATCGATGTCAAGGCAACTTGAAGTATCGATCGCGTTAAGTGGATCATTGTATAACACTATATCTCAGCAGAACAAATAGCCCCGCTACGGGAAAAGCCTCGTTTAACACTATTATACGAGGAATTGAGCGTATAGTGCACACGTCATAAACATGCCTACTTTCCATAACTGTTGTATAATGTTACCCATTTTACTCTGATGTATGAGTAATGGATATGGAAATCAGACTATTAGTCCTTTACTAAGCGTTTCCTAGTGGTTAGACAGAAACGCGGTAAAAATTGAATAATACTGAATCTAGGAACTTTTCTGTACCGATTTCGTTAAGTAGTTGGCCTAATGGAATTACGGTCACCGGCCTAAGAAGACAAAGAAATGGTTTAAGAAACCTTGCTGCCTCCACTGTGGGTAATATGGCAGTCCTTTTGGTTCTTCTGAAACACAGTGCATAAAGTTAGTTATTTGGCTGCCTCTTAATGAGATAATAAGCAGACCACTTTCTACTATTCTTAATTATACACTCTATAACTCTGTTTGTTGGCTGCCTTATTCCCTTCACATATTTGGGCAGTCCTTTTGTGTGAAAATTATATTCTTGACATGCCCCTTAGTCTGCATTGTTTCACTTAACAATTATCTAAGTGACATTTGTTCGATTTATTCCTCATCAATATAAAGACATGGACCTCAGAATGTGAAACTTGACAGGTATTGGATTAGGTATAACAGTATTACACACAACATACAGATGTGCCACCATTAACAGTATTTTCTAGCTACATATTTCTTTAGATTAACTATCTTTCTCACTCCCAGTTGTTTTCTGGATTTAGGATATAACAAGAAATATGCATTTAGTTGTGGTATTTCTTGAATTTGTAAAGGACGGCAACGAAAGTATTTAAATTTGGGTATCTCATAGTTTACCTCACTGGATCGTTCGTGTGCTTTCACAAGGACTAGTCACCTACATTAAATTTTGTATTTTTGGACTGTGTTTGCGTTTGTTCACTCAGAAGTTTCGTATTTTCGTTTTGTGCTACTAGCTGTGTGCTCATACAGGGTACCACGGCACACAAATCTATCGATGGTTTACTATTTTGCTCAGTGCTATTCTCTCCTTCCTTCTCTTTCTCCTGTAAATCTACTTTTTATTTCTTAATTTCAGATGGGCGTAACAGCTTCAAAGTTTCATTACCAAGATCAACATTTTCTATTTTTCTAATAGCAAAACTGATTCCTCTGTGTCCTGCTCATTATCATTGTATACGGGAGTATCCTCACTTTTAACCTCCTGTTTTACTTTCCTATACTGCCCCAGCTTTTTTCTTTGTTCATTTTCAATAATTGTTTAAGCCACACATATTGCTGTTTTGACTGCTCTATCTTTCTCCTAACTGCTGTAGCAAATTCGTGCCCGCAAAACCTTTGATTTTCTTTCAAAGAATCCCACCTATCTGTGTTATATACAACAGTACTAAGCTACTTCTGTACTCGTCAGTATTGTAAAAGATCCTGTCACCAGGCGCCTCGCACAACACTAGACGCTAACAGAACAAGTAGTACTGCCACAGGAAAAACAATGTATACGGGGAGTTGTGCATATAGTAAACACCTGTCGCCAAATATTAGCCCTTTTACAGGATTTGACCGTGATGTACGAGTAATGTAATGGAAATCAGCCTACTAGTTCTTTTCCTAAGCGTTTTATAGATCTTATTCACCGCGTGGAGTGGCCGCGCAGTTTGAGGATTGCATGGCCCCTCCCACTGCAAGTTCGAATCCTCCCTCGAGCATGGGCATAGGTGTGTGTGTTCTTCTTAGCACAAGTTAGCTTAATTAGTGTGTAAGTCTAGGGACCGATGACCATAGCGGTTTGGTCCCTTACGAATTATCACACATTTCAACATTTTTTAGATGTTATACACAATCGCAGTAAAATCAGAAACGTATTGAATCTAGGACCTTGTAAGTAGGCTATTTAGATTTTTATGTTGGTAACGACACGTAGCGCTCTATATGAAAATCACTGACTGTGCAGTGTGAAGTCTGTGGCTGGTTGGCATTGTCGTTATAGTCGCTATTGTAGTGCTGGGCAGTTGGCTGTTAACAGCGCATAGCGTTGCGCAGTTGGAGGTGAGCTGCCAGCAGTGGTGGATGTGGGGAGAGAAATGGCGGAGTTTTGAGAGCGGATAATCTGGACGTGTGTCCATCAGAGACAGTAAATTTGTAAGACTGGATGTAATGATATATATATATATATATATATATATATATATATATATATATATATAATGACTTTAGAACACTATTAAGGTATATACATTGTTTGTTCTCTATCAAAATCTTTCATTTGCTAACTATGCCTATCAGTAGTTAGTGCCTTCAGTAGTTTGAATCTTTTATTTAGCTGACAGTAGTGGCGCTCGCTGTATTTTTCGAGTAACGAGATTTTTGTGAGGTAAGTGATTCATGAAAGGTATAGGTTATTGTTAGTCAGGGCCGTTCTTTTGTAGAGATTATTGAAAGTCAGATTGCGTTGCGCTAAAAATATTGTGTCAGTTTAGTGATGATCAGAATAAATAAAGAGAGATATGTCTGAGTACGTTCAGTTTTGCTCAGCTGTTTGATAATCAAATAACGTAAGGGGTTTGCCAGCACAGTAATTCATTAATTTTTCTAAGGGAACGTTTCATATGTCGACTCTTAGCCGAGGATACCCCACTGGAATCTTCTGATTTTTTCTTGTAGTTTGTGTAATTAGTATAGCTATTGTTTATTGCTAGCGCGTAATTATAGAGAGAATTTGATTTGTAGTTGTAGTTTTTCATTGTTGTACAGTAAAACAGTTGTGGCATGCATGTAGATTTGCACCAAGTACTTCGCAGCTGCACTAGCAATTAACAAGATATTATTTTCAGTGCGTTGATAATGTGTTTTTACTTTTTCTTTTTTTTTTTTCTTTTTGCTCTTCAAATTGTGCTTTTCTGTGTTATCGTGTGAAATATTGCGACAATAATGGCGTGTGAAAAACGTAATACTAGGCTCGAAAGTAAACTGAGAAATGACAGTGAAGACGGAAGCAGTGTGTTAGTGCCACCGAGTAATGAACTAATGTTCAAAGTAGTGATTCAAATGGTTCTGAGCACTATGGGACTCAACTTCTGAGGTCATTAGTCCCGTAGAACTTAGAACTAGTTAAACCTAACTAACCTAAGGACATCACACACATCCATGCCCGAGGCAGAATTCGAACCTGCGGCCGTAGCGGTCTCGTGGTTCCAGACTGCAGCGCCTAGCACCGCACGGCCACTTCGGCCGGCTCAAAGTAGTAATTTGGGAGCTGTGCATAGGGAAATGGAGCGGGCTGCAAATAATGACGTAGACAGTGAAACAAATAGTGAACGGGGAAGCATTATCGATTGATCGGTTGGCATCAGCTCGCCTCAGGAATCCGAAATGACAGGACACAATCTTGCAAATACTGTAGATTCAGGTTTTGCGTCCTCACCGTTTTCTCAAATAAGTCAAGACACATTTTCTGCTTTTCGAAAATGTGAATATTGCCGGTTCAAATGCACTGCCGAATACCACTGAGGAACATGTTTCAGACACCAGTGCATTGTTATTACAGTTAATGCAACAAATGGTTCAAAGGCTACAAAATCAGAAACAAATGAGACAAAGTCTTCAAACGTTAGACGCAATGGAACAAAATCAAAAACAGTGACAGCAACAGCTTCAAAAGTTAGACACCACACTTGAAGAAACACGTGAAGGTTTAACTGCTGAGTTACTTAAAATCGAATCTAAATGTCAGGAAGTCTGTAATGACGTAAAAACACAAATTTGTGAGGATTTCCAACCTATTTTTTCGCCTCATGAAAATGCATTAAGGAATCACGAAGCGGCCATAAAGGAACAGCAAACTATTGTTTATGAAAATCACGACAACTTGCAAGCTAAAATTGACTCAGTTGCATCTACCGATTCGGTTACGCAACTTGCAAAAACTCAGAAAAACATATAGGACACAGTAGATACGATTTCAACACAAATGGACACTCTGAAACTTGGTTCGGAAAAACACACTGAGGAAATAAGTTCACTATCGGATAAAGTAGCCGAACTTTCGGATCAGTTCACTAACTTATCTACAAAGGTAGATGATGATCTGAATGACACATGACCCGTAGCCTTCAATCACACAGAAGAATACGAACAAATTAGGAAATTCAAACAAAATCAGAATCAAATTAATATATTTCAGAGGAGACTCGCGCTCCAACACGGGAAGAGGGACACAGAAATACGGAACAGCGACAAAATAATAACAGAGGGCACTTCGGAAATTATGAAAGAAATTGGGAAGGTACACCGAATTTTGTGATGGAACCGCCGAAACGAAGTAACAATGACCGATATGCGACTCGCCGACATGATGATTTTGACTATAAGCTGTTCATTACCACACGTCAATTCAAAACATTTAAGAATTCTGGCAACTACATTCATCCACAAGCATGGCTCCATCAATTCTCTCATTGTTTTCCTCCCAAACTGGTTAATGGAGCACAGGTTAGAATTTATGTGTGGCTACTTAGAGAATGAACCAGCTGTAAGAATGCGATCAGTTATTCACGATTGTCACAGTGGAGGAGAATTTTATCATGCCTTCCTCTCAGCATATTGGTGTCAAGCTACACAAGACCGAGTAAGGCCCGTTGCACACTTAAGCGGATGGTCCGCGTTCCGCGCGCTGTTGGTAGCTACGTATTCGAATAGGGCACCACAGTTACATGGACGGTCCCCCGCTAGCGGCGGAGCCGTCCGCGCAGCCCTTGCGCGCCGCGGACCGTCCGCGTCAGTTGAATATACAGAAACAAGTTGGTGCGTGCACAGTTCTGCTGATACCGCGCGCGTAGTAGAAGCGGAGTACCGCATTACAGCCGTAGCATTCGACTAGTGTGGTAAATACGGGTGTGATTTAAGAAGTTTCCAGAATGTCTTGTGAAATCGATACAGACATATTAATTGCCGAAGTAGAAGGAAGGTCTCACATATGGGATCCATCGCATGGGGACTACAAGAACCGTGAAATGCGATTGAAGGCGTGGCTAGACGTCTGTGCAAACATAATACTCGGCTTTGAAGGTTTGAACGAGGCAGATCAGAAAAAGTGTGGTAAGTAGGCGCATATTTTCTTTGTGTTTTTATTGTAGTTCTATACAAAGTACATTGATTTATAATTATAGAATTATATACATTCACAATTTCAATTTATGCACAGTACAAAAATTGATTATGTAGAAAAATTGTACACAACCGCAAATGTCTGTCATTGAAATAAGTGGCCTGTGTTCAGTGTATTTTTGATTCCAGCCAGGGTTACACCTCCTCTACCGACAAAAATATTCCGCAAATTTATCTTGTACAGTATTACCCGATTTAATGACAGGTGTAGTTTCTGCCACATCTTCGAAGCCGGTAACATACAGGGTGTCTTCAAAGTTGTATCCGTCTCTTACTCGAACAAAATTATGCAAAATGCAGCACGTTTTGACAATAGACACTTCTAGATCAAGACTGACATTCAGGGGCCAGTAAAAAAACACTCCACTTATGACTTAATATTCCGAAAGTACATTCAATAAACCTTCTGGCTCGGTTAAGTCGGTAACTGAAAATCTTCTTTTTGTGAGTCATGTTTTTTCGCGCATATGGCCTTAACACACTTTGTGTTAATATGAAGCCTTCGTCTGCCACAAGAACACATGGCACTGGAGAGTCGTGTGTACCTGGTAGTGGCTTTGGGGAGGGTAACGCTAATTTTCCTTTTTGATTTTCCCCCCAAAAGACGCTGTTTTTGGTTCAAATGGTTCAAATGGCTCTGAGCACTATGGGACTCAACATCTTAGGTCATAAGTCCCCTAGAACTTAGAACTACTTAAACCTAACTAACCTAAGGACATCACACACACCCATGCCCGAGGCAGGATTCGAACCTGCGACCGCAGCAGTCCCGCGGTTCCGGACTGCAGCGCCAGAACCGCTAGACCACCGCGGCCGGCAGACGCTGTTTTTAAATATATTTGAATCACAGTTCCTTCCGTATCCTCCGACATCAATGAACGTGAAAAAATAGTTAGTGTCACAGATGGCCTTAAGAATAATGGAAAAATAATTCTTTTAATTGAAGAAAAGTGATCCTATTTTGATAGGTTTTACTAGACGAATATGTTTTCCATCGAGGGCTCCGATGCAATGAGGAAAATTGGCGACATTTTGGAAACCATGGATAATTTCGTTCCATTTGTCTGTTGAGGGCTCAGGCATGCATTCTTCTCTTAACGTAGTCCAAATAGTGGCGCTCACCTGCCTCGTAATCTGTCCAATTGTTGATGCACCCATTAAATAAGATTAATGCAGATCTGTAAATGTGTTTCCGCTTCCAAGATACCTGTAACGTGTAAAGCATATATTTGATACTTACGCACATTCACAGAGGAAACTAGACTTACTTCTAGCTATTAAGTCGGCTACGTTGAAATAAAACCTTAGATGTATTCCTTCTTAAAATCATATACGCACGCGTCCTCAGTAATAAAAGACTTATCGGCCTTGTTATTTCAGTTGACAAGGTCCAGAAGAGATGGAAAACTACACGGGATGCCTATGCCTATTTTAAAAGCCTCACTAGAATAAATCAAACGAAGTCCGGATCAGCAACAATTAAGAGACCAAAATACATCTACCGTGAGCAGTTACACTTTCTTGGCCGTCTCCGAGATGCACCAACAGAGAGTAACTTCGACTAAGTATCGGTCGTGCAAGGTAATCTGTGTAACAACAATGCACTCGCAGAAAACAGTAGAAACGAACAATCTGAAGAACAAACCGATGATGTCCGACTGAATGTGTACACCGAAAAATAATCCTTCAAGAGCCAGAGGCCTATCAAGAACACAACATTTGAAGATAATTTACTTACATTATTAAAAGATGGTAAGGAAAAGGAGGAAGACGACAACCGAGCATTCTTTGTTTCGCTGTTGCCCTCTGTGTATTGATCAGAAGCTATTATTTCGTACTTAGGTACTTCAACTGCTTATCTCGATTAAGCAAACACATCAGGCTAATTTAAACATACACCCCCCTGCTCTCATCAGCTCTTTCCACTATCCACCGACCTCTTTTACCTACGCCCCACCTTCAATATTCCAACACCATCCCCTAACCAATGAATGCAGTACCACGAGGATCCGTCCGTACAGACACGACTCCCCAACCCTCTCCAGCCCAATCAACGTCTTCATCATTTTGGGAGATCTTATAAAAATTATAGGAATTCAGTAGTAATACAATACAAATGTAAAAGTGTCTATTGCCAAACGAACGTAATACAGAGTTGTAGCAAAGCTTTGAATGATTAAATATATTATTAAAATTCATCGTCATCCGTATAGATATTCATATTCTTACCTTAAGGTTACTGCTACTCCATCTGTCGGAGTAATATGTATCGTTTTGAGATTTTCAAGTGTCAGGTTGTCTTGTATTTTACCGACAAGCTCGTCAAAGCAACGAATAGACATACGAAAATATGTATTAAATTTGTGATCGTCTTTCCGCAATTCGGAATACAGTGTGACGAACGCACCTAGCGTACATCTTTGTTCCACCATAGGATGCACTCAAAACCGTCTCTCACGCGTGGAATTTCTCTTTTTGTATATCATATAGGCTGAAATGACTTTTACTTGCAGAGAGCTCATCTCTGTACATCTGATCAAACAGAACGATGTGTTGCACCACAGATGAGATCCAGCACAGTGCAGGGAAGACCGCGTTCACTCGGCTGCAGAGATCCGCGCGCATCCGCCCAACTGTGTGAACCATCACGAGGGTCCGCCAATCGCGCGCGGAACGCGGAGCGTGGACCGTCCGCGTAAGTGTACAACGACCCTACAACATAGCGTCATGATGATGGATCATTTGGAACAATCTGAATTTTCCAGTCTTGTGAAATATTTTGAAGACATGTTGCACAAGAATCATCACCTGTCAAACCCATACAGCCCCTCAGAACTCATCCGCATTTGCTTAATCAAATTGCCTGAACATTTACGACACAATATTTTGGCATGACGTTGCAAAGACGACATTGAAGCTTTTCAGGGACTCTTACAACAATTGGAAATCGACTCTCACAATCGCCGGACGCGAAAACAGGAACACAACAATTACAGGTCACATCCGTCACAATTCCGCGATGAACGAAATAATAACTGGACACAAGGCTATTCTCACAACACAAATCGTGACCAAAACAGACACCACCCGTATGACAACCGTTGGCAGAATAATAATTACAGAGAAATATCGCACTTCCGTAGTAATGAATATGACAGAGATAACCATTGAAACAGACAATATGGGAACCAAAAGAATTATTATCAAGGGAGACAGAATAGCTTCGGACGCAACAGTTCAGCGCACAGTTACGATTCAGGGAGAAATTCTCCATCACGTGACCGGCAAGAAAGAAATTATGGAATCTACCGACATGATGACAGACGATATAATCGTAACGACAGACCTGAATTGCATCAGAACTGCGGGGATTCAAACAGGGCAGGACGCTCTGGACAAGGTGAATTTGTAGAAGTTAGGTCTCCTAATCCCAATAATGACGCGCGCCAACAAAGAGACAGACAATGACTCGCACCGCAGACAGCCACGTGCGCCGGCTCGCTCAGCGAAAAATAACATAGACGCAAACCTTGATAAAATACTTAGCATTCCTTACCGACGTATAGAACATTATAATTACTTTGAAGTTGAAACTCGATTACACCACATTTCACGTGTAAAATCGTTTATTGAGAGATAATCTGCTTTTTATCTTTGTCTTTGCTATAAAACTTTTCACTTTACATTACTAGTTTGATTTGTCACACTTAGAAACTGTTAACATGCAACTATGTTTTAAAGTTAACTATCCAGTATGGAACCTAGGGAACATACTTAGATAGTAATTACGAATGCATTGTTATAGTGAGCCGGCCGCGGTGGTCTAGCAGTTCTGGCACTGCAGTCCGGAACCGCGGGACTGCTACAGTCGCAGGTTCGAATCCTGCCTCGGGCATGGGTGTGTGTGATGTCCTTAGGTTAGTTAGGTTTAAGTAGTTCCAAGTTCTAGGGGACTTAGGACCTAAGATGTTGAGTCCCATAGTGCTCAGAGCCATTTTTTTGTTATAGTGAACAGAGGACACAGTGTCACTGTGTGTGTATATTCTTGTTTGTAAGTTGCACGATTACGTAACGACTATAAGGCTTACATAATTAGAACATATACTGGTACTGCGAATAGAACATATACTGGTACTGCGAATGAGATTTTAATGCAACATTTTGGTTTACTTGAAAAGATATTCTTTATTTGAAGTACATTCTGTGAGATTAAAGATGACTTAGCATTTGGTTTCTTTGATAGCTACACGATTATATCACGACCACACTAATGTGTGACACAATTTACATTGTTGCTTTTGTGCTGTATCTGTTTTATATCTGCAAAGTTTTTCTGAAATCTTCTGAAAAGTAAAACATGTTTTAGTAGTAACTTTTGTGGTGTAGCTACAATGAGACAGCCATTTCCGTAGCACAATACGTTACAGTACAGTGCCTACTTCATCACGGCAATAAATGTAATAACTACGATATCTATATGCATAGCATTTCACTTTGTTTATTACGAGGTAAGTACATTGACTTCTACATAACTTTGCTTACGGACGACGATAATTACGACACTTGGCACATTTTTTACCCTCAAGTAATGACAGAGATTATCTTACAATAAGATGTTCACTTTAGCGCTACAGTACACGTATTTGAGTGATTAATTTTGTACTTCAAACATTTATTTTTAAAGATTTTTTAATTACAAAGATACTAAGGTTTTCCATGTTACATTTCATTCCATTTCAGTAATCTGTAACACCTGAGGGTGTAATTACATTAATCTTCATGGGGTACACGCTTACTTTCTGTACCATGTGTTTGGCCAGCACAAGGAGCCCTAGCTAATATGGTATTTGCTTATACAACTTTACACATCGGTACCATATTTCTATAACACATAAATTACACAGCTATCTGATTATTTAACTGAGAGAGACAAACATTTATTTTACTATGTCAGTGACACATGTTTACGTAATTACACAATTGGATAACTTCACACTTATGAAATTGTATTTTGTGTGTACCTTGTGAATTGTTCATATTTTTTTGGAACCATTGTGATACTATGAGAGCTTTGAATGATATATTTGGTATGGGATCAAGATTTTTAAAGTACGTTTGAGGTAGTTGACACTATTTAAATGAGCAGTGAATTTTTTTTAGGTTTTGAAATTACTGCAGAAGGCTACAACGTTTTTGAGATTTGACTGAGGTTTTATGATGTTATTATTACGAAGACGATGTGAATTATGAGGTACGTTTATGATCAATAAGCTGATGGATGTCATAACTGATATATATATACACTCCTGGAAATTGAAATAAGAACACCGTGAATTCATTGTCCCAGGAAGGGGAAACATTATTGACACATTCCTGGGGTCAGATACATCACATGATCACACTGACAGAACCACAGGCACATAGACACAGGCAACAGAGCATGCACAATGTCGGCACTAGTACAGTGTATATCCACCTTTCGCAGCAATGCAGGCTGCTATTCTCCCATGGAGACGATCGTAGAGATGCTGGATGTAGTCCTGTGGAACGGCTTGCCATGCCATTTCCACCTGGCGCCTCAGTTGGACCAGCGTTCGTGCTGGACGTGCAGACCGCGTGAGACGACGCTTCATCCAGTCCCAAACATGCTCAATGGGGGACAGATCCGGAGATCTTGCTGGCCAGGGTAGTTGACTTACACCTTCTAGAGCACGTTGGGTGGCACGGGTTACATGCGGACGTGCATTGTCCTGTTGGAACAGCAAGTTCCCTTGCCGGTCTAGGAATGGTAGAACGATGGGTTCGATGACGGTTTGGGTGTACCGTGCACTATTCAGTGTCCCCTCGACGATCACCAGTGGTGTACGGCTAGTGTAGGAGATCGCTCCCCACACCATGATGCCGGGTGTTGGCCCTGTGTGCCTCGGTCGTATGCAGTCCTGATTGTGGCGCTCACCTGCACGGCGCCAAACACGCATACGACCATCATTGGCACCAAGGCAGAAGCGACTCTCATCGCTGAAGACGACACGTCTCCATTCGTCCCTCCATTCACGCCTGTCGCGACACCACTGGAGGCGGGCTGCACGATTTTGGGGCGTGAGCGGAAGACGGCCTAACGGTGTGCGGGACCGTAGCCCAGCTTCATGGAGACTGTTGCGAATGGTCCTCGCCGATACCCCAGGAGCAACAGTGTCCCTAATTTGCTGGGAAGTGGCGGTGCGGTCCCCTACGGCACTGCGTAGGATCCTACGGTCTTGGCGTGCATCCGTGCGTCGCTGCGGTCCGGTCCCAGGTCGACGGGCACGTGCACCTTCCGCCGACCACTGGCGACAACATCGATGTACTGTGGAGACCTCACGCCCCACGTGTTGAGCAATTCGGCGGTACGTCCACCCGGCCTCCCGCATGCCCACTATACGCCCTCGCTCAAAGTCCGTCAACTGCACATACAGTTCACGTCCACGCTGTCGCGGCATGCTACCAGTGTTAAAGACTGCGATGGAGCTCCGTATGCCACGGCAAACTGGCTGACAGTGACGGCGGCGGTGCACAAATGCTGCGCAGATAGCGCCATTCGACGGCCAACACCGCGGGTCCTGGTGTGTCCGCTGTGCCGTGCGTGTGATCATTGCTTGTACAGCCCTCTCGCAGTGTCCGGAGCAAGTATGGTGGGTCTGACACACCGGTGTCAATGTGTTCTTTTTTCCATTTCCAGGAGAGTATGTTATGACTTTAGAACACTATTAAGGTAAATACACTGTTTGTTCTCTATCAAAATCTTTCATTTGGTAACTATGCCTATCAGTAGTTAGTGCCTTCAGTAGTTTGAATCTTTTATTTAGCTGGCGGTAATGGCGCTCACTGTATTGCAGTAGTTCGAGTAACAAGATTTTTGTGAGGTAAGTGATTCATGAAAGGTATAGGTTATTGTTAGTCAGGGCCGTTCTTTTGTAGAGATTATTGAAAGTCAGATTGCGTTGCGCTAAAAATATTGTGTGTCAGTTTAGTGATGATCAGAATAAGTAAAGACAGAAATGTTTGAGTACGTTCAGTTTTACTCAGCCGTTTGAAAATCAAATAACGTAAGGGGTTTACCAGCACAGTAATTCATTAATTTATCCAATGGGACGTTTCAACCTTTCTGTACCAAGTTCATTAAGTGATTTGTCTAATGGACTTACGGTTGCCAGCCTGTGTAGAAATAGAAGTGGTTAGGTTTCAGAAAAGCAGAAGAAGCAAATTTCAACTACTTTCTTGATGTTCCCTAGCATAACTTCACAAATAAATATAACTTTACAGGATATAGTCTTCAGAAAGACAGAAGAATCTTTTAGCTACTACATGCACAGACACACACAGGTTTTTTCTAGAAAGGCTAAGAATTTTTAATCATCACTATGTGTTAAAAAATTTGTCTTGGGGGGACTTCTATTTTTGCATTTTGTATAATCAAAAAATTAAATAGTTTTAATAGCATAATGCCTACATTTAAATTTGTTACAACAGTGCGTTTACAACTTTCTCTTAACTAATGATCCTTCAAAGCTAAAGGTAAGGTGCGGTCACTTTATATTGACAGTCAGTGTTTTTATGGAACGCTACCTCAGTGTTAGTGAGCCACAACAGCAATTTTCTTTTTATAACTTTTTGTACCTTACTGAATTTAGTTTATAACTAAAAGAGTTTTGTCTTTACTTTAATGAAAACTTAATTACTCACTTTCACTTTACTTATTACCATAAAGGGAGTAATTAGATTAACACCGTTAAATTTGCCTGAAAACATCTACTTCAGTACTGAAGCAAAGCTTCACGAATCATAGAGTATTTTTACTTTCACTTGAAAGTTAGTTCTGAAGAAATATTATAGGTTTACTTGCAGTAAACAAATACCAGGAAAGGACCCTATGTAGCTGAATGATTAGTACTCCGTCTTTTACATAACACGTATTGTAATCGTTGTCCCTAAGCGTGTATCACTTTATACAAATGACAACTTTGACAAATATATATATGAAGATTTTCCTTTAATTAATTCATGACAACATGTTAGTTAGTAAATTATAAATTTCATATATTTCTTTACAAACGTTACAAATATACATTAGCAAAGCCCTCTATCATCACAAATAACACACTTTATAAATATTCTTTGCATATCACAGCTATGTTGCAACACAATTTAAATGCAAAAAAAAAAAAAATCTTTAAAAATTAGATGAATGATTGAAGAATAGTGTTATAAATGCTCCCTTCACATCGCCGACCACTTGATCAGGATTTATTGTGTGAGCACTATACAGCACTTTTGATGTCGCGCCATGCAGGAGGCGTATGAGCACTTCGACATTAGTTTCTGGGTATCCCATACGAAAACAGACAGCTGTAAGAAAAGAGTGGTCGACCCAATCAAACGCCTGGCTAAAGTCTAAAGCTGCCAAAGCCGTGGGGAAATACTGAGCGCAAAAGACGGGAGTCAGATCCCTGCAGTGGCAGAGGGCTCCCCGAATTTTTTACGCTCCACCTAGTCATACCTGATGGTAGGACGCGATATGACAGGCAGTTCTCTTAAAGTAGCGCTGCCAAAAGGCGTGTGCAGAGTTTCATTTTCATGTTGTTATTTAGCAGAGTCAAGGGGCGATAGTCTGATGGAACCGTATGTGATTTGTGAACGACGCCCTCTAGAAAGAAGGGCACTGGGGACCCTCACCATTGGGGAAATCAGTTCTTCACAGGTAACAGTCTACGTGGGCGCTTACAGATGTCGGAAAACACTATAAAATTCAAGGCGGCTGCCATCACGGCCAGGTGACTTGTTAGCAGCTCCCGCTTCGATAGCATCGAGGACTACTTTTTCTGTTACTGGCGCCTCCATTGCCAATGCCGCATCCTATGATATCGTGTCAAACATGAGCTTAGAGGTCGCTTCAAATACAACCTGGCATAATGGGGGTACAGGATGCGTCCAATGCCGCACTGGGTGTCATGTTGCTCGCCTTCATCATTGGTATTGTCTCGAATCAGGGCCCAGTGCCATCATCGCCTGTCTGCTAGAAGGTGATACGTCAATGGAGCTTCCAAAGCGAAATGATCACAGGTGCAGGCACACACCTCCATCCCTTCAAGGTGGTGACATGTGATGGCTGTGATCTGTGCTTTGGCGCGGTTCTGTATGGTAGATCGTTCTAACGAAAAAGGCACCATACAGCACTACCTGACCACGTGGTAATAAAAGTTCAGAGATTGCGTTCTTCAAGCAGCGTCTAACATTCTGCGTGGTGTCTATTTGTTCTAAGTCGTGTCTCCCTATCACTTTCGCGCAACGACGCTCTGAGCGTGTTTTTTAGGGAATTGACTAGTTTGAACCTGGGACCTGTTGCTGGTAAGGAGACGCCAGACCACACATGACATGTGGAGTTCAGAAGAGTTCAGTGAGACTAGCTATGATAGAACCAAATACTTAATGATTTCAGTGTCAGCTCCACTGCACTCCCTGTAAAAGAATCTTAATACTAACTAAATTTAGTGGAAGGGGTTCAAGGCTTCCCTATTTTTAGTTATCTTGTAAAATAACGTCGAAAAAGCAGTTAAGTTTACCGTTGGAAATTTTATTCTACTCACAAAACATTGTTTATAAATTGCACTGTTGATAAAAGGAAATGTTTTAATACAGGATGATAAAAACCAGCTGCGTTCAACAAAAATGTGGACGAATTTTCCCTGAATGGGTTTCCAAGTTCTACAATGGATCGAAGGATGACCTATGCCATGTCACATCTATAATCTACGTTTAAATTAAGTTTCACAAAAGAGAAAACTCTCAAAATGGTCTACAGTGACCCTCAATTATCTTTAATTACTTGTCTAACTTGTCGTAAATTACAGTGGCTGATGTGGCTTCTCAATATTTATATAACAGTAAAATCATCGCGTTTCAGATTTTAACTTACGCAGCAAATGTGAATACCATGAGCTTCAATTAACGATCGTCACTAGTATTACGTAAAAAGGGGATGTAACAGATGAGACTTCTGCAGTTCTGAGTGAAGCCTTATGTGCTCAAAAATCCGGAATCGTGTGCGTTCATCATTACCTTGTCGGTGTTCGTCAGGGGGCGGCGGCTGGCTCAGCTCCATCCAGCTCGCTGTCTCTGTAGCAACTCTATTCTAACTTCTCCTTACTACAATTTACCGAAGTTGGTTTAAAAAAAACTACCTGGCTGTGTTTTCATCTGACCAATCAGGGTCTCAATGTTAACCTTAAGCTCCGCCTACAAAAATTCTGTCTATCCAATGAGAAACATTATACTTTTCGTGGTGGGGCAATGTTTTTAAAGTTTGCAACGTAACAAAGACACGAAAAAGTCTCAAGCTAAAACTTGCAGCTGGTGTGGCCCTTTTAGTGTTATCGTAAGATCTATGCTGTTCTTCTGGAGGGCTATCTTTTAACATGGGCTGGGGGGTGGTGCTGGCGGTTACTTTTCGTTGTGGGGCAATGTTTTTAACGTTTGCAACGTATCAGAGACGCGAAAAAGTCTCACGCTAAAACTTGTAGCTGTTGTGGCCCTTTTAGTGTTATCGTAAGATCTATACTGTTCTTCTGGAGGACTCTAGCTTTTAACATGGGCTGGTGGTTAGCTGGCGACGTGGGTGTCCGTCCCTTATCGTGGGGCCTTCTAGCTTAACACGGTTCTGCTCTCGGCTTCTGTTCTTGTTTCTCCCCTCGGAACTGCGTCTGTCTCACGGTGGTATTCCATTTGCTCACTCGTTACTCGTATTACTTTGGTTAATTTAATGTCACGATTTATTTGGGGCTATGTGACATACTACTGGATTTGCTTATCATGTCAGGGTTTTCATGGAAGGTGTTGGATTTGCCTGACACCTGCAAGCCGAGTCTCTGTCATACGCCATCATAGCCCAGCGGGGGAAGGTTTTGCAGAAGACAGCAATGAGGATAACATACATGGTTAAGAGCCACGGCTGCGGCGACATGAATCCCAAGTCATGTTGATAAGCTGCGACAGTCGAGAGACCCCAGTAGGGCCACGTTTATATTCCAAACATCCCTTCCATGCCACACCATCTGACGGTCGATTGTGACTGTGCAGACATACGCCAAAGGCGAGATTTCAAATCTCATCAGTTTGGTTCCTCGAACCAGCAAGTTCGAGGGATAAAAGCGATCAAAGCGAGAGGAAGAATATGCTGTGTAGTGCATGAAACTGGGCAGGTTGCCATGAAAGTGTTTCCACGTGTCCGCAAGTTGTAGATACTCGACGATCATGGCAAGTTCTGCGCGAGGTGAATGATGTGGCAGATATCTTTGGGGCGGAAGGTGAAATTAATATCAGTTCCCAGCCACAATGCATCTTACCACCCCATGAAAGGAAGTTACACCGCCACCACAAAGAAGGTAGAGCGTTTCCTTCAGCTCGCTGATCCTATAGGAGAATAGAGGTTAATAATTTGGACACTGAAGAGTGTGGGAGAGATGCCCCTTGCATCCAGAAGATAATGAGCTTCGTCGATAAGTAACCCTTTACGAATGAGGGTCGCCTCACTCCTACCGGTGTCCAATGTGTGGGAGATGGAAGGGATGTACACAAACAGGTTGAGAAAACCATCAGAAAGCACGTCTTGTAAGAAGAACACTTCTAATTCCGCTGTATGAAGTGTATTGCGGAGCATCGCCAGTTTATACTGTGTGCATATAGCATTGACATTGATCGTAGCTAGGTGATATGTCTGTTCTGGAACTCCTGCTGCTACAGATACATGGGGTCTACCAGTGGCGTCCAGCTGGGTTACACTACACGAGACGGTCAAAGCTGCAGTATTCACTGAAATTAAATAGTGTGGGGCACACCCGATGGGACACACCCACCCACATCATTTGGAGACCTTTCTGATTGCTATGGGCATCATCGGATATCCCAGGTATTCAGTTCCCGTATTATTAAAAAAACATTTTTTCAGATTCCATTTGAGTCCTGCGTCAGTTAATACTTGGGAACATGATTCTAAATTTCTGAGTTACAGTTTCAGTGTTTGTACGGACACAGTTACTTCACCGAAATAATTTGTTCAGGGCGTAACTTTCGAAGTGACTTATCCGAAAAAGCATTGAAACAATGCAGGAGCTAATGAGGTTCCGAAGGGAAGATCCTTGTACTACACAGGCTGCGTTCTTACTGACAGCCGTAATTTATTTCGTTTCCTTATCCAGCAAAAGTTGAAGATAGTTGTCAGCTAAATCAGTTTTGGAAAAGAATCTCGCACCTGCTTGGTAATGCAGAAGTTCCTCCATACATGGAAGCGAAAAGTAATCAGGAACTAACTGAGCTTTAACTGTGGCTTTAAAGTCTGCACTAAGTCTTATTGTTCCCTTTGGATTTTCTTTTGATAACTAGAGGAGATTCCCATTGACTCGCTAAAACTGATTCCAAAACCCCGCTTATTCCAACCTGTTAAGTTCAGAAACAATAGTGTGAAATAAAAGTCGTGCGCGGTAAAACATAGCGTCTTGAGCGTAATGTGTGGTTGAAAATTCTTCACGAGTCCCAATTTGCCATCGAACAAATACCCAGTTTTTCCCACAATTGTCGAATTCTGACATGGGAATTGAGTATCGACCTCATGCAAATTATCTTGAATATCTAATCCAGACAGTGAAACACACCCTTGACAAGGTGTAATATATTTATTATTCCTTGCTACTGTAGTGTTATCTTAATGCTCTGAGAAAGGGGAACAGGTGTCCAAGTCGCGGAATCAGAGACGATGCCGAGGGCAGACGAAACAAGGAGAGATAATGTTACATGGAGTACACCATAAGGGGAGAGCCTTGCGAAAATGCAGACGCCCCCAGACGCGGTCCCAGGGTGTTACTTAGTCTTCAAGGAATTTACATGTAACTTCATATGTCATCTAGACGCTGTGGTATGTTGCCACCGTAGAACTTTGTAACTAACAGGCACGTAGTAGCGTATAAAGCCAGCTTGATACCAGTCCTGAGAACAGCAACGTCAGTAGGCCCAGAAGGGTTATTAAGAGAGCGAAAACGCCAAAAACTGTTGACCTAGCAGTCCCTACTCCGAGGAGCACGAGGGGTGGGGCTAAATGATGTATAACAATAATGTTGCAAGCCTTATTTGGCAGAGCAGCTACATTTAGCTTTCAGCTGAACAATGTTGGTACCAAATATGGACTTAGTGAAACTACATTAACATCCCCGCCTTAGGAGCAGTAGAGGGGACCTAACTAAACCATGATTGGCAGGCACCTGCAAGAGACGTAAGGGATTGGCTGGGTGGCAATAAGTGGGAAAAACAGTGCCCCCACGCGACTCTTTAAAACAACTAGATTCCGCAATTTGGGAGAGTTCTCAGTCAGACGATCTGGGCGCCGAATCCGCGTCCGTCGACTCCTGCCTCGGTCCAGCTCCGCGTAAGTCTGCTCGCTCTCTTGGAGTGCCTCAGTGAACAGTGTCACATTCAGAATGTTTTGTTTTGAAACTAAGTTGTTGCCTTAAGATGCTGCTAGTGTTTGCTGCTGTGGTTAGCATCCACTCCTGGGACTTCTTCACTGGCTTCTGTTGTAACAGTGGTTACTCATGCTTTTTCTAACCCTAGTACTAGCCTCCAGTGTATTAGTTAGTCCTGTCTGGAATAAACAACTATTTCAAAATCCTGTTTGTCCAAGAGTCTCCTCAGCTAGTTCCCTACCGACACTCATCACCTGCATTTCTAGTAATGCCTGTACCATTGTTGACTCAGATAGAAGAAAACAATCAAATGCCTTCACTGTGAATTGTCCTTCTGCCTTCCGCTCTGTACCGCTCGGGAGTGCAGACTGTCCAGTAACCCATTTTCTCCCTCTCCCACATATGTCAAGACACGACAAAGGATACTGTGGCTACAGAGTGTTCTAAATCCTGTGAACTGCATATTTGGCTTGCAAAGTGTGTATCCAGAGAGCAGAGCTAATTCTGCTCTTGCAGGCTGTGAAGTGCGGTTATGATTTCTGTTGACTGGGGTATTCCAATTGCTCATTTGTATTCTATTTAACTAACGTGACTTAAGCACTATTGTCTAGCTGATACGATACAGTTTGACTGCTAATTTATAAGAAGAACAGTTTGCAGTTCTTCCTCTTAATGTGACTGTCAGGTCTGACATTTGAAGATTGCCTTGATCTTATCCGTGAGCGGCAGAGTGTTTTGCTTTTTGCCTGTTAGAGGAGAACTGTTTTCGGTGAGCAAAATTTATGTGCGGGTGTTGCTCTTGCGTCTACGACCCGTTGAGCGTCGCCAGGAGCAGCGAGTGTGGAAGTGTTAGATGAGAACATATTTATCTCCATTTTCTCATTGTTAGATTTATTTGAAGTAGAGTTTATTTTGCAAGTCTTTCGCAGGCACAGTTGTATTTTTAACCGTGTTTCTTCTCTCTGAGGTAAATCGGACTTCGTGAAGAAAACGGTACCCGAAGACGGCGGTGGGTCGAGCTGGACGACTTTATGCTTAAAAGTACGGAACCTTTTGCCATGCCAAGTTACCCAACTATCTTACAATGACTAAAGGCCAGCCGAAGTGGCCGTGCGGTTAAAGGCGCTGCAGTCTGGAACCGCAAGACCGCTACGGTCGCAGGTTCGAATCCTGCCTCGGGCATGGATGTTTGTGATGTCCTTAGGTTAGTTAGGTTTAACTAGTTCTAAGTTCTAGGGGACTAATGACCTCAGCAGTTGAGTCCCATAGTGCTCAGAGCCATTTGAACCATTTGAATGACTAAAGACACAAAATAAAACATACATAGGTTACTAATAACAATATACTATGAAATGAAAACACAATTAAATTACGACACTTACGTTACACAATTACGACTGCCGTTTGGTTGTAACTCATGAATAAAATAATAAAATATTGAAGTATTAATGGCGGTGTGCCACGTACGTCCGATCTGAACAAGACCAACAAAAAAAAGGTGCCTCTTAGTCTAATGATCTGCCGATCAAAAATCATCAAATGTTTACAGCGGCTGCATACAATATTTATACAGCCGTGGACTATATCTACACTACTGGCCATTAAAATTGCTACACCATGAAGATGACGTGCTGCAGACGTAAAATTTAACCGACAGGAAGAAGATGCTGTGATATGCAAATGATTAGCTTTTTAGAGCATTCACACAAGGTTGGCGCCGTTGGCAACACCTAAAACGTGCTGACATGAGGAAAGTTTCCAACCTATTTCTCATACACAAACAGCAGTTGACCGGCGTTGCCTGGTGAAACGTTGTTGTGATGCCTCGTGTAAGGAGGAGAAATGCGTACCATCACGTTTCCGACTTTGATAATGGTCGGATTGTAGCCTATCGCGATTGCGGTTTATCGTATCGCGACATTGCTGCTAGCGTTGGTCGAGATCCAATGACCGTTAGCAGAATATGGAATCGGTGGGTTCGGGATGGTAATACGGAACGCCGTGCTGGATCCCAACGGCCTCGCATCACTAGTAGTCGAGATGACAGGCATCTTATCCGCATGACTGTAACGGATCGTGCAGCCAAGTCTCGATCCTTGAGTCAACAGATGGGGACGTTTGCTAGACAACAACCATCTGCACGAACAGCTCGACGACATTTGCAGCAGCCTGGACTATCAGCTAGGAGACCATGGCTGCGGTTATCCTTGACGCTGCATCACAGACAGGAGCGCCTGCGATGGTGTACTCAACGACGAACCTGGGTGCACGAATGGCAAAACGTCATTTTTCCGGATGAATCCAGGTTCTGTTTACAGCATCACGATTGCCGCATCCGTGTTTGGCGACATCGCGGTGAACGCACATTGGAAGCGTGTATTCGACATCGCCATACTGGCGTATCACCCGGCGTGATGGTATGGGGTGCCATTGGTTACACGTCTCGGTCACCTCTTGCTCGAATTGACGGCACTTTGAACAGTGGACGTTACATTTCCGATGTGTTACGACCCATGGCTCTACCCTTCATTCGACCCCTGCGAAACCTTACATTTCAGCAGGATAACGCACGACCGAATGTTGCAGGTCATGTACTGGCCTTTCTGGATACAGAAAATGTTCGATTGCTGCCCTGGCCAGCACATTCTCCAGATCTCTCACCAACTGAAAACGTCTGGTCAATGGTGACCGAGCAAATGGCTTGTCACAATACGCCAGTCACTACTCTTGATGCACAGTGGTATCGTGTTGTAGCTGCATGGGCAGCTGTACCTGTACACACCATCCAAGCTCTGTTTGACTCAATGCCCAGGCGTATTGAGGCCGTTATTACGGCCAGAGGTGGTTGTTCTGGGTACTGATTTCTCAAGATGTATGCACCCAAATTGCGTGAAAATGTAATCACATGTCAGTTCTAGTATAATATATTTTTCCAATGAATACCCATTTATCATCTGCATTTCTTCTTGGTTTAGCAATTTTATTGGCCAGTAACGTATATCTAAAATTATTTATTTACTTCTTTACTTATGATTACGTTTTCTATTAAGAAAAGCTCAAAATGCCAATGTGCCTTTAAACTGTATTCAGAACTGCCCCCTTTCAGCTTTACTACAACAGACACGCTGAATTCTAGTTGCGTGAAGTCTTGCACTTCCTGAGATTCCCTCACTCTAAGTACACCAGTCAGACAAGCAGAGCGCTGCTTTAAAATGTCAGCCTATATTCTTCTGTCAGTAAGGTTCTGAATATTTGGAACGCGAAGCACTTCGTCTAAGCATCAAACTCCACAAGTACAGTTAAATTTACAATTCCTAGTCATGCCTTCGATTTCAGTGATCCGCTCCTAGTACGACTGATCACTGTGACGGTACGTACGAAAAAATTTGAAAGGATCATCGGCTACATGGATCGGAGACTTTAAAATCACAGCTAGCGTCCTAACGTCTTTCTTACAGGATAGGATTTGGTGCACTACTAGGGTGAGCACTTTTTGGCGCAGAAGCAATATTCCAACTACGACGAAGGAAAAAAAAGAATGAACTTCGTGGAATACAAGTTATTTTTTAGGTTGAGGAGTGTTGCTGCGGTTCCAGTTTATATTCCGTGCAGCTCTCGTGTTCTGCATCGAAGGAACGAAAGGGGGGAGGTAGTATCTGGCCGCCGGACTTTCGTGTTGAAGTTCGTAGGTGTCCAGCGTCTGGTAATGTTGGACGGTAAAGTTGGCTGTGAAACTCAATAAGTGCAGTGAGAGATGGCTCTTCAGAGTCCCAGAACACCGTCGCCACGAATTTATGGACTGAAGTTGAGGCTTTGGGCTTTTTCTTGGGAGAATAAGTAGAGTGGCGCCACTCCATTGATTGCTGTTGCGTTTCCGGTTCAAAGTGATGAACCCCTTGCATCATCGCCTGAGACGTATTCGACAAAATGTTGTCAGCTGAGCAGTGATGTGTCTGACTGCGATCCGTCGCTCATGTCGAATGAGAGTGTTTTTCTCTTTTTTTTTTTTGTTATGGTTTTAGGCCGCAAAACTGCTACGGTCATTAGCTCCCAGTCGAATGAGAGTGCCCGCACGTTCCAAAATTGCAGGGGTCACAACTGCGCGCGGCCCGCCAGCAGGCGGCCGACAGGACAGCTTTGCGTTACTTTGTTGCGATGATGACAAGCCACGCTTCGAACGATTCACTGGGCTTTTGTTCACTGCCAAATCTCCATGGACATTCTGCAAGCGCCTATGAATAACAGTGAAGCTTTGAACGATAATTAATTGAAACCCTCAGCTGCCGACAGGTGTTATTGATATACCTCGATGGGGACAGCTGAAAATGTGTGCCCCGACCGGGACTCGAACCCGGGATATCCAGCTTGCATGGCAGACGCTCTATCCATCTGAGCCACCGAGGACACAGATGAATAGCGCGACTGCAGGGACTTATCACTTGCACACCCACCTGAGACCCACATTCCCAACTGTCCACAATCTACATACGTAATGGTCCTAATAGATATTTGCCCATCCACTCATTACTCGCGCCCCCTAAGGTGACGATTCCCGTAAGAGTTCGGGCAATCTGTGCGCGTTCGCACAGACGAAGGTCAACGGCTGGTTAGCCTTTAACTATATACGAAGAAAGTAACTGTTCTCGAAAGAACAGATACCATTGATGACAGTACAGCTTCTCTAGAATAAACCCTGAGCTGCAGACAGGTGTTGTTGATTTATCTCGATGGGTAAAGCTGAAAATGACTTAGGACCATTACGTATGTAGATTGTGGACAGTTGGGAATGTGGGTCTCACGGGGGCGGGGGGAGGGAGGGGGGTTTGGGGGCGTGCAAGGGATAAGTCACTGCAGTCGTGCTATTCATCGGTGTCCTCGGTGGCTCAGATGGATAGAGCGACTGCCACGTAAGCAGGAGATCCCGGGTTCGAGTCGCAGTCGGGGCACACATTTTCAGCAGTCCCCATCTACGTATATCAACGCCAAATGTTGGCAGCTGAAGGTTTCAATTAATTGTCGTTTATTCTAGAGAAGCTGCACGGTCATCAATGGTATCTGTTCTTTCGAGAACAGTTACTATCTTCGTATATAGTGATGCTTTGGTTTTCCCCCAAGAGACACTAAACGACAGCTGTCTTCTGGGAACAAACCTCCGTTACAGACGCCAGTTTGAAGACAAAGAATGGCGTTGCAACCTGTCGGAACTTCACGAAATTAAACAGGCTGAAGTGGGAATATTCCACCATATCTGATAACAAATTCCGCATTTTTTTCCCTCCCAAATTGGCCTAGACAAGAAACACAGAAAGACAGAGTTAATTTCGATAACGTTGACAGCGAGTTGTTTCCAGCTTTATCACTAGAGAAGTATATTGTGTCCGTAGTTTATACCAGGTGGCGTTGAACACTCTGACTCTAATAAATAAATAAAACAACACCTTATTTACACTACACTGGGTTGACCAAACGACATGGGATATCGCTATGAACATATGCAGATGGCAGTAGTATCACGTACACAAGGTACCAAACGACAGTGCATTAACGGAGCTGTCATTTGTATTCAGGTGATTCATGTCAAAAGTTTCCGAACTGATTATGGCCACACGAAAGGAATTAACAGACTTCCAATGCGGAATGGTTGTTAGGACACTACATTTCGGAAATCGTTAGGGAACTCAGTATTCCGAGATCCACAGTGTCAAGATTATGCCGAAAATACCAAAATTCAGGCACTGCCTGTCACCAAGGACAAGGCAGTAGTAGTGGAAAAAGGCCGGCGTCACCCCAAAGTAGGACGCCCCAAGGGCAGCCCTCACCCCAAAGTATCATTATCCAAGATGGCGGCCGTGACGCAAGTACGTGACGTCAGCTGATGACGCGATTGACGTCATTCAAGATGGCAGGAAGATAGGGCAGTTGGACTACCTCCACTACGAACATCGTCCTAGGAACTGGCCGGAAGTTTGAATTTTGGTAGGGAGATAGGTCAATTGGGCTTCTCTACTAACCTAAGAGAATGGTGGCAAAGAAAGGGTACTCAGGCTACCTCTACTAACCTATGTCACCTCTTCCTAGGAACTGGATATAATCTTTCTTTAAACAATTACAAGCAGTACCACCATCAATTGTGTTAGCCATCCTCTTGGAAAATTTTGCTGAGTACAGTAGGTATGGTGTCGCCCCCCACTAGAGGCTAATCAATTAATTCGAATACAGTTTCTATAAAATTGTTTAACTTTGTAAAAATTTCTTTAAATTTCTTTAAATGTCTATAATTTTTTTAAATTTATTTAAATTTGTTTACATTTATTATCTACCTACAGCATTAGTGTTGTGTTACCGCCACAAGAGGCTTATATATCCGTTTCTCAATGTTTTAATAGCTGTATTACAAGCACTCATTCAGATCTGGACGTATGTCCTTATTTAAACAATTAAACCCACTACCGCCATCAAATGTTGTGGTGTCACCGCCAGACACCACACTTGCTAGGTGGTAGCTTTAAATCGGCCGCGGTCCATTTGTACATGTCGGACCCGCGTGTCGCCACTGTCAGTGATCGCAGACCGAGCGCCACCACACGGCAGGTCTCGAGAGACTGACTAGCACTCGCCCCAGTTGTACGGACGACTTTGCTAGCGACTACACTGACGAAGCCTCGCTCATTTGCAGAGCAGATAGTTAGAATAGCCTTCAGCTAAGTCCCTGGCTACGACCTAGCAAGGCGCCATTAGCCTTACATAGCTTGTATCTGAAGAGTCTCACTTGTATCGTCAAGAGCGATTTACCACAAGGATGGATTAAAGTTAAGTATTCCAGGAGCTACGTACTTTTCTTTATAGCATTCATTACGTATCCTGTTTCAGACCTATCTCTAGCCTGCGCCAGTAACGCGTGCCTTTCGGCTACTTCCGAGTGGCGTGGCTGTCTTGTTACGCCACAACAAATGTGTTTGCCATTCGCTCGAAAAATGTGCATGAATTTTGCTGAGGGAGTTTAGTATGGTGTCGGCCCCACTAGAGGCTGTTCATTCATAGGGGCAGCAAAAGGTGTTGCCTGCACTTCCAAATACCTAGTTTCAACTACTTCTCAAGGTCATCCAGCCCCATTTACTACATACACCGAATTACGGATGTCACATAGTTTATTACGCTGATACAAAAAATGGTTCAAATGGCTCTAAGCACTATGCGACTTACTTCTGAGGTCATCGGTCGCCTAGAACTTAGAACTAATTAAACCTAACTAACCTAAGGACATCACACACAACCATGCCCGAGGCAGGATTCGAACCTGCGACCGTAGTGGTCGCTCGGTTCCAGAATGTAGCGCCTAGAACCGCACAGCCACTCCGGCAGGCGCTGATACAAAACACTCGCCATGACAGCGGCCTGGATTGGAGGAAAATTGGTATGAAAAATGGAGTCAAACTGTTCTGGGCTGCTGGAGAGAGGAGGGATTGTACTTTACTTATTTTTTGAACAATTTATTTAGCTACGCATTTCACCTAATTTATTTATTACGCTGATGCAAAACACTCACCCTAACGTGCTTAGAGTCACTATATACAGTTCACACACCTAGAAACTACTCCTAAATATAATACATTGGACTGATGTGCCGAGACGCAAACAGCTGGTAAATTACGAAGTCGGCCAGTGGCTAGCATCCGATGGGAATGATGACCTTGCTGTCCGGTCTCCTTCCCCAAACAACTCAACTCCTAAATCACTTTATTTATTTTTCCTGGGAAACTGACCCAAATATCCATCCTAATTACATAGTTAACCACAAAGGTCGATCCTAATTAAACAACTATATGCATATCGCTGCGTAAGGAGGGCTTAAAATCGCAAAAACTAACTATACAACTCAACTTACCATGCTTTAATTACACAACTATAGGCATTGCACTGCACAAGAACCGCAATACTACGCAAAAACTGACAACTCGTGTTATTCTGTTTCGTGAAAAATTTATACCACTCGAAACCAGAGACAGAAACTCTCAAACTCTACCCCACACCTACAAGCTAGGGGAAAGAACGTTCAACTTACTAGATCCTGCTGTTCGACAGAGATGAGTTTAAAAAAGTCTATTAGCTATAAGCATATAGCATCTATCAATGTTTGACATCAGAGTTCACTGCACACGCCTACTAAAAAATCACACTAACCGAAGTCAGTGGGAGATCCTCGTCATAAAAGACTGCCTGCTCATCTGTATATACAAAAACAAACTACGAGAACGAGCTACTACGCTAACAGCCTCATGGCACCTGCCTCGCCGAAACACCTCTCCGCAAAAGCCCCTCTTTCCCTCCAAATGCATCCAGTTCCTTTAAAAGTGTACTGACCCTAATGGCTACGAAGCACTGCTGTCACAGCCCTACAATGCCCCGTGTTCATAGACTGTGTTTTTACGTCACGTAGTATGCTCGAGCAGGGCCGGACGAGAACCACAGTTCAGTGTTCGATTATTATTTATGTAACATCAACGTCGCTCCTATAATAAAGCAAAACACTTCCGATTACAATATATGTCCTATTTTTCTCGAAAATAAACAAAGTCCAGTTTTAGGGGGAAAAATCTTTATAGTTTTTCACGTTCGACTTAGAAATTTATCATCTCTGCGAACACATTTAGGTCAAAACCAAAATTTCCACTCACGAATACAGATTCCCGTGATTTAGCTGAATCCAAATCACGCCCTACAATTTCAAAAGTCAAATAACGTCTTTCTCATATCTAGACTGTGATGTCACCGCCAGACACCACACTTGCTAAGTGGTAGCCTTTAAATCGGCCGCGGTCCATTAGTATACGTCGGACCCGCGTGTCGCCACTGTCAGTGATCGCAGACCGAGCGCCGCCACACGGCAGGTCTAGAGAGACGTCCTGGCACTCGCCCCAGTTGTACAGCCGACTTAGCCAGAGATGGATCACTGACAACTACGCTGTCATTTGCTGAGATGATAGTTAGCATAGCCTTCAGCTACGTCATTTGCTACGACCTAGCAAGGCGCCATAGCATTTGATATTGAGATTATAACATGTACCATCAAGAGCGATGTACACCAATTGTGGATTAAAGTTAAGTATTATATCAACTACGTACTTTATTTGCTACTATTAATTCCCTTAACTGTTCCAGACCTCGCGCCAGCCTGCGTGAGCTTAAGCGCGTGCCTTTCGGCTTCCTCTCATTGTGACTTAGCTGTCTTGCCAAGTCACAACATTTTTGGCGACGAGGATGAGATTTAACGGTCGTATTGCTCTAATTTACATGTGTCATGGCTTCGCCACAATCTTTGGATGTACTGTCCGAATTTTATCGCTTGCAGAATCAGCAGACGCAGGCGTTATTGGATGCCCTTAGACAGCTCGTCCAGGGTCAACGTGCAATGCAAAACGATGCGGCCGCCGCCGCTCCACCGCTACCGGAGCCACAACATGCAGTTGCACCTCCTTTTCGTCATTTTGATGCGGCACTGGAAAGCTGGACGGAGTGGTCATGCCAAATTGGATTCCATCTCGCCGCCTACAGAATACAAGGTAACGAGCGGCAGCCTTTTTAGTTAGCATTCGTCGGGGTGCACGCGTACCGAGTGATAGTGAAATTATTTCCCCGACGCGACGTAGCAACTCTGTCCTACGACGAAATTTTGTCTGCATTAGATGCATATTTCAACGAATCAGTCAATGTAGTTGCAAAAAGGTATACGTTCTTTCGTACAAAACGTACGGCCGGTCAAACTCATTGGGAGTGGGTTGCAACTTTGCAAGGCCTTACAAGGGATTGTGCTTTTGAGTGTGAATGTGGACTCCCTTATTCAGATACCATGGTGCGTGATGCAATTGCACAGAACGTTTCTGATGTTCGTATAAGGGAACAGATTTTAAAACTAGTCAATCCCTCCCTTCAACAAGTGATGGACATATTGGATCGGCAGGACACACTTGACTTTGCTCAGGAATCATTTGCAACTTCGCCAGCCGTGTGTCACGTTAACCGGCCCGCCGGGCGAGCTGCACGGAACAGTAAACAGCCCTCGCGCTCGTCCGCGCAGCTGCCGCCAAGCTCTCCGCTACGTTTGCCACGCCAGCAAGCAAATGCAGTGCTAAAGTTATGCCTGCGGTGTGCTACTAGACGTTCGCGTGAGAATTGCCCGTCACGCCAAGCTGTTTGCTTTTTCTGTAATAAAAAAGGACATGTTCAAAGTGTTTGCCAGAAAAAGCTTCGATTGGACGCTACCAACCATTCCAGGCCCTTTGCTTCGCGCCGGAATCGAACCAAGAATACTAGGGCTCGTGAGCCTTCGCCCATGGACATTCATGTAGTTAATTCCACTCCGCCCAGTGCCACTCTCTCTAACAGTGACTGTGTTCGTCCCACAAATAGTGTGCGTCGACGTCGACGGAAATCCCGTCCAGTCGCAAGTGCTTCTGTACCAGTGTCTGTTCACGTTGCACGAGACAGTCGCTCTTGTTGTCAGCAGGACAATAAACTTTTTGTAGACTTGGACGTAAATGGCAACGTGATACCATTCCAGCTCGATACCGGAGCTGCAGTTTCATTGATCAATAAAGGCACGTACAAACAACTGGGCACACCTCCGTTGCGTGCCGCAAATGTTAAGTTAAATAGTTATTCCGGTCAGAATATCCCTGTGTTAGGACAGTGCAGCCTTCTTGCAACATACAAGGAACAAACAAAACTTGTGTCATTTTACGTCCTTCGTTCTTCTTCTGCAGTGAACTTGTTTGGTTTAGATTTATTTCAGTTGTTTAACTTGTCTATAGAAAATCAGGTACTATCAGTGAATCAGACTGTGCCTTCAGCCAGTGTTTCTCGTCTATGTGAAGAATTTGCAGACATTTTTGCACCGGGCCTTGGTTGCGCTAAGGACTATGAAGCACATTTGGAACTGAAAGTAAACGCGCAACCGACGTTTTTCAGAGCGCGCAATGTTCCCCACACATTGCGTGATGAGGTCACAAGAACATTAAACGATTTGGACTCACAAGGTGTGATTGAACGTGTGCAGGCTTCTCTCTGGGCATCACCCTTAGTAATTTTGCCAGAGCCTTCCGGAAAATTGAGACTTTGTGTGGACTTCAAGGCTACGGTGAATCCACAACTAGTGATTGCAACTTTTCCTTTACCCCACCCGGAATATCTTTTTGACAAACTGTGCCCGGGTAAATATTTTTCGAAGTTGGACCTAGCAGATGCGTACTTGCAAATACCAGTGGACGACGAATCCCAGCGCGTCTTGGTGGTTAACACACATCTTGGTTTGTATCGATTCAAAAGACTGCCATTCGGGTGTGCATCCGCCCCTGCATTGTTTCAGCAATATCTGCAAACTGTTTGTGCGTCGGTCCCTACTGCAGCAAACTATCTGGACGATATTGTGATCTCCGGAAAGACGGAAGAAGAACATTTAGCCAATCTCCGAACATTATTTCAGGTCTTGCGACAAAATGGTCTTCACTTGCGGAAGGACAAATGTGTGTTTTTTACTCGTGACTTACCATATCTGGGACATGTAACCAATGCACAAGGCATACATCCGCGTCCAGAGCACCTCCGTGCCATACAGGACTTGCCTTCGCCGCAGAATTTGAAGCAGCTACAGAGTGTGTTGGGAAAAATTAATTATTATCATCGCTTTGTTCGCCATGCCTCTTCCATTTCAGCTCTGCTTCATCACTTACGCCGTAAAGGTGTTCCGTTCGTCTGGACGACGGAATGCGAACGCGCCTTTCGCCAGTTGAAATCGGCGTTGCTTTCAAACACTTGCCTTACGACATTCGATCCTCAGAAACCCCTTTTGTTGATGGTAGATGCATCGGATTTCGGGATCGGTGCTGTGCTTGCGCACAAAGATGAATCGCATGATCGCCCTATTGCCTTTGCGTCCAAATTGCTCTCGTCTGCGCAACCAAGTTATTCACAGATCGAGAAAGAAGCTTTGGCTCTCGTATTTGGTGTTACTAAGTTTCATGATTTATTGTATGGTCGTCACTTTACCATCATCACAGACCACAAACCTTTGACATTGCTTTTTCATCCGAACAAGCCTGTACCTCCACGTACAGCGCAGAAATTCATCCGCTGGTCTAATTTCCTCTCGCAGTACCGCTACGATATCTTGTATCGGTCCACTGCTAAGCACGGAAACGCTGATGCGTTATCCCGTTTGCCTGTTGCTGAGGATAGAGCATTCGATTCTTCCGAACTTGCTTGCATGTTCATTGATTCGGAAACCGATGACGTGGTCGAATCGTTTCCGATTGATTTTCGTCGTGTAGCTACAGCCACAGCTGCTGACCCTGTCTTTGCTACCGTTTTGCGTTTTGTTGCTACGCAATGGCCCTTGTCAAAGTCACGGATCGAGGATCCGTTGGTTCGCCGATTTTTTGCTCACAAGGAGAGACATTTTGTTCGACGTGGTGTTTTGCTGTTGCGTTCTGATAATGATCAGTCCAGGGTTGTGGTCCCACGTTCGTTACAGTCCTCTGTCTTACGGCTTCTCCACCAAGGACATTGGGGTATAGTGCGAACGAAACAACTTGCTCGTCAGCACTATACTTGGTTCGGAATCGATGCTGCGATTACGAATATGTGATCTTCTTGCATGGCGTGTGCCGAACGACAATCCGCACCGCCGCGGAAATTCTTTGCATGGCCGAAAGCCACTTCCCCTTGGCAACGCTTGCACATCGATTTTGCTGGTCCATTCTGGAATGCTCGATGGTTGGTTGTGGTAGATTCCTTCAGTAATTTTCCTTTTGTTGTACGGATGTCTTCCACGACATCGTCTGCCACCATCCAAGCGTTATCCGCTATCTTTTGCATTGAAGGTCTTCCACAGACTATTGTTTCCGACAATGGCCCACAATTCATGTCCGCAGAATTTCAGTCATTCTGCAAGGCCAATGGTATTCAACATCTGACATCCGCGCCGTTTTCGCCTCACTCAAACGGTGCCGCTGAACGATTGGTCCGGACTTTCAAGTCGAAAGAGTCTCATTCTCGGTAGGACGCATTATTGCTCTTCTTGTCTTCGTATCGCTCTCAGCCCCGAGATGGTCGCTCGCCGGCTGAGTTGCTTCACGGTCGTCCTCATCGAACCTTGATGTCTTTGCTGCATCCGCCGCATCAGGTTCCTGTGCAGCGGCAGCCACCTGTTTTTCTCCAGGCGACGTTGTATACTATCGCAACTATAAGGGTCCACGGCATTGGCTCGCAGGGCGCATTTTTCGCTGCCTCGGCCGCGCTATGTATCTGGTTTTGGGGGCCTCTGGTGAGGTGCGTCGGCATCTCAATCAGCTGCGCCTCTGTCGTCGCACGGGTTCTGCCGCTCCCCGTCTGCTTTCAGCGACGGTGCCGTCAGGTCAGCGCCCTGGGGACCCATCTACTGGCTCGCCTCATCCCCAGGTGTTACCGACGCTGCCTTCCATTTTGCCCCACGGCGACGCGCCGCCGCCGCCGCCGGTCCTCCCGCCGGCGCCGCCCGCAGTGGACTCGTCGCTGCAGCCGCCGATCGCTTCCCGTGACCAGCTGTCCTCCGACATGGAACTCTTGCCCGCTCCGGACCAGATCTCGTCTTCGCCCGTCGGGTGCCCCGACGCGATGGAGGTCGACCCTACGGCCCCTCCTGTCTCTTTACGGGCGCACACACCGCGTGTTGGCATGCACCCAGGACTAGGTTTTCAGGCGTATCCTCGCTCCCCTCGGACCGAATGGCAGGGTGCGGGTGGCACAGCCTCGGCTGTTGTTAGGCTCCCCACCTCGTCGTATACGTCAACATGGGGTCCTCCCCACGGCGGGCGGAAGCCTTATAACACAACCGTACACCGATTTGCGGGGGAGGAATGTGGTGTCACCGCCAGACACCACATTTGCTAGGTGGTAGCCTTTAAATCGGCCGCGGTCCATTAGTATACGTCGGACCCGCGTGTCGCCACTGTCAGTGATCGCAGACCGAGCGCCGCCACACGGCAGGTCTAGAGAGACGTCCTGGCACTCGCCCCAGTTGTACAGCCGACTTAGCCAGAGATGGATCACTGACAACTACGCTGTCATTTGCCGAGATGATAGTTAGCATAGCCTTCAGCTACGTCATTTGCTACGACCTAGCAAGGCGCCATAGCATTTGATATTGAGATTATAACATGTACCATCAAGAGTGATGTACACCAATTGTGGATTAAAGTTAAGTATTATATCAACTACGTACTTTATTTGCTACTATTAATTCCCTTAACTGTTCCAGACCTCGCGCCAGCCTGCGTGAGCTTAAGCGCGTGCCTTTCGGCTTCCTCTCATTGTGACTTAGCTGTCTTGCCAAGTCACAACATTTTTGGCGACGAGGATGAGATTTAACGGTCGTATTGCTCTAATTTACATGTGTCATGGCTTCGCCACAATCTTTGGATGTACTGTCCGAATTTTATCACTTGCAGAATCAGCAGACGCAGGCGTTATTGGATGCCCTTAGACAGCTCGTCCAGGGTCAACGTGCAATGCAAAACGATGCGGCCGCCGCCGCTCCACCGCTACCGGAGCCACAACATGCAGTTGCACCTCCTTTTCGTCATTTTGATGCGGCACTGGAAAGCTGGACGGAGTGGTCATGCCAAATTGGATTCCATCTCGCCGCCTACAGAATACAAGGTAACGAGCGGCAGCCTTTTTAGTTAGCATTCGTCGGGGTGCACGCGTACCGAGTGATAGTGAAATTATTTCCCCGACGCGACGTAGCAACTCTGTCCTACGACGAAATTTTGTCTGCATTAGATGCATATTTCAACGAATCAGTCAATGTAGTTGCAAAAAGGTGTACGTTCTTTTGTACAAAACGTACGGCCGGTCAAACTCATTGGGAGTGGGTTGCAACTTTGCAAGGCCTTACAAGGGATTGTGCTTTTGAGTGTGAATGTGGACTCCCTTATTCAGATACCATGGTGCGTGATGCAATTGCACAGAACGTTTCTGATGTTCGTATAAGGGAACAGATTTTAAAACTAGTCAATCCCTCCCTTCAACAAGTGATGGACATATTGGATCGGCAGGACACACTTGACTTTGCTCAGGAATCATTTGCAACTTCGCCAGCCGTGTGTCACGTTAACCGGCCCGCCGGGCGAGCTGCACGGAACAGTAAACAGCCCTCGCGCTCGTCCGCGCAGCTGCCGCCAAGCTCTCCGCTACGTTTGCCACGCCAGCAAGCAAATGCAGTGCTAAAGTTATGCCCGCGGTGTGCTACTAGACGTTCGCGTGAGAATTGCCCGTCACGCCAAGCTGTTTGCTTTTTCTGTAATAAAAAAGGACATGTTCAAAGTGTTTGCCAGAAAAAGCTTCGATTGGACGCTACCAACCATTCCAGGCCCTTTGCTTCGCGCCGGAATCGAACCAAGAATACTAGGGCTCGTGAGCCTTCGCCCATGGACATTCATGTAGTTAATTCCACTCCGCCCAGTGCCACTCTCTCTAACAGTGACTGTGTTCGTCCCACAAATAGTGTGCGTCGACGTCGACGGAAATCCCGTCCAGTCGCAAGTGCTTCTGTACCAGTGTCTGTTCACGTTGCACGAGACAGTCGCTCTTGTCGTCAGCAGGACAATAAACTTTTTGTAGACTTAGACGTAAATGGCAACGTGATACCATTCCAGCTCGATACCGGAGCTGCAGTTTCATTGATCAATAAAGGCACGTACAAACAACTGGGCACACCTCCGTTGCGTGCTGCAAATGTTAAGTTAAATAGTTATTCCGGTCAGAATATCCCTGTGTTAGGACAGTGCAGCCTTCTTGCAACATACAAGGAACAAACAAAACTTGTGTCATTTTACGTCCTTCGTTCTTCTTCTGCAGTGAACTTGTTTGGTTTAGATTTATTTCAGTTGTTTAACTTGTCTATAGAAAATCAGGTACTATCAGTGAATCAGACTGTGCCTTCAGCCAGTGTTTCTCGTCTATGTGAAGAATTTGCAGACATTTTTGCACCGGGCCTTGGTTGCGCTAAGGACTATGAAGCACATTTGGAACTGAAAGTAAACGCGCAACCGACGTTTTTCAGAGCGCGCAATGTTCCCCACACATTGCGTGATGAGGTCACAAGAACATTAAACGATTTGGACTCACAAGGTGTGATTGAACGTGTGCAGGCTTCTCTCTGGGCATCACCCTTAGTAATTTTGCCAGAGCCTTCCGGAAAATTGAGACTTTGTGTGGACTTCAAGGCTACGGTGAATCCACAACTAGTGATTGCAACTTTTCCTTTACCCCACCCGGAATATCTTTTTGACAAACTGTGCCCGGGTAAATATTTTTCGAAGTTGGACCTAGCAGATGCGTACTTGCAAATACCAGTGGACGACGAATCCCAGCGCGTCTTGGTGGTTAACACGCATCTTGGTTTGTATCGATTCAAAAGACTGCCATTCGGGTGTGCATCCGCCCCTGCATTGTTTCAGCAATATCTGCAAACTGTTTGTGCGTCGGTCCCTACTGCAGCAAACTATCTGGACGATATTGTGATCTCCGGAAAGACGGAAGAAGAACATTTAGCCAATCTCCGAACATTATTTCAGGTCTTGCGACAAAATGGTCTTCGCTTGCGGAAGGACAAATGTGTGTTTTTTACTCGTGACTTACCATATCTGGGACATGTAACCAATGCACAAGGCATACATCCGCGTCCAGAGCACCTCCGTGCCATACAGGACTTGCCTTCGCCGCAGAATTTGAAGCAGCTACAGAGTGTGTTGGGAAAAATTAATTATTATCATCGCTTTGTTCGCCATGCCTCTTCCATTTCAGCTCTGCTTCATCACTTACGCCGTAAAGGTGTTCCGTTCGTCTGGACGACGGAATGCGAACGCGCCTTTCGCCAGTTGAAATCGGCGTTGCTTTCAAACACTTGCCTTACGCCATTCGATCCTCAGAAACCCCTTTTGTTGATGGTAGATGCATCGGATTTCGGGATCGGTGCTGTGCTTGCGCACAAAGATGAATCGCATGATCGCCCTATTGCCTTTGCGTCCAAATTGCTCTCGTCTGCGCAACCAAGTTATTCACAGATCGAGAAAGAAGCTTTGGCTCTCGTATTTGGTGTTACTAAGTTTCATGATTTATTGTATGGTCGTCACTTTACCATCATCACAGACCACAAACCTTTGACACTGCTTTTTCATCCGAACAAGCCTGTACCTCCACGTACAGCGCAGAAATTCATCCGCTGGTCTAATTTCCTCTCGCAGTACCGCTACGATATCTTGTATCGGTCCACTGCTAAGCACGGAAACGCTGATGCGTTATCCCGTTTGCCTGTTGCTGAGGATAGAGCATTCGATTCTTCCGAACTTGCTTGCATGTTCATTGATTCAGAAACCGATGACGTGGTCGAATCGTTTCCGATTGATTTTCGTCGTGTAGCTACAGCTACAGCTGCTGACCCTGTCGTTGCTACCGTTTTGCGTTTTGTTGCTACGCAATGGCCCTTGTCAAAGTCACGGATCGAGGATCCGTTGGTTCGCCGATTTTTTGCTCACAAGGAGAGACATTTTGTTCGACGTGGTGTTTTGCTGTTGCGTTCTGATAATGATCAGTCCAGGGTTGTGGTCCCACGTTCGTTACAGTCCTCTGTCTTACGGCTTCTCCACCAAGGACATTGGGGTATAGTGCGAACGAAACAACTTGCTCGTCAGCACTATACTTGGTTCGGAATCGATGCTGCGATTACGAATATGTGATCTTCTTGCATGGCGTGTGCCGAACGACAATCCGCACCGCCGCGGAAATTCTTTGCATGGCCGAAAGCCACTTCCCCTTGGCAACGCTTGCACATCGATTTTGCTGGTCCATTCTGGAATGCTCGATGGTTGGTTGTGGTAGATTCCTTCAGTAATTTTCCTTTTGTTGTACGGATGTCTTCCACGACATCGTCTGCCACCATCCAAGCGTTATCCGCTATCTTTTGCATTGAAGGTCTTCCACAGACTATTGTTTCCGACAATGGCCCACAATTCATGTCCGCAGAATTTCAGTCATTCTGCAAGGCCAATGGTATTCAACATCTGACATCCGCGCCGTTTTCGCCTCACTCAAACGGTGCCGCTGAACGATTGGTCCGGACTTTCAAGTCGAAAGAGTCTCATTCTCGGTAGGACGCATTATTGCTCTTCTTGTCTTCGTATCACTCTCAGCCCCGAGATGGTCGCTCGCCGGCTGAGTTGCTTCACGGTCGTCCTCATCGAACCTTGATGTCTTTGCTGCATCCGCCGCATCAGGTTCCTGTGCAGCGGCAGCCACCTGTTTTTCTCCAGGCGACGTTGTATACTATCGCAACTATAAGGGTCCACGGCGTTGGCTCGCAGGGCGCATTTTTCGCTGCCTCGGCCGCGCTATGTATCTGGTTTTGGGGGCCTCTGGTGAGGTGCGTCGGCATCTCAATCAGCTGCGCCTCTGTCGTCGCACGGGTTCTGCCGCTCCCCGTCTGCTTTCAGCGACGGTGCCGTCAGGTCAGCGCCCTGGGGACCCATCTACTGGCTCGCCTCATCCCCAGGTGTTACCGACGCTGCCTTCCATTTTGCCCCACGGCGACGCGCCGCCGCCGCCGCCGGTCCTCCCGCCGGCGCCGCCCGCAGTGGACTCGTCGCTGCAGCCGCCGATCGCTTCCCGTGACCAGCTGTCCTCCGACATGGAACTCTTGCCCGCTCCGGACCAGATCTCGTCTTCGCCCGTCGGGTGCCCCGACGCGATGGAGGTCGACCCTACGGCCCCTCCTGTCTCTTTACGGGCGCACACACCGCATGTTGGCGTGCACCCAGGACTAGGTTTTCAGGCGTATCCTCGCTCCCATCGGACCGAATGGCAGGGTGCGGGTGGCACAGCCTCGGCTGTTGTTAGGCTCCCCACCTCGTCGTATACGTCAACATGGGGTCCTCCCCACGGCGGGCGGAAGCCTTATAACACAACCGTACACCGATTTGCGGGGGAGGAATGTGGTGTCACCGCCAGACACCACATTTGCTAGGTGGTAGCCTTTAAATCGGCCGCGGTCCATTAGTATGCGTCGGACCCGCGTGTCGCCACTGTCAGTGATCGCAGACCGAGCGCCGCCACACGGCAGGTCTAGAGAGACGTCCTTGCACTCGCCCCAGTTGTACAGCCGACTTAGCCAGAGATGGATCACTGACAACTACGCTCTCATTTGCCGAGACTTCGTACTTTATTTGCTACTATTAATTCCCTTAACTGTTCCAGACCTCGCGCCAGCCTGCGTGAGCTTAAGCGCGTGCCTTTCGACTTCCTCTCATCGTGACTTGGCTGTCTTGCCAAGTCACAACATAGACAACGGGCAAACGTTTCTTTCACCTGCTAGATGTACACACAACAATCGACCTCCTCTCAACTAAAGAAGTCAAATGCGAAGAAGCACTCGACCGAACAATTTATATGATAACGGAATAATGACCAAGCACAAACACACATCCATATTCAATCTTGTCAAATTCCCACTTGATCACGAAAGCTGTCCAACACATACTAAGTATTTGTTCGCTATTCGGTCGTCTAGACGACTACGCGGCTAAGTCAAATACATTCACGCATTGCAACAGCCCACACCATTCCGATGGCCTCCCACCGTTAGCGGGAAACTCTAATCATTCCCACCACCGACGACACATAGACAGATTCATCGTACCAAATCTAACACACATATTTTTGATCGCTATACTTACAACTGAATAACATTCGACAATGAGCGAAGTATCCGAATTACACGCTGCTTACAGCTCTGGAAATAAAAATATCTGTACCATTCTTATCATTTTACATACTATTCCTTTTCTATCACAGTATTCCACGTCAAATCCAAGCCTTCCTTACCACTGGACATAGTCATCTCCTTTACACACATTTCAGAACACAAGCACATACTTTATAAAACAGATGCTCCCAATTTAGAAAATTATTCTACTAAGGAATGTGTTATGAAACCGGTATTTTCAACCCACTCAAGCCACCGTGACTAGATATCTATCCAGTATTAGAAAAGCATTCTCTCTCTCTATGCCAAGTCAGAGGTTTCGTGATATATCGACTGGGCTAGAGGTGATGCTTGATTGAGGGATCACAAACAGTGGGTGATGTCTTAAGAAATGTACGCTAGCTTTCCAGATCTCTAGTGCTATGCTATCCGTGAGAAATGTAGCATCCAATTTTGAATCAAGTCCTCACATTTAAGCACATACCAGCGTAGGATCCTAAAGAGAATTCCTTTACTACAGCCACTAATGAATCATATTTGTAGCACCCTCATATCTCGAAACGACTCACCTTTCTAGAGCCGATCTGCTACAGTAAAATTCCAATCTCCTCTTAGTTAGCCTGCATGCAACTGCTGCCATTCCTCAAGCTTTACGAATCTGATCGTTCCAACTTAAATCGCGACTAAGTAGGAGACGGGGAAAATATATCTACCACCTTCTGCAACCCATGTAGAAACAGGCTAAGCTGCGTTACTGAGACTGGAGTGTGTTTTAACCATTCCATGTAAACAGGAAGTGCTAGAAGGAGAATGATTTTTTCTACTGTAGTGCGGTGCGCCCCCAAACTACATACAAGTACTACAGGTCTGCGTCCATTCACATCTTATCTTCGTTATCCTGTACCATCCAACAGAGAAATATTACCGACTATAAAATCTCCACTAACTTCATCCCATAGACAAATGAATAAGATTTTCACTGTATCTCTCTCCTACCATATATCGTTAACAACATACGCATGTGTTCAGGTTCGAGCACTTCTGATGATACTATTAAATATACACTTTTGATCAACTGCACACCTCAATTTGAAGTTTCATCACCTGTACTTTAGGACAATGATCATATCCCGAAGGCCATACTGTAAGGCGCAAGACATGCGCTCTGTGACTCTGTCTCATTATTTGAAACATAAATTTTTCTTCTCTAACCACTTTGTACACTGTCAAAAATTTTATTTATTTTTTCCCGCCACAGCTTTGAGATCTGGATTAAGTTCTAAACTGACATTAACACAGCCTCTTGCAGGAAACTAGACCTCGCTCGATGACGCGATTGACGGTAAATGATGACGTGAGTGCCACTACCCAAGATCACGGGAGAGTGCCGCGCCTCGCTGCAAAGCCTCCCTTTGTTGTAAGTTTCAATTTTTGAGGTGAGATAGGTCAAGTGGGACACCTCTAGAACTTTCACAGTGTAAATAAATGTGTTACTGCTCATACTATAACACACACTCCGGATCTTAAATAAAATTCACTTACAAGATAACGAAATTGGAATAGTTTTGTCGTGTTTGCGTGGATATCCAAACTACTGTTCGAATCTGATTTCTATGCGTTCCGTTTCAACTGATTCCTCAGATTGCAGTACCGATCGCAAGTAGACAGTGCTTTTAATCATATGCAGATTCCGCCACTGAATGTGTGGAAGGCTCCCAGGACCCACAGTAAAGTCGCGTTAGCGTTCGAGTGTGGATCTGCCAGGCGCTATATACACTCCTGGAAATTGAAATAAGAACACCGTGAATTCATTGTCCCAGGAAGGGGACACTTTATTGACACATTCCTGGGGTCAGATACATCACATGATCACACTGACAGAACCACAGGCACATAGACACAGGCAACAGAGCATGCACAATGTCGGCACTAGTACAGTGTATATCCACCTTTCGCAGCAATGCAGGCTGCTATTCTCCCATGGAGACGATCGTAGAGATGCTGGATGTAGTCCTGTGGAACGGCTTGCCATGCCATTTCCACCTGGCGCCTCAGTTGGACCAGCGTTCGTGCTGGACGTGCAGACCGCGTGAGACGACGCTTCATCCAGTCCCAAACATGCTCAATGGGGGACAGATCCGGAGATCTTGCTGGCCAGGGTAGTTGACTTACACCTTCTAGAGCACGTTGGGTGGCACGGGATACATGCGGACGTGCATTGTCCTGTTGGAACAGCAAGTTCCCTTGCCGGTCTAGGAATGGTAGAACGATGGGTTCGATGACGGTTTGGATGTACCGTGCACTATTCAGTGTCCCCTCGACGATCACCAGTGGTGTACGGCCAGTGTAGGAGATCGCTCCCCACACCATGATGCCGGGTGTTGGCCCTGTGTGCCTCGGTCGTATGCAGTCCTGATTGTGGCGCTCACCTGCACGGCGCCAAACACGCATACGACCATCATTGGCACCAAGGCAGAAGCGACTCTCATCGCTGAAGACGACACGTCTCCATTCGTCCCTCCATTCACGCCTGTCGCGACACCACTGGAGGCGGGCTGCACGATTTTGGGGCGTGAGCGGAAGACGGCCTAACGGTGTGCGGGACCGTAGCCCAGCTTCATGGAGACGGTTGCGAATGGTCCTCGCCGATACCCCAGGAGCAACAGTGTCCCTAATTTGCTGGGAAGTGGCGGTGCGGTCCCCTACGGCACTGCGTAGGATCCTATGGTCTTGGCGTGCATCCGTGCATCGCTGCGGTCCGGTCCCAGGTCGACGGGCACGTGCACCTTCCGCCGACCACTGGCGACAACATCGATGTACTGTGGAGACCTCACGCCCCACGTGTTGAGCAATTCGGCGGTACGTCCACCCGGCCTCCCGCATGCCCACTATACGCCCTCGCTCAAAGTCCGTCAACTGCACATACGGTTCACGTCCACGCTGTCGCGGCATACTACCAGTGTTAAAGACTGCGATGGAGCTCCGTATGCCACAGCAAACTGGCTGACACTGACGGCGGCGGTGCACAAATGCTGCGCAGCTAGCGGCATTCGACGGCCAACACCGCGGGTTCTGGTGTGTCCGCTGTGCCGTGCGTGTGATCATTGCTTGTACAGCCCTCTCACAGTGTCCGGAGCAAGTATGGTGGGTCTGACACACCGGTGTCAATGTGTTCTTTTTTCCATTTCCAGGAGTGCATATCCGAACCGATGTTGGGAGCCGGATCCACCTTCAAACCTATATTGCGGATCTGCACCCCTACATCAGTCCGGATATAACGCACAGCAGGTGTACATTGTAACGCTAACTCTGCTCTACTGTGGGTTCTGGGGGCCTTCCGTGACACATGCACATACACATTCAAACAGAAAACTGAGCAAACGCTTTCGAAATTTGTGGGTGACTGGATGCACTCGAGTGCTGTGCTATATTAACCTCCCCCCCCCCCCCCATCAGTGCAGTGCATTTGAGCAGATCAATTTGTACATGGGGACAAGAATGTGGCAGCAAGAGGAATCCGAGGAAAACGTAAAGATGGAAGTGAAGGGAATGAGGGAAGGACTCAATTTTTGTCCGTTGAGGCAGCATTATAGTGTATGTCTATTGAGGTATCAGTTAGACAGTCGAGTTGACCACTATTTGCGCTTTCCGGAAGACAGGGAACCATCCGTCTATAAACTTAAATGCATCTGCGGTCTCGAGACATAGCATGTATTCGACTCCCATGCAGCCACGTGTTCTGTATATGATATAAAGCACTGTCTACTAGCGAGCGTTAACTGTAAACCTCTAGTTCATCAGAAGACTTCCCACACGCTCTCCAAGCGTGTGGGTGACTGGATACAATCAGGTACAGTGCTATACTACGCCTCCAGATTAGTGCATTTGGGCTAGGTGTTGGTAGCTGTACTAAACTTATAACCAATTTTAGAAACCAGAACGAGAGATTATGTCATGATCGCATAAATAAAACTGACATAAAATAGATATAATTGCGAAAAGTGATGGGGAAATAGGGATAAAGTGACTGAATTTAAGTGCCACGAAATTGAGCAAGTACTTGCTTATCTTCTGGTTGGTACAGAACAATTTGTACATGGGAGCAAGTATGCTGGAGCAAGAGGAATCCGAGAAAACGTCGACCTGGAAGCGAAGGGAATGAGGGAAGCAGTCAAGTCTTGTCCGTTGAGGCAGCATTATACTGTATGTCTATTTGAGGTATCAGTGATACACGTGAGTTGATTACTGACGCTTTTGAGGAAGACAGAGAACCATCCGTCTATAAACTTAAATTCGTCTGCGGGTCACGTGACATAGCCTGCTTTCGATTAGCATACAGCCGCATGTTCTGTATATGATTTAAAGCACTGTCTACTTGCGATCGTTACCTGTAAACCTCTCCTGCATCAGATGACTTCCACCTCATGTGTGATGAAATGTGACACATTCTTCTAAACGAACTATGATCTATGTGATATACTTCCCCCCCCCCCCCCCCCCCTGTCGCATCTTGGGCGTAAAATCGAGACTTCAGCTTCATAACTAAGTGTATATACAGTATTTACCTGACAGATGTGCTGTTTACAGAGTTAGTGGCAGAATGACTTGTAATTTTCGCATGTCGGGCTTGGTTGCTATGCATTTATCTGTTTCCTTGTAAGAGGGTTTCCCTCTTGGTAACGGTCATTTTATATATAGGGTTGATGTGCGCATCGTATAATTTCTGAACTGTGATCGGATGTGAACAGTGGTCGCTATACATATCTGGAAAGCTATATTGTGCTCGTATCACACAGAGCAGATGTTTTTGGAAAATACTTTCTCGTTTTCCGATTCGATAACATAGTTTATCCTAGAGAAACCAGGAAGAAGGATGTATGTCATAAGCTTGAAATATATTTCTTACATTGAAATATTAAAAGGGCTACATTCCATATGAGTGATACTTTGGAAACTTAAGCGATCTAACATTATAGCGCTTTTTAAGTGAGGAACGTTGTAGCCTTAGGAGTGCGTGTGTTTATTTTATTTCTTAACAATACCCTCCAGCTACTGACCATAGATTCTGGAACGATAGTTTAAAATTGATGGCTTGGTTGATACATGTAAAAATGCCTAGAAATCCATCCGTCTGAAGCTCCATCGCGCATAAAAAAATCACCCTCTTCTAATTCTTCTTCTTTTTTTCAACGGTCTACTATTAGATCACAGTTTCAAATCTGTTACTATACATCGATAAGGAGTGATAACCTCCTCAAAATAACCGCATCTCGAGAAATCTTGTACACTTGGATGGGTGAGGACTCAGCGAGCTCCATCCACTCACGATACATGAAATTTAGCTGACTACTTCTGGTCGGTTGCTTATAAAATAGGTACCAGTACCGCGGGGTGGGTTGGTCAATGACAGTGCGAGGCGCAATCGTTCAGTCTCTAATTTTAGCATAAGTCTTTGTGAATGCTCTGTGACTCCCATCAGCAATAACATAGGTCGTAAATTAAACAATATGGTTCAAAATGGTTCAAATGGCTCTGAGCACTATGCGACTTAACTTCTGAGGTCATCAGTCGCCTAGAACTTAGAACTAATTAAACCTAACTAACCTAAGGACACCACACACATCCATGCCCGAGGCAGGATTCGTACCTGCGACCGTAGCGGTCGCTCGGATCCAGACTGTAGCGCCTAGAACCGCACGGCCACTCTGGCCGCCTAAGCAATATGCTGTATATGTTAGAAATATGTAGAGCACTGTCTAATATACTTTGATGATGTATGTGTTCGAGAATTAACACTACACAATCATCTATCCAGATTCACAATGCGGAGAAGGGATGCTTTAGCTATGATACTGAAATTGGGAAACATGCTCTCACATCATTGGTCGGAGTTTAAATTAATTTAGAATTGCTGAAATTGTCCATATAATCAGTTTTAATTATTATAATTTCAGTTTATCGGCTGTGTCTGTTCCGTCCACATAATTGGTTACCAAATAATATTTGACTGACAAAGCATTCTTTAGTTGGAGAAAAAGTTTTGTTCAGGGGATAAACCTTCTGGAGGGATGCTAGCACTGAAACAATGATCACGTACATGACTACAATATGAGGAATCAGTCGAAACGGAAATCATAGAAATCAGATTCGGACTGTAGTTTGGAAACCCATGCAAACGCGACAAAACTATTCGAATTTCGTTATCTTGTAAGTGAATTTTATTTAAAATCATCGACTGTGTGTTATAGTAACAGCAGTGACAAATATATTTACACCGTGTGAAGTCTAGAGGTGTCCCACTTGACCTATCTCACCTCCAAAATTCAAACTTCCCACAAAGCGGGGCTTGGCAAGGAGGCGTTCTAGGGTAGCGGTACTCACGTCATCAGCTGACGTCAATTGCGTCACTGTGCGAGGTCTAGTTTTCTGTGAGAGGCTGTGTTAACGTCAGTTTAGAATCTGACCCAAACCTCAAAGTCGTGGCGGGAAAAAATAAAGCGTGTTACAGCAGAAAAATTAGTCTATCAAACAATGAGACGAGGCCACAGGGCACGTCTCTTGCGACGTACGGCATAGTCCTCGGGATATGATCATTGTGCTACAGTACAGGTGAAACTTTTAGCTAAGGTGTACAGTTGATCAGAACATGTATCTTTAATAGGGTCGCGACATGTGCTCGATGCCTCCACGATAGTGGAATTTTGTTTTCGATACATTGTAGGAAAGAGATGCGGTGAAAATCTTATTCAGTTGTCTATGGGATGAAGTTAGTGGAGCTTTTGTAGTTGGTTATATTTCTCTGTTGGACTGTTCAGAATAACGAAGATAGATGTGAATGGACGTGGACCTGTAGTACTTTGTATGTAGTTTGGGGGCGCACCGCAGTACAGTAGAAAAAATCATTCTCCTTCTAGCATTTCCTGTTTACACTGAATGGTTAAAACACAGTTCTGTCTCAGTAACGCAGCTTAGCCTGTTTCTAAATGGGTTGCAGAAGGTGATAGATATATTTTCCCTCGCCTCCTACCAAGTCGCGACTGAAATTGGGACGATCAGATTCGTGAAGCTGGAGAAATGGCAGCAGTTTCATGCGGGCTAAGTAAAACAAGGTAGGAATTTTACTGTAGCAGATCGGCACGAAAACGGTGAATCGCTTCGACATATGAGAGTGCTAGAAATATGATTAATTAGTGGCTGTAATAAAAGACTTCTCCTTAGGATCCTACGTAGGTATGTGCTTGAACGCGAGGACTTGATTAACACTCGGATACTGCATTTCTAGCGGATAGCGTAACACTGGAGATCTTAAAAACTATTGTACATTTCTTCCGACATCATCCACTGTTTGTGATCCTTCTCAATCAAGCATCACCTATAGCCCAGTCGATATATCACGGAACCTCTGACTTGGCATAGAGAGAGAGAATGCTTCACAAATACTGGATAAACATCTAGCCGCGGTGGCTTGAGTGGGTTGAAAACACAGGTTTCATAACACATTCCATAGCAGAATAATTTTCTAAACTGGGAGCATGTGGTTTATAACTTATGTGCTTGTGTTCTGAAATGTGTGTAAAGGAGATGACTATGCCCAGTGCTAAGGAAGGCTTCGATTTGACGTGGAATTCTGTGATAGAAAAGGGGAGAGTATGTCAAGTGATAAGAATGGTACAGCTCTTTCTATTTCCAGGGCCGTGAGCAGGGTGTATTTAGGATACTTTGCTCATAGTCGAATGTCATTCAATTGTAAGTATAGCGATCAAATATATTTGTGTGTTCCATTTGGTAGGATGATTCTGTCTATGCGTCGCCTGTAGTAGGAATGATTCAAGTTTCCACTAACGGTGGGAGGCCATCCGAATGGCGTGGGCCGTTACAATGCGGGAATGAATTTGACTTAACCGTGTAGTCGTCTAGACGACCGAATAGTGAACGAATACTTAGTATGGCTGGACATCTTTCGTGATCAAGTGGGAATTTGACAAGATTGAACATGGATGGGCGTTTGTGCTTGGTCATTATTGCGTTATCATGTAAATTGTTCGGTCGAGTGAATCTTCCCATTTGACTTTTTTTTTTTTTCGAAACAGGATAACGCGAGTTGTCAGTTTTTCCGTAGTATTGCGGTTCTTGTGCAGTGCAGTGCATGTAGTTGTGTAAGTAAGGCATGATAATGTGAGTTGTATAATTAGTTTCTGCGATTTTAATCCCTCCTTATGAGGCGATATGCATATAGTTGTGTAATTAGGACCGATCTTTGTGACTAATTATGTAATTAGGATGGATATTTGGGTCAGTTTCCTGAGCAGAATAATTAAAGTAGACTAAGCCTACCTTCCTCTCCTGCATCTGGAGAGTTTCCATGCATTAGGTGGGGGCGGGGGGGGGGGTGGACTTAGGCTTTCCATCAAGTAGAAACAGGGTTCGTGTGGTTGATAAATTGGGATTTTTACTTGCAGTGAGTGTTTGTGCATTGAATTATTATCGGATGGTTATGTGTTGTGAGCTTTTTTCCATGCATTATTTCGGTGATCTACGAGTAATTTGCACCGTCTGCGTGGTATGTAGTTGTTTATTTCGGTAATTTAGGAGTTGGGTTGTTTGAGGAAGGAGACCGGACAGCAAGGTCAGCTTTCTCATCGGATTAGGGAACGACAAAGGAGGAAGTCGGCTGTGCCCATTCAAAGGAACCATCCCGGAATTTGCCTGGAGCTATTTTGGGAAATCATGGATAACGTAAATCAGGATGAGGCAGAACGTGGGATTGAACCGTCGCAATTCCGAATGCGAGTCCAGTATGCTAGCCACTGCGCGACTTCGTAATTTACGAGTTGTTTGCGTCTCGGCACATCAGTCTAATGTATTATTATTAAGGAGTAGTTTCGAGGTCTGTAAACTGTTTATATTGACTCTAAGCACGTTAGGGTGAGTGTTTTACATCCGTGTAATAAATAAATTTGGTGAAATTCGTAGCTAAATAAATTGTTCCAAAAAATAAATAAAGTACAATCCCTCCTCTCTCCAGCAGCCCAGAACAGGCTGATTCCATTTTTCATACCAATTTTCCTCCCCTCCAGACCGCTGGCATGGCGAGTGTTTTGCATCATCGTAATAAACTAGGTGATATCCGTAATTCGATGTATGTGGCTGGATGACCTTGAATTGTAGCTGAAACTAGGTATTTGGAAGTTCTGTAAACACCTTTTCTTGCCTATATGAATGAGCAGCCTCTAGTGGGGACAACCCCATACTAAACTCCCTCAGCAAAATTCTTGCACATTTTCCGAGAGGATGGCAAACACATTTGATGGCGGTAGTGGGTCTAATTGTTTAAATAAAGACTTATGTCAGATCTGAATGAGTGCGTCTAGTACAGCTATTAAAACACTGAGAAATGGATATCTATGCCTCTTGTGGCGGTAACACATCACTAATGCTGTACGTAGATAATAAATATAAGAAATGTATACAAAGTTAAAAAAATTTATAGAAATTATATTCGAATTGAACGGAAGCAGGATAATAACTCGCATCAGCTGTCAGCAAATTTCGTGAACAGTGTTGATGGCTGTAGTGGCTCTAATTGTTTAAATAAGGACTTACATCCAGTGTATGTAATACAGCTACTGATAACTCAGTCCATTGTGGTGGTAACAGGAAACTAATGCTGTAGGTTTAAAATAATAATAAATAAATTTTAACAAATTTAAACGATTTTAAAGAACTTATATTCAGAGCTTCGGCAGGCACAGTCGTATGCGGCTAGTGGGCGAGAGTGTTCTTAGAGAAAGTGAGATTGTTTGTGTCCGGCAGACATCAGCGGGTGTGGAAGTAGGCTAACGGGCTGTCGTTAATATTATCAGCGTGCGATACACACATACAACCGGATGAGAACATGAGATATCGCGAAGCGCCGTAGTAGCAGCGAACTAGGTCACTTACCTATTGTGCAAAGCATTACTGTGCTCTTCATATGTTCAAGCATTATTGAAATACAGCTCTCGGTATCTCAGCCTCTTGTGACAGTAACACAAAATTAATGATGTAGATAATAAAGATAATAAATCTAAATTACACTACCGGCCATTAAAATTGCTACACCAAGAAGAAATGCAGATGACAAACGGGTATTCACTGGAGAAATATATTATGCTAGATCTGACATGTGATTACATTTTCACGCAGTTTGGGTGCATAGATCCTGAGAAATCAGTACCCAGAACAACCACCTCTGGCCGTAATAACGGCCTTGATACGCCTGGGCATTGAGTCAAACAGAGCTTGGATAGCGTGTACAGGTACAGCTGCCCATGCAACTTCAACACGATTACACATTTCATCAAGAGTAGTGACTGGCGTATTGTGACAAGCCAGTTGTTCGGCCACCATTGACCAGCCGTTTTCAATTGGAGAGAGATCTGGACAATGTGCTGGTCAGGGCAACTGTCGAACATTTTCTGTATCCAGAAAGGCCCGTACAGGACCTGCAACATGCGGTTGTGCATTATCCTGCTGAAATGTAGGTATTCGCAGAGATCGAATGAAGGGTAGAGCCACGGGTCGTAACACATCGGAAATGTAACGTCCACTGTTCAAAGTGCCGTCAATGCGAACAAGAGGTAAATGAGACGTGTAACCAATGGCACCCCTTACCATCACGCCGGGTGATACGCCACTATGACGATGAACAATACACACTTCCAATGTGCGTTCATCGCGATGTCGCCAAACACGGATGCGCCCATCATGATGCTGTAAACAGAACCCGGACTCATCCGAAAGAATGACGTTTTGCCATTCGTGCACCCAGGTTCGTCGATGAGTTCACCATCGCAGGCGCTCCTGTCTGTGATGCAGCGTCAATGGTAACCGCAGCCATGGTCTGCGAGCTGATAGTCCATGCCATGCTGCTGCGAACGTCGTCGAACTGTTCGTGCAGATGGTTGTTGTCTTGCGAACGTCCCCATCTGTTAATTCAGGGTTCGAGACTTGGCTGCTCGATCCGTTACAGCCATGCGGATAAGATGCCTGTCATCTCGACTGCTAGTGATACCAGGCCGTTGGGATCCAGCTCGGCGTTCTGTATTACCCTCCTGAACCAACCGATTCCATATTCTGCTAACAGTCATTGGATCTCGACCAACGCGAGCAGCAATGTCGCGATACGATAAACCGCAATCGCGATAAGCTAGAATCCTACCTTTATCAAAGTCGGAAACGGGATGGTACACATTTCTCCTCCTTACATGAGGGATCACAACAACGTTTCACCAGGCAATACCGGTCAACTGCTGTTTGTGTATGAGAAATCGGCTGGAAACTGTCCTCATGTCAGTATGTTCTAGCTGTCGCTACCGGCGCCAACCTTGTGTGAATGCCCTGAAAAGCTACTCATTTGCATATCACATCATCTTCTTCCTGTCGGTTAAATTTCGCGATTGTAGCATGTCATCTTCGAGGTGTAGCAATTTTAATGGCCAGTATGTGTACATTCGAATTGAATGGATAGACCATAATAACACCTCTCCCCCTCTCGACTGAAGGAGTAAGCTCTTAGAGTAAACTTGTTGAACATCTTCTATGATAATGGTGAGCACATTTGATGGTAGTACTCCGTATAATTGTTTAAATAAAGACTTACGTCCAGTGCATGTGATGTAGCAATCGATATCTCAGCCTCTTGCGGTGGTAACCAATAATGTTATAGAAATTATATTGGAATTGAATGTAAGCTCTTAGAGCAAAAACTTAGAAATTCGAAGACGATGGCGAACACACTTGATGGTCTTACTGTTTGTAATTGTTTAAATAAAGACTTATGTCCAGAGCTGAATCAGTGCATGTAATAACGATCTAAAAAGATTGAGAAACTGATGTCTCAGCCTCTTGTGGCGGTAACACAACACTAATGCTGTGAGTAGATAATAAATATAAGCAAATTTAAATAAATTTAATAAAAGTTATAGACATTTAAAGAAATTTTTTCAAATTTAAACCATTTTATAGAAATTATATTCGAATTAAATGAGCAGCCTCTAGTGAGGGCTACACCATACCAACTCCGCTCAGCAAAATTTTCCAAGAGAATGGCTAACACAATTAATGGTGGTACTGCTTGTGAAACGTCGCCTTAGAAAAATTATACATGATTGTGCTTAACCTGACACACAATATTTTGTTAGCGCAACGCAATCTGACTTTCAATAATCCCTACAAAAGGATGGCCCTGACTAACATTAAACTATACCTTCCACAAATCACTTACCTCACAAAAATCTTCGCTACTCAAGCTACTGCAATACAACGAGCGCCACTACTGCCAGCTAAATAAAAGATTCAAACTACTGAAGGCACTAACTAGTGATAGGCATAGTTAGCAAATGAAAGATTTTGATAGAGAACAAACAATGTATTTACCTTAATAGTGTTGAAAAATGATAATATACATAACAGATCATGACATCCAGTCTTAGAAATTTCCAAACTCCGCCATCTCTCTCCCCACATCCACCACTGCTGGCGGCTCACCTCCAACTGCCCAACGCTACACGCTGTTAACATCCAGCTGCCCAACACTACAATGGCAGACAACAATGTAGGCACTAACTACTGATAGGCATAGTTAGCAAATGAAAGCTTTTGATAGAGAACAAACAATGTATTTACCTTAATAGTGTTGAAAAATCATAATATACATAGCAGATCATGACATCCAGTCTTAGAAATTTCCAAACTCCGCCATCTCTCTCCCCACATCCACCACTGCTGGCGGCTCACCTACAACTGCCCAATGCTACGCGCTGTTAACATCCAGCTGCCCAACACTACAATGGCAGACAACAATGTAGGCACTAACTACTGATAGGCATAGTTAGAAAATGAAAGCTTTTGATAGAGAACAAACAATGTATTTACCTTAATAGTGTTGAAAAATCATAATATACATAACAGATCATGACATCCAGTCTTAGAAATTTCCAAACTCCGCCATCTCTCTCCCCACATCCACCACTGCTGGCGGCTCACCTCCAACTGCCCAACGCTACGCGCTGTTAACATACAGCTGCCCAACACTACAATGGCAGACAACAATGTAGGCACTAACTACTGATAGGCATAGTTAGCAAATGAAAGCTTTTGATAGAGAACAAACAATGTATTTACCTTAATAGTGTTGAAAAATCATAATATACATAACAGATCATGACATCCAGTCTTAGAAATTTCCAAACTCCGCCATCTCTCTCCCCACATCCACCACTGTTGGCGGCTCACCTCCAACTGCCCAACGCTACGTGCTGTTAACATCCAGCTGCCCAACACTACAATGGCAGACAACAATGTAGGCACTAACTACTGATAGGCATAGTTAGCAAATGAGAGCTTTTGATAGAGAACAAACAATGTATTTACCTTAACAGTGTTGAAAAATCATAATATACATAACAGATCATGACATCCAGTCTTAGAAATTACCAAACTCCGCCATCTCTCTCCCCACATCCACCACTGCTGGCGGCTCACCTCCAACTGCCCAACGCTACACGCTGTTAACATCCAGCTGCCCAACACTACAATGGCAGACAACAATGTAGGCACTAACTACTGATAGGCATAGTTAGCAAATGAAAGCTTTTGATAGAGAACAAACAATGTATTTACCTTAATAGTGTTGAAAAATCATAATATACATAGCAGATCATGACATCCAGTCTTAGAAATTTCCAAACTCCGCCATCTCTCTCCCCACATCCACCACTGCTGGCGGCTCACCTACAACTGCCCAACGCTACGCGCTGTTAACATCCAGCTGCCCAACACTACAATGGCAGACAACAATGTAGGCACTAACTACTGATAGGCATAGTTAGAAAATGAAAGTTTTGATAGAGAACAAACAATGTATTTACCTTAATAGTGTTGAAAAATCATAATATACATAACAGATCATGACATCCAGTCTTAGAAATTTCCAAACTCCGCCATCTCTCTCCCCACATCCACCACTGCTGGCGGCTCACCTCCAACTGCCCAACGCTACGCGCTGTTAACATCCAGCTGCCCAACACTACAATGGCAGACAACAATGTAGGCACTAACTACTGATAGGCATAGTTAGAAAATGAAAGCTTTTGATAGAGAACAAACAATGTATTTACCTTAATAGTGTTGAAAAATCATATTATACATAACAGATCATGACATCCAGTCTTAGAAATTTCCAAACTCCGCCATCTCTCTCCCCATATCCACCACTGCTGGCGGCTCACCTCCAACTGCCCAACGCTACGCGCTGTTAACATACAGCTGCCCAACACTACAATGGCAGACAACAATGTAGGCACTAACTACTGATAGGCATAGTTAGCAAATGAAAGCTTTTGATAGAGAACAAACAATTTATTTACCTTAATAGTGTTGAAAAATCATAATATACATAACAGATCATGACATCCAGTCTTAGAAATTTCCAAACTCCGCCATCTCTCTCCCCACATCCACCACTGTTGGCGGCTCACCTCCAACTGCCCAACGCTACGTGCTGTTAACATCCAGCTGCCCAACACTACAATGGCAGACAACAATGCAAACTAGCCACAGACTGCACACAGCACAGCCAGTGATTTTCATACAGAGCACTACGTAACGTTGCCAATAAGAAAACATAAACAGCCTACTTACATAGCCACCATGCTCCCTACAAAAAGTTTTACAAATTGTTTTGGGCAGTGCCCAATAATGATTTGAAGAAATTTTGTCATAATTACAGTAACAAAGATATCAAATGCACACACTTATTGATACAATGTTGGTCAAAAGCTAAAATTTTCTCACAGTCCATAAAGACAGTCCTGATCATTCAGCACAGTAAAATTCCAGTGTTTTTCTCAAAGTCTGAGCAGTAAAAGAAAATGTACACAGATGTAGTGGATTTCCATGCAGTTTTGAACAAGTAGTGTTGTCCTTCCAACGGAAAGACAGTGCTGACTCTTGACATGCAGACAGGTAATGGTCCACAACAGAGCAAACCCACCGCAGAGTCAGTCGAAGTTTTGAAGAATATTGGTAGGTAGGTCATCACAGAGTACACCCTCTGTAGTCCTTGTAGAGATTACGGTATTGGTGGGCCACCAGAGGTGCAGACCCACTGCGGTCCTTGTAGAAATAATGGTATTGGTGGGCCATCAAAGTTGCAGACCAACTGTAGTCCTTGTAGAGACGGCCAGCAACCATCTGTTGCGACTGTGCAGGTGCACAATCACCATCAAAGAGTCTTGCGGACAATATAGCAAGTCCATAAACAACCACTTGTGTACTCACAAAACTTTTTGGAATGTCCTTAGAACCAGCAATGCTGTTATCCAGTCCCTTGCTGAATTATCAATACACGTGCAAACACTAACAGTCCCTACTTCTCACATATTGTCCATATACGATGACTAACAGAAGCGTGTGCAGTGAAATGATACTTAATTTGAAGAACTGGTGTCTATACAATTATAAATTTACAACATAAGAATACAATTACAAAGTTACAAAATACATTATTAAAGAACATAACAATACAGATAACATTTGTAGTAATAGGGGCTTTACAAAAGAATAGAAATAAACATATACATCAATGTTACAGGAATTATGACATGAGTACATACATTAAAGATCAGAATAACTTTCGAAACATCAACTTCACACATGAGCATTAAAACAAAACAGAATAAATGATGTCTAAACATCTTTACAAAGTAAATAACATATTATCAGAAAAATTCTACAATGTAACTCTCATCAGATAAACACATAAAGACAGGAAGAACACAAATACCCAAGGGTACACAAACACATAGTGGGATAACGCAAGGTAAGGTTCAAAAATGGTTCAAATGGCTCTGAGCACTATGGGACTCAACTGCTGAGGTCATTAGTCCCCTAGAACTTAGAGCTAGTTAAACCTAACTAACCTAAGGACATCACAAACATCCATGCCCGAGGCAGGATTCGAACCTGCGACCGTAGCGGTCTCGCGGTTCCAGACTGCAGCGCGCAAGGTAAGGACAGGGTTTGTTGTACTGCAGTATTTTGCAAACAAAACTTTCTTTACTTCTCGGAGATCTCCCTTCGTTCTTCATTATTTCCCAAAAGTCCTATCTATACCTGCTGTCTGTACTTTTTTCATAAAACTTCTAAATGCATTTCATCCAATTCATCGCAACTCATTCTCTTATATAGTCTACCCCTCTTAAGCGAACTTAAATCTACTGAGCTCAGATGCTAAACTAAGGGACGAGGCAATGCAGCAGCACAAAACAATTAATACAAACAGCAATGAAAAAATGGAAATTGTCAAAGCAAGCTGCAGTAAATCTAAATTACCAAGCAATGCAACATTACAACTAATATGAGCCAATGTGCAGCAACAAGAAAAATAAATCAATAGTAAAACTAGCTTAACAGAGTAATACAAAGTGAAATTTAGTAGCACTATGCCTGGCAAACAGCAGCAGCAAATCTAATAACTTATATCTAAACATGACAATGCTCAAGCAAAAAAAATATTACACTAAAGACGGCCATATCTATTACCTATGTCACATCTTAATACTAGAGTGATGCATCACGAGAACTTACACTAGCAGATAAGTTACCAAATTGTAAAGAAATTATTTATGCAATTCCTGTGAAGGGAAATGTCTATTTATGTGCCCTCGTTTTCTTGGAAGTAGATCATAAATTTCTTATTGACTGGATCTGTAGGCATAAAATAACTATATTAGTACATATATTAAATTTTATTTTAACCAATGCTGCAGTGCAGTTAGAAACTAGATATTAAAGAAAACGAGCAAATATGTACAAAGGACGGCATGAAACATCATTCATTAGCCATATGGCATTTCATAAGGCAGTAAAAATTCTCTCAATTCTCGAGAAAGACGCTTGTCATAATCAGGTGTGTAGATGTAAGTATCTTTCCAAGTAATGAGCGTGTCGTACTTGCGGTGCTTTCTACAAAGGAATGTCAATAGCGAGGATAATGGCCTCCCTTTTTTTTTCTTTTCTACCTGTGCCTCTGAAAAGGCACGCACTAATGGCTTTTTCTCCAGGCGTCTGACACAGCTGGGTGCCCACGACACATTACATGCAGGTGGCCACTTAACTTTCTTACAGAAATATTTACGACAACAGTTTCCGCTACAGTGGCAGTCTCATATAGAAAATTTCAGAGGTCGAGAATTTGCGTTGCAAATGTGTAGATACAAAATCTAATGAATATAACAGTGCCCACAAAATTATCGCCGGCATTGTGATACATTCACGCATTTACACACATTTCATAACTCTTAAAGTACGATTCTTGGTTTCCAACATCCTTTTTCACAAGTCAGAGTCCCTAACCACTATTCATTACTCCTTACCTTATTTCACATATAAATATTCGTCGACACTTCTTCAATATTTCATCATAACAGATACGTAGCATAATCAAATAACTCATATAGCATCAGTTTATTGATCATAAACATACCGCAACAGCATAATACACATCATCATCGTAATAATAACATCATAAAACCTCAGCCAAATCTCAAAATCGTCGTAGCTTCCTCCAATAGTTTCAAAATCTAAAAAAAATTCTCTGCTCATGTCAGTAGTGTCATTTACCTCAAACTTACTTTAAAAATCATGCTCCCTTGCCAAATACATCATTCAAAGCTCTCATGGTATCACAATGGTTCCGGAAAAATATGAGCATTTCACAAAGTACAGACAAAATACAATTTCATAAGTGTGAAGTTATCCAAATGTGTAATTACGTAAACATCTGTCACTGATGAAGTAAAAAAAAAAGTTTCTTTCTCTGTTAAATGATCAGATAGCTGTGTAATTCTGTGTTAGAGAAATATGGTACCGATGTGTAAAGTTGTATAAGCAAATACCATTTTAGCTAGGGCTCCTTGTGCTTGCCAAACACATGGTACACAAAGTAAGCGTGTAGTCCCCTGAGGATTAATGTAATTGTACCCTCAGGTCTTACAGATTACAGCAATGGAATGAAATATATCACGGAACACCCTTGTATCATTGTACTTCAAATATCTTAAAAAAATAAATGTTTTAAGTGCGAAATTAATCACTCAAATACGTGTACTGTAGTGCTAAACTGTGCGTCATGTTGTAAGATAATCTCTGTGGAAGTCTCATAGTTATCGTCCTCCGAAAGCTAAGTTCTGCAGAAGTCAATGTACTTACCTCATGATAAACAAAAGTAAAATGCTTTGCGTATAGATATCGTAGTTATTATGCTTATTGGCGTGATGAAGAAAGTACTGTACAGTAACGTATTGTTGTGCCACGAAAAAGGCTGTCTCATTGTTGCTATACCACAAAAGTTACTACTAAAACATGTTTTACTTTCCAGAAGAATTCAGAAAACTGTGCAGATATAAAACAGATACACTGCAAAAGCAATATTGTAAATTGTCACTCATTAGTAGCGTCGTGATAAAATCGTGTAGCTGTCACATAAACTAACCACTGTGTCGTCTGTTCACTATAACAATGCATTCGTACTTTCTGTTTAAATAAGTTCTCTTGGTTCTTGACTGGATATTTAACTACAAACATTGTTGCATGTTAACAGTTTCTTAAGTCTGACAAAGCATACTAGAAATGTGAAGTGAAAAGTTTTATGGCAAAGACAAAGTTAAAAAGCAGATTATCTTTCAATAAACGGTTTTACATGTGAAATGTGGTGCAATCCTTTACTCTTCCTAGTACACAGAGGTTCAGCTTGAACAGAATTATCATGTGGTATACGTCGGTGAGGAATGCTAAAATTTTTCTCAAGGTTAGCGTCTATGTTATTTTTCTCTGAGCCAGCTGGCGCACACAGCTACCTGCGGTGCGAGTCATTGTCTGTTCCTTTGTTGGCGCGCATCGTTATTGGGATTAGGAGACCTAGCTTCTACAAATTCACGTTGTCGAAAGTGCCCTGCTCTGTTTGAATAACGCCAGTTCTGATGAAATTCAGGTCTGTCGTTATGATTATCTCGTCTGTCGTCATGTCGGTAGATTTCATAATTTCTTTCTTGTCGGTCATGTGGTGGAGAATTTCTTCCTGAATCGTAACTGTGCACTGAACTGTTGCGTCTGAAGTTATTCTGTCTCCCTTGATAATAATTGTTTTGGTTCCCATATTGTCTGTTTCTAAGGTAATCTCTGTCATATTCATTACGACGGAAATGCGATCTTTCTCTGTAACTATTATTACTCTGCCAGTGGTTGTCATATGGGTGGTGTCTGTTTTGGTCACGATTTGCGTTGTAAGAATAGACTTGTCGTGACCAGTTATTGTTTCTGTCATCACGGAATTGTGACGGATGTGACCTGTAGTGATTGTTTTCCTGTTTTCGCATTCCGCGACTGTCTGTGTCAATTTCTAATTCTTGTAACAGTCCCTGAAAAGCTTCAATGTCGTCTTTGCAACGTCCTGCTAAAATAATATGTCTTAAATGTTCAGGCAATTTGATTAAGCAAATGCGGATGAGTTCTGAGGGGCTGTATGGGTTTGAAAGATACTGATTCTTATGGAACATGTCTTCAAAATATTTGACAAGACTGGAAAATTCAGATTGTTCAAAATGTTTCATCATCATGATGCTATGTTTTACTCGGTCTTGTGTAGCTTGAGACCAATAAGCTGAGAGGAAGGCATGATAAAAATCTCCTTCACTGTGACAATCGTGAATGACCGATCGCATTCTTACAGCTGGTTCATTCTCCAAGTAGCCACACATAAATTCTAATCTGTGCTCTTATGACCAGTTGGGAGGGAAACAGTGAGAGAATTGATGGAGCCACGCTTGTGGATGAATGTCGTTGGCAGAATTCTTAAACGTTTTGAATTTACGTGTAGTAATGAACAGCTTATAGTCAAAATCATCGTGTCGGCGAGTAGCATATCGGTCATTGTTACGTCGTGTCGGCGGTTCCATCTCAAAATTCGGTGCACCTTGCCAATTTCTTTCATAATTTCCGAAATGCCCTGTGTTATTATTTTTTGGCTTTTCCGTATTTCTAAGTTCCTCTTCCCGTGTTGGAGCGCGAGTGTCCTCTGAAGTATGAAATTTTTGTATTACTTGTGTCAGCTGATCTTGTACTTCCCGGATTTCTCTTTTGTACTGTGTATTGATTTGATTTTGATTTTGTCTGAATTTTCTAATTTGTTCATACTCTTCAGTGTCAGTGAAGGCTATAGGTGTTCTGTCATTCAGATCATCATCTACCTTTGTAGATAAGTTAGTGAACTGATCTGAAAGTTCGGCTACTTTATCCGATAATGAAATTATTTCCACTGTGTGTTTTTCTGAACCAAGTTTCAGAGTGTCCATTTGTGTTGAAATCGTATCTACTGTGTCCTTTAAGTTTTCTTGAGTTATTGCAAGTTGCGTAACCGAATCGGTAGATGCAACTGAGTCAATTTTAGCTTGCAAGGTGTCGTGATTTTCATGAACAATAGTTTGCAGTTCTTTTATGGCTGCTTCGTGATTCTGTAATGCATTTTCATGACGCGAAAAAATAGGTTGGAAATGCTCACAAATTTGTGTTTTTACGTCATTACAGACTTTTTGACATTTCGATTCGATTTTATGTAACTCAGTAGTTAAATCTTCACGTGTTTGTTCAAGTGTGGTGTCTAACTTTTGAAGATTTTGTTCCATTGTGTTTAACTTTTTAAGATTTTCTTCCACTGTGTCTAACTTTTTAAGATTTTGCTCCACTGTGTCTAACTTTTTAAGATTTTGTTCCATTGTGTCTAACTTTTGTAGCTTTTGCTGTGATTGACTCTCATTTTGTTCCATTGTGTCTAACTGTTGCTGTGTTTGTCTCTGATTTTGTTTCATTGGTTGCATTAATTGCAATAATAATGTATTAGTGTCTGGAATCTGTTCCTCTATGCTTTTCGGCAGTGCATTTTCACCGGCAACATTCACATTTTGACAAGCAGAAAATGTGTCTTGACTTATTTGAGAAAACGGTGAGGACCAAAAACCTGAGTCTACAGTATTTGCGAGATTGTTTCCTGTCATTTCTGATTCCTGAGGCGAGCTGTTGCCGACCGATCGATCTATAATGCTTCCCTGTTCGCTAATTGTTTCACTGTGTACACCATTATTTGCAACCCGCTCCATTTCCCTATGCGCAATTACCAAATTACTACTTTGAACATTAGTTAATTCATTACTCTGCGGCGCTAACACACTGCTTTCGTCTTCACTGTCATTTCTCAGTTTACTTTGGAGCCTAGTATTACGTTTTTCACACGCCATAATTGTCACAATATTTCACACGATAACACAGAAAAGCACAATTTGAAAAGCAAAATAAAATGACATAGCAATGGAAATAATGTCTACTTAATTGCAAGCGCAGCTGCGAAATACTTGGTGCAAATCTACATGCATGCCACAACTGTTTTACTGTACAACAATGAAAAACTGCAACTACAATGGAAATTCTCTCTATAATTACGCGCTGGCAATAAACAAAAGCTACACTAATCACACAAACTACAAGAAATAAATCAGAAGATTCCAGTGAGGTATCCTCGGCTAAGGGTCGACATATGAAACGTCCCCTTAGAACAATTATACATGATTGTGCTTAAACTGACACACAATATTTTGTTAGCGCAACGCAATCTGACTTTCAATAATCCCTACAAAAGAATGGCCCTGACTAACATTAAACTATACCTTTCACAAATCACTTACCTCACAAAAATCTTCGCTACTCAAGCTACTGCAATACAGCGAGCGCCACTACTGCCAGCTAAATAAAAGATTCAAACTACTGAAGGCACTAACTACTGATAGGCATAGTTAGCAAATGAAAGATTTTGATAGAGAACAAACAATGTATTTACCTTAATAGTGTTGAAAAATGATAATATACATAACAGATCATGACATCCAGTCTTAGAAATTTCCAAACTCCGCCATCTCTCTCCCCACATCCACCACTGCTGGCGGCTCACTTCCAACTGCCAAACGCTACACGCTGTTAACATCCAGCTGCCCAACACTACAATGGCAGACAACAATGCAAACTAGCCACAGACTGCACACAGCACAGCCAGTGATTTTCATACAGAGCGCTACGTAATGTTGCTAATAAGAAAACATAAACTGCCTACTTACACTTGTAGTTGCTTAAATAAAGACTTATGTCCAGTTCCTAGGAAGAGGTGACTTCGGTTAGTGGAGGTAGCTATCATGGTACAAGTGTATATTTTTATTTTTATAATTATATATTTTATGATTTTGGTAGGTATGTCGTTAAATATTGTGGGCTAGCATGAGAATTTTAATTAACTTATACGCACGATATAATATTTTTTAAACAGAGCGCGTGACTCACCGCCTTCTAATAAATAATTTGCGTAAGCGCTGACATTTAGAAAAGAAAATATGCGTATTCTTACGCAAACTGTAATTATTAATATGGGTCTCAGGGGCAACTGGTTATTCATGTACCAAATTACACAAAGATTAACTGAGATATTGCGGAATGTAATGATTTTTTTAATATTTCTTTTTCAATATTTGCAAGGTAAAACTGGAGAGAATCTCGTCGGCCGTTAGGCGGCCCAAATGAAACATACTGAGCTCACTCAGTGTTCTAAATATTAATAAACCAAATCTATTTTGACTCTTTTTAACTTTGAAATTAATGAAAGATCAAAATTGAAAAGTCTCTCGCATTTACATTTAATATTATGACATGACATTTTAATTAAATAATACAGTCAGCGTAATCGCCGACTAAATCATGGTACACACTTTCTAATAACAATTTCTATTAGATTTTTCAAAATACAGATAAAACTTACGTTATCAGACGGCACTACAATGATGGCCTACCGCTAGACGAAACAAAACAGGAGAGCTAGTGCAATCAAAGCATTGCCTCTGATCTTCATGGCCTATGTTACACAGAGATTATACCAAAAAACTGTTTTGTTAATTACAGAGATATTTGTGTTTTCATAATAATAACTTAAGTTCTTTACTATTTGTTATACGTCACGAACACGTACACAGTCTTGAAATAATTTATAATTCACATGTCTCAAAATAAAAACCTCCTTTCCCTTTCTCCAAATGTCCATTTATGTGACGTACCGTCACATGGGCCCCCTAGCGAGCACTCCGTCTTCAGGCCACAAGTGGCCCTTCGGGACCATCCGACCGCCGTATCATCCTCAGCTGAGGATGCGGATAGGAGGGCCGTGTGGTCAGCACGCCGCTCTCCCGGTCGTTACGATGGTTTTCTGTGACCGGAGCTGCTACTAGTCGGTCGAATAGCTCCTCAATTGGCATTACGAGGCTGAGTGCACCCCGAAAAATGGCAACGGGCCATGGCGGCCCGGATGGTCACCCATCCAAATGCCGGCCATGCCCGACCTCGCTTAACTTCGGTGATCTGACGGGAACCGGTGTATCCACTGCAGTAAGGCCGTGCCCCCTAGTGAGGGTGTACTTAATGTGGTTTCCTACTTTATGTACAGACTCACTACCGTGTTACACCATTATTTAAGTGTTCAGTTTTCCATGATTAAGGTAGGTACATTTGTGTTCAAGTCACAGTTAAATGAATGGTTATATTCGTACTCTATCGTTTGTATGTTTAAGATATGTTTCGATCTCATTGTTACAGGTGAGTTCATCTACTAGTTCCAACTCTATTTTTCATCAGTAATGTGAACAATCCGGAATCCTACAGACCCGGTACAAATTTGCTTACGCTCCCCCATTTGGGTCACAGGCATAAGGAAAAACGGGTCAAAAAACCTCGCTCGGAGCCTTCGGATTGTTGACATTCAGTCTCTATATTATTTAGGCTGATAATATGTCCATTGAATTAATCAACAAAGAAAAATATATATCTATATATGCATATAACAAGAAATAGATATTAAATTGAAATTATGTACACAATACGTTTGTCTTGAACTATTAAGTCGTCTTTGCGCAAAATGTCTGTCTGTGCTTTCACGTACACATGTACATTACAACAAGAAACATATAGTCACTGTAATTAATTTCTGTGTCGTTTGCACATTTTGTCTGTTACAAATTTACATTCTTGTCGGTGTTTGTTAATACGTCGTCAACCGTAAATACATTTCGAAATGTCATCGAAGTAAGAGTTGTCGACGCTGGTGTGTTGTTGAGCTGTCGGCGGATCGTTGTTGTCGACTACAAAAGCGTGTGCGGCAGCGTGCCACTGTTAGTGACAGTTCGTTGACCTCCGCTGTGACGTCCGCGCAGACAGCTGACGATCAGTCGACTGACACGGCGCATCAGCTGTGCAGTCAGGAACATCTGCCGGCCGCTCGCCTCGCGTAACATGAAACCATTCGACTGCATATCAGTTCATCAGAAAAACAAGACAAATACACATATCGCAAGTGCTGAAAGAAATGGTATTAGTTTTCGAGCACTCCACAGTCATTCGTGTTTACTGTTTTTGAATGCACTGATATAATGTACAAACATACGATGTCCAGTTATTTAAATAACTTCCTGGCTCGAACTCACACCTTTCACTACTCGGATTTAATTATTCTTTTTTGCTAAGTGATCACTACTCAGCACTTCACACTGTCACTGTGGTGAGTGTTCATGCGAGTACCTTGCTGTGACACTTTTCCCTTCACTATGCTTGGCGTGCGTCGCTTCTAGCATACGTTTATCGGCCCCGGAATCCGCAGTTCGCTGTGCGCTGCCCGTAGCGTCCATTCACATTCCACTGGGAGTATTCCGTTCAGACACATTTTTCCACACTATGGATGTCAGTATTATTTCGCATATTGAATTGTTGGTTGTGGAAGGCACCACCATGCATACTGTTAATTTTAATTATCTTAGTTCACTGTATTCAAACAACAGTTTTTCACTGCTAAATACAGTCAACACTCAGTGTGTTATCACACAGTTTACTGTTATCTTTTTCCATCACATTCCAATTGATGATTCAGTTTATCCATATTGTACGAACTAAGCGTCCGGATAGTCTCAATTGTAAACTGGAACATATTTTAACACCTATTACTTGAGCTACATAAGAAATATGGCTCTCACTTTACACAATCGTATTTCATACGTGACACAAATCTTTCTGGACTCGTGAGTTCAGTAGGTTTTTTACGTATGTTCTTTATATTCATTCAACGCTGATTCATTGCTTTTATTGTTGCTTCGTTTGCAGTTGCCTTGCTTGTACGGGTGCAACTGCATGCGTTTCCATGTTGGAATCTGTGCAGATGTTAATTATCTGTCATACCTTCAGGTATTGTACTGTTAAGAGTATACGTCATTCCATTTCTCGCATTTGGTAAACGATCCGCTCCTAGGACGCGTTTCCGACAACCATGCACAATGCCTCTCTCACATTTCTACCTTCGTGAAAGTGCCATTACGCGGATTCATTTACTAATAGTTTGTTTGATTGCCCTCATTTAAATGCATGACCTTCATTCACAAGCAGCTCACTCGTACACATACTTAAAAAAACTACCACATACATAATCAAAAATACACACAAAATCAAAAATGCATGAAATAAATATTAATTAACTATGTATTTACACCTTTCCTACGGTCGTCCCTTTTAGACCACGGTATAGAGTAGGTCGCATGACAGAATGTTTGATGGGGCTTAACCTGCATGTCAAATTCATATCCCTGAGTGATTCCTGGTTTCTCCGAGAACACTTTCACAAATTGATTTAGTACTTGACTTAAGTCAGCTTGTTGTGACAGGCTTAAGTAAGATGATTCGGCTACTTTTTCTTCAATTTGTTGTTTAAAAATAGCATTTTCCCGTTCCCAACCGCGTTCCGGTTCGCTGCTGTCTTGATTTGCAACACAGTTGTGATTCAACGCGTCAGGATCCTGTAAAGTTAACCGGACGTTCCGGCAGTAGTTCACACACACGTCCAGAGTCCTCATTAATGACAGATCAATTTGTCGGTTTAGATAGGTTTAGGTGCATCTGGCTCGGGAGAGGTCAATTTTTGCCTTCAATTCCCTAAGCGCGTCAAGGCCCAGGATGCAAGGTACTGTAAGATTTTTGACCACCAGGAATGAGCACAGTATGGCTTCGTTTTCCAGGGCAATCTCTGCCTGCACCTGATTCTTTATTAGCTGCACCCTGCCTCGTAGGGCACCTACTATCCTACAATTTTCTACTGGCAGGCTCGGTAACTTTTTTACACGATCCACGCACTTGAATAACTGCTCATCAATACAAGAAGCACTCGCCCCTGTATCCAATATTATTAATACTTCGACCCAATTTATCTTTGCCACAAAAGCAGCCTGCACATGTTCTATTTCTTGTAGGTCCGCAGGTCTCGGATCAACTGTCAGTTCATCTTTCATCTCGCATCTGTCATTGTAGCGGAGCATATTCACTCCCACATTCTGTCTGCCCCCCTCTTTCATCTTGCCGACTGTCTGGGAAGGGCCTACAGAGGTCAGCCAGAGAGTGACGGTCCGTCGCACCCTGCCGACACGTGATGAGACACATCGTTTATTCGAATATTATCAGTCACAATTGGTGACGTGCACTGCGGTGCGTACACGTGTGACTGATTGTTCGGAGGCTGAGGTGGAGGCGGTGGCATCAGGATGACATTGATGTGATTAACTGGCACATGACCTGACGGCATGTTTTGATGTGCCTGCCAGTTTGCTGACCCTGCCTGTGCCACTGCTCATTGTTAGTTCTCATATTTTTATTGCCGAAGTTGGAGTTTCCTCCCCCTTCGCCTCGTCTCTTCCGATTGTAGTTTTCTCCACCTGTTTTTGGTGAAGACGGGTTTGACTGGCCATGCTGGTACGTATTGTATCCAGTGCTGTGCCAGTGACCATCCACAGTGGGCACACTGTTCATAGTGTTTCCTTTCTTAGTAAAGTTTTCCCATTGCGAATATGCGTCACTCTTTGAATACCCGCTCTTACGATGGCTGTTATTGGATTGGTTTTTTCCTTTATCGTTCGCTTGTCCTTTGTTTGTACTCCCCTGATCTCCCTCCTGGCATCCTCGTGTATTAAATCGAGAGAGTCTATGGTTGCCTTAAACAACTCCAAGTCCGTGTCAGGGACGTGTACGAGTTTCTCCATTATCGTCATAGGCCGTTTACACTTCAAAATTCTTAGAACGTCCCTGGCAAGCTTGGGTTCATCCCAGTATCTTGTTTTGTTCAGGTATCTTTCAAAATATTTTCTCAAGTTAGCTGAACAGGGATTGAATGGTTCCGGGTTATACGCTTGTTTCCGGAGACGCTCCTGAACAGACCTGGACCAGTATCCGGCAAGAAATTTACTTTCCAATTCAGACAACGACGGACACTGCTTCGCGATTTCCATCGCCCACAGTGCCGCGTTGCCTGTGATGAAAGAGATCACAAACTGAACCTTTTGGTGCTCAGTCCATGATGCCGGGAGTACATTCCGGAAACTTTTTATAAATATTACCGGATGGACATTCTTTTTCTCATCATTAAACGTCTGGAACTGCCTGTGTATTAATAGTGATTCCTCGTGCTTTACTTGCGCTACAGTTGGTACAGCTACCTCTCCGTTCTCGGTGACAACGCCTGAACAATTGACTGGCGCATACGGTTGCACTTTCTCGCAGTCAGCTTTTTCCACTCGGCATACATCTATCGGCATATTTCCACACGTATGAATGCTCGACCCGCTCTGATTAAACCACCGCTTGCGTTACGCAGTCGTTGACTCGCTGCGAGTTGGTAACAACTCCTTAACAGCATGCTTCACTCGCTGACCCTTTGAGGAATGTCCTTCTTCTAGTTTACCAACTCATCCACTTGCCACTTTACTTTTCATTCAGTTTTGCCAGGAACCGAGCATCACGCTCCTGATCCCTGCGTACGCGTTCAAGGCGTTCCTGTCTTTCCTGTTCCTCGCGTTAGAGACGTTCTTCCGCTAAAATGTCCTTAACTTGGTTAATTAATGCCTGCTCCCATTGCTTGTCTCTCATGTCTAATTGTGCCATCAGCACCGTTAGAAAATCGGTCGTTGGTACACGTACTTGTACAACATTCGCTGTCGACGCAGTAGCATCCTCCTTCACTGTGTCAGTAATCGAGTGGATTTCTTTGCTCAATTGAGCTTGATCCTGATCAGTGCCTAATATTTTGTCCGTTTCAGGTTTCTCAGCTTCCTGTTTTGGAAGTTGAGAACCTGTTATTGTGGGTGGGTTCTTCACAGGAAACTCTTGTATATTTTCGTCTGTGTCTTAGCCTTACAGATCTTCCCCCTCTAACCTTTTGTCCTTGCGTGTCTTCACCATTTCGACTAGTATTAATCCTGTCTGGTAAGACACGATTACACACAAAATCTATCTTCCCACAAAATTGACACTACACAAAGTACATACAAAACACAGAAATCAAGTAAAGCAAAGAAGCTGCCTACTACTATTACTACTGAAACTAACAGCTACAGTTTCGCACTCGTAATATTTCCGTTACAGTGTGAAAAATTTTACTTCTGCTAAACCATTACTTTGGCAATCAACTGCACTAGCATTTATTTGATTCACACAGCTGACTGTGTGACTTCAAATCCAGAACACTAATCACTGTCTCAGAATTCTATCACTGATTTACTCACTAGTACTAAGTTATAGTAAATGAACCTGACCAAATTTTCACAATCCGCTGACGTTAAAACAAACTGAATAAACACTTCTGACAAATTTTAACTCAAGAAGATAAACACAGTGCATGGCCCCCGGATCCTTTCTTCCTTTAGTTTCCACTCCAGAAGCGCATGCATATACACCCTTACCTTTATTTGTTATTGTTGTTTGTTGTTGTCTTTATCTCAGTCGAGACAATGGTACGCATGTAGTCAGCTTCATGTCCATATACCTTCACTGGTTGGATCTCGTACAAGTTTTGTATTTTGTGGTACATGGAAATAGATTACATATATGGCATTAATTTCCCATACATATAATTACGTACATAAAAAATTTTCTTTTAAATATAGTTTTCTAGACGGTCAACCATATCTCAGTCATTTTCTGTGTACTTAATATTGGTATATAAAATTTCGGGCCCTCACGTTGTTGGGCGCCACTTACCACGGTATTAGTCTATATTTTTTATTTTTATAATTATATATTTTATGATTTTGGTTGGTGTGGCTTTAAATATTGTTGGCTAGCATGAGACTTTTAATTAACTTGTACCGCAATAACACTGGTACAGACTTCGGCTGCCCCGAAATACGCACGATATAATATTTTTTAAAAACAGCGCGCGACTCACCGCCTTCTAAAAAATAATTTGCGTGAGCCCTGACATCTAGAAAAGAAAATATGCGTATTCTTACGCAAACTGTAATTATTAATATGGGTCTCAGAGGCTACTGGTTATTCATGTACCAAATTACACAAAGATTAACTGAGATATTGCGGAATGTAATGATTTTTTAATATTTCTTTTTCAATATTTGCAAGGTAAAACGAGAGAATCTCGTCTGCCGTTAGGCGGCCCAAATGAAACATACTGAACTCACTCAGTATTCTAAATATTAATAAACCAAATCTATTTTCACTCGTTTTAACTTTGAAATTAATGAAAGATCAAAATTGAGAAGTCTCTCGCATTTACATTTAATATTATGACATGATATTTTAATAAATAATACAGTCAGCGTAATGGCCGACTAAATCATGATAGGGGAGATGAGCTCCCTCTACTGCGAAGTTCTGTAAAAACTTTCTTAATTATAATTAATGGTTGCGATCATGAGAGGTGACAACTAAGTCAATAATACACACTTTCTAATAACAATTTCTATTATATTTTTCAAAATACAGATAAAACTTACGTTAATTATCAGACAGCACTACAATGGCGGCCTACTACTATACGAAACAAAACAGGAGAGCTAGTTCAATCACAGCATTGTCTCTGAACTTCATGGCCTATGTTACACAGAGATTATACCAAAAAAACTGTTTTGTTAATTACATCGAAGACCTATCTCCCACCAAAATTCAAACTTCCGACCAGTTCCTAAAACGATATGACGATATGCATTGTGGAAGCCATAAAACCGTCATAAAGAGGGAAATAAATTCACCAATGAGTCGCAAATCGAACCAGTATTTTTATTACATATCTGGATTTTAGCTGTTCGTTTTATCCGAGCCAAATAGACTCGCCAAGGTTAACGAGTCTATATGAGTCGGTTTGAACGCTCTGATGATAGCTATTCAGTAGCTGAAACCTAGTCTGTAATAAACATAAAGACCGGATTTGCGACCGATTGCTGACTTACTATCCTCTTTTACGAAGTACACCACAGTCACTGCACACAACCGTTCCGATGGAATCCATCTTGGTTACTAAAATTGTCATTAAAAGTCTAAACAGTTGTTATTGAAAGGCTTCTGTGTGAGCGACCTTTCATGAAATTATTTCTTGTATTGAATAACTTGCTTCATTGCGTAATATATAGTGATGCCTGGGATAAGGATTGCCTATGGGACCAACTTTATTTATTTTGTTTATTTTTATTATTTCATATCATCATACTACGTTACCCCTTATCGAAAAGATATTTCCCCTGTGTATAAATGTGTGGGTGAAGTGCATGTGCGATCGTAGAATCAAATTAGCCTTCTTGGTATTCATTGCAGACGTGTGCGAACTTCTGCTGAATTCAGATTTCAATGCTGGCTTGTGGCGTGACCGTGCCACAGACCACAGTTTGTTCCGCACCTTTTAAAAGTACGTCTTGCGATTGGTCAGCACACCTACGCACAAGCCGTGGAAATTTCTATCTTAGTCCTCTTCAAATTTTGTACGGTAAACTGGTGGGTGGGCAGCAGCCACTGGTCCTTCTGGCACCTACGCGATTGGACCAAACGCTAGGTGCTGCAGTGTTGTTTCTTAATGACTGGCTGCCCTCTGAGCCCATTCAGGGATCCAGCGCCAGACCACAGCACCTGGGAAGTTTTTAGATAATTTTTGGAGTTAAGTCAGTCGGTGTCGGATGGTGTGGTTAGAAAGTCACTCTGCTTTCTAGAGCATTCAGGATAAAACATTTTGGTTAGGAATAAAGTTAGCCGTACGTTATGTAGATAATCTCTGCAGCAATTAAACGTCGTTATGTACATAATCTCTGCAGCAATTAAACGGAATTATCAGAGAAGTTATATAACAAAATTTTTTGTATATAAATTTTATCGATCTGAGCTTAGTTTTTAAGAAGACAACGTGATTTGATTATCCACCCACGTTATGACCTTTCCAATGTCTCGACAGAATTTCTTGAGCAGAACGAGTGGTAACAAGCCAGGTGTGACGGCAACAACTTGCAGTACGTATGAGTTATTATGATTTGCCTTAATATGGTGAAATTATCTCTATTGGCTTTCTTATCCTCATGTAGTGAGTGTTTGAGTCCTAGTGCATTCATCAGGGTACCTCTGTCCAAGCCTTCTGGTGACACGATTTCTTACTGAAGCAGACACTTTGTTAAGAAGCCCTCCCATAAGGAACAATACTATTAAGATGTCTTCACTTTGTTAAAAGATTGTTAAAACCTAGAAAAGAATACGACTACCTCTCCGACAATAAATTAGCCCCTCTCTTGGAATACAGCTCATTAGCCTTTCCCCCAGGTCATGTTCACCACCCTTTTCCACCTCCTCTGATTTTTGACAGTAGTAGTCCTGCTTCGGAAATGCGTTTTAAAATGTTTCATTGAATGTCGCTACCTTTCAGCCGTTCTGAAGTAGCTTAGTCAGATTCCGTAGAGCATTTAAGTAACTCTTTGGGTCTCTTTGTAGATCTTGCAAATAGAGGGGACTGCCGACTCATGATAAGAAGCACATGCTATAAATCGAAAGATATATCCCGTACTGAAATAAAGATCTAAGTTCAGAATCAGATAGTAGCCCAACGTTCGACAGCATCAATGAGCATTCGTTTAAGTAAAATAAATAGAAACAACGGGGATTTTCCACAATAAATTACGATGTCATGCCATAATCTTTCCCAATCAAAGAAAGTTTTGCCTTCTTATTGACAGGACACGTTCAGGGAGAGATTTCCGTTGTTAATATGTGTTACCAATGAACAGAAAGTCTCTTGTTTAAGCCTTGTGTTTCCGTCTATACCTCATCGTTCCCCACTCAAGTTTGCATCCCCGTATTATTCGTTGTCCATGATCGATGGAGAAAGCTAATGAACAGAAATCAGATCACAATTAACTTCCGTTGGGGACAGCAAACGTGAAAGATTAACGAGAAGTAGGTAATTAGAATGGTTAACCACAGGAAGTGACTTTCACAGATCAAGTCAGTTAGCGAGCACTGCTATACAGCAAATCCTCTTTTAGGTTTAGGTTTAAGACGTATCACTTCAGCAAATTTTCAGATATCGCAATTACAAAAGCAGCCATTGTGACAGTAGCGACATGAAGTCAGTCGTACGAAAACACTCATTTTTCTCAGCGCTGAATATTTACATCACTTTTCGCTTTCACGAAAATACTGTGATAAAGAGCTGTTTATACACTAGTTTCGGTTTGTATTACTTTCATGGCAGTTTCGAGCACACTGGATTTTCCAGTTATAGGAAAAATAAAGCAGAATATACAATATTAGTATGAAATGAAACGAGAGTTTTGCGTCATTGGCCGGGAGGCCCCTTACGGGGCAGGTCCGGCTTTTTTTGTTGGTGCAGGTCTTATTACATTTGACGCCACAATGGACGACTTGCGCGCCGGATGGGGAATGGGGATGAATTGATGATGAAGACAACACAACACCCAGTCCCTGAGCGGAGAAAATCCATCCGGGAATCGAGCCCGGGCCCCTTAGGACGGCACTCCTTCAGGCTGACAATTCAGCTATCGGGACGGACAATAATAGCATAAAGTGTTATTAAAGAAACAATGGTAACATGAAAAGGGGAAGCTCAGGAATACTGTGCTTTAACTAGCTCCAGGCGTTTTAATCTTCCTCCACTTCCGCAGAGAAACAGATGAGTAAACGAGAAGTTAAGAGATTGGAGAAAATTGTTTGTAATGACAAAGACGGAGGGTAAACTCCTTAACATTAAAGCTATTCGTTTAGGCCTTTAAATGAAATCTGGTGAAATATTTCAGTTTTGTCGCGACTAGTTTAAATATAAGATCAGAAGATGTGATAGTCTTGCCAAAAACTGATAAAAGCAGCTCAAGCTCATCCTTATTTTTCGTTTGTGGAAGTGACCGCGCTATACATTTTTATAAGAGCCTTAACGCGCATCAAACAGTTGCGGGATTACATACGTAAAAGAGTGATTTTAACTGAAAACTCAGAATGGAGATCCACTTCTACTCGTTTTAGAGGAATCTGGGTTTGGCCGAGCTTTTATTTGTGCAAGAATAGTTTGCAACAGGCTTATGTGTAGGGTTGTGTTATTAGTGTGCTTTCCGTATGCACCGTATGCACAACGGTGGAACCATGATATTCCGGAGAACATCTGAAACCCTCGCCGACAATCTTAATGACAGAAGGAAATTAATGTCTTGGCGCCGCAGAAATAATAAATGATTCACTGTACATTATTTCATTAATATGCTTAATCTCACTAAAGAAGTATATATACACTTGGGAGAAAATATTATGAGCGTCCGAATAAGAGCACACTGATTGTTGTGGGTAGCTATAGACTGTTTACAGCTGGTATGAGGCAAACATGGAATCCTCGCCGCTGTCCCAACAATAAGACAAAAATTTTAATTTAAAAGTTTTTCACAAAATTTGCCTTTATTGTCATGGTAATCTAAGAATATAACAAGAAATTTTCAAAAAGTAAACAACCGATTGTTTTATGCACGTGATTTCACCTTGGAAACACTGGTACATACAGTTATCAACCACAGATCATTTCCTACGAAAACAAAGCTCAGAGACACTTTCACGGGATATTCACTGGTTACATCAACGTTTGGTTCGACCTCTTTCGAGAAGTTATGGACAGCTGCTAATCCGTACGATGTTAAGCATTTCATTTGTGAATTTATCACGTCAGGCTCACCGTCACAGTCGTCATCAGCATCGTCTTTAACTGCAGTTTCAGCACGTAATCGAGGACTTGGCAAAGGGGTTACACTTGCTGATGTATTTTCCCGATTTGGGACGTTCGCAGAAGTATCCTCATGGTCACTTTCTGCCTCGGATATCTCTGAATCCATATCACGTAGACTTCCTTCACCAATAAGACGTACGTTTACATCATGGGTGACGACTCGTAACTTCCATGAACACATAATGTCTAAAACAAATTTAGTCCCAAATAACAAGCAACAATGTGACTAAAATTTGTTGAATCTACGACCCATTACAAAATGTATTATAAAATTACATTCCTGTTGGAACCACTCATAAAAGCTGCAGTACAATCTCAGATTTGACAAAAAGATTTTCTGTAGCCAAGATCGCATAAATAATTTATATTTAATGTCGACAGGCTTTGCTGTTTTCTTCTGCTCTTCAGAAATGTTTGTTGCACGTTTACGTATTACACGTAAAACCTCCCATTAGAAAAAAATTATGAATTACTGTGCTGGTAAACCCCTTACGTTATTTGATTTTCAAACAGCTGAGCAAAACTGAACGTGCTCAGACATTTCTCTCTTTACTTATTCTGATCATCAGTACACTGACACACAATATTTTTAGCGCAACGCAATCTGACTTTCAATAATCCCTACAAAATAATGGCCCTGACTAACAATAACTTATACCTTTCATGAATCACTTACCTCACAAAAATCTTCGTTACTCAAACTACCGCAATACAGCGAGCGCCAATACTGCCAGCTAAATAAAAGATTCTAACTACAGAAGGCACTAACTACTGATAGGCATAGTTAGCAAATGATAGATTTTGATAGAGAACAAACAATGTATTTACCTTAATTGTGTTCAAAAGTCATAATATATATATATCACTTCATAACGTCCAGTCTTACAAATTTACCCTCTCTGATGGACGCACGTCCAGATCGTCAGCTCTCAAAACTCCGCCATCTCTCTCCCCACATCCACCACTGCTGGCGGCTCACGTCCAACTGTGCAACGCTACGCGCTGCTCACATCCAACTGTCAAACGCTACAATAGCGAGTATTCCAAGAATGCCAACCAGCCACAGACTGCACACAGCACAGTCAGTGATTTTCATACAGGGCGCTACGTGGCGTTGCCAACAACATAAAAACCTAAACAGCCTACTTACACACGTTACTTGTTGGAAGACCGAAGATGACAGCAAAACCTGTCGAAATCGGTTGACCAAAATGAAATGTATTTACGCGATTTTGGCTGTAGAAAGTTTTTTGCCCAGTAAAACAGATCACTCTATATCATTCCATAACACGAGGAATTTAAAACTCAAATTTACATTAGAGTAACTTTAGACATATTGACATTCGCCTCTCACATTTTACCTTACTGTCACACATAAATGCTCCGAAGCAGTCCCACATTCGGATCCCCGGGTGGGAGCTGCTTTATTGTCACAAAATCGTAAGTCTACAAAACGGGTGAAGCAATGCTTTCATATCTGCACTTATAACTGTCGCTGCTGGTTGGAGACAATATATTGACAGAAATAGAAGAGGCATTAGAAAAAATTAATTGGAGCATTGTTGGCTTGAGTGATGTACATCGTAAATGTGAAAAATGCCTTTGACCGAATTCAGGAAATCTCTTCTATTAATGTGGTGAACCAAACAGAAAACCAAATGGAGTCAGGTTTTTAGTAAGCAAGACCATAGTAAACAAGATAGCCGTATCAGTAGGAACTTCAAGCAGAATTGCGGTTTGATACTCAAAATATCAGAAAGGCATAAAATTCAGATTGTTCAAGTACCTGTACTTACTTTTAGCAATTTGGACGAGGAGATGGAAAGCATATATGAGACCCTGAAACAAACCTATGAAAAAGGGAGAGACTGGTTTTATAAATTTATAATTGCTGGTTTCAATGCCAAATTTGATACGCACAAGGAAGTTGATTCAGTTATAGGCAAATATGGAATAGATGAAAGCAACGACAAGCGTGAGAGACTGGTTCAATTTGCAGAATGTATGAAAACACCTATTATGAATACGTTCTTCGAGAAATTGACTTGGAGGAGTCCTAACTTTAAAATGAAAAATGTAATAGAATTCATTCTTACCAGGAGGCCTCAAAACGTAAAAAAGTCTCTGCTGAACAGGTTCAATACGAACAGCGATCATCGACTAATAGCAACAATGTTTGAATGTAAAAGATGAAAGCATGAAACTAATTAAAGGAAAAAGAAAACTTTTTAATTTAAAAAATCTCGTAGAACGCAAAGGCGAATATGAAGAACGAATTATGAGAGACTTTTAATAACTTTAGTTACGCCTTGAACACATTTTTATTTTTCATCAACCTTTCATGTTTCGACTTTCCGTCATTTTCACAGGTTACAAAAATAAAACCCAAAACTTGTATCAGACGATATGGAAATATGATACATTTCACCGTTGCCAAAGAGACATATTACATCGACTAAAATATGACTTCCTAGCTTACCAGTGCTATGTCAGTCATATAAAAACATTAGATATATTGTGTCACGTCAACATTCTCGAGCACCAGACAAGTGCAAACTGTTACCAAGTCAAAATTTTGGAAGCCAAGCGGATTAAACCGCTAGGCGGCGCTGGGTACGTGCTACACGGTGCAATTTATTTCTGTTTTGAATCACAATTTTCCTAGTTACAACGTATAAAATGATTTCATCAGTCAATATGGGAACTACTTACAATGTTTTACAAAGGATATTACTTTACAAAGCAATGTGTAAAAGTTTTTTTTAAATCTAATACATTGGAAGAAGGCGCTAATTGTTGCTGGGGACCACTGTCTGTTAACAAATCAACCTTCTGGTTTATTTACAACTTACAGCACATAAATTACTACCATTAGTAAAAGTTCATCAGTTTTTAATATAAGTTAAAATTATATAATTATATTTGGATGTAGTATTTCTTAATATTTCCTGGATTAGCTTGCCAGTCTTTTTGTCCACCGTCATTTATTGCTTTGGAAGCAAACTGCTTCACAGTTCTTTTCCGAGTTTGTCTGTAGTGTTCCATTAGCTTTCATTTCTTGTGCTGAAGAATTTTTCTCTGTCTATGGAGTCGTAGGCGTTTTTCAAATCGATGAATATTATTGTGGTGCTCCTGAACTTTCTCATCGTTAACTTTATTCACAGGCACCAGGTCTGTTCACTGCATGATCTTCCCTTTCTGAAGCCTTCTTGGTACTCTCCTTTCTGTGGCTATTTCTGTGACTCTCGCCGATTTAACAGGGCTCCGTATAGAAGGCTGTACGTCACTGGCTCTAGTGAAAGTCCACAGTAGCTATTAGGATCTATTTTTACCCTTTTTCTTGTGGAGGGGGCGTATTATTGCTGACTTTTGTTGTTCTGTTATCGTCTCAGATGTTTTCGTTGATTCTCTGTGTTTTAGGAGCAATATTTTCATGCTATAATTTCCAGGTTTCAATCCATCTTCTTCAGGTACTCTGTTATTTTTCAGTTATTTTAATACACTCCTGGAAATTGAAATAAGAACACCGTGAATTCACTGTCCCAGGAAGGGGAAACTTTATTGACACATTTCTGGGGTCAGATACATCACATGATCACACTGACAGAACCACAGGCACATAGACACAGGCAACAGAGCATGCACAATGTCGGCACTAGTACAGTGTATATCCACCTTTCGCAGCAATGCAGGCTGCTATTCTCCCATGAAGACGATCGTAGAGATGCTGGATGTAGTCCTGTGGAACGGCTTGCCATGCCATTTCCACCTGGCGCCACAGTTGGACCAGCGTTCGTGCTGGACGTGCAGACCGCGTGAGACGACGCTTCATCCAGTCCCAAACATGCTCAATGGGGAACAGATCCGGAGATCTTGCTGGCCAGGGTAGTTGACTTACACCTTCTAGAGCACGTTGGGTGGCACGGGATACATGCGGACGTGCATTGTCCTGTTGGAACAGCAAGTTCCCTTGCCGGTCTAGGAATGGTAGAACGATGGGTTCGATGACGGTTTGGATGTACCGTGCACTATTCAGTGTCCCCTCGACGATCACCAGTGGTGTACGGCCAGTGTAGGAGATCGCTCCCCACACCATGATGCCGGGTGTTGGCCCTGTGTGCCTCGGTCGTATGCAGTCCTGATTGTGGCGCTCACCTGCACGGCGCCGAACACGCATACGACCATCATTGGCACCAAGGCAGAAGCGACTCTCATCGCTGAAGACCACACGTCTCCATTCGTCCCTCCATTCACGCCTGTCGCGACACCACTGGAGGCGGGCTGCACGATGTTGGGGCGTGAGCGGAAGACGGCCTAACGGTGTGCGGGACCGTAGCCCAGCTTCATGGAGACGGTTGCGAATGGTCCTCGCCGATACCCCAGGAGCAACAGTGTCCCTAATTTGCTGGGAAGTGGCGGTGCGGTCCCCTACGGCACTGCGTAGGATCCTACGGTCTTGGCGTGCATCCGTGCGTCGCTGCGGTCCGGGCACGTGCACCTTCCGCCGACCACTGGCGACAACATCGATGTACTGTGGAGACCTCACGCCCCACGTGTTGAGCAATTCGGCGGTACGTCCACCCGGCCTCCCGCATGTCCACTATACGCCCTCGCTCAAAGTCCGTCAAGTGCACATACGGTTCACGTCCACGCTGTCGCGGCATGCTACCAGTGTTAAAGACTGCGATGGAGCTCCGTATGCCACGGCAAACTGGCTGACACTGACGGCGGCGGTGCACAAATGCTGCGCAGCTAGCGCCATTCGACGGCCAACACCGCGGGTCCTGGTGTGTCCGCTGTGCCGTGCGTGTGATCATTGCTTGTACAGCCCTCTCGCAGTGTCCGGAGCAAGTATGGTGGGTCTGACACACCGGTGTCAATGTGTTCTTTTTTCCATTTCCAGGAGTGTATTTTTAAGATTTCCTCTTGTGCTGGGGGTTTGGAATTCAGAGTACATTCTGGATTCTCGAACTGTAGTCTCTGCGTCGGTCTATCACAGTTTAGTAATATGTAGAAATATTGTACTAATATTTGACAGTTCTGTGCCGGGTTTGTCTGTAGTCTTGCCGACTCAGCACAACCAGGAACACCTCCCAAGATGTCCAACGTAGCCTTGGACGAAACGTCAGGGATTGAAGAGTTCCACGGACCACGGCTGTACAGCCCGGAAAAATTCTCAGCAGCTGAAACATCCGGTCGTGAAAGCCTTCATTGTATGATTTGTCTATAGTGTTCCATTCTGCCTCCTGAAGCATAAGATCGGTGGTTGATATCCACTCATAATTTCTCTGTATGTTCTGTAAAAATTTCGTGTGTTGTTTTTGTTTAAGTGCTCTTCTATCTCTTTCTGCCTGTTGTTTTCGTATCGCCTTTTTTCTCTCTTGATCGTTTTCGAAATGGTCTTCTGTCTCCAGCTGAATTCTTCCATTTTTCGGACTTTCTATGACTGTTAAATTTGTTATAGGCTTGTATTCTGTCTTGTATGGCTATGTCGCATGTCATGTTCAACCATCTGCTTTTCCTTTTCTTCGGTGTTTGCTTTATCAGTTCTTTCATTTTTTTTTACAGTCCGGTCCAGTTGTTACTGGTTATTTTTCTTATTTTTCAGTTTTTTCTTTCTTGTTTTATTTTAGGTACTTTGGGGCTGTTCTGAAAGTTCTGTTGATTCTCTTGATTTGTCTTCTACGTTTAAATTTCGCTTTGATTTGGAGTAGGTGAAGATCGGATTGGAAAAAATCTTTCCTTCTTCGTATATTCATAATATCTCAGGCGTTTTTATTGGATAGCGCTATTTGGTCTATCTGAAATTCTCCTAACACGTTTTTAAGGGATTTCCTACTTCGTAGATTCTTGTGTGGTTCCTGGAATTGTGTTGACATGATTCTGAGATCGAAATTCTCTCAGAAGTTTATCAGGTTCGTCTCCTTTTTTGTTGGCCGTGGATTTGTTGTAGTGTCTCTCAATTTTCTTTCTCTGCCTACTCGGACATTAAAATCTCCTAGCATCACTTTTACGTCCTTCGTGATGATTTTATTGGTGGTTTCTTCTGGAAAAAGAATTCTTCTATCATATGTGGTTTTTCTCTGGCTTAACTACAGCCAAAGAATAACCACATATCGTAGAAGCATTATTTGTGAGAACATGTGCGCAGCAAAAGTAGAATAATGGGAGGGCTTAAGTAGAGACGGTTCTGTGTCAGGAGGCATTACCTCAGTGACCTGTAGTCACTGGTAGGCGCAGAGAAAGAAGATTCAGAATTAGTTATTTATTTCCATAAACATGCAGGTAGCGTCTTGATTCGTGGTTGGCATCGTCTGTCAATGCCCATTGCTGAATCGCTTTGTAACCGGTCTTCAGCCCGCACAAGACAGCTGACACCGCACACTTCGTTCCAGCCGGCTGCTGCATTGGCGGTTCGCCACTTGCGGTGTCCCAGACACCGGCTGTACTGCAACGCCGCGGCAGTGAGTGACGGCGGCGCGTGTATTGAACTTACATATGCTGATCTGAGAGATGCTCTGTCCCCTCCCGCTCAAAAGCCTTTTTCGTCACGATGACGGTATCGTGTAGCCGTTGTGTTCGATTATACTGGCCTGCCGTCCAGGTTGACCCTACTTAATCTCCCGGAATGCCAGGAACGCTGGTATCCTGATCCTGGTGGGACGAAAGACCTTCAGGTCTTCCATCTGCTACAGAGGAAGACTGTGGTGTTTCACTCTACGACTGGTGATAATAGCGAGGTAGCCGTCTCTCCCAGCAGCGGCTGTTGTCCTTAACATGCAGAAAATCTACGACAGATTTGTGCCAGACGTCATTTCCCTGCAGTCAGGGAACAGAGCGTAAACATCATGTAAGCAGTTCGATCCGTCTGGTCGACAGCCTTACGAGCTAAACTGCTTGGGTATTTATGGAGCGAAGTGGAGAGTAATGTTCACCTGAAATCATTCGTCATGACCGCATAGGGCTTACTAGTACGAAGGTGCTGCTGTGCTTGCTTAACGGGTTTGTTATACTATAGAACTGGTTCGTAAAAGCTCTTGGTACTGCCTGTTGCATTCGCCTTAGCCTTTCTTTCGTCACATAATGAAGGTGATATGACCCCGTTTGGTTTCTCTGATGCATTACATTCTGTTGAAGTCTGCTGCCTGACTCGCCAGAAACGCCGATGTGTTATTCCCAGACCCAGTCTCGGTGGCGAAATGTTTTCATGGTGACCGATTCCTGTCAACATAGCCGTTATGTAGCGAGATAAGCTTCGCTCTGGACTTTTTTACCCGTTCTACTACTCTATACAAGGCTGGCATGCAGCAGCCCTGGTTAGTGTGTATGTTTTGTATTCAGATCGTACCGTCTATGTTGATATTTTTTATGCTTTTGAAGTGGAGTCTGTTACAGAGTCCAGTATCGAAATATGTACTACAACTCCTGTTCTGAAGAGTTTCAGATTTCTTTCTGGAATGGTTATGGCTGGTTTTCCGTCGTGTTTTGTGTAGTTTTCCAAGTCAAAGTAGTTCTCATCTGAGAATCGTGTTATCTGTAATGCCAGAATTTTGACATTAAATTTATCCAGTCTCATCTAGATTCTGAGAGCAAGTTGCAAAGAGAACTGCATTCAAAGGACACTTTGGAGTCTGATAACTCGCAAAAGCCCATTGCTCGCGGTGCTAGATAACTCATATACATTCCTAGCTGGACAAACACCCACGCATCCCGTGGAACTATTTTGAATAGCGAGTGAAACGTAGCAATATGGTAGCTCTAAGGAATCTAGTTGTGAACGAGCCACCTCAGCTAGATACGACACACGTAAATAAATATGTGAAATCTCTTCCTCCCCGAATCGAGGCCATTATGAACGCTACAGACGGCGTCACGCGATATCAGGGAGATATCTCCTGCAGGAAAGCAATTCTTTGTCCAGTGCGCTCGTATACCGGACTGCACGCTACCTCAGACAGCGGAAGTTCTCTATCAAACACAAGTAGGTGAAGTTCATGGAATGTACTGAAAATAAAATGGCAATGCAGCTTAATCAGCATAGGGTACATATGAAACCAATGACAGTTTCTTATCATATTGCACGTCTAATCTATGCGCTATTATCCAGATTTATGCAGTGACATTTATAAAATGGAATAAAAACTGGTCGCCAAACAAAAATCACATATCAATGCGTAACCGGAAAAGCTTTCGTGGTGCGACAGTGACTGTACAAAACGCAAGACAGGAAGTAAGCTAACAAGGTGAGAAAACATGTTTACTATGCTTACAAGGAGAACACTGCAAGTGGCATAACCCGAATTCCCAGAAATTTTGCTCGTTAGAAGACGATTTGAAGTAAGCAAACACGTGTCTCGGCTTATCAGTAGATACTCGACCGTTTCTTGGAAAACGGTGGTCAGAGTTTTCGAGGTATTTTATTGGCCTTTCAGCAAGAAACTGGTACAGCTAATGTGGTGGTACATTGGCTAGCCTCGCAGCTTCTTGTTTCAGTGCCCTGTTTTCGAAGCCCGATTATTACTTTTAGTTTAGTTTTTCGTTTATTGACTCATGTCCGTAGAATCATAATCCACGAATGTTTTGCGACGCATAATGAAATGCTGCTGTCTTTATTCAGCTCATAATTGTGCGTCTGGCGAAAGAAATAAAAAAAACTAAATTAAAAATATAAAGAACAATAAATAGATGAGAAAATTATTTGAAACTGTTATCGGTAAAATTCCTATAGTGTATTTTGATTCATATTCAGTAGCAAGAGCTACTTTTCCGTGAAGTGATCCGTTTTGGGTGGTATGCCGCGAAATTATTGCCAACTCATGAAAACTTCAGCAATGTTAACGACATTACTTTCCCGTGTGTGATTCATAGGAAAAAATATGACTGTTGACAACCTGCCTTCACACGATAGTCCAGTTGTTCCTAATTTCTATTTTTGAATGTTCCTACGATCGACGTAATCCAAGACAATGTACAAAACATTCCTGAAGAGTAAACATAAGAATAAAGAATAGGAATTAATATGGAAATTGATACAATAATGAAATATAAGAACACAAGAATTTAAAAAGACTGTAACTCTTGAAAAAGCTATACAAACACACATTACATAATAAGTGTGTGACTCTATTGTGAAATCCAGTTGTGATTTTACAATTCATATAAGGCCCATGTATCCCCTGACATAATAACAACATTCCTGTGGTAAACTTCTACGAACATTGGTAGAAATAGAAGAAAAATGAGTAGAATAAAATAAATGTAAAGAATAATCGGGTTTCTAACACGGGGTGGTAAAGTGAAAAGCCACTTTCTTTTAAGAAGAAAATATTTTCGGATTTAATTCTACATGGTTTCTGCCACTTAAAAAAGAAGGAAATTCATTTCTGGTTGTGGCCTGCAAGAATTTCTATTTTGTATTAATTAAACAATAAAACAAGACAAAAAAGGCCTCAAAAATGAAATAAACTCTCTAACAACACACATGAAAAGGAACCGTGACGTGCTAATGATGATACATTCATACCAGCCGTGTTCAGATATTCTTTAAATCTTGTTTTGCGATTTTGTTAAGTTTTGTCAAGTGTAAATTTCCTGAGTTATGGCACTTTAACTTATAAACACCTCAGCGTGAAAATTTATGCTCCATGTAACAACAAATTTCTAAACGCCTTGTGTTATGTATTCTGAAGCCTATTTTCAGCGTGGTTTTCTGTAGGCAAGTATAATGTCATCTGAAACGTTTTACCCAGTATGGTATAGTAGTAGGATTTCTGTTTTTGCTGTAATTTATTCTTATTAAAGTGATATTGTCATTCATTTTATATTCATTTCTGTGTAGATTTATGGTGTAAATTTTTCGACTGTGTTGTGGTTGTAGACATTATTGTATGCTCTTTCTCTTATTGTATTTAATTCATATTTTATGTTTTCTGTAGTCAATATATACTTTGCTACACCCTCTATAGAGGATCGTAAGTGTTTCTTTGTGCCCATTTGGATGATAAGTGCCATTGTGTATTATACGCACCGTGTTCATCTGTTTTCGGTGGATGTCTAATGTCTGCATTGATTCGTTTCTTGTGATTTCGAGATTAGAAAATTTTCTATATTGTCCTGTTCATGTTCGAATGTAAATGTGATACTTTCATTTATGGTATTCCATTCTGAGTGGTAGACTTCTATATCGTTTGCTGTTCCTTCAAATCAATTTAATACAACATCTACATATCTGCGATAGTACTGCATTTTATTAGCCCTTTTAGATGGTTTTTAAAAAATCTGTTTTAGATGGAGGAAAGAAAAATATTAGCTAGTACCCGAGTAAGACAGTTTCCTATTTCTAAGTCTTTTGCCTTTGTTTATAGTTGGTTAAAACAGTTATGGGAGATTGTCAATTTTAATAAAGCGACAAATCCTGCTATTTTGATTGCACACATTTCATCACATGTGTGTCAATTCAATTTGATAATTTCAACAGCTTCATCAGCTGGTAGGTTAGTGTACGTGTTGGTTCTATCTTAGCAACTAAGTTTTGCATTCTCTGCGATGTGAAAGTCGTCATGGAGCAGAATCACCCGCTTCGACAGCATGGAATGACGCGTCGTCATGCTGCAACATTTTCACTGCTACCTTCATTCGGTAAGCTTTTTGAATTATTGTTGTGAGCAGTCGTGGGAACCCTACTGGTAGCGGCGCTTTGCCATGTTCAAAATGTCATGCAAGAATGTCGACCTCCTTGTTAATCAGCATGTGTTCCGAAAACATTCATCATGAGAAACCCAACTCACAATGTTCTCGCATGACAAATTGAAAGCTTTGGATCAAGGCAATCAGGTAGATGCCGTATTTCTTGATTCCCGAAAAGCATTTGACTCAGTACCACACATACGCTTATTGTCAAAAGTACGATTACAGGTTATCTCAAGAGACGTTTGTGAGTGGATTGAGGACTTTCTTGGCAGCATGTTATCTTGAATAAAGAGTCATCGTCAGACTTAGAAGTAACTTCGTGTGTGCCCCAGGGAATTTTGTTGCGACCCTTGCTGTTCATGTAGTATATTAGTGACGAAGCGGACAAAATTAATAGCAACATCAGACTTTTTGCACATATCGCAGTTACCTTTAATGAACTAGTGTCTGAAACAAGCTGCGTAAGTATTCAGTCAGATCTTTATAAGATTTCAAAGTGGTGCGCAGATTGGCAACTTGCTTCAAATGTTCAGAAATGTAAAATTGTGCACTTCACCAAACGAAGTGATGAGTGATTTTTGGAATCGGCCAACTCACACAAACAGCTGGGTGTAACACTCTGTAGGGATATGAAGTGAAATGATCACATACGCTCAGTCGTAGATAAAGCAGATGGTAGGTAGATATAGGTTTGTTGGTAGAAGACTGGGGAAATGCCATTAGTCTACAAAGGAGATTTCTTACAGATCACTTGTGTGAGCCATTCTAGAATATTGCTCAAATATATGGGACCTGTACAAAAAGGGACCAACAGAAGATATTGAAAGTAGACAGAGAAGGGCATCGCGAATGGTTACAGGTTTGTTTGACCTGCGGGAGAGAGTTACAGAGATACTGCAGAAACTGAATAGGCAGTCTCTTGAAGATAGACGGAAACTATCCCGAGAAAGTGTGCTAACAAATTTTCAAGAATCGGCTTTAAATGATGGCTCTAGGAATATACTGCGGCCATCTACGTATTGCAGTATTGCTCAGAGAGGGATTGTGAGGACAAGATTAGATTGATTACAGTGCGAACAGAGGATTTAAACAAGCATTCTCCTCGCACGCAATATGTGAATGTAATGGAAAGAAACCGTAACAACTGGGACGTAACGTCTTCCATGCACTTCACAGTCGTTTTGGGAGTATAGGTGTAAATGTTGATAAAGATGCAGCTGTAGCTGAGTAACACTGGTCCTGAACTGATTATCACTTTCCCCAATCTCACCTCGATTGTGATACGCCGGTTCGAGCACCAGCGCCTGAGCCGGTTAGAGGCACAAGCAACAAACTGGGAGGGCCGCGGAAGGCGCAACAAATGTAACTCTACTTTACAGGGCGTGTCAGAACTACTAGCGGCCGCTTGGGGTGCGAAGCTGAGACAGGCGACAGCGGCGCCATAGTGCAAGATTTGGACACAGTACATATCACAGTTAGTAGCGAAAACTGACACCACCGAAAACGTACGAGGGGTGGAAAAATGTTATTGCACCGTCCCTGACAAAGACCCTCCATGTCTCTTGCGATTCTGCGTTCCCCTTAGATAGATGGTTCGCCACGTCGTTTGTTATCATTCCGGCCTGTTTGCTCATCTGCGCACCTAGCTACTGCGTCATATGATTGTGGTTGGTTGGTTGGTTTTTGGGGGAAGGAGACCAGACAGCGTGGTCATCGGTCTCATTGGATTAGGGAAGGATGGGGAAGGAAGTCGGCCGTGCCCTTTCAGAGGAACCATCCCGGCATTTGCCTGGAGTGATTTAGGGAAATCACGGAAAACCTAAATCAGAATGGCCGGACGCGGGATTGAACCGTCGTCCTCCCGAATGCGAGTCCAGTGTCTAACCACTGCGCCACCTCGCTCGGTCATATGATTGTGCCTTGTTGCCGTACATTTACCACGAACAAAGACGTAGCCAAAAAGAGGAGGGGGGGCGGATCCAGTGTGTACGGACAAACCCCCTACCATTATCAGATAAATAAAATTACACACAATCTACATGCCATGTAACGAAATTGGAAGTTGAAGGACATCATCTTCACGCCAGTGGCTGTTCTAAGTTCTTATTACACTATTGCAATTTCGGCCTTACGCCATTATCATGTGCTGCTGAAAAATACAGAATGTTTAAAAAATTATTATACAGATCCATTATGTATCTCCACGTTGTGCCGATTTTACAAGACATTTTAACTATGTAGCCATGTTACTTACATATTATGGCTTTAAACCATGTCAACGTAATGAAAGAAGACACATTTGTATGTCTATTTTTTCTTTTATTGTAAATCCCTTTGATACAAAAGTGGGGGTGGGGGGGGGGCGGGGGCAGCGGTATACAGACGCCACTCTTCGACCAATAGTATTAGAGAAATCGTACAGCAAGACATAAATACAGATAGATATCAATGTTAAAAACAGTTGGTATGCATAAGAATGTGATGGAGGCGTTAGGTGGAGGGCACATGATACATAAGCAAGGTCAGCAGAGCACACAGACGAAGGCAGTCAGTTTTACACCGCGTGGAGAAGCACACCAAAGTGAACGCTGACGCACAGTAACGACGAAAAACAATGTTGTACAAAACACTGGCGACAATCTTCGGCGCTAAGAACACTGAACACAGGGGGGGGGGGGGGGGGTGCTATTGGGGAGAGTGTACAGGCAGGTGGGTAAGGAGGGGGTAGGAAACCAATGGGAGAAAGAGCGGGTTAGGGTAGGGGAGAGGGTAGTGTTGGGTGAGGAAGCCAGGGGAGTGAGGAGGGGGAGGGAGTGGGAAACTGAGAGAGAGAAGGGGGAGGGAGAAAGGAAGGTAAGGAAGGAGTGAGGTAGCCATGGACGAAAAGGGGGAAGAAAGGGAAGGAGACGATTAGATCTGATAGGAGGGGTATATGGAGCGAACGAGGATATCATCAGGAAGGGGGAGTTGGTGGAAGCCACCTTGGCAATCGCGTGGAGAGTGTGAAGATGGAGAGCAGGTGGGACAGAAGAGTACAAGCACGGCAGTGGGTTGGGGTGGGATAGGATGGGAGAGACAAGTGCATGGGGAGTATCAAGCTTGCAGGAGATGTAAAGGATCTGTATCCATTCAAGGAAAAGGAGGAGGTGCGGGAAAGGAATCAAGTCGTAAAGGATCCGCTAGGGGGATGGGAGATGGATACGATAGGTGAAGAAGAGTGCATGGTGTTCAAGGATTTGAAGGGATTTATAGTAGGTGGGAGGGGCATATATCCAGGTGGGGTGGTCTTAACAAATCATGGGGCAGATGAGGGACTTATAATTGTGGAGGATAATGCAGTGGTCCAAGCCGCACATTCGGCCAAAGAGGAGTTTGAGGAGGCAGAGATGGGTTTGTGCCTTGGCTTGGACTGTCCGGAGATGGGGGTCCGGGAAAGGTGGCGGTCAAGGGTGATGCGAAGGTACTTGAGGGTGGGGGTGAGTGCAATAACAGCCATAGATGGTGATGTAAAAATCCAGGAGACGGAAGGACGGGGTGGTGTTGCCTATGATGATTGCCTGGGTTTTGGAAGGGTTGACCTTGCGCAGCCACTGGTTGCACCAAGTGTTGCACAGTTCAAGATGGGATTGGAGATAGCATTGAGAGCATTAAAGGGTGAAGGCAAGGAAGGCAGTGTCATCAGCATATTGGAGGAGGTTGAAGGGGGGTTGGGGCGATGGCATGTCTGCCACATAGAGAAGGTAGAGAAGAGGGGAGAGGACAGAACCTTGGGGCACATTGGTGGAGGGTTAGAAAGTATAAGAATCTGTGTTGTGGACAGGGCGATGAGAAGGAGTTGATCAGATAGACGTAATTGATAGCAAGGCCAAAGGTTTGGAGCTTGAAGAGGTGACCAGAATGCCATACATGGTCGTAAGCATGTTCGAGGTCAAGAGAGAGGAAGATCGAGGAGGGACAGGAATTGAGTTAGCTGGAGAGGAGGTGAGTGAGATGAAGGAGAAGATCATCAGCAGAGGAAGAGGGTCGGAAGCCACATTGGGAGAGGTGGAGGAGGTGGTGCAGGTAAAGTGCTGTTTGATTTATCAGGTGAGGATGGACTCCAAGACCTTGCTGAAGACCGAGGTGAGGCAGATAGGACAGTAGGAGAAGATGTCAGAGGGTGGTTTGGGGGGCTTGGGGAACATTAGCATCCAGGATGTTTTCCACAGGTTGGGGTAGTAGCCAGAGAACAGGACCATGTTATAGAGTGTGGGTAGGACAGTAATGAAGGAAATGGGAGCTTCGCAGAGATGGAGGTAGGTGACACATTCATGACCGAGAGTGGTTTTGCGTTTTCTGCAAAGTGTGGCTATGATGTTGTAAGTAGGCTGTTTAGGTTTTTTTTATTGATAACGCCACCTCAGTATGAAAATCACCGGCTGTGCCGTGTGCAGTCTGTGGCTGCTTTGCATTGTTGTAATACTCAACCATTGTAGTGTTAGGCAGCTGGCTGTGAACAGCGCGTAGCGCTGGGCAGTTGGAGGTGAGCCGCCAGCAGTGGTGGATGTGGGGAGAGAGATGGCGGAGTTTTGTAATTTGTCATGATATCAAGGTAAATACATTGTTTGTTCTCTATTAATATCTTTCATTTGCTAACTATCCCTATCAGTAGTTAGTGCCTTCCATAGTTTGAATCTTTTATTTAGCTGGCAGTAGTGGCGCTCGCTGTATTGCAGTAGCTTGAGCAGCGAAGATTTTTGGTGAGGTAAGTGATTTGTGTGACGTATAGTTTAATGTTAGTCAGGGCCATTCTTTTATAGGGAATTTTGAAAGTCAGATTGCGTTGCGCTAACAAAATATTGTGTGTTGAAAGTCAGATTGCGTTGCGCTAAAAAATATTGTGCGTCAGGTTAAGCACAGTCTTGTATAATTGTTCAAAGGGGACGTTTCATATGTCGACCCTTAGCCGAGGATACCTCACTGGAATCTTCTGATTTTTTCTTGTAGTTTGTGTAATTAGTGTAGATTTTGTTTATTGCTAGCGCGTAATTGTAGAGAGAATTTCCATTGTAGTTGTAGTTTTTCATTGTTGTACAGTAAAATAGTTGTGGCATGCATGTAGATTTGCACCAAGTATTTCGCAGCTGCAATTAACTAGATATTATTTTCAGTGTTATGTTAATGTGTTCTCTTATTTTTGCTCTTGAAATTGTGTTTTTCTGTGTTGTCGTGTGAAACACTGTGACAATAATGGCGTGTGAAAAACGTAACACTAGGCTCCAAAGTAAATTGAGAAATGACAGCAAAGACGAAAGCAGTATGTTAGCGCCGCAGAATAATGAATTAACTAATGTTAATAGTAGTAATTTGGTAATTGCGCATAGGGAAATGGAGCGGGTTTCAAACAATGGCGTGGACAGTGAAACAATTAGTGAAGAGGGAAGCATTATCGATCGATCGGTCGGCAATAGCTCGCCTCAGGAAGCCGAAATGACACGACACGATCTCGCAAATACTGTAGATTCAGGTTCTGGGTCATCACCGTTTTCTCAAATGAGTCAAGACACATTTTCTGCTTGTCAAAATGTGAATGTTGTCGGTGAAAATGCACTGCCAAAAAGCATAGAGAAACAGATTCCAGACACTAATACATTATTATTGCAATTAATGCAACAAATGGAACAAAATCAGAGACAAATGGAACAAAATCAGAAACAAATGGGACAAAAGCTTGAAAAATTAGACACAATGGAACAACACCAGAGACAAACACAGCAACAGTTAGACGCAATGGAACAAAATCTTCAAAAGTTAGACTCATTGGAACAAACTCTTGAACAAACACGTGAGGATTTAACTAATGAGTTACATCACATTGAATCGAAATGTCAAAAAGTCTGTAACGACGTAAAAACACAAATTTGTGAGCATTTCCAACCTATTTTTTCGCGTCATGAAAATGCACTACAGAATCACGAAGCAGCCATAAAAGAACTGCAAACTATTGTTTATGAAAATCATGAGACCTTGCAAGTTAAATTTGACTCAGTTGCATCTACCGATTCGGTTACGCAACTTGCAAAAACTCAGGAAAACTTAAAGGACACAGTAGATACTCTGAAACTTGGTTCAGAAAAACACACTGAGGAAATTAGTTCATTATCGGAGAAAGTAGCCGAACTTTCGGATCAGGTCACTAATTTATCTACAAAGGTAGATGATGATCTGAATGACACAAAACCGGTAGTCTTTAATGACACAGAAGAGAGCGAACAAATTAGGAAACTGAAACAAAATCTGAATCAAATTAATACGCAACACCAAAGAGAAATCCGGGAAGTACAAGATCAGCTGACACAGGTAATACAAGAATTACGTATTACAGAGGACACTCGCGCTCCAACACGGGAAGAGGGACATAGAAATACGGAACAACCACAAAATAATAACACAGGACACTTCGGAAATTATGAAATAAATTGGCAAGGTGCACCGAATTTTGAAGTGGAACCGCCGAAACGACGTAACAATGACCGATATGCGACTCGCCGACATGATGACTTTGACTATAAGCTGTTCATTACTACACGTAAATTCAAAACGTTTAAAAATTCTGCCAACGACATTCATCCACAAGCGTGGCTCCATCAATTCTCTCATTGTTTTCCCCCCAACTGGTCATTAGAACACAGATTAGAATTTATGTGTGGCTATTTAGAGAATGAACCAGCTGTAAGAATGCGTTCGGTCATTCACGATTGTCATAGTGAAGGAGAATTTTACCATGCCTTCCTCTCAGCATATTGGTCTCAAGCCACACAAGACCGAGTAAAACATGGCATCATAATGATGAAACATTTCGAACAATCTGAATTCTCCAGTCTTGTGAAATATTTTGAAGACATGTTGCATAAGAATCAGCATCTTTCAAACCCATACAGCCCCTCAGAACTCATCCGCATTTGCTTAATGAAATTACCTGAACATATACGACACATTATTTTGGCAGGACGTTGCAAAGACGACATTGAAGCATTTCAGGGACTCTTACAAGAATTAGAAATTGACACTGACAGTCGCCGGATGCGAAAACAGGAAAACAATCACTACAGGTCACATACGTCACAATTCCGTGACGACAGAAACAAGAACTGGACACGACAAGGCTATTCTCACAACACAAATCGTGACCAAAACAGACACCACCCGTATGACAACCGTTGGCAGAGTAGTAATAGTTACAGAGAAAGATCGCATTTCCGAAGTAATGACTATCACAGAGACAATCAGAGAAACAGACAATATGGGAACCAAAACAATTATTATCAAGGGAGGCAGAATAACTTCAGACGCAACAGTTCGGCGCACAGTTACGATTCCGGGAGAAATTCTCCACCACGTGACGGACAAGGAAGAAACTACGGAACCTACCGACATGACGACAGACGATATATTCGTAACGACAGACCTGAATTGCATCAGAACTGGCGGGATTTAAACACGGCAGGGCCCTCTCGGCAAGGCGAATTTGTAGAAGTTCGGTCTCCGAATCCCATTAACGACGCGCGCCAACAAAGAGGCAGGCACTGACCCGCACAGCAGGCAGCCGCGTGCGCCAGCTGGCTCAGGGAAAAATAACATAGCGCTAACCTTGAAAAAAAAATTCCAGTATTCTTTACCGACTTATACCGCATTCTGCACCACATTTCACATGTAAAACCGTTTATTGAAAGATAATCTGCTTTTTTTTTAATGCAACATTTTGGTTTACTTGCAAATACATTATGGATTCAAGGTGCTTTCTGAGAGATACCAGGTGACACAGTGGTTAGTTTATTTGACAGCTACACGACTATATCACGACGCTACTAATGTGTGACACAATTCACCTTGTTGCCTTTGCGGTGTATCTGTTTTATATCTGCACAGTTTTTCTGAATTCTTCTGGAAAGTAAAACATGTTTTAGTAGTAACTCTTGTGGTATAGCAACAATGAGACAGCCTTTTTGTGGCACAACAATACGTTACAGTACAGTACTTTCTTCATCAAAAAATAAGCGTAATAACTACGATATCTATACGCAAAGCATTTCACTTTTGTTTATCATGAGGTAAGTACATTGACTTCTGCAGAACTTAGCTTTCGGAGGACGATAACTATGACACTTCCACAGAGATTATCTTACAACAAGACGCACAGTTTAGCGCTACAGGACACGTATTTGAGTGATTAATTTTGTACTTAAAACATTTATTTTTAAAGATTTTTAAATTGCAAAGAAAGTTTTCCGAGAGATATTTCATTCTATTGCTGTAATCTGTAACACCTGAGGGTATAATTACATTAATCCTCAGGGGGGTACACGCCTACTTTCTGTACCATGTGTTTGGCACGCACAAGGAGCCCTAGCTAATATGGTATTTGCTTATGCAACTTTACACATCGGTACCATATTTCTCTAACACAGAATTACACAGCTATCTGATCATTTAACTGAGACAGACAAACTTTTTTACTACATCAGTGACAGATGTTTACGTAATTATACCGTTGGATACCTTCATGTTTACGCAATTACACAGTAACTTCACACTTATGAAATTGTATTTTGTCTGTACTTTGTGAACAGTTCATATTTTTTCAGAACCATTGTGATACTACGTGAGCTTTGAATGATGTATTTGGTATGGGATCATGATTTTTGAAGTACGTTTGAGGTAGATAATCCTCAGGGGGGTACACGCTTACTTTGTGTACCATGTGTGTGGCAACCACAAGGAACCCTAGCTAATATGGTATTTGCTTATACAACTTTACACATCGGTACCATATTTCTCTAACACATAAATTACACAGCTACCTGATCATTTAACAGAGAAAGAAACATTTTTTTTACTACGTCAGTGACAGATGTTTACGGAATTACACAGTTGAATAACTTCATACGTATGAAATTGTATTTTGTCTGTACTTTGTAAACTGTTCATATTTTTTCGGAACCATTGTGATACTATGTGAGCTTTGAATGATGTGTTTGGTATGGAATCATGATTTTAAAGTACGTTTGAGGCAGATGACACTTTTGAAATGAGCAGAGAATCTTTTTTTAGGTTTTGAAACTATTGGAGGAAGCTACGACGATTTTGAGATTTGACTGAGGTGTTATGATGTTATTTTTACGACGACGATGTGTATTATGTTGTTGAGGTATGTTTATGATTAATAAGCTAATGTTATATGAAGAATTTGATTATGCTATGTATCTAATGATGAAGTATTGAAGAAGCGTCGACGAATTTGTATATGTGTAATAAGGTAAGGAGTAATGAGTAGCGGTTAGGAACTCTGCCTTGTGAAGACGTATGTTGGAAACCGAGAATCGTACTTTTAGAATTATGAAATGTGTGTAAATGCGTGAATGTATCACAATGCCGACGAAAATTTTTTGGACACTGTTATATTCATGGGATTTTGTTTTTACAGGTTTGCAACGCTAATTCTTGACCTGTGAAATATTTTTATTTAAGACTGCCATTGTAGCGGAAACTGCTGTCGTAAATATTTCCGTACGAAAGTTAAGTGACCACCTGCACATAATGCGTCGCGGGCACCCACCTGGGCGACAGCCGCCCGAACAAAAAAAAGGCCATCAGCCTTCCAGCGGCACAGGTAGAAGAAAAAGCCATTAGGGGAAGCCATTATAATCGCTATTGACATTCTTTTGTAGAAAGCATCGCAAAAACGACACGGTCGAACTTGAAAACGATGAGAAACATTTCACGGCTATTGTCGTGCTAATTGAGAGAAATGCCATATGGCTAGTGAATGACGTTTCACTCCTTGCTTTGCCCATTTTGTTTAATATCTAGTTTCTAGCTGCACTGCAGCACTGGTTAAAATAAAATCTTATAGATGTACTAATATAAATATTTTCTGTCTGCAGATCTATTAAATAATTATTTTATGACCCACATTCTTCGAAATAGGAGCTCTTGGAATGGAAAGAACAATAAGAAGGGACTAATAACTGGAACTGCATACGTAATTTTCTTTTCTAGTATTTAGGAATCTTTTGTAGAATTAGTTTTTGTGGTGCACCACTTTAATTACTTAGACATTAAGATGTGATTATACATTTCCCTTATCTGCATTGTTATCTTTACTATTTTTTCTGCTTGAGCGTTGTCATGTTTAGATATAATTTATTGCTTTTGCTTCTGCTGTTTGCCAGGCATAATGTTACTGAATTTGACTTTGTATTACGCTGTTAAGCCAGTTTTACTAATGATTATTTTATTGTTTGCTGCGCATTGCCTCATATTAGTTGTAATGTTGAATTGCTTGGTAATTTAGATTTACTGTAGCTTGCTTTGCCAGTTTGAAATTTTTGTCATTGATGTTTATTGTTTTATGTGATGCTGCATTGCCTCGTCCCTTGGTATATATATCTGAGCTCAGTAGATTTAAGTTAGCTTAAGAGGGGGTAGACTATATAAGAAACTAACTATGATGAATTGGAAGCAATGCATTGACAAGGTATATAAAAAAAGATTTGGGCCTAAATGAGTATTGTACAATGAGCCATATTTATTTTGAAAGACTTATGGTTGGAATACAGAAAAGAGGTACAGATAAGACTTTTTGGGAATAATGATGAACACAGGGAGATCTCCAAGAACAAAAAAGGTTTTGTTCGCACAATACTGCAGTACCAAAAGTTACACTGAAAACGAACCCTATCCATTCCTTTTGTGTCATCCCTCTATGTGTTTGTGTACCCTTGTGTATTTGTGTTTTTCCTGTCTTTATGTGTTTAGCTGATTAGAGCTATGTTGTAGAATTTTTCTAATACTATGTTATTTACTTGGTAAATTCTGTTTTGTTGTTCATATGTGGAGGTGATGTTTCAAAAGTTATTCTGATCTTTATGTAAGTACTTATGTCATTATTTTTGTAACACTGATGTATATATTTTTATTCTTTTGTAAAGCCCCTATTACCGCAAATGTTATTTGTATTGTTATGTTCTTTAATGATGTGTTTTGTACCTTTGTTATTGTGTTCTTATGTTATAAAATTGTATAGACACCAGTTCATCATATTATTAACTTGTAAGTTACATTTCACTGCACACGTTTTGTTGGTCATAGTATATGGACAATATGTGAGATGTAAGGACTGATAGTGTTTGCACGTGTGTTAATAATTCCGCAAGGGACTGGATAACAGCATTGCTGGTTCTAAGGACAATTCCAAAAACTTTGTGAGTGCACAAGTGGTGGTTATGGACTTGCTATATTATCTGCAAGACTCTTCAATGGTGATTGTGCACCTGCACAGTCACAACAGATGGCTGCTGGTCATCTCTACAAGGACTACAGTGGGTCTGCATCTTTGATGACCCACCAGTACCATTATCTCTACAAGGACTACAGTGGGTCTACATCTTTGATGATCCATCAATACCATTATTTCTACAAGGACTGCAGTGGGTCTGCACCTCTGGTGGCCCACCAATACCGTAATCTCTACCAGGACTTCAATGGGTGTGCTCTGTGATGACCTACCAAACGATATTCTTCAAAACTTGGATTGACTCCGCTGTGGGTTTGCTCTGTTGTGGCCCATTACCTGTCAGCATGTCAAGAGTCAGCACTGTCTTTCCATTGGAAGGACAACACTACTTCTTCAAGACTGCATGGAAATCCACTACTTCTGTGTGCAATTTCTTTTACTAATGAGACTTTGTGAAAAAAACTGTAATTACTATTATGATGAATCATCAGGACTATCTTTATGGACTGTGAGAAAATTTTAGCTTTTGACCAATATTGTATCAATAAGTGTGTGCATTTGATTTCTTTGTTATTGTAATTACGATTATAAAAAATTTTTTCAAATCTGTATTGGGCACTGCCCAACCCAATTTGTAAAATTTTTTGTGGAGAGCATGGGGGCTATGTAAGTAGGCTGTTTAGGTTTTTTTATTGATAACGCCACCTCAGTATGAAAATCACCGGCTGTGCCGTGTGCAGTCTGTGGCTGCTTTGCATTGTTGTAATACTCAACCATTGTAGTGTTAGGCAGCTGGCTGTGAACAGCGCGTAGCGCTGGGCAGTTGGAGGTGAGCCGCCAGCAGTGGTGGATGTGGGGAGAGAGATGGCGGAGTTTTGTAATTTGTCATGATATCAAGGTAAATACATTGTTTGTTCTCTATTAATATCTTTCATTTGCTAACTATCCCTATCAGTAGTTAGTGCCTTCCATAGTTTGAATCTTTTATTTAGCTGGCAGTAGTGGCGCTCGCTGTATTGCAGTAGCTTGAGCAGCGAAGATTTTTGGTGAGGTAAGTGATTTGTGTGACGTATAGTTTAATGTTAGTCAGGGCCATTCTTTTATAGGGAATTTTGAAAGTCAGATTGCGTTGCGCTAACAAAATATTGTGTGTTGAAAGTCAGATTGCGTTGCGCTAAAAAATATTGTGCGTCAGGTTAAGCACAGTCTTGTATAATTGTTCAAAGGGGACGTTTCAATGTCTTGAGTGGTGATGGGGTTATTGAGATCTGTGTGTAGGATGTTGTCCAAGTACTGGAAACTAGGAGTGAGTGGAGGGGCAGAGGTGTCAGTCTGGTCATGGACATCAGGGAAGATGGAGTAATCGAATAGAGGATCATCAGGGATTGTTAGGATATTGGCAAAGTAGGAAGTGAAATGATTGGCCTTACTGAGGTTGTAGGGAAAGGGTTGGTCAATTTGAAGGAGAGGATACTGAGGAAAGGGTTTAGAACCAGTAAGGCAGTGGAAGGGTGACCAGTACTTAGACAAGTTTATAGGTAGAGTAGCATTTAGGCAGATACAGGTCTGGCGCCAGTCCCTGGGTTTTTTGGCCGTGAGCAACTTCTGAATGTGTCTCTGGAGTTGCCGGTGACATTGGAGTGTGTCCCAGTTTTGGATGTGGAGGAAAGCGCTGGTAGAGACAACGGGATTCTCGCAGGAGGAGGACAGCCTGTGGTGGTAAGTTGGGACAGTATGGATACATGGTGGTAGTGGGAACATGAGCCTCAATGGCCTCAGACAAGGTCTGCCGGAGAAAGGAGGTGGCTTGGGTGATGTTATCGGGGTGGTGGTAGGTGAGAGAGTGGCTTTCGACCTGGGTATTGAGTGTGTCCGAGTAGGCATTCCAGTTGGCGTGGGAATAGTTATGGACAAATTTTGGGGGAGGGTTGTTGCAGGGAGCAAGATGTGAGTTACGTCCATCTGACACAGCAAGGAGGACCAGGAGATGGCCACTACTGATGGGGTCTAGAACGTCCACCATAATTCCTCCAAGGAGGTTGGGGGAGGCCAGGACTACATCCGGAGTGGTATTGGATTCAGGGTGGGTGTGTTGCGTAAGGGGGGAGGGGAGATCACCTTGCAGTGATGTTAGGAACCTATGCCACCACCAGAGCTGGGCAGCAGAATGACTATGGATGTTGAGGTCAGCGGCAATCATGTAGGAGGAGGAGGTATGGTCAGCGTGGGAAAGGAAGTCAAAACAGGATGAGGGCTGCAGGACGGACATAAATGGTGGCACAGGTAATGGTAAGGCTGGGGAAGAAGAGGCTGAGGATGAGGTGTTCAGTGGGGTCGGGAGCTGAACAGGGAGCTGGCGAAGGTGGCCAATGGCGACGCCACCATGCGCTATTGGGTGGGAATTATCAGAGTGGCATAGGAGGTAGGGCGATGTGCTGACAAGATGTGTGGGTTGGAGAAAGGTTTCATTAAGAAGAAAGGCACCTATGCAGTGGGTTAGGAGGGTGTGCATCTGGAGGGGAGGGAGTAGATGTTGTTAAACAATATACTGTGCCGTCACGCCATGGTGGGGGTTTAAATGAGTGTGTCGAGGTGGGAGAAGGTAAAGTGGGCCTGGTTATGGGAGTAGGTGGTGAAGGTATTGAGATGGAAGATGGAATGGGTGGAGAGGGATATCTCTTGGTGGGTATAGGGGCGTTGAAAGGAGTACGACAGTCACAAAAGAGATGATGTTCTCAGCTGTATGGGGGGGGGGGTCGAAGGGAGTTTCTGGGAGGGGCGATCAAGAGGGCAGATGGGGATGATGAGTTTGGGTGTGGAGGGAGGGGGTTAGGCCTTGCACTTCTGGGAGTAGGTGAGGTGGGGAAGGTTACAGGTGTTGCAGGAATGGGGGGACTGCTGGAGGAAGTGCACTTGCTTGCTGTGGGGGCAAACAGGGGCCTCGTGGCACTCTGATGTATGGTGCGCGTTGTATTGCAGGCAACTCTGGCAGCAAACAGATTGGATAGGGGCATGGGAGGGGTCGACTTTGTAATGATTATGTAACAACAGGGCGCCCTCCTTAAGGAGAAGGTCAATGGAGGGGCGTACTCTGAAAACACCCTCATGAGGTGAGTGGGTCCAGCGGGGTTGTGAATGCGGTGGACTATACTGACCTCATGGTACGGATGCGCCTGGAGTTCTGCCAACACCTCTACCTCCTCGGGCTAAGTTGAGTGATCACGGCGGTGAGGGTCGGTGGGCGGTGCAGGGGTTGAGGTTGTCGGGAGGTGGAGGAGAAAGGGGCAAGGGTGAGGGAGGCGTTAGGTCCAAAGCGAGTGATGGGGATTTTGGCAAATATGTCGGTGTGGAGGGTGGGACAAGGAGAAGAGATGAGAATGGAGTTCCTACGTGGGTTGAGGAGGGAGATAGGGACTCCAGGGCAGTACTTATGAAGAAGCAATGTGAAATTCCAGGCTTCCAGGAAGGATGGGTCTCGATTGGCAAGGATGTACCTTTAGGTGGAGGGAGAGTGGAAGGCTGAGGAAAGGGTAGGAGTGGAGGGGACCGGAGGTGTGATGTCCATGGTGTCGCGGTGGGAGGGAGGAGGAGGGGGTCTGAGTTTCTTTGGGAGTGGAGGAGGCATGGGAGGTGCTGGGGCGCTTCACAGCTGTGGAGGCGTGGTAGGAGGTGTGAGGGATGGGTGCGAGTGAGATGTGGCGGGAAGTGGCAGGTCCTGGTGATGATGTCGATGCTAGTTTAGTTGTGGTGTGGACCATGGTCCTCCAGGCAGGTAACTGGGCGGCTGTCACCTCAGCTGACATTGAAGGGGGGGGGGGAGAGAAGGGAAGGGATCGGGAGTAGGCATGGGAGTGTGCTGAGTCAAAGTAGGAGAGGGAGTGTTGAAGGGCAAAGTGGTAGCAATGGTGAGGAGGGGGGGATAGACTGGGGATACGGTGACTGGGTGCACCACAGTATGGTTGTGGCGGTCGCAGATGGGGAAGTATAGACAATGGAGGTGGTGGTGGTGGTGGTGGTGGTGGTGGTGGTGGTAGGAGTGTTGATGGGGAATGAAGAGAAGTGGACCAGGCAGGTGAAGTACCAGTTACCAAACGGACGATGACGAGACGGTTGTATTAATTCAGTGTATGATGAATTTTATACAACGACAAATATTAATGTAGTGTAGTATGAATTCTGTAAAATGACACACTCCCATCAAAACGATATTGTAAACTTTTTTACGATTTATTATTTTACTCTTCGATGGCAATAGCGCGTTTTATATGATTGACATAAAGAAGACATACTATATTGTATTTTCATATCACTTTCATTTGCTATGTCAATGATAAATTAATATACTGATTATGCATGTAAAGCTGACAAAATGTTACGCCAGTGGTGTTGGCTTTGAGCGAGGGTGGTTCCATGGGAGTGTGCTACTGATTTGGTAGCACGTGAGGTACTGTGCGACATATCACTATCTATGTCAGTTTGGTTATATGGTGTTAATAGAATAAAACTTCGACGTAATAATATACATCCTGTACAAATTTAACAGCAAGAATGGGCAAAACGAATACCTACAGTTATGTATAATAAAGTTCAATCGTTATGTGTATAATTCGACATATAATCCTCATGTTTATTCATGATGTCTTACAAATAAGTCACGTAAGATTTTATGTATAACGATGTATAACCCTTGTATATGTAATTCGATGTGTAATCCTCACGTTTATCTATGATGGTTTAGGAATAAGTCACGTAAGATTTTATAGCAGTCTTCATAACTGTGCAAGGAGGGCACACTCTTTGCTTCCTAGTACAGTTGTTGGACTCCAATGGCGCTCCAATCATGGGGAAACAATATCTGTAATCCATTTACGCGCCAAAACGGTTATTAGTAGCCTGCAAACAGTAGTCTGCAGCTGTGGTCTAATGCATTTGTGACTAGTGATGGGTTAACGAACATGTGGATTTATGTTGTTTTACGATGTTTGAATACGTGTGCTCGCACTGTGTAACAACGTCATGAATGTATTTAACAGTATTCACAACGACATACAGAGCCCGTCCTACCTTCTACAAGTTCCTTCAAATCCTGGAAAGCCATGCGCTCCACCTCGACTATCACTTCCACCTCTCATCCCCCCCACGGATCCTGTAGGACTTAATTCCTTTCCCACATCTCCACCTCTTCCTTGAACAGATACAAATCCTTTACACCTCGTGTAAACTTGATCCTCCTCACCTGCTTCTCTCTCCCGTCCTTTCCCACCTCTGTCCGCTGCCACGCCTGTACACCTGCATCCCACCCACTTTCTACCTTACCACACTCCATACCCAGCCCACGGTGGCTTCCACCAACTCCCCCTCCCTGATGATGCCCTCGTCCCATCCATCTACCCCTCCTACAAGCTTTGATCATCCCCTTCCTCCTCTTGTGTTTTATTCCCTCAGGGCTCCCTCTTCTCTCCTCTCTCCCTCTTCTCCCCCCTTCCTGGGCTTCCACCCCCCACACACCCTCCCCCCTACCCCTCCCTTCTCCTCTCCCTCTGGCATCCTCCCACCCTCCCTCCTACCCTACCCTCTTCCCTCTGGCGGGCCCCCGACTTTTTCGTGCAAACAGTATGTTTTAGTGCGCCGAGGTTCGTCGCCACTGTGCTAGTGTTTCTCTTCCCATCAGTTCATCAGTGTCTGTACTTCAGTGCTCCTACGTTCACGTGTGCAACTCTATGTCTTCGTTTGTGCATAGTGCTGAACCTTTTTATACAACCAATGGGTCCATGACCACCTTCCTTTATTTTAATATGCATGTCTCTTGTTTTTATCCTTCATGTATGTTTGTTTTTATGTCTTCCTGTTTAATGTATGTTTTTCTATGGCCAAAGAGCGGCATAGATAGGCCGCTGCTGGCCTATCTTTATGTAAAGGTTTTAAAATCACAATAAAAAAAGACATACAAATATGTCAGCTTACATTACGTTGACATGGCTTATAGCCATAGTATGTTAAGTAACATGGCTACATAGTTAAAATGTCTTGTATAATGGTCACAACATCGAGATACATAATGAATCTGTAAAATAACTTTTTAAACATTCTGTATTTTTCTGCAGCACTTGATAATGGACTAAGACCGAAATTGCAATAGTGTAATAAAAAATTATAACAGTCACTAGCGTGAAGATGATGTCCAAAAAATTTTTATGACTGTGAATCCCAGCAACAACAGGTTTAAATTGGAAGTTGTAATGGGCGATCAATAAGTTTCGATTTAAGAGCGTTGCTGCTTCGTATATGCAACTATCGCAATTATGATGCAGTTATGTAAGGACTGACATGTCGGCAAAGGATTAGAACGGCATTTCTGTCTTTTCGGCGAACATGAGGTAAATGCGCATAAGTGAACTATGCCGGCGTCTTTACCAAATGCGTCCAAACAAGACCAACGTGCTGTTATTCTCTTCTTGGTTGCTGATACTGGTAGACATCCATCAGAGACCAAAGAATGTGTATGAGCACCACGTCTGTCTAAAAGTTCTGTGTGAAATGGTTTGAAAAGTGATATTGCAGCTTCACGGTAACGCACATCACCAAATTTCAAATGACGTGACGATGAAGTCACGTCAACTCAAGTGAGGGCTACTTGAGCACTCACCATAATGTCCAGATCTCTCCTCACGCGATTATCATGCCATCGGTCCCTTGTAAGAGGCCTTGAAGGGTCGACGTCTCCGGTCCGCCAAGGTTACGCAGCAGTCAGTTAGAGACCTCCTCATACAGCAGGACAAGGTGTTTTAGCAAACGGGTATCTTCAACCCGGTGCGTCGGTGAGATGGTTGCCTCAGTGACTACGACGATTCTGCCTGAATGACATACAGATTCTGGACTGTACAGCATTCGAATGCATACTTTTTGATCACCATTTATATTTCGATTTTCAGCCATACGACGAAAGACGGATAGTCACTATCGACAGGCAACAAGGCTATAGATATATTTTATAGATTTGAACTATCGATACTTCGACAGCACTATCGGCTGTTCCGTGTCCCTACTTCAGCCGAGACTGACTATTGTGATGATGACGTTCAATTTGCGGGACGCTCAACTGTGCGGTCATCAGCGCTCATGGAGTGTGGTTTCAGCTGTCTGAAACTGCAGGCTTGTGTGCATGTTGCGTGAGGGTGAGTGTGTGTGTGAGTGTGTGTATATGTGTCTATTGCTGACAAAGCCTTAATGGCCGAAAGCTATATTTGTGTGAATCTTTTTGTTGTGCCTATCGCGACTCAGCATCTCCGCTATATGGTGAGTAGCAACTTCCCTTCTCTAATATTTTTACATTCCGTCCTGGATTTGCCATATTTAGATTCACGAGAAAGATAGCTATTATCAATAAAGAACTGAACCCGTTTAACTTTATAAGTTCTCTCACTCAAATTATTCTTGTGTCTGAGAGCTGCCTGAAACCCGAAGTTGAAAACTCTGAGATATTTAACGCGTCCTGGAACGTATATCGGAAAGACAGATTTCTTGGTTATAACAGTAAAGAGAGACAACAATAAAACACATTTAACATCTTCAGAAATCCAACAGCCACCGACATAATTATACATGTTTCATCGAACCACCCACAAAATCAAAAACTAGCGGCCCTACCACCGATGTTACACAGACCAAATAACATACCACTCAGCAAAGAAAATTATGAAAAATAATTACAAACAATACAACTCATAGCCACAAACAATGTTTACAACACTCATACAGTACAAAAACTCAACCGAAAAATTGAAATATAGCTAAAGAAATATGACAACAAGCAGAGAACATAAACACCAAAGAATCCAGCAGACACTACAGCACACACAGAAGCAATAAATAGCAATACTCATGACATGAATACAGAAAAAAATGACACACTCTTACATACATACACAAATCAACACGTAAAATAGCAAATATATTAAAGAATCAGTCATTTTACATAGCTTGCAGGACAAGGAACACACTACAATCACATTTACAAACAACAGACAGAGCAGACAAATACCAAGGAGCAGGAAATACAAAGGAGCAGCTACATACCAGCTTGAGTGCTAAGAATGTAAATCAGTATTTCTGGGGATGACAAGCAGGAACTTCAAAACTAGATGTAAATAACATATAAAAAGTTGGAAATATGAAAAAGGCCATTCTACATTCGCCAAACACCTGATAAAACATGGACACGAAGCATCCAACATGGAAAAGGACACGACAGTCAATAATTATAAATTAATAAAAAAAAGAATCCCATGAGATCTGAGACTATGGGAGGGGAAATTTTCATTGCAGTTGACTAAAATATTGTCTCTATTGAAGTAGAAGCTGAGTGTGATAGTGAAGTCGTCTAGTCGCTTATAACAGGTGTAGGTGACACTAAATTAATTGCTGAACGTTTTTACCAGTCATCCTATTCGCTGTGGCAGTTCTAGAGTCGTTAAAAGGAAGTCTACGGTCAATAGAGCGTAAATTCACATATCATGCAACACTAGTTGGGGGCGACTGTAACCTGTCGATTATAGACTGGATGTCTATGAAATCATTGCAGGGGGTACAGACAGACAGTCATGAGAAATACTTTTGAACACGTTTTCTGAAAATTGTCTTGAGCAGCTAGCTCGGCAGCCCATATACAATGGAAATATCTTAGAACTTGTAGCTACAAATAGGCTGGACCTTATCGACAGAATGGAAATGTGGATTAGCGATCATGATGTCACTATAGCAACTGCGATTACGAAAGTCATAAAACAGTCAAGAAGGCTAGGAAAGTGTTTCTGCTAGATAGAGTAGGTAAGTACTTACCAACATCTCACTAAGGCAGTGGTTTGGCATCACTTAGTTCCAGTAAGATGGATCTACAGGAATTACGGACAAAGTTTAAACAGATCGTAAATCGTGGTTTGGAGAGTTACGTGCCTAGTAAGTGGAAAAAGGATGGAAAAGACCCACAATGGTTTAATAACGAAAGTCGGCGGATGCTTAGGAAGCTTAGACTCTTGATTCAGAAGCGAACGCACAAGTAACGACAAGCGAAGGTTAGTAGAGATTCGTGCGTCTGTGAAAAGATCAATGCGCATAGCATACAACAACTGCCACCGTCACATCTCAGGAAAAGAACTGGCAGAGAACCCGAGAAAAATATGGTCTTACGTAAAATTGCTAAGAGGGTCTAATGCTTCCATTCACCTCCTTGTGGAGCAGTGTGGCGTGGCGGCTGAAGGTAGCAAAACGAAAGACGAAGTTTAAATGTTAGGTTCAAGAATCGCTCACACAGGAGAACCGTACAAACATACCGTCATTTGACCATCAGCCAGATTCCATCATGGACGACCTAGAAATTAGTATACCTGGCGTAGAGAAGCATCTTAAAGATTTGAAAACAAATAAATCACCAGGTCCGGATGTAAACCCAGTTCGAGTTTACAAATCGTACTCTACGGCACTGGTCCCTTATGTAGCTCGAATTTATCGTGAATCTCTCGCCCAGCACAAAGACCCAAGCGACTGAAAGAAGCGCAGGTGACACCAGTATACAAGAAAAGTAAAAGAATGGGCCAGCAGAAGTATAGACCAATATCCGTAACTTGTGTTTGCTACAGAATCCTTGAATATATTCTCAGTTCGAATATAATAATATTTCTTGAGAAGAAGAAGCTTACGTCCACGAGTCAGCATGGTTTTAGAAAGCATCTCTAGTGCGAAACTCAGCTTGTCTTTTCTCACTTGATACACTGAGAACTATGGATGAAGGGCAACAACCAGAGTCCATACTTCTAGATTTCCGGAAAGCAGTTGACACTATGCCCCAATTGCAGGCTGTTGACGAAGGTACGAGCATACGGAATAAGTTCACAGATATGTAAGTGGCTCGAAGACTTCTTAAATAATAGAGCCCTACATGTTGTCCTCGACGGAAAGTGTTCATCAGAGACAAGGGTATAGTCAGGAGTTCCCCAAGGAACTGTGATAGGACCGCTGTTGTTCTCTATATACGTAAATGATTTGGCGGACGCCGTGGGAAGCAATCTTCTGATGATGCCGTGGTGCACGGTAAGATGGCGAAATTGAGTGACTATAGGAAGATGCAAGACGACGTAGACAAAATTTCCGGTTGGTGTGATGAATGGCAGCTAGCCCTAAATGTGGAAAAATGTAAGTTTATGTGGATGAACAAACGTGTAATTTTCGAATATAGTATTACTAGTGTCCTGCTTCACACAGTCATGTCGTTTAAATATCTGGGTGCAACGTTGCAAAGCGATAAGAAGCGGAACGAACACACGAAATCTATGACGGGGAAGGCAAATGGTCGACTTCGGTTTATTGAGAGAACCTTAGGAAAGGATGTTTCACTAGTAAAGGAGCCAGCATATACGAAGCTGGTGCGGTACGTTCTTGAGTACTGACCAAGTGTTTGGGATCCTTAGCAGGTCTGATTGAAGGAAGACATCGAAGCAATTCAGAGGCGGACTGCTAGATTTGTTAGCGCTAGGTTCGAACAACACATAAGTGTTACAGAGATGCTTCGGGGGCTCAAGTGGGAATCCCTGGAGGGAAGTGGACGTTCTTTTCGAGAAACACTATTGATGAATTGGAAGTGGACGTTCTTTTCGAGAAACACTATTGATGAAGTTTAGAGGACCGGCATTTGAAGCTGACCGCCGAACGATTCTACTTCCGCCAACATATATCCCTCGTAAAGACCACGAAGGTAATATACGAGAAATCAGGGGTCATACGGAGGCATACGGACAGTCGTTTTTTCCTCGCTCTGTTTGCGAGTGGAAAAGGAGGGAAATGACCAGTAGTGGTACAAGGTACCCTTGGCCACGCACAGTACGGTGGCTTGCGGAGTATCTATGTTGATGTATATCTAGATGTAGATGAAGTAGATCCTTCTGCTCTGTGATAATGGACCTTGTATTAGAAGCTGTGTTTTGTTACCAGTGAGGTAACACAGTACATTGGAATTGGAGTTCGTTTTCCAATAGAGTGAAGTTCTCATATTGCCAAATAAAGAAGTATTTTGCTTAATTTTATCCATGGTTCTCTGTGCATTACTTTCGTGAAATAAAGAACAACCGCCTTCAGTCACAATCCTGATTATATTTCACTGTACGATGCATTTCGAGACCTGGGGACTCACTTCAATTGCCGTAACAGGCTACATCAACGTTTTTTCTTTTCTCAGATTTAGGTTAATTCTGGTCCTGGTGTGATTACAATGGTATACTACACTTGGCACATTGGGAATATAAATTTACAGAACTAAAACAAATCGAAAAGTAACCGACTGTTTCCAGCAGCGCAGAACAGTATAAGTAAACACGTTTATGTGCATTTTTACACTACTGTATGTATGTGAATATACTCATATAAACATGTTTACTCATACCATGATTTAAAATCATGTGTCCACTACTGGAAACAGTAAGTTATTTTTCCGTTCGTCTTAGTTTTGTAGAATTACACTCAGAGCTTGCCGCTTTCTTTGATACCATCGTAATCTTACCAGGACCAGAATTAACCTTAATCTGAGAAAAGTAAAGAAAAATTGATGTAGACTGTTAAAGCAGCTGAGATGAATTCGCTAGGCTCGAAATGCAGCGGACTATGAACTAAAATCACGTTTGTGAGTGAAGGCGGTTGTTCTTTATTTCACGAAGCATATATGTAATTGCGCTTTTGAGTATTTCTTCCTGCTTAATTTTATAGACCGAATACTATGTGTATAAAGATTTCCCAAAAATTTTTTCCCCTCGTTCAGCCATCCTTGTTTCGGTCTTAACCGTGGCACCACTTTCTCCATCCGTCCTATCTGCTTCCGTAGCGTCTTATAAGCATCATGCAGTTTCCTATACTACCCTGCAACTTCCATCATCATTCCCTTGCCCTCTCCACATTGCCTAAGCTCTTTGAACACTTCCTCAAGCCTCCTAACTTCATTCCGCATTTCTCATACATTCCATACCAACCATAATGCTGACTGGTGACTCGACACCAATACATCTTAATGCCTTGAGTACAGCACACCCCATCCGGGTGTTCCACAAAATATGAAAATACAATATGTAATTACTCTACTCAAATCCAATGATACATGACACGAAAACAAAAAAACTACAAATACTCTACTACTTTTTGGATCGCAAGGCATACGATACTTCATGCTGTGCTCTATCTTCCTGGTTTTCTCTGTGCTTATCATCTCTCTTCACTCTCTATTTCTTCCCCTTTCCTTCCTGTGACATGCCTCGAATCACTAGCCTGCCGGAGTGGCCGAGCGGTTCTAGGCGCTACAGTTTGGAACCGCGCGATCGCTACGGTCGCAGGTTCGAATCCTGCCTCGGGCATGGATGTGTGTGATGTCCTTAGGTTAGTTAGGTTTAAGTAGTTCTAAGTTCTAGGGGACTGATGACTACACCAGGTAAGTCCCATAGTGTTCAGAGCCATTTGAACCAACCTCGAATCACTTCCAGGCAACCCTTAAATGGCCGTAACCGCCCAATGTGTGCTATCGTAGTTCTAGTTGCCAGCTCAAGCTTAACATTAATTAGGGATGTGGTTTCAACAACTTGGTATGGCCTTTCATACCTAGTGAGCAACTTCTTCGTTTTCCCTTTTTGCGTATAGGGGCTGGACAGCATTATCCATTGCCCCACTCTATACTGCGGTAAACTTCCTTTCAGCTTTACTGTGTCTTCCTGCCTTTCCAAAGCCTTTGTATTCGCATTTTGTACGCGTTTACAAACATCCCGAACTGTCCTTGCGCATTGACGTTCAGATTCGCCGGCCTTCCCTTCTGTAGCCTCACCAAATCAAATGGTGACGCCATTTTTCGCCTTTACACTGTCTCATATGGAAACAAACCGGTATTTGTACGGGCTTTTGCATTGTATGCAAGTACAATATGTTTCAAATACTCGTCCCACTGTTGGTGATGGGAATCCACATACAAACTCAGCATCTTCCTGATTGCTCTGTGTACCCGTTCTGTCCGTCCGTTGGCCTGTGGAGGCAACGCGCTCGTCCTCAATTTTTTTACGTTCAGCAATTTACACAGTTCCTTGGTCAGTAATTATTGTTTCTGGTACACCAAACTTCAAAATCTAGTTGTTTACTAACGCTTGCGAGACCATTGCTGCCTATTGATTTGGCATAGCCACCATCTCCACATACCTCGAAAATTGGTCTGTTATTGTGAGAACGAATCTGTTCCCCAATGGTGTTCGCCTAAAAGGTCCTAAGACATCAATCCGCAACACTGAAAATGGACATGTCGCTTCTGGCAATCGTTGGAGCTGTAACTGTTTCCGACACAAATCTGCTCTCTGCGCACACGGTATACAATTCTTGACATACTGATCCACATCTACTTTTCTACCTCTCCACCCATACCTGTCTGCCACTCTCCTATTCATCGCTCTACACCCTCCATCACCAGATAATACGTGTTCATGCGCTTCCTTTAAGACCTCATCCCGCAACTTCGCTGGCACCAGTACCCTTGGCTCTAACCTCGTTTCCCTGCACAGAAGACCGTCTTACATATTAAATTGTGGTTGTGTCCAATACAATTTACAATCGTTGTCCGTGACCTGTAAGTTTTTCCTCACTGCTAGGTCATAACCTATGACTTCTATTTTTACCACCTTCCTACTCAGTGTATCCGCATTACTGTGCTTCTTCACAGGCTTATGCACCACCTCGTAGTCGAATTCACTCATCCTCACAGCCCACCTAGCGATTCTGGTGGACGGATCCTTCAACCCCAACAACCACTTTAATGCGGCTTGATCTGTCACAACCCGAAATCTTTACCCATATATGTATATATATTAAAAAAACGTTTAAAGTATGTGATTCCATAGATTACACTCAGCATCTCCCTCTCAGGTGTTCAGTAACTCCTCTCTGCTGCATTCAACTGCTTAGACACATAGGATGCAGGATGTCCTTTCCCACCAATTTCCTCACTAAGAACACACCCTAACGCTTGATTTGATGCATCGCATGCTAGTAAAAGCCCCTTTTCAAAATCTGGAAACACAAGAACCGGACTTGATGTTAACTGTTCTTTCAGTTTTTCAAACGCTTTCTGACACCCTTCTGTCCACTCATATTTCACGCCCTTCTGTACAATCACGTTAACAGCTGTGCTATATCTGCAAAACCCTTCACGAACTTTCGATAGAAATTGCAAATTCCGATGAATGACTGCACTTCCTTAACTGTTTTCGGATCCCGGAAATCCCTTACAGCCTATACCAACCGCGGATCTGTTCGCACTCCGTCCTTATTGATAACGTGACCAAAATATTTTACTTCTTTTAATGCAAAATGACACTTTTCCAGGCTCAACGTCAAACGAGCTGCTCTTAACCTTGGAAAGACTTGCCTTAACCTCTGTCTATGTTATTCCATACTACCTGAAAACACTATAATGTCATTCAAATAGACCAGACACTGCCGTGGTTTCAAACCCCTCAAGATACTGTCTAGCAACCTCTGAAACGTTGCCGGAGCGTTTTTCAAACCGAATGGCATTCTAATGTACAGGTAATGGCCTCCAGGAGTAGAGAAAGCAGTCCTTGGACGATACTCTTGAGCCACCTCTAACTGATGATAACCATTTGTCAAATCCAGCGTAGAAAAGTACTGACACTGTCCTAAGTGATCCAAAGTCTCCTATATGTTTGGAATGGGGTATGCGTCCGTTACTGTCTTATTATTGAGGTATCGGTAATCACAACAGAACTTGTATTTCTTAGTTCCATCCATAGACTTTTTAGGCACAACGACAATGCCCGCTCCCCAGCAACTATTACTGTGCTCTATAATACCGTGTGCAAGCTACTGATCAATGAAATCTGCCACAATCGGCTGCAAATACCTCGGTATTCTCTATGGTTTAGGGTAAACAGGTGCTTCATGTTATGTTCGTATCCTATGTTGAGCTAATGAAGTTGCTGGTAACGGACCTTCTTAAAATCCCACAATAATTCTTCCATTTGGTCTCTTTCTCCTCCTTTCTAATTCTTAATTTTGTCACACAATGCAGTTCTATCGGCAGTTAGTGGTTGATCGCTTCGCCTACCTCTCGAACACTAGTCGCCATCGTCTGGCACATCCACATTTGCTACTAAAACACCTTTCCTCAAATTTGCGTCTACAGCACTAAAATTATCCACGTTCACGAGAAATACTCGCCGGTCGTTACCCTCCTATACGCGTACAACACTACGTTTCATAAGACAACTCAATGGACCCAAAGCTTCATTATCCTGCAATGGTTCAATAACACATTCTGCACACGCGGGTAGATTTGACTCAACATTTACCCAAAGTGACTTCCCAATGCCACAAGACACACTCTCATGCGATTTAATACTCGGTTCAGTTGGGTTGTTAATTATGTTGAATGCCCCTTGCGACAGCTCTGCATTGACAACTGTTACCCCCAGCGGAAATAACATTCTACTCAGTTCCACAGTTCGTTGTCCAAAGCCAATTTTGGCATGACGTTGATGCAAGAAATCTACTCCTAGGATCATGTCGTAACCCTTGCTTACCCGTGACACTATCTCCATGCATGCATTAAATCGGAATTCTCTATTCGAAAGTCAACTGTCACCGACCTCAAACGCGCGACCTCCTTATCCTCCACTCCACGCAACCTATAACGTGGTGAGTCTAACTTCCTTTATCCCATTATATTCCGAGTAGCCACTGACACTTGCGCCCCTTTGTCCAACAAAATCTTAAACTTTTTGGTTCCTGTGGATCCTACTGAACATTCCGTCTGTGCATACGTATTCGTAGGATTGAAATTAAACGGGAGCTCCCTCAGGTGGGTCTTGGACCCCCTCTTCCGTTTAACGCTAGTCCACCTCTCGTATCTCCACTTCTTTCTCTGTCCTCCCCACTGCCGATTTCCACCCCTTCCTTTATTCCTCGGTGACTGGGTATATTGCCTCTGCACATGTCCCGTACGACCACACTTAAAACATTTCTCACCCACTGTAAACACTGTTTCCCTCTCGCATACCCATGTTGCCACGTCTATTTCCTCACATTTAATTGCCCGTTGAATGCCCGAATACAAAATTTTGTTAGTCGCTTCACGCACTTTCCGTGACATATGCAACGGTAACCCTCTCTAAAATACATCATGTGCCCTTTGCTCGGCCTCCTGCAATCCTGCAACATAACACTATTTGCTTCATCGCTCTGACCCAAGTTGTAAGTATACTCATTAATTTCCATCATCCTGTCTGCAAATTTCTCCGTCGTCTCCCCCTGTCTCTTTGACATTGTACTTAATCTCTCCCTAAAGTACCGAGCACTATTCTATTTTCTGTACCTTTGTAAAGGCTCTTCCTTTAACAGCTTAAACTGTCCTACCTTCCTTAAGGCCTCAGAACACCTTACATATGTTTTCGCTTCACCTGTTAATGTAATCTTGGCTATATGTAATAACTGCTCATCAGACCATACATTCATCACCGCTGAAGTCTCCAAGTCCTCCACAAACGCACACACATCCTCAGATGCCTTGCCAGAAAGCGGCTATATGTAACAACTGCTCAGCTATATGTAACAACTGCTCATCAGACCATCCATTCATCACCGCTGAAGTCTCCAAGTCCTCCACAAACGCACACACATCCTCAGATGCCTTGCCAGAAAGCGGAATAATCAAACTCACGGCAACTGGATCTATCTCCTGCACCCTAGGCAACAACGACTGATCAGATGCGGTGTCCCGCTCATTTATAGATGTTATTCATTTCTCAACTGCGTATTGTCTGCTGTCAATTGTGCTACTTTTTCCCACAAAATCCGTACCACTTCTGGTTCCGACACACCTCGCATCCCTGACTCTGCCATTGTGTTGCTTTCGTTCACAGTTAGTCCCAAGCGTAATAAATATTTGTCGTTAGACGTCATTACATGAGTACAAAATATTGAACTAGTGATTCTGTAACCGACGCTTCCTTCTGTCACTCTCATGAATACAAGTTCATTTTTTTTTTTTCAAATCTACGGTGCTCCGCATTGCTGAGATACTTGTCAGCCAAACGTCAATAGAAAGAGAGTTATCAAATTTGAAATGCATTGCTGTAAACAACGTGTACACTCCTCAATCGTTGATAAGTTATATTAAGAAAAAGCATCAGTAGCAGAGCATAGAGATCTCCCCGTTTGACGGGTTTCGAGGTCCAAATTTGTGAAGATTTCGTACGTAGCGAACCTCTCTTTTGATTTAGCTAAACCTTTTAAATCAGGATTTCCTTGTTGTTTACACTATTGGTAATAAGCTTCAGGATAACTATAATCACGATTAACTCCCCCAGAGAGATAGGTTTGCAGGGTAGGGCGTATATAAATTGGAGTGTAGCGATTGCGAAAAATCATATATAGGCCAGACTGGCAGAAGGTTGAAGACCAGGTTCAGGGAGCACTTGCTAACTAAGAAAGGTGAGATTAAACAAAATTCCGCGGGCACCAGCCTCCCGCACTAGAAAATCAGAGGATGCTACACCTTGCTCAGAAGGACAAGAAGTTGTATCTACTAGAGGAGCTGGAAACTGTTAAACATCTCGATGTTGACAATGACAGGTTGCTGAACGATCAGCTGATTAGCGGTAATCAACTGTATTATGACACGATGTTACCAGTGTGCGGAATGTTGCTGCAGTGATTGTTTTATGTCGACAGCATCACTGTAAATTTGTTGGTTTTGTGGGAAGTTTGGGAACGATATTTTATACGAGGCTTTTTAATGATTTATTTATAGTTGAATATTTTTGTCTCTTTTTCCTTGATGCTTAAGACTGCCTCCCGATTCCGGTATCTTGAAGTTTTATCGATTCAGACTGCATACGCTATGCATGTACTCTAAAATTTAGCTGTTTATTTCGCGTGACGGAGTTTTAATGACATTTTGTTTCGTTGTTTTGCATGTAATCGTTTTACCTGTTCTTTGCGTGGGGGTGCTTCTATTTTATATTTGAGTTTTATACGTCTGCATTGGCTTGCTTACATGCATTTTAGCCGGCTGTTGTGGCCGAGCTGTTCTAAGCGCTTCAGTCCGGAACCGCGCTGCTGCTAGGGTCGCAGGTTCGAACCTTGCCTCGGGCATGGATGTGTGTGACGTCCTTAGGTTAGTTCGGTTTGAGTAGTTCTAAGTCTACGGGACTGATGACCTCAGATGATAAGTCCCATACTGCTCAGAGCCATTTGAACCATGTATTTTAGTTACTATTTTATGCACTTTTGTCTTTCGAAAATGGGCCGTAAGCCAGTCACGCGTGCCACCTGGGTGCTTCTTGCCGCACCTGTATCTCAGTGTGTCATAGTAATGTTTTTGTGCGTGCCAATACAGACGCTGTGCCGTGTGTGCCTCCTACAGCTGTTTTGTAAGCGTGCCTGTATCTTGTACTGCCGTGGCGGAGCCGGCTGATGTGTTCAAGATAACATACGATAACCGTGGAAAACTTTTCCGCCGCATACTTGTACTTTCTCGCTATTACTCTGGCTGTTGCTTTCCTTTCACTAGGTCCGCTTCATGGTCTAGATGTTTCATGGCGGATGGATTATTATCCAGTTACCTTGGTGTCTGTTTTAGATTACATGTGGTTTTATGACTCATGGGTCACGTATCCAGCTACTTTTACAGAAGATTTTATCATTTTTGGTTCACGTTGTCTGCTTAGCCGTGCAAGATACTGTATTTGTTCTGAAATATTGAACTTCATAAAAGTATATAATGAGGTTCCATCCAGTCGAACGACTGTTGAAATTGGAGGATCGTTACATGGACGGTTTGTGCTGTTAGTGGATGACGCAACAGTTGTCATCCTGTGATGTCCCATACGTGCTCGACAGGAGAGAGGTCTAGTGATGGAGCAGGCCAAGGCAACATGTCGACACTCTGTAGAATATGTTGGGCTACAACAGCGGTATGAGGGCGAGCGTTAGCCCCTTGTAAAACACTTCCTGGAATGCTGCACATGAATGGCAGCACAAACGGTCAAATCAGCAGACTAACGTACAAATTTGCAGCCAGTATGTGTAGGGTAACCACGAGAATGCTCTTACAGTCACACGAAATCGCGGCGCAGACCATAACTCCAGGTGCAGGTCCAGCGTGTCTAGCACGTAGACAGGTTGGTTGCAGATCGTCAGCTGGCCTACTTCTAACGAACGTCAGGTCATCACTGACACCCGGACAGAACTAGTTTTCATCATAAAACACAACAGACCTCCATCCTTCCCACCACTGAAGCCGCAGGTGCAGGTTTGGGGTCAGTGGAATGCAGGGCACGGGGCGCCTGGGTCGGATCTGTCCTAGAACTAACCGATTTGTAACAGTTTGTTGTGTCACTGTGGTGCCAGCTGCTGTTAAAATTGTTGCTGCAGATTGACAACGACGTTCCCGAGACATACGCCGAACACGATGGTGTTCCCTCTCGGTAGTGCCACGAGGCCGTCCGCAGGCTGATCTTGCGACCGTACATTCCCGTGACCATCGCTGCCAGTAAATCATGTACACTTGCACATTCCCGCCAAGTCTCTTATGCTAGTGGCGCGACATTGGAATATGTATGATTTTCCTCCAGTGTATTTCTTTACACAGTAGTTGTATTTCGTTTGATTTCTCACTCCATTTGTTTTTGTACCTGTGCTGCCGAAAAACTAGGTGTACAACAGTGCGAATATCGACAATATGCTCTGTGTGTCATCTTTAGAAAGAAACGTGTTCCCTTCAATCACGGTATTTGTTAAAGACAACTGTAATGCTCGCTTTACTCTTCGTCCACAAGCCTGCATTGATTCTCTCTCAGGTTTGTTTATCCGACAGTGATAGATGTACGTTAAGAGTGACAGACAGCGGCGTGTGTAGGTTTACTGGCGAAGAAGTGTCCGGTACCGATTCACTGAATGCAACGGCACGGCGGTAAAGCAATGTCATAAACTTCTTTTTCCGCGGCGACGGCCGTCAAATCACAGAACTCTTGCACCTGAGAGTTGATGTATTACTCTGCGTTTCCTATCGTGTGTTTTGGTTACTTCGTATTACAGGCATTGTAGTCGTCGTGTAGGTAGTTTCTCATTATCAAAGTTAATTGGACCAACAAATCGAATAAATAATAATATTATACTCTTACCCTGTAGCTAAGGGTACCTTCTACCAAAACATGCAAAATACATTCCTCAACAACATCCGAAACACTGTCGGTGCGTTCTGTAGAGTTTGCTCGGCGGCTAGGGAAAGCAATTAAAACGAAGCATTACATTCTCTGCACTAATACTCGCCATTTGGGAGGAAATGTGACTGATTATTGACTGCCTCCGTAAGTGACCAGTGGGAGGTTTTAATTACGCACCGTCCAAGTGACGGAAAAAGTTATCAGCGTTAATGTAAATGGGCGCTAACCTGTTCAATACTCATCACTGAAAATTGTACACGTACTGAAACAAATTCCTGAGGTAACGGAGAAGTGAAAACATTTTACATTTGCTATTACTTTCGCGTAGTAACGTGAGTTAATAAATGTCATATTTATGTGGAAATATGCCCTGCAAATAGTGTCTTTTTTAATGTACAGAAACAATGTGATGAAAAAGGCTGAAGCTCCAAGACTACTATAATGTCTGGCCTCACGAGCACTATTATTGCTGGATTGAGTTTTATTCTGAAACATTGGGGCTGCGGTAACATACGTAGCCGCTCGCTGATCCTCCATCCCCCATAAACAGATTACTTACAATGGCGCAGGTAGGATTCCGATGCTACCTACCCCGTCAGACCCAAAAAATTCGACTCTGGATTCATACAGAAATAGAGAAAAATTAAACAGGCGGTTGTAACGCTTCATGTGTTCTACATAGTCTCCCTCGCTTGAGTACAACACACGGAACGTTCATACAACCATGTGAAACTATCAGAAAAATCCTTCTTTGGGATGTTGTTCAGCTCTCGCATCCTATTCGGTCTTCGTGGTCTTATTATGCTAGGGTCTTATTGATAACAGTAAGTGGAACACCGCTGATGCTGTCTTACAGAAAATACATTGCCGAAAAAAATTGTTCAACTTTTTAAAGGCTTTCAATTGTTTCATTGTTGCAACAGTGCGTATGGAGTATATGAAATGATTACACTTACAGATCAATAGCACAAGCGGTTTTGAGGTAACAGCTATCGACCAATACCGAAACACCCATATTAGTACGTGGTGTAGCCTCCAGGGGCGGCAATGTATGAACTGACTTTGACATCTAGTCGATTGTAAAGGTTGCATGGGGGCTTAATTATTTAGAATGCAAATAATTTTTAATTTTTTGTGGCTAACTGTCCGGTTACGCAGTCTCGTAAACGGTTGGCCCTGACTAGTATTATTACGCAATCTGACTGCTTAGAACAACAACAATGTATGAAATGAAAATTTTCATTAACACAATTAATTAATTAAGTCCCCAGCAACTATAAAACCTACGAAACCAAAACACAAGTGTCACTGTTCTGTGTGTGGAAGTATGACTCAACGTACACATCTGGCACGGTTCTTTTTCAATAACACAAGAAATTTTAAATATCATTTATGCTGAATTAATTAAAGGAAATAGAAATAGTATAATTACGCAAGAAAACCAGAATTACACTCTAATCCAAGAACACAAGCCAGATGCTTTGTTGACTGAACCTGTAATGACGCATTATTTAAGACACTGAAATAATAAAAAGAAAACACAGAATATTTTACCTTCATATATATTGACGAAAAGCACTCTGATCATTACAGTATATCCATTCGAACCATCTGCTGTCCATCCCATCAACAACTGCATAAAACATGGAACAAGCACTCCTTACTACAACATCTCGACAAGCACACTCCACCACGACCTCTCGACAGGAACTGACTACTACGAGTCCTCGACAAGCACTGCCCTCCGCTACATCTCAATAATCACTGCCAGTGGAGGCGGCGGAACAATACTCTCTAGCGCGATCTCTGGCGCTGTGACTCAGTGTAGCCACCTTTCATATGCCCCTCCTCCACAGGCTAGAATTTGATGGTATTTTTGCCAGCATTGGTGGTGAAAATACCACCAAATTCGTCAAAAAAATTCAGACAAAAATAAAAGATAATATTAATACGTAAATATCACATAATTAGATAAAATTTTGGCTTTGCACTGACCTTTCAATAACCTAATATATAAAATACAGTAAGCAATACAAATTCTTTCATACATGTGACTTTACATAACAGTTTACACAAGTATTATGTGGTTAAACAGTTCAATCAATAGCGTCAGCAATGACGAATATGTGCAGGTAAGAGTCTCATAACTTTTCACAAACAGTAATACACAAAAAATCAGTTTATACAAATATTCACATAAACGCTTTCCATAGCCCAAGAAACAAGTAGTTGTCAGTTCCAGCAGTAGCACCCAGCAATGGTCAACAGGTGCAAAAACCAACAAGTGACATTTTTTCAGTAGAAACAGTCCATCAGTGGCACCCAGTAATGTTGAATAGGTGCAGACACCAACAAGTAACACCATTTCAGTAGAAGCAGTCCATCAGTGGCACCCAGCAATGTTGAATAGGTGCAGACACCAACAAGTAACACCATTTCAGTAGAAGCAGTCCATCAGTGGCACCCAGCAATGTTGAGCAGGTGCAGACATCAACAGGTGACATCTTTTCAGTAGAAGCAGTCCATCAGTGGCACCCAGCAATGTTGAGCAGGTGCAGACAGCAACAAGTGACATCATTTCAGTAGAAGCAGTCCACCAGTGGCACCCAGCAATGTTGAACAGGTGCTGACCGCAGTCCATAATATTCACTTTCACTAATCACACTGTTCATCAGCAGAAATTAAACATGTCCTAGTGGCACGAATCATGTAGAAAAAGTGCAAGTAACAGTCCATAATATTCCCTATAACTAATCAGTCAGTTACTCAAAGTTTATTAGCACAAATTAAACATTTCCAAGTGGCACCCATTATGTTGAACAAGTGCAGGTAACAGTCCATAATATTCACTATCACTAATGAGACAGTTCAGTCATGAACCATAGTTTGAGAGCACACACAATTAACAAAATTATTATCAATGCTCTTACACTAAACATACAAATCATAATAAACGCACAAATGATATCAGGTAGTTGTCATATTAACTATTACAATACACAAATAGCAGTAAACCTATAATATTTATGGGTGTCAGTGCAAGCCACAACAAACAAGTAAAATAATATTTAGGAGATAGGTTGGTACCAATTTGGGATAGGAAAAGGAAAATACACAAAACACACTCACTCATCTTTCATCCACATTAGTGCTACTGTGTAATTGAATAGTGTTAACTGTGTAAATGCAATTCTGTCAAAATTTTATGTTCATCATGTGTATCAAGTAGTAGTGGCAGCAATGTATAACAGTCAATAATAGTTAGTCAACGTCATAGTCATCATGTCAAGACCAATGTTTGCCAAGCCAGATCAAAATGTACGGTTGCTGAACAACTGTCAGTGAGCCAAGATATGCAATTACTTCCTCTCTTCAAAAAAAAAAGTATATACTGCTTAGTGATTTAACAAAGTGTGTGTGTAGACAATCTTCTTTCTACTTGAGTGTTCTAGTCTGCCATCTTCATCCTCCTTGTTCCATACAGACCAACAAAAAAAATATGCTCCTCACTTACTTCACCTCTTATCCACCAGAACTCCAATAATCCTCAGCATCACATAATCTCAATACTTCAATAATACCTCTTTCGTCGATACATATAAACCTTATCATCAATATCATTTACCTTACCTCTTTTCCACTAAAACTCCAATAATCATCACTTAATCTTAATACTTCAATAATACCTCTTCACTACGTCGATACATATAAACCTCAGCACCAATATCATTTCACTTCCACAACAACTCTTTCCTCTAGTCAGTCTCCTCGAACAAGTACAGACAAAATCCTAGTGCAACTTCAATTCAGCATCCCATACAATCCGAAGACACAGTGTCCACACACAACCTCTGTGTAATCCATCTGACCCAAATTTTCTACTCATTATAAATTATAAGATGGATTTTGGTTACCTTGTCCATCATTAAATAAAAGAAATGCATACATGACCTCTAACAGCCTTTAGTTTGAATAACTTTCAGTAAGTAAGTACGATTACGAAGTGTTAATGATCATAATATTTCACAGTGTGTGCACCACTTCAAGAATTATGGCAAACAGAAGCAAACATGTGGAGTATTTCTTGTGTCAAGTGTCACTTCCTATTTCAGTTGCTCACGAAGAATGCAGTGTAATAACTGTTAATGGTCTAACCTAGTGTTGGTATGTCATGTCGTTAGCTTCCTTCCTATTAGCATAAATTTATACAGCTTCCATAAAACCTCCAGCTCATGTGACTTCTATGAAGTTTCTGGTACTAATGTCGTTCGTAACATTATAGCAGTTCATTTTCTTATCTTAAAAATATCAGGCACTGAGCGTAAGCAAAACATGCAATAGCGAGTAAATATACCAGTAGAGAACAGAATGTCAACAAGTGGATGCAGCACAATTCCTACAACGAGGCTCCGTCAAGCGAACAATCTATAATTAACACCATGGTGTGACCTAAACTCCATGTACGTACACCTCATATCAGCATTTCTATATATAGCAAATTAAAGAATAGTTATGACAACAAACAGAAATGTGTAAATGTGCAATCCATACGCAAAGCAGCAAATATGTATCTTACATAATAAACAGGTCATTATCATCATATCAGCATAAGCAAATAAATGTTCATACGTAATCTTAATAAGTAAACATGAAGGCGCAAGCAGATAAATCACAAAGTGTAACCTACATACATAACCACAGTCAGCACAATTAATCAGTTGACACTTACAATTTAAATAAATAAGCACAGCAGGCACATAATAAAAAAATATGACATCAGTGAAAAAGCATAGCAGCCACGCGATGCATAATATACGCAAGTAATAACACTGTTCATTAATAAAACATTGTCAAAATCAGTAAATGTACACAAGCACGTCGCTTCACAAGTAAATTCATAGAACATGAAATTTAGCACAAAGTATGAGTCACGTAATCGCAAGCAGCAAATTACGTCTAAAGTACGTACCTAAGTGGAATTATGTTACCTGAAAAATAAACTCAATTAATAGTTACCCTTTTTAATTTATTACTTTTTTTTTCTTCGAAATTACATTCTTCCTGAAATTTTCTCCATAGCAAGTCGTCTTAACGTCGGACACTCACAGAATTAACCTGAAGGTCTTAAATATTTTACACAACCGTATCCTGAAAAATACTGAACGTTAATAACATAATTTATAGAGTCACCATAGCTTTATACAGAATTTAGTCGGAGAAATTAGACTGTGTATTTGTTTACGGCTGTCAGTGCATTCGCACTGAACGCTCGATCAGCTGTCGACGCGTGATGTAGAAAGTGATGGTTTGCGGTCAACGACTGCCTTGTGCGACGCGCAGACTTCACTGTTGCTTTGAGTACGCGCCGCCGCCAGAACACGGCGCGGTATCCTTGCATTCTCTGCGTGTTTACGTATAACTGTTGGTTACTCAAAAGTATGTCATTCCACAAAAATTTTAACGTTAGATATGTGATGTATTCCCTTAGAGCGTCGAGATTTAAGAGTTTCTACTTCAACAGTGTTATCATGGATAATTTTGCGAATCCTATATGGACCGTTATAAAGCAGAATAAATTTGCGACTTAAGCCTTTTCCTTTATGAGACAAACGATGAGACTTAATTAACACCTTTTGACCAACTGACAAAATTTTTAAACGACCAGGACGTTTAGCTGATTTCTCTCTTCTTGCAGCCGCAGACGCAATATTTCGTAGAGCCAGGTTGACAACTTCAGAATGCCGCAGTTTCCGTGAAGGCGGAAAAGGAACAATTTCAGAAATGCGATTTGACGGTGCTTCGTTTTTTAATATCAATAGAGGCGGTAAAGAAGTTGAGTCATTAGGAAGTTCATTCAGAATGTTTTGAAAAATATGAAGATACTGATCCCAAGTTCTGTGATTCTGATGACAATAAAGACGGCACAATTTATTGATTTCCTTCATCCATCTCTCTGAAACATTAGATTGAGGGTGAAAAAGTGAAATAAAAATTGGTTTAATCTTACAACGCCGTAGAGTACGAAGCCAAATTTTAGAGCGAAACTGTGATCCATTATCTGATATAACCTTATCAACATGACCAACTTCTTTAAGAAAATGTTTGATGAAAGCATTAGATACTGAACGAGCTGTTGCTTTGCGTAAAGGTGTAAAACACACATACTTTGATGTCAATTCCACTGCTACGAAAATGTACGCAAAACCATTAATAGAACGAACCACTGGACCGAACAAATCGACTGCAGCCATGTCCTTTAATTTCGCTGGAATGATAGGAAACAACGGTGCTCTGTGAGAAACAGTTGGCGGCTTAGCCTTTTGACATAATTTGCATTTGGCAAGAACAGATCGAATACGTTTTTCCATATTACTGAAGTAGCAATTTTCTCGTAATTTATGAAAGCATTTTCTGGGACCAAAGTGCGCATAACTGAAATGTGTGTACCAAATCAATTTATTGACCCACTCATCAGGAATACAAACTAACCAAACAGAGTTGTCGACCGATTTTCGTTTGAAAAGAATATCATTGCGAACTAAATAATACTGTCTGATCGCTACGCTTTCCTTTCTCCTCCACTTCTCCTTAATGTCCTTCCGGATTGGATCCTTGTTTTGCTCCTTAGCGATGTCCTGGAGCGAAGACGAAATAAAATTCTCAAACGCAACACCTTGAATGTACATCAAACAATAATGGTTTTCTTTGCAGTCCTCTTCAGCACTTAGTTTCAAACCCATAGGTGCACGTGATAAAGCATCAGCAACAATATTTGAAGATCCCTGTGTGTAAACAATACTAAAATCAAATTCCTGTAGGTACAACGCCCATCGTGACAATCTGCCATGAGTTAATTTTGTCGACATAAGAGATTCCAGAGCTCGATGATCAGTGTAAACCTTAGTATGTCTACCGAACAAAGATGTGCGAAATTTTGTGAAAGCCCAAACAACAGCCAAAGCTTCAAGTTCCGTAATCGAATAATTCTTTTCGGATTTAGAGAGAACACGACTTCCAAATGCAATAGTCTTCTGTACTACAACGCCGTTTTCTTCTATCTCTTGAAATAAATGTGCACCTAGGCCTTTGTATGATGAGTCCGTCGCCAAACAAAATTCTTTAGATAAATCCGGATGTGAAAGAAGTGGAGCAGCAACTAAAGCATCGCGAAGTTGTTCAAATTCTGACTGAGCTTCCTCATCCCAACACCAATTAGAATTTTTTCCAGATAGTTCACATAAACGAGGTGTGGCCAAATTGTCCAATCTAACAAAGCGTCTAAGAAAATTACAGACACCAAGGAAACTACGAACATCACGTTTTGTGGTAGGAACAGCATAATTACGAATAGCGTCTAATTTTTCTGGATCAGGAAGAATACCTTCTGTAGAAATAATGTGACCAAGAAATTTCACCTGAGAACGACCAAATTCAGATTTTTCCAAATTCACTGTCATGCTAACTCGTGCAAAAATACGTAATAATGAATCCAAAATTTTGTTATGCTCACTCCAAGAACGTTTAGCAATAAGAATATCGTCAACATATGAAGTAATATTGTCACAAAGATAAACAGGTAAAATTTCATTTAAACTACGAATGAATGCTGCAGAAGATACAGTAAGTCCAAACGGTAATTTCCGAAATTGGTAACAGTTACCAAAGGCTAAAAAGGCAGTATATTTTCTACAATCAGGGTGGAGTTCTATTTGCCAAAAACTTGCGCGCATATCAATCGTGGATAAAACTTTAATTCCATGGAAATGTTGAAGAAGTTCATCTAAATTTTGTGGACGGTCAGTTTCAGGAATAATAATATTATTTATCTGTCTGGAATCCAGAACCAAACGAATTGACCCATCCTTTTTAAGAACAACGTGTAATGGGCTGGTATAAGGGCTGACTGCTGGCTCAATAATGCCCTGATCTAACATGTATTGAAGTTCATTCTTAACCTTGTCTCTGTAAGCCAAAGGAATAGCGTACGTTTTTCCGCGAAATGGTGTGTGTTCTTTTACTTTAAATAAATATTGTAAGCCTTGTATAGTTCCTGTGTGATGACTAAACACTGTAGCATGTGAAGTCAAAATATGGTGCAGCTCTTCTTTTGCAACGTCATCTGGCACTTCAGCTTTTTTAACCTTTTCATTAATTAATTCTTCGCTACTAATTATATCCTCCATCGCGTCTCTGTATCTATTGTCATTGTCATGAATAAACACACTGTCGTCATAATGCTCAACGAAAGCATCAGAAGTAAGAAACCTTAAACATTTTGTATCTGATTCAGATCTTGCTAAACACTCGAAAAATTTCAAACATTTCGGCATTCCGGCAACAGTCAAATTCACACTTCCTTCTTTAAAGTTCAAAATTGCCTTATGTGTGTTAAGAAACTCCATACCTAATATAATCTGTGTACTGAGTAATGGAACAATAATAAAATTAGCAGACAATTCGTATCCTTGACAAATGAAATTTAGGTTGGTCTGTTGTTTAACTTCCACACCTTTTCCAGAAATCGCTCCTCGAATTGTAGTTTTAGAAATAGGTAGCACAGGACAGGCAATAGTTCTTTCACATATACGAAAAACTGATTCACTAATGACGTTCAATGGGCTCCCAGAATCTAAAACTGCAGTGAACTTATTCTTACCCACACATACTTCAATAACAGGATGTAAAAATGCGTCTACATTATTTTCCTTTTCGCCTAGCAAAATGTCTCTCATATCTTCCAGGCGTACGTAGTGTAAAGTTGTAGTGTCATTACTTTCTGAACCGTCTATATTGCTGCCAGAAGCCGAAGCTGCAAGTCATGGTCGATTGTTTGCGTCACGTCTTTGATTATTCCCGTCATTTCGCGGATCAATTTCTACTATTTCCACTTGTCTCTCTGAATTTCTGTCACGCGGAGGATGCCAATTAGGTCCTTCCTGTCTGTTAGATGCAAATTCTTGGTTGTGTCTGTTATTAAAATTTCTGTTTTCCTGTCTGTCTGCATAACTACTTCTTGTATAATTTCGACTGTCACTTCTGAAATTACTGTTAGACCTACTGCCCTGGTTATTTCTGTAGTAAGAATTTCTATTACTGTATGGATAATTTCTGTCTTGATGATACCGATTACTGTTTCCGTATGATTGATCATTCCGGTACGAATTACCGTTATTATAATTGTCTGTGTAATTTCTGTTAGAACGTCTGTTATTGTCATAAGGCTGGTATCTATTGTCCTGTCTGTTACGTCTGTCATTCTCAAAGTTACCCATATAACGCCCGTTCCGATCACTATCCCTTTTCTCTGAAAATCTATTATAATTACTGTTACTGAAAAAGTTACAAGAAGTCCCGTCGTCGTTGTCATACTCAAGTTCTTGTAACAAAGTCTTAAAAGTCTCAATGTCGTCTTTACATCTTCCAGCTAAAGCAATTTGTCTTATGGATTGTGGAAGCTTAGTTAAACAAATGCGAATTAATTCAGTCGGGCTATAAGGGTTGGACAGGAACTGATTCTTTCGAATCATGTCTTCAAAGTATTCTGCCGGCGTGCGGAACTCAGACTGTTTAAAATTACGCTGCATAATCAGACTATGTTTGACTCTGTCTTGCGTGTTTTCGGACCAATATGCCGATAGAAATGCATGATAAAAATCATTTAGATTATTACAATCTCTAATGAGTGCGCGCATCCGCGTCGCCGGTTCGTTTTCTAAATATCCACACATAAATTCTAGTTTGTGACTTAGTGGCCAATTTGGTGGGAGTGCGTACATAAATTGATCTAACCATGCACATGGATGTATGTCATTCTTAGAATTGCGGAAGATCTTAAATTTCCGAACAGTCAAAAAGTGTTTATAGTCAAAGTTTTCGCCTCGTGGCGACAAAGACCTACCGCGTCTGTCCCCGTCCGAATGTCGATTATTGTCAAGTTCGCGCGCCTGGCGCTCTCTTGTTGCATCCCGTAAATGAAACAAATTATTTTCTTCAAACCCCTCTGCTATCTGTGATTCTAAGTTTCTTCTACTGTCTTTTCCTACGATTTCCCCTTCAATTTGTTTGACTTGCTTTCGTAATGCCTCAACTTCCCTTTTAACGCGTTCATTAAATTTTCCCTGATTTTCAACATGTTTATTTATGTTCTGGTACTCTTCGGTTTCTGCAAATGGTAATGGAGCGGTATCATCTGAATCTCTGTCCCCATGTAAACTAAGATTTGTCAATTTATCTGAAATCTCCTCAACTCTTTCCGATAAGTCACCTATTTTTTTCTTTCTGTTTATTTACGTCTTCCGTAAGTGTCGTGACTCGGGTTTCAGTGTTGACACATTTGGTAGTTAACTGTTCATATTGTTGTGTTAGGTTATTTAATCTGTCATTTGGTACGGATTCCTCGATTCTCTCAAATATTTCTTCCTTATCATGTGCAAGTTGTAAATTTCACTCTGAAAATTTTTGTACTATCACGCGATCTATTTCTTCCTGTTCTCTATCCTGTTCCTTTTGTCTAATCTGTACTGCAATTAATCTATTATTGTGAGAATTCAAAATCGGTTGTACTTCTTCTCTAATTTCTTTCTTTAATTCATCTTTCATGTTTTTGAAACATGACCCTATTCGTGAATCTAACCGTGTTTCCATTGTTTCCATCTCTGTTTCTAGTCGTGTTGCCACCGTTTTCAATTCAGATCCTAACTGTGATCCCAATGAGTCTAACCGTGTTTCCATTGTTCCCATATCAGTTTTAATTGTTCCTATATCAGTTTTAATTGTTCCTATTTGTGATCCCAGTGAGTGTAACCGTGTTTCCATTGTTCCCCTATCTGTTTTTAATTCAGATCGTAAATTTAATATTGCACTCATCAACTGCTCCATATTAACTTGTTCGACATTCTTTTCGCCTCTAACATTTCCCGCAAAACCAGTTTCCTTCGTCATAGCTGTAAAGCTATCTGTGTTCGATACTTTTCCAGAATCTTCTATCGTTAATCTCCTATTCTGTGAATTTTCTGATTGAGAAAACTTTTGAAATGGTTCCGGACTATCTTCCCGACTTATTAAATTGTTTTCCACTTCATTATTCAACATACCGTTCTCCTGTGTTGGCGAGTTCGCCATGTCAACAATTTCGTCATTCTCACTATTCATCATTTTTGCCTTTTTCATTGATTGCGTAATCATTTACAAAATATACAAAACTCGTCACTATATGAAAATTACACACAATGACTCTTTATCTCCAACAATACCATTCACACGAAATGTTTCCCTCAAACACGATTAACGAACAATTGAAATAATTGCACTAAATTATCAAACCCATAGACAAGACAACAAAAATTAAATTCTGGAAAAAAAAAGTACCATTACAAGAATGACAATTACCAAATCTACACATGCAAAATAGACTACAATTACTAAACTACAAATTACTACAACAATCCTACTGTCTACTATTTCTACAATCAGAAGAATTCCAAGGGACGATCCGAAGCAGCGGTCGCCACGTGCATGGGGGCTTAATTATAATATGAATGCAAATATTTTTTTTATTTTACGTAGCTGTCTGTCCGGTTACGAAGTCTCGTAAACGGTTGGCCCTGACTAGTTTTTGTTACGCAATCTGACTGCATAGAACAACAACAAAGAATGAAATGGAAATTTTCATTAACACAATTAATTAATTAAGTCCCCAGCAACTATAAAACCTACGAAACCAAAGCACAAGTATAACTGTTCTGTGTGTGGAAGTATGACTCAACGTACGCATCTGGCACGGTTCTTCAACAACACAAGAAATTTTAAATATCATTTATACTGAATTAATTAAAGGAAATAGAAATACCATAATTACTCAAGAAAACCAGAATTACATTCTAATACAAGAACACAAGCCAGATGCTTTGTTGACTGAACCTGTAATGACGCATTATTTAAGACACTGAAATAATGAAAAAAAAACACAGAATATTTTACCTTCATATATATTGACGAAAAGCACTCTGATCATTACAGTATTTCTATTCGAACCATCTGCTGTCTATCCCATCAAACAACTGCATATAACATGGAACAAGCACTCCTTACTACAACATCTCGACAAGCCTTGCCCACTAGCACATCTCAACACGAACTGACTACCACGAGTCCTCGACAGGCACTGCCCACTACGACATCTCAATAATCACTGCCAGTGGAGGCGGCGGAACAATACTCTCTAGCGCGATCTCTGGCGCTGTGGCTCAGTGTAGCCACCTTTCAAGGTGGTGAATACTGTCTTGGAAAATTTTATGCCATCACTACTCAACCTGTTCACGTAGTTGTTGGTTGACGATTCGCACGAGTCACTACTCGTCTCATAGTATCCCACTCGTACTCACTTGCAGACAAATCCGGAGATTGCACAGGCCCAGGAAGTGGAAATGACTCCTTCCCAGTATGCTAGTGTAAGTATAGTGAGGTAAGGTTTAAGACTGGTTGACCTCCCTCTACAATAAATTATTTTCCCTAACTGATGATAAATGTAATTTGCTATGAATTATTGGTAATTTATGAATATTGTTTCAGAAGTTTACTGTACTGATGCTATTTTGAGATGTTTGAAAATAGTTATATGTAACTAACAATCCTCAGCTACTGACTGCTGGTAATACAGAGGTATTAATTGACAATTCCAGCTGAATATAAATATTGCGATAAAGTGAATACAGTGTAAAGAATGACAAGAATGGGTATAGTGTGACATTTGCGTAAAAAATACTGAGACCAAAAGATACAAAATGATGTGCTTGAGTTGTAGCTGTATTTGTGTCATGAAATAAGATGTTATTTTGCAATAATGTATATGGTACTTATGCTGAGCAGTAATGAAGGAATATTATGTATTGAATTATGATGTGTATCTGATTGAAGAATAAGATGATATTATTTCAGTAGTGATGATGTATTTGGTACAGATTATTATCTTAGATATCTAATGAGGTGTAAAGGAAGACTTTTGTCTCATTAATGATACTGTATGTGGTTTAATATTAACTTTACAGGTACACTGTGTAGCAGTGGAAACAAGAACCAAAATACATTTAACGTGAACATTACTTGTTCAGAACTGTGCTCTGTATGTTATCTTTACGAGGAATTAACTCAGCAGATAATAGAGCTACATGATCTTTGAATTTTCAAAAACTTGCAGCTCATTAATACTACTCTTTTATCACCAGGAATGACAATGGCTTAGTCATAGAGATACCAGTGAATTAGAAAATGCTACAATGATAATACACCTAAGATTTTTGCTCCAATAGTATAAGATGTCGACTGATCCACGACTGACGTTAAATGTACTCTAATGAGGTTTTATATTCCAAGAGTATGTACACTATTTTGATGTTCACCATACTTTTTACAGGGAGCGAAAGGCTATTTAGAATTTCTACAGACACCAGATGGCAGTTATAAGAGTCGAGGGACATGAAAGGGAAGCAGTGGTTGGGAAGGGAGTGAGACAGGGTTGTAGCCTCTCTCCGATGCTATTCAATCTGTATATTGAGCAAGCAGTAAAGGAAACAAGAAAAGTTCGGAGGAGGTATTAAAATCCATGGAGAAGAAATAAAAACTTTGAGGTTTGCCCATGACATTGTAATTCTGTCAGAGACAGCTAAGGACTTGGAAGAGCAGTTGAACGGAATAGACAATGTCTGGAAAGGAGGGTATAAAATGAACATCAACAAAAGCAAAACGAGGATAATGGAATGTAGTCGAATTAATTCGGGTGATGCTGAGGGAATTAGATTAGGAAATGCGACGCTTAAAGTAGTAAAGGAGTTTTGTTATTTGGGGAGCAAAATAACTGATGATGGTCGAAGTAGAGAGGATATAAAATGTAGACTGGCAATGGCAAGGAAAACGTTTCTGAAGAAGAGAAATTTGTTAACATCGAGTATTGATTTAAGTGTCAGGAAGTCGTTTCTGAAAGTATTTGTATGGAGTGTAGCCATGTATGGAAGTGAAACATGGACGATAAATAGTTTAGACAAGAAGAGAATAGAAGCTTTCGAAATGTGGTGCTACAGAAGAATGCTGAAGATTAGATGGGTAGATCACATAACTAATGAGGAGGTATTGAATAGAATTGGGGAGAAGAGGAGTTTGTGGCACAACTTGACTACAAGAAGGGATCAGTTGGTAGGACATGTTCTGAGGCATCAAGGGATCACCAATTTGGTACTGGAGGGCAGCGTGGAGGGTAAAAATCGTAGAGGGAGACCAAGAGATGAATACACTAAACAGATTCAGAAGGATGGAGGCTGCAGTAGGTACTGGGAGATGAAGAGGCTTGCACAGGATAGAGTAGCATGGAGAGCTGCATCAAACCAGTCTCAGGACTGAAGACCACAACGACAACAACAATACTTTTTACTGATTTTATTGTACATGAGGCATGTGGTAATTACCGTTCTGGCCAGACAGAGAGAGGTAAGTAACTTAACAAACTGGATCCAAGTCTTCTCATTTATGTGAGGTACTTTAAAAATGGAGAAATGTATTCAAGATTGACATTTTCCACCAGACTGATGATTAACTGTTTATTTGTTTAAGCAATTGGTTGAAGTGACACCAGAACTTTACTGACAAGCCTTACGTGTTACAAGATAACCATTTCTACTATACATACATAAGACAGGGATTTTGTATACGGATCATGTGCAAGGAGGTTTTTTTTTTTTTTTTTTTACGACAGTTCTCTATGATATTAAGGAGGATGTAACTATTTATATAATTCCTGTGTAAATTTGTTTCATGTATTCTGGACACATATGGGAGACGATATTGGTTAACACACCCCCCCACCCGACTCACACACACACACACACACACACGCACATAGCTTAATGGACGGATTACGCTGGATGACTTCATGCAATGTATTGTGACACTAACTTGAATGTCACACCATATCTTAGCTTATGAAAAATGGATGAATGGAAACATTTCTCACTACAGAAATGATTGTAGCTCTTAAAATTCTGGGATGTCAGTGGAGGTTCTGACAAGACACATGATCCTCCCTGAGTCTGCCTGGATAATACATTTATTTTGGGATGTGTGTGTTGTTAGTGGAGTTTGTGACAAGCCACTTCATCCTCATATTTTGAGCCCTGTGGGTTGGCAGTGGAGGAACGGAAGGCAAAGTAGTATGCTCCCTAAGTTGAGTCTGCCCCAGGAATGTGTTCACGCTACCATCTGATGCAACAGCGATGACCATGTGAGAAACAGAACTGCGATGCATGTGATGATTTCCTGTGATGTTTTTCTCCCATGGCGTGACGTCGTCTTCATAAGCTTTCTCAATAACTTTAACCAGCAATTGCACACATTGTTGTATCATACTGTAAATGTCTGTATCTTTCTTCCTTTATTTAAATTGACTAGAATACGTATATCTTTTCATAAAACGTTCTTAAACGTTTGAACAGACATAAATAGCAGCTTTGTTAAGTGTTGTACCATGTTGCATGAAGTGTGTGCATCTTCCTTATTTCATTTGAACTGATATTAATTGTTACTTGTCCTTATAGGTTTATTTTAAACATTTGTACAGTTAATTGTAATGACTTTGTAATGCTTTACAAGTTATTGTAAAACTATATGTATTTATGCCACAGTACCTGACTGAACTACATTACTGATTTATCATCTGTCTTACAAATATGTAAAATTAAATTACTGAAAGCTTTGTACTCCTGTTTACTAGTAGGTACTGTTAATTGTATATCAACTTATGAGCCATACTTGTATCACTTTGTACCTGTTCATTGATATTTTGCATACATTGGCACCCACCCCAGTTATCTGTAACCACACACTTCTATACAATGCTTATGTCATTGTTTCTCTTGGAGTGTTTTTGGAGTGCTTCATGCTACTGTATCAGCAGAAATTACTCTACAAAGTTCTTGTTTAATAGGGGAGGGGTGATGAAACGGGACAGTACTATTTGGCATTTAGATCATCTAATATTACTAAAGTATTATCTTCTGAAATTATTTGCTGTGTAATAGAATAGAAGTTCTCGTAGAGTGAATATTCATGGCCAACATTGTATTTTTTATTTTATTTTTTTATTTTTTTTGCGTATGGTAGTTTCACTGAAAAAGGATGTCTTTCTCACAGGCGAATTGTTTGTTGTACCAGCTAGTGTGGATTTCGCGTCATGTAGTGTGAGCATCACATACTTCTTTTCAAACTTAAATTTTCACAATTTTGTTGCCCTACACCGAAATTTACACATTTTATAATCAGAATAAGTTTTATGCATTTCTGAGAAACCAACCAGACACTTATAAACACGAGTTTAAGTTGTTACACATTACTTTCACTTTCTATTAGCGCTTAGAGGCCTGGTGGTTTCCCAACATAACCACAATAGTTTACAACTTTTACGCAGACAGGTCCTAAATCTGCGTTCTTCCTGTGTTTAACCTGCACCCTTTGAGACTGAACTGCTTTCCTTGTTTCCCTGAGACCCTCTAGCCTAAAAAACAGCCCAGTCTGCGTCATCAGCCTGGAGGTTTCCTCTGAAACACGACAAGCAACTGCATCTGGCTGAAAGACATTGTTAGCCACAGACAGCACCTGCAACATGTTTGTTAGACTAACTGGAGAGGCCTTATGTTTGGCCCCTGGGAAATTTTTCGCAGCCTGCTATGCCCCAAGGCGACCATCCACGACCTCTGGTGAGGGGTCGACCTCAATGCAAGCAATAACTGGGCTGGCCACCAGTGTGACCAATTGGTTGACTTGAAGGTCGAGCTGGATGTCTGTTGGGTCCCCACAGCTGGCGCAAAACAGTGGCGCCTATTCACTGCAGCCTCCAGCTGTGCCCAAGCCAACACAGCCTGGAGCTGTGACTGAAGTGTCACCAACTCAGCTTGCTTCTGCACACAGAAATAACAGCGCTGTCCGTACTAACGACTGTGGAAAACTACATTACACAGACAAATGCCTATCGACATATGCTGCAAAAACTCTACTGTGGACACTACAAAAACCGCATCTAAGTGCTTTACATTCAGATATTATATATGCCTTTGTATCAGCAGCTGAAGCACCTTCACCAGGTTTCGTTCCACCAGGCTCAACTGCAGTCCACAAATCATAAACTATTAAAATAATTTTCGTCTGATGCGACCAGCAAACGTAATTCACTCCACTTAGTTTCTCAATTGTGTCTGTTCTCCATCATCTCTGTTTGTTTCAGTACTTGCCTTACTAAGCGATCGCAAACTCAGCTCAGCATCAGTTAATGTTTTCCAAATACCTCACATGAAAATAGTCAGCCAGAATAGGCCAATATTTTCTTTTCACCACAAGGATGAGTTTTAGACCAGCTAATTGACACCAACAGAGTTTTCTGTTTCATTCGTTAGCTCAATCAGACCCAAAACTGTTGTGGTAGTGGAATAAAACAGTTCTATCTAGCACATTATATTTGTTAACAGAAAACTGCATACACCATCAGATCAGTAACAGAGCAACACTATAGCAACACTGTGACTGTCTTTTTAAATAACGTCAAAGATAATCCAGTCATGTCACAAAAATGGAATACAAGGAATAAATAAAGAGGCTCTCCTCCTCCTGTTTACCTCTTCACACTAATATATTCGCGCTTTTTTTTAATAAGCGACTCACCTCTGGCTCCCACAAGCACCCCTAGCTGTACCTCGCTCACATTCACTAGTCCATTTCTGAAAATCGTTCATACCCACTCTCATTTGCTCATCCACACCCGTTCAGCCATTACAACTAACTGTAATTATCTCTTTGTGTCTCTCTAGTGGTCATTGTCTAGTGTGTTGCAGCCTCAGTCTCCTTCGTTATCTCCCAGCTACTGTCTCCTCTCACTCACTGCTACCTGTTGCTCTCTGTTACTACTACTATCTCATCCCTTCCTTCTCACTGCTGTGGTCTCTTCTTCTGTCATTATAGCTCCCTTCCTTAACGTCATTATCATAGACGCTGTCTCTCATTATTACTGGCTCTCACCCGTTCCCACTTTCTCCTTCTCTTTTTTTCTCACCTACTGGCATTGTCTCCTTCACCCTTTTCTTAGCCCTGTCCTGCCACTGTCAAATATGTATCACTGTTACTGCGTCCCTCTCTTTCTTTCACACTGCCATTGCCTCTTTCGCCTTTACCAAACCACAACCACTGTGTACCACTCTCCAGTATTTGGTACTTCTCCTTCAATATACAAAAGCGCGAATATGTTCGCAAGCCGAAACTTTTGGGAAAAATTTTAAAGAATGCAGAATGAGGCATATAGTACCAAATATTTGCGTCAGTCTTTTAATCAGAAGCGTATTCGCCTTTCTTGTGCTTCGATAGGAGTACTTCTCCGCTGGTTTCCTTCTTTTCTCTGCCACAGCAGTCCATATCACTCATATGAAAAGATCCTCATGTGTCCGTCTGTAAGATTTGGATAGTTTACTCATATGAAGCTGAATTAAAGCAAAACTAATTTTATACCTCAGACCGTATTTCACGTGCCCAAAAATTTTGCATGTGCTCCAGTACGGCAACATTGGGTTCCCAGAACGCTTCTGATGGAAACGCAGACAGTTTAACAATATTCCTCTCTGCTATGTTACTTTAAAAACTAGGTTTTCACTTCAGACCGTGCTTAGGTAATGTGTACAAGTAGACTAAATTGAAACCTCTGCTATCTCGTTCATGGGTAAAGATATCAAGAAAATTTTCAGTGTTGTTTGAAATCGGTATCTCAGCACTACATCGTAAAAAATTACACCCATTTGCTGTGTACAGCCATTTGGTAGCCAAAAATTATATTTTTGGGTGTTTCTCAATAACGGATAAATGTTTTTGAAAACGGAAAGATGGCACTCCTGTGGAAATGGTTTCAGCCATTTAGTGTGTATAGCAGTCTTGGGATCCATTGCTCGGTTTTGCTAAGAAAAGATGAGAGACAACGCTGTTTTGGGGTTTCCCTATGGAACTGTGCATGAGATAATAACTTTGAATTTCTGTTTGTTGGAAAAGGATAAACATATTAAGAAAACTTTCAAAGGTTTTCGGGATCAGGACTTAGGAAACTGTCGGAAAAATTTCCGCCGTTTGATGTGCTTGGCAGTCTTGGAATCCGTGCCTCGGTTTTGGTACGAAAAAAAATTTTAAAAATCTGTTTGGCAGTATTTGCTAAGACACCATCCATGAACTAATATTCATACTTGACCTTGCACTGTAGGATAGTGACACTAACACGATCATAAAAATGGTCCCTAGTCCAAGGTCTATCTAAACATTTGACCCTACCTATCTATCAAGAATAGAACCTGTTGTATGAGGCCCGGAAGAGTCCCATTTTAATGTGGTGTGTTTTGGAACATATTAGGTAGCGCATGCTCTCCCATACGTAGCAATTAGCCAACAAATCGTTGGTATGTCGGTACTGTGGCGCTGCTGACAGCAAGCGGATACTGCTGCCGTTACATTTCCCGAGACTATGATTAAGTCCGTTGACAACAGTCTCAACAGAACAATACGTCAACATACTACGACGAATAGACGCTGTTACCTGGATTCAAAAATTGTCACACTATATCACTCATTTTATCTACACATTCTGGAATTCCAAGTTATTTGGAAGCCTACCCAAATGTTTGAAGTGTTACAAAGTTGTCCGCAAGCTACTCGCTCTTACTCTGTCTCTGCAGACTTAAAGCAAAAGTGATGATCCAAGTAATGAAGGGGCTAGCGTAACCAGTGCATGTGTAATACCTTATGCTGTGCTCAGTGTGCGACGCTGTGTCACTAGGACGGGCGATTCCTGGTCTGCTCGTCTCGAGTTCTCGACCAAGGACTAATTGCGGCGAGTGCAACGTTTCCACTTGCCTTCTCCTAGCGGTATCGCTGCCATCGAAAAACTGAGGTACTTTAGATGTGTGACTCTTCACTTCCTGCTGAAAGAATCATGTCTTTCTGTCGCAGATATAATTCTACACATCTGGCTTTCAGGGAAAGAGAAGCAGTATCTCAGCGCCTGCCGGGACACTTTTATACAGAAAATCATCCAGCTATACACCTCCTTAACATTTTGCAGGAAACCTTAAAAAATCGTTATATTACCGTATTCCTCTTTGCCTGAGGTTGCGAAGTCCGTTAGCTAAAGTATATAGTTCCATGGAAAATAAGTGGCTACTGTACCTTGGCACATAACAAGCGTAATACTGCAGCAAGTTATTGTATTTTCCCTGTAGCATGTTACCATTTTTGGGCATTCCTAGTAGTTGGTCAAAGAAGTCCACATAGCCTAATATTACAAAGGAGACGAAACAGTCCATGTACTTCTGAAGAAGCTGCAGCGCTCGTATAGGTAGCATGTGTGGCTTCTCCGTGGATACCTCACCGATACAGCTGCACTTACAGTACTATATCGTAGAGATAGGCGACGTCCATGGTTCGTGGGCCAGCTCACAACTATAAACAAATAACTTTTACGTGTTTTGTTTGTGTATTTCGTAGGAGATAATTTCATGTAGTTCCGGTGTTTTATTATTTGATGCATATATTACCATACGAGGTGTGGCTAGAAAAAAACCGGACTAGTACTGGTGAAACAATAAAACGAATGCAATAAGGCTGAAAGTCGCGTGGCCTGTCACGTGACTCTCGCTCCGCCTACTGCTCGAGTTTCATCTGCCTCCTGCACTCAGTCTGCCCGTGGCGTCTGTTTTAAGTAGTTGACGTTTTGTCTGTGCGTCGGAAAATGTTGAGTGTACAGAAAGAACAGCGTGTTAACATCAAATTTTGTTTCAAACTAGGAAAATCTGCAAGTGAAACGTTTGTAATGTTACAACAAGTGTACGGCGATAATTGTTTATCGCGAACACAAGTGTTTGAGTGGTTTAAACGATTTAAAGATGGCCGCGAAGACACCAGTGATGACACTCGCACTGGCAGACCATTGTCAGCAAAAACTGATGCAAACATTGAAAAAATCGGTAAACTTGTTCGACACTTTCCTTGTCAACTCCTGTTAACTTAGACACTGCTCTGATTGTTAAACGGCGATCTTGTCGAACAAGTTTACCGATTCTAGCCACACCTCGTAATTTACTTAGGGATACGTTCCACTACAGCCTTAAGCATGCGAGCTTCGGGAAAAAAATACCGAACATGTTAACTGCGAGACAAGCATAATATTTGGTTTTCATTTACTTTAGTTGATTTCATTTATTACTATCCACCATATGTGGTTTGCTAAAACTATTTGCCTTGAATTGTCAGTCATAGAAGAGGAGATGATTCGAAAATGACCGATATCCACCTCGCTTTTAGTGGAGCATCGATACCCTGCTAATAGCGTAAGCACCATTACAGCTTGTACAGGATCGTAAATTAAGATTTATTTTCGTACCACTCCCAAATACACTCCTGGAAATGGAAAAAAGAACACATTGACACCGGTGTGTCAGACCCACCATACTTGCTCCGGACACTGCGAGAGGGCTGTACAAGCAATGATCACACGCACGGCACAGCGGACACACCAGGACCCGCGGTGTTGGCCGTCGAATGGCGCTAACTGCGCAGCATTTGTGCACCGCCGCCGTCAGTGTCAGCCAGTTTGCCGTGGCATACGGAGCTCCATCGCAGTCTTTAACACTGGTAGCATGCCGCGACAGCGTGGACGTGAACCGTATGTGCACTTGACGGACTTTGAGCGAGGGCGTATAGTGGGCATGCGGGAGGCCGGGTGGACGTACCGCCGAATTGCTCAACACGTGGGGCGTGAGGTCTCCACAGTACATCGATGTTGTCGCCAGTGGTCGGCGGAAGGTGCACGTGCCCGGACCGCAGCGACGCACGGATGCACGCCAAGACCGTAGGATCCTACGCAGTGCCGTAGGGGACCGCACCGCCACTTCCCAGCAAATTAGGGACACTGTTGCTCCTGGGGTATCGGCGAGGACCATTCGCAACCGTCTCCATGAAGCTGGGCTACGGTCCCGCACACCGTTAGGCCGTCTTCCGCTCACGCCCCAACATCGTGCAGCCCGCCTCCAGTGGTGTCGCGACAGGCGTGAATGGAGGGACGAATGGAGACGTGTCGTCTTCAGCGATGAGAGTCGCTTCTGCCTTGGTGCCAATGATGGTCGTATGCGTGTTTGGCGCCGTGCAGGTGAGCGCCACAATCAGGACTGCATACGACCGAGGCACACAGGGCCAACACCCGGCATCATGGTGTGGGGAGCGATCTCCTAAACTGGCCGTACACCACTGGTGATCGTCGAGGGGACACTGAATAGTGCACGGTACATCCAAACCGTCATCGAACCCATCGTTCTACCATTCCTAGACCGGCAAGGGAACTTGCTGTTCCAACAGGACAATGCACGTCCGCATGTATCCCGTGCCACCCAACGTGCTCTAGAAGGTGTAAGTCAACTACCCTGGCCAGCAAGATCTCCGGATCTGTCCCCCATTGAGCATGTTTGGGACTGGATGAAGCGTCGTCTCACGCGGTCTGCACGTCCAGCACGAACGCTGGTCCAACTGAGGCGCCAGGTGGAAATGGCATGGCAAGCCGTTCCACAGGACTACATCCAGCATCTCTACGATCGTCTCCATGGGAGAATAGCAGCCTGCATTGCTGCGAAAGGTGGATATACACTGTACTAGTGCCGACATTGTGCATGCTCTGTTGCCTGTGTCTATGTGCCTGTGGTTCTGTCAGTGTGATCATGTGATGTATCTGACCCCAGGAATGTGTCAATAAAGTTTCCCCTTCCTGGGACAATGAATTCACGGTGTTCTTATTTCAATTTCCAGGAGTGTAGTTTGTGAAACGGGTGGCTACCCATATATCTCTATGTGGACTGCTGTTAATTTGACTGTCTCTTGTTGGCCCACTGGAACAGCTTATCGGCTGCGGGACAATATTCGTAGAAATGTTAATCATCCTAGTGCCCGGATTTTTTTTTATTTCACTGAATACCACCTCTTTTATAAACACCTCTACTAATTTACACGCAGTATTTCACTTATTTTAATGAACTGACATAAAAGCATACATTACTGAAATGAAAACAGAAAAGACATGTATATATGCACTTTTGGATGGTTTATTCTTCCTTTACATTAAATAATTTTATATTGAAAACAAAGAATCTGTAAATCTTATTCAGAGACCAAAGCACTTTTCTGGATGTTTAGTAGCCATGTAACGTTCGTATACGGAGAAATGTCTCCGTTTTGCTTCTCTTTGCACTTGTGCTGAAGGAGGAGGAGGAAGAGCAGGAAATTTTCTGCACCAACTTCTGTGTTTGTATATTAAAGATTCCCGAATTCAAGCAGAAATTATCTTCTTTTGTAGTTGTTTTCTTACTTCCAGGATTTAAGTCCACCTATTTTACGAAATAATCGAGAGCATTAATATCCAGAGACGTTATGGAAATATAGCCATGTCATTCATTTTGTAACTTAGGTCCTGAAAATTTCACCATTTGTCTACATTTGACTCAGTTGCATTATACTCTTGCATTATAATAGGTTTTTCTGCTTCGCCCTCACCTGCTTCCCTTTTGAAATTCATTGTACTCTCCAGTGTCAGTATCTTACCTGTTTTGGAGCAAAAAGAGACTATTGTAGGTGATACCTGAAAGCCAAAGAGATTTTAAAATGCCGTTCTTCCCCTTGCTATGACAAATTTTGCGGATAGTTCACGATGATTTTTCTTTGCTGTTCTAAGCAGTCATTTAATTTCGTCCTAAACTCCTTGTTAGTTCCAAACTTTTGAAGAAATTTATCTGTTATGGCATTACTACCAAAGCAGGATAAATTTTTTGTCAGTTCCAACAATACTCTTTATCCCTGATTTAGTTCTTAAAGCTGGTCTTCGTTATTCCGTCTATACACCTGCAGACATGTGACATATTAATTAGTGCTTCACATACAGCCCATTTCTTGATGTCTTGATGTTACACTTTCTGGATTACTTTCTGCGAATGGGCCTTTCATAATTTCACCGCGGTCATCTTAAAAACTGTTCTCTGATGAATTTACTTTCACAAATTACGGCTCTGTGAGCCGTCATAACATGCATTATTAGGCCACAGACAATCCTAGGTGGGTACATCCTGTCGATCGTCAAGGGAGGTGGTCCATTAATGTGTAATGTGAAATCCTTGGGCATGAAATTATCCGTCCATCGCAGGTACACCGACAGGTGAAATATATCGTGCTTTTATCGTCGACAATTTAGGTGCTCTTCATGAAAATGTCCGTCTAGACATTAGAGGCCGTATGTGGATGCAGCACAGCGATCGCCAATCCATTCTGAGCGTGGTGTTGAGCAAGAACAGTACAACGGACTCCCCAGAAGATGGCAGTGGCAGTGTGGTGGTCAGGACCGTCCAATTTAACACCAGTAGATTTCCTTTTTGGGGATATCTAAAGAATCATGTTTATGTCACTGAATCCACAACCACACCAGGGAACCTTGTCGCTTCGTGACACTGGCGATATTACATAATGTCCGCAGGTCGTTTGCGTTGTCCATTGAGGAAAATGGGCACACATTTGAACAACTCAATTAAAATGAACGTACTGCCACCAGGACATTCATTTGCACAGAGCCAAGTACTATTAAACAGTATGTTGCATCCACCCCCTAACCCTGTGACGGGGTCTACATCTACATCATACTCCGCAAGCCACCTAATAGTGTGTGGTGGACGGTACTTTTTCTACCACTAACTGAGCCCTTCAACCCTGTTCCGCTCGCGAACAGCGCGAGGGGAGAATGACTGTTAATAAGCCTCTGTATTGGTTATATTTGTCGAAGTCTGTCCTCATGGTCATGCGCGATGTATGTGTGTGTGGGGGGGGGGGGGGGGGAAGGGGGGAGGGAGTAATACATTGTCCGTCTCTAGCAACCAATGTGATTTAAACTATTTTGCACATACCTGTATTAAATATATCAGCTACATGATAGAAAATGAAGGTTTTATTTTAATAATTGTGTCTCATTGCTGAATATACAGGATGGTCGTAAACATTCTGAAAGTCTTGTAAGGGTGTTGCAGGGTAGGTTATGCTGAGAATTAATTGTTTAAAAAAGAAACCGTTACGTGGAGTCGATTCCGAGTTAATTAGCACTGAAGTTAGCCGAACAGGCCGCTGTGACGCAAATTCAAGCTACCCATCATAGACGGTGTCGACAAACATGATCTTTATTTGATTTCCTAAAACGGAACAAAAAAGTGATACAATAATTGCAAATGGGATGACAGCAAGTGTCGATCTCGAGCCAGAGGATGAGCAGTCTTGTATGCTATCATGTATCCTGTGACAACAACCAACACTAATTGTATGTGGCAGACCGCTTGGAACCGCATTCGCAAGTCTCTGATTGGCTGACTTCATTTCTAATTAACTTGATAATGGCGCAACAAATCAATATTTTTAACAATTACTTATCAGCACAATCTATCTTGGAAACCCTTTAAAAACGTTCCAGAGTGTTTCTGACCATGCTGTATAAGGAGAGAGAGGGAGCGGGGGAAACACAAATGAAAAGTTGTTAGGATTCCATCACTTGTTTCGTCAGCATGGTAGCAGTTACTTATACGAATAAGAGAAGCGACACCAATTGAACATATAGTTAAGAAGAGGCCACGAAGAGTTCTCTAAAAAAATCTGCTGTTAGTACCATACCAGTAGTGGTGCACAAGAGCATACGAAATAAAAGAACTACAAGACAAATCTCGTGACGTGACAAGGCATAGACGCGTCATAAATGAAATGACAGTGTGACCCCAAATCTATGACCGTGAGAGGGATAGCACATATTTCGGACCGAATTACGAATAACTATAATCAACAATTTATTAATATGAAAATTAAGCCGTGAAGTGTTTTCTAATCCATAAGTATCGCCTGTAGAATCAAAACTAAATTATTCGGAATCAGTTCCACTGAAGATGCCTTAATATACAAAGCGAATACATCTCATAGATAAATAAATGTAAGTTGTAGCACGAAAAATACGTTTCAACGTATAAAGCGAATATTTGTGTTGTTGTTGTTGCGGATAACGACTAGCAAGGCAGATATTTTTAGCAAGTTTGTAAGACTAATACGACGTACAAAATATTTGAAAGCAATATCTTTCGGCTAATGAACCGCAGTTTCATCAATTACTCGTTTGAGGAGTGCCAAACAATATACGAGGTGCGGCTAGAAAAAAACGGGACTGATGCTGGAAAAAACATTTATTTACAATTATTTACAATTTCATATTATCTCCTTCAATGTACTCTCCTCCTCGGTCTCTACACCGCTCCATACGAATTTTCCACTGTTCATATCAATGCTGCAGATCATTTTCGGTAAGTCCATACATTACTTCCGTCGCTTTTTCTTTTACTGCTTCAACAGTCTCAAATCTAGTTCCTTTCAAAGCTGACTTGACTTTAGGGAAAAGAAAAAAGTCACAGGGGGCCAAATCAGGTGAGTAGGGTGGATGATCTAAGATGGGAATGTTGTGTTTTGCCAAAAACATCTTCACTGACAACGCACTGTGAGCTGGGGCATTGTCTTGGTGAAGGATCCATGACTTTTTTCATGACTTCAAATCGTTCCGTTTTCTCCGTACTCGCTCACGTAGGGTACCCAGGACGCTAATGTAGTAATGCTGATTCACTGTTTGTCCCTCTGGTACCCAATCAATGTGCACAATCCCTTTGATGTCAAAAAAAAAAAACAATCATCATTGCCTTGAATTTCGATTTTGACATTCGTGCTTTTTTTTGTCGTGGAGAACCAGGAGTTTTCCAATGCATCGATGCGTTTAGTTTCGGGATCGTAAGTAAAAAACCACGATTCATCGCAAGTAATAACATTTTGTAAGAAGGTGGGATCACTTTCAATGTTTTCCAGGATTTCAGAACAAATCATTCTTCGGCGTTCCTTCTGTTCAATTGTGAGACACTTTGGAACCATTTTTGAACACATTTTGTTCATGTTGAAACTTTCATGAAGAATCTGCCTAACACTTTCCTTGTCAACTCCTGTTAACTCAGACACTGCTCTGATTGTTAAACGGCGATCTTGTCGAACAAGTTTACCGATTTTTTCAATGTTTGCATCAGTTTTTGCTGACAATGGTCTGCCAGTGCGAGTGTCATCACTGGTGTCTTCGCGGCCATCTTTAAATCGTTTAAACCACTCAAACACTTGTGTCCGCGATAAACAATCATCGCCGTACACTTGTTGTAACATTACAAACGTTTCACTTGCAGATTTTCCTAGTTTGGAACAAAATTTGATGTTAACACGCTGTTCTTTCTGTACACTCAACATTTTCCGACGCACAGACAAAACGTCAACTACTTAAAACAGACGCCACGGGCAGACTGAGTGCAGGAGGCAGATGAAACTCGAGCAGTAGGCGGAGCAAGAGTCACGTGACAGGCCACGCGACTTTCAGCCTTATTGCATTCGTTTTATTGTTTCACCAGTACTAGTCCGGTTTTCTTCTAGCCACACTTCGTATATTACATTCAGTGATTTTATGTGAGTAATTAATAATGTACTTCTAGACTGGGTGACATTAAACAAATAATTAGCAACTAGAATGCGTAGATGACAGTGATGAACGTATCATGCTGGATTTACTGATTGAGTTCATGTGGAAGATATGATGATCTGACCGTTATATGCACTAAATCTGTGTAATACGAGGGTGAGTCAAATGAAAACCTTAAATTTGTAATAACAACTCAAAATTTCGCGCCGTTAACCTGTAAGTTGGTAAGCATGCTACTAACAGCGTGCACAATGGCCTGTAGGTGGCAGCATAGTGCAGATGCACACATACTGTCGCAGTATCAGTATAAAGATGGCCGCCCCAGTTGCGACTGGCACCAGGTTCAAATGGTTCAAATGGCTCTGAGCACTATGGGACTCAACTGCTGAGGTCATTAGTCCCCTAGAACTTAGAACTAGTTAAACCTAACTAACCTAAGGACATCACAAACATCCATGCCCGAGGCAGGATTCGAACCTGCGACCGTAGCGGTCTTGCGGTTCCAGACTGCAGCGCCTTTAACCGCACGGCCACTTCAGCCGGCTCTGGCACCAGGGAAGAACAGCTTTCTGTTATTCGGTTTTTGCGTAGTGACGGTGTGAAACCTACTGAAATTCATCGACGAATGGAGGTTCAGTACGGTGATGCATGTTTATCACAGCAGCAAGTCTACGAATGGAGTAGGAAGTTCGCAAATGGTGTGACTTCAGTGGAAGATGATACTCGTCCAGCTCAGGTACAACGAGTTCTGACTCCACAGAACATTGCAACAGTTGAAGCCGTAGTGAAGGAAAACCGCCGAGCGACACTGAATGACATTGCAGCATGTTTAAAGATCAGTAATGGGTCAGCACATCACATTGTGCATGATGTGCTCCAGTTTCACTAAGTGTCTGCAAGATGGGTGCCACGGCAGCTGACTCCTAAAATGAGAGAACGACGTATTGATGTTTGTGAAGAACTTCTTCGGCGCTTTGAACGAGAAGGTGATGGCTTCCTTGCAAGAACCGTTACTGGGGACGAAACCTAGGTTCACTTTCACCAACCGGAAACGAATGGCGCCATTCCTCATCACCAATTGATTTCAATATGTTTGGATCACTCAAAGACGCAATGGGAGGAAAGAAGTTCCGTTCTGATGAAGAGGTACGCCACGCGGTGTATGACTCGTTGCGCAGGCTACCAAGAGAATTTTTCTTTTTTTAGGAGTTTATGCACTTTGTAAGCACTGGAGGCTTTGCATTGAGCGTGGGGGAGAATATGTTGAAAAGTGGTACAGCTTTGTACCACTTCTGCACAATAAATAATATTTGAAAAACTATTTAAGGTTTTCATTTCACTCACCCTCGTAACTTAATACTGGGTTGATGCTGGCTGTGCAGAATTCAAAACCGATAGCTAGAGTGCATCGCTACGGTGTGATACAATGTCTGTTAAGGAGAGGTTTACTACCTTTGGCCCGAAAAAAGCATGTTCTTTGAGAATTTTTAGCCGGCCGTTGTGACCGAGCGGTTCTAGGCGCGTCAGTCTGGAAACGCGTGACCGCTACGGTCGCAGGTTCGAATCCTGCCTCGGGCATGAATGTGTGTGATGTCCTTCTGTTTAAGTAGTTCTAAGTTCTAGGGGAATGATGACCTCAGATGTTAAGTCCCATAGTGCTCAGAGCCATTTGAACCATTTCTGTGAGAATTTTTTTCTCGGGATGAGTTATAGATATCAATGTCAGATTTGGTCAACATGTTTATTGATATTTCCTCTACAAATTAGAATTTTTTCGACCGGAAATGTCGAGGAGTAAAGGCGGAAGTGCCGTCCGAACAAAACAAAATTTCGATGTAGACCTCCTAGCGGTATGTCACAGGTCAGCCGGCTCGTCTGAAACCAAAATTGAGTTGACATTAGCGAATTATATAAGATTATTTAGGAGTTGTACCTCGCTTATGTTATTTCGACAATAGGAAACAAAATGGCGGCCATTTGAAGAGAAAATAGTGGTTTTTTCATCGATTTGTCCGCCAAGTAAAAATATTTATAGTGGATGGATCGGAATAACAGTGGTACAACTCCTAGACGATTTAGTTAGCTTCGTCGGGAACAAATAATCATGCCAATCGGTTCAATAGATTTGAAGTTACCATACCGCGCTATAAATAAAACGTCATTTCAAGAAAAACACGTTTGAAGTTTTGACTACATATAAATGCAATATTATAGAACGTACGTTTACTCTGCTATTCCGGTTCCATAAACTAGGCCTTTTTCTTCCTCATAGAAGCGTTCTGCTCTATCTGGGCCATCCTACGCTGCTCCAGAGCTGCTCTTAAGCCCGGTGACAAGGGGTTTTCGGCCGCTTGAATCCGGTGCTCCTCCGAATGCTTGGCGAACAGCGTCAAATAGAGTCCCAGGATGACGTCCATCGCTGTCATGGTCTTCAGAATTGCTGAATACCCTTCGTTGAAGCTGCTCGCTGCCAAGAAAGTCGCAATCTCCACAGTCTTCGCACCAGAATGCAAATGCTTGGGGGGCTAACTTCCAAACACACGCGATCAAACTTTCATTTGAATTGTGTGTGTTTCCTCCCAAGCACAGGTACAATCACTGGTCCTCCGAAAGAAAAAAACTGGGGCCGATTTCAGGCAGGTGCATTTTTTTGTTCAACCGCGAATAACAAACATTTCCGTTCCGTATTCGGTAAAACCCTTTCAGGGGTGGATTCCAAAGACTTTTATGGATCCAAAAATGCAGTCAAAAAACTATTTTTTGAAACAGAAGATAGTAAACCTCCCCTTAAGATCGCGGGGAGTGCGTATACAGGGAGGTCCATTGATCGTACACCCCTCTGGGGTGCCAAGCGAGGTAGCCACTCGGTCAGGTGCACCTTGTCACGGTACTCGCGGCTCCCCCCGTCAGAGTTTCGAGTCCTCCCTCGGGAATGGTTGTGTTTGTTGTCCTTAGCGTAAGTTTGTTTAAGTTAGATTAATTAAGCCTAGAGACCGATGACCTCAGCAGTTTAGTCCCTTAGGAACAAATTTCTAAAAATTTCCTTTTGGAGTTTTCCAGTTCACTCAAAATTTGTAAGTGCAACAGTGCATGTGAATACATGAACTGATTATGTTTACAGGTAAGCTGCTCAAGCAGTTCAGAGTTACCGGGTATTAAGCAACTTCTGAAACACCAATATTAGTACGTGGTCTTGCCTCAATGGGTGACAGTGGCGGCACTGACTCGAGCATCTAATCGATTGTACATATGGCGAATACTGTCGTGGGATATGTTACGTAATTCCACGCCTGCTTGAAATGTTCACGTTGTTCTGTGAGTGTTGTTGGTGGACGAGTCGCATGAGTCATTACTCCTCTCATCAAATCCCACACGTGCTCGATTGCAGATAAGTCCGGAGATCGTGTTGGCCAGGATGTTACTGCACATCTTACAGAGCACGCTGAGTTTCACAGGTAGTGTGTGGGCGAGCATTGTCCTGTTGGACCAACACATCACCTTCCTGATGCAAGAACAGCAGAATAACGTGTCTGACAACACACTGTACGTATCGGGTGCTGGTTAGTGTACCCCTCCAGAAACACCAAAGGCGAGCGACAGTCGTAGAGTATCGCACCCCAGACAATAAGGCCCGCGGTGGGGCCAGAGTGTCTTGGACGAAAGCACTCTACAAGACAACGCTCACCAGATCTACATAGAATGTACTAACGGAAACTGGAAATTTGTGGTAAGTTCCTAGGGGACCTAACTGCTGAGGTCATCGGTCCCTAGGTTTACACACTACTTACTCTAGCTTAAACTAACTCACTCTAAGGACAACACACACACACACCCATGTCCGAGGGAGGACTCGAACCTCCGACGGGGGTAGGCGCGCGAACCATGTCAAGGCGCCCAAGACCGCACGGCTGCCCCGCGCGGCTAACGATCATCACTTGCGTGGAGACACAATCTGCTTTCATCGCTAAAGAACACGGGGCGCCTTTCCGTCTTCTATGTAATTCTAAGCTGTCGTAGCCGTGCGATCTGCCACTGCTGCCCTTACAATACCACGATCCTGGCGCGCGCCTGTGCTGCATTTATGTCCAGAACCTCGTCTACTGGTGTTAAAATCTTTACGTGACAACTGACACCAACATCGTTGTACAGCTCGCGCAAAATATCCAACGTGTGCGGAAATTCTCCGAAAGGACCATTCCGTCACTCGGAAGGCTACAATTTGACCCCTTTCAAACTCATTCATTTGGTTATAGGAAGCACGAGTACTTCTCCAAGGCATTATTGCTTGCTTTCTTCACATGTTTATATCACTTCAAGCGTTCTGGCTTTGACTATTCCCTTTTAAAGGGTAGACGCAGTTGGTGCTATGGCATCTACGCCACTATGCAGTATGTTGGTGGATGACGTTGAAACCATTATCAGTACATCTACTATGCACTCCAGCACACTCCGTCGTCAGGCCACCAGTGGCATACCGGGACCATCCGACCGCCGTGTCATCCTCGGTGGAGGATGAACGCACGAACCAGCACGAACGCTGGTCCAACTGAGGCGCCAGGTGGAAATGGCATGGCAAGCCGTTCCACAGGACTACATCCAGCATCTCTACGATCGTCTCCATGGGAGAATAGCAGCCTGCATTGCTGCGAAAGGTGGATATACACTGTACTAGTGCCGACATTGTGCATGCTCTGTTGCCTGTGTCTATGTGCCTGTGGTTCTGTCAGTGTGATCATGTGATGTATCTGACCCCAGGAATGTGTCAATAAAGTTTCCCCTTCCTGGGACAATGAATTCACGGTGTTCTTATTTCAATTTCCAGGAGTGTATATGCTCAAGCGTAATTTTATTACCACCTGGATACATACCTGTCTCCCTTTTTCCTTTAGCACCAACTATTGGGTACCTAACTATGCTTTCCAACTCTCTGTGATCTAAATCTACCATTTCCTGCTTTACAGTCATGTACAGGTATGTGATTGTTTCCTTCTGAACTTCCTTGGTCAAAGTCAATGCCTTCTTGCTTCACAGTCGCATGACCTGCAGCCCCAGCCCCAAATCATTTATCTTTTACTTTACTAATGTTTTCATTCCCGCCAGCTGTGTCCATGTTGTCTATGCAATTAAATAATTTTTGGTCCTCTACATTAGGCTCCTTGTCAGCCTAAAGCTTTTGCATAGCTCTTCCACATGTTCGCCTGTCATTATTTCACTTCTGAAACGCTCCTGAAAACGGTCGCCACGTGTGGTGTCTGCATTCTGTTCAATTTATTTAATCCTATTTAGGATGTAACAATTGCTTTACTGCCCTTTTGTGGCAGTCAGACTCGTAAATTACGGGAGGCACTTGAGTGCAGTAGATGCTCAGCTATGTGAGGGCTGATCACTCTCTTTTGTCTGTGAGAGTTTGCAATATATCACACGAATTAGTTAAATGGTAATAAACAGATATTAATAGCATATGATCATAGAGAAATCCTGGTAATTTTAATGTTAACTGCCTCTGAGGTGACAATCATACATGATGTTAGTTCAACATGGAGCACTTAAATTCGCAGCAATGCCTAATTTTAATGTGATTATATTCACACATGTGTAATTACTGTAAATAGTACAGCCCTCCTCATGAAAATTAACATAATATACTTTTAATGAGTAATCTAATAAGCGTTTAAGACACCTATCTATTGCGGTGGTAAAATATTTAACGTTAATATTATAAAAATATTTAAGACAAGATACGAAAAGTTTAAGTGACTTAGGAATATGTAATCAGAAATTACGTAATGGGTCACAGTTACGACCAACACATAACTTTAATTAACACAAGCTCAGATTCCGCCACAGGCCATTGGTTTCGAGTTGTAAAGTACAGAAGTCACCACAGTTTTCTGACGAAAAGATGTAGAAGTTTCACTTTACCTTGCTTTGTCTTCTTCTCAACAGTAACAGCGACAAACAGGATCCACTACGAAATTTGGCTGGTTTATAATTTATATATGAAATCTCAGCGTAAATCGGCGAAAGATGTTGTGTTCAACTGAATACCAGCTTTGTCTCTGGAAAAATCTTTGGTTTAAAACACCACAACTAAAAGGATGTTGAATTTAAAATACACAGTTAAAAAAACGAGATAAGCACTTGCTTTATAAATAAAAGGTATATTATTACTCAACTTGCAGTTCCAGTTATATCATGGCTTTTACGCCTTTTGCTTCCCTACTCGGAGTCCACCTCACTGTGTTCCATAGACAAAACAAGACGTTTACCTGTGGTCGCGCAGATCCAATAAAGCTGTTGCGTTTCACGTGATGACGAGCTATGTCCAAGCCTCTTTAATAAATGCTACTGAAACGTGAAGTGGCAATCTAGTACTTGTGGCTTTGAATGCTACAGTATCTTCAGTTGTACATGTAGCCACCAATATGTCTCTTGCAACTTGCAGAGCCACATGATCCACAATGCAAATGGCTTTTATTCCACGAAAAGTCAAAGCGAACCTCTTCTTCCAGAACACATGGTTTCGCTGCACTTCTTATAAAGTAGTAGCATCATTCAGCAGTCACCGTAGTCTAATTTTGCCAGTGCTCGATTTGCACCACGCATTCACGTGCACTGTGCTCATTCTACTACTGACTACATCAATAGTCTTTATTCAAGAGCTACCTCTCCTCAAAAAGGGCGGAATACCACCGCTCAGAATAAAATGCGGGAACCCCTTAGCAGTAATTACTAATTTCTAAAGCCATGACTGTTGATGGGACACAATAGATATTTTTACAGCCGTTTTAACCCTTTAAGCTTTTTAACCAAGTAAACAGAACATAATTACTTAATTATTTCGTAATATAAATTAGTAAACATGTAAATAAGTTTGTTTACCACTTCCGCGAGAAAGTGACAGCGCGTTACGGAGATTCGGAACCCACCCGTTTTTACAACCAGATTGCGTCTTTGTAACCGGTAGATGGCAAGAGCGGCTACATTAGGCGTGTCTCGTATACCGCCTCTTTCAGTGCCAACCGACTAATTACTTCAGCTGTGCCAACAATTGCTTTTCAAGCCTATGATCTATAAAGACGAACAATTTACCTGGTTGAAATTCAGTAATTCTGTTATTCAAAATATTGTTTGGTATTGTAATGATACCTGTATCGTTACATGCCTAATACAATTAGTGGCCAGATGACACTGAATATATCTGCAGACCACTGGTATTGTGTGTAATGCTGAATGTGTTGCATCTGAAAATAATAGGACTGCCGCTGATTCGTACTAGTAGTTGTTAACAAGACTGTGTTCTTGAGAATGCGCCCTGAGGCTTATAGAGTAATGCGGAGAGCTTAAAACACGAAAACACTACCCTGCTCACGTGGTAGGATTAGGAGGGTGACTATGTTGCACCAATAGAGACCAGTATCACAAAAACGTTGATTTTGTAATTAGAATTGTTAATAACATAAAATGTATTTTAGTATGTTGTCTATTTATGTTGTCTATTTATGCTCTTTCTTGCTGTTGCAATGACCGAATCATGAAAGGTTGCCAGAAGAAAAAAAGAAATCAGTCTGTTAATATTAGCCTTGTAAATTAGGTAGAGGCGCACAGTGCAAGCCTCTTCTGTCAGTCTATTTACAGGTTATACGCTTGAGAAACCACTAATATGACGCTGATTGAGAACTGGAGATAAGTAGTGACGCATTTCCTTGTCATATATAAGCAAACACCCCAAACGCCTTATATAGACTGCCCCAAACGCCAAGTAAGGCCAAATTCGAAAGTTCCAGCGAACAGAAGAGATGAAGAAACAGCCGCCTCCGATGGACGAGTCTGCAGCAGATCCTGTGTAAGTGAGAAGTCAGATTCAGTTAACTCTGTACAGTAAGAAGGATTTTTAAAGCTTGCCTGTACATACCTCTGAGCTATCATTATTGGATTTTGTCGTACGTTCGTCTGCATGTCTGTATGTCACTCACATTGTTATGGTTACTTGAACGTAAGTGTTCGATTAGAACAATAGAATGGTTCGTGGTCTGTTGTATCATATATTACTGTGTATACCCGTACCTTAACAAATTTATAGTGCGGCGTGGCTAGTTCTGTTAACTGATCAGAGAATCTAGTAAGCCTCATTTATCTGTTTATGAAGCAGAGTCGGTGCTCTTTTGCATATTCCTTGCTAACATGGAAAGAAGCAAAGCCAACCCAGAGTCTCATTCCCCTATCATCAACATATCTACCTCCCAAGCCTAGCAGCCGAGTCATTCTGTATTATCTCCAACCACAGAGACCTGAAAAACCTAAGCTTGACCCGTCACTATTTCACTCACGAACGCAGCCGCTCATGTACCAAGAAACAAATGACGAAACATCCCGCTTCACGTCTGTTCTGAGCATATATCGCGACTCACTTCGGGTTATGACACTGTATTTTGCGAGTATCTGCCTAAGGTCATCGTTCTGTATAGCGAGGTACAATTCTAGCGGTGGAGCAAATTATCGTGACTACAATTTCATCACAAGGGGAGATATTAGTGCACAGATCACGATTACTGGGTGATGGACAAGTACTTTTCGTTGAAACTACACCGAAGTGCGTAGTGAAGAATGAGTAATGAGATTGTTGATGGTGACCCAGTAGTCGGATTGCGATAAGAAGTTATGTGGGTCTCTCGGTATTATATAAAAGATGTAAGGCATGGGTTAGAGCTCAGTTTCACTCTCTTCGCTGCTTTCACTGGAGTAGGCACAGTATTAATACGATATGACTATGCAGAAGCACTCTGCAGAAGAAGGAAAGAAGTATGTGCATGACCATCGTCATTGAAAGCTACGCAGTTTATCCGGTCTATATGTAACGTCCAGAGGCGACGAAACTTTTTAATCACATAGTCGTACTAAGGCATCAGTGGAACAGCCGACAGCTGCTATATTAATATAACACGTTAAAAAATTTCTCATTTAGTTGGTTTCATAAATAAATGAAGATCCTTGTTGTTGTTGTTGTGGTCTTCAGTCCAGAGACTTGTTTGATGCAGCTCTTCATGCTACTCTATCCTGTGCAAGCTTCTTCATCTCCTAGTACCTACTGCAACCTACATCCTTCTGAATCTGTTTAGTGTATTCATCTCTTGGTCTCCCTCTACGATTTTTACCCTCCACGCTGCCCTCTAATGCTAAGTTGGTGATCCCTTGATGCCTCAGAACATGTCCTACCAACCGATCCCTTCTTCTAGTCAAGTTGTGCCATAAATTTCTCTTCTCCCAAATCTTATTCAATACCACCTCACTAGTTATGTGATCTACCCATCTAATCTTCAGCATTCTTCTATAGCACCACATTTCGAAAGCTTCTATTCTCTTCTTGTCCAAACTAGTTATCGTCCATGTTTCACTTCCATACATGGCTACACTCCATACAAATACTTTCAGAACCGACTTCCTGACACTTAAATCTATACTCGATGTTAACAAATTTCTCTTCTCCAGAAACGCTTTTCTTGCCATTGTCAGTCTACATTTTACATCCTCTCTACTTCGACCATCATCTGTTATTTTTCTTCCCAAATAGCAAAACTCCTTTACTACTTTAAGTGTCTCATTTCCTAATCTAATTCCCTCAGCATCACCAGACTTAATTCGACTACATTCCATTATCCTCGTTTTGCTTTTGTTGATGTTCATCTTATATCCTCCTTTCAAGACATTATCCATTCCATTCAACTGCTCTTCCAAGTCCTTTGCTGTCTCTGACAGAATTACAATGCCATCGGCAAACCTCAAAGTTTTTATTTCTTCTCCATGGTTTTTGATACCTACTCCGAATTTTTCTTTTTGAAGGTTCTTACAAAACGCGTTTTGATTGTGATAGTAGAGAGACGTATCTGTGGTACTAGCGCTAGACGAAGTATTATGATTGCGAAGAAGTACCTTTAGCTCTTCAAATAAACCAGGTGAATGCATAAAATCGTATTATTTAATATTTTATAGCACTGTGAATCGCAAAATAAATAAAGTTCTGTAGCCCTGAAGTCTTAGCACCGTCATACAGCAGAGTCTGACCCGCTGTTTCGTACCAACAAGAAACCAACTACTACGAGACAAAAGTTAAGAGTTTAATTAAATTCCATCGAAGTTCTTGCACAATAGAATCTTGAGTCAGGTACAACGAGGAACATAAGACAGAAATGTTGAATATATCTTGATAGAAAGCTCAACTTTAATTCAAAGCATATTATCTATCGAAATCATAGCGAATTATTAAGTACTAAAAGTGAATAGCTAATAAATCATCACTTATCATCATACAAACTCTGAACACTTGATTCGTGAGTCATCTGAAACAGCTTTACGGGCGGCCACCATTCCTGAGGAGTTTCTTACTAACATTGAATTGTAGTATTTGGTTTTCTTTTGTTCAAGGGACTTTTCACTGAATAGAATATCGGAAATAGACTATGTTGCTGGCTAAAGGATAGCTCCAACGCCAGAAAACGTCGTCTCCAGCAAGCTACCGATAGTAAACGTAGTAGGATGTCACGTGTGTCTCCGGAGTTCGTGGGCGGAGCATACTATCCTAACTAATGTCACTCTCTGCCTTTAGTCCCCTAACAGACAACATGCATTCTGTCCTCGTTCCCCCATAATTTAATCAAAATGACTTTTCCACTCCGATGGCAACCTGAATACCTACCCCAGCCGCGTCGTATTTACACGATAGCATGAATTATAGCAAGTTCTCCATTTAGTAAATTTCCCTGTTCCTATTATAAGCTGAAGAGCCAAAGAAACTGGTATTCCTGCCTAACAGCATGTAAGTCCCACGAGAGCACGCAGAAGTGCCGGAACACGACGTGGCACGGACGCGACTAATGTCTGAAGTGGTGCTGGAACGGAATTGACATCATGAACCTTGCAGAGCTGTCCATAAATCCGTAAGAGTACAGTTGGGTGGACATCTCTTCTGTATACCACGCTGCAATCCATCCCAAATATGCTCAATAATGTGCATGTATGGGAAGTTTGGTGGTCAGCGGACGTGTTAAACTCATGAGAGTGTTCCTGCAGGCACTCCGTAGCAATTATGGATCTGTGGGGTGTCGCATTGTCCTCTGGAATTGTGCAAGTCCGTCGGAAAGCACAATCGACATGAAAGGATGCGGGTGGTCAGAAAGGATGCTTACGTACGTGTCACCTATCAGTGATACATAAACAGGCAGAATGCGGCACTGCGTTCGGCAACTTCTATATAAGACAACAACTGCCTGACGCTGTCATTAGATCGGTTACTGCTGCTACAAAGGTAAGTTATCAAGATTTAGGATAGTTTGAATGTGGTGTCACAGTAGGCGCACGTGCGACGGGACACAGCATCTTCGAGGTAGCGATGAAGTGGGTTGGTTCAAATGGCTCTGAGCACTATGGGACTTAACTTCTGAGGTCATCAGTCCCCTAGAACTTAGAACTACTTAAACCTAACTAACCTAAGGACATCACACACATCCATGCCCGAAGCAGGATTCGAACCTGCGACCGTAGCGGTCGCACGGTTCCAGATTGAAGCGCCTAGAACCGCTCGGACACTCCGGCCGGCGATGAAGTGGGGATTTTCCAGTAGGAATGTTGTGGATTGGCAGGCGTGCCAACCCAGGATTAATAGAGGAAGCCGAAAGGCACGCGTTTTAGCTCACGCAGGCTGGCGTGAGGTCTGGAACAGGACAAGGAAATTAGAACTTAGGAAAACGGACGCAGATGGTGGAATACTTAACTTTAATCCATTAATGTTGAACGTAGCTCTTGTCTGTACATTATTTACAATATCAATAGCAACTGATAATGGCGCCTTGCTAGGTCATAGCAAATGACGTAGCTGAAGGCTATGCTAACTATCGTCTCGGCAAATGAGAGCGTATTTTGTCAGTGAACCATCGCTAGCAAAGTCAGTTGTACAACTGGGGTGAGTGCTAGGAAGGCTCTCTAGACCTGCCGTGTGGCGGCGCACGGTCTGCAATCACTGATAGTGGCGACACGCGGGTCCGACGTATACTAACGGACCGCGGCCGATTTAAAGGCTACCACCTAGCAAGTGTGGTGTCTGGCAGTAACACCACAAGGACCATTTCACGACTGTGCTGTGAATATCAGGAATATGGTAAAACATCAAATCTTCTACATGGCTGCGACTGGAAAAAGATCCTGCAAGAATGGGACCAACGACGACTAAAGAGAACCGTTCGACGTGACAGAAGTGCAACACTTCCGGAAGTTGCTGCAGATTTTAATGGTGTGCATCAACAAGTGTCAGCGTGCGAGCCATTCTACGAAACACCATCGATATGGGCTTTCGGAGCGTAAGACCCACTCATGTACCCTTGATGACTGCACGACACTAGGCTTGACGGCTCGCCTGGACCCGTCAACACAGATATTGGACTGTTGATGACTGTAAACATGTTGCCTTCTCGGACTAGTCTCGTTTCAAATAGCGTCGAGCGGATGGAACGTGTACGGGTATGGGGACAACCTCATGAATCCATGGAGCCAGCATGTCAGTTGTGGAATGTTCAAGCTGGTGTAGGCTCTCTAATGGTACGGAGTGTGTGCGGTTGGAGTGATATGGGACCCATAATAAGTCTAGATACAACTCTGACAGGTAACACGTACATAAGCATCCTGTCTGATCACCTACATCCATTCATGTCCATATTGCATTCCGTTGAGTTAACAGAGTGGGTGGAGTTGAGGTGTGTACATCTGGCGCCAGTCCCGGCGTTTCTTCGCTGTGAGGAGGTATTGCATGTGTTATCGTAATTGCCGTAGGCAGAGGAGTGTATCCCAGTCACAGGTGCAGAGCAAAGAGCGGCAGAGCCTGTGGGATTCATGCTGAAGAAGGACTGCCTGTGGAGGAAGTGTAGGGCAGTAAGGGTGGATGAGTTTGGTAGGAATGTGGGCCTCCACAGCATCTGTGTTCTGGGGGAAGGCAGAGGCATCGGTGACATGAACAGGATGGTGAAAGGTTCAAATGGTTCAAATGGCTCTGAGCACTATGGGACTCAACATCTTAGGTCATAAGTCCCCTAGAACTTAGAACTACTTAAACCTAACTAACCTAAAGACATCACACACACCCATGCCCGAGGCAGGATTCGAACCTGCGACCGTAGCAGTCCCGCGGTTCCGGACTGCAGCGCCAGAACCGCTAGACCACCGCGGCCGGCTGGTGAAAGGTAAGGAGGTGGCTGTCGACCTGTGAGGCAATTGATTCCCAGTAGGCATTCCAGTCAGCACAGCGGTTGTCATTGACAGACTTCAGAGGGGCAGCATGGAGAATGGGGGAGGGGGAGCAGGAGGGGGGCGATGGGCTGAGGAGATGCTGAGAAGAACTGGGAGGTGATCATTACCTATGGGGTCGAGGAAATCCGTGGCGATTCGACAAAGGAGGTCTGGGAAACGAGGATAACATCCATAGTGGGGTTACTTTGGGGAAAGGCGTGCTGTGGAGGGGAACAAGGTCGCCATGGAGGGTGGCAAGGAACTGACGCTGTAAGTAGGCTGTTAAGGTTTTTATGTTGGTAACGCCACGTAGCGCTCTGTATGAATATCACTGACTGTGTTGTGTGCAGTCTGTGGCTGGTTTGCATTGTTGGAATATTTGCTATTGCAGTGTTGGGCAGTTGGATGTGAACAGCGTGTAGCGTTTCGCAGTTGGAGGTGAGCCGCCAACAGTGGTGGATGTGGGAGAGATGGCAGAGTTTTGAGAGCGCACGATCTGGACGTGTGTCCGTCAGAAAAACGAAATTTGTAATACTGGATATCATGAACTGATATATGTGATGACTTTTGAACATTATTAAGGTAAATACATTGTTTCTTCTCTATCAAAATCTTTCATCTGCTAACTGTGCCTATCAGTAGTTAGAATCCGTTATTTAGCTGGCGGTGTTGACGCTCGCTGTATTGTAGTAGTTCGAGTAACGAAGATTTTTGTGAGGTAAGTGATTCATGAAAGGTATAGGTTATTGTCAGTCAGTGCCATTCGTTTGTAGGGATTAATGAAAGTCAGATAGTGTTGCGTTAACAATATTGTGTGTCAGTTAAGTGTTGATCAGAATAAGTAAAGGGAGAAATGTCTGAGTACGTTCAGTTGTGCTCAGCTGTTAGAAAATCAAATAACGTAAGAGGTTTACCAGCACAGTAATTCATAAATTTTCTAAGGGGAGGTTTCAACGCCACAGCCAAAGCGTTGCAGGGTCATGGCTGTCAATGCTGAGGGCAGCAGCAATCACATAGGTGGTGAAGGTACACTCAACATAGGAAATGAAGCCATAGGGGAGAGGAGCTGTGGGATGGACATAGACAGTGGCACAGGTGATGGTGAGGAAGGGATACAAGACTCTGAGGAGAAGGTGTTCGGTTTAGTCTTTGAGCAGAGGTTGTGGCTGGACAGGGATTTGTTTCAGTGGCCAGTAGCAACCCTGCCTCATGTGAGGGGAAGGGGGTTGTCAGTGCAGGAGAAATGCAAACAACATAGTAAGGTTGGAGGAAGGTTTCATTAAGGATGGAGAAGTCGACCTGGTGCTGGGACAGGGTATGCATGAAGATGTATTTGTTGGCAGGGACAGAGAAAATGTTTAGGTATACGAGACAAAACGTGCCAGGAGGTGGGAGGGAAGGATGTCACTTAGAGAAGATGAGAAAGAGCCTTAAACGAGAGTGTGAAGGTGGGTAAAGGTGAAGTGGGCCTAGTTGTGGGAGTATGTGGCGTAGGTATTCAAATGGAAGACCTAGTGGGCAGCAAGGAAGATCTGCTGAAGGGAGTGGGGGCTGGGGTTGGCAAGGATGAAGGTATACAGGACAGGGGCTGGAGATGCAGGAGGAAGGTTCAAATGGCTCTGAGCACTATAGGACTTAACATCTATGGTCATCAGTCCCCTAGAACTTAGAACTACTTAAACCTAACTAACCTAAGGACATCACACACATCGATGCCCGAGGCAGGATTCGAACCTGCGACCGTAGCAGTCGCGCGGTTCCGGACTGAGCGCCTAGAACCACTAGACCACCGCGGCCGGCAGGAGGAGGGGGGACATCGGAAGGAAGAGGGGTGGGCAGTGGTTTTTGGAGAAGGCAGTTGAGGTGAGGTCATCGCTTGGGAGCTTGGAGTATTTTTGGCGGGGGTGGCCTGGAAGGAAGGGTGAGGCACTGGTTAGATTGGGCGATCTTGTGAGGCAGGCCCCACGTGTGAGGTGGAGGCGCCTTGAATGGAGGTTGGGCACTCTGTGGTGGCGACTGTGGCGGGTTTGCGGTGACTCTTGGGGGGGAAGCAGGAGTGGTCATAGCAGGGTGAGTGGGGAGTGGGGGAATGTCTTCCCACCGGGTGGTAGAGATGGGAGGGAGGGTAGTAGGAGCAGGAGCAGGAGCAAGTGCAGGAGCAGCAGAAGGAGTAGGAGAAGAAGCAGCAGCATGAGCAGGCATACGAGCAGATGCAGGTGTAGGTGCAGCATACAGGTGGGGTAAGGGGTTGGGAGGAGATAGAAGGGGAGGAGACTGTGAGCAGGGGAGGTGAAGTAGAGAGTGGAAACCCAGAGGAGCCACTCCAGGAGGTAACAGTGTGTGCAGGGGAAGGGGAGATGTATAAGATGGTGATAGTGGGGGTGTCCCTGGTGGACTGTGCTGTCTACAGGCAACATGTGTCACAGAATTGGTGAAAGAGAACAATGATGAGGGTGGAGGTGGTGGCGGCGGCGGCGGCGGTGGCGGCGAGCACCGGATGGAGGTGGCGGCTGCGGCGGTGGCGGCGAGCACCGGATGGAGGCGGCGGCTGCGGCGGTGGCGGTGAGCACCGGGCGGCAGACGAACGGACGGCGACGGACGGCAGTTGGATACGGTAGGAGGCGGCGGACGGCGGACAGACGGCAGCAGCTGCGGATGGCAGCAGCAGTAGACGGCAATGGGGATCTCTTCCAAAACTACGATTTTGCCCTGAGAGTAGCCCAGGCGGCCGAATCTTCCGACTTGGAAGATGTGGGACTCCAATCCACAGGATGGAGTCTGCAGTTCACGGCGTCAGCTTTATAGAAAAAACTGGCGCGGAAACGCACGTGCATTGTCGGTATCACAGGAGCGTCCTCTATCGAAATCCACGCACTCTGCAAATACTTTTCCACCCGTGGCGCGCAGGTGCAAGCATAAAGGTAAAACTTCATGTCCGCCCTCTGGCGGAATGGGCGCTCGTGTGTCCAAAACAAATGTCAGCTGTCGCCAGACGTGTCATTATGAATAAAATATTTTCTGTAAAAATATATTAAAGAGGTCACTGGGTCCCAAGCCTTGCCCAGTTGAAAGCCGCCTCAACCTACTTTCTATTTAACAATGAACATTTAGAGGAGACTGACGGTGTTGCCATGGGCAGCCCTCTCTTGCCGCTGGCAGCAAATTTTTTATGGAAGACTTTGAGCAGACAGCTCTTCATTCGGCAGAACGTAAACCGAAAGTCTTTTGGCGATATATAGGTAACACTTTTGTATTGTGACCGCATGGTGAAGAAGAACTGTCACGTGTTTTGCAACATCTGAATGCAGCCCACAGGAACATCCACTTTATAATGGAAATAGAGATGCATGATTGCTTACTGTTTTTGGACGTCTTAGTTACAAGGAGAGTGGATAGTTCATTAGGGTATTCTGTCTATCGTTAGCCCACACTTACGGACGTTTACCTGCAGGCGTTGACCTGCCATCACCCTTCACAAACTACTGGCGTCCTTAGAACATGTTCATGTTGTTTCTGTTGGAGGTAGCCATACAAAGAGCTAGAACATCTACAGTGTGTTCAAAGATAATTATTACTCTCCGCATCACATTAGTACAGCACTAAGGAGGAAGAAACGTGATCATCCACAACATCAAGAAGACACAGAGCAGTTCAGGTCCAGGGCATTCCTTCCAAACGTCGGCAGCCTTTCGTCTAAAGTCGGCAGGATTCTAAGGAAATATCAAGGTAAAGTAATCTTCCAACCACCAGCGAAGATTAGTGCACTTTTCGGTTCGGTAAAGGACGATGTGTGCGGAAGGCCGGAAATCAGAAAATTTCTTTCCAGAGTGGCAAAGCTACATAGGTCAGACGATACGCCCAGTACATGAAAGGTGCGTTAAACATGAGCGCCACAGTCGCCTTTTGCAGCGTAGTAAGTCGGTTGTAGCTGAGCATTCTCCTTTTGTTTTTTGCTTTTTTGGTTTTTCTTTTGACACGCTGTCAATCGAAGTGATATCGTCGCCGACGATCCAGAGTTAATGGTGAAACGTAATTAGGTGTTTCGAGTCGCTTTATTATGAACATACGTTTGGGGTCAACTTCTAAGAGCCTGTATCTCGTTCTGTAAGATATCGCCAGTAGGTGGAGTTGGTCAGCATGTCATAGTACCAAGGAGCGTGGTACCTTATACAGATGCTATCGGAGGGTATTGTCCTGTCCAGAGCTCTTACATGGTACACTGACTTATGCAAAGTGTCTCCATTTGTGAACTGCTTCTAGTGCTGTATCCATGTGGAGGGCAGCTTGCAAGTCATCGATGTGAGTGTAGCAGGTGGCACGAAGCACCCATCTGGGTTCCATATTTTGTAAAACTTGTAGGTGGCCAATTCGTGTTTGACTGGAAAACCCCAGACCGAACTGCCATACAGTATCTTAGAGAGCATCGTCGCTTGTAATCAAAGCTTTGCTGTGGTACTGAGGTCAGTACTCATTAAAAAATAGAGGAATTTCTTAGCCATACGAAAGGCTTTGTTTCTGAGAAGGTCAACATGTTTATGGTGAAATATGTGTTTGTCCAAAGTGACACCCAGGTCAGTCATTGCTGCACAGCAGAGGATATCCCACCCATGTAGTGTCAAGTTGGTAGGCATCGAGGGTCGTTTTTTGCTGAAATAAAGGGCTGTCGTCTTGGTGGGATTTAGTTACACTTCATAGGTCTTATACCAAGCGGCTGTGGCATCTAATTGAGATTGAAGGCGTCGAATGGTGGCACGAATGTGTCTGCCACTGGTGAGAAAAGCCGTATCATCGGCGAATTGCGCAGTTTGTACCCCTGTGACAATTGGCATATCATTGGCATACAGATTAAACAGTAGTGGGGATAAAACAGATTCTTGAGGCAGCCTCACCTGCGCCAGTCGGAAGTCAGACGATTGGCGCTCTACTGTAACAACATCTCTCCGTCTGTCAGAAAACTAGCTATTAGTTTCACGTAACAATTGGGTATCTACGTCAGTTCATCCAGTTTCCGAATTGTTTGTTCCCTCCACACCTTATCGTAGGACCTTTCAATATCTAAGAAGACCGCTGCAACAGCACTAGATACACTGAAATTTAGGGTAACACGTTCTGCCAGACGAAGGAGTTGCAGCTCCACAGATAGTTTACGTTGGAAGCCATACTGTTCTACTCTGATTTTACCGCCTGCCACCAGTGGTTCCAAAATGCGGACCTGGATGACTCTCTCGATGGTTTTGCCCAAACACTAAGAAGATTCATGGGATGGTAATTTTTGGCCAGGGTAACGTCTTTCCGAGATTTGGGAATAGGAAGTACCTCGGCGATCTTCCACGCAGTGGGGATATACTTTTTCAAGAGACGGCTATTGTAAATTCTTGTCAAGAGCACCCATGATTCACAAGACAAGCTCTTCATTTGTAAGTTGCTGATCTCGTCAAGTCCAGGTGACTTGTTCCCAGTTAGCGTCCTAAGTATGGTTCTAATTTCACTAGGTGTAGTTAGATGGGGACGGAACCAGTCAGCAGTGGTGATGATCCGATGGACGAGTTGTAAGGTGGCATACTCGTGGTCCCTCTGGGCTCTGCTCAGAGGCTCCTTGAAAAGTGTTATTTGTCGGTCAAACGCCGTCGCAAATGTTTCCGCTTTGGTGAGTGAGCCTGCTGTTAATCGCTGAGGAATGTGAAGCAGTCGTTTGGGCGAGGGGCCAGCCCTCAAGTTTTTCACTAACCGTCATTATTCTCTGGTTTTAAGGAGGAGGGAGGACATCTTATCCTCCCACGTTTCTACTCGCCATTCAAGTAATCGCCGGCGAAGCTGCCTTTCCAGGCAATGCATCCATCGGCGGTAAGCTGGGTACCGAGACAGTTGCCATAACTTCTGGTACCGGTTCTTCTGTAGCCATAGTTCTTCAAATAAGGGAGGCAACGGATCGTGGATCTGGAAGTCCTCAAGAACCAGGTTGGCCTTCCGAAGCCTCCATATTAAGTAATCGACGGCATAATCGACTTGGGCCGTCTTCTGAACCTCCAGTGTAGGTATGATGTTGTTATTTCAATACCTTTTGAACTGGGTCCAGTTATTTTACTGGTGAACTTGCTGATTCAGTAGGTAACTCGACCATGATAGCGACGCCAGAACAGGATCACGATTCGACGATAAGTCACTGATAGTAACAAGATGGGGGTCAATCCCAAGTCCTGGACAGAGATGCCTGGGAGAGGGAGTGTGAGTCACTCAAGAGGTCCCCTTATCTCCAGTTCAAAGTCCTGTTCAAAGCGCTGCAGCTACATTCCCCTAGGGTTGCTGGTATGTGAATTCCAAGTAGGGATGCTTCGCATTCCAGTCGCCGCCAATATACGTCTTCTCATTTGGTGCTAAGATATGAAGTAAGTCTTGTGCTATGAGCTGCATTTCAGGGTGAAGATATGCCGCCAGACTTAAACCCCAGTCACCTCCAACTCCTGTAGGTTAGTTAGGTCGACATGCTGGTGAGTAACAGTACAGTGAAGGTAAACTGCTGTGCCACCAACTTGTGCTTGTCTGTCAGTGCGGTAACCCACCATATTTCAAAGTTTAAAAGTTTCATTTGGCCATTTGTGAGTCTCTGATACGAGGACTACATCGATCTTGTGACGACCAATGAAATCTTGTTGCTCACGTTTCTTATTACGAACTCCAGTAGCATTCCATAGACAGGTGCAATGATCCATTGTATGTGTAGCCATGATGTTAATCTGACTCCTCAAGGTGATCCAGTGTTTCCACTAGTATAACTATTCCAGACAGCATGTCTTTAGCTGACAACATGTTTTCGCTAGCAGGGATGAGTTTGTGTAGACAGTTCTGACTGCTAAGAAATTTGACAAAAATTGTCACCTCCCCAAGCACAGCACTGGCATCTTTGTCCCAAGACGCCCTCAGTGTTGAGCGACCAGTGTCACGCTGTATACCCTGCACTGCTGAAGCAAACGTTCGTCCCTCTTGTGTTGTAGTTGCAGTCCACACCTGGTACTGTGGTAGTGGATGGGGGCTTTTTGAGCAGTGTGGCTAACTGTGTTAGCCATTACAAGTTTCACACCATACAGAACGGTTGGATGCTCTCTCTGTGCTTGTGCAGGACTTGAGGCTGATGTGCAGAACATCTTAAGAGGTTTCTGAAATTCGCTACAGCCCTTCCAAGAAGCTTCATGGAGGCACTGGCAAAACACGCCTTTAGGTGGAGGTAGTGTGCATTCAGTACTGGGGTGCATGGCGCCATTTTTAACACAGCGTACCGGTAACCAACAATAATTAGATGTGTGTGTCCAACATTGACAATATTTACACTGGGACAGTTCGTTCTGATATCAGTAATCCTCCACCCGAACTTTCGTCGACAGCACATAGAGCCATAGATGGTATCAGCTTTATCCCCATTTGGTAGTGTCGCAGGGTACACTGACAGTGGGTGGAGCTTTCCCTGCATCCTGGTACGTGCGAAATGGTAACTGTTGATTCTTGCAAAAGTAGAACACCTTCTGGTAACGCTAGAAGGTGAGAGTTTAGAATTTTACACTATCACCCGTGTATCCAGCTCGTAAACCAGATATCCGTTCTTTAAGTGGGCGTCACAGCTGAACATAGTTGACAAAGATGTAAATCACTTTGGGTGGTATCTTCGGAGCCCTTAAGACCAACAGAGATGGTGGTGGCGGGTCGGCGGGTCGGCGGCCGTAGGTTCCTGCACCGATGCTCCAGCTACGGCGTCATATCTGTTTGTAGTGACAGGGGTCGGTTGTGCAGCTTGTTCCAGTGCCTGATCAGCAGTGCGATGAAGTGAATTCCAGTGGTGAACTGGTTGAAACACCTTGTTAGCCATATCGTCAACAGTGGGTTCGCATTCCATACAGTCACCATCCGGATTGATTGCCCTTGATTGCTGTTGCTCCATGGTTAGAGTCAGACGGCAATAATTCCTCAGAATCATTGTCTGTGTCCTCCTGAGGCTGTTGGTTGATAGACACAGTTCATCTAAAGCTTCCCTGCGATAACGTCGGTGGTCGTACTTCTCCAATTCGATACAATAAAAAACTGAGCATTATATTACCACAGAACACAATATATAGATTATTCTGCCACAAAAATCACGACCCTGGCTAAACCCTTCTGTGATTCAGTAATTAAAGAATCTTAGTCGAGGCAGGGGTTTTCAACTGGACAAGGCCTGGGACCCAGTGATCTCTTTAATATCTTCTGAGAGAGAACATTTTTTTTCATAATGACACTAGTAGCGACATATGACGTTTGCTTTTTAGTGACATGAGCGCGCATTCCGACAGGGCGCGGACATGTAGTTTCACCTCTACGTATGTGCCTGTGCGGCACAGTTGGAACAGTATTTACACATGGCGCGGATTTCGATAGAGGACGCTCCTGTAACGACCGCCGATGCGCATGCGTTTCTGCACCTCTTTTTCTGTATAACCGTCACCGCGAACTGGTAGATTCCATCCTGTGGGTCGGAGTCCCATAACTAACTAACCAAAAGATTTTCACTGCCTGAGCTACCCTCAAGGGTAAAATCGACGCTTGGGAAGCTCCCCTCTGTCGCTGTCTGCTGCCGTCTGCTGCCATCCATCACCATCTGCTGCCGTCCGTCGCCATATGCTGCCATTCGTCACCGCCTGCAGCTGTCTGTCTATCTGTCCGTCCATCTCCTCCAACCATCACCCACTGCCCTGTACTCGCTGCCGCCGCAGGTGCCACTGCCTGCGCCTGGTGCTCGCCGCCGCCATCCACCGCCAGTGCCCATCGCCACCGCCGCCACTCGCCGCTGCACCACTGTCCTCCTGTCCCCATCTACTCCTTGACACTGTCTTCATACCCTTTCCCTACCTCAGCATCACCTCTCGTTGGTAGACTGCACAATCCACCTTGGATACCCCCACCACCCTAATCATATTCATCTCCCCTTCCTTTGCCCCACCATTACCTCCTGCAGTGCCTCCTCCAGGCTCCCCCCCTGGCTCCACCTCCCCTCCTCAAAGTCTCCTCCCCTTCCATCTCCTCCCTTCCTGTGTATCCCCACCTGTGTACTGCTCCTGCTTCTCCTCCTCCCCCAGCTCTCTCTCATGCTCCTGCCCCCACTCCCGCCACTTCCACCCATCAGGACAACTTTCCCCCTCTCCTCACTCCTCTGCTATGACCGCCCCTGCTCACACACCCATGTCGCCACCTGCTGCGCCAAACTCGGCACCATAGATCACCCATCCTCCTTTCAAAGTTCCTCCACCTCATATGAGTGGTCTGGCTCCCGCCACCTCCCACTCCAACCCTTCCTCCCAGGCTCACCCACCAAACAATGCCACAAATGCCCGAGTGGCTTCCTCACTTCCACCCCCTCCAACATGAAATCACTGCTCACCATTCTTCCTTCTGATCCTCCCATGGACACCACCCTTCCTCCTCCACCACATTCCCCCAGGGGCTCAGCATTCATTTGCTGTGTACGGGCTTGGCGACCCTGGGGTCCAGAGATGGGGACTGGTCAGCGCACCCAGTCTCCTGTCACCGCAAACCCCAGACATGCTTCAGCGACCACCGCATGGCGCGGCAGTGGAATGTTGTGTGCTGCGGGGAATGGTAATCTTGGCTTGACCGCCTGGATTGCGAGGAAGGTAAACCTCTACAAAAACCCCTCAATCTTACGGTGTGCTGCGCGCCTATAAGATTCATGGCTGTTGGTGTGGAACAGTCGCAAGCGGGCAACCTCTGGGGCACCTGCCGCACCCCAGTTGTATAAGGCTTACTTAGGCACGCGGGGCTCTGTCTGAGCGGACCTTTAGTTACCTAGCTGCTCGTGGGACCACAATGGACCCTTCGACCTCTACGTTTCCCCCTACCAGTGGACTGGGTGGGCCAGTGGTAGGAAAACACACCCAATCGAAAAAGCGACTTCGTGCTGCGAGTCCTCCAGCGCCTGGTGTTACTAGGGATTTATCAGACTGTCGTAACAGAGCACATGCTGATAACCAGAATATGTTTTTCATTCTCAAACGGAAGGAAGGTAGCTTTGAGAGAGTTTCTCCCTTTTACATCCACAAGGGTCTTGAGGGAATTGCAGGAACACTGAAATCTGTGAAGGGACTGCGCAATGGGACTCTGTTAGTTAAACTTCTAGTTCCCGTCAAGTCACTTCTCTTCGGAAATCAACCTGTCTCGGAGAGTACGCTATCGAGACCGAGCTCCACTCCACTTTGCACTACAGTAAGGGTGTTGTGACATGTAGGGACTTGGTGGATATCCCCAATGACGAGTTGAAATCTGAGTGGGCTGACGAAGGTATTGTCGACGTGCAGCATATTATGAAACGAGTCGATGGGGACCTAGTCAAATCCGACTGGTTTAATCTCACGTTCAATTGCCTGAGACTCCCAGAGCATGTTAAAGCGGGTTTCTTACATTTGCCAGTACGGCCATATTTCCCCAACCCAATGCGCTGTTTTAAATGTTGGCGCTTTGGGCATACTACGTTGGGGTGCAATGGGATATCCACTTGTGGTAAATGTGGTCAGCCTGCCCATGAAGAAATCCGATTGTTCATCGCCTGTGAAGTGCGTGAATTGCTGTGGGAAGAGGAGATCAAAACATCCAAGCGCATCCCCTATGGTGAGGCCAAGAAGCTCTTTAAGGCCATGCAGCCTCCTGTGTTTACAACATCTTTCGCTTCCACTCTGCAGAAACCGGTACAGTTGGCCACTGTTGCTACACAAACGGATGTTGCTAGTGTCAGCACTAATACCTGCGTTTGCCGGTGCACTTGTGCTGCCGCGGCTGTTTTGCAACCTGCAGCTCTCCCCACAACGTCGGACAAGGCCGTGGTTGCTGACATTGGGGTACTTCCTGCCTCTCCCCATATGGCACCTTCTGCCCAGGCGAGTACAGCTCCAGCTGTTGACAAGGTTCTGCATTCTAAGCACTCCAAGACGAAGACGCTGAAGGTGAAGGTTTTGCCACCTGAGGAGACTAGTCAGGGTCAGTCCGATGACGATGCCATCGTACTGTCTGACATCTCCCTTGGGTCGCCATCGGAGCTGATGGACATTGATGTCGACCGGGGGCGATATTCTCGCCCCAGGAATAAATCTCCGGCCAGTACGGGCTCTCCTCCAAAGCACAGAGGCAGGGTGAAAATTCAGCCACCCTGATCAGTGGCTCCCATATTACAGTGGATCCTGAATGGGTTCAGGAAGCATGTGGCCGAATTACAACTCCTTGTACGAGAGCGCCCCTTGTGCTTATGTCTCCAAGAGACAGATTTTCGGGCCACTGATGCTCCTTCTTTACAGGGCTAAACCGTGTATCGAAAAGATGATCTGATTGGGGAAAGGGCAAAAGGTGGTGTTGCGGTTTTGTCCGTGACATGCACCACTCATCTGAGCTCCCTCTCGTTACGGACTTGCAAGCAGTTGCAGTTGACATTCTTGTGGGGCGGAGGCTCACAATCTGTTCCGTTTACTTACCGCCTCAGGATGCAATAGACTCTGAGGCTCTCACAGACCTTATTAGCCAACTCCCCCGCCCATTTCTCCTTCTGGGGGACTTCAATGCTCATAATGTCTTATGGGGCTCTACGACTACTTGCCCCAGGGGTCGCATTCTGGAAAGCCTCATGGCGTCCGAAGAACTGTGCATCCTCAACTCTGGTGCTCCCACTCATTTCTGTACTGCTTCTGGGTCGTCGTCAGCTATTGACCTTTCCTTTTGCTCTCCAGCACTCGCGTATTCTGCTCTGTGGGAGGTTGCCGCTGACCTCCATTCTAGTGACCACTTCCCCCTCTGGATTCGCCTCCTGGATGAGACTGTGGCATTACCAGTGCCGCCCTGGTGGCACCTCTGCAGAGCTGACTGGTTACTTTTCAGCCATTTAGCTGTTTTGGAACACTGTGCCAGCGTCCACGAATGGGTCGACCACGTTACAGCCATGATCTCCCATGCTACTGAATTGTCGATCCCACGGTCCTCAAGTCATCCCAAGAGGCGTCCTGTCCCTTGGTGGACCACTGAGTGCCGCTCAGCCATCCGAGCCCGCCGTGCAGCTCTGCGCCGCTTCAAGTGCCGTCCCTCAGCGGACAATGTTGCGGCCTTTCGGGTGGCAAGGGCCAAGGCACGGTGAGTGATTAAAGAGAGCAAACGACGGTCATGGCAATCGTTCTTGAACTCCATCTCCCGCTCCACTAATTCTAGGAAAGTATGGGAAGCCATCATGAGGATTTCTGGGAAACGCAGCCAACTACCTGTCACGGCATTGCTGCATCAGGGATGTCTCCTCTCGGCGCCGAGAGACATTGCCCAGACACTGGCCATGCATTTTGCGGAATCTACTATCACTATTAACGCTGATCCAGATTTCTGCCACTACCGCACTGCCATCGAGAGGGGTCACTTGGACTTCCGGTCTCCAAATTCTGAACCTTACAACTGCCCCTTCACAATGTCCGAACTGGATTCGGCGCTGTCTGTGGCTCATGATACTGCGCCAGGTGATGATCAAATCCTGTACAGCATGCTGCAGCACTTGTTGCTGCCATCCAAGGAAGTTATCCTGAATTGTTTTAATATGATATGGTCATCCGGCACGGTCCCTGACTCGTGAAGGGAGGCGATTTTGATTCCCTCCTCAAACCGGGGAAGGACCGAATGCATCCCAGTAGTTATCGGAGTATTGCTTTGACGAGCTGTGTCGGGAAGACATTGGAACGCATGGTCAACCGTAGCCTTGTTTGGCTGCTCGAGACCAGGCAGCTCCTTAGCCACTCTCAGTGTGGCTTTCGGAGACGTCGTTCAACTATAGACAACTTGACCCTGCTTGAGGCGGCCATCCAGCAGGCCTTCCTACGTAACCAGCATTGTCTAGGTGTATTCTTTGACATTAATAAGGCGTATGATACTACTTGGCGCCGCCTTATCCGCAAGCAACTCCATCAGTGATGGATTCGTGGCCATCTCCCAATCTTCATTAGGTCCCTTCTTTCCCGCCGCCTCTTTCGATATCGGGTTGGTAATGTGCTACCAGATTTGTACGTGCAGGAGAATGGTGTTCCTCAGGGGAGCGTTTTAAGTGTCACCCTCTTTGCCATCGCCATTAACAGTATCACGTCCACTATTCGGAGTCCTGCCCAGTGCTCCTTGTTTGTGGACGATTTTGCTGTTTTCTGTTCTTCCTCCAGTCTTGTCACTGCTAGTCGGCAGCTGCAGCTTACGATAAAGCGATTAGAGGCATGGACTGCGAAGACGGGTTTTACCTTTTCTGCAGACAAATGTGTGTGTGTTCATTTTAATCGTTCTCGACGTGCTTTTACCTCACCTGAATTGCGTCTGAGGGACACCATTCTTCCTTTTAGAGATACTGTGACGTTCCTGGGCCTCACTTTTGATTCCAAGTTGTCTTGGTTGCCGCACCTTAAAGACCTCAAGGTGCGGGCCCTGAAGGCGCTGAATATTTTGAAGTGTCTGAGCCATCGGTCCTGGGGAGCAGATCGGGCGCGTCTGCTGCAGTTTTATAGGGCTTTCGTCCGGTCGCGTCTTGACTATGGAAGCACCGTTTATGGGTCAGCGAAGCCTTCGTATCTGAAGATTCTTGACGCAGTACACCATGAGGGTATCAGGTTCGCCACTGGTGCCTTCCTTACCAGTCCCATCCCCAGCCTGTGTGCAGAGGCAGGGGAACCGCCGCTCGCCATCCGGCGGAAACTCCTCATGGTGCGACGGGTGTGTCAATTCCTTGCCTGTCCTACCTCCCCTGCGTACCCTACTGTTGCCCGACCGCCTATGGAACGTCTCTTTTCCGGTCGTCCAAGGGCAACGAGACCATTTGGGATTCGTGCCAAGCATTTGCTTGAGTCCCTTGGTGTGGAGCGTGTGGCACCCCAACTCCAGGGTTTTACCCGCCTGCCTCCCTGGTTGCTCCAGAGGCCCAGCGTCCTTTTAGACTTGTCAGAGTACCGGAGGAGATTCACTCCTGCGTTTGTTTTTACCTCCTTATTTTACGATATTTTAAACCAGTATCCAGACCATGTACCAGTATTTACGGATGGCTCTAAACAGGGGGACTCTGTTGGTTGTGCTGTTGATTTCCCTGATCGAGTCGTCAAGTTACGGCTTCCTGCGGCGTTTACCATCTTTGATGCCGAATTGTTTGCGATCTTGCGGGCATTGGAGCAGATGAGATGTGTTCCCAGTCTTAAGTTTCTCATCTGTTCTGACTCCCTGAGTGCCCTTCAGACCATGCAACACTTGTACCCAGCGGATACGGTCGTCCAGAACATCCATGATGCCCTGCTCCACCTGCAACGGCAGGGGATGGAGGTTTTCTTCTGGTGGGTGCTGGGGCACGTGGGTATTAGGGGAAACGAACTGGCGGATGTGGCTGCCTAAGATGCATGTTCCCTCCCTCAAATTGTTGAATGTGCCGTCCCCCTCCATGCTGTTACCTCCCTTTTGCGTTTTCGTGTTATGCGTCAATGGGAAGAGGAGTGGCTGGCAGTCGGTGAAAATAAGCTGCGTTAGGTCAAGGCCACCACGCGGCCATGGCGTACGTCCTACCAGTCGTGCAGGCGGGATGAGGTTCTCCTCACTCGCCTCCGCATCGGGCACAGTCCCTTAACGCATGGTTTTTTACTCCGGCGGGAGGACCCCCCAATCTGCAGTGCTTGTGGCGTCCAGATTACTGTCCGCCACATGTTACTTGACTGTCCTTTATTATCTGACCAGAGGGCGGTGGTTTCCTTGCCACCGGATTGGCACTCTATTTTGCAAGACGTCGCAACGACTGTGGTTAAGGTCTTACGGTTTTGTGTCCTGTCCAGTTTGTTGCCTCGGATTTTAGGGAGAGGATTTTAATGTGCTGCTGGGTGACTGGCCCACCCAGGTTTTAGGTAAGAGGTCCGCCAGTCACGATTACCTACTTGTTTCACTTCGATTTCTGTTCTCCTTTCCTTGTGTTTCCTTTCCTTTTTTAGTGCGTTTCTTTTCCTCTTGTTTTGCCTCTGCATAAGAGGATCTGGAACTGCGTCAGGCCTGTGTCCTTTAGCCGTTCTCCTTGTTCGCTGTCCGTCTTCGTCCCTTCACCGCATGTGTTCCTTTTTCTATGCGTTTGGGCGCTGATGACCATGCTGTTTAGCGCCCGAAAACCTCAAACCACACACACACTCCTCCACCACATTCCTCTACCCTGCATACTTTCGTCCTTTTCAACCCCAATCCCAAATTCCTTGATGTCTGCACCCTCATGCTAGAAATCCACATGTACATCCCCAGTGCCCCCATTGTTCACTTATCCCCCCCAGAGAATCTGTTCATATCAAATCCCCCTCCCCATCTTTCCACACAGACCTCCTCCAGAAAATTCCTCGTATCACCTTAGGCTCACATTCATCTCTCACACCTTCCCTTATGTCGTCCCCTCCCTGTGAGTCCAGTCCCGTCATCTTCCGCCAACCCTCACCACTTTGATCTCAAATCTCATCCCTGTGGTCATGAAAGTGGAGGTGTTGGATGAATTGAATGCCCACCTTGCCTAGGAAATCCACTCAGCCCAACTCATCTAAGACAACTCTGGCCCTAGCTTCCTCATGCATGTGTTCACAGACTCAGCCTCCTCCATAGATCACCTCCGCGCTCAGGGAGTTCTGAGTTTGAACGGTCACCACTCTGTTCACCCCTCCTGTTTCCCTCCTCAATCCTAACAGTACCACTGTTTCTTCTCTGAAAAACTCCCACCTGTCCTCCCCCCACTGTAAAAGATTTCACTTCCTCAAACAGTGTCCTACCCTCACCTCAACTTCTTCCTGCAATATCTGCAACAAACCCCACACCACCTACTCCACCGAATGCAATGACAAACCCCCTCCCTCTAACGCAGAGCTTACTGCCACCATTCGCGCCATCAATCAGTCCAGCCACCTGAACAATCGCATCTCTCCACACCCTACAGCTGATATCATCTCGTTTCTGACTGTTATCCTCCAGACGACCCCAAACCCTCCAGAAGATCTCCCTTACTGCTGACTTCATCTTCCATTTGAATACCTATGCCACGTACTCCCACAACCAGGCCCCTTTCACTTTTACCCACTTTGGCACTCTCCTTTAAGCCTCTCATCTTCCCTCCACATCCTGCCCCCTCCCTCCCTGGTATGCCAACAGTATCATCTCCTATACCTAAATATTTGCTCGCTCAATGCCAACAAATACCTCTTCATGCATACCCTATCCCAGCACCAGGTCGACCCCTCCATCCTTAATGAAACCTTACTCCTACTTAACCATATTATCTGCACTTTTCACTACCTCCTTCACCACAATGACAATCCCTTTCTGTCATACGATGTGGGGTCGCTATTGGCATCCTGAATCAGATGCCTGTCCAGCCTCAACCCATGCTCAATGACCTGACTGAACACCTCATTCTCAGCAACTTTTCTCCCTCCCTCACCGTCACCTGTGGCACTATCTATGCCCACACTGCAGCTCCTCTCCCTTACAAATTCGTCTCCTATGTTGAGTGCCCCGTGCCCCTTCTCCACCTATATGAATGCTGCAGACCTTAACATCCACAGCCACAACCCTGCGAGCCTTTGGCGATGGCATTAGTTCCTCGCTACCTGCCATAGTGACATTGTTCCCCTCCCACAGGACATCTATTCCGAAAGTAGCTCCACCCCTGATGTCCTCAGTTCCCTCACCCTCCTTGGTCATACCTCCATGAATGTCCTCGACCCCATAGATAGTGGCCACTCCAGTCCATCTAACCATATCCTCAGTCCATCGCCCACCTTCTGCCCCCCACCCCCACCCTGCTGCCCAACCAAAATCCATCAAAGACTACTGCTGAGCTGGCAGGGATCCCTATTGGGAATCCATTGCCTCACAGGTCAAAAGCTACCCTCTTACCTTTGACCATCCTGCTCACATCACCTGTGTCTCAATCTTCCTCCAGAAGATAATCAATGAAACTGTGAAGGCCCAAGTTCTTACCAAACTGATCGCCCTTCTCCTCCTCAACAGGCCACCCTCCTTCTCCACGAATCCCACAGGCTTTACTGCTCCTTCCTCCACAACACATGACTGGGGTACACTAATTCGCCACTGACAATTACAACACATCTGCAGCCTCATAACAGCAAAGAAATGCTGAGACTGGCGCCAGACATGTACAAAACTCAATGCTGCCCTCCCTGTCAACTCCTCCAAATACTGATCTGCCTTTCATTGCCTAACTGGTAGACATCCCACCCCTCATTACTCCCTTCTCCACGAAGACCGCTCCTTCCCTGACAATGTCAGTAAGGCAAACCATTTTGTTTCCCAGCTCTCCAAGGTCTTCTCCATTCCCAACATGCCCTTACTTTGATCACTCCCTCGTTCCACAGTCCCTATCAGTTACCCCCACCGGATTTAAATACTCCCATTACAGCACATGACATCAAACTGATACTCCACTCAAAACACAACACCCCCTGGTCACGACAGTGTCACCTATTGCAATCAAGGAATCCTCACCCCTCTTTCTGGCTACCCATGCTACCTTGTATAATGTCATCCTCTCCACTGAGTTTTACCCTGACCTGTGGAAGACTTCCATGTCCTGCAGTTCCATTAACACAACAAACCTCCCTATGACACCTCTTCCTATTGTGCCATCTGCCTTTCCTCCATGTTCAGTAATGACGTCAACTCTATTGTCTCACAACTTATTCATCACCACCTTAACCAGTACCATCTCCTTCCCCTTATCAAGTGTGGCTCCTGGTTCTCCTTCTCAGCCAACAACCAGCTCTTTAATCTTACCCATCTCCTTTCCCTCAAACTTAACTTGTTCCACTACCTTTGTTTCTCTCGACCTCCAGAGTGTCTATGACCGTGTCTAGCATCCCAGGCTCCTCTTTACACCCAAGTCCTACGTCCTTCCCATCAGTTTTGTCCGCCTCATTGCTTCATTCCTCTCCTATCGTCACTTCTCTGTCAGTATCCACAATACCAATGCTTGTACACTATGGGCATGCTCCAAGGCTCCAGCCTATCCCCTCTTCTCTATCCCCTATATACTGCAGATATACCCAAATCCCTCCCACCCTTTCACCTCCGCCAATTTTCTGATGACACCGCCTTCCTGTCCCTCCATCCCTCTCTTCAACAGTCCCAAACTTCCCCTTCTAACCCACCTCAACCAGTTCTCCACTTGGTGCAACCAGTGGCACCTTCATGTCAACCATTTCAAACACGCATACGACCATCATTGGCACCAAGGCAGAAGCGACTCTCATCGCTGAAGACGACACGTCTCCATTCGTCCCTCCATTCACGCCTGTCGCGACACCACTGGAGGCGGGCTGCACGATGTTGGGGCGTGAGCGGAAGACGGCCTAATGGTGTGCGGGACCGTAGCCCAGCTTCATGGAGACGGTTGCGAATGGTCCTCGCCGATACCCCAGGAGCAACAGTGTCCCTAATTTGCTGGGAAGTGGCGGTGCGGTCCCCTACGGCACTGCGTAGGATCCTACGGTCTTGGCGTGCATCCGTGCGTCGCTGCGGTCCGGTCCCAGGTCGACGGGCACGTGCACCTTCCGCCGACCACTGGCGACAACATCGATGTACTGTGGAGACCTCACGCCCCACGTGTTGAGCAATTCGGCGGTACGTCCACCCGGCCTCCCACATGCCCACTATACGCCCTCGCTCAAAGTCCGTCAACTGCACATACGGTTCACGTCCACGCTGTCGCGGCATGCTACCAGTGTTAAAGACAGCGATGGAGCTCCGTATGCCACGGCAAACTGGCTGATACTGACGGCGGCGGTGCACAAATGCTGCGCAGCTAGCGCCATTCGACGGCCAACACCGCGGGTCCTGGTGTGTCCGCTGTGCCGTGCGTGTGATCATTGCTTGTACAGCCCTCTCGCAGTGTCCGGAGCAAGTATGGTGGGTCTGACACACCGGTGTCAATGTGTTCTTTTTTCCATTTCCAGGAGTGTATGTTATTTCACGTAATGCAGTATTGTGATTCTTGAAGTTTTCTCTGCGTACTGAATATGCAGCTGCATCATGCTGACTTCTTGAGACAATATTTCGGCTGGCAACCGTTCAACCATCTTGAGGTGAATGTCCGGCAATGGAGACTGCTAGTTTCATCTTCGTTATTGTAATTTCATTCCCCGTCCTCGTAAAGGCAGAGGAGAGCTGTTAGTGGCACAATCTGCCGCTCTTCAGCTGAGAGACATCGATAAAAACATGAAACAAAATATGTGAAAAGGCGATGAAAAGGGGAACGTGAGAACATAATAAGGGGGAGACGATAGGGATTAAATTGTATGCCTACATGGAGACGTTGATTGTGGGACACAATTAAAAAAGATCCTCGTAAAGATAATAAACACAATTGGCGATGTGCATAGCACGTAAAATGCGCTGAAGTCACGTGCACAAGATAAGAGTTGGCAACATTATTAAAAGCACATAACATTTTAAAACCACTGCACGAGACAGAACACACATGACAATGCATAAAAACGGCGAGGAGGGAAATGCCGAGGGAGGGGAGAGAAGAGAGGGGGATGAGGGGGCTATGAGGAGTGGTGCAGAGAGAGGGGATGAAAAAATGGGGCGGGTGGAGCACCGAGGGGCAGGAGACGGAGATGGTGGAAGAGGGAAAGCAAGCCAGGAGGCAGTGCAGAGAAGCAAAAGAGGACTGCTGGAAAGGAAGGCGGTGTAGGAGGGAGGAAAACACCACTCAGGGGAAGGGAAAATGAGGGGAGAGGGAGCCCTGAGAAGGAGGGGGGAGTAGTTGGGGCTAGAGTTGGTATGAGAGGTAGAATCAGAGTGATGCTCATCGTTGGGTAGGGGTAGGCGCTGGAAGATACATTGGTGAAGGAGGCATAGGGTGTGAAAAGCGAGTGAGGGCAGGACACAATGGTTAATGTGTTGCAATGGACAGGGGGAAGAGAGGATAGGAGACACCATGGGGTGAGAGGGATCGAGTCAGCAGACAATGTACCGGTTTAGGATGTGTTCGAGAAAAGGAGAAGATATGGGAAAGGGATGAGGTCATATAAGATCCAGGTGGGGGATGGGAGGCAGGTATGGAGAGCAAGGCAGAGGACATGGCATCCTAGAACTTTGAGGGTTTTATACAATATACATGGGGTGGAAATCAAGGCAACACTGGCACAGTAAAGGATGGGATTTATGAAGGATTTGTAGGCGTGAGGGGTGGTGGAAAGATGCAGGCCTCATGTCCAGCTGGACAGGAGTTTCAGGGGGTGGAGTCTGTTGTGGGCTTTGTGTTGGATCCTAAGTATATGGGGACTCCAGGTGAGGTGACAGTAGAGGGTGAGGCCAAGGTATTTCAGGGTAGAAGTGAGGTAGCTAGGACAACCATATATGGTAAGGTAATAATCGTGGAGCCAGAAGGATGGTGTGGTACAACAATCAGGACTGCATACGACCGAGGCACACAGGGCCAACACCCGGCATCATGGTGTGGGGAGCGATCTCCTACACTGGCCGTACACCACTGGTGATCGTCGAGGGGACACTGAATAGTGCATGGTACATCCAAACCGTCATCGAACCCATCGTTCTACCATTCCTAGACCGGCAAGGGAACTTGCTGTTCCAACAGGACAATGCACGTCCGCATGTATCCCGTGCCACCCAACGTGCTCTAGAAGGTGTAAGTCAACTACCCTGGCCAGCAATATCTCCGGATCTGTCCCCCATTGAGCATGTTTGGGACTGGATGAAGCGTCGTCTCACGCAGTCTGCACGTCCAGCACGAACGCTGGTCCAACTGAGGCGCCAGGTGGAAATGGCATGGCAAGCCGTTCCACAGGACTACATCCAGCATCTCTACGATCGTCTCCATGGGAGAATAGCAGCCTGCATTGCTGCGAAACGTGGATATACACTGTACTAGTGCCGACATTGTGCATGCTCTGTTGCCTGTGTCTATGTGCCTGTGGTTCTGTCAGTGTGATCATGTGATGTATCTGACCCCAGGAATGTGTCAATAAAGTTTCCCCTTCCTGGGACAATGAATTCACGGTGTTCTTATTTCAATTTCCAGGAGTGTAGATCGGATTTCATGTAGTAAATTTAGACTGCAAAAGTTCAACTTTTCTGTAGTGTGCTAACCTGTACGTAATGGAGCGTAATTGGCATGCAAATCGACGCGACACCAAACAGATTTCCTTCCAACTTCAGTTTCATTGAAAAACATAAATTTTCCGTATCATTAGTGATAATGGCAGCAATAGCGACCTTTAAATGTAACGTAAAAGCAGTGATCACAGTTATTATTATTATCTAACTCCTTACATGAAATTACATGGCTGCTTATATTCTAAGCTGCGGCAAGAGAGAAGATTGACACATAAGAAGCGGTGACAAAATGTAGGAGGTGAATAGTGTCTCTCTTACTAACAAAAGAATGTCGTGATTCACACAAGAGTTTGCTGCAGGGATGGAACAGCGGTATCTTAGTTTGACATCGAAATATTTACTTAAAAATCTCAAAACCATTCAAAACGTGACAGCAAGGCAACGGGACATTCAGGCTCCATCAAATGACTATAAGTAACTTAGGGAGTTTCGAGTGACACCTATATGTAGTTTCGTTACCATTGCAGTGCTTTTTGTGCTCACGAATTCAAATGGCCGTCATGAAGCGCTAGCCATTATCCCAGCATTTACCCTGTAAGATTTTCATTTTAAGAAACAATGCAAACAATATAGTGTTTTGTAAGCTATATTTCCTGTATACATAGTATTTTCCCAGTGTACTGAAAATGAACTGAATTCCGTCATCTGTTCACAACGCTTGCAAGGAGGGATTCATAAAACCATTGCTCTAAATGAAATATGTGAATAAATCCTCCGACTATAATGCAGTTTGCATTTTATCTGTATTTTCAAATGCCTTTACATAGTTCATGTTAACATTACTAACTACTTAATTTCAAATAACCTTTTGGTTGACTAGCACTGAGGTTACCGCAAAAATCATGGCAGCACGTTCGCTACAGTTCAGCCCACAGTTCAACAAAACCGTGGTACAGTCAAAAGACTTTTCCGAGGAGACACATAACAGCAGTAATGCTGAACTGTCAAATAATTCCTCACTTGTGTTGCTAGGAACTTAAAGGAAGACGCACGAGGTAACGAAATCCTAGACACAGAATGGAATATATACCGCAAGGATAGGATAAACGCCAATGGTGGAGGAGTATTTATAGCAGTAAAGAATTCAATAATATCCAGTGAAGTTATTAGCGAATGCGAATGTGAAATAATCTGGGTTAAGTTAAGTATCAAAGGTGGGTCAGATATGATAGTCGGATGCTTCTATAGGCCACCTGCATCAGCAACCGTAGTAGTTGAGCGCCTCAGAGAGAACCTGCAGAACGTCGTGAAGAAGTTTCGTGATCATACTATTGTAATAGGGGGAGACTTCAATCTACCAGGTATAGAATGGGATAGTCACACAATCAGAACTGGAGCCAGGGACAGAGACTCTTGTGACATTATCCTGACTGCCTTGTCCGAGAATTACTTCGAGCAGATAGTTAGAGAACCAACTCGTGAAGCTAACGTTTTAGACCTCATAGCAACAAATAGACCGGAACTTTTCGACTCCGTGAATGTAGAAGAGGGTATCAGTGATCATAAGTCAGTGGTTGCATCAATGACTAAAAGTGTAATAAGAAATGCCAAGAAAGGAAGGAAAATCTATTTGCTTAACAAGAGTGATAGGGCACAAATCGCAGAATATCTGAGTGACCACCATCAAACGTTCATTTCTGAGGAAGAGGATGTGGAACAAAAATGGAAAAAATTCAGAAACATCGTCCAGTACGCCTTAGATAAGTTCGTACCGACTAAGGTCCAAAGCGAGGGGAAAGATCCACCGTGGTATAACAATCATGTACGAAAGGTACTACGGAAACAAAGAAAGCTTCATCATAGGTTTAAGAGTACTCGAATCATAGCTGATAAGGAAAAGCTGAACGAAGCGAAAAAGAGCGTAAAGAGAGCAATGAGAGAAGCATTCAACGAATTCGAACATAAAACATTGGCAAACAATCTAAACAAGAACCCTAAAAAGTTTTGGTCATATGTAAAATCGGTAAGCGGATCTAAATCCCCTATTCAGTCACTCGTTGACCACGATGGCACCGAAACAGATGACGACCGAAGAAAGGCAGAAATACTGAATTCAGTGTTCCGAAACTGTTTCACTGCGGAAAATCGTAACACGGTCCCTGACTTCAGCCGTCGCACGGACGCCAAAATGGAAAATATTGAAATAAACGATATCGGAATTGAAAAACAACTGCTATCACTTAGTAGCGGAAAAGCATCCGGACCAGACGAGATACCCTTAAGATTCTACAGTGATTATGCTAAAGAACTTGCCCCCTTTCTATCAGCAATTTATCGTAGATCTCTGGAAGAACGTAAAGTACCTAGCGACTGGAAGAAAGCACAGGTCGTTCCCATTTTCAAGAAGGGTCATAAATCAGATGCGAATAATTATAGGCCTATTTCACTTACGTCAATCTGTTGTAGAATAATGGAACATGTTTTGTGTTCTCGTATTATGACGTTCTTAGATAATACAAATCTCCTTCATCATAACCAACATGGATTCCGCAAACAGAGATCATGTGAAACCCAGCTCGCCCTATTTGCCCAAGAAATTCACAGTGCCGTAGACACTGGCGAGCAGATTGATGCCGTATTCCTGGACTTCAGGAAGGCATTTGATACGGTTCCGCACTTACGTTTAGTGAAAAAAATACGTGCTTACGGAATATCGGACCAGGTTTGTGATTGGATTCAGGATTTCCTAGAAGAAAGAACACAACATGTCATTCTTAACGGTTCAAAATCTGCAGATGTAGAGGTAATTTCGGGAGTACCGCAAGGAAGCGTGATAGGACCTTTATTGTTTACAATATACATAAATGACTTAGTTGACAACATCGGTAGCTCCGTGAGGCTATTTGCAGATGACACGGTTGTCTACAAGAAAGTAGCAACATCAGAAGACTCGTACGTACTCCAGGAAGACCTGCAGAGGATTAATGAATGGTGCGACAGCTGGCAGCTTTCCCTAAACGTAGATAAATGTAATATAATGCGCATACATAGGGGCAGAAATCCATTCCAGTACGATTATGCCATAGGTGGTAAATCATTGGAAGCGGTAACGACCGTAAAATACTTAGGAGTTACTATCCGGAGCGATCTGAAGTGGAATGATCACATAAAACAAATAGTGGGAAAAGCAGGCGCCAGGTTGAGATTCATAGGAAGAATTCTAAGAAAATGTGACTCATCGACGAAAGAAGTAGCTTACAAAACGCTTGTTCGTCCGATTCTTGAGTATTGCTCATCAGTATGGGACCCTTACCAGGTTGGATTAATAGAAGAGATAGACATGATCCAGCGAAAAGCAGCGCGATTCGTCATGGGGACATTTAGTCAGCGCGAGAGCGTTACGGAGATGCTGAACAAGCTCCAGTGGCGGACACTTCAAGAAAGGCGTTACGCAATACGGAGAGGTTTATTATCGAAATTACGAGAGAGCACATTCCGGGAAGAGATGGGCAACATATTACTACCGCCCACATATATCTCGCGTAATGATCACAACGAAAAGATCCGAGAAATTAGAGCAAATACGGAGACTTACAAGCAGTCGTTCTTCCCACGCACAATTCGTGAATGGAACAGGGAAGGGGGGATCAGATAGTGGTACAATAAGTACCCTCCGCCACACACCGTAAGGTGGCTCGCGGAGTATAGATGTAGATGTAGATGTAGATGTAACAGAGGAAAGCAAATCAAATAGCGACAGGAATTCGAAAAACGTTTTTCCCAAATTTTCAAGTGAACAGGGTCGCTTACGAAATTAACGGTGACTGGAAACTAGCTTCTACCTATCAACCAGATCTAGAATTTTCTCTTTTGTTGTTCAAAATATTATTTACCGGAAAACAAAATGAAAGTAAAGAAGGTAGCACTTCATATTTCATCAAGAAAACGTGTATTACACTACGTACTTAATGCTATATGATAATAGTGTAAGATGGACAAAATACGGTTCCTGTTTTAAAATATTTATATGACATTTCGGAACAGACGTTCTTTGTATGACACAAGGCCTTCAGAATTCTCCAATTAGCGACAGACTTTCGGAATGCATAATTCGTGAATACCGAGGCAAAATTGTATCTAATTATGGACGGTATTAATAACCCGCTTTAAACGCCAGCCAGGACAATTACGACCTAATTTTTATTTCAGTGGGGCGCTCGAACAAAATGTTTCTGCCAATTAGCATTGAATCAGTTCTCATGTCAATACTGCTGTGACTCAATGTTACAAGTATTCATAACAGTAACTTCCGGCTTATATCTTTGCTAATTTGTAACAAGTGTCGACTGGGTTAGAAAGACAATTCGTCGCCTTATTTGCCCCAGTTCATTGTTAGTAAACATATATATATATATATATATATATATATATATATATATATATATATATATATATATATATATGTGTGTGTGTGTGTGTGTGTGTGTGTGTGTGTGTGTGTGTGTGTGTGTGGGTGGGTGGGTGGGTGTGGGTGTGGGTGTGGGTGGGAGGGGGGGGGGGTTGCGTGCGTGTGATCATGACATCCAATACAAAGTGGTTTGTCTCCGGATGAATAAATAAATAAATATCTTTTGTTTATGAAGACAAATAATTATATATTTTCTTAGGCGACTGCATACACAATTAGTATTTCAGTGATAGCTACACATAACATCTCCTAATACATATGAGATAGACGGCACGTACCGTCCTAAGGACAAAGTGACGGATGGGTTACGACAGCTGGCAGCCTATGGATTAATCGTTTGTTTTACTGCAGTATAGTACCGAGCAACATGGAGCAATAGATGAGACACTTCACATGTGTAGTGGAGGATGATGGGTCAAATTTCCGTCCAGCCACCTTCATTTACATTTTCCTCAGCTTTCAAAACTCGATCGAGGCAAAAGAAAGTATGATTCCTTTGCAAAAGAGACGGCCTATTGCCTCTGACATCCTTCCTCAATCGAATTTTTTCTCTAGTACTAGCGACCTCGACATCGATAGGACGTAAAATCGTAGCATCTTTTCCTCGTTTTACGATGGTGCTTTCAACCAAAATATGTTTTTTTTTATAATGCAGAATGCCCGTGCGTCGTTCGACTGCACAGATACGTCAAAGGTGTAAGATTTTGTTCCACAGGTAGAGGTGTATTAAAAATATCAGACCTTTCAGTATGTATGAATCTTCGGCTAACTAACGTCTTATTTAGTTTCTACAAATTTTTTAAGAACTACCAAGGACAGACAGTGTTGTTAAACAGAGCATACTAAAAATAAAGCCTCAGTAATTACAAATTAATAGTTCGTTATATGTTACATGGGACACTCTGCATCATAAACGTAGTGACGTTGAACGTGTCATTTTGTTAATAATATTATAATTGTTATCGGTCCGTGCACGACAGTGCACTGTAGCAATATGTTCGAAATAGCTGCGAATGAAAAAATGCATTTGTCAGGGGGTCATACCTTGCTTGCGGTCTATGGATCACAGAGATAAAGGATCAATTGGTTTGGATAACCCTTGGCCTAGCAACCATTTGTATAGCCATCGGAAAAACGGTCATTCTGTACCTGTCGGTAGTACAGGGTCGAAATCTAAACATCAAACACTTTGGACCTTAGGGAGGTTATAAAAGCACCATTTATGCATGGGTGGTTCCTGCGAGAGCCACGGAAACCATGACTTTTGGTTAGTAAAAGTAACAACTGTGAGCACGGCAACTTCTATAATATCTATTCACGGCAGATTGTCGAAATTTTTACCATATATTCTTAATATGCCGTTCCATATATTCTTAATATGCCGTTCTCAGGCAACTTCCTTCTTCGATATCATTATCCGTTACTAAGAAATAGAGGTTCAGAGTAACCGTAACTTTACAGAAAACAGCAAAAATCGGTTTTTAGCCGTTTTTGTTCCCAGGGTGGCTATGAAAATTTTAACCGTACCGTCCTTTAGACTTTCGTGTAGAACGCCATTTCCGTTTTCGAAAGTCTGTATCCGTTATCATTACACACCGGAAACACCATGATTTTTGGGTACCAAAATCACCAATTGTGGGGATGGTCACGTCTATAATTTCTATTAGTGGCAAATCTTCAAAATGCTTACTATGTGTTGCAACGACGATGTTGTCGAAGAACCTTGAAACATTTTTCATTATCATGATCGGTTACCGATATCTAGAGCTTCGAAGTTATGGTATTTAGACCCGATGAATATGCGTGTAATATCCGTTCTGATGCGTAAATGTACTTTTACCTGACGTAGTGGACTCAAGGCAAGGGTTCCCAGGTCAACAAACTATGTTTTAGACTGCATTTTTTCACCAGCAAAATGACGCGCTGTCTCCTTATAATGTGCACTTAATGCCTCTACAGACGTGCCCAAGATGGTATTGCAGTGACAAAAAATGGACTAAAACGAGTGTTAACATGTCTGAAAAGACATGTCTCTCCAAGACCGACGAACTTTAACACTTAGGTATATCGGACTTTTGGACCGTAGTTTTAAACACATGGGTATAGGGAAAAATATTATTTGCACTCACCACAATTTTTGAGCTCCTGAGACAGTGATGGTGAGAAAGAAATACGAAAGGAGACAGTGTAGTTAAGAGAGGATACAGTGGCAGCAGTGGGACGTACTCTCAGTCAACGGAGAAAAAGAAGACAATGGGAGGGAAACATACACTCGTGGAAATGGAAAAAAGAACACATTGACACCGGTGTGTCAGACCCACCATACTTGCTCCGGACACTGCGAGAGGGCTGTACAAGCAATGATCACACGCACGGCACAGCGGACACACCAGGACCCGCGGTGTTGGCCGTCGAATGGCGCTAGCTGCGCAGCATTTGTGCACCGCCGCCGTCAATATCAGCCAGTTTGCCGTGGCATACGGAGCTCCATCGCTGTCTTTAACACTGGTAGCATGCCGCGACAGCGTGGACGTGAACCGTATGTGCAGTTGACGGACTTTGAGCGAGGGCGTATAGTGGGCATGCGGGAGGCCGGGTGGACGTACCGCCGAATTGCTCAACACGTGGGGCGTGAGGTCTCCACAGTACATAGATGTTGTCGCCAGTGGTCGGCGGAAGGTGCACGTGCCCGTCGACCTGGGACCGGACCGCAGCGACGCACGGATGCACGCCAAGACCGTAGGATCCTACGCAGTGCCGTAGGGGACCGCACCGCCACTTCCCAGCAAATTAGGGACACTGTCGCTCCTGGGGTATCGGCGAGGACCATTCGCAACCGTCTCCATGAAGCTGGGCTACGATCCCGCACACCGTTAGGCCGTCTTCCGCTCACGCCCCAACATCGTGCAGCCCGCCTCCAGTGGTGTCGCGACAGGCGTGAATCGAGGGACGAATGGAGACGTGTCGTCTTCAGCGATGAGAGTCGCTTCTGCCTTGGTGCCAATGATGGTCGTATGCGTGTTTGGCGCCGTGCAGGTGAGCGCCACAATCAGGACTGCATACGACCGAGGCACGCAGGGCCAACACGCGGCATCATGGTGTGGGGAGCGATCTCCTACACTGGCCGTACACCACTGGTGATCGTCGAGGGGACACTGAATAGTGCACGGTACATCCAAACCGTCATCGAACCCATCGTTCTACCATTCCTAGACCGGCAAGTGAACTTGCTGTTCCAACAGGACAATGCACGTCCGCATGTATCCCGTGCCACCCAACGTGCTCTAGAAGGTGTAAGTCAACTACCCTGGCCAGCAAGATCTCCGGATCTGTCCCCCATTGAGCATGTTTGGGACTGGATGAAGCGTAGTCTCACGCGGTCTGCACGTCCAGCACGAACGCTGGTCCAACTGAGGCGCCAGGTGGAAATGGCATGGCAAGCCGTTCCACAGGACTACATCCAGCATCTCTACGATCGTTTCCATGGGAGAATAGCAGCCTGCATTGCTGCGAAAGGTGGATATACACTGTACTAGTGCCGACATTGTGCATGCTCTGTTGCCTGTGTCTATGTGCCTGTGGTTCTGTCAGTGTGATCATGTGATGTATCTGACCCCAGGAATGTGTCAATAAAGTTTCCCCTTCCTGGGACAATGAATTCACGGTGTTCTTATTTCAATTTCCAGGAGTGTAGATAGATTGTGGCAATGAGAGGAAGTTAATGAATATGAAAGCGTAACAATAAAGAGAGACTGGGTAAAAGGATTTAGGAAGTTCTGCTTGAAAAGAGAGCGAATACTCGTATGTTCGCATGCCAGATATTTTGGTGAGGAAAGCAGAATGAGGATTGAGGCAGGTGGTTCCCCACTTTTATGTCGGATCCTGTGCTCCAACAGGAGCATTTTACAGCTGGTTTAAATATGGTCGCATGCTGATGACTTCACAAATAAATATGTAACATTGTTTCGCTCGATACACTTCAAGTTTCCAAGAAAAAAGTCTACCATGTAATAGGAGGAGTTTTCCAGAAGTATATTTTCCAAGTTACTTTCAAATTCAGATTTACTACCTGCCACTAATTAATATCACTGGGAAACAATGAAAGATTTTGGTAGAAACATAATGGGCTCCTTTATTAGTTAGATTAAGTGTCAATGTAGAACAATTTCTCTATTGTTTTAGTTATAGGCGACATTATTCCTTCTGACTCTGTTGGATTATTTACAACAAATTTCGTGAGAGAAAACAGTTTATGTGATGCTGTGGTCAAAAACCAAAATTACTTAAAGAGTCGTCTACAAGAAGATTGAGGGTCGGCGTCACATATTACTCTCGTGTCATGCTTCTCCACGAAGAAGACTTTGATATACTTTCCTGAAGTGGTGCTCCACAGTTGCAGTATGCTTCACGGAAAACATATTTATGTTTCTACACCATCGGCAGCTATCAAAACTTGACTGAAATTATTTTGTAAAGTGGTGTTCCACAGCTCAAAAATTTGCTTCATGAAAGATATGTTTACATAATTATGCCATCGCTGATATCCAAATCTTTATTAGGTTCCTACTAGTTTCCGTCTATACATGGATCGTCTGCTTCAATTAGTCCAATATTGTTAGAGCATTTTGCTTTGCGATCTATTACATATATTTTTAGATACACATATATTTATAGATATTACTATGAAGTCAAAATGGCAAGCTTCAGTGCTGTAATTACCGGTTACTAATAGACTTTCGTTGTTTGGTCACATTTGTGTTATAACAACACTGGAAATTGCTAATTTAATATTGAGGCACCTATGCGTTATACAACAGGAACAAAATTCCGTAATGAATTTTTAAATTTTTGACCAGTGCCATAAAATGGTCTATCTATAGACCAAAGTTATTATCAACAAAATAAAGCTTTTTTAAAGATGAGTTATCCTAGAATACAATTCAGTAGGACATCATTAATTCAAATGAAGCAAAGTATTTTAACGTACCGATTTGTACCATGAGCAGAAAAACTGTGTTTATTTGTATTGAGGGTCATTGTAAACAGCTGGATTTACGTGGTTCCTAAGATCTGTGCCTCAATTATAATCATTTAATTCGTGTGGCTTAGTGGCGGAGTGCAGGTATTTTTGTTGGACGCCACTTAGGCGACTTGCTTATCCCTAATCTACCTCAGTTACCCAGCCGGGGACAGATGACCCGCAGTTTAACGTGGAACCCGAACTAGGTGGCTCTTTACATCCTAGAGAAGTGGAGGCTTTTCTAATGGCAGAATTAAAAATTTCCGTGTCCGGTTGGGAATCGTTCCCGCAACGTCTCGGTTTTCAGGCACGTGCTTTATCGCTAGACCACCATAGCTCATTGAGTGACGAAGATTTTGAGGTGAAGAAATGTTAGTATAAAATGATTCACTGAAACATAGTTCATAATAACAATGTTTTCTGATACATTATGGTTCTTTTCTAGATGTTTCGTCACTGTTCATAATGGATTTAGTAACAGTGATAAAAAGTCAAGACCCAATTTTTTTTCTTTTTGTGAATAGTGCGCATGAAGAATGTAAGAGTAAACATTATCTATTAATAGAATAAAATACTTTATACGAATAGTGGTTTGAGGAACCATCTGATTGTATTCTACATCAACATCAAACTCCGCAAGCCACCTAATGGTGTGTGACGGAGAGTACTTTCGGGGTACCACTATCTGATCCCTCCAACCCTGTTCCACTCGCGAATAGTGCGTGGGTGGAATGATTGTTGGCAAGCCTCTGTATTGGTTCTAATTTCTCGAATTTTCTCCTCGTGGTCAATACGCGAGATGTATGTGGGGAAAAGTAATATGTTGTCCGACTCCTGAAAATTGCTGTCCCGAAATTTCAACAGTAAATTACTCCGTGGTGCTCGACGCTTCTCCTGTACCGTCTGCAGTGGAGTTTGTTTAGCCTCTCCGTAACGCTCACTCGCCACCTAAACGATTCCGTGAAGAAATGCGCCGCTCTGCGTTGGATCTTCTCTAACTCCTCTATTGATCCTACTTGATAGGAATCCCAGATAGATGAACAATACTCAAGAATAGGGTGAACAAGCGCCTTATAAACCACTTCTTTCGTGGATGAGGCATTCTTACGATGAATTTGAGTCTGGTATCTGCTTTTCCCATTATCTGTTTTGTATGGTCATTCCACTTAAGGTCGCTCTGGATAGTTGTGCCTAGATATTTTACGGCAGACGCTGTCTCCAGCCGCTTGTCATCAATAGTATAAATGAAGAATAACCTACGCTTTTTTCCAGTCGTTAGGTACCTTTTGTTGCTCAAGCGATCTACGATTAATTGCTGCTAGGAAGGAAGCATGTTCTTTAGCATAATCTGTATGGAATCTTATAGGTATCTTTTCTGCTCCTGAAGCCTTTCCAGTACTAAGCGATTGTAGCACCTTTCCAGTTCCACGATCGGTTATCTCAGTATCTGCCATTTCGACGTTCGTGCAGCGATTGGACGGAGGGACAGTGTTACGATCATCCGTGGTAAAACAGCTTCGAAAGATCGAATTCTGTATTCCGGCCTTCTCCCTGTCATCTTCCGTTTCGGTGCCGGTGTGATCGCTGAGAGAATGAGTAGATGATTTTTGACCTACTTACAGATTTTAAACATGACCAATATCTCATGCGGTTTTTACTCAGGTCGGTTGACAACGTCTTACTTTCAAAATCATTGAACACTTGTCTCATTGCTCTCCTTACTCTCATTTTCACTTCGTTCTGCTTTTGTTTGTCAGCTAGGTTTTTACTTCTCTTGAATATAAGATGAAGTACTCATTGCTTTCGGAGCGCTTTTCTAACACGGCTATTAAACCATGGTGCATCTTTCCCATCCCTTAAAACCTAACTCGTAACATACTTTTCTATGGAATATTGAAAGATGCCTTTGAATTTTTTCCATTTGTTCTCCACATCTTAGTCCTCATCACCGAATATTTGATGCTGACTGCTGAGATTTCCTGACATTTGTGTCCGGTCACCCTTGCTGAGAAAATGTATCTTCCTACCTTTCATAAAATTAGTTGTAGGACACGTCGTCATAGATACTGTCACAGGCTTATGATCACTGATACCTTCCTCCACGTTAACTGATTCGGCAAGTTCTGGTCTGTTTGTTGCCAGGAAATCTAAGACCTTATCCTCACAAGTTGGTTCTCTAACTATCTGCTCAACGTAATTTTCGGACAAGACATCCAGAACAATGCCACACGATTCCCCGCCTCTGGCACCAGTTTTTATGGCATAACACTCCCAATCTACACCTGGCAAGTTGAAGTCACCCCCTATTTCAACGGTATGATCAGGAAAGTTAGTAATGACATTCTGCAAATTCTGTCTGAAGCTCTCAACCACTACAGATCCTGACCCAGGTGCTCCATAATAAACGGATTGACGTGGCAAAGTACTGACCGTTTCACTACGGGCTATCACAAGGAACCGCGCTGCAGTGGGAACGGTTTCCGAATCAGTAGCCTCATTACATTTGCGTTTCGTCGACATCGATGGAGAGGATGAATGCCAGCGTCTCCAATGGCGTGCTCCCTCCAGCTGGGGGCCCCCTTCACAAGGGGGCGCACCCACCATAGGTGATTGTTCACACCTCAGGTCGCACCTCCCGAACACTTGACAGAGGGACCAATGGGCAATCTGGGAAGGTTACAGCTCAGGCTATCACCCCTCTCTGGGCCTGGCTTGTAACAAGGGGTACGTGTGAACTCTACCTGTCACCTGGGGCCGGGCCCGTGGGGGGGGCTGGCTGCGTGTAGTGGCACATGTCGGCGAGAATGACGCCTGTCACATGGGTTTTGAGGCCATCCTCGGCTCCTTTCGGTGGATGGGTGATTTGGTGAAGGTAAATAGCAACGCACGTGGGGTGCAGGCTAAACTGTGTATTTGTAACATCGTACCCAGGGTTGATCGCAGTCCTCTTGTCTGGAGCAGAGTGGAAGGTCTAAACCAGAGGCTCAGACGGCTGTGCGACGGTTTCGGATGCGAATTTCGTTAACTCCGCTATCGGGTGCAGAGTTGTAGGGTTCCCCTAAATAGGTCAGGCGCGCGCTACACGCAGGAAGGGTTACTAGGGTAGCGGAGAACTTGTGGCGTGCACATGGTTTTTTTTTAGGTTAGAGAACCCCTCCCTCGGGATCAAAGACGATTTGCCTGTTAAATCAGCCACAGCGACCTCAGAGAATTTTGGTCCTCACAAATCAGAGGTAGAAAAGATTAATATGATTTTAGTAAACTACAGGAGCATCCAAGGAAGGTCCAGGAATTAGTATCGCTAACTGAAGATTATAATGCACAGATAATATTGGGAACAGAAAGCTGGTTGAAACCTGACGTCAATGACAACGAAATCCTAAGTTCAGATTGGAATGTATATCGCAAGGATAGGTCAGTCGCCTCTGGTGGCGACGTGTTTATTGTAGTAAAACATTCGATAAAACGTAACAAGGTTATCACGAATTCCGAATGTGAATTAAACGGTCAAAAATGGTGATCGGATGCTTCTCCCTGATGTATCAACTGCAATTGAAGCCATGCCGCCTCCTCCCGGGATTTTTCCGTGTATCTAGATGAGCGGGCTGTTACAGAGATTCCAGTAAAGGAAAAAGTGCCTTACCCAGTAGCTCGCAACATACTGGCTAGTCGCAAACCCTGTGTTCTTCCGTCTGGCACCTATAGTACAGTTCTTGTTACCCCTCGCTCCATGAAGGACATGGCCACGCAGAATGCTACCTCAGATTTGGCACTGAGGTTGTGAAGTCGCCCAGTGTCAAGGTAGCATCGCCGTCCCCCTGCCCCACTGTGCAACAAACCGTCAAACTCTCGCCTAAATGGGCAAAGCTACCCACTACACAACAGGCAGGAAAGGACAGTTCCTCTAACCAGAAGGGCTTGAAGAAGTCTGCTAAAGATAAATCGTCTTCTCATCCACCAACTCTAAGATCCTGCTCGACGATGTCGTCATGTGGTCACTTACCCTGGCTGGCCTCTGTCTCGTTGATGTGCACCACCAACCGTTTTTCAGCGTTGGACTCCGCAGACCGACTGCACAAGCACGCCGATGCTTCTGTGGACCTCCTGGAGCAGGATCCTCCTGCTTCTGTGTGCTGTAGCAGCGACTTTTCATCAGCTGTCCCTCGGCGGCCAACGAGTTGACACCCCTACATCTCTTCCTCATCATAATGTCCTCCAATGGAACGGTCGCGTCCTTCAGCCGCACAAGAGAACTTACAGCTGCTTCTAGCATCACAGCATCCCCTTGTACTCTGCCTTCAGGAGATGAATTTGCGCCCTCAAGACCGCTTTGAGCTTTTACATTACTTACCAATTCTTTCTGACCTTCCCGCTGAGGTCGGCATCCCGTTTCATGGGGCATTACGCTGCTCATACGGGATGACCTTCATAGTCAACCCATCTCCCTGACTACCTGTCTTCAAGCTGTTGCCATTCACCTTTTCCTTCCCCACCTGAATTTCTCTCTCTGTACCATTTATGTACCTCCATCCTTCGATGTCACCAGGGCAGACTTCCTTTAGCTTATTGGGCAGCTACTGCCCCCTTATTTGCTACTTGGTGACTTAAATGTGCATCATCCCCTTTGGGGCTATCCCAGGACCTGTCAGAGAGGTGCCCTCCTAACTGACCTTCTTAACCAACTCAACCTCTTCTGCCTTAACACTGGAGCCCTCACTTTCCTTTCTGACTCCTTACACACCTATCCCCATTTGGACCTCCCCTTTTGCACTGCCCAGCTTGCCCATCGTCTTGAGTGGTCCGTTCTTTCTGACGCCTACTCGAGTGACCATTTCCTGTGTGCTCTCTGTCTGCTGACTCGTATACCATCCACATTCAAGGCTGACTGGCAGCTTTACTCCTCCCTGGCGACCTTCGCAGAACAAGATTACCTCAGTTGTGATGACCAGGTGGACTATTTCACCAATGTTATCCTCACTGCTGCAGAACGTTCCATTCCTCGCACTTCCTCATTACCATGTTGTGTCCCAGTCCCTTGGTGGACTGAGGCATGCCATGACGCAGAGATGTGCTCTCCGCGTGTTTAACCGCCACCCTATATTGGAAAACTGCATTCATTATAAACAGATTCGTGCAAAGTGTCGTCGAGTTCATTGGGATAGCAAAAGAGCTAGTTGGATTTCATTCGCTAGTCCTTTTAACAGTTCCACACCTTCCTCTGTCGGGTGGGCCAACCTCAGATGGCTCTCTGGAACCAAGATTCATTCCCCCAATTCTGGCCTGACAGTAGGTGCTGATGTCATCGTGGATTCCATTGCTATCTCCAACACCTTGGGCCGCCATTTTGGGGAAGTTTCGAGCTCTTCTCACTATCACCCTGCCTTCACCCATCGGAAACGAATGAAGGAGGCTCGGACGATAACCTCTTCCTCTCTGAATAGTGAGTGCCACATTGTCGCTTTCACTATGAGGGAGCTAGCTCATGATCTCAGTTCATCCCGGTCCTCCGTCCCGTGGCCCGATTCTATCCACATTCAAATGTTGCAGCATCTCTCTCTTGCTGGCAAGCACTTTCTGCTTAACACTTACAACCGCAACTAGACTGAGGGCACATTTCCTGGATGCTGGCGTGAAGCCACCATCAGACCCGTACCTAAGCCTGGTAAAGGAAAATTCTAGCAATTACCCGATCTCTCTTAAATGGTTCAAATGGCTCTAATCACTATCGGACTTAACATCTGAGGTCATCAGTCCCCTAGACTTCCAACTACTTAAACCTAACTAACTGAAGGACATCACACACATACATGCCCGAGGCAGGATTCGAACCTGCATCTGTAGCAGTCGTGTGGTTCCGGACTGAAGTACCTAGAACCGCTTGACCACAACCGCCGGCCCATCTCTCTTACCAGCTGCGTTTGCAAGGTGATCGAACGTATGATTCATGCCCAGCTGATGTCGTGGCTCGAGTCTCGCGTTTTACTCCAGGATGCACAGTGTGGATTTCCAGTGCAGCATTCTGCAGTTGACCATCTCGTTACTTTGTCCACCCATGTCATGAATGGTTTTCTGCGGAAATCCCAGACTGTGGCCGTATTTGTCGATTTGGAGAAGGCCTACGACACCTCCTGTAGAACTGATATCCTCCGTGCTCTTTACACGTGGGGCTTCCGTTGGCGCCTGCCCTGTTTCTTTCAGGCTTTTTTACAAGACCGAGTTTTCAGGGTGCATGTAGGTTCTGCCTTGTGGGACACCTCTATTCAGGAAAATTATGTACCTCAGTGTTCTGTCTTTAGCGTCATACTCTTTGCTATCGCCATTAACCCTATAATAGCCTGTCTCCTGCCAGGCGTCTCTGCCTTCTTTTTTGTCGATGATTTTGCCATCTATTGCAGATCTCCATGGACCTGTCTCACAGAGCGGCGTCTTCAGCGCTGTCTTGATCGTCTTTGCTCCTGGAGCATTGCCAACGGCTTTCACTTTTCCACTGACAAAACTATACGTATGAATTTCTGGCGGCGCTAATGGTTTCTCCCACCATATCTACATCTTGAGCCTGATGCCCTTCCGTTCGTTGAAACTCCGAAATTCCTGGGGATCATGCTCGATAGGAAACACTCTTCGTCCTCCCATGTCTCTTAACTGGCAGCCCACTGTAGGCAGTCCCTCCATGTCCTACGGGCCCTCAATGGTACTTCTTGGGGTGCCGATCGAACCACCCTCCTCCATGTGTGCCGGTCCCTTGTTCATTCGAAACTCGACTATGGGTGCTTTGTTTAGGCATCCGCACGCCCACCCTTTTAAGCTGTCTCAACACTATCCATCATCATGGCATCCGTTTGGCCACAGGCGCCTTTTACACCAGCCCAGTTGACTGTATTTGCTGAAGCTGCTGAACTACCGCTGTCCTACCGTGAGTTTCTCCTCAGCAGGTATGCATGCCGTTTGTCTGCCATGTGTGGCCATCCCTCCTATCCTCCTATCCCTCCTTCTTTGATGATTCCTTAGATCGTCAGTATGGGGCTCGTCCCTCTTCTCTGTTACCTCCTGGAGTCCGCTTTAGCCACTTGCTGCGGCGGCTAAACTTCACGCTACCTACAACTTTCCCAGTGGGTGTGATCCCTTCACCGCCTTGGCTTCGTGAAGCGGCCCATCTTAAGTGTGGCCTTCATTCGCTTCCTAAAGACACTATTTCAGCCTCGGTCTATCGCCTTCAGTTTCACGACCTTCGCCTGGAACTTACCGATAGTACTTTTGTATACATTGATAGCTCTCGTACTGACCGTGGGGCCGGGTGTGCCTTCGTCATTGGCACCCGTGTCTTTCGATATCGGCTTCCGGCACACTCCTCAGTATTTACAGCCACTCACTCAGCACCCTCAAAAGCCTCTGTGCACTGTACATTCCTCATCCCTTAGTGCAGCGGGTCCTGGAAAACTGTCACTTGCTCAATCTTGGTGGACCCAATGTCATGTTTCTGTGGATCCCTGGGCATGTCGGTCTGCCAGGAGACGAGGCTGCTGACACAACTGCCAAGGCTGCAGTCCTCATGCCTCAGTCCGTGAGTACCTCTGTTCCCTATCTGCGTTGCCGTCTGTCAGGAGGTGGTGTCCCTTTGGCATCGCAAGTGGTTCTCCCTTCACGGGAATGAGCTTCGGCTTATTAAACCTCTCCCAGCACCTTGGACGACCTCCTCTCGGCCCTCCCGCCGGGAGGAGATTATTTTAATTCGTCTGCGTATTGGGCACTGCCTATTTAGCCATCGTCATTTGCTCAGTGGCGCTGCCACACCACTTTGTTCACATTGCTCCCAGATTTTAACTGTAGACAACTTCTTACGGGAATGCCATTTTTTTACCAATTTATGTTCCTATTTGGATTTACCATCTGATTTATCAGACGTTTTAGCAAATGACGCGCGGGCTGTCGACCGCGTTTTACTTTTTATCTGCCAAAGCAATATGGCGAAGTCCATTTGATTTTTAGTTGTGGGCCTCCATTTTTGTATGGTGTTTTTCAGCCATTTTTCGACGTACCTTGCTTAGCTGTCTCCTATTCTGTCAGTTGGGACTGATATATAGTCGTTTCCCTCGTCTCTGTGTTTGTGCTATGTCGTTTCCCTCGTCTCTGTGTTTGTTCTATGTCGTTTCCCTCGTCTCTGTGTTTGTTCTATAGATATGACTTGGGTGCGTATGACCCCAGGTGTTTTTTGCGGCCGGCCGCGGTAGTCGTTCGGTTCTAAGCGCTTCAGTTCGGAACCGCGCGACTGCTACGGTCGCAGGTTCGAATCCTGCCTCGGGCATGGATGTGTGTGATGTCCTTAGGTTAGTTAGGTTTAAGTAGTTCTAAGTTCTAGGGGACTGATGACCTCAGATGTTAAGTCCCATAGTGCTCAGAGCCATTTTTGAACAACAAGTACAGTGCCTAGCCATATCGTACTGTGTATAAAATAGATATAAGGTCTCAAATGGCGCTACTGAGTTTGAAAATATACCAAAGGAGAATAAAGTAACACTATAAGTTGGTGTGCGGATTGCTCACTGTATCCTGAGACTGCAAGCTATTAAACAGAAAAAAATTTCTCTCGTGAAGTTGATTTTTTAGACATACCTGTTATTAGAAATCCTGTTTGGCGAAAACTTACTGCATGAGATAAATATTCAAACTAGAATGCAATTACCTAAACTGTGTGCCGTCTACTAGCACAAAATTAAGACTTAGTGACGTGACGGAGTTTCTGGCGACGGGAAAATTTACACTAGGAATCCGCCCTACAGAAGGATATTCACAAGACTTACGCAAACACAAATACTACGATTTATTTTCTCTTCACTAGTCTACGCAGTAAAATACACACGTATAGTACTTCTTTGCCGAAACACGTGAAAAGAAAACAGACTAAATTAATTTACAGTTTATCATTTTATTCCAGTACTGTTTAATGGTGAACTTGTATGCACAGTATAGCAATAAAGAGAAGTACATTGGATAAAATGGAATGTTATTACTTGTAGAGAGTATATAGGCCACAGAAAGAATTGTGGATACGAAGTTCCAAACTTTACCTGATGCGCTTTTACCTGACCGAATACTAAAAGGAGTGTCATCTCTTTGCTGTTTGGATTTGGTAAAAATTGTAGGGCTACATATGTAAAAGTAACAAAATTTATGTAGCTCAGTTGTTGAAATCAATTCTAGATTTCCGCTATAAATGGGAGAAACCCTGGCCGCCAGCTTCCATTCGCCTAAAGCATAATGGCAGCGTCTAGGGGTTGTTCATCCTTCACGTGACTTTGATGTGGGTTTGGTAGCTCAGCATGCCAGAGAAGGGTGCACGCGCATACCACACGTGTATGTGGCCATATCGATTAAAACCAGAAAATGATTATGACTTTGGTAAGGAGCGGAGTTCAGTTGTTGTAAACTTATTTCGACTTTTATGGGGTTATTGAAAACTGAATATGCAATAACAGACTAACAAAAGCAGTTAACTATTTCAATCATTTTTATTTTCGTCCATGTCGAAAATAAAAGTGAATGACACAAATATTCATTACAGTGGTCCTTCTACATCTACATTTAAATACACTCCGCAAGCCACTGTACGGTGAGTGGTGGAGGGGACCCTGTACCAGTACTTTTATTTCGCTGTAACATTCACGAGTTGAGCAGTCACTTGCCAGATTACAGTGGTAAATTATGTGATTCTAGACCATCTTGGCACCTAGACGGTAGCTGAAAATGTATAAGCTTTGGTCGTATTTAATGGTTTCTTGAGGTAGACGTAAATACTTCGATTCTGTATTAATGATTATTTGTTTACTTTTTATATTTCTTAATTTGTTGACTTAAGCAGCCTGTAATACAAGAAAGTGTTACACCTGGTGCATTTCGCTTTTATTTACAAAACATCATCAATGGTGGTTGTGTAAGTATAGCATCCGTAATAGATTTCTGCATTTTGATACTTGTAAATTAAAAATAGTTTTTGCTAACGATGGTGGTGTACATTTCACTTACGGTGGTTGTTAATCTGTAAGACATGTTTTGAAGTCGACAGGTTTTTCCGTTATTCCTAGCCGAACTAATGGTGAAAGAAATTTGCTCGCTATTTCAACTTTAGAGATTTCTCGGTTTGCAGAAACCGCTGTGTCTTTTGTTGTAATTGAATTCTTTGCACATCGCTTCAATTTTGTAAATATTCACATACGTTGTCTGACTAGATATTTCATTCTGGTTTGACCTGTTTTGCGTTCACTGTGTTCTTCTATGCTCATTTGCTTTGTGCGTATTGCGAAAATCGCGAATGCAGTGTTTGGAAGCACAGTTTCGTCAACACATCTTAGTCCTGTCATCCTCAGTTGCGTATCTGTCGACACAGTTTCGTATTCATGTGTGACAGAAAGATTGTGTGTGAGTGTGTGTGTGTGTGTGTGTGTGTGTGTGAGCATCACAGAAGCTGTGTTAGGAGTTCAGCAGAGAGATGTGGCGGGTGGAGAACAACGGTGAGAAGGATAGTCTCTTGAATGAGTAAGGGTGGAGGCAGTAGTTACACGATGGACGATGGACAATGAGTAATGGTTATTGGAGGACGGTAACTTAGTGATGGTGGGGGGGGGGGGGGGGAAGGGAAAGGGCTACACTTGGTGGCATAAAAAGAAATCACTGTTTCGAGACCCATAATTGTCTCCCATTGCGACGAATATGTTCTAAATTTGCCTCAAAATTGTCTACAATATTCTCCTGTTATGGTGCAAAAGCGTGGCGCTCTAAGACGTAATGCTAGATCTCGGCGACACTTGAAACAGCAAGGAGGTGACACATGCGAAAAAAGGCCACAATCCAGAACTTCAAGTGAGCTGTAAGGTGACATAAATTTGCAACGTTGCCACCAGATTACACCACGATTCTGCCCTGCGACATTGTTGATGTGTCATACGACACGAAGGTCGTCGCATCCCTCTCTTATTCACATTGAAACACTTCTTTTGAAGCCTCCGCAAATGAGATCGGAATCGCGACACCCAGTGTTGAAATCACGCAGTTTTCTAATGAATGGCCGAAGAAAACACCGTCACTCAGAATTGACACGAAAATCCGCCAGGAGGTGGCATAAAAAGCGTCAATGAAACCACCAATTCCCGTGGGTTATTGATTCCCTAATGCCGTCATGGACGTGTAACACGAAGAGAAGATCGTTACATCCCGTCTTACCACCATTTCACCCCTTGGCGGTGATAACCAACATTGAAGGCAGGCAACCTCTTCGACACCCTTCCTGTAGATGGGTTTCGCTGCTCTCAGGCGCTAGAGCAGCACACAGCACCACCCAGCTGAATGGGTTGGCTAAAAATGGCTCTGAGCACTATGGGACTTAACTTCTGAGGTCATCAGTCCCCTAGAACTTAGAACTACTTAAACCTAACTAACCTAAGGACATCACACACATCCATGCCCGAGGAAGGATTCGAACCTGCGACCGTAGCAGTCGCGCGATTCCGGACTGCGCGCCTAGAACCGCTAGACCAGCTGAATGGGTATAGAAGTCTCTGACAGGTACATTTTCGACGTGTTCAACAAAGATGTGTGGGTGGCGCTGAGGGTGTTGCCAAACTGGGGATTTTCGAATCACCCTTCGCCATTTTATCCACGTGCATGTCAGTGTTGCACCCCTACGTGGTCACACCACAGGAGGGTGCGAAACAGGAGGGCTGAGAAAACATAAACACACTTTGCTGCTTTGGATCAGTTTCAGATTTCGTCCAATGGTTTTAAACAGTCCCTAGCTGCTCCGATTTGTAGGCTACCCCAGAAGAAAAGTTGAAGTCGCCCAACGCTCCAAACGGGTCAGATCATGTTCAATGAAGTTGCAGTCCTGGGGATTGGGGGGAGGGGGAGTTGGGGAGGGAGGGAGTTCAGTAGAGTCGAACATTGTCAAGAACGTCGTCCTGTTACGGATTACAACGCGAACTGTCGTTTTCAAGCGAAGTGAGTGGGCATCTACGTCACAAGGGATGGGCTCGGTTCATTGACAACCTTCAAACCGCCTCCACAGGGCTTTTAGTGTCGATTCTGAACAGCAGTGTGACTGAAATGTTTTCTTCCGTTGCTCATAAGGAAACCGTGTGATTTCAACGCTTGGTGTCGCGGTATTGTCCTTCAGCGCTGATGTGTCAAAACGAGTTCTGAAATGTGAGTAATAACAATACTATAGAGCTGTAAATCGCTACTACGGAGGTTAACAACGATTTTATACTGGTAGTTAGACCTACACTTACAATAACAATAATATGGAAGTCGTATCACTAACATCGTAACTGCCCAGCAGGGTTTCATTAAAGCCGCAGAGGTGATGGTGTGAAACGGGGATGCATGGTCTATAACGTAAAAATAATAGAACATGTAGAGAAATAGTAAGTACTGACATACACTGCGCAATAAAAAGTATTACTTTTTCGGAACCTCATAATTGGCTCCCGTTGCGACAGTTAAGTTTGAAATTTGCCTCAAAGGAGCACAACCTTCTTCCGTAATGTGATGTCACACACAGGCTCGGAGGCACCTCAAACCGCCGGCTGTTGGCACATGCGAAAAACAGGCCTCAGTTCAGAAGTTGATGTGAGGTGTTACGGTGGGTTAATAATGTCACGCAGGCACTAAATTTCACCACAATTTTGCCCAACGCCAACGTGAATGTGTCAAATGAAGGGAAGGTCGTCACACCCACTCTTACATTTCAGCCCTTCTTTAGGCACCTCTGAGGTGGAAGTCAGTACCGCGATATCTAGCGTTGAAATCACGCGGTTTTCTTATGAGTGCCTGAGGAAAATATTTCAGACATACTGCGGCACAGAAAAGACGAAAAACCCTTAGGAGACGGCATAAAGGGTGTTAATGAAACCATCCCTTTCCTTGTGGCGTAGATTCCGCACTCTTCGCGGTTGAAAACGAAAGTTCGCAGAGCGGTGAGCGACGAGACGACTATCTTGACAATGTTTGATGCTGCTGATCCGCCCCAGGATGATTCAGCTCTATCCAAAAAGTATGAGAGACTGGATCTACAGCGAATGTGATTTAACCCACTGGGGGTGAAACCGCAGTTTTTCTACTGGTACTAGCCTGTATGGTGGAACCACAAGGAACACTTCAAAACCATCTGACGATATTTGAGCGTGAAACAAAGCAGGAAAGGCTCTTTACGCTTTCTCAGCCCTCCTGGTTCGCACCCTCCGATGCCGAGGGGTGCAACACCGACATATTTGTGCGTAAAACAATCCCTCTATTAGTTCTGTAAATGGTATCTAAAGGCCGGCCGCTGTGGCTGAGCGGTTCTAGACGCTTTAGTCTGGAACCGCGCGGCCGCTACGGTCGAAGGTTCGAATCCTGCCTCAAGCATGGATGTGTGTGGTGTCCTTAGGTTAGTTAGGTTTAAGTTGTTATAAGTTCTAGAGGACTGATGACCTCAGATGTTAAGTGCCATAGTGCTCAGAGCCATTTGGACCATTTGGTATTTGGACCATTTGGTATCTAAAGGTAATTTGTAATATAACAGACTTGTATCTTCTTTGAAACATCAATACCCTTGTATTTGTAGAGATGCAGTAGCTTTCCAATTCAAATAATCTGACTTGTTTTCACTTACGTTTACAGATAGCTGAATAATGGAAGAATATATAAGTACATAAACACGTTTTCTCATACTGTACTTCAGAATCATGTATCCACTACTGAAAGCAGTAAATTACTTTCCGAACTGTCTTAGTTTTGCAAACTTATATTCACTTTTTAATATACCAATGTAATCTTATCAGGACCAAATTTAATTTTATAGAGGGCAAAGCAACAGAAGATGGACCCCCAGTACTTGAAATGCATGATGCATTGAAGTAAAATCAGGAGTTTGACTGAAGGCGATTTATCATTACTTTACGAAGATAGCCTTACGCCTGAGAGTAAGTTGGTCAGCGGTGCTGTAGGAAAATTCATAGCTTACCTTGAGTGTCCTGTGAATCACACGTAAGAAAACTTCTTATAACATAGAACGTATCTATAGGATTGCAAGTATTATACATTTCTCAGTGGAAATATGGCTTCCTGTTATCCATTTTTTATATTCATTGCCGGCCGGGGTGGCCGTGCGGTTCTAGGCGCTACAGTTTGGAACCGAGCGACCGCTACGGTCGCAGGTTCGAATCCTGCCTCGGGCATGGATGTGTGTGATGTCCTTAGGTTAGTTAGGTTTACGTAGTCCTAAGTTCTAGGCGACTGATGACCTCAGAAGTTAAGTCGCATAGTGCTCAGAGCCATTTGAACCAATTTTTTTATATTCATTTACAATCAAAGTTAATAAAGTAACTACACGCTGGTATTATTTATTTCTGAAATTCGTGTATGAATCAGTAATCTCTACGAAGAAATAGTTTCAGTTTGTTTTTGAAAATGTCTTTCATTGCCTGCCGATACCTTTAATTCAAAAGCTATATTGTCTAAAAATTTTAGTTACTACCGTGCCTCTTCCTCTCGAAGCAGGAGTAATATTGCAATAGGTCTCGTGAAACGCGTTATCTCTGTGTATTTATGAATGTGTGATCAACTGACACTGTAATACTGTTCTTACACTATGTAAGTATGAATGTAGCTGATCTTAACCAAAACTCGAACGAGTATCTCTTCACTGTCTACAGTTCTGTCAGAATAAGTGAGAGCTGAACAAATATTTGCTCTGGATTATTACCTGGTCAGTAAATGAAACTCCATCCTGGGTTCAAGAGCGTGAGACAGCGGCTGACCGATGAACATGTAATAATAACAGTACCAAAAGTAGTTATTTTGGTATTGTTTTACTAGGCAACCAGTTTCGATGTTCCGATCATGTCATCATCAGGCCTATTGTATGAATGACACCAAGTACCACGCGTACATGTGTAAGACAAGGCACTAATATTCGTGTCTGCTTCCGTAGATATCCGAACGTCATGAATTTCATGAAGTTCGGATATCTACAGAACTATATGCAAAAGTTAGTGCGTTGTCTTGTGGTACTTGGTGTTATTCATGCGACAGATCTGAAGATGACGTTATTGGAACGTCGAAACTGGTTGCCTAATAAAACCATACCAAAAGAACACCTGTTGGTAATGTATTATTCCGTTTAATAGCCGGTCAAGTCTCAACCGCTGATATGAGATACACGTATGCTCTGTTCTCTCTCTCTTTCTCTCTCTCTCTCTCTCTCTCTCTCTCACACACACACACACACAAACACACACACACACACATACACACAAACACACACATTAGACCACTCATACGTAAACGGATTCAAATTAAACACTACAATTGCGTTTATAAATTCGTGAGAAGTCAGAACCCATAATTATCCACCAGTCATTCGTTAATGGGCCTCTTCGGATGGGTTAATATCGAACACTGACATTTGCATCTTTTCATTTTGAAATATGATCCAGTTAGATCGGTTGTTTCATCTACACTACCTGACAAAAAAACTGAAGCACCTACAAGACATGGTCAGACGTCACTATAACTTTGTACATATAAGTAAATTATTGGATTTAAAACTCCTAGTGACAGATATAACGCCACCAGAGTGCTACAGAGTTCTTTGTTTTCAGTATTGTCACCAAGTCTTGTAAGGTACATAAGGGCCGTGAACAGATTCAGATGTTGAGTGATCGTTATGAAGGTCACGGAGATGCCGCGTACTCTGGTGAGGCACTGTTATCAGCTCCTGCCACAGTTCGAAAGGGACGTTGTTGTGGCCTGGTGATTAACGGCCTGCAATTGGTTCAGCAATGAATCGCAGTTCTGTAATACGCTGGATCACCATCGTCAGCAAGTGTGGCAGCGACCTGGATAGAGGTCGCATTTTTCCAATGTTTGCAGTGGTGTCACAGCATTGGGAGTAATTATGTATAACTTCAGCTTACAGTTGGTAGTAATTGAGGAAACTATGGTGGCACATCAGATTAGTGGGATGATGGGGTTGCAGGTGCAATTTCTAGGGAAATTTCAAATTTTGGTGGGAAATTAAAAAATGGTGAGAATTTCAAAATGGAGCCCAAATATGAGTCTGTCCAGGCCTCACTCATAGAGAGCGGTTATAAAGAAGTGTTGTGTAGCTGCTCTCCCAACAGCCTGGGAATGCCGGAAAACATTTTAAGAATGTGAAATAGTGAGAAAGATGTCGAATCAAGAGCCACACGCCAGTCCACGCCAGACTGGAAATTTCCACCCCGCACGGAGAGGCGTCGCTATGAAACGGCGATCTGTCATTGAGCTGCATTGAAAATTTCGTCCGCCATGACATCGCCGAAAGGAAGAATATGTCGAAAAGAAGTTGAGTTGAGAGATGGATAAGAAGCAAGGAGGGGATCGTGGAGACACCGCAGAAGCGAGAGAACATGGACGCTCTTCCACCATCGCCAACATCCGTCTTCCGACACCGTGATAGCACAGCTTCGACCACACAACCGTCAACTGTCGGACAACGCGGAGATCGTACCTGGTCCCCGCCGCAACGCCGCGGTTGCTGATGAGGGCAGCCGAATCGCGCCGCAGAGTCCCGAGGCGACGCGCCGAACCGACGCAGCGCCTGCAACCGATTGCAGTAAACGAGGAACGATTATCAATAATGGTGAGACGAATCATCCCCTCCTCTTTCCCCTTAATAACTGAGTGGTTTCCACACCCAGTCAAATTGGCCCTGAGATTTGTAATTTTGTTTTGGTTTGTGTAAACAACACGAAAATAAATACATTTCTTTCATGTTTTGCTCATGTGAGCAATCTTTTACATTCATGCATGAACACCTTAACTTGTACCATTTGTGTTTGATTTTATTTAATTATTGATATAAATAAATTGTTGGCTCCTAACGTGGGGCAATCTCATGAATTATCTGATCGTCATTTCACGTCTGACAGCAGAGGGAATTCACGGTTCACTACATTTTTGGCGCCCAACATGGGGCGACCTCATTGGTAATGTCCATGGTATCTGATGTCCCAAATTAGTTTCTCGAGTTCACTACAGTACAGAATAATATTAAAATGCTAGATCCACGCAAACAGCAATTCAACGTAGGTGATGTAGTATGTGTTTCAACACAAGACAGCAGCTGAGACGTCTTAAATATCAAACTGGCAACTGAGATATTCACAGTTTCCAAAGTGCAGAGAACGAATCCTAGGGCCTACCTCTTAAAGTGCAGAAGTGGTACTGAAATTGCAAGATGCTTTTACACAGAAGAATTACAGAAGAGCTCGGGACCATATATGATTCTTATGGAAAGGGTTATACAGAAACTGTAGAATAGAATGCTAGGTAAATGGATTGGTTTTCCCTCATCAGAAAGCAGCTGGACTGATGCTGGGGATCTGCTATATAACAGGGTGCACAGACCACAACCACCCCAGTAGGTTAACATGCATGATAGGAGCTGCATTAGAGGAGTAGATGGTATTCTCAACAAATTATACCAGTCGAATTAAACATTGCTGGATATAACTACTGCGGACCTGGAACAAAACTTCAAAAAAGATTGACACATGGTGGTAATGGAACAAATCTGCTCGACGAAGCGTGTGTGAAACACGACATCGCGTACACAGCAAATAAACATCGTCACGCTGCAGATCGAATTCTAGAGGCTAAAACTAAGGCAATAGATGCAAGAAGGGATAGTGGTATAGAACAGTGCATTGAAGGATTTGGAGTTGAAAAAACCATGCGTGGTGAAGTTATGTTGGGACTGGATGTGATGAAGTTCAGCCAAGTTAAGAGTGCTGCACGTCGGGCGCTAAGGAAGAAGGAGACACTCAAAGAATGCCTGAAAAACTGCATCCTCACAGCGATGTATGCAGCTAAAAGAGCCCTGAAGAGTAAAGAAGCGAGAAAAAGAAGATCAATTGAACCACCTAGGGTCTACTAATACCGAAGACGTCGGATGGAATTATTCCCTTCCACATTCCTGCCACAGTCAGTCTCTCTCCGGTGGAGTCACTGGCTGGGAGTGGTGCTGCTGTTGCCAGGACAGCCAAAAATACACAAAACTCTAAGGAGCAAATGCAGGAGGCAAGAAGACATATCCGCCTGATAGAGGCAGCAGCCGTCAGAAAATGACTATACTTGAAATCATAGAAGAAAGGACTAGGTCTCTTCATCAACAAAAAAAGCACACTAGCGATCTCACCAGACAGGGTGCTTACAAATACAGATCTTCTTAAGTCTGTTAAGAAGAAATTCAACATTCCAGGGGTTCCAAGGCGTGTATCTGTGGAATATATTACCGAAGACTATGTGAAAATCAGAGGAATGCAGAACTGTGAATCTAGATGAAGCAGGAGGACCTGGAACTCACTGGGTAGCGTGTCTTAAAAAAAGAAATACAAATAACGTATACTATTTCGATCCGTTCGGCGATCTGCTACCTCCAGAAGAAATATAACGATAGTTCATCACCAGAAGATATGTGTTCTACGACTTTCGACGCTACCAAGGCTTTAATACATTCCTGTGTGTTCGTTTATGCATCTTGTCCCTCCTGACGTTTACAGATGATATACAGAGATAGGCATTAAGAATCCATTCACCTGTACATGCTTGGATGCAATGTTGTACACTCAGACTTTAGAAGAACGATCGTGCATATTATGTGCGAATTACATCCAACAACGTATTTAATTGTTGGAGATTGGAGTATTGTGCTGACTGGACTGAAAACATACAAAAACATCGCAAGTATCACAGAGGCTAACAATAAACTGCATCTGGACATTTATGGTAAAAACGAAGTTGTTTGAATTGAACCTGGTGCATATGATATCGGAAATTCAAACGAAGTTTTAAAACAGTCTTGGAAGAAGATTGAGCTCCATGCAAATATCGCTACACCTAAATCTGAAATACGGACGCCGAATGCTTCGGTTGGCTTTAACAGAATGGCTCAATAGGCCCACTACTGGGTTTTACGAACGGACAAGTTTTGAAGATGGATCTCAGTAAATTATACAATCTGATCAGACAGTGGATATTCTCCCTGTCAGAAGAATCTGCGTTGAGTGTAACATTGTCACGAACTCATACCTCAACAATACATTGATTCATTCAGTTTACGGATTTTTCCCATCATTTGGAATAGGGTAAATGATTGCTGACACTCCTACCAACGCTACGTACCTTCCAGTGACTGTTCAGACACTGGACTACCTGAAGCTGTATATTTTGGACCACAATAACCAACTAGTTGGCTTTTATGGTGAGGAAATCATTGTACGACTACATATATGACGAGATGGGAGTGATGTATAAAACCAACACACACCGTGCACAGCACAGCACTTCGCAGCAGAACTGCAAGATGATAACACGTGCTAACTTTTTTATTTTTTATTTTTTTTTTTTTTTACTATGGGACTTAACTTCTAAGGTCATCAGTCCCCTAGAACTTAGAACTACTTAAACCTAACTAACCTAAGGACATCACACACATCCATGCCCGAGGCAGGATTCGAACCTGCGACCGTAGCGGTCGCGCGGTTCCAGACTGTAGCGCCTTTAACCGCTTGGCCACCCCGGCCGGCACGTGCTAACTGCGAGTTTCTTAAATCAGTAGGCTTGAAACCTCACAATGACGTCGTCGCTCAATATATTGCACACAGTGTAATATGATGAGCGAATCATAAGCCAGGAATACTTCTCGCATAAACCTTATGCTTCAACGACATGTAAGAAAAAAACGAAATTAGGATTGTCATCCAACACCAAGACGCTTTCATATATTTGTATGGATCTTTTAAGAAAAAGAATGGTGGTCATAGAGTGGGATCAAAGCTTAAACGCAATGCTTTTGCCTTCCTGTTCCAGGAAATATGATATGAACTTAAATGCGGATGAGATCAACGTACACATGATGTGGACATAGCATCAACCCTTAAAACGTGTCTCATCATTTCCTTCGGATTTTAATAGTTTGAAAAAAACAGGATGGCTCATAGACGAGCCTATATGCAGAATAGCAGAAGGGTACCACCAGTTTACTGTATGCAACAGATAGCAACTCGTACATTCAAGGAGCTCAAAAGGAGAATCAGATCACCATCAATAAAATTATATCGAAAACGCCATGCCTCACTGTGACAGACGAGGAGGTCTAAATACCAGTACATATTTGCCGTTAATTTTCCGCTCATGGGAGCCTTCTGAGTATCCAGTGACCATAATACATGGGCTATTAAAATAATTTCATATCAGGAGATGGGGGAATTTAGCAAATGATTCCACTGCATTGGACAACAGTAATTTAACTAATGCCACAGTATACTTTAATTCAGAATTCTACCCGTGATACAATTTACTGCTACAGTGGGACCAGAATGCACATGGACTAACATCTGACATGTATGCAAGGTTCCTTGCTTTTTACTTTGAAGATGTTGAAAAGGAAGGATGCCTTCTCAGTCCACGAAAATTCAAGGAGATGGCTCCAATCATTGTAACAGACCGTTCTGAGCAGAATGAAATAATTAAATCAGGACCAATAGCTGCACGAATAAAATTTGAAACCTCGTCAAAGTTATCTGAACACACTGCATCATATGCTCTAGTTCTACATGACCGTGTGATTACCGAGGGAGGTGGCGCCACGGTTAGCAAACTGCACTCGCATTCGGGAGGACAACGGTTCAAACCCGCGTCCGGACATCCTGATTTAGGTTTGCCGTAATTTCCCTAAATCATTTTCAGACAGATGCCGGGATGGTTCCTGAAAGGTCCAGGCCGACTTCCTTCCCCATCCTTCCCTAATCCGATGGGACCGATCACCTCCCTGTTTGGTCCCTTCCCCTGAATCACCCAACCAACTATGTGATCAACTGTTGCCCACTTAGTGGTATTGTGCTGCAAGTTGTGTAACTGACCAAGTGTTGTGTCATACACGGGGCATTTCACAATGGCAACTTGCAGTGTGCTGACATTCAAGTTTTCTATGCTGATGAGTGTAGACAATTAATATTTAAAGATGTTCATTCATAGCATAGACAGTTGGTAGAATAGAGACATTTTCTGCAAGCATTGCATCACCGAGGTCTTTCAAAGATGTGAAGTGCGCTAAAACATGGAGGAGTGCAACGTGGTTAACAAGTTTCTTCCATGAAAGCCACTGGAACGACCCTGGTATATGTTATAAAGATATGATGACGTCGCTTCGAATATATTCGATCATCCTGATTCCATCATCTACATCAAACGCGAGGAGAAGATTACATGGATGTATCGAATCCTCAAGTTTGCATCTATTCAAGACAAGGAATTCTATGGATGCCCTGTTACCCATCAGCTCAAGAAAAGATATGTGAAAATAGTATTGTGTCTGCTTATGAAAATCTAAAATTACTTTTAAGTTGGATTAATGAAATTAAATGAGTTATTTTATTTACCTCAAATTCAGTGTTTATCTTTTCTTCTGCCAGCTGCCACTTACACAGTACGTAGCTTTGCCTCAGATCCTTCGTCTGCGGCTTTGTTCAAGCACAGGTGATATAATTTCAGACATGTTTGCTACATTTCTTTGTAGGCGAACACAATCACGCGCCACCTGTTCCCAAAAACCTATACTTGCAACACGATAGGCGAAAACTCGTGCAATCGTTGCATATATTTTGTTTTCCTCCGTTTTTAACGTCACTTCCTTCATGCTTCAAACTAACACCTTGTGCGTCTTGCACATCTTTTGTATACATTTGTGTGGGGAGGGATTTGTGAAATAACAACAAAGACATATGATAGCGAATAATAACCTTTTTTTTATTCGGACATTATCACAGTTGTAATACAGCTTTACATTCACGAAACATGTTATTTACCATACACGAAGTAATACTGCTTTGAAATTCACCGCTCCTGTTACTGTTTGAAATGTTTTTTAAGACACATTCAGAATTTTTGGTTTTAGAAACAATAATAATGGTTGAAAAAAAAATTACTTTAGACTGCAGTACTGATTGAATATTCGTGCATCACTAACAATACTGGGTGAAAATTTCTACATTATATCCCCGAGCTAGGTTGCGCAGTGGTTAGCACTCTGGACTCACATTCGGGAAGACGACGGTTCAAACCCACGACCGGCCTTCCGCTCCATGAAAATGCCTGATTGGTTGCTTTGAATGGACATGAACGATTACCTTCCTCATCCTTGACGCAGTCCGAACTTGTGCTCTTTCTCTAATGGTCTCGATGCAGTCGGGACGTTAAACCCAATCTTCCTTCCGTCTTTCTTCCGTATTCTACGGAGCTGTACCTAGGTGCCTAGGTGCGCGAGTATCGGTGCGGTGGCGCTAGTGGCGTGCAAGGTGATGGCGTGGAGTAATACAAGCTAGGCTGGATGACCAGTTCTTGACTGCCGGGTGTTCACGGACGCTGCTTTGCGTAGGGGCACCGCAGCGACGAGGCAGACTGTACTGCCCAGGGTCGTGGATGCTGATAGCAGCTATGTTCGTGGGAGTTAATCTTTGCGAAAGTGTTGGAATACGTTTGAGATGGTTTGATTCTACGTTGCTGGTCATCGTTTTGATTATTATTTGGTTCTAGTCAGGATACTGGAGAGAGTAATTCGTACCCAAGTTTTGTGTTTACGTTCGGCTGATCGCTCCTGTTTTTCTTCATCGTTGCAGGGCGTGTTAGGTTAAGTGGTGAATAGCGCAGTTGTAGCGTTTATCTCTACCTTCAGAAGACAACGCCGACAGAGTGTGTTCTTGATGCAGCGCGCTTCGCTTCTGTAGTGGTGCAAAACTGCAGTTAGTAAATTCTAAGTAAGAATGCTTGACCGCAACTGATGAGCTGCGTACGGTCTCACTGGCTTACGTAACATTGTTTTGCGCAGCGCCTTAGCGTCCGCTCGGTTACAGCCTGGCCAGTGTTCGATCTCGGTCTTCGTTGCATTGCTTCGCCCCGTTAAGGTTACGCAATCGCATTGCGGTTGTGGCCCTGTGAGCGTATGGCGTGTCGGCGTGACAGTAACATATTGTATGAATGTAGTGGTCATTGAGCCTGGCCTACGTTAAGTTCATTGTAGTTACTTTTAAAAGCCTTGTTTCTAAGATTTTCTTAATTTTTAATTATTTTTTTTTTTAGCACAGTAGCCGGCCGATGTGGCCGACCGGTTCTAAGCGCTTCCGTTTAGAACCGCGAGACCGCTACGGTTGCAGGTTCGAATCTTGCCTCGGGCATGGATGTGTGTGAAGTCCTTAGGTTAGTTAGGTTTAAGTAGTTCTAAGTTCTAGGGGACCGATGACTTCAGATGTTGAGTCCCATAGTGTTCACAGCCATTTGAACCATTTTTTTAGCACAGTAAGTTATAAAAGCCTTGTTGCCAATTCTGAGCCTTGTTAGCTTAATTTATTAATCATGCACTTGGTCACTGTTAAGCTTCAGTTGTAAGAACATTCTTGCTAAAGCGTGAATCCGGTTTGCCTGCCATTTATGCATCTGATGGTTAAAACCTTACCCTACCATTAAAGTTGCCTACCGCCCTTTACACTTGCCGTGGGGCTAAGTAGTTGAGCTTCGGGCATGGGCAACGCCTATTAGAGCTAAAAAGAGTCATAAAAATTCTACTGTTCATTGGGAATTTAAGTTCTTAAGCCCACTGCTAAGTTTGCGCTAAGTTACTTCGAGGACGAAGGTAGCGATTGTGGTGTTAGTTTCAGGGACCCTGCCGCAGCGTGTTTCACTTATGGCGTGGGTTCAAGTCTCACCACCCAACGTTGCGAAGGTCTTCCGGTGGGGGAGGGGGGGGAGGGGGGGCGAGTGGCCGGCCAAGGTCCAGAGCTCCATGACGAACCGAGACGGCATTCTATTTCTGTCATCTTACAGTGGGAAACGGGTGTTGAACATCTGGGAGAGCTTGATTTATACTGATGAAACCAATTTACAGAAATTAAAAGGACTGATTCCGTTCCAGACTCCACACTTAATAATCCAACCCTCCAGTCTTACGATTCGTAGACAATATATATTCAAAAAAGAAGATAAAAATTCACTTGACGTGTTCTTGAGAGACAATCTCCACTCCTTTCGTGTTAATAATGTAATTCTAGACAACATGTGGCTTGAATTCAAAGAAATAATATCGACAGCAACTGAGAGATCTATACCAAATAAATTAACAAACAACGGACGCGATCCCCCTTGGTACATAAAACGAGTCAGAACACTGTTTCAGAAATAACGAAAAAAGCGCACCAAATTCATAAATCGCAAGAACCCCATGATTGACCTTTACAGAAGCTCGAAATTTAGTGCGAACTTCAGTGCGAGATGCTTATAATAATTTTCACAACGAAACTTTGTCTCGAAACCTGGTAGAAAATCCAAAGAGATTCTGGTCGTAGCTAAAGTATGCTAGTGGATGAACACAATCAACGCCTTCTCTGCGTGATAGTAACGGAAGTACTGTCGATGACACTGCTGCTCAAGCAGAGTTACTAAGCACAGCCTTCCGAAATTCCTTCACCAAAGAAGACTAAATATTCCAGAAATCGAATCAAGAACATCTGCCAACGTGAGTAACCTAGAAGTAGATATCGTCGGAGTAGTGAAGCAATTTGAATCACTTAATAAAACAAAACTTCCTGTCCAGATTGTCACAGTTCGTAATAAATAACGGAAAGCCATCAGCTAAAACAAAAGTTGATTTCTGGCGTACAAAAATGTAGTGTTATAGGCCCTTTGCTGATCCTTCAGCAGCCGTCTGTCTTTGTTTCCAGATGATGCTGTCGTTTATGAGCAGGTAAACTTATCAGAAGATCAAACCAAATCACAAAACGACTTTAAAAAGATACCTGTATGGTGTGAAAATTGGTAATCAACCAATTGACCCAAAATAATGAAAATTTTGAGTTCATACACATGAGTGCTAAAAGGAATCGTTTGACCACGGTTACACTATAACGCAATCAAATTTAAAGGCCTTAAATTCAAATAAATATCTAGGATTACAATTACGAGCAACTTGAATTGGAAAGAACATACAGGAAATGTGGTGGGGAAGGCGAACCAAAACTGCGATTTATTGGCAGAATACTTAGAAGAAAATCAATGGATCTACTAAAGAGAGTGCCTACACTACGCTTGTCCGCCCTATTTTGGAGTACTTCTGCGTGTTCTGGGATCCTTAACAGAAAGGATTAACGGAGTACATCGAGAAAGTTCAAAGAAGGTCAGCACTTTTTGTATTATCGAGAAATAGGGCAGAGAGTGTCACGAACATGATACAGAATGTGGGGTGGAAATTGTTAAAACAAATGCATTTTTCGTAGCGGCAGGATCTTCTCAGGAGATTTCAATCACCAATTTTCTCCTCCGAATGCGAAAATATTTTGCTGACGCCGACCTGCATAGGGAGAAACGATCATCATAATAAACTGATGGAAATCAGAGCTCGCAAGGAAAGAAATAGGAGTTCGTTATTTTCGCGCGCTGTTCGAGAGTGTAGTAACAGATAATTATTGTGAAGGTGATTCGATTGACCCTCTACCGGGCACTTAAGTGTGATTTGCAGTGTATCCATGTATAAGTAAATGCAAACTGCTGTTAATTGGGTATGGGGGCATATGTCCCACCCGTAACTGTAGGTATTAGTAGTAGTAGTAGTAGTAGTAGTAGTAGTAGTAATAATAGTACCTTTATCCATCCGTAGATCTCTCTTTACAAGAATATAGGACACGTCAAAGTATTTACAAATTTAGATCAATTTAAAATAAGGTAATTCGTATACACATATATTTACAGGCTTCTAGTTAGAGACAATCATTAGATTTACCCCTGGTATACAATACTTTTTTACAATTAACTTATTAAACAATGTAATTCCACACTGTTCAGTCATATCTCACTATCAGTCACTGCACATACTATACATTGAGAGGCACCCACTTGCCTTTCTCATACTGTGGCATCAAGCAGTCAGGCCTGCAAGATGGGTGGTTTGCCAAGCGAGTGGATTCTTCCTTAATTTATTGAGCAACATGAATTCTCGTATCTTACTATTTAGTTACAAATTATCCTCCTGCATGAATAATACGCAACGGAAACACGCATCTGACTATCAGTGATTTATAGAACTCTGACTGCACACTACGCACTGGCAATACCACACTTACTTTTTGTCTTTGATTTAACGGCTTTTATATAAATTCGGGACATTATGATAACATACAATTTAATGAAAAAGGCCACCAATCTCTTTCTATTCACTATTTGATTTATTCCCAAACACACAAATTCTACAACCTAGAACAAAATCACAAGAGAAATTCCGACCAGTGGGCATGGCTTTACGTTAGTGAATCTCTATACTATGGTCTCGTAATCTATTTGCCCCAACAGTGCACTCCCTGGATCGGATGGTGGATCTTTTATTATACCTCACACTTCGCCTCTCACATTCATCCTCACGAAACTTTCCTCCAGATCGAGCGATACAGAAGGAACAAGCATAACCCACAAATCTTTCGAAACTACCTTGCTACTCCCATGCAAAACACACATACCCAAATTACAAGACATACACAACACAACAATATGAAATATTACACAACTAACGGTTACAACTTCATCATTTTCCGCTTTCCCACTTCAATCAATATCTATCCCAGTTTCACACGACACTGCCCCACTTTGTAATTTTACTTTCCTACTGTGAACTCTGGAGATAAACGCACGTCTTCCTGTGCAATGCAAGCCAAGTGGCGTTGCTGGAAAAACGGCCGACTCACCTTGATTCTCTCTCAGAGTTTAAATTTAGTGTCACACGGAATGATATTTCTTAAATACTTCAACTTATGATACACACGCTATTTCTTAAATATTTCAGCTTATTGTACACACGCTATTAATTCTTAAATATTTCAGCTTATTGTACACACGCTAGTATCTCAACTTATAACTACACGTGGTCTCATTGTGACCGTTGGTTTACTACAATCCCCTTAAAATTACCTGCCTCACTTTGTAATTTTCCCCACAAAAGTTCCTAGGAAAGAGAAATGATTAGTTCTAACTACTCTTAAATATTCCACATCCATACCATGCCTCCACACTTTCATTGCGGAGCACAACAAAAAACAGGTCTTTACAGCAGAAGGTTCAGCGCCAGAGTGCCGAAACATGGCCGTCTTCCGGTTCTCTCGCACCTCTGTCGAAGTGGGAGAAGCACCTTGCTACCTTATTGGTCAGCCCCATTTCAGACGCTCAAAGCTCTGGTAACTTCCATCTCTTTGGTCTCACCAAAGGTAGCCAAAGGATCGACTCGAAGATGATCATATATTCCCATTCACTATCTGTGGTTAGCAGACGACCATACATTCATTCAGTTCACAGATATCACCAAACTGGATGTAGGGATTTATGTTGAGGGAGTGCACATGTGATCAATTAAATAAATAAATTGTCATTCTTTCCCACACTGGTATCCGGCTTCGCTGTATTAATTGAAATTGAGTTACTTTTACACAAAAAATGTGTTGTTCTGACAAGAATTTCGTACCTATTTTCAATGTTGGGCGGTACTGTACCCTTTCACCACCGGCTACCCATGCAGAAAAAAATGGCACGGTACTATCCTTGCAATGCGAGGGTAGTTCCGAACATTTTTTTAACAAAACTGTATTAAAACAAACGTAGCAATTCATCAAAATAACCAGGAGGAGACCTTAGCCCCTGGTGACCTCAAATAGACGAGCAAATTATTGGCAGTTGTTGCATTATTGTACTCTCCACAATCCGGAGTAACGTACACATACAAATATATAACAATCCACATGACAAATAAAACATCACATCATAGAAATGAAAAACTAATATTGAGATAAAAATTTGCTTTAGTTACTGGGATCTTCGTTATTTTTATGAGTAATGCAAATTTCAATAATTCTACAACAAATAAAAGAAATACTAATTGTACTCATGAAATTTTAAACAGCTCACCGTCCAAACACAGAGCAAGTAATCTGACATTCATAAATTGCGCTGTAAAAACCCTTACACAGCAAAGTCTAAATACAAAACAAAATCAACAAAAGAAAAAAAATTCGTACACTAGTTACACATAGAATGTCAGGCTCCATACCATTACTCTAAAATATACCTCAAACCCTCAGAGAAATAAAAACTGAGAAGAAAAACAATGAAATATACCACAAGTTACATACTGGTTACGTAATATAGTTCGTCTAAGACATCATGTCATACCTCATTAACTATCATCACCTAAGCAATTGCCACAACTACTCGACAGTGAGTTTAGCCTTATCTTTGTCCATCAGTACAAATACCTGCTGCTGAGCTAGTCAGTTCATCAACTTTGATCAATACACGCAGTAAATAGTTTAGCAATAAGTGCTTGAATCCACCAGTAGCTCTCTTATCTTACTCTACTGTTCATTTCTCTGTTGTCACACATATAGACGACAAGAACTTGCGTTTCGACTAGCCTTCGTTACACTTTAATGTGAAATGTCACCACTGTGATAATAAAAAATAAGTGGCTTCAGTCGAAACACCAACAAGATTATTACTATGCACGACATCAAAATACATCAGTTAATTCCGATATTTGTTGTGCAATACAAACTCTTGTCCCCTGTGACAATCTTACTGATCAATGCTACATGAACCGCTACGTTAGTATTACGCCACTGGCTTATAATTAGAGCATCATTGTACCAAATATTCTAATAAACATGCTACGTGAACTTGATAACCCAGAACAGCAAAAAACAAACACTAACTATTCTAAACACAAATATTAATAAAATACAATTACGCTTGCTGTCCCTTCAGGAATGAAACATATAAAAAAAACATTTACACAATTGCAAATACATTATTCCCTATCTTGCGAGTCACACGGAAACATTTCATTCTGTGATTTTCTTGGGGTCAAAAAGTTGCTGATAGTTTTCCTAGAACCACTGTCTCGGTGTCAAAGCTCTCCCATGGTTACCCGGACGAAAGTCTTTGAGTCACTCAATTCGGCATTTTGAACACGCACTGAACAGTAAACTGTATCTCTCATTAAACACAAATGTCATAGTCACTCTCAGAGTACCATCCACACGAATCTGTTCGTCCAAAAAATGGCCCTACAACTACTATTACCCACGGTTCTGTCCTTTCAGTTCATGGTGTAATTAAAAGTCGTAAGTTTCAACAAACAGCACTTATTCCTGCGCCAATTCAAGAAATGTCTCCTACTACAGACGCAAATCTCAATGTCCCACTCTAGTTTCTTGCCTTCATACAATAATTGTTCACCATACGACAACTGTCCTCTAAGTATACCAAGTGTCCCACATGCAATTCACAAAGCACACTTAACAAGTCACTGTCAAAAGTTTATGGATCCCACCGTTCAGTGGTCAAGACAAAACAAAACAATCGTCCTGTCTGCTACAGACAAAATCTTTTCCACCACTCACAACGTGGAATCACCAGTCCTTCACTTTCCACGTTATAGAAAGTCGCACTCATCTTGTTTCACGGCTCCACAGTCCAGTACAAGTTAATAGCTGCTGGTAAAAAATGCTCGCCGGGCTCTGCCGCGCCTCGTCCCTTCTGCAGTAGCGCCGCTGCGCGCGCCGTTGAGCAGAAGAAACCACCCGCTGTTGCCTCCGCGGGATACCTTCCCCAGTCGTAAGGGTGGCGGAACTCATGAATGGCCAGTGATACGTGCGTGTCGCCCCAGGCCGTTGACCTGCTGTAGCGGGCGCGTGGAGTGTACCTCGTCCGATAGTGGAGTGGGGAGTGCCGCGGCTGTGTCGCCTGTCGCCATGGCGACGTCAGCTCGGCCCGTTAGCGGTATGGGCGTTACGACACCCAATTAGCCAGATCTTCCGTGCATCTCGCAACAATACAGACAAAAGGAAATTCTTACATTAAAATTATACACACTAGTTTTCTACACATACAACATCAACATTTATCTCTTTTCTATAGACAGCCCACACTCGTGCTATTCATTGTACCTGTCGTCCCTCATACAAAACATGAAAGTGTAAAAAAATAAAGAACAAAATGAATAAGAAACAATCTATACAACTCATAATTACAATACAAAATAGTAAACTACTCTAACATCCTATCACAGTGAAAATATTAGAAACTGTTGATTCTCAAGCTACAATATACAATTAACCTTTGTGCTTGTGACAGACTGAAATTGAAACCCCTTGAAAGTGTTCTAACAAAAGAATGAGAAAATAATCTACACAACTCTCAATTACCTACCACAGGTTATTAAATATTAAACTACTTTAACATCCTAACACAATAAACATTTTAGGAACTGGTGACTCTAAATCTACAACATACAATGCACCTTTGTGCTTGTGACAGACTCTTTCTATATATTTTACCTTTTTATTATATATAACAACATTTCTAGGACATGTATGAACCATCCACATGATGTCAGATCCTGACCTGCCATCGAGGTTCATCCCAATCAAACAATACATAATAATGTTGTAGTTACAGAACGGTAGCATCCCCTTTACAGGAGTGTGTGCATTGATCACACTACTCTACGACTCTCACTCACCAGACATCACATTTTCCCTCTCATTCAATCCATTGATACACTAACAGAATAGGTCTAGAAGTCAGCTATCCTTAACACCACCACACTCACGACAACATACCATACCTTTGCTCCCTTATACTCAACCACATAACACATGAAGCTGTTTCGGAGATAGCATTCCAGTCTCCGAATTCGTCCTTTCACTCTGGCACCTCTCTCCATCGGCTTACCTCTGCATTCACTTTATGCTAAATCTCAACTTAGAATTGCGACATTTCATCTAAGAACAAAAAATACACAAATTAATCAACCTGCAAAATAACTGTACACATTATTGGTACCGTTTTGATTAGTTATACTGGTACCAGGCTTCAACAACAACAAAAAATATTATTTTTGCCAAATAGCATATTTTATGGTAAGAATTAGATCTACACTTATATTACATCTTACGTCAGTATTTCACAACGTTCACCATCTGGGTCTCATACTCCCTTTACGTCCTTTCACATTGTGCAGTTGTCCTCATCTCTTCATTCGTATGTCGGCTCTCCGTCCGTCCATTACTCCATCATTTCCTGGTCTTCCTTCATCATTGGCATCAATCTCTATTGCAGCATACACAGGCCTCTCTGTAACATACATCTAAGACATCTCCACATTATTCAATTCTACTCACCTTTATTTACCACTGTTTCATCACGTCGAATCTCTCTTTATTAATCACACTGCTTCACGTCGCTTCTCCTCATATACCACCTTTATCCACTACTATTTATCACGTCGCTTCTCTATCTACCATCTTTATTCACTCATTAATCATCACGTCGTTTCTGCTTGATCCTTATTCATACGACAAAAATACGTACATACACCACTCTGTCGACTCCTGTTCATGACTCATTCGACCAGTCTGTTCTGTCATACTTCCTGACATCCCGCCTGAAAATTCTTATGTTCGATTTGACCCTGCACAACGTTACACACCACAATTAAATACACTGACTATCTACCATAAATTGCCTACCTTAGATCTATCCTTAACTTTTCCATAATTTGATGTTAGAAATGTGATGAAGCCCCCGAGATTGTTTTCCCTTGATCGTCTCAATTAGTACAGCATTTTCATGTACAATCCGCCTCACTCTGAATGGTCCACTATACACAGTAAAGAACTTGCTAGTTAGGAATCTGTGCTTACACGAAAATTAAATGTGTGCAGAGAATATACAAGCTGGGAGAATTGGGCAGCCCAAGTGTTAGTAACTTTGGTGCTAGTGGCCTCTTTCACTAACACCAGATTCCGAACAACCATACACAGCACTTCATTATAACTGTCACCACGACAATGACATACTATAGATCAGATGGCATCCAATTTAAAAACTTCGATCACAACGTTTACTTTTTACATTACGTGTTAAGTACCTGCAATAGTCAAATCATACTAATTAAACTGGACTCATTGGCATTACTACATAACATTTCTTTTACTTTACTGTTCGAAATAAAAATTTGCAAATTTTACTGAGATACCAGCCTAACAGATTCCATTACTGCCGTTTTATTCTCTGATCAGAAGTATGGTATTTGCGTTCCTACATATTAGTTGAGTTTGTCTGCTACATAGACAATTTTCAGTGCCAGCTGCATGTGTTTTAAGAGCAAGATATTAAGGGCTGATATGTTGGATTAGTTTCTCCTATTCTTGAATCCATTATGACAAGAATGAAATGCCTGGATTCCACGCTCTCCTGTCATTATGATAGTTTCTGCCGTTCCTATCCTCGACACTAACTGACCTATGAGTCGTGTCTCCGTTCACTATATTGCTCTCATTACCCAAGCCTTGTAACAAGTGCTGAAATGACGCGGAATCGTCTAAACCTCAGCCTGCCATCACTATACCTCTGCGCAATTTCACTGGCAACTTCGTTATATGGATCCTAATGAACTCCCCAGGTTCGTATGTCACATCCAAATACCTGTTTCGTCTAAACATCTCCTGATAGCATGACACTGAATCCCTTATACCACATTCGTTACGATTTGGCATTATCAATATGCTTTGCGTAACCTGGTCCTGCTTACTTTCCGACCAGAATTCATTTAAATAGCTACTACAGTCTTTAAGGTCTTCCTGCATTTTCGCTCTAGCCTTGTCTCTCAAATAGTTATACACAAACTTCGTTTTGCGGAGCAATCCCCTCGATGAAGGTAACGAATCTTGAAATTGAGACAGCCTTGGACTATACCCAGTTGGGTCTGCCACCTGTTTTATCTGACACAACCGTTCTTCTGACTCTGAGAATTCGTCTTTCTCTTTCTGCCTATTTTCGCTTTCTGAGTTTATCTCACTCTCCCTCTGCGATCTACCTGGTGGTATTTCACCTTCGCTACTGCATGCTAATGGCAACTGTGCTAGCTCACTATGTTTCCTACTTATTTCTAATTGTGCCTCTTTAAACTGTAATGGTGGCTGTATCTCCTCCTGATCGGCACAAACCTCTCGCTGCGTACCGTCAGAACCTGTCTCGCCTCTTGTACTGATCTTTTCTGCATCTGCACTAATCGTATTCATTCTGACCACTACCTCTTCGGTTCGCTCATCCGGCAAAACGTCCCTACGTTCAGTAGCATCACTCTCTATTGCGAATACTTGTCCCTCCAAATTATTATCTTTTTCTTTCACTGCGTCACATACTTCCTTCAACGCACCCAGATCCTTCTCCCCCTCATCTAACCGATTATTAGCTGCGGGCAGACGCTCATCGATAACTGTGTGTAGCTTCCTCATTGCCTCTTTATTTCCCTTATCCATTGTCTCGAATTTTTTTTTATTTGCTTCCAATCTCTCCTTAGTCTCCCTATCTCTCTCCTTAGCCTCCCTATCTCTCTCCTGATTATCTTTATCCATTGCTTCCCATGTTTCCTTATACTCTTTTTTCATGAATTCCGATATTCCCTTAATCACCCTATCTCTCAACCTTTCATCTCTATCCATCCTCTGTAATAACTGCCGTATCTCATCGTAACTTGGTACTTTCGACGCGCTCACCTCGTTTGCCTGTGAAACCGTAGCTTCGCTAAGGGTAGCTGCACTTTCACCGCACACCTGGCCTAGTCTCGGCTCGCCCGCGTCGTCCGGGAAGGCCCGTGTTTGTGGACAAAGCCCGCCGCACAAAGGATCCCCTTGCAGCGGTCCACTGAACAATACAGCCTCTTCTGAGTGCCTGCCGTCCCCGCTCATTAACCCATCTACAGCTACTTCCCGCTGCACTGCTACGTTCACGCCAGAATCGTTATTCTCCATGGTGACTGTACTTTTAGCCTGCGACCTAGTTACTACGGACATTACGCAAAAAAAATTATAAAACGATCTTCTAGCCTTGTGCGATACCGCAATTAATTACATAAAACAAATAAAAGATCCTCACCAATCCAGAAAGAAATTGCAAACAGAAAAAAAAAATTTTACTTCTTAGCGCTATCACAATACATTCCGTAAAAAAAAATTTAACAGCAAACCCTAACAACAAAATATCCTAACAAAAATGATCCTGGCAACAAAATTATCGTGACAAAAACGGAATCCTAGCAACAAAATATCCTAACCAATAAAACGGAATCCTGGCAGGGTCGAAATTATGAGAGGCACCCACTTGCCTTTCTCATACTGTGGCATCAAGCAGTCAGGCCTGCAAGATGGGTGGTTTGCCAAGCGAGTGGATTCTTCCTTAATTTATTGAGCAACATGAATTCTCGTATCTTACTATTTAGTTACAAATTATTCTCCTGCATGAATAATACGCAACGGAAACACGCATCTGACTATCAGTGATTTATAGAACTCTGACTGCACACTACGCACTGGCAATACCACACTTACTTTTTGTCTTTGATTTAACGGCTTTTATATAAATTCGGGACATTATGATAACATACAATTTAATGAAAAAGGCCACCAATCTCTTTCTATTCACTATTTGATTTATTCCTAAACACACAAATTCTACAACCTAGAACAAAATCACAAGAGAAATTCCGACCAGTGGGCATGGCTTTACGTTAGTGAATCTCTATACTATGGTCTCGTAATCTATTTGCCCCAACAGTGCACTCCCTGGATCGGATGGTGGATCTTTTATTATACCTCACACTTCGCCTCTCACATTCATCCTCACGAAACTTTCCTCCAGATCGAGCGATACAGAAGGAACAAGCATAACCCACAAATCTTTCGAAACTACCTTGCTACTCCCATGCAAAACACACATACCCAAATTACAAGACATACACAACACAACAATATGAAATATTACACAACTAACGGTTACAACTTCATCACTTTCCGCTTTCCCACTTCAATCAATATCTATCCCAGTTTCACACGACACTGCCCCACTTTGTAATTTTACTTTCCTACTGTGAACTCTGGAGATAAACGCACGTCTTCCTGTGCAATGCAAGCCAAGTGGCGTTGCTGGAAAAACGGCCGACTCACCTTGATTCTCTCTCAGAGTTTAAATTTAGTGTCACACGGAATGATATTTCTTAAATACTTCAACTTATGATACACACGCTATTTCTTAAATATTTCAGCTTATTGTACACACGCTATTAATTCTTAAATATTTCAGCTTATTGTACACACGCTAGTATCTCAACTTATAACTACACGTGGTCTCATTGTGACCGTTGGTTTACTACAATCCCCTTAAAATTACCTGCCTCACTTTGTAATTTTCCCCACAAAAGTTCCTAGGAAAGAGAAATGATTAGTTCTAACTACTCTTAAATATTCCACATCCATACCATGCCTCCACACTTTCATTACGGAGCACAACAAAACCGAGCGAGGTGGCGCAGTGGTTAGACACTGGACTCACATTCGGGAGGACGACGGTTCAATCCCGCGTCCGGCCATCCTGATTTAGGTTTTCCGTGATTTCCCTAAATCAGTCCAGGCAAATGCCGGGATGGTTCCTCTGAAAGGGCACGGCCGACTTCCTTCCCCATCCTTCCCTAATCCGATGAGACCGATGACCACGCAGTCTGGTCTCCTTCCCCAAACCAACCAACCAACCAGCACAACAAAAAACAGGTCCTTACAGCAGAAGGTTCAGCGCCAGAGTGCCGAAACATGGCCGTCTTCCGGTTCTCTCGCACCTCTGTCGAAGTGGGAGAAGCACCTTGCTACCTTATTGGTCAGCCCCATTTCAGACGCTCAAAGCTCTGGTAACTTCCATCTCATTGGTCTCACCAAAGGTAGCCAAAGGATCGACTCAAAGATGATCATATATTCCCATTCACTATCTGTGGTTAGCAGACGACCATACATTCATTCAGTTCACAGATATCACCAAACTGGATGTAGGGATTTATGTTGAGGGAGTGCACATGTGATCAATTAAATAAATAAATTGTCATTCTTTCCCACACTGGTATCCGGCTTCGCTGTATTAATTGAAATTGAGTTACTTTTACACAAAAAATGTGTTGTTCTGACAAGAATTTCGTACCTATTTTCAATGTTGGGCGGTACTGTACCCTTTCAACATCTTGTTTCATAACACTTCACTCACTACACACACACACACACACACACACACACACACACACACACACACACACACGCATACATACACACACACACTGGTCATATATTAGCCTTGGTTCTCTATAATTAAAGTCAATGCAGCGAAATATGCCTACACAGAGTTGGCGTAAATACTTATATAATGATTAGCAGTGGACTATAAACGAGGAATCGAGTAATTCGAAAACTGACTACGCTCTTATAGAGCATCAAGGCTCAGATACAATTTTACCACTTCATATTTAAGGTTTTCGATTTAGTGAGGAAATATTGTTCGTATCACCAGTAGTAAAATTTCAAATTTAAGAAGGTGTATGAATGTGGATGGATTATTGGCACCAAGATTGGGCCGAGCAACAGATATTTTGGTCCTTATTAGAAGGTAGCATTGGTCTGTACACAAAACGCTTGATGTTCGCCAAATTCCTTTTTCGTTAAAAAATGAAGTAAAGCCAAACTGTAACGATTAATATCCGTAGAAGAAATCTAACCACTAACGTCAGCTCAATGGGTCACTCTGAAGTGGTAATTGAAAAAATCAATGGCATCGTTTTTAAATCAGTGTCAGTGAACTATCAATTATTGATTTGTAACCAAACTGGTTATTCTGCATTGTAGAAGTATTCCCATTCCGAGTCAAAGGGAAGGTATACTACTAAGAGTTCCCTGGATTCTGTTTCAAACCTTGTTGTAAGTGCGTGTCAGAAACGTCGATTTATTGAAAAAATATTTCCATCTGAACTTCAGCAAATTTAATTGAAAACTCCAGTTTTCAAATAAATTATTTTTATGTGGATGATTATAAAATGATGGAAATATTTTTTCAAAAATTCGACGTTTCTGACACGCACTTACAACAAGGTTTGATACAGAATCCAGGGAACTCCTAGTTGTATACCTTCCCTTTGACTCTGAATGAGAATACTTCTACAATGCAGAATAACCAGTTTGCCTGCAAACTTTCACTAGCTTCTCATACGGTATATTAAAGTATATGAGAATCATTCGTGCGAAAATATTATCACTGGTAAATACATGCAGAATCTATGTACCCATTTCTCACGATTGCCAACAGATAACCTCAAGTGCAGTATGTCCACAGTTTTTGAACATTTAGGTTTCGTACTTACGGGGTGGAACATTCAGTAGTGTAGAAGTTGGGCCGGCCGGGGTGGCCGAGCCTTTCTACGCGCTACAGTCTGGAGCCACGCGACCGCTACGGTCGCAAGTTCGAATTCTGCCTCGTTATGTGTGTGATGTCCTTGGGTTAGTTAGGTTTAAGTAGTTCTAAGTTCTAGGGGACTGATGACTCAGAAGTTAAGTCCCATAATGCTCAGAGCCATTTGTAGAAGTTGTTGGCGGTCACATCATACAACCTAAGCGTAGTTTGGAACAGAAACGCTAATAACCGTATGCTGGATGGGTAAAGTTCACATCTGTTTCAGTGCGAAAAATAGTTTGATGTAGCTCTCCACCTGACTCTATTATGTACATTCTCTTCGTGTCTGCATGTCTAGTGCCACCTACATGCATTTGAACGTGACTACAGTACTCAAACCTAGCCTTTCTCTGCTATTTGTACTCTACCCTCCTCACTTTAGTGAAACAGTGCGATTAATTTTATTTCTCCCCAATTATATTCATTATCACTGTATTAGTTACGCGATCTACCCATCTTATCTTCAGAATTCTTCTATAGCACCACATTATAAAAAATCCTCCTATTCTCTTCTTGTTTTCACAATTTATCAACCATTTTTCACTTTCATACAAAGTCACACTCCACACAGGAACTTTGAGGAAAGACTTACTAACATTTAAATTCGATATTAACGAGTTTCTCTTTTTCAAAATGGTTTTCTTGCTGTTGCTAAAAAATAAAAAAATAAAAAATAAAGTAAAATAACGTAGAATTCAAACGGCAGAGGTGAGGTTTCTAAGAAAGACGAACCGCTGCACAAGAAGAGATATGATTAGAAACAAAGAAATTAGAACAGAATTAAATTTTTTCAGCATGAATGAAAAACTCCAAAAATATCGTGAAGACTGGAAACAACAACTCATGAGAATGCCACGTCAAAGAATTCATCAGACTATCCTGAACCACAAGCCGGATCGCTAAATAGATATTGGAAGACATAGAAAAAGATGGGAACGATTCTGTTTGTGAGTTAAGAACAGGCAACAGCCTAATCCTTGAAAACAAGATACGATGAAGATGATGATGATGCTTTCTCTAAATATACAAATTCTGTAGATGCAGGTTTGCCTTTCTTTAGCTTATCTTTGAAGATATTTCGCAGAGCCAATATTCCTCGTTTGTTCCCACATTTCTCCAGATTTCAAACTGAGTTTACTTAAGGTTCGGTTCCTACCAGTTTTTCATTATTCTGTGAATAATTTCTGTCAGTATTTTGCGACTACGATGTATTAAACTGATGGTTTGCTAGTATTTAGAACTGTTATTGCCTGCATTGTTTTGAATACGAATTGTTACGTTTTTCACGAAGTCTGAAGGTATTTCGTGTGTTTCATACACCTTCCATACCTGTTGTGGTTTTGTAATGGTTAGCTCTCACAAGTACCTGAGTAATTTGGAGGGAATGTCGTCTGCTTCAGATGCCTTGGATGGATTTACGTCTCTCAGTGCTCTGTCAAACTGTTTTAGCAGTTCAAACAACCCTATCAGGGGAACATCCGCAACTGAGCATTATACTAGAGGTTGAAAATACTTCTGAAGCTGCAAGGTTCTTTTATTTAGCACACGACCGGTTTGGGGCTCTTATATGCCCATCTTCAGGTATCGTAACTTTGGTGCACCAAGTTGCGACACCTGAAGATGGGCGTGAAAGAGCCCGAAACCAATCGTGTGGTAAATGAAAGAACCTTACAACTGTAGCGGTATTTTCAACCACTGCTGTTCTAGCAGTATCCTATCTCCAGTCTCATCTTCATCTACTTGCTCCTTCCATTCTGTCATGCTGTCCTGTAATTTGTTCCCCTTATAAAGACCTTTAGTATGTTCTACCCTCTATACATTCCTTCCATATTTCAGCTTTCCTTTCTCTACATATAGCACACAATGTCATATAATTATTACCCGTTCAAAAACGCTTGTTAGCTCTTTTTACAGTACAGCAAAAACAGCTAGTTAACAGCAGAATGACAGCTAAAATTTATTTTATTGCAATGTTCCTCCTTAAAAGTAGTTACTGGACGGTCACACAACCATTGATGTATCTATTGCTAGACAAATTTTAGCTGCTTTCTTAATATCCATTATCTCAGTCCTCCTAATTGAAGCTACTTTCTTCAGACATGTCACCTAAGCTCATACAAAAAAACACATGGTTCTATCATGAAAAAGGAAAAACAGTAGAATCTAACTTATACAGTGATGTTAATGATTAATGTAATCTGCCATCAAAATGTAATAAGATCAATAACAACTGAAACAAGTTCACCAGTGGTCCATTTTGACATAGCTTTAGTTCTGATTCTAAAAATTTGATTGTTGTATAACAGAATACGTTTTACAGGTATCGGATGAAACAGGACTGAAAACAGTGTTACCTTAACATAAGAATAAGAAACAAAGTAAAAATATGAATCGAATAAAAAATCAGTCTTCATGTTCAAATAGATTGTGGCTTCTAGCTTATCTTCCTTCATCTGATTTTCCAAATGATATGTGAATTTATGGTATTTGGAGTTCTAGCTAAATGGCTTTGCATCTGAAAACAAAAATGCAACTTCCGTACTACTAATACTACATTTCATTTTCCCATTCCATCTACCAAAGGTACATGTTCTCCACTAATCTTCAAAAATTCATTTCATATTTGAACCATAGGAAAATAACTGTAACGACTCTCTAGCTGTAATCTTAAGGAATAATGTCAAAGAAATGTTTAATTGCAATTAGTACTGAATAAAGGCAGAAATGGAGAAACACACAAATGAAACATTCCTACACCATAGTTTGTTCAACAAAGACAGAGGAATTGTCATTACAAATAATTACTGTTACCGAAACAATATACCAGAAGTATTTACAGTCACTTCCATGATAATAAATTACATTAACGAAAATGGAATGACCTGAAAGACAAACAGGTAATTATTTTAGGAAGATAACAAAAAGATAGTCTTTAAAATGTTAAAACAAAAGATAGTAATTATTGTAAACAAAAGGAGAACACTATTACTGATCTTATAAAATCATGCAGAAGAAGAAGAAAAAACCGTAGACACCATCAGTAAAATGTTAAGAGTCAGCCAATTTTATCATTTCGATCAAATTATAGCACTATAACGAAGACAAAACATTATTGCTATATATGACTTCATACACAGTAGTAATGAGTGGTAGATCTGGACAGAGGCACAAATGAAAGCAAACAAGTTAACACAACAAATGGAAGATATATCTAACTTGTATTTCTCAAAGTGTATGAAGATTCATTACAAATAACTCACCAAGAATTACAGTCCAGCTCATACATCTGCCACTAAGATGAGGCTTGCTGCACTATGCAGCATTTATGGTGTCATAGCGATGATGCTCCACGTGCAAGTGGATGTGTCAGTGCTGCCAGTCATCCTATATTGCAGCACCAGATGGTGCTCGTAGTTCAGAGCCACTGGAGGCATTAGTCAGGGGTGCCAACCATAGGTTCTGTCAGATCCTGGACAACTGCTGTTGGCATCAAACATAAACTTGTATTCAGCTGGCAAATGTGATGCTCATTGAGTTGTATCGATATGCAATGCCACAATTATTCCTACATTATTTGGCAAAAAATATTGATTCTATCATCTAATACTTTAAAAATTAAGACTTTTGTATATTTTGTACTGGAGTAACTGGTATACTTATTATACGCTTAATTATATACTTTATTTTTAACCATATAAGAGGGATATTGGTTATGTACAGTAATAATTTAAAAAGTAATTATTAATCAATATTGATTATTATAAATATACATTTGCGATATCGCTAATTACTGCATTAATATCTTTAATTGAGTTTAAACACAGTAGGGTAACAAATATTAATATTATAAATGACTATTATAACATATCAATATGTTTTAATCAGTAACGTAATAACCTGTAAGTTGCATAACCTGTAACTCTGCCACCTCAAATATCTCTGGAACAACAATTGATATTCAGAAACGGTTTTCACCAGCATGAACATACCGCAGGGGCTTAGGAAACCAAATAGTATGCGACATTTAAAACGTAAACAAATACTATTTTCAGCACAGATTTGTGTATTTTAAATAGACATCCCCTACTATTTCGTACGCAATCAATAGCATGAAAAATCATAAAAATAATGGCGTTAGCTGCATCGCAATACGCCAGTTACATCCACAGCAATTGTGAAGCAAAGTTGACGCTTGGAATAAATGAAGCTCACAGCTAGCACACGTCGTAAGACTCAAGTGTGCACATCACGCTGCCAGTAATCGTGATGTGATTGACGTACCATGTCAGTGGATTGTTAATGTATAGTGTGGTATTGTACGACAACACATTATTGGCCCATATTTAATTGATAGCACCCCTAAAGCGGGATAGTTTAGCCCCTTCTTGAGCTGTACCTTACTTGAACCGGTTCACGTCTTATAGTGTGTCAAATAATGCGGTATCAGAATGATGGATGTCTTGGGCATAATGTTTATTTTTGCGAAATGACAACTAGAGTTAGAGTTAGTGGTAACACATTTGGATTCATGTTTCTAAACATCATAAGTTCTGAAATTTGTGGCTTGTGAAGGATAGTAACAGCGTCACAGTTTCTGACATAATGTATCGCACATAGTATTGTGCTCAGAGCTGGGGTTGCCTGCACTGGCACCTGTATCCTACCGTAAACATACAAATATCATCACGCTGAACTGCTCATACCGTAGCGTAACTCAAATACGCTGCCACATTTAAACCTGTTCTCTTGTAGCATGTTACATTTCCTTTCATCTAGTCGATATGCCGGCCTTCAGTAAAGAGGAAAAGCTAGATATTATTTTAATTTATGGCGAATGTCACAGAAATGCAACCGCATCTGTGACACTGGATGTTGAACGCTACCTAGATCGGCGGTGTACGTCACGTCAAAGTATTTGCAACATCGGCAAGACACTCAGGGAAACGGAAAGCTGGGCTCCCACAAAAAATCGACGTACAACACCAGCGACTAGCATTGGAAGCGAAATTGATGTTCTGGATGCTGTAGCGCACAATCCTCAGGTGGGTGTACGAGAAACTGCACTAGCTGTAGGAATAGGGCACAGTAGTGTGTGCAGAATCTTGCATAGGCATCGGTTTCATCCGTTCCATACCTCACTGCACCAAGAACTGTAGGTTAATGACTTTCAATACCGCATTGTGTCCTATCGTTTTGCATTTCAGCAGTTGCAAGGTAACCCAGTATTCCTAAGTAATACGGTGTTTACGGAGGAGGCTTCATTTACAAATCATGGTAATGTGAATCTGCGGAACATGCACTACTGGTCCGTGCAAAATCCCCACTGGATTCGACGAGTTGCGGTATCATTGCTAACTCTATTGTAGGTCCTATTTTTCCCATGGAACATTGAATGGACAGCGACATACATCAATACTTCAACACACACTAACGCTCGTCATGGAGGATCTAGGATTGGAAATTCGTCTATCAATGTGGTTACAACATGACTGATGTCCCGCACACAGTGCAAAAGTTGCCAGAGACGCTCTAGAAGCGACATTGCCTAATAGGTGGATGGGGCGGAGAGGTACTGTGCGATGGCCAGCACGGTCCCCCGACTTGACGCCATTAGACATCTTTCTCTGGGGCGTAGTGAAAGACAGAGTGTATCAAGAACCCTCAACGACAGTTGAGGATATACATCGTATTACTGCGGCGTGTGCTCCAATATCTATAGAAACTCTACAGTCCATGCAACATTATCTCGTTACCCGTCTGCAAACGTGTATTGATACAAAAGGAGGGCACTTCGAACATATGTTGACGTGACTCAGTTCCATTGGTTATTTTCTATGCTGGATCTAATGCACAACAATACAGTTTCTGGGGGCGACAGGGCACTAGTAAATGTGTTCAGCAAAGTGAAGTCATGTGTGTTATATCTAATTGTAGCTCTAGTTGTCTTTTCGCTACAATAAACTTACTTTTATAATCTGAAAAACGTAACTTTGCGTTGGACGTGTTACTTGTTTATTTTTGTGGATTGTGCATACCTTCCCATTGTGTGATCCTCTTAACACAGGCAATATGAGGTGCACGCTTGAGTCTCAGGAGGTGCGGTAGCAGCGCGCTTCATTTATTTCAAGCCACAAATTCACTTCGCAGTTTCTCGGGATGTAATAGACGTATTGCGATGCAACCAACGCCATTATTTTGGTGATTTTTTATGCTATTGATTGCATACGAAATAATTGGCCTTTTCCATTTAAAAATACATAAGTTTGTGTTCAGAATGGTATTTGTTTACGTTTTAAAATTTTGCATACTATTTGGTTTCCTAAGCCCCTGCCGTATATTCATGCTGGTGAAAACCGTTTTTGAATATCTATCGTTGATCCACAGATGTTTGAGGTGGCAGAGTTAGGTGAGACACACTCTATTTATAAGTTACCACTTGCATAATTCTTTGTATAAGTTTTTATGTTTTATGTAAGATCAATGGTGTACCCTCTTTATCACTATTAGCACTGTTTAAGATTACAAAAGGTAAACATGGATCTGATAGTAAGGACAAATAAATTTAAATTAGTTGATGAACTATTACTATTAGCAAATTCATTATATTATTAATAATTAACGAGCAGACTTTCCACCTCCAGCAAATACATCATTCTTATTAGCATTAATTTTAGATACTCAGATCGTAAATATATAACTTAGACTTACATGTCATAAATGAAATCTTCAAACTAACATTTAATTATATAGCTAAATTTTCTATTATGTTTGCATTTTAATATATTAATTAAATGAACTACTCATGTCAACGAAACATTTTGATCTTTTGTATGTTTTTAGTTAAATGAAGGTATCGGCACTTTTACGAACTCCAAAATAGAAGATAATTTTTTTTATTACTGAGAAAAAACTTCAATATTAGGCAAAATATGAGATACATTCGAACATCAGAAGTTAAACAAATTCTTGATGTAATATCATAAACAATGTAAAGGAATTCACTGGAAAAATAAAATTATCAGGCATACGCTAGTATATAAATGAGTATATAAATTATTATTTATGTTGCTATAATATCAGATGTAGAAAGAAATATCCTATGTCTTTACTACTGTTAAACTGAATGTGTTCTAATAGCCCTTAAAGGCAGATATGTTATAGTTTTTATTCTTGGTGGACGGCAAGTGTCTGAAGATTCAGTGAAAGGCAGCCTCTTCAGTGGACAGGATTCCACGAGCTGCCGTCAGAACAGAGAAGGCCTGTAACTTAATAAAAGCTCTCCCCTGCGGCTGGTTGTAATCTTATTAGGGTGGTCACTTTTCAGGCCACCGCTACAAATTCAGCTTCACAGCGGGCCCCTTGTGCTGTGAATTCATTTTCTGTGGTGTCTGGAGGGAGCCAACGGCACCAGGAAGAATAAAGAGGCAGTAAAATGAGCTGGAAATTAAAGATCACAGCTTGTTCATGATTCCACGTCACTGCGGGAAACATCCAGTTTTTGTCTTTGTAAAAATTATTAGTTAAAATATTGCAATATCACCATTTGTTTCACAACGTACATTGAGATACAGAAAGTAGTCTTCTTACCCCAGCATAAGATAGCAATCATTGTATTACTGAAAGTGACTGGATACGGGAGAGGGCAACAGAACGTGAAAACTTGCGCAAAAGTAATTACCTCTTCGCTTGCGGTAGCGCCTTTGTAGTTACTTGGTATCGCGGCTTTCGTTCCATTATCCACTAACTGCATGGGCAAAAGATGAAGTTAACTACCTCGTACAGCGCGTCGTCAATTCAAATTAAACGTAACCTCGGCGTAATGTATTTAGTGGATTATGGGCCAACATATAGTATAGTGATGGCAGAAGCAAATTTGCGATCCTATCGAAAGTGTTGGTGATGCAGAGCGGAATGCGTGGCCGTCCCTCATTAATGACAATCTCATAGAAAAGATGCGGCGTTATGTTACGGAGACATGTCGGTGTACTGCTGTGGAACTCGACAACCACTGGTTTCAAAATGACTCAAAAACTGTAGACAGATACCATACAGTCGGCAGTTCGTGGTCGTTCGGTAGCGTTCTCGCTTCCCGCGCCCGGGTTCCCGGGTTAGATTCCCGGCGGGCTCAGGGATTTTCTCTGCCTCGTGATGACTGGGTGTTGTGTGATGTCCTTAGGTTAGTTGGGTTTAAGTAGTTCTAAGTTCTAGGGGACTGATGACCATAGATGTTAAGTCCCATAGTGCTCAGAGCCATTTTTTGATAGCATACACTGGTTCCTATCACGATGAGAAATATCATACATCAGTGTTCGTGAATAATTTGAGAAGCAATGTACAAGTACTGTAGCCGTTCTAGTATAAAAGTTCACTGGAAACTACATTTTCTTTCAGTTTATGGCAACTACACCTTCTTTCAGTTTACTGGCCGCAGAAACTAGCATTCTCGATGACCTTGATTTTTACAACTCTGTTTTCCTGTGAGCTGTATCTACCGTGTTCGTACTGAAACTAGCAGGAGCTACCTCTCAGCATTTATAACGCTATGGATATTTACGTATACAATTAAGTCTCCTAAATAATATCTTTGGCCAAATAGGGTATCTTTGCTAATGGTTCTGCGTGTGTCGTACGAGGGTCGTTGACTAAGTAATGCAACACGTTTATTTGTCAGCCAGTTTCGATTGAGAAAAGGCGGAATTTGTTGTGGGACATTGTAAATATTTCCGCTTCAACTCCTATAGTTTCATGAGGTTCCGATAAGAGGCGAAATTATACGTATCTTTCAAAATAGTGACTGAAACGTAAGTGCATTCCAAAGAGAGAGCTATTATTGTGTTTCTTTTGGCGGAAAACAAGAGGGCAGTTATTCAAAGGCCGTGCAGAATGACTACGGAGACCTGGCAGTGAAAAAAAAAGAACGGGAAGCTGTCGGCGAGACGTGTATCACGATCATAACAGGTCGCGAAGACATGTCTGACCTCGGCCAGCCGGCCGAACAAAGTTCTGACTCTTGCCTTGTGTTCATCGCCATATAAACGCAGACGAACTTCTCCTTCTTCATGACAACGTAAGACCTCACACAAGTCTGGCGACCCGGAGCAGCTCAAAAAACTTCAGTGGATTGTTCTTCCTAATCCACCCTGCAGCCCCGATCACGCGCCTTCTGACTTCCATCTCGGTGGCCCAATGAAGGATGCACTCTGCGGGAAGCCGTGCGTGGATGATGGGAAGTAAGACGTTCGTTCCGAAGCCGATCATTAGAGTAGTTCCATGTGGGCATACAGGTTCTCCCAGACAGGTGGTATAAGGCTGTCAAATTTAATGAAGGTTATGTGGAGAAATAGGATTTTGTAGCTAAAAGAGTGGGAAATAGTATGGCGTATTGGAATCCTAAATAAAAATATCTTACTTTCAGAAAAAAAAATGTTTTGCGTAACTTATTGAACACCCCTCGTATGCTGCTTCTAAACCTTTCACTGAAATGTTATTAGAAGCAGTAATAATATCTGTAACAATCCACAAACTGTAGCATTTCAAGCTTTTTGTTTTCAGGATAGTGAAACATGCTAGCAGTATCACAAGCGTACTGCGGTGATGAAATAAATGCATTGCAACTGTTTCTGCCCGACAAAATTTCTCTTATTAACTGAATGGCTTGAGCCATTTGCATACAAAGCTACTCCTTACTCTTTATCTGGTCAAGGCGGCCCAGGGTTTTCATCATGAGTGTACTCACTATCATGTAATGTATAGTGAGAGGGAGAGAGGACTTTTTCAGTTCAGTGTCATTTCAACGACGCGGTTGTCGGATATGGAGCAAATATGGAGCAAACGTTGATACCGAAGGAAAATGCGAGAGAATATCGACAATGTCCTCTTGACAGGATTCTTCTCGGGTATCATCTGTGTGGATTAAGTGGAACCATATGTAACCTAAACATAAATTTTCAGACGGGAATTTGGAACCCAAGCTACAAAAAATGGAATTCATTGCCACAAATAATTCACCACGTCGCTCAGTGAAAAATACGGCATTAATCACATACCATTTAGGTGATAATTACTTACGGAGAGCACACCTTTAGCGCACAAAAAATTATGACATTGTTATGACATTATTTTTAAATTTCGAGTTTCCTTTGCTCAAGGAGGCTCAGCAGAGGGCTAATAAAAGGGAGTCCACCAGATGCTTCAAATCAAATTGTTACCATATACAACGCACCAGATCAACTAGCGACCCTAATTAGTTCATCAGTAATTGTCCATAATTTTCCACTGCTTGTATCGCATAGCTGAAAATGATATTTAGCACTGTGCTGATAACAGTTTAGCACTCACTGTCGGGACTGATACAGAACAGGTTTGATGGTAGTTAAATTACGCACGTGTTTTCTACGAGAAACTATGAGCATTTTTTCAATAAAGGAAGTTCTTTTAATTTTCTTTTTTTTCTCTATTGCGGTTCTGATTGTCTTTCTCTAAATGTTTTCATTCTGAAATAATTGTCTCTGACCACTGATTAACACAGTATTATGAGTAATCCAGTCTCAGTCAAGGCTGAGCGTCGACAATTTATTTGCCATTCCCTTGAAAATACAGCTACGGGAATTTCCAACTATTTATGAATCCTGCTGCATTTAATTCATTGTTTGTATTTAAATATTTGAAACGTCTCTTCCTTTACGCTATGATTATCGTGAATGTAGGAATTTTTCCCACGCCTAGTACTTACGTACAGTGTGGCGCAAAACAGCTGTTAGAAAGTTTTTGTCTACTACGACAGAATAGACACCTGTTATCGTATTTATACTATAACACACAACATGAAATTTAAAACACAAGATTTTCAAAGTGCTTCGACATAATAGACTCTTGTTATCACATTTATGCAATAGCACTTTACATGAAATTTAAAACATAAGAGTTTCAAAGTGCTTTGCTTCTGCAGCAAATAGTGCTTAGATTCTTGAACTGAATCCATGATGAGAGTCTGAAGAACAACGTTTTCGACTGCACCAATCTCTCCGGAAACTATACTACGAATATCCTAAAGTGTTGCAGGTGCATCTCTGAAGACCGCTTTAGACAATTCCATAAGAAATAATCGCTCGGGCAAAGATCAAAGGTATAACGACACTATTCTACACCTTGTTCAGTGTTTTCTAAAGTGTGTAGAAACGATCCAGTTTCTGAATGTTGCCTGAAGGAAATGGAAGTCGTCAGCAGTGTGGCGTTTGTGTGCTCTATCCCGCATGAACTAGAAGTTTCGGTGCATTCGGGGCGGCGTGCAGCCAGTACAAATTCATATTCCAGGACCCACCTATATTTTTCTGCTGTGACAGGTTTCTCATTATATATTAACCAAATAATGCATTGTGGACTCATTGCTTTCCAAATAATAACTTTTTGTGTGGATGAAGAGGACCAGCAGCTTGAAAGCGTGGATTCACAGCAGCCCAGTGGTGACAATTCCACTTGTTAACTTAACCATGGAAGTGGAAGAGTGCCTCGTTACAGAACTAGATAGGAGCCTTCAGACAGCTCAGTCGTCTCCTCTGGCTAAGAATATCGCCGCTCCACGTCGCTGTCTTTTAAAGGTTGACACAGCTGAATTTTATAAGGGAAAAGGGTATTTTCTCTTTCATTGTCCTCTGGAGTGAGTTGGTGTTCTGCATTTCTTTTTGATGGAGTGGGCTTATTCTCCAAGGTTACAACGGATACTGGTCATCCAGAGTGCACCTTCCTTTAATCGTGTAGGGATCCGGTCTTCTGAAAACATGGAAAACATTACACAAAACTCTTTATCAGGGGATGCCTGAATTTCGTCATCGCATTAAGACTTCCGTTCTGTATTATAAATTCACGGAGGAATGGTAATTCCCGACGGTGCTGTCGTTGGACCACATGTGCTGTTAAACGTACGTCTCTCCCTTGCGTTACGTCCACAATTGACATAAAATATCTTTATGGTAAACAAATACTATTCCATTGTTAGTGGTTCCATTCTGAAATGTGTATTGAGACATCTGTGATTGACCTATATATTTTTCAAAGCTATCACTAGGAGAGTTATTTACATCATACGACTAAACCACAGTAGACTTTATAACATGTATTTTGTTTGAATCTGTAGTATCACTCGCATGTTTCACTTCCTGTGCTTAATTGCTTCACTGTATTCCAGGTCCATATAACTTGGTAATGACTATGGACACGTTCTTCCTTATTGCTTGTGCTAAACCATTAGTTTCGACAAAGCCAAAAAAAAACCGAAGTACAACAATATTCCTCATCTAGTCTCAACAGAAGTCAGCGGAAACATACGAGGTATGCACGTCATTAGGTATTTTTACAGCATATTATTGTATCTTTTTATTGGTCCTAAATGGTTCATCGGCAGTGCTCCTTTTTGTGTATGTAGGTGTACTCTGTTACTTTACTTATTGAGCGCCCCCCCCCCCCCCCCCGTGTATTGAATTTTCCTGTTGTGCCAATAACAATATTTACACAGAAAGTCGAAATTAGTTGCACAGTTTTCTCCTTGGGCCAACATTTCTGAACCGACTGCGGGTAAATGTGATAAACAGAAACACATTTGCTAAACCCTAAAACGGTAACGAAAGTGGACAGAAACACAATATCATTCAGACTACTTATTGACCAGCGACCTCGCAGGACCCTGGTGTTAGTAATTCAATCTTCATTATGTAATACGGTCTACGTGTTAATCAGTCTAACGCTACAGCCAAGGAGCTTCGCCAGACTATCAAGTTTGCGTGTTTTATGGTAACTCCACCAAAGTTAGGCTAACAGTATTGTAGGCAGCCAGAGGCACTTATCAGAGATATACTTAATTTAGTTGTAGGCGAAAAACACCTAAACTGTCTTGTACGAATAAATGAGAATCGATATCTAAGATCTACGTACTAGCAGACCACTTTATGGATTCATAGAGGTACTACTTTAGGTTCGGATCCTTTCCCACAGTAGAGTTACTTACATAGTGAGATTTACCTTGTAAATCGTTTAGCGTGTCTTTCAGGACCCTCACTTCCAAAATTTTAAAATGGTATAGACGGACAGGTACATTAGTGTGACAACTGCCAGCGTCCGACGTCAACATGCTATAACCGCTCACAGACGGCAGATGGCAGTACTTGCAGTCGAGGGTGCATAAAGCGTGTCGTGGTGGACGTGGTAAACAGTGCAATCGTTGCCGTAAAGTAGAAACAGAGCGATTTATCTGATCATTCTATTTCCGGCCAAGTGTGGAAACATTTCCGAAATTGCTAATTTCGTAAAGTGTGCTGCCGAGGTTGAAGTATATAGTGAATGACAAATGGTTTAAGTACATAAGCACTCCGTCTTCAGGCCACAAGTGGCCCATCGATACCATCCGACCGCCGTGTCTTCCTGAGTTGAGGATGTGGACAGGAGGGGCGTGTGGTCAGGACACCGCTCTCCCGGTCGTTATGATGATTTTCTTTGACCGAAGCCGCTACTAGTCGGTCGAGTAGCTCCTCAATTGGCATCAAGAGGCTGAGTGCACCCCGAAAAATGGCAACAGCGCATGGCGGCTGGATGGTCACCCATCCAAGTGCCGGCCACGCCCGACAGCGCTTAATTTCGGTGATCTCACGGGAACCGGTGTATCCACTGTGGCAAGGCCGTTGCCTGCTTAAGTACATAGTGGATGGCAAAATGGCGCTATCCAAAACAGGCGCCAGGCAACTGTGATGGACCACAGGCCACAGATGACAGGTGTGTACGACGGCTGCGGAGATGTGTACGTGTAAATAGAAGTGCAGCCGTTGAGCTACTGACCGCGCATGTGAACCAAGGGGCTACCAGCCGTGTCTCCTCAGTTAACGTTCAGCGAAAGCTGCTGCATATGTGCCTCATGCGACCATTTGACTGCTGTTCTTCAGCGGAGAAGGCTCAAATTTGCACGCCAGTACCGAAACTGGACGTCCACAGAGTAGCGACTGATGGCCGTTTCAGATGAAACAAGTTTTGGGCTCCGTCGGGCAGAGAGCCGCTGGCGCGTAGAGCGTGAAACGCCTGAAATCAAACATTCTGCAGCAATCGTCGGAAGGGCGAAGGCCTAAGGAAAGTGCGTTTTGGTCTGGGGAACCTTTTAGTGGCATTCCCTTGTGATCTCGTCATTCTGGAAGGCACAATGGACCGATACAAGTATGTAACCATCCATGGGTACCATGTCCATCCCTACATTCAGTTTATTTTTCCTCGGCACGATAGCATCGGGCGCTGATGACCGCACCGTTAGGCGCCCATAAGATCCAAACACACACACACACACACAAACAAACATACAGCATCTAGCAGTAGGACAATGCAACGTGTAACAAGTTCACAGCTTCAAGTGTGGTTCGAAGACCACAGGATGAGTTTATCTTACACCCGTGACCAACAAACTACCCACATAGAAACCCTATAGAGGCTCTGTGGGACCACTTCTATCGGGGTGTACGCGCCATGGATCCTAAACCGAGAAATCTAAAGCAGCTGGCCACAGCACTGGAGTCTGCATGATTCCACAACCCTGTCGGAACCTTTCAGATCCTCACTGACTCTCTTCCTGCAAGTCTCGCAGCGTGACTGGACAGTGTACAATAGCTACGAAATGGCCCATATAACGTCAAAAAATCCCGGCAAAATATGTAGAATTGGTACTATTACTTACTTCGATCGTTAGACGTCAACAAAATTTGTTCATCATCTACCTTAACATCAAGACTGTGTGCACGTAGTGGTAGAAGCGAAACAGCTAATGATGAATGAAACGTGCAGGATACAAGTAGTAAACTAGCACAGGTATAGGAGCCATTCTTGATCTAAATAATGGTGGCAGTAAGTCTGTCAATTACAGGTATTACTTTCAGTAAAAAGCTTTCGGAAATTAACGCTTGGAACACAGCGTTTTATGGAAGTGTATGATGGAGTGTGGGGAAACTGGAAAAGAAGAGAATCGGGCGGTGTGTCGTGTTACAGAAGGAAGATGAAAATTAGTTTGACTGTTAAGGCAATAAATGGACAGGATCTACACATTATCGGGCTGTAAGGCATGTGGGGAAACACTAACATGGACACCAAGTTTTGTTCAGATTTAGCAGCAATCTGATTATCGCTGGGCATGCGATGATATTACTCGTTACCCTAATTACCGTACACTTTACCTTTCTTATCACTCGTTTCAGAATACAACATATTTCCCCTGGAAACAGACACACAGCAGACAGTTTATACATACTATAATGGGGAAGAACAGAATCACCCTATGGTTCCCACACATTATCTCAGACCGTTAGTATTGTTATTTCTTCCATGCTTGTTGACTGTGGAGAATTACTTTGCACTTACTGTTCCTACGTATGAATGTAATCATCGATGAGCTTAGGTTTTACAGCACACAGAAGAAAGTAGCCCGTTCCACGTAATTAAATTATATTACAAGTGATGATGATAGCTACTGCCTTCAATTCATAATTTGACTCTCAAAGAAAGTCAGACGCCAAGGAATGAATTACACTCCATGTCTACAATTTTGCGAAGCATACTACGCGCCTGAAAAAAAATCTAGTCTTCCTAAATCGATTTGTTTTTATGAAGTAAAGGAAATGGAAATTCATATACTTCCAATTTGTTTTGAAACATTTACCACTACACTTAAACCTTAAGAGGAAACTAGGAACACGACTTCGAATTTGCCTATCGAAATGGAAGACCCTTCGAAGACTTGAGGTCAAGCACAAGGAGTAGTCAATATTCCATCAGTATTTATGAAATAATTGGGGGAATAGGCAACTAAAAGACTATTCAAGTTGGTGTGTAGCTTTTAAGAGACTACCGGCCTACGATCGTACATCCGTAAGAATATCATTCACAAAATTCAAGAGACAGCAAGAGCAGATAAGTGAGAAAACTATTATATAATATACAGAAGAGTGGAAAACAAAACTGACGTTCTGTTAGATGGTATCTTCAGCAAAGATAGAGGCAGCAGAAAGGACATTCTAGCGTTGCGCTTCATTATTGAAACAAGACTGAAGGAAAATCAAGACACGTTCATAGGATCTGTCGACCTGAATAAAGCATTCGACATGTAAATTGGTGCAAGATGTGACAAATCCTGAGAAAGGCGATTAATATAGAATATCTATAAGAAACAAGAGGGGACAATAATACTGCAAGACAAGTAACAAAGTGCTTAAAAGGGCTGGAACACAGCGATGCAGAGTTTCGCCCCAACTGTTCAATAAGTGCATCGAAGAAGAATAACGGAAGTGAAAGAAGGGTTCAAGAGTGAGATTAAATTTCATGGTGAATTGATATGAATACAAGGATTTGTTGATGGCATTGCTATCCTCAGTGAGAGTAAACAAGAATTACAGGCTCAGCTGGATGGAATGAAGGTTCTAGTGAGTACAGAGTATAGATTCAGAGTAAATCGAAGAAAGCAGAGAGAATTAGCAAAAAGAAAAAAAAATCTGAGAGAAGCTTAACATCAAAACTGGTGATCAGGAAGTTGACGAAGTTAAAGAATACTGCTAGCTTCGAACAAAAGTAACCTATGCGGATGTAAAGAAGAAAAAAAAAAACAGACTAGCAGAGGCAAAGAGGTCATTCTTTCCAAAAGAAGTCTATTACTATCAAAAATATGCCTCAATATGAGGAAGAAATTTTTGCAAATGTATGTTTGGACCACAGCATTGTATGGTAGTGATGGACTGTGGGAAAATCGGTTCAGAAGAGAATCGAAGCGTTTGACGTGTGGTGCGAAAGACGAATGTCAAAGTTGCAGAGGGTAAAACTATAGAAGAAAGCAGATTGGAAGGCAGTCATAAATAATTGGGAACGTAAGTTGCAAGTGTTACTATGAGATGAAGTGGCTGGCATAGGAGAGGAACTCTTTGCGGGCAGCATCAAATCAGTCAGAATGCTCATGACACACCCATTTTAGTGCATGATGGGTAATAAATAGGGACAGAGATGAATACAGCAAAATATTTTAGGTAAAAGATGTATATTTCAAAGACGGTCACGTATTTCTACTAGTGGACGTGAGCTTGCAAGTGATCTTCAAAGTCATTTGGAGGTTAAAGTGTTTTTTTTTTAAGGGAACCATAATATTTGATTCAAGATATGAAAAGAGCGACAAATTTTACTTATAAAATGATACAATATTCAAGGTAATGGCAAGGTTCAGTCAATGTGGAATAGGCAAATATGTTTTTAGTTCTAGTAGGAATTAACTCGGAACGGAAGCATGATACAGTAAAATACAATGTAAGATGCAGACCGGAAGAGGCATAAGGGGTCATGTGTCATTACCAATAAACATGATTTCAAAGATAATTATCGAAGGTCACTCGATGGCTGAGTTTTGTTTAATGGAAATGCGTATTTGTGACTTGGGATTTGGAGAGAGCAGACACTGATTTCAACTTTAAGTTTTAACTAATGTGTTTATTAGCAAAAATAAATACATCACCACGCGTAAATGTTGCTGCTGCATTTGCAAGACAGAAGAAACATAAATAAAACGTAGACCATTGACTTACAAGTCGTTAAATGAGTCCCTCCGGCTCTCATTCCTCAGGATGTCACTTCCTATTTGTATCTAACATTGTACTTTGCTGTCTCCCTCCTGTATTCTGAGGTGATACCTACCAGAACTAAAAACATTTTTGCTTGTTAGATCTTCATTGAGCTAGCCATGACCTAGAATAATGAATCATTTTATACGTGAAATTTTCTGCTCTTCTCAAATGTTGTTGTTGTTGTTGTTGTGGTCTTCAGTCCTGAGACTGGTTTGATGCAGCTCTCCATGATACTCTATCCTGTGCAAGCTTTTTCATCTCCCAGTACTTACTGCAACCTACATCCTTCTGAATCTGCTTAGTGTATTCATCTCTTGGTCTCCCTCTACGATTTTTACCCTCCACGCTGCCCTCCAATACTAAATTGGTGATCCCTTGATGCCTCAGAACATGTCCTACCAACCGATCCCTTCTTCTGGTCAAGTTGTGCCACAAACTTCTCTTCTCCCCAATCCTATTCAATACTTCCTCATTAGTTATGTGATCTACCCATCTAATCTTCAGCATTCTTCTGTAGCACCACATTTCGAAAGCTTCTATTCTCTTCTTGTCCAAACTATTTATCGTCCATGTTTCACTTCCATACATGGCTACACTCCATACAAATACTTTCGGAAATGACCTCCTGACACTTAAATCCATACTCGATGTTAACAAATTTCTCTTCTTCAGAAACGCTTTCCTTGCCATTGCCAGTCTACATTTTATATCCTCTCTACTTCGACCATCATCAGTTATTTTGCTCCCCAAATAGCAAAACTCCTTTACTACTTTAAGTGTCTCATTTCCTAATCTAATTCCCTCAGCATCACCCGACTTAATTCGACTACATTCCATTATCCTTGTTTTGCTTTTGTTGATGTTCATCTTATATCCTCCTTTCAAGACACTGTCCATTCCATTCAACTGCTCTTCCAAGTCCTTTGCTGTCTCTGACAGAATTACAATGTCATCGGCGAACCTCAAAGTTTTTATTTCTTCTCAATGAATTTTAATACCTACTCCGAATTTTTCTTTTGTTTCCTTTACTGCTTGCTCAATATACAGATTGAACAACATCGGGGAGAGGCTACAACCCTGCCTTACTCCCTTCCCAACCACTGCTTCCCTTTCATGTCCCTCGACTCTTATAACTGCCGTCTGGTTTCTGTACAGATTGTAAATAGCCTTTCTCTCCCTGTATTTTACCCCTGCCACCTTTAGAATTTGAAAGAGAGTATTCCAGTCAACATTGTCAAAAGCTTTCTCTAAGTCTACAAATGCTAGAAACGTAGGTTTGCCTTTCCTTAATCTTTCTTCTAAGATAAGTCGTAAGGTCAGTATTGCCTCACGTGTTCCAGTGTTTCTACGGAATCCAAACTGATCTTCCCCGAGGTTGGCTTCTACTAGTTTTTCCATTCGTCTGTAAAGAATTCGTGTTAGTATTTTGCAGCTGTGACTTATTAAACTGATTGTTCGGTAATTTTCACATCTGTCAACACCTGCTTTCTTTGGGATTGGAATTATTATATTCTTCTTGAAGTCTGAGGGTATTTCGCCTGTTTCATACATCTTGCTCACCAGATGGTAGAGTTTTGTCAGGACTGGCTCTCCCAAGGCCGTCAGTAGTTCCAATGGAATGTTGTCTACTCCGGGGGCCTTGTTTCGACTCAGGTCTTTCAGTGCTCTGTCAAACTCTTCACGCAGTATCATATCTCCCATTTCATCTTCATCTACATCCTCTTCCATTTCCATAAAATTGTCCTCAAGTACATCGCCCTTGTATAGACCCTCTATATACTCCTTCCACCTTTCTGGTTTCCCTTCTTTGCTTAGAACTGGGTTTCCATCAGAGCTCTTGATATTCATACAAATCGTTCTCTTATCTCCAAAGGTCTCTTTAATTTTCCTGTAGGCAGTATCTATCTTACCCCTAGTGAGACAAGCCTCTACAGCCATACATTTGTCCTCTAGCCATCCCTGCTTAGCCATTTTGCACTTCCTGTCGATCTCATTTTTGAGACGTTTGTATTCCTTTTTGCCTGCTTCATTCACTGCATTTTTATATTTTCTCCTTTCATCAATCAATATTTCTTCTGTTACCCAAGGATTTCTACTAGCCCTCGTCTTTTTACCTACTTGATCCTCTGCCGCCTTCGCTACTTCATCCCTCAAAGCTACCCATTCTTCTTCTACTGTAGTTCTTTCCCCCATTCCTGTCAATTGTTCCCTTATGCTCTCCCTGAAACTCTGTACAACCTCTGGTTCTTTCAGTTTATCCAGGTCCCATCTCCTTAAATTCCCACCTTTTTGCAGTTTCTTCAGTTTTAATCTACAGGTCATAACCAATAGATTGTGGTCAGAGTCCACATCTGCCCCTGGAAATGTATTACAATTTAAAACCTGGTCCCTAAATCTCTGTCTTACCATTATATAGTCTATCTGATACCCTTTAGTATCTCCAGGGTTCTTCCATTTATACAACCTTCTTTCATGATTCTTAAACCAAGTGTTAGCTATGATTATGTTGTGCTCTGTGCAAAATTCTACCAGGCGGCTTCCTCTTTCATTTCTTAGCCCCAATCCATATTCACCTACTATGTTTCCTTCTCTCCCTTTTCCTACACTCGAATTCCAGTCACCCATGACTATTAAATTTTCGTCTCCCTTCACAATCTGAATTATTTCTTTTATTTCATCATACATTTCTTCAATTTCTTCGTCATCTGCAGAGCTAGTTGGCATATAAATTTGTAATACTGTAGTAGGTGTGGCCTTCGTATCTATCTTGGCCACAATAATGCGTTCACTATGCTGTTTGTAGTAGCTTACCCGCATTCCTATTTTCCTATTCATTATTAAACCTACTCCTGCATTACCCCTATTTGATTTTGTGTTTGTAGTCACCAGACCAGAAGTCTTGTTCCTCCTGCCACCGAACTTCACTAATTCCCACTATATCTAACTTCAACCTATCCATTTCCCTTTTTAAATTTTCTAACATACCTGCCCGATTAAGGGATCTGACATTCCACGCTCCGATCCGTAGAACGCCAGTTTTCTTTCTCCTGATAACGACATCCTCTTGAGTAGTCCCCACCCGGAGATCCGAATGGGGGACTATTTTACCTCCGGAATATTTTACCCAAGAGGACGCCATTATCATTTAATCATAGAGTAAAGCTGCATGCCCTCGGGATATATATATATATATATATATATATATATATATATATATATATATATATATTGAATCAAATATTAGGATTCACACAAAAAACTTTAACCTCCAAATCATAGCCATTAGTAGCAATGCGTTACCCTCTTTGCCACCTAGAACTTTCATCTAAGAGATTTTTCTGTATCTCATCTCCATAAGGAGTTATTCCCCATTATGGATTAATATGGTGCACCCTGTTTATATACAGGGTTTTTATTTTAACTAAAGACATCGAAATATCTCGAAAACTACACACTGGATCAAAAAGGGAGTTGTAACTCCAATTTGTTTGTCTCGGAGGGGGACATCCAATGAATCCCCACCCGACCCGCCACGCTTCTTCGTGCGTGAATGACGAGGGGCAACTTTGAAATGTGCAATGGGAACCACCGTTTCTTACTGCAGTTTACGATTCTACGTCAAAATCTACATCCGTCTTGTCTGAAGTATTTTCCTAGTTTCGCCACAGATGGCGCTGTAATCGGGGGAAAATGAATGGGTACACAATTGTAACCTACCACATACTTTTCAATGGGCCTTGAATATACAGTGGCACGTTCGATCTACCTCCATGGTGCGACGGTAGGACAGGCCAGTATTTCGTAACTTCTAATTGGAAATCCCATTCGAAACGTTGTATTCCTCCGACATATCAAACAGGGGAGTACTCGACGTGCCACCGTGGCCACGTAACGAACTACATAGCGGCTCTAAACATGACAATACTTGAGCAGCATTTATTGCCTGCACACCTACCTATCATTTGAAGAACAGACGTGCAAGTGGACGATGAATGTCGGAGCCACAGAAGAAAAAATTGAAATGATCCTGATTTACGGAGAACGTAGGAGAAATGTTGCAAGCCTGCTGTTGCCTTGTACGCTTTACGTTTTCTAGAGAAAGCTTTTACAAGGTTGTGAACGCCTTTATATCTGATGGCAGCTTACAGATCGGCAAAAGGAAAAGAAGCAAACGTGTTACAGGTGAAGCTAAGGAAATACTTGTTCTAGTGGCACTGCATCGCAACCCACGGATAGGCACCCGGCAGTTACGCTGCGGATCCGGTATGTCCCTTGGTAGTATTGTCACAATACTACACCGTCATAAGTGTCGTCGATACCACGTGTCACTGCATCAAGATTTTTATGGCGCCGATTTCTGTAACCGGGTGAATGGACACGTCAGCACATGTAAACGACCCCCACATTCTTTGCCGAGGCACCATTTTTCGATGAGCCTACAGTCATAAACCGTGGAAGCGTTGGCAGGCATAACATGTATTGTTGTAGCGTAGACTTTCCCCATTGGTTACGACAATGTGACCATCAACGCTCTTGGTCGGTTAACGTATCGTGTGTGGAATCATGGGGAACAAATTCATTGGTCCGTATTTTATTGACAGCACGTGGAATGGACGTAAATATCGAACGTTTTTGGAACAAGAACTACCGGTACTACTGCAGGATTCTGTCCTGGACGCTCGACAACGTATGTGGTTTCAGCATGACTGTTGCCCAGATCATTAAGCAACTGAAGCACGGGAGGTATTAGACCGTGTTTATATTGGTCGGTGGATCGGCAGAGGTGACCCTATTAATTGTCCCGTTAGGCCGCCGGATTTCTTTCTGTGGGGATATTTAAAAGATAAGGTGTACCAGCAAGTGACAATAGGCCGTTAAGGCATGGTCGACCGCATCAGAAACGCCTATGCTGACATTCCCGTAGCTATGCTTCTGTCCTGTATACGGTCATTTGAGAAGTGGATCAGTAAGTGTACCGCAGCTGGCAGTACGAAGTTTAAACACTTACTCTAAGTGGAAATCTAGGCCAGCGTTCGCCTCGAGCCATGGCCGCAATGGCGTGTCGTGCAGTGCCCTGTTATTTATTTCAGAGGAATACAACGTTGCAAATTGGGTTTCCAATTAGAAGTTATGAAATACTGGCCTGTCCTATCCTCGCAACATGGAGGTAGGTCCAACGTGCCACTGAATATTAAAGGGCCTTTGGGTAGTATGTCGTAATTTACCATTGTGTACCCATTCATATTCCTCCGATTACAGCAGCCACCTGCGGCGAAGCGAAGAAGATGCTTCATACAAAACGTATGTAGAGTTTTCCGTAGAATCATAATCTGGAATAAAAAACGGGAGTTCCCATTGAAGATTTCAAAGTGTGATGGGGGGGGGGGGGGGCGGTGGTCGAATGTGGTATCATTGCACGTCCCCCTGTTAGACAAACAAATTGGAATTACAATTTTTTTTGATCCGATGTGTAGTTTTCGAGATATTTCGATGTCTTCAGTTAAATGAACACCTTGAAGTTTAAAATGGAAATGAGCGTATGACATCGTTCGCCGGGAGGCCCCATCCTGGGAAGTTCCGTCGCCAAGTGCCAGTCTTATTTCTGTCGACGCCACACTGGGCCACTTGCGTGCCGGTGATGAGGATGAAATGATGATGAGGACAACACAACACAAAGTCCCCAAGCGGAGAAAATCTTCAACCCCGCCAGGAATCGAACCCGGGCCCGCTTGCATGGGAGGCGAGCACGTTACTACCCAGCTAAGCAGGCGGACACCCTGAAGGTTAATTACGAAGGAATGCGCCTTACGCAGATTAAGCAGCTATGACAAAATTGCTTGATAAGCATAGAAATAATACGTCACATGTTCCCAAAAATATTACAACTACTTATAAATGTGGAGCCTAAATCTTCAACAACAGTAACGTTTTATCTCCTAATTGCACGAATTCCACGATATTTCGAACTCTGGGAAAATGTACTTATTTTTTACGAATTTGCGTGCATCACCTACAACAACATACCTTTATGTCACTTTTCTTTGCTGGATACGTTCATTGGGTTATTGGTTTGCTTTCCTGCCAGAAAATGTCATCAAGTTGTAACACCTTTGAAGGTTATTTTTGTAAATTATACTCAAAAACGTTCATAGAAAAGAGGAATAATAATTTTGTTTCATATTTTAACATATAGCTGAATGCTGTGACATACATTTGTTCCGCAAGTTCACTACGAATATTATGTCGGAAAACTGTTTCCGGAAATAAAAGCCGGGTAGTATTAACAGAAAAATCTTAACGTGAACTGTGGCACAGGATTTACATTTTTGTAATTAATAAACTACATAACCATTTTTTTTTTCTTTTACCACTTCGTATTGGAAAGATAGTTTCTTATATTTAGATGCTTCGAACCGTTCTGGCGATGCGATTTCTTACTATGGTAAGCTGAATACGTTTCCTAATTCAACAATTATATTTATAAGCAATTGAAAGACACGAAAAATTTAAGGGGTGAGTGAGTCCGTAGCACCACTGAGACACATCCGAATGTCTTTTTCAGTCGAAATTTCAGTTGAAATGATTTCATCTCTGGAAAGACATTCTTTAACAGTTTGGCCGTTGAGATATGTGAGATTATGGGCGATACCTCTGAGTATGAAGACTGAACTCGGAGTAAAACAAGAAAATCTGCAACGACGAGAAATCAAGTTCCTTTTGGCAATTATGCATGTTCTAAATTTTTCTTGCGTTTCACATGGTTCTCAGTTGGTTGTGAGCTAATGGAGGTGTTAGTTACAGGACAAATATTTGTACTTCGACACATAAATGTTATGAAACAAAATGTTATGAAACAAAGTGTTTTCGATTAACTCACCAAATCTGGATCTCAACACCGTGGTAATCTGTAAATATTTGTTCCGACACGTAAATGTTATGAAACAAAGGTGAATACCAGCCGGCCAGTGTGGCCGAGCGGTTCTAGGCACTTCAGTCTGGATCCGCACGACTGCTACGGCCGCAGGTTCGAATCCTGCCTCGGGCATGGATGTGTGTGATGTCCTTAGGTTAGTTAGGTTTACGTAGTCCTAAGTTCTAGGGGACTGATGACCTCAGATGTTAAGTTCCATAGTGCTCAGAGCCAGTTGAACCATTTGATAATACCAAGACGCCCCAGTTTTAGTGGTTTCGGTTAACTCACCAAATCTGGAGCTCAACACCGTTATAATCTATTGATGATAATTTCGTGATTGGGTACTGAGAGAGAAGTAGATAGAGAAGCAACGAGTGAGGTGTTAAGTTACGTGCATAATAACCATGCACACAAAAATATTAATCACTGCCATGTGACGTCAGGTTAATAGCATATGACACTGCCTCTCACTTTTATACAGCCTCAATGCAGCGAGGAGGGGATTTCATAAATTTCAGAGGTAAGCCACACCTAGCTGACACCACTCATTGGTTTTTAGATAATATGGGATTATTGGTCCATCCATCCATGCAGAACACTGTTGTTTATTTCTTTCCCCAAAGTAGTTTAAGCGGAACACTGCTACAACCATTGGGATTCTTTATTCTAAGACATGAAAAAATTAGCGTCAGAACAGAACCTTACGTTAACCGTTATTACATGCGTACTTTTTGGTGTAAAGAGTTTCGTAAGATAGCCCGCATCTCGTGGTCGTGCGGTAGCGTTCTCGTTTCCCACGCCCGGGTTCCCGGGTTCGATTCCCGGCGGGGTCAGGGATTTTCTCTGCCTCGTGATGGCTGGGTGTTGTGTGCTGTCCTTAGGTTAGTTAGTTTTAAGTAGTTCTAAGTTCTAGGGGACTGATGACCATAGATGTTAAGTCCCATAGTGCTCAGAGCCATTTCATAAGATATTTTTTTTAATTTTACAGTTTTCCCATGATTTCTGTGTTTATAGCTGTGTTTCGGCATGCAACATGTCATCTTCAAGGCGCGAGAGACACGTATTAAGAAGAACCAAAATGTGAACTTAGAAAAAGTTAGTGTTATCACTACTGGAAATTTCGGCAGTGTTGTGAATACAGGTTCGGTGAGCGCTAGATTATAACATAATCACGTCATTTAACCATCTTCGTCGGTCTTCGTTTATTTCTGGTCTGTGTTAGTTCTCTTAAAGCAATGAGGATTGTGTTGTTAAAAAAGACACAAACGCTTATGTCTCTCTCTCTCTCTCTCTCTCTCTCTCTCTCTCTCTCCCTCTCCCTTCCTCACACACACACGCACGCAAACACATACACACACCAACACAAACACACACACACACACACACAAAAGCAGTGTTATTACTGCTGGAATTTTCATGCAGTAAGGTGAGCGATGGATTATAACATAACCACGCCTTTAGTCACCACAGTCGGACTGTTTTTTTTTTTTTTTTTTTTTTTTTTTTTTGCTCTAAGAATACGGAAGATCATAAAATTATCACTTTGGCAGTGATTCGAAACATTATCTCATCTTGTTGTTGATGTGTGTCTGAGATGTATCGCATATTGCGAGAAGATTTTGAAAGCTGTAGCACGAGTTCTGACGACTTCTGTTCCTTGCTAAGGTTTCTCTGTGTGTGATTTATTTTTGTTTTGGAGGGGGCGGCAAGGAGGTGGGAATCGTGTATGTGTGTGTGTGTTTGCGTCTGTTCTCTTAATAATACAATCCTCACTGCTTTAGAGAACTGACACAGAACGGAAATAAAACACAGACAAGCACGCGCTCGCGTGGCACACACGAAAAGATTCCAAAGAAAAATGGAATATTATAGAACTATTCACACAATACAGCATCTGGAATCAACCAATACACATGTAATGACGGTTTTCGTAATGTTCTGTAACAATGCTAATTAATTTTTTCGTGGCTTCGAATAAAGAAAGCCGCTGATGATGTATGTATTTCGCTGAACTAGGTTGGAAAAGAAAATAAACAATAGTGTTTTGATTCAAGGCAGACCCACCACACCAGATGTTTTTAGGCAGGCGTGAAGCAGCAGAAGAGTATTCAACTTGCAACGATTGCTTATTAGATCCGGTAGAGCTACCACATTATGGGTGTGTTAAATGCAAGGGCCGGTTTTCAAAGTATTCCGAGATATTTCTTATGAGATTTAGATGGGCTTATTTAGCGACCCAGTCGAGGTACGATAGGATGCCTGGGTATTCGCCACACAAGTGACGTATGTGTGCAATCCTGTGGACCCGGCTGTTGTTATCTTGGAAGATGAGTGTCCACAGCATACTTACCGCGAAGATACAAAAGAAGGGCAATATCTGAACAACGAAATTATTCACAGATACAGCCATGTTCATGTTCCTAGCAACCTAAAGGTGTTGGGCAAAGTCATGGTACGAAAAACATCCCCCAAAAGAATCAAAGAACCACCTCAGACCGAAACTGCACCCTCCAAATTTAATAAGAGGCAAAATTTCCACTGGCCAGTCCACACTACACGCCACTGGTCAGTCATTGTACAACTTTTCTATGTTGTTTGACTTTGAAAATATGCAGCTTTAAGTGCCAGTGTGAGCAATGGCCTTTAGCAAGATAACAGACACCAAACGTGCGTTGCTTGCAGTTCCCTTCGCGGTGTCCAACTTGAAACTGCATTCGCTGACAGAAATTATCCTTGTCTTCGTGACCAGTCACTCTTGATTAGAATCCTTTTACCGCTGTTCTTACACCATGTCACATCACTGACAATAGTAAACTGTTCCTACTACACATGATGCACAGTCCATATTGACATACTCACAAAATGAGCAACATCTTTTCCATCTCCTCAATTGCACGACAAAGCACAATGTCTCCTCTCTGCTATTCTGTCACATTTCCTTGTCAGCTCATCTTACTTCACTGATTATGTACAACCGACTGGCTCACTCGCAATACAGGTACTTCACTGCCATAGGTCACGCCTCACGTCGGAATTGAAGTGTCACATGACCATCTGGTACCAGTTCCGTACCGTCTACAACTATCTAAAGCGGCTAGTATACCGTTTTAAAGAGCTACAGAATGCTGAATGGAGACACCCTTGCGTGAATTAAGGATAGCTGTTGGGAACCTATGAAGCACCCACAATACTTGCAAAAAATTATTAGAGTTCAATCATTTATTCTCAATGTTTACGTGTCGTCATTCTTCCACGCCAGCTTCGGCTGTTGCTCATTAAGGTGTATTTGGTTCCACGCTCAGGCGAGATTCAGCGACCCCAGTGCAAAGGCAGGTTACCAGTGAGCATACGTTGCCATTGCCCAGTGCCTACTCCGAATTGTACGATGGACCTTGACAATCCATCCATGACGTGCCTGGTGTCAATACTCGTGTGGTTGGTTATCTCCTCCCTACCCTATGTAGGTTTCAGCAGCCGGAGGCGCATGAGTGTTGAGCATGAACGGGACCCCTAGAGGCCTTGTTGCTGGTTCCCTCTCTGAAATTCAGTGCTGGCAGCACCCTCTGGTGTGGTGTTGTTGGAAGACACTCAGTTCCTCCATCAGTAGATGGTAGGCATCGAGCAGCACGAAGTTCATCAGGTGAACGCCATCATCTTGAGTATATCTTCAGCTAGTTCATAGGCCGTGCTGAAGTATCTGGGACATAGATTCACTACAGTACCTGTATCATGGAATCGAGTGTTAATGCTGTAAATGGCATCGATCATAATGACCATCTCATTATGAGGGCTGGGGCTACGATGCAATGCTCAGTTCGCAATGGCTGCATGTGTCCTTCTAATCCTGCTATATTCACCTAACGGGCAGTTAACTGCTGTGTCAGTTCCTCGCTATGTGCCCTTGTGAAAGTGATAGAGTTCCTTGTTACATGTCTTGTGAGCTAAAGAATATGCTTTTGTCGCTTCCTCTGGTCCTCTGTCACAGTCTCCTTCCTGCTGAATGCGTATTCACACTTGAAAAACAATGTCGTAATGTGTCGCCGACAAGACTCATTTTCGACATACCGGCTCGCTTCCTGCTTCTGCCTCTGTCTCTGGTATGACTTGAGTTTACCTGTGGCACTGCGAATGAGATTCAATAAGTTTGTTATAATTCCTACTCCTTACTATTTAGTGCCATAACATGACTCTTGTAAAGCTGAGTTTACAAATTTATAGTTGCTGAACCACTGAGAAACAAAGCCAGAACCGTTGCCAGCTAATCAACATTCCAGCATAATACACCATCGCTTAGTAACACTCACCAAATGCTTTGACCCACTGTCTTTGACTATTATTAATTACTCGTTTAGCGCCCACAGCTTCACGTACGTTTGCGTAGTAATTGCAACAAAAGTAATTTTATAGGCATACATTAGGCCTACAGAAAAATTAATATGTTAAAGAGCAGTTTCTCTTTCTATGCAATTCTAGTAAAGCCGGTTTGTCGTGGGGACTATTAAATAGCTTTCTTTGATTTATTTCAAACACCGATACAACTATCAAACTTTTTACTGTAATTAAAGCCACAGAAACGTGGTCTTTTACGAATTGGATCGGCAATTGGAAGAAGGAAATAACTCGATAAACCTGTTTGTTGGGAAATTTAAAAAAAATGTACAACTTAAGCATTTTTCATTGAAACAGATTTTATTTTTTCTTACACATACAGAACAACATTTCCATCCGTTTGCAGTGTTCGGACAATTTACAGGTATTGGACTTTGACTCGTAAAATTAGAAAAGTTGATGGATTTGTTCCCTTCTTCCAACTGATTGAAAATGTGACTAAAAATAAAGAAATAAGTCAATAATACCTTTCAAATTTCATTAAAAATTGTAAAAACGTAACACTATAGGCTATTGGAAAAAGTATGGAAAGTTTAAAAGGGCATCAATTATTTGACCCCAGGAATGCGCAGAAAGTCATAGAGAAAAACACTTGGACACAAAAACCACTCATCATCATGATCAGGTGGATCTGAGGTGGTAGGCCAGGCCATTAAGTCCTCATAGAAGTGTTTCTTTTCTGTAGGTATGTAGGTGATCATCTTCTCTACGTCTTGCATTTTTTTCTCATTTATGGGTACTTTTAGTGTGTATGCAGTCTCTGTAGTAAGCGTTATTTCATCCAACAACTTTGGTTTTTGAGGGACAAATACGAGGTGCATTCAAGTTCTAAGGCCTCCGATTTTTTTTCTAATTAACTACTCACCCGAAATCGATGAAACTGGCGTTACTTCTCGACGTAATCGCCCTGCAGACGTACACATTTTTCACAACGCTGACGCCATGATTCCATGGCAGCGGCGAAGGCTTCTTTAGGAGTCTGTTTTGACCACTGGAAAATCGCTGAGGCAATAGCAGCACGGCTGGTGAATGTGCGGCCACGGAGAGTGTCTCTCATTGTTGGAAAAAGCCAAAAGTTACTAGGAGCCATATCAGGTGAGTAGGGAGCATGAGGAATCACTTAAAAGTTGTTATCACGAAGAAACTGTTGCGTAACGTTAGCTCGATGTGCGGGTGCGTTGTCTTGGTGAAACAGCACACGCGCAGCCCTTTCCGGACGTTTTTGTTGCAGTGCAGGAAGGAATTTGTTCTTCAAAACATTTTCGTAGGATGCACCTGTTACCGTAGTGCCCTTTGGAACGCAATGGGTAAGGATTACGCCCTCGCTGTCCCAGAACATGGACACCATCATTTTTTCAGCACTGGCGGTTACCCGAAAGTTTTTGGTGGCGGTGAATCTGTGTGCTTCCATTGAGCTGACTGGCGCTTTGTTTCTGGATTGAAAAATGGCATCCACGTCTCATCCATTGTCACAACCGACAAAAAGAAAGTCCCATTCATGCTGTCGTTGCGCGTAAGCATTGCTTGGCAACATGCCACACGGGCAGCCATGTGGTCGTCCGTCAGCATTCGTGGCACCCACCTGGATGACACTTTTCGCATTTTCAGGTCGTCATGCAGGATTGTGTGCGCAGAACCCACAGAAATGCAAACTCTGGAGGCGATCTGTTCAACAGTCATTCGGCGATCCCCCAAAACAATTCTCTTCACTTTCTCGATCATGTCGTCAGACCGGCTTGTGCGAGCCCGAAGTTGTTTCCGTTTGTTGTCACACGATGTTCTGCCTTCATTAAACTGTCGCACCCACGAACGCACTTTCGACACATCCATAACTCCATCACCACATGTCTCCATCAACTGTCGATGAATTTCAATTGGTTTCACACCACGCAAATTCAGAAAACGAATGATTGCACGCTGTTCAAGTAAGGAAAACGTCGCCATTTTAAGTATTTAAAACAGTTCTCATTCTCGCCGCTGGCGGTAAAATTCCATCTGCTGTACGGTGCTGCCATCTCTGGGACGTATTGACAATGAATGCGGCCTCATTTTGAAACAATACGCATGTTTCTATCTCTTTCCAGTCTGGAGAAAAAAAATCGGAATCCTTAGAACTTGAATGCACCTCGTATTGTCTGATCGATGCTATTACAGAACCCTTCAAGTCAGTTGAATATTGAAGGTGTCGATATTTAGAAATACAAAAGTTTGAATGTTTGTCAGTACTTTTCGTTGATTTCTTGAATAATTTAGGCCACCCATCCTTACAGATCACGATTTATTCTGAAGTCACCTTTCTCACAGAATATCCGGATTCTCTCGCTGTTTATATCAACTAACATTACTCGTCCGAAGTGTATATTCAGTCCATTTTCCTAATCTTGCGCTTGGTGGTAGCAAAGATCCTATCACACTCCAAGAATGAATATCCACACATAGGAAAATATTGGTGAATTGTAGCAAAACGACCAAGCGACACCAAGGCAAGTAGAAACCTGATGACAGTATTATTTCAGTTTTGTCCACCGCAAGCGTCTCTAAAAATGTGAAGTTCTATAACAGTTGGACTCATGTCCTGAATCTTGAACCAAAGTAGGCTACATACCTCATCGGGGCCTCTTTTAGCCACACCTTCTGGATATGTGTAGAAATTTACTGATCCTGTTTTCACATCATGGGTACAGAAAACGTACAACCAAAGCTTTTAGATAGAACATCTATTCCACCTGAATTTTCGGCAGTGGAAGATTTTGCATGTGGTCAAAGACGAGGCACCCTACTTCTTCTTTTTCATTGCACAGTTGCAATATTTCTTTTTGTTTGGAGTAAAATTTCTTGGCTCAACGTAAATGGACCATCTTTTCAGCGACTGCGACACGTTTTGCGGTGTCGTTGAGAACTGGTGATTTGATCTTCGATTCCAATTCCTTACATGTGCTACAGATGTCAGTTTGGAGCCTCCCAAATCTATATCCATGGTTCTCATTATAATATTTACTATAAAAATCGTATTTAACGCTAAATGTGTAATGCGATATTTCTCACAAAAGAGGCGGTGCAAAGTTTATATATCCAGCTCAACACTTACATATTTAATTTCCTTACTGCAGTAATGAGAATGGTGTATTGGGAACTCATTTATATGATCATCAATAGCAACTAGTGTTTGTGGAGGTAACACATTAGCCCGGTTCATATGTTTACCGCGCATATCAATTGCAGATTTTCCAGAAGCAATTAGTCAAACGGAAAAGCGCTTTATTTTTGATGGCATATAAAACGGAAAATAGACGTCCACAAACTTGAACTCTTTTTGTTGGCATTGTTCAGAACAAAGAAATCGGAAACGTTGTCTCGTTTCTTAGGGGGTCTTCGTTCTTTGAACGGCGGCGTTTTGGATCACGTCGTATTATCAGTACCATTAGGAATGTATCGTATTCATTTTTGGTATGTCCATCATATAAATTATCTAGAAAATATTTCTTCCCTTTAGGAGGGAAGTTGTCTGTTCATTTCAACTTGCAAGGACACAAAATGTTGGTGTCTGATTTTGCAGGAATAGTGTTACCTGTGGAGCTACTCACATATTGTTCACCAATAAGACGCTGCCTCTTCTGCATTTCCCGTTTATAGCAGTGAACACTGTGAACTCCTTTTTTCTGCTTGTTTCTGAACGATGAAGCCACTTCAGAATCACTCTCGGAAATCGATGACATTATTTAAGTATGTTCTAGTACGAAGAAATTAGTGATTAGTAAAAGCTCTACACGAACACGTAATCACGTTAACCAACTGTTTGCAAACTAACTAGTTAAAAAGATATCCAGCATACGGAGCAAGAACGAACTTCTTCCGTGCCCTGCTACCATCTGTTGGTCATGTGTGGCAGTAGTTGTAAAACAGAAATAAATCCAGTCTTTGTTTTCTTCTTCCAACTTATGGAATATTCAGACCTGGTTTTCAAGGCTTGATGGGCTAATTTTCGTTCCTTTCTTGTGCTCTAAATTTGCGTGTACCCTTTCATGACTCATATTCGGCAAAATCTCGATTTGTTATTTTCGGTGTTTATTCCCTTCTTCCAACGACCGATTCAATTTACTTCTGTCCAAACAGCGATTCTGGTAGCTGGAGTCGGAGGTTTTCATTAATTCTGCCTTTTGAGATCTTGTGGTGATATTTCTATGGAAACTTTCAACACTTAATACATATTTCATTATTCTAACCCAGAAGTCAGCTATCAGTTTCCATAGATATAGGGTTAAAATATTTTCATTATAATCTTCATTATCTATTTCATTCCCCGGGGACTGACTGCCCAAAAACACAGAACTAGGTTTTTTTTATTTGTAACCGAAAGCCAAATACAAGTTTTTATAGATTTCTCCGTAAAAACGTTTTGATAATGAAATATTTCCACAAGAAGCTGTCATCCCCAATATCACCCCTTAGCGGTGGAATTTCGAAAATTCCTTTCTTCACCGATGTGTACAGTACAGGATGAACACCCTCTCAAAATTTTAAGTTTATATGCATAGCAGTTTGAGCTGGGCAATGATGAGAGAGAGAATCAGTCAGTATATTTCTTTGATTCTTCTTGATAGTTCAGTAGCCGTTAACACAAAGAACTGAAGAGAAGCTTCGTTTGCCAACTGTGAACGTTAACATCACTGTAATCGACAGAGATACGGTGTCTGAAAGAGGAAAAATTACCATGTTCCACGAATGTTACATGTTGTACAATGAAAGGCCAGGCCTTAATGCTACTGCGGTGACAAGTGTGTCAAAGCTGTAAATGCTGCAGTGGATAGCGAAATAAGAAGTCATTGCACGGTGACAGTCAGTTAATCCACTCTAATGTACGGACCATAAAGCATTGCTACGTTTATTAGAACGGTGCTAGAATCCTGCAACAGGTCTTCACAGGCCGTCCGTTTCAAATGAATAGTGCACCGTCTGCACGTAATGCCCTGATGCCAGAACAAAGACCAGTCCAGCTACAGAGGCGTTGACAATAGTGGCTACTGCTTTCCAAATGACTCTGTCTCGTCTCTTATGCGGATTCCGGGTTCCACCTGCATCACACCGATAGCTGAGTACGCGTGGGATGTTAACAGAGATGAAAGCGCTCTCCGAGTACGCGTTATTCAGTTCCATTAATTGCATTCCCAAAGCTTCAGAAGAACAGGTAGACATATAGGCAGGAATATCCGGACTTTCACCTCTGTTCCACAAATAGCGCGTCTAGTTTGGCCAGTCACTTTGAAATGTCTGTGAACTGGTCTGTCAGCTATTATCCCTTGATATTCATCCAGTAGTTATAAATATCTGCCATAGAAATAAGATTCAGGAATAGCACTTACCTGGTTGACATTTCATTTCAGTATATACGTTTTCTCAACGTGTAGCGGCTCTTAAAGCAGTGAGAACAGGTTTAATAAAATACCAGTCTTAGGGAAGGAATATTATTTTGTTATTCAAGAGGGATAATCGTTCCTGTGAGTACCAAAGTAATCTTTATTCATTAATTTTACATTCTTCTAGCATTGTGTTGCTCTTTCCACTGATATAAGGTAGTGTGTACCCATTCCTCAAAAATCCTCACTTAGTGAGAACTACGCAGGTATCATAAAAGATATAGACCGGTGAATATAATGGGATTATTTATCAACGTTTGTACCCAGAAAGTCGTCGCAAAGTATCTGGAGGATGTAAGTGGTGTGCCAGAACCGTATTTCTCTCTATTTTGTTCAATTCCTGGAGCATACGCGGCAAGAAATGTTGTCCCCTATTTACATATCTGGGCAACGTTAATCCATTACTAGAAAAGTTACATTCATTAAATGTTAAAGCGTTACTTTACAGGAGATTTATTAGAAGTTAAAGTATATCATGCTAGTACACTACTCACCATTAAAATTGCTACACCACGAAGATGACGTGCTACAGACGCTAAGTTTAATCGACAGGTAGAAGATGCTGTGATATGCAAATGATTAGATTCTCAGAACATTCACACAAGGTTGGCGCCGGTGACGACACCTACAAGGTGCTGACATGAGGAAAGTTTCCAACCGATTTCTCATACACAAACAGCAGTTGACCGGCGTTGCCTGGTGAAACGTTGTTGTGATGCCTCGTGTAAGGAGGAGAAATGCATACCATCTCGTTTCCGACTTTGATAAAGGTCGGATTGTAGCTTATCGCGATTGCGGTTTATCGTATCTCGACATTGCTGCTCGCGTTGGTCAAGATCCAATGATTGTTAGCAGAATATGGAATCGGTGGGTTCAGCAGTGTAATGGAACGCCGTGCTGGATCCCAACGACCTCGTATCACTAGCAGTCGAGATGACAAGCATCTTATCCACATGGCTGTAACGGATCGTGCAGCCACGTCTCGATCCCTGAGTCACCAGATGGGGACGTTTGCAAGACAACAACCATCTGCACGAACAGTCGCCGACGTTTGCAGCAGCATGAACTATCAGCTCGGAGACCATGGCTATGGTTACCTTTGACGCTGCATCACAGACAGGAGCGCCTGCGATGGTGTACTCAACGACGAACCTGGGTGCACCAGGTTCTGTTTACAGCATCATGATGGTCGCATCCGTGTTTGGTGACATCGCGATAAACGCACGCTGGAAGCGTGTGTTCGTCGTCGCCATACTGGCGTATCACTCGGCGTGATGGTATGGGGTGCCATTGGTTACACGTCTCGGTCACCTCTTGTTCGCACTGACGGCACTTTGAACAGTGGACGTTACATTTCACATGTGTTACGACCCGTGGCTCTACCCTTCATTCGATCCCTGCGAAACCTTACATTTCAGCAGGATAATGCACGACCGCATGTTGCAGATCCTGTACGGGCCTTTCTGGATACAGAAAATGTTCGATTGCTGCCCAGGCCAGCACATTCTCCAGATCTCTCACCAATTGAAAACGTCTCGTCAATGGTGGCCGAGAAACTGGCTCGTCCTAATACGCCAGTCACTACTCTTGATGAACTGTGGTATCGTGTTGAAGCTGAATGGGTAGCTGTACCTGTACACGCCATCCAAGTTCTGTTTCACTTAATGCCCAGGCGTATGAAGGCCGTTATTACGGCCAGAGGTGGTTGTTCTGGGTACTGATTTCTCAGGAACTATGCACCCAAATTGCGTGAAAATGTAATCACATGTCAGTTCTAGTATAATATATTTGTCCAATGAATACCTGTTTATCGTCTGCATTTCTTCTTGGTGTAGCAATTTTAATGGCCAGTAGTGTAAATTCTATGTTGCTGGTGCAGTGAAATGAGCAAGTGAATAAAACGTATTATCGTTGCTTAAACTGGAATGTTTTGGTTGGGGGATTTGGATAGGTCATCAAATATAATTAAAAATACAGCTTCCTGATTTAATCGTCTAACTTTATAATTATTTAGTTATCATTATTATATCAAGGAAGCAAGAAAATACCGGAGAATCAAACAGCATGCGACGTAAGATGCATATGTCCCTTCGTGAACAAGAAAATGTAAAAGGTTTCATCCAGGAGCGAGGCTCGTTTAGGAGACGAAACTTCTTTTCTCACAATAAAAAGTCGTTCGGCTGCAGCTGTCGAAGGTATGGGGTATCTCATTTAAGAAATAAATTTCCTAAAGCCTGTTCCCCAAGAAATACCACATCACTGAACAGGTCTTTCGATTTCTTGTCCAGTCACATTTTGACTAAACTCTGGGCTTCATTTTTTACGGATATGTCACTCCTAGGTTTCTCTTTATATTGAGTGACAGACTAAAAAAAAAAGTTCCCTCTTTGTCTTCACTGCAGCTGCTTCCGCCAACGCCACTTACAGATCTCTGGACTCTCGGTGGCTCCAAGCCTCAAAATCTTGCGAATTGGCGACCTGTCTGGGCCATGCACTGCAAGTGCGAGACCCACACTATCCACCAACTTGTATTTTTATTACTGAATTGAGGGTTGTCATGGCAACCAGCGATGTGCGGAGATCAAGTTCAGGGTTCTGCACACATGATTGTGATTATCACAGGTCAAACGCACAGTGAGCACAATCTGTATTGCAGTAAGAATCACGTATTATGAAGAGCTTTTCCGTCGCAGAGTTCTCTGCCGGAAACCATTGCGGGTGGACTTGGTGCTGAGAAGTCAGGGGGAGATTTTATAACACCCACAGAGAGGTTCGCTGAAGTGGGCACTGTGTGAGGAAGCGTAACTTTGATCTTACCGAAAGCCGGACGCCTGTACCAGACAACGGTGGCGCTGTCACCGGACGGCAGAGGGACCTTCCGTGAATTCCTGGTATGGCACTCGGGCCAGTGGCCTCAAACAAAGGGCCCCTCCCAAAAGCAACGCTGATTGGACAGCCACTGGGCGTTCGACACCGAACGGGAGTGATGGTGATTGAGTAGTTCATAACTAGATTGTTACTATTGGATTGGGCCTGGGGCGGAGCGCCAAGTGCATCTAATAACTACAGAAATTAAAAATTCCCGTTTTGGCTTCGAACAGAGGCAGTCACTTTTGCTCCGGTCCATGCGATGGAGTTATTGCGAAATTTTGTATTTCATCTGGCTGCCCGAACATTAGTTTTGTATATACGAGGTCGTGTGGGTCAGTCACAGCTGCAACAAGACGTTGATCCACATTTCGGCACCACGAACGATTTTGAGGCTTGGAGCCACCGAGAGTCCAGAGATCTTTAAGTGGCGTAGTTTCGACGTTCCAGAGGACATCACAGCGTAAATATACGCAGCTTTGGCCGTATTCAAATAGGTCTTGCCGAGACAGGTACAGAAGGTCTAGTTGTGGGCGAAATATGCAATGCAGTGTGTGCTCAAAGTCTCCGGCTTTTTCCATTCGTTTCCTCACAAGTTTCACTCGACTGTTGTCATACATTTCCAGCCACAACAACCGGAACTCTGGCTGTAAAGCAGCAGCAGGTTGGTATTTTTCATCGCCTAGTAGAAGTCTGGACTTTCTATCTATGCCACTTCGTAAGGCACTGGCTCAAACGGTGCAATTCATGAGACTCAAAGCCTTAATAGTCTTTAATTTTTATACGGTTGCTGCAACTGAATATCAAGTAAAAACACAACAGTAAACAGCCAACACCCAGTTATTCCCACTCACAGTCGATTGTTTACATTAATCGCGCGCACCTCGACGTAGCCTCACACTTACGTTACCCGAGCTTGTCAGATCATGATTACCGCAGGCGGCGCAGCGTCTTTTCTGTCATAAACGGTAGGTACCAAGCTAACGATTAACGGACTCAAAGAAAGTTAATGGAAGTTAGAGTCCGTTAACGTTTGCTTTTTTTTCACTAACTTACAATTTAATCCGTTACTCGAAAATTTAACTTCGATAATTAACGTTTGACGGATGAATGGTCTTGTGCCTAGCAACGCAAATTTATTTATTTATTTTACTTTCACGATTGTTGCATGAGATGGTTCAAATGGCTCTGAGCACTATGGGACTTAACATCTATGGTCATCAGTCCCCTAGAACTTAGAACTACTTAAACCTAACTAACCTAAGGACAGCACATAACACCCAGCCATCACGAGGCAGAGAAAATCCCTGACCCCGCCGGGAATCGAACCCGGGCGTGGGAAGCGAGAACGGCACCGCACGACCACGAGATGCGGGCGCATGAGATGCTGACTCGCATTGAACGTACGAAATGTTTAATCAAAGGTTCGCAACATCGTCTCGTAGAACTTTACACTAGATTTTGCTGAATGTTTCAGTGCTTCTCTAGAGCTACCTAAACAGACTAGTAACGAGTCACAAAACACATCTTCGATCTACTCTCTCTTCCGTCTACCCACTTTGATTACGCTGCATGTCCTTGGCACCATTTCCATAAATCTCAATCAGTTCACTGTCTTTAATGCCACCAGAATTATCGTTTTTTTCCCGATGTAAATCACTCTGGACACATAGTTCTGCAAATCTGAGAGCTGTGACTGACCCCAGTCATTAACTAACAACGTCAATTGAGACTTAAGCGAATTTCATTATGTTCCTTTATGATAAGAACGAGACGTGGGATAGCAACGAAGATTATGGCAGGTCCCTCAGACTCAGATTTCTCGTACAGCTTTCAGTCCTAGAGGGTAATTTTTCGTTATTTTAGCACTTATGGTATGAAGGAGAGGAGCGACAGTTGGAGAGCAGCCTTTACTGGAGGGATGGCGAACACCGTCACGGGACGCAGGACAACGCAGAGAAATCGGTGTTCCTCTATATTGCCTACATGTGAGTGCAATGATTAGCCAAAACAATACCCCCTCCCCCCCCCCCCCCCGCCCCCCACCACGCACACACACACACGCAATAGTTCCGTCTTCTCCCCAGTCTGTCAAATAATATGCTGACTCAGTTAAAATTGTGCCAGAATCTCAAGTATTCCTCTTTCGCCACCAGCTATCTTGGCCTCGTCTTACCCACTGGCTCGATACTAGCAAATTACTCAATGTTTGCAAGTTAAAAAGTAAAAGTGAGCGTAGAGCAGTTGCGTTGATGGTGTATGTCCCCCATTTGCTTGCTCTAAGCATGATTTAATATATTTCAACTACACTACCGATGCTACGGTCGCAGATTCGAATCCTGCCTCGGTCATGGATGTATCTTATGTCCTCAGGTTAGTTAGGTTTAATTAGTTCTAAGTTCTAGGGGACTGATGACCTCAGATGTTAAGTCCCATAGTGCTCAGAGCCATTTGAACCATTTTTTTTACACTACCGAATTTGGCCCCAGATTAAGATACGAAAATCGTTTCAAATGCTCTAAATTTGTATATTACCAATTTCGAAAGCCTGTCGTTAACAGTATGAGCTATAAATAACAATAACATAATGAGCTATAGTTTACGCACGAATATCAAACCATGCTTAATCTTGGATCTACTTATTTTTAGTTATTAAATGCGCATAAAAAGCTGTAATAGGTCTTGCAGAGTTTATTTCATTGAAATTAAACTTGGAAGGTTCAGAGCCTATTTGGTATTAAGAGTATTCAAAGCCACAACCACAAAACAAATAGCTCAATAATACTTTTGCACAGCAGAACAGTAATTAAGTATAGGAGTATGATTTTGTTTGAGCCGGTTGGGTTGACGCTAAGTGGAGCATATCTGCTCAATACACAACGGTGGCGCAATCAATGTAAACACTGGATGTGCTGAAGTGCAAACAGACAAGGAAGTCATTGCCCATAGCAGGCGATAGAGGTCACGAAGAAACACCTGACTCAGCACATAGATAATAGTGCCAAGCAAATACAACGCTGTTGCATAACTAGGAATCATCAAGTAACTTCACCTAGACCCTACACAAGAACGTCTTTCAAACTGCTCACTTTGCTTAAAGGATCGATCTGAAGCCGTGAAGTTAAAAACTATGCCAGCCAAGAGAGCTGACAGTCTCACAAAAGCGGGATCACATTCAGCCCCCTTATGGGGATAATCACTCCATTGAGTGTTATAAAACGCCCAGCTTCCTTCCACTCACTCTCAGAGTTAGGCCACTCCATCTACGACTACTTCAAGGTTATCGAAGGAAGGTCTGCTCTGCTAGTTGCGGGATGTCCTGGTCTGTACAATGCAGTGTCTACAGCCACTGCCACCTTTATTGATATGCGTCTGCAGCAGGCTGGCTATGTAGGGTACTTCTACTCTACGAGCTGCAGTCCTGCTGGTCACAACAGTGACTGCCTGAAGATGAGGGCTGGGCCGATCTGCCATGAATGAAGAACTGATCTTCCCGATTGCAAGCTGTTCGGCTGGACAGTACAAGTACCGCCTCACCGGCTGTGTGCTGGGATTGTCTCTTGGGTGTCTTACGTGTCGGTGTTGAGTCTTCCGCCAACGCTCCGCTTTGGCAACTAACAGCAGGGCACGCAGATTTATGGGGCCTAGTCTAAGCGCAACCTCACTCACCGAGACTGCCGAGGCTCTGAAAGACGTGCGCAGCTTCGCTGGGCTGTAGCGACACGCTGGCTGCCAGACGCTTCTAAGTGGAACCGCACCACTGACCGCCGCCAAGGCCGGAGCCTGAACCTGCCGACGGCAGGGCGCCGACGGCAACTCGGCGCCTTCATGCAATGAGGACTCAGCACAGCCGCTGGTAGGCAGCTTCAGGAAGAAGACAGTGAAAGTAAAATTCTTGCTATTCCATATCAGTTAGCTGAGTGATGCCTCATTAGCGCACGACTGCTCCACAGGATTCCACCACCACACATATGCTTGTCGATACTGTACTCATGTAGGAGGCCACAATTGGCACACCCCTAAAATATCTCAAATACATATTTCTAAGATCTTTAATTTTCCACTTTACAGCATTCTGTTCAACTGAAAGCTTCTGTTTCCATCCATCTGACCCCGCACACAACTGCCAGATGCTGCTTTTATTGGAACATTTTGATGTCTAGCCACCTGTAGGTAGTATTACAACACATATGTGAACATGTGAGGCAAAGCCGACCCTATGACTTATTCTAGAAGATAGTGTTGACAACACTCTCTATGAAATTCTGAAAGTGCCAGGGATAAAATACAGGGAGAAAAGGCTATTTACAACTTTTAGAGAATCCAGACGGCAGTTATAAGAGTCAAGGGGCATGAAAGGGAGGCAGTGGTTGTGAAGGGAGTGAGATAGAGTTGTAGCCTATCTAGTATGTTATTCAGTCTGTACATTGAAGAAGCAGTAAAAGATACCAAAAAAAATTTGGAGAAGGAATTAAAATTCAGTGAAAAGAAATAAAACTTTGAAGTGACATCGTAATTCTGTCAGAGACAGCAAAGGACTTGGAAGAGCATTTGAATGGAATGGACATCGTCTTGAAAGGAGGATATAAGATGAAAATTAACAGAAGCAAAACAATGCTAATGGAATGAAGTCAAATTAAATCAGGCGATGATAAGATAATTAGATTAGGAAACGAGACACTTAAAGTAGTAGATGAGCTGTGCTATTTGGCCAGCAAAATAACTGATGTCTGCCGAAGTAGAGAGGGTATAAAATGTAGACTGGAAATGGCATGAAAAGCGTTTCTGAAGAAGAAAAATTCGTTAACATCGAAAATAGCCTTAAGTATTAGGAAGTCTTTTCTGAAAGTATTTGTCTGGAGTGTAGCCATGCCTGGAAGTGAAACTGGACGATAAACAGTGCAGACAAAAAGAGAATAGAAGCTTTGCAAATATGTTGCTATAGAAAAAAGTTGAATATTAGATGGGTATATCGCGTAACTAATGAGGAGATGCTGGTCAGAACTGAGGAGACGAGATTTTTGTGGCACAACTTGATCAAAAGAAGCTATTGGTTCCTAGAACACATTCTGAGACATCAAGCATCACCAGTTTAGCAATGGAGGGATGTGTCTGGTGTGTGTGTGTGTGTGTGTGTGTGTGTGTGTGTGTGTGTGTGAGAGAGAGAGAGAGAGAGAGAGAGAGAGAGAGGGAGGGGCTTAAAATCGTAGAGGGTGACCACGAGATGAATACAGTAAGCAAATTCAGAAGGATGTTGGTTGCTCTAGTTATTGGGAGATGAAGAGGCTCCACAGGAGAGAGTAGCATGCAGAGCTGCATCACACCAGGCTTCGGGCTAAAAACCACAACAACATTATATGCTTGTGAATTTCACTATAGTTCATGGAAAATTACACCGCCCTTTGTACATTCTCCTGAAAGACTTTGCACAAATTTTCCCAGCCACTCCCATGACCATTCGTAAACAGCTACGTTGCATCTCAGGAGCACTGAGAAACAGGTGTAATTAGAATGCCAAAGTATGTTCTTAACTGTGAAGGGAAATATGAATGATTATAAACCACAAAATAATTCTGTATCACAGCAAATCAACACATGACTTGTGAGAATATATTGGAAATTTGGAATGGAACATTTTCTCCGCATTATTATGAGAAATAAACATTTTTTTTCTTTGTGAAAGATAATAAACTTACTAGTGGTTTTATATGGCATAGTTTTAGTGTAATGATACATAAAATACTTAATTATAGCCAAGGAACAGAGTTTAAAGGTTCACATAATATGTGTCACATGCTACACTGAACTGAAAATGACCCATTTAAATAAAATAATGGTGGAAGCTTTCATGCATGATTTGGGATTGAAGTTATGGAACAGAGATACACCTGCGACTTTTCTAGACAGACGACACTGTAAATAAACACATGGTTCAGAGACATAGGGATTTATTTCGTCAGTGATGGGTAGCTTTTCATTTATTTCTATATTCTAATTGTTTATATTCTTCTTGATGACACATGGATAGCCATTCTTCAATCAGAAGGTTTTGGCACCAATGACAATAATAACAGTCAGAATATTCCTAAGTTTTCTGTCTCTGGAGTTTTAATAACTTAAATACATAATTAGCATTCCATTCTTTGTCACTGATAACACAATCATGATAGGTACATTAAATTTTATCAGTGTACAATAATTCTACTAATTTTCTATTCCAGAGTTTAACATTTTAGTATTTCTGTAAGTTACCAATATCAGTTAAATCCAAGAATAAAGATGTCCAGCACCGTACCAGATATAAAAGAATTTTCAATAGATTTTCAGTGCTGGTAGAGATTTGCCTATATGGCTGTTGATATCTTGGAAGTGATAGACTGCACAGAAAAAAAAGAAGACAGGATATAGACGCAAAAGATTTGCCACATTCTAACACAGTTGAGTGCAGGGAGTGTTGCCAGACTTGAATTTTATACCATTAATTAACATATAGCCAAGGCAGACGGTGAAAAGGAAGGTAGACATGTGAAACAGAAAGGAGTGATAGCTGAAGGCGATAACCTTCGTGTGATGCAAATAACAATACCTGAATATGTGTGAAGTGTACTCAACTCTAAATAATCAGACACATTTATGGCAAGTTAACATAATAAATGATGCAACTACCACCTCAGTTAATGTCTAAATTCTGACAAAAGCTAATCGTTTTAAGTTCGCAAGTCGCTTGAGACAAAGAACGTCATGGTTAACTTCTTATCTCATACTTATCTTGTTTGACGTTGAGCACTTTCTGTTTCGGCTAAGATGCCAATACATCAACAATTTATTGTGTAATGTGGTATGAATAGCATAACATCATGCCATGTATAATGTACATAAAATCAAAGAATGAAGCAATCGTATTTGAGATAAAAGCTGTACCGTATACCAGTTTCACAAACATTTTTTGGCATGTTCCTGTTGCTAAAAAGGAATACTTTTGACTTATCAGAGTGACTTAGTGATGCTGTTGAATAGGAATTGTTAGATGTGTTGATATAGTGCATGAGATATGATAAATGTAGCTACAAGAAGATATCATTCGATGGCAATTGGCACCTCAGCATTACACATCGTCTCACAACAAAGCCCCGCTGCCTTAATCTATGATGCCTTTAGCTTTGAGACAGCATCATTCTTGAACACAACTAACATTTGGCAAATGTTAACACAGTTACACTAATGACTGTGCAAAATTTTTTCACCATGAAGTAAATATGTAACTGAATGAAGCTTATACCATAAATAAATGGCCATCAATGAAGAACTGGTTATGGTTAAAGAACTGGATATGAGTTGTGAAATACCAGTACCAAGCGAAACCTTAATGTGCTGTGGTTATAGAGTAGCTTCCGTAGTGTCGAATGAAGAAGGAGTTTAAAATATTCCAAACAAACCTCCCTCCAGATAATTTTTATGTGAGTTCCCAAAACATTAATAATGGTCGATCAATGGGTATGACAAACATACCGCCCAATTTTTTTAAAAGTAAAATCACTTCATACATGTACACTCTGTACACTCTGTATGCCCTCACATGAGTAAACGGAAGATAAGTTTCCAGTCATGAACGTTCATAATCTTATTATCTACAATTGAGAAATTAATATTGGATACAAGGTGTTAACCATTATTGATTTGATTGGAAAACAGAATTTACTACTTCCACTCATTTAAGAGCGACTTCCAGTTCCACTTTAGTAATCTGTTTGACAAGCAAATTAGTAAAGAATTGTTGTGTCTCAGTTTCTGACATCTAACAAGTTACTATTTTTCCAGCAATCATTATTCACAGCTCCCAGGTGATTTTCTACATATTTAATTACATTTGTTCTCTCTTACATGGAACTCACAGCCATATACTTCTCCAGAAATCATTATAGTAAAGAAATGAATGAGCTACTGGCATATTGATTGTGAACAATGCAAGCCAAAGGATGGCACATGCACAATCGACGCATGTTTGTGAGAAACAACCTAGCTACACACTTTGAGAAGTGCATCTTCTTTTCATAATTTTTTTTTCTCTGCACTCCAAACGTAATGATAGCCTTTATTTACGTGAATAATGCATTTCTGAATTATCAGTTGTAATTCCATCAGCGATATTGTAACCTCTATTATTTATCTAAAATTCGTAGTCTTCATCAGTAACAGACGCTCTAACACACATACACACACACACTCACACACAGTTTATGTTAAGTATCACCATCTTTTGGTCACATTAAAAGTCCAATACTATTTATGAAAAATATGTAAACTTCGTCAGCAGCACACACTATTTGGGTTTGTGAAAGCCCAGTATTATGATAAGTAATATAATATGTGTCGGAACTAAATGTGAGAGCATCCACTCTTAAGAAAAAGCTTAACATGAAATTACTTAATGCGCACTAAAACATTGGACATAAATCAAATAACGGTTGCCAAAGTTAACAAATACTTAATTAGAATTTGCGAAACATAATTTTCCTTTCCTATTGAATGTTCCACAACCTGCATACACTTTAGTAACAGTGAAAGTATGGCTTGAAAGATGAACTGAAGTTACCAGAGCTACTATGAATGCACTGTCGAACACGGGACGGCTAAACGAAAAATGAAGTTGAATACCTATGTTCCCATCGTCCTAAAATGCTGGTGCTGCAAGATTCTCTCACCAAATGCGTTGATGTTACGTGAGCAGGTAAGCAGATTGCTGATAGCGTGGCGCGCCTAGAAGTGATTTGCTGTGAGATATAACGTTGGATTCCGTCAGTCTCCGCTGCAGTGGGCAGCTGACTTCGAAGTCTGCCGTCTCGATTGAGAGCGAAGCCATAACCTCTACCGTTTTGTTCCACGTCAGAAGCCCAAGTTAGAACGAAGACTGTCTGCCCTTCGCACCTAGAAAATTTCGTGCAACAGTCGTTACAAAGTTACATTTTCTCCGCCAACGGCGTAATTGCTTTGTTGTTAACAATCTCCCAGCAGAAGTCGGCAAAAATTCCAATTCTAATAAGGTCGCTTTCCACGCACTCTGTTCTCGACAAAAATCGACTCAAATACTACGACATTCTTACGTCATACCTCAACCACAAATCAGTGCTCTTTTTAGTAGCTAGCGCAGTTGTCTCTAACGGTGGGAAAATAATTAAAAAATTTAAAAAAGTAAATTCGTTCCGTGGCGAAAGCCTGCCAGCTACCTGCCAAGCTGCAATTTTTTAGAGTCCCTTTCCGTGTATTTCAGGATGGCTATCTATATTGCTGGTGTTTCTTTGACTTAGGACTAATTGTTGGCCCCGGCTTCGCGGAATTCCTGAATTCCTCGTTGTAGGAGCAAACCATTCAGGATACCTCTCTCGAACAGGGCGCTTCTCCCCGGTTGAACATCGCTTTTCTTTAACCTGCAGGCCGCCTTGTTTGGTATTGTTCCTGAGCCACTGTCACTGGCGTACTGGCACCGCTGAGTCCGTGTCCTGTCCTACAAATTCACGCAGACAATGGGTACGACCCGAGCTGTCTCTGCCTATGGCAGTCACCCGCCATTTCTCAGGACGCCTCGTTCCTTATCTGCTGGGGTTCAGTTCCGCTTGCGTGTATCGCTAAATGACCTGTCGCACTGCAGATTTCCACGGCTTCAATGTTCACACAAAGACACAATTATTACAGCATGCGCCAGGTTAATTATAGTGCAGTACAGATAAGAAATTGAAATCGCACCGTATAGTCACTGTTGTAGCTTTATCCATGCGAAAAACGTGTTTCTACGATCTGCATAACGTTAAGTCTAATACACATATCAAAATAACTGAAAAGTGACCAGCTGAAAGAACTTGACGCTTTTCATCACTGACTCATACCAAAATTTTGCTCGGGAGGTGTCGCACCGAAGAAATGATAGTGGGACATAAAATAGCAAAATTTAAATTCCCTAGCACTGGTCATAACATCATGTTTAGGTAGATGATCCACCACATCACTCTCAGAAATGAGGGTAGGAGACAAACAGATAACTTTGCCGATCAACAACAAGAAAACAGTACACAAAATATTTCAACATTCATCAATATGAAAGCTAACTCATTCAGTCAATCTTAAAGCTGGACGTATTGCTGAAGGCCGTTACTTGATGTTGCAGTTATTTAATTCTGTACAATTTCTATTAGCTAACATCAACAAAAATGTTGAAAATTTCTCGGGTATTTAGTCAGGTGGAGTCGTCCCACGGGTGCAGTCTCCAGTGTCTGCGGAGAATGGTAAAGATTATATAAAGTCGGCATACATCAGAGATCAATCACACTCCAGGAATGCCTGAAGACGGCAAGAAGTCGGCTTGCCAAAATATCGCGCCTGTTCGAGGACTCCACCTGGCTGATTGCCCGAGAATTTTTCCGTACGCCGGGAAAAGGTCAGATCATATATCATCAAAAATTTTACAAATAAAGCAAAAATATGCTGAGCTTGACAAAACATTTATTCCTTGAGGGTGGTAAGAGCCAGTAGTTCGCGACTGATCTTCATTTTAAATGACAAAGCAAAATCTAGAATTAAGGTCGATGCTTGCCGATTATATACATCAATGAGTAAATTTATTGCTAAGCAATACATTCATACTTTAAAAATTGTTTTAAAATTCGTGGATATTTATTACGAAATTTGATCACACATACCTCTAGTTTCAATGTTTATTAAACAAATATTATGTAAATTGATAGAGCACGATACTATGATAATGGAAATAGAACTAACTGTCACATGAAGTAGAAAAGAGTATGAGAATGTGTGCAACAGTTTCACTTTGATCTTAAATTGTGAATAATAATTATCGATGCAAAAAGAAAAAAATATAATTTCAAATAAATATTGTCACTTGAATCTCATACAGTAACTCTCTTTGTATTAAGGACGTTGTGTCCATTAGAAACTAATTGTATATTTAAGGGTTCATACATAAGCAAGTCCCATAAATAACTAATTACATGAACTAATAATGATCATCTGTGAATATTAAACATATATATGATCAACAAAGCATCATGTTGAAATTAATCATACTGCTTAGATATAGAAAAATAATGTGTAACCATAGTACGTTCGTTTGGAAGTTAGTTGAGAATATTAAACATCACAGAGGAAAAAAATAAGCAAAAAATAAAAAAAATATGTGCATTTCCGGAATGCACTAATAGTGTTCTGTGGTATTTGAAGGGTGAATGATAAGCCGGTCCATTATCTATACTGCATTAGCATTATGGCAAAGTCACATGTAAGTTCGCTAACACAGAGTAAATGTTTCTGTCTACGTTCTGTGTACAATGTACACAGTCAAGTGGGCTGATTCAGTCAGCAGACCATGTGTTTGTAGCTCATTATCAGTACATCTGGCATGCTCTTCACTGTGTGCTTCCAGATGGCAGTCCTCCTTCCTTCCTGGCAGGGATCGTCAGGAGTAGGCCGTCACTGTACTTAGTGACCTGTGGCAGCAAGTGTCCACATAATGAAAGGATCCCACTTTCTTCTACACACATCTTTGCTAGCGCTTTGTTTTCTTATGATTTCGAAATGGGTAGATGTCTACCTGCAGTTCTCCCAGGTGTTGACATGCATATTGATTGGCTGTTTCGTTTTAATGGCCAGTAGAATACTAAGCTGCGGCTGGGACTAGAATGTCTGTTGGCTTATAAGCACTCTTATGCGACTATTTCCAAGAAAGGCGGTTAATTAAAGAGATAGGAAGATGGGACGTTGGACATGACCATGTCATGTATTTTCAGTGTACCTGCATGTAGTCAACCAGCACATGGGACAATATAGATACGGTACATTATGTACATATGCACAGAAACGGGGAATGGAATCGGCATAGCATTACTACTACTGGACTATGGAGTGAAGCCCACGTTCTAATTCGTCCCAAATATATTCTCTTCGATTCAAGTCGGAATTCTGGGCAGGTCAGTCCATTCCAAGAATGTTATTGTCCACGAATCATAGCCACACCGTTTGCTGCTTTATGACATAGTGAATTGTCTTGCTGATACAAACATTCATCTTCTTTGGACAGGAACTCTACTTAGATGGTACACAAGGGTGTAAAATGTATTCATACCCTTTCACTCGTAGCGTTTTCTTAAGTGCATTTAGAGGACACCCTAACCACGAAAAACATCTCCCCACTGCAAGACCTCCCCCTCCATACTTCGGTATTGGCACTACGCATGACGGCGTTTAACGTTCTCCAAACTCTTCCATCCGATTGCCACGGCGTACAGTGCGATTCATCACTCCAAATAATTCGTTTCCAGTCATCCACTGTCCAGTAGCTTGGTCCTTTCCGTCATCTGAAGTGTTGCTTAGTGTTAACAACAGAACTGTGTGGATAACCATGAGCTGCTCCAATAATGCATCCCATTACTTTTAACTCCTTGCGCACAGTCATCGTGCCAGTTGGACTGCCGGTAGCTAGTCCTCCCGCTGATTTCATGAGATTTTTTACGACCACGACCCACACTGCTTAACGGTCTATGTCAGTCTGTACAAGTGGTCTGCCTGGTCTTAGCTCAGCTGTGGTTGTTCCATCGTAATTCCACTGCATATAATTCCTCTTCATACCTGCATCACAAACATCTCACTTGGGTAGCTTTAGAAGGATTGACGAGTGCGTGATGGATCTGACACTCAGACGACATCCAATGCCCAGTCGATGTTCGAAGTCGCTGAGTTCTCCATAGCAAAAGAATATATTATTGAAGCAAATTTTATCTATACTTAATTCAATTACAATGCCTTTTAAAACATAGAGCCTTAGTTTCAAATTCCCTTACTGAGTAACAGGTTTGCGCTTACACTTCATACCAATGCAGCTATTTATAACTTCTTTATGGCTTTATAATACCGCTTTCAATACCGAACGGATCCAAAAGGTTGAACCGGTCTTCTGACTTGGAGTTTGGAGCAATATTTATAATTTTAAAGTGTATCATTTTGCACTGCTGTTTGTGACCATAAGTGACAGGTAAAATCTTAGAATGTCTTCGATATTAGAGATACGGTGTGTGACATTTCGTGTGTTCCGACTAGGATAACGTAAGACATGGATGAAATCGTCTTCCCGGGTACTCGAACTCATTTCAAACTCCCGACATTCCTCTAGCCATTCTTTTATGAGTTTTTCGTCTTGGCCAGCTGAAGTATTCTGTGCACCAATAGGAATTTGATATGAGGGAGTGCTAGGTTTGACGTATGAATCTTGACTTAATTCTTATAAACAATCCACTGTCATAATCTAACTAGTAAGCCTATAAAAATACTTACATCAAATCATCAAATCTATCCTCATTCTAAGTGGGCCCTCGCCATAACATTAAAAAATAATTTTATGTGGTATTTGGTATTTTTTGTGGTGCTGGCCCGTAGGTTGCAGCTTAGATAACCTGTGCATAAATCCAGCCCTGCAGATGCATACCAAAAAGATGCGGCATAGCTGCTGCGTGCCTGGAAGCTATCTGTCAATCTCTGCCAAGCCGCCAGCTCTCCCTCTGCTGCTATGGGTAATCCCACTGCGGAGCATTGGCAAGGCGTCGTGTAAAAGCAGTTTTTTTTATTCGTTACGTAACACTTTCTATTCGGATCTGACTGCTTTTACTGGCCACAGTTTAAAGTGATCAATTGGATCGTGTTGGTTCTGCAGAATGAAGTTCTCCAGAAACTGCTAGCAAAAATTTCATACATAGCAATACATTAATCTGTAAATATTATATTTGATTTATGATGCGTTTTACACCTTTAATTATTTCGTTTTACTATTGAAATTAAAAAAAAAAGCTCTTATGTAAGGCAGGCCTGTCATGTAAGCTATACCAGCAATTTCTCTTACAAGCTTCAGTTTTATTATCTTTATTGTTCATCATATAATTGACTGATGACTGTTTTACAATTACTTTCGTGAAGACACTACGTTTAAGTAAGTAGTTGATGTTTAAGATTTCGAAACACCAGGTTTATTTGAAAATTCGACCGTAATTTGTTTTACGACTGTTGTATTTGATTTGAGAGACCTGATTCTCTTCTATATTCTACTTTTTTTAAATTTTGATATTCAGGAGTATAAGTAGACGAAAATGTTGTATAATTATGTAAATTTTAGAATGTGAATTAAAAAAAAAAACAGTGTCAATAAATTGGTGGCTAAATCTTCTTTGGTATTTAAAAATTTACATATTTACGCTAGAAATATCGAAGGAGTATTTCAATTATGAACTTGCATCGTCTCGAAAAATCTCGGAAAGCTTTGCTACGGACCTGATCCAGACTATACAAACTCATCATAAACCATATTAAAAATATTACAGTTCACAGTTAATCGAAATAATACCGTTGTCAAAAGTGAGAAGTTATTAACTGTTATTCCTGTCTCTCGCGATATTATTTAATGTGTGATTTCTCTACATTTCGCCAGATTTTTTTATATTCTTCCTAAGCCAGTTAGAAAATGAAGAGTGTCACAGTTAGTGAACATTTAGCCCCTTACAGTCCGTTGTATAAGATTGAGAGAGGGCAAGTCACTCTCTCACCAATTTATCGCATACAGAAAATTATTAAAGATTTCATTACAATGTGATGCACCTTGAGCGACACTTTAGAAAGTTAACGATCTGAGCAGACGTTGATGGAGTCTGGTAGGGCGCTAAGAGCATGGGGTATTTTTATGATTCTTAGCTCGTAGAAAAGGCATGTTGGGAGTTGAAAGCAATTGCCAGAGAGCCCATCCCTTAGAAAATCTTGCCAGACAGGTCCACAGCCATAGAGCGAACACAGAGCAGACCCTCGTCGAGACAGGTCTCCAGCAGAATAATGCCACACTACCTGCCGCGGTGCCAGCAGAAGGCTTCTGCTGGGGCTACAGTCAGACGGAATGCGTCTACACAGTGAAGTCATAAACGAGACATGGTGTGTAGAATTATTAAAGATTTCAATACAACATGATTCACCTTGAGCGAGACTTTAGAAAGTTATGGTCTGAGCATAAATGGTTCAAATGGCTCTGAGCACTATGGGACTTAACATCTGGGGTCATCAGTCGCCTAGAACTTAGAACTAATTAAACCTAACTATCCTAAGGACATTACACACATCCAAGCCCGAGGCAGGATTCGAACCAGCGACCGTAGCAGCAGCACGGTTGCGGACTGAAGCGCCCAGAACTGCTCGGCCACAACGGCCGGTCGGTGTGAGCAGACATTGATAGAGCCTGGTAGGTTGCTAAGAACATAAGGTATTTTTATGGTTCTTAGCTCATAGAAACGACTTGCTGGAAGTTGAAAGCAATTGGCGGAGAGCCCATCCCTTAGTTAATCTTGCAAGATAGGTCCACAGCCATACAGCACACACATGGTAGCCCCTTGTAGAGACAGGTCTCCAGCAGAATAATGCCACACTACCTGATGTGGCGCCAGCAGAAGGCCTGTGCTGGGGCTACAGTCTGAAGGAACGTGTCTACACAATGAAGTCATGAACCAGGCATTGTGTGCAGAAGCCATGCACAATAAAAATTCACCTGTTTTCGTGTTTGCCGATAGGGAAAATAGGACAGTGAACCACTTCCATCAGCCACCTCTGTTGCATGAGAAACCTCCGGCGTCTGAGAAACGTTTAGAGACAGAATCTTCATTCCACCTCACAGTTAAGACTAACAAGCTCCAAGGCACAGGCGATTGCGATAAAGATTTTTGAGATTGTATCGGTTCACTTGTTGCCATAGGAAGATACCCAACTTGCGAAAGAATCATCTTCCCCCTTTGTGAAAACTTAAAAACGCCAGTAATTGGCGGTTTCTTTTCCTTCCAGAGATGCCGGTTTCTTAACTCTTGCGCTGGTACGACATGAGATTGTGTTGTCGTGTGGGAGGTGTGATTTAGTGCCTCTCGAGCTGTGATTGGCTCAAGCTGGGGTGAAGGCAGTGTCGTTCGTGCACTTTGTGGGAAAACGGATTTTTTTTCTGGAGAGGTGCAAAGCACTCGGGTGCAGGACTTTGGTCTGGAAAGCAATTCTGGTCGAAGCTCTGGCACGTGTGGTTGATACTTCAGACCTGTCCTGAGACTGACTTCACTTGGGGTAGTTTAGACAGGTGAGCCTGTGGGAAGTTCATACTGTACCGACAGTTTGACTTCAAACATCTTGGATTACTCGTTTGCCGAGGCCTCACTTTTTCGTTTTTCGTTTAGAAGCCTTGACGTTTGATTTCCTTGTACACTTTGTCATATAAGTGAGCCAAACTGGTCCTTGGTACTACCAGCGAATGGGCTTCTCACACAATGAAATGTACTGTGGCTTCAGGGCACTGGTACAGAGTAAACAGCGATCCACCTGCCTGATCACTGCACTATGAGATTTTTGCATTTCTTTCGTAGATGCGGTCGATTCACAGGTGCCGCCTCCGTGTCTCACCTCCGCCCCACACATTTAGCCATCTGCCAGTTACATCGCTGCACAAAGCAAACAAGATAATGTACTACCCCACCACTATTGTCAGGACATACAGATCTCAATCGCCACTTGCTCTCAGGTGCAACTGTTGTGGCGTAACAAGATAGTCACGCCACACTGAGAAGGAAGCCGAAAGGCACGCGTACACACACGCCGACTGGCGTCAAGTCTGGAACAGGATAAGTTATGACTGCTATAAAGAAAATACGTAGCTTTGGAATATACTTAACTTTTAATGCTTCCTTTGGTACATCTCTCTTGACTATACAAATGAGACTCGTAAGATACATGCACTGATACAATTGGCGCCTTGCTAAGTCGTAGCCATTAACTTAGCTGAAGGCTATTCTAACTGTCTCTCGGCAAATGAGAGCAAAGGCTTCGTCAGTATAGTCGCTAGCAACGTCGTCTTACAACTGGGGCGAGTTCTCGTACGTCTCTCGAGACCTGCCGTGTGGTGGCGCTCGGTCTGCGATCACACAGTGGCGACACGCGGGTCCGACATGTACTAATGGACCGCGGCCGATTTAAGCTACCACCTAGCAAGTGTGGTGTCTGGCAGTGACACCACAGCAACTATCTAGAGAAGCGTCAGTAGGTTTGGTCAATCGAAGGCTGCTCAGGGTCAGATCCATTCAGATTGCGTTATCCACACTTTTAGGGACACAGTACTTGACTCACTCCACTAGTTAAACTCTCTCTGCCACCCAGTATGCTTGTCCAGTGTAGTCTTAAATCACCTGTTAGCTGTTTAGGGTATTCAATCAATAACTAATTTAGCATAATTTATGTTTGTTTTCATAAAATATATGTTTTTCGTAGACTAAATTTTGCATACATTCACAATCATTTATATAGTCCCTCTAGGGTTGCCGTTCATTGTGGCGTACCATGCCACAATCTCGGATTGATGGCATCTTTTTTGACTATCAGATCGCATTGCCTAGCGTATTGTTAATGCATCAGGATTGCCAGGAGGGGAAAGCAATAGGCACCTGTTGAGGTGATAAATCAAACATATTTTTAACTGCATGAATGTTCAATGCCATAAAAAGGAAAGCCAGGCCTAGAGAAGATGCCAAGACTGAATGGGCTGCCGCCCAAGAGAACAGGAGAGGAGAACATCTGGTCGGGTCGGAAGCTGCCAGCAGAAGAGACCAGACGGCGTGTCCACTCCCAGCGGTTGGCCGCGGTCGCACCCGCACTTGACCACCTCCAAGCCTCCCTATTGGTCGGCCAAGTCGAAGACGCGCAGTTCGGTAGCGTTACCTCGTCAGCAACACGTGAATTTAGCTGCTGATGCTTCAACACGTGAGTTTCAAAGTGGTTATGTCCGGTTCTGGGCTACGTGATTGAGACGCTGCAACTAGCCGCCAGGCCGAAGGCACTGATGAACATCAAGCATCAAGTGGAAAATAAAAATCAGTTTTTATACTAATAAATCCATTCAGTAACGGCCCCCACTGTATACGCTTCTCCCCTCCGCAGGAGTGAAGCATGGGATGCATTTGTTTAAGAAAGTGTGACAATGTTTGTGTTGGGTGATGAAGACTTGCGTGACAGAATTTGGTCGAAGGCGGAATGTGCGGCGGTGGCGTGAGACGCGGCGAGCGGCGGCGCAAGGTGCGGCGGTCAGCTGTTGGCACTGACAGCAGTGGGCAGTGGCGCAGTGGCGCGCTGTGACGCACTGCAACTTCCGCCGGAGCATATAGGCTGGGCGTTCCGGGCGGGGCGATGCGCAGATCACAAGGGGGGAAGAGGATTGACACTTCTGAATCACTTCACACGCATACTTTGTTGCTTACACCTAAAGAAGGGCCATGCCTTTTCTTTTGGGCGTATTTTACTTATTTACTATTCCTTTCTACTCACTACTATTTCCTGCCCGACTACTACAGTATGGGTGCGGCAAGGAACACACTTGCTTCCATTTCACAACCAGGAGGTGGCTGTTCAGGGACAGCAGGAGGGGGCCACCGAAGTCGCACAAAAAGTCCCTTTCTAAATGCTATCCATAGCGATAGGCCAATAAAGATAATTACTAAAGGGGTACATACTGAACTAGGAATAACTATACGACTGAGATACTGGTGCTGGTGCCAAACCGTGATGTGCTTGGTCGCATGGTCTAGCGTAATCTGCCCTAACTCTTTGTTTACCAGGTCAGTTAAAGACTGGACCAGCTGGGAATGTGAGAGATTGGGGAGTGATGGCCAATTGTCAAGCGACGGTAGTACCATCAGTTTCTCTGGTAAATATAACATGAGAGGAGGGAGTCGCACATTTTGGGCGTAAGATAAGTGTGCAAACACTTTCTCATTGGGGATAGTGATTAGCACGCGGTAGGGCTAGGTTGCTCCACAGTATTCGTAACATAGGATAGTGGCTGTTACTGTGTGGGATGCGGTGTATAGAATACTTTTACCTATAGCAACGAAGTAATCTTGTTAGCTCCTGCTGGTAGTTATGTTATGAAAGGAAAGTATTACAGTGAATGAAAAAGTAGTAAGTAATTACCTGAAGTTGTAGTGGCAAGTGGAAAGTCGATGGTTAACAGACTCGTGTGCACTATTGCACTCAACTATGCCTTATAAATCATATGAAAATTAGGCTCAGTTACGGCAGACAAGACGAAGAATAGAGAGAGAAGTGGTAGCGTTCGGTGGCGGGACTGGCTTATCGCAAGGCGACAGCTGTGCCAGTCCACGTGTTAGCACCATGCTCTGCTTATAGTAAGCGTTCACTGGTAAAGTAACATGCAATATAAAGGATTCCAAAACTTTTTATCAACTGGAAACTCGGTGAATGGTAAAATGAATCATGGGTAACAGTTCTGCTCTCTGACCTCTGGAGTGTCAGCATAAAACAGACCATTTAACATCACCTACAACAACACACAGGAACTTTTGCCTGTGCGTAATTATCTTCAACCACATGACCAGAGGACCTTGTGCCTGCTCGCCACTAACCTCACTAAAACAACGTATTACATAATTTCATATCAACAAAACTTTGCTGCCCTCTGGGGGATAACAGCCAGAAGTCATCTATCCTCTCTTATCAACTTACAGGGGTAGAACAGATCAATTCTCTTTCGTAGCTGCCTGTATTGAGTTAGCCAATCAAGGAACTACCACTTACGAAAAACAGAAAGCACGGGCAGAGAAAGAATATAAATGGTTCGGAAAGATTTCAAAGAACTGCAGGGGTATCAGTAGCAATGGGGTAGTGAGGGAATGAGAGGGGTATGGTCGTGCTGAAAAGAGGCTTACTCGTCATCGTGATCAGCATGAGTGCAAAAACGTGGAGTTGGATTAATCAGTGCCTGCAGTCGATACGTAGGTGGAATTCGCGGTATGTGGTGTTTCATAAGTAATTTGTTGAATAGGAAGCTTTCGTAATGGATGTTGGAGCTTAGGAAGAAAAGGGATTTGACCAATGGGAAAAATCATGTTGCCGAGCAGCTCACCCGCACAATCCACGTGCTAGCTGGTTTGGAGGTGGGGCATCTTGTTTCCCGGGACTATGAAAGTCGCATAGCCTTGACAGTAGGGAGTGTGGGAGGACAGTGTCAAATATATGGGGCTGCTAGTGTGTGAATGTATGTTTGTGTTGTTGGTTTTAAAACAGCTCTGCTTAACTCCTATGGCAGGGAAAAGTAGATGGAAGCAGTGCTATAAAGCAGTTCTGCTTATCCCTCACACCATGGAAAAGCAGGAGGGCGGGGGGGGGGGGGGGGGTAAGGGGGGGGGGGAGCCGTGTTGCTGCAGTTGTATCATGACTGAGTAAGTCCATATCTACATGACACTGATTCGACCTCGGATTGGAATAGGTGGATAGCCTAAGGGCAGGCAGGGTGCAGGATGAGAGCTGCTAGAGGAGCCCAGCCACAGACTGAATGTGACGACAACAGAGAATTTCCAGACTGTAGTAGCCATATTGGAATATAAAAGGTATCCTTCCCCCTGCCTCTGGGGGGAGGCAATGACACATAGATGCAAGAGATAGGTAAGCGATCGGTTTACGAAAGCGAAAATTGAAAGAATAAAGCAATCAGCTGAGCACTCTGTGGGCGCTAACTGCAACGTGTAAGGCACACGGCCCTGGAGGAGGTAGGTACAAAGTAATGGTCGAGGTTGGAACGAACAGACAAGCAACTGAGAGCGATGGTAGTAACCCAGTGCAATGCATGGGCGAGGAAGACATAGGGAGATTATGTCTCGTGGGTGTAACTACTATAAAATTCCCAAAATCCCTGAAGTAATAGGGTGAGCTACAAAAAAAAAAAAAAAAGTGGCGCAAACTACTGCGACAGTGTAACGTAAAACTTTTATTCATTAGGCTGGAAATCTCTTGCTAACTATATTTCTAACAAGATAACGCATTACTGCACTTGGGAGATGACGTCACATCATGGGTGTTAATCATCAACAATGTAGCACCTATTTCAGAGGGTGCTTCTATCTTGTTACACCATGGGTGTGTTTGTTTAAAAAAACAGATGGGTGTCTCTGACCCCTTAAATGCACGGCGGGGCACTGTACCCAAATGGTAGCAGTATCGATTTCCGTGTTCGCTTGTAACATCTTTACTTCGTCAGTAGATTCCTTCGTATGAAGTAGGGTGAACAACAACAAAACCTGCATTCGTCTGGGTGAACTCTTAAATGTGCAACATGCACATGGCGTGCTAACTACTATTCTTCGTTTACTTAGGTGAAACTTAATTACTTCTATCCTAACACAAAATCTATCTCGCTTACCGGTCTACAGCGAGAGGGTAGTGCACTTCTTCTCAACTTCAGGGACGCATTCAACTCTGCTCTATCGGGTATTTTATACAACACGGGTGCTGCACTGTCCTCTAAACATACCAGTCCGGCCCTGGGCACAAACATGGCGCATAATAGGATTCCGGAATCGCTAATCATGAAGTCGTGTGTCACGACTGAAGGGGAATCTTAGGTAATGGGAGTGTTGCTGTAGTGCAACATACCTAAAATCCAGGGCTGTGGTGGACCTTTACCTACTGGAGTCATAAATATAAACTACAAGTGCATACTATAGAACACCAATGGCATAAATTATAAAAATACATGAATGAAATAATATATATGATATAGCAAGGGCGTTTCTCCACAGCAAAATGATTATGAAATGCTTAAATCTAACATAAAACCATAAGGGGAGAAAAATGCAAATTATTAATCAGCTATCAACTGGTAAGGCATAGTGGGTTGGACATTGCTCAACACCTCTAATCATACAAAAGGCGCCTAACACTGAGTGTTAAAACAATTTATCAAACTCGGTACTTGGTGAGACTGGTAGTGTTATAAAACTGGCGAGAGGCAGAAACGGACAGAGGCAACAGAGGCATGTTCCAGGTTAGTGCCGAGATTGCAGAGCAGCAGTGCGTCGTGTGGAGTACAGAGATAGTGGAACAGCGGTGAGGCCCGTGTAGCGCTGAGATAGCTGGGCAGCGGTGTGTGTCCTGAGTAAGCGACGCCTTGGGGTGCTGGAACAAGCCATTCACAAAACGCAGTCCACATAAATTAGTAACATTAGAGTGGATTTAGTGATGGTTGCGAACAGTATTCCAACTCCTTTCACGAATAAATCGATAAATATGAGTTGAATGGGCCATGATGGGTACACAATGGTGAAGCCATATACAAATTTGGGAAAGGAGTAGGTAGTCGGTTATTAAGGTGCATCAACTAAACGGGAGTTGGTAGGGTGGTACTATACTTTAGGGGAGGCTTGGAAATGCAAAACGCCACCAAACTAAATGGTGGTGCATGAGAAAACACCCCACAATGGCGCGCTTCGTTATTGCAATGCTTTTCCATATCGCATTCGATCAGCTGGAGGTCGCTTGATTCTAAACTCCCCTCGGAGTTATAGTCTGATCAGCGAACATGTTAAGGGCTTAGGTGTGGAAATAAATTTACGGCTGGGTTTTCAATTGGTTGAAGTCACCCAGGCATTTAGACGGAAGGAGGTAAGAAATCACGGTTAAAATAGGTATTGCGTAAAACATATGGGTTCTTTCTGTATTAAGTTCCTATGCATGGACTGATAGCGAAGATAGTTCTAATATAGGATATAAGTATGATCCGTTTAACAGTGGCAGGCAGCAGCAAGTAGAGCACGTGGAGAGAGGGGAAGGAAGGGAGGAGGGGGGAGGGTGGCGACAGCGGGCGCAGCTAGTGGGACGGGGAGGGTTACCACAGTGTCACATGATTTAACTGACTTCATCCCTTGCAAAATCGCCGCCGCACACGCGACTCCCCATTGACAACTCACTCTGACAGGCGGAGCGGAAATGTTTACAGCTTCGCGGTATGAGGGTTAAAACGGGAAAATTACTTAATGCAATCACTTCTGCATAAATATTCTTATTTAGAATTAACTGTGTTGGTACTGAATATAGAGCTGCTGTCTGACCACTAGGCGTGTCATAACACACAAATATAAATAACGTAAGGAAAATACTGGTTAGAACTAGGAATTAAATAGGCTGGGCCAGCATTGCAGAACAGGCTGGGTGGGTAGAGCTCCGATAATCTCCTTCAGAGAGGGAGGCTATGGTGACATCTTAGTTATAGCATGGAAGCATAAAATACATAATGTATGTGTAGGGTGTTCATCTGCAAAGGAAAATAATAAGGTGGTTACTTGAGCCTTGTTACTTTTCCTTTTGGCTGATATAACTGGAAAGTAAGAAGTAACTGGGTGTTTAGTCCCTGGATCTAAGGGCTTATGGGTTTTTGGATCTCAGAGCGTATCTAGGGCGAGCTGGGGGCGGTGGAACTTTCCGTTTTCTCCACTTTGCAGGAGGAACAGAACCTGCTGAAGGCCTGGCGCTTGTCTTAGAAGGTGGGGGGGGGGGGGGGGGAGACATAGTTCCTGAATATGGTTTTAGCCTATCAAAGTGGATGATCACTTTGCCGTCAGGCAGTTGTAATTCTGCATTAACAGGACAGGTGAGCCGAATAATTGAATATGGTCCGTCGTACAGGGGGAGTGAGTTTTTTCACTCTTCCTTTCTTTACACTAAGTTTTTTTAGTAAAACCAAATCACCAGGTTTATGGGGGGGGGGGGATGGCATTTTTATTGCTTCTTTCTCTCTGATTCCTGGTTGTCTTGCAGTTGTTCCCTTGTACCTTCTTCCAAATGGCCCTAAGGTAGTGGGATAGCCCCTTAACAGTTGCGTGATCGATTCCCAGAGGTAATTTATCGATCTCAAAGAGGGATTCCATAGGGTAGCCAAACACTCCCTGCCCGCATCTCGTGGTCGTGCGGTAGCGTTCTCGCTTCCCACGCCCGGGTTCCCGGGTTCGATTCCCGGCGGGGTCAGGGATTTTCTCTGCCTCGTGATGGCTGGGTGTTGTGTGCTGTCCTTAGGTTAGTTAGGTTTCAGTAGTTCTAAGTTCTAGGGGACTGATGACCATAGATGTTAAGTCCCATAGTGCTCAGAGCCATTTGAACCATTTGAACAAACACTCCCTGTTAAGGGGTATGTTCAGTGGCTTCATGGAAAACGGCTATAGTACACACTTGCCACGTACAGAATGTATCTTTGCCAGTCACTGTGAGTTGAGTTGACGTAATACGAAAGCATCCGTTTCACAGTGCGATGGACATGTTCAATGCGGCCATTTGCCTGAGGGTGAAAAGGGGTGATTCTCCGTTTTTTAAATCTCAGCAATTTGCAGACTTGGACAAATAAGGCGAACATAAAATTGGTTATAATGGCTTCAGACCATCTGAAAGGAAGTACAAGACGATCTACAAAAGCTCGTGCTACAGTTTCAGCTGATATGTCAACGATGGGTATCAAAATAAGATATCGAAAAAGTGATCAATATTAGATAGAATATATTTACTTCCTTGTGTACTTGTGGGATGTGAACTGAAAGGGTTTTGATGCCTCGGGAAGAGGTTGTAAGGGAATTTTGATTCGTAGGGGTCGTGCTCGTTGGGTACATGTTAGGCAGTTTTTTATATACTTGGCAACATCTCGCCATCTGTTGTCCCACCGATACTTCGTGGAAATACAGGCATTTTTGGCTCTTCATCCACTATGGCAGGCTTGCATGCTGTTGTGGCACTGGGCAATAATTCTTGATTGCAAGTCTTTAGGTATTACTATATGCTTACCCAGGGGGGTCTTGCAGTATAAAATTCCATCCTCTGTAAAAAAAAATGCGGATGGGAGCGATACTGGGAGCATTTTGCATCATTTTCCTGGGAGTCTTTTAATTTGTCAATTAGCACATCGTCTCTTTGAGCTACTCTCACTTTTCTACTAAGGGCATCAGCATTCTGGTGCAACCTTCCAGCTTTGTTTTGCACTTGGTAGTCATCCTCACTCAGTTTCAGGGTCCAGCGCGTGAGACGCCTCCTAGCGTCTTTTAAACTTAATAGCCACTGAGGTGCTGCATGATCTGTTACTATTGTAAATTTTCTCCCGTAAAGATAGCAACTAAAGTAGTTAACTCCAAACATTAACGTCAGTAATTGTTTCTCCGTAGTGCTGTAATTAATTTCCGCCTGGTTCAAAAAAAAAAAAAAAATAATGGTTCTGAGCACTATGCGACTTAACTTCTCAGGTCATCCGTCGCCTAGAACTTAGAACTAATTAAACCTATCCAACCTAAGGACATTACACACATCCATGACCGAGGCAGGATTCGAACCTGCGACCGTAGCGGTCACGCGGTTCCAGACTGAAGCGCCTAGAACCGCACGGCCGCACCGGCCGACCCCCGCCTGGTTCAGTCGACGGGATGCATAACCAATTGGTCTTTCCTCACCGTCAATACTTTGACTCAGAATAGCTCCTACTGCAAAGTCGGATGCGTCACAAGAGAGAATGAATGGTTTTTCGAAATCGGGATAGATTAATAAGGGGGAACTAGTCAGAACGTCTCTGATATGTTGCACAGCAGCTTCACACTCGGGGGTCCATTGATAGGGTACATCTTTTTTCAACCGGTGGGTAAGGGGTTTAGGTATTGTGGCACAGTCCTTTACAAAACGCCTATAATAATTGCTGAGTCCCAGAAAGCTTTGCAATTCTTTTTCATTCTTAGGGAAAGAGAATGTCCCAACTGCTCCAATTAGACGGGGATCTCGCTGTACTCCATCAGTACTAATAATATGCTCTAGGTACTGTACTCGACTCTCAGCAAAGGAACATTTCTCTGTCTTTAAACTTAGATTAGCACATCTTAGTCTAGACAAAACATTTCTTAACCTGGTAACATGCTCATCTATGGTCCTGGAGAAAACAATGATTTCATATAGATAAACAAGGCACATTGTAGTTTTAAGTCCTCTTAACAGTAGTCTTCAAATCGTTGGAAAGTGGCTGGCACGGTGCACAGCCCGAATGGCATTCTCAGAAATTCATATAGACCGGAGGGAACCACAAACGCTGTTTTTGGCCTGGCCAGTTGTGCAATCGGTATTTGGTGGTACCCACTCTTCATATCAAGGGTAGTGAATCATTTGTAATCTTCTAACCTGTCCAGTGTTAATTCGATGCGGGAGAGAGGATAAGTATCAGGAGTGGTTACCTTATTTACTGCTCTCATATCGACACACAGACGATAGGTCTTCTCTCCATTGATTGATTTCTTGGGGACCACAACACCTGGGGACGACTAGGGACTGGCAGGGGGTTGTATTATCCCTGCCTCTAGCTGCTGTTGGATAGTTTCCTCCACAATCGGCTGGAGGTGATACGGTATTCTGTACGGTTTCTGGGCAATAGGCATAGCATCTTCGGTGGGAATTTCAGTTTAAACAAGGTCAGTATCCGGCAAATAACGCCTTTCCTCGCATAACCAGGAGTGTTCTTCCAAGACAGAGTACAATTTATTTTGGGCAGCCGCAAGCAGATGAGCAGACTTATACTCAAAATTTGTCTTTGAGCACGGGAGCAATATGACCTATGTTACGGAAGCCGGTGTTTTTGGTTACATTTTGGCTTCTCTTGTACAGGGTGGTTTCTTCAATCTCATGGCCGCTAGCTATAATGGTGTCATTAGGAATCTCTACCTCCTTCGTTCCAAAATTGTCCAAACATACGGGAATATAATATTTCTTCTCCTGCACTTCTGCTGCTGTTAAACCGCGTTTAACATGGACCTGTAATCTGTCGAGGACATCGTTTTCACAGAGAGGATCCACGAATACGGCTGTTCTCTTCAGTTCGCGGGATTTGACCCTATGCCAGAGAATGCGTCCCGTGTCACCACTGATTCTGACAGAGGTAGTCGTACGTAACGTCCAAGTTTGCGCCGAAGGAACCTGTGGAAGCGACCGGGTTTCACAAATACCCTGCGATGGAACATCGTGGGAGCCGCCAAAACGGTGGGTTTCCTAGCCGAGATGGACGGTTTGCGTTCAGTAATTTACTACTCTGATAGTGGTGGAGGAAATCACTCCCCAGGATACCATCGAAATCTCGCCTTCGATTTCGAATTACATCCATGTCAAAAGGGTAGTGGCTGGTTCCAATTTTCAACTTAACTCGGCGATACCCAGCATGTATGATTATCTCGTCGTTCAGACCGTTAATGTGGCGATAGGGTGGTTTTAAAACTTGTCTATCCCCATTTCCTACGAATAACACACTAGTTTTTGCTCCCGTGTCAATAAGTACTCTTACCTTCCTTCCTCAAACTTGACCCTTTGACGAAGATACTTGCCGCCTCATTTACGTCACCGTCGCAGACTGGATGCGTAAATTTTACAGAGGGCGCGGTCTGTATTTTTGGCGTGACTTGCCCCACGACCGTTTCCCGGCTGTCTTTGGGGTCGGGGTGGATTGTTGGTGAATTGTTCCCTCTGCTTGTTGTGCGAGGGGCTCCCGTTTCCTGGGTTCTGTGACAGTTTTTACGCCTATGCCTTATGACTCCACACCGAGAACAATAATGTGCACGGCACTGCGCGGCCGCGTGGCCTGCCTTTCGGCAATGTTGGCATGCCTGCTCGTATTTGAAAATTGGATGCTGCTGTTCGTCAGGGCGCGCCGAACTGGATATAAAATGTGCTACCTCGTCCCGCATCATCGCGAGTGATGTGGTATCATGCAACCTTATAATGTTGTTGCTTTAATTTGTTATTAAAGCGGTGCTGATATTCAAGACCATAAAAGTGGGTTAAAAGCTGTGAGCTATCTGAGAAAGTTAACCTTGCATTACTGCGCAACTGTTTCACCAGGTATCCAGTCTAGCTTACCAAATTCCCAACCAGACTAACATTAATTATAATCTTTTAGTACTCATCTTACGATAACCGGTGATATATATAAAAAGACAATTTACATAAAAAAGAAATAAATCAGTTTATATTTGGACATTTATTTTAACATTGATCATTGTTCCGTTAAAATTTCAGCATATCAAACTTGATTCATAACTAAACTGGTGCCTTATTTAGGATTGTGTAAATGTGAGTTTGTAATCTTACGGAACACATCAAATAGGGAGCCAAGATTGAGAGACTACATACAACACTGCATTCATAAAATAACACACGAAGAACGTTGAAACATATGCAAGCGGAAATTAACCACAACCAACCGATTCAATTTTCACCCAAAGAAGTTACGTTCGTAGCGCAATCCTGTCCGTCATGAAATTACCACACACTGGTATACTAAATTCATACTAACTCTCTGTGAAATCTTCCCGAAAGGAATAGCTGAGGGCTACTTTGATGCTTACACCACATGCTTCACGTGGTCAACTTGGTTTACACAAAGAGTGTAACTCCACAATAATTTTGATAATTAAAATAAATTACATCGAAACGCAATTTACAAAAGAAAAACCTCGAACTGGTTGCTATCGTCTTACTATTGACCTGATGGGTCAAACAATTGTATAAGCACGTGGTACTAGTCTCACAAAGTACACCCCACGTGGGTTGAACATAAAGAAAAGTTGCTATATTGAAACATATTGTCAAGACGAGACGTTATAATCTCATTCACAATTGCATTTAAGATTGATGATCTTAGTTAGAGTTACTGATCAACACGTGGTTCCACTTTACTCACAAAGTAGTGACAAAGCAACTACCGGAATATATTCTGAACTTCACACTCGAATTACACTGCATTGCAATTTAAGATAACATTAGATATTTTAGAACTAAACCTGAAATAAAGGTGATTAAATTTTCAGTTAGGCTGAACTTAAGAAATCCATTGTCCTACAGACTTAGCAGACATGCGCTTAGCCAGAGATCTTACCACTTCAGACGCTCGCCGCGGACAGACTGCCATGGGTCCCTCCTGAGGGGTGCCTCACAAATACAAACGGAAGTGACCAGAGAGGCAGCTTCCTATACCAACATGACAAGGGACGGACAGGACCATACTAACAATAGAAACCTCTTTGCTTCTAGAAAGCGTAACTACCTGTTCTGACGTTGGTCCTACTTTTCTCTAGCAGACAGGCTTGTCTGCTACCATCAAGCATGCAACTAGAAATACATTTGCTCATTCATTCTTTCACACAGAAGGGAAGGGGGATGAAAGTATCTTATTATATACAGTATATAAAAGAAAGTGGATGTAGGTTGCGTATGAGACTGTGTGACATGAATTACATATAAACTGTGTTTTAAAGTGTAGTAGTGTGACAGATCGTTCTTGTTTATGTGTAAAAGTAACACGTTTCACTGCACAGTCTCCTCCCAGATAGTCAGAAACACCACAGTAAATTTAGAAGTGGAATGTATTCCGTAAATGACAACAGATTTAAGAAATTAACATTAAAGGAATCCAACAGAGATCTTTGAACCTCTTCCCCCCCCCCCCCCCCCCCCCCCCACCACCACCACTACATACGGGTCGATTCCACGTATAAATACGTCAATCGAACGGGCTTCCGCTTGCTCGATTAACACCTCGTTATGGGCGGTATCCGAACCCAGCATGTAAGTGCGGCAAGCCACAGTGCGGATTCGGTCAGCAAATGCCACTACATGCTCCCCGTGCTTCTGGTGGAGGGTGGATATCTTGTCCCGGTAATAGCGGGCGTCACGTCAGTCAGAATACCTCTGTTTCAACGCAGCTTCTAAAGTGGTAAAGAGGTAGTGTCCCTAAGGGTGTGAACTGATTCAGTGTACGTACGGGCGTCACCTGACAGTTTAAGGTGGAATACATTTAACAGGAAATCGTCCGGCTGAGCACAAGCGCGGCCTACATCTCGGACAGCTTGTAGGAAGGATTTATTTTCTTATTGGGTTTCCCAGAGATGTTGGGATAAAGTTGACTGCAGGGAAACTGTTAGCCAAAGTTGCAATGTATGGCTTGGGTACTGTGCTACTGTAGGTGCTTGAAGCCGTCATTTGCGGCGCAGCAGGGCGTGTTTCTGGGGTAATTGGATTGGCAGACTGGGCTTGAACCAATTTTTGGCATTCTTCTGTCAATTCTGTTTTTCGTAATAATAACTTCTGGGAACCGTGGTGTGGGGTGCGGACGTGTTCGGCGAGCGCTCCGCTTGTTTTCGCTTTTGTGGTGGGAAAAAGTGGTGGTAGTGCAGTGCAAGTTTCGGCGTAGATAGCTGAAGGCGTAATCTGTCACGTTACGCATGAAAGACTCGTTCGGAGACCGTAGTTTGAGCGTGAGAGGTCTTTCTTTTCTGTGATAGGGAATGCATTCTTGCGTGCCGTGTGGCACGTTTCGTCGGCGGAACGGGAGGCTATTGTCTTCTCTGTGGGCTGCGACGCGTGGCGCTTTCTGCTGATGGCGCGGGTGCAGCGGGCTGACTGCGCGAGCCAGGCGTCCCAGACAGCAGCGGCCGACTCAGCGGACGCCGTCTACCTAAAGCTGGCTGCAGGTACTGTCAAATTGCGTGTGGCTCTTTATTTCCTGGCGTTACCGAGTAACAGAGCGACAAACTGTGGAAGAAATCACAGAGCGTACTGTGCTCGACGGAACTGGTTGCACTCGGTTTAGAGACGAACTATATGCGCAGCGGATCCAGAATTTGGGAATCGACTTCAGTACAGCAAATTTCGTCCGGTGCGCGCTCTCTTTGCCTCACTGTCTCAAGCATTTGGGACGTGTGCATCGGCTTTTAACTAAATTAAGCCCCACTACAAAAATCAAAACAGTACGGGTAGCTGAACGGCAAGACTCATCCTGCACAGGTACAACACCAGACACAACCACTCCAGAAACGGACATACAACAGTCACGTTTTACGAGTAAATCCCCGTTAGAGATAAAAAATAGTCACTATCAAGGGAAATGCTCAGCGAAAACACATTAAACTCCATACTACCAGAAACCATAAAGCAGGAAAGACGTGCTGCACTGCAAAATTACTCGAAATCGGAGCAACAAGCAAACAGTCAAGAACACCAACCAGACGCAACTAAGGACCCGAAGCTGAATACCGTTAATTACTTAAACTAGAAAAATTTAGAAGTTAACCTACGGCTTAGCACACTAGAAAACAATGATATATTTCAAACAGCTCTTCGCTATGTAATACGAACTAAGCATGAAAACGGGGATAAAATCTGCTTTACAAGTACAGAACAAACTGACAGGATGATCCTAAGAGCTGAAAATATGCCAACGAACACCAGAGAGCTATCTAAGCTTTTAGGGGAGGCATGTGGCGGAGGAGGCGGACCTAAACCTAGAGAAAGTATACAACGACTTCGTGAGAGCACATGGACGTGTGTTTCTGGATTTTAAAGAAACCACATCCAATTGTTTTTCCTTCACTAGATATCCCTTCAAAAGGTAAAACAACTAAATTGCCAGGGCAGTACCCTAGTAAACATGAAACTAGGTAGGCCCTTAGAAGAAACAAAAGAAGACATCGCCTGCGTTCAGGAACCTTTTCTGCGAGGCGCGAAAATTTCAGGGTTCCCCTCACATTTCATCACAATAGCACAGGAACACCAAACGCGAAAGCCGCGATAATTGTAGTTAATAAAAACATCATAGTAGCACAGATCACCCATATTACGGTATACTGATAATTTTTACTTATGGACCGTCTGACAGCAACTGAATAAAACACAATTTTAGTGCCATACGCGTTTCGCCTTTATTTTCTGCAAGGCATCATCAGTGGCCTGGAATATGTACATATGATAGCTATTTTATTTACATTTTTGTCACTGTGCCTATAGGTTATAAACAGTTCTGGTGGTTGCTATTTGCTATTAAGTAGTAATGCTTTGAACTGTACTTACATGTTGTTGCGTGGACAATTTCTTACATATTACGCTCCTGTTACATTTTTGGTGTTGTTCTTCTTCTTATGAACGCCAATTTGCGGTTTTTTCCACATTCCACAGCACTATGCACTGAACGCTGTTTGAATTCATTGTTTTGGTTTCTGTTGCCGAGTGTCAAATGTTTTTGCCAAAGATCGAAACTTATGAGTGTAATTATTGAAGTATCTGTGGTCTGTTCGTGTATGCATTTGTGTGTGCGTTTGTGTATGTGTTTGTGTGTTTGTTTGTGTGTGTGTGTGTGATATTAATTTTATTTTATTTTATATATTTTTTTTTTTGGGCCATGTATGTGTGTGTATGTGTTTTAATGTGATATATATTTTTTATGCTGTGTGTGTGTGTGTGTCTGAATTTTGGTGTGGTATAATTTTTTTTCATTTTTTCTCTTTTTTTCTTTTTTGTATGTGTGTGTGTGTGTGTGTGTGTGTGTGTGTCTGAATTTTGGTGAGGTATAATTTTTTTTTCTTTATTCCTCTTTTTTCTTTTTTGTATGTGTGTGTGTGTGTGTGTGTGTGTGTGTGTGTCCAGATGGTGTGGGGAAGAGTTTTTTTGTTTTATGTTATCATTTCCTTTATTAAGTGTAGTAGGGAGCCTGTGCTGATGTGTGTTTGTTCATTTATCACATGTTTGTTTTCTGCTATGGCTTTCTGGATGTGGAAGTTTTCTTGTGTTTGTATAAGATGTTTGTCATGGTTGCTTATTCTCATTATTTTCATTTCTTGTTCCAGCTTTGTAGGATGATGGTTGTGGTGCTTTAAATGTTCTGCAAATGTGGAATGGTTTGTTTCATACTTCCAACATCTGAAATGTTCTTTGTATCTTGTTTCAAAATTCCTGCATGTCATGCCTATGTATACTGCATCACAACTTTGACATTCAAGTTTATATATTCCTGATTGTAGGAATTTGTCCCTCTTGGTAGGTGGCTAGTTTAGGTGTGATTGAAGGGTTTGCCCAGGCTTATATGCTATTTTGAAGCCCTGTCTCTTTAGGATGTTTGCAACTCTGTGTGTTAGTTTATGGGTGTAGGTCATGGTGTACCATCTGGTTCTTTTCTGTGTGGTGTTGTCATTGTGTGTGTTTGTTGAGTGTGTTTGTAAGTTTTCAGCTTGTGAGTTCTTTTGTATTCTGGAAATGTTGTATTTGTTTTTATTTGTGTTTTTATTTTTTGATTGAGCCTGTGTACCACATTTGTGTCATACCCGTTTTTCCTAGCTATTTGTATGATTGTACTCATTTCTTGTTCATAGTTTCTCTTGCTGAGTGGGATTCTGTTTAATCTATGTAACATGTGTCTTAGTGCTGCAAGTTTCTGGCTGTGGGGGTGGTTGGATGTGGAATGTATTATTGTGTCTGTGGTTGTTGGTTTTCTAAAGATGTTAAATGTATGCTTGCCATTTTCTTTTTTAATTGTAATGTCAAGAAAATTTATTTGATTTTCTTTTTCTTTTTCAAGTGTGAATTTTATGTTCTGATGAGCTTTGTTTATTTCTGAATGGAGTTCATTTATTTTTTCACTTGGCTCATCTACCAGACAAATAATGTCATCCACATATCTGTACCAATATATGATTTTGAAACTTTAATTTGTGGTTATCTTTTCAAATATCTGATTTTCTAGATGACTGATGAAAATGTTTGCTAGTGTTCCTGATATTGGGGATCCCATGGGCAGTCCATCAGTTTATAGATAATATTCTTTCTCAAACAGAAAGTATTTTTGTTCAGTTGTCAGTCTGAGCATATCTGTTATTTCTTTTATTGCGTCTGTGGTGAGGTTGCTGTGGGATGAGAGATTTTGTTCTATTATTTCTATTGTTTCTGTGATAGGGATGGAGGTATACATATTTTCTATATCGAATGAAATCAGTGATGCTGTGTGTGGTACCTGTATGTTCTGTATGTTTTCTATTAGGATTCCTGTGTTTATCACTGTTCTGTTGTTTTCTACTTTATAGTGTTTTGTAACTAACTTTTGGAGGTGTTTGGCTATGTGGTATGTTGGGGCTTTCTTGAAGTTGATAGCAGCTCTCATTGGCATTCCGTCTTTATGTACTTTTGGTTGACTGTGGAGTGTTGGTGCTTGTGGGTTTTTCTGTGTTAAGTAGTATTTCTGTTTGTCTGTGAGTGTGTGTTCAATGTTTTTCAGTGTTCGTTTCACATTTGCCTGGAATCGTGTAGTTGGATCTGACTTCAGTTTTGGTATGGCATTGGTGTTTATGTATTCCTTGGTTTTTGTGATGTATTGCTCTTTATCCATGAGTACTGTTACATTTCCCTTGTCTGCTCTTGTTATTAATACGTTATTGTTTGTTAACTTGTGTTTTAACGTTTTCATAGTGGCTGCTTCTGTTTGGTTGTTCTTATTGTGTGTTTGCTGTGTTTGTCTTATTATGCCTTTTATTTCTTCTTTTACTAGTTCTCTTGTCAGTCCTATGTTTATTTCACAATTATTTTGTTGTTCTTCACGTGTAAGGATGTGTTCAGTTTCTACTATGAGATTTTCTATGTATTGATTATTCACTTTGCTATTGGTGCAGTGTTTCAAACCTTTTTCCAAGAGCATTTTTTCATTTTCGTGTAGTTCTGTCTCTGTTAGGTTAACTAAGCGTGGATGGAATGTATGTTGGTGTTCATGTGGTTTCACATTTAAAATGTAAATGTATTTTGCGTCTTTTTTACTGTTAGTTTCATTATCTTCTGTTTATGTTTGTTTTGTAAATGTTTCATTGCTGTGTATGTGTTGTGTTTAGTTTTTTCTACTAGTGCCATGAAAACTGTGGCGTTTCCTACGTTTTTTGCCTATTCTAGATGAGTCTCATAGAGCATCATGTGTAGGTGCTGTTTTTTCGAATAGAGCATCTTCATTTCAAGTAGTAACCAATATCGTTCAGCAAATGATTTCGACTTTTGTGCCACTGTAGAACTGTCTTTAACCTTTACATGAATGTAACTTGGAATTAAATATTTCTTTTTGCATGTTTTGATGAATTTTATGTGCTGTATCGTCTTAAAAAATTTAAAAAATAGAAAAGTTAAAAATAATATAAAATAAAATTAATATCGCACGCACACACACACACACACACACACACACACACACACACACACACACACACACAAACACATACACAAACGCACACACAAATTCATACACGAACAGACCACAGATACTTCAATAATTACACTCGTAAGTTTCGATCTTTCGCAAAAACATTTGACACTCGGCAACAGAAACCAAAACATTGCATTAAAACAAGCGTTCAGTGCTTAGTGCTGTCGAATGTGGAAAAAACCGCAAATTGGCGTTCATAAGAAGCAGAACAACACCAAAAATGTAACAGGAGCGTAATATGTAAGAAATTGTCCACGCAACCTGTAAGTACAGTTCAAAACATTACTACTTAATAGGAAACAGCAACCACCAGAACTGTTTATAACCTATAGGCACAGTGACAAAAATGTAAATAAAGTAGCTATCATATGTACATATTCCAGGCCACTGATGATGCCTTGCAGAAAATAAAGGCGAAACACGTATGGCACTAAAAATGTGTTTTATTCAGTTGCTGTCAGACGGTCCATAAGTAAAAATTATCAATATACCGTAATATTTCACGCAACTGAGGAAGACAGGTCTACAAAAGTTGAAGACAGATCACCCAGTTTTGCTCTGAACACATTTCCACGGTAGAAATAACAGACGGTCAGAATGTATGACTCATGTCGTCCATTTAAACTCCGTACTCGTGTGATACAGAACCTTTCTTAGACAAAATAAAAGACATTGCACGACACTCAGAATGGAAGAGGCTGAGCATTCTAACTGATATCAACGCAAAATCCTCCTTGTGGAACTCAGGCAGAACTGACGACAGAGGGCAACTAGTGCTTGGCGTCGTAAATGAATGCAACCTCTTCATGCTGAATAGGGAGGATCAGCCACCTACCTACTGCGGACACGACGGTGGGGTAAGTAACATAGACCTCTCTCTAGGGAACGCAAAAATCTCTTCCACTAGTCGATACATGGAGGGTATTAGATAGAGCCACACACAGCGTCCGCAACACAATCGTCATAACCACGGACAGATATATCAATGCACATAACATTGACCACGAACAGCAGCATTTACTCATGGGAAGAACCGTCTGGCAAAGGGTAAGAGATAATGTTGAGGCGTAGACACTACACACTGTTCAAGACAGTATAGATTACAAAATGCATGTACTGACAGAGATCCTACAAAGAGCACAGGAAGCAGCTATACCACGGGCAAAACCTGGGTGGGGACAGAAACAACCGTGGTCGACAGAACTGGCCAGACCAAGGAAGGATTCACGGGACAAAAGAAAGTACTACCAACAAAGCTCCTGAAAGACAGATAAGACTAGACCTGTATCGTGACGCTAAACAGAAATACCATAAACAACTAAAGACAAGAAGGCAAGACTACTGGACCAATTTTGTAAAAACCCAAATACAGAACGACATCTGGGGACAACCATTAAAGATAGAAACAGAACCAGTTAAGACACCTACAGTTCTGTCAACACTAAAACAAGCTGACCGCACAATGACCAGAGGATGGAGAAGCACAGCAGAACAGGCTCCTCCCAGATGACGACCCCAGACAAGACGAGCGACACCAAGCTGACCTAAGAGAGAGCATGAGGCAGCCATACATGAGTGACAGTGTAACCATGACACTCGCGCAAGAAGAAGTCGCGACGCCAATTAGCAGGCTTAAGAACCGAAAAGCACCCGGAGCAGACAAAATACTTTCAGAAACATTGGAACAAACAGTAACACAAATCACACCTTTTCCTACTAACATCTTCAACGAGGGAATACTAACAGGAAGAATTCCAAACCTCTGGAAAACTGTTAATGTAGTAATAAGCAGGAAATCACAAGACAAAGAGCTAACAGACCCCAAAACGTACCGACCGATCTGTCTCTTAAACACTCTCGGCAAGGTACAGTAAAGGCTCCTGTGTGACCGTTTACAATCGCACGACGCCTCCTCAGCGTAACGCCCCATCAATTTGGCTTCAGGGAAGGTATATCAATAGAAGACGCCGTCAACCAAGCACTGACAGTTTCAAATAGCATCAGCGACAAATACGCGGCCGCCAATCTAATCGGCATAGCTGGGGCTTTTGACAACTTGTGGTGGCCGTCCCTCTTCGCCAGGTTAAGGGAAATGAGACAATCAGCTTCGCTCTACAATAGCCTCCTCGACTACTGCAGAGGCAGAGTGTCAGAGTGGATGGCCGGTACATGGAAGGTTGTCAAGAGAATAACAAAGGGATGTCCACAGGGCTCGTTCTGCTGACCAATGTTCTGGGATATCGTAATCGAGTCCTTGCTGAACACCCTGGACAGTGTCAACAGGGTAAAATGTGTGGTGGCTTACGCAGATGACCTGCTTGTAGTGTGTCAGCCAACTCGAGAGCAGCACTAGAGACAAAAGGCGCGCAACTGCTTCAGAAAATCAACAGTTGGTGCAAAGAAAATAGATTAAAAATAGCTCCTAACAAAACTGTATATTTACTGCTCAGAGGGACAAATGGTTCAAATGGCTCTGAGCACTATGGGACTTAACAGCTATGGTCATCAGTCCCCTAGAACTTAGAACTACTTAAACCTAACTAACCTAAGGACAGCACACAACACCCAGCCATCACGAGGCAGAGAAAATCCCTGACCCCGCCGGGAATCGAACCCGGGAACCCGGGCGTGGGAAGCGAGAACGCTACCGCACGACCACGAGATGCGGGCTCAGAGGGACACTACAGAGGAAACCAATTCTCAAATTAGACAATACAAGCATACAGAGGAAGCAAGCCACACGTTATCTCGGACTTCATATAGACGAAAAACAGACTTTCAACCACCATATAAAATTGACAATTGACAAAGCCTGCAAAATTATGCACAAATTAGCAAGACTAAACACAACTCAGTACAAAATAGTTATTAAGACGATAAGGACCTACCACATTGCGATATTTGAATTCATCGCATGCTTCGCCGCAAGTGCTTGGGCTCCCAGACTGAACATACAGACTAACAAGACAATTGCAAGACGAGGTCAACGTAGTGTACTCCTGAGACTGAGCAGAGACTTCATCGCCACATCACTAGAGGCACTTGGCGTTGTGATGGGGACCTGCCTTATAGACATAAAAATACGTTAAAAAGCTGCAATTTACTGGGTTAAGAGGGACAGGCTCGATAAACACACTGGAATTATGGCAACCAATATTATGAACAAAACAAAAATGAAACAGTGGCGGATTCAAATATGGCAGAGAGTGTGGGATGCATCAGGCAGGGGTTGACGAGTACACTCTTTCTTTCCTGATGAACACGAAAGACTACAACTGAAACATGTCGACCCAAGCCGGGGAATGGTTCATTTCCTGACAGGCCACGGGCCGTATCCGGTACATTTAAACCGTATGGGACTAACTAACGATGGAGTACGCGTACGCGGAGAAACTGGGACACCAGAACAAGTGAAACTGCTGTGCGACACGTTAGCACAAATGAGACCTATACACAACGACAATGACAGCGCCAGAGTAATACGCATCCCGATGACTGGAACACAATAAATAGCGTAGCCGATATTGTACTGGACACTCTGCACGAAGAATACAAGCTCAAAACCCGTATGGAAAAATGAGGCGTAGACAAGCACAAACAACACAACAAACCACATGGGAGGACACAAACACGACCACAGATTCCGAAACCGAAGAAAGAACACTAAGTGAACTTGACTCAGAAGGGATCAACATGCAAGGGACCAAATCCTACAATGCATGACTGCGTGCCACAACGCAGTCACAAACAACACAGCAATCATAAAACAAATAAACACCGTCACCACATACTAAGACTGTAGTAATGAGGTAATGTCGCTTGGCAGGAGAAGGCTCGAAGAACTTTTATTCCGAGGCTCCTCCTCCACAATGACATTCTGCATTGTGTTTAAAGTATACTGCACAGAAACAGTAATGTAATGCTCTTCTTATTCTGTGCAGACAGAAGTATATTCTCTTGTCTGTTCAAAGCTACAATCAATGAAGTATATATATCGGAAATGTATTAAGTTATTTAAGGAATAATGCATTCAGGTATCAAAGAACTATTTTATATTTCTACTAACAAGCTAGAAACATAAGTGTATTTCTAATATAAAACTAAAATTCATGTATTCCATGTATGAAGTGCTCAATCATCGATTAATCTGTATAATCCGTGTAAACATACATTAGCACAAAACATTTCAAATGAGAATACCTCGAGGTTGTACCGAGACGTTCGCATCTGAAATAGGTAGCAATAAATAGACCATTATTAACCAACATGCTACTTAGACTGTATAACACATCCAGATACAGCATATCACTTCCCTCTACAAGCTACAAATTATTTTCACCACGCTCATTGTGTTACACTTCATTTTTTTTAATTTTTCTTTATCATTTGCTTTATATAAATTAATTCTCATCAACTAGGTAGTAACAAATAATATGGAACCATTTTAACAACTGTTAAGTATTAAATTCACTGTAACCTCATATATATATATATATATATATATATATATATATATATATATATATATATATATATATATATATATATAATGTTCTTTATATTATTAAAAAAACATTAACACTTTATACCAATAAGATTGCAACAATGAGAAGTCTTTGCTATTAGATTCAGAAGCATCCGACCCATCCTACATTTCAAGGCAGTGGGCTACTCTGTAATGTGAATGAAATAAATAAATAACTTATCTATTTCTGCTTGAAGTCCGGCTACTGGGTCTGGTATTTCTGTAGGTGTGGAGTTCCCCTCGCCAATGGCGGTACTACGGGTGTGCGGCATGTTTACAATGTTAGGACACCTAGTGCTCGCTAAGAACTTTACAATTAGTGCACGAGAAGGAAAAGAAGACCTATACTTGACAAGATGACGGCTTAGCTGGAAGCAAGGATGCGGCGGCGAGGAGAAATGAAGCGACGAACTTCCAGAAGTTGCGGCGGTGATGCGTTGGACGACGGCGGCAGGAAACGGCGGCGAAGGTGATGTCGGCGGTGTTGATGGCTGGGCGCCTTGCCTCAGCTAGCTGGCCGCAACATGCGACCGCGGTGCAGAGGGGAGCAGAAGGCGGCTGCCGGCAGTGTCGCGTAGCATCGGACTGCGTGGAGGCGGCAGCGGCATAGCAGCTTGCTGTGTGGTGCAGGGAGGCGCCTGGCCAAGCGGCCTAGTGTTCGTTGCGGTATCTGTTTGGAAAAACGCCGAAACGCCGGAACGCTGGGTGGCGAACCACGAATGCATGAGCTGACGGGATACCAATTCGATTGTACACTGAGTACGCGAAAGAATTTGCCCCCCTTCTAACAACCGTGTACCGCAAGTCTGTAGAGGAACAGAAGGTCCAAATGATTGGAAAAGAGCACAGGTAGATCCAGTTTTCAATAAGGGTCGTCGAGCAGATGCGCAAAACTATAGGCCTATAACTCTGACATCGATCTGTTGTAGAATTTTAGAACATGTTTTTTACTCGCTTATCATGTCATTTCTGGAATCCCCCCCCCCCCCCCCAATCTACTCTGTAGGAATCAACATGGATTCCGGAAACAGCGATCGTGTGAGACCCAACTCGCTTTATTTGTTCATGAGACCCAGAAAATATTAGATACAGGCTCCCAGGTAGATGCCATTTTCCTTGACTTCCGGTAGGCGTTCGATACAGTTCCGCACTGTCACTTGATAAACAAAGTAAGAGGAGGAGGAGGAGATTAGTGTTTAACGTCCCGTCGACAACGAGGTCATTAGAGACGGAGCGCAAGCTCGGGGTGAGGGAAGGATGGGGAAGGAAATCGGCCGTGCCCTTTCACAGGAACCATCCTGGCATTTGCCTGAAGCGATTTAGGGAAATCACGGAAAACCTAAATCAGGATGGCCGGAGACGGGATTGAACCGTCGTCCTCCCGAATGCGAGTCCAGTGTGCTAACCACTGCGCCACCTCGCTCGGTAAAGTAAGAGCCTACGGAATATCAGACCAGTTGTGTGGCTCGATTGAAGAGTTTTTAGCAAACAGAACACATCATGTTGTTCTCAATGGAGAGACGTCTACAGACGTTAAAGTAACCTCTCGCGTGCCACAGAGCAGTGTTATGGGACCATTAATTTTCACAATATATACAGGGTGTAACAAAAAGGTACGGCCAAACTTTCAGGAAACATTCCTCACACACAAAGAAAGAAAATATGTTATGTGGACATGTGTTCGGAAACGCTTACTTTCCATGATAGAGCTCATTTTATTACTTCTCTTCAAATCACGTTAATCATGGAATGGAAACACACAGCAACAGAATGTACCAGCGTGTCTTCAAACACTTTGTTACAGGAAATGTTCAAAATGTCCTCCGTTAGCGAGGATACATGCATCCACCCTCCGTCGCATGGAATCCCTGATGCGCTGATGCAGCCCTGGAGAATGGCGTATTCTATCACAGCTGTCCACAATACGAGCACGAAGAGTCTCTACATTTGGTACCGGGGTTGCGTAGACAAGAGCTTTCAAATGCCCCCATAAATGAAAGTCAAGAGGGTTGAGGTCAGCAGAGCGTGGTGGCCATGGAATTGGTCCGCCTCTACCAATCCATCGGTCACCGAATCTGTTGTTGAGAAGCGAACGAACACTTCGACTGAAATGTGCAGGAGCTCCATCGTGCATGAACCACATGTTGTGTCGTACTTGTAAAGGCACACTTGTAAAGGCACATGTTCCAGCAAGCACAGGTAGAGTATCCCGTATGAAATCATGATAACGTGCTCCATTGAGCGTAGGTGAAAGAACATGGGGCCCAATCAAGGCATCACCAACAATACCTGCCCAAACGTTCACAGAAAATCTGTGTTGATGACGTGATTGCAGAACTGCGTCCGGATTCTCGTCAGCCCCCACATGTTGATTGTGAAAATTTACAATTTGATCACGTTGGAATGAAGCCTCATCCGTAAAGAGAACATTTGCACTGAAATGAGGATTGATACATTGTTGGATGAACCATTCGCAGAAGTGTACCGGTGGCGGCCAATCAGCTGCCGATAGTGCCTGCACACGCTGTACATGGCACGGAAATAACTGGTTCTCCCGTAGCACTCTCCATACAGTGACGTGGTCAACGTTACCTTGTACAGCAGCAACTTCTCTGCACGAAGAATTGCCTCGTCCATTGAGGTGTCCTCGTTCTAGGTCTTCCCCAGTCGCGAGTCATAGGCTGGAATGTTCCGTGCTCCCTAAGACGCCGATCAATTGCTTCGAACGTCTTCCTGTCGGGACACCTTCGTTCTGGAAATCTATCTCGATACAAACGTACCGCGCCACGGCTATTGCCCCGTGCTAATCCATACATCAAATGGGCATCTGCCAACTCCACATTTGTAAACATTGCACTGACTGCAAAACCACGTTCGTGATGAACACTAACCTGTTGATGCTACGTACTGATGTGCTTGATGCTAGTACTGTAGAGCAATGAGTCGCATGTCAACACAAGCACCGAAGTCAACATTCCCTACCTTGAATTGGGCCAACTGTCGGTGAATCGAGGAAGTACAGTACGTACTGACGAAACTAAAATGAGCTCTAATATGGAAATTAAGCGTTTCCGGACACATGTCCACATAATATCTTTTCTTTATTTGTGTATGAGGAATGTTTCCTGAAAATCTGGCCGTCCCTTTTTGTAACACCCTGTATAAATGACCTAGTAGATAGTGTCGGAAGTTCCATGCGGCTTTTCGCGGATGATGCTGTAGTATACAGAGAAGCTGCAGCATTAGAAAATTGCAGCGAAATGCAGGAAGATCTGCAACGGATAGGCACTTGGTGCAGGGAGTGGCAACTGACCCTTAACATAGACAAATGTAATGCATTGCGAATACATAGAAGGAAGGATCCTTTATTGTATGATTATATGATGGCGGAACAAACACTGATAGCAGTTACTTCAGTAAAATATCTGGGAGTATGCGTACGGAACGATTTGAAGTGGAATGGTCATATAAAATTCATTGTTGGTAAGGCGGGCGCCAGGTTGAGATTCATTGGGAGAGTCCTTAGAAAATGTAGTCCATCAACAAAGGTGGTGGCTTACAAAACACTCGATTGACCTATACTTGTGTATTGCTCATTAGTGTGGGATCGGTACCAGGTCGGGTTCACGGACGAGATAGAGAAGATCCAAAGAAGAGCGGCGCGTTTAGTCACAGGGATATTTGGAATGCGTGATAGCGTTACGGAGATGTTTATCAAACTCAAGTGGCAGATTCTACAAGAGAGGCGCTCTGTACCGCAGTGTAGCCTGCTGTCCAGGTTTAGAGAGGGTGCGTTTCTGGATGAGGTATCGAATATATTGCTTCCCCCTACTTATACCTCCCGAGGAGATCACGAATGTCAAATTAGAGAGATTCGAGCGCGCATGGACGCTTTCCGGCAGTCGTTCTTCCCGCGAACCATACGCGACTGGAACAGGAAAGGGAGGTAATGACAGTGACACGTAAAGTGCCCTCCGCCACAAACCGTCGGGTGGCTTGCGGAGTATAAATGTAGATGTAGATGTTCTTAAGACGCGGCGCATCTGGCGCGTCATGCGCGAGGTATTACTGGCAGCTTAATTAGGCATGGCTGTTTAAACTTCAAATAAGACGGGCCTAACGGTGATTAATCCCACTTGTGACACCAGATGTTAATGCGTCAGGATTGTCCAGGAGGGAAAAGCAGTTGGCAACTCTTGAGGTGAACAATGAAACATATTTTTAACTGCATGAATGTTTAATGCCATAAAAAGGAAAGGCAGGCTTAGAGAAGCCAAAGAGGCTGAATGGGCTGCCGCCCAAGAGAGTTGGAGAGGAGAACGTTTGGTCGGGTCGGAAGCTGCCAGCAGAAGAGACCAGACGGCGTGTCCACTCCCAGCGGTTGGCCGCGGTCCCACTCCCACTTGACCACCTCCAAGCGTCCCTATTGGTCTGCCAAGTCGAAGACGCGCAGTTCGGTAGCGATACCTCGTTCAGCAAAACGTGAATTTAGCTGCTTATGGTTCAACATGTGAGTTTCAAAGTGGTTATGTACGGTTCTGGGCAACGCGACTGAGGCGCTGCAACTAGCCGCCAGGCAGAAGCCACTGATGAACATTAAGTGAAAAATAAAAATCAAATTTTTATACTAATAAATGTATTCAGTAACAGCCCCCCTATACAGTAGTCATCCAATTTGACGTCCCTTGAGCAGAATTTAGAGTTGATGACACCTTCTGTGACCGTCAGATCGTAGATAGTGTTGCCTAGTGAAGTTTCTGTTTCCCATGTTTAATGTGGTGCACTGGGTAGTGTAGATCCGCGTTGCTGGTGCTTAGACATAATATTAATACTTAAGTACTGTATGTGTGTATTTTCATGTTGTGGTTGTGACTTCTGTGTCACTAATATGTTTGTTCCTAACGGCAAACGGTGTAGTGCTGATTTGTTAGCAATGATTGAGATTTTCGTTTATGAGCATAGACCAGCGTGCTGCTACCTGAATTCGTTGTCAGGAACTAGGAATCAGTAGTTCACAGGAGTGTAATTTAGAGTAGAATCTGTGTGGCAGAGGAATGTGTAGTGCTTAACTTCGTTTGGGTCAGAATTAGAGTGCCTGCTTACAAGAAGCAAGGCACGTTTGCTACAGAGTAGCGGAAGTATTTGTGTTTTGTTAACCATGGATGCACGTCAGACTATTAGCGGTGACCCGGCAGATATTACACGGGATTCTCGGGTAAATGCGGTTGCTGACCTGGCAGAAATGTCTAACGTAGAACCTGCAGAGTGTGACGACGCGTCTGTCAGGTGACGAAAGTCAACAGGAGACCGCGGTAGAATGAAATGTAGACGCTGCTGGTACAAGGGCACCATCAGTGAGACTGGCAGACCAGAATCACGAACGAAACGTCACAGAATGATGTAATCTCGTTCGTCTAGTCCTGGAGGTGTTAGCCGTGGATGTCAGTTTGAGGCTCTCATGCAATTCATGTAAGAGGCAGAAAGGAAGAGAGCCGCGCGGGATTAGCCGAGCGGTCAAGGGCACTGCAGTCATGGACTGTGCGGCTGGTCCCGGCGGAGGTTCGAGTCCTCCCTCGGGCATGGGTGTGTGTGTTTGTTCTTAGGGTATTTTAGGTTAAGTAGTGTGTAAGCTTAGGGACTGATGACCTTAGCAGTTAAGTCCGATAAGATTTCACACACACACACAGAAAGGAAGAGACAAGAGGCAGAGAAAAAGAGACGGGAGGAAGAGGAGGAAAGACACAAGGTAGTCATAAGAACGGACACAGACGGTATAGATGGAATCGAAAAAGAGATCTAAGGAATTCTAGAAGAGCTAGAGAATGTCAAGAAAATGACAGCAGAAACGCGTGAGGTATCGTACCAGGCGAAGCGCGATGCCAAAATAGCGCGATTGGTGGCTCAAGCAGCACGAAAGGACGCATCAGTGGCCAAAGAACAAGTTGAACTTGCAAGATCTGAGGTGTGTAAGACAAAAATGGTAGTTGCAACTCTCCAAACGCAAGGCAAAAAATAGTTCAAGAAACGCAGGAAAAAATTTGTGGCGTCGCGAAGCGAATTGAACAGATATAAATTAAAGAGGCCGAAATCTCTGAAGTTAAAGACTTAAAAAAAATGGTTCAAATGGCTCTGAGCGCTATGGGACTTAGCTTCAGAGGTCATCAGTCCCCTAGAACTTAGAACTACTTAAACCTAACTAACCTGAGGACACCACAAACATCCAATTCCGAGGCAGGATTCGAACCTGCGACCGTAGCGAACGCGCGGTTCCAGACTGAAGCGCCTAGAACCGCTCGGCCACTCCGGCCGGCAGTTAAAGCCCAGCAGACCCGAGTCGCCGCGTGACAAAATGAGTTGGCAAAGGACGTCCGGCAGGCACATCTGCGAGTCGCGCAATTGCAAACACAATCTCGTCCGGTAGAGTGCCATCGAGAGCATCACAGAAGTGAAGGAAATGTTTTGCGACTCTCCGAACCGCTATATGAGGACACACCCCCTGCACATGGGCGACTGCAGCACGAATATGCTCCTGCCGCTGCGAAACGAGTAATAGAACACGCTCCGTCAGTAACACGCAGCATGTCAGAGACCGAGCCGGGAAACAGTTATTCGCTTCCATGGATGTCAGAAACGTTATTTCGTGAATCTGACAACGCGAGGGGATACCATAACAGGGCACGAGTATCGTTTGGGCATGGACACATGGAGTCACGCGCTGCAGACGAAAGGAAAAATTAGTACGGCGGATACGTCGGACCTTTGGACCACTAACTTTTCTTTACCATCCCGAATTTTCAAGTCTACAAGGAGGCGAGCAACGAATTAAATCCAAAGGCTTGAATGGCACAGTACGATCACGTGCTACCAGAATCATGCCCACTGAAACACAAGCTCTAGTTTATCTGTGGTTTCATAGAAGGGTCGATTGCAGAACATATGCGCGGAGTTGCTGAGAGTTGTCGCTCCTAGCAAGAATTGAAGGACGCATTCCTTAGCACACACTGGTCGCAAGACACACAGGAAAGGATGAAATAGGAGACCATGTTAGGAAAGGATTTAGAAGCGTCAGGATTCCGCACTCCTGTCAAATTCTTTGAATCCCTGGTCAAGAAGAACTGATTCTTGGATCAACCATACAGTCCTAAGGAAATTATAAGGCCCTGGTACATTAAATTGCCTTTACGTTACCAGAAACTGCTCATCGTTGGATGCAGCGATTCAATCGAAGCCGGCTAGTGTGGCCGAGCGGTTCTAGGCGCTTCAGTCTGGAACCGCGCGACCGCTACGGTCGCAGGTTCGAATCCTGCCTCGGGCATGGATGTGTGTTATGTCCTAAGGTGAGTTAGGTTTAAGTAGTTCTAAGTTCTAGGGGCATGATGACCTCAGATGTTTAGTCCGATAGTACTCAGAGCCATTTGATTCAATCGAAGCTTTCAAGAGTGCGCTGTGCGAACTCAAGTGCATGAATGTAATTCACAACTCGCGGGAAAATAGTAGAAATAATGACCGCAACTGGCCAGAGTCGCCAGAGAAGAATGACGATGGACGAAATGTGGGAAAAGGTCGATCGAATCGAAACCAAAATTCTAACTTCAATGGGAATAACCAGCCATCATGGGAAAATAGAAGAAGACGAGGAAATTATAACCATAACAACTATAACTACCGACGAAACGGAAACTGGAAAGAGCAACCGGACTCGAATCAGGACCATCATGATTATAGGGGCCAACATCAAAGCAATAGCAGGACACACAACGGTCAAGGTCAACGGAAAGACCAAGATTACGAATATGTGGAACTGAGGCCACATAACCCATCGCAGGGGTCACACAGAGAAAATTCAGTTAGAAATTAATACACAGCCATTGCGCACTCAGCTCAAAACAATGACGCAGAAACTATCGGAACGAGCGATATTAACCTGTCAGAGTACGAAGATACAAGAGAACTGCCACGGGAAGAGAAGGTGCAGTCTCTAAATAGTCTTCATGGATGAAATGTTTAACGTAATGTAATGTTGATATTGTGTTGCTTAGCGTAATTTTCCATTTGTTATATTTCGGTGTTATTTTGTTTGTTTGTCATTTCCATTAGTTTTCAGCATGAGTCATTGTTGAACGTGGCCAAATGAGTGTCCTATTTGTGACATCTTAAAGCTAACATTCACTGGCAGGTGGCAGATTGAACTAATTCCGTTACAAGTTGCATTTCATCAACCATTGGCAGTTTTCGTGGAATGCCAAACCAGACACATTGCACGTTGGACCTCACAATTGTTGTCCAATTTGCGCTCCCAGGAGAACAAGGAGATCTGTCGTAATTTGAGCAATTGAGCATCGTACTCTGTCATAACATTCTCGTAGAACAGCCTTCACAATTATCACTATGGCCACTGAAAGAGTTTCCGTTTACTTTCTGTGGTCTCTTGTACGCTGCCCAAGGGACGGATGTACTTCATTTCATGTTTTTCGTGGTGTCAAGACGGTAAATCGTGCCGTAGGCCATGTGCGTGTCCATCTTTGGATATGTTTCGTATGGTGTTAGTGGTCCACACTTTGAGCGTGTGTCGACGCTAAGACTTAATGTGTCATGAGTCATCGGCTGTCGCGCAGTGTAGCCTGTCTTGTGGTGGAATTTTGCCAGCACCATGTGAGCGCCGTCTATGGGGAATTAGCATGGACAAGTGCAAGTCATGATGGAGTGGCGAAAACCAGACACAGAAATAGGAAGCAGAAACAAAATGATGGACCATGGATGACACTTATATTAGAATATGTATATATACGTATATTCTAATATAAGTCTCATATATATATATATATATATATATATACATATATATATATATATATATATATATATATATATATATATATATATATAATGCGGTCTTCTTGCGTTTAATTTCAGCAGCAGTGGTCCTGACCGAGGAGACACGGGGTATGGTTCAAATGGCTCTGAGCACTATGGGACTCAACTGCTGTGGTCATCAGTCCCCTAGAACTTAGAACTACTTAAACCTAACTAACCTAAGGACATCACACACATCCATGCCCGAGGCAGGATTCGAACCTGCGACCGTAGCAGTCGCACGGTTCCGGACTGCGCGCCTAGAACCGCGAGACCACCGCGGCCGGCGTGACACGGGGTATCCTTGTACGACGTAAAATTACGTGTTGTAGTGGCGACTTCTGCCACCGAATGAATCAGGATGACCAAATGTAGCGGGAAGAGGTAGAAGGCACATACTAACAGTCGTCCGAGTTTTTCAAATGATTTGTTTGTTTCCACTACAGTGCCTGTTCACCTCGGTCCACATCACAGCATCCCGCAATGCTGAGGCCATCGCTCCAGTGGCCCAGTGCAACACGCTGCTTTGTGTCGGCCTTGTAGTACCACGTCGTCAGGTCTGGACCGGCCGCCGATTCACCGGTCTTCTTCCTGTTGACTCAGCGCCACTCCGCTGGGAGCCGCCGAGCGGCCCGCTGCGTCCTTCCTTGCTGATATAGCTGAGATCCTGGCGACCACAAGCCCCCACGATCCAGGGTCTGAATCTGCGCCCCTGCCTTGGGATGCCTCCGGCATGTGTTGGAAGCCAGGACGACTGCCCGCAGTAGCAAGCCGAAGAGTGGCCTGCTGCTGGCTGGCTGGCTACGGAAACCGCGTCGGCCTGAGGGGGTCGAACCATAGACCTGCCTTGGACTAGAACACTGGCACCCATCTGCTGCTGCGTGTAGTTGGTGGTGTGACATACGCCACCATCCAGGAGAGCTGCCACACTTGAATGAATCTCGTTAGAAAATGGCATCTATTTATACTCAGCTGTAAGCCCCTGTTTTGCTAACGCACCACTCCGAGTCACATACTCACCGCACCTAAGTTGTGCCAGTGGGCCCCTCCTGCCTGTAGCTTACGCCATACAAACCGCTGCATTTACGCTTTTCAGTGGTTCGACAGCCCTGTGGCCTCCCTTCTACTTCGCAACCATTGGTATGTGTAATTAACTGCAATCCGGTCCGCACCTGGCTGTAACTTGTGTTCAGTATATTGCACAAAACTAACTTTCCTTATCCTAAACGGTTGTGCCATTACAGCGTACATAACCATAAATGCCACTACAAAGATTTCAGGCAAATCACCACCACCTGAGTGAGTAGATGCACTTTTTGACCACTTCAGCATCAGTTTACAACAGTGCTGGACATCGAAAAGTATACCATGAATAAACTGTTTGAAAATTCGCTTCAGTAGTATTAGCAAAGGCATAAGGTAGTAGAATAAGTTAGTATTTAGTATAGGGAGAAGTTTGTCATTTTGGTGCAGGTATACGTGTAGCGCCAGTGCAAAATGAGGGTGCATGACAGGAGTAGAACTAACCAAAAACTAACAAAAATACGTGCACACACAAACAAAGAAACCTCATACCACATAATTTACGTCCATACGACATTAAAAGGTCCCTGCTGTCAATAAATTTATTTTTGCATTTGCGTCCTTAGTAATATTACACAAAAAATAATTCAGAAAAATTTATACTCGTCATTGGTTTTTTCTGTAAATTGATGACATCGGCGTAATATTTTTGAGAGAATGTGGCACTTGATCACACTTGAGGACTGTGCAGACTCCGGAACCAACACGGCAGACTGGACGTCTCGGCCCATGACAGCCAGCACAATCCGGCCTGCACCTGGCTGTAACTTGTGCTCAGAATATTGCACAAAACTAACTTTCCCTATCCTAAACGGTGGTGCTGCTACATTATTCCTCTCTTCGAGAAGCCCCAGTCCCTGCGTCGACTATTAACTCTCTCTTAAATTGTTTGGATTGGCACCTATGGCATATTTCCTTACTATTGGAAAACTTAAAAATAGTCTAGTGCCCTTTAAAACCATGACATGAAACAAAACGTAAAAATTACTTACTGGACGACCACTGCTCGATCAACCCCTTACCTACGCGTCTCACGCTCTCGGTATCCAATCCACTGCGACTCGGACTACCCTTGGTTCCCTCTTAGTATTAGCTCTCCGCCTAATCAGAAAGAAAAAATACATAACAAAGTTAAGGCTGCGATGACACTGGGCACAGAGGTGCTCAAAATGATCGTTACTCGTCGTTGTCTTTCCCTATACTGAGCGACATGTTGCACAAGGTGTTCAGCTGATGCGCCCCTCTTGGTGTAAAATGAACTGGTTTACGAATCTCAACAGGTCGGCTCCAGAGTTTGATTTAACAAGGTCAGATTCTGTCTTGGCAAAACTCTAAAGTGGCTTCTGGCCAGTACAGCTGTGGCTGCGTAACATTCAATTGAGTGACTCCTGAAATTGCCGCTGGCAGATGGAAGATGGGTCGTATTATGTTACACTTAGTTCAATTGATTAAAATTCCGCTCCCCTCGAGCTCTATACTTTTCGTTTCTGCAAATGCTCCCCGCTCAAAACAACTTGCTACTACTACCAAATTCTCGTAGGTGGAGAATATCCAGTGCATCCCGAACCGTTGCAAGCTCAATTTTGGCTGCACAATGTCCCTTGGACAGTCTATTCCTTTTCCCCCAGCTAAAAATAACTGCACCGTGCATGTGTCCCACATTTTTAGCTTCACAGATTTTCCTCCAACATTCACGATTTTTGATCCAAACCCAACACCGATTGTGACTCCTTTCATCCTTATATTTACATTATAAGAACTGGTGCCATAAACACGACTTTCCTGACCCCACACTGTCGATAACAAAAAATTTAAACAGGAAATTAATAAATGTACAGTCAATGACGAATACGAAGCCATTTATAAACAATAATATTGTAATTTTAGTTTTGGGGAGGGTCTGCCTTGACGGATACGCAATACTTCTGTGTGGAAGACTCATTTTTTGTACGTGTAAGTGTGTGTGTGTGTGTGTGTGTGTGTGTGTGTGTGTGTGTGTGTGTACGTAGCCGTGTTTGTGTATGTGTGTGTCTGTGACTGTGTTTGCAATGTGTTCCACTTACTTCACAATGAAAAACTGCACTATTTTACTTTCACAAAATATGATAGCCACATGCGGACAGTTGAATGAGTTGAATGTGTTCCGTGCGGGTACTTTGGATCTTTGTGTGGGGTACATGCCATTGTGTGTGTGTGTATGTGTGTCAGAGAGAGAGAGAGAGAGAGAGAGAGAGAGAGAGAGAGAGAGAGAGAGTAGGTGAAGATGGAATTTTGTATTTATTTAATTATTTCTTTATTTTATAATTTATGTATATGTTTCTAGATTGGTGTTGTGTGTTAGTTCTTTTAGGGCAGATCACAAAGCTCCGTTGTGGAAAGCTGTGTATTTATTATTAGTTTTCATTATATGCGAATAAGTAGTGAACAGAATTTTTCCTGTGTGATAGAAAGATAACAAAAGGCCAATGAAGATCCTGAGACTTCAGTGAAACATGTCTGTGAGAGAGAAGAACATGAAAACATAGGTGTGTTTTGCTCAAGGCGGGTCTCCTCCAACGTCAAGATGATTACAATAATATTGTATCTGTAAATTACGCGAAAGTGCGAAGCCAAGAACGGCACAATATTTTTCGGGAAAATTTACTCGTACGTCTGAGACAAAAGATCATTTAAGCTATCAATCACCATAATTGTTTTATTTCGTTCATAACATTCGTTACAGCAGAGAAATACAATGGAAAAAGCAAAATGTTCAAATGTGCGTGAATTCCTGAGGTCATCGGTCCCTAGACTTACACACTACTTAAACTAACTTATGCTGAGAACAACACACACGCCCATGCCCAAGGGAGAACTCGAACCTCCGACGGCAGGGCCGCACAATCCACGACATCACGACATGGCGCCTCTAAACGCGCGGCTACTGTACGTAGCTCGAAAAATAGCACATGTACACGATAAATTATACTCGCTGGTGCACTGAAATGTTCACAAAAAACTTCGTGGATTTGTTTCATCCCCTCTGCATAATTTCTACCTATGTTTTGCAAGGTAAGAAATTCTGTCGGAACACGCAACCATATCATCCAGTGCCGACATTCTCGCTATGAATGCAGGAACTGACAGAAAATTAGTGTTAGAATGTTTGTTTGCACACACACGCTCACGTTGTGGACAGAACATACATAGTTACAGACCAATGCCGTATAGAAATTGTAAAATCAAGTGTTACAGAACACGTCTGGGCAGTCCACTGTCAGTGATATGTTGGTCTTGGATGCGTGCCGTCATACAGGCTGGTAATGGATGACAAACCTTGACAAGTTCATATGAAAACATTCTGTACTCTCATGTAGTCTGGGCCACCCAAAGAAAAGGTCATTTGTCTTCTCTTCTCCTCCACAAGAGCAGAAAGATGTCTTTACAGTATGTAGGCTATTTAGGGAAACATCCGTGGCTAAATTTGAGTCCGGGTGTTAGAGAGGCGAGTTACCTAGGCACTGATTTCCTGTGAGATTTCGTGGATTAGGAGACCGATGGGTGAATTGCTGCGCACTTCTTGCCATTATGTCTAGTTGTTTCCTCCCGTTCCAGTTGCCAATTCTTCTATCATGCCCTCTATAGGATATATCGTATTCATTAATTCGGACTGCAACCCAGATGGTGCTTCCTGTGACAGTAGCCTCTTTTTGGCTAAGCAGTCGATAGCTTCACTACCATAGCGTGATTTCACTCAGCCGAAAGTAACGAAATGTCAGTCTTCATGCATCGATTGTGGCACTTCGATAATCAAGCGTACAATGAGGTATTCACTCAAACACGAGCTAAAATTCTAAGTACTATTATAGCAGATAAAGAGTCACTTAGTACGAAACATATGGAGTAGCTTTCATCTGCGAGAAGAAACCAATTGCTTCTATCATCGCAAAAAAATTCGAGAGAACAGACACCACATGGAATACGCAGCTGTGATACATTATATATAAACTGTACGTGAAGAGCAAAGAAAGAAAAGGGAAGGGAAGGTATTACTGATGTCAGCAGCATCGGGACATTACGCGGAATCAACGGAGACGAGTGAAAATGTGTACCAGGCCGGGATTCGATAGGCAGGTGCGTTAACCACTGCGCCATCAGGGACACAGTGCTACCGCAACTGCGCAGCACGCCACATAGCCGACCCACATTCCCACTGAGTGCCTCCTATCCCCAGTCCATGTCCATTTCGTCCGTGCTCGCTACTCTGCGTTTCCCGCAGGAGGTAGGATGTACTTGTGCATCTGCACTAAAAACGGTGGATCCATTGCCCATGTATGCGAATCAGTGATATGAATGCGAGGGGGAGGGGGTGGGGGTGTCTGCTCTTTCGGACATGTGCGAATGAACAGACACCACTCATTCACATGTCCGAAAAAACAGACCCCCCCCCTCGCATCCATATTGTTGAGTGGTACTTAAGTAAAAATATTAGTGAAATCAAAGTGAAGTAGAAATTAGAATAAAAATGAAAAACTTGGTTTAGTTTAGAGAGTTACATACTGGCAAACAGTGGGCAGAACAGCAGAGCAGAAGAGACAATGACCGTGAAGTCAGCAAGTTCCACATAAGCGGGCGCTGCCGATTCAGCTGTCAGGGCATCGCCCGACCGGCTCACGTGTTTCTCAGTTATCGCATGTGAGCAAAGGCCCTCGCCTACATTCCAAGAGCCAATGACCGACGTTAAGAAGATTCTTCGAGAAGCTTTTGAACGTGACAGAAGAGGCAATGACCGGTTCACGTGTTTCTCAGTCGTCACATGTGATCAAAGGCCCTCGCCTACATTCCAAGAGCCAATGACCGACGTTAAGAAGATTCTTCGAGAAGCTTCTCAACGTGACAGAAGAGGCAATGACCGTGAAGTCGTTCACCTCCAGTAAACTGAAGTGAATAAATACGTGAGATGCAGTGGGCCCAACAGACAAGAGAGGAAGAAGACGAAGGAAGAAGAGAAGAGTAGCAGTAGTTTTCAGTCAGTTTCGGTGCTGAAGACCGTCATGCAAGAAGAGACTGCATCATGCACAGGCGCACCAAGTCCGCCGCTGTAATGGAATAGCAAGCAGCAGCCGCGGCGCCAGAAGACAGAAGTTTAAAGGTATTTGAAGTCTGATTTTTACATACCCGGGTGACTCGTGAGGACGGGAAGGAGACGGCCTCACATCAGCAGTCACCTGTGAGCTGGGATGAAGATCTGACAGCCGAAGACTGGCAAGTGGGAGTCCGTTGTTCGAGTCCGGGACACGGGCCTTCCCCCGCCGCACCGCTCCGCTGGCCGACCCACAACACACGCGGCCGCTTAGAGAAGAGAAACACTGGGACGCCACATCCAAGGTATCACCGTCCGATGCACGACTTCGCTCGCAATAATTAAACGGGCCACCTCGCGCTGCGCGTCTCCAGTCAGCTGGGCGAGACGGCGACACGAGATAGACACTGCCACGCGTAATCAGACGCCGCCGCCGCCGCCGCTTCCGCAGCAGAAGACTTCGCAAACGACACAGCTGCCACTCTCCGAGCAAGAACATCGAGTAAGAAACAGTTGTACAAACCTTCAATAAAAGTTATCTTATGTAAAAATGATGTTTCATTCGACCTCATACCCGAGCCAAGGAAGAACCCACCCTGCCCACATGTTGTTAAGAGCCGTGTGGCGTGCCGAGATAGTCCGCACAGTAATATTGTGTGCCAGGTAACATAGTACTTAAAGCACCAGCCTTGCAAGCAGGTGATCCTGCCTTCGAATTCCAGTCCAATAAACGGTTTCACCGTGTAAGGGACCTGGAACTGAAGTTTCTAAAAGTGTTTTGAAACACTCTGTACCTTAGCTACGGATACTGTCTCCAAAACTGGGTCACAGTTTTATCAGTAACGTAATCCTCATGGTAAAAGACAACGCCAGTTATAAATCCAATTATTTCCTGCCAATGAACAGTCATAAGGCTGAGATACCATGCACAGTTTCTCTATATTAATTTTTGAAATTAGTCACATTCAGGGGAAAACACCATGTATTGCTTCTTTGACAAATTGAGCTACGGTTTTTGAAAGTACCCTAACCTAGTCGCAGTAGTGCTCGTTAGACCCAGTATTCGCAGTGATACACCAATAATGAAAGGTGTGCTTACAAGATATTAAACGCTAGCCACGTTTGTAGGATTGTGATGACAGATAACGCTCATCAGGTCGAGTAGCAAGGGCAGCTGTAATCTCTTCACTCATGAGCTACAGAAGAACAGGAACTAGCTGGCGCGTTGGTTAAGGCACCATACCTTCTCTTTAAGGAATTGGGATTCCAGTCCTTGACCAGCGATTCCCTGGTTCCAGCAATGTGGCTTCGAAATGAGCCCCTACCACCCTACTCCCTACCCTGACAGCATGAAGCATCCAATTCACCCACTACTACAGGAGTGATTTGACCATGTTTTAACAATCAGAGTGGAGTTCATCAGGTTTGATGAGAGATTAATGACCGACGAGAGCATAGATACACTATGTGATCAAAGTATCCGGACACCCCCAAAAACATACGTTTTTCATGTTAGGTGCATTGTGCTGCCACCTACTGCAACCACATCAACGACCTCAGTAGTCATTAGACATCGTGAGAGAACAGAATGGGGTGCCCCACGGAACTCATGGACTTCGAACGTGGTCAGGTGTTGGGTGTCATTTGTGTCATATGTCTACACGCGAGATTTCCACACTACTAAACATCCCTAGGTCCACTGTTTCCGATGTGATAGTGAAGTGGAAACGTGAAGGGACAGGTACAGCGCAAAAGTGTACAGGCAGGCCTCGTCTGTTGACTGACAGAGACCACTGACAGTTGAAGAGGGTCGTAAAGTGTAAGAAGCAGACATCTATCCACACCGTCACACAGGAATTCCAAACTGCATCAGGATCCACTGCAAGTACTATGACAGGCGGGAGGAGAGAAAACTTGCATATCATGGTCGAGCGGCCGCTCATAAGCCACACATCACGCCGGTAAATGCCAAACGACACCTGGCTTGGTGTAAGGAGCGTAAACATTGGACGACTGAACAGTGTAAAAACGTTGTGTGGATTGGCGAATCACGGTACACAATGTGACGATCAGATGGGAGGGCGAAGATGGCGAATGCCCGGTGAACGTCATCTGCCTGCGTGCGTAGGGCCAACAGTAAAATCCGCAGGCAGTGGGGTGGTCGTGTTTTTCACGGAGGGGGCTTGCATCCCTTGTTGTTTTGCGTGGCACTATCACAGTACAGGCCTACATTGATGTTTTAAGCATCTTCTTGCTTCCCACTGTTGAAGAGCAATTCAGGGATGGCGATTGCATCTTTCAACATGATGGAGCATCGGTCCATAATGCACGCCCTTTGGCGTAGTGGTTATGCGACGATAATATCCCTGTAATGGACTGGCCTGCACAGTCCTTACCTGAATCCTATAGAGCACCTTTGAGATGTTTTGGAACGCCGACTACGTGCCAGGCCTCGCCGACCGACATCGATACCTCTCCTCAGTGCAGCACTCCGTGAAGAATGGGCTGCCATTCCTCAAGAAACCATCCTGCACCTGACTGAAAGCATACCTGCGAGAGTGGAAGCTGTCATCAAGGCTAGGGGTTGGGCCAACACCATACTGAATTCCAGCATTACCGATGGAGGGCACCACGAACTTGTAAGTCATTTTCAGCCAGGTGTCCGGATACTTTTGATCACATAGTGTATTATACAGGTGTATATTTGTATATTTATGTTTCACCTCTCCTCCTAAGCCAGTGGACCGACTTCAACCAAACTTGGCACACATTTCCCTTACTGCAGCCAACAATCGCTGTGCGGGTAACAGCCATCTAGTTATCATAGTCTAGGAGATAAAACGACAGATGATTTAAACGCAGATTAGTTAAAAAATGCCACACCATGCACGAAATTCTTATACATTTAACCTTCACTACTAGGACAACTTTCAACTGCGAAGCGCAAACCACTGTAAGGCCAAAACTATAGCCGTCTATAGAGCTATGAAGAGACGTTGCGATAGAGATGTTTATAAAATCGTGTTGCAGGCATACGAAACAGCTGCGTCCAGCGTACAGAAACTGTCTGGGATCATCTCACACTGATTCTACTTCAGAGTTACTTATAACATTTCGTTTCTAATATGAAATCGACAGTTACTGAGCTAGTACTTAAGTAAGAGGCAGCCACTTTCTCAATAAAAGATGAATATTTTCGTAAAGAACCGCAAACATATTAACACCGGAATTCACAGACTGTTCCAGATAAAAAGGCACTGAAATAGGCGGAAAAAATACTTGAATACAGATACGAGGGCAGTTCAATAAGTAATGCAACACATTTTTTTTCTGAAACAGGGGTTGTTTTATTCAGCATTGAAATACACCAGGTTATTCCCCAATCTTTTAGCTACACAACACTATTTTTCAACGTAATCTCTATTCAATGCTACGGCCTTACGCCACCTTGAAATGAGGGCCTGTATGCCTGCAAGGTACCATTCCACTGGTCGATGTCGGAGCCAACGTCGTACTGCATCAATAACTTCTTCATCATCCGCGTAGTGCGTCCCACGGATTGCGTCCTTCATTGGGCCAAACATATGGAAATCCGACGGTGCGAGATCGGGGCTGTAGGGTGCATGAGGAAGAACAGTCCAATGAAGTTTTGTGAGCTCCTCTCGGGTGCGAAGACTTGTGTGAGGTCTTGCGTTGTCATGAAGAAGGAGAAGTGCGTTCTGATTTTTGTGCCTACGAACACGCTGAAGTCGTTTCTTCAATTTCTGAAGAGTAGCACAATACACTTCAGAGGTGATCGTTTGACCATGGGGAAGGACATCGAACAGAATAACCCCTTCAGCGTCCCAGAAGGCTGTAACCATGACTTTACCGGCTGAGGGTATGGCTTTAAACTTTTTCTTGGTAGGGGAGTGGGTGTGGCGCCACTCCATTGATTGCCGTTTTGTTTCAGGTTCGAAGTGATGAACCCATGTTTCATCGCCTGTAACAATCTTTGACAAGAAATTGTCACCCTCAGCCACATGACGAGCAAGCAATTCCGCACAGATGGTTCTCCTTTGCTCTTTATGGTGTTCGGTTAGACAACGAGGGACCCAGCGGGAACAAACCTTTGAATATCCCAACTGGTGAACAATTGTGACAGCACTACCAACAGAGATGTCAAGTTGAGCACTGAGTTGTTTGATGGTGATCCGTCGATCATCTCGAACGAGTGTGTTCGCACGCTCCGCCATTGCAGGGGTCACAGCTGTGCACGGCCGGCCCGCACGCGGGAGATCAGACAGTCTTGCTTGACCTTGCGGCGATGGTGACACACGCTTTGCCCAACGACTCACCGTGCTTTTGTCCACTGCCAGATCACCGTAGACATTCTGCAAGCGCCTATGAATATCTGAGATGCCCTGGTTTTCCGCCAAAAAAAAAACTCGATCACTGCCCGTTGTTTGCAACGCACATCCGTTACAGACGCCATTTTAACAGCTCCGTACAGCGCTGCCACCTGTCGGAAGTCAATGAAACTATACGAGACGAAGCGGGAATGTTTGAAAATATTCCACAAGAAAGTTCCGGTTTTTTCAACCAAAATTGGCCGAGAAAAAAAATGTTTTGTATTACTTATTGAACTGCCCTCGTACATTACTACTGAACAGGCAGACAAAACACCGTCAAAAGAAAAACCACAGACTTACGTAATCAGAAGATAAAAAATGAAGAAATAAAAGACATAAATGAGGGGGAAACTGAGAGGTACTATCAAATGATGGCACGTGGCACAGGACGTAACAGATTACTTTAACGTGCTCCGGACGCGAATTGTTATCATAATTTCGGATAACGTGACTGTCGCGACTAGCGAGCAACAAGTATATTAACTATTTCAGCAATCTTTTACCGACCCTTCTGGTGCGTCTACCTCTCAGGTAAATCGTCATAACGTGGCGCCTAGGCTGTCGGACCATGTGGTCTGTAGAGTCACTGTACCAGCCATGGAAACGCATCTTCATGACATAAAAAATCGTTTCCCAGTGACGCAGACTTCCTTTTGGGCGGGCTGCTTACATGACGTAGCTTGCCAGATTCTGTCTTCTTCTATCGGCCATAATCGTCTCGCTGGCGCCTCTCCTTTATAATTATACACAAGGAGACATCCGATCATAACATAGAAGGCTCCCTTATTAGAGCTCTAAACTATGAATTAATTGCAATTACGAACAGAAAACTTATGGACAATACCTCTACAGTGGGGCGTCATTACTGTCGATTTAATATGTCTTCTTCACCCACGCAACAAACATGAAATCACGGATGAAATTACAGTAGAATCTGAGTAATATCGTTGGTAGCCTTAAGACTTCGTTAATCTCTGCTTAACCTAATTCTGTTGTGGTGATAATAGTTTTCCACGCCTGGAGGGCGTCGCATCACACTACCATTGGGTTTAATGTTGTCACTGATCTGTCAGTATGTCAGTATGATTCCTTTAGGAATGATATGGCTGATTTTCTTAAGCATCCTCTCACAGTCCGAGGTTTCAATAAGAGATAAAAAATTTAAAAAACTCGTTGTCGACGGTACGCTGTACCCTTTTCTTCTTTTTCTTTCAAAAGGTGCATGTCGGCATTTGTGTAGAATGCTTCTTGCTTCTCATAACACGCAACTAAAATGATAAATCACTCCAGAAAATGAAAGGAAGTGAGATTGTTAAAAGAGATCCTAATAGGATTTCGAGTATCGCAACTGGCATATCTCCTTTACTGCCTACGGCCTTGCCGCAGTGTTAACACCGGTTCCCGTGAGATCACCGAAGTTAAGCACTGACGGGCTGGGCTAGCACTTGGGTGGTTGACCATCCGGTCTGCCGTGCGCTGCTGGCAAGCGGGATGAACTCAGATTTTTTTTATGAAAACTGAGGAGCTACTTGACTGAGAAGTAGCGGCTCCGGTCTCGTAAACTGACATACGGCCCGGAGAGCGTGATGCTGGCCATATGCCCCTACATATCCGCATCCAGTGACGCCTGTGGGCTGAGGATGACACGGCGGCCGGTAGGTACCATTGGGCCTTCCAAGGTCTGTTCGGATGGAGTTCAGTTTTTAGTTTATATTTCCTTTACTACTGTGAACTGTATCTTTACCGAAATTGTAGTTTGCATACACCAGTATTTTTGAGAAATATTTTTTTGCATATTATGTGCAACCCCGACATGAAGAACGGAAAACTGCACACCCTGTAGCTACGCTAAGCTGACAGAACATCAATAACAGACGCCTGCGTTTATTGCATCTCCATGCGCTGCTCTAATCACAAACATCAATCTCATGGATTTACTATGAGTGTATAGAGATAACCTGTGCATTCAGTGTTCGTATGATTTTATATATCCAGTTCGTTGCAGTTTGTAGGGAAAAATGAACAGTGGGTGGTCTATAGTCACATATTAATTGCCTTTTTATAAAATTGTTGTTGAATTATTTTTTTCATATTTGTAGCCGTCGTTTCCTGTTACCCAATTACTCTCGAGCAATTTAGGAAACTACTTTAACCCACTCAGTACAACTGTTAACGTGGATATGCTGTATGTCTTACTCTCAGATTAATAATCAGATTTGCAGCCAATTTATATTGCTCCACGTTTTCATGAATCATAATCCCGCACATATCTTTACTCAGGAATAAATATAGTTGTTTACACCAAAATTAACGCCGCTTATGTACACGCTATCACAATCCATTTTCAGTGAGAAAAGAGAGCAATTAAGACTATCAAGCCTCGAAATCTACGCTTTGTTGAATAATTGTCATGGACTGCTGCCATACTGCATTGGCGAATTGAAGTATTCGACATACGAGACTTGCAACATTTGCCAGACGCAGAGGTGTTTGTTAGATTTGGAGCGGTTGAAACAGACGTCACGCTGTTCTCCGCGCTGTGCTCTTTGCCTCTTTGCCGAGTGTACCGTTGGCTATTCAGCACTGACAGTTCGCGTGAACCGTCAGAGGAACACACTCTGTACAAGGCTCGTGTAGGCGTTGTGTCTGCCAGTTAGTACCTGTGGCCCTAACGCCGGGAGGACGCCTCCACCATCGCACTCTATCTTTGTATCAATAGAGCAGTGCTAAATCTGCCAATTACGTGACACAAAAGAGTAGATTCGCAGAGCAGTGCTGACAGAATGACACGGAATGGCAGGCTGTCCTCTACACAGAGTGTTTTCTCCAGGTAGTGAGTACAAAGGGACGAAAGAATCTGTTACTGCGCACTGGTCCAGTAGCAATGTGATGGCAAATTGTAAAAGTGTAAGTGGTACATCACAAAAACTCTGTGTACTAGCGATGTGAATCTGATATTCAGATTAATATCAGGATTAGATTTAGAACAATCACGTTAGGAAGAACAATAACAAGAGTAACTCGTTTTCTTTATATGCGTAGCGTGAGGCACAACAACCTCACAATGGATTTGTCAGCATGATCAAAGCATTTAAAATGTGAGAGAGCTGCACTTCACTAACAAGTAGTGTGCATGGCCTTTTCGCCCCTGTACACTCTCTCTCAACACTTAACGAAGCCAACAAGAGACCTCAAACGCAATCCGAAGCTATGTATCATTGTCAGATGTCATACCTTATAGAATATACCTTTCTCTCCTGTGTGCTTGCACCTTTGTGCATACAGGGAAAGTCGATAGCTTAGACCGATCCTTGATATGGCCACATATAGTTTCACTGAGGAGAGACGTACTGAAATTTCTCCTGCCAATCGTTGTCTGGATGCCACAATACAGCCTTCGGCTCATAAAAATAAGATTACCGGTAAAATTGCAAATATTATTACAAAAAACCTAAAAAGCAAAGAGAAACAATCACTACAGTAAGGACAATAAGTGCCTGAAACGCTAATAGGAAGGTTTAAACAATTAAGCAATAATACTAAACGCAGATAAAGACAATTCAGTTGGTATAATGACTGAGATACAGTACACAGCTAAAACAATTAGGGCTTTTTATGCAAATGGAATCACAACTTTAGTACATAAAAATAAAGTTCAATAAAGCCAGAAAGGGTCAAAAAGGGAAAAGGAATTCAGGAAACAGTCGCTAATCCAGTTTCTATTTTTATTGCACATCTGTATTTCAGCTAGTGAACAGCTATCTTCAGTGCATTGAAATCGAGTAACATAGACATACCAGGCATGACTTTAGGACACATATTGTCTGATGCTCACTCTAGTAAGAATCTGGCAATGCTCGTCCTAAAGTCGTATACGAGTAATAAAATTTGTGGTCAAAAGTTTGATGAGTATATATGACTCGATGTAAACTCGCCGAAGACAGATATTCACTAGCTGAAATCTAGATCAGCAATAAAAATACAGATTAAATTTGTAACTGACTTCCGAATTGCTTTCCCTGTTCTGAAATTTACTACAGTTACTGTACACGTGGTTGCAATGGAATTAAACTTGTTACCAAAAAAGGAATTATAAACATTTCAGTTTAAGTTCCTGATTTTGAAATAAAAATAATATTGTCGTGGATCCTCGCACTTGTGATCTCAACGAATAACACACAAAACAGGTAATCTTACACTGCCTAATTTCGTGTAGGCACGCACAAGTGCAGCAACACGAAGTGGCATGGACTCAGCTAAAATCTGAAGTAGTGCTGGAGGGAACTGACACCACGAAACCTCCAGAGCTTTCCATAAATCCGTAAGAGTACGAGGGGTGGAGATCTCTTCTGAACAGCTCGTTGCAAGGCATACCACAAATGCTCAATAATGTTCATGTCTGGGGAGTTTGGTGGCCAGTGGAAGTGTTTAATCTCAGAAGAGTGTTCCTGGAGTCACTCTGTAGCAATTCTGGACGTGTGGGGTGTCGTATTGTCCTGCTGGAATTGCCCAAGTGCATGGGAATGCACAATGGACACGAATGGATACAGATGATCACACAGGATGCTTACGTGCGTGTCACTGTCCTAGTCGTATCTAGACGTATCAGCGTCCCATGTCAGTCCATCTGTACACGTCCCACACCATTACAGAGTCTCCACCAGCTTAAACAGTCCCCTGCTGACATTCAGGGTCCATGAATACATGAGGTTGTGTCCATAACTGTACACGTCCATCCGCTCGATATAATTTGAAACGAGACTCGTCGGACAGAACAACATGTTTCCAGTCATCAACAGTTCAATGTCAGTGTTGACGGGCCTAGGCGAGGCGTAAATCTTTATGTAGTGCAGTCAGCAAGGGTGCACGAGTGGGCCCTCGGCTCTGAAAGCCCATATCGACGACGTTTCGTTGAATGGTTCGCAGGCTGACACTTGTTGATGGCCCAGCACTGAAATCTGCAGCAATCTGCGGAAGGGCTGCACTTCTGTCACGTTCAGTTGTCGTAGGTCCCGTTATTGTAGGATCTTTTTCCGGCCGCAGCGATGCGGTAGATTTGGTGTTTTACCACATTCGTGATATTCACGGTACACTCGAGAAACGGTCGTACGGGAAAATCCCCACTTCATCGCTAACTCGGAGATGCTGTGTCCTATCACTCGTGCACCGACTATAACACCACGTTCAAACTCACTTAAATCTTGATCATCTGACTTTGTAGAAGCGGTAACCGAGCTAACAACTGCGTCAGACATTTGTTGATTTATACAGACGTTGTCGACCGCAGCTCAGTATTCAGCCTGTTTACATATCTCTGTATTTGAATACGCATGCCTATACCAGTTTCTTTGGCGCTTTAGTGTGTAAGATCTATTATGAATTATATTGTCGGCCCAGTTACTTAATTATCCAGAAGTAGAATAAAGTTTTTTAAAAAGCTGTATCGACTGGCGGTTAAGTGAAAATCATTCAAATTTACCAAACTACAAAACATTCCGATCCCCCAGTTCAGGCCAGCGTTTTTAGATTGTTTCCCTTGATTGTAAACCAAATGTCAGAGCTGCTGATAGCCTTCAATTTATTCACCGTTGGAGACCTGTCTGAGCCACTCTCAGCTCACGTGGTAACTGTCTGAAAAGAACTACTCAGTGTAGCCGTTGTTGTAATTAGGAAACGGCGCTATTTATCTAAGGTCCAAAAAGGCATGATCATTGGTTTTCGGGCCAAGGGTGGAAGCATTACCGAAGCAGCTAAATTTGTAAACTATTCGTCTGCTGCCACGCTTAAGTACACTGTGCGTGGCAAAACAACGCTAAACAAAACCGGCGCCGAGGAAATTGTGGTACACCATGGCCATAGATGATAGGGGTGAACGACGGCTGTGGAGATGTGTACGACCGAATAGAACAGCTGATAACCCAGATAAACCAACTGGTTACTAACAGTACCTGATCAACGACCGTTCAGCGAACGTTGCTGTGCGTGGGCTTCTGAAGCAGGTGTCCGGATTATACAACCATGCTGACTGCTATTCATCAGTGATTAAGGCTGGGGCTGGAATGTGCACTCCAATACCGCAACTGGATGGCCAATGAGAGGCGGGAGGTGGCCTCTTCAGACGGATTACGTCTTCTGCTCTAACGTACAAATGACAGTTGTCGTATATGGCGTGTAACGTCTGAAAGCAAACAAAAATGGCTCTGAGCACTATGGGACTTAACATCTGTGGTCATCAGTCCCCTAGAACTTAGAATTACTTAATCCTAACTAACCTAAGGGCATCGCACACTTACATGCCCGAGGCAGGATTCGAACCTGCGACCATAGCGGTGGCGCGGATCCAGACTGAAGCGCCTAGAACCGGTCGGTCACACGGCCGGCTGAAAGCAAACTCCTTGCAAAAATTGTCAGAAGGTTCCAGTCAGGAGGAGGGAGCGTTGTAGTTCGGAGAACGTTCTGGTTGCATTCCCTAGGTTATCTAGTCATTACGGATCGCGCAATTTGTCAACACATGAATGAAACTGTGCTTCTGGACTATGCCCACCCCTGCATGCAGTTTCTGTTTCTTTGGCCTCAGCACGATAGTATCTAGCAGGAGGGTCATACAACGTGTCAAAAAGCTTCCACTGTACCTGCGTGGATCGAAGAACACCAAAAGGAGTTTATCCACCTCATCTGGCCAACAAATTAATTGTATATAAACCCAGTCGAAAATCTCTGTTCTCACCATGAATCCTCAACCAAGAAACCACGGGAAACTAGCCATGCTGGAGTCAGCGTGGTTCTACAGCACTGTCTGGATCTTCCAGAACCTCGCTGACTTTCCTTCTGCGCGTCTCGCAGCAGCCTGCGATGCGAAAGGTGGTTACTCAGATTTTTTACAGGTGGTCACACCAATGTGACTGCAGAATGTGGCCGTGCGGTTCTAGGCGCTTCAGTCTGGAACCGCGTGACCACTACGGTCGCAGGTTCGAATCCTGCCTCGGGCATGGATGTGTGTGATGTCCTTAGGTTAGTTAGGTTTAAGTAGTTCTAAGTTCTAGGGGACTGATGACCACAGATGTTAAGTCCCATAGTGCTCAGAGCCATTTGAACTGCAGAATGTATCATGAAAATGCGTTCTTCAGTTTGCAGGTAGCTGCCACAATGGACTATAAATTGCCTCATTATTCACTACGCAACAGATAAACGAACTAATTGACAGCAAAACGTGCAGTTACTACATAATGGCTAATGACCTACTGTGGGACATCCAGTGTATTATTATTATTATTATTATTATTATTATTATTATTATTAGCAGTTGCAGTTGTGAGACAAAAAGCCTTGGCAGTCGTAAGTCTTTCAACGTCTGTCAGTTCAGAAGTAAGGAGTCCTGTAACGAAGTTAAGTACAAACTGGAAGCGTAGTGCACCCGTTTTCCTTGGTCCCTTTAAAATGTGAGTGCCAGGTATGGGTGAGGCCAGTGTCATTAGGAAGAAGATAGTCGCAGTGACAGCTTGTTTTGTAACAATTGTGTAGCCTTTATGCAGATAATAAGCTCTCTTTTCACAGAAGGTGTTGTAGGTAGTACCCGCGATACACTGAGATTTTCTTCATCGTTCATAAGTAAAGGTTGTTAAAAGAAAATAGTACCAATTGTCTCACTGACTCACTATTTCGTCGTTTAATAAAACTCCTACAGAAACTAAATCATCATGTATAATTCGTCATTTTAAAAATAAAGGTGTTAATAGAAATTTCTTTTTCATTCTAAAGTCTAGTAAGGCGCCAATGATGAGGACGTTGGGGGCGTTGGGGGTCTCCCAGCCAATATGTGATTACGCTTAGGGGTAAGAGTTTCATAAAGGTTGACAACCACCGTCCTAAAGCATCTTCATCAGAATTATAGCAATGATTTTTTGCCTTGAAGGAAATCAGAGGCAGATCCAGATAAGTTCAACAAATGATGCAGTCAGTGTTCTTAAATATTGTGTCAGTCGGTGGACTTTGTTATCAAACAGTGCTGTTTAGAATTATCAGATCAGAAGGACTAGAGAGATTATTCTGTTGTTGATGAGTGATTCTATACTTTGTATGAGTTTCAAAGGAATGTCTGTTGGGCCAGAAGTCTTTCTGGGTTTGAGCTCTTCACAGCTTCTCTGGACTCTGTGAATGGACGGGTAGCAACCACCTAAATTTGAGAAGATTTTGCTATGTATTCGAAAGAAAGAATGTTGTAACAAGAAGTTGAGGTATACCTTTCAGCACCTCAGTAAATTGTCTGTCCGTGACTGCGATTACTTCTTCTCCAGGAGAGAGGGTTCAATGTGCGAGGCAAATGCGTCCGCAGACTCATAAAAATTACTTCTGTCACTATCATCGTTTAAATTGTAGTACTCTGATTTACTGTCGCTGCCTGTTATTTCTGATTTTCCTTATTTTGATCGGACCAGTTTCAGCTGTTAGAAACATGCCCTCTTCGTTCTACAGAACAGATTCCAAACAACTATTGACAGGCCTCCACTTCAGCCTTTGTTGAAAGCTCTCATCAAACTGGACTTGTATTTCTTTTTCTGGAATCCAACAGCCTTTCCTGCTTATTATCAACTGATCTTTGGAAGCGTAAGCTACTTCTCTTGTGTCGGCTGGATGGTGAGTCAGCTGGTCTGAGACAGAGTTACTTTACTCTGTGGTGACAGTTTCAAGTAGAAATTTTAATGTTAGAAATTTTTCTAGAGCGAATGACAATTTGAGTAGGAGACGTTCGATGGGCAAGGAACCTGAAGAATGGTGACAAGTGTCTGGCAGTCTTCGTGGCGAGGAAGGGTTTCATGTCGCGTTGTTGGATGGTGATGTAATGAACACTGTGTCAGTGCTTGAGTCTGCGTGTCTTGCAGCGTTCTAGTAGAACGTACCTTTGATTCAACAGAAAGAGTACTCCGATCTTTTGGGACTACGTTTCTCAGCTCCTTCTTTTCCCATAATAGACTCCATTGACTACTGTACTTCCCCGTCGAGAGTGAAAATGACAGAGTAATAAGAACTTATCTTCTGAAGAATCTTGATGAGAACAATCTTCAGTTAGAGACCGCATCATCATTTAAGGGGAAATATGCGGCAATACATAAGCCATGAGGTTTTTTTTGCGTAGCGGCAGGAGAGTTTTCACGTTCTTTTACTTACTGTATACGAAAAAATCGGTTATCATTCCACAAACTAGTCTTCATAGCGAAACTACTGGCTTTAATACAACGTTCTGTTTACCCCCTTCCAAAAAATGCAGTAGCAAGTGCTGCCATGAACGACCTTTCCTCCGTCTAAAATCTGGCTTTACTTAGAAAACCCCTATCAATATTCTGGCATGCAGGCTCGCTAATTACAAGATTTGTCTAACCTTTTGATCTGCTGTTCTTATCGAACAAGTTAAGCAGCCTTTCTACACACGAAGTTCAAATTGTCATTCTAATTAAGCTATTTTATTTCAGACTGAAAATACAAGAGATCATCTCTGTGAAATTGTCCACCCGCGTTTAAATGTGACTGCTGATAACGAGCCTATATGTTTCAGATTTTTGTCCACCCGGGAAAGTAGATGGTATTGCTAAAGGTCCCAGATACAGATGAAGGACCGAGTTACAGGAGGCTCACGAAGTCAACCATCACACTGTGACTCTTCGTTCTGAATATCGTGTGTTAGGATAGGCTTATAGCATTCTCCAATAGCTATCAACTGCACGCAGCTTCCAAAATATCAACGAAAGGAATACCTAGAGAGGTCTCGGAGATCAGGAAGATATCAGCTGACTACACCATGGTTAGGCAAACATATAGAAATAAAATTCTGGACAGTAAAGCATATTCGGGCGCAAATACATACTTATGTGAGTCATAAACTTATAATGATGAACAGGTTAAACTTCACGAATGTAAAGAGAAAGAAGTGTAGTGTGAAATGGAATAAGTCAAGATGTAGCTATAGAAAGCATATATAAATAATTTTTCCGTTTGCTAATTTGTTTTATGTATTACGTCCAGCAATAAATGTCAATGCATTAGAATATTTCAAAAACAGAAATGTTTCAATATATCTGTGTGTGTCTTTGCCGCAAGAGTGCCTGTTTTCGACTATCGAAACGACCGGTCGAGTGGTATCGCGATATCGGAGGATAACACTGATTGTTGATCTGTGACGTGGCTGTTGTTCAAGTTTTCGTGTGTAAAGACATGGACAAAAAATTTAAATCCCTATGTACACTACATCATGTGAAGTGCAGAAAGACAGTGATTAATACTGACACGGAAACTCTTGAGTGCGAGTCGCAAAAGATCAATGATGTTTTCGGTATTCGACGCCCCACATATCGTCTACCATGCAACCACAATAATGGCTGCTAATGGCAACAGGGAGAGGGGCAGGAGGTATCCATTGGTGAACGCAGCATGAGGCTACAGAACGTAGTTGAGTTGCTTAGTCCACGAGTAAATGAAAACGGTGTTACAGTGCTAGTGATGTTAATACAAAGCAGAGCAATGAAAATAATAAACAAAGCAACAACAACCGTAGCCGAAATTGAAATCTTGTCAGAAAGTAACCCAGGAAATTTGGCATCGTGAGAAAGAAGTAGCAGATGAAATATTAGCGTTTCAGCAAGATGAGTAAGAGGAATGTGTCGTGTCGAATACGCTCGACTGTGCGGACATTATACACGAGGAGTATAATGATGTCAATATTCAGTGCTGCTGAAATAGTTGTCGCGCCATGTAATTCATCGTCCTTTTCAGACAGGAATCCCGCCTCCAGTCAAACGTAGTAAAGGACAATCGTTGTGCAAGGAGCGGGTACTAAACATAATTACATACATGAAAGGTCGTCCACGGCATACTAAAAAAACTCATGAACAGATCTGGAATAAGTTCGCAGCAATATTACCGTCTAGTGCAAAAGAAAAGCTACCTGTATTGAATGTGGAACAAGGCGCACTTGTTACAAAAATCGGTGTTTGGGCGTTTCAAGGATGCTAGATCACTTTACCAGCTACGTTATGCACATCAGATTTCGCGAGATCTTAAGGCAAACAGTGGGTGGTTGCATAAATTCAAAGAGTGCTACAGAGTTAGAGTACGTAAGTTAACAAAATTTCAAAACAAGCGCCAATTTGACGATGCACAGAAAATTACGGAATCGACCCGAAAATTTGTAGACGAGATAAACAAACTTATTCCATCGTTCAGTAGAGACTTTGTTTTCAACTCCGACAAATCGGATTGAAGAAGAAATCCATATGAAAGAAACCCCGGAAACTGGAGGTACCAAGAGAGCTGTATCTTGATCAACTAACACTAATGCTTCAAAAAATGGTTCAAATGGCTCTGAGCACTATGCGACTTAACTTCTGAGGTCATCAGTCGCCTAGAACTTAGAACTAATTAAAACTAACTAACCTAAGGACATCACACACATCCATGCCCGAGGCAGGATTCGAACCGTAGCGGTCGCTCGGTTCCAGACTGTAGCGCCTAGAACCGCACGGCCACTCCGGCCGGCACCAATGCTTCAACGCACTCGTATACAACTATGCCCGGTGTGAATTTAGATGGTAAATTGGCTGGAAGTTATTTGTTGTGGTGCGAGAAGTTGTAGCTGCACTGTCCCTACAATTGTTTCTCATGTGTGTGATCTTGCAAGGGCAGTAAGAAATATTTACGTCACAACAAGCAGGAGTGGGAAATTTTAGCTTAAGAGAATTAGAACGATGGTATGAGCATTGCTTTTGGCCAAAGGATGGTCTAAATAACTTGATTTTGTTTAATTACTGGTCTGCCTATAAGTAGGATATAAATTCCGATCCTGGCCCACTTGGCTCAGTCCTGGCTCACACTGGGACTGACCCCAGTTATCCAGAAGTGGTAATTATATCGTAATATAATAAACATTTTTATGTATTTTCATTTAAGTAACACCTATTTTAGTATAAATTACTTGGAAAATCAATAAAAGTGAAAGTGTTTTCTTATCACGTTCACCTATTATAAAATAATTATTTCTTTCATACAAAAGGTGAATAAATTAATACTTCTTTCACAAAAGGTCCAAATGGAAAAAAAGTTAATTCATTTTTACAAATAATAATTCATATTAAAAATGAACTGGCTCTCCCGTTCAGTGTATTTTATTATTTAACTGGGCAGTCAGACATAATTTAAATACAAAATTTGTTCTCAAAAATTCCAAGAACCTTCGACGCGATGTGAAGGACACTTGGAGTGCTTTTTCTTAATGTTTTACTCTCTTTATTTCTTAAAACTCTCCAGATATTTTCGAAGTCCATCTCCAATTCCAGGTAGCTGTTCTTCATTGCATCCGGTCCCGTCATTTTTAATTGAGGGGCAGAGGTTGAACAGCAAAACTTGGTGATCGATGATCCCGCTTGCATAAGTGGCAAGCCCACTTCTGGCATGGGTCGCTCTGGGAGCAAATGTTTTCGATTGCAGTTTGTATATATAGTTGGAATATGAACGACAAAGGACGCTCTAAAAATGCTATTTTCGTCAGTTTAGTTTTGGGTGTAAATAAATTATTTTCTTCACATTTTCGAACAGAGACAGAATAAACAGGAAAAGCCAGTGTGCAGCATTATCTCATTTCCTCTGACGCCAGCACTATTGGCAATGTTGTGCTAGGTCAGTATTATCTTATCTAGAGGCCACACGCTGGCAGATAAATACAAGCTGTAAGTTCCCGGAACTGTCAGCTGCCTGAGAAGGCTTACACAGGCAAGACCTATGTGTCTTTGTATGGGTATGTGGGGAACAAACATCGATATCACTTACATATTAACTGATTTTGAAAATTCTAAATGCTAATATAATCTACATGACAATATCTACCTGAAATAATATATTCTAATTTACATACTAAATTTTTTCAGTTTCTATTTCCTCTTTATATCTGAAAATACTTCAAAAGGAAATGTAAATGTGAAGGTAACACTTCTATAACTTTTTACAAGTTTTAGTCATTTATGTAGTTAAAAATGTTCAGTAAGTATTCCATGCTGTGCATCATAAGTTATATTTTTCTTACCGTATATTGTATATGCTAACGTATCTGAAGTAATTTCTTCTGATTAAAAGTTGCACAAAAAAAATTAACAGCCGTTTCCTGTGAAGTTGCAACATTCTTTCCACAAGTCATGTTACTCACATAGATTGCATAATTTGAAGTAAAATTATATGGAGTTTTGTTAGTGCCTGATCTGAGTAGTATACCGGTATAAAATCGAGAAATACATTGTATGCTTTGAGAAAAATATTTGGAGGGTTAATATTCCACATGTCCTGTGGGAAAATTCCTTTTCTTCCATTTTTCAATTACATATTCTGTAGATTAACGTAGTGGAATAATGGTCAAGTAACTGATTATTTTGCGACTTGTCTAAAATATAACAAATATGGAATATGGCATATCAAGTTCTTCAAAGCTTTAGTAATTTGTGATAACAAGTTCAAAATTTTTCTTATCATGTAAACCTGCAACTACTACAGTTTGAAGCTCATAAAAAGATTTCAGACTTTCTGGATTCTTCAGAGTAATTTCTTATTCTTCTGACTCATAATTTGGTTCACATTTAAGAACTGGTACACGAATGTCCATCAATTCAATTACTATTTTTCCTTCCTTAGGAAGTGTATCGCTAATTTCAACTCCATCATCATTATAATCAGGCCATCTAAGAATTCCATCTCCAGAATTAGGAGACCTAGTTAAAATTACAGTTAAATCTCCTTCTTTATAAATTTTAAAGAGTCCATCAAGTAGACCAAGTGGATAAAGTACCTCGTTTTTCTTACTACTTATTTTGCCATTGATAGGAATATGTCCGTCCAAGCTTATTTAATCAGTAACAGAAGAAATTAAATATAACATAGATGTTGATGAAATAAAAGGCTGTTCAGTTCTAGATGAAATATTATTTCTTTTCTGTATGGTCAGAAAATCAAACAGTTTTGCCACATAATTATCTATTAAGTTTTTATTCGACTTCCCATCATACTGTAGATGACAAGAGGTTATTTTTATGAAATATGGTGCGAAATTGTGATTTAGTGTCTTTCAGTGCGCGATGCGCCAGCCTCACGGCAGACGGTAGACAAAGGCTGACTGGCACGTTATGCAGGTGACACAGTTTTGTAACGAGCGTCGGTATGTGTGTATGTGCGCGGCAGCTATCAAATGCCAGAATGCAGCATTAGCCAAATTACGCAGGTGCGGGCCGCGTGTGGCGTGGTTGCGTTGGCCAACTCATCGAGAACATTCTAATAAACACGGCGCCGCGTAACCGGCGGATTCAGCAGCGGTCTGCACTATTTAAGGGCATCAGAGGTGGGCGTCGGCATCGGTTCGACCGATTGGGCGTTCGGTCGCTGTTACATCATCGTCATCAGTGACACTGTCCCCAAGGACTGGCCGGTGGAGAGCGTTGCCTGCTGCTGCACCGGCGAATCCATGCGTCATCATGAGCCTTGTGCTGCTAACCTCCTACTGTCTGCGCAGCCGCTCACTGAGCATGGCGTCGCGCTCCCCGAGCTGCGTGCATCAGCTTGTCTCCATCATGACATGAGCAGTGGGGCTGAGCTACCGGAAAATCTATTGGAATAACCAACAATAAAGAGGAAGATTGCTAAAAACAACCACCTTCTTCCACCAAGCCACGCCCTACAACCCCGACCACATCATCGACTCCGGTCATCCTATTCCAATATGTTCGATAATCTGATTCCGGTCCATCATAATTAGCTATAACATTTCTAAAGTTCATACGCAATTGCACATGATATGGATGAAGACATCCTTCTCTAATATTTTTTAAGTCTCTGTATCCCTGTTGGGTGCATTTAAATTATTTTCGCTTTTCTCATTCACAGGCCATGAACAGACCTGATAACTCCCAAATTTGTTGAAGATTTAAAAGGATAAATTTTATAAGACATTTTTAAAACAACTGTTACACAAGCAACATTAAAGTCAATCAGATTTTCATTTATATCAGTTATAAGTCTTTCTAAGTTTTGAATAGGATCAAAAATAAGATTATCTAAAGGATATTGTCGCTCCTGAATTATTGGTCAACCGAATTCTGTGTTTGGTTTAAATGAAGCAATAATATTAGTCTCTCTATGAAAATGATCAGTATGGTTTACGAACTTTCCATCAGCTAGATTAAAGTTTATATTAATTAACTGAAATGGAATAATTTTAGGAACATGGTTACCATCAGTCATTTTATTAGCTTCAACAGTACACTTCGAATACTACCTTTTATATACCTGTACATTTTTACATCACTTCCAGTAGTAATGCTATTCAAGATTTCATCTGCAGCAATGTGATTATTGGAGTTTTTTGAATGAATAAATGTTTCAAAATTTTTGATCTATCCTTACCTACCGGCAATTCTCTCCTTTCTCCGTCACAATAAAGTTTCATTAATTTTCGATGTAATATTTAGAGTTAAAAAAGTCATATAAAACCAACTAATGTTACAGTTTTATAAGTTTATCTTATTGAAACAGTTAATCTTTTTTTAACGGCTGAAAGCAAGGGGAAACTACAGTCGTAATGTTTCCCGAGGACATGTAGCTTTACTGTATGGTTAAATCATGATGACATCCCTTTGGGTAAAATAGTTCCCCATTCGGATCTCTGGGTGGGGACTACTCAGCAGGAAGTTGTTATCGGGAGAAAGAAAACTGGCGTTCTACGGATCGGAGTGTGGAATGTCAGATCCCTTAATTGGGCACGTAGGTTACAAAATTTAGAAAGGGAAATGGACAGGTTAAGGTTAGATATAGTGGGGAATTAGCGAAGTTCGGTGACAGGAGGAACAAGACTTCTGGTCAGGTGAATATAGGGTTATAAATACAAAATCAAATAGGGGTAATACCGGAGTAGATTTAATAATGAATAGGAAAATAGGAATGCGGGTAACCAACCACAAACAGCATAGTGAACGCATTATTGTGGCCAGGATAGATACGGAGCCCATGCCTACCACAGTAGTACAAGTTTATATGCCAACTACCTCCACAGATGACGAAGAGATTGATGAAATGCATGATGAGATAAAAGAAATTATTCAGATAGTGAAGGCAAACGAAAATTTAGTAGTCATGGCTGACTGGAACTCGATAGTAGGAAAAGGAAGGGAAGGAAACATAGTAGGTGAATATGGAATGGGGCTAAGGAATGAAAGAGGAAGCTGCCTGGTAGAATTTTGCACAGAGTGTAACTTAATCATAGCTAACACGTGGATCAAGAATCATAAAAGAAGGCTGTATACATGGAAGAGGCCTGGAGATACTGGACGATCTCATATAGATTATATAATGGTTCAGGAACCGAGTTTTAAATTGTAAGGAACTTCCAGGGGCAGATGTGGACTCTGACCACAATCTATTGGTATGAACTGTAGATTAAAACTGGAGAAACTGCAAAATGGTGGGAATTTGAAGAGATGGGACCTGGATAAACTAAATGAAACAGAGAGGTTGTAGAGAGCTTCAGGCAGAGCATTAGGGAACGATTGACAAGAATGGCGGAAAGAAATACAGCAGGAGAAGAAGAATGGGTAGCTTTTAGACATGAAATAGTGAAGGTAACAGAGCATCAAGTAGGTAACAATACGAGGGCTAATAGAAATCCTTGGGTAACAAAAGAGATACTGAATTTTATTGATGAAAGCAGAAAATATAAAAATGCAGTAAATGAAGCAGGCAAAAAGGAATACCAATGTCTCAAAAATGAGATCGACAAGAAATGCAAAATGGCTAAGCTGGGATGGCTAGAGGACAAATGTAAGGATGTAGAGGCGCATATCACTAGGGGTAAGATAGATACTCCCTACAGGAAAATTAACGGGACCTTTGGAGAAAAGACAACCACTTGCATGAATAACAAGCGCTCAGATGGAAGCCCAGTTCTAAGCAAAGAAGGGAAAGCAGAAAGGCTGAAGGAGTATGTAGAGGGTCTGTACAAGGACGATGTTCTTGAAGTCAATATTGTAGAAATGGAAGAGAATGTAGACGAAGATGAAATAGGAGATATGATACTGCATGAAGAGCTTGTCAGAGCACTGAAAGACCTAAGACGAAACAAGGCCCCGGGAGTAGACAACATTCCATTAGAACTACTGTCAGTCTTGGGAGAGCCAGGCCTAACAAAACTCTACCATCTAGTGAGCAAGATGTATGAGACAGGCGAAATACCCTCAGACTTCAAGAAGAATATAATAATTCCAATCCCAAAGACAGCAGGTGTTGACAGATGTGAAAATTTCCGAACTATCAGTTTAATAAGCAACGGCTGCAAAACACTAACACGAATTCCTTACAGACGAATGGAAAAACTGGTGAAAGCCGACCAAGGGGAAGATCAGTTTGGATTCCGTAAAAATGTTGGAACATGTGAGGCAGTACTGACCAGACGACTTATCTTAGAAAATAGATTAAGGAAAGGCAAACCCACATATCTAGCATTTGTAGTCTTAGAGAAAACGTTTTACAATGATGACTGGAATACACTCTTTTTTAAATTCTGAAGGTGGCAGGGGTAAAATACAGGGAGCGGAAGGCTATTTACAAATTGTACAGAAACCAGATGGCAGTTATAAGAGTCGAGGGGCATGAAAGGGTAGCAGTGATTGGGAAGGGAGTGAGACAGGGTTGTAGCCTATCCGTGATGTTATTAAATCCGTATATTGAGCAAGCAGTAAAGCAAACAAAAGAAACATTCGGAGTAGGAAATAAAATCCATGGAGAAGAAATAAAAACTCTGAGGTTCTCCATGACATTGTAATTCTGTCAGAGACAACAAAGGACCTGGAAGAGCAGCTGAACGGAATGGAGAGTGTCTTGAAAAGAGGATATAAGATGAACATCATCAAAAGCAAAACGAGGATAATGGAATGTAGTCGAATTAAATCGGATGACACTGTTCGAATTAGATTAGGAAATGAGACACTTAAAGCAGTAAATGAGATTTGCTACTTGGGGAGCAAAATAACTGGTGATGGTCGAAGTAGAGAGGATATAAAATGTGCACTGGCAGCGGCAAGGAAAGCTTTTCTGAAGAAGAGAAATATGTTAACATCGAGTTTAGATGTAAGTGTCAAGAAGTCGTTTCTGAAAGTATTTGTATGGAGTGTAGCCATGTTTGGATGTGAAACGTGAAGGATAAATAGTTTAGACAAGAAGAGAATAGAAGCTTTTGAAATGTTGTGCTACAGAAGAATGCTTAAGATTAGATGGGTAGATCACATAGCTAATGAGGAGGTATTGAATAGAATTGGAGAGATTAGAAATTTGTGGCACCGCTTGACTAGAAGAAGGGATAGGTTGGTAGGGCATATTCTGAGGCATCAAGAGATCGCCAATTTAGTTTTGGAGGGCAGCGTGGAGAGTTAAAATCATGGAGGGAGACCAAAAGATGAATACACTAAACAGATTCAGTGTAGATCGTGCTGTCCTTCTGACGTGTTGCAGCCTCACCACATGCCCACCAATGTAGCCTTTTGTGTTATGTCTATTGTTGATGACGTCTTAAGAATTGAGGTGTTTGATATTCTGTCTTTCAGAGAGACGCCAAGGATCTTGCTCTGCGCTTTTCTTTGGCATACTTGTAGAGTGTTTCTCTCTTTCGCTATGAGAGTCTGTGTCTGACGTCCACATAATAACATTAGAAAAATCTAGTTTTCAAGTGCCTCCATTTCGAGCGTCCTGTTAACTGTTCTGTCTAGCAATATGAACTTTAAGGCCCAGAAAGCTTTTCAGGCTGAGAAAACTCTTTGTTTTATTTCTTTTACCATTTTATTGTTAAAGGAAACTATTTAGCCTAGGTATATGTTTTGTGATGCATATATTAGTTCTGTGCCTTCAATATATATTGGGGTTTCTGATTCATTTGTCATTATTTGCGTTTTAGATTTGTTTGTTCTGAGTCCTGCCATCTTGCTTTGTGTGTTAAGCTCTTGGGGGATTGATTGCTGATGCCTTGAAGTTTTGGCGATGCAGACTATGTCATCAGCAAGCCTCAAATTGCTGTTGAGGCATATTGGCATTGAGGCATATTCCATCTTTCTTATTCCATTTTAGTTTTCTGAAATTGTCCTCCAATATGCAGGTAAATAGTTTTGGGGAGATGGGATCCCCCTGTCTAACTCCTCTTTCCACACAAGAAGGTTGGCCTGTGTTTTCAGTTTTAACTGAAGTGAAGCTGTTGTTTTGAATGTTTCCTAGTAACTGGATGTATTTTGATTATACGCCTTGATTTCTTAGTGCTTCAAGTATGTTTGGGTATTCGATGGTATCGAATGCTTCGCTGTAATCATCAAAAGCAAGATATATCTTGAGGCAGTGATCTTCCGATTTTTCTGTTATCTAATTAATGGTTTGAGTATGGTTAATTGTGCTAAATCCTTTATGAAATCCTGCTTGTTCTGAGGGTTGGTTCTCGTCTATTGTTTTGTTAATTGCCTTGTTAGTATTTTCTAGAACAGTTTATACAGATTAGACGCCTAAACAGGTCTGTAACTGTTCATGTAATCTTTTGTACCTGTTTAGTGCAAAAGTACAGTCATACTTATTTCCACTGGTCATAATTGTCTTTGGTTTGTGTGATTTTGTGGAACACTTCTGTGATGGCTGGTGTTAGGAGATCTTAGCCTTCTTTTAGGAGCTCATTGTATATGTTGTCTTCTCCAGGCGACTTTCCATTTTTCAGTTCAGTGATGGTTGTTCTGACCTCACTGTGTATTGTAGTGCTGGATCATCAGGGAGCTGTCTGTTGCTTTGTTTGATAGACACCTTTGCTTTGTAGAAATCCGGTACTGATTTGTTTATATCCTCTCTTGTGTTTAGATGCTCTCCTGCCTGATTCTTCATTCCTAGTAGCCATTGATTCCCATTCTGGGCGCTTATAATCACTCTTCTAATTGATTAGTTAGTTTCTGGTATTTGTCTCGTTGCTGCTGATCGGTGTTCACAGATATCTGTCATATTTCCCTTTTCGTTATTTCGTATGGTTTTACGTATTCTTATTTATTCCTGTCTGAAATATCTCTAGTTTTTAACATTATCGATCTGTGGTCGATTATCTGTATGGTACTCTGACTTAATTTGCTTCGACTTTTCTTCATTTTCTCATCTTTACTTGTGTCCTTGTTAGCTTGGTTTATGCATTTTTCTGGTCCATTAAACAATTCTTGAGCTGTTTGTTTTGTATTGAAATTGGCTTGTTGTAGTTGCTTCTGTAGTTCTGGAAATAGAGTTTACCAATAGAAATCCAAAAAATTTACGAACAGATAGTGACAAATAATTTTATAATAAGGAATTTCAAGGATTGATGAAAAAATATAATTTTATTCATTATTCAACTTTTCTTGAATTAAAAGCACCAATTTAACACAATACTTAAAGAAAAGATGTGGAAAAAGTTTAACTTAAAAGGAAATTATCAACAGATTGAAATAGTATGAAAATTAGTTGAAAAATTTAATAAGACAAAACTTTAGCTATAAAAATTGAACCAATAGAAGATAATGAAAAGAACAGCAAACAAGCTACTACTATGCCTAATGAAAAAGCGAAATTTAAAAAGGAAAATAAACTTAGAGTGAGTAAACCTCAAGGAATTTTTGAAACAGGATGTACAGCCCGTTGGTCATCAGAAATTTTTGGGATTGAATCAGTTATTCATTCTAATCCAATACATATATTCCAAGAGACTTAACTACTAAAGAAGTAAAAGGAAACTTTTGTGAGCATGAATTACATAAAACGAGATGTCCTGACATATATCTTGTTGAAAAAGTTTTGAAAAAGAAAGCAGATGAAATGTACATTAAAGGGTAAGGTTTGAAAATTCACATAACAGCTAGGTAAATAAAAAGAATATTATCTAATAAAAATTTATATATATAAATGGAGACTGTTATTAATAAAGTAAATCGGTTTGGTACTAATCACAATATTCATTCTGCCAATCCTTGTATTAAAGAAGTTAGAGTATATTATGACCTTAAAATAAAGGTTAACAAAAATGATCTAATGTTGGAATCATTTCAGGATTTTAAATTTGAGGTCATGGAATCTGTCAGTTTTGAATCATTTTGTGTAGTGGATTTTATTATTGTTATATATAATTTAAATGTGGAAACATTTACTTTTACTGAGAAATAATTAATGATTTGAAACTTCCTGGCAGATTAAAACTGTGTGCCCGACCGAGACTCGAACTCGGGACCTTTGCCTTTCGCGGGCAAGTGCTCTACCAGCTGAGCTACCGAAGCACGACTCACGCCCGGTACTCACAGCTTTACTTCTGCCAGTACCTCGTCTCCTACCATCCAAACTTTACAGAAGCTCTCCTGCGAACCTTGCAGAACTAGCACTCCTGAAAAAAAGGATATTGCGGAGACATGGCTTAGCCACAGCCTGGGGGATGTTTCCAGAATGAGATTTTCACTCTGCAGCGGAGTGTGCGCTGATATGAAACTTCCGGGCAGATTAAAACTGTGTGCCCGACCTAGACTCGAACTCGGGACCTTTGCCTTTCGCGGGCAAGTGCTCTACCAACTGAGCTACCGAAGCACGACTCACGCCCGGTACTCACAGCTTTACTTCTGCCAGTACCTCGTCTCCTACCTTCCAAACTTTACAGAAGCTCTCCTGCGAACCTTACAGAACTAGCACTCCTGAAAGAAAGGATATTGCGGAGACATCCCCCAGGCTGTGGTTAAGCCATGTCTCCGCAATATCCTTTCATTCAGGAGTGCTAGTTCTGCAAGGTTCGCAGGAGAGCTTCTGTAAAGTTTGGAAGGTAGGAGACGAGGTACTGGCAGAACTAAAGCTGTGAGTACCGGGCGTGAGTCGTGCTTCGGTAGCTCAGATGGTAGAGCACTTGCCCGCGAAAGGCAAAGGTCCCGAGTTCGAGTCTCGGTCGGGCACACAGTTTTAATCTGCCAGGAAGTTTCATATCAGCGCACACTCCGCTGCAGAGTGAAAATCTCATTCGGGAATTAATGATTTATTTTAATATTTGTTATTCCTTTTATAAGAATCTTAATTTAAAGTTCTTTGAAAATGATTTTCTTGCGAAATTATTTGTTATCTTATTTCATTAAATTATATACAATAACTGAGTCTGCATTACTGATTCTTAAAAACTATTTCCATTTCTGGATAACCTTGTGATAGTTCATTCAACCTAGAATTGACAGAGATATTTTGAGTTCTTCTAACATAATGTGGATATCTCTCCATATGATTTTTCTTGAGTAAAATAAATTAAATGTGTTTACTTTGATTAACTGTTGTAGGAGTGAGATGATTGTCAGTAATTTCATTATCCTCTTGAATTTTATCTGTGTCAACATAAACTATAGTGTTATTCTGTCTAGTAATATTTTCAACTTTATTTTCTAAATCTTCTAAATAATTAATTTTACTTTACCGATAATATTCAGCATATTTTCTCATCGATAGTAAAACTTCATCATAAACCAAATACACGAATTGTTCAGATTGTTTCATTTTTAATTTCTTAATTAATGAATATAATCTGGGTTCACTTATAAAATTAGTAGCTCAATGCAGGTGTAGCTGCTGCCTACACTTCAGTTCTTTATATTTTTAATATATTTGCTCCCCCCATGAACCATGGACCTTGCCGTTGGTGGGGGGGCTTGCGTGCCTCAGCGATACAGATAGACGTACCGTAGGTGCAACCACAACGGAGGGGTATCTGTTGAGAGGCCAGACAAACATGTGGTTCCTCAGAAGGGGCAGCAGGCTTTTCAGTAGTTGCAAGGGCAATAGTCTGGATGATTGACTGATGTGGCCTTGTAACACTAACCAAAACGGTTTTGCTGTGCTGGTACTGTGAACGGCTGAAAGCAGGGGGAAACTACAGCCGTAATTTTTCCCGAGGGCATGGAGCTTTACTGTATGATTAAATGATGATGGCGTCCGCTTGGGTAAAATATTCCAGAGGTAAAATAGTCCCTCATTCGGATCTCCGGGCGGGGACTACTCAAGAGGATGTCGTTATCAGGAGAAAGAAAACAGGCATTCTACGGATCGGAGCATGGAATGTCAGATCACTTAATCGGGCAGGTAGGTTAGAAAATTTAAAAAGGGAAATGGATAGGTTAAAGTTAGATATTGTGGGAATTAGTGAAGTTCGGTGGCAGGAGGAACAAGACTTCTGGTCAGGTGACTACAGGATTATAAACACAAAATCAATTAGGGGTAATGCAGGAGTAGGTTTAATAATGAATAGGAAAATAGAAATGCGGGTAAGCTACTACAAACAGCATAGTGAACGCATTATTGTGGCCAAGATAGATATGAAACCCACACCTACTACAGTAGTACAAGTTTATATGCCAACTAGCTCTGCAGATGATGAAGAAATTGAAGAAATGTATGATGAAATAAAAGAAATTATTCAGCTAGTGAAGGGTGACGAAAATTTAATAGTCATGGGTGACTGGAATTAGGCAGTAGGAAAAGGGAGAGAAGGAAACATAGTAGGTGAATATGGATTGGGGCTAAGAAATTAAAGAGGAAGCCACCTGGTAGAGTTTTGCACAGAGCATAACTTAATCACAGCTAACACTTGGTTCAAGAATCATCAAAAAAGGTTGTATACATGGAAGAATCCTGGAGATACTAGAAGGTATCAGATAGATTATATAATGGTAAGATAGAGATTTAGGAACCAGGTTTTAAATTGTAAGACATTTCCAGGGGCAGAGGTGGACTCTGACCACAATCTATTGGTTATGATCTGTAGATTAAAACTAAAGAAACTGCAAAAAGGTGGGAACTTAAGGAGATGGGACCTGGATAAACTGAAAGAACCAGAGGTTGTACAGAGTTTCAGGGAGTGTATAAGGGAAAAATTGACAGGAATGGAGGAAAGAAATACAGTAGAAGAAGAATGGGTAGCTTTGAGGGATGAAGTAGTGAAGGCAGCAGAGGATCAAGTAGGTAAAAAGACGAGGGCTAGTAGAAATCCTTGGGTAACAGAAGAAATGTTCAATTTAAATGATGAAAGGAGAAAATATAAAAATGCAGTAAATGAAGCAGGCAAAAATGAATACAAACGTCTCAAAATGAGATCGACAGGAAGTGAAAAATGGCTAAGCAGGGATGGCTAGAGGACAAATGTAAGGATGTAGAGGCTTATCTCACTAGGGGTAAGATAGATATTGCCTACAGGAAAATTAGAGAGACCTTTGGAGTAAGAGAACCACTTGTATGAACATCAAGAGTTCAGATGGAAACCCAGTTCTAAGCAAAGAAGGGAAAGTACAAAGGTGGAAGGAGTATATACAGGGTCTATACAAGGGCGATGTACTTGAGGACAATATTATGGAAATGGAAGAGGATGTGGATGAAGAGGAAATGGGAGATACGATACTGCATGAAGAGTTTGACAGAGCACTGAAATACCTGAGTCAAAACAAGGCCCCCGGAGTAGGCAACATTCCATTGGAACTACTGACGGCCTAGGGAGAGCCAGTCCTGACAAAACTCTATCATCTGGTGAGCAAGATGTATGAAACAGGCGAAATACCCTCAGACTTCCAATCCCAAAGAAAGCAGGTGTTGACAGATGTGAAAATTACCGAACAATCAGTGTAATAAGCCACAGCTGCAAATTACTAACACAAATTCTTTACAGATGAATGGGAAAAAAAGTAGAATCCGACCGCGGGGAAGATCAGTTTGGATTCCGTAGAAATACTGAAACACGTGAGGCAATACTGACCTTAGAACTTATCTTAGAAGAAAGATTAAGGAAAGGCAAACCTACATATCTAGCATTTCTAGACTTAGAGAAAGCTTTTGACATTGTTGACTGGAATACTCTCTTTCAAATTCTAAAGGTGGCAGGGGTAAAATACAGGGAGCGAAAGGCTATTTACAATTTGTACGGAAACCAGATGGCAGTTATAAGAGTCGAGGGACACGAAAGGGAAGCAGTTGTTGGGAAGGGACTAAGACAGGGTTTCAGCCTCTCCCCGATGTTATTCAATCTGTATATTGAGCAAGCAGTAAAGGAAACAAAAGAAAATTCGGAGTAGGTATTAAAATCCATGGAGAAGAAATAAAAACATTGAGGTTCGCCGATGACATTGTAATTCTGTCAGAGACAGCAAAGGACTTGGAAGAGCAGTTGAACGGAATAGACAGTGTCTTGAAAGGAGGATATAAGATGAACATCAACAAAAGCAAAACAAGGATAATGGAATGTAGTCGAATTAAGTCGGGTGATGCTGAGGGAATTAGATTAGGAAATGAGATACTTAAAGTAGTAAAGGAGTTTTGCTATTTGGGGAGCAAAGTAACTGATGATGGTCGAAGTAGAGAGGATATAAAATGTAGACTGGCAACGGCAAGGAAAGCGTTTCTGAAGAAGAGAAATTTGTTAACATCGAGTATGGAGTTATGTGTCAGGAAGTCATTTCTGAAAGTATTTGTATGGAGTGTAGCCATGTATGGAAGTGAAACATATACGATAAATAGTTTGGACAAGAAGAGAATAGAAGCTTTCGAAATGTGGTGCTACAGAAGAATGCTGAAGATTAGATGGGTAGATCACGTAACTAATGAGGAAGTATTGAATAGGGTTGGGGAGAAGAAACGTTTGTGGCGCAACTTGACCAGAAGGAGGGCATGTTCTGAGGCATCAAGGGATCACCAATTTAGTATTGGAGGGCAGCATGGAGAGTAAAAATTATAGAGGGAGATCAAGAGATGAATACACTAAGCAGATTCAGAAGGATGTAGGTTGCAGTAGGTACTGGGAGATGAAGTAGCTTGCACAGGATAGAGTAGCATGGAGAGCTGCATCAAACCAGTCTCAGGACTGAAGACCACAACAACAACAATATTTGCTTTTCACATTGTCCTTCAAGACATTCCTTGCATTAACATATTCCAATAAATCACAGACATATTTTGCTTTAAATCATGGATTATTCTCTTTATCAGTTATCACAAAACTTCTTCATTGTATTAAACAATTCTGTTGTTACTCTGAATAAATTCGAAAACATTCGTCAAGGTGTTTCTGAACTAGCAATGACTGCATTAGATGTGCTTGAAATTGCTACCATTTAACAGAAAACATTTTTATTAGATTTTTTATTTCCAATATAGAATTAGGTGTAGTTACATTTGATGAATAGTAATTATACCATTAGTCAATTTTTCATCAATGTAATCATTTAAATTACTAAAAATTGTGCCAACACATCATTCTTAATATTTCTTTCATTTCTTGACACAAATTTGCTGAATTTGGATCATACTTAAGTCTAATCAGTTCTTCACAGTTAAGATATCTATCCGGGATTCTATGCAACTGTTTTGTAATCTTTTTCTTTGTGTTCTCATTTCCTAATAATTATATTCACAGTTGTCATCAGATTATTTTAAAAGAATAAAACTTGGTTTTAAATTTTCATTAACTGCCTGAGGATCAGCATATATTTATTTCTTTTGTTCTTTCATTTATTATTCCAGAAGTAATATTAAAAGTTTCTCTCAAGTTTTCTATTATTTCCTCTTCTGATTTGATGATTTCATCATGTTTTGTATGTATTTTTGCTATTGTTCCACACAATAATTTTTATGATTTATCTGATCCTTATAAAAAGGTATTACCTCATTTCAAATCTTATGTTCTCCATGTTTTTGAATTGATGGCAAAACTTCTTCATAAGCCCAATCCTGAAGTAATCTCATTTCACGATTAAAGGAACTAATCCATATTCATTAATACATTTTGTTTGAGGATGCAAGAGGAACAAATCGTTCCCCACTAATTTTTTTTAATTTATACGAAGATTTGCTCTTTCAAGATCTCCAATTACCTTTCTCATGTTTGTAAATTCTAATAGTTTAGCAACATCTATTGCATTAAACCACAGATAGTGAATTTCATCAATAACAACTTGGCTATTACTATATGTAAGTTTGTTCCTGATGGTGTCGAAAAACAACTACATTTTAGTGAAGAAATTTATTAGATTTTTATTTTTATTAGTAATATATATATACACCATACACAGATGCAGGTTCTTTAATAAATATCATTGATACTATGGTTTAGATTAATCATATAATATTTTAAGTGTACACCATTGAAGTTATTTTTGCAATTTTTGTTTCTGAGAATAGCAGTTAGTGATGATAAAAATTATGCAGTGAAATTTTTTTTTTGATTTTGCTTATTTGAATATTCCACCAACACCTTATATAACTCAAGTGAGTGATGATATAGTAAGAGATTGATTAACATTATTTCTGTTAACACACAATCTTGAGATAAATGGTGAATTAAGTGAAGAAACATTAAATTTTATGAACTGACCTAGATGTGGTGTACAAGATTCATTCAGTGGTTACAGAACTAGTAAGTATAAATATAAGAACAAAAATATAAAATGGAATTATAAAGGAGGGAATAAAAATCGTTAAAAGTAACAGAGGCAGCATTTCGTTTTTGGTAAAAGTGTATTCATATTCAGTTTGTTCATGATATTAATAACCATGATATTTTAGATACAACAGAAGGAGAATACATACACATGAAGCAACTGATCACTGATGTTCAAAGGAACTAGATGGAAAAGGAAATGTGTTAGGTCCTGCATCCTTTTGAAATATGAATAATTAACCTTTAGACATAAATATGGATAAATATGAGATCTGGTATACAGAAACTGATAAAGTACACCAAATTATCATAGAAATTTATCTGAAGTTACAGTTCATGAAATTGGTCACTTATTAGGTTTATATCATTCAGATGTTTATGACACAATAATGTATCTATACTCTACTGGTTCACATTTAGAATTATTTTAAGGTGATATTGATGCAATTCAAAGTTTATATCATAAGAAAATATCTACAGAAATTAACGTACCAAAATCTCCACTAGTTGTATCAACAATTAATTTAAATAAGTCAGTTAAAGCACTAAATTAAATTAATAAATTTGATAACTTGTTAATTATGAGTGGAGTTCTATATATTTTTATCAGAAGTGGGTATGAATAGGTGATGATATGAATTCACAGTTAATAAGTCAGTGCTTAAAATTTTTACTGCAGGATTTACAAAATGTGTATGGAATATATCAAAGACAATGTATTGAAGTTGTATCATTTGGCAGGATTTACATATTTGTGTATGGAATATATCAAAGACAATGTATTGAAGTTGTATCATTTGTTGACAGTATGATATACATGGCAAATGTGCTAATATTGCAGTTAATTTCGGTATATCCAATGTCAATATCTAGTACAAGTTAACATACAAACTTTTCATTAAATGGCGTAATCAACACTAATTCATGTAGAACGTTTTTATTCTTTAGTGAATTTGTGGAATTAGATGAATGTAATATTACATATAAATCACAAGGAGTTATAACTGGAGAATCTCCTAGGTTACCTAAAAGAATGAATTCTGCATTCAGATATATTGATGGATTGTTGTATTTTTTCAAGGACAATACTTTTTATTAATATAATGAATTCAAAGAAAAGTAGTTAGAGCAGGCCATCATAAAAATTGAAGAAACTGATTATTAATGTCAACCTGAAGAAGAGGATAAGTAGATTATGTTTCACCTTAGCAAAGTCTCATGAACTTCAAAAATTATTGTATAAGCCTCTGATACTGATGCTTGAATAGTTTTGTTGGCAAAGATATTTGAGAAAGAAATTTACTTAGCAGGTATAGCAACTAAGAGAAAAAAAAACGAGAAAGACCTTAACTTGGGAGCGTCATTACGTCTAATTCTACTAGCGACTCCTTTTAGTATTTAATTACAAGGACATCTCTAGAGAAATATTAATAACTTCCCCTCAAGCACTTAACAGCAGTTCCATCTAGTCAATAACACTTTACTTCGAAATAATTAACAAACAACTTACAGACAAAAGCACTGCCTCCAGTGTTTTCACTGGTTACTTCTGTTTTACATATGCAAGATTTCTTTCTTACAAACAATGAAATTTCCACCAGCTCTTCCTTCTCTTTGGCTGTATTAGGTCCCAACAGATTTCCGATTGTAGTCCTGAACAAATTTCGTCCATGGACAGGATTAGTTTTCCAGTTTTCTCTCGTTCTCTACTACTGTCGACTGTTGAGAAGAATTCAGTAACCAGGAATGCGGCTGTGACTCTAATGACACAGGCCAGATGGAATAGTATGCACTAGTGTAAAAAAATTTCGATTATTGAAGTTAAATCAACATGGTAACTGTGGCTGATCGACAGTAGAGTGACATTAACATACTAAATCGTCTAACCCCTTCAGTGCATTTGTGCTTACAAATCAATATCAGTCAGATTTTCCATTGGAGTGTACGTGGTACTACGCATGTGACTGTTGCGAGGAGCGTTTCATTGTGATATAACTTTCGTGTTATTGAGATGTAACATCACCGCTGGTAGAATTTTTTCGTCGATTTATTGCTTTCAATGAGGATGTAATATCTGCATGCACGTTTTATTAGAATTTTCTGCGTTGGGACTGGTACTTTTAATAAAAGATGAAAGAGACATTGAAAGCATAAATGGCGAACAATAAGGCTGGCAACGAGCTTTGTAAAATATAGCGCATATGCCCGAGAAAGTAGTCACAGAAAAATTCCAAAAATTTATTATGAGAGTGGGGTATGGCTGCAGGGGCTTTCCAGGTGGGCCACGTCCTTCGACAAAGGACCCGCCAGTAGCGGAAAATAGCAGTGCTTTTACCATTTGTAGAGAGCAAGCGGCGGGCCCCAAGACTGTTCTACATGATTCGGTATAATGGCGCCTTTTGCTATAGGATGAAAGATAGCCGGATTGAAATACATCGTAATTAAATAGTAATTCAACGTTTCACAGAATGACAATCCAAACATATCAGCGTGCTTATTGCGATGATGCGCATTTTTTAAGACCTTCATGTTTCAATGGAGGAAAACCATAGAAGTTAGTGGAACACAGTTAACAAATATAGTTGTGGTATTCACTACAAATTAATAACTTCACGCGATCCTTAGAAACGAAGCACTGGATGATAGGTCATGACTCTAGCTACGATCCCTGAAAGTCACACATTGATATATATCTTATACATTGATTTATTGCAATTTATATCTTTTTACTGTGTAGATTGAAACCTTCCCATCTCCTCTATATCTCTTTTGTTAATGATAACCTTCCCTTTTACAATAAACTATGAAACCTTTCCTTAGGATTTCTATCTCTTGCTTGATAATAAGAAATGAAATCTTCCCTTTGAAATTTATTCTCTTTCTCTATCTTCGCATACAAATTTAATTGCTGCTTATTAAAAGTGAATTTCTGATTATTTCGACGAAACATAGAATGTGTCGTCGTCGTGGCCCTCAGTCGTTCTCTGCAATAACCCAAAACTGTTCCTTACATTTTTTACTGTTACTGGACCGCCATCTGACTGCTACATCGAACTGCAACCTGAATATACTTATTCTGTTTTACTATACTCTATTAGCTACTGGTGGGCTTTCATAATAAGTGGCTGTATTTATTACCAAAGCTGACGTTATTCGTTAATAGCAAAGCAGACGTTATTCTTTCATTAATTTGACTGAAATTACGTAATTCATAGTTAAACTTTTTCTTGACAACAATAAAATTTTGCAAAGTTTTACGTTGATGGTTTTTGGGATGGATTATAATTAGGAATGCAATATTTCTGGCAAAAGTTAATTATATTCTGAATGAAATGATTTTACAAATGTTCAAATGGGACTTACTTTTTACAATAATCTTACAATTAGGAATGCGCAAACATACCTTCAGTAGTCTTGAGTTTCTCAAAAAATTAATTCAATAATATTTGTTCCTCTTATTATAATAGTTAGCTGATGTCTCTGTACATCCGTTTATAATCTCGTCTAAATCATAGCTAGTGGCTGAAAGGCACACCGCTCCTCTCAACCTCTCGCTTCAGACCTGCTACCGACTCGCTTCGCTTCTCGCTTAACCCCTCTAATACCGAGAATTTTTTGTTACACTGAGTACCTGTAGGGTCTTTAGTGACCCCAACGGAAATCGTTTTTTATTAAGGATAGTTTTAATAATGGTAAAATAAAATCACATTCCTAATTTTTTCCACAATCTAAAACACGATGTTAGTGACATTACACTAAATTGAAATGCATATTTTATTTTTAAATTATTTACTTCTGTATAATTTACAAACGATTCTTATAAAACTACAAACATTTTTTATTAAATCCCGAATTGACATTTATGACGCATTACACTTACAGCAATAAATTGCAGAGTGGTTTTTACACACAGAACATCCACATTTTGAACATTTATTGGTGAATTTTCTATCTTCAGACCTTTTACAAAACGGCCAGCTTCCTCTTTTTTTTTTGTCTGTACTGTTGATGGAAGTACTGGGGATATAATTTTGTCTGGCTTTCTTCCGACGAGCTGCTTTTCTAAATCTATGAGAAATGCCCATCTCTTGTAGTTGGTCCTTTCTGCCCAGTCTGGTGTAAGATGTAGCCAGATGATAAATGCATTCAGTGCACTGATATCAATCATGTTGTATAATAATACCATTGGCCACCTTCTGCTCATCCTCTTTGTAGTGTATGTTCTAACCAGCTTGTCCATAGTATCTACTCCTGATTTTTTAAAATTATAATCCAGAATCATTACTGGCTTGCATTCTTCACAATCTTCTACTTCCTTCCTTGATGCATTGTACTGAGCAAAGTTACAACTTTTCCCTTTTTTGGACAATATGAAACAATTGAAGCATGCTCTTGGAATCCAAAACTAGATGAATATTTGGCTCGACCTTTGGTCTGAGTGAAAGCTTTTGGTAGTTCTCCTTTATTATTTCTAATTGTTCCTAAGAGTGAGAGATTGATTTTCAGGATTTCTCTCGCCAAACTAAGGATAGTGAAAAAATTGTCAGTTGTTGCATTTCTGTCACTGTTTTCTAAGCCTTTCACCACATCTAAAGCACCTCTCTTGCCTTGACCAACTTCACGAGATTCATTTTCTTGACGACCAGTGTAAGCTTGGAGATTGAGAATGTAAGACGTTGCACTATCACATACAGCCCATAATTTAAACCCATATTTACCTGGTTTGGAAGGAATATGTTGTCAAAATGGACACCTACCACGAAATGCCACAAGTTGTTCATCAATTGTTATGTTGCTGTGAGGAACATATGCTTCTTGAAATGTGTGTATCCACATTTCAAATATTTCTCTAATGGGAGACAGCTTTTCAGGAGCATGGTTGTGATGTCTCACATCTGCGTCATGAAATCAGATGCACCTTGAAATTAGCGTAAAGCAATTTCTAGTCTTTGCTTCACTAAAAAGGGGTCTACCATCCTCTTTGCTCCACAGATGTGTAGCTGCTTCATTATGGGCCTTGTAAGCACCTGCTAGGATCAAGACACTGATACAGCACTTCAGTTCAATGGTATCTACTGGTTTCCATTTACTACCGTAAACAAGACTACCCTATTTGTTAGTCCACTTTAGAATTACATCAACAATGTTTCTCCTAAGAAACAATTGAAAAGCTGATTCTATGGAGTCTACATTTTTCACTGCGAATTTTGTTGGACCTGGCTTTACTCACATTATGTTCCATCTCTCTTCTCTTCCACAAGCTCTTCTCAACTCGAGTTTGTGTCATAATTCTTCTTTGTTTTTAGACCTACACAAAATAAAAAAATAAATAAAAAATGCAAAAGGCATATCTTGGCGCTAGACCGTAACGCACATTTACAAAAATACGATGTGCACTTACATATAACAGCCAGAAATATATGTTACTTCCTGTTCAGGCTGGACAACTGCGCTGTCCAAATCTTCTTCTGAACATCCATCTGATTGAGGAATATTCTCTTCTAAGACGTCAATTTCTCCATCACTGCATGAGACATCAGAAACTATATCGCTGATATAATTTGATTTTCCAGATAGAGGATTATCCTGCAGTAATATTTCATGCACTTCATCTTCAGAAAGGTGACGAGACATTTTCCACTAAGTGCAACACACACAATAGTAGTATAAACTTGTATGGAACAAATAACTATCGGCTTATAAAGTATTGGCAACAATCACACGTCACAACAATATTTGCAAGAATAAAACAAAGGAAATACAGCAACAGTTACGGATTCAATGCAGCATTATTGGGTAACAATACCACAAGAGAGAAATGGAGTCACATTTAACCCCAATGGTATTCAGTGGTTCTCTTTTGATTTTCGGCAAAACTAAATATTTTCAAAAAGTTATATCAATATATTACGAACCCATTACTTAATTCAGGAAAAGTCCGAATTTTTCATAATTTTTAGGAATAGGAAATAGGGTGTATTTTACAGATAATTACGGCCTGGTGTCATTATAGACCCCACGGTATTAGGAGGGTTAATACTGACTTCCTACGAACGCTAAAGTGCGGTCTCTCCTGCCAACAATGCTTTCTGGTGCAGACAATCCCTGCTACCATTACATAATGTATCAATGCGCAGTCTTTCCCGCTCTTTTCTTAGAATGTATCCATACGCGGCCTCTCCCACCCTTTTTAAAATTATGTCAATTTGCGGTCTCTCTTGTCGACAATACTTTGGTGCAGACATTCCTTGCTACCTCAATTATTTCCAACATGACAAATATTAATTATTCCTACTTAATCCTACTAATAAAATATAAACATTTTTCATAAATTGTGATTTGACAAAAAACAATAGAAGTATACATGTCTTACATAACCCTCCACTGGGTTTCCTTAATATTTTCCTACGTCGTTAAGTCGTTTGGACTTGACGTAAGGAGAAAACTTGATTATAGAAATATGTGTAGTAATAAGTACTTCATCATAAAATATTTCTTTCAACAAAGCGCACACATATACTGTCATAAGAATTTGTTTTCCTAAGTCTAACAAAGAGAATATTCAAAAGAGTATACATCAAAATATACAAATAATATGAGTCAGTAAGTTAGAAGTGTACATCAGGTAGTAAAAGTTATTTATATTTCTAATAATAATGGATATCAAAAATTAGAACATAGTTTATGTTCCATTATGAATTGGCATTTATTAGTACCATATTCAAGGAAGGGAAAAAATGAAATTTGATAGCATGGTCAAAGCACTGGCAACTGCCTGTGAATGCACTCAAAAGTCCATTTCTTTCACTCACATATCACAACACCAGGATTCGCCATGTAATTCCGTCGTCTCTTTGATCCATAGTTTTAGTGTAACCAAACACTAAGTTAACCATCAAATTGCCTGAATTGCTGCATCTACATCAGGTACAAGTTCCAACTCCAATTGTCCATTAGTAGCGATGGTATGCATCTTGGTATGCAAGCACCTAATGACGTACATCATGACTGTGATGTGCATCTTGGTATGCCAACACCTCATAGAAAACATCATAGATTGAAGTAACGTGGTTCGCTATTCACTTTGTTTCTGCTCCATAACTATTGGGATGCACAGGAATTAAGGTACTGGTATAATCATTTTGTCAAAAGGTTCACAGATATGGTTGATGCAGTTATTAACAAATTTTACATCATCTCTCTCCTCTGTGCTCATAAAATTATTTATTTTACGTTTAAAAGGACAAAATATTTCACTTTGTGTGACTGTAGATAAAGTTTATAGTTTTAAACAATTACATAAAAAAACATTTTCCATCTTTAGTGAATTCAGCCTACAATACATATAACATTACGTGACAGTCAATAACATAAACAAATATTTCTGTAAGTGGAATTTAGTCGTAAATTTAGGCATCAACATTTGAAATAAAATAGACAAGTACATTTATACAAACTATGTCACTTTCTGTGACTCTAAATAAATCATAATCTGGTGTGCATATAAATAATTACATAAAGACACTGTTATATTACTTCACAGGCTGTGATTTCACAATTTTTGAAATATGAAAGTACATTTTGACAAAATATGTCACTTTCTGTGACTTCAGTGTGTTCGGTAATGTGTTCTTCAGTTACGAGTCATATTGTCAGTCGACTATATATTATGTTTGAGTTGTGTAACACACATCGTCATTGTTATTTAAGAGAAAACATTTGTATTTTTTGTAGAGGGCGAATCGGTATGCTGACATTTGGTGTGATCTGTTTTTCCTATGTATGTATCTGATGTAAAAGATATCATGTTCAATCCAGACAAAATTTTTCGAATAGCAATGTACATATAGTAAGCAATTTAATGTGGTTTCGCCCTGTGTAGTGCTGCACTGCGCTGTGTCACCTGTTATCAAAATAACCCATTACCAAATTATATTCCTTACTTACTAACATCTTTATTCTCCTCTCTACTTTGTACCTTGTGTCATCACTCTGCAGAGCCTATAATAAAATATTCATTGTTAATAATCATCAGCGCACGGAATGACTTCAATATCTCTCTGTATTACTTATAACAAAATATTCATGGTTAATAATCGTCAGTGTACGGCATGACTTCAACATCTCTCTGCATCTCGAAAATCGCGTCAGCTCTCGGCATGACCTGTAAAGCATTTTTTTTTTTTTTGTTTTGGTTTTAGCGTGCAAAACTGCTATGGTCATTAGCGCCCGGTCCGTGACTTAGGAAACAGTAAAAAACCGAAAATGGAAACCAGCAGCAATGGGAACGAAAGTCATAAAATTGGAGAAACTAAAAGCAGAAGGAAGGCTTAAAAATCCACTACAGAAAGGGGTTGGTTGTCCCCAAAAAAAGCTTCAAATGACTGACGTCATTTCACTGGCACTAATAAACTCGAGAACGCGATCGGCTGAGCGCGTGTCATCTGCCAAAATCGACGATATATCAGGCGACAGCTGTAGACGGGAGCGTAACGGATTAAAAGAGGGGCACTCAATTAAAAGGTGTCTTACCGTTCACAGCTGAGAGTAGTGGGGACACAGTGGGGGAGGATCGCCGCTTAAAAGATGTCGATGGCTAAAAAGACAGTGCCCTATCCGGAGTCCAGTTAAAATTACCTCCTCCCGACGACGCGTTCGGGAGGAAGAGGTCCAAGCACAAGGAAGAGCTTTCACGTCCCGCAATTTATTATGGGGCAGTGTCGACCAATGCGCATGCCATAAATGAACAACACGACGACATAAAACGCTCCGTAGATCGGCGAAGAGAATCGATTGGATAGCTGGCCGAAGAAGAGAGACTGCAGCCTTGGCTGCAATATCGGCCGCCTCATTTCCACAGATACCAACGTGTCCCGGGAGCCAGAGGAACGCCACCGAGACGCCCCCAGGGGGAGCAAGCGCAGACAGTCCTGAATCCGGTGGACCAGAGGGTGCACAGGGTAAAGAGCTTGGAGACTGAGGAGAGAGCTGAGAGAATCTGAGCAGATTACGTACTGTATCCGCTGATGGCGGCGGATGTAGTGGACAGCCTGGAGAACAGCGTAAAGCTCCGCAGTATAAACCGAACACTGGTCGGGAAGCCGAAAGGGATTTTGGGTGTCGCCAACAATATAGGCACTCCCTACACCTAACGATGTTTTCGAGCCGTCGGTGTAAATAAATGTGGCGTCCGTCATTTGTGCACATAGAGCAGCAAATGCCCGACGATAAACAAGTGAAGGGGTACCATCCTTGGGAAATCGACAAAGGTCACGGAACAGGCAGATCCGGGTGCGGAGCCAAGGCGGTGCTGTACCCCAAGTTGTCAAGAAGGTTTTTGGGAAGCGGAAGGAAAGAGAATGGAGCAGTTGACGGAAGCGGACTCCCGGTGGTAGTAGGTAGGAGGGGCGGCCTGCATACCCTACATCAAAGGAGGCGTCGAAAAAAATGTCATGGGCTGGATTAGCAGGCATGGAAGACAGATGGCTAGCATAACGACTCAGAAGGACTGCTCGCCGATTGGACAGCGGAGGTTCAGCAGTCTCAGCATAAAGGCTTTCCACAGGGCTGGCGTAAAAAGCTCCAGACACTAAACGTAATCCACGGTGGTGGATAGAGTCGAGACGCCGAAGAATAGACGGCCGAGCAGAGGAGTAGACTATGCTTCTATAGTCCAATTTCGAGCGCACTAAGGCGCGATAGAGGCGGAGAAGGACCACTCGGTCCGCTCCCCAGGAGGTACCACTCGGGACACGGAGGGTGTGGAGGGATCGCAGACAGCGAGCCGAAAGATAGGAAACGTGGGAGGACCAGCACAGTTTTCTGTCAAACATAGGACCCAAGAATTTAGCGACGTCTGAAAACGGAAGGTTGACAGGACCTAGATGTAAGGAGGGCGGAAGAAACTCCTTACGTCGCCAAAAATTAACACAAACGGTCTTACTGGGAGAAAAACGGAAGCCGGTTTCGATGCTACAAGAGTGGAGGCGATCTAGACATCCTTGAAGACGTCGTTCAAGAAGGCTGGTCCGTTGAGAGCTGTAGTAGATCGCAAAATCGTCCACAAAGAGGGAGCACGAGACATCAGGAAGGAGACAATCCATAATTGGATTGATGGCAATGGCAAACAGTACAACACTCAGCACGGAGCCCTGGGGTACCCCGTTTTCTTGGGAGAAGGTACGGGAGAGAGTAGTGTTCAACCGCACCCTAAATGTGCGCTCTGCCATAAATTTGCGAAGAAAAAGGGGCTGCCGACCTCAAAAGCCCCAAGAGAACAGTGTGCGGAGGATGCCTGTCCTCCAACAGGTATCGTATGCTCTCTCCAGATCAAAAAATATTGCTACTGTTTGGCGTTTCCGGAGAAAATTGTTCATGATGTAAGTGGAGAGAGCAACAAGATGGTCAGCTGCAGAACGATGCTTTCGGAATCCGCATTGGGAAGGTGTTAAAAGACTGCGGGATTCCAGCCACCAAGGTAAACGGTAATTCACCATACGCTCCAAAACCTTACAGACACTACTCGTGAGAGAAATGGGGCGATAAATAGAGGGGAGATGTTTGCCGTTTCCAGGTTTCGGAACAGGAACGACGATAGCATCCCGCCATCGTCTGGGAAAAGTACTCTCGGTCCAAATTCGATTATAAAGGCGAAGGAGGTAACGCAGACTATGGGTTGATAAATGCAGCAACATTTGGACATGGATACCATCCGGTCCTGGGGCGGAGGAGCGAGAAGAAGAGAGTGCATGTTGGAGTTCCCGCATGGAGAAAACAGTATTGTAGCTTTCGCGATTTTGAGAGGAGAAAGTAAGATGTCGCACTTCCGCTGCACGTTTCTTCAGGAGAAACGCTGGCGGGTAATTTGAAGAGCTCGAAATCTCAGCAAAGTGCTGACCCAATGAGTTAGAAATTGCGACATGGTCCACTAATGTATCATGCGCGACAGTGAGCCCAGAGACTGGGGAGAAACTAGGCGCGCCTGAGAACCGTCGAAGCCGACTCCAAACTTCCGAGGAGGGAGTGAAGGTGTTAAATGAGCTAATAAAGAATTTCCAGGTTGCCTTCTTGCTATCGCGGATGACACGACGGCATCGCGCACGGAACTGCTTATAGCGGATACAGTTGGCCAAAGTAGGATGGTGGCGGAAAACGCGAAGAGCACGTCGCCGCTCACGTATTGCGTCACGGCATGCCTCGTTCCACCAAGGAACTGGGGGCGCCGGGGCAATTCGGAGAGGCGTGGTATTGAACGTTCCGCAGCTGTAAGAATAACGTCGGTAATATGTGTGACCTCATTGTCGACGCTGGGAAAGTGACGGTCATCGAACGTCGCTAGAGACGAAAAAAGTGTCCAATCGGCTTGGGCAAACTTCCAGCGTCGCGGGCGCATATATGGCAGTTGAGGCTGCAGTCTAACGACACATGGAAAGTGGTCGCTCGAGTGTGTATCATCAAGGGCGAACCATTCGAAGCGCCGAGCTAGCGGAACAGTACCGACCGCAAGGTCCAAATGAGATAAATTTGTCGTGGAGGCAGACAAAAATGTAGGGACCCCAGTGTTGAGGCAAACTAGATCCGCTTGGTGGAAGACGTCTAGCAATAGTGAGCCACGTGGACAAGGATGTGGAGATCCCCAAAGCGGTTGGTGGGCATTGAAGTCCCCAACAAGCAAATAGGGGGGTGGAAGCTGACCAAGAAGATGAAGGAGATCAGCTCGTGCCATTGGTGTGGACGATGGAATGTATACAGTACAAAGAGAGAACGTGTATCCAGAAAGGGAAAGACGGACTGCGACAGCTTGGAAGGAAGTGTTTAAGTGGATTGGGTGATAATGGAGAGTATCATGGAGAAGAATCATGAGTCCTCCATGGGCTGGAGTGCCTTCAACAGAGGGGAGATCATATCGGACGGACTGAAAATGAGGGAGAACAAAGCGGTCATGGGGACGCAGCTTTGTTTCCTGAAGACAGAAGACGACCGGCGAATAGTATCGTAAGAGGATCGACAATTCATCCTGATTGGCTCGAATGCCGCGGATATTCCAGTGGATAATGGACATAGGGTGAACAGAAAATGGAGGAATGTGACCAAGGTTGCTGTCAACTCAACGACTGCTCAGAGCTTGCGACCGACAGCATGGAATGGCATTCAGCCGAAGGCAGAAGATCCTGATCCATAGGTTGTTCAGGAGCAGCTCCTGCCACCAGCGATCGGCCGGTTAATCGGCCGCCAGCAGTGCGCCTCGGCGACACAGAAGACGGCCGAGGGCGATTTCCGCCAGGTGGTGCTGTAGATGAGACACACCTTGGCGGAGAAGGAGATGAACTGGGTTTCTTACCAGCCTTCTTGGAAATATGATGTTTACATGAAGGAGGAACCGATGGTTGGGAAGTTGCGGTACGTAAAAACTCTTCACGAGTATGCTCTTGTTTCGAAATCTTGGTGTCTGACTTTTGGGCTCGAGATTTAGCAGAACCCGACGAAGGGTGAGTCATAGAGTGGGCAGGCGAAAGTGGTGAGGTTGAACGGGCGATCTTTGCGCTGGCCGATCTGACGACCGTGGTACTAAAGGTGAGGTCGCAAGTCTGTGTGGCTGCCTCCTTTGTTGGCCAAGGAGAAGCAAGGACAGTGCTGTATTTTCCGGTCTGAGGCACGGTGGGCTGTCGACTGGCGAATAATTTTCGAGCAGCAAAGGTCGACACCTTTTCCTTCACTCTGATTTCCTGGATGAGCTTTTCGTCTTTATAAATAGGGCAATCTCGAGAGGAAGCAGCGTGGTCACCCATACAGTTGATGCAGCGAGGGGATGGAGGTGGACAAGCACCCTCATGGGCATCCTTGCCACACGTAACACATTTGGCCGGATTGGAACAGGACTGGCTGGTGTGATTGAACCGCTGACACCGATAGCAACACGTAGGGTTTGGGACCTAAGGGCGAACGGAAATTATCTCATAGCCTGCTTTGATTTTCGATGGGAGTTGAACTTTGTCAAATGTCAAGAAGAAAGTGTGGGTTGGAATGATGTTCGTGTCAACCCTTTTCATAACTCTATGAACAGCAGTTACGCCCTGATCAGACAGGTAGTGCTGAATTTCGTCGTCAGACAATCCATCGAGGGAGCGTGTATAAACGACTCCACGCGAGGAATTTAAAGTGCGGTGCGGTTCAACCCGGACAGGGAAGGTGTGGAGCAGTGAAGTACGCAGCAATTTTTGTGCTTGGAGGGCACTGACTGTTTCTAACAACAAGGTGCCATTCCGTAATCTGGAACAAGACTTTACAGGACCTGCAATTGCGTCGACACCTTTCTGAATAATGAAAGGGTTGACCGTGGTGAAGTCGTGACTTTCGTCAGACCGAGAAACAACAAGGAACTGTGGCAACGATGGAAGAACTGTCTGTGGCTGAGACTCGGTGAACTTACGCTTGTGAGCAGACATAGTGGAAGGTGAGGAAACCATTGCGGAAGAATCCCCCATGATTACCAGCGTCTCCGATGGCGCGCTCCTCCCTAGTGGGGGCCCTCTCTGAGGGCACTCCCGCCTTAGGTGATCGTTCACACCTCAGGTCACACCTCCCGACAAACGGATGGAGGGACCAATCGGCACTTTCGGAAGGTATCAGCTCGGGTAATCACCCATCCCTGGGCCTGGCCGTTACCAGGGGGTACGTACGTGTCCTACCTGTCTACCCGGGGAGGGGAATTACGCGTTACCCCGTCACCAGCTACGCATGGAAATGCGTGGGTCGGCCTTCAGACACGCACAGGGAGGAAAAAAGAGAAAGGGAAAGGAAAGAAGAGGGGTCTCAAACGCCGCAGCGGAGAAAAGGGCAAAGAGAAGAGGTAAGGAAAAGAGAAGGACAGAGGAAGGACAAAGACTTGCAAGCGTAGAAAGCAAGGAATTTGTAACAGTTTCGAGCGTCCATCTCCGGATGTAGGCACAAACCATACTCCCAGAGGGGGAGAAAGGGAAGGAAAGAGCCAGAGGTGAGGGGGGGGGGGCGAAGATGGGGGATGGGGAAGGATGCGGAAAGGGAAGGTATGCAGCCCGGAAAGTAAGGAGGGTCACATTAGCTCGGGGTCCCGTGCTCGCTACGCATGTATCCACAAAAGAGTTGTGGATCCCCTGGGGGGCTGTAAAGCATTTATCCACATTTCTCCATATTCCATACTTATATTATAATTAAAACTACGTTTATTTTGGTGAACTATGACAACAACGCTGCATGCAAGGGTTAAAGAATACATCTAATTGCTACTACTGTATGAAAATTATTTTTACGTGTTATACATTTACTTGTAAAGTAGCCCTGTTAATTGCTTCACTTACCTTACATAATGTGAAATAAATGTCCTGCGAGAACGCTTCTAATACTGCTATTAATGTTCAGTGTATTTATCTGCGGTCAAATCGAGGTGACCTGCTGTGCACGTAAATAACCAATTAGTAGCTCACTGTAATTAGGCTTGCTGGAATGTGCCAAAATCTCATTGTTATACTCTGTCTATATGTATCCCTGTAACAAGGTTTTTCTATTTTAAGAATTTCTTTATGTTTGACATATGATGGTTTCCTCTCGATATTTTTGTTCTGCGTGTCTCAATGTGTACTACATTAACATGCGGAATATTTCGAATTCTGTACAGTCCTGCATATAAAAGTTCAAATTTTTTGCATCGTTTCTTCCCTTTGTGTGACAGATAATGGGTGCGAACTAGTACATTATCGCCAATCTCGTACTTGCGTCATCTACTTACCTACTTCTGCTGTCTCTTCCGACGGTCTGAAGCTCGTTTAATGTTCGCTAGTGCCATGTCTGTTATCTCACAATGACGAAGTCTACGCTTCTTTGTAAAAGTATTCATTTCAGTAAGTTTATTCGGTGGGTGTTTATTCGTCAGTATTATAGTTGGTGAGAGCATCGTTGACTCATTAGGTATTGCATTTATTACTTCCTGAAACTGTGGAATGTGTTGGTCCCATGTTGTATGCTTTCTGTGGCAATAAATTCTACAAAGTTACCTGATCTCTTTCATTATTCTTTCAGATGGGTTAGAAGAACTGTGATATCTTGATATGTAAATTGGTGTTATGTTCTTACTCTCTAACATTTGTTTCCATATGTCTGACCTAAACTGCAGTCCGTTATCTGAAATAACCTTCTGTACATGTCCTACTATTGATAGAAAATCTCTTACAAATGCTCTTGATACTGATCTAGCTGTTGCTTTCCTTAGTGGAAAAAATGTTACAAATCTGGATGTCAGTTCTACGGCTACTAGAATATAACTATAATCTTTACTTGTTCCGGGGATTTGACCGAAAAGATCTACTGCTGCCATGTTCTTAACTTACCCGGTATGATGGAATAGAGTGGTGGAATATGTGATACTGTAGATGATTTAGCTTTCTGACATATCTTGCAGGACGCTATATCTTTGCGAATGTGGTTTTCCATATTGTTGAAGTGACAATTTTGTCAAAGAATTAGAAAGCATTTCCTAGCTCCGTAATATGCATAGCTTAGATGTGTATACCATATCAATTTGTTTCTGATCCATTCTGGAATGCATAAAAGCCCATTGTAGCCGTCTGGGTACGAGCGAATAAACAGAATATTTTGATGTATAGTGTAATTATGTCTGATTTTTGCGTTGCTCTTGTCTCGCCAAAGCGGTACAATCTCTTTTAGTGTTTCATCTTTCTGCTGTTCTCTCTCTATGTCCTGTAATGCTGATGATATAAAGTTTTCGAAAGCTACTTGTTTGATATACATAATACTATGGTTGTTGTGGCAAAAGGTATTTTCTTTCTCTAGTCGTTCATGCTGAATAGATCTCGATAGTGCGTCGGCAACAATATTCTGCGTGCCTGGAATGTGTACAATAGTAAAGTTGAACTCTTGTAGATATAATTTAATATGTCATGCGTAAGTTTTGCTGATAAATTAAAAATGAATTTGCCAACAATGCTTTCTGGTGCAGGCAATCCCTGCTACCATTACAAAATGTATCAATGCGCGGTCTTTCCCGCTCTTTTCTTAAATTGTATCCATACGCTGTCTCTCCTGCCCTTTTTAAAATAATATCAATTTGCAGTCTCTCTTGTCAACAATACTTTGGTGCAGACATTCCCTGCTACCAGAATTATTTCCAACATGACAAATATAAATTATTCCTACTTAATCCTATTAATAAAATATAAACATCTTTCATCAATTGTGATTTGACAATAAACAATAGAAGTATACACGTCTTACAAGATGTGTCAGATCACAGTATCCACCACAGATACATAGTGAATGAATGTAGTGTGGCATGTCACATGTCTAGTCATACAAGACCATGTTACATTCATTTTATTATGTTTTAATACATACTCTTTGTTATTTGTATAAGCTCATATGTGCTAGAGCAGGGCTTAACAACTGGCCAGTTTTGAGAGCGAGTACTCGCGTCTGCTCAGGCATGTGCTCGCGAGCAGGTGCAAGGTCGTCGAGTAGGGCGGGAGGGGAGGGTGGAGAAATGCGCGCGCACGTTTGAATAGGGCCGCAGCGTGCCTATTGAATTCGCGCCGACTGTGTAAAGTTTAAAGTACTACGATCAGCTCTAACAGCCACTTCGCTGGTTACGAATCATGTCAAATCGCCGTTGTGTAACCCCAACCATGCTTTCGCAGTTCAACCCCCATTGGGAGGAACTGTATCTCTTTACAGAAAAAGATGGTGTTGCAAAATGTTTAGTATGTCACAAAACGCTGAATTCTTTTAGGAAATTTATTTTGCAGCGACATTATATGTCGTACCACGCGAAAGATTACGGAAGTGAAAAATGTGATGGACCAGATAGTGCACAGGACGTTATTAAACTTAAAAGGAAGCTATCCGAAGATGATCTGGACGACGAAGAAAAATCAACTGAGGCAGCTCTCAGAGCGAGTTACAAAATTGCTTTGCTTTTAGCGAAATCCCAGCGCCCCTTCACTGATGGCGATTTAATAAAAGAAAGTTTGGTAGTTGCAGCGGAACATTTATATCCATCTCAAGTTGAACAGTTTCGGATTGTGCCATTATCTAACATAACCATTATGCGTTGCATACAGGACATGGCAGACGACGTCCAGAGCCAGCTTGCAAAAATCTTTAAAGATTTTATGGCGTATTCTCTAGCTCTGGACGAAAGCGTTGATATCACTGGAACACTGCAGCTTGCCATATTTATTAGAGGTGTTAATAGAGATCTTCAGGTGAGGGAGGATCTCCTCGATGTAGTAGCCATGAAGAACACTACAACCCCAGGTGATATTTTAAGTAGTGTTGAAGAAAGTGTTGAAAATATAGGATTGCCGTGGAATTCTTTAGTTTCAGTGTCTACAGACGGTGAACCAGCGATGACACGGAAAAAATCAGGTTTCGTTGCGCTGTTGAAGGAGAAAATGCAAAAACCCACCGTGCCAAATGAAATTAGGGGCGTTCACTGTGTGAGCCACCAGGAAAACTTATGGGCAAAGAGTGTCACTCTAAAAAATGTGATGAGTGTTGTTATTTGTACAACCAATTATATAAGGAAGCATGGGCTACAACACAGGCAATTTAAAAGCTTTCTTGAGGAAGTAGAAAGCCAGTATGGTAGCCTGTCTTATTACAGCGAGGTCCGCTGGCTTAGTCGTGGCGAATTATCAAATCAATTTTTTTGCCTATTAGATTTTATAAATATGTTCATGGAAATAAATAACATGTGTGTTCCTGAATTGAAAGAGCCGTCATGAAAATGTGATCTCGCATTCTTAGCAGATTTAACTAGCCATCTGAATGCTTTGAACATTTCACTACAAGGTAAAAATCTGCTTATTACTCATTTCATAGATCGAATACGAGCTTTTAAAATGAAATTGACACTTTGGGTGAGTCAGCTGGAAACAGGAAATATAGCTCATTTTCCTAAATTATCATCCATGCAATTTTTCACAAAGACTGTGAACGTTATTCACATAGTTTAGTTGCCCTTAAGGAAGAATTTGATCAACGCTTTCAAGATCTGACAGCACTAGACAGTGATTTTGATCTGTTCTCCTCTCCATATTCAGCGAATATTGAAGAGATTGGTCCTGAGCTGCAACTAGAAATTATTGACCTGCAGTGTGACAGAGAATACAGAGAACAAGAAAAATATTTTGGAATTCTACAGACACTTCCCTCAGGATAGATTTCCTCGTTTACACAAACTGGCGGCTACAATAATATCAATGTTCGGTTCCACGTATGTTTGTGAACAACTGTTCTCTGCAATGAAATGTAACAAGATGAGCCTGAGAAACGCATTGTCTTATCGAAATTTAAACTGCACGCTGGGCCTACAATGCACAAGAAAAATTACTCTGAACATAGACGCAGTTGTAAAGGGCAAAAAGTACAAGATAACCGAGAATCCCACACTTCAGTGACACCTTTTACTGTGTAACAATTCACAAATTAATACAAATGTAGACGCATACACTAAGCTAATAAAATTATGTGGCATGTGTACATTCTCCTTTATTTGTTTCATTTGTCACAGTAATAATTCGTGAGTGATATCCCTGCAGGTGGCCGCTGATTTACATTGACTGGCGGCAACTGTTGTGTGCCCCATGTGATCTCCCCACTCTCGGCTCTGGTCCGGTAGTGGGGGTAGCGTGCTCGCGCTGCTCCGTGCTTGCGCCTTGCTGCTCACAGCTTGCCCCGCGTGCATGTATGTTTTGAAGCCCTGTGCTAGAGCATGTTTAATGAAGTATGTCTATGATTTTATATGTAGCAGTTAGTGTTGGTTCTCTTATATGTAACCCATATATCTTAGCTATAACATAATTAGTAAACAAATTAGGGTCACCTATATATACCTTTTAGTAAATAATGGTGTTTGGTGTTTCAATTTGGCATGGGTCTTAAGGTTGTCGGACATGCCGATTCATGGAGTGGCTTTTTGGTAGCAAGGTGTAATTTCCGGCAGAGGTAGTTCAAATGCTTCTGGAGATGTAATATGGTGAGACACTTTTTCTTGAGATAGGATAGAGGGAAGAGTTGGAGTTGAGACAGTGGACAGGAGCTGTCTGCTGTGCCTTCCTCTTACTTTAAGAATATGCATTATTAGGAGAGAGATCCTGATTCATCCAATACATGGATTATTAGTGTTTGGTGTACCATCGCTACCGTTGGGACATCTTCCTGTTGGTTGCAAAGCCCATTGATTTCTCTATTTGGGTGTTGATTATTCACATCTGGGTCCAGTGAGCACCCACCCCTAACCAGTTTACCTCCATAATTTTCCCCCCATTAACCAGTTTCTTTCTAAATCATCTACTTGGCCCAAATAGTAAACCATGCACACAACTGAGGCTTCTACAGAGATTCTTGGCGTATGTAAAGTATGCTAGCGGCAAGACACAATCAGTGCCTTCTCTGTGCTATAGTAATGGAGGTACTATAGAAGACTGTGCTGCCAAAGCCGAGTTACTAAGCACAGCCTTCCGAAATGCCTTCACAGAAGAAGACGAAGTGAATATTCCAGAATTCGAATCAAGAACAGCTGCCAACATCAGTAACGTTGGATTAAATATCCTCGGAGTAGTGAAGCAACTTAAATCACTTAATAATAGCAAGTCTTCTGGTCCAGACCATATACCAATTAGTTTCCTTACAGAATATGCTGATGCAATAGCTCCATACTTAACAATGATATACAACGATTCGCTCGACGAAAGATCCATACCCAAAGACTGCAAAGTGGCACAGGTCACAACAATATTCAAGGAAGGTGGCAGGAGTAATCCACTTAATTACAGGCCCGTATCATTAACGTCGATATGCACCAGCAATTTGGAACATATATTATGAATTACCTCGAAAAAAACGGTCTATTGATACACAGTCAACATGATTTAGAAAAAATCGTTCTTGTGAAATACAACTAGCTCTTTACTCGCATGAAGCGTTGAGTGCTATTGACAAGGGATTTCACATTGATTCAGTATTTCTGGACATCTGGAAGGCTTTATACACTGTACCACACAAGCGGCTTGTAGTGAAATTGCGTGCTTATGAAATATCGTCTCAGTGATGTGACTGGATTCGTGATTTCCTGTCAGACAGGTCACAGTTCGTAGTAATTGACGGAAAGTTATAGAGTAAAAATGATGTGATTTCTGGCGTTCCCCAAGGTAATGTTATAGACCCTTTGCTGTTCCTCATCTATATAATCATTTGGGAGACAATCTGAGCAGCCGTCTTACGTTGTTTGCAGATGACCTTGTCGTTTATCAACTAATAAAGTCATCAGAAGATCAAAACAAATTGCAAAACGATTTAGAAAAGATATCTGAATGGTGCGAGAATTGGCAGTTGACCCTAAATAGCGATAAGTGTGAGGTCATCCACATGAGTGGAAATCCGTTAAACTTCGGTTACACGATAAATCAGTCAAATATAAAGGCCGTAAATTCTAATAAATATCTAGGAATTACAATTACGAACAACTTAAATTGGAAGGATACATAGAAACTCTTACGGTGAAGGCTAACTAAAGACTGCGTTTTCTGTGCAGGACACTTAGAAAAAATAACAGATCTTCTAAGGAGTCTGCCTACACTACACTTTTCCGTCCTCTTTTAGAATACTGGTGCGTGGTGTGGGATCCTTACCAGACAGAATTGACGGAGTCCATCGAAAAAGTTGAAAGAAAGGCAGCACGTTTTGTATTCTCGCGAAATACGGGACAGAGTGTAACTGATTTGGGATGGGCTTCATTAAGACAAAGACGTTTTTTTGTTGTGGCGGAATCTTATCACGAAATTCCATTTACCAACTTTCTCCTCCGAATGCGAAAATATTTTGGTGACCCCGACCTACGTAGGGAGAAACGATCACCGTGATAAAATAATGGAAATCAGAGCTCGTACAGAAAGATATAGGTGTTCATTCTTTCCGCTCGCTATACGAGATTGGAACAATAGAGAATTGTGAAGGTGGTTCGATGAACCCTCTGCCAGACACTTACATGTGATTTGCAGAGTATCGATGTTGATGTAGATGTAGCACGTTTTCCCTTACTGAAAATGATAATCTACTCAGTAAAATAAGTACGAGCTGCTTGGAACTTAAATGAACATCCAAACATTTAGCTGAAATCATATTCTCTGAAACGAAGATCTAAATCAAAGATATTTACTACTGTATTTTCCGGGATCTAGAACATACTATAGTTAACATACTTTGAACACCCTCTGACCAAAATCGGTGTTTGAAGACTGTCTGAAAATCATCAAGTCTTGTGTAACAGAATATGATCATAAATCCTCACTGTGCTGCATCACTCCTTAAATAACCAATAAGAAATCTAATCTTCCTTTCATCTGACCATACTGACTGGAATATACCTGAAATGATTTTAATAATATAACAGGATACAGATCCTAAGTGGGATCTTAACGAGAAAAATTAGGTAATTTTTGTTCCTCAACCACTGAAACACTTCCCTACCCGACAGCAACTGCATTTAAATCTTGTTCTTTAACTTCATTAAATTGTTGCCTACCCATTGTTTAATCTGACATTCAAGTTTATCTAAGGAAGCTACGCCAATCTCCACTACCTTTATTCTTTCCTTGAGTTCTGATTACTCTTCTTGAGTCTTTTTAAAATAAGTATCTACACGTGACATCCACCCATTAGCTTATATTCCACACTAATTTTCTATTTTGTCCACCTGCTCAGTCACTTCAGATCTTGCCGAGTGAAATTACTAGACAGCTTTTCAGTTACTATAGATTGACTTTTATGTGCTACTTCACACGAACATTTTAATTCAGTAGTTTCATTTCTAACTGAGCAGATGATTTCAGCCTGTTGTTTCTTTAATTCGGCTGTGGAGGTATTAGCTTCAATGCTTAAATATGTATTTGTTTATGAGCTACTGATAAAGCTTCCGCGATTCAGTCTGTGAATTTTACAAAGTTATCATGGCACTTTTTTGTTACTTGAAGCTTAATCATTTCAATTTCATGCTGTAATTGGCAAGTTTCAGCCCTAAATTCCTTTCTTCAGAAGTTAGTTTCATACTTTAATGTCTTTCGTAATACACGCCTGACACAGTAAATCTTTTTATTTCTCTATAATTGCACTGTGATTTCTCTTCTGGTTTATTAGTATTGGAATCGAGTTTTTCTTTTAGCTTTCTAAGACTGACTCTGATTTCTAAGCTGAAGTCTCTGCTGCTAGAATTTTATGTGTCATTTAATTCCCATATGCTCAACTTTATTTCTTTGAACAAACTCTGTATCCACCATGGAGCTTTCTCCTGTCCCCAATCAGTGCCACTCCTACTAGATTCCTTCTCCATAGTTCCCAAAGAAGCTTTGTCCGTTTCAACTTTATCACTTCCGCTATCTGCAACTCTCGATCTACCAAACAAATTAGGCAAATCATTTCGTTGTGATCCCCCCCTTCCACGATTCCCACATCTTATTGTTAAACAAATGTCTCTCAACATATGTTAATATACGTATTCTGCCACGTCAGTCAGTCACGTGCTGGAACACGCGCATTGTGGTGGGGAACCCGCAACAAGCAGAGATTTTGACTGCATCCCTTAGGGTGCGAAGCTACACCATGTGATGTCGGACGAGCTGCTATGTGTGACTGAGGACGAAGTGACTGTCCGTTGTGCTGCTGTCCGTGTCACGTGTTAGCACCTCGCCCGTTGAGAGGTGAGGGCAGAATAGACCGCCCTCCTTGTAGGTTACACAAGCAAGGGACACCGCAATAAACCTTCCCTACCGGTGCAGTAAAGCAAGTGAGCCAGGGCGCTCACAGCCCACTCCAAGAACACAAGTCACAACGCCCATGTCTGCCTCGAAGTATGCGCAGTCAAGCCCCAGACTCTTGTCCGTCCAAATGACGTAGTACACGTAAAATCCTCGAGCGCCTCAGACGATGCAGTGAGAGACGAGCCGAGCAGCACCCTAACCTCTCACGTAGAGGTTGAAGTCTCCGCACCGCCACAGATTACACAAATCGTCCACTAAATCTCAACGTCAAATTACAGATCCGCTGACACCCAGTAATAGCTTGACAGAACGATAAAGTAAATCATCCACTATAGCCGTCTCATCAAACATACGTAATTCAAAAAATGGTTCACATGGCTGTAAGCACTAGGGGACTTAACATCTGAGGTCATCAGTCCCCTAGACTTAGAACTACTTAAACATAACTAATCTAAGGACATCACACACTTCCATGCCCGAGGCAGGATTTGAACCAGCGACCGTAGCAGCATCGCGGTTCCGGACTAAAGCACCCAGAACCTCTCGGCCACAGCGGCCGGCTATGTAATTCAAACTACTAGTTTCGAAGCAACACTTATACTATCTTCAGGTCCCCTATAAACCACAAGAGTACTTTCGTTCCTCGGCCTCTATGATAAAACGGTGTACGACAGGACCAGTCAAGGCATGCCAAACATCACGTGTGCTGGTCGTGGGCAGCCAAAAGCCCGGCCTGTCACTTGATTTTGCTCGGTCCTTCTCGGAAGTACATGGAACAGAGCGACATTTCATTTAGCATTGCGGTGCGGCATTTTTCGTTCGACGCAACTTTCTGGGATAGGCAGAATCGTCCTGTCGGTGCTATTTGACCTTCGATATTCATTCACAGGTTCAGGCAGTCTAGTGATGTATCGTTACAGTCTTTTAAAATGAATGGGAATGACAGAAGAGACCGTATCTGCTACGAAACGACATTACAATGCAGAATAAATTTAAAATTATTGGTTTACTAATAGCTATACTTTTCAGCAATTGTAGTGCTTTTTTTTATGGTTACAGATACACAGACGTGATTCAGCTACTGTAACTTGTCAATCAGTTTTTAAAATAATCACATACAGTATGTACATTTGTGAACATACCATGGCGTTAGGCCTGCATGTAGAAGATATTTAAATCTTCTAAACCAATGCTGAAGATCACAAATTAACTTATCGCAATCGGTAAAACACATTAAAATTTAATTGCAACCGATGACTGAATTTTATCCTGAAAACTGAATTTAAAGATTTATTTGACAATGAAAGAGGAAAAAATTACAACGATTGACAGATGAGGTTCGTTGTCCTGTACATCAAAAAGCACTTCATGCTAAATTTGATGGCGTGTAGAAATAGGCAGTACTAGTAATAAAATTTTTGTGGTCCCACGCATAGTTGCAATTGCATTCAATGGAACTGAATGAAGAGTATGGAGACTTCATATATTACTGCAAAGAACGTTGGTTAAGGCACGCGGTGTGTTTGGAATAACTTTTCTATTTAAAATTCGCTAGTGTTGAACTTATTGAAAGAAAATGGGGTTCAGGAACGAAAATTAGACCATTCGGGATGGGCTGCACACTTTGCATTTTAAGTGGACTTGACTGCACCCTGACCACAGTAAGGCACTGCAAGGAAACTTCTTTCTGAATTGATAGGGATGCATTTGAAAAGAAAATTGCTTTGTAGAAGGGGCACGTTCTGATAAAGAGGGTCAAGTTCCCTAAACTCATTGGCGCTAAAAATAAAAAAAAATAAAAATAAATAAAAAGAAGGTGATGTCTGAAGAATTCCTATGAAATTGTTCATGACTGTCCGTACACCGACAACTTGGACCAGATATAACATATGTTTTCATAGCGCTAAGAACAATTAAATATAACTGCAAACTTCGTTTGTGATCTATGTTGGTGAGAAATGTGAAATATAAAAACAAGTAGTAAGCAGTGCGACTGCACTGCCATTGAAATGTGGAGCGTTTGCAATTTCACCTTCCGCCCCTCCTCGGGTTCAGCCAGCGCGGCTTGGCGTTGGGAGCAATGCGAGGCAAGGTTCAGCGCTTTGACACTTGGGCCTGGGTACGGTGAGTAAGCCGAAATCTTGGTCGCCCTTGTTGTAGACCATACGTTCCTGAGGTATGTAGTCCACTACAACTAGTATTATATTGATTCTGCGATACATGGGCCAAGGAACGAAACTATTCTTTTGGTTTATTGTCGACTTCAAGATGGAGTAAGTGTTTCGCCGAAACTAGTCGTTTGAAATAAATTTCCTTTTTGATACGGCTGCGGTGGTTCGTTTTCTTTAGTTATATCATTAGCAGCTGTTCCATATCGACGAGAACGATGGACTTCCACCAAGTGTGGCGATTCTGTTATGTGCTGGGGCTGGAAACAATGGGCTTAATTAACAACTGTTCTACCTCCTGTTCCTGAGAACCCAGTTGATAATATAGTACTGAGTCAGGTAAATCACCATCAAAAAGGGTTAACACACCAAATTCCAGATTGTGCGCAACAAATAATTTTTTGAAGTCTGTATGTGGCCCTAAGTGATCATCTGACTGCATACAACATACGTTTCCTACAATTATCGATGATACAATTCCTACAATTATCGACGATCAAGAGTCAAAGAGTATGTATTTTCTTCAAGGACTACATAATTCTCTCTAAACAAATATTTGTGGTCAGTAACTATTGTGGAATTTACAAAATTTTAAATAGAACTCCAGTGGCCATTCGGTTGTTAAGACCAATCAGTGAACATTAGAAGACCTGCAGAATCTTAACCATTTCTTGCCTCAAATACCAAAAACATTTTTTTTTCAATTTTTTATGGGACAAAGAAGTAAATAGTAACAAGATAACACTGAACATTTTACAAAATTTTTATTTCGTTGTTTTCACTATATTATAAAGGTGGCACTTTTAAGTACCCTTGGAACTCTGATGGCTTGCTGAGCTACACTTCTCCGTATAGCACATATTGAAATTAACGAAACAAAATGAGATAGAATGTACAAAAGCTACAGATTAGTGACTATCAGGAAGGTAATTACGCAGTTCAAAACTGAATTCAGTAAAGTAAATTTTCTTTTTTGTGCAGCAAAGAAATTAATGTGTGTGGTCTAGTTTGAAACTTTCTTGTACTACGTACATAACATCTTCCCTTGTTAGCTGCTAAAGTGAGAAAGTTAACTGCATTATTTCCTAATGTTACACGCTTTTCCAATTTCTTCCTTTTGTTTTATGTATTACTGTCTGTCAGAAGTTGCCTTGCATCTCTTGGACCGATGTGCTTTAAATTTGTTTGAACCATCGGGCCTTGAGCAACATTCCTCCTGAACTCTAGCAGTGGAATCATTCCATGCAGTGCACAGTATAGTACATAATATTTTACAGATTCTATTTCCATCATACCCTGGAAAAGGGAATCCCACCACTTTTTGGATTTTCTTCTCACCACATAATCTGATACAGATATGTTAGCATGGTTCACATTTCTCATATTACAATTACAGTGCTTCACTACAAGTAAGTATTTTATATCTTTTTTGATGCCATCATTCCACTTTCTGGATACAAAACTTACTTCTAAACTATGGGAACTGGAAGTACGATACAAAAATGTGTTGCTTTTCTACAAACATACGTCAGTTCTGAAAGATGACCTTTTGTTAGAAAAGTCACGTCTTTATTTCCTTAGAATGTGAAGGACCTCATGTAAAATCTGGATTTTGCTCCTCATTGTGTCACAAGCGAAAGTTATCTATACTTTTAGTGTTTTAGGCAGGCCTATGGAAATAAAAATGCTATCGAAGCACAAACTCTTTTTTCGCCCAAAATCTGCTTTGATAAACCTAAAATTATCCTCTCTCCTAATGCATTATTATCAGATACCCTCTCTAGATCTTCACTTATCCCTTTGTAAATATCAAAGGCAGTAATGTAGCCTTTCTGGTCGCTAATACACCACAATTTGCAACGGTGTTTCACTAGCTTCATTACGTTGTATTGTTTCATCACAGAAGATGGTATTTATCTGTCAAGAAAACATTTACAAAAATAATTATCGTGCTTGCGCTAAAATAAGTCTTGACCTGTATGCATGTGGATCAATGAAGCTAACAAAATGCAAAGAAAAACATCAAAGGAATCAACAAATTACGCTTGTGTATCAGTATACGAAATATGCACACATGGCCAGACAGTATTCTGAAATGGAACACGGTTTTCTGTTTATTTCTTAAATAAAACCTACCGATTTAACAAAAGAGGTGCTTGAGAAGAAAACAGTAATTAACCTACATCGAATCAACGTTGGTAAACTCGAAAAATAAAAACATTTACAAGACAATATACACATGAAATATGTTCTCTCGGACGCCGCTCTTCAACTGTCACCAAAGATTACACGGAAATACTCCTCGAACAGAAGCACAAGAAGACGCTGAAGTGTTGCCAGCTCAAGAGAAACATGTACTTAAACTTACCATCAGCCCAAGATGTAGGATACATGAATATAATGGGAATGACCAAGAACAGAAAGTGGTGGTACTTAAAGTACCAACAGGAAACAAAAGTTTAAAGGCGAACACTGAGACATTGCTTCATGTTTTCCCGCTACAGTAATGTTTAACATTTTTTAAAGCAGAACAGAAGTCGGTAGACTGATGGAATAAACTGTTCAAAAACAGATTTTCCTCTTCACGCCTGTCAGGCAATATGTTCCAGTAATTGAATTTTTTAATAAATGAATGCTTAAAACTTGTTTATGGCTTACACCGTCTAACAGTGTCGCATAATAACTCTCAAGTTAAACAAAATGACAAATATACATCATTAAATTTGCAGGGTTCACTGGAGTGTTTGTTGTTATTTTCTCACAAACGAGAGACAGTTGGATATTAACAAACCAAATGACAGTATAAAATCATGTATGTTAATTTTTATTATACTTCACAATTTTGTTCTGTTCTACACTGTAGATCTAGTGATTGAAAATACAATAAACACAAAATAAAGCAGCAATTATCTGACGACAGAAATCGTATGTTCAGTAACGCAACTGATTTGCAGTTGTTGAACATTCTGTTATCAAAGAATACGAGTGTCAAGTGACTCATACTCGAGGTCATTGCATGAAGCTACTTATTACCACTCGTCAATAATATCAAGAGTAATCTCACATAATAGTAATAATCCATACAGTACTTTACTCTTTAACAATTACGAAGAGGTCTTTTGGTTACGATTCTCATACTAGATAAGAAGTCATCTAAGACAAGCGGATTTATTATTGAAACAGTATCACACAGAGTTCACCATAACGGTTGTTAGGTACGCTGTTTATTGAACACGACAGAAGGAAGAATTTAATATTAGAGGAATTCGGTAACGGATATTTGCCAGCATTGATGAAGTGAGCTCATTATCGCCTGACCCATTAACGAAAGACTGGTATGAGAACCCCGACAGGAGTGTCCACATAGCTTCACGATTTATTGAACAAAGTAGCCTGTGTACGCTTCTTCTGACGCCATAAACTCCCCTTGCATCGTAGAATGTGTCACGTAATGATTCAGCAGGTGATAGCGACTTGTCTTAAGTAGTCAACGTTTGTAAAGTGTTTCTCTACAGGTTTAGGTCAAAATATTAGTTCCTTCCTTCATTCTAGTTTTTTATACCTGCTTTAGTTGTAGAATTCCTGAGAGTGTTTTTAGATACAGAAGTTGTAAATGGCAATGAATGACTGTGCTCCCAGTGCGTTTTTCTATATGAGGGTGCGCTGTCTGCACTGACCACAGCATGAAAAATCTTACAAGACGAAAACATATGATGGATATGAACTACATAACCCATTTGCTAGAGTAAACCAAGAGAAGAACTGAGTAAAAAAGTAGTTAAGGAGGGGACCATTGAAATTGGTACATACAATGAAAACTGCAAATTTTAACGTATTATGTAAAAGCATATACGACATATCGATTACAGAGCTCTACATGTGAAAGAACACTGCGAGGCAGCTATCGCTGAGGCAGAGTATGTGTAACAAAGAGCTTATGTTAGGTCGAGCCATAGTAGCCAGTGGTTGCTCAGGAGGAGCAGGGATAGGGCGCCAGAGGGTGGCAGTGTCTGTTGCGATGCTCCGGAGTGGGCAGTCGCTTAATATTAAATATTCAGTCTAATAATTTCAGTGTTCTGTATTAATGATTTATTGAAGAAAGAAGATTTGAAGTAAAATTAATTAAGAAAATGCTACAAATATTATTATGAAATTTTGATGAAGAATCTTTGTACATAATGTTACATCGATCTACAGTAAGATAATCAGTATTAATGCAGTTATGCGCTTCTGTTGTAGATGAATTTTGAATGAGACCAGCTTTGTGTGTAGCCCAAGCTTTTTATTATATTTTTTTGTAAAGACCATTTGTTTGCATAAATGTAATTTTCATGTTATGACTTACCAATTGCAAGTCAGTTTCACAATTTAGTAAAATTTCCAAGTGAGATATTACAGTCATGTTCCGCCTCCCAATTCCAAGTCTTTTTTTTTTTAACCAGATTCTAAATGTGTCTCACTCAAATATCTTGCATTTTGGATTTTGCAACTGTAGTTAGTTTAGTAATGCTGAGAGCAGAATAAAGTGTTATCCAAGACAACACCAACACGAGGTAAGAAATTTATTTCACACAGTTAATAGATTTTCTCACAGTGACCACTTTTGTGCTTATTCGATTTACAGGGCCATAGTAAGATCGATTATATCTTAATTTACTTACATATAATTTGTCATTACTGGGCACAGGCTTTAATTAGTTTGGGTTTACTGGTATTGCTTTCTTGCTAGCAGACAGATTGTTTAAAACAGGGTCAGGTATAGATACAGATAAACGTAATCAGATAAATTGCCTTTTCCCTGTCGTGAATATTTTGAGAACAAATTTTGTTTATTTTCTATACATGATGTAAAAAAGTTACGTTTTAAGCATTTCCTTACAGATACCATCAAGTACTTTGTATCATAATAATTACTTATGTTCAACAAAGGAAAGACATATATGTGAAATGGTAGCTTAAAGAAAAGAATGTAAAATAACAATTCAAAATTCAAAACAAATATAAGTGAAATAAATAATTAGTGTAGCAAAGAATGTCTAGATATTTAAAATACATATGTTGGAAATATTCTGACACAACACTGTGTATAGTTTCTTTTCCTAACATGGTATTTCAGGATTCAGCTTTATTACACAAAGGAGGTGGCTTACAAAACACTCGTTCAACATATACTTGAGTATTGCTCATCAGTGTGGGATCCCTACGAGATCGGGTTGACGGAGGAGATAGAGAAGATCCAAAGAAGAGCGGCGCGTTTCGTCACAGGGTTATTTGGTAACCGTGATAGCGTTACGGAGATGTTTAGCAAACTCAAGTGGCAGACTCTGCAAGAGAAGTGCTCTGCATCGCGGTGTAGCCTGCTCGCCAGGTTTCGTGAGGGTGCGTATCTGGATGAGGTATCGAATATATTGCTTCCCCCTACTTATACATCCCGAGGAGATCACGAATGTAAAATCAGAGAGATACGAGCACGCATGGAGGCTTTCAGACAATCGTTCCTCCCGCGAACCATACGCGACTGGAACAGAAAAGGGAGGTATTGACAGTGGCACGTAAAGTGCCCTCTGCCACACACCGTTGGGTGGCTTGCGGAGTATAAATGTAGATGTAGATGTACACAGGGATGTATGTGGCTTGAATGCTCCTTCCACTTTTGTTGTAACAAAAGTTTTCGTTTTTAAAAATTAGTTGTTGTTTGTTGGGTATTTTGAACAATTTCCAATTATTACAAAGATTGATTGTACAGTTTTCAGAAACATTAATTACGTACTAACTTTTGTATGAAAAACATTTTTGTATATCATCGTTTCGGAGATATTCGCTCTGAACCTAGAATACCCAATTACCTTTCAGGGTGTGTTTTATTCCTTGAGAGATAAATTGGACACAAACAAATAAATAGGTATTGCATTATTTTACCCCTTCTACACACCTGCCAAGGTCAAGTTCAAAGCTGTTTTTACGTGCAGTGAGTGTTTGTGCAGTGCATTATTTTCTGGTGTTTAACCATGTGATCATGTCTGCATAGAGTTACACATGCATTACTTTTTGACAGTTTATGAGTAGCGGACCATTGAATTATTTTGTGGACCAGTCTGTAGGCTGTTCAGCACTTTATTTCTACAGTTTACAATTAGTGAGCATGTTTGCAGAGCCTTTTTACATGCATTCTATTAACAATTTATGAGTAGTATGGTTGCTAGTACATCAGTGTACTGCATTATTTCGGTAATTTAGGAGTAGTTTGCAAGTCTGTACGCTGTATATTGCACTATTTCGAATGTTTACAATTAGTGAACGTGTCGGCAGAGTGTTTTACATACATTATTTTGACTAATGATGAGTTGTTTTCGTGTCTGGACAATAGTGTACTGCATTATTTCGGTGATTTAAGAGTAGTTTGTGGGTCTGTAGGCTATGTAGTATGACTCAAAGCACGTCAGAGCGAGTGATTTGTATCAGTGTAATAAATGTACTATGTGAAATCCATCCCCAAATAAACGTTTACAAAATGAACAAAGTACACGTCTTCCTCTCTCCAGCAGTCCAGCAGCTGGACATAGACAGTCCTTTTCCTGTCATTATTCCCCCCCCCCCCCCAGACCACCATGGGACGATAGTGTCCTCTGGTGGCAGTACTGTGTACTAGGTCAGTTGGACTCCAGACCTCATGGTGAACATACTGGATGGCGCTACTGCCTATGACAACTAAAATTGTTTAAATTAAGACTGTCTGCAAAATAAAGACTTATGTCCATCCCATCCAGCAGCCCAGCACAGTCTGAGTCCTTTTCCCCCAATTCCAAGGAAGAAGTGGCCGTTGGATGACTTAGGTTAGTGGAGGTATCCCATGTGACCCATTTCCCCGCCATTTAGTTAGTTTAGTGGAGGTAGTCCAAGTGATCTGTCATCCCACCAAAATCTGAACTTCCCACCATGACTTCATTGAATGTTGCCACATTTATTGCCACCATCTTGGATCCACAATCTTGAATAAATCTGGCAACAATGCAGAGTGGGGCCACACCGCCCTACTCCCAGATACTGTAGTCAGTAGATCAATCATTCAGTTCAGCAAATCCAGTAACTCTTCTTCACATTCACTGAGGATATGCATGTCACCAGTCAATCTTAACACTGAAATCCTTTCACCTTAAATTTTACTTCCTCTCTTGAAGCTTTATTTTATTTCCATCATTTCTTCTGTGTATAGACTGATCGGTAGGGGTGGAAGATTATATTCCTGTCTTACACCATTTTTAATCTGGAAACTTCATTCTTGGTCTCCCACTCTTGGCTCTTGTACATATTGTACGTTATCTGTCTCTCCCTATAGCTTACACCGATATTTCTCAGAATTTCGAATATCAAGCACCATTTAACATTGTCGAATGCTTTTTCCAGGTCGAAAAATCCTATGAACGTGTCTAGATTTTCCTTTAGTCTTGATTCCATTATCAACCACAACGTTAGAATTCCCTCTCTGGTGCCTTTATCTTTCATAACACCAAACTGACCGTCATCTAAAACATCTCCAATTTCCTTTTCCAGTTTACTGAATATTATATTTGTCTGCAACGTGGATGCATGTGATGTTAAGCTGACTGTGCGACAGTTCTCGCACTTATCAGTTGGCATATCACCAGACACATATTCTACGCACCAAAGTGAAAACCTGTTTTCTTCCCACTTTCCCCATTATTTCAGTAATTCTGCTGGAATTTTATCCATCGCTTCTGCCATATTCTATCTTAAATCTTCGAAATCCTTTTAAATTCGGAGAAAAATACTAGATCCCCTATCTATTCCCTACCTGGACTCCTGTTCCTTCTTCTATCGCATCTGAAAATTCCTCTCCTCTGCCTGTCATACGCCTTCAGTGTTCTCTTTACACATAACTGCCATCTCCTTCCAAAAGTCTACAACGGACCGACGTCAGTGATATAGGCTATAGTATTGTGCGTCTGTTTGACGATCGTTCTTGGAAGCGGAAGTGACCTGCGCTTTCCGAACCATCAGGAACACTTCGCTACAGTACACATCCGCTAGAAAAGTACTGTATTCTTAATGTCACCGCCCTTGCTTTTAATTTCACCGAAGGTTGTTTTGGCGTTTCTATGTGCTGAGGCAGATCTTCTGATAGCCATTTCTTTTTTAATTTCTTTACATCTTTCATGCAGCCATTACGCCTTAGCTTCCCAAAGTTTCAAATTTACTTCATTCCTAAGCGACTTGTATTTCTGTATTACTGAAATCCCCTTAAAATTGTTCTCGTCCTGCTTTCACGAATCAGCTGAAGTGTTTCTTCTGTTACCCATGGTCTCTTCGTAGTTACCTTCTTTGTACCTAAGTTTCTCTTACCAACTTCCGTGATTGCCCTTTTCAGACATGTCCATTCATTTTAAACTGACTGTCTACTGAGCAATTCCTCATCTCTTCGTCTATAGTCTCAGGGAAATGGATCTCCTCAGTGCTTAGTACTTCCATATCCCATTTCTTTGCGCATTGATTCTTCCCGATTTGTCTCTTAAACTTTTAACGACTCTTCATCACTACGAATTTTTTATCTGACCTATATCTTCTCCTTTGTACGCCTTACTCTCTAGTATCTGGCTTCGGAATCTCTGCCTGACCATGATGTAATCTAACTGAAATCTTCCTGTATTCCCCTGTCTTTTCCCAGTATACCTCTTTCTCTTAGATTCTTGTACAGTGTATTCGCTATTACTAGCTGAAATTTATTGAAGGTCGCAATTAGTTTCTCCCTCTCTCATTCCTAGTACCAAGCCTATATTCTCGAGTAGGCCTTTCTTCTACTCCTTCCCCTACAACCTCATTCCTGTTCTCCATGACTTTTAGATCTTCATTTCCCTTTACGTACTGAATTATTCATTCCATAACCTCTCTTACTTTCTCGATATCTTCATCTTCAGCTTGCGACTTCGGCATGTATACCTAAATCATCGTTTCCGGTATTGGTTTACTGTCGATTCTGATAAGAACAACCCTACCACTGAACTGTTCACAGTAACACACTCTCTGCCCTATACTCGTCTGACCAGAAACCTTTGTCTTCTTTCCATTTCACTCCACTGAGCCCCACTATATCTATTTTGAGCCTCGGCATTTCCTATTTTAGATTTTCTAGCTTCCCGACCACGTTCAAGTTCCTGACATTCCACGGCCCGACTCGTAGAACGTTATACTCTCATTGGTTATTCAACCTTTTTCGTAAGGTCACCTCTCCCTTAGCAATTCACTCACGGAGATCCGAATGGGAGATTATTCCGGCTTCTTTAGACAGCGAAGAGATCTTCACGACACTTTTTCCATTATAGGCCACATGTCCTGCGGGTACGCATTATCTGTCTTTAATGCAGTGGATTCCACTGTCTTCTGCATCCTCATACCGTTGATCATTGCTGTCTCTTCCGTGTTTAGGGATATATATTTATATATATATTATTTCTAAAGTGTACTGGTCGCTGTTCCAACCGACAGTATGTCGAGAAGATATCTTGATGAGAGTAGCAGTTACGAACAATCAACTGAATTATTTGTTGGATACGTGCCTGTGTTGTCTACAGTTTTTCCTCTGTGCGGTTCCCGCTCCTACGACGGAATTTACTCCTCGTACCATCATACCAGGTACCTTCCTCTAGTCGGTGTTTCCATTTCTTCGGCGAGCTGTGGTAAATCTCCTCATATCTTTTATTATCAATGCAATTAATTTTCAACATTATACCGCAGGACTAGGACTCAAACCCTTCAATATTAGTTTTTCCTGGTTTTCTACAATCCATGTTTCACTTTCAAATAATACTGTGCTCTAGACGTAGGTGGCTGTTAGATAAATTAATGCAACACTTTTTCCTTTCAGACAATTTCCGTTTAATAAATGCGGAATTTGCTGTAGAACGTCGTGGAATTTTTTCGCTCGCTGGAGATGGTATAGTTTCATGAAGTTCAGACACGTGGCGGCGCTGTAAGTAGCCTTCAACATGACGTCTGAAACGGAGGCAAATTGCAAGCAGAGAGCTGTCACTGAGTTTCTGTTGGCGGAGAACTGGAGCATCGCAAATATTTATAGGCGCTTGCAGAATGTTTGCGGAGAGGTAGCAGTGAACAAAAGTACCGTGAGTCGTTGGGCGCGGCGTCTGTCATCATCGCAACAAAATCGCGCAAACCCGTTTAGCCTCCCGCGTGCTGGACGGCCACACACAGCCGTGACTCCTGCAATGTGCTACCCTCAGCAAATTACAGAAACAACAATAGCGTGTTCGTCACCACAATTAATTCAGACAAAAACCTCTCCTGCTCCGTGATGACTCAAGGCCCCACACAAGTCTGCGCATTCGAGAGGAGCTCACAGAACTTCATAGGACTGTTCTTCCTAATCCACCCTTCAGCCCGGATGTCGTACCCTCCGACTTCGATCAGTTCGGCCCAATCCGTAGGAAACAGTACATGGATGATGGGGAGTTTACTGATGCAACAAGACGTTGGTTCCGAAGTCGACCTGTTCCAATGATACAATAGATTCAGTCCGTCCTAGTAAGGTGACGTAAGGCCATCGCATAGAACGAAGATTACGTTCAAAAAAAGCGTTTTGTGGCCAAAACAGTGTATAACACTGCAACTGCATTTACGTAGCTTGTGGAACCAAATACCAAATTTGGTTTATTACGTACTATTTACGTACTGTGCCCCAACAGAACAAATAGTCCTGTCACGGAAAAGCCACGTATAACACTTCGGTTTGCTACCAAAATACCATAATCTCAAAGCCTAAGGCAGTCCGTATAAAGAAATTATTCTTATTCTAGTAATTATAGTATGAAGAAACAAAGCAGTGTTACCCTCTGAGAGGAATTTTATTATTTTGACCGTGTTGTACCTAACGGGGGTGGCTTATCGGAAATGAAAGTCAGAATTACGTAAATATTCGAGCAATAACAAACAATATTTTTGCCTATTTACTCTGTTTAGAGAACAAGGAAAACGGTCGCCACCCTAATTAGGCAAGAGAATGATTAACATTCTTGTTCAATAAAATAGTTATTAGTAACTTTAACGGGCAAACACAACCTATACTTTACAACACGCGAGTGCAATGAACTCTGACACCTGCATATGTTAACGTTAAGGTTGGAACTAACAGCTAGCACAGCACAAACTATTTGCAAAATTATAACAGATAACGAATCACACTATCACTTTCAGGGCTTATTCAAACTAAATGGTCTTTATGACATTACTATTAATATTCACTGCAGAATCATTAATTGGACATAGGTTCAGTATTATTTTTCAAACACTTTCCTAATTGACATAGAATTGTAAATGTTGTTCACTGAAAAATTATGAGCTGGTCACAGGTTAAGTCTCTCTCAGTTAAATACTTCACTATTTAAAATGAAAGTTAATTGGAATTCACTATCAGGTTACTTCTCACTGTCTTTTGAATAAAGAAATTATTGTTTTCAGAAATAGTGGTAAAGGATAACCTGTGGATCTTATTACACTATTAATATGCACTTTCAATACGCGACAGAAACAAGTGCTTAGCAAGTAAATATAACTTTCCACAACCGCAATTCACGACTTTTGCTGCAGGAGACACAATGTTGACAAATTTACAAGAAAATGACTCATCTTTTAAAATTTACTACAGGCAGCACTATGATCATTAACTAAGCAAAACTTTATAAGCCTCAGTTTTAAGAACTTTTAATCTCTAAAAGAAACAGCAAAATGTCTTTATAACCGCAGCCTTCTATTTTCCAGTGAATGATTAAATAGGTGACTTTGAAACTTCACAAAACTACATTTACTACCTCCCACAACTTCACTAAATTCACAGTAAATCTGAATACTCCCTTCTTACCAAAGATTAAACAAATAAACTATTTGACTTTGAGGCTTTCATTTTTTCCACATACTAGGACACTCGGTAATCGTAGTTCAAATGGAGAGGAAACTGAGAGGAGTTGTGATAGAGAGAAAATCAAGGTAGGTACATGAATTCAGTTATAAGTTACCTTATATTTGTGCACACTAAAACATCCAATAAGCTGATCCTTCAGTGCACGTTATTATAGTATTCAGTTACAGTGATTGCGCAATGTGGTGGCAACTGCATGTTGGTAGGTGGATTTGCAGGCAGAATTGCTGGACTCTGTCCCTTCTTGGTGGCGATGATGGATACCAATTCCAGAATCGTTGCAGCTATTTATCCATCCATCTGAGGCATTGGAAAGTGGCAGAAAAAGCCTCTCTCGGAACCAGCACAATATGCAACTTTTACATGGCCGTGCACAGTTTGGTAGCTCGTCCCCGACTGACTCTCAATTCCACCTTTTCTATCTAGGCCAACCACAAATTGCGCGCGCTACACAGTTCCGTTCCGGAGGGAAACCACTACACCTTTTTCATACAAACTAATTAAGAACCCTAAGTGAAGGTCAGCAGTTTACATAACAGCAAACAAACATTTTAAATAAAACAGAACATTTGCACATATTAGTGTTTCTACAAAAAATTATTCACCCAAATTCCAAATGTATACAGTAAGTTTTGTCTCCCTCCAACTGAGACAAAAAATTTAAATGACAGATATACCACATTGCATAGAATCAAACCATGACATCAAAGTTTTAAACAAAGAAAGGAGTATACAGTTTTGTGTTATCGATTCAATCAAACAACATTTACAGAAGCTCAACGATGTAAAATTAAATGAAAGAAACGCAAAATAAATCAGTAGAGTATTAGAGATATGGAGTTACAAGTGGGGAATAATATGGTGTATTGGTATCCTGAATAAAACCAATCTACTTTCAGGAAAATATGCCTTGCATTACTTACAGAACTCCCCTCGTATATTCTTGGATGATTCTTCCTTTCAGCAAGGAATGGTCTCTTTGCCCGTGCTAGTTTGCTTCTTGTGACCTTCTTGTGACACCTCTCTTACTTTGCTTTCAAGGTATCAGAGTCCTTGTCTTCCTGTAGTTCCCGATGCTCTGATATGATGTTACATTTATCGGTACTACACCTTACTAATATTGTAATTATTTGGTTTGTTCTCAGTCGTTATTAAGTGCTCATCAGACAGTTTTTTCCATTTAACTTGTCACGAAATTCTTCAGTCTCTCTGTGAGCGAATTTTGTCACTGATATTCTTGGATCGTGAATTTTTATCTCCTGTTTAAGATTTAGTGCAGGACAGGAAAGGTTGCACGCCTGATTCTGTTTTTAATACGGCATTTTAAGTAAGCACCACGACTATTTGGCTGTATTCACGCATGGGTCTAAGCGGAGGGACTGCGTTGGCTGCTCTGATACTTCCCCTGGTCGTCTCCTGAAGATTCGGTTGCGTCTAGACTTCGCTGTCTTTGAGGGCGAATTATACGCGATGCTGAAAATGCTGGAGCAAATGCAATGTGCCGTTCTTGCTAAATCCCTCGTCTGTTCCCACTCCCTGAATGTCCTTCAGTCTCTACAACACTTTTACCCAGCAGATAAAATAGTCCAGGATATCCAGGACGTTCATCTCTACTTACAAAACCTGAGGAAGATTTTTTTTTTTTTTATGCCGGGTGCCAGTGCACATGGGTATGAAGCGAAACAAAATGGAGGATGTAGCAGCCCAGAAGTGGTGTCGTGACCGTCAGTTTCTTTAGTGAATGATGGACAACAAACTGCGTATGGTAAAGTCCACAACTCGACCAAAAGGTACCTCCTTCTATCCATGGAGACGGTATGAGGACCTTCTCACTCGTCTTCGCAAAGGACATAGCGCTCTGCCTCAAAGGTTGTTGCTCCATCGAGAGGACCATCCATCCAGTGTGTGGTGCTTGTGGCGTGCAGATCACTGTGCGTCGTATTTTAGTAGACTGTATTTAGTATTCAGATAACACAGCACCAACTCATTTTGTCAGTTGATATGCTCTGTATTTCATATGAAAATGATAAGAATGTAGTATGCCTTCTTTAAGTTTTATGCGATGCCTGACTTTTTCCCCAAAATTTTCGGACGTCATATTCAGGTGGCTTCAGGTTTGCTGCCTCATCCGTGCTTTTTGTAAGTGAGCAGCCAGTCGATACACGTGCAAATCTATTTTAGTTTTCCTCTTTTCTTATTTTTATTTCATCTGGCAATTTCAGAACATCTAACCAGTTCAGTGCTCCCTTACATTATTTAAGCTAGCGTAATTGTGCGGCTGAGTTCGGGAGCGAATGAGAGCGGTTTTATCCCAGCTCGAATTTCTATGTTTTAATCACAATAGTTTCTACTGAACTTCGTATGGGCACTGCTAAGCTCGCGCCCTTAAACCAGGAACACACACACACACACACACACACACACACACACACACACACACACACACACGTAGTTTTGATCTCACACCTGAACTTTTATTTATGTCATTTTGCCGTATTGGTTACGTTAACCGCTGTTACGTAATTCTCATGACCTCATTGCCTTAAATTCGACCGAGGTGGCGTAATTGTCCCGTGGCCTTAATTTACCCATCTTGATACCTTGAAAACTTTGCCACCTTTCTTCCTAAGCATTAAAATTAAGATCCCTGAGCATCTATGTTAGTTCTCCTCGTCGGCCGTTCCTAATAGCGCGTATCAGCATTCGTTTTACTTCTACTATTTTTCTCACTTGATGATAAGGTTCCAAACGCTGGAGTAATGTTCCACAGCTGGCAGAACAGATTCTTTTGCGCACTTTCAATATATATTCTTTGCACCTTCCAAGTAGTCTTCCTACAAATTTCTCTTTTTATTTACGGGCCTCCAGCGTGCTGCAGCAACTTCTCCTTTATTGAAATAAGTGGTTGGAATTCCGTCGAAAGTCACATTAAGAAGTATCCTTTATATGCTTTTGTTGCGGGTTGATATTTGTAATTATAGACACTCTGGAAATATTGGTTATCCTTGAATTAATGTTTTATATTCCATGATGTACGTTACTTGGAGAGAAATAAATTAATTTTGTATTGGAATCATGGTGCTGTGTGTCCGTGATATTTTAGTGCCGAAACCCGTGAGGAAATTGCGATTTCCTGCGTAATTTCAACAATTAACGGCTTACTTCACGCTGTAGGAAACAAGAGACGACGTCGGACAGCATCACAAGCTAAGTCCATTCCAGTATAATATGATCGCATGAACTGGTTGCTTCAAAACAATGTTTGCGGCTTTGTATTGCAATCCTGAAACTTGCACTCAGAGTAGCTAGTTTTGTTAAAAGGTTTTCGTTCACTTAAGTTTGAGCATACGCTGCTTGTTACACGTTTAAGCTATTCATAAGCGCACTCGTAACAATCTTACAACAGCCGTCTTTAGTAAGACATAATGCCGGACGAATCAGAGATACAGTTAGCAAACTTCAAAAGAAAGTGAACTAGGGAGAAGACTAATGCTACGCGGTTATGTGCGGTTGTTTATGCTCTTACCATAGAAAGCCCGTTTGATGATTTTGAACATTACAGGAAACGTCTTCAAGAAACTCTAGAGAAGCTCGTTTCATTAGATGACGCTATTCATAATTTTCTCTCTGACGATGAACACAATGCAGACGTGCTGAGCTGTGAGGAACATATAGACAAAGTCAAACGCGCTATACAGAAGGCTACAAAAACAATTGATTACAAGCTTTCAGCCACAACGTCGCAGATGAATATCAAGTCACCACCAGTGCTCACACAACCAACTGTATTCCACTCTGTCAAGCTACCAGCAATTAAGCTTGAGTCATTTTGTGGAGATGTCGAAATGTGGTTCCGCTTCTGGGAACAATTTGAATCGGCCATTGATAAAGACCCATCCCTTTCTACAGTAAACAAACATGTTTTCCTACGAGGGTATCTGTCAGGCGAACCGAAGTTGCTAGTAGATGGAATACCTATAACGGCTAACACGTATGAAGAAACAAAGAAAATTTTATGGAATAGATACGGAGATAGCAATCACATTATACAGGCGCACCTCGATTATGTGGATGCGGTAAAGCCTGTACAGTCAGCGACACCTGAAACTCTGAACAGTACGTTCCTGGAATGTAACCGTCGTATTCAAGCACTACGTGCTTAGGAGAAGATGTCGTGGCATACGGTAAAATTCTCACTCCGAAAATTCTGCGTGCATTTCCCGCTGAAATGTGCCAGAAATGGGTCATTCATGCTAGAAGAACCGAAATAGCGGAAGGAGATGTACTGAAACTACTTAACTTTTTGGTAGAAGAAGTTCGTGGTTCTCTCACTGCACGAAACATTCGTACAGAATATCAGTCATCTCCTAGCTTCACGCCCACTGCAGCACCGCTTCACATAAATTCAAAGCAAGCGAAAAAGCCGCGTAAGCCTAAACGAGAAGTACCGGTACAACCATATTGCGTATTTAGCGAAGCTCGCTCTCATTGGGCCCAAGACTGAAACATAGTAACTGACAGCCAACAACGTATCGATAAACCAAAGCAAGACAATCGCTGTTTTATATGTCTAAACCGAGGTCATAATGCTAGAAACTGCAGTAAGAGGGGCAAGGTCTCGTGTTCTAAGTGCAAGAAAAGTCATCACAAAGCTATCTGTACTGACATTGCTGCCTCTTATTCATCTTCTCAGCAAATTAGCTCTACAGCTGTAGGGAGAATCGACGTAAGTTCAGCAGGTTTTACTTATCTTCAGACAGCTCGAGTTTGGGTCAGTGGACCCGTAGGATTAAGCAAACTTACTCGCTGCGTTCGGGATAGCGGTAGTCAGTCAAGCTTCATTTCCAAGTTCCTGATTGATGAGCTAGGTTTAAGAGCTGTAGAACATCGTGATCTATCTGTCAACGCCTTTGAAATGCCATCCGCAACTTCAACGCATCGTAGAGTCGTAGAATTCACACTACAGGGTAAATGGACAAATTCCAAGACGTCTATGACTGCGTTTGAAAGCACATACTCCTTTTCCGCGCACCCAACTGCACCTCCCGATTTAAGAGCACTTGTACGCACACGAGGACTTCAGTTTGCGGACCTAAGGGATGGTACAAAAGATCTTCCCATCGAGATGCTTATCGGAGCAGATTACTATTGGAAAATCGTTAAAGATTCCCCTCCGATTCGACTAACGTCATCAGTTGTTCTGGTACCTTCCATTCTAGGTTGGGTTCTTAGTGGAAGCAAATCAAGCACCACGGCTAACCTTGTGACGGCAAACTACGTCAGTTTAGAGACAGCGACAACAACAGACGATATTTTACGACGTTTCTGGAATTTAGAAACAATGGGAATCACAGAAGATGAAACAACTCTTAATCAGAAGGAATTGGCGTTATTGCAAGATTTCTCATAATCCTACTGCATCGAAGACAAAAGAAGAGTGGTGTCTTTCCCCAGAAAACCCAACGTTATGTTATCTAATAATCTTCAGCAAGCAGAGAAGAGATTTGCTTCACTGGAGAAAAAATTTACGAAGGACAAGAAACTGAAACAAATTTACGAGGCGCAAATGATAGAACACATCAAGAAGAAACATGTGGATGTCATCCCTTCTGGACAGAAATTGCGTGACACATTTTATCTGCCACATCATGCAGTAAAGAAAGAAAACTTGGGTGTCGTCAAATGGAGGATTATATTTGATGGTTCGTCACACGACCAGAATGCACGTTCATTGAATGACTTTTAGAAATAGGTCCTAATTTACTTCCTGACATTCTTTCAATATTACTGAGATATCGTCTACTCTCTTTCAAATTCTGAAGGTGGCAGAGGTAAAATACAGGGAGCGAAAGGCTATTTACAATTTGTACAGAAACCAGATTGCAGTTATAAGAGTCGAGGGACATGAAAGGGAAGCAGTGTTTGGGAAGGGAGTGAGAAAGGGTTGTAGCCTCTCCCCGATGCTATTCAATCTGTATATTGAGCAGCAGTAAAGGAAACAAAAGAAAGGTTCGGAGTAGATATTAAAGTCCATGGAGAAGAAATAAAAACATTGAGGTTCGCCGATGACATTGTAATTCTGTCAGAGACAACAAAGGACTTGGATGAGCAGTTGAACGGAATGGACAGTGTCTTGAAAGGAGAGTATACGATGAACATCGACAAAAACAAACCGAGGATAATGGAATGTAGTCGAATTAAGTCGGGTGATGCTGTGGGAATTAGATTAGGAGATGAAACACTTAAAGTAGTAAAGGAGTTTTGCTATTTGGGGAGCAAAATAACTGATGATGGTCGAAGTAGAGGAGATATAAAATGTAGACTGGCAATGGCAAGGAAATCGTTTCTGAAGAAGAGAAATTTGTTACCATCGAGTATAGATTTAAGTTTCACGAAATCGTTTCTGAAAGTATTTGTATGGAGTGTAGCCATGTATGGAAGTTAAACATGGACGATAGATAGTTTGGACAAGAAGAGAATAGAAGCTTTCGAAATGTGGTGCTACAGAAGAATGCTGAAGATTAGATGGGTAGATCACATAACTAATGAGGAGGTATTGAATAGAATTGGGGAGAAGAGGAGCTTGTGGCACAACTTGACTAGAAGAAGGGATCGGTTGGTAGGACATGTTTTGAGGCATAAAGGGATCACCAATTTAGTACTGGAGGGCAGCGTGGAAGGTAAAAATCGTAGAGGGAGACCAAGAGATGAATACACTAAGCAGATTCAAAAGGATGTAGGCTGCCGTAGGTACAGGGAGATGAAGAAGCTTGCACAGGATAGAGTAGCATGGAGAGCTGCATCAAACCTGTCTGAGGACTGAAGACCACAACAACAACATCGTCTACATCAACTAGCTTTAATTGCCGATATCAAACAAGCCTTTCTACAGTTAGTTCTTCACAGGAAAGAGAGATCTCATGAGGTTTTTTTTGTACAAAGTAATCGTAGATCAACAAGGAAACTATATTACAACTGACGAAAGGGTTACATACCGCTTTACCCGGCTACCTTTCTGGCTTACCTGCAGTCCGTTTCTTCTTGCAGCCGCACTGAAAGAACTTGCTGTAGTTCACAAAACGAATTTTCCTCAAGCTGCTTTACTTGTTGAAGATAATATGTGCATGGGTGATTTTGTAGCAGGTGCTGAAGATGACAATGCCTTAATTATATTATGAGCTTACATCACTCATGGGACAGATCAGTCTACCAGTGGCAAAGAGGGCCACAAATTCAAGCCAACTGGTTGGAATATGGCGATCAGAAGGTGTCATAAACACTATAGATACGGAGGTACTGGGAGTCCACTGGAACACACAGACTGATACTCTCAATGTTGTTCACAACGCTGTTACCGACAATGTTATAAATCGTCCTGCCACTAAGCGAGAAGTACTACGAACACTGCTAGATTCTATGACTCACTCGGTTTGTTGTCGCCTGTGTCCCTCACTGCAAAAATAATTTTTCAAGACATTTGGAGAAGAGGAATTGAATGGGATGAGCTTTTATCCCTTGATCTTAGCAAACGCTGGAGAATGTGGGTATCAACATTGCCATCACGTTCACACATAAAAATGCCCCGATGGGTTGGTGTATCTGAAAATACTGAGCCAGAAATCCAAGTCTTTTGCGACGCATCAGAAAAGGCCTACGGAGCAGTCCTTTATGTACGGTGCACCACAACAAATATGGTATCAGTCCATTTAGTTTGCAGTAGAAACCGACAAGCTCCCATCAAAAAACTAACTCTTCCACGGCTGGAACTTCTAGCGACACTTCTTGGGTCAAGACTACTTCATTATTTCTGTAAGGCCACGAGCTATAATGCAAGTCGTGCAACATTGTGCACAGACTCAACTGTAGCCTTAAGATGGATACAATATGACCCTATTCGATGGAATACCTTTGTGTCAAACCGTGTGACGGAAATACAACGACTAACGAATCCGTCACAGTGGAGGCATTGCCCTGGTGACGAAAATCCAGCTGATCTAACCTCCAGAGGTATCACAGCAGATAAACTTTACCATGCTTCTGTATTGTTTCATGGACCTGCTTGGTTAACAAAGAACAGAACACAGTGGCCTCGAATTTTACAGACGGAAGAGGACTCCTTGCCAGAAAACAAGAAATTAACAGACCAAATCTTCATGGTACAGACAACGATTCCAATTTTAACAGTTACACGGTACAGTAGCTACTTCAAGCTGTTAAGAGTTATAGGATGGGTACTTCGCTTTAAACGGCACTTATTGAAAGAAAACAAAACATCTCGAAAACTAACAGCATCAGATTTGGGCGAAGCACGCACTTACTGGATTCAAGTTGTTCAACAGCAACATTTTGCGCTCGAACTGCATGCACTATACAACAACATGCTTCTACCACGTAATCCTCAGATATCTCGCTACAACCCATTCTTGGATAATTGTCTTAATCGTCTCGGTGGACGGCTGCAGTTTGCAGAATTACCCAGAGATCAACGCCACCCGATTCTTCTTGAAGGACATCATCATTTCACATGTTTACTGATATAGCAGACTCACATTCGTTTGCATCACCTTGGAGTAAACATAGTGTTATCTGAACTGAGAAGAGAAATCTGGATCCTTGGAGCTCGACAGGCAATTAAACATGTTCTACACCGTTGCCTACCTTGTAAGATGGTGAAAGCTCACGTTGTTCAACAAACTGAGACTCCAATACCAGCTGAACGAGTCTCACCAATGAAACCATTTACAGTAACAGGTATTGACTTTTCTGGTCCATTATATGTCAGACAAGGACATATTACGAAGAAAGCGTATATTGCTCTGTTCACATGGGCAACAACACGAGCCATACACCTGGAACTATGCTCAGATATGTCAACTGACAGATTTCTTCAAGCCCTACAAATGTTTGTCGGAAGACGAGGAGTGCCCAGCACAATTTACACTGATAATGCTACTACTTTCCATGGCACGCACTTAGAGCTGAAGGAGCTCTGGCAGGCTCTCATGGCAAGCAAGACGCACAAGTACCTCGCCCAGCAGGCCATCACTTGGAAATTCATCGCCCCACACGCGCCTTGGTGGGGAGGATTCTGGGAACGGATGGTGGGATCTGTCAAACGCTGTCTGAGATAAGTTTTAGGACAGTCACAGTTGGACGAAGAAGGTCTCAACACAATCCTGGTCAGCATAGAAGCAGCACTAAACTCTAGACCAATTACGCAAGGAGAGAGGAATCTGAGCCACTGACGCCCGCACATTTCCTAGTAGGTGATCGACTCACTACACTACCTACTGGTCCAGAATCACCAGTTAGAAAGGACTTGTCCAAGGAATTTCAACGGCTGCAGAAGATAGTACAACACTTTTGGAACAGGTGGAAGAAAGAATATCTGATCCTGCTCAAAAACTTCCATGAAACTCATCAACCAAGGCGAGGTTCAGGAAGATTCTAGCTGGGTGATGTCGTTCTTCTACAAGAGGATGTTCGTCCACGACACGTGTGGAGGATGCGCGGATAGAAGATCTTCATGAAGGAAGAGATGGGAAAATACGAACTGTAGCCTCACGAACTTCAGAAGGATCCATAATCTCACGTCCCGTTCAACTGGTCATTCCTCTAGAAGTTGACCAGGGTTGGGAGGGTGTTGCGGGTTGATATTTGTAATTATAGACACTCTGGAAATCTTGATTATCCTTGAGTTAATATTTTATATTCCATGATGTACGTTCCTTGGAGAGAAATAAATTAATGTTGTATTGGAATCACGGTGTTGTGTGTACGTAATAGCTTTATTCAATGGTGTGCACTAGGTTTTGATACTATGTTCATTTTCGAATCATAGTAAGTCATTAAAAATCTGTCAGATACCATTCTTGAAATAATCGCTACAGACATTCCAGGTAGAAGTACTGACAGTTCAACAGAGATACAGTAGTTCCAAATGTGAACGGCAGCGGCCCGTCGCAGAATCTGGAATTCGAATATCAAACAGCCATCATCGGCCTATTACAAGAAGAGTTACACAGACATAACCATGCCAGAGCATAAATATGTGACTACTGACCCTAGCATTCACATCACAGAAACCTAGTTTGTTTATTGTGTGTCGAACTATCTGTTTTTCCATTCTAATTTGTCTGCTGTGGCTATTTTCAAGCATGCGTATCAGTCTTTTCAGTAGTTACAGGGGCAGCAGTCTGGGTGACAGACTGATCTAGCCTTGTAACATCAAACAAAACAGTATTGCTGTGCTGGCACAGCAAACAATTAAAAGCAAGGGGACACTATAGTCGTAATTTTTCCAGTGTGGATCCATCTCTACTGTATGATTAAATGATGATGGCATTCTCTTTGGTAAAATATTCCGGATGTAAAATAGTTCCCCATTCGAAACTTCGGGTGGGGACTACTCGAGAGGATGACGTAATCAGGAGAAACAAAACTTGCCTTCTACGAACTGGAGCGTGGAGTGTTAGATCTCTTAATCAGGGCAGTAAGTTAGAAGGTTGAAAAATGGAAATGGATAGTTCGAAGATAGATATAGTGGGAATTAGTGAATTCCGATGGCAGGAGGAACACGACTTCTGGTCAGGTGAATATAGGCTTATAGACACAAAATAAAATAGGGTAATGCTAGAGTAGGCTTAATAATGAATAAGAAAATAGGAATGCGGATAAGCTAATATGAACAGCATAGTGAACCCATTATCGTAGCCAAGATATACACGAAGCCACCCCTGCCACAGTGGCCAATTATCTCTGCAAATGATGAAGAGATTGAAGAAATGTATGAGGAGGTAAAAGAAATTATTCAGATAGTTAAGGGAGACGAAAATTTAATAGTCATGGGGGACTGGAATTCGATAGTAGGAAAAGGAAGAGAAGGAAAATAGTAGGTGAATACGGACTGGCAGTAAGGAATGAAAGAGGAAGGAGGCTGGTAGAATTTTGCACGGAGCATAATTTAATCATAGTTAAGAACTGATTTCAGAATCATAAAAGAAGACTGTACGCGTGGAAGAGACCTGAAGACATTGAAAGATTTCACATTGATTATATAATGGTGAGACAGAGATTTAGAAACCAGATTTTAAGTTACAAGTCAGTTCCAGGGGCAAATGTGGACTCTGACCACACTCTATTGGTTATAAACTGTAGAGTAAAACTGAAGAAATTATAAAAATGTAGGAAATTATGGACATGTGACCTGGATAAGTCGAAAGACCTAGAGGTTTCTGAGAGTTTCAGAGGGAGCGTTAGGAATGGTTGATTAGGACGGGGCTAAATAATAAGGTAGAATACTAATGGGTAGCTTTAAGAGATGAAGTAGTAAAGGAAGCAGTGGATCAAACAGGCAAAAAGACAAGGCCTAGAAAAAAATCATTCGATAACACTAGACATATTGAATTTAATTGATGAAAGGAGAAAATATAAAAATGCAGAAAATAAAGCAGGTGAAACGAAATGCAAACGTTTAGAAAATGAGAATGGCGGGAAATGCAAAATGGCTAAGCATGAATGGCATGAGGACAAATGCAAGGATTTGGAGGCATATTTCGCTAGCGGAAAGATAGATACCACCTACAGGGAAGTTAAAGAAGCCTTCGGGGAAAAGAGAAACACTCGTATGAGTATCAAGAATTCAGATGGAGGACCAGTCCTCAGCAAAGAAGAGAAAGATAAAAAGCGGAAGGAGTATCTAAAGGGTCTATACAAGGGAGATAAACCTGAAGGCAGTATTATAGAAGAGAAATGGACGTAGATGAAGATGAAATAGGCGAAATGATACTGCAAGAAGTATTTGACAGATCTAGGTCCCAACAAGGCCCCGGAAATATACAACATTTCATCAAAACTATTGATAGCCTTTCGAGAGCCAGCCATGACAAAACTCTTCCATCTGGTGTGCAAGATGTATGAGGCAGGCAAGGTACACTCACCCTTTAAGAAGAATGTAATAATTGCAATTTGAAAGAAAGCAGTTGCTGACAGCTGCGAATATTATAGAACTATCACTTTAATAAGTGATGGTTCCAAAATACTAACCCAAATTCCTTACAGAGGAACGGAAAAGCCGGTAGACCTCTCGAAAGATCAATTTGGATTTCGGAGAAATGAAGGAACACGCGAGACAATACTGACCTGCGACTTATCTTAAAAAAATAGGTTAAGGAAAGACAAACCTACGTTTATAGCATCGCAGACTTAGAGAAAGGTTTTGACAATGTTGACTGGAATCCTCTCTTTGAAATTTTGAAAGTACCAGGGGCAAATACAGGGAGCGAAAGATTATTTACTACTTGTCTAGAAATCAGAGGGCAGTTATGAGTCGAGGGGCATGAAAGGGAAGCAGTGGTTGAGAATGTAGTGAGACAGGATTGTTGCGTATCCCCGATCTTATTCCATTTATACACTGAACAAGCAGTAAACAAAGGAAAATTTGGAGTAGGAATCAAAATCCATGGAGAAGAAATAAAAATTTTGAGGTTTGCTGATGACGTTTCAGTTCTGTCAGAGACAGCAAAGGACTTGGATGAGCAGTTGAACGGAATGGAAATCGTCTTGAGACGACGATATAAGATGTACATCTACAAAAGCAAAACAATGATAATGGAATGAAGTCAAATTAAATCACTTAAAATAGAAGATGCCGCGCGGGATTAGCCGAGCGCTCTAAGGCAGCAAAATAACTAATCAAAAATGGTTCAAATGGCTCTGAGCACTATGCGACTTAACTTCTGAGGTCATCAGTTCACTAGAACTTACAACTAGTTAAACCTAACTAACCTAAGGACATCACACACATCCATGCCCGAGGCAAGATTCGAACCTGGGACCGTAGCGGTCTCGCGGTTCCAGACTGCAGCGCCTAGAACCGCATGGCCACTTCGGCCGGCAAAATAACTGATGATGGCCAAAGTAGACAAGGAATAAAATGTAGATTGGCAATGGTTTGAAAAGCATTTCTAAAGAAGAGATATTTGCTAACATCGATAATAGGGTTAAGTATTAGGAAGTATTTTCTGAAAGTACTTTTGTGGAGAGTAGCAATGTATGGAAGTGAAATATGGACGTAAATAGTGCAGATAAGAGGAGAATGGAAGCTTTGAAATGTGGTGCTACAGAACAATGTTGAAGATTAAATGGAAAGATCACGTAACTAATTGGAAGGTACTGAGTAGAAATAGGGAGACAAGAAATTTGTGGCACAACTTGTACAAAAGAAGGAATCGGTTGATAGCACACATACTGAGACATCAAGGGATCACTAATTTGGTATTGGAGGGAAGTGTGGGGAGTAAAGCGGGTGGAGGGAGACCAAGAGATGAATATACTAAGCAGATTCAGAAGGATGTAGGTTGCAGTAGTTATTCGGAGATGAAACGATTCGCACAGGATAGAGTAGCACGGAGAGTTGCATCAAACCAGTCTTCGGACTTAAGACCACAACAACAGCAACGAAGGGTAAAGAACAAGTGGTTTGTGCGCAGAGCAGCACAGCTGCACATGAGCAAGCCACAGTGTGCTCGACTGCAACGGTCTGCACAAAATCTTCCGACAGTCATTCTGTATGGAATATGGCACGCCGTTTTTCAGAAGGAAAGTATTTCAGATCATGATAATGAGATGCATATGAGGCCCGAAAATGACGTAAATCAGTGGTCAGTCCAACTTTTTTTCTTACGGACTTCTACTAGCCCTGTAGTATCATGCCTCATAGATTTATAGCTCAATGCATACTTTTGCATATGATGCCCTAACGTGTACGTAAAAATATAGCTCGACAAAGTATAGAAAACAACAACCACTGGTCACTATAAACACTAATTCCATTCGCATCACTACTTCAAAAGTAGAAATATCATAGGAGACCACATTAATCTCAGGTACCGATGTTTATTCCATTGCCGCCGTGCTGCTGAAATATCTGTCTCACACACGTCTTGAGGCTTTTAGAGGCGGCCTTACTTTCATGGAATATCAATAATTATCATATATACGCTCGAATCCGTAAATTTTTAATGCAAATTGGTTTTACTTGCATCAGATGGCGTTTTTATTTACATCAAATAACTTCATCTTCAACAGTTTGCTTTCATTCCCTTGTGAATTTTCAAGTAGCATTATACAAAAAATATGGTGTATGATTCAAAATGCGAGATTCATGTTCCACGCAGTAGTATGGAATATATCAACTTGCAATATTGTCTGATGTTACCATCAAACGGCGTAATCACGCAAGTTCAGCGATACCATGATTAGCAGTCAGAACTGTTTACAAATTTGGGTTTCATTCCTTCATTTCCGGGTGCAAGACTTGAAACTGAAGACACATGACTGCGCCACTTGATGGTATTATACATTTATGAAAGTAATGAATACAAGAACAAATACCCACCCAGGTAGTCGTCCATGTTAAAGGGCTGCTTCCGGGATGGGAGGTCTCTGATCGAATCCGCTTGGCGCACTAACGACGAAGGTCGGTGTGCCGGCCAGCCTGGATGTCTCTCTCAGGCGGTCTCCCAAATCGCACTAAGTGAATACGGGAATGTTACCTAAGCCATGACTCAGCTACACGATCTGCAAGCTTTTACACTCTCAATAAGGCTGCATGCATGCAGACAGCTGGGTACACCCATTCGTGCTGAAGGAGAGAGCGGTGGGGGGGGGGGGGGGGGACGAGTGACGGGAAGGGTACCCAGCCACCAATTAAATTAACGATGCTAAATCCGAAATTAATCATGCCGAACCTGCATAGAAGTGGGACAATTGTACAGGAATAAAAAAAAAGAACAATAAACCAATATACTGAACTGACAAAAGTCATGGATACCGATGCGCAATGTACAGATGGCGGTGATATCACGAACACAACGTTTAAAAGGGCAGTGCATTGGTGGAGCTGTCATATATATGAAAAGGTCTCTGAAGATTGTGGCTGTACGATGGGAATTAGCCCACTTTGAAAGCGTAATGGCAATTGGAGCTAGACACATGGGATATATGATTTCGGAAATCGTAAGGTAATTCAGTTTTCCGAGATACACTGCGTCAAGAGTGTGTGGATAGTACCAACTCTCGCACCACGGCCAATGCAGTGGCCAACGGCCTTCACTTAACGATCGGGTGCAGCAGGATTTGCGTAGTGTTGTCAGTGCTAACAGACAGGTAAGTTGTCAGTGCTTGGAACAGCCGCAGGAATGAACGTGGGACGAACGACGAACGTATCTCTTAGGACAGTGTGGCGAAACGTGGCGTTAATGGGCCATGGCAGCAGACGACCGACGTGAGTCTCTTTTTTAACAGCACGACATCTCCTGCAGTGGCTCTAGTGGGCTCGTGACCATATCGGTTGGACTGTACACGATTGGAAAACAATGACCTGATCAGTTGAGTCCAGATTTCAGTTCATGTTAACTGATGGTCGGGTTCGAGTATGGCGCAGGCCCCACGAAGCCATGGATCCAAGTTGTTGGCAAGGACTTTGCAATCTGGTGGTGGCTCCGTAATTGAGTGGTCTGTCATTACATGGACTGGACTTGGTCCTCTGGTCAAACTGAACAAATCATTGACAGGAAGCAGCTATGTTCCGCTACCTAAAGACCATTTACAGCCATATATGGACTTCATGTCCCCAAACAGCGAAGGAATACTTATGGAGGACATTGCGCCATGTCGCTGCACCACAGGTGTTCGCGGTTGGTTTGAAGAACATCCTCGAATATTCGATCAAATTATTTGGTCACCCAAATGACTAACAGAATCCCATCGAACAACTATTAGACATAATCAAGAGGTCAGTTCGTGCACGTGCTCCGAGAACGCTTCGCAATTGAGGACGGGTATAAAGGGAGATTGGCTCAATATTTCTGCAGAGGACTTGCAACAACTTTTTGAGACCATGCCACGTCACGTTGTTGCGCTACTCCGGTCAAAAGGAGGCCCGGCGCGATAGTAGGAGGTATCCCATGACTTTTGACACCTCACTGTACAGGAACAATTGGTTCAAACACTTACTAAGAAGGATAACAGTTGTGTATCAAATTTATACCTTCGTTATAAAACTTGACGGATATTCAGTGTGGGCCGTCCCATTAAGTGGTGGACTTTTAAACTAGAAGAGACTTTTTAGTTCAGGCAGTGAATATGATGATGATTATGGTGGCTTGAGGCGATATACATGTTGAGATATTCCAGAAAAGTGTTTAATGTACTATAAAACTCATAGGAGGGGAGAGAGGTAGACAAAATTAACTAACTGCACATGAAATACAACATTTACTTCGATTTAATATGCATTACAAATGACCTCACAGTGTGTCGGGTTGCAAGGGCTAATTACGGATATTTTTAAACTCGATATTTTGGTCACACATTTTCAGTCTTTTATTGGAGTATATAAACGGCATATAGACAGGTCAAAATCTCAGAAAACACGCATGAAGCGAGCATGGGGCTTGTAATAACAAATGAAAGCTTGTCTCGAGTGGTAAAAAAGATTCTGCGAGACGAGTCATAGGATTTCTCCACCGTCGGGCTGGAAAAGAGAAGTTTTGGTTTCAGATACACTATCAGCGAGGTATGAAATTTTCCTTTTTCTTTGAGGGCAGTCATGCAGGTATTGGCTTAGCAACGGAATGTATCGCTGACAGTTTACTGATCGTATAAGTATGATGGGTTGTAGAATTTACAACATGTGGTAGTGGGGATATACTGAGAAGTTTCGACGACGCACGGAGGCTTTCCGGCAGTCTTTCTTCCCGCGAACCATACGCGAGTGGAACAGAAAAGGGAGGTAATGACAGTGGCACGTTAAGTGCCCTCCGCCACACACCGTTGGGTGGCTTGCGGAGTATAAATGTAAATGTAGGTGTGGAAGTTGAACTTATCAAATTCTGTCGAACTGTCACGATTTTTTATTTGTGCTTTTCAATACATTTTATTCCCTTCCCTTAAGGGCAATGGTGGACCGGATGAGAGTTCGCAGGCTCTTTGAGGCCTATGCTCTTGGATTTTTTTCTTCATTGACGGTTTTTAAGTATTAATTGTTCCTTATTTTTATGCTTACATTTTGTTATAATAGGTTTGATTTCTTGGTCTTTTTTCCTATATTGTGACCACTCTGAAGCAGAGTGTTTTCCAGTATTCTCTTATACTACTACTTATGCTAAGGGGGCATTCGCGTTACTTGGAAAAATATTTACAAATTAATTAACAAATAATTTTGTTTCGTTACTTCTGTTTTCCAGTGTAGATGTCGTAACCACTCTGTGTCAGAGTACCTTACAATAATTGCTTACAATAAGAGGAAAATTACGCTACCCGGAAGTTTATTTCCAAATAGGACTTATTTTCTAATTTCTACGTTTTCTTGTACAGTGGTGTGATGGGGATGGTTATGTTCAGGGTTCTCAGTAGTCGGAAGATACATTGCTGGGTTTGTTGTGTACAGTATTTGACTTTATAAAGTTATCTATTGTAAAGTTTCTCTACTGTTTTCTTAAGACGTCTTTAGCGTCATATTTAGGTGTCTTAGTAGTCTCTTACAGGTTCGATTTTGGGGCGTTAATCATCAGAGTTTGGTTCTTCTAAGATTAGGGTTTTTAGTAAGTTCGTCTTTCTCGTCACTGATGTCCTGGTTTGTGCGCTGTGACAATGTAAGGGTTGATGTATGTATGTTTACGTCTGATTGCGTGTCTGGGCTTTTGTGTAAGTATGTGTTCCATGTCAGCTCAGTTTTCTGGATCCGCGACCGAATCTGGCGCGAAGTTTAGTCAGTCTGGTTTGTAAAGTGAGGATTTTTGCTGCATTGTTCACCTCTACTCTTGGAGTAATCCACTGAAGTCGAAGTGTGCTACGTAGGAGTCGTCTTTCAGTGGCGTAGAGACTGTCGCTGAAGGGTCGAGTCATACCTGTGTGTGGGGCTGATGTGAATACGATTAGTGACCTGATGAATGTCTTGTAGGTGTTGATTGCTGTGATAGCGTCGCATCCATCCAGTTTGATTACACTCTGTTTTTTTTCGTGGTTTGTATAGTGTTTGTTTTACGTGGGTCTTCCAATTCAGGTATTTGTCTAATTGCACTCCTACGTATTTTGAGTTTCTGAGAGGCTGAGTCTAGCGCTCCATAAGTGAAAATCGAGATGATGTGGGCTTTTTCTAGGTTTGCTGTGGAGTTCACTTTGTTTGAATAAAATGGTCTTAGATTTGTCAGGTCGGGCTTAATTCTCCTTCGTTTCATGCAGTATTGAACTCGTTCTAGGTATTCGATGGTGTGTCTTTAAATGATGATTGTCGATGGCACACTGCACTATTAGGCAGTGTCGTCAGCATACATTGCCAGGCGCCAGGGTCTTGTGAGGCAGGGGAGAGTGGCTGGGGTTGGAGCCGTGGTTGATGGGGGCGGGAAGGGTGGGGAGTGATACCAGAGTGGTGGGGATGGATTAGATACTGCGTTAGAATCTCTGTGTCGACCACATTTTTGTACATGGGTTGCAAAATTACGTACACATCGAGTGATGACACAAACAGGTAAAACATTTCCATAGCTAAACTTCAAGATCAAGAGGATCTTTGCAAACAGCAAATGGGAAATGACGCTTACGTTCAGTAACGTAATATCATTTGTAACGAATTGGTTCTTTTGTTTCATAAATATGAAAGACACGGCATGGATCTTACTAACATGAACCTTCAGTCTGTAATTATGCCTCACACTCATAATAACTTCTGCCCACAATGAAGGACATTGGCGTATCGGTCTCTGGATGTGATGGTGCAGGGGCATGTTTTACTAGTGATTTGAACGCTACGTAGACCTATCATTTTACAAATGCGATCGGACATTGGCCAGGATTAAATGATTATGAGGAGCACAATATTCGCTTGAACACAGTAAAACATTAAATAATTACTCACCAAAAATTACGTAAATTATTGATAAACACAAGGACACTAAATAACGCACAGTGAGAACGAAGTGAAAGATCTGTTCACAGATATGCAGACGCTGCGCATGTTTTCGAAAAGCCGCTCTATGGTGTGTGTGACACATGTCATTTTCCTTAATATGAACTCGAATTTTCCAAAGCTCACCACTATGGTCAATGCACCAAATGTACGAGGTCGCCGGAGAAAATAATAAGCTTCTCAAAAAGGTATTGCACCACCTGTATATCTGGGAATGTCTCTGTCTTTAGGAGCAGGGACTGAAAGATTAAGCTTCATGATCTTTATTCTGAAGTTAAATCCATACAGTGGCTATAACTAAGGGAGGGTTTTGGTAAGTCCACATCTCTGTATACCTGTGAAATCGACATCTGTTGCTAGGTGACATTTATTACTGTGCTGAACCAACACCGTGCATTGTAACTTCCTTGGATACTACCCTGACAGAATGCCCATAACGTGCCCAAGCTTGTGTCCACTCTTCGACCTCCTCAGGCCATCCAGTATGTGACGCGCCTTCTTGCAACCGCCAATTGCTAGTTTGAATTAATTCTAGTTCATGTCAGTAGATGACGTAGTCATTCCATTCGGCTGATTGTCGTCCCCTGGAGGAAGGTGTTGAAGGGGCGAATGCATTGTGCTCGTGCTTTATCGTCTTGAAAGACGAACACATCGGCGAAAACTTGACTTTAGGACTGGACAATGGGTTGGAGGTCCATTTCCCAACACTGCACCACCATCAGATTACCCTCAATTACAATAAACTAGCCCATAAGGCTCAATGCCTCTAATGTGACGTCAGCCACATGAGTCCGATGAGCATCACTGCATTTCCTTCTAAATTACTGGCCTGATTTCAACCTAACTTGTTACATATGTCACTTACTGCCCGTAAGGAATCGCTTTGGGATAAAAACTACATATGTATGACGATAGTATCTGTTGCCGAAAGAACAGTTACCGTTGATGACCTTGCAGCTTTGCTAGAATGAAATAATAATTAAATGGACACCCTAGCTGCGCACAGGCGTTGATATACTTCGTTGGAGTCATGCTCAAAATGTGTGCCCCGACTGGGACTCGAACCCGGGATTTCCTGCTTACATGGCAGCCGCTCTACCCATCTTTTTTTTCTTTTTTTTCATTTTATTCGTTGTTGATCGTTGTGTTTGGTCGTTGAGGACGTCGCAAGACATCTTGTTCAAGTTCGGTGGTTGATCCTTCCACTCAGTTTTTTATTACAGAGGCCAATCGGCTCTCTGTCAGAACACGCTGAGCTACCGTGCCGGCTACCCATCTGAGCCACCGAGGGCACAGAGCATAGTGCGCCTGCAGCGACTTACCACTTGCACGCTCCCCGTGAGACCCACATTCCCAACATGTCCACACCACTACATTCGTAGTGCGCCTAATAGATGTTTGCCCATCATACTCATTACTCGTGGCAGATTAATCTACCAAGTGCTGTACGAGTTCGGGCATAGCGTGTGCGTTCGCACAAGAAGGTCAATGGCCGGGAAGCCATATTTTAACTATGTATGGCGTCATATATTGACACATTTTCAACATGTCCCCAATGAAGTACATCAAAGCCTGTTTGCAGCTAGGGTGTCCATTTAATTTTCATTTCAAAAACTACATACCTTTCAAAAAGGTTGGGGAATAGTTTTAAAAGCAGAGGTCTTTTCCGTAAGCGTTTACAAAGACGTAGACACAACAACTGTTACAGACTTTGCATCATTACATTGGGAAAATTGCGACTGATTGCAAGTGATTTGCAGTACACAACATGTTCTCCATCTTAACAATGTATGTTCTTTGGCCTATTGTCATAAACGATTACATTTACTGATTTATAATGAAAATTAAAGATTTGCAGCAAACCATTAGTACGGTTTTAAAAACAATAAATGATGATTCTTTCTGAATACTTTTATAAACATTGTTTGTTGACTTTTGCGTGGATATTTGGTAATGAAGTGACAATAGCTACCGTAAAATTTTTACTTCGCGTATGATTTCATTCGTAACATGAATTGAGGTACAGTACCAAATCCCAAAAGAGAACTCTAGGTTAAAATTGTGTATGATAATTTCGTAGTATCCAATAGAAATTCGTAGTGTTTGCATCAGAATATTCGAACATCGTTAATGCAGAAGTTAACTACAGCTGATCTAATTGATTTTTCGCTATGGGAATGACACACAAAGTGCACAAGTTACGTTGAATACATCAGATTGTAACGCCGGAAATGCATATCCTCCTATTTCCATCTATTGTACTATAAATTTTTTCCTTATTTTATTACCTGAAGATACGAAATTTCTGTGTGTTTATATATTGTAATTATATATATATTGTAATATATATTGTAATATATATATATATATATATATATATATATATATATATATATATATATATATGTGTGTGTGTGTGTGTGTGTGTGTGTGTGTGTGTGTGTGTGTAATTGGTTTGTTTTGTAAATATTATTTGTATTTTTACGCTGGATCTGGCCTAGGGAAAACTATACTATCGAACGATTACACCGATAGGTCGTGTGGAGAACCTAAGTGTTTAGGATCTTTGGTAGTGTTAACTCTGCCGCGTGGAGTGCGGGCAGAGCAGGGGTTTGGCTGGAGTAGGGCGGTGGAGCAGGTGTGCTGTGTGACGCTCCCGCGATTTGCCGAGCTTTCGGGGGTTTGGTAGCATATAATTGCGCTCGACTTGCTATGATAGTTTCTGACAAGGTGTCGCGGAGGGAAGCATTAGCTGGCGCACATCAAGAGCCCGTTTCGCCTGGTGACCGTGTCGAGAAGAAGGCGCGCCAACATCCAGCTTCTGCAACAGCGACGGCCGACAATGAGTGACTGTCGCCACCTCCCCGATCGACGACTGCAAACCTCCAATCAACCAACAAGGAACACTGGAAGCACGTAAAGTTTTAGAACTGTATGGCAGACCTCACCTTTTCAAATTGGTCAATTTGTGTCACCAAATTACAGCAACGTAGCATGAACCTTTGTTGCTCATTGTCCCAAATGCATTATCAAGCAGGGTCCCTTCCTTTTCCGGAATGAACCCGAGTGTCGTTGAAATTCAAACGCCAACATTAAAGTAATATCATTCCATTTCACTGCTTTAATTTCAAAGTTCAGTTAAAGTATTCATGGCGGCTACAATATTTACACTCCTGGAAATTGAAATAAGAACACCGTGAATTCATTGTCCCAGGAAGGGGAAACTTTATTGACACATTCCTGGGGTCAGATACATCACATGATCACACTGACAGAACCACAGGCACATAGACACAGGCAACAGAGCATGCACAATGTCGGCACTAGTACAGTGTATATCCACCTTTCGCAGCAATGCAGGCTGCTATTCTCCCATGGAGACGATCGTAGAGATGCTGGATGTAGTCCTGTGGAACGGCTTGCCATGCCATTTCCACCTGGCGCCTCAGTTGGACCAGCGTTCGTGCTGGACGTGCAGACCGCGTGAGACGACGCTTCATCCAGTCCCAAACATGCTCAATGGGGGACAGATCCGGAGATCTTGCTGGCCAGGGTAGTTGACTTACACCTTCTAGAGCACGTTGGGTGGCACGGGATACATGCGGACGTGCATTGTCCTGTTGGAACAGCAAGTTCCCTTGCCGGTCTAAGAATGATAGAACGATGGGTTCGATGACGGTTTGGATGTACCGTGCACTATTCAGTGCCCCTCGACGATCACCAGTGGTGTACGGCCAGTGTAGGAGATCGCTCCCCACACCATGATGCCGGGTGTTGGCCCTGTGTGCCTCGGTCGTATGCAGTCCTGACTGTGGCGCTCACCTGCACGGCGCCAAACACGCATACGACCATCATTGGCACCAAGGCAGAAGCGACTCTCATCGCTGAAGACCACACGTCTCCATTCGTCCCTCCATTCACGCCTGTCGCGACACCACTGGAGGCGGGCTGCACGATGTTGGGGCGTGAGCGGAAGACGGCCTAACGGTGTGCGCGACCGTAGCCCAGCTTCATCGAGACGGTTGCGAATGGTCCTCGCCGATACCCCAGGAGCAACAGTGTCCCTAATTTGCTGGGAAGTGGCGGTGCGGTCCCCTACGGCACTGCGTAGGATCCTACAGTCTTGGCATGCATCCGTGCGTCGCTGCGGTCCGGTCCCAGGTCGACGGGCACGTGCACCTTCCGCCGACCACTGGCGACAACATCGATGTACTGTGGAGACCTCACGCCCCACGTGTTGAGCAATTCGGCGGTACGTCCACCCGGCCTCCCGCATGCCCACTATACGCCCTCGCTCAAAGTCCATCAACTGCACATACGGTTCACGTCCACGCTGTTGCGGCATGCTACCAGTGTTAAAGACTGCGATGGAGCTCCGTATGCCACGGCAAACTGGCTGACACTGACGGCGGCGGTGCACAAATGCTGCGCAGCTAGCGCCATTCGACGGCCAACACCGCGGTTCCTGGTGTGTCCGCTGTGCCGTGCGTGTGATCATTGCTTGTATAGCCCTCTCGCAGTGTCCGGAGCAAGTATGGTGGGTCTGACACACCGGTGTCAATGTGTTCTTTTTTCCATTTCCAGGAGTGTATATTACACAAGCACAAATTAAGAGTGCGAGTTTTGTTTCCATATTTTAGCTTACCTGTGACTGCAGCTCAGCTTGGTACGTACTAAATTTTACTGTTGTTCATTGTTCAGAATCATTTAATTCAAGTTCAAAGTTAAATCTCTTATTTCTAAATTGCGTAGATTCAAGTAGCTTTTGAAATGATTGTTGAGGTAGTCCAAGACTAACCTTATTTTATTGAATTTCGTAGTGCTTCAGAAACAAAGTTTACTACTAATTTCAGTCACTAAATTAGCTTTCAATTTTCAGGTTTTTTAAATTCCTTTGCTAAATTAAGTCAGAGTGTAGCGAAATTTATTACTCCTGACAAACATTCACTTTTCACATAACACGTGTCAACCTTCAGTTGCCACGCTTTTAGTGCTAAATATATGTGCATTAATCTTTCATTTTCAGTTATTGTAGTAGTTGTCCATGGGACTGGCGACCGTAATTTTCCCCGAATCTCAAATATCTAATTAACGCCAATTAATTGTTAACGTAACGACCGCACAATTACTTTCTTTATTAACTTTACCCCTTTTCAAAATTAATTTCCACCAATTTCATTTGCATTTTCCCTTTCATTTAGATGTAACCCTTTTCTCCCTCTTTACCGACAGATTAACTTCGGTGACGATTGCTTTACCCAAATTTCCATTAGGTACACGCGGTTTAATTTTTCACTGTCATTAAGGTCAATAAGTGAGGAGTAGGTTACAAGATGACGATAAATGTTCCAAAAGTCTTTTTTTTAAGTACGTTGAAATTGACGAATTCGCTAATGAATTATGGGTTTAATTAGAACGTAGATGTTTCTCCTAAAATTTCTATGGGAATGTAGTAATGCAGTCATACTTTGTAACTTTTGTCCATTACGTATTGTGGATCAGGTAATATACAATTTGCTAAACTCTTAGTGGTATCGAAGCACTCATTAACTATGCTATAAATAGTCCTATTGCAAGGGGAAGACGGAAATGGATGGGGAAAGGGAAGAGGAGAAGAAGGACAGGGAGAGGAAGAGATGGACTACCAGCGAGGGTGGAGGAGATGAAGAGAGTGAGGGGAATGTGGAGGTGTAAAAATTGAAGGGGGAAAGTAGATGGACAGAGAGAGGGGTGAGGAGGGGAGATATGAGGTGAGAAGGACATAGAGGGAGGAGGAGATAGTCAACGAGAGCAGATGGAAGGAGAGAGGGGCAGCAGGATATGATCAGAGAACAGGGACTGCAGGATGTGGACACAGACAGAGAATAGAGGGAGGTAGACTAATAGAATTGGAATAAATACGCACACAGGCAACTCCAGGTACTCAGCAGGTAAATATGTAAATATATTTACTTAATTGCTTGTCACAATTAAGATAAAATAAAAACGCCTGGTCACTGGGGTTTAAGGAGAATCACTCTGACTCTAAACGAGCCGGATACCAACCACATACGTAGTTCTACCCTGGAGCTCCTCTCATTTCCTCTTTTAACGCTTTATAGTAAGGGCCTCTCATTAACAATCAGTATTCATGAACCGCTTAAATATGGTTTTGTAAACTATTGGATGAATTTTCTTGGGCTTCTGCCAAATGAATCTGTCTGGTAACCGCTTTCCTCACAAATAATTTTTTGTGGTTATCCACATTAGGCCACTCTGGCAACATGCTCTAAAATTGTGACTTGTTGTCATTCGCACAGTGAAACCATATTTGATACTTTCTTATTGTTATTTGTAATTTTTATTTATTTATTTTGGCTTAGGGTGAAAATGACCATACAGTAGTAGTTACAACAGTATCACGTTAAAGCGATGGCAGATTTCACAGTAGAACAACGATGGGAATATGTCTTGCAAAGGCGCGCGGGATAGCCGTGTGGTCTAGGGGCGCCTTGTCACGGTCCGTGCGGCTGCCCCCGTCGGAGGTTCGAGTCCTCCCTCGGGCATCGGTGGGTGTGTTGTCCATAGCGTAAGTAAGTTTGAGTTAGATTAAGTAGTGTGCAGGTTAGGGACCGATGACCTCAGCAGTTTGGTCCCATAAAAACACAAAATCAGAACATCGTACAGCCAGTAGTTGTTACAATAGTGTCAAGTTAACATAAGAGTACATTTCACGATAGAACAATGGTGAAAGTTTTAAGCACAAAGATAAGCACTGAACGTAAAATATAGACACAAAATAAGGACCCAGTTTCCGAACCGGGCTGGAGCAATGGGAGGGCGATATCTAGAGCAACTTAAATATTAAAGATGGACCATTGCGTCCGTTACATGCATAAGGTACAATGCAAAATAAACACACATTTTCGAATTAATTAGCAATATAGTTAGCCTATCAGGTGGTTGCACATGCAAATTCAAGTGGTCCACACATACAATTAGCGTCAGTTGTTCTCATAACATACGTCTTAGCGCACGAATTTGCTCAGCCCTGCTCGGTTTCGAGCCTTACTACCATTCAGTGTTCTATTTTTGTATCATTCTCTTGTTCTGTGTTAGGAAACCGAACGAAGGACACCACTGGGACACTTTCTCTGGCGGGCCACTTGAATCTGCACGTGCATCGGGCTAATTGGCTAACTTGAGCTGCTAATTTTGACTTAGAAACCGCGCAGGACACCGAACTTTTTCCTTCAACATTATTTCCCAGCACAACCTAACCTGCAACAACATTACAAGCTTTTCAGAATGCTTCTGACCAGACTATATACACTCCTGGAAATGGAAAAAAGAACACATTGACACCGGTGTGTCAGACCCACCATACTTGCTCCGGACACTGCGAGAGGGCTGTACAAGCAATGATCACACGCACGGCACAGCGGACACACCAGGACCCGCGGTATTGGCCGTCGAATGGCGCTAGCTGCGCAGCATTTGTGCACCGCCGCCGTCAGTGTCAGCCAGTTTGCCGTGGCATACGGAGCTCCATCGCAGTCTTTAACACTGGTAGCATGCCGCGACAGCGTGGACGTGAACCGTATGTGCAGTTGACGGACTTTGAGCGAGGGCGTATAGTGGGCATGGGGGAGGCCGGGTGGACGTACCGCCGAATTGCTCAACACGTGGGGCGTGAGGTCTCCACAGTACATCGATGTTGTCGCCAGTGGTCGGCGGAAGGTGCACGTGCCCGTCGACCTGGGACCGGACCGCAGCGACGCACGGATGCACGCCAAGACCGTAGGATCCTACGCAGTGCCGTAGGGGACCGCACCGCCACTTCACAGCAAATTAGGGACACTGTTGCTCCTGGGGTATCGGCGAGGACCATTCGCAACCGTCTCCATGAAGCTGGGCTACGGTCCCGCACACCGTTAGGCCGTCTTCCGCTCACGCCCCAACATCGTGCAGCCCGCCTCCAGTGGTGTCGCGACAGGCGTGAATGGAGGGACGAATGGAGATGTGTCGTCTTCAGCGATGAGAGTCGCTTCTGCCTTGGTGCCAATGATGGTCGTATGCGTGTTTGGCGCCGTGCAGATGAGCGCCACAATCAGGACTGCATACGACCGAGGCAAACAGGGCCAACACCCGGCATCATTGTGTGGGGAGCGATCTCCTACACTGGCCGTACACCACTGGTGATCGTCGAGGGGACACTGAATAGTGCACGGTACATCCAAACCGTCATCGAACCCATCGTTCTACCATTCCTAGACCGGCAAGGGAACTTGCTGTTCCAACAGGACAATGCACGTCTGCATGTATCCCGTGCCACCCAACGTGCTCTAGAAGGTGTAAGTCAACTACCCTGGCCAGCAAGATCTCCGGATCTGTCCCCCATTGAGCATGTTTGGGACTGGATGAAGCGTCGTCTCACGCGGTCTGCACGTCCAGCACGAACGCTGGTCCAACTGAGGCGCCAGGTGGAAATGGCATGGCAAGCCGTTCCACAGGACTACATCCAGCATCTCTACGATCGTCTCCATGGGAGAATAGCAGCCTGCATTGCTGCGAAAGGTGGATATACACTGTACTAGTGCCGACATTGTGCATGCTCTGTTGCCTGTGTCTATGTGCCTGTGGTTCTGTCAGTGTGATCATGTGATGTATCTGACCCCAGGAATGTGTCAATAAAGTTTCCCCTTCCTGGGACAATGAATTCACGGTGTTCTTATTTCAATTTCCAGGAGTATATATATATATATATATATATATATATATATATATATATATATATATATTGTTAGGTCTATGAGTACAGATACTGTTATCATTGGTAGTTTAATATACACCCACTTCAGTGTGATAGTTTTTTCTCTGCATCTAACAGTCTTTCTGCAAATATGTCACATATTTTACGACCTGATGTTTTCTGCACAGTCGTAACTCTGCTGCTAAGTCGACTACACCAGTGTAACTATTTAGTGCCCATGCACCCACACTTCAACACCTGACCTGCTACCCAGGGGAAGATAAGCATCAATAACTGGCTCCTGCCACATGTACCAGGAGATACTAACCAACGTGAAAACATACCACTCCTCACAGTTATATGTATTAGTTTGCAGATGAAGTAAATAATGATGCAATGTTTCCAGTGCACCGGCCTCACTCACCAATAAATGTATCTGCATAAATGCACTTATACCCATAACACCCTGTGAATATGTACTCAATGAAAATCTTCGAAATCTATATTGGAAATAAATTTTGGTTTTTCCAGCTACGAACATGTCATCTTCAGATGATATAAATATTCTTGATTAGTGTAAATGCTATAACTACTCAAGGCACAATTAAAATCTTTTTTTCACGTGACAACACCCATACAGAATGCATAGGTAAAATAACTTGAGCTGTGGCCAACAAAAGTTAGGCGTAACTGTCTTTCCTTAATGCTCCTCCTGGCGAGGCGGTCAACACTTCGATTATGGAGAATGCGACCATGCCCTTTTATCTTGAATAAGCACACAACTATGCCAAATATCTGCATGGGTCTGTTACAGCCCCCAAGACATAGAAATATATGCCTGTTAGTCTGTTTATCAAACGCCAGATGTTACAGTTTATGCAACAAGCTTTGTAAACAAGCTTTGGAAACAAGCTTTGTAAACAAGCTTTGTAAACAAGCTTTGGAAACAAGCTTTGGAGTCCGTGAGCATCAGTACGAGCTTCAACGTCTGTGTGTCATTATTTGCTATGTCTGCTTATTTATAGGTAATAACTTCCATTTCTTATGTCGAGGTTGACGGCCAGGCGTCCCCACTACATTATTTTTGCATGTAATTATTTATTCGCGCAAGGAAACAATTGAACAGTCCAATCACAAAACGGGTCCAGTATTCCATAACATTGTAATTTGGTTAACAGCCAATAATTTGGACGTACCTCATGCAAAACGGCGTCAACACGGACGCCGTTACCTGCTATCTCCTGCGTAGCACACAAAATACTAATGGATCAGCTGACTGGTTTTAACAATCGATTGATGAGCTGTGATACGCCCCCTTAACCCGCTGGGCAGAACAGGTAATAGGATTGTGGAAAGGGCCAAGGGTTGAGGACAGTTTATGCTTCTAATTGTCATTTATTGTAATTTAATAACCTTTACAACCAAAACGGCACATAGCCGAATCTTTACCGAATCCAACTCTTTCACGGCTGAAGGCCTCCAACAAGAAATCTTAACAAGATTAAAATCCGATTAAGATAGCAATAAAATAATTAAAAAAACATACAGAAGTGCAATATAAATGGCTGAGGGCCACAATTAAATTCCAAAATTTTAGAATATATTACCATAGACCTTTAAAGCCAGAAGCCCAACCAAAAATTTAATTACGATGGCAATAAAATAATTTAAGACCCCAAAAAACAACATATAGAAGGTGCAACACAAATAGCTGAGGGACACAATTAAATTCCGAAAATTCAGAATATATTACCATAGATCTTTAAAGGCAGAAGGCCAGCATGTTTAACAACAACAAATCTTAAAAATCAACAAGATAAAAATCCATTTAAGAAAGCAATTAAATAATTTAAAGAAGCAACATACGCAAGTGCAATATCAATGGCTGAGGGCACAATTAAACTTCAGAATTTCAAAATGTATTACCATAATCTTTAAAGGCAGAAGGCTGCAGTGTTTAAGCTTGAAGATAAATTTAAAATTTAATTTTGCAAAATTTTAAGGAAAGAAACAAATAACCATAAGCCTAAAATTTAAAATAGCTGACGAGAGATAATTAAACACCGGTGGCACTCAGAAGGCCTCCAGGGAGGTTGGTCTGCCCTCGTTCACTTAGGCGAGACAGGTGGAGAGCCCAACTATACTTGATCCATCGGAACCCAAACAGGAGACAGCCACGGACTGACCGACACAACGACCTGCTTCCCGTCAATCACTACATGAGAACTCAAGCCAGCAATGTTACAAACGTTATAATCCACAATGGAGTACGTATTAGCTGTCAAAATTACACATCATGTTGGACAGCAACAACAGGTGAGGAAACGACGCTGCCTGAAATTACGTTAGTGGCCAGGGCAGGTAACCGGAACACTAATGGCCACTAGGCAGAAAATTCCGCTGCTACACTCAAATCGTAGTCGACCAAAATAGTTACTTGCACCGCATGGCGGCTAAATCTCAGCAGTAGAACCATGCGGTGTTGCTCACTGGAAAATCTCCCAAACAGCAAACCACCGAAGCTAACCACCACAACATAAATAGACGGGGCTTGGGTAGTTGAAACTGCTACTCAACTTTGATGTCCTGGGTCGGTGAACCACGAAGCTCGTAGCGATCGGACAGCTCCACACACGCTCCGACACTGCGCAAGGGTTGTGAGCGGCCCCAGCCGACTGCACCGCGAGGAGATAACTTCCCTCGTCCGCAACAACCGACCGACTCACTCCAGACCTCCTTGCCGAAAACTATATGCACCAAACCAAAGATGGTACACGGCGCAAGTACCGATCCACACCACTGCTGCCACACGTAGAAGGAAGAAGAACCACGACGTAACCGCGACAAGGGCGAGAACCAAACACAGGATAGACAGCGAAGTTCACGAAAACGCATATTTGGGAGAGAGCATGTCTCAAGGTGATTGCTCAGTCGGTTTTTTTCAATCGAATGAAATAACCGTTAGAAATTAGTCTCTGCGGGCACATCAGCTATGTGAATGTTTTTCACTCACTCTCTGTGTTTCAACGGTTTCGCTTAATTTGCGAAAACGGACTGACACAAGTATGTGACGGATATGTCAGCTATATGCTTCCACTCTGTCTTTGTGTTTGAGTGATTTCTCTTATAAACTTTTTCATTCTTTTCGGTAGTTTATGCATTGTGACTAGGGTTGTTAACTTTTTTTAGAGACAAATAATGTATATTATCTCTAGAAGAGGCGAAAAAAAATTTGTGTACATTTTTACTTAAATGAAAATTTTTAGTTTATCTGGAGTTAAATATGGATTTTTGCTTAATTTTAAAAGCTTGGTAACTTGTCCTACAATACAAATTGTGTTCAAGTTAATGGGTAATTACTTTTGTACTTAAAGTTATTGAAGCTCTGTCTCTCTCTTGCAGCTGGTCTGCAGCCATCATTGATTATTCTGAGGTGATATGAACAGAAACCATATGAGATACAATTTCCTTCCTGATGATTTAATCACTTGCTTCTTAAATACTCGTCGTATATACTTTCACTTGTATGAACTACTTTTGTTTGGAGAAATAATTGTCATCATTCGTTAATTTTCTTAGAATTTCTTTAATTTATGTTGATTCATATTATGAATCACCCTTGCAGACACCATTGCACTGAATTTATCTTGAGGATCACTTTTTATTCAGTGATATGATTTCTTCCATTATCAGGTCAGTGACAGTTCCGACAATTTGATTCAGACACCAAGTCCTCTATTAAGTAAACCGCTATTCACAAATATGGGCGAAAAAGTGAACTAAAATCTGATATTGGTACTGCATAAAAAGGAAATATCGGAACTATGGTAAGAGAGACGACAGGCGATAACACAGTGTTGCCAACGATGACGATTTAACAATGCCAAAAATATCGACTGTCTCCTCCGCTTAAAAATGAATTTGCCGGCAATAAGGCGGCTCCCGTTATCGGTCCCGCACACAATTCACCTCCTGAAGTCAGACACTCTGATCGGTACCAAACGTTGTGTATCGATAGTGTGTGAACCAAAACACGGATTTAGTTCGTGCTATGTGCTATCGGCCAGCAGAACATGCGTAAATGTTAATTGAAAGGAACGCCAGAACTGCGGAGCACATGAAAAGCGTATCTGTGAACGACAATATTGCACATTTTGTGTGGGTGAGCCGGCCGAAGTGGCCGTGCGGTTCTAGGCGCTGCAGTCTGGAACCGCGAGACCGCTACGGTCGCAGGTTCGAATCCTGCCTCGGGCATGGATGTGTGTGATGTCCTTAGGTTAGTTAGGTTTAACTAGTTCTAAGTTGTAGGGGACTAATGACCTCAGAAGTTGAGTCTCATAGTGCTCAGAGCCATTTGAACCATTTTTGTGGGTGAGTTGGTAGAGCTTGAGCGCGTCTTATCGAAAGTTCCTCGTTGAAACCCCACTAATGACGACTCTTTTTAACTCGCGCATGAAACATTTACATGGGAGAACACTTTCCTAATACATGAAAGAACTTTAAGAGTTTGTAGCAATGTTCTTTTGGCAGTCTGTTTTCGCTTCGTTAGTTGAAAGTAGCAATCCTATAGAGTAAATTTGTACAGAAAGGTGTGATGTTCTGTCAGATATGTGCAACAGCACTGACACCACTCGTGGTGAAGCAAATAGAGCATTTGTAGTTCCACAGAACTGATCTTCATTTCTTCAGAAAGCACAAGCACATGATTGTTAAGATATCCGATACTGTTCGAGATTCTTCGGAAGAGATTAGTCTGCAACATCGAAATTATATTCTTAAGCTGCAGTTCCTCACGTACAATCGGTTGTGTTCTCCATGTTTCTATAATTCGCACCGTCACACATGGATTGTGGCTAAACTCGTTGGTAAGCCCAGACCCTCCGAAACTTCTACGAAATTCTGTTTCTGGCACAGGCTTTCATTTTGTAATCTACAGGGTGGATTCGCGAATGTAGAAGTCATCAAATGTGCTTGTTATACGAAAGTAATTTGCTTCACATACTTCTTCGTATGCGACCATTATTGTGAAGCCTCTGTTCCTGAAAGAATGACATTGTGTGTGTGTGTGTGTGAGGGGGGGGGGGGGGAGTGGGAGCAGTGTCGTGTTTGCACTGCTGTTTGAAAATTATGTGCATATTATTGATATTATTTTCTTTTGTTACTATTACTATTAGTTTTGTTGTGGGTGTTGATATTTTTATTATTATTAGTACTACTACTGCCGCACGTTTGATGCAACTGTTTCCTCTTTTTTCTGTTCTGGCTGTGTATTCTATGGTCTCCAAATGTAATCTGCAGGTTTACTACTTTCAAAGAAACGAAGCGAAAGCAGACTGCCAAGAGAGCACAGCAAACACCGCTTTTACATGTCATAAACATGTTGTCCCATATAACACTTTCACGCATAGTACAGTAAATAAAAGTCATCATTGGAGTTTACCTCAGAACCCTTCGTACGAAGGCTTAGCGCTCTACCAACTTCTCCACGGAAATTATACGTGTTGCTTTCTCGCAGTTATGCTTTTCATATGCTTCATAGTTCTGGTGCTACTTTTATTTAACTTTTGCGCCCGTTCGGCTGCACGGCAGCACACAGTGCGAACTGAATCGAAGTTTTGGTTGATTCTCTATCGACACACAACGTTTGGTACCGATCTGAGTGTCTCACTTCTGGAGGTTTGGGTGCCAGCAGTCGAGGGTTGTGCGAAAGTGGTTTCAGACTGCTTACATAGGCTTAACTTTGAAACTGAAACACCGGTATGTGAATATGAATAGTACTTCCTAGTGCCCATAAATACTACATGCTACTTTTCAAATCCTGTACAATGTAATCAGGTGGTTACGATTTGTACATATTTAGATTGTAACGTAATTTTTTGCACAATATATTTACCTTCCCCGCAAAAGAATATCTGAGTAAATGTTTGAGAGATAGATTCAAAAGATTTTTAATTAATGTACACCATCAAACGTTTTCAGTAAAATGGAATGAAACAGTCGCTAAAATTTGGCAATGTTCCTTTCCGCTTTACATACCACTAAGGGAAACTTCATCTTCAACTCTGTATTCTCAACTTCACCATAATTAGAATGTGTTAATTGCATCTGGATCAACTTAACCCATACCATTATACTAATCAGTTGTAAATGATGAAAAGAAGAATTAGTCTGTTCAGTACACGCTTAGATGAAAATGCTATAATGCCTATTTTAGCTTTGGCATATTCCCTGATTTGTCTTACGTACCACCAGGAGTGGGGCTACGATCCAGGGGTATGTGTAACACGGTTGTACACCACTGCCTGAATTCAGCCAGTGGAAGTATTGCAGACTACTTTACTCAGAGGAATGAAAGAACTGCTCAGTCATGAAGACAATAAAAAGTGGTCTCAGTTGAAAGAACGAATATACAAAAAGAACGAATAACTGAGTCAACACGCAAAACTACAATGCTCTGTGTCGGCTGAAATCATTCTGTTGCTCCATGCACTGGTTTCACTCAAAAGAAACGAATGAATAGTACTCTAACTGATACATAAAAGTATAAGCGACTGAATACATTGTTTTCATTTTGTTGCATCCACAGACTGGTGTCCCTCAAAATAATGAATGAAGAAATCAACCAATGAGTAAACCTACAACTGAATGAGATGAGTATTTTCCAATATCCAGCTGAATCATATTTTTATAGCGGGTGAGTCCCTGCAGACCGATGTTGTTCATTACCGACTCGTCTCCAGCCTAGCGGCTGAGCAGTGCGGAGGGAAAGAACATTCATCAGTGATAGACCAGTGCTCTCTTACGTCTGGAATAGTACCTTCAGCAGATAACGATCTCTTTCCAAACGAAAATTGGAACTCCACAAAATAAGAGCCTTGCCTCGAACAAAGTAGGTCCTTAGGAACTATGATGAGAGGCTAGCTGCTGGGCAGCAAAACGTGTGATTGATAAAAATCGCTTGTAACATTAGGAAGACAGATCATAGGGAAAAGTCACTGGGGTACTGAGCGGACATATTTCTTGGCATTACCTTTGCAGAAGAGTTAATCATGCCATTGGTGGACTGAGAGCTCTTAAACGACAATTGGTGATCATGTCTTGTCGGGTGGGAAGTGAAGAATAAGCTCTACGATTTGGAGAGAAATTTCGGGAGTTCTACGCAGGTCTTGGCACTCAATAAATATCTCTCTGGGCTGCAGTCTCCACTTACGCAGCCGACTCATGCTCCAGAGTTCATGCCAGCAGAAGGACTGCTCTCACCCTGCACTTAGAGAGCCAGTCATGATGGTAACACTCTGCATATCTCATGCTGATAATTTATGGTGAGCACTATTAGTAGCACCAGCACCTTAAGACAATCCTTCGTCAGAATTTAGTCAGACCATTGCAGTTCTATGTCCCAAGTCCATCAGCGCAGTGGTAGATACATACGTTTTTCAGTCTAACAGTCAGGAAAACAGTCACTGTATATACTTTCTGAAGTCAGTTGCATCTATATGGCATATTGTCAAACCTTTCAAATGACTTTTGAATCCAGCAAGTGTAAACCATCTTGTGTACTTTTATATTATTACACTAGAACTGTCAAACAGCCAGGTGCATCACATGTTTGTGTTTTATTTGGTTCATTTAAAACTTTTAATTAATCTCATTCTCAGTATTAAGCAATTTTCCACAGCAAGAGTCTTAACATTCATAGCATTACTTAATCCTTTTGTGCGTAGTAATTCAGCTTGGATCTCAAAGGTGTGTCTCCTTTTTCTAATGGTTTGAGTCGTTGGTTGCTCCAACGACTGCCATTACCTATTGCTAAAAGAATGAGATTTTTCGTGTGGCCTGTACATAAGCGTACTGGTATCCAGTCAAGGCCAGGCGCGCAATTTTATGCCAATTTCCATTGTGTGATTGTTTATTTCTATATCTATCATTTCAGCATTTGTACGAATATTGGCAGAATGAATTGTAGTTCGATCTTTCTCAGCGAAACAGTTTCGCTACACGCAATTAGGTACTTCAGCCTTCTTGTGCCATTCCCGCTTGCGATACCAATACGATCAGTATGGAACTGGGTAGATAACTTTGATCTGTAAGTGCTCTCTGGATGGAAAATCTCATCTGTTTTAAATGAACTGACATTAATACCGGCCTTTGTTAAAATTACCAACTGATTCTTAATATTCTTAAAGACGATTCAGAAATCCACACCATACGTTAATTTCACATTTTTTACGCAATTTTTACTGTCGACAGATGCTTTAAACAGACATCCAAGCTCCACAGAACACTGACCTGGCTGCCTACCGACAGTAATTTTCGCTGCAACGTCGCTACTGTCGACACATGTAAACCAATTTAATTTAGACAACAGTTTCGGATTGTCAGTTGGTTATTTTAAGAAATATGCCTTTTTGCCGTTAATTCGAAGTTAGGTGCATAGATGAATGGGAGAAAATCTTGGCAAGAATGAATACTAAAGACGGAGATCAATTATTTGAAGTAGGGGGACAATCAAACTGTTAAATCAAATGTAGATGGCACCTCTTTAGACTGAGTAATAAATGGTAAATTTCTAAGAAAGAATGTGAATTCTCAGCTGAAGTGTTGCGAACACACAACGATACTTGCAATGAGAATGTCATCAACATGTTACGCCCTTAAGAGTCCTACCATCACTGTGTAACGGCAGTGTCTTCTAGTTTCTAATGGTTTGAGTTCGTTTGTTGCTCCAACGATTGCGATAAACTCATTTATTAGCTGTGGCATTCTTTTCTGGAGAACAAATGTACAAAATATGAACACAGTTTCCTAACTGTAGGAAAGGTTCTTACGGATAGTAACCAAAATTAGTAGTAGATCTCATTGTAAAGATCTGTTCCAAACAGTAGGGAATTTAACTCCACTGTGCGAATATGTTTACCAGTCAGTAGCAAACACAAAAAATAGCATTGATAATTACACCACAAACAGTTCTGTCCACGACTATGGAACAAGATCAAAACTGAACTTACATTTACAAAGAAAGAATAAACATAAAACTTAAGACAGCACTTTTTACCAAGGAATAAAACTGTACAATAAAGGAGGTTAAAGAACTTCTAAAGACAAAGTTATTTGAAAAGACAGGGAAAATGTACCTGTTATGTAACACTTTCTGTACACTGAAGAATTACGAGTACTTAACACAGATTAAGGATTTGGTAAAAATTGTAACAGACATAAATAGTAATAACAATAATAAAACGTCTAACTTCCATACAACTCTTTCGCAATATATTTTTTCCTTCTCTTCTCCCGTTCTGGGAAAACCTACTCCCAACCGTATGCAATGTATAATTTAACACCTTATACTCTCTCTGATCGCAACATCTCACTAGTTTTAGAGGAATACTGACTAAGGTTTTCAGGTTAGCAAATAGGAAGTTGTGATGCAGAAAATGGTTCTGACAACAGCTGATGGCGTGTCTGTAGTGTTATGAAAGAATGTGTGTACAGTTTGTGAAGTGCTTGGAGTGACTGAGCGTGAGAAATGAATGAACAATCCAGTGTCAGATTGTTTCATTATTAATATTCGTAAAACAGTATTGTACACTAGTGGTAAACCGAGTGAGATAGCATTGTTATAAACACAGTAACCTTGCGTTCTGGGGGGTGGAGGCCGTAATCATCAACCAGCCATCCTGATTTATTCTGTGGTATCGCTAAATTACTTCAGGCGATGGCCGACTGCCTGTTCCATCCTTGTCCTACTAGATCTGTAAATGTCTGTATATGTGAATTGCTATATTTTTTTTCTTCAATTGTAATATTAAGACATGAACAATATCGTTGTAAAAAAGATCTACGGATGGATAAAACTACAATTATATTACTACTGCTACTACTACCACCACCACCACCACTACTACAGACCAAAGAGGAAAGAGGGAACCGAAGAATATATGCTTACCTCTTCTCTATAGCACGGAAGAAGGAAACCTGTTCTACTGAAAACATGTCTTTTGAGAACGCAAAGGCTCTTTCTTATATGCTGCGAGCGGTTTTATTGCTCTTGTTGCTTCTACTGTTGATCTGCAGCTACTGCTGCTGCTGCTGCTGCTGCTACTGCTACTGCTGCTGATATCGATGATGATGCTGATGACGATGATGATGGTGGTGGTGGTGGTGGTGATTTTGCAGATGACTAATGGTCACAGGGTAAGATACAGCAAAACCTCGTGACAGAAACAGGTCCCCTTACGTAATTGTTGGCTAGGAGCGCCCACTCATACGAGAAGCAGTCACGTGGAGGCCTGACTTGTCGACCTTGTGTGCACCGGCGGACGGCGGGACGGAAGCCGCAGCTGGAGAAAGTGGCCGGGCGCGACAGGGTGTGGGGGGGGGGGGGGGGATGTGGCGGGGGTCTGATAGCTCAGCTGTAGTCTAGATCAGGGCGAGCTCGTGACCGGCAGCAACACGGACCAAGCGAGGGCAGCCGACGTATCACGTGAGTAGGGCAGCGCCCTGTGTAAAAACACCATGCTTTGGGCTGTAGCGTTCTAGCACACTAGCGTAGCTGAGGCACAACCGTCCGCTGTACTGCGATGGCTTTGCCTTTTATATGACGCCTCAATCTACTCTGGAACCAATTAGTTAAGGCAGCGTAACCACTCTTCCCACTTTTAAACGAAATCTTTTGTTGACATGTGAAACTTGGTTTTCTACGCCTTAGATCAGGATTCCTAAAACTGCAGTTTCGTGGTGAACGTAAATTACATGTCCAAAGGCTTTCGACTCCGTTCCTAACAAGCGTCTTCTAAGCAAACAGCGTGCCTATGGAATATCGCCTAAGTTGTGCGACTGGATTCGTGATTTCCTGTCAGAAAGGTCACAGTTCGTAGTAATAGACGGAAAGTCATCGAGTAAAACAGAAGTAATATCCGGTGTTCCCCAGGAAAGTGTTATACGCCCTTTATTATTCCTGATCTATATTAACGACGTAGGATACCATCTGAATAGCCCTACTAGATTGTTTGCAGATGATTCTGTCATTCACCGCATACCGCATAGTAAAGTCATCAGATGACCAAGACGAATAGCAAAATGATTGTGATAAGATATCCGTGTGGTGCGAAAAGTGGCAATTGACCCAGAATAAAGAAAAATGTGAAGTTATTCACATGAGTACTAAATGAAATTCCCTAAATTTCGATTACGCTATAAGTCACACAAATCTTGAGGCTGTAAATTCAACTAAATACTTAGGGATTACAATTACAAATAAACTAAATTGGAACGATCACAAAGATGTTGTGGGTAGAGCAAACCAAAGACTGCGATTCGTTGGCAGAACATTTAGAAGGTGCAACAGGTCTACTAAAGAGACTGCTTACACCACGTTTGTCCGCCCTATTCTGGAGTATTGCTGTGCGGTGTGGGTTCCGCATCAGGTGAGACTGACGGATGACGTCGAAAAAGTTCAAAGAACGGCGGCTCGTTTTCTACTATCGCGAAACAGGGGAGATAGTGCCACAGACATGATGCATTAATTGGAGTGGCTATCATTAAAACAAAGGCGTTTTTCGTTGCGACAGTATCTTCTAATGAAATTTAAATCACCAGTTTTCTCCTCCGATTGCGAAAACATTCCGTTGGCACCTACCTACAAAGGGAGAAATTATCACGATAAAATAAGAGAATACAGAGCTCGCACAGAAAAATTTAAGTTCTCGTTTTCCCGCGCGCCGTTCGAGAGTGTAACGGTAGAGAGACAGCTTGAAGATGGTTCATTGAACCCTCTGCCAGGCACTTTATTGTGAACAGAAGAGTAATCACGTAGATGTAGATGTAGATAGGCATTCCGAAACAAGAACTGCTATTAGTTCTTCGCAGAAGCCTGTTTCGTATGCTAAGCTATCGATGAAGTTCCCAACTCGACTCATGTCTTAAACAGAGCACTATTTTATTGATATATACTAAAGAAACTGACTGTATAGTAAATGGGAGACTACAGACGAGCATTTTTATTGAAATGCCACAGTCCTCTTGCCGTCATTTCACACCGCTTATTTTTTTCTTTACTTATTTCTCTTATCAGACAACTTTCTACAAGTTCTTATTTCATCTATAACTCACATCTCGAATATCTGCGCGGGTATCTGCGTAGTTAACGGCATGCCGATCCAGCTTTCTTTTAGTAGTACTTCGGTTTCTTTTGCTGTATTTTGTTTGTACCAGACGTTTCAAAAATTGTTTATAACCTCGTAGTACATGTAGTTTGTCCCGCGTAGATAATTTCAATGGCCTTCCTTGTTACATGGACAAACATGTGTATCAATGTGCTCTCCTAACATACGCGTCTGCTAAACAAAGAGTGATAACAGTTTAGTTGGTCCCGATAACTATTCCATTTATATATAGCGAAATAGCACTATAATTCAGTTTGAATTGCGAAAGTACTTGCGGAAGTTAGGTCAATATTGACATTGTTATATATTCTTTCTGCAATAATTTCCATGCCATTTCACTAGCACAACAGCATTTAGCACTGACTATTGTTATCACATGAACTACCGGGCTAAATATGGAGCTGTTACCACAGTCATATCAAATTTCTATCCCAACACATGCAGGACTGTGAAACTCATTGTTTTTCTTTCCTAGCTTCAAGATTCTGAAAACCAAACGTGTTGGGAAATGGTTTCACTAAAAGTGCATTTATAATGCCTCCTCTTGATGTCATAGACGTGTAAGAAGTTAAATTTTTTTCAGTCATCAAAAAGCTGATGTATAGGAATTATTTTTTACTGATGAATAGTTACAGTAATGGGGATCAACACCTGATTGACCCAATATGTGAACATATGATGCTCCCAAGTATCGAAACTATTTATCAGAAAGGAATATTATGCTCAGCGGCACAAGGCGTCATTTCTTTACATATACAGGGGATAGGATTTGGGGCACTACGAGAAAACGAAACACATAAATATTCGAGGTGTTTGTAACAATATAACCAAATAAGTTTTGTAACAAGTTTCAGCTAGTAATAGCGAATACCCTGTTCAAGAATCACAAGAGCAGGAGGTATACTTGGAAAAGGCCGGGAGATACGGTAAAATTTCAGAGATTCCGAAATCAGGTACTGCATTAGAAGGCGTACCCAGGAGTAGATACAGCCTTAGATAACAATATAGCAGTGATGGCGATTAGGTTGATATTTAAGACAATAGTCAGGAAGAATTAATACGCGAAGAAGTGAGATACGGAAGTACTAAGGAATTACGACATACGGTTGAAGTTCTCCAAGGCTATACATACGGCAATAAGGAATACCTCAGTAGGCAGTAGAGTTGAAGAGGAATCGATATCTCTAAAAAGGACCATCACAGAAGTTGGGAAGGAAAACATAGGTACAAAGAAGGTAACTGAGAAGAAACCATGGGTAACAGAAGAAATACTTCAATTGATCGATGAAAGGAGGAAGTACAAAAATGTTCCGGGCAACTCAGGTATTCAGAAATTCAAGTCACTGAGGAATGAAAAAAATAGGAAGTGCAGGGAAGCTAAGACGAAATGGCTGCAAGAAAAACGTGAAGACATCGAAAAAGAAATGATTCTCGGAAGGACAGACTCAGCATACCGGAAGGTCAAAACGTCCTTCAGTGACATTAAAAGCAAGGGAGGAAACATTAAGAGTGCAACGGGAATTCCACTGTTAAATTCAAGGGAGAGAGCGGATAGGTGGAAAGAATACATTGAAAGCCACTATGAGGAGAAATATCTGTCTGATGAGATAGAAGAAGAAACAGGAGTTGATTTAGAAGAGATAGGGGATCCAGTATTAGAATCGGAATTCAAAAGAGCTTTGGAGGACTTAAGATCAAATAAGACAGAAGGGATGTTTAACATTCCATCAGCATTTCTAAAATCATTTGGGGAAGTCGCAACAAAATATATGAGTCTGGTAACATACCATCTGACTTTCGGAAAGCATCATCCACACAATTCCGAAGACGGCAAGAGCTGACAAGTGCGATAATTATCACACAATCAGCTTAACAGCTAATGCATCAAAGTCGCTGACAAGAAAAATATACAGAAGAATGCAGAAGAAAACTGAGGATGCGTTAGATGATGATCAGTTTGGCTTTAGGAAAAGTAAAGGCACGAGTGAGACAATTCCGACATTGCGGTTAATAATGGAAGCAAGACTTAAGAAAAATCAAGAACTGTTCATAGGATCTGTCGACCTGGAAAAAGCCTTCGACAGTGGACAATGGTGCAATATGTTCGAAATTCTGAGAAAAATAGGGGTAAGCTATAGGGAGAGACGGGTCAAATAGAATATCTACAACAGCCAAGAGGAAATAATAAGAGTGGACAACCAAGAACGAAGTGCTCATATTAAAAAGGGCGTAAGGCAAGGATGTAGCCTTTCGTCCCTACTGTTCATCTGTACATCGAGGAAGCTATGATGGAAATAAAACAAGGGTTCAGGAGTGGAATTAAAATTCAAGGTGAAAAGATATCAATGATACGATTCGCTGATGACATTGTTATCCTGACTGAAAGTGAAGAAGTATTACATGATCTGCTGAACGGAATGAACAGTCTAATCAGTGCACAGTATGGATTGAGAGTAAATGGAAGGAAGGCGATGGTAATGAGAAGTAGTAGAAATGAGAACAGCGAAAAACTTAACATCATGATTGATGGTCACGAAGTCGATGAAGTTAAGGAATTTTGCTACCTAGGCAGTAAAGTAACCAATGATGGACGGAGCAAGGACATCAAAAGCAGACTAGCAATGGTAAAAGAGGCATTCCTGGCCAAGATAAGTCTACCAATATCAAATATCCGCTTTAATTTGAGGGAGACTTTTCTGAGATGTACGTCTGAAGTATAGCATTGTATGGTAGTGAAACATGGACTGTGGGAAAGCCAGAAGAGAAGAGAATCAAAGCATTTCAGATGTGGTGCTACAGACGAATGTTGAAAATTAGGTGGACTGATAAGGTAAGGAATGAGGAGGTTCTACGCAGAATCAGAGAGGAAAGGAATATGTGGAAAACACTGATAAGAAAAAGGGACAGGATGATAGGACATCTTTTACGACATGAGTGAATGACTTCCATGGTACCAGAGGGAGCTGTAGAGGGCAAAAACTGTAGAGGAAGACAGCGATTCGAATACATCCAGCAAATAATTGAGGACGTACGTTGCAAGTGCTACTCTGAGATGAAGCGGTTAGCACATGAGAGGAAGTCGTTGAGGGCCGCATCAAACCAGTCAGAAGACCGATGAGGAAAAAAAAAAAAAAAAAAAAAAAAAGAACATATGCAGATCTATATCATGCTCTGCAAGCCACCTAAAGATGCGTGGGGCAGGAATCACTAACTGATCCCCAATCCTTGTTCTATTCGCGAATGGTGCGTGGGAAGAATGATTCCCGATAAACCTCTGCATTAGGTCTAATTTCTCGAATTTTGCTCGTCGTGGTTATTCGCGAGATGTATTGGGAGGAAGTACTACGTTGCTGACTCTTCCTGGAATGTCTTCTCTCGAATTTTTACCGGTAAAGTTCTTCTTGATGCACAATGCCTCACTTGTAAGTCTGAGTTTTTGAGCCTCTGAGTACTGCTCTCGCGCCAACTAAACGATCCCGTGGCGAAACACGCCGCTTTCCATTGGATCTTCGCTATCCTTTCTGTCAGTCCTACCTGCTAAGTGTCCCACATGGATGAACAATAATCAAGAATGAGTCAAACTACTGCCTTTTAAGCCACTGCCTTCATGGATGAGTTATATTTTCTTAAGATTCTTCCTATGAATCTCAGTCTGGCATAGGCTTTTCCTACTGAAACACGTATGTATTCATTACCAGCGATGGCGAGGCATAACAGAATCTCTGACCAGAGAGTTATTTATCGTTGCTAGTCTGCGCTTGACCGCGCGAGTGTTCAGTTGTACTCTATCTGTAGTAGAAGTTAGTTGCGTGTAGCGAGTCGGCAGGAACAGTGGTACTCTGTCTGTAGTAGTAGTCAGTCGGCAGTAGTGGTAGCGAGTGGACGGTTGTACTGAGCAGGCGTCGGCATGCGTCGACGGCGTGTTCTTCTTGCGACTCTGGTCAGGATTGTGGTGGACGATGAGTATTGTTGTAGAAGGTAATGAAGCAGCATTGCGCACATCCAGTAATGTATGTTAATTGTAATTAATTTGTTCAAAAAATGCCCCAATAATAATTTTTTTATAAAGTAACTCTTTTAAAGAAAAACATTCATTTCAATTTAAAGAATATTTCCTATGCATTCCCTCCAAGAGTCAAAATTTAATATACGCCAGCATTGCACGAAGCTGTGTCGATAAATAAGAGCAGATATAGATGCATTTTATTGAGGTAAGAATTTTTGCTTTTGTTATTCAGAATACAGGGCCGAAGGTCAGCGCTGCTGCCCTTATAAAATTTATCAGGTTTAATTATTTCACAGGGCCGAAGGTCAGCGCTGCTGTCCTTATAAAATTTATCAGGTTTAATTATTTCTGTTGAGATGTTAGATACGGTTCATGGTTCATTATCTAATTAATAATATTCTTGTTGATTTATGATCAATCTTCATACCTTAATTTTAATGGGAAATTTAAGCTTGGTTCCATTTCACATTTTTTATTAAACATTATTTTGTTGGGAGGTTCCACTTGGCTCCATTTTGCTTGTTTTACATTTAACAAAAATTCTGCTGGGAGGTTACACTTGGCGACATCCGGACCAGGATCGTATTTCTTTGTGAATCTTCTGAGAAGTAGTCGCATATCTGCTCTTATTTACTTAAATGTAATTAGCATTTGGCGCAACGCATTTTCTAATTTGTCACGCTTTCTTCCACAGATCATCGGCAATTTGTTGCTCTTTGTTATAATAGTATTTGTTGGATTTTGTATTGTCTTTGTTTCATTTGTGAATAATTGTGATTTGTGTAAAAATGCCGCGAAAGACTGTTAACAGTACATCGCGATGTATAATGAGTGAAATAGCCGACATAAATAACTTGACCGATAGTACTTGCGACATGCAGTATAATGATGACAATCCTCCATTTGCAGACAATCAGTGCGTACCGAGCACTAATGTTGATTTTGATCCTAGTGATGAACAGACGAATTCAATTGTGTCCTCTGTTAATTTAACGACAATTGATGACGCGGGGCGTTCTGTTGCAATGAGCGCTGCCCAGCTTAACACACCCGGTTTGCAGGATTTACGTGACGAACGGACAGATTTTTTTAATGAAAACGAACAGTGTAATGAGAATGCGTCGGATTTATTTAATTCCGAGATAGTGACTAACAGTGCACGTCCGATTGGCAAACCTTTTCAAGAACCACAAAATGACCAAATGGTTACACAAAACGTGACAATTGCAAGTACGCCATCAAACGGCACAGAGAATAGAGTAGCTAATGTTACTGTGGATCAAGTATTGGCATTTTTACGACAAATGTATGAAAAACAGGAAAACCATTACAAACAATTTAATGAAAAACAAGACGAGAATTTCAAAAAATTCAGTGAAGAACTAAACAACAGTTTCAAACAACTTAACGAAACATATGACAAACTTAATGAAAGTTTCGACAACCATTTCAAACAACTTAATGAACTAATTAATGAAAGTTTCATTCTGTCGAATGAAAAACACGACAACTTTAACGAACAGAACAAACAAGTTAGTGAACAGATTACAGCTGTTACCGTGCAACGTCAAGACGCGAAAGAACAATTATGTGAGGAAAGTAAGGCTCATGCTAGGAACAGTAATGAAGAAATTATATCTGTTGCGCAAGAATTAAATAATACACGTGTAGCCACAACAGAATCATTTAGAGATGAAATTAATGCAGTCGCTGAACAATGTTCTGAAAATGCGACACAGTTACACGAAAAGTTTAATTTAAAGTCACCAGAACTTTCACACATTGTGGATACGGAAGTCGATAAGAAATGTGAACAGCAGAACAAGCAAATTAACGAACGTATTAAAGTGACACAAATGAAAAATATTTCAGTCACTAACACGTCACAGCGTACGGCACATTCCGATCGTTTCTCACACTCGTACAGCCAGTGCAACTTAAGTAATTTACAGAGACTACGCGATTTAAAATCTGAAATGACACAGACAAACAAATTCTCATACAAACCTGAACCTGTTCTCAAATTCAGAGACGATAACGTTGATTATAAGCAATTTGTATGTGTAAAAAAATCAAAGGTATTTGAAAATGACAGAGCACAAGTACACGCATTGAACTGGATACGACAATTTGTTTTTGTATTTTCAACAGCATTACCGGTAATGCAGAAACTAGAATTAGCATGGATACACCAATTTATTCTTGAATTTTTGCCGCCATTGCCTGTACCGAAAAAGCTGAAATTTATTTGTAGCGCGTAATAGACCTCAGTGGATTCATTACGCTTTGATGAGTATGTGCCGTAGCGTGCACAGGGCCCCGAGCCGTAGTAGCGCTGTTTCATCTTTAGTTTTCTGCACTGCTGCCTTCTCTTCTACTATCCTTTATATCTATCAAAACAGCTCTTTAACTATTGCCCTACCTATGATTAAAAGTGAGTCAAGAAAACCCGATATGACAAGTTATACCGAAAGTGACACTTTTACATTAGACGCTCCCGAAATGACAAACACGAGAACTTTAATAACAAAAAAAAATTTAATCATCAGTATGTGTAAAATTATCAGCAATAGCGAACGCTTTTTAGTAACAATAGAGGTTTTTCTTTGCAATAGCAACAAAACCAGCCGGTTAGCATACCTAACCAACAATGTAGTCTACAAGGTCACCCAAGCTTTAATGTTTCGCCGCGTGCACGTGTAGTCTCAGCTCCAACAAATAGTAACGCAAAGCAACAAGGAAATAACTACGTACAGAAAACACACTATTTCAATTCCTATCGCAATGCGCCGTATAGAAATGACTATCATGACAGACGTAAAATTAATTACCACAATTTTCAGCGTACATTTAATAACAGTCTATCTTATCAGCAGCAAGAACATCCGCCACAACAAATAATCATGAATGAACCAGACTGTAGGTATCATCCAGAGCGTAATACGTCAGGAAGAAATAACAGAACAGTTCAAATAGTCGAAATGCCACAGAATCCTCCTGATAATAATTACACGTCAGATATAATTTGACTAGATACTGTACGGGTCGCATCTTCCAGTAATACAAGCACTACTTTTGACACGCAGAATGTTGTTCACGAAAATGTTATTACTTTTGACGACATCCGAGACACTCTTTTGCAGGAAAGACCAATTGTTCAAAAAACCATTTCACACCCTGTCATCGAAGTTAAAATTGGATCATCGAAATTTTCAGCAGCAATCGATTCTGGATCACCTATCTCAGCTATAAATGAAGAAACTTTAAACGAGTGTAACAAAGAGAATACCTATCCTACGTTACCATTAGGCAAAACGAAAGTAAAAGGAGCAGTATCTAGTAAAGGAGTAGATGTTAAATTACAGACACATTTATCATTTTGTATTGCAGGTCATACGTTTCACTCAAATTTTTGGATTGTTCCCTTATTGACAACAGACGTTATTCTAGGTACGAATTTTCTGGTACAACACGACGCAATTATTGACTTCCAAAATTCCTATTTAATGTTAAAGGATGAAAATGTACAACAGGCTTTAGAATTTCAGCACTCTAAATCTGCGGAAGAACAAACAATTAATTGTACAGAGGTCATTTCCGTATCACGTAGCATTGACTGTAATTCCACATTGTTCACAGATACGTACGTACCCAACAATAATACTCCAGACGAAGCCGACTATGACGTAATACAGACGATTTCTGATAAAGTTAAACAGAGTAGTGCAAATACAGACGACGAACGCACGCAACTACACAAAATTCTTTTACAGCAAGCTCCAGTTTTAGACAACGTTCCTGGTACTATGTCCGGTTTTATGTATGAATTTCAAGTCAAACAGCATGACACATTTAAAGCCAAGCATTATCCCATTCCATATATTTATAGAGAACAAGTTAAGAAAGAATTGCAAGCTATGCTTGACCAAGGAATTATTGAACCGGCAGTTAATCCGTACATAAACCCGCTCCATATTGTTAAGAAAAAGGATGGCTCACTTCGCCTTGTACTTGATTCGCGTCACATCAATGACATTATTATTAATGAAACAGATCGCCCACAGACACTAGAAGAACTACTACAGAAATTTCACGGTACTGCTATTTATTCCACATTAGATTTGAAATCGGGATTTTAGCAAATTCAGCTTCATCCAAACTGCAGAAAGTACACAGCATTTCTCTGTTTTGGTGACTGTTATCAATTTTGCAAATTACCGTTCGGCTTGACCATTTCCTCAGCAGCTTTTATTCGCGGTTTGAACAAAATACTTCCGACAGAACTTAAAGACAGAATCACAACGTACGTAGACGACATTCTTATTGCAGAAGCTAATTGGTCCGAACACAATCTGATTCTAGAACAACTGTTGCAAACTTTTCGTGCACAATGACTCACAGTTAATCTCAGTAAATCGCACTTTCGTAAAACTTCTATAAAATTTCTTGGACATGTAATTTTAGCAGAAGGCATTGCGCCTGACCCGGAAAAACTTCAAGCTTTACGTGACATTACTGTTCCTACGACGAAAAAACAGCTACGCAGCTTTTTGGGTTTAATTAACTTTTTTCGTAAATTTATTCATTACTCTGCTTTAGACACCCCTAGATTATGTCAATTGACAGGTAAAAACGCTATTTGGTGCTGGGATAAGCAAGCACATTCTGAATTTATGAACCTGAAACATGCTCTGTTGAATGCACCACTTTTATCGCACCCAGATCTTGCTAGAAATTTTTCCATTGCCACCGACAGTTCTAACACCGCTTTAGGCGTACATATTTTTCAGGAAATTGAAGAAGATGGCTCTACGGTAATTAAAAACATCGCATTTGCAAGTCGCATTCTGTCACCTGCTGAACGAAATTATTCCGTTACAGAACTTGAAACACTATGTGTTGTTTGGGCTTTTACGAGATTTAGGCATTTTCTTTATGGAAGACGTACCACCGTTTACACAGACCACAGAGCGATACAGTTTTTACTTTCGTCTAAATTCACACACGACAGATTAAGTAGATGGAAACTTTATTTGCAGGAATTTAATTTTACAATTGTTCACATTCCCGGCACACAAAATGTTGTAGCAGACGCACTATCTCGTTCTCTTAGCAACAATCAGCAAGACATCGCAACCAACTTCTGCAAAGCAAATTTCAGCGTCATGTACATTCAACAAGTTGCATTTGAAAATTTCATTTCGACGTCATTACAAGACAAAGCACAAGAGCAGAGTAAAGACAACGTATGGAAAGAGATTAAACACCTTTGGCAAGATAGGAATAATGTTACCATTAGAAACCATTACACTGTACGAAAAGACATTCTGTTTCGCCGCTCTCATCCTGACAGCAACAATTGGTTGTTTTGCATTCCTGACGAACTTGTTAACAAATTAATCTGGTATACTCATTTAAGTTACGCACATTACGGAGCCAGAAAATGTTTTCTTATACTGAGGCAGAACTGTTATTTTACTAACATGGAGAAACATATTCGACGAGTTTTAGCGTCATGTAAAATCTGCCAGAAAGCTAAATCAGATTCGACTTCACATATTCCTCCATTACAACCAATTGTACCTGTTAAACTGAGACATATGGCCGCTGTAGACATTTTTGGTCCAATTCCCAGAACTAATAGAGGTTTTTGCTACATCTTTGTCGCTGTTGAACTCACTTCAAAATTTGTTACCTTTACTCCGTTACGCAAAGCTACTGCTAAAACTGTTTCGAAAGCATTTGTAAAACATTTTCTATTTCATGTAGGGCATGTGTTGAAAGTAATTTCCGACAATGGATCACAGTTTCGATCTGCTATATGGACACGTATGTTACGAGCTAGAAACATTTCCCCGATCTATATATCCAGGTACCATGCTTCTTCGAACCCTTGTGAACGATTAATGAAAGAAATTGGTAAACTGTGTAGAATATACTGCCATAAAAGACATATTGATTGGGACACACACATACGCTCATTCCAAGATGTAATTAATTCCATACTGAAAAATGTTGAACCACCTAACAAAATTAAAGAGTTAATAACATTTCCTACATCTCGTCGACTACGACACCATGAAATAATTGACATTGCGCTGAACAACATCAAACGTGCCGCAGAGCGCCGGAGAAGACAGCAAAAACAGGTTTGTACACGCCGTGACTTTCACATTGGACAGAAGATATTAGTACGTACACACTATTTATCCAATAGAGTAAAAGGTAGGTGCAGTAAATTTGAACTTCTATACGCAGGTCTATATCGGATTCGCAGCATTCCTCACCCCAATGTTGTACACGTCGAAACTTTGAGAACCAGAAAAAGCAAAGGAAACCACCACATATCGAATATCAAACCTTTTATTGAATGAAGATACTTTATGATTTAACATGCTGTAATGCCATTTGCTAATTTTTATGACCACTTATGCAATTATATTCACATGAACACTTACTGATGATTGTCGTATTTTTTCTTGGCAAGTGCCCGGCAAGGTAAAGTTAGCAGGTCGCTCTTCTTGTCGTTACACATCAGACCGTGCACATTTTTCCAGATGAACTTACACATTTTATGACCATTTATGCAATTATATTTATGTGACTACTTACTGATGATTGTCGTATTTTTCTTGGCAAGTGCCCGGCAAGGTAAGGTTAGCAGGTCGCTCTTCTTGTCGTTACACATCAGACCATGGACATTTTTCCAGATAAACCTACGTATCTTATGAATAAATATGCAATTTTATCTAGTGTCATATTAATTTTATTAAATTCTCTCTCCATTAAAGTCTTTATATCTCGCCTCTATTAACTACACAACATACAAGCTGAACACAAAGAAAGTCACATTTCTAGTCATCATTTTTTATGTATGTACGATTGTTTTCCTGTTTTGTTTGTATGCACTATGAAATAGTTAAGATATAGCAAACACCAGTTGACTTTGACATTTTGCCTTATGATATCTCAACATCGTGACTACTTCTTTTTTTTTTTTTTTGCTGCTACATTGTGATACACTGGGTACATTTTTGCCTCTGAACACTATCTATGTTTTTGACATATTACGTTTTCTGTCGTGCTATGCTGTATGCTCAATTATGCTACTATAAACCAGTTTTTATCTAATGGGTATATGAATTAAATGCAAGACATTAATCTTTGTTCATCATTTTCAGAAAGAAATAACGTATAAACGAAATAAATTAAACAGAAATGGGAATTTCACCTTCGGAATGAACGAAAGAGGATGCAATACTTCGTGATGAAGAGTAAATGGATCAGGATTAACAAGCATTGACAAGAGTATACTATACACATCGTAGAATAGCAGTCTTAGCTAATGTTTTCTTTCAGAATACAAGGCGATTGATGCAGGCTGTCAGGCAGAACTCCACATCTTAGTTTTTAGTGATGAAATATGCTAGAAATAAGGAATAGTTGTGTAATGAGTAATGAAGTGATTTTTTTTTTGCAGATGATAATGAAGGGTGATGAATAATGATGAAGAATATGCTACTATGGATAATGAAGTTTTTCTTTACAGGTGATGATAATAATGGAGTTATGATAATATAGATAATGAAGTGATGGATAATGAAGTTTTTTTCTTTACAGACGAGGATAATGTTGAAGTTATGTACTTATGCCATGTAGTTACTTTAGTATTTGTTGCAGCTTTGTAATTAGGCAATGAGTGCCAATATTCTCTGTAAAACGATTTACGTACATTATTCTGTTATACTATGTCACTTATTAGCTCCTGTTTTCAATGATGACCTCAAATGGTTTATAATTAGGCAATGAGTGCCAATGTTCTCTGTATCACGATTTATGTACATTATTCTGTAATACTATGTCATTTATTAGCTCCTGTTTTCAATGATCACCTCTGATGGTTTATAATTAGGCAATGAGTGCCAATGTTCTCTGTAAAACGACTCATGAACATTATTCTGTAATACTATGCCACTTATTAGCTCCTGTTTTCAATGATGATTTCTGATGGTTTATAATTAGGCAATGAGCGCCAATGTTCTCTGTAAAACGACTCATGAACATTATTCTGTAATACTATGCCACTTATTAGCTCCTGTTTTCAATGATGACTTCTGATGGTTTATAATTAGGCAATGAGTGCAAATGTTCTCTGTAAAACAACTCATGAACATTATTCTGTAATACTACATACATGGTACAGAAATGTTCAATAACTGGGCAATGAGTGCCACCAGCTATTAGTGTAATTCTCAATGAAGACTAGTATGTGACTTAATGTCTTTCACCTTCTGACCTAATTACCTGGAATTACTGCAATATCCGTTTGTACTGTATATCCTCATGATCATGGAGCACTATATTTGGTTTTTGCACTAATTCTACGTTGGTGTACCTTACAAGAACGTGGTGTTGACACGACATGCTGTCCACCACCGTGAGCGATGGAGATGCTATTATGGTCCCACTGTTTGGTGTACCTAATGTACTACGACGTTTCAGTGTCTTGGCTACGCTGATTAATACTTCTGGGAAAAGAACTTCAGATTGTCTCACTTGGTGTTGTGCTTCTGTAGAAAGATATGGACTTTCAGTGCAGCTGCGTGCAACCTAAAGTGCTACAACCATGATGCAATTCTTCCCTTTCCTATCCTAATTCTTGTAACATAGTGAAAATCATTTTTGCTAACATGATTTGTATTCATGACCTATACATTTTTGTGATTTGCTGATATGTTTGAACTACAGTGCGTGTGCACTTTTGTCATTTTTCTAACATGATTTCTACTCATTGTATATACATTTTTTTTTTTTTTGATATGCTGATATGTTCTGAACTACAGTGCATGTGCACTTATGTCATTTGTTAATTTGTTTTGTACTCATTGTATATATATTTTGTCATTACCTGATATGTTCTGTACTCGGTGCATGTGCACTATATTTACTTCATGTTCTACACCTATATATGTGTATATTGTGTGATTGTAAAGTTAGTTAGTTAACAAAAATTTGTTGCTCATGGCAAGTCCAAATGACTCACCATCGCTGCCAAATTTTTGCCCCCCAGTGGAGGGTTATGAAACACGTACGTATTCATTACCAGCGATGGCGAGGCATGACAGAATCTCTGACCAGAGAGTTATTTATCGTTGCTAGTCTGCGCTTGACCGCGCGAGTGTTCAGTTGTACTCTATCTGTAGTAGAAGTTAGTTGCGTGTAGCGAGTCGGCAGGAACAGTGGTACTCTGTCTGTAGTAGTAGTCAGTCGGCAGTAGTGGTAGCGAGTGGACGGTTGTACTGAGCAGGCGTCGGCATGCGTCGACGGCGTGTTCTTCTTGCGACTCTGGTCAGGATTGTGGTGGACGATGAGTATTTTTGTAGAAGGTAATGAAGCAGCATTGCGCACATCCAGTAATGTATGTTAATTGTAATTAATTTGTTCAAAAAATGCCCCAATAATAATTTTTTTATAAAGTAACTCTTTTAAAGAAAAACATTCATTTCAATTTAAAGAATATTTCCTATGCATTCCCTCCAAGAGTCAAAATTTAATATACGCCAGCATTGCACGAAGCTGTGTCGATAAATAAGAGCAGATATAGATGCATTTTATTGAGGTAAGAATTTTTTCTTTTGTTATTCAGAATACAGGGCCGAAGGTCAGCGCTGCTGTCCTTATAATATTTATCAGGTTTAATTATTTCTGTTGAGATGTTAGATACGGTTCATGGTTCATTATCTAATTAATAATATTGTTGTTGATTTATGATCAATCTTCATACCTTAATTTTTATGGGGAGTTTAAGAGTGGCACCATTTTCATGTTTTTCATTCAAAATTTCTGTGGGGAGGTTACACTACTATTTGTATTATGTGGACATTTCACTTCAGGACGGTCTTGACAGTACTCCTAGACATTTTACTGTAGCTACTGTTTACAACGATTTGTTATTCCTATGTATGCGCAAAATGTTACATTTATTTACTTTTAAGATCAACTGCCACAACCTGCAGGTCAGTCTGCAGTTCGATGCTGTCTTCTGTCGCAGCTACTTTCTTACAGACAACGGCCTCATCTGCGAACAGTGTTTGAGAGGTTCCAACGCTACATTTTAAACAGTAACGGTCCTACCACACTTCCTTGGGCTACTCTGGAAATTACCATTAAATCGTCGAGTTTGTTTCGTTAAGACGACATGTTGAGTTCTGTCTGCAAGGAAGTCCAGTAGTACATCGGGTGCGATAGTCAACAAGCTCGTATTTTTACGACTAAACGGCAGTGAGGGGCGGTGTCAAATGCATTCCTGAAGTCAAGGAACATGGCGTCAACCTGAGTGCCGCTATTTACAGGAGGAGGAACAGGGCGAGCTTAGTTTCCACAAGATCTCTCTTTGCATGATGATCATGAGAGAAGAGAGGGAGTGAAACCCGGTGCCGTGACATAACCTGCTCCTCGAGAATAGCACCAAGGGGACAGCCAAGTTTAGCGTCCCCATCCGACGGATGGATCACCATCAACAGTGTCGCATGTGCTCACTTCATGAGACACTGTGGATATGTCTGGTATTTATACCAGGACACGTGCGCAAAGTCTCGTGAGGAGGAACTTCGCGCCACTACCTCTCCTCCCCATGTCGTCGAAATACTGGAAGTGGAAATTTTTCCACCGGCGGGATTCGAACCCCTGAGTCGAGCGCCACTGCACAAGCATGAGTTAGCGACCTCGTCCACGACCGCGGGAACTCAGTTTCGTTGACAAAATTTTATTTCCAAAGTTATTCAACGCTTTTCTTCTTACTCTCCTTCAGCTCATTTTCGCCTCGTTCAGTTTTCGTGTGTCAGCTAGGTTTTGACTTCGCTTGAATCTGTAAAGAAGTACTCTTTGTTTACGTATGAGGCTTTTTACACAGCCATTAAACCACGGTGGATCTTTCCCATCCCTTAAGACCTTACTCAGAACATACTTGTTAATGCATATTGCACGATACCTTTGAATTTTTCCCATTTTTGCTCTATGTCTTCCTCCTCAGCACTAAATATTTGATGCTGACTGCTTAGATACTCTGCAGTTTCTATCCTGTCACCCTTACTAAGCAAAAATAGATTCTTACCTGTAATAACATTCGCTATAAAATCCATGGTCATACTATACTGGCCATTAAAATTGCTACACCAAGAAGAAATGCAGATTATAAACGGGTATTGGTTGGAAAAATATATTATACGAGAACTGACATGTGATTTCATTTTCACACAATTTGGGTGCATAGATCCTGAGAAATCAGTACACAGAACAACCACCTCTGGCCGTAATAATAGCCTTGATAAGCCTGGGCTTTGAGTCAAACAGAGTTTGGATGGCGTGCACAGGTACAGCTGCCCATACAGCTTCAACGCGATACCACACTTCATCAAGAGTAGTGACTGGCGTATTGTGACGAGCCAGTTGCTCGGCCACCATTGACCAGACGTTTTCAATTGGCGAGAGATCTGGCGAATTTGCTGGCCAGGGCAGCAGTCGAACATTTTCTTTATCCAGAAAGGCACGTACAGGACCTGCAACATGCGGTCGTGCATTATCCCGCTGAAATGAAGGGTTTCGCAGGGATCGAATAAAGGGTAGAACCACGGGTCGTAACACACCTGAAATGTAACGTCCAGTGTTCAAAGTGCCGTCAATACGAACAAGAGGTGACCGAGACGTGTAACCAATGGCACTCCATACCATCACGTCGGGTGATACGCCAGTATGGCGATGACGAATACACGCTTCCAATGTGAGTTCACCGCGATGTCGCCAAACACGGATGCGACCATCATGATGCTGTAAATAGAACCTGGATTCATACGAAAAAAATCACGTTTGGCATTCGTGCACCCAGGTTCGTCGCTAAGTACACCATCGCAGGCGCTCCTCTCTATGATGCGGCGTCAAGGGTAACCGCAGCCATGGTCTCCGAGCTGATAGGCCATGCTGCTGCAAACGTCGTCGAACTGTTCGTGCAGATGGTTTTTGTCTTGCAAACGTCCCCATCTGTTCACTCAGGGATCGAGACGTGGCTGCACGATCCGTTACAGCCATGCGGATAAGATGCTTGTCATCTCGACTGCTAGTGATACGAGGCCGTTGGGATCCAGCACGGCGTTCCGTAGTACCCTCCTGAACCCACCGATTCCATATTCTGCTAACAGTCATTGGATCTCGACAAACGCGAGCAGTATTGTCGTGATATGATAAACCGCAATCGCGATAGGCTGAAATCTGACCTTTATCAAAGTCGGAAACGTGATGGTACGCATTTCTCCTCCTTACACGAGGCATCACAACAACATTTCACCAGGCAACGCCGGTCAACTGCTGCTTGTGTATGAGAAATCGTTTGGAACCTTTCCTCATGTCAGCACGTTGTAGGTGTCGCCACCGGCGCCAACCTTGTGTGAATGCTCTGAAAAGCTAATCATTTGCATATCACAGCATTTTCTTCCTGTCGGTTAAATTTCGCGTATGTAGCACGTCATCTTCGTGGTGTATCAATTTTAATGGCCAGTAGTGTACTTACTATCACAGTTTCATGATCACTGATATCTCCCTTTATGTTAACTGGTTTGATAAGTTATAGTCTCTTTGTCGCTAGGAGGTCTAAGATGTTACCTACACAAATTGCTTCTCTAATTATCTGATCGAAGTAATTTTTGATAAAGATATTCAGAATAACGTCACAAAGTCCTTTCTTTGGCACCAGTTTTCAATAGCATGACTCTCGCAATCTACTTCTGGCAAGTTTAAATGACCCACTATTATTTAAATGATCACGAAAATTACTGAGCATATTCTGCAAGTTCTCTCTGAAGCGCCCTGGCACTACAGCTTCTGACCCAAGCGGTCTGTAAAGTTATCCAATTACCATTTTGCACCATCCGTAGATGCTTAAGTTCTCCCAGATCAAATCACATTTGGAATCCGTGACAACGTCGCTATATATCATCGAATTTTTTACTGCAATAAATACACCGCCACCATTAGCGACTAAGTATGCTTACGGTAGACATTCCAGTCTGAACTTATGATTTCATTGCTATTCACTTGTGATTTCAACCGGCTTTCTGTTCCTAATGCTATGTGTGCATTGTAACTTTCAAGCAATACTAATTCTCGAACCATTCTGTGGATGCTTCTGCAGTTTACTAATATAATATTAACCATTTCTGTATCCGATCCGACGACCATTCTCTGAGATCATTGTGGCTGATATAACTTCGATTTTGGTCCCTCATCTCAAGGGGGATTCTCAAATGTAAAATACCTGTATGAGCACGCCACACATACGTCGAGGGGAAACCGACAGTTCCCCACCCGACAGCGGAGGTCGATAAATTCACATCTGATACCGCCACAGAGCTATCTGAGCCTCTGGTTTAGACCTTCTGCTCTGTTCCAAACCAGATTACTGAGATCAGCCCTGGGTACGATGCTACAAATATTCAGCTTAGCCTGCAACCTGCGTGACATGCTAGTTTCTTTCTTCAAATAAACCACCCACCGAAAGAACCAAGGATGGCCCCAGAAACCAGGCGGCAGGCGTCATTAGTGCCGACACGGGAACAACGAGTTATACGGGTCTTGCTACGAACTTCTGACGTCACACTAGTCGTCTTGTGCGTCACTTTACGCGAACGCTCGGCTCCATGCAGGGCCCACGGGAAATCGGTATTTGATTGAAAAAATACTCACTATATGTCTTAACTTCATCGTGTGCTGTCGAGAGCTTCCATGCATTTAAACAAGCAGTCTCGTCTGAAATACTCGCTCCCCGCCAGACAGCTGCAGGCACTCGTAAGACCTGCAGTGCCACGTGGTCTGAGGCACGTATCATGCATGGCCTGTCTTTCTCGTGGGACTCGTGCCGACATTTGCTACTATTTGCATCCAGTTGCCCTCGATAGCCGCTGGCATAACAACTAGACCTCCACGGCATTCTTTCCAATCCTGCATGATATTTTACTGTGGCATCCCGTTAGCTGCCTAACGCTGGGACTCCCAGTGACTAGCATATTAGCCCTCTGCACTTGTCCGGACTGGGAAGGAAAATCGGCCGCTAAACAAACGGCAGAGACATCCAGTGCTGGCTCAGAAGTGTTATCAACACTGGTAGCACTTAGTACCTGATGACACTGCGTACGTCGCTACCATGTATCAGTGGTGATGTCTATTGGGTATGTTCCGAGCGCCATACGTAATGCTTCCTCTGATGTGGTTTTAAAACTTTTTTTTCTCATAAACAAAAATCTCAACTGCTTTTCTAGACTTTCTTTTTCGTTACGATCCGGAAGGAAGAACACTGGACACAACTGTGACCGGTGATGAGACAAGTTTTTCTGTAATAAATGGCACCATACAGCAGGATCTGAGAAATACACTCGAAGGAAAGGTATGGCCACTGTTTCTTCAGACACTGAACAGAAATTTTTGGTGGGTTTTGAGGAACGTGGGGGGAAGCTTAAATCTGAAGCTTGATTTCAGACGTTAATAAACTAAAAAGTTCTCTTGACTTCTGATATCGTGTTATCTCACAATAATACACAGCCACAAATACACGTCAATGAGATGTCTGTAACTTGCTGCCACGATATTTCAGATCATAGTCTTCTGACCATCTTCGGGTGAAAGTGTTTACCCCGCGCCGAAATATCGTGGCAGCAAGTTATAGGCATCCGGCGGTTCGCTCGAAATTTCATGAAACAATCTGTGTGGAATCAGGAAAGTTTTAAACCTGCTGAAAAATCCTCCTGTCGAAGCACAATAACAGCGAATAAGCTCCTCTTTAAAAGACTATGACAGATGTGGTGTCACCGCCAGACACCACACTTGCTAGGTGGTAGCTTAAATCGGTCGCGGTCCATTAGTACATGTCGGACCCGCGTGTCGCCACTGTCAGAATCGCAACCGAGCGCCACCACAAGGCAGGTCTCGAGAGACGTACTAGCACTCGCCCCAGTTGTACGGACGACATTGCTAGCGACTACACGTACGAAGCCTTTCTCTCATTTGCCGAGAGACAGTTAGAATAGCCTTCAGCTAAGTCCATGGCTACGACCTAGCAAGGCGCCATTAACCATATCTGGAGAGAGTCTCACTTGTATTATCAAGAGAAATGTACCACAATGAATTAAAGTTAAGTATAAGAGAAGCTCCGTTCTTTTCTTTATAGCTTTCATCACGTATCCTGTTTCAGACTTAACGCAAGACGGCGTGAGTTGACGCGTGCCCTTTCGGCTACTTCTCAGTGAGGCGTAGCTGGCCTGTTACGCCACAACAACAGAAAAATGGGGAACAACCTGCCTCAATCTTCATTTTGCTTCTTCGTCAAAACTTTGGCTTGAGAACATATTCCCACTCTTTTAACACATAACACTCCAAATCCTTTTACCCAGTCTCTCTTTGTAGTGAAGCCTTTAACTCAGCATCTCCCTCTCACTGCCACAGTCTGTATTGTAACCTCCCCGCAAATTTATTTGTAATGAAAATCAAGAAAATTGAGCCAAGCGTAACCTCCCAACAAAAATTAATAAATAAAAATGCAAAATGTGGCCAAGCGTAAACTCGCCACACAAATTATGGAATGAAAATTGACCATAAACCAACAACAATAATATGAATTAAATAATGAACCATGTAGGAAATGTAACTTCCTAACAGAAATAATGATATCTGGTAAATTTTATAAGGACAGCAGCTCTGACCTTCGGCCCTGTGAAATTATTAAACCTGATAAATTTTATAAGGACAGCAGCGCTGACCTTCGGCCCTGTATTCTGAATAACAAAAGCAAAAATTCTTACCTCAATAAACTGCATCTATATCTGCTCTTATTTAACAACACAGCTTCGTACAATGCTAGCGTATATTTAATTTTGATTCTTGGAGGAAATGCATAGGAAATATTCTTTAAATTGGAATGAATGTTTTTCTTTAAAAGAGTTACTTTATAAAAAATTATTATTGGGGCATTTTTTGAACAAATTAATTACAATTAACATACATTATTAGATTTGCGCAATGCTGCGTCTTTACCTTCTACAACAATACATATCGTCCCGAATCGTGACCAGAGTCGCGAGAAGAGCACACCGCCGACGCATGCCGACTTCTGCTCGGTACAACCGTCCACTCGCTACTACTGTCGACTGACTACTACTGCAGACTCGCGCAGACTGACTTCTATTGCCGACTCGCTACACACAACGACTGTTCCTGCCGACTCGCTACATGCTACTGTCGTCTCGCACGGTCAAGCGCAGACAAGCAACGATAAATAACTCTCTGGTCAGAGATCTGTCATGCCTCACCATCGCTGGTAATGAATACATACGTGTTTCACAACCCTCCACTGGGGGGGGGGGGGGGGGGGGTGCAAAAATTTGGCAGCGATGGTGAGTCATTTGGACTTGCCATGAGCAACAAATTTTTTTTAACTAACTAACTTTACAATCACAGAATATACAGATATATAGGTGTAGAACATGAAGTAAATATAGTGCACATGCACCGAGTACAGAACATATCAGGTAATGACAAAATATATATACAATGAGTACAAAACAAATTTATAAATTACATAAGTGCACTCGCACTGTAGTTCAGAACATATCAGCAAATCACAAAAATGTATAGATCATGAATACAAATCATGTTGGCAAAAAATGATTTTCACTATGTTACAAGAATTAGGATAGGAAAGGGAAGGATTGCATCATGGTTGTAGCACTTTAGGTTGCTCGCAGCTGCTCTGAAAGTCCATATCTTTCTACAGAAGCACAACACCAGGTGAGACAATCTGAAGTTCTGTTCCCAGAAGTATTAATCAGCGTAGCCAAGACACTGAAATGTCGTAGTAATATTCCATGTTATCTTTTTGGTAGTACATTAGGTACACCAAACAGTGGGACCATAATAACAACTCCATCGCTCACGGTGGTGGACAGCATGTCATGTCAACACCACGCTCTTGCAAGGTACACCAACGTAGAATTAGTGCAAAAACCAAATATAGTGCTCCATGATCATGAGGACATACAGGGCAAACGGATATTGCAGAAATTCCAGGTAATTAGGTCAGAAGGTGAAGGACATTAAGTCACATACTAGTGTTAATTGAGAATTACACTAATAGTTGGTGGCACTCATTGCCCAGTTATTGAACCTTTCTGTACCATGTATGTAGTATTACAGAATAATGTTCATGAGTTGTTTTACAGAGAACATTTGCACTCATTGCCTAATTAAAATCATCAGAAGTCATCATTGAAAACAGGAGCTAATAAATGACATAGTATTACAGAATAATGTACATAAATCGTTTTACAGAGAACATTGGCACTCATTGCCTAATTATAAACCATCAGAGGTCATCATTGAAAATAAGAGCTAATAAATGGCATAGTTTTACAGAATAATGTTCATGAGTCGTTTTACAGAGAACATTGGCATTCATTGCCTAATTATAAACCATCAGAAGTCATCATTGAAAACAGGAGGTAATAAATGACATAGTATTACTGAATAATGTTCATGAGTCGATTTACAGAGAACATTGGCACTCATTGCCGCATTATAAACCATCAGAAGTCATCATTGAAAACAGGAGGTAATAAATGACATAGTATTACAGAATAATGTTCATAAATCGTTTTACAAGAACATTGGCACTCATTGCCTAATTACAAACCATCAGAAGTCATCATTGAAAACAGGAGCTAATAAATGACATAGTATTACAGAATAATGTTCATGAGTCGTTTTACAGAGAACATTGGCACTCATTGCCTAATTACAAACCATCAGAAGTCATCATTGAAAACAGGAGCTAATAAATGACATCGTTTTACAGAGAATATTGGCACTCATTGCCTAATTATAAACCATCAGAAGTCATCATTGAAAACAGGAGCTAATAAATGACATCGTTTTACAGAGAACATTGGCACTCATAGCCTAATTATAAACCATCAGAAGTCATCATTGAAAACAGGAGCTAATAAATGACATAGTATTACAGAATAATGTACATAAATCGTTTTACAGAGAACATTGGCACTCATTTTTTTCTAAACAATGCATTGCGTTGGGTAATTACTGAAGAATGAAAACATTTGCTTTTGAGTTGTTGCTGCAAATGAAGATGTGTAACGTCATTCGTCATGAGTCAGCTGTAGCAAGATTATAAAACAAGTAGAGTATATGTAATCACATTCATAAATGACATAGGTTTAATGAACAACTGCTTATAGCACATTAATTTTATAAATAATTTCTCCTGCAAAATACAAAAATGGATTATTAAACTGAAAGAAGAAACGCATTTTATGCTGAAAAGTAGTGAACTTCGAATTAACAGGTAGTGAAATGTGTATAAAAAAAATGTGTTCCGTAGCTGTCCTTTCCAAAACCTTCAGTCATCATACTATGCAATATAACACATACTGTCAAAACGAACTGCAACAAATACTTAAATAACTACATAGCATCTCTTAACTAACAGCAAATATATAAACTTCATCATTATTTTCATCTGCAAAGAAAAACTTCATTATCCATATCATCATAACTCCATTAGTATCATCACCTGTAAAGAAAAACTACATTATCCATAGTAGCATATTCTTCATCATTATTCATCACCATTCATTATCATCTGCAAAAAAAGTCACTTCATTACTCATTACACAACTATTCCATATTTCTAGCATATTTCATCACTAAAACTAAGATGTGTAGTTCTGTCTGACAGCCTGCATCAATCGCCTCGTATTCTGAAGGAAAAAATTAGTTAAGACTGCTATTCTACGATGTGCATAGTACATTCTTGTTAATGCTTGTTAATCCTGATCCATTTACTCTTCCTCACGAAGTATTGTATCCTCTTTCGTTCATTCCGAAGGTGAAATTCCCATTTCTGTTTAATTTATTTCTTTTACACGTTATTTCTTTCTGAAAATGATGAACAAAAATTAATGTCTTTCATTTAAATCATACTCATTAAATAAAAACTGGTTTATAGTAACATATTTGAGCATACAGCATAGAATGACAGAAAACGTAATATGTCAAAAACATAGATAGTGTTCAGAGGCAAAAATGTACCCAGTGTAGCACAATGTAGCAGCAAAAAAAAAGGTAAAGTAGTCACGATGTTGAGATATCATAAGGCAAAAATGTCAAAGTCAACTGGTGTTTGCTATATCTTAACTATTTCATAGTGCATACAAACAAAACAGGAAAACAATCGTACATACATAAAAAATGATGACTAGAAATGTGACTTTCTTTGTGTTCAGCTTGTATGTTGTGTAGTTAATAGAGGCGAGAATTAAAGACTTTAATGAGGGAGAATTTAATAAAATTAATATGTCACTAGATAAAATTGCATAATTATTCATAAGATACGTAAGTTTATCTGGAAAAATGTCCATGGTCTGATGTGTAACGACAAGAAGAGCGACCTGCTAACCTTACCTTGCCGGGCACTTGCCAAGAAAAATACGACAATCATCAGTAAGTAGTCACATAAATATAATTGCATAAATGGTCATAAAATGTGTAAGTTCATCTGGAAAAATGTGCACGGTCTGATGTGTAACTACAAGAAGAGCGACCTGCTAACTTTACGTTGCCGGGCACTTGCCAAGAAAAAATACGATAATCATCAGTAAGTATTCATGTGAATATAATTGCATAAGTGGTCATAAAAATTAGCAAATGGCATTACAGCATGTTAAATCATAAAGTATCTTCATTCAGTAAAAGGTTTGATATTCGATATGTGGTGGTTTCCTTTGCTTTTTCTGGTTCTCAAAGTTTCGACGTGTACAACATTGGGGTGAGGAATGCTGCGAATTCGATATGGACCTGTGTATAGAAGTTCAAATTTACTGCACCTACCTTTTACTCTATTGGATAAATAGTGTGTACGTACTAATATCTTCTGTCCAATGTGAAAGTCACGGTGTGTACAAACCTGTTTTTGCTGTCTTCTCCGGCGCTCTGCGGCACGTTTGATGTTGTTCAGCACAATGTCAATTATTTCATGGTGTCGTAGTCGACGAGATGTAGGAAATGTTACTAATTCTTTTTAATTTTGTTAGGTAGTTCAACATTTTTCAGTATAACAGACGGAGATAGCATAGTGGATTCATTTGGTATGGAATTAATTACATCAACATGTTTCAAATAGCGTTGTCGTGAACAAGATTCTGGGTGTCAAAAGTATTGTTTGCGTTACTGGAATATGCAACCTGTACTGTATTTAATGAAATTCTATCTGGCGTGTTATTATTTTCAGGAGGATTCTGTGGCATTTCGACTATTTGTACTGTCCTATTATTTCTTCCTGACGTGTTACGTTCTGGATGATACCTATTGTCTGGTTCATTCATGATAATATGTTGTTGCTGATGTTCTTGCCGCTGATAAGATAGACTGTTATTATACGTACGCTGAAAATTGTGCTCATTAATTTTACGTCTGTCATGATAGTCATTTCTATACGGTGCATTGCGATATGAATTGAAATAGTGTGTCTTCTGTACGTACTGATTTCCATGTTGCTGTGTGTTACTGTTTGTTCTAGCTGAGACTATAGGTGCACGCAGCGAAAAATTAAAGCTTGGTTGACCTTGTACAATACATTGTTGTTTAAGTATGCTAACCGGCTGGTTTTGTTGCTATTGCGGTGAAAAACCTCTATTGTTACTAAAAATGTGGCTCCTATTGCTGATAATTTTACACATACTGATGATTACAATTTTTTTTATCTGTTATTAAAGTTACGGCGATAGTTGTCATTTCGGGAGTGTCTAAAGAGAACTGTCACTTTCGGTAAATTTTGTCCTATCGTGTTTTCTTGACTCATTTCTTAATACTAGGTAGAGCAATAGTTAAAGAGCTGTTTTGATAGATATAAATGATAGTAGAAGAGAAGGCAGCAGTGCAGAAAACTAAACATGAAACAGCACTACTACAGCTCGGGGCCCTGTGCACGCTACGGCACATACTCATTAAAGCGTAATGAATCCCCTGAGGTCGAAATTGTCACTTTCGGTGAAATTTGTCTTATCGGTTTTTCTTTAGTCATTTTTCTTAATCCTAGATAGGGCAATAGTTAAAGAGCTGTTTTGATATAAAGGATAGTAGAAGAGAAGGCAGCAGTGCAGAAAACTAAAGATGAAACAGGATTACTACGGCTCGGGGCCCTGTGCACGCTACGGCACATACTCATTACAGCGTAATGAATCCCCTGAGGTCTATTACACACTGCAAATATATTTTAGCTTTTGCGTTACAGGCAATGCTGGTGAAAATTCAAAAATAAATTGCTGTATCCATGCTAATTGTAGTTTCTGCATTATAGGTAATGGCGGTGAAAGTACAAAAATAAATCGACGTATCCAGTTCAACGCGTATACCTGTGCTCTGTCATTTTCAAATACCTTAGATTTTTTTACAGATACAAATTGCTCGTTATCAACGTTATCGTCTCTGAATTTAAGAACACGTTCAGGTTTGTGTGAGAATTTGTTTGTCTGTGTCATTTCGGATTTTAAGTCGCGTAGCTTTTCGGATTTTAAGTCGCGTAGTCTCTGTAAATTACTTAAGTTACACTGGCTGTGTGAGTGTGAGAAATGTTCGGAATTCGCCGTATGCTGTGCTGTGTTATTGACTGAAACATTTTTCATTTCTATTACCTTAATACTTTCGTCAACTTGGTTGTTCTGCTGTTCACATTTCTTATCGACTTCCGTATCCGCAGTGTGTGAAAGTTCTGGTGACTTTAAATTAAACTCGTCGCGTAAGTCGCGTAGTCTCTGTAAATTATCTAAGTTATACTGGCAGTGTGAGTCTGACAAATATTCGCAAAGTGGTGTCTGCTGTGACGTGTTAGTGACTGAAACAATTTTCATTTCTGTCACTTTAAAACATTCGTCAATTTGGCTATTCTGTTGTTCACATTTCTTATCGACTTCCGTATCCACAGTGTGTGAAAGTTCTGGTGACTTTAAATTAAACTCGTCGTGTAACTGTATCGCATTTTCAGAACATTGTTCAGCGACTGCACTAATTTCGTCTCTATGTGATTCCGTTATGGCTGCATTAATTATCTAATTCTTGTGCAACAGATCTAGTTTTTTCACTACTATTACTAGCACAAGCCTTAATTTCGTCACGTAATTTTCCCTTAGTATCATGATATTGCGCGGCAACGGCTGTAATCTGTTCACTAAGCTGTCTGGAACTGTTGTCTAGTTTTTCATTCAACTGTTTGGAATTGTTGTCTAATTTTTCATTAAGGTTGCCATATTTTTCATTAAGTTGTTTGGAATCGTTGTCTAATTTATCATTAAGTTGTTTGATCTGTTCGCTATGTTGTTTGTGATTTTCATTAAGTAGTTGTTTAAAGTTGTCGTTTTGTTCTTTTTTCGATTGTTTGGAATTTTCCTTTTATTGTAGCAATATTGCCACAATTTGATCCAAGCCAATATTACCTACTCTATTCTCTGTGCTGTTTGATGGCGTACCTGAAATTGTCACGTTTTGTGTGACCATTTGGTCATTTTCTGATTCTCGAAAATGTTCGTCAATCGGATGTGCACTGTTAGTCACTACCTCGGAATTAAATAAATCTGTCGTATTCTGATTACACTGTTCATTTTCGTTAGAAAAAGTTGTCTGTTCATTACGTAAATTTTGCAAACCGGGTGTTTCAAGCTGGGCAGCGCTCATTGCAACAGAACGCCCCGCGTCATCAATTGTCGTAAAATTAACAGAGGACACAATTGAATTTATTTGCTCATCATTAGCAATAAAATCATTACCGGTGATCAGCACGCACTGATTGTCCGTAAATGGGGAACTGTCATTATTACACTGCGTGTCGCAAGTACTATCGCTTAAGTTATTTGAATCGGCAATTTCATTCATTACACATCGCGATGTACTGTTAACAGTTTTTCGCGGCATTTTTCTTAAAACAAATTAATCACAAATGAAATAAGCACAATGCAAAAAGCAACAAACACAAATACACTCCTGGAAATGGAAAAAAGAACACATTGACACCGGTGTGTCAGACCCACCATACTTGCTCCGGACACTGCGAGAGGGCTGTACAAGCAATGATCACACGCACGACACAGCGGACACACCAGGAACCGCGGTGTTGGCCGTCGAATGGCGCTAGCTGCGCAGCATTTGTGCACCGCCGCCGTCAGTGTCAGCCAGTTTGCCGTGGCATACGGAGCTCCATCGCAGTCTTTAACACTGGTAGCATGCCGCGACAGCGTGGACGTGAACCGTATGTGCAGTTGACGGACTTTGAGCGAGGGCGTATAGTGGGCATGCGGGAGGCCGGGTGGACGTACCGGCGAATTGCTCAACACGTGGGGCGTGAGGTCTCCACAGTACATCGATGTTGTCGCCAGTGGTCGGCGGAAGGTGCATGTGCCCGTCGACCTGGGACCGGACCGCAGCGACGCACGGATGCACGCCAAGACAGTAGGATCCTACGCAGTGCCGTAGGGGACCGCACCGCCACTTCCCAGCAAATTAGGGACACTGTTGCTCCTGGGGTATCGGCGAGGACCATTCGCAACCGTCTCCATGAAGCTGGGCTACGGTCCCGCACACCGTTAGGCCGTCTTCCGCTCACGCCCCAACATCGTGCAGCCCGCCTCCAGTGGTGTCGCGACAGGTGTGAATGGAGGGACGAATGGAGACGTGTCGTCTTCAGCGATGAGAGTCGCTTCTGCCTTGGTGCCAATGATGGTCGTATGCGTGTTTGGCGCCGTGCAGGTGAGCGCCACAATCAGGACTGCATACGACCGAGGCACACAGGGCCAACACCCGGCATCATGGTGTGGGGAGCGATCTCCTACACTGGCCGTACACCACTGGTGATCGTCGAGGGGACACTGAATAGTGCACGGTACATCCAAACCGTCATCGAACCCATCGTTCTACCATTCCTAGACCGACAAGGGAACTTGCTGTTCCAACAGGACAATGCACGTCCGCAAGTATCCCGTGCCACCCAACGTGCTCTAGAAGGTGTAAGTCAACTACCCTGGCCAGCAAGATCTCCGGATCTGTCCCCCATTGAGCATGTTTGGGACTGGATGAAGCGTAGTCTCACGCGGTCTGCACGTCCAGCACGAACGCTGGTCCAACTGAGGCGCCAGGTGGAAATGGCATGGCAAGCCGTTCCACAGGACTACATCCAGCATCTCTACGATCGTCTCCATGGGAGAATAGCAGCCTGCATTGCTGCGAAAGGTGGATGTACACTGTACTAGTGCCGACATTGTGCATGCTCTGTTGCCTGTGTCTATGTGCCTGTGGTTCTGTCAGTGTGATCATGTGATGTATCTGACCCCAGGAATGTGTCAATAAAGTTTCCCCTTCCTGGGACAATGAATTCACGGTGTTCTTATTTCAATTTCCAGGAGTGTACAACAAAGAGCAACGAATTGCCGATGATCTGTGAAAGAAAGTGACAAGATTAGTAAATGCGTTGCACCAAATGCTAATTATATTTAAGTAAATAAGAGCAGATATATGACTACTTCTCAGAAGATTCACATAGAAATACGATCCTGGTCCGGATGTCGCCAAGTGTAACCTCCCCGCAAATTTATTTGTAATGAAAAACAAGAAAATTGAGCCAAGCGTAACCTCCCAACAAAAATTAATAAATAAAAATGCAAAATGAGGCCAAGCGTAAACTCGCCACACAAATTATGGAATGAAAATTGACCATAAACCAACAACAATAATATTAATTAAATAATGAACCATGATATCTGGTAAATTTTATAAGGACAGCAGCGCTGACCTTCGGCCCTGTGAAATAATTAAACCTGATAAATTTTATAAGGACAGCAGCGCTGACCTTCGGCCCTGTATTCTGAATAAAAAAGCAAAAATTCTTACCTCAATAAACTGCATCTATATCTGCTCTTATTTATCGACACAGCTTCGTGAAATGCTGGCGTATATTTAATTTTGATTCTTGGAGGAAATGCGTAGGAAATATTCTTTAAATTGGAATGAATGTTTTTCTTTAAAAGAGTTACTTTATAAAAAAATTATTATTGGGGCGTTTTTTAGAACAAATTAATTACAATTAACATACATTATTAGATTTGCGCAATGCTGCGTCTTTACCTTCTACAACAATACATATCGTCCCGAATCGTGACCAGAGTCGCGAGAAGAGCACACCGCCGACGCATGCCGACTTCTGCTCGGTACAACCGTCCACTCGCTACTACTGTCGACTGACTACTACTGCAGACTCGCGCAGACTGACTTCTACTGCCGACTCGCTACACACAACAACTGTTCTGCCGACTCGCTACATGCTACTGTCGTCTCGCCCGGTCAAGCGCAGACAAGCAACAATAAATAACTCTCTGGTCAGAGATTCTCTCATGCCTCGCCATCGCTGGTAATGAATACATACATGTTTCAATATATACCTTTCCCTCACTGTTCCTTTTTCTTCCATTAGTTTATACAGACACAGCACGTCACACAGTCTTATTGGTGCAAAAATTGCAACCGAAAACGTAGTTTGGTGACGCCAGAATCTTTGCAATAGTCCCAGAACCCTTGCCATATGTTCACTGCGTTTGTTAAAACTACATTTACGCCTCTTACCGTACACAAGTGCAAATTTTACGTGCATAAGTACGGTAACTTTGAATCGCTGGATCGCGGTAACCTATTACTATATCGAAAAATGTTTCAACGTTCCAGGAGTTCATCATCTTAAGAACGTACGGTAAAAGTTACAAAAAAATGGTTCAAATGGCTCTGAGCACTATGGGACTTAACATCTGAGGTCATCAGTCCCCTAGAACTTAGAACTACTTAAACCTAATTAACCCAAGGACATCGCACACATCCATGCCCGAGGCAGGATTCGAACCTGCGACCGTAGCGATCGCGCTGTTCCAGACTGAAGCGCCTAGAACCGCTCGGCCACCACGGCCGGCGTAAAAATTACAGAAGGGGCCACCGCCACAGCAGTACTTGTATTATCCAAACATCAAGGTTTGTCGTTGTTTTCTCAAGAAAGTTCCATGAACAAATAGTGCTTTTATAAGCCGCCTAAGATCCATTCTAGATCACACCTAATAAAAAAGAACCAACCCGTTTTGTTCAGTTTGCTTCGACTGAAGGTGTATTTAAATTTAGACCCTGAACAGTAGGACAGTCACAGTATACCCGGTTTTTTTCCAGTAGGTACGCAAATGGTCACTAGCCGAAGAGCTACCTGCAGTACTTGATCCATTATATCCGTGAACAATTGAACCGGATTTCTGAACCCCTGAAAAACCACATTTTCGCGAGCAGGTCTTTCGAATATATTGGTACCGTCTACTGCCGCGCACGGACCGATTACATAATTACAATAATTGTTACGTCTGTTCATATGGGACTTGTTTCTTCCTTTTGAAGCATACTCGAATGAAAAGGTGGCTTGACTGGTTCTGGTCAATAGGGTAGAATTTGGCGTAAAGAGAATTTGTCATCTCTTTAAGGGATGTGATAATGCTTAAATCAGAATAGTAAGCATGTAGACAATAAATACAGTGATGTTGTTTTAAGTTTTTTCAGTAAATTTTCGTTATCAAGTATTTTATCAATGAAATAAAAAGTTTGTCAGGGGATACGTGACCATCTTTGACGCTAAAAGGTACTATACTTATCTTTTTCGTCAATATAATTATTTTCCATTAATTATGATCTCATGACACGTTTCATGAAAACCTCGTCATCTGAGCTGTTAAAATCGATAATTTTACGATTTTCATATTGTGCCTAAATTCTTGAGGCTATCGAAATCCAACCTTGCTTCAGTTTCTGAGTTACGTGTACCTTACCCAATAACTCACTGGATGAGGCCTTTTGTAATCCTAGGATTACAAGAAAGTACTGCCATAGGCATGTACTACTTCTGAATGTGTGTTCAGGCTAACAATGAAACGTAACAGTGACTTACAGACAAGCCAAATGCAAGTACAAAATGGAGCCCAAAACGTTGCACCACCACCGTTAAGTATTGGATGAATTGGGCATTCATCTTGCATTCGAAAGGATTGGTGTTCGAATATTCACTTGTGGTGGTCCCAATTTAGGTTCGTGTGGTGCCTCTGAAATCAGTTGAGAATGATGCCTAAATGAATCGTTCAACAAGACCATGCTCGGTACCCTCCCCCAACAATCGTTAATTCATCTCTATATCGAGGAGCGGCAGATGGAAGATGGAAACCTTCCGCAATGAAGATGTAATTAATGAGGTAGATATAGTGAACAGACGAGGACAAACCAACTGTAAACCTTCCTCACTGTCTTTCGTAGGTCAGTAAGAATGGCAGGTTGAGATAAAACTTCGAAATCCTCTATTTTAAAGGAACAGCGATGGTATACGGGTGTTTTTCATATGCCTCCAGGGCGAAATATAGCCAGGTGGACAACAGTGTAAGGAAAACAATGATCTTCACGTTTGAGATCGGCCTGCTGTCAGATTGAATTTGACATGATATACTGAATCAAAACGTGCAGAAGTTGTCATTTGCGTCACGTTATATTTGCAGAAAAACATCAAGAAATAGAATTTCAGATAACTGATCCCTTTAAGGAAATTACTGGACACAGTACAGTGAGCCAAGTTCAAAAACAGCATTAGTAATCGCACAGAAAGCATTAGCCTTCAGGGTGCCCTCGTTTTCTACTCGCGATGAAATCACACCCACTATCCGCGTCCTAGGAGCAGTCGCAGCAGCCTCTACGCAAGTCGTCAGGCGCTGATGCCTCATCCCACAGCTAATCTGGATCTACGAAAATTCACTATTTACGTACTAACAGTCAGCCTGCTGATATTTCCCGCTAGGACTGCGCTACAGATGTCTCACAGGCACAGAGGACACTTCTCCTTTCCATCCGCTCTCGCCATTCTGATAGCGGACATCTCTTGGCACGACCAGCGCAATCTGTTTTCTTTACGCGAAGCATTAGGTCAGAACTGCAAATTAACGGGAACGTCATGGAAGATCTATCCACAACCTACTCATCTGCATGTAAAATCATGTTTTAAACGAGTTAGTGAATGTTTCAAATGACGACGAAACGGTGTGATGCAGTGATTAGGGAATTGAGAGAATTGACTAGAATGTTTCAAAGAATAAATAATGAATAACTCCTGCTAACTTTACAGTAAAGTTATCACACATTAAAAACAAAGGGAGGAAAGGAAACTGCTACAAAATGACCAAGTGAATATGATTAATTGATTAGCTAAAAGACAAAAATTTGCAATATATAATAACAAATCTTACTTCTCTCCTCCGTAAGGCGTATAAAAATGTACGGATACACAGACAGACACACACACACACACACACACACACACACAGAGAGAGAGAGAGAGAGAGAGAGAGAGAGAGAGAGAGAGGCACGTTAGACGAAAAAGAAGTGAAAGCAAAACCCGACAGACCTGACAACTCCAAAGCAAACGACCCCTAGATTCTGAAAATGGCACCAACAAACTAGAAACTGCATCGATGCATGTTCAAAAGGAACATTGCATCGCAATTTGGAATAACGTAGGCACTCCAATATTGTGTTGATCCATCGACAACGGGGCAAGTGGCTTTGAAGTAAAATGTCTCCCCTGCACAGTAATACACATATGGATGTACGAGTACAGGTTGTACATACGTGGTTGAATACGTATGGAAGTTTGGATTCGGCCGTAAGTCGTCCTCGAGTAGCCTGATGGTTTAGGCGAACGCTCTCGACAAGCGAGAAATCGGGGCTCAAGTCCACGTCCGGCTCAAATTTTCACTGTCTTCATTTCATTATATTCCATTATACAGCTGATGGCTATCGATATTCGAAATTGCCAATACATTTCATGTAATTCATAACGTGTGCAGTCGCCACAGTACTTGTTCCTTCAAAAGGAACAATGCATCGTTATTTGGAATAACACAGGCACCGCAATATCGTATTATAGGAAGTGAGAGCTGGTTGCAATAGCAAAATTTTCGACAACACTTGGAACACATATCGGAAAGAAAGATTACACTCTCATGAGGATAGTGTTTATTGAGACAAGAAAAGTATTAGATTTATGGAGTACCAAAATGAATCCGATCGCGATCTAATATCGACAAGACTATCTGGTGGTCGACGAATTTAAGTAATCGAATTTTTATACCAACAACCAGATTCAAGCACACCGGTCGCAGAGTTTTTCGAAGATGGCCAACGTCTTACAATGTAATACTGAAAATTTGATCCAATAACTGCTACGAATAACTAGTCCGACAGTTCACACGCGAAAGAAATATTTTAGACCTTCTTTTTACAAACAGACCCGATCTATTTGCGTATGTCGATATTGAGAAGAGGAATTAGCGACCGTGGCGATGTTACAATAACAATTATTACGGATGGTCGTTCCAAAAGTTAGAGTCCTTATTAATTTATCTAAAGGATGAAATGATAACATTTAGTTCAAATCTGGTAAAAGCAGACGAATTGCGATGAAATCGAAAGACATTATGAACCACGATATTGATAGGTACGTTACAACTAACAGGATGAGAGGCGGCAAAGACCCGGTGTGGTTTAATGATACGTTTCGGCGCTGTTAGGAAATGAGAGATCACAGTCTCACTATAAGAGATATTGCAGGGAAACTAAAGAGAAAAGTTAGACAATATTCGTGCAGAAGAGAGAAGCATGAGACCTACAATACTTTTTACAGTCAATTCCCGGAGAAAGATTCATCACAAAGTCCTAGAAAGTTCCGGTAAGACGTAAAGCCAATGAATGGGTGCAGACTTTATATTCAGTATCTCGTGGATCCATCTGGTGTTTTAAATCGAAGGCAGCAAAGACAGACCAGGAATAATAAATACAGCATGTAGAAAAGTATTTACGCATGAGGATGCGACCGTCCAATGTTCGCCAGCTGTAAAGACTCAAAAGTGAGAAATACTGATACTAGCATCTCCGATATTGAAAAACAGTTGCCACAAGGTGAAGCGAAGAGTCAGATTCTACATTTAATACGCCTCGGAATTAGCTCATATATGCGAGAACTGCTTGCGCTGCAAATGCTATCAGATGAGAAGACTGCAAGTACTTATGTTTTCTCTAACGGCAAGAGACTGGATGCAGAATTAATACCTATAATGTTGCTGATTTCTGTGAGATGCAGCGTACTAGAGAATATTTGATGCTAAAATATTATGACAGTCCTGCGGGAAAACAATCGTCTCTCAGAGAATCAGTGCAGATCCAGGACAAGCGCAGCTTTCTTTCTTGTGGCACAACATCTTGTGAACAATAGCTGCAGATACTCAGGGAGATTACATCGTCTTAGATTTCTGGAAGGCGTTCGTCTGACTAACAGATCGCAGCACGGAACTTCACACTCCGATGACAAAAGTCATGGGAGAGCGATATGTACATGCACAGAAGGTGGTAATATCGCCTATGCAAGGTATAAAAGGGCAGCGAACTGGCGAAGCTGTCATTTGTACCCGGGTGATTCTGTGAAAAGAGTTCCGGTTTCATTATAGCCGCACGAGGGAAAGTAACACTTCTTGAACGAGAAACGGTACTTGGAGCTAAACGCATGGAACATTCGGAAATCGTTGGGGAATTCAGTATTCCGTGATGCACAGTGTCACGAATGTGCCACGAATACCACATTTCAGGCATCACCTCTCATGAGAATAACGCAGTGGCCGACGGCCTTCACTTAACGACCGAGAGCAGAAGCGTCTGCATAGAGTTGTCAATGATAACAGACAAGCAACACTGCTTGAAATAACCGCAGAAATCAATGTGGGAGTTATGACGGACGTATCGGTTAGGATAGTGCGGCGAAATTACTTTAACGTTAATGGCCTATGAAAGCAGACAACCCAGTAGCTTTGCTAACAGCACGGCATCGTCTGCAGCACCACTCATGCGCTTACGACCATATCGGCTGGACCCTAGACCACTCGAAAACCATGGTCTGATCAGGTAAGTCCCGATCTCAGATCGTAAGAGCTGATGGCAGGGTTCGAGTGTGGCGCCTATCCCAAGAAGCCGTGGACCCAAGCTGTCGAGGAGGCACTGTGCAACCGGCGGTTGCTCCATAATGGTGTTGGTAGAAATTGTTATGTTCGGCTACGTGGAGATCATTTGCTGCCCTTCGTGGACTTCATGTTCCCAAACAATGATGGATTTTTTATGGGTGGAAATGGGTATCAGTGGGCCACAATTGTTCGCGACAGGTTTGAAGAACATTCTGGACATTTCGAGCGAATGACTTGGACACCCAGATCGCCCGACATGAATTCCATTGAACATTTATGGGACATAATCGAGAGGTCAGTTCGTGCGGTTATGGACGGCTATAGAGCCTGCATGTCTCAGTATTTCTGAAGCGGACTTACAGTGGTTTGTTGAGTCCATATCACGTCGAGCTGCTGCACAACACCGGGCAAAAGGAGGTCTGACACATTAGGAGGAATCCTAATAATGCTTTCGTCATCTCAGTGTAATGTTTTCATCATATATAAATTACCTACCAGAGAAGGTAAGCAGCGGTATGAGCCTATTCCGTGATGAGGCTGTTGTTTGCAGGTAATTACCGCCGCTTGACGATACTAAGTAGTGTAGAAGAACTTGGATAACACTTCTACTTGCGCAGTGACCGGCAGCTCTCTTTAATCCTGTACTGCATGGTGTTGCCATTTGCAACAAACCTTGAAGAAGTAATGTTAAGAAAAATCTCTCAAGTGCATGACACTGTCTTGTGGAAACGCACAGAGGCTGGCTGCATGGAGATAGTCTGTGTTTATTGTCTTTATGTTGGCAGGACAGTGAAAAATCGATCATTCGTACTGAAGGGCTATTGTACGGAACGTACACAGAAGTGGATGGAACAGTGGATTATTTCTACCACTTAGATCACAACTAAGGAAATAGGAAATTATGTTTATGCAGTAAGTAAAAAGAAGCTTCGAGGAAGAGCAGATTATGTTTTCATTTTTCTGGAACTCAACCATAAATAATCAACCAATGGTTTCGGTTGGTTGCCAAATGGAAACACTATGATTTTTTTACCGTAAACGTGGGCAGGTTCAATATAATCGTGTTTGTTGGCATAACATCTATTACTGCTTCGTGTTTATAAGGGTACAGACATTCTGCTGCAATTAGGAACATTTCTGGAGAAAGTGATGATTCCGAATTGGATGACACTGACAGCAACAAGTATTTGCAGATGACTAAGAGGGAAGGCTGGTGAAGACGGGTAATACATAGTATGTACAAGAGCCAAGATGGCATAATAAGAGTAGAAGACCAAGAACGAAGTTGTCGGATTAAAAAGTGTAAGAAAGAGATGCAGTATTTCTCCCGTATTGTACAGTCTCTGCAAAGAAGAAACAATCACGGGAATAAAAAGAAAGTTACAAGAGTTGGATTAAAATTGAGGGTGAAACGATATCAAATGATAATATTGGCTGATGACGTTGTTATCTCAATAAAAGTGAAGAAGAATTACAGGATGTGTTGAATGGAATGAACGGTCTAATGAGTATGAAATATGTAGAGAGAGTAAATTGAAGAAAGACGAAAGTAACGAGAGGTAGCAAAAATGATAACAGAGAGAAACTTAACGTCAGGATTGATCGTCACGAAGTAGATGAAGTTAAGAAATTCTGCTACCCAGGCAGCAAAACAACCTTATGATGGATGGAGCAAGGAGAACATAAAAAACAGATCAGCACTGGCAAATAGGGCATTCTTGGCCAAGAGAAATCTGGCAGTATCAAACATAGACCTTAAACTTAGGAAAACTGTTCTGAGAATGTACGTTTGGAGCACAGCATTGTGTGGTAGTGAAGCGTGGACTGTCGGAAAACCGGAACAGAAGAGAATCTAAGCATTTGAGATGTGGTGCTGTAGAAGAACGTTGAAAATTAGGTGGACTGAGAAGGTAAGGAAAGATGAGGTTCTCCCCAGAATCGGTGTGGAAAAGGAAAATATGGAAAACACTGACAAGAAAAAGGGACAGGGTGATAGAAAATCTATTAAGAGATCAGGGAATATTATCTGTATTACTAGAGGCAAATGTAGAGGGTGAAACATGCAGAGGAAGACAGAGATTGGAATAAATACGACAAATCATTGAAGACGTAGGTGGGAATTGCTGCTATGAGATGAAAAGATTGGCGCAGGAGAAAAATTCGTGGAGGGCAGCATCAAACCATTCAGAGTACAGACTATATCAAATAGTGGAAATTCCAGTACAATTGTCTCTGAGACTGATGATTGTAGTGAAGAACAAGAGGGGACTACAGGAAGAACGAGATGAAAAGAATTTGTTACATCGAAGTATCATTTTGCCACAGAACAAAGAAAAGCTCAAAGACAAATAAAAAGCCTGAACTTCCATGTAATTGGAAGAAAGCGCGAAAAGAACATCGGTGCCAAAACTTATTAGTATAGTTGATACACCTTCTCATATAGACCTACACCATCCAAAAGATTATTTTCATAAGTCTCTTTGAATATTGGGCATTATTAAAAAGGTGGGCAACAGGTTATAGGTAAAAAAAAATCCTTGAAGAATAGATGTTCAAAAGGCGTCACTGAATAAAACAATACAATCAAAAATTAAAATACAAAGGGGTAGGCCTAAAATTGTTCCACTATCTGATGTCAATTGCTTAGCATACATCTTTGAAATGTATGCTGTCAGGAGTAACCAAAATGAACATCTTCCTGACATAGATGCCAGTGGAAATGCGCTAAGACTTGCTACAATTATACCACAGCAGATAAAATGTGAAATGTTTTTGACAACTGATTCCGTAGATTAGGTTTGTAAACGGAACTAACAGAAACGGGAAATACTGTTCGCTCTAACCGTGTAACGGGAAATACGAGTATGTTTGACCGTGCCAGTGAAATGAAGATGTGTAGGGGTTGTAAAGGATAGAAGACTATGTTCCGTGAGAAATATACATTATTCTGTTGTAAAGTGGCGTGAGAAGAGATTTCTGACGTTACTCAGAAATTTTGTAGGAGCAAGCCCAGTGATTGAAGTGGGTAGTCATCACAATAAGTTGTAGAAATCAGCGAAGGTAACTAACCTCAGGGCGACTATGCAATATAATCAATTCCTGGAATGTGTAGATCCTATGGATCCATGTTAGCTTTGTACAGGACCCAAGTACATTAACAATGAACTACACAATATTTTTTTCATATACTTGTTCGGATGATAGTGATTTTTTTTTTTACAGAAGAGATATATTATCAAATGGAGTTCATCTGTAAAACACACTTGCCTTAGCCGAGTGCAAGATGGTCATAGGTAGAGGTATGCTGTTCCAGGGAAAAGTGATGCTAGAAAGCGGACAAGCCCAAAATGTAGTTTTATTGAGAGATCTTCTGCCATAAAAAAGGAGAAAGGAGCCGGTATTGTACTGCCTTAAAAGGCATGTGACAAGGTCGCATAAGACTTTTGCCTATTATGGACACGAAAGGATGATGCGAGGTTCCACGATGCCATCAAATAATAGAGTGAAGTATGAATGCAAAGTGCGTTCATCTTTCACTGCAAATCAGAACTGTTTCTTGAAATTACAACGTGAATCATAGAATGTGGTATCAAGAGAATCACTATAAAATTTATGTGAGATTGTAAATAAAATGGAAAAACAAAAATTATTTTTAGATAAAACTTTTCCCTCGTTTATTTAGAAGTACATGAGTGTCTTTGATATAACAGTTTATACATATTAATAAATAAAAATACTGTGAGTCTTTTGGAAGGTACATTATTTTACCATATACATCGTTCTGCCATACGGCAACAAATGTAAAATAATGGAAAATAAAATTACATCAAAACTTCAATTTTTTAGCTAGTACAACTGATCTGCGTACAAGACTATAGCCCACGATATTTTTTCATTGATATTGGTTTCTCAAAAAACAAAGTCATTCTACAGACGGGTGGATGTAGATAAATGAAAAATAATAAATACTACGAAGTAACTAACCCGATAATATCTAACTACAAGATTATTAGTGAACATATTGAGCACGTTACATCCACTAAGTATTTTGAGCTAATACTAAGAGGAGATATGAAATAGGATCATCAGATAAAATCACCATTAGAGAAAGAGAATTCAAGACCTAGAACTGCTGGAACGGACGCTGGATGATGCAAAGCATCTGTAAAGAAATTGGATAAAAGTCGTTAGTGTGACCATTTTTGGACCTTTTCTCAATGTTTGAGCTTCTCTTCAAGTGAATTTGACAAAAGACATTGAGTGAATTTAGAGAAATATCGCTAGTAATTGTAAATGATCCGAAAATCCCATACGAAAGTTTAAAGGCAATTCTCGGAAATTTAAATGGCAATCCTTGCATGAAACACGAGGTAGCTCTCGCGGAATCCCGTTGGCCATATTTAGAGCATCCATATTTGAAGATGACTGTGCGACTAATATGCCTCTGCAATCGTATATCTCGCTCAGAGTAATGAGAATGAGATGAGAGAGTATGGGAAACGTACGAAGGCTTATAGACAGTCATTTCTCCCTCACTCAATACGTGAAAGAAACAGGAAGGAAAATCGATACCACTGGTACCATGTACTCTCCACCATGCACTGTACACTGGCTTGTGGAGTACGTATTTAGATGTGGATGTGGGTGTAGAAGATCGTAATGCTCTACATCATTTATTCATATGTTCCAGTTCAGGACATATATTACTGCGTTTGCAAGATTTATTTATGGATATTAACGCGTAATCTGATGTAATCCCTTGCCATTGAGCACTGAAACTGCGTAGTACACACTTTTATTATAAAATTATGGTTTTTGGCAGCCAGAAACCGCTAACATATTAACAAAGACAAAGACAAGGTTGGAATTTTTGCAATAGAGAGAACTGCTAAACCTGATTTTCAGACTTTATAAGGCTATACGCCACCATAGTTCCTAATTTCTACCAGTACTTCTTGTCGTTCTTCGTGATTCTTAAATATTAATGTTATCCGATTAATTGTTATTGCTAAAGATGACCTTAATGTACCATTTAGCCTAAGTGATGAAAAGGAAACCGGTACATCTATGTCGTAGATCACCTTACATATTTTCGGTACAAATAGTTGACATAAATGGGTGACTGAAATAAAAGTGGTAGTATTTGAAAGTAATTTTACCAAATAGGTAGGAAAAAATTTCTTTATTCATTCGATATTAGTTGATTTTGCATTGTTGAAGGATAGTTCTGATGCTCAATATTTGTACCCTGAACGTTAAAGCAACAAGTACAATAACCAAGAAATACATTTAGGTTATGTAGTGGATAGAGTGCAAAAACCAGCGCCCGATAGATCATTGGCATATGTTACAAGGATTAGTTATTTCAGTAATGTTTTGAGACAGGTGCACATGTTACGAATTTTGTTATTAGCTATGAAATATATCACAGCGCATCGTCCAAAATTGCCTAACTGCACCAAAATGGTTCAAATGGCTCTGAGCACTATGGGACTTAACATCTGAGGTCATCAGTCCCCTAGAACTTAGAATTACTTAAACCTAACTAACCTAAGGACATCACACACATCCATGCCCGAGGCAGGATTCGAAACTGCGACCGTAGCAGTCGCGCGGTTCCGGACTGAAGCGCCTAGAATCGCTCGGCCATCGCGGCCGGCTGCCCGAGGCAGGATGTGAACCTGCGACCGTAGCAGTCGTGCGGTTTCGGACTAAAGCACCTACAACCGCTCGGCCACAGCGGCCGGCTAACTGCACCACTCGACCGGGCACACACTGAACGAGTTGACACAGAAGTTCCTCTTCACGATAGTTCGTTCCGAGAACGCAAAACAATTTCGAACATGATTTTCGGTTCCAAGAAAAGTGTCGGGATACTCTTAAAAATGAAATGATTAAAACGCAGTAGAAACGAACGGTTGTAGGTAAAGGTCTGGATAATGCGATCACTGTGCCTTTAAATATGACTCTGTAAGATCAGCACGTGTACTAAGCAATAGAGGCACTGCCGATAGACAGCGTGAGGCAACGATGGCTGCAGGCACACGCCACTGCGTGCCAGCATGGCGAGTGTTTTCACGCCGTATTACATCGTTTATTTTACCTGTGGTGGTGCTAACAACTTTTGGTAGTTAGTCTATTGTAGTAAAAGAAGGTGGCATTTTCTACTTGAGCTATGAATCAGCACGAACAGAGAGTACAAGTTTCGAGATGCTCTCATTTCAATATGTAAGCTATAATTTTCTATTGCAGAATCATAAAATCACTCGATAATGGCCTAGGAGGATGAAGCTAGATGTGGAATGATAAAATTAGACGTATAAAATGCCACCTTCTCTTACCATATTTGGGAATGATATCTCTAGAAAACATCACTTTCCTGTTTGAAGAGACACTTGACAGACGACCTGTCTACAAGATATAGCGCCAGTATCAGTAGACCAGCTGTAGCACAGAGGAGAGACTGAAGGGAACCGAGGACTGATTCACGTGGCAGCGTCTAAAGGAATGCTCAGTTAGAAGGTCCTTTCACAGGGGGCGATAGCTGAGCCTCCTCCTCACCGAACGTCAATTATTGATGACTGCCCAGTACTGAGAGCTGAAAACAAGTCGCAATGTACTATCAGCTCTAAGGAACTACTAATGGAAGCAAAATTTGTTAACAACCTAAGAAAAATTCATAATGTATGATCTCGACAAAAGTCGTGTGATAAATTCTACACACTGTTGGGAACTGAAAGAATTATAAACGTGGAACAAACAATAATGCTTACTTAACTGACTAGTTTCAGGACTTACTTAGATAACAATATTCGCTGTGTTTCTTGCTTTATCTGTGCGTCTTTTTTTTCTTTAATAGTAAAATAATCAAAAGAAACTTAATTTTTATCTATACCAAGTGTTTCATTGTTTAATTTTGTTAAAAACGCAATTTACACAACACCAAATTATATTCTTATTTGTGTCCCGTGTACACGTTTTCTTTGTAGATGCACTGTAAAACTTACATTACTTACCGCTTTAAGATATTGGGTCGTTTTCGTTGGGGAAGAACCTTATGAATAATATGATACACTTATTCAACATTCGTAGTGTGAAATGAAAACAAAGCGAATGTTAAAACAGAAATTAAGAAAACTCAACAATACTGTACCAAAATCAAGTGCGGTGACAATAAATTGAATCTTTAACTTTAGTTATCCTGTAGTTCTCATTTGCGTGATTATTGTATTGATAACTTCCAGGTTACGTCCGTTTATGTGCAACAGATTAAAACCAAATTTATCACCCCATACACGTTTTGCCTTTATTCATTGAAAAGCACCATTAGTGCCTGACATACACTCTAAGACAAAAGAAAAGCGATGCACCACGAAGGAATTATACAAATGGGAGGAAAACAGGTAGAATTGATGTACATGTAAAGACAAACAAATCATTAGAGCTTCAGATTAAATTGGATGACTTATTCAAGGGAAAGATCTTCACAAATTGAGCAGACTCTGCCCCTTCTGCAAACAGTTATTCGGTTTGGTGTTGACTGATAGATTTGTTGAGTGTCCTCCTGAGAGGTATTGTGCCAAATTCTGTCCTACTGGCGCATTAGATCACCAAAATCCCGAGCTAATAGGGGGGGGGGGGGCTGTCAGTAATGCTCCAACCGCTCTCAACTGCGATGAGATCCGGCGACCTTACTGGCCAACGTAGGCTTTGGGAATCACGAAGACAAGCAGTAGAAGCTTTCGCCATATCTGTCCGGGCAATATCGCGCTGCAATGTAATCCCAGGATGGCTTGCCATGAAGGGCAACAAAACAGGGCGCAAAGTATCGTTGATGTACCTTTGTGCTGTGAGGAGTCCCGCTATGAAAAGAAATGGCACCCCAGATTATCATTCCAGGTTTTTCGTGCTGCATGGCCAGCTATAGTAACGTTGGTATCCCTTTGCTTTCCAGGGAGTCTCCAGACACGTCTTCATTAGTGATCGGTGCTCAGTTGGAAGCGAAATTCATCATTGAAGACAATTACACTCCAGTCAACGAGAGTACAGGCCAATGACTAGCCTAGAGACGTGCCAGATAGTGGTAGGATACCAACCTGGCTTTTGCCCGCCTTACGACGCGACAACCAAAAGTGATGGTCTGGGAGGCCATACCTTTTCATAGCCGGACAACTTCTGTTGTCATCCGTTGCACTCTTACAGCATGTGGCAAAACAAGCGCTGTATCACAAGCGCTGTATCATTGGAGAGGTACAGAGACCAGCGAGTGTGCCCAGTTCACTGTTAGGAGCGCCACGTCACCACCACGCGTCTGTGCGTAGCACACAAGTATTGCACCGTAATTTAAGAATGGAATTAAAAGTTAAAGTTGCTTTTCTAAACTTTCCTAGCATGTGCTTTAGTATATTAATTTGTAAACTGTCAAATCTCAGAATGATCAGGTCAATATTTTTCCGAAATACATCGTTTTAAGGAAACAATAAGTGGCACTAAATATAAAAGCTAGAAATCCAAAAATTGGTGATAATGTGCAGATGTATGTCAAAATCAACTAGTACAAGTCTCAACGTGATTAAAGAAATATTTTGGTCAGGATCTGCGTTTTTAAGAAAAATTGGAGGCGCTAAATATTAGACATAGAAATATGAAAATTTGTGTGAAGCTTAATTTCAACACAAAAACATTAAATATGTAACTCCATTTTGCTATCTCTAATAGTTTTCGAGGTTTAGCAGGAAACTAATTTTGGAATTAAGATGGCCTTATATTTAATAGATCAAGTATCTGTTATATTAATGCTCTGATCACAAATGCCAGTAAATCTGAAGTAACCAATATTTGATCAATGCATTCTTCCTGTGCTGACGTATGGTTGCGAGACATGGACACTGAACTCATTTACAAAAGGGGAACTTACGACAGCACAGCGAGCCATGGAAAGATCAATGCTGGGCTGTACAAGAAAGGATAGGAAAAGGGCAGATGACATCCGCTTTCTGTGTCGAAGTTTAAGGACATCTTAGAGACAGTAGGCTCCTTGAAATGGCAGTAGGCTAGCCACGTCACGAGAGGAAAAGACGGCAGATGGGCGAAGCTAGTATTGGAGTGGAGTCCAGGAGAGCATCGGAGGCGTAGAGGAAGACCACCGGACAGATGGGACAAAGATATCAACAAGATCGCTGGTAGCACCTGGCAGAGAACTGCCCAAGAGCGTTCCACTTGGAGAGGACTGCTGAAAGCCGACCTGAATCCACGACTCAAAGAGGCCACATCATTTAATGATTGATTTGACTGATGATGATGATGTAGATATTAATGCTAGAAAGTTTTGGTTACAGTACATGGTGAAACCTATTAAATAATAGAGCTATAGCAAGTTTCAAGTCCTGGATTAAATGCTAACAAGTATAAGGTCTCTTAAAGTTGTAGTTCAGACGTCAGGTTCTACTGTCAGTCCTCTTATGAAAATTCTAGGTGGCAAAGTTTAAATGCAGGCGAGCTAAAGCTTTTTCTGTGATTTTAACCAACTTAACTACATGCATACGCAAATTACGAAGATTCTAAATTAATATACAACACTGTTTTAAAATATTATGTGTCCGAGAAAGTGGCTGTTTGTGGTTGCCACTGTGGACATAGAGCGGATGACAGCAGGTGTTCCCTTGGCCATCCGCTACGCCACATATATATAAATACAGCCCTAGAGGCAAGACTATGCTTCACTTCGCACCCAGCCACTGTACGATCCGCGTCAGTCAAACGCTGAAGTGCTTGCTACCTCGGATGACATCAGAGACATGCTGTTACTAAACGCATATTTTCAGTAATAATAGAAAGTGAACTCGCGAGGACTCTACACCGTCCTGGATCGCTTAGATTTTGCAGAAGTAACTGTTAGTGCGCCGCCCGTAAGGTTAACCAATCTGCATGGCCTGTGGTGATACTTATTTTCCACTTTTTGGCGAGCAATTATTTTGATTAGAAGAAGTCAGGGAGAAAGACAATTTAATACTAACTTACAATAGAGGTCGCGTCTGAACTGCTCATAGTGCTGTTTAGATAGAGAGATTCACTGTCAGTATGAACATAATGAATATTACAGTGTACTGCGTGTGCAACTTTAGCAAATATATGTATCAATTAGAATTCCAAATCTTCATTTATAATAATAGTCCTGATCCCACTCAGCAAATAGAGAATAGAAACATTTCTTTCAGTGATCTGGACAAGAATGCGGATTTATAGTCTGGGAACTATGCTCAGTATGTTCTCCATCGCTTTCTGGTTGAACAAAGAAATAGTTTCCAGGCTCTCGTAAAACACGGCGAACAATATTCTAATATTTACAGCAATTCAACAATATTCTAATATTTCAAGTATTGTCTCCTAATACCTATGATTGAGAAAAACCCGCCACTCCACAAGCACAGTGGTACTTCGACCATATTCTACTCCCCGTTTTGTTGTCCTTCATGACAAGGAACCCTGGACTTACACTTCAGGTGATAATGCCCGCACGCGCACGGCGGGAGTTTCTAATGCTTGTCGTCGTGCATAACCCTACATGGTAGCCGGATCACTCTGCAGCGGAGAGCGTTTGGAGCATGATGGGCAGGGCTCTCCAACTGACTCGAGATTTTGACAATACGACGTGCCAGTTGTATAGAATATGGCACGACATCCCCCAGGAGGACACCAAACAATTCTGTCAATGCCTAGCCGGTAACTGCTTTGATAAGAGCCAGAGGCAGACAAACGCATTGTTGACTTGCTAAGTTTATGGATCTTTTTCTCTTGAATAAATCATCCACTTCTTCTGAAATAGTAATGATTTCTTTCTCCTTACATGCACATCACATCTAGCGATTTGTGTACCATACGGATAATTCCTTCGTGGTGCCACATTCTCCGGATACATAACTATTTGCGTAATATTTTCCGTTGCGTATTAGACATGTAATTTCAGGTGACAACCAGTTATGGCACTTCAAGACTTTCTGTAAGGCAACAATGGTGAAAATATTTACTGAGAAGATTTCAAGAAGCAGCTCTACATGTGCCCTCGCTTTGATGTTTTTAAAGCTGTTTTGTGCCTCAAGTCTATCGCATTGTCACTAAAACATCATTTATTTTATCAGGCTCAGCAGAGTGTTGGTGTATGTACGTGACTGGTCGTTTATCAACTTTTCGTTTCTTCGACATGTTAGTTACCCTGCATTCGTACAAGCTATTCTTTGTACTTATTTATACTGACGATTTTCCCATATTTTCCTGTGTTGACGGTATGAATTAAGTGTGATTTACATACCCTGTGAATGTGGCATGTTTTATTTCATACTTTCAACACATAAATGTGTTTTAAAATTTCTCCATGACGTTCCTATAGGTAATGTATCACAATTTTAGTATAACATTTGTATATTCCTACTTCATAGGATTTGCTCATCCTGATTTTTAGTTGGCATACTTTTGTTTGGCGAATTTGCCCCATTTTACATGCTATGCTGAGGACCTGCTACTTCGCTACGTTTGCCGCTATGGTGTTAATTCAAGAGTGTAAGTCATTATATAGCATGTCCTTTGTCCCTGTGTGGTATCGTTATTGTGTTTGCATGCTTTGTGTATTTCTGTTTTGGGGACTTGTGGGGTTCCTCCTTTCTGTATATTATGTGTTTGTTTTTTAGCTGTGTTTTAGTTTTTTATTCTATCTATGGCAGGTGTGTAATACACATTGTTCCTAGATATTTGCATCATTACACTCATTTCGTTTTGATAAATACTCTTATTTAGTGCAATCCACTTTACTCTATACAACATGTGCCTGAGAGCACCTAAAAATACAGATATATTCACTTAACAATACATAAACATATACCAATTCACAGAGACACCCAGGGCGTGGATATAGCAGATACACATTCGATATCTGGCAAAGACATTCAGTAGTTGGCCAAACAATTCAAAACAGAGCATGAAGAATATGTGGGCTTGTACTGTCAGTACTGTGATGGTAAAAATTCGATACACTAGAGGCAGGAGAACAGATTTAAAAACAGCAAAGTGAGCACACAGGTACAGCAGCTTCTACGAACATTTTAGGTAAACTTTTGGATCATTATTACGTTATAGAAAGTCAGGGAGTGCCACAGTTGTTTCTAACTTGAACGCTCATTAGCTAACATCCAAAGTAAAATAGTGTAAACGTAAATGTGTATTTATTTGAGGACAATGATGATGTCTTTCAATAAATAACGGCGAAACAAGTACGGTATGATAAATTTGGTTTTATTCATTTGCACATAGACGGCCCAAAACTGAAAATTATCAGCATAATGTAAGAATATGTTAGCATAACCTTGTTAGGATAACGTCGATGTCCCATCGAAACCTTTTTTCCAGAGAATTCTTAAAGCTGACGTTCCGTACCGTTCCGTTTCGTCTGCAGTTGGTCTCACTGTCGCTGTTTGGGACGTTTCGTGAAACGTTTCGACGAAACCTTCCAGGACGTAATGTGATATATAATCTGTACGCAACTTAGCAGTGCTTATAATTAGTACAAACAGAATGCAGCCTCTCTCAAAACAGTATGAGACAATACGGTAAGCAAGAAGGTCTTCACGGTATATTCCCAAACACTTTTTTCCTTCAACTCCACGAAAATTCCAAGAATAATCAAAATCCAGAATATATCTGCCACTTTGAAGCAGAGTGCACGCTAATGTGAAACTTCCTGGCAGAGTAAATCTGTTTGACCGGACTGTGCCTCGAATCCGAAACAGGCAGCGTATCCTCTTCTAATCTTGACCGGCACGCAGTTTTAATCAACCAGGAATTTTTAATTATTACTAAGATGTTCGCATTTTTCGTGTTGTGTGTTGCGCACCACTTGTTACGAATTCGCCATCCCGGCCACAATGCGATCTCAGACCCGTCTTTCCCCCCACTCTCGACACGCGCCCTATCTCGTCGCATTGTTTACAAAAGCACGACCGTTGTCTCCAAGTCTCCGTTAGTCAGCTCAGATTTCTGAGTGCTCGGAGGCTGTGGCGCGTGAGACTTACCACAAACTGCAAGTTGAAAATAATGTGAGCTACTGATTTTTTTCTGGTAAGTGTCCACGTTCCTCTTCATACGAGTTGCGTCTGATAAGTTCGGCGAATAGTCTCAGAAAATGAAGGAAACAAAGGTTACAAGCAAAAACACTTTATCGGCATTCAAAACAATCACCATTAGCTACGACACACTTCTGGTGTCGTGTGACGCTATTGGCAACAGTCAGCAAAAGCTTCCAGCGGGATCGCTCGTAGCACCGTGGTCACGCGTTTTTCGATATCCGCAACGTCTGTTCTCCTTCTTCTCCATATCTGGCTCCAGCAGACTTCCACAAGAAGCGTTTGCTGACAGCTTCCGATGTCGGAAGTGTTTTGTAGGTAACAGTGATAGTAAGTCAAGGTACAATGTTTATAGCTCTTGTTTTCTTTATGTTCTGAAATCTTTCACCGAACATTTCAGCCGCACCTTGTAGTATTGCACACAGCTCATAATAAAGCAGAAACATGTCGTTAGACATGTTGAAAATTTTGTATTTTCTAATAGTTAGAGTGTGCATTTTTTGTGGATTTGACAGCATCAACTTTGTCTTGAATATTACCAAGTTATGACAGCCACAACACATTCTTCAATCTGCGCTCTGAAATCGTAACTCAGTGTTACGCCTGTTGTGCTTTATAGATATAATCAGTATTTTTATTGGTTACGTAAGTTGAGTGAATATATCCGCTTTAGATGATTGTATAACGAAATACAGGAGGATCAGTTGAATTGAAATGTGATTCGAATGCTAAAAAACAGTTTCAGCAAATGGGTTTGGAGGAATACTGAGCCAGCTTCCTTTCTATCTAGTCAGGAGTGGCAACAAAAGTCTTAAAAGTCCTTGTAAGGTTTGATCGAAATATCTTCGTGAGAACGGATTCCGAGCACTAGACGTAATGAAAAAAAAGCACCTTCATCGCCTGAACATGCAGAGTAAAAGGTGCTTTAACAACTTTGAAACCAAACCTTCAGGAGCTGCTTAAAGAAAAACGGTTTCTGCCGTCTCATCTATGTCCGAATTTTTCTTGTAACTTTCATCACAAAAACAAAATAATTTACGTGAAAAGTCTTGTTCAAGTGGAAACAATAGTGTTAGGTACTTAAGTTAGACATGGATACATTTCTATTTCGGCTACCAGGTCCTTGTGTTAGTCTACATTTAATAACATTCTTTTACTATAGTGTACTTTGGAGGTTATTGTCAAATATACTCGAAAGAAGCAAAAAATTTAAAAAGTAAATAAATAAAATAAATAATCAAGGTCCATGATATATTATGGGGTTGTAAAGTGAGGCCCAGGTGGAAAAGATTGAGAATCACCGATCTGGAGGCAATGATACTAACCACTAGACCACTAGTTGCAAACGTGCACTATCAAACAGACGGTTACTAGTTAGGTTTCTTTCACAGTAGCGTTAATTCTCAGTTTTTAGGAACATTGTTTAATTCCCTGATCCTCTAGAATCTTTCCAACATACGTTTATCGCTATGCAGATGGTGATAAACGTACTTCCGCAATTTCCAATGTAGCGATATTTTGATTTATAGTAATTGTTTTACGAAATCTAAGATTACGATTGTTCCTGATTAACTTTGCCTGTTCTGAATTATAAATGAGTTGCATGTATCACAATTTAATACTTTCCTTTCTATTTATTCAGACAGCCATTTATAATTTACGTGTAACTGACGTCTTACGATCATTGTAATAGTATCATGTGCCTTCCACCTTCGGAAACTATTTCTGAAAACATGACGTCTATAATCTGTTTTATGTTTCCAAAATCTTTCATAAGTTTATAACTCCTAAATCTCCACCTGTTTGTTTACCGGTTTCCCGTCACAAACCTACAAGTAGACAATGCAGGTTACCTTTCAGATCTTTTATATGACGTTAAATGACTTCCTGAACAATTATTTGCGTTATTATAGTTTATGTCAACCAAACAGTGATGGACTTAATGGAAAGTAGATGACTGACAACAGCTGTTTGTTTATTCATGATAATATTTGCGAGGTGATACCCAAATGTTGGTAAAATTTAAATGTTCCATACAAATTATTACGATTCCACTTAAAAACCATAAGTGTCCCACATACATGCTGTTTTAAAGAGTGGATTACGTGGCTGTCAGCTGAGGGATTTAATTAAGTCTTAGTCAGAATTTTTCCATTGTCGCCTTTTCGTGAATTTTGCACTACCTGATTACAAAAGGCAACGTGTCTCTACAATATTTTATTTGAAACTTTGCAAAAATTACTAAAGAAACTCACCAAAGCTTGAAGCAAGCTTTTGGAGACACCGCTTGAAGTCAGACACAGACATACTATTAGAGGCGTTTCAAAATCGAGTGAACATCGACTGATGGTAACGACTGTTCGTGTCGGCTATTTGTATCCGCCAGTGGAATGACCACACACTTTTCATTATTTAGAGTCAATTGCTACTTATCACGTCACACAGGTATCCTGTAGAAATCACTTTACAATTTGTTTTGGTCTTCTGATGACTTTACTGGGTGGCAACCTAAGAGAACTGCTTACACTGTCACCTAAATTGTTTATATACAAGATTAGGGACAGCAGACGGCCTATAACTTTCTTTGGGAGCGCCAGAGATCACTACCGTTTTACTGTTTCCAAGACATAAATCCTGTTTAACAGGCGAAGATTTGATACAGTACATTCAAGAGGAATCGCAGGTGTTAGTAAACACTCTAATCACGAAGAAAGGCATCTAGGTATGCAAAAACAATCGAATAGTCTATTCGCTTCCAAGGGGAGTATTTTGAAGGTAATGGTGCTGAATATGACGCAAATATAGTACATAAACATTTCGGTAGCTTTTGGATTGTACCATGTAGGGAAGACCGGCAAAAATGTAAGCGGATTTCCATTCTGAATTTTTTACGTATGTTGGTTACATTTGCTTTTTAAAATTGTTTAAATATGGTTATTGAAGTAAAATTTGGTATATATACTTCTAACTCAACATTAAATTCAAGAGTGCAAAGTCCAAACATATTACAAAAATGGATGTATATATTTGTGTGTGTGTGTGTGTGTGTGTGTGTGTGTGTGTGTGTGTGTGTGTGTTCCACATCTTCTTCTAAACCGCTGGATCAATTTCAACCATATTTGGTATACATGTCCGTTGCTATCAGCCAACAATCGGTGTCTGGGTAAGAAGCATCAACATATCATCGTTCAGGATATGTGACGTCATAAACACTGAGATGTGTCAAAAACTCCCCCTTCATGCATGAAGTTTTAATACATTTACGCTTTCCACACAACTTCTTCCTGTTTTCTCGATTGATCTGTGTTCAGTTTTTCAAGGCCTATCCACTGTGCCAACTTATAACTAAATCTGAGGGGGGTAGGGGGGTACGATGGGGAGGTTCCCTTGTAAGACACTCCTATAGTCGAGTCAACTGAAGGAAATACCTAGCACCTAGCAGAGCACTTGACAGCTTTCAAAGGCGAAGCGAAAACGGCCGGCCGTAGGCGGAAACAACAGCTTTTATAGTTCTATGAAGAGGCATTGCCATAGAGACGTTTACAAAATCGCGTTGTAGACGCGCGAAGCAGCTGTGTTTATACATTTTTATGATTGTTTCATAATTTAGAATGTGTTTTCATGAATACGTTACACTACGAACACAGTTCATTTTTTTCCGTTTCTGATACAGAAGTTGCAAAATGAATAGCTTGGCAACGCCGGGTTTTTCAGCTAGTAATTCTATATAGGGTCACGCTCAGTGGATGAACTTGTCCCGGGGCACGTTTACACCCCTTTGGTGCGCACGTTAAAACATGTTATGAGCACAATAATGAGTAGAGAAAACACACTACTACAGTTTTCAAAATGTGTTTCATTGGTACTAAACTTACTTAAGCCAGTTAACACGCTATTACACAAAACTTTTACTGGCAGTAAATTAAACTTTGGATAACATACACCTTTTAACATAATATGTCCTACATAGAAGTTTGAACCTTAATTAAATGCCTATTCATCATGACTGTTCGAGTTATAATTTGTTCACCCAAAAAAGTGTCTCATATGGGATAATCGTCGTGAAACCACCTTCTACATCCAAGGCACTGTTCCCATTCTTGGTATCTTTTTGAATGGTTGTATCGTTTCAAGCAGTAAATACAAAGGCAATTTTCAGTCTCTACGTAAGAAGTGGGTTTATACACTTTTTTCCTTCTTCTTGCTTTTAGAAAGTTCATTCACTGATCAGTCCTTGCACTCATAGAATTAACTCTTTCTGCTTCAAATTCGTTAGAGTCAAATACATATTATTTTTTGCGATTTTTTTCCTTTTATTCTCCTATGTCTTCATTTTTCCTAGCTTTGGTTTTTGACTGCTGGTGTCTTAAAATCTCCTTGATTGGGACGTCAGTTAGGATAGATGATTACCTCTTTTAAGCAGTGCATAATAGTGTGTAAAGGAGCCCCAATAGAGTTACGTGAATGTGCCCCATCGCCGAGTTTGAATTATTTTCGAAACCGCAGTCGTAGCTTTTAGGCTTTCAGATTATACAAATATACCTAGTAAAGTAGAATAATTTCGGGTAAGAGATCCTATATTTATCTGTTCTTATTTCTAAAGGGTATGTTCCTCAGGATCATCGATATCTGAGCTACAAAGTTTACTCACTCTTCAGAAAAACAAAGTACATTCTTCTCGCTAAGACGTTTAGTCCACTGGGATTGTGGTGTTTGTAAGAGACCTCAGTGGCAGCGCTCTAGCAAGAATTGTTCCCGGAAAAGTACTCTGCGTAAACATGCATGGTGTGTAAACGTGGCCCTGTCTCCACTGCTAAATTTAAATTTTTCACATATCACATATTAGACTGTAGAGCATTGAATTTAGTCATTAGCTTCCCGATGACGACCTCGCAAGCCATATATCCCAGTCAATCGGATACGAAAGGCACGTGGTCTTCAATCAGATAACGAAAAAATAGATAGCTTGTCCCGTGGATAAACTTTTGAATCTCATTCTCTTCCACATTCATGCTGTATATTAATAAGCAGGTTTCGATAATTCAGTGTGTATGAAATTGATGTACGCAGTTAAATGTCGCAAACCAAGTCAAGTATTAGTATGATTATTATTTGTTTAGTACAAGAGATCGTTTTCTCTAAGACACTATACATGAAACGGACAAACACTACGAAATTCTTTAGTCATGTTCAGCAGGATGCCGCTAGCACAGAAGCTTCGTTGCTTCGATGACCTCGATATTGTGGGCCACACTTGTAACCCACTTTGCTACCTGGTGTTTGCTTCGCACACAGTTACCTCCGGAGCATCGTTGCGTCAGGTCATTAAGGCCAGTAATGTTGGAGCCCAGTTGGTGTACTCACCTTCTCCCTCTAGCTTAAGTCTCCATTCGGCTCCCTTGTATCTCTCTGCCTCTCTCTCTGTGTGTGTGTCTCTTTCTCACTCTTGACTCCGCTTCTTTCCCCTCTTCCCTCCGCTCCCAGCTTCTGTCCAAAACTTCCTCCCAACCTCTTTCCATCTCCATCTGCCTGTAACAGTACTTACCTTCCTTTGCTCTTTCTCCTTTCCTACCTAGTACCTGATCCTTTCATCCCCCCCCCCCTCTCTCTCTCTCTCTGTCAACATAATTTATCATCGTACGCTTGCAAATCATAGAGATCCTATGAACGTATACTAAGAACTATTTTCCGTGAACAAGGAATTACGCTGTTTACGTACTCAGTAACAAGTGAAAATCGCTTTCACCATTTCAGCAAGAAGTGAATCTGTGTAATAAGCATCAGCAGTAAACATTCATTTCCATTTTAATACTTCGTTCAGATATTTGTAGGATGTAACGGATTGAGAGAGTTCCCATATATTTTGTGAGATAAGAGGGTCCTGTAGAAGCTACAGATTCTACAAGGAAAACTTCGGAAGATTCACGTCTCTTTTTCAGCATAGCATTAAAGTCACTCTGATATACAATACATTGAAATATTGGCATTTAAGTGTCTCTCTAGTCCGTTTTTCGAAGAGTGGAATAGTGGAAGCGCTGTTATATGCTGTGTTACATTTCGCAGGTATTTAAAGATTTTCATAGACATGTAATGCTTTGTCCCTTCACAGTCGTGCCAAACATTCGTATTTGTACCTAAATTAATTTACAAAACGGTTAACAGAATGTAAATCGTAATAGAGAGCCTCAATAATGAAAGATTACTGATTGAATATGTCCAACTTTCTGACACGTTTTCAGTCTGTAGCGAAGAGGTACAATGGATAGTGGAACAAAAAGATTTACAAACATTTCGAAGGATGTCACTGATTTCTCGCGAGTAAACTGTACTGGTCTTTACAATGATTTGCGTACAATATCAGTGGCTAATTATTGATGTTACTAACATTTCTCTTATTTCATCTATCTACGTTTTAAAACAGAACAAATATCTTGTCCAACATTCTCGTCACAAGCTTCGTTGTAATAATTTAGAAAGAAATTTAGCTGCCCTAAACGAGTATCTTCAAGGAAAAATGATTTTTTTGACACAAAATGAAACTCAATGATTCTGTGGATTTAGAAAGTGATATAAAACTGTATATTAGCAGTTCCCCCCAAAAAAGTCAATACCACGGACTTAACCGGGATTCGTAATCAGCTCCGTGCTCAACATTTGAGGTCAGGTAATAAGATGCTCTTGCTATTAGATTATCGATTACCAACTCACCAGTGCCCCGCATAACAAACACCATAAAGTAATTACGCTCTCAGTCAAGCATTTTACTTTCATGGATGTACTTATACATGACGGCTTAGAAAGCTAATGCAATACGCCAGCTTGACGCACAGCACTTCCAACACTGGGCGAGACGTCAGTCAATACAACAAATTTAAAACATGGTCACATATCCAGAAATGTGTGTAGGGTTCCTTTAATTACACTGGCCGACAATGAAAATGTTTTCGGCTCAAAAATAGTTAATTCTTATGTATTTCCATCTGCTGAATTAAAAAATCAAAATGAAAATAACAGATTAGCTCTTCGTTTGGAGATAAAGTGACATTTTATTTTTATAGTCAACATTATCAGTTTGGGGCATATTTTGTTTTCCGAGTTGGCACACCCCAATAATAAAACGCAAATCCTCTTAAGATGTTTGTAGGTCATGAGCATAGATACGGTACCTGTGACTATGTGTTTCATATAGTTTCTCCTGTAATTAAAGCATAATTTCTGATTTGAGAGTGCTTTTGTACTGTAAAATTCGTAAAAATATGTGTAAATAAGATGAATGATTTTTTTTACATTTTTGGTGAAATAACATTTTCCGCACATAATCGCAATCTGACCCCTCTTGTGAAAACTGCCTATCAGCATTGTTTCCGAATGAAAGCAAGGGACCAGGATAAGTCTTGGGCACCACATTTATGTTGCAGCAACGCATGTTCATTTACACTGCGAGAATGGCTGAAAAATAACAAACGATCAATGACTTTTGCTGTGCCTATGATTTGGGGTGGGGGGGGTGGAGGGGGAGCCTACAAACCATACAGACAACTGTTATTTCTACTTGACGCCACCTATAAAGGCAGGATGGTCTATGAAGAAAAGAAAAACAGTTCAGTATCCGAATTACGATCAGCTAATTAACCCATTCCGTATTCAGATAGTTTATCAGTTCCTACTCCACCCGAAAATTGTGTGTTTGAAGTAGAAAATTAAGACAGTATGGAAAAAGAAGGAGAAGAAGAAGAACGAATGAAGCCTTCCACATCCCGTGACCATGATTTTGGGGGAAAATATGATAAACAGCACAGAATGAGTCTAGCGGAATTGAGTGATCTCGTAGGTCTGTCAAAGGAGAAGGCATAAATTCTTGGGTCTCGACTACAGCAATGGAATCTTCTCGAAACTGATGCCACAGTCTCACAGTAGAGAAAACGTCACATGGAACTGCTTCTCTTTTTGGAGAAGAAAAACAAACTTCTTATTTTCTGCGACATTAATGGCTTGATGAAATCTTTGAATTTGAACATGATCCAACTGAATGGAGTCTGTTCATAGACTCCTCAAATCTTAGCTTGAAAGCTGTATTTCATCACAATGGCAACCGTCTTCCTTCTGTTCCTGTTAGTCATGCAGTTCACACGAAGGAGACATATACAAATATGACAGCCCTCTTGGACTCAGTCAGATATCATGAGCACAGATGGAAAATGGCTCTGAGCACTATGGGACTTAACATCTGAGGTCATCAGTCCCCTAGAACTTAGAACTACTTAAACCTAACTAACCTAAGGACATCACACACATCCATGCCCGAGGCAGGATTCAAACCTGCGACCGTAGTGGCCGCGCGGTTCCAGACTGAAGCGCCTAGAACCGCATGGCCACACCGGCCGGCAGATGGAAAATCTGAGGTGATCTAAAAGCCATTGACATACTCTTAGAAATGCAACTGGGGTACACAAAACATTGCGGCTTTTTATGTAAGTGGGACAGTAGGGATAGGAAATCGCAATATATTAAAGCAGACTGACCTGCAAGAAATCTTAACCCTAGCGAAAAAATGTCATTGCCGAGCCTTTAGAGGACCCAAAACAAGTTCTTCTTCGCCCCCTGCATATCAAGCTGGGTTTGATGAAGAATGTCGTCGAAGGTATGAACCAAGAAGGAAAGGTCTTTAAGTACATAAGAGAGAAGTTTCCGAAATTTAGTTGGTAGTTAAGGAGAGTATTTTTATCGGGCGACCAATTCGAGAATTTGTAAAGGTTCTTGCATTAGACCAAGTTTGGGAGGGGAAAGAGAAAGAAACTTGGGAAGCCTCCAAGGGAGTTGTTCGTGGATTTTTAGGCAAAAAGGATATGAAAACTATACTCAGTTGGTGGCACTGCTCCAGAAAAATACCAAAATCCATTTGCTCCACTCCCACCTAGGCTTTGTCTCTCCTAGTTGTGAAGCTGTAAGTGATGAACATGGAGAAAGATTCCTTCAGGACATTTCTGTTATGGAACAAAGCTATCAGGGCCACTGGAATGAAGCAATGCTTGTGGTTTACTGTTGGTCTTTTTGTAAGGATGCTCCGGAACTCCGTTATAGGAGATAAGCTAAGAGACGACGATCTCATGCCACCACCATATGATTCTCTTCAGACTCAACCATCTGCGAGTTATTTTCCAGCAACTTAGAGCTCTTAAAATGTAATTACCGTTATAAAAAATTCGAATACGCTTTCAGTGATGTCATAATAGAAATATATAGCTTTCTGTTATTCGTTAATATAAAATACTTCCATCTAGTATGTATCACAGAAACTAGAGCTAAGAAAAATTTTTCATTGTCAGATTCGTTTTTCTCGATCAAAAAATAGTAAGGATTGACTCATGAAATGCAGGAAATTTTTTTTTTTGGCCAGTGTTACACAAGATGTGCTAGAAGACAGTTTACAGAAAACAGCCGTTCATGCTACATTCATAGAGCACACATTTCAAATGTTGGAACTTTCCCGGCAAACTTGTTTCTGTTAGTGAACTCGTTTACAAGTCCCCTCGCTTAACATTTCCATTCGTCCAGTCACCTTCATAACGCTGTCATAGCAAATCTCCCACGTGCGTAACATACATAATTTTCCGACAGAATGATTTGTTAACATATAGGGAACTGTTTGTGCGAGCAGCTTTCTTTCTTGTTCGCCAGCTGTAGAACGTATTATGTAATGATTCACATAAAACAACAATACCCACAGGTAATGGCAACCCTTTTGGCTGAAAATTGCTGCTTACAGAAACAGAAATTCTATCACCGATATCTTGGTTGTTTGCTATGTGACTACCAACTAAAATTTGATAACATTTCTGTTAGACTCTCCCGCGAACCTAACAAGTTTGTAACAATTCGTACCGCTCTTCTTCGTTTAAGCGACGATCAAAAAGTTTCTGTTTGAGTGCGGTGCTGCAGCGTATATACAAAATAGCGTGACTCCGATGTGTTTGTATAACCACCGTCATGTAGCCAAGGGATTACTATGGGATTCGCGTCTTTCCGGTGTGCCTGCGGCAAATATGGAAACATGAACCAAGACGACGTTGTTACCAGATGCATCCCAACAGCACTAACGTGCTGTTATTCCTCTCTTGCCATCGAGGAACAAAACACCAATATATAGCCACTGGAGAATGAAGAACGTGTATGGATCAGCAAGTCTGTCGAAAACCGCCGTTGTATAAAAATGTGACAAGGGGTGTTGTTGCTTCCTGATAAGGAACGTCTCCACATCGCAAATATTGTAATGCAGAAGTTACGCCAACTCAAGTGGGAGACACTCGAGCACCCGCCCTATACTCCTGGCCTCTCCCCATGCGATTATCACACCTTCGGTCCCTTGAGAAATGCTCCTGATGGGTTAAGACTTCCTATCGGACGAGAATGTGCAGCAGGCAGTTACAGACTTCTTCACACAGCAGGACACATTGTTGTTCCATAAAAATGAATATCTCGTAACACGAAGTTATCCAGATATTCCTCTTGCATTTTAATTAATTCAGAAAATACTAATCTACAAACAACGAACGCGAGTTAGACGTCATTTTAGATGAAAGTTGTCGCGCACCAAGAACATGCAATTTGATTTCTGGAGATCATTCCTAATGTGTTAATGAAGCCATTGCAATCAAGTAAACGCGACCTCGAAAATGTATCCTAAATGAGCGTTATGGGGACTGTAGACTCTTTAAAGAGAGCACAAAAAATAACATTCATACAAATAGTTGTACATATGAAGAATCAAACATGTCTGTTGACAAGGAAATTGATGCTCGCATTGGAAGATCTGCGACAACTTTTGGCAAACTCTCTACACGTGTTTGGAAAAACAACAAACTCTCTTTGACAACCAAAATTCTTGTATATCAAACTTGCGTCCTCAGCATCCTTTTGTATGAATCGGAAACATGGACTACCTATGCCTTAAAGCTTTCCACATTCGGTGCCTGACATCCATCCTCGGAGTAACGTGGAAGGACCGAGTGACCAACGAAGCAGTGCTATCTAAAACTAATTGCAACAGTATTTCAGGTATCTTGAAGCAGAGAAGACTCCGCTGGCTGAGACACGTCCACCGTATGGATCCTGACAGATTACCACGTGAGGTGATACTTGGAGAGATATCTATAGCCAAAAGACCTGTAGGACGTCCTGTATTGAGGTTCAAGGACTCCTGTAAACGAGATATGGAGAGCTTTGGAATCGACACAAACAGATGGGAGGCATGGGCTAGCATGAGACCAGAGTGGCGTGATGATATATCACCTGGAATGTCGAAGCATGATGAAGGCTTGTTAGACAGATTAAGGCAGAAAAAGCTTCGCAATGCTACCACTGCTCCTGCCTCAGCAGTCAGATACACTTGTGACAATTACGGCAAGAGATGCCGTGCTGCCATTGGCTTGACCAGTCATATGAAAAAATGCAACCCATAAACACACAGACACTGCAACAATCATGTACTAAGATGTCGTGGCCAATACAACACATGAAGAACCTAAATTTGAATTTTCTACACCCAAGTATTTTCGTACTCTGATAATTCTCAGTAACCTATTTATTATTGCGTTTTAAAAGCTTTTTCCAGTATAACGGTAGTGGTCAGACCTAAAAACAGCTTAAAAACCTTTCAAAATCGGAAAGGTCCAACTGAGCTTCTACATAATCCACGCGAAATGAGGCCTTTCACAACATGGCTTTTTTCATTCTGCAACGGACTGTGAGTAAGGCGAGCTCACACTGTTATAAGAAGAAACAACATTTTCGACCCAACAAGGACGACACGACTGAAAACACAGTTACAAATTGTAAATGCAGTTGTTTCGAGGAAACATAATTTTATGTGTATGGGAAACAACTGTCATATAATCCCTTTACATTACTAATTAACAGGATACATTTTTATACTGATATACACTATGTGATCAAATGTACCCGGACACACCCAAAAACATACGTTTCTCACATTAGGTGAATTGTTCCGCCCCTACTGCCAGATACTCCATATCAGCGACCTCAGTATTCATTATAAATCCTGACAGAGCAGAATGGGGCACTCCGCGGAACTCACGGACTTCGAACATGGTCAGATGATTGATTGTCACATATGTAATACGTGTGTACGCGAGATTTCCACACTCCGAAGCATCCCTAGGTCCACTGTTTCCGATGTGATACTGAAATGGAAACGTAAAGGAGCCCGTACAACACAATATCGTACAGGCCGACCTCGTTTGTACAGGCAGACCTCGAATCTGTATTGAAAATTCCTGATTGCTCCCGGTTTTGGTTCAAATACAATAGCATGTTTGCGTAATATTCCAACTAGATCCCGCATTTGTTGATCTGTTAACCCCTCTAGACTTTCTATTTTTTTCCATCTCTGTGTGAATATCTTCAAGAATTTCTACATCCATAGGCTCTGATTCACTTATCCTTAGATATCGTGGATTATCCTGCCACGCCATAGCTCCTTCTACTTGAATCTGTAAATGTGCGTATTTTCCGCAGATTTCTTCGTGTCTCAGGTTGTCTTCAAACTTTAAAGTATTTTCTCCTAAACTGAGACTTCCTCTGCCCAAATCTAATACCACTTTCTGTTGACTAAGAGCCGGCCGGACAGGCCGAGCGGTTCTAGACGCGTCAGTCTGGAACCGCGCGACCGCTACGGTCGCAGGTTCGAATCCTGCCTCGGGCATGGATGTGTGTGTTGTCCTTAGATTAGTTAGGTTTAAGTAGTTCTAAGTTCTAGGGGACTGATGACCTCAGATGTTAAGTCCCATAGTGCTCAGAGCTATTTGAACCATTTGTTGACTAAGAAAATCAGCTCCGATAATCATATCGACTGACATTTTCGGTACTATGACGAAATTGGTTTCTATTATATGACCCTGGCAGTCAAATTTAAGTCTTGTCTGCCTTGCGACGTTCGAAGAACGTCCTATAATTGGGCCATGTACTTTAACCTTGCATGTTTTGATCTCTAACAACTTATTGTCACTATTACATCTATTAAACAACGTCTCCGATATTGCCGTTAACTCACTTCCGTTACCTATAATCACGTTAGCGCCAATACCTTTTATTGTTACACGCAGTATTGGACTTATTTCCAAAATGATATCATCTTTAACTTCCTCCATTACATCGTAATTTAATCGATTTACTTTTGTCTGTTCAACTATTTGGGGAGAAATATTTTCCGTTTGCAATTCTTGTAACTGTATTTTTGCTGCTTTTAGATCAGCTGCTACCTTAGCCAATCTCGGTTTTAAAATCACATTCTGGCACCTTGCTTTCTCTTTTAAATGTGTTTATTAGTCACACATTCGAGTGATCGTGAATAATTTGGATTTTAAGACATGACAACTGTTCTTTAACTGTGATAGTACCTCCCGCTTAGATTCTATGCTTTCACTAAATTCTATGTTAGGTTTGTCTGTACTCGCACCCTGAGTCAATAATTCGTTGTCATGCTTGTTGTCTACCACTGAAGGTTGCAGATTCATCTTTGTAGCTAAATCGTCTTTTATGGCGACGCTGTTTTCTGTATTTGGCTTGATGATGACATAGTCGTGGTGATATTGCCGTACTATATCCTCATATGTACCACAATTATATACGTTACACTCTGGTTTATCGGCCTATTCAGACAGACACTTCCTGGTCTGATTCATTTTTCTCCCTAGCTGAAATATGTTCCCTATTATTGGCATCTCTATGATCTACTTGTTCGTCTCTAATCTGTTCGATTCGCTGTATCCGTAGCGCTTCCGACTCTTTCTGTTTCTCTTATAAAGCGCCATGGAAGGATCTTAGCAAATCTTGTAATGTGTGAAACTTCTGATTAGGTGTAGGTGTTTGTACTTTCCTTTTTTCTCTCGGACCTATAATAGCCGTATTTGGTGCGTTACTCTTGTCGTCTTGATCAAGTGTATTGTGACTTACATTAGGATGTATATTATCCTGCGCAGAATCGTCTTTTGTTTGTTCAGAATGAAATATTTGCACCATATACCTCAACGCTTACTCATTGTCATTTGTTTCTTGGATAAGTAAAGCTAGGAGTTCGTTCTCGTCGTCCGTATCTGTCCCTTCCATCTCGTCCCAAGACTTCAATTGGGACGTCCTTCCTATCTGAAATATTGGTCCTGATACTTCTGACGAACCTTCTCTCGTCCCTATTCCCAGTTTCGAATCCTGACCATCACATGTCTTAACCTATTTATGGCTACGTTTACTGTGTTGTCCATCTCTGCAGAAGGTATATCACCTGCTCGAACCCCTTCAATACCGGATCTTAGTCATTCTGTACGCTTCCCTGGATTTGGTAGTCGTAATTCCACCTCACTTTGCGGTTCATTTCTCCTGTAATTTCCTGACGTGTTTCGTTGTGGCTGCGTTCCAGCATCCCCCCCCCCCCCCACCCTCCCAAACTGTTTTCTCTTCATGGACCTGGCGATCGCTGATTGAAATCAGGCTGTCGGTTTTCCCCAGTTCTTCAGCTGCCATTTCCATTATCGTCTCTGTTTGTCCTGTTCCAACTATTATTATTATTAAAGTCATATCCGTTACGTTGTGGTCGCGTGTTTACACTGTACCCACTTACGTAATTATTGCCATTACTCCCTGAATTCTAACCCATTACCTGTCTACGATTTTTGCCAGTACTGTCGTTCTTATTACTTGTCCTTTCAAAGTTATTCTGTCCTGACTCGCTACGTCTTTGAGCGTCGTTTTTATAGATGGATTCGACCTCTCGCAAAATACCTTTGAATGTTTCAACATTGTCACCCCCTCGTCCTATCAATGCCTGTTGATATCTCGTCAGTAATTTCGTCTTGCATATTTGGATTAATTCACCGTCACTATATGGACTGTAAATATTGATTTCGTTTAGCCATATTCTAGAAGAATTTGACTGCGGTTTCCTCTCGCGGGTTTTCAAATGAGACATTTTGCAATATGCCATACTTTATTCTCATTTGTGCCTCCAGTGACCAATATTTGGCAATAAAGGCTGCTCGAAACGATTCATACGAATCACAAGTATCTGCTATCTTTTGCATAGTTTCCGTTATACTTCCGTCCATGTGTGCACAAAAGAAATGTAATTTATGTTTCACAGACCAGTGTGTTGGTATCCCTACTCTGAATTTATCTATGAACGTGCGAGGGTGCAGACTGTTTGTGTCTTCCTTACAGTGTTGATATTTGCGCACAGTAAGAAAGTGATTACCATCAAAGTTTCGTACTTCGTTCTGCGATGTACCTTCTGTGTTTTGGAAACTCAAATTCTGCCCTAAGTTTGCATCAAATCTCCGCAAACGTGTGTAATTTGGGTGCTCATTGTGTGACATTTGTGCTACAGAATCACTTGCAGAAGTCATTGCGCAATATGCGTGCATAACACCCGCTGCTACCGGCTCTGTGTCTTGTCTAGAAGCCGGCCACTGGTGGCCGAGCGGTTCTGGCGCTACAGTCTGGAACCGCGCGACCGCTACGGTCGCAGGTTCGAATCCTGCCTCGGGCATGGATGTGTGTGTTGTCCTTAGGTTAGTTAGCTCCAAGTAGTTCTAAGTTCTAGGGGACTTATGACCTCAGCAGTTGAGTCCCATAGTGCTCAGAGCCATTTGAACCATTTTTCTTGTCTAGAAAGCAATTCTGGCTCGTGAGATACGGTACTGTAACCTGTCAGTACTCGTGCTACTGGTTGTGGTATTGCGTAATGTGGCGCTATCGCTTGGTCTGCGTATGTCGCTCTCTGTGTTTATCGTATGTAACCTTGCTGTAAACCACATTGTTCCCTACTGTTACTGTACTGTGATGGAATATGCTATTTTGGATTAATTTCCCGATCTCCGTCTGTGTTTTCGGAATGACATTCACATGTGCCTTTCCGGGTTGCGTCACACGTACTTTCGCTTCAGTTTTCTGTCGTGTTAGTGGCGATTGTTGACTTTGCCATCTTCACAGTAGTATCTATTGATATTAACGAGGATTCTGTCGTCGTCTGCAACTCCCCACTAACGCTTTCCGTGTCTCCGCCACTTTCAATTGAACGCAATATTTCCGACCTGAGCCTCTGAAGTTGATGTTCGTTTTTATCTTGTATCTTTACTATACGAGCATCGAATTGCCGTAATGCAGCTTTATTGTTCGTTTGTGAGACATCGTCTGGGCAATGAGATGTTTCGCTTTTGTCGACGCTCTGACGGCAAAACCTTCGACCTGTTGTTGTACCTTCTTGACACTTTGTTGTGTATCTTCACGTAACGTATTCATGTCTGCTTGTAGAGTGTCGATATCTGTTCTCATTTGTACGTCCCCTGTCATAAGCGTTTGAAGCGTGATTTTTGCTTCTTGATCTTCAGTTGGTATTTTAACTAATTGTCCTTGTATATTATCACGCGTTTTCTCTATTTCTCTATTAGTTTCTTTCAGCCCCTGTGTTACACGTCCTTCTAAACGCTCTGCTAATTCGTTTTGCCCTTTATTAGTTTCTTGAGATATTTGTAGTAAACGCTGGAACATAACAGATATGTTAGTATTTTCTACACTTACAAAATTGTTCAAATGTCTCTGAGCACTATGCGACTCAACTTCTGAGGCCATCGGTCGCCTAGAACTTAGAACTAATTAAACCTAAGTAACCTAAGTACATCACACACATCCATGCCCGAGGCAGGATTCGAACCTGTGACCGTAGCGGTCGCTCAGCTCCAGACTGTAGCGCCTAGAACCGCACGGCCACTCCGGCCGGCCTACACATACATCATTCTCACTTGTTGCCATGTGATGCAACCATTCCCTCTCTCGTTTTTCATAAACTGTTTCTCTCTCTTCCGAACACAGTGTAGGTGCACTAACACTCGTCTTTCATATGATTGTAAACCTGTCTGATTCATTATAATCACGTTCGGTTCTACATACTGATTGCTGTCTACTGATTCTACATCTGAATCATGTGCAAAACTATTCTCATGCCCATTACCTTGACCTGATTGAACACCATTGGCTGCAGTTTCGGTCTCATTCGGTATTGCCACGTCCTCTGTTTCGGGTTGTTCATGCGGCTGTTGTGTGTCCAACTCGATCCTATCACGATTTGCCATTATTTCGTTCTGTCTTGACATATTGTTGTCTGTCATTTTCGATCGCTCTTCTACGCGTTGTTTTCTTGAATTTTACGAACTTGACCACACGTTAACATCAGTTTGTAAGATTTGACTCTACCCCAAAATATCATTCACACAGTCCTATACTCAATCTTTTCTGTTCATGGAGTTGAGACAGAACTCAACACAATCTAATACAACAATATTTTTGCACCAGCAATAAACATACACTGCTATCTACACTTAGGTACTTCTTATTTATTTAACTACTCAGTTGAGTCACATTTAATGTCAAAATTAATTTTTCTCCAATTTGCATTAGCTTTTGTCAACCTCTCTAGCTATCAGTTTTCTATCTTGTCTAGCAGAATGCTGTTAATTCAAATTCCTGGCACACTATCAGAATGCTGTTAATTCAGTATCCTGGCAGGTTCGCCATTTTGTAATGTGTAGATGGATTTGTTAATTTTGAATGCGGCAGAGGATAACGTTCCGACTGTCTTCTCAAGCCCAGGATGGTAAACAGACATTCCACATACCTATTCATTCTGGCTCTACCTCAAAGTGATTAAAAATGCTATTGTGACATTCTCAGAGTACATAAACTGATATTAATGGCAAGTTTGGGATTTAACCGAAAACGATAATTCAATCTCTCCCTTCTCCATTTTACATTTAATTTACCAAAGGTCTCAAGAATCAAGTTATAATCAATAAGCAAGTTTAATTACTTCTTCTCTCAATAAATCAATTAATATTTAAACATTGAATATGTAATTAATCAGGCTATATCTCTATATGTGAAAATGTTATCAACTAAAACAAGTAAATCTTTAGCTGTGAAAATTACACCTACGTCGTAGCTGTACAATGAATTAAGTTGGGGGAGGATGAATTTATCTTGGAGTATGCAACTCTGGCAAAATTGGACTCAACATTTAATTTCGCCAAAAGCGCTTCGTACATTACCAAACGGCAACTACGGCGACGTTGTCTCCGTGCTGGATCTGCAATCGCTAATTCCCTACTCTGGCCTTGAATGAAAGTAATCAGTCTCAAACGCTATGCTTTCCATGGAACGTTCAAATTTCCCTAGTCGAAATTAATGGCAATTGCACACTCGCTCTGGGTTGCAGCGACGTGCGCAAAATTCAGCCAGAAAAGATTCCCGCAGGAATATTTAACTATCGCCTTACGTTAGTCGCCACGACACGTGAAGCGTATAGCCCTCACTTCGCAAACATAAAGTAGAGTCAGAGTCGCGCCTTTACCACATGCAGGTGTGTGGCCTGCCGCTAGACGTAAGCGCCCGCTCTCTTTTTCTCTGTGTCTTAACTGAGTTCTCAATGTGCTTTTCCATGACGTTATCATCCCCACCTTGATTCTACTACGTCACACGTCTGGCTTCAGCAGAGAGCTCCAAAATTAAAGGTAAATTCTTATTTTTCTGGCCCAGGGTCCGCTCGTTTCTATACTCTGGCCATTTACTTGCATCTCGGCCGTGTTTATTCTGATAGGTATTATATTGATTTTCCCTTACTTTTTTCTGCAGTGCACCTGGGCTTTCTTTTGTTAAGGCTAATTGTGTATTTCCAATGTCATTAGCCACCAGCCCTGTCCATCTTCAAGCTGTGCTCACTTTGTTACATTGCTCATGCCCCTGTCGTTAAAAGGGTTAATCGTTTGTTATTCCGTACATGAGATGGTACTCATTATTTCCTATTGTCAATAATATCGTTATTTTCTGGGGATTTTATTCGGTATCGTCGTTATGCAGCTTATTAAGGCCCGAAAATGTGGAAACCTTACAATCTCAATAAATCGGCGATCTCAGAAAAAATTAGGCACATCCAACGACATAGCGATAGTTTCTATATGTTTAAAACAATAAAAGTTAATAATTTACAGTGTCCAAACATTTTCACAATGAATTTCTGAATTAACAACTTTTAAATGCTTCATGCAATTCCAACATACGATATCTCAGTTGATAGTTTTGCACTATAGCGGTCATCTCGGAATGCTACTAATCTGTATCTATTTTATTTGTTGACATACCTTTTATATCTCTTTATTACGCAAATGTTTGACATAAAATCGTATTCTCCACATTTACACAGTTAATGAACGCAGCATGAATACCTCACTTGCTGACACATTTGTGTATTTATTTAATAAACAATTTACTATTTTACCAGTAACTTTATATATATGTTGACTGCAATTGCTATTAGAAATCTGTGGTAATTTAAAAGTGGTCAATCATATGTATTAACAGACACCACAGTTGTAAAGAGAATGAAAACACGCTTCAGTCAAGAAGGCATCAACAATTTTTTATGTAATATTTAATGTCAGTTCGGTGTCATTTGATGTGAGCACACTCGCACGAGAAGATTGACTTATTTATTTGTGAACAATCCTGTTTTTGTAATTATTGTGAATGATCTGAGAGACACCAAATATTTTTAACATTTATTTAATTAAATATTATTTTAATACATTATAATAGACCAGGAAGTGATCAAAATTAATAAAATCATTTCTGTAGCACATACGAATGATGTATTTTGGGTGAAATGGCCTTCAGCCAATTGAAAAGCTGACTGTAGTGGAACACTATTGGAGTCAAGTGGAAACTAGGACTTTTCGAGTGAAGAACTCAAGGGAGTGATTCTGGACATTTTTACGTTTTTTACTTGAAGGATACAGACCGACCTGTGGTAACGAGTGACATTTAATCATGTATGTGTTTGATTCTGGGTGGTGAATGGCCACTACCATACTTTAACTTCTGAAAGGACTTGACATTTAGAGAGATCTGAATGTACTCCAGAGTATGACTTTAACGTTTTTACTACGCTTCATATCGTGTGTGTCAATTTGTGACTCACCATGTTCAACTCTGAGCTAGTTTGAGCTGGTGGATGTTTAATGTATTGTAATCATGAAATGCACTTAGTTTTGCTTTATCTTTGATAACAATTTAGTTTGGGGATTTAGCGACCATTCTCATAACGCTCTCAACGTAATTTTACTGTGTTTCATCAGAACATAATCTGTCTGTATTTAATTGAATATCGTAAGACCACTTCTCGCTTATTTGAGACGTCCTCTCTTGAATAAACATTATTTAACACAATTTTCTGTCGTCTACATTAATTACAGATGTTATAGCAGAAACATTTTATTATATTACTCATTTACCTTTTATTTTACATTTCTGTGTATTTTATTAATTCGCAGTTCTAGCCAATGTACAGACTATTTGACTGCAGGGTCACAGCTACAGGTTATTATTTGCAGCGTATTAGTTGCGGGGCATGAAAGCGAACGTGTGCAGCTCAACCCTTTTACTACATAGAGCTGTTCTTTTTAAATAGAGCTATGCATGCCCAAGAACCTAAAGTACGAGTGACCACTGCTAAGGACGCAACTGGTTCGCACATATGGGATGTTGTTAGGAAAAGCAACTACTCAACAGTAACTGTTAGGTACCGTCATATGTTCTATCAGTGGGTCACCGGCGGCATAACTTATGTGGGAACAAACACTGTCACTGTGCATGACCCATTCCAGGCAAATGCCTTCGTCATCAGCCATGCTGGAGGCAACATCTTAGCCCCCTCCTACCCCAGTGTGCTTGCCACTGAGCATCAGCTGCTGGTCAGCAGCTGTGGTCACTTTATGGTCGTCGTCACCACTGCCCGTTTTAACGCCTCGGCTACTGTGCTGACCACAGCACCTCGCCATCCGCCACCATGGCCCTGGGATACCTGCACCATGCCGTCCTCGAGGTGGGCTACTGGTGTATTACACATGCTGTTCTGACTGAAGCCACCCACACAATAGGGGCCATCGATCACCTCTCCAACTCCATCTCCACTGCTGTATTTGCTATGGAATAAGGGACTCATTCAACCACTGTTGTTTCCATGAAGGATCACCACATGACATCTGCCACCACTCCACTTAAGCGGTGCCCTAGGAAGTGAAATGCCATTCATCCTGACCTATCACATCCAGATTCACCTTCCACGATAGCGGTGCTCCATCCTGTCTGCTATAAGTAGTGATAAAAGTTCTTGGCTGCTACAAATGGCTGCATCATATCTGTCATTGCCAGTTCCAGCTTGAAGCATCAACAGTGCAGTGTGTTAAGTGAAAATTAAGTTTTCAAACTTCTCTTCACATTCATGGGGTTGGTTAGGACTGTCAGTGTAACTTCGTGGTGCAGTTCGTGAGGGTGGAGAAACCTATCAACCTTCCTCAATTCAGAGGGACTACTATAGAACCCGGGTTCCCGGGTTCGATTCCCGGTGGGGTCAGGGATTTTCTCTGCCTCGTGATGACTGGGTGTTGTGTGATGTCCTTAGGTTAGTTAGGTTTAAGTAGTTCTAAGTTCTAGGGGACTGATGACCATATATGTTAAGTCCCATAGTGCTCAGAGCCATTTGAACCATTTTTTGACTACTTTAGAACATTATGCTCGCCTGTGCCAGTGGGATGCATGTAGTGCAATCTGTTACGCCATAGTGGCTGTTATGCGTCACTAGTACCAGCACTATGGTCATTTTCCAAGCAATATACAGAGTCTAGGTGGATGACGAATAGATGGTAAGACTAAGACATGGTGTGTTACTATTGCGAGTGGCTGAATTATTATTGTCTTCATTTGTTCTCTGTAACTGTATTTTTTTATTCTTTTTACTTTGGGTGATAAAGGTTCCACAGTATCAAAGATACACAGGACGTTCCTTGAAGGAGGCTTTTCAATCTTTGATAGACCAAATAGGAATCCTGAAATTAAGTAATACAGAGATGCATAATGAACTAACTGAAGTGATGGAAGATAAATCACTGTACAGGGTTATGATGCATTAATTATATTCATGTGCTGTCAGTCTGATTACCCCTATTTCGGGCAAGACAGCAGGCTCTGTGTTGGCATTCGTATGTGACCTAGAAGCTGCTATAAATCTGGGTCTCTGGACAGGTAAATGGCAGATGGCCAAACTGCAGTTAACAGGTGAAGCAAACACTTACGAGGTGTATCATAAGGACTAGAAAAAATTGTATATATAAGAACTTGAGGAAGTTCTCATGCAGTGCTATAAAAAGCAAAGTAGTGTGAGGATTTTCCTTCAGCAGATGAGTATCTCAGAGACTGAATGAACCAGTGGGAAGTTCACATTCTAGAATAACTTTATAGGAAATGCCAAGACAAAGAGAGTTATTATTCAGGAAGTAGAGCTTAGAGTCTTGGATGCTTTTCTGAGGGGGCTCCTACCCGATATGTCGAGGATGGGGCTTGCAGTCAACCTGAAGGATCTCGCCACCACCGTCAGGGAAGCCATACAGTTGGCAGAGGTGGATGTGGTGTCAGGGATGCGAGACAAACTGCATTCTTGTCTATCGTCATAATGTGTTATAGATGCAGACACTCTGGTCATGCTTCTAACCAGATAATAGGGTGTGTTCTAAGACGACACATACACAGAAACGAGCAACCAGTGGTTTACACATCATGGCAATAAAATAAGCCTGAGAGAAATTACTCAACCAAAGAATATGATGTAATACATCATTACTATATGGTTTGATATATGGCATCACATAACTTAGGCGTTATCTGTATTGAAGGATATTAAGAGTATTAACAGAGAAATCATCTTTAAAAAAGCTGTCAGGTTTAAAGACCCTTTGTGTAGGCTGACTCAGAGGGCATTAAAATTAAGCCAATATGGCTTTGAAGTGATTCACAAACTGTACAGAATTCATGTTAATGCAGATAGATGGAGCAGGAAGATTTATTTCAGATACGTACTTGCCCATTGTCCTGTTGAATGGCAGAAGATTGGGTTTTTTGATTTGGTGGAGGGTACCAAACAGTGAGGCCATTGGCCACATCGATTAGGGAAGGATGAGGAAGTAAGTTGGCAGTGCCCTTTCAAAGGAACTATCCTGTCGTATGCGAGGCACTTTGCATGAGGTGAACAATGTTCTCCCTTGAGTCATTAGAAACTATCACTCCAGATGTAACCAAACCATTCAAGAAAACTGGGATGGACATCTTAACTCCGTTCAGCTGGGCACCAGTGGGTAACTACTACATTCTGACCATTGTCTATCTCTTTCATGATGCATCATAACGATCAACATTTCAAATTAGGAAGCGAGTACGGTAACACTGTTGATGGTAAACAATTTTTTTTCCAATTTGGTGTATATGAAGCTACGACTAAAGATCAGGGCACCACCTTCATGTCAGAGTTAATGAAACAATTACGTCACCTGCTATGTATGTGAAAACTAGGAACTCTTCTGATGCACCCAAAGGGTAGGGGAGGCACTGAATGGGTTCACCAAACAATTTGGAAGATGGTGAGTTATCATGTCAATAGTCACCTAGTGGCTGAGGTGTTTTCCTTCCACAGATCATGCCTGCATCTAATTCAAAGGTATGTGACACTGCTGTGCTCTCACCATATGAGGTATGGCATGGAAGGAAGATGCCATCATTGATTGGAGTTATTAAACCAAAAGTAGGGAAAAGTAGGAAGCGTGTTTGGATCTTTTCTAAGTACAGAAAGCACACTAAGGCTCTCCAGGAGAAAATGGGATTGTATAGTAGGAAATGGCAGGAGTATAGGATTGACCAGTGTGTAACGTTAACTAGCCCATACGAACTGAAGGGCAAGAAAAGGAATTTTATTACACGACATCATGGGCAATTTATGTAGGTGTCATCTGTAGGTGTTAAATCGCAATTCCTAATGTGGATAGCCATTGTTCATATAGGGCATTTTTCTGGCTCTCCAGCAGCTTTACTGAGGGTACCAGCACCACTATCTGGGAAAAAAGTATAGAGCGAAAAGTGGAGTAAGGTAAAGAAATTGGCATGCAGGTTTCCACACTCACTCCATAAGGGTCCATAAATGGTCCATGTTCAGATTTTGTTCGTATTTTTGATGTTGTAGCTGTTGGGAATATCGATTCAATTTAGGATGATTTATTTTACTTGGGATCTTTTTTAATAGCAGGAATAGTAGAGAGTTTATTACGTAGGAGTTAAGTGAAAAGGATAAATGTTACGTAACATAGTCATACATGGTCTATGGAGTTGTTGTAAGTGTCCAGTTTTTTCAAGAGGGTGATGGAGAGTGATTGTAACTTCACTTCCCCAGGCACCATTTACCACTAACGACAATTACGATGCGTGCCGTAATTCTGGAAGTGAAGTACATCTTGAATGGGGAAGTGGTAGGCGCATTGCAGAACCAACAACTGAAGAGACTGGTTGATGATATGCCAGACCTCAGTGGTCCAGACTGACATGCAAGGCACAGTTGTTTCTAGGGCAAGCAGTAGCAGGAGGATGCTAACAGGATATCCTACCACCGAATTCTTACTGCCAAAAGGCTGGTGTTTACTGGATCTAATCCAAGTTCAAATCTGAACTGGTCACCACTTTTTGCTATGAGCAACGAAGACCAGAGAGGACGATGACGCCAGAACTACTCGGTAGTGGGTTACTGGTTAATGGAAAAAAATTGTGAAATATTAAGAGCAATTTTTCGTCCCTCATAGATTATCACTGAAATCATTGTTATGAAAGTGTTACACTATTGTTGCTCTGAGCTGACGAATTACTGGAGGTACTTCTCACCCAGAATCTAACTTACCTAGACAACACCCTGGGATCACAAATTCAACATTCGCTGGATGAACTAGTATTAATTCAAAAGGGCACATTACTGCAGAGCAAATGCTTCAGTAAGTAAAACAGTGTCATGAAGAATAACATGGTAAAATCATGATAAGCGCCCCTGTCTCTGGTGCGACAGTGGTTCTCACTCCGTTTTGTGCTATCTGCATTTACTTTTGGCGAAAAACTGTTCGTGACTTGAGTTCTTAGTGTATCAGTTGCCCACAGACTGAATTAATTTTAACACATAGTAATTAATTGTAATGAGCAGCCAATGAACACTGTGGCCCACACTGGACTATAGTAAGGATAATTGGAGAATGTTGTACATATTTGTCAAACAAGAAATACAGGGTGATTCAAAAAGAATACCACAACTTTAGGAATTTAAAACTCTGCAACGACAAAAGGCAGAGCTAAGCACTATCTGTCGGCGAATTAAGGGAGCTATAAAGTTTCATTTAGTTGTACATTTGTTCGCTTGAGGCGCTGTTTTCTGTGCCATTTCAACCAATAAAGTTTTTGGTCCCTTTTTCTTCGAAGGTGCTACTGTAACTGGACTACAGTATCTGGAGATGTTAGAGAATTGGCTGTTCCCTCAGCTCGAATAAGAAGCACAACAATTCATATTTCAGCAGGATGGAGCGCCACCACATTGGCACTTATCTGTCCGTAACTACCTGAACGTCAACTACCCGAGGCGATGGATCGGCCGCCAGGCAGCCCGTGACAGAGCACTTCATCACTGGCCTCCAAGAAGCCCTGATCTTACCCCCTGCGATTTTTTCTTATGGGGGTATGTTAATGATATGGTGTTTCGGCCACCTCTCCCAGCCACCATTGATGATTTGAAACGAGAAATAACAGCAGCTATCCAAACTGTTACGCCTGATATGCTACAGAGAGTGTGGAACGAGTTGGAGTATCGGGTTGATATTGCTCGTGTGTCTGGAGGGGGCCATATTGAACATCTCTGAAATTGTTTTTGAGTGAAAAAAAAACCTTTTTAAATACTCTTTGTAATGATGTATAACAGAAGGTTATATTATGTTTCTTTCATTAAATACACATTTTTAAAGTTGTGGTATTCTTTTTGAATCACCCTGTATAGTCTGAGATTTTTCTATAAATATAGACAGTCGACTATCTGGTGGACCAGATTTCGTGGAGGAGAGAGGATTGTTACACCACAGTTCCAGCTGTCGAAGTACATGGCTCTTGAGACCACACAGCAAAACGATGTCATAAAAAGGTCATTAGGTGCCACGTTACAAGAAAATGCATTCAGCATGCAAGAGTCAGTATTTAGCAAGCTGACTAGCCTAAGTCGCCAGACAGAGCTTCTGAAAGGAGAAGTCGTGACACCTTGATAGTAATACCAGGGCTGAGAAGTATATGATACTATGGAAGAATTGAAGCAGGATGGAAAATTACGCAATGGCTAGGCCTAAACACCTTGGCTTAGAGGGCTAAACCGCTACTGTTGCAGATACGACACTAGCCCTAGCTATCATAAATACTGTCGTTCTAGGTCATCACCAGCCAATAACCTATCTACACACTTAGATTCCTCAGCCTGCTGATGTCGCCAGACTCTACCCTAATAGTGCAGGCCACTGCCTGAGTTGTGTCCAAATGCTGATGACTTCGTGCTGTTCCACCACTGGGTAATCTACTGAGTGACTGTCATCTGCCGTGGGTTACTTGCCTGGTGTACTGGGGCTCGAGCATGATCCTTCTAGCTGTCCAACTGTCAACGCCTTATGTGGTTAGAAACTGTCACTGTACATCATACATTGTGTGCACCTGCCATTGATCCACTCATGCTCTGGTGTGCTTGCCACTGAGCTGCAGAAAAAGGCCAGCTTTCTGTTGTCCACACCAGGTGGTCATCACTGCCGCCAGTGTTGGCTGTTGACCACAGCACCTCAGCAGCCACCGCCATCGTCTAGGAGGACACCCAGCACTATACCCTTCATGTGGGCTACTGCTGGCTCCAGCACACCACACCCGTCAAGGCCCCCTATGTCAGAGAGGTCACTGACCACAACTCCACGACTATTTCTGTCAGCATTGTTTCCATGAAGGATTACCGCCCTACATCTACCACCAGACCACCTGTAAGGTGAACTGCCATTCATCCGGCTATCGCAACCAGTTTCACCTTTCACCATAGCTGTCGTCCATCCTGCTGTTATACAACACATTTCAAAGGCATTTAACAGTCGCATGTCTGTCTTTTGTAGTGTGCTAGTTTTGGACTCTTTCAGGGCCGTCATCCAAACACAGATTTCAATGGAAATTTTTTTGGTCTTAAGATTTACAGTTTCGAATGTAAGGAACTGTTTCATTTTATAGAAAGGGTTATGCAGTCCCTGTTTTTACATATTCTTAGATTATCTATTGTTTGTCCAAGATAGCGAAATTCATACTCTTCATTAAGAGCTTTGGTCGAAGTTGATCATTTAGTCATCGAACACGTTATTTTTTGTTTATTTGTTTGTGTGTATATTATACCCATCAGCCAGCAGACAGGCCATATCATTGAGAAGTCATCTCCATTGCTGTTCGTTTTCGGCTACCGTTTTTATGTCAACAATGAACCGTGACAAGAAGCTACATCTTCGAGATAGCCATTTCCTACCTTCATCGCCTGTTCATTACATCTATCATGATTTTCGTGCATTGTTCCATGCTATATGTACTGCCTAGCTGCTTCACGTAAACAGAATGGTTACCCTTCTATCTCTGAAGTTGATACATTAAACTGAAGATATTTCGTCCAGTTCCTTGTTCTCAAGAGCCTTCCTCAACTCTACAAAGCAGGGTGTTTTCTTCTCATTCCTGGTCTAGCTGTCTGTTATGAGCCCAGCGTTAAAATTGGTTCTGAAGAGTCTCTACTTTTTCTAAAACCAAATTGGTCCTTTCCTAATCCACATTCAGTTATCCTTTCCAATCATCAGTAAAGTAATTTTGTGAATATTTTTTACGCGCGACGTACTAGACTGATTGTGGAGCAATTTGCAAATCCATCCGTTCAATCGGTGACGTAAAAATTAGCGTGAGTTCAGATTCAGTTTACGGCACTATATAGTCTCACAAAATGAATTCTCATTATTCTTTAGTGGATCTTCAAGAGTAAATTTAGGACCGGTTCGATGGATGAGGTAGACCGACGTGAAAGGCAGAGACAAACGATCAGTTCACTTTGCCATGGCTGACACACTGAGATAAATGGCTCCAGGCAGTCTGTGGGTTCATCCCATAAATTATATCCCTACGGCATGCGAAGGTCTGCGACGTGATCGGAACCGCGGAATATCGAACACAAGCCGTAACGCCTCGCATGGAGACACCTACCAGAAAACACAGACATCGGACTACACTATCTGAATTTTCTTCGTATTATAAATGAGCAGCTCCATTTTCGAGCATTAATCTAGATTATATACTATTTATTCTTTAGTTGTTCCGCTTACAGTTACGGTAAAATCTGACAATATTTTGAGATGTTACTTCCAACTACAGACACTTTTGCCAGCCATTCTACCCGATAACTCGTTATTTTGTTTGACGTGAATTAATTGAAATGTTCAACGATAGACCCGGATACGAAACACCTGGTGAAATATCAGTAAAAAGTGTTTGCCAAAGGGAATGATAAAACTTCTTTTTTTATTTGTATGATGACAAATAGCTCTTCGTGAAGTAGTACTGCAGAACTGCTTTAATATCTTACGGCTGTCTTTATACATCTTTGTATCCGTCTGAAGTATCTGATAATTTTTTCACTTAATACGATATACAATTTCGTCGCTTTTCTGTATTCTTCCTTCCATGACTAAGCACATGTCCAGAATCATTTCCCACATGTATCATTTATGGAACTGGAGCGATCATCCATCAACGTTTCATGTTTTTCTCCAACTCTTCTATTAATTATTCTGATCAGATGCTTAAAAACACGTGATTTCAGGTTTGCCATCCCATTGTTATTACATCCGCTTCTGATTTCTTCATAGCTTGTTGATACTGCTTTCCTGTAAATCGAAACTGTGTCCTTCTGCTCAACTCCTCTTGGCCACTATTCAAATATCGTTTTTAGTTCCCATGACGACCATTTTCTTAAGACGACTTTCTTGCAGTAGTAAAATACAAAACAAAAATATAAAAAATACTACGTACAATATTCGAGCTTCTAAATTGAGCCGTCGGTTGTATTTCGAGAACAACGGTATACTCTGCTTCATAAATATAATAAAATCTACTTACGTCACAATCTTGTTCAGCACAGTCATTCAGAAAACAAAGCAGAAGAGAGCCTTTCCAACGAAGACAAAAAACTGAGCTTTTTATGGAGATGTGAAAAAGAAGAGTTTATTCTTAATCGCCATACCGAACTTGCAAACATGGTTTTTATATGTAATTTCCAAGACTTTCTAACTCAAAACAGTTGATTACATAGCTATACCTTAATTATGGGAGAGCTGTCTATAGTGTACCGGTACCTAATTTGTACAACTGCTACAAAACTCTCACCTCTTGTGCCATCCGACATTTAGTTAGGTGAGCATGAACCACTTGCTTGTTGAAGCCTTCTGTTAGCTATGGGTTCTTTATGCTGAGGAACAGATCGTATGAATACAACGCTTATTTTGTAGTAGTCTTCGTCTGGCTATGGCAACAGAAAGGCATTATGGACAGTGGAGCTCACACCAATTGAATGTAAGTGTAACAGTATACCTAAAAGCGTATTATGGATTAAATGACAGTGAATACATATACAGTGCGCCGAACAATTAAGAGAAATACCGAAAACAAAAGTAAAAATGCATAGGCGATTACAAAAATGTTTGGTACCAGTGCAGCTTTTTTCCAATGAACTTGAAAAAGAAATGGAAGCGTGTATCCATCTATCTGAAGGTATGTCGGACATTAGAAAATGTGCGTTCTGCATTGCAGAACGAAACGGACTGCACCGTAATTTTGCTTTTGTAGAAACTAGGGCAGCCAAAAGTGGGCTGAAGGAGTCCATTGAAGAAATATCGCCAAATCCGAGGGAAATATTGCCAGAAAAAAGAAAATGCTAACCGAAGCAAAGGAAAAGAAATTCAGATATACAGTTTCACTTGTGGAAAGAAAGTTTTTAGGACACTCGGTGACGAAGCCAACACTGGAACTCAATCATAAAACAGAGAAGTGATCAGACGTCTGAAATAAAATAAAAACATGGATTCATGCAAATGCGGCAGGGGTGTGGAAAGGAATAAAAAAAGCTCAGTTGCAATATCTGCAATTAAAGAACTAGGAAACCAATTTCTTAATTTTCACCACATGCACATATTTAATAAATTACGTCTAGCAGTATTTTTTTTACTTAAAAGTTCGTCGATTATTTATATCAGGTAGCAAGAACAACATCTTGCAATTGAGGACAGCATTCTTTAAGTAATTTTTTAACTTATTGTTTAGGCTAAAATAAATAAAACGTCAAAAGTGGAGCAGTTTAAGCAACATTTCACTAATTCACAAGCACAACTAATATAGCTAAATATAAAAAGCGTTTGTTGCAAACTCAGACAGTAAACTTGCATGTAGCCATGTGTCTATGAACAGAAACAGTTGTAATATTCTTATGTAACATATTTATATAAACACTTATACAAAAACAAATCAACGCACTGCGTAGGAATTATCCGACTGAGACGTAAATCTGTAGAAGTGATGTATACGGACATAGAAACAAACGATTAGAGTTTCAGAAAAACTGGGTGATTTATTCAAGAAGAAGGGGTTCACAAATCGAGTAAGTGAGTAACACGTGGGCCCTCCTCTAGCCCGTAAGGAGGAAGTTATTCGGTCTGACATTGATTGATGGAGTTGTTGGGTGTCCTCCTGAGGGGTATAGTGCCAAACGCTGTCCAATTGATGCCTTTGGTCGAGGGAATCCCTAGATGGTTGGAGGGCCCTGCGTACTGTGCACCAAATGTACTCAATTAGACACAGATCCGGTGACGTTGCTGGCCAAGGTAGGGTTTGGCAAGCATGAAGACAAGCAGTACAAACTCTTGCCGTGTGCAGGCGGGCATTATCATGCTGAAATGTAAGCCCAGGATGGCATGCCATGAAGGGCAACGAAATGGGGCTCAGAATATTGTTGGCGTACGGCTGTGCTATAAGTGTGCCCCTGATGACAACCGAAGGTGTCCGGCTATGAATAAAAATGGCACTCCAGACCATCGCTCCTGGTTGTCGGGCCGTATGGAATATGGCATGCGACAGTCAGATTGGTACCCCACTGTTGCCCGGAGTGTCTCCACATACGTCTTCAGTGATCATCAGGGGTCACTTCGAAGCGGGACTCATCACTGAAGACAATTCTACTTCAGTCAATGAGATTCCAGGCCGAAGACGTGTCTGGAGGTGCCCCAGATGGCAGTGGGATACCAAACTAACTGTCACACGCCATAGTGCCTGACAACTGGAGTGATGACCTGGTGTGTCATTTCTTTTCCTAGCAGGACTCGTTCGGTTGTTGTCGTCGTTGTTACAGTACAGTGGTACGTCGACGATATACTGCCCCCGTTTTGTTCCACCGCAGGGAAAGCCATCGAGGGCTTACATTTCAGCAGGTTAATGACCGTCCGCACACGGCGAGAGTTTCTACTGCTCGTATTCGTGCTTGCCAAACCCTACGTTGGCTAGCAACGTAGCCGGATTTCTCAACAGTTGAGAACATTTAGAGCTTTATGGCCAGGGCCATCCTACCATCTCGGTATTTTGACAATCTAACTCTCTAGTTGGTTAGAATGTGGCACGATATCCCTGAGGAGGACATCCAACAACTATGTCAATTAATGCCAAACCGAATAACTGCTTGCAGAAGGGCCAGAGGTGGACCGACGCGTTATTGACTTACTCAATTTGTGAAGCTCCTTCTCTTAAATAAAACATCCAAATTTTCTGAAACTGTAATCATTTCTTTGTCTGTATATGTACATCACATCTGCCGATTTTCGTCCCATTTGGACAATTCCTTCGTGTTTGTGTTTTTTTTTTCCTTACAGTGATACGCAGTATGCACTGTAACAATGTTGTGATTAAGATGATTTCTGATCTGTAAATTTAATGTTCACGTATAAAATGAATATCTTTCTATTGACGTCAGTTGTACTGTACATCATGTGCTGTATGCTGGTCACTACCTTACGGAAGAGAGGTTTTCTTTTCCAGACAAACAGTTAATGCAGTTATTCAGTTGTTGTGTAAGGTCTTACACTTTCTGGCTGAAAGACGAAGGTAATGAAGCTGCTTTCTACCCTGGCACATTAGTTAAGTTCAGTATTCGTCACATTTTTCGAGGTAACTACTACTGAAGACCCCTTACTTAAATCTACTCTACATTCTATAAAAGTCATGCAATCTCCAGTGCCCAGCACGATGCTTTGAGAAATAAAATGTAGACCTTCTGCACGCTACGTCTCAAGTTGAACTAGGTATAATTTGAAATTGTTGACGTAAGTGAACAAAAATATTTTATCAAATGGAAGATCGTATCTAATTGTAGTTACTGAATATAACTAATTTATTTTATTTTTATAACTGTCGACGTTGGGTAAGCATAACCCAGAAGGCAAGACATCAAATAGTGAAGACTTGTTCAACTCTGATCGTACAGATTATCGGCATGCTGTGACTGCATACTGGACTTTCTCCCACATCCTGATTCATCTTTTCTTCCTGCTTATACGCCATGACGCTGCAGTACCGCTCTTCTCCCCCGATCTGCACCACGTAGGTTAACACATTTACTTTCACTTCTTTTAAATCCCTTTTTCTGTATCTGTATACGTTTTTCTCAATCAGTTTGGTTGAGCTTCGTTGGACATCCTGTTATTTACAATGCACGGTATGGTCAAAACTGCAGTTTTAAGTAAGCCGTTCGTAATGAGGAAAACTGTAGAGCACGTTTTACAATCGCCCTCATTGTCAGTACTACGCTTTCACTAAGTCGTCTTTAGCACATGTGGGACGGTGGGTTTGTCATGTCATTTCTGTGACTACGCCACAAGGGCTTGCAAGCTACTTTGGTTAGCACTCAGGAAGTAGCCTGAAACGTGAGTCACAATCTACATACCACTTGTACACACTTCAGCTCGCCTAAACTAAAATATAAAGTCGTACTCTCTGCTTTGCAAAAGGAAAAGAAAATAAGGATGATAAATTAAAATGTCGTTATCTTCAGTACTAACGTATATTACAAATTCTACACTTTAACACACACAAAATCTTTTATAGAGTACGTCAACTTTTACTATTCTAAGGAGCATTTCACATAATTCAGACCTCCGTCTTCTCAAAATCCTTATCATGTTCATTAATGTTGTGAAACCGATAGTTCTAATATTTCGAAGTACTGTTTGTTGCTCCCCTGAAAGTGGTAAACTTCAATAATACACTTGCCATGCAGATTCAGAATACAAGGTCGGCGCACACACCATTTATTAGACCGAAACGAAAGGTACATCTCAAGTATTGCAGGTCACGCAAAAGCTCTTCTCTACCAGTTCTATAAACGGACCATCTGTCGCTGTATCCTTGTAAAATCCGTTAAATGCGTTATAATTTTTTACATTGTTGTTACTTTTTATATGGAATGCAGTGCTCTATTTTCTACATCCTGGCTTATATTTAACTGTAGGATGACTACATACTTTTAGTGTCTTTTTAGCTCAAAATTCACGTGCATTTAAAACTCTCAAAAATATATATGATATTTCTATCAAACCTTCTACATCATGTTTTACATCAAAATACATATATTATCAAACTTTTAGCTTTGTATCTCTTTTCCTTGCTGGTTGTGAAATTTACGAAAAATAACGATTTTTGTGGAAACTACTTATTGCCTTTTGCTTAAACTTAGTATTACTTACATCTATATCATTCTGTCCTATTCTACGGTATAATCACACAATTATACCAATATTTAATTTTTAGCATAGCTTTTTGAAGTACACGCAGAAGGCGCCCTCGATTTGACCTTGGCGTTTGGTCGACAGAGTACTGTTAGTCCCTCTCTACCGGTAATTCGCCAATATTACTTGGCAGCAAACATTTTTTCTTCCCCACACCCACCATAAAAGTATGCGTACGAACCCGTATTTAGCAATCATCAGTTCCATGTAGTGCTAAAAACATTATGAATAGATCAAGCGTACGTTATAAGAAGACAACAGTGTTTCTGTTGACATTCGAGACAGCTACACCCCTAGAATTCATTAAACTGATTTTTTCTGCCTCAAAATATGACCCGCTCTGATCGGTGAGAAACCAATGTTCCGGTGATATTTCATTGGTGTGAACACAAGGCAACGTGTGGTGAGAGGCTAGTCTGATGCTCATCCAGCAGGGACATCATCTTCATTTCGAAAAGCGTATGTTAATTTCTCTCCAAAGTATTTTGTTTGGAGTAGGATGTTTGCCATCTACCCGGAGAAAAGACAAAATCCGAGAATTTAAGCTTTAAAAACATATGCTATTTTGTGCAAATCAGGTGTTATAAAGGTATCTGTGGCCATAATCCACGACTTCTTTCATGCCTGCTGTCACTGATCCCCTTCAGAAAGTTCCACTTTAACCGCATCAGTTCGGAATAATACGATCTCTTCCAATCGCTGCAAATGGCCACTGAATGAATAGGAGAGCAAGTTTGTGCTGGAAGAATGCAAGCAAAGAAAAGCTAAGAATTGCATCTCAAACTCCTGCCAGTATTTCAACTAGTCAAGAACTGCTCCCCCTAACGATCTAAAAGTTTGTAAATGTTAGGGGTGGGTATTATACCCCCCCCCTCCCCACCCGCCCACAAATCTAGTTCTTTGAATAGTCGAAGTGTCGAATGAAGTTTTCGGCCATCGGAAGAGTAGACATTGGGTTCCTCACAACCAATACGCAGGCGGCTATTAAATTGAACCAATGTGCCTAAAACAATCTGTGTGGTGTTTCCCATATGTATAGGGAACCATTTTTAGTGACTGTTGTGAAATTATGAAAATCACTTATCGTACTTCATTAGTTTCTTTATATCCAGCATTACTCATCCTGCTTAGCCGCATAACTGGTTTCAGTTATATCTCGGTACGAATAATTCAGTATTTCCATTACTTAATCCTAAATTGTTCAATACGTCTTTCGAGATTCAACTTTTATACATCTTCCCCTAAGAAATTAATTTGTCATTTACTACTGATGGATTGCGATATACTTAATGCTCTGTCATCTTCGAACAGCTCTAAGCGCACGATTTTGCCCACTTTTGAGTAATAAAATTATTTCCAATGAATACTAAATCACGACCACGATTCAAATACGTCTTATCACTTTCGCATTCGTTATACTTCTGAATTAACTTCTGACCACGCTGGTGAGCCGCACCATTCCACCACTCTCGACTCAGTCCAACGTTTCTAATGCGAGCATAGTCTGTCTGGGGTTCCCCGCCAGATGAGGTTTCACTGAAGCTTCAGGAACCTTCTAGGACATTATCGATATCGCAGCCACCGAAAATAAACTGCTATTATTATTTTCTTGTCCAGGACAATACAACATAATTATATACAAATTCAAAACAATACAATATAGTATCTTTAATATACACATTAGACTTCGTACATAACAAATTGATTTTGTGGCCCAAAATAAAGCATTCTTGATTGCTTGTACATTTGCTGAAACCAAGTCCTCCAGCGTGCAGACTTCGGGCAACTTCGGGCAGACCAAGAGGTGTTCACTATCTTGAAGTTCTCCACATTTGCAGGTAGCATCTCCAGCTGCTGTTTGCAACGCGTCGTTCCAGTTCGCAGTCTGTTCAAAGTCCTCCAAGTCTGGCAGGGTTGTTGGGAACCAGCAGCGGGTTCTCCCTTTATGTTTCTTTTGTTACTTCCAGTTACCTCGTTTCGCCACAGTTCTATTCAGCGAGTGGAAGATGATGATGTTATGACTTCAGCTGCTTGTTCAGGGTTACCAAAAACCGACTGTTTTGTAGCAGGGCTTGGAAATTGTATAAATATTCATTGCGAGTTTGTTACGATTTACTATGTCATGCGCCGCTGTTATATCCACAATTGCCACGCCTGTTATCTGCCCTCTCTCGTATTCGTTCTCAATATGCTGGTTTAGGTTGAGCATCTGGTCACAACATGATTTTTCTGGGCAGAATCCAGCATATTGGTTAGTAAGGATCTGGTCAACATATCCAGATATTCGATTCAGAATCATTCTAACCAACAGTTTGAGTAGGTGACAGAGGAGTCTGCCGCATTTTCCCCAGGTTTTCAATGTAGCTACCACTTTAGCTTTACGGCAGATTTTGGATCTCTGTAACGTCTGGATCAGTTGTTAATTAGATGTAAAATCCACTTTTTAGTAGTTGATCTGAATCTCTTTATTTGTTCAACTCGTACGTCATCTAGGCCAGAAGCTTTGTTATTCTTCATGCAGCATATGGCGTCCTTTAGTTCCAATAAAGTGAAAGGGCAACAATAAAATTATTTCTTCAGCATATCTTTGTAGCTTTTTTCTCTCAGATTGTCTTTTGTCTTTGCATATGATGGCCGATTTGATGAGGGATTAGATTGGATGTCTCAGCAGAAACTTTAACGTGCTCATCACAAAGGCTTTTCGAAAGTCTCCATGCCTTATGACTGCTATGCTTCATGTCTAACTGTGTTACCAGGTTGAACCACTTCTCTTTTCTGGAGGCAGATATGGTAGACATCAGTTTTTTACCAGTTTGAATTGTCTCTTCAGAGAAATGCTCTTCATTGAATTCTTAATCATATTTCTCCATCAGTCCTTCTGGATCTCTGTCAAGTCCTGGGATATAGGTAGTGCTACAGCCCCTGAGGATATGTTTCCATGAGATGGTTATCACTAGGTTGATAAACTGATCATATTTTTCCGGGAACGATTCCGCATTGCCCACTTCCATATCGATATCTTTTGCGAAATTAGTTCACTGCGCTTTCTTAAAATTAAATCGTCTTTTCAACCACAGCTGCTTCCGCAACACAGATGATAGGTCGGTGCAGAGAGCGTGGAACTGGTTCCATAACATGTAAGAACTTCAGTTCCACACTTTCGGTCCAAACTTCAAGATCTTCTCCATTCATGTCAGTTTCCCTATAGCTCCACGAAGGGCTGTGACAATTAAAATGAAACTGAAATCGGTCTTCAGTGGTTTACACATTGATGTTACTGTGAGTGACTGATCTTTAACACTCAGCATTTCTATATCTCCTTCTGCCGTAAGGTCAATCGATAGGATAAGAAGGTTCGGTTTAGAAAATATTGAACTTCCATACTGAGCATTTGGTCTTTCAGTATTCGGTTTAATTCCGTTTACCTTTGTCCTTCGATGATAAAGACTTCTATGGGTCTCATTTAATATAAAAAATTCAGTTTTTGTGTTTGCAAATTTCTGATGGCAGAACTCCGTTCTCATGTGATGTCGCCTCAATGTTTATGGAGATAACCGTCAGAGCAGGCATTGATAAAACCCCTTCGGCTTGTTATTGTTGTTATCCTGCTAATATCGACCTTTAGTCCGTTCTCATGTGATGTCGCCTCAATGTTTATGGAGATAACCGTCAGAGCAGGCATTGATAAAACCCCTTCGGCTTGTTATTGTTGTTATCCTGCTAATATCGACCTTTAGTTATAGTATCAACAATGGCATCTTTACACAGGGAAACTTTAACATCGGAAGTGATTTAAACACTGCAGTCGATTTCTGGACACCGAAGCAGAACTAAAACACTTGTCACAGAGTAAGCTCACATGCTTCTGAAACTCCCTGGCAGGTGTTCCTGGTAGAAGCAGTGCTTTCGCCAGGCAAGATAACGTTACGCTTGTGGACTTAATGAGCGTCATAATACACTCTCCTGTCCATTTATTTAACATTGGTACTTAAACACGCGCAGTGCGAAATGTGTTTCATGATTTGCTTGCACCATGGACCCTCGCACTCGTTTGTCCTCAGTACTCTCAGGTTCATGCAGGTCTGCACTGCTGCAAAATCATGGTGTGCCAGTTAACTCTCGTTCTGCTCTTGAGCCTTGGTCGACGTTTTCGTATCAAGTGGTTGATGACAAGTGATCATTTCCTACTGTCAATCGCTGAACCATATGGAGCACACTACGGAAGAAAGCCGCAGGGACAGAGTATTGCGTCCTTACCGTCGTCGGCTCGGATCCAAAGCTGCCTGTACCTCGATTGAGGTCGAGTGCGGCGGTACAGTGTGGCATTAATTCCGAGACCAGCACAAAAAACGCACAGCTTCCCGCGCGTCACTGCAGCCCACATATCGCAGCTGCCAGTCACGCTCGTAACAACTACTAGTATGCGTTATACACAAAGCCGTTGTTGTGGCACAAAATGACAGAACATCAGTGAATATAAAAATTGTTTAGAAATCGATAGCAAATATGCGATAAACTAACGAAAATATCAACGAAATTTACAAGGGCTGGCCAGAGTGAAAGGCAACACATTTTTTTCCCGTCAACAATTATTTATTGGACACAACGAAACATAATTTTTCCACTTAATCTCGCATTCTATGGCCTTCCTCCAGCGAGAGACAAGGGCTTTTATACCATACGATTCCCATGGGAGCGATACGCAGGGTATTGTAGTCATCATTTAAAACTGGGTCTAGAATCTCCGTTGGTAGGCTTTCGCGGTACAGTTTCCGTCTATGTTAAAGCGTCTGCGAGTTACGTTCTTTCAGCATCTCAGGGACAATCTCCCACAAGTCAGACAAACTTGTAACCATTCGTTCTGTCCTCCTCTGTATATGATGAAACATCCCCTGTTAATCCTATCTGGTACGGATTCGACACACTTAAGCATTATTCTATGGTGGGTTCCACGAGCGATCTGTAAGCAATTGCCTTTGTAGACTGATTGCATTTGCTTAGTATTCTGTCAATAAACCGAAGTCTGCTACCTGCTTTACCCACAGGTGAACCTATGTCATCGTTCCACTTCATGTACCTACTAAGTGTTACATCCAAGTATTTGTTGGCTTACAGGTTTACAGATTCCAACAGCGACAAACTAATGTTATATTCATGGGATTCTATTCTTTTATCCCACCTGGAATGCAGCGCAGGTGTCTGCTCTTGAAAACTGAAAGGTTGGCCGAATGAAGGAGCGAGTAGGAGCAGGTGAGGTAAAACACGTCGGTACTGCAGTATGAATTTAAATCACCTTTACTCTAGCAAGAAGAACACTTTGCAATGAGGTGCGAAGTGTCCCGGCCGTCTGCTCCTGATGAAATGGGTGCAGAATCTGAAGCAATGCTCGTAGAGCTCTACAGCGCCGGCCAGAGTGCGCTGTTGTAGGCGTCGGTGTCAGTGCCGTAGTGCCAAACTAATAACTTGCACCTCGCCGTGGCATCTTAGCTATTGATACCACATCCCTCCCCCCGAAACGACGCACCATCGTTGAGTATGGCTTCCGACGGCGGGTGGAGGGACCGAAGGGCGGTGCAGCTGAGGGGGCGGACAGCAGAACTACCGGGACGCGCTGTTTACCCGCGACTCTGAATTGCTTTCGAGGGGATGAGGAAAACGCAACGTAGAAAACCTGCCCAGGCCGCATACCGCCACTGGGTATGCTCAGATGAGGAGGCGGCGTGACGACCTCCATGGGCGACGGCTGCGGCGGCGTGACGACAGCCTCAGCGTCCATTGGTTCCGGCACCGCGGAGGAACACGGGGGCGGCGGCGGCCGGAGGTGGGGCCGTGGCGGCGGCGAGAGACGCCCGACCGGTGTAGGTGACCGGACCGGCAGCGGCGACGACAGCAGGCGCGCCCGCGGAGGGGCGAGCGGCGGAGGCGCCGTCGGTGGAGTCGTCGGCTGAGGTGGCGGAAGCCACGAAACCTCCAATTCTGCTGGAAAACAGCGGCAGAAAACCGAGGACGGAACAAACGGATCTGGTTCCGGTGTCGCTTGACAGTGCCAGAGGGACCAGAAATGACAAATAAGGCGCGGCCAAGCTGACGAAGAATGCGCCCCTGCTCCCAGCGCTGCCTGCCAGAGAAAACGCGATAGAACACCATGCGGCTCCAAGAGAGAAAGAGGCGAAGCAGCGGGAGCGCGCGGCGGCGATTGCAATACCTGCAGGAGCGAACAATGGGAGCGACCATATAGCAATTCCGCTGGAGAACGGGCGCCGCGCGACTGCGAGCGATAGGAAGCAAGGAAAGTCCAGAGCGCGCGCTCGCGAGAGTGCGTGGCGCGCCACTTGCTCATCTGCGACTTAAACGTACGCACAAAGCGTTCAGCCTCGCCGTTCGACTGGGGGTGGAACGGGGCTGAGGTCAGATGGCGAATGCTATTAGCACCACAGAACGCTTCAAACTCTGAGGACACGAATTGGGGGCCATTGTCGGAGACAATAACTTCGAGAAGGCCCTCTGTACAAAAAATTGACGTCAAAGCCCGACTAGTACTCACAGACGTAGCAGAAGACATAGGCACAAGAAAAGGAAAGTTGCTGTACGCATCAATAACTACCAACCAGCGGGTGTCCCAGAAAGGACCCACAAAATCAATATGAATGCGCTGCCAAGGTGCAGTAGGAGTCGGCTACGCAAAGAAGCGCTGGCGGGGAGCAGACTGATGCTCCGCAGACGATCGACTGTTAACAAGCAAATTATCAATTTGTGTATCAATGCCGACCCAAGTGCAGTGACGACGCGCTAATTGCTTCGTCCGCACTATACCCCAATGACCAGCGTCCAGTAATCGGAGAATTTCCGACTGCAACGCACGAGGTACAACCACACGAGACTGATCATTGTCAGTTCGTAACAAGACAACACCATGGTGTACAGACAAGTTGTGATGTTGCGTGAAGTAACGTCGAACAAGTGGCTCACGAATTTGCGTAGCAGATGGAGGCCACTGAGTGCGATTATACTGCAAAAGAATCTGCAAAGAAGCATCGGCGGCTGTCGCGGAAGCAATGCGACGAAAATCCACCAGCAAACCATCAGCTAATTCCCTATCTTGCGAATCAATAAACATTCATGGCAATTCGGAAGAATCAAACACTGCGTCAGGACCGATAGGTAGACGAGACAAAGCGTCAGCATTGCCATGCTGGGCCGTAGGCCGAAACAAAATTTCGTAATTGTAGTTAGACAAAAAAAAAAAAGACCAACGTTGCAACTTTTGTGCAGTACGGGCCAGAACTGGCTTTGACAGGTGAAATAATGCCGTCAAAGGCTTATGGTCGGTTACCAAATAGAACTTGCGACCGTAGAAAAAATCATGAAATTTAGTCACTCCATAGACAATAGCTAAAGCTTCTTTCTCGATTTGAGAATAATTTTGCTGGGCAGAAATGAGCAACTCAAACGCAAAAGCGATCGGGCGATCGACAGAATTAATGCGGTGCGAGAGAACCGCGCCGATGCCGTGAGAAGAGGCATCGACAGCCGAGGGATCGAAAGGAATGAAACAGCGATCACACAACAAAGTAGATTTGAGCTTGTGGAAAGCAGCGTCACATTCCGAAGACCAAACAAAAGGAACGTTCTTACGCCAGAGGCGATGCAAAGGCGCTGCAATCTGCGCTGCATTTTGTATAAACCGAATATAATATGTAATTTTGCCCAACACAGACTTAAGTCCTTTTAAGTTCCTGGGTGCTGGCAAGTCTCTAATCGCACTGAGATGTGACAGCGAGGGGTGGATACCCTGTCCATTAATCATATGTCATAAATACTGAATTTCAGTTTGAAAAAATTTCCACTTGTCTCTGTTACACTTTAGTCCTGCCTGCAAAAGTACAGTAAGTAAGGCATGTAAATTCTGCAAATGTTCGGCAGGGGTGCGAGATGATAGAACTATATCTTCCGGATAATTGGAACAACCAGGGACAGTGGCACACAACTGCTGCAAATACGATTGAAAAATAGCAGGAGCCGAAGCAAAACCGAGCGGATGGTGGCGAAACTTAAACAATCCAAGGTGGGTGTTGATCACAAAATAGCGCTGCGACTGTTCGTCGAGCGGAATCTGAAAGTATGCGTGCCGCAAGTCAATCATGGAAAAGAATTTTCTCGCATCAAGCTTATCAAAAACGTCTTCAGGAAGCGATAAGGGAAATGTAGCTACCACTGTCTGGGGATTTACTGTAGACTTAAAGTCAGCACAGATACGGAGACGACCGTTTGGTTTCTTCACACACACACTATGGGCGAAGCGCATGGCGAAGCAGAAACAGGTTCAATGACACCACTGTCTTGCAAATGCGGAAGTTCAGCAGCTACGGCGTCGCGCAGAGCGTGCGGAACCTGGTGTGCGCGCCGGAAAATAGGCGTGGCATTGTCTTTAACTACAACATGCGCTGCAAAGTCTGTGGCTCAACCAAGACCATTAGAAAAGAGTTCATCAAAATCATGGCATAGTGCCGCAACACTGTCTGCATGGTCACTAGCGTTGATGGAAAGTACATTGTCCTGAATTGCGAGGCCAAAAAGCTCAAATGCGTCCATGCCAAAAATGTTCGTAGCATCACTAGAGCGGAGCACATGGAAAGACACTGTTCGGTTAGCAAACTACACACGCCGAGCACTGAGATTTCCTGTCCAGTAAATGCAGTCAGAGCGGAATGCGGAAGATGAAGCGGGGGCGAACCAAGCAAGCCATACGTCGATCTGTTCCGTAAAGAAACTGACGCACCAGTGTCCAGCTGCATGCGAACCGAACGTCCACAAATGTGCAAAGTCACAAAAAGTTTCCTCGCATTGCGCTGAATGCGACAGGAAGTGTCTGGCAAAACTTGATTCACACGACGAGCTGTAGAAGCACGTGGCGCAGAAGGCTTTGAATAAATGGCATTAACGTCCATAGGCTGATGTAAATCCTGATCATGGAGGTTGTCGTTGCGGTGACGCCCACGCGAGTCACGCAAAGCGGAGACAAGTTCGAAATTAGAGTTTCTCTTACTGCACACAGCTTGAACATGACCTTTATTATTACAAAAATAACACTGTGCTTCACGGGATGGGCAACTGTCCCGTGGGTGGGCCCGAAAGCAGTTCGGACATGATTTCAGTTTCTTAGTGGGTGCCTGTTTTGAACAATGTTTACGTGCGCACGAGCGGCGCGGCGTGGATGGGGCCGGGCGAAAGGGCACGTGTAGCGCCGCGCTAACAGTACACACACCCGGGATCACGTCGAACGCGGAAGTAGCCATGACTAAAGTATCTTGTCTGTCTAGCAAGTCCACTACTTCCTGCAAAGACGGGTTTTTAAATTTGAGGATTTGCTCGCGGATGCGGTGATCCGCCGCAATCTGCGCAATAGCGCCTCTAATCATTATACTCGCATATGAGCGTCCACACGAGCAATTAAAGTCACAATCAGAAGTTAGCGCCTGAAGGTCCGCTAACCAAGATTTATTGGACTGAGTAGGGGTACGCCGGAGGCGAAATAATTTGTAGCGTGCAGCTACCACATTTCCACTGTCACGGGAGTTCAAAGCATCAATCACTTCGTCGTAAGTTTTAGTTTCTGGGCGGGTGGTGGGAAACAATTTCACGAGCACACGGTATAATACAACAACCGCGTTGGCAATGAAAAAAGCAAGCCGCTCTGTACCTGGAATGTTATAAGTTGCGAAGTGTGCCTCGAGCTGGGCGATGTATTCTGGCCAGCGTTCAACGTCAGGATTGAAGGCACGAAATGGCGGCGCCGTCGGCGACGGCGTCGGTACAGGCGGTGGCGTCGGAGGGGCCGAGGTAGCTGCAGTTTGTAGTGTGACCAGTCCATTTATGGCAGCAAACAGCTGCGTCATTTGCTGAGCCTGAAAACATACAAGATCGGACAGTGAAGCCTGTTCTTGTGGCGAAGCCATGGTTGAACAAATGAAGGTCTTATAGCAACTGGGGGAAGCACTCATACACCCACACAGTCACACAGGGAAATCATAAAAAGCTAAAACAGTACCGAGCCAAAAAGGAAATGATAAGAAACGAAAAAAAAAAAACTTTTTATCCCATCCTCGTCGCCACAACTTCTTGTATGCCGCCTGGAATGCGGTGCGGAGGTCTGCTCCTGAAAAATGAAAGGTTGGCCGAATGAAGGAAGCAGGTAGGAGCAGGTGAGATAAAACACGTCGGTACTGCAGTATGAATTTAAATTACCTTTATTCTAGCAAGAAGAATACATAACTTTGCAATGAGGTGCGAAGTGTCCTGGCCGTCTGCTCATGATGAAATGGGGGCAGAATCTGGAGCGATGCTCGTAGAGCTAGAGGGCGCTGTCGTCGGCGTCGGTGTCGGTGTCGTAGTGCCAACCTAATAACTTGCCCCTCGCCGTGGCATCTTAGCTATCGATACCACAACTATGTTTTTTTCTTTCGTTTCGTTCCCAGTTTTACGTTTTTGAACATTTAATGCAAAATGCCAATCATTGCATCACTTTGAAATCTTATTAATGTCTGACTGAATATCTGCACAGCTTTGTTCACACTGTACCTCGATGCAAATTATTACTCTAGTTTGGGAAAGTCTGAGGTTGCTATTAATATTGAAACTTCCTGGCAGATTAAAACTGTGTGTCGGACCGAGACTCGAACTCTGGACCTTTGCCTTTCGCGGGCAAGTGCTCTACCAACTGAGCTACCCAAGCACGACTCACGCCCTGTCCTCACAGCTTTACTTCTGCCAGTACCTCGTCTCCTAACTTCCAAATTTTACAGAAGCTCTCGAAAGGCCGCGATAGGCAAAGGTCCCGAGTTCGAGTCTCCGTCCGGCACAGTTTTAATCTGCCAGGAAGTTCCATATCAGCGCACACTCCGCTGCAGAGTGAAAATCTCATTCTGGAAACATCCCCCAGGCTGTGGCTAAGCCATGTCTCCGCTATATACTTTCTTTCAAAAGTGCTAGTTCTGCAAGTTTCGCAGGAGAGCTTCTGTAAAGTTTGGAAGGTACGAGACGAGGTACTGGCAGATGTAAAGCTGTGAGGACGGGGCGTGAGTCGTGCTTGGGTAGCTCAGTTGGTAGAACACTTGCCCGCGAAAGGCAAAGGTCCCGAGTTCGAGTCTCGGTCCGGCACACAGTTTTTATCTGCCAGGAAGTTTCATATCAGCGCACACTCCGCTGCAGAGTGAAAATCTCATTCTGGCTATTAATATTGTCCGCGAGATCAGTAATCTACAATACGAACCATAAGGGATCAAACGCACTTCCCTGGAGTACACTCGAAGTACCTTCTACATGTGCCGACGAATCTCCATCCCGCACAACAAGCTGGTCCGTCTGATACTCCATACGATCGTACTTTTGCTAACAAGTGTAGGTGTGGTACTGAGTCATGTGCTTTTGGGAAACCGAGAAATCTCACTTGATCCATTGCTTTTAGGATGTAATGTGAAAAGGTGCGACTTAGTTTTCCCACGATCTATGTTTTCGAAATCCATGCTGGTTGGCATGGTGGAGGTCGTTCTGCTCGAGATACGTTTGAGCTCAAAATATGTTCTATGTTTTATAAATAACGGATTTCAACGATATTGTTCGGTAATTTTGTGGATCATCACCACTAGACTTCTTGTTGACACTTGTAACCAGTGCTTTTATCCAACTACTGGCCACAGTCTTCTGTTAGAGGGAATTACGAAAGGTTATAGTTAACAGAGGGATTAATTCAGCTCCAAATTGCATATAGGGATTCCATCGAGTCCTGGGTCTTTCTTCAGTTTTAATGATTTCAGCTATTTCTCAGCGCTACTGAAATATGTCTATTTCACTCATCTTTTCAGTCTTACGAGAATTAAACTCGGTCAATACACCTGGGTTTTCTTTTTTAAAGGAACATTTGAAAACAGGATTTAGCATTTCTTCTTTGTCTTTCTGCACTCAGTTCATATCCTCTCTCGTCCATGAGTGACGGGACACTAACTTTGGTGCCGCAAACAGCCTTTAAATACGATCAGAATTTATTTGGGTTTTGTGAAAGATCATTTGTAAACGTTCTGCTACGGCAGTCACTGACGGCTTCATGAATTGGTCTCTTGGCTGTTAAACGCGTTGTACCTCTCTATCTGGAGCTATCTGCTTTGTCTTATTGTCATCCTCAAAATGTCTTCTACGAGTGGCATCCTTTAATGACCCCAGACAAGAGAAAATCTGAGGGAGCTAGGTCAGGGTTACAGGGTGGATGGTGTAACACTGTCCAGCCCCGTTTAGTGATGTGTTCCGAAGCCCTCAAACTTGCGTGAGGCAGAGCACTATCATGTTGAATAAATCACCTGAGTTGTTATGGCGCTGAAGCCGCTGGTAGTGATTCTTAAGTTTCGTTAATGTGATCACATATGCTTCAGAATTAACACATCTGCCTATTGGCATCACGAATGAGCACATCAGCAAGCTGCATCTTGTAAGGTGTGACGGCCTTCCCGAAAGCTCTGCCGAACCGCCTTCTAGTAACGGCCTGATCCTCTTTGTCCAACGGCTAACCGTACTTCCGTCAACTGCAGATGCTCCATAGGTGAAAAGAGTTTGTGAATGTTACCAACAGTTTCTTTCTGCACAGTGAGAAATTTAATGATTACGTGCTGCTTGTAACGTACGTCACTTACTCACGCCAGTTTGAAACAATGCTACCGCTGCGCTATCTGTCGGAGGAAACGGAAAATTTACGCGTGCTCCGGAAATTTCAAACAATGCACAACTGCAGGTTCTCATTCATGCCAGTCTTGTTGGCTGAGAAAAAGTATGGTGCATTACTTTTTGGACGACGCACGTAATGTCACCGTAAACTACTTGACTAATATTTACCCAAATTTTAGGATGTGAGGTCCACCAGTTATGCAAAATACCGCTTTTTCTCAGTACCCAAACATATTTCAGCACCACTGTGCCATTATCAGTGGGTTTTAGTTTTATTTATTCTGTAATGTGAACATTTTTATTAAACGATTACAAAATTATGTGGATGTCTAGTTCAAACAATAGTTCGTTTCTTTTTCTTAAGCAACCATAGTATAGGCGGTGGAGGATCATTTTCGTCATCTTTACCAGGAAAGAACCGTCGATGACGAGGCCACTACTGAAGTGTTACAGCAGGTAACACGTACTATCGACGAGGCTACCGTGAATGCACTAACAGAGGAAATCTCACTTGAAGAAGTCGAAGACGCCGTGGACAAAGGTGCGGCCAATAAGTCTCCTGGGCCTGATGGATTGCCCATCGAATTCCACCAGACTTTCCGTGACATCAAATGGTTCAAATGGCTCTGAGCACTATGGGACTTAACTTCTGAGGTCATCAGTCCCCTAGAACTTAGAACTACTTAAACCTAACCAACCTAAGGACATCAGACACATCCATGCCCCAGGCTGGATTCGAACCTGCGACCGTAGCAGCCGCTCGGTTCCAGACTGTAGCACCTCGAACCGCTCGGCCACCGCGGCCGGCTCCATTCAGTACGAGGTTTCCAATGGGTGACATTATTATTTCCTAGTTAACTTGCATGGTAATATGTGGTGCTTCCCTCTCTATACGTCACCAGAGATTGGTCTTTACCACCATAGGTGTATGCAAGGCAGCACAACCGACACCCCAAATTCAACTCCTCGAATAATGGTGTGCGAAGCATTCGCGAAGACAACTATTTAAAAATAAGGCTGAATGGGCGCCAGTATGTAACAAGAGTATTGTACCCTTTGTTATCAGGACACCAAATTGCATTTTCTAGCATAATACTCCAATTAATTTAAATGTTCGTTTTCCTCGCGTGCCGTTCGAGAGTGGGACGGTAGAGAGACGCCTTGAAGGGGGTTCATTGAACTTTCTGCCGGGCACTTAATTGTGAATAAGCAGAGCAGAGTAATCCAGTTCGTACAACGAACGCCTGGAGGTGATGTACCAATTCTTTCTGTCCAGTCATTTGTCACCCACTTAGCATTCCTGGGTTTCGATGGGCAGACATGCGGGGTTCCAGCGAGCAATCTTCAGCACAGGACGCGTTTCAGGTGCAGTGGCAAATTCCAGAAGATCAAGCTCGGAGACCGTTTGCTTCCATAGCACAACTACAAGAGTATATTTGCTGCCGTCGGGCTCACATGGTGTACTGATATTTCTTAGCAACATCATTTCCGAGTGGAATGATAGTTTAATCTTATAGTACCCGCTAAGAGATGTCCGTCTTCATAAAGTTTGATACATGTCGGACTGGTACATGATGGTATAACACAAAAGAAATATTTTCATCTCCGAAATGAAAGCATTAACAGGTAACGTGCCGCAGCCCACGAAGATATCTGACTGCTTTCCTATCCCAAATTGCTCTCCGTCTCTAACGACCTCGACGTCCGTGGCAAGTTAGGGTTTATCCTTTCTTTTTCCCTTCGCTCTATCGCTACCTGAGCTGAGCATTTATGTGGGTCAGCAAGGTGCCTTACGACCCAGTTTACGCAACGAGTCGGTTGCCATTTCGTCTGGTTTGGACCCTCGTATAGTAAACTAACATTAATTAAACACCATCCACGGTAACGTCGACAAGTGCAATGTTTTCTTCATTAGTTGGACGTCACGCTTCAGCACTTCGACTAATTGCTTTGGCCAGCCAGGTTCGGGTACACGAACGTAACGACGTTCCCGAGAGGAACACCACTCCGCGCAGACTGTAATGTAACTGACGACGCCGCATGGGCCAAGTGCAGGACGGAAAGCAAGCACTGGCAGCGCGCCAGAGCACCGGTGCTCAGCGCGTCACAGAGAGCAGGCGGGCACCGCAAACTGTGGCCCCGCACCTCCATAAACCAGCAGACTCTGACGTCAGTACCAGCAGGGAGAGGTAGCAGCTAAAGAGTGCCACCGCGTGCCTTCTTTGGGACCTTCATCCTCTGATTGTGAGCTTTAATGTTAGGGGTGATCAAAATGTTTCCGTTTGAAGGCGTTGCTGCAGCGTACATGCAACCTAAAGATACTCCGATGCGGCTGTATAAGCACCGACATGAAGGCGAGGGATTAGTGCGGAGTGTCTTTCGGACGCGCGTGCGCTAAATGCGGAAACGTGAACTACGGCGGCGTTATTAGCAAATGCGTTCAAACAGGACTAACGTACTGTAGTTCTTTTCTTGGGTTCCGAAGGACACACACCGATAGACATAAATCGGAGAATGAAGGATATGTATAGGGTAACATGATTGTCGAAAGCAACATTCTGAAGCTCCCGAATCGAGATAATGACGTGGCTTTTCGGTCCTGCACCGCTGAGCGACCTGTATGTCTGCTCTGTGCGTAGAACGAGGCCGCTGAGTGCCGACATGACTTTGGTATGACCTTCCTGATCCCATCGATCCCGTACTCGCATGACAGTCGTGGGTTCGCAACGAACGCAAACAGTAATACTACGAGACAATGAACTTCAGGTTCGATAGCCCACAATCCTGACTCTGTCGAATTTCGACAACTACTGGTAGATGTATCTCCTTCCTCCACGACGCTTAACACGATATTCTCACAAACTACCACAGTTCTAATGCGATTTCTGGCGCAGGTACCAGCCGCATTATCTTCATTTGTGTGCGTAATGGACAACGAGCATTCGGTAAGTAATGCAACACATTTTTCCCGCCCGATTTCGGTTGAAAAAAAGCAGAATTTGTTGTGCGGCATCGTGGAATATTCTCACTTCAGGCCCTATAGCGTCATGAAGTTCCGACTTGTGGCGGCGCTATACGGAGCCTTGAAAACAGTGCCTTCCAAGCTGAGATCAGTCACTGAGTTTCTTTTAGTGGTAAACCAGAGTGTCGCAAATATTCATAGGTGCTTGCGCAACGTCTATGGCGACTTGGCAGTGAACAAAAGTACGGTGATTCGCTGGTTGACGCCCCTGTCATCACCGCAACAAGGTCCACTAACCTGTGCTATCTCCAGCGTGCCGGCCGGCTGCACACAGGTCTGACTTGTGCCATGTTGAAACGTGCGGACTCTCTCATTCGAGGCGATCGACGGATGGAATCAAATACCTCGCTGCATAACTGGACGTCTCTGTTGATTGTGTTAACACACTCGTCCACCAATTGGGGTATGGAAAGTGTGGGTTCCTCGCCGCCAAACGGAGGACCATAAAGGGAAACGAGGGGAAGTCTGTGTGGAATTGCTTGCGTGTTACAAGGCTAATTGTGACAGTTTTTTATCGAACATCGTCACAGGCGATGAAATATGGGCCCATCACTTCGAGCCGGAAACAAAGCAGCAATCCATGGAGTGGCGCTACGTCCCCTTTTCTCCGAAGAAAACGGTCAAAGCCACACCCTTATCAACTAAAGCTATTGGGACGGTCTTCTATGGCTCTGAAGGAATTATTCTGTTTGATGTCCGCCCTCTTGGTGCAACGATCAATTCTGAAATGTATCGTGATACAATCACAAAATTGAAAAAAAAAAACGAGTTCAGCGTGTTCCTTCTATGGCTCTGAAGGAATTATTCTGTTTGATGTCCGCCCTCTTGGTGCAACGATCAATTCTGAAATGTATCGTGATACAATCACAAAATTGAAAAAAAAAAACGAGTTCAGCGTGTTCCTTCTATGGCTCTGAAGGAATTATTCTGTTTGATGTCCGCCCTCTTGGTGCAACGATCAATTCTGAAATGTATCGTGATACAATCACAAAATTGAAAAAAAAAAACGAGTTCAGCGTGTTCGTCGCCTCACACAAGTAAACGAACTTCTCCTTGACAACTCAAGGTATCACAGAAGTATGCGCACCCGAGAACAGCTCACAAAACTTCACTGAACAAAACGTCCACCCTTCATCCCGGATTTCGCACCTTCCACCTTCCATCTGTTTGGCCCAATGAAGGATGCGTTCTGCGGCGGAGGAATTGATGCAGCAAAACGTTGGCTAAGACGACGACTTGTAGAGTGGTACCATGCGGGCATACAGACCCTACCCCCCCCCCCCCCCCCAAAGTAGGTGCCGTAACGCCGTCGCTTTGATTGGAGATTACGTTGAAAAATAGGGTTTTGTAGACAAAAGAGAGGGGAAGAATATGGTCTATTGGAACCGTGAATAAAACCAGCCCGCTTTCAGAAAAAAAGTATCGCATTACTTATTACGAGGGCTATTCCGAAAGTAAGGTCCGATCGGTCACGAAATGGAAACGACTATGAAAATCCGATAAAGCTTTGCACAGATGTGTTGGGTAGTGTCTCTAGTATAACCCCAGTTAGCATCACGTCGCTCTTCTCATTTCTGAGCTCGCAGTGAGTGCGTAAAGATGTCTAGAAAATAGTGTCTGCCGCCAAGTACGGGGGCCTGGTGAGAAATTTCCCCTGAAGCTATGCAGCTAACATTACATAACTGTCGTGCTGTTTCGTCTTCAAGACAATTCTCAGCCGCATTCTGCAGGGGCAATGAAGATGCTCCTGCATCGTTTTCAAATGGAAATGTGAGATTACCCACAATACAGCCCGTAATTGTCTCCCTCTGAGTTTCAGCTCAGGTCACATGAACCGCTGGTTATGAAGACAACATTTCGGCACAAGACAACGAGCCGTAGGCCAGCGTAGAGAATTGGCGGAGAGCATTGGCGGCTGCCTTCTATAGCGAGGGTATGGGAAAGTTGGTACAACGCTACGATACACGTCTAAGTCGGGTCGGCGACTATGGAGATAAGTAGCTGCAAGGTGTATCTAACTGTTGCAAATAAAACACTTTTGATTTTTACCGTGGTTTCCATTTCGCGACCTATCGGACCTTACTTTCCGAATAGCCCTCGTACTTATTGAACGCCCTCGTAAATGGCGTTACTTCTATTAACGCTGCGCTTCTATAAACGCTGTTCTAAAAGGCTAACCATTTAAGTAACCAACCATACCAATGTCACGTTTGTTGCTTGTCGCCTTCATTGTGTTGCACGTTTAATGGCTATCAGTGAATACAGTTGATCCGTTGATAGCGACATCACTTGTAATGATGTATTTGCTATAGGTCTAACAGCGAAACCTGACGGTGCCGTCTAAATCCCATGCAAACGGTTTACTTAAAAAATCGCTTAGTACGACGTCGCTTGTTGCGACTTATCGTATAAAACTAACTATTTTTGTTACATTTTCGGACAATATATCGGCTATAACGTCAAATGTTTATTTTTGTTTATTACGCATGTGCGGGTTACTAATAACAATGCCTGGATGTGTGTGATGTCCTTAGGTTAGGTAGGTTTAAGTAGTTCTAAGTTCTAGGGGACTGATGACCTCAGATGTTACGTCCCATAGTGCTCAGAGCCATTTGAACCATTTGAACTAATAACAATGTAACGCTTGTTTTTAAACCGGTTTTGTGCAGGCTGTTGGTTTCAAACTAGTATGTGATTAAATAGCTAATGCAAGCAACGCTTTAAAGAAGTCGCAGAAAAAGAGGAAAAAAAGTCACACGTAATATTGCGATCAGAAAATGGGGAAACAAACGTCAGCATCGCAAAGAAACTGGGCGTCTCACAATTAACGATTTCTACAATTTGAATAGGAAGGCAGTTAATTAAAAATCCAACGGGCAAGATTATCTGAGCCCAAAGATATACACTCCTGGAAATGGAAAAAAGAACACATTGACACCGGTGTGTCAGACCCACCATACTTGCTCCGGACACTGCGAGAGGGCTGTACAAGCAATGATCACACGCACGGCACAGCGGACACACCAGGAACCGCGGTGTTGGCCGTCGAATGGCGCTAGCTGCGCAGCATTTGTGCACCGCCGCCGTCAGTGTCAGCCAGTTTGCCATGGCATACGGAGCTCCATCGCAGTCTTTAACACTGGTAGCATGCCGCGACAGCGTGGACGTGAACCGTATGTGCAGTTGACGGACTTTGAGCGAGGGCGTATAGTGGGCATGCGGGAGGCCGGGTGGACGTACCGCCGAATTGCTCAACACGTGGGGCGTGAGGTCTCCACAGTACATCGATGTTGTCGCCAGTGGTCGGCGGAAGGTGCACGTGCCCGTCGACCTGGGACCGGACCGCAGCGACGCACGGATGCACGCCAAGACCGTAGGATCCTACACAGTGCCGTAGGGGACCGCACCGCCACTTCCCAGCAAATTAGGGACACTGTTGCTCCTGGGGTACCGGCGAGGACCATTCGCAACCGTCTCCATGAAGCTCGGCTACGGTCCCGCACACCGTTAGGCCGTCCTCCGCTCACGCCCCAACATCGTGCAGCCCGCCTCCAGTGGTGTCGCGACAGGCGTGAATGGAGGGACGAATGGAGACGTGTCGTCTTCAGCGATGAGAGTCGCTTCTGCCTTGGTGCCAATGATGGTCGTATGCGTGTTTGGCGCCGTGCAGGTGAGCGCCACAATCAGGACTGCATACGACCGAGGCACACAGGGCCAACACCCGGCATCATGGTGTGGGGAGCGATCTCCTACACTGGCCGTACACCACTGGTGATCGTCGAGGGGACACTGAATAGTGCACGGTACATCCAAACCGTCATCGAACCCATCGTTCTACCATTCCTAGACCAGCAAGGGAACTTGCTGTTCCAACAGGACAATGCACGTCCGCATGTATCCCGTGCCACCCAACGTGCTCTAGAAGGTGTAAGTCAACTACCATGACCAGCAAGATCTCCGGATCTGTCCCCCATTGAGCATGTTTTGGACTGGATGAAGCGTCGTCTCACGCGGTCTGCACGTCCAGCACGAACGCTGGTCCAACTGAGGTGCCAGGTGGAAATGGCATGGCAAGCCGTTCTACAGGACTACATCCAGCATCTCTACGATCGTTTCCATGGGAGAATAGCAGCCTGCATTGCTGCGAAAGGTGGATATACACTGTCCTAGTGCCGACATTGTGCATGCTCTGTTGCCTGTGTCTATGTGCCTGTGGTTCTGTCAGTGTGATCATGTGATGTATCGGACCCCAGGAAATTGTCAATAAAGTTTCCCCTTCCTGGGACAATGAATTCACGGTGTTCTTATTTCAATTTCCAGGAGTGTAGAAGAAGCTTTGCATACATGGTTTAAGCGGCAAAGTTCAAATAATGTGCCTATCAATGGACCTGTTCTTCGTGACTGTTGGGAAATTACGGTTCTTCAATTACGGTTCTTCATCTTGGATATAACGGTTTCCAGCTCGGTGTACCCTATTTTTAGTGAAGGTTTGAAGGTAGATGATATACTTACTGCAGTGAAACTGGCTATATTTACAACGTAACCCCTGATAAGAGACACTGAAATTTAAGAGCGAACGGTGTTCGTGTGGGAAAATATCTAAGACAAGTAATGGTTGCTGCAGAGATGACAGGATTATGAAAAGAAAAGCCTTTGGTGATAGTAAAATAGAGAAAAGCTGGATGTATTAAAAACATTCACTCACGACTTGTACTTTATGAAAACACTGAAAAATCTGAGACGACACTTGACATTTTTGAAAAGTGGTTTAGTAGCTGGGACTCTCAGCTGAATTCAGAGACACAAAAAATTATTGTCCAAGTCGGTAGCTGCCCGACCCTTCCAATAGTCGACACTCTTCAGCGCATAAAGCTTGTGTCTTTACGTCCACATGTCAGTTCAGTTGTACAATCTAGGTAATAGGAAGTTATAAAATATTTGAAAATGCAGTACAACAAACTTCAAGTGAAAAACTTGTTACAAAAAGTCGAAGAAAGTACAGAAACAGTCATAAAAGTTTTTCATGCAATTTTAATGATACATTAAGTGTGGGAAAATATTACTCAAAAGATAATTGCCAATTGTTTTAAACATGCAGGACTCAGTGAATTTTCTTCACCACCTCACGGCGAGGATGACACGTTTTGAGCAATAGCTGGTGGAGCTGATGATGAACTTGAAGACGAAATTCCTCTGGCGGAATTAGTGCAAGAACTCTGTACATCTTTGTCAACTTGTGAAACAGAGGACTTCGTACTGTGTGTACTGTGTGTACTGTGTGTACTGTGTGTACGCTTCAATGACTGAAGAAGCAATTTGAGCTGATATCCAAAGCTCAGATGTCACTGGCGAATATGAAATGAACAAGGAAAACAGTTTGTTGCGCTATCACTCAATAAGCTCTCAGTGCAGACAAAACTTTACAAAAATTTCTTATTTTCTTATTTCTTCTAACAAATTTTCAAGCACGAGTTTAATACGCACAAATGACAATAACGAGGCTTTTTAAACGAATGCATCGTCAACAAATGACAATAACGAGGCTTTAAAACGAATGCACCGTCAAATCCAAAATACATTCGCATATATTAAAGGCAAACAAAGTCGACTGTTTACCTGAAGTCTGACAGTATACTGATGGCATTTTAAGGTTAAAGCAACTGGTTAAGAAACTAAACAACACTGTATTTGTTGTGACTGAAGAAAATTAAATTCTAATGTATGCTATTTTTTTCAAAGTGCAGAGCCGGAATAAGACTGTATACGTTTTTGCTGTTTAAAGTTGTGTGTGTTGATATTTTAATGTGTTATGTACATTAAATCACATTTGTACAAAATTTAAAGAAAAAGAAAGGAGAAAGTCTCTTCACTTTGGTACTATTGATCAATTTTTGTAATGTAGTAACTGGAACAAATTTTTGTCATTAGGGCATATCATTCTATAAAACACTTACAGAAGGTTTTAAACATATTGTCTCATTCATTATCCATCACTGTGTTAAATATTACTCAACAATTTACAAGGTTGCTACTACTCTCGTTACTTAGTAAAGATTTTTAGATTTTTCTAACATCGTATGCTGTACGCGCTGCATAAACATAGGAAAAATTCTTCTTCAGTCCCTCCCCACTAATACAGTATCACAAGGGCTGTAGGTGTATGTATGCCTGCTACTTTTGAAGTTTTAACGCTGTGACAGCGTAAAATTTACAGATATATGAAATTTTTATAAAAAAACAGAACAACAACTCGGGTTATGCAACTATAGGCTACAAAGACCGTAAACCGTCGTTCCCTTCGATGCTGTTACAACCGGTTTTGACTATATTTAAGTGCTCTGTGCTCACCCTCTGATGTGAACAAATGCTGTTTGGCTTAAAAACAAACCAAAGTAAAAATGCGGAATTCCAAATCAAAAAGCGAGTAAAACTGTCTAAGATGTTTTCCGGTGCTATTACGAAACATTCTCTATTGTTCTGGATAATCAGTATTTACTTCGCATGCCGTTCGATTGCTGCTCGATTTGCAGTTTCTTATTTATTACCTTAGAGCCTCAGCAATAGCTGTGTCGACAACCAACGATAATTACCTATTCCCTTTATCTACAAACCACTCCGATCTAAGCGGTTTTGTTGGTTACTTGGCCGGCCGCGGTGGTCTCGCGGTTCTAGGCGCGCAGTCCGGAACCGTGCGCCTGCTACGGTCGCAGGTTCGAATCCTGCCTCGGCATGGATGTGTGTGATGTCCTTAGGTTAGTTAGGTTTAAGTAGTTCTAAGTTCTAGGGGACTGATGACCACAGCAGTTGAGTCCCATAGAGCTCAGAGCCATTTGAACCATTTGTTGGTTACTTCTCATCATTTCACCATAAACGGCACCTGCCAACTAGCAATTTAACTTGAAATGATTTGATGTCTGATACATCTCTCCATCCCTGTTGCTAGCTGTTTTCCTTCCAGCCGAAATGTCGCATCCCACATCATCGACAGTCTACCTTTGTAATATGTGCCTAATCATTGTCTCACCCTTTTATTGTGTTCCTTGGAGAATTTTTCCAGGCTATTCACGGAGTCGCGAAATACCACATTCAATATTTTTCTAACTTCTGTTTCAGCATTGTTCATGTTTCTTAGACTTTTCCTGCTTTCAAGGTTTATGCTATTGGATGTTTATAGTTCATTTAGCTTAACAGAAAGCTTCTTATAGTTCTCCCTTTATCTATTCTGATTCCGAGAGAATAAAATTTGCCCACTTCTTCAAGAGTCTCTTGTTCAAGTCAGCACAGAGCCACCAAGTATTCCACCTACCATGCAACTATTACGTCTGCCTTCCGTTTGTGTGCATATTGTGGCCGTAATCCATCACACGCTCCGTTCCATTAAGCAAACGATTCAGTTCCTATTGATCTTCGGTAACTACTGCTACGCCATCAGCAAACCGTACCACGAAGACTTTCTGTCCACGAAAAACAGCTCTCACATCAATCTCGTTGCTTCTTTTGTTTACAAATTAAATGCCATTCGCTAAAGAAAATGTTTGAATGGCAACCACCTAGCAGACCGAAATGCGATAGAACCCCACGTTCTTGGACAGACCATACAAACGAAATAATGTAGCATACGGCGTAGACAGGGAGGATGCCCTGAACAGAGAAGATTGGCAGAACACAACAGGAATACAGCAAAATGTAGTCATTCATTGATCTTTGTACAAATTAATCCAGTATTAACAATAATAATAATAATAATAACCACAGGTGACAATCAGCAACTATACCGTTAAACACCCACTGATTACGGCGTCTAGCAACATGACGTCAGTGCCGACAACTACAGTTTGTTTTTAATAAAAATGAGTGTATTGCCCTTCCATCCCCGTGACTGATGCGTTACTGCTAAGAATGGAAAATATTTTATTCAATTCGATATTATCAAACGTCTTCCCTAAATGCACTGACAGAATGAAATCGTAACACCAGGACGAAGCTGTGCGACATAAACGAAAGTTGGTAGGCGTGTTTCCACATCTAAGAGCTGTCTATTCAAATACCGCACCAGTTACAGCGCTAGTAGCACCACTATGAGGATGATATCAGGTTTGCTATAAATAAGCACCGTAATGGTCTTGAGCGTTAGTTACTTTTGAGATTGGTCGTGGTGAGTTGGTTAGTCGTGAATCTCACTGAATATGAACGAGATCGTGCAATAGAGCTACGAGAAGCTGGGTATTACTTCTACGATATTGCAGAAAACCTTAGCTGGAACGAAGCTAACGTACATGATTGCTAGCAGCAGCAGTCATGAGAATGTACGGTCGCAAGAAGATCGAACTCCGGACACCCAAGAATGAAAACCATCGTGTTGTTGTATGGGTCTGGTGCATTGTACTGCTCCTCCAGCGGCAATTAGAGCAGCAATTTGAGCAACCAGAGTGACACAACGAATTATCACTTATCGGTTACTTCGTGGATAGCTACAAGCCAGACACCATACAGCGTGCCTTCCTCCGACCGAACCCACCGACTATGACTGCAGTGGTGTCAAGTGAGAACTCATGGGAGGGCACGGAAGTGGCCAATTGTGTTTCCGATGACAACTGGTACCGCCTCTGTGGTATATCCCGTATCAATGGCCTAATTTCTCCAAGTATTATTACCATTCTATCTATCGCTTATTGTATGATTTCATCACACAATTACCTTTTTCATCTCTAATCACTGCACTCCTTATTCTGTGCCACCCAAAGCTATTGTTTATTAAATTGTGTGCGGCATGTACGTTGTCCTGCTTCAGCTTAAAATCTACCTGATGGTTTTCTCCAAACATTCTCCTTTGGCTTTTCTATGTTTCAAGATACTCGTAGTTTCATATTTGGGTGACCTATTTCGCAGTTCTTCATTTCCAACTTTTTTTTTTTACTTTTTTGTTATTCCTTTATTAATTTTGGTATTTAATCTGTTACCACTTTTCTCAATTTCTGTCGTATTCCAGCACACTCTCCATACCATTAAGCTCCCGACTCAGTTCCTATTTATCTTCTGTAACTATTGCTATGCCATCAGCAAACCATACCACGAAGACTTTCTGTCCACGAAAAACAGCTCTCCATGCTAGTCTGTCCTATGCTAGTCTCTCAATCTCTGAGTAACTACTGCAGTGTACAACCGATGTTTGCTGTTAAACTAGTATCAGGTTCCACCCTAAGTGAATGCTTCTCTGCTAACTCCCTCGGCAGAATCAGAAAGTAGTTTGAAAACAATCTGCTGTTCGTATGTTGGAACATGCAACTTTATAGGAGGCCAACTCAATTGGCTACTCAAATGGTCCCACAAGGACTGAGTGCAACTCAAACTGATCACAATCCACATGTTGAATGGGGACTAGGTATCCTGTTTCATATGGTCCACGTCATCTCATTCCCTGCATCTGCCTTGGCTAATTATCTTTGTACACACATCAAGAAACATTTTGCGTCACCTCGGTTCCGAGAGTTCCGGAACCTGTACAGAAAACTGGAATAGAATTCAACATAAACATCATTTGCTCTCTTTTTACTGATCATGCAAACCACACATTGCATGTTGTACCACCATACAGCGAGACCTTCAGAGGTGGTGGTCCAGATTGCTGTACACACCGGTACTCCTGATACCCAGTAGCACGTCTTTTTGCATTGATGCATGCCTGTATTCGTCGTGGCCTACTATCCACAAGTTCATCAAGGCACTGTTGGTCCAGATTGTCCCACTTCTCAACGGCGATTCGTTGTGTATCCCTCAGAGTGGCTGGTGGGTCACGTCGTCCATAAACAACACATTTCAATTCATCTCAGGCATGTTCGATAGGGTTCATGTCTGGAGAACATGCTGGCCACTCTAGGCGCGCGATGTCGTTATCCTGAAGGAAATCACTCACATGATGTTCTCTATGGGGGCTAGAATTGTCGTCCATGAGGACGAATGCCTGCCCAATATGCTGCCGATACGGTTGCACTGTCCGTCGGAGAATGGCATTCCCGTATCGTACAGCTGTTACGGCACCTTCCATGACCACCAGCGGCGTACGTCGGCCCCACATAGCGCCACCCCAAAACAGCAGGGAACCTCCACCTTGCTACACTCGCTTAGGCGTTCAGCCTGACCGGGTTGCCTCCAAACGCGTCTCCGATGATTGTCTGGTTGAAGCATATGCGACACTCATCAGTGAAGAGAACTTGATGCCAATCACGAGCGGTCCATTCGGCATGTTGTTGGGCCCATCTGTACTACGCAACCATGGTGTCGTGGTTGCAAAGATGGACCTCGCCATGGACGTCGGGAGTGAAGTTGCGCATAATGCAGCCTATTGCGCACATTTTGAATCGTAACACGACGTCCTGTGCCTGCACGAAAAGCATTATTCAACAGGATGGCGTTGCTATCAGGGTTCCTCCGAGGCATAGTCCATAGATTGCGGTCATCCACTGCAGTAGAAGCCCTTGGGCGGCCTGAGCGAGGCAGGTCACTAACAGTTTCTGTCTCTCTGTATCTTCTCCATGTCCGAACAACATCGCTTTGGTTCACTCCGAGACACTTGGACGCTTCCATTGTTGAGAACCCTTCCTGCCACAAAGTAACAATGCGGACGCGATCGAACTGCGGTATTGACCGTCTTCGTAAGCATGGCTAAACTACAGACAACACGAGCCTAGTACCTGCTTCCTGGTGGAATGACTGTAAGTGAACGGCTGTCGGACACCCACCGTCTAATAGGCGCTGCTCATGCATAGTTGTTTACATATTTTGGCGGGTATAGTGATATCTCTGAACAGTTAAGGGACTGTGTCTGTGATACAATATCCACAGTCAACGTTTACCTTCGGGAGTTCTGTGAACTGGGATGGTGCAAAACTTTTTGATGTGTGTATTACGATACTATATGAATTTCTAACTATGGAATTGGCTGCTTCATCACTTGGCCTGTATAGCACGACTAAATGTCTACACTACATCTGTCAGCCAACATTTGTTAGCAGAGTATCTTACAAGCTGGAATGTCAGTCCAGGAGTTTGCTAAAATGATACACTCCATGCATCGTAGTTCTGTATCGTAACAGGTAACACTTTAAGGAGCCCATGTATCAAAAATGTTCAAATGTGTGTGAAATCTTATGGGACTTAACTGCTAAGGTCATCAGTCCCTAGGCTTACACACTACTTAACCTAAATTATCCTAAGGACAAACACACACACCCATACCCGAGGGAGGACTCGAACCTCCGCCGGGAGCAGTCACACGCTCATGTATCGATAGGTATTACACCCTTTCCTATAACGCAGCTTGTAAGATACTCTGCTAACAAATGTTGGCTGACAGATGTAGTGTAGACATTTAGTCGTGCTATACAGGCCAAGTGATGAAGCAAACCGTCTGTACAACTGCAACATACGACTCGCTACATGTAATACAGGGTGTCCCACTCGAAACAAGCCGCACAAAGAAACATTTGCTTAAATTACACTTCAAAACCTTGCTAAGAAATCAGGAAATGAAATGAAATGAATATTTCATACCTTGTTCATGGGGAAATGAAGGTGAATCACGACAGTTGCGTTAAGGGACCGCCTTCGGCTTGTAAACACAATTGGAAACGACGCTGCATATTCTTGATTGTTGCTACCAGAACATCTGGCGTCCCTGCCTGGTTTTCACGGATGAAGTCCTCTTGTAAATCTTCCAAGTTGTTTGTTCCTGTAGGTCTTGCCTTTTAGGCCACCCTATAGGGTGGTGCTAAATCAAATGACCTTGGGGGCCACGGTCCTTTCGAAATCCCCCTGCCGGGGAAAAATTAATGGCCCTCAGTCATGGGCAATCGAAACGTGTGCCATGTGGCGCCACCCTGTTGGTATCAGCCGAGAGTACGTTCTTCATCGTTCAGCTGGTTCATAAATTGCCGAAACATCTCGGTGTAACCTGCACTTGGCACAGTACTCTCGAAAAAAATTTGTCCGATGAAGCGACGCTTTGATATTGCACAGAACACGCCAGTCTTTTGTGAATGTAGGGGCTGCTCGACTAGGGCATGTGGATTTTCATTACACCACAAATGTGTATTCTGAGAGTTTACATAGCCAGAGAGGTGGAACCACGCCTCATCACTGAATCGTGTGTACTGCAATATTCCTGGCCTTTGAGCAACAAATTGCTGAAACCCACGGCAAAAGGTAATTCTTGTGTTTGCCACTGACATTCAGTTCTTGAACACCTGTAAACTTGTATGGGTACATGCCAGATTTCTTCGCATCTTTGTGACATGTCTTCCGTGACGGTCACATTCCTGAAATAAACGTCGAAGGGACTTTGCAGGTGAGGCCAACAATCGTTATTTCACGTCAGTAACTTTTTCTTCCGATAAGGGCTGCCGTCACCCGCCGTGAAGATCCGGCACGTTCCATTGCTCTCCATTTTCTTCACTAAATTTTGTACGCAGCATTTAGACGGTATGCCGGCCGGTGTAGCCAAGCGGTTCTAGGCACTTCAGGCTGGAACCGCGCGACCGCTACGGTCGCAGGTTCGAATCCTGCCTCGGGCATGGATGTGTGTGATGTCCTTAGGTTAGTTAGGTTTAAGTAGTTCTAAGTTCTAGAGGACTGATGACCACAGATGTTTAGTCCCATAGTGCTCGGAGCCATTTGAACCATTTGATGTTCAGCAGCTTCGAAATGCATCATTCATAAGTTATTAAATAATTACGAAAGTCATCGGCTCCAAGCTGCTTAAGTAGTAGAACGTGGGTGAACTTTTTCCTTGCATTACCCATTCCTTTGTGCGCAACTTTCTCTCGGCTTTTTTTTTCCTTTACTTTGCCACCTCTAAAACAACCACGGCAAATCACCTTTTTTGTACGTGTGTAAAACGAAGCGGGATTTTGTAGAACATTAACTTAAGATATAAAATCACAACGCTGTAATCGCTGAGTGCAGTCGGTCTGGTGCGTGTGTAAGCTGCCACAAAATTGGTCGATCGGTCTGTCAGGCGATATACACTCCTGGAAATGGAAAAAAGAACACATTGACACCGGTGTGTCAGACCCACCATACTTGCTCCGGACACTGCGAGAGGACTGTACAAGCAATGATCACACGCACGGCACAGCGGACACACCAGGAACCGCGGTGTTGGCCGTCGAATGGCGCTAGCTGCGCAGCATTTGTGCACCGCCGCCGTCAGTGTCAGCCAGTTTGCCGTGGCATACGGAGCTCCATCGCAGTCTTTAACACTGGTAGCATGCCGCGACAGCGTGGACGTGAACCGTATGTGCAGTTGACGTACTTTGAGCGGGGGCGTATAGTGGGCATGCGGGAGGCCGGGTGGACGTACCGCCGAATTGCTCAACACGTGGGGCGTGAGGTCTCCACAGTACATCGATGTAGTCGCCAGTGGTCGGCGGAAGGTGCACGTGCCCGTCGACCTGGGACCGGACCGCAGCGACGCACGGATGCACGCCAAGACCGTAGAATCCTACGCAGTGCCGTAGGGGACCGCACCGCCACTTCCCAGCCAATTAGGGACACTGTTGCTCCTGGGGTATCGGCGAGGACCATTCGCAACCGTCTCCATGAAGTTGGGCTACGGTCCCGCACACCGTTAGGCCGTCTTCCGCTCACGCCCCAACATCGTGCAGCCCGCCGGCAAGGGAACTTGCTGTTCCAACAGGACAATGCACGTCCGCATGTATCCCGTGCCACCCAACGTGCTCTAGAAGGTGTAAGTCAACTACCCTGGCCAGCAAGATCTCCGGATCTGTCCCCCATTGAGCATGTTTGGGACTGGATGAAGCGTCGTCTCACGCGGTCTGCACGTCCGGCACGAACGCTGGTCCAACTGAGGCGCCAGGTGGAAATGGCATGGCAAGCCGTTCTACAGGACTACATCCAGCATCTCTACGATCGTGTCCATGGGAGAATAGCAGCCTGCATTGCTGCGAAATGTGGATATACACTGTACTAGTGCCGACATTGTGCATGCTCTGTTGCCTGTGTCTATGTGCCTGTGGTTCTGTCAGTGTGATCATGTGATGTATCTGACCCCAGGAATGTGTCAATAAAGTTTCCCCTTCCTGGGACAATGAATTCACGGTGTTCTTATTTCAATTTCCAGGAGTGTATATGTGCGTTTGTAGGGGCCTTAAGCTTAGATGAGATGACCGTGGCAGTTTCCTGCTGCAAGTCGCTGGCAGTCTTCTTCCGACTGCGAGGTGTTTACGTTAGTTGGGCAGATGTTAGGAAGAGCAGTCGCGACTCGGGTGGCATATTTCGGCACTCGGTCACAGGGAGACACCACCATCTGCTGGAGCAAGTACGCAGGACGCAGCGACTACCTCATCTATACACATTGACTTAAATATTAACACGTTCGCTGCAATTACCGGTGCAGACCCATAACGCTCTAGGCGGGCGCTGGTAAGCGCACGTCAGTTGAGAGCTGAAATCATATCACTGCGAAACCTGTAAGTTCATGTTGTGGACGTACGCAATATCGACAGCGAATGTAACGTCTCCGCAAGAGGTGGTGCTAGATATAGAAATTCAAATGCGCTTTAGCTGCATGCCAATCGTGCTGCATGCTACATGCTGTCTGACGCTTATAAGCGTCATTTGAATTTACTGCAAACAATTCCAACAGCGCCTCTGATTTAATGATTTTACTGTAAACTGGAAAGAAAATGCAATTCAAGCATACGATAAATCTTCCCCATTGTGAAAGAATTAGTGTCTGAAAACACGAATAGATTTCTCAAACGGAGAAAAATAAATAGGACTCATCTGCAATGTGGTGCTATGGAAACCCAGTCTCATATAACAAATACGTTTACAAGCTGTAGAGGCGAGGTTTTTATAGCAAACCACGAATAAGTAAACATACTGTACAGAAACGTCATGTTCTGAGCAATCAATGTAACAACATTTTACTTGGCTATCAAATAAAACAAATACAAACACTCTAAAAATCAAACACGAACAGATCTTCCTCTGAAGATACGACATCCCATTACATTACGGATGTGTAATTGTGCAGCAGTTCAAACAGAAATCAGGTTTCTTTGGACACGTTATCCACGCGTATGGTATATCCGTACGCTTGCCCCGTTCCGCATACTTTGTTCATCGCTTCCTCACAACTTGCTTCTCCCCTTCAGTTGCGTTCCGCTTTTGCTCAACGTGTATGCCTTTGCGACATTTGTTACGCACACCTTTTGTAACGACCATTGCTGGAAGTACTCTCTTTATTATTCGTAATCTATAATCATACAACGTCATTTTTTGGCCTGTGTATTTATTATATAGGTAATGTGAATTGAACAGTAGCATCTCAACTACATGGAAGAATACTTTCTTTGGCCAGCGGATAGTCTTTCGTTCACATAAATAATACGACAACATCTGGTCCTGCCTGTCGGTCCCAAAATGGTTCAAATGGCTCTGAGCACTATGGGAGGTAATTAGTCCCCTAGAACTTAGAACTAGTTAAACCTAACTAACCTATGGACATCGCACACATCCATGCCCGAGGCAGGATTCGAACCTGCGACCGTAGCGGTCTCGCGGTTCCAGACTGCAGCACCTAGAACCGCACGACCACTTCGGCCGGCTTATCGGTCCCAGACATTCGACTATTATATTTGATAATTGGCAGTGGTTTTGAGACTATTTGCTGGCGTGCATTCGGCACATTTCCCATTGTATTAGGATATTCTGTAGAAATATAGGAGACCTCTCGTCTACCCTTCCATTTGCCTAACATTACGCCGTCCGAATATCGTGCATAGTGTCTCCATTCCTCAGTTTTGCGCATGCCACGTCTTTAGAGGTATTTCTCCTATTTACCCTTAGTGTACCGGTGCACTGTGTTTCTGCATTCAACAGGGTTTTAGCTGAAGCAAAACTGTTGTAAGAATTGTCCATGTAAACGTGATGGCCAACATGCACTTCTTTCGCAACAAATGTAATACTACCTTCTCAGCATGCCCTTTTCCCCTCATATCACCACGCATCTTCGTGTACCCAGCGCATTTATTTACGAAATCGTCTGGATTATTTAGCATGTACAATTTGATGCCATATTAATTCCTTTTGTTCCTTATATATTGTCTAAATGACAATCGTCCCCGCCAATGAATCATTGATTCATCTCAACATAGATCCCTACCTGGATAATACACCTGACACTTTCTGTTGTTAAAATAATTCAATATAGGGCGTACCTTATACAGTCGATCATCTGATTTCGGGTCTCCTGACTCTGGATTTTTCGCAAAATGCAGTGTGCGTAAGATGAGCAAAAATCTATCTCTGCCCATGCTCATCGCTATTCCTATATTTTCGAACAGCGGGCCTTTCTTCCAGTAATCTTGTAATCGGGCATATTTGACATTATCCATATGTAATGAAATACTCAGGAAGACTAGTATTTCTCCCATACTTACAGGTTTCCACGTAATGATCATAGAGCCCTCTTTCGTATTTTCGCTCTCAAATATATTGCTTGCGTTACTGTTCGTTTCATCAACTACGAGCTGCAGTATGTTATCTGTAACCAGTAGCCTAAAGAAACCCATTGGCGTATTGCCAGCAGGAATTATCTGCAAACATTCTGCTTTTGTAAACGGATGATACTGCATCCCATGTCGTTCTTCATGCCAAGTTGCACCTGGTTTGCTTACTTCTGCGAGCGCGGGTTCTTTATCGTCGGCGATTTCCTCATCATTGTCGTCCGTATCGTCTGATTCCGAACTGTCGCGAAACATATGTGACAGTTCTGAATTCCACAATGTCATCACTGTGTTCCGTTTCTGCAAATTCCAGCCACCCTCCAATGATTTGTCCCCTCTGAACTCAACATCGCAGTCTGCAGCTCGTGGTTCCCGGGTTCGATTCCCAGCTGGGTCAGGGATTTTCTCTGCCTCGTGTTGACTGGATGTTGTGTGATGTCCTTAGGTTAGTTAGGTTTAAGTAGTTCTAAGTTCTAGGGGACTGATGACCATAGATGTTAAGTCCCATAGTGCTCAGAGCCATTTGAACCATTTTTTTCAACATCGCTATCTTCTAACACACTCAGTAACTTGTGATCAGTATATTGTTCACTCCTCCTACTCTTTTTTGACGACTAAAGACGAAAACACACAACTGCAAACAGGAAAACGTTACGTCATATTTCACTGTTTGCTTGTACTAACACGAGTGCACAGCCGAAAAAACAAAACTGAGGACTCAGCTAGCGAACTCGCCGCTTATAAGCTCTATCCGCACTGGCTTGCTGATGGCGGGAACGCTTTGGCCGTGTCCTACGTGAGCGACAGAAGCGAGCAACAGCGCGCGGGAACTTCAGGCGACAAAACACAACCGCAGGTGTAGTTATGTAAGTGTCCTAAGTGAGCGACATCTGTGTCGCTGCCTGTCTCCCGCTGCAACTGGCGACGTTTGAATTCAAACGTGTTTGAATCTTATCACTGCAACACGTGAGACACAGAGTGACAGCCACGTGTCTTCTTGGCAAAGCAGTGGAGCCGTCGCGAAGGCAGCTATGAATTACTTAACAACCGATTTTAAGCAAACTATTCGGTGAAAAACTTAGATTCTTGCAAAACCTAAAGCTTGATATCCTTAAATGATAACAGTCAGAATTTGTTTTTGTTATTCGTCAGAGTTGCTGTGCTACACTAAATTGAGTACATGGCTGCACGAAATTTTTAAGAATATGCAGAGGTAAAATAACATTGTTTAGACTTTGCGTATAGTTCATTTAAGGCCATACATTATTGTGTATGAACTGTATCCAATATATCTTAACTGTATTTAAAGTTGAGATGGAATGATATCTCTTTTCATTCTTGAGATATTGGTTGTTAAATTCGCGGACGGGTCGCTCGCGTCGCGTCCGAACCTTTCCTGCACTTCGGGAATCAAGTGGTCGTAAAAATCGTCATATCTCATAAAAGGTTCAAAAATGGTTCAAATGGCTCTAAGCACTATGGTACTTAACATCTGAGGTCATCAGTCCCCTAGAATTAGAACTACTTAAACCTAACTAACCTAAGGACATCACACACAGTCATGCCCGAGGCAGGATTCGAACCTGCGACCGTAGCGGTCACGCGGTTCCAGACTGAAGCGCCTAGAACCGCAAGGCCACACCGGCCGGCCATACAAGGTTCAAGATATAGAAAAGACGATTTTTGGAAATGACAGCATGCACAAAGGACTATTTTAGCATATGATTAACACTCGATACTTTTTTGTAAACGCGTGAGCAGAGCGAAAACAAGACTCCCTATAACTCACACCATGAGATTTGTACAAATTTTAAAACAAATTGAGAGAAACAGGTGAACGGAGTATCAAAGTGGCCAGCATGAGGTCTAGTTTGGTATGAAAATATTTAAGTGCTTGAAAGTTATCATGGTAATGAACTAAAACTTAATTAATAAGTTGAGGAAAAATTGAAATATTTCACGAAAAGCTGCTTTAAATGAAGTGTCAAAAATATCATCTGTTCAAGACCTAGTTATTTTGCACATAAAAAGATACATTGGTGCGGTATTTAAATGACAAAAAGGCTTCCTTCGAATCAAGTACGTCAGGAAGGCAAATGAGGAGTCAGTACGATCATGCTTTCTGAATGAAACTTGAAATTAAAAAATGGAAGAAATCACTGAAATATTTTATTAATTTATTTGTGTAAAAGAAATATGTAGATCGGAGAAACGTTCTACATGCCTTTAAATGATGCTTGAAATCATGAACAGAAAATGAGGTGCACCAAACGTTTCCCTAATATTTTTTATTTCATACTTTTAGACAAATCATTACACAAAACGTTTGACTTTCCGTTCAAAAATTTCGTAAGCTTTACTTTCACAGATTATTTAAAGTAATTGAAACGCTTGACCTTGATACTGACTGCTGATGAATTACGTTCGCACTATCAAATATCTGTAAAATTTCATGGTTCATTGTAATTTATTTAGGAATTAAATGTGTGTGATAAACTGGAATAGGTGTGGAGATGAAGTTCTTTGGCAAGACCTTAAAAATATAGTTAGCGATGCAGTGTAAACAGAATACATAAAATTTAGTATACAGAATCCTAATTGAGTCAGTAAAAATATAAAATTTGCCGGGAGTTGAACTCAGGACCGTCTCTTTGTACTAAATTATAAACTTTATACGCTACCCCTTTTTTTTAACAAAAAAGGAAAAAGGATTTTGGAAGGTTTGTTTTTCTGCTTTTTTTATTATTTTTATTTTATTTTATGTTTATACAAATGGATAAAAGGAAGGCCGTTCCTCTTCGGCTACATAAACAGAATAATAGAAAGTCGTCCCGTTACGACAAAGGATGCTCCATACTATAGCCCGCTGCGAATTTTTCGATGACTGTCTTCTCGTTGCTGTGTTGTTTCCGTTGTTTGTTCAATCTCATAAAAAAAAAAAAAAAAGGAACTGGGAAGAGGTGCTATGGTTGTCTTCTCATGTCATCAATAATCCAGCTGCGAGGCGGATTATGGAATGCGCTCCAGAGAAAATTAGAAAAGTATTGCCTATATCTAGGGTTCTTGACGATCGCACAATGTCGTTCGTTGAGGTAATACCAAAAATCGGGTACTGTCTTTTCGCCATTACCGAATAGGTAGTGAACAGCGTGGCCACTGATCCACGTCACAGAGTTCGTTTTTGCTCTTGGGAAATAAATCTTATCGGGGAAAAGAAGTGATCGGGTAGTTATCCTGTCGGGAGGCGTGCGTGTGAGAAAAGCCAATATCTGACGCACCAAATACCAAACGTCCTTTGCCGACCCGCATTCGAAACGATGTTCATCCGTGTCAATCACTTGGCATGTAGCACACAAGGGTGAATCAGCGAGGTGGATGTGATGTAGACGGGACTGGCACAACTGTTTCCCATTAACAGTTACGTACCATGCAGATTGCACGTCAGTATCAAGGGTGGTAGCATTCACTGCCTGCCACACAGCGCGCCACTTTGTAGTGGGGTGTTTGCTTTCAATCACATTCGGCGTCCTGTTCATTTGCACGGCAGCATATATCGCCCTTGTCATCATCAAGCGTGTGGGTAGTAGTGCGGTGCGGATGTAGCTTAATTCAATGAAGAATTGGCTAATGTAGAAGAAAGGTGCTGGGATGTCCGATATCATCACAGGGGGTGCGAGTGAGATTGGTCGTAAGGCTTCCAGTAAGAGACTTGTGAGGCACGTCGGACTTCGTCGCCACAGTTGCAGGTGACACCTGACGAACAGGGCCTTCGCTCTGTCCTGAACATGACAAAGGCCTAAACCTCCTCTTCTCCTCGGGAGGGTTAGGGACTCGTAACGAATCTTAAATAACATGCCCGTATTAACAAAGGATCCCAAAACCGCCAACATGCGGTGAGCCTGGGTAGGTGGTATCGGGAGTATCTGTGCAAAATGGGGGATACGTGACGCCAAATAGACTTTAGTATACCGTGTCCGTTGCAGGAGGTCTAGATGTCTCAGACGGTGGTCACATATTCCTGCTCTCATCTGATTCAACAAACGCCTGTAGTTAAGGGCTGTTGAACGCTTCAAGTCAGATGTGAAATCAATGCCAAGACAGCGGATTGTGTCACAGATTCGTAGCGGTACGACGCTCTCGTCGGTTAGATCTCTGCTTATAGACAGTGCGAGTGATTTGTGGAGATTGAGATGGCTCCCCGATGCCGCGTCGTAGGTCGCGACCCACGCCAGTGCTGCACGAACATCGTCATTATTGCGAAGAAGGAGTACCAGAACATCCGCATAGGCAGTGCAGAAAAAAGTGTGTCCACCAAGGGACATCCCAGTCAGGCGTTGTCGGAGTGGTTCCAAGACGAGGGCGAACAATATCGCCGAAAGAGGGCAGCCTTGTCGCACCGATCGCTGGATCTGTATCGGCGGCGTGAGACGGCCATTATATAACACCTAGGACGTCGCGCCGCTTAGGAGAAGCATCAGTATATTAACTATGACGTCCGGATACCCCATGTGTCGCAGTACCTCCATCAAAAATGTGTGGTCGACTCTGTCAAAGGCCTGGCTAAAGTCGAGTGAGGCCAAAACTCCTGGCAGTTGGCGAGCTTTGGCTAGCGCGATCATATCTCTATATCGACACAGTGCAGTGCGAATATTATGGTCACCACCTAACGATGCCTGGTCCTGCGACACAATACATCGTACTGATCGCTTTAGGCGTGCCGCCAGAATCCGGGTGAAAATCTTCAAGTCACTGTTGAGTAAGGTCAAGGGCCGACAGTCACTGATCTTGGATCCGCCTCGTGGTTTGTGTATGGGCACAATCAGTCCTTCTAGGAAAGCCCCAGGGATCTGCGTCGTGGGAGACATAAGATCGCGGCAAATATCAGTCCATGCTGGTGCCAGTAATTGTCCGGTAAAATTCCAGAGGAAGGCCATCAGGTCCCGGAGACTTATGAGAAGCCCCAGCCTGTATTGCTTCAATGATTTCCTCTTCCGTTACATCTGCAGTCAAATCCGCCGCCGCTGTCGGAGAGATCATGCCATAAGTGAGTTGAGAGACTTCGGCGATCACCTCTGGGGGATGTCGCTGTTCCGAGTACAGCCTAGTGTAGTGAGCATGAAGGGCGTTTCCTATGTCGCGTTGGGTATCAAGGCGTCGTCCGTCTTCCGTCGTGATAGCTTGGATCAGTGTCTTGCGTCGGCGCCGTCGTTCTGCAATGACGTGATACATGGACGGTTCCTCCTGTGCCACTCTGTCTTGAGTGCGCGCTCTGACGATCGCACCCTCAAGGTGGCAACGTGTTAATCTGATGATCTGTGCCTTGGCACGGTTCACCGTCACCTGCCGTGCAGGTGAGTACGGCAGTGTTGTACATTCCCTTAAGATGGTGTAGTAAAAGTCCATGGTATGTCTCTTCCATGCTGCAACATCTCGGCCGTAGCCTATCAAGGTCTTCCGGAGGGCTGGTTTGGTGCAGAGTAACCACCACGACAGTGTAGACCGGTAGGTGCCACGCCGGCGGCTACAAGAGTCCCAAGTGTTCTCTATAAGGCGGCGGCATTCCTGAGAAGGTAGGTGGGGGACGTTCAACTTCCAAGGACCACGGCTGTGCCATACCTTCTGGCGTCCGAGGGTAATAGCGCAGATGTAGGCCTCGTGGTCAGAAAAAGCTGTGGGCCAAACTTCGGCAGCTCTTGTCCCCACAGCTATGGAGCGCGAGATGTAAATCCGGTCGATGCGGCTGGAGGAATGGCTGGTGTAGTGAATAAATCCGGGCCGATCGCCACAAACATGTTCCCACGAGTCCACCAATTGAAGATTATTTATAGTTGTGGTAAGTTCTGCGCAGGGAGAATGATGTGGAAACTGATCCTTAGGTGCTTGGCTACAGTTGAAGTCCCCTCCTATTATCAAGGCGTCCTGACGGCCCATAAAGAGGGGCGTGATTGTATGAGCGAGAAAGGTGGATCGTTCGCGACACCGACCAGATCCTGACGGTGCATAGATGTCAATACGTTTTACTCCTTGGATAGTAAGAGCCATGCCTCTGGCGTCAGGGAGATACTCGACGTCTTCTGCGGATATACCTTCGCAGAGGAGGATCGCCACACCACTGCCATTGGCAGACGCATGTGAGACCCAAGTCTTGTAGCCATAGGGTTCCTTGAAGTCTGCGACATACACCTCTTGGAGGAGCGCAATGTCTATGTCTGCTGCATTGAGTAGATCCTGTAGCATCGCTAGTTTATGTCGGGCACGTATGTTGTTGATGTTAATCGTCGCTAGACGGTACGTTTGGTCAGCCAGGTCGGCAACTGGGTTGTGTAGGAGGCCAGGTGTGGGCGGCAGGGGCGGTCCCACAGAGGCTGACGATACAGACGTAGTCACTGTGGTTGGTTGGTGCTGGGTACAGCCGAGGGAGCATCTCTGCCTTGGGCATCCTCCTGGTGCTGTGGCTCATCCTCGACATCATCCGCCCAAGAATCAGATGCAGCAACTGGTAACTGTTGATTAGTGCTGTCAGTAGGGCGCTTGCGCGCATGTTCAGTAGCAGAAGTGATGTTGTCAGACCGAGGCTCAGAAACTGTATCCGCCGTAGCATCGTGGTGGGAAGGCTGAGTTGTGGTGGTAGAGTCCTGAGTGTCGGCCGATGCCGGATGTTCGTCCGGGTCATACATCCGAAGCAGGCAATCATCGGATGGCGTATGGCGCCGTTTCTTGCGTTTTCGGGGGGACCGTTGTTTCCGGACATATTGTTCTGTGTCAGAGTGCGGGCGACAATCATCTGATGCGGTCTCCATTGGTAGGAAGGCAGAGGTCGGGACAATTTCCGTTTCTACTTCCATCTTCTCTTTAGGCTCGTCTTGGTGGCACAATTGATCACCGTCTTGAGGCAAGTCTACCGATGACGTCGTAGAGGGGGATATGCTGTCCGCCACACTGTCATCGACCACTGACTGCAATATGGTGTTACGATCCTGGGTAGGAACAGCTGTTGCGGTTGCAGCCGCTGCATACGTGATGAGGAGTGAAGTAGGCGTCGCCGGGGATGGAACATCACCAACCGGTGTCTGAGTCAGTCGGCGTTGAATGCAGGCCGATCGGACATGTCCTTCTTGGCCACAGTCGGCGCAAGTACGCGGTGGTCCGTCGTACATGACAATGGCTCTGCAGCCGCCAATTACTAAATAGGATGGCACATGCTTCGGCAGTTCAATCTTAATTTGTCGCACTCCATTTAAGACGGGGTACTTCTCAAAAGTTTGCCATTTTTCACCCAAGTGGCTTAGCACGTTGCCGTACGGTTTGAAAGCTGTCATGACAACATCTGGCGGGACTTCGAATGGCAGCTCGAAGACCCTCAGAGTGCGAAGGCCTAATCCAGCGTGGTCGATCGTGACAGTTCCTATGTGACCATCAGAATGCTTAAATTTAAGTCCATGAGCGTGTCGGCACACAACATCAGTGCACGCCTTTTCATTGATCAGTTTTATGTAGACGACACTTTGTGTCATAGAAAAGTGGATCCCAATGATGTCTTGAGGTGCAATATGAAGTTCTTCCCAGATGAAACGTTCAGTGTCAGGTGCTCGAGGTCTGGCGTAGTCCGCTTAAAATGTGATCGTAATTGTGGACTTGCGATACGAGTGCGCCATGGCACTACCGAGACACGGACGCGTGACACTCGCCGCAGCGGAAGGTAAACAGTAAACACTCGCGCGCGCGGTGCGCTAACAGGGGGGAGGGACACAGGCACGACGACCTTGCCCCACCGCTGCTAACAGCGGAGTGCCCCTACACCACAGCTACGTATGGTCTACATATATCATTCTTTGTGCTTATCTTTGTATTTAGCGTAGGTTGTCATGTAATAGTCACGCCTCCGCATTTATTGGCTGTTAAAAGTTCTTGATCATGTAAAGAAACATTCTTATGTAATTTATTGATGAGATAGTAGAATGGTCCTGTGCTCATTCACGTGTATTCGAAGAACTTGTCTGGTGATCTTCGTAGTTGACGATACTTATGAAATTCTCCATGGAGAGTCCTCCATTTGTAAATTTCATGCACAGCATTCCTTTCCGCTTTGTTTTCTTAAGTAAACCTAATTCTGTAGCCTTACTCTCCAGCTACAGTATCCTACAGGTTAAGGACGCTGCTTTATAGAAACAGCTGGTTGGCTCTAAGCATCCATCTTGTAGCGCGACATGGTCGCTCGCATGCAAGGCACCCAAGGTTGTCGCCCGATGTTGCTGCTTGTCGCTGGAGTGCCGGGTAACCACAAGTCGCTCGCTGTCGCCCGCTTCTGTCGCTCACGTAGGACACGGCCTTATAAGCGTCAGCCGCAGCTAACGTGTTAAAATATGCATTTGTTGCAGACTCATTCTGCTCACTGAGCGGTTTACTAGCTTCTTGCGTTTCGTAATATAAATTTCCTGTTCCGAAATGTCTCACTGCATACTTCTTTCCACTTTACGTAATATTCCCAATTCTTTGACAGTGCTAGCAATAATATATCCCTTTTTTGCATTTGTAAGCCGAATGCTATTTTACTGCTAGTGTAAGTGCGCTCTTTAAATCTTAAGTCAATAGACCTAGGTGTCTGGCCAATGTAGCTTTTTTCGCACTCACCGCATATTTTATAAGAGCTCTGTCCGAACTGGCCATGAAAGCCCAACGGTACCGACAGACCGTCGTGTCATCCTCAGCCCACAGGCGTTTTAGGCGGCAGATTTCCCCGTATTTATTTATTATTCTTAGGTGGCAAGTCAGGATGCACTTGAGTTTTTGTATTATCAGATGTCCTCAACGCAATTTAACTCACTTTTTCTGTCTATATTATTACATAAAGACAAACCATTTTTTAACGTTGTTACCACTAATCTCAAAAATTGTTGTACGATATTCTGATAAACGTTCAGACGAACATAGTCTACATGTTCTATACACACAGGGTGTTTCCGTAAGAGCGTGCAAAATGTTTACAGTACATAGAAGACGCTCTACTGAACAATTTAAGGTAGGGGACTTGAGGTCGGAGAAGCCAGCATAGGGAGATAATAGGAATAAAATCACATTACTACTGTGTATGAGCCGGCCTGGGTGGCTGAGCGGTTCTAGGCGCTGCAGTCTGGAATCGCGCGACCGCTACGGTCGCAGGTTCGAATCCTGCCTCGGGCTTGGATGTGTGTGATGTCCTTAGGTTAGTTAGGTTTAAGTAGTTCTGAGTTCTAGGGGACTGATGACGTTAGAAGTTAAGTCCCATAGTGCTCAGAGCCATTTGAACTACTGTGTACATTTTAATTTACGTTAGTTAACTGCAAATAACATCATTGACACAAATAACGTACCATTTGTACTGTATCATACAAAACTGCTGAAACTGGCCGCCATGAACCTCAATGAAAGCATGACATCGGCGAACGAGATTCTGACGCACCGTGACAAATATCCCTTATGTGTTTGGAATCACATCGCAGCAGCAATTCTGTCAACAAATTCCATCTCCGTATCCACTGCTGTCTCATACACAAGTGAATTTAGATATCACAACAGGAAACAATCAAGGGTATTCAGGTCAGGTGACCCTTCGGGCCATGGACATAACATGCCCTTCCAATCCAGCGACCAGGATATAGTATACCGGTACTGCTCCATCATATTGTACTGTACGTCTCTGAATAGCACAGAGTAGTGAATGGGTCTGTCGTTGATTCATAGCACGTTCTGTCATGGGGCAATGTAAATACGATACAACAGCGCCACCTTATGGACAAGTAAAGTAAAAAAAAAAAACTGCACCATGAATGCCTGATAACAGGCTCGTCCTCCTTGTACCCTAGCAGGAAATAAAGAATGTACATATAAATGAACAGCACAGTACGAGTAAACTTGTACGCATGTTAGATGTAAATGGAAAACAGTTATGCTAGACAAAGCGGTAGACAAGTTTAATCCCATATTTCCTTACGCTGGCTTCTCCGACCCCAGGTTCTCCATCTCATACTGTTTAGTGGAGCATTCTCTATGTACTGTTACATTTTTGCACGCTCTTACGGAAACATCCCGAGTACACGGTATGTAGGGTGAGTCACGTATGACGTAATACCCCTTTATTTCTCGGACGGTTACACATATCGAAACGCGGTTTTCGGCAAATATTAGAGCGTCGAGGGACACGTATTTTTTTTTCTTTTCGTTATTTTTTTAGCTCTGGTATCAGCGGAGATATTGAAGCAAGTATGTTCTTTTAAAATGGAACCATATACTTTTTATAAATGCATTCGGCAGCTCTTGACAAGACAATTACAGTGATGTACCATTTGTTGACTTTGAAACCTGTCGTAAAAAGTTCCAGAAATGTCCTAGCATGTGAGGGCACGGTGGCCGGAATCCGCATTGGCGGTGCAAACACCGCCAAGCAGGGCTCTCGTGCTACGCTGTGTCGAATGTCAACACATTGGTCTGTTTACTTGTCTGCACTGCAGACCGCTCATTTCTGCTTCAACATTACTTTCGTGCAGACATGGACACCAATAAGAAGAAGTTGACTATGGTACTTTTATACGGTGAATTTAAAAGATGAAACTTCCCCTTTAGAAAAATTTTTACACGACTGTGCTTAAACTGACACACAATAATTTTAGCGCAACGCAATCAGACTTTCAGAAATCCCTACAAAGAATGGCCCTGACTAACATTAACCTATGCATTTCACAAATCGCTTACCTCACAAAAATCTTGGTTACTCGAAGTACTGCAATACAGCGAGCGCCACTACTGCCAGCTAAATAAAAGATTCAAACTACTGAACGCACTAACTACTGATAGGCACAGTTAGCAAATGAAAGATTTTAATAGAGAACAAACAATGTATTTACCTTAATAGTCATAATATATATAGCAGTACATGACAAATTTCAAAACTCCGCCATCTCTCTCCCCACATCCACCATTGCTGGCGGCTCACCTCCAACTGCGCAACGCTACGCGCTGTTCACAGCCAGCTGCCTGACACTACAATGGCGAGTATTACAACAATGCAAAGCAGCCACAGACTGCACACAGCACAGCCAGTGATTTTTTTTTATACAGAGGTGGCATTACCAATAAAAAAACCTAAACAGCCTACTTACATAGCCCCCATGCTCCCCACAAAAAAATTTTACAAATTTTTTTGGGCACTGGCCAATACATATTTGTTAAAATTTTTTCATAATCGTAATTACAATAACAAAGAAATCAAATGCACACGCTTATTGATACAATGTTGGTCAAAAACTAAAATTTTTTCACAGTCCATAAAGGCAGTCCTGATCATTCATCACATTGCAGTGTTTTTCTCAAAGTCTGAGCAGTAAAAGAAAATGCATACGGAAGTAGTGGATTTCCATGCAGTCTTGAAGAAGTATCGTTGTCCTTCCAACGGAAAGACAGTGCTGACTTTTGACATGCTGATAGGTAATGGGCCACAACAGAGCAAACCCACAGCGGAGTCAGTCGAAGTTTTGAAGAGTATTGGTGGGTAGGTCATCACAGAGCAGACCCACTGTAGTCCTGGTAGAGATTACGGTATTGGTGGGCCACCAAAGATGCAGACCCACTGTAGTCCTTGTAGAGATGGCCAGCAGCCATCTGTTGTGACTATGCAGGTGCAGAATCACCATTGAAGAGTCTTGCGGATAATAGAGCAAGTCCATAACCACCACTTGTGCACTCACAAAGTTTCTGAATTGTCCTGAGAACCAGCAATGCAGTTAACCAGTCCCTTGCTGAATTATTAACACACGTGCAAGCACTAACAGTCCCTACTTCTCACATATTGTCCATATACTATGACCAATAGAAACGTGTGCAGTGAAATGTAACTTACAAGTTCATAATATGATGAACTGGTGACAATTACAATTTTACAACATGAGAATACAATTACAAAGGTACAAAATACATCATTAAAGAACATAACAATACAGAGAACATTTGTAATAAATCAGGCCTTACAAAAGAATCGAAATAACATATACATCAGTGTCACAGGATGTATGTCATAAGTACATACATGAAAGATCAGAATAACTTTTGGAATATCAACTTCACACATGAGCATTAAAACAGAACAGAATAAATAATGTCTAAACATCTTTACAAAGAAAATAACATATTATTAATGCAAATTATATTTGAGGATAACAGTATTCCTCATCATAGTGAATGTAGCTTAGTATTAGAAGAGAAAAAAAATTCTATGAAACAGTACACAGAGATAGGAAGAAAACAAATACACAAGGGTACACAAACACATAGGGGGATAACACAAGGGAAAGGACAGGGTTCGTTTTCAGTGTAACTTTTGGTACTGCAGTATTTTGCGAACAAAACCTTTTTTGTTCTTGGAGATCTCCCTTCGTTCATCATTATTCCCAAAAAGTCCTATCTGTGCCTCTTTTTCTGTATTCTAACCATATTTCTTTCAAAATAAACATGGCGCATTGTACAATACTCATTTAGGCCCAAATCGTTTTCATATAACTTTCAAAGCATTCTTTCCCTACTCTCCATAGTTAGGTTCTTATATAGTCTACCCCTTCTTAAGCTAACTTAAATCTACTGAGCTCAGATGCTAAACTAAGGGACGAGGCAATGCAGCAGCACATAAAACAATTAACGCAAACAGCAATGACAAAAAAGTGCAGATTTGCAAAGGAAGCAGCATTTTAGAAATTAGCGAAGCAATTGCAATATTACGACTAATATAAGGCAATGTGCAGCAAACAAGAAAATAAATCTGGCTTAGCAGAGTAACACAAATTAAAATTCAGTAGCACTATGCCTGGCAAACAGCATAACTTATACCTAAACATGACAAAGTTCAAGCAGAAAAAGTATTACACTAAAAATGGCTATGTCTAATACCTATGTCACATCTTAACACTAGAGTGATGCATCACAATTTATTCTACAAAAGAAATTAACAAGTACTTGAAAAGAAAACTATGATTGCAGTTCCTGTGAAGGTAAATGTCTTTTTGTGCTCCCTCATTTTTTTAAAAAAAGTTATTATTTACTCGATCTGTAGACAGAAAATATTTATATTAGTACATCTATAAAATTTTATTTTAACCAATGCTGCAGTGCAGCTAGAAACTAGATATCAAATTAAATAAGCAATTACACAAACCAAAGCATAAAAATATCATTCAATAGTCATGTGACATTTCATAAGTTAGTAGACATTCTCTCAACTCTCGTAGAAAGACGCTTGTCATAATCAGGTGTGCAGATGTAAAAATATTTCTCGTCATTTCATTAGGCATTTCTGTAAATATCATAAATTAAGAGCTCCACAGTGTCAACATATGTTTTCAAGTTCGACCGTGTCGTTTTTGCGATGCTCTCTACAAAGGAACGTCAATAGCGAGGATAATGGCCTCCCTTTTTTTTTCTATCTGTGCCGCTGAAAAGGGCTCGCAATAATAGCTTTTTCTCCAGGCGTCTGACACACCTGGCCGCTCACAACGAATTACTTCACGGTCACTTACCTTTCTTAACGAAATATTTACGACAGCAGTTTTCGCTACAGCGACAGTCTCATATAAAAATTTCGTAGGTCAAGAATTTGTGTTACAAATCTGTAGAAACAAAATCGTATGAATATAACAGTGTCCAAAAAATTTTCGCCGGCATTGTGATACATTCACGCATTTACACATATTTCATAACTCTTAAAGTACGATTCTCGGTTTACAACATCCTTTTTCACCAATCAGAGTCCCTACCTTCTATTCATTATTCATATACATATAAACACGTAATCATATTCCTTATATAGCATCATCTTATTGATCATAAACATACCGCAACAGCATAATACACATCGTCGTCGTAAAAATAACATCATAACACCTCAGTCAAATCTCAAAAACATCGTAGCTTTCTGATTTCAAAACCTAAAAAAAATTCTCTGCTCGTTTCAATAGTGTCATCTACCTCAAACGTACTTTAAAATCATGATCCCATACGAAATACATCATTCAAAGCTCTCATAGTATCACAATGGTTCCGAAAAAATATGAACAGTTCACAAAGTACTGACAAAATACAATTTCATAAGTGTGAAGTTACCCAACAGTGTAATTACGTAAACATCTGTCACTAATGTAGTAAAAAAATGTTTGTTTCTTTGTTAAATAATCAGATAGCTGTGTAATTTATGTGTTAGAGAAATATGGAACCGATGTGTAAAGTTGTATAAGCAAATACCATATTAGCTAGGGCTCCTTGTGTTTGCCACACACATGGTACACAAAGTAAGCGTGTACCCCCCTGAGGATTAATGTAATTATACCCTCAGGTGTTACAGATTACAGCAATGGAATGAAATGTATCATGGAATACCTTTGTATCATTGTACTTCAAATATCTTTAAAAATGTTTTAAGTGCGAAATTAATCACTCAAATACGTGTACTGTAGCGCTAAACTGTGCGTCATGTTGTAAGATAATCTCTGTGGAAGTCTCTCATTTATCGTCCTCCGAAAGCTAAGTTCTGCAGAAGCCAATGTACTTACCTCATGATAAACAAAAGTGAAATGCTTTGTGTATAGATATCGTAGTTATTACGTTTATTGTTGTGATGAAGAAAGTACTGTACTGTGACGTATTGTTGTACCACGAAAAAAGCTGTCTCATTGTTGCTATACCACAAAAGTTACTACTAAAACATGTTTTACTTTCCAGAATAATACAGAAAAACTGTGCAGATATAAAACAGAAACAGCGCAAAAGCAACATTGTAAATTGTCACTCATTAGTAGCGTCGTGGTAAAACCGTGTAGTTGTCACATAAACTAACCACTGTGTCAACTGGTATCTCACAGAAAGTACTTTAAATCCAGAATGTATTTTCGAGTAAACCAAAATGTTGCATTAATCTCATTAGCAGTACCAGTATGTGTCCTAAGTATGTAAGCCTGATAGTCGTTACGTAATCGTGCAACTAACAAGCAAGAATGTACAAATAACAACACTGTGTAGTCTGTTCACTATAACAATGCATTCGTAATTTCTGTTTAAAAATGATCCCTAGGTTCTAGACTGGATATTTAACTTCAAACATTGTTGCATGTTAACAGTTTCTTAAGTCTGACAAAGCATACTAGAAATGTGAAGTGAAACGTTTTATGGCAAAGACAAATTTAAAAAGCAGATTATCTTTCAATAAACGGTTTTACGTGTGAAATGTGGTGTAAACCTTTACTCTTCATAGTACTCAGACTTTCAACTGAAAAGCAATTGTCATGTTTTATACATCGGTATAGAATGCTAAAATTTTTCTCAAGGCTACCGTCTTATGTTATTTTTCTCGGAGCCAGCGGGCGCATGCGGCTGCCTGCTGCGCGAGTCATTGTCTGTCTCTTTGTTGGCGCGCGTTGTTGGGATTAGGAGACCTAACTTCTAGAAATACGCCTTGCCGAGAGGGCCCAGCTCTGTTAGAATCCCGCCAGTTCTGATGCAATTCAGGTCTGTCGTTACGATCGTATCGTCTGTCGTCATGTCGGTAGTTCCTGTTGTTTCTTTCTTGTCGGTTAAGTGGTGGATAATTTCTCCCTGAATCGTAACTGCGCGCTGGACTGTTGCGTCTAAAGTTATTCTGTCTCCCGTAATAATAATTATTTTGGTTCCCATATTGTCTGTTTCTCTGATTGTCTCTGTAATAGACATTACCGCGGAGAAGTGCTCTTTCCCTGTAATTATTACTCCTCTGCCAACGGTTGTCATACGGGTGGTGTCTGTTTCGGTCACGATTTGTGTTGTGAGAATAGCCTTGTCGCGTCCAGTTATTATTTCTTTCATCGCGGAATTGCGACGGATGTGATCTGTAATTGTTGTGCTCGTGCGCTCCGCGATTGTCAGTGTCATTTTCCAGTTCTTGTAAGAGTCCTTGAAAAGCTTCATTGTCGTCTTTGCAACGTCCTGCCAAAATAATATGTCGTAAATGTTCAGGTAATTTGATTAAGCAAATGCGGATGAGTTCTGAGGGGCTGTATGGGTTTGACAGGTACTGATTCTTGTGCAACATGTCTTCAAAATATTTCACAAGACTGGAAAATTCAGATTGTTCGAAATGTTTCATCATTATGATGCTATGTTTTAGTCTGCCTTGTGTAGCTTGAGACCAATATGCTGAGAGGCAGGCATGATAAAATTCTCCTTCACTGTGACGATCGTGAATGACTGATCGTATTCTTACAGCTGGTTCGTTCTCCAAGTAGCCACACATAAATTCTAATCTGTGCTGCAATGACCAGTTGGGAGGAAAACAATGAGAGAATTGATGGAGCCACGCTTGTGGATGAATGTCGTTGCCAGAATTCTTAAACGTTTTGAATTTACGTGTAGTAATGAACAGCTTATAGTCAAAATCATCGTGTCTGCGAGTCGCATGTCGGTCATTGTTACGTCGTGTCGGCGGTTCAATCTCAAAATTCGGTGCACATTGCCAATTTCTTTCATAATTTCTGAAATGTGTTGTGTTATTATTTTGCGGCTGTTCCGTATTTCTATGTCCCTCTTCCCGTATTGGGGCGCGAGTGTCCTCTGAAATACGTAATTCTTGTACTACTTGTGCCAACTGATCTTGCACTTCCCGGATTTCACTTTTGTACTGTGTATTGATTTGATTTTGATTTTGTTTGAATTTTCTAATTTCTTCATACTCTTCAGTGTCAGTGAAGGCTACAGGTGTTGTGTCATTTAGATCATCATCTACCTTTGTAGATAAGTTAGTGAACTGATCTGAAAGTTCGGCTACTTTATCCGATAGTGTACTTATTTCCTCAGTGTGTTTTTTTGAACCAAGTTTCAGAGTATCTACTGTGTCCTTTAAGTTTTCCTGAGTTTTTGCAAGTTGCGTAACCAGATCGGTAGATGCAACTGAGTCAAATTTAGCTTGCAAGGTCTCATGATTTTCATGAACAATAGTTTGCAGTTCTTTTATGGCTGCTTCGTGGTTCTGTAATGTATTTTCATGCCGCGAAAAAATAGGTTGAAAATGCTCACAAATTTGAGTTTTTACGTCATTACAGACTTTTTGACATTTCGATTCAATGTTATGTAACTCAGTAGTTAAATCTTCACGTGTTTGTTCAAGAGTTTGTTCAAATGAGTCTAACTTTTTAAGATTTTGTTCCATTGTGTCTAACTGTTGCTGTGTTTGTCTCTGATTTTGTTCCATTGTGTCTAACTTTTCAAGCTTTTGTCCCATTTGTTGCATTAATTGTAATAACAATGCACTGGTGTCTGAAACATGTTCCTCAGTGCTTTTCGGCAGTGAATTTGCACCGGCAACATTCACATTTTGAAAAGTGGAAAACGTGTCTTGACTCATTTGAGAAAACGGTGAGGACCCAAAACCTGAATCTACAATATTTGCAAAATTGTGTCCTGTCATTCCCGATTCCTGAGGCGAGCTGTTGCCGACCGATCGATCGGTAATGCTTCCCTCTGCACTAATTGTTTCACTGTCCACGCCAATTGTTTGATGCCCGCTCCATTTCCCTATGCACAGTTACCAAATTACTACTTTGAATGTCTGTTAATTCATTACACAGTGGTGCTGGCAAGCTACGCTCGTCGTCACTATTATTTCTCAGTTTACTTTGGAGCCTAGTGTTACGTTTTTCACACGCCATTATTGTCACAGTATTTCACACGACAACACAGAAAAACACAATTTGAAGACCAAAAATAAGAGAACACATTAACATAACACTGAAAATAATATCTAGTTAATTGCAGCTGCGAAATACTTGGTGCAAATCTACATGCATGCCACAACTGTTTTACTGTACAACAATGAAAGACTGCAACTACAAAGGAGATTTTCTCTAGAATTATGCGCTAGCAATAAACAAAATCTACTCTAATTACACAAACTACAAGAAAAAAATCAGAAGATTCCAGTGAGGTATCCTGGCAGGGTCGCCATATGAAACTTCCCCTTTAGAAAAATTTTTACACGACTGTGCTTAAACTGACACACAATATTTTTAGCGCAACGCAATCTGACTTTCAGAAATCCCTACAAAGAATGGCCCTGACTAACATTAACCTATACATTTCACAAATCGCTTACCTCACAAAAATGTTGGTTACTCGAAGTACTGCAATACAGCGAGCGCCACTACTGCCAGCTAAATAAAAGATTCAAACTACTGAAGGCACTAACTACTGATAGGCATAGTTAGCAAATGAAAGATTTTAATAGAGAACAAACAATGTATTTACCTTAATAGTCATAATATATATAGCAGTACATGACAAATTTCAAAACTCCGCCATCTCTCTCCCCACATCCACCACTGCTGGCTGCTCACCTCCAACTGCGCAACGCTACGCGCTGTTCACAGCCAGCTGCCTAACACTACAATGGCGAGTATTACAACAATGCAAAGCAGCCACAGACTGCACACAGCACAGCCAGTGATTTTTTCTATACAGAGGTGGCATTACCAATAAAAAAACCTAAACAGCCTACTTACAAAGAAATGCCGTAAAAACAGTATAGCGATATAGGGCTATCTATCCGGATCATCAATGGCCGACGCGCTAGGCAATTTCACGAATTATTAAGATGCTAATGCGGGCAGGCTGCTTGAACGTCAAAAAGAAGACTGCAGCTGACAGAGAGCACGAAGAAGCTGTTCTGGCTACGACGCTAATGAATCTGCACCTAGTACGAGACATATTGCCAAGGAATGCGGAATCAGCTAGACGAGTGTCACTGGCAACCTACATCGACAAAATTTCCATTCCTATCATCTGTCACAACATCAGGCACTCAACGACCGTGATTTAGAACGTCGTACAAAATTTTGTCGGTTTGCTCTTCAGCATCTGAGAGACACCCCTATGTTATTCCAACGTATGCTCTTTACCGATGAAGCAACGTTTACTAACCAAACTAATGTAAATTTACATAGCGTGCTCTACTGGGCAGCCGAAAATCCACGGTGGCTTCGTCAGGTGCAACACCAACGGCCGTGGAGCTTAAACATACGGTTCGGCGTCATAAGAAATTACATTGAGGGATCTTAGTTAATCCCAGGAGTTCTAAATGTAGATTCATAGGCACACTTTCCTACGAACATTCTGCCGGTTCTTCTAGTAGAGATACCACTGGATATTTGACAGTGTAGGTCGCCGCAACAGAACGGTTTCCCAGCTCACTCGTCTTGCGTTGAAAAGCAAATACTGAATGCGATTTTCCTGGACGTTGGATAAGACGAAGTTCTGACGTCAGACGGCCTGCGAGGTATTTCGATTTGACTCCTATCGATTTATTTCTTTGGGGAGCACTCAAAGACGCAGCCGATGACGAGACCCCAACTACGCAAAACGATGTGTGTCGTCGAATCGGCAGTGCATCCACTACTACATCATTCACTGTACTTACATCCGTTCATTGCTCTTGCGAACGACGATTGCAAATGTGCCTTTCAGACCATGGTCAACCATTTGAAGACCTGCTTAAATAAACGATATAGTTTTTTTCAAAATTTATGTACGTGATTTGTGAGGTTACTATATCACTGTTAGTGAATTGTTTAGTTTATTTGCGTGTGTACTATATTGTATTGCAATGTCAAACACGTCGACAGCGTGTATTGCACGTAGCTGGTAACATTGTCATTACACGCCTACGTTCAGCATGAAATGACCTTTCGCTAATAAGAATATTTATTTTGCGCTGTACTAGTGGTCACCAAAGTATTTTTAATAAAACGTTTAGTTCAACGAATGTATCTCATAGGACGCAATTTAGAGCACTGTCGGTGCACATAGTTGCCCGACAGCATGCATTTTACCTCTTAGAAGCACACAGTTCAAATCAAAATAATGGTTCAAATGGCTCTGAGCACTATGGGACTTAACATCTGAGGTCATCAGTCCCCTAGAACTTAGAACTACTTAAACCTAACTAACCTAAGGACATCACACACATCCATGCCCGAGGCAGCATTGGAACCTGCGACCGCAGCAGTCGCGCGGTTCTAGACTGAAGCGCCTAGAACCGCTCGGCCACCCAGGCCGGGTATAATTTAGTATCTACGCATAATAATCATGTAGTCTGGCGCACACAGTTCTTTTAGATATTTAATACAGTAAATGCTGACTGCAGATTGTGAGACCTCTTTATTTTTGAAGAGTGAACACTTGATATCTCTCTTTCAGTTCCAGTAAATCGGGGAGGACACACACGTGGAATAGTTTTCCTAAGCTCTTTATTATACGTTAGATTCTAGCCAATGCCGTATTTCCATATACAACATTCGTAGGTGAACTCCGCATCTAGGTCGTATGTTGGTTAAGAGGAAATAAAGTTTCATTCTCGTATCGCTGGCCTGCCTTCCGGTACACCACAACTACGTAGCCTGGTGCGAGATGCCTGCTTGGCAGTGTTTGCACCGCAAATGCCGTTTCCGGCCACCGTGCTCTCACATTCTAGGACATTTCTCGAACTTTTTTACGACAGGTTTCAACGTCAAAATTAACAAACGCTACATCACTGTAATTGTCTTCTCAAGACTTATCGAATGCAATTATAAAAAGTATAACGTTACATTTAAAAAAAAAGTACTTCCCTCAATATATCGGTCGATGCCAGAGCTATAATCATTAACCGAACAAAAAAATACATCGGGCTTACAACAAGGATCAGTAATCACGTAGGAATCGGGGGTCGCAAATTCCATCTGCGACTACTAAATGGTGTTGCAGTTATTTAGTCACATGCTAGAAATGGACTCCCACTACAAGAGATGCTCGAAGTTTTGTCCGAATGCACAGAAACACGCCTGACAATGACGCTGCATTGAACGGTGCAGCCTCTCAAAAAAACCTGGTGTACCTCAAAGGCGTCTTGATGCTTCAGCAATCCTGCCCACTAGGTACTCCAGCGATGTGACAGGTGTTTCATACACAAGGCCCTTCAGATACTCCCCATAAGAAAAAATTGATTGGCAACACATCGAGTGATCGTGGTGGCTATACGACTGGCCCACCGCGACTAATTCAGCGACTGGGAAAGGTTGCCTGCAGATGTGCCCTGATTTGTCCGCTGAAATGCGCAGGGGCTCCGTCGTACTGAATCGAATGAAGCGACGGATAGCCATGCAAACATCGTTCAGTATGTCCAGCAGAACTTCTCACAGGAATACGAGATACGTGCGACCATCTAGTCTGTCCTGGAGAATGTACCATATGCTTCAAATTTTAAACGGGATGTGTTAGTAGCAAAAATGAATGAGTTATTGACCGGTTTAATGCGAGTTTTACACGATACTCTAATGAACATTTGGACAGACACTTTTGTAATATATAAACGGGAAACGTTGTTGCCAGAAAACTCGGGAAGCTTATCAGCTAATGATTAGAATATTGCCACGGAATCTGAATCGATTATAACTTCGTAATCGTACTGATTCACAGAACTACGCGAAATACTGCCATTGTAACTACTATCCCCACAGATTCAGCAGTTGAAGATATCTCTTGTACCCGTTTATTAATGATCCCAATCTAGTTAGGTGACTTCCATCCCCAATCAAGGTTTCGTTCAGGATAACAATAAACAAGGCTCAGGTCAGAGAGGACAGAGGAGGTAATGGTCAGAGAGAGTAAGAGCGCCGGGGAGGGGGCTGGGGGGGGGGTGGAGGAGGAGGAGATGGACAACGATGAAGGGGTGGAGGAGGTGGGCAGAGAGAGGGGGAAGGTGTTTTGGATGTACATCAAATTGGCATAAAAATTTAGCATTACGAAGCATTGCCGGATTGGCTAGTTTTCTTTATAATTTTCTATGTTCTATGTTCACTATGTCTGGATTATATTCGTTTGCAAGAGCGACATACCTTAATATGCCTATCATATGCAGCGTTTACGGCCACCAGCCAGATCAGAAATGGAACATCTACCACCTTCCTCGTAAACCAAGAAGAAGAAAGTGAATAAACATAAACAGCGTGTTCGGAAATTCCCGTTACAAATTTCTAGGACTTTTAGAGGGGAGTGATTAGATAACATTTTGAACTGGAACCCATGTCCGGTAACATACCGTTTCAGTGCTACAACGATTTGAAAACATGTCGGTAACACGACCACTTTTACGAACAATTGATTAGGCGGGACCTAGTACATCACTTGTTTTACAGTTCCACACAGTAATAGCCAAAGAAAGGGCCCGTGGACCCATTGAAGGGTTTCGACGACTACAGTGCGACCTCTTCCCATTTGGGCGTGCGATGTCTCCTTGGAGCACCACAGTCACACCTGCTGACGGTGAAGGTATCCTTCCTCGAAGCCGTTTCATACTTGTGGCGAAAAGGATATGCGATGGTGTCGGACGTTGTGGAGAACGGTCTTGATAAAGACGACGAGCAGCTATACCATTACCGTGAGCTTTGCCATTCAGAAGGATCATGTCGGTGTATTCCGTAAACGTGATACAACCATGTTGCTGTAACATTCACAGACTCTTGCATGAGCTGGGACCAGGTCAGAGAGATAGAAAAGACGTCAAATGACATCATCCGATCCGACGTAACAACGCCCCACCATGACTACCTTGTTGCATACCTTCCTAGTAGACATGTTTTCAAACGGCTGCAGCACGGAAACAGTGCCTTTCCGAACATGGGCTCCTATTCAAAATATTTTGTGCTCACTCACCTCTACAATCATAGTAATTTTTAACGGGCATTTCCGAACACGCTGTATAGGTGATATCCTGTCTGCAGGCAGGAATGCATTTGTTAGGTGGGAAGGGCTCAAAGATCATTTCCAAAGGCTGCATGGAGTACGATCAACTTTTGTACAAAAACAGCACAGATGCCTCATGTTTGTTTGTATGTCTATCGCACTAAAACACTGGGCAACTACTTCGTCAGAATCAATATCCGAAGAAGTAATAGAACACATAATAAATATCATACGAAAACACAGGAGCCCAGGAGTAAATGGTATCACTTATAATTGGTTCAAATGGCTCTGAGCACTATGGGACAACGGCTGTGGTTATCATCCCCCTAGAACTTAGAACTACTTAAACCTAACTAACCTAAGGACATCACACACATCCATGCCCGTGGCAGGATTCGAACCTGCGACCACAGCAGACCCACGGTTCCGGACTGCGCGCCTAGAACCGCGAGACCACCGCGGCCGGCTCACTTATAATTCTACAAAATTTTCTGCCCAGTCATCAAGAAACAGTTAACTAAATAACGATGAAGACCCAGCGCAGCGGACGTCTATACTACCTTAGAATGGAAACGTGAGTCTTTTGAGAAAATCAGTTAAAAAAAGAAGTACTGGGAGGTGGGTACACTTAAAGACAACGTCATGATGCCTTCATTTTGTAGTAATTCAGTTAAATACTGCGTTGTCAACGTGTATTACCTCGTAACTTACGGTAATACTTATAACTAGTCATTCCCTTTCCTGCTTGACTCGGAAGTGGAGCTACGGAAATAAGTCTATCTATATGCTTCCGTGCTAGCCATATTTTCTGTCCTGTCTACGGGAAATGTATGTTGGCGGCAATAGAACCGTTCAGTAGTCAGTTGCAGGATTTTCAAGTGCGTTTCTTCGCGGTGTTTAACGCGTAAATTGCAGCAGCTTACGGGTAAGTGAGCACATTGATATTTGTTTGAGAAGACTTAATGTTACGCATCTGCAATGTCTACTATAGTAATTCTCTATCTGTGTATAGTTTTGCTTACATACCATTAAACCAGATGGACATTGGTAACACAGACTACATGATTATTATGCGTAGGTGCTAAATTATACCCGGCCGGGGTGGCCGAGCGGTTCTAGGCGCTACCGTCTGGAGCCGCGCGACCGCTACGGTCGCACGTTCGAATCCTGCCTCAGGCATGGATGTGTGTGATGTCCTTAGGTTAGTTAGGTTTAAGTAGTTCTAAGTTATATGGGACTGATGACTTCAGAAGTTGAGTCTCATAGTGCTCAGAGCCATTTGAACCATTTTTTTTTGCTAAATTATAGCTGGGGAAACATTTTCCCCCTGAATCTGGAACCACGCTAAAGTGTTATGACACACTTCGAAATTCCATATCGAGACGGAAAATACCAAACTTGCCCTTTACCGGCAACAGATTCGAGAAGTCGCATCTCACCTCTGTGATCCACAGCAAAACGTGGTCGGAGGTCTGAGCATGAAGGACGTGGTTGATCGACTTGCTATTGAGCGTATATCTCGGTAGTAGCAGCATCAGGGCATCTCCTTAGATCCGTTAAACCGTATAGTCAACACCTACACACCAGGACCACACGGCAGTTCACGGTCAACGCCTATTACCACAATACTTACAGAACCCCAAGGCATCTTAGAAATATCGGATGGTGCTAACTGTATTCGCCTAAGTGCATAGCTGTACGGCAGGTCGGGGCCGATGAGATTCTTTGGACTCCAACATGTCCTCAGAGGCAGGGTGGCATGTTGTTTTGATCATGACGTTAATTCCAGTTATGACTCCTAAATTGTAGAGCTCAACTAGTTTTACAGGCATACTCCTCAAGCTGTCGTGTAGTGCTTGGTGAATGGTTTCTTGTATAGCTACTACCCGTTCCCTTTACTATTCCGCTCGCAAATAGTGAGGGAAAAATGATTGCCTATAGACATCCGTACTAGCCAATTTTCTCTTCTATTGTCTTCACGAAATGCACTTTCGTAGCAATACAGTCGTACTGCAGACCCGGAAATGCCTGCTCTCTTAATTTCATCAATGATGCTTCACGAGAAGAATGTATTTTTTCGTCCAGGGAACCCCAGTTCAATTCATGAACATTTCCGTAATACTCGCATGTTGATGGAAGCTGAAAGCTGTATATCACATTCCTTACTACTCTAATGATAAAAAACAGTAAGCTATTGACATTAAACCGCCGTAGAATACCTGCAAATACCTAGCAGGACAGATCTAATCTAGAATTACTTATCGCCTGCATGACGGGTTGCGAGATATAATTCCGGTTTTTTGGGGTGGAGGAGTGGGGGACGGAGGTTTCCAAAGGATGTAAATATATGTCACATAACGTGCAGCGTCGGGTCAGTTTATTTGCAAGGGAAATCATTTTTTCATTTCTTACTTTTTGTCCAGTTTATTTCACAGATCATTTGGATTACTTTATATGAAAAAACGCCATTTGGGACAATATGCAAGGATGATGGCTCGTTAATAACAACGTCTCATTCCTAAAGCACATGCTTTCGCCTTATGCTCTGTGGTAGGTCTTATCTACAGCCCAGTGTGGTGTTAGGCCCTGTCTCTCTCTCCCTCTTCCTATCTTCCTTTTTTTTTTAATAAAAGAAAAAGAAAGAAAAAAAGAGCCAGCGCAGCGCTGTGGAATTTTTGATTAGGTAATAGTATGCGGGAAAAATGAACAACACGCTTATTTTAAAATGATTATACTTAAGCAACTTGAAAGGCTACGTTTCTTAAGCAGTAACACGTAATTGCTTATCGTATTTTCGTCTTTTTTTCATTTTTGAAAGGGAAATTATGTTGCCTTATCGTCAGCAGTTATATTCCTGTTGTTACATCGCAATTTTGGCAATAGCTCGACACGGCAGAGAGTCCTTCGTATAGATTTTACTAGAATGTGCTAAGAGAGGATAGTTACATTACCTATAAGTGTATGTCTTGTTATTAGCCTTAATAAAATGTGGCGATGTGTTGAATAGACTCGAGCAGATCACTATTAAATAAATTACCTAGAACGTATTGCAGTAGACGGAAGAGATATATCCACCTCCCGCTTGAATCCAGTATCAGAGTCCTTTTCACTCGAGTAGCATGTCAGAAAAAACGCAGAATACACTAAATCTTCACATACCTCGCTGTTCTGCGTGTGTTATTCTTAAGTGATTCAAGGTCTTGTAAAAATCTTGGATACGGTTATAGCCCGCACCTCCAATATCGCTTAACTACAGATTTGTTGTGAAGTTCGGCACTGCCTGCAGTATATTTGTAACTTGTAACTGGCCAAAGATTACCTCTTTTCGAGTACAAAGCATATACATATGTTGCATTACTCTAGGTCTGCTGTAAGAACAACACATTCAAGTCTTTTAGTATAGAAATCCACCTTCTAGAGTTGTCAAGGCGACTCACAGTAATCAAAACCGTTGTGTGTACATGACGCTGTGCTACCGATGTCGCTTTACTGCATAAGGGTTTAATATAGTCATTATACTAACGCAGAATATGTGGTGGAAAATAAACGACGTAATTTCTCACGAAACATTATGGAGAGAAAATGGATTCAATGTGGTCTGTAATTTCATTGTGTAGTCAACGTCGAGTATCCGATGGAGCAATCATAAGAGCGGTTGGGGCACCATAAAATGCCTAGGTGGAAACGTCTGGGGCGACCCAATGAAGTACGTACAAATCATATTCTGGGTTCAGGTTCACTTGCAGGAATCTACGAGAGAACTTGCATACAAAACACGTATTGGACTCATGGCTGTTTCGAGTGTTTACCCGTCAGCCTGGTTCAAAAATGGCTCTGAGCACTATGGGACTTAACAACTGAGGTCATCAGTCCCCTAGAACTTAGAACTACTTAAACCTAACTAACCTAAGGACATCACACACATCCATGCCCGAGTCAGTATTCGAACCTGCGACCGTAGCGGTTGCGTGGTCCCAGACTGAAGCACCTAGAACCGCTCGGCCACATCGACCGGCCAGCCTGGTTCCCATTGGATTAATACGAGGGCTATTCGGGAAATATGGTCGGAAAGTCAGCAAAATAAAATCACTGTGAAAATCAAAAATGTTTTATTTGCAACAGTTTGCTACACCTTTCAGCTAGTTCTCAATATAGTCGCCGCTCCGACTTAAACATTTGTCGTAGCGTTTATCAACTTTCGCATGGCCTCGTCATAGAAGGCAGCCGCTGGCTCTTTCCGCCAGATCTTTACACTGGTCTACAGCTCGTTGTCTGTGCCAAAATGTTGTCTTGATAGCTGGCTATTCACGTGAGCAGAGATGAATCTCCGGAGGAGGCATTAACTGGTTCTATTGTGGGTGATCAAACACTTACCATTGAAAATGCTACTGGGGCGTCTTCATTGCCTTTACAGGATGCGGCCGAGATATTTCATGAGGAAGGAAACGCATGGCAGTTGTATTACACGTGCGCTGCAAGATATCAGGAGAAATCTCTCACCTGGCCCTCATACTTGGCGGGATACACTATTTTCTAGTCATTTCTAAGTGCTCACTGGGCGCTCAGAACTGAAAAGAGTGACATGATGCCGGGAAATAAATAATATTTATGCCTCTTCGCTTCAGAAGAAACATCATTCCATCAAATCGACAGACTGCTTCCATCACTGAAACATGTGTCACCTATATCATAGTAACATTTACCGCTATTTTCTAAGCTGGATATCTATGCTGCTGATTTTCCATCTCACTACAGATTATAGGCCTCGACGGACGGGGAGGAGGCCCACTGCGTTCGTGCCTGCCCTGTTGTTCTATGATTTCGCCACGTGTCGGGAGGAGGCGGATACAGGGGGAGGGGGCGGGGAGATGAGAACAATAGGTTCATTGGCGTTGGATCTGTCTTGTCCTACTACTGCCTCGTCGTAACCGTATTGTGGCAACTAGCTCACAGTGTTCGTAGCCTATGGTGGATTCAGTGCCTCAACTGTAAACGACAGCAGTTGCTAATGTCTGAATGTCTGAAGACAGGAATACATGAAAATGCGACTCTGTTACAGTTGTGTACCGTAACGAAGCGATCCATTTATGCTCATAACGCATAAAAAGCTTAAAAAGTATATTTTCCTTGAGAAAATTAAGTCTCGGATTGTGAATCTTTATCGTAGATTGTCGACGAGATCGTGAATCATGTAGTACAGAACGAAAAGAATGAGAGATTTGCGTCTGTGGTTGATTGTCTTTGCTGCTGTCGGACTCTTTTCGAGGGGCGTTTTTTGACTGTTTCTTCTGTTCTCCATCTGTTGTATTGATAACGACGAAATGTGGCACAGATGTTGGTCTATGTCTACTTATGCAGGCACCCTACATTGTACAAGCTTTTAGAAGCCGGTAATTTGCTGCAAAAGCCATACTGTGGCCTCGGAAAGTACTCTAAACTAATATCATTGTTGTGCAGAAATGCGGGTGAATTTCCAACTGGCGGCAAAGTGTTTCCATTCGGGAAAGGCGTGGGTTGCGAAATATTGCAGAAACCTGAGAAACTTCGCTGAAAACGACACCTAGTGGATGCCTGCCGCCCACCGCTCCCCCTCTGCCCAAGAATTCACAGCAGTGAAGCACTGTATGGCACAGTGAAAGCAGCACATGTTGCTAGGAAGTCCATCAGTTTCTGCGTTGGACACTAAAGGCTGCGAGCGTGACTTTGCCCGCATAGATGTGGGTTGTTTCTTCTGTAAAAGACACTGTCTCTCGATGCTTCCATCGCATCTTCTGGACTTTTAGAGTATCCTTCATGTAACCACCATAGACTTTTTCCTTTACATGTGTGAATTTTCAGTATCTTATGATAAACTCCAATTGATCAGGGGAAATCTGTAATGGTCAAATCTCTAATGATTATCCCTATCAATGGAGCAGCTAGTAAACGAAGTCTACAGTCCTTTGAAGTGCTTATGTGTAATAAATGAATGAAGTAGAAGATCAATAAAGGGTGTATGACATGCAGTTAAGAAAGAAAATCACTGCGTCTGCTGAAATTAAGAATCGTTTCAAAAGACACATGTGGTGTTTGTAGACCGAATCCCTATGTCCCGTAAAGGACTCTGATTACAACTGCGGAACTCTTCTAGATACGTTTCTTGACGTTATAAGACAGTTACATGCGCTTATCCGTCCGTTAAAGTAGCACACATATATCCACAACGCCTTGGTAACAATTAAAACGGACAATAATTATCGTCCGTGACGCACTGGGTAGTGACAATACCATTTGTGAGCGCTTCTTGAATTTCACGAATATTCTACCCTTCTTCATTACTATTTCACCTTTTTAAGTGTCCGGAAGGAAATAAAATCATTTTTTATTTGATTCAAGAGAAATTTCTGAAAGTGAGTTATGGATATTTTCTTGATCACCTATGTCCCGTCACGGAAGAGAGAATCAATGATTTACTTGTTCCTAGCTATTTTGCTTGATAACTTGTGTTATCTGCTTCACGTCGCGTAGATGATATAATCTGCAACGATTTGCTGGGGAGAGAATCATACAGTCAAGAACTGTATGCTAATGGCAAGACCGGAACCCTTGAGTGATGCTGGTCACACATAGCCACCACCTTACGGCGTTCAGTCAGGAATGCATAGCTGAAGGCAGCACGGTAACGTTGTATGTTGCTTAGGTATACTATTTAATTCGTTACTTTACTGGCGTCTCGAAATTTGAAAATTGCTTAGAATTTTCAAGACATTTTCACACTTTCTTTGTCTACACAAGCCATGAATTCTCACAGAATTTGCTATTAATTGAACTATCACCTAACAACAAATTTCAGATGAGATTTCAAACGGCGGACGTAATGTCTCAGAACGTTTCTCTGTCCCAAGGAAATGACATCTTGCAATTCCCAAAACATGTTTTCAGATCCCCTATAGGAAACACTAAAAGAAAGAAAACACGAAGCATCTAAAACAATCATCTTCTCAGGAAAGCAGTTCTGTGGAATGCAATGGGGTTTGATAAGCCAGGGACAAAGTAACGAAAAGCAACAATAGCCTGATAAAGCGTCACACATGTTAGATGTGAAAAGTGAGTACCAGCCTTGAGCTCGAACAAGGTTAACTGCCTTTCGCAGAAACTGGTAATATCAATGGCACCATCAAAAGACATGTCGACTCAATGACTGGACAAATGGAGGTTGATTCCTCTCGATTGGTTCCACACTATACAGAGGTTTTTCGACCGTGCTGTGGGGGTAGTAATACTAGAAGAAAAGCTGAATTCTCATACCTTCTTGGAAGGTGTTTTGAGGGCTTGGACGATATCGGCATTAACCAGTAGCCATTTGAAACTTGGAGTCGATATGAGAGGTGTTTTCAAATATCACAAATGGTAGTGCACTGGCAGCAAAAGACTTATCAGTCTTACTTACATTTTCAACTTGTCATACAGATTTCATCACAGGATATATTTCTGTTAAACGGTAGAGATATGTCGTATCAGTGATGTCCGTAACGTTATGGGTAAGTGCAATCCACAGCTCAGTTTTTACCTCGTTTAGTTTGTTTATCCCATAACTTGATAGGGAGGTGTTTCTAACATATAGTGGAGACGTAAACTCTGTTATGTGAAAGAAGTATGATTTCTCTAAACCTCTTTGGATCATATTGGTGGTAATAGGAATATGATTATTTCAACCGCGTTGCAGAGAAAACGCTTCTGCTTCATGACATAGCGAATTTACTGACTTGAAGAATTTTTGATTGTCAAAATAGTTAAAATAATACTGCGTAACGCCAATGTGTATAAGATGTCCCAAAAATTAGGACCTAAATAGTACAGAGAGTGGTTCAAATGGTTCAAATGGCTCTGAGCACTATGGGACTTAACAGCTATGGTCATCAGTCCCTTACAACTTGGAACTACTTAAACCTAACTAACCTAAGGACATCACACAACACCCAGTCATCACGAGGCAAAGAAAATCCCTGACCCAGCCGGGAATCGAACCCAGGAACCCGGGCGCGTGAAGCGAGAACGCTACCGCACGACCTCGAGCTGCGGACCACAGAGAGTGGAGGATCCTCAATCGAGTATTTTTCTTGTGGAACCAATAGCCGTAAGGAATATTACAGGCGTTAGAAGGTTTTTGTGAGCAATGTGTTTGAGGCACGTGATTTCAAACGCTTGTGTTTCATAACAAATATCAGTAATTTTTCCAAGCGCACGTGACCACAATTTACAGTTCAGCACTGGTTGTGGCAGATGGTGCATTACTCTCCATAAGGACTAACAGATATACTCTTCATATATGGTGCACCGTGATGTTACGCTCGGACAGCCGAACAAATGTACAACAAGCGCCACCCTCATTGGAAGAATTTTATCGTCCTGGACAGAAATTTACGAGAGACTGGATGGAATCAGTTAAAGAAAGCTGACCGAAATTCTCGACAAATAGTTAATCGCACAAAATAATTTGAGGAAAATCGTAATTCCGTTTATGCAGTGGCTCATATTTAATATATCTACATTTACATCTACATTTATACTCCGCAAGCCACCCAACGGTGTGTGGCGGAGGGCACTTTTCGTGCCACTGTCATTACCTCCCTTTCCTGTTCCAGTTGCGTGTGGTTCGCGGGAAGAACGACTGCCGGAAAGAACCCGTGCGTGCTCGAATCTCTCTAATTTTACATTCGTGATCTCCTCTGGAGGTATAATCAGGAGAAAGCAATATATTCGATACCTCATCCAGAAAAGCACCCTCCCGAAAACTGGATAGCAAGCTACACCGCGATGCAGAGCGCCTCTCTTGCAGAGTCTGCCACTTGAGTTTGCTAAACATCTCCGTAACGCTATCACGCTTACCAAATAACCCTGTGACGAAACGCGCCGCTTTTCTTTGGATCTTCTCTATCTCCTCCGTCAACCCGACCTGGTACGGATCCCACACTGATCAGCAATACTCAAGTATAGGTCGAACGAGTGTTTTGTAAGCCAGCTCCTTTGTTGATGGACTACATTTTCTAAGGACTCTCCAAATGAATCTCAACCTGGCATCCGCCTTACCAACAATTAATTTTATATGATCATTCCATTTCAAATCGTTCCGCACGTATACTCCCAGATATTTTACAGAAGTAACTGCTGCCAGTTTTTGTTCCGCCATCATATAATCATACAATAAAGGATCCTTCTTTCTATGTATTCGCAATACATTACATTTGTCTATGTTAAGGGACATTTGCCACTCCCTGCACCAAGTACCTATCCGGTGCAGATCTTCCTGCATTCCGCTGCAATTTTCTAATGCTGCAACTTCTCTGTATACTACAGCATCATCCGCGAAAAGCTGTATGGAACTTCCGACCCTATCTACTAGGTCATTTATATATATTGTGAAAAGCAATGGTCCCATAACACTCCCCTGTGGCACGCCAGAGGTTACTTTAACGTCTGTAGACGGCTCTCCATTGCGAACAACATGCTGTGTTCTGTTTGCTAAAAACTCTTCAATCTAGCCACACAGCTGGTCTGATATTCCGTAGGCTCACTTTGTTTATCAGGCGACAGTACGGAACTGTATCGAACGCCTTCCGGAAATCAAGGAAAATGGCATCTACGTGGGAGCCTGTATCTAATATTATCTGGGTCTCACGAACAAATAAAGCGAGTTGGGTCCCACACGATCGCTGTTTCCGGAATCCATGTTGATTCTTACAGAGTAGATTCTGGGTTTCCAGAAACGACATGATACACGAGCAAAAAACATGTTCTAAAATGCACCGCGATTGGCGTTTGTCAGTTTGATGGTCGGTACGATATGCTGCTGTTGCTGTAAAGTAAAATTTGCCTATGTCAATAAATAAGTAAACATTTATTCCGTACCAAAGTCCCTTATATCGATGTACTAAATTTTGTACCCTGTACTATCTAAATAATCTTGTCGCTAAAGTTATGGAACACCCTGTATAGATGTGTACTGATAGGATAAAGTGCACGGAGAGGGAATTACTAAGCTAGACTAACGAGAGTACTTTGTGCTGCAGACGATGTTCGAGCCCAAGTTCGAGAAGCTGCAGGACGAGTTTGGTCTGCGGGTGGCAGCTGCCTGCCCTGGGATTTTCAAGTCGCCGCTGTGGAGGGTCACGCCATCGCGTTCCGTCGTCACGAGTCTCTACCCAGACATGTGGCAGCGCTTCACGAACTTCGAAGTCTTCCCTGACGATGTGTGGGTGGTGACTTTCCCGAAATGTGGTAAGTTGGCAATCTGTATAACAATATAAGAGAACTAACAATCTATACCACGCGAAGGGTACAAATAGGAGAATTTCTAACACTTACACCATCCTAATTTCCAGATGATTCGATGATACTATCCCAGGGGGCTATTCCGACCCACAGCCACGCTATGCGATAATGGAATAAGACAGCACCTATCCATATTTTTCTTCCACCGAAGACGCTTTACGACCTTCAAACTTTGTAGCGAAAATCCGCGACTTAATACGATCAATGAAAAATAATTTATTGTGGTGCTAGCATGGTTTCCTCTAGGCTCGCCACGAATTTCTTATACACTATCAGTTAATGAGAAAACTGGATAAACTATATTAAACTTCATGGTACTGCCATCAGTCACTGCTTCAACCTAAATTTAGTGGTGGAACCAAGTTCCGATACGTAGGTACAGGTTTAATGCGTGGAAATGTCCAGCTCATTGGGTGCATTCGACACTTGTCCTTACAAAGTATATAAATATGCAACGAAATAATATATTTAAATATAAGTATGAAAACACAAAATTGTAGAGCCTCGTAGGGGAGTCATCAACTCCTTTTGACCTACACGTACGGCATAATTGTAGTGCTCTCGAGCCACTTGCTGATGACTCGTTCCATACCGTGCTCTCCCTACTGTATTTAATCTTGTGAAGTCACCACCAGGCTCGTGACTCAAGCCACCTACCTTCGTCTATGTTCTTAATGAGTATCGGCGCGCCTACTGTCTCGATTTCTCTGTGGCGGTTTTTGTGTATCATCAACATGGAGAAATGCAATAAATATGGATGATACGATACTCTATGCTATTCTGCGGTTTGAATTCACTCTGGCCTTTTTTTTTTTTTTTTTTTTTTAAAGCAGTTGCATTGATTTGATTTTGTAAATTATACTGACTATATTATACACATGCATAAGGCATTATTCGTACTACAACTTCTCCCGGATAATTATTTTGTTCAAATTGCACAAGAATTCCACCTGACGTAGTGTAATAATGTTGACTGTAAGTTGTGTTCATATCACTAAAATTACAGATCGTACATCAGAGCTTTTATAATTTTTGTCTTCGATGGATTTAATTGGTTCAAATGGCTCTGAGCACTGTTGTACTTAACATCTTAGGTCATCAGTCCCATAGAACTTAAAACTACTTAAACCTAACTAACCTAAGGACATCACACACATCCATGCCCGAGGCAGGATTCGAACCTGCGACCGTAGCAGTCCCGCGGTTCCGGACTGCAGCGCCTAGAACCGCACGGCCACCACGGCCGGCGATGGATTTAATTATTCTTAGCAAATTGATCATGAAAAGGAACCACAGAATACCACCAGCACACAACACTGACCTATGCTACCACAGATATTTTTCTCCGTGATTCGTGCGTAGTTTAATTTTGGTCTCATACATCAGCAATGAAATCTGGTTCAGCAATAAATACCATCAGCACTGTTCTTAGAAAATGCAGTCTGATTCGACTAATTTTTTCTTTTATAAATAGAGTTCAGTACCAACGGTGTACATTTATTTCTTACACATCGGAATATTGTTTGCAATTTCAAGTAATTTAAATTTGCCGCTGTGATAAAAGTTAAGATGGCGGCCAACAAAAGATAGAGGATTTCTTTTTTAATCAAGACTTTCCTTTGCTCAATAAATAATTAATCATTTAAATTGATGCCACCTATAAAAAATTATTAAATTGTTTTGCAAATTAGTTTAACACAAACCCATGCTATTTTCAACTAGAACTACAGACAACTAACAATGGCTGCGCTTCTTGCAGCTATGATAAAACAATTAATACAAAGCTATAATTAAAACAGGAAGTGAATTTTCAATAATTAATCATAAATAGTTTTAACGCATTTGGCTCTGTTGTTACCAGCAAATGAACATAAAAGTACAATAACTTTACGTTAATTGTTTTCCATTCAACAGACCTCAAATCGATTCGCGTCTTGCGTCGGCAACGTGCATCAGAAGAAGACGACAAAAGGGTACAAAACAAAAGAGGAGAATGACATAGATTAACAAAGAATGTGAAACAAATATTGTCTCTGTTTTACATAATATCATCTTTTTAAGAAATAATTACATAACTGAATGCATGTTATTGAGTTACGTAATTTTCCACACGTTCATATTCCACTCGTAATAAAAAAATATATATCTCGTTGATGTTATATCTCCCCGTACGATTTCCACGTTTTTGGACCCTGTAGAAAGATATACGTGGTCGTCGATTTGATTTGGACAAAGAGCTCCACGCTTGAGTACGGTCATGGTTCTGCAGGAAACCGGAACCACTTTTCCGTGAAGGCATTGACCGTCTTGTCTCACAGTGGGATAAATGTGTTAACAGCTATGGCGATTACTTTTGAAATAATAGACAGTTTACTTACATTTTTCTATCTGCTTATATTTGACTGCCCCTTGTAGATCATTTTGTGGATAAGGCGAACCAAACGCTGCGTCTTGTTGGAAGAACACTTAGTAGATGCTACTAATTCACCAAAGAGACTTCAACACTACTCTTGCTCGTCCTCAGAGAGGACTGCAGAAAGATATCGAGAAAGTTAAAAGGGCAGCTCGTTTTGTACTATAGAAAAACGGGGAAGAGAGTGTCATGCATATCATACCCAATTTGAGGTGGCAACCAATATAACAAAGGCGATCATTCCACGGAATTTCAATCAGCAACTTTGTCCTCCGAATGCGAAAATATTCTGTTGGCGCTCGCGTCCATAGGTGTAGATGATCATCGTAATAAAATAAGAGAAGTTAGAGCTATCCTGAAAATACATGTCTTCGTTTTTCTACGAGCAGTCGGAGAGTGGAACAGGAGACTACAGAGTGGAAGTCGTTGGATGAGCCCTCTGACAGGCACATTTCAGCGTAGACACGAGTTTATAGGTGTACATATTTTGAAAAGCTTGTCACGCTCCACACCCTGTCGCAACAGAGAGAATAATGTCTTGCTCTCATTTCTCAGTCCAAAGAAAAGGTCACCATTCTATGGGAATAGAATATAATTCAATAAACTAAAGAAAATCCTTTCTTCCAGCAATGTCAGATATGATTTGTGTCTGATGTTACTCACATTAGCGGTGTTTAGAATAGTCCACAATTTGAAGAAAATCGTTTTGGATGTTAGGCCACGTCACTACAAAACACTAATATGTAATGACGCAGACTAACACCCAAAATGATTGTATTCAAACTTAAACTGGTCGTGGAAGCCTACAAACTTATAATAGAACAAAATTTTATCGAAGTTGGGAATAATGTCATTGTCTCTGCAACTTAATTAAACCACCAGATAACTCAATGCCATTATTCTTCTCCCGAGGACCTGCTCCCATTTTTTATTTTAGATACCTTTATTAGTCTTTAGAATATCTAACATTACGGCCGTCTATGAGCAGTTTTTAAACCTAGCGACTTGGCTCCTAAGATTTGTTAACCGCATTATGTAGGTCAGATCTAATAACTGTTGTCTTACATACATGGAGAGATATAATGGATCAAACGGAAGTTCAGAATTACACATTATCTAGTATCATGAAGCATTAGCTAAATAAATTAAATAAATGAGAGGAAAAACCGCGATATAACTTACACAGCACACAGATAAATAATTAATACATTAGGTCATGGGATAAACAAAGTACTACAAATACGTATGTTAAAAATAATTTCGTGTGGTTCAGTGCAGTGATGTCAATAGCAAGTAATTAGTCCACTGTTCCACAGCCCTTTATTTACAAAAAATGGTTCAAATGGTTGTGAGCACTATGGGACTTAACTTCTGAGGTCATCGGTTCCCTAGAACTTAGAACTACTTAAACCTAACTAACCTAAGGACATCACACACATCCACGCCCGAGGCAGGATGCGAACATGCGACCGTAGCAGTCGCGCGGTTCTAGACTGTAGCGCCTAGAACCGCTCGGCTACGCCGGCCGGCTCTTTATTTACACTCACAGATGTTCAAATGGCTCTGAGCACTATGGGACTCAACTGCTGAGGTCATTAGTCCCCTAGAACTTAGAACTAGTTAAACCTAACGAACCTAAGGACATCACAAACATCCATGCCCGAGGCAGGATTCGAACCTGCGACCGTAGCGGTCTTGCGGTTCCAGACTGCAGCGCCTTTAACCGCACGGCCACTTCGGCCGGCACTCACAGATGTATTACAATGAGTTTACAATGAGTCAGATCGAAAATATCAACACTACATGAAATCAGTGACGTAAGTTTCTTGGTCTGTATCGATTTAGCCAGTGAGGCAGTTACGCGCGGAGATTCAAACAGTCCGCCAGATACAATTATAAGTTGTTCTCATAGCGTACATGATAGCGCACGAGACTTCTCAGCCTTTGGTTCGGGTTCAATCGTAGGCTCCCGTCCTATGTGCTATTTTTGTACAGCGTTATTGTTCATTTTTAGGAAACCATTTGAAGAACAAGTTTGGCGACATCGTCTCTGGCAGGCCGCTTGAATTTGCACACGAAACGACGTGAATGGCAAACGTAAATGCCAATGAACTCGGAAACGGCGTAACATATTGAATTTTCTGTGAACAGTCGCTTCTTAACACAACTCTGCAACACCCTTACAAACTTTTCAGACTGTTACTGACCACCCTGCATAGAGTATTTGCAAAGTGACAATAAAAGATTTGGATGATCTTACTCGATCTATAGCTCGTGGAGCCTTAGTTTGTTGTCCTCTTGGCGTATGCGTGATCTTGTTGCATAGTAAAAATATATCCAACACTCTTTTAACGGTTTGATGACCTTTAAGTATACAACATTATTTCGGAAGTTCGGAAAAAATAATGAAGATCATTTGTATTTGGAATATGAGGAGTTTCGTAAAGTGATATGACCAGTCAGGGAGTACTGGATTTCGTTGTCCACTGGTCAAGCACGCATAGTGTAGTCTACCTGCCAGACGAAGGAGATCGTCTTCAGTGGCTGGATGAAATCATCGAAATTGACAGTCTTTCGTTACCTACATCTACATCTTCATGGATACTCTGCAAATCACATTTAAGTGCCTGGCAGAGGTTCATCGAACCACCTTCACAATTCTCAATTATTCCAATCTCGAATAGCGCGCCGAAAGAATGAACACCTATATCTTTCCATACGAGCTCTGATTTCCCTTATTTTATCGTGGTGATCGTTCCTCCCTATGTAGGTCGGTGTCAACAAAATTTTTTCGCATTCGGAGGAGAAAGCTGGTGATCGGAATTTCGTGGGAAGATTACGTTGCAACGAAAAACGCCTTTCTTTTAATGATTTCCAGCACAAATGCTGTATCATTTCTGTGACACACTCTCCCATATTTCGTGATAATACAAAACGTGCTGCCATTCTTTCAACTTTTTCGATGTACTCCGTCAGTCCTATCTGGTAAGGATCCCACACCGCGCAGCAGTATTCTAAAAGAGCACGGGCAAGCGTAGTGTAGTCTCCTTAGTAGGTCTGTTACATTTTCTAAGTGTCCTGCCAATAAAACGCAGTCTTTGGTTAGCCTTACCCACAACATTTTCTATGTGTTCCTTCCAATTTAAGTTGTTCGTAATTGTAAGACCCAGGTATTTAGTTGAATTTACGGCTTTTAGACTAGACTGATTTATCGTGTAACCGAAGTTTTAACGAGTTCCTTTTAGCACACATGTGAATGTCCTCACACTTTTCGTTATTTGGGGTCTACTGCCACTTTTCGCACCATTCCGTTATTTCTTCTAAATCGTTGTGCAATTTCTTTTGATCTTCTGATGACTTTATTAATCGATAGACGACAGCGTCATCTGCAAACAACCGAAGACGGCTGTTCAGATTGTCTCCCAAATCGTTTATGTAGATAAGGAACAGCAAAGGGCCTATAACACTACCTTGGGGAACGCCAGAAATCACTTCTGTTTTACTAGATGACCTTTCCGTCAATTACTACGAACTGTGACCTCTCTGACAGGAAATCACAAATCCAGTCACATAACTGAGACTGTATTCCATAAGCACGCAGTTTCATTACGAGCCGCTTGGGTGGTACAGTGTAAAAAGCATTCCGGAAATCCAGAAATACGGAATCGATCTGAAATCCCTTGTCAATAGCACTCAACAGTTCATGTGAGTAAAGAGCTAGTTGTGTTTCACAGGAACGATGTTTTCTAAGCCCATGTTGACTGTGTGTCAATAGACCGTTTTCTTCGAGGTAATTCTTAATGTTCGAACACAAGATATGTTCTAAAATCCTGCTGCATATCGACGTTAACGATATGGCCCTGTAATTTAGTGGATTACTCCTACTACCTTTATTGAATATTGCTGTGACCTCTGCAACTTTCCAGTCTTTGGGTACGGATCTTTCGTCGAGCGAACGGTTGTATATGGTTGTTAAGTATGGAGCTAACGCACAGCATACTCCGAAAGGAACCCAATTGGTATACAGTCTGGACCAGAAGACTTACTTTTATTAAGTCATTTAAGTTGTTTCACTACTCCTAGGATATTTACTTCTACGTTACTCATGTTGGCAGCTGTTCTCGATTCGAATTCTGGAATAGTTACTTCGTCTTCTTTTGTGAAGGCAATTCGGAAGGCTGTGTTTAGTAACCCTGCTTTGGCAGCACTGTCTTCGATAATACCTCCATTGCTATCGCGCAGAGAAGGCATTGATTGTTTCTTGCCGCTAACATACTTCACATACGACCAGAATCTCTTTGGATTTTCTGCCAGGTTTCGAAACAAAGTTTCGTTGTGGAAACTGTTATAGGCATCTCGCATAGAAGGTCGCGCTAAATTTCGAGCTTCTATAAAAGATCGCCAATCTTGGGGATTTTGCGTCTGTTTAAATTTGGCATGTTTGTTTCGTTGTTTTTGCAACAGTGTTCTAACCCGTTTTGTGTACCAAGGAGGATCAGCTCCGTCGTTTGTTAATTTATTTGGTATAAATCTCTCAATTTCTGCAGATACTATTTCTTTGAATTTAAGCTACATCTGGTCTACACTGATATTATTAATTTGGAATGAATGGAGATTGTCTCTCAGGAACGCGTCAACTGAACTTCTATATACTTTTTTGATTAGGTAATTTTTCGCTTATTTATCGAGGATTTGGGGATTACAATATTCAGTTTCGCTACGACAACACTGTGTTCGCACTCTTGTCTTCAGGCCACAAGCGGCCCATCGGGACCATCGACCGCCGTGTCATCCTCAGCGAAGGATGCGGATAGGAGGGGCGTGTGGTCAGCACACTACACTTCCGGTCGTTATGAAGGTTTTCTTTGACCGGAGCCTCTACTATTCGGTCGAGTGGCTCCTCAGTTGGCATCACGAGGCTGAGTGCACCCCGAAAAATGGCAACAGCGCATGGCGGCCCGGATGGTCACCCATCCAAGTGCCGGCCATGCCCGACAGCGCTTAACATCGGTGATCTGACGGGAACCGGCGTGTGCGCTGCGGCAAGGCCGTTGCCTGACAACACTGTGTTCGCTAATCCCTAAATCGGTTTTGATGCTCGTTATTAACTCAGGATTATTTGTTGCTAGGAGGTCAAGTGTGTTTTCACAATCGTTTACTATTCGCCTGGGCTCATGGACTAGCTGCTCGAAATAATTTTCAGAAAATTTGTTTACTATTCTTGAGTGCGTGGATTTCCCGCATGAAACACAGTCGTTGGACTGTTCTGATCCAGTAAATACGTGCACTTTAGAGCACGACTGCCGTTCACTCCACAGCAAGGTTATCTTTGTGACGAATATTACTGTAAAGCGAACCATGTTTTGCAAATTAGTCTCTAGTAGGAAATTTCTATGAGGCTGGAAGGTACAGTGAGGGCCTTCGCATGTTTTATATTTCTTTTTTTTTCTGAGAGGCCGTGACGCGTACTGGGTGTACTTGATAGTTCTGCCGGGCACGCACGCAACAGCGTTCCTTTCAACCAAACAATCGCAGATTGAATTTGATTGCCAAAAAGTCTCTATGTTGGGTGAATTAAGTGCGCTATTATGTCCAGGACAATGTCTCTATTGATTGGTGGACGTATGTGCATGTATTTTTGCCACTCTGTTACAAATGTAACTCTTCCATCGATTAACATCACTGCTTATACAATCTAAGGTCACTACAACATCCGTCTACAACACCATGTAAGTAATATCGTACCCTGCTGCTGTGCAGAAATGGCTTGTTAATTGTGCTTAACGAGTGCTCCTACAAATTCCAGATATGACAATGTTATCTTCTGACAAGTACTGATCTATTCTTGCTACAGGCTAAGTGAATTATTGTGTTGCCGTGTAAACACTGTGGATTTACAGAGCTGCCCCGTACACTTGTGAATCTGGATATCGTGATTTTTAGTAGCTGATATCCACCGTGGGATTCAAATCCAGCACAGTGGAGGGTATACCCATGTATTCCATTGTGCTGCTACATTGTTAGATAGCTAATGATTCCAGTCAATTGCCCTGCACCAAGTTTCTTGGAATAATAGTCTTGTCATGATTGACACAGAATAGTCATAGTGGGTCACAAACTTTAGTTATGGCGTGTGACAGTTTCTTTTTTATAGTACTGCTGTTAGGTAATTTTTCTTTAACATGCTCAGTGCTGATGCAAAAGTTGTACATTGCTATATTCCAGTATACCTAAGATTTGAGTCTTGTACAAACACCTCGCTCTTCATATCCCTATATGTATTGCAACTGAAGTAGTGGCCCGCGTTCAATAGTTTCATGACGGCCGTTAGTTCGTAATACATAGCGATAGCTTCATTTTCGTTATCCGCGCCAAACGCGAAGTCATCGATGAAAACTTTGCTTGCTAGCACCCATGCAGCAATAGGAAATGAGATCTAATGTCTAGAAGTGTGTTTCTTCAGCGTTGCTGAAAGCAAGAATCGACTGCATGTCAGAAAGAATGGGAGTGAAATAATTGTTTTACAACACTAACGGTAGGTTAGTGGTGGCTTGTTATTTCTCCTACAGCTGTGTAGGAACAGTGTATAACTTAATCTAATTAAAATATGCAGGATATTGTTCCAAATCCATCCTGAATTCCTATACTAATGAACCTAGTATTAGCAGTTGTTATGTAACGTAACAAACATCAACTCACACAGCACCCTAACAAACAACATCGTCATAGATTAGATCCGTATGTACGGAACAAACTGAGTTATCCTGAAGAGGGATGTTCATGTGGATAATACTAATATGGGTATAACCAAATTTGGAAGCTGGAATTGAAGATGAATACCAAGTCCTCTTCCACAGGTGGTGTTGGTGAAGGAATATCTATATCAACTCATTCCTGTCTTCTTTTATGCCCTTTTTAAATTACACGATAAATTTATAATTTCCTACTTCCAATTACTACATTTTTCTTTAGAAAATAAGTGTAATTGCTGTAAATAAATAAAAGGTAACACCAAAGTTCAGACAAAAGAACTCCATGCAGCCCCACTTCCACATAGTGCTGCATGGGCCTCAAGTGCGTAGTCCAATTTTGCTGCTTGGTGGTGGCCATGGGTACTGACTAAGAGGTCTGTGTGAAGCACTACGCCTGATTAAAGTAATAAGATGGCAGGTCCTTGTAGTCAAGACACAGACTGGAAAAACACACCAGCCAGTCTAGTGAAACGGTAAGTAATTACTTCGTGGTATGATAACTTCCGTGAATATTTTGAAAAACGTTGTGCAATGAAAATCTTGTCAAATTCCTGACGTCTTCGTGCGAGACGAGTTACAAAAATGCTTCCACAATATCGCTAATAATAGCCGCGGGATGTGATCGGAACCGTAATAGAGCAGGGAGTATTGCTGATAGAAGATTGGGTCCTTTCTTGAAGATGTTGTTCAGAGAAGGTGCATTGTTCTCACGAGAAGATACATCAAAAACGATTCTACACTTTATGTTACCCTGTTTCTCCACCTTAACAACCGCTTGCGAAACGTAAAACATGGTGTTACTTGGTTCTTCAAGAAGAGCGAGTTCTGCATGGTTCTTTTTAACATAATCCAACATGACGGGGTGGTAAATGTTATTAAGGACTCGTTCCTATGGAGTCTTTTATGTAAACTACTAAATATACTTTCTGCATTGAGATGATTATTAGGATATAGAATAATATTTTGTTTGGAGAGGAATTCCGCGCAAGATACCTTTGTAGTTCTGCTTTCAACGAGACATGTTTCAGCACTTTCTGTGCTCTCTTCAGTGGGTTTATTTGTATTTACTTTCCACTAAATTGTTGTGTACATGTTAATTTTTAATGAAACATTTGGTACAAAATATTCATATTTGTAAAATGAACGATTGTTGCAAAATATTTTACACTGTTTGCATAAAGTACACAGCACAGAGTTTCCGCCGCCGTTACCTGTTGTGGCTGCGTAGTGTTCATTTGTTTCGTGGCACGTTCGTTTGGGATGTGGCGCGTGGATCTGAACTGTTGTTGACATTTGTTGTGTTTAATTCGTGTGTGCGTGTGTGTGTATGTGTGTGTGTGTGTGTGTGAGAGAGAGAGAGAGAGAGAGAGAGAGAGAGACCGAGTGTGCGTGTGTGCGTGTATCTGTGTGTGACTCAGTGAGTGGCTGAGTACGTGTGTCCAAGATAAGGAGAGGAAGAGAAAGAGAGTATTTGAGAGAGAGAGAGAGAATGGGGGATGGTTGTGCACACGTATGTAAAGCATGTAAAGTTTAATTATAGAGGCTATAATTTGCAGTTTTAGGTCGAGTGTTATTTCTATTCTGCCAAAGAGGGATTTATTGCACAGCGATGTATATTGGTTTAGTACTTACTTTCATTAGGCTATTGGTTTTTGGATGTGATATTTTTCTTCTGTTGTTAATTTTTGGAACAGGCTGTTAGCAGTTTCAAGGATGTCTGTTTCTGTGTTCATTGAGTGGTGATACTCTGCTGTTAAGTGATCTGCAAATATTGAGTGTAGGTTTTTTTTTTTCAGTGCTCTGACATTTTCTGTACACCTGGTTCTAAAATTCATGAAAGGTTGAACACGTATAGAGACTGACAGCAGTTGGCAGTTAGTTTATATTTATCACACTGGCCATATTAGTCAGTGTTGGTGGTATTTCTTCCAAGTCTCTCCTGTATTGTGTTGCAGGTTCCATATGCATTGTTATGTCCTTGTCTTTTTAATATATTGCCCACCCTTTGTGAGATTTTGTTGCTGTAACTATCTGCCATTTGTTGCTTACTGTCTGCTGATTTGTTGTGAATTGTATTGTGTTTGTATGTTTTGTGATTATGTGTTGCCTGTTTTTGTATTTTTTTGTTTATTTTAGCTACTGTCTTTGTATTGTACCCATCCTCCTATGCAGTTTGTTTTATTGTGTTCTGTTCCTTTGTGTAGTCATGTTTGTTCATGGATGCTCTGTTCAGTCTATGTAGTAAATATCTAAAGCTGGCATCTTTATATGTTGTGGGGTGTTTGGGTTCTTTATGAACGATGGTATTCGTGATTGTAGGTTTACTGTAAACTGTGAACTCATGTATGTTGTTTCTCTTGAGTACGGTGAGTTCTAAAAAATTGAGTTTTTCATTTGTTTGTTTTTAAATGGTGAACTGTATTTGTGCATGGATGGTGTTTATGTCCTCATGAAGTTCTTTTACACGAAATTGTGATTCATCTATTAGACGTATTATATCGTCTACATATCCGTACCAACACTTTATGTTGTACAGCTTTGGTTTTACTATGTGAAAATGTCAGCTAGGAAGCCACTGATTGGGGACCCTATAGGTAATCCCCCTCATTGAGAGCAAAGTTTGTTGTTGAATGTGAAGTAGTTCTGAATATCTTCAACATTTCGCGGCCCTGTCAGCAACTGCATAAATATTAATTTTAATTTTAATAATGAACAGCATCAGTTGCACCGTTTACCTAGAATTTACCTAGGTTTCAGTCAGGATAACCCAGCCTTCTTCAGAATAACAGTATATACCGTTTGTCCATAGTGGACACCGTCAAGCTAAAACTACAAATCCATAAATTATCTTCGAACTGTAAAACTTACCTGGCACTGCCTCGGCCCCACTTCGCGACCGCGATGCGGCAGCCACAACTGCTGTACTCGTTATCCCGACTGAAACCTAGGTAAATTCTAGGTAAACGGAGAAGCTGAGGCTGTTGATTATTAAAATTAAAATTGAAGTAGTTTTGCTCCGTGATGAGCTTGACTACCGCTGATATTTCTTGTATGTGTGTTGTGAGTACGTATTCTTGTACTTGGAGATTTCTGTCTACACTACCGTTTGTGGATATTGCAGCACCAAGAATAAAACGCATGAGTTCAATTTGTTTAATACAACAGGTTAGGTACAAGACAAGTAAGAAATGATTACCTTTTCAAGTCCGTACATGTCCTTTCAGCCCTAGTATTCAATATGTCGTGTGGTCACCATGCGATGCAATTAGAGCTGCTGTACGCCGTGGCATTGATTCAATAAGGTTCTGAATACGTTCCTGAGAGATTTCCCTCCACGCAGTTTGTATCCGAGCCCACAAATCCGTGAAACCAGTTACTGGAGGATAATGACGCACCAGGTGCCGACTAACCATATCCCAGACATGTTCGATGGGGGACATGTTCGGCGAACCCGTAGGCCAAGGAAGCAACGGTATCCTTCGCTCTTCGAAGAATGCCTGTACATACCTCGCAATATATGTCCGGGCATTGTCCTGTTGAAATGTGGCCTGTGGAGATTCCTGAAGCAGAGTGAGTACCTCAGGCTCCACAGCCTCCGTTAGGTAATGATTGATGTTCAAAGTGCCCGCAATACGTATCAGGAGAGATCGGTTGTTGTAACCAGTGGCACCCCAAACGATTACACCTGGTGTTTGTCCGCTATGCCGCTCCACAATGCAGCCCTCCAGGTTGCACTCACCACGGTACCGCCGGACACGTATGCGGTCACCACTGTAAGACACGTTGAAGCGGGACTCATCTAAAAATATTATATATTGCCACTCAGCACCCCAGTGACGGTGTTCACATGCCCATTGGAGTCGGAGGAGCTTGTGGGTCCTGGACAATGGAAGCCGACGTAATGGCATGGGAGCAACCAGTCCAACCTGTAGCAGACGGCGACGAACCGTCGATGCCGACAAGTTCTCACCTGTTGTAGTCCTCCAGCGACGAGCCAACACCGTGGATGACGCTGTGGGGTCCGTAATAGACATGCGAACAAGATGACGGTCATCCCGTACTGTGGTCATGTTCCGTGGTCCAGAGCCCGCTCGTCGCTGCGTACGACCTTCCTCTATCCATTGCTTCGACACGTGCATCACTGACGTAGCAGAATGTCCTCTGCTAGCCCAAATGTCACGGTATGACAATCCCGTTTCCCGGAGACCGATCATTCTGTCCCGTTAGAACTCGCTCACGTGCCGATATGGCTCCTTTTGACGTCGACGAGGCATACTGGCACTCACTGAATTGATTCCACCTTGTGTGATAGCTCTGCACCGACTACATTGGGCGCAACACCGACCCTGTCGGACCGACATGAGAGGACTCTGCTCGGCCTACGTGTATCCCAAAACGTATCACGTACTGCTTGCTCACCCTCGCCACTTCCATCAAGTGTAGCGCTATTCGGGTAATTTCTTCTCGGTGTTGCACTTTTCACAAACGGCAATGTATGACTTAAAAATCCTTAAAACTAGTAACAGCCTGTACTAAAAATTAACAATAGAAGAAAACTATCACATTCAAAAATCACTAGCCCAAGGAAGGAAAGTACTAAACGAATACACATCACTCTGCAATAAAACCGTCTTTGTCACAGTATTAGAAACAATCCAAAAATGCAAACGATCAGCCTCTATAGTGCAATTCCATTCTCCCCTTACTGCATACCACTCATTCTACATTCCTATCCACAAGCTTCCCCCCTCCCACCCGTCTCTCCCACTCTTGGATACACACACTGACTCTCTCTCTCTCCCTCTCTCTCTCTCTCTCTCTCTCTCTCTCTCTCACACACACACACACACACACACTCACACTCACACTCACACACACACACACACACACACACAAACATCGGCCACGAGGCATACCGAGATAGTCCGTGCAGTTCACATAACGCTGTGTTCTGGATGGCGCAGTGGTTACCGCACCTACCTAATAAGAAGGAGATTCCGAGTTCGAATCCCAGTCCGGTACATTATTTTGTTCATCGCCGCTGATTCCTCTTAATGTCCTGCTGCTGCTAACACCAATGATCCCCCTTCAATTTACATATACTATTAACAGCAACAACCCACTCCACCACACACAAATCAACACTACGTTTATAACGGATACCTGTTGTTACGGGGGACAATATACTTACGCAGCAGGTGTTGGTAGCGGCCATAAACATATAGATCCGAAGTCAGCCGACTTTCAACGATCACAGAGGGCAAGTAAAAGTTTGTTTGCAATCAGAGAAATCTTACGAGGAGTTTTAAATAAGCTAGATCACGGATATCAACATTACATCAAATAAAGGATGTAAATGTATACATCAATTCCCAATGTAAATTACACACCGCATAGCTAGATAAATAATAGATGTATATAAGGTCATGGGATAAACACAGTACTGCAAATATACAAGCTAAAAGTAATTTCGTGTGTATCAATGGGTGAGAGTAAGTATTTCAATTTGTATTGTGTCTGCATAGTGAATGTTATTACTTGTATTCTATCGAACAACATTCAGTGGTCATTAAGTCCCACTTAAAGGTTGCCGTTCCATCGAAACTGAATAACGCTCAATGAAAATAGTGTGATACAGTCTGACTACTCTCATTCGCTGCTCTACAGGCATCCATACTTAAACAGGACAACGGAACATTTTGTTTAACAATTGAAATATGTTTGTATTGCTTACTGGTTAATTTACCTCCACAGAAATCAATTTGAATCTTCAGAATAACATTTATTTTTTGACTAATTGCTGCGATGTGTATCCAAATTTGTGCATTCGCAGATGAAGTGGCTATACTTCCTCGTGATGATGTTGCAACACCACTGTATCAGAAATCATGTATGCGGAATATCGACAAGCTGACCTCTCGATCATCTTGGCGCCACCTACCTTCTATGAACTTCCACTACAAGCAGATGGTGTTCTGATTAGAAATGCTGCCTGAATTGCGGATACGAGAATTCTTTGTTTAATTACTTCCACATAAGGGTTTCGTGGGAGACCTCAGTGTTTTGCACTTACGCTATCCTAGGAAATTGGTACTCCATTTAACCCATTTTCTAAAAAGTGTGAATCTGAAATAAAGATATGAGACTTTATTAACTTCATACTTATTATTCTATCTCAAGAATACAAAAGATTTATATAGATCAAACAATATTTCCTCGGTAGTCAAACAAAGATCAGTTTTTAGCATACGTTTGACAAGTATAGAAATGCAAAACCTATTGTGAGAGCGAAACACCGACTTACCAAACCCGACGGTCAATTAAATGAACTTTACGAACAGAACAGAATCTGCTCCACTGATTGTAATCTTAAGCCACACTGCCATAGCATTAGGCGTCTAAACCGATAAATCTCAACAAGCAACATGGCTCACCACACACGTAGTAATGGAAAAATGTTATCTTCAGATCCAGAATAGTCCCTATGAGATAAACTATATATTTCACTGAAGCACTTCAAAAAAGTGGTTCAAATGGCTCTGAGCACTATGAGACTTAACATCTGTGGTCATTAGTCCCCTAGAACTTAGAACTACTTTAACCTAACTAACCTCAGGACATCACACACATTCATGCCCGAGGCAGGATTCGAACCTGCGACCGTAGCGGTCACGCGGTTCCAGACTGAAGCGCCTAGAACCGCACGGCCACACCGGCCGGCGAAGCACTTCACACATACAAATTCATGCTGCTTTCATATTTTGCTCTCTCTCTCTCTCTCTCTCTCTTTCTCATCATGTAAAATCGTATATGTAACATCTCTCAACAGCTTACATTTTCACACTGTAAGAAAGCAGACATTTCCACTACCATCTCCAGCAACAGAATAGAGAGAACACATGCTTTGATCTCCGAAACTCGCAATGCCTTAACGTCCGCGTGCCTTCACCCCTTATTGGCTTAGGCCGTTCACGCTCCAGAGAACTTCAAGAGAGAAATTCCCGTGGCCGACGCCCGTGGGAAAATCTATTAGTGAGTTCAGGGATAACAGTAAATGTTGTTCGCAAATAATTGACACGTAATAAACTCAATGTTTGTAACTTGGAATGTGTGCGAATACAACGACAACTTTCATCAGACTGCCCTGAAGTTGGAGAGCAGATTTAAATCATTTTCCGTGTAGCAATAACAGAACACATTCCAAGCTGATCGCTTAAACCATCCTAAAATGCGGAATATGGTCTCCATTCACCAATTAGTAGAAGAATGAACAAAGTTCATGATCCACTACATAGTACAAGTCCGTCCACATACAGTCATGTAAAAGTCATAGAACGTTCGTTTAGAAGTTATCATGAATTTATGTAACAGCAGTGAACTTTTGTTATCTGAATGTAGACATTAATCTCAAAATCACATATGAAACATTAAACTGTATAGAATGTAATAAAAGTCCTTAAAATAGAGACTGGACGAAGTTATTCCTACTGATAATAGGATCACAGCATGGTCTGAATTCTCCTAAAAAAATGAAAAGTGTATGAGTGAAGACTAAGCTATGACCCCACTATGACCGTGATTACATTAGTAAAATGTGTAATGTGAACAAAATTATTCAAATGAGCAGTGTAGTAAGTTAACAGAAAATATGGCCACATTATGGCCATAAAGTTAAAGTGAAACATCCATAAGTAACATGTGAAAATCGTAAAAAAATAATGCAGTTGAATATATACCAAGTTAACTCAAAATACGGCTGCAGCATAGCCATGATGTGGCAAGTAAAGTATCCAAAGTACCACGTGAAAATGGTACAAAATTACGCAGCTAAAAAGTATAACAAGCAAACACAAAATATGACAGCACTACAGCTCTGATTTTGCAAATGAGTTGTCCATAAGAACATGTGAAAATGGTGCAAAAATATGCAATTTAATAGTGTAGTAAGATAATTCAAAAGATGTCATCACTACTACCATGATCTTGCAAGTGAAAAATCCAAGAGTAACGGCATATATGAGTGTTCGAATGATCTCTTGTTTAAAGATACTGCTAAAACCTAACCTTATGCAGGTAACTCTAATTGTGCGAACTTAACAACTACATAGACATGAGTACTCTTTCATTCTCTCTCTTTCTTTTCTTGAGACCTTTGTCCCTCTGCAACGTGGTGTCGGCGTTGATACTATTTCTTTGGCAGTGTTAGTTGCAGAGAGTGGCCGGATGCCCTTCTTGCCGACACCCCAAACACCATGGGATGGAATGAGGGTACCCCAGCTGTCTGCGTCTAGTATAAGCCGTGAAATAGTGTGAACGGTGTTCAGATATCTGTGAGTCGTGTAACTGTGGTGGAACGTGGGGACCATCCCAGTATTCACCTAGCAGGATGTGGAAAACCGCCTAAAAACCACATACAGGCTGGCTGGCATACGGGCCCTCGTCGTTAATCCAGCAGGCGGATTCGATCTGGGGCCGGGGCACCCACCCAAGCACCCAAGTCTAGGAAACAGCGCATTAGCGCTCTCGGCTACCCTGGCAGGTCACGTGAGTACCCTTTTCAAGCATGATTTCTTTGGACCTTATAATTTATAAGGTAGAAGTGAATATACCAAAAATCGGTAAATTATTACTGTTTCTATGAACCCTTTAAATTAAATCAGAATAGTTTAAATGCTTAAAGTCACTTAGTTGGCATAAAAGGATTAACAAATTGTAGTACTTGTGGTGCCATGAGAACTTAAACATACACTCCTGGAAATGGAAATAAGAACACCGAGAATTCATTGTCCCAGGAAGGGGAAACTTTATTGACACATTCCTGGGGTCAGATACATCACATGGTCACACTGACAGAACCACAGGCACATAGACACAGGCAACAGAGCATGCACAATGTCGGCACTAGTACAGTGTATATCCACCTTTCGCAGCAATGCAGGCTGCTATTCTCCCATGGAGACGATCGTAGAGATGCTGGATGTAGTCCTGTGGAACGGCTTGCCATGCCATTTCCACCTGGCGCCTCAGTTGGACCATCGTTCGTGCTGGACGTGCAGACCGCGTGAGACGACGCTTCATCCAGTCCCAAACATGCTCAATGGGGGACAGATCCGGAGATCTTGCTGGCCAGGGTAGTTGACTTACTCCTTCTAGAGCACGTTGGGTGGCACGGGATACATGCGGACGTGCATTGTCCTGTTGGAACAGCAAGTTCCCTTGCCGGTCTAGGAATGGTAGAACGATGGGTTCGACGACGGTTTTGATGTACCGTGCACTATTCAGTGTCCCCTCGACGATCACCAGTGGTGTACGGCCAGTGTAGGAGATCGCTCCCCACACCATGATGCCGGGTGTTGGCCCTGTGTGCCTCGGTCGTATGCAGTCCTGATTGTGGCGCTCACCTGCACGGCGCCAAACACGCATACGACCATCATTGGCACCAAGGCAGAAGCGACTCTCATCGCTGAAGACGACACGTCTCCATTCGTCCCTCCATTCACGCCTGTCGCGACACCACTGGAGGCGGGCTGCACGATGTTGGGGCGTGAGCGGAAGACGGCCTAACGGTGTGCGGGACCGTAGCCCAGCTTCATGGAGACGGTTGCGAATGGTCCTCGCCGATACCCCAGGAGCAACAGTGTCCCTAATTTGCTGGGAAGTGGCGGTGCGGTCCCCTACGGCACTGCGTAGGATCCTACGGTCTTGGCGTGCATCCGTGCGTCGCTGCGGTCCGGTCCCAGGTCGACGGGCACGTGCACCTTCCGCCGACCACTGGCGACAACATCGATGTACTGTGGAGACCTCACGCCCCACGTGTTGAGCAATTCGGCGGTACGTCCACCCGGCCTCCCGCATGCTCACTATACGCCCTCGCTCAAAGTCCGTCAACTGCACATACGGTTCACGTCCACGCTGTCGCGGCATGCTACCAGTGTTAAAGGCTGCGATGGAGCTCCGTATGCCACGGCAAACTGGCTGACACTGACGGCGGCGATGCACAAATGCTGCGCAGCTAGCGCCATTCGACGGCCAACACCGCGGTTCCTGGTGTGTCCGCTGTGCCGTGCGTGTGATCATTACTTGTACAGCCCTCTCGCAGTGTCCGGAGCAAGTATGGTGGGTCTGACACACCGGTGTCAATGTGTTCTTTTTTCCATTTCCAGGAGTGTATTATTAGCATAAGTAACGAGTGAAGTTCAGGCAGTGCTGACCTTACAGAGAACGAATAAGAACATCATTGGCTTCACAAACAAGATTGTGACATCAGTAATATAACCACATACGTCACACAATAGCTTCTAACCTGTCCTAAAGAAAAAAAAAAGATGGCCTCGACTAGAGTGCTTAAATACTTAAGTAATCGCATAGTACGTAATGGTTACAGAATAACATACACAACATCTTCCAGATAAATTAAGAAAAATCTGTGCGAGATTATTAATTAATCACGATTGTCCATAATGACAAAATTTAATCTTCCAGTGCATTGAAGAGAGGCGAAATTGTGAGTGGTATGTATTACATAATACTTCAGCAAAGTTCTGCAACACATGGACGGCTAAGGAATGAGCTTTTGTTTTCAACATAGTGCCTGATTACAAGGCAATATTTGCAAACTTCGTGTAGGAGACGCAGTATAATAACTCCATATAACATGATTCAGCCATACGGAATTGGCTAGTGTCAGACAAAAACCTTTACAAACTTAGCGAAATTTCTCACTGCTCTAGTATCTGGCTTGGGCAAAGTAACAGATTGGTTTGACATGTCCCTCTCATGTCATGAAGGTTAGCAACCTCCTGCCTCACAGGCACATATTTTTTTAAAATGATACACGTTGAAACAAACATGGTTAATTATAATATTGTTCTACCTCTTGTAGGGCACTCTGTCTTTCACTTGTACACTCCTGGAAATTGAAATAAGAACACCGTGAATTCGTTGTCCCAGGAAGGGGAAACTTTATTGACACATTCCTGGGGTCAGATACATCACATGATCACACTGACAGAACCACAGGCACATAGACACAGGCAACAGAGCATGCACAATGTCGGCACTAGTACAGTGTATATCCACCTTTCGCAGCAATGCAGGCTGCTATTCTCCCATGGAGACGATCGTAGAGATGCTGGATGTAGTCCTGTGGAACGGCTTGCCATGCCTTTTCCACCTGGCGCCTCAGTTGGACCAGCGTTCGTGCTGGACGTGCAGACCGCGTGAGACGACGCTTCATCCAGTCCCAAACATGCTCAATGGGGGACAGATCCGGAGATCTTGCTGGCCAGGCTAGTTGACTTACACCTTCTAGAGCACGTTGGGTGGCACGGGATACATGCGGACGTGCATTGTCCTGTTGGAACAGCAAGTTCCCTTGCCGGTCTAGCAATGGTAGAATGATGGGTTCGATGACGGTTTGGATGTACCGTGCACTATTCAGTGTCCCCTCGACGATCACCAGTGGTGTACGGCCAGTGTAGGAGATCGCTCCCCACACCATGATGCCGGGTGTTGGCCCTGTGTGCCTCGGTCGTATGCAGTCCTGATTGTGGCGCTCACCTGCACGGCGCCAAACACGCATACGACCATCATTGGCACCAAGGCAGAAGCGACTCTCATCGCTGAAGACGACACGTCTCCATTCGTCCCTCCATTCACGCCTGTCGCGACACCACTGGAGGCGGGCTGCACGATGTTGGGGCGTGAGCGGAAGACGGCCTAACGGTGTGCGGGACCGTAGCCCAGCTTCATGGAGACGGTTGCGAATGGTCCTCGCCGATACCCCAGGAGCAACAGTGTCCCTAATTTGCTGGGAAGTGGCGGTGCGGTCCCCTACGGCACTGCGTAGGATCCTACGGTCTTGGCGTGCATCCGTGCGTCGCTGCGGTCCGGTCCCAGGTCGACGGGCACGTGCACCTTCCGCCGACCACTGGCGACAACATCGATGTACTGTGGAGACCTCACGCCCCACATGTTGAGCAATTCGGCGGTACGTCCACCCGGCCTCCCGCATGCCCACTATACGCCCTCGCTCAAAGTCCGTCAACTGCACATACGGTTCACGTCCACGCTGTCGCGGCATGCTACCAGTGTTAAAGACTGCGATGGAGCTCCGTATGCCACGGCAAACTGCCTGACACTGACGGCGGCGGTGCACAAATGCTGCGCACCTAGCGCCATTCGACGGCCAACACCGTGGTTCCTGGTGTGTCCGCTGTGCAGTGCGTGTGATCATTGCTTGTACAGCCCTCTCGCAGTGTCCGGAGCAACTATGGTGGGTCTGACACACCGGTGTCAATGTGTTCTTTTTTCCATTTCCAGGAGTGTATTAACAAAAGTTGTCATGAAATTGTTTGTTAGTGGTCTTACATATCGTACAGAGGTCATGGCTTTTTAATTGGATCCTTACTAATCTAGCAACGTACTGTGTAGCAGGTATTTAGTGCAGTATTTCTATTGATGACTAACAACAATGTAGTGACAATATTACATCAGTATTTTCTATTTTTCCAGACTAATGGTTATAGCTATTAGGAGTATAATGTTTTTGGTTTGGTTAGCAACTCCAAATATATGTGACAAGAGCAAGTCGTTAACGTTTATTTTCCCTCGGGTAGCAGGTCAGGTGCTGAAGTGTGGACACGTGGACGCACAATGGTGAGCCTACACTGACAGGCATAAACCACTTAGTGGTGCAGCTACGACCATGCAGAAAACATTAGATACTAAATTATATGACATGTCTGTGGGAAGACTGTCCGACGTAGAGGAAGACTAACCAACTTACTGATTCATGTACATATTAAGGTACCACATATAAAAACATCTGCACTTATACCAGTTACACACTCATCTCCATAGACGGTCGCCTAATCTTGTTTTCCTGAATATGGCAGCTAGGCGAGCGGCTGGTATCTCTATACGGCGATGGGGAAAGGCTGTGACATATCAGAGGGAGACGTCGTCCAGGGTATGGCAATGAATCTCGTCCCACAACTCGAGTATAATTGTAAACATTTTATGGGCGTTAATAGGACATTTGTGGTGGTTTACATCTTGCAGGCCGGCCGGAGTGGCCGAGCGACTGTAGGCGCTTCAGTGTGGAACTGCGCTACCAATAAGGTCGCAGGTTCGAATCCTGCCTCGGGCATGGATGTGTGTGATGTCCTTAGGTTAGTTAGGTTTAAATAGTTCTAAGTTCTAGGGGGCTGAAGACCTCAGAAGTTAAGTCCCATAGTGCTCAGAGCCATTTGAACCATTTGAACATCTTGCAGGTTATGGTCGTCGTATACCGATATTCTGTCTCTGCAATAGAGTGCAACGTGTCCAGTGCGTCCACAGAAAAAACGTACCGGCGTGTTGTTCTCTGTCCTCCAAATGTCAGTTTTTCTGCGGGACGATGCACTTGGCGGAAGAGTTGCCTGTATCTGCGTTGGTATGATGCTGAGTTCACGTTTGATAGTTGGCCAAGTCTGTATTTAGTGGTGCGTTCTACAAGTGATGGAGACTGAAGTCACAGATCGATAAACCGCTTCTCGACGTTCTCTGTTACCTCTTGACGCATAGGGTTGACATTAACGGCTGCTGTACAGCTCTATATCTTTTCTGTCTGGCGTACGAGACAGGCAGGCTCATAATGGTCGTTCGCAACTGCCACAGGGACCACATTTGGCAGTCAATGATACCTGCTTTTCTCTTGTTGCGTTTCTTCGATTCTCTGGCGCCACTTGACGATTTCCTCTGTTGATGTGACACCATTTACAAGAAGATCTTGGTACATGTCTTCTGCGACTCCTTTCATAGAGTTTTCTAAGGTAGCAGTATTTTGCACCTTACTGTAATAGAACAATTGTTGCAAAGACAAGGTAGATATCGGTTATTGTGTTATTTATCAGGCAATCAGCCTATTGAAATTAATATAGGGAGTATCAGACGGCATAAGACGCGTATTAACTTTAAGAAATTCGCATGTTGCATGAAGACGGGGTTCAGGCGATATTTTCACGGAGTTTGGCTGGAGCGGACGAGCGGCACTGCTCAAAGGCAGGGCAGAGGGGTGCGGAAGTTTACAACCGACCATTACGAGTCGGCATGCGAAAGCGTCCTACTGGGGGAGACGCGCCGCCGGAGCACTAGGCACCCATTGCGCGGACAACACAGTCAGGGCTTCGAGGGACAGCGCCTCGTTGGAGCTGGACGTTACGCCGACGCCATGTCGAGATGAGCTGGCGCCTAAGGGAGCCTTCCCATGAATCTTAACGTTTTCTGGGGCTTTCTAAGGAACGCGGTTAAGCTAGTGCAATGACCTTTTCCCGCGCGAGGGCGAACAGAGGGACACGATTGGTGGGTTCAATTTTGAAAGGAGTTTCAGTTTGTTCCAGAACATTCTAGGCGCAAGAAGGCGCAGAATGTTTTAATTGGCTGGAAGAAGCCAGGAAATAATAGTGGGATCGAACTGTGCTGGTCTAGTGCCACGGGATTGGCCAGTTCCAAAAATAGCGTGGGGGTGCTAATTTTTGCAGAGGGAAGCTTTTGGAGCTGTTATCGAGGAGAAGCGTCTTAGCTCCTGTAGCGAGCGGGCGTCGTGCTTTCGGCTCTGCTGTAGGAGAGTAAATTCTTTTCAGTGTGCTGCCAGCTGCAACTGAAACTAGTATTCAGTTAGGGGTACTGTCATGCTTTACTGTTAGAGCCAGGCTGATTCTGCTAATTACGGTTGGGAATACTGTCTCACAGGAAGCATACAGGAGCAGAGCAATTTCCTTGAGCCACACTTTATTGCCGGCCGGAGTGGCCGAGCGGTTAAAGGCGCTACAGTCTGGAACCGCACGACCGCTACGGTTGCAGGTTCGAATCCTGCCTCGGGCATGGATGTGTGTGATGTCCTTAGGTTAGTTAGGTTTAAGTAGTTCTAAGTTCTAGGGGACTTATGACCACAGCAGTTGAGTCCCATAGTGCTCAGAGCCATTTGAACCATTTGAACACTTTATTAAAGACGTTAATGGATTCCGCCTTTGGGCTGATGAGTTCCGTCTTAACGAGCGCGAGACGATTGGAAAGAAAGCAGAATTAGCTTTTGAATAGCAGTTTACGAACAGGAAGCCTGTTCGTGAAAATAATTTCTTTTTTGTTACAATTGAGGCTCCCCGACGACGCAGACGCCAACGGCAGCTTGCTGACCTGTCCACGACGCTGCATTTGGTAACGTGATGCTCAGCTTCGGCATTTAATCCGATAATACGCACGCCTGTGATTACCAGAGCTCAGTTTTCCAGCCACGCTCTTATTGAGAATTTGTTAATGTTTGAATTTGTTAAGGTTTGTCTGACGTATTTTATGCCGTCTGACAAGGGGATGGAGTAGAAAATAACAAGACAAGATGCGTTATCCGACCTTAAGAGTTAATTTTGGAATTTAAGGCCATTGCCATTACTAGCTTTATTTTATAAGTGTATGTCATAGTTCAGTTTGATGTTAGGAAGATTGTTGTTCAAAAAATGTGTTCAATGCTATCCTTGTTTGTTTAGTAGTGATCAGTTCCCTGAACACTACTTAGTTATTAAATATTAATCAAACTTAGTGAAGGGGCAGTTTTAATTAACAGGTTGGGTCTCATAACAGGCCTTCAGCCAGAGCCAACGACCCGATCCAGTAGGGAAAGTGAACAAGTAAAAGCATTCTTGTTAAACCCCCCCCCCCTCGACATTTGGCTGACCCGCCTAGGGTTCCTTATCATCATTGTATTGAAGGAAAACCCCTTCCAGTGTGACATTTTGTCACTTTTTGTCATGTTTCGGTTCACAGTAGGGCTTAAGGCCTAGACCTTCTGTTCAAAATGGTTCAAATGGCTCTGAGCACTATGGGACTTAACATCTGTGGTCATCAGTCCCCTAGAACTTAGAACTACTTAAACGTAACTAACCTAAGGACATCACACACATCCATGCCCAAGGCAGGATTCGAACCTGCGACCGTAGCAGTCGCGCGGCTCCGGACTGAGCGCCTAGAACCGCTAGACCACCGCGGCCGGCCTAGACCTTCTGTGTCTTGTCTATTACTGTTTCAGTTTTTCATGACGTTGGGCTTCGTCCTTAAATAGTTCCTCCTCTAAGCCGATTTGCTACTGACTGTCACCAAATATTTTCTTCAGTTACGCCTATAATTTTTCCAGCTACTGAGCTTCTCTTCCTTGTTCTCGAACCACTGCTGGGCTGCGCCGTCCACGTAAAATTATACGTTTGCCAGACACATCTTTCCATCCACTTGTTGTATTTGGCGACCAGACCGAATTCTTTCAGCGATTTCATCGATTCCTGAACGCGTCTCTGGGAAACACTGATGAACGCCTGATATGCATCTGACTTACTCCTGCTTAGGAGTCCATCTGCCTTTGGAGTATACGGATCTTAGGAAAAGCGTACTGTTTCTATTCCATTTCCTGACCTTGTAGGCGACAACTTTTACGATGCGTAATTGGAGCCACTGTGAAGCAGACGCTTAGAAGTACACACCAAAGGACCCGCTTCCAACAACCAGTGTCACGCTGGAACCACAACTGAGTCGAAATCCGAAGACAATGTCGTCAATGAAGTACAACACTTAGCACTGAAATGAAGTTGATGATTGACACCAACGCGCAGCTAGAACAGAACTGGACTCTTGGACGAAGAGTGCTGGTATCTATACAAACATCGAATATGTCAGAATGCTGCTATTTATTCAAACATAGAATATTTCAGGATATTGACACATTACAAACATAAGATTTTTGATAATCGTCCTCAAATATTATTTTTATATGAAAAGGTTCGTCTTGATCAAACAAATTTTTACTATTTTTTTTATTTAATAGTATGGCTAGGGCCCCCCGTCGGGCAGGTCTTTCGCCGGGTGCTGCTCTTACAATTTGAAGCCACTTCGGCGACCCGTAGTCTATGAGGATGATAGGATGATGACGACGACAGCACAACACCCAGTCCCTGGGCGATGAAAATTCTCCCACCCAGCCGGGAATCGAACCCGGGCCCAGAGGACTGACAATCTGTCGGGCTCACGGGCTCACCATGTTTTTCTTTTTTTTTATCGTTGTGTTTCGTCGTTACGGACGTCACATGACATCCGTTAAAGTTCGTTTGTTGATCCTTCCACTCAGTTTTTTACTACGGAGACCAACCAGCTCTCTGACTGAACACGATGAGCTACCGTGCCGGCGACCATTCAGCTACCGGGGCGGGCACAAACTTTTACTGGCTGTTACCTATTTAGAATGCTGAAGATTAGATGGGTAGATCATATAACTAATGAGGAGCTATTGAATAGAATTGGAGAGAAAAGAAATTTGTGGCACAATTTGACTAGAAGAAGGGATTGGTTGGTTGGGCACATTCTGAGGCATCAAGGGATCACCAATTTAGTATTGGAGGGCAGCGTGGAGGGTAAAAATCGTAGAGGGAGACCAAGAGATGAATACACTAAACAGATTCAGAAGGATGTAGGTTGCAGTAGGTACTGGGAGATGAAGAAGTTTGCACAGAATAGAGTAGCATGGAGAGCTGCATCATACCAATATCTGGACTTTGGGCCACAACAACAACAACAACCTGTATCAGCTACTCCCATGTTCAGAACTATTACACACAAAAAATAATGGTGTAACCAACTAAGTTACATTAGCTGAAGGAAAACCTATAACAGGTCTGGCGACACATAAGAAAAATAATTATATTAACATGCTTAACAGCCTTGCATACTAGCAATACATACTATAAAATGTTCTGGTGTATGTGTCAACGTCAAAATTGTACATGTAGGTATGTAGTAAGTGCTGGTGAAGACCTGGAAGCATTTGGCGTTTATATATAGATAGCTGAAGCCAGCAGAGGGCACTATAGCTAGGATATATATTAACCAACATCGTAAATTTAATAGTTAAAATGCAGTATGCTAAGTCATTAATTAAAGTTACTTCACATGCAAAATGAGCGTCTCACAATAAAACATACACTGATAAAAATATATGGAATTAGATCCATACTTAAAATCCACATAAGAGGTTCAAATAGTAATAATGGGAAATTCCTGGCCGGCAAAGTAAAGCCAGTATAAAAAGTTCAAACATATAACCACATCTATAAATCGAAACCTTTGAACATAACGAAACAGTTAAACCAGAAGCGTAAGTGTATGGTAATTAACGAAAGAGTGGTAATTAAAAATTCACTAGTCAGTAATACATCCGGAGTGAGACCTCAATGGCGCCGCCTCGTGGCTTCTCTGTATCCAGTTCTTGTTCTTCTGTGGGGGGAGGTTGCGGAAGAAGGCCCAGTCTCTTCGCCGCACGTCACGCTGCCGAGGCGCTGGAAGCTACCCGAACTAAGTTTCTGAATACATCAAAATAAGGATTCATGTTCAACTCATTCTGTTCAGTCAGCAGTAATTCCGTTTGCCGTTTTCTGTATGCATAAATCTCCATTTCCACGAGTAGGTTCAGTAACGGTCCCTTTGGTGCTCTATGCGACACTCCCATATTGTCTTCTATGTTTGCTGCCCATGCTTTTCTTTATCCAAATGTGTATCGAAAGAGCTCTTGTTTTGGCTACGTTTATGGTCTCTAAAAACGAGTTTTGAAATTTGTTTCCGTCTGACCGATATGAAACTTGTTACACTTTTCACAGTTGATCTTACTCTAAATATTTGTTGCTGTTGTTGCCAGTTTTGTGGCGTGGCCTATAACCAATGGTACCTTTCGTTTGAGGTCTAATTTTTACTTTCGTTTTTCTGAAAGCTTGTGTAATTCTGTCGCTCAGTGCACCATTGTATTACATAGCAACAAACTTGTTAACCTCTGAATCTATTTTCTCCTTCTTGTCACACATTTTTAATTTTAGATTATTATGAAGATTCATTACATCACGGTCCTTATACCCGTTTGCCCGGCTACTTGTTTAATCACATTTACTTCTTCCATTTCGTCATTAGTGGTGAGTGGTAGTTTTGGCATCCTGTTCATCATCGCTCTGAAGTATGTTCACTTATGCTTCTTCGGGTAACAGGATTTCACATTTACAATCGTGTCAGTAGCCGTTGTCAACAATATGCTTATCTTATGGCGTCCATGCCTCTTAGTTAGCCTAGGATCCAAAAACTTATACTGCCAATACTGTGACCATAATGGAACCTACGACGGCCGTTGTGGCCGAGCGGTTGTAGGCGCTTCAGTCCGGAACCGCGCTGCTGCTATGGTCGCAGTTTCGAATCCTGCTTCGGGCATGGATGTGTGTGCTGTCATTAGGTTAGTTAGGTTTAAGTAGTTCTACGTATAGGGGACTGATGACCTCAGATGTTAAGTCCCATAGTGCTCAGAGCCATTTGAACCATTTTGAACGGAACCTACTTGAGGAAATGGAGATTTATTTACACAGAAAACGGCAACCGGACTTACTGCTGGATGAAAAGAGTGAGTTTAACCTGATGCTTATTTTGCTGTATTCAGAAACCTACTAGTCTGAGCAGCGTCGAGCGCCGCAGTAGCTTGGCGTGCGGTTGTGTGCGCCGACCACCAGCGGCGAGGAGGCGGGCCTTCTTCCGCAACCTCCACCAGAGGGAAACGAGAAGTGCATACAGGGGAGTCACGGGGCGGCGCCACTGAGATCCCGCTCCCAATGTCTCATTGACTGTCGACTCTTTAACAGTCGTTAATTAATTCGTTAATCACCCTACACTTACGGTTACGGTTTAATTGTTTTCTCATGGTGGAAGGTTTTGATTTATAGATGTTATTGTATGTCTGAACTTATTATACTGGCTTTTACACAATTGTTTTATTTTGTAAGGCTAGGAGCTTTCCATTATTACTATTTGCACGTCTTATGTAGATTTTAAGTATGGATCTAATTCCATATGTTGTATATCAGTATATGTTTTATTATCAGACGCTCAGTTTGCTACGTGAAGTAATTTTAAGTAAAGACTGCGCACACTGCATTTTAACTATTAAATTTACGGTGTGGGTTATTCGTGTAATCCAGCTACACAGGCCTCTTCTGGCCTCAGTTGTTTGTATAAGTACCAGACGCATCCAGGTCATCGGCAGCACTTACTCCTACCTAGATGCATAATTTTGATGTTGAAACCTACATCAGAATATTTTATGGCATGTATGGTATTCATACTGTTAATCATGTAAATGTTTTTTTTTTTTAATTTTCATATGTGCCACCAGGCCTGTTATAGATTTTGCTTCAACTAATTTTACTTAACTGGTTACATTACTGTTCTTTGTTTGTAACAGATCTGAAGATGGCAGTAGCAGAGACCGGCAATAGTAAATTGTAAAAATTTGTGTGAAAACGACTCACCTTTCCAAATAAAATGTCACAATATGATAACGGACTCATTTTTAGACTTAATGTGTTCCATTGATGAATATTCAATAACGAATAATTGCTGGTTGTACGGTTTGAAACGGCATGCCAGTGTGCAAGTGATGCTAACCACATCACTACGGTGATAGTACCACAACGAGCGCCAATATTTCATATGATGCATTAGCTGTCTATTTATAACCACTTTTTGTTCCACTCTAAACGTACCATTCATAATTTCTATTCCTGGAAATGGAAAATAAATATCGGAGCAGAGGAAATGAATTAAATTCTGTGTCGGGGCCGGCATTCTAACCCGGCTCGTCTTGTTTGCTAGGCATAAATGCTAACCATTACACCACTACAACACAATGGCCAACAGTGCTGCACGAACTACTCAAGTCGATAGCCCTCCCCAACACATATTTCATATCTGCATCTTATTTTCCCTTACACTGTCGAGTCCCGGCCGCAGCACAAATTTTGATTCATTTCTTCTGCTTCGATCATTATCGTAGATGACGAAGAGACTTAAATATCCCAGGGAAACATTTAATTATAAGATCTATAAGGAAAATAAATATCTGATGCAATTTATCGATGGTTTTTTTTTGTATTGACTATCATCTTTGTTTTTTTCTTTGACAAGCTTTTCTAATAATCGACCAGACTTAGGAGTGTTTCGACCGCATGGTCACATGTGAGACCTGTCATATAGATCAACTGCAGGGAAGGTACCCCAGCAACGAATTGTAAGAATTGTTGTAATTTGCGGTCGTATACTAATTTATTCGTTCATTGATGTATTCACTCCGATAGTTTCGGAATGCTGGATTGTAAGATATCTATTTACTTACATAGGTTATTTGATAACACTGATCCCCACTCGCCCTAACACATTACTAGTTGTTCGCGTCAGTAAATGGAGACTGAGGAACCTATGTTAGTAAATAGGTATCCCAGATACTAGTGTTCACTATCTAGTAAAGTGAATATATCAAACTGCAATGGTAGAAGATCGTTACCTTTTTTTTCTCGTGTTACTTTTTCAGCTGCTCTATCGATATCATCATAATGTTAATCTCAGAACAACAACGTCAGTGTCTAATGTTTTAAAATGTCATGTCTTTGTTACGTGAACATTGCGACGAACTACAATATTGCGAAACTTATTCTATATCTGTTGCGTTCGTCAGTAGTATACTTAAGATTCCTGTTTCAGCGGCTGTCACTGAATCATAATTCTTCTCTGTTTAGGTACTACCTGGACCCAGGAAATGGTTTGGCTCATCGGTAACGACTGTGACTTCGACACAGCGAAGAAGAAGAGACTTAACGAGCGCGTGCCTTTCATCGAGTAAGTAGTTATCGGCCCTTGTAAATTGGAAAAATCTGTGGTTTCCTTGATACATTACACTTAAGTACTTTCTAAGTTACTTCACGAGAAAAACTAATGTAACACGTTTTACAACAGGCTTACGTCTGTAGAAACAATTATGTTGGGGTTACTTAGCTGATAACACTTCCAGAAATAACTCTTCCGCTTCACTTTATTTTATTAACTGACGCCATGTCGTAGGAAACAGAGATCTCTGTTCACGAACTGCACTTCGCGCCCCCGTACCTAAGGATGGTCTACAGTGCAGTATGAAAGCGATAGTCGATAATAAAAGAAATGATCCAGACGGTGCTTGCTAATTTATTATTCACCTTATTGATTTATTCATAACTAGTTTCATGGTTGAGGTGTTGTTATCATGTGAGATGTAAGTTTATTATCTGACATAAATAGGAGTAACATATGTGAAGGCTACTCGTAAACTAACTACAGACACCATTAACAAAGGAATAATTGTTTAAATAAAAATATATTTTAATGTAATACATTTTTAAATCTGGATAAAAAGTAAAAAATAATTTCTTCTAGCGCGATACAGATTCATAGCCCCATACAGCTAGCCATAACAATTTGTGCTCGTTAATTTTTAATGGCTATGACAATAGTTGGAAGACTTGTAACTCAAAACATGGGGCCCATGCATTGCATACGTGATACTTATTAGTTCACTTCCCAACTATTATCTACTGCATGCGCCCCACGTTTTTCGTTATAAAACGTACAACTCCTGTCATAGTTGTTAAAATTTCAAAGCACAAATTTTCAGAACTATTTGTATGGGGTTAGAAATCTGTTTGGGGCTTAAAGGAATTATTTGGAGTTTTTTAAGTCCGATTTTAAAAAGTTTTAATTTAAAAATATATTTAAATGATTGTTTTCTGCTTTTTAGTATTGTGTGCGTGTGTGTTGAAATTTCGCAAAGATTTTTATTATATTTTTTGTTTAATTATACACATAAAAAATGTTTTGCTTCGCCTTGGTTCCGAGAGTCCCGGAACCTGTACAGAATATTGGAATAGAGTTCAACATAAATATCCTTTCCACCCTTTCTATTGCTCATGAAAACCACATATGGCCTGTTCTACCACCATACAGCGAGACCTTAAGAGTGATGGTTCAGATTGCTGAACACACCGGTACCTCTAATACGCAATAGCACGCCCTAAAGTGTTGATGCATGCATGTATTCGTCGTGGCACACTATCCACAAGTTCATCAAGGCACTGTTGGTCAGATTGTCCCACTCCTCAATGGCGATTCGGCGAATATCTCTCAGAGTGGTTGGTGGGTCACGTCGTCCATAAACAGCCCTTTTCAACTATCCCAGGAGTGTTCGATAGGGTTCATGTCTGGAAAACATGCTGGCCACTCTAGTCGAACGATGATACGTCGCTATCCTGACGTGCACGGTGGGGGCAAGAATTGTCATCCATGAAGACGAATCCCTCGCCAATATGCTGCCGGTATGGTTGCACCATCTTTCGGAGGACGGCATTCACGTATAGTACAGCCTTTACGGTACCTTCCATGACCACCAGCGGCGTACGTCGGCCCCACATACTGCCACCCCAAAACACCAGGGAAACTCCACCTTGCTGCACTCGCTGGACAGTGTGTCTAAGGCGTTCAGCCTGACTGGGTTGTCTCCAAACACGTCTCTGACTATTGTCTCGTTGAAGGCATATGCGACACTCATCGGCGAAGAGAACGTTATGCCAATCCTCGACGGTCCATTCGGAGTGTTGTTGGGCCCCATCTGTACCGCGCTGCATGGTGTCGTGGTTGCAAAGATGGACCCCGCCATGGCTGTCGGGAGTGAAGTTGCGCATCATGGAGCCTAATGTGCACAGTTTGAGTCGTAACACGACGCCCTGTGGCTGCACGACAAGCATTATTCAACATCGTGGCGTTGCTGTCAGGGTTCCTCCGAGACATAATCCGTAGGTAGCGGTAGTAACCCCTGGGCGGCCTGAGCGAGGCATGTCATCGACAGTTCCTGTCTCTCTGTATCTTCTCCATGTGGGAACAACATCGCTTTGGTTCACTCAGAGACACCTGGACATTTCCCTTGTTGAGAACCCTTCATGGCACAAATTAACAGTAAGGACGCGATCGAATAGCGGTATTGACCTTCGAGGCGTGTATCTCCTTCCTGGTGGAATGACTGGAACTGATCGGTTGTCGGACCCCCTCCGTCTAATAGGCGCTGCTCATGCATTGTTGTTTGCATCTTTGCGCGGGTTTAGTGGCAGTCAAAGGGACTGTGTCTGTGATATAGTATCCACAGTCAACGTCTATCTTCAGGAGTTCTGGGAACTGGGGTGATGCAAAACTTTTTTTGATGTGTGTATTTATATATGTACTATCTGTTTACCTGGAGCTCTCCCTGCGTAAGCACATGTAACACATATTGCATGCATCTCCTCTTCCCCTCTCTTTGTCCATCTCCTCTTTCCCCCCTTACTCTGCTCAGATTTACCTGTTCATTCACATACTGCCTGAAATGCATTGTATGGACCTATTGGTAGAATGAGTGTGAATAGACTGTTTGGGCTGTTACTAGTTTCAGAGCTCCCATCTGCACCCATGTCGTGTCCCCGTTCCCAATCCTATTCACGAACTCGTCACCCCCTTCACTGTAGCACTGAAGGAATGCCAAACCTAAGCCCTTTCCTTCAGTTTTGTGAAGATAGTTAGACGTCTTGGTACCCACTGTATACAAAAACTGTTCAGAAAGTTCGGAAATTGTGAAACGACGTTTCGTACGCTCAGTCTCCGCAGAACTTCACCAGCCACACCTGAATATCTTCTTCACCAAATTGCATCGTTAACATACGTGGGACCAGCCTTGGATTAATCTGTACCATTCGCTCACCACATAAACATTCACATGCCGCAACTGATGATGAATGTCGATGGTACTGACTCCTTCTGTATGCATGAAGCACGTGGCACAACGTATCTCGCAATAACTCCGTCCATTTTACTTGCTACTTACACACTGACGAACACTACGGAGAGCTGAATGACGCAACATCAACTTAGAAGTAAACATTTTCAACCCCGCAAGCAACATGAGGCTATAAGTATTTATTTTTAATTGACGATCGGAGATCAATTTACGAATAGCCATCGTATGCGCGACTCCCCAGTATACCAGATAATAGGCTAACACCGTTGGTCTAATAAACGTAAACATGGTCCGTAGTAGGCTGTAATGAGATGTTTATTTAATCGTACAATTAGTTAATTTGGACTAAGTGTGATTGTCAAGAACATTTGTATGTCATTTTCAAATATCTCGTAATTACAAGTAAGAAATAGCCATATTTCGTCATTTTACGAGAGGATCCACACTACAGTGACACCTTCTATGACCGTATTCTGAACTTTGCTTTACGTATTCACATTCCTGACGGCCATCCAGATTTAGGTTTTCCATTATTTTTCTAAGTCCATTAAGACGAATGCTGGGATGGTTCCCATAAAAAGGTCATTACAAATTTTCTTTCCCGTCCTTTTCTAACCAGAGCTGGTGCTTCTCTCCGATGACCTCGATGTCGAAGGGGCATTAAACTCTAACCTGCCCTGCTATGCTGATCCTATAAACGCAGACACAAACCAAACCCAGCAGTACCGTCGTTTTGTGAATATTCTGAACGACCATGATTTCCACATCGTTGCTCACAGCCGACGTGACACAAATACTAACCCTGGTGCAGTTATTGCTTCCCTTAAATTCTAGAGGCGCACCACACTAGAAGCCAAAGATCCAACTGGGAGTGACCATCTATCTGTCCACCTTCAGATACCATACGATTTAGCAAACTAGACCGAGTCATCCACTCTGACAAATCCAGGACTAGTACTGCCCAGACTGGAATGCGTATCATGCACAAAACCATACCCTAATCGGCGACCTTGACTTCAATCTCCAGAGTCCTGAAGACATCCAGCATGATGCCGAGTCCCTACTACACTTCATCCCAAATTCAATTGCCAACCTTATACTACTTCGAACTGTCTATTACTACCGTCCCACTCGTCCTTATGCGCTATTTCTCTACTCCAAGAACCCCATCGTCTCTGCAGAAAAATCTTTCATAGTGGTGACAGAGACACGCTCAGGGGCCGCCAACACCTCCAGCGATATGTTCACTTTTGTTTACCAGCTAAACGACGTCTGGACTTGCACACGATATGCAATAAATTAAACGAAACAGCTGCAAACTCTACGAAGTACTGGAAAGCTTTCCATAGGCTTTTGGGTTAAAAGATCATTTCCAAGTATCCAACCTCTCAGAACAACATACCTGTCCCTGACAACCTCACCAATGCTAACTACTTCGTCTCCTAACTGCAATACATTTTCATCATCGCACATGAGCCCAACTTTGATAATTCGACGGTCGCCTGTGACTATGAAGGTACAAACATAGTCATATACAAAACGCCTTTGATAGAATACAGCACCCAGAACTGCTCATCAAGCTACAAACGTATACCTAAACACTTGACTATGTCTATGTTATAACATCCTTCCTTCATCACTCCTATACATGTTACTATGAAACACGCCAGCATCCGCATGTTTCACCCTACAGTAAGTTTGCCTCAAGGAACTGACCAGCCCCTTCCCCTTCACATACTCCACATAGCACAAACTCCCAAACCCACTCTCCTTCCGCCCTTTCATCTATCTCCTGAAACGTGTTGACAGCACTGCTTGTCTACCCGCTACATCCTCCAACTATCTCATTAGTTCCTCCAACGACACAAGCTTCTCTTGGTTTAGTGGTGTAGCACATGGAAATTTCCAGTAAATCTGCAGAAAAGCCAAGCCATTACCTTTACTGGAACCACTCTACGTTTCCGTCATCCATATTTTCAACTGTTCCTCGGCAACCAACTCAGTAAAAAGAATCTGTCTGGGTAGAAAACTAACATATAGGGCATTTCAGTACAAAGCCCGAATACGACTGAAACTACTAACAGGGCTCACCTATATATCTCTCTTATGTCCCATCCAATCTTATGACGATGTGTGTACATGCAAACTGAACCAACGAATGAAAGTTTGTACCAAGGCTGTGATTCCAAACCGGGTCTCCTGGTCACCTGGTAAATGCACTAACTACTATGCAATCCTGGCACAGTGTCTTTGCACAACTGCATGGACTCCCCTATCAAGGCTCCCTCCTCAGCCCAAATTCCCAGTCACGCCTCAGCCCACTTGGTACTCCCCCTAAACTCGAATAACATTCCAGAGGCTCTCCAACTCTAGTGGAATAGAACCTCATCATCGAACGAAATCGAGGATACTGCCTGAAATCCAGGATGGGTACTTTAACCAAATGAAAGTACACTCCTGGAAATGGAAAAAAGAACACATTGACACAGGTGTGTCAGACCCACCATACTTGCTCCGGACACTGCGAGAGGGCTGTACAAGCAATGATCACACGCACGGCACAGCGGACACACCAGGAACCGCGGTGTTGGCCGTCGAATGGCGCTAGGTGCGCAGCATTTGTGCACCGCCGCCGTCAGTGTCAGCCAGTTTGCCGTGGCATACGGAGCTCCATCGCAGTCTTTAACACTGGTAGCATGCCGCGACAGCGTGGACGTGAACCGTATGTGCAGTTGACGGACTTTGAGCGAGGGCGTATAGTGGGCATGCGGGAGGCCGGGTGGACGTACCGCCGTATTGCTCAACACGTGGGGCGTGAGGTCTCCACAGTACATCGATGTTGTCGCCAGTGGTCGGCGGAAGGTGCACGTGCCCGTCGACCTGGGACCGGACCGCAGCGACGCACGGATGCACGCCAAGACCGTAGAATCCTACGCAGTGCCGTAGGGGACCGCACCGCCACTTCCCAGCCAATTAGGGACACTGTTGCTCCTGGGGTATCGGCGAGGACCATTCGCAACCGTCTCCATGAAGTTGGGCTACGGTCCCGCACACCGTTAGGCCGTCTTCCGCTCACGCCCCAACATCGTGCAGCCCGCCTCCAGTGGTGTCGCGACAGGCGTGAATGGAGGGACGAATGGAGACGTGTCGTCTTCAGCGATGAGAGTCGCTTCTGCCTTGGTGCCAATGATGGTCGTATGCGTGTTTGGCGCCGTGCAGGTGAGCGCCACAATCAGGACTGCATACGACCGAGACACAAAGGGCCAACACCCGGCATCATGGTTTGGGGAGCGATCTCCTACACTGGCCGTACACCACTGGTGATCGTCGAGGGGACACTGAATAGTGCACGGTACATCCAAACCGTCATCGAACCCATCGTTGTACCATTCCTAGACCGGCAAGGGAACTTGCTGTTCCAACAGGACAATGCACGTCCGCATGTATCCCGTGCCACCCAACGTGCTCTAGAAGGTGTAAGTCAACTACCCTGGCCAGCAAGATCTCCGGATCTGTCCCCCATTGAGCATGTTTGGGACTGGATGAAGCGTCGTCTCACGCGGTCTGCACGTCCAGCACGAACGCTGGTCCAACTGAGGCGCCAGGTGGAAATGGCATGGCAAGCCGTTCCACAGGACTACATCCAGCATCTCTACGATCGTCTCCATGGGAGAATAGCAGCCTGCATTGCTGCGAAAGGTGGATATACACTGTACTAGTGCCGACATTGTGCATGCTCTGTTGCCTGTGTCTATGTGCCTGTGGTTCTGTCAGTGTGATCATGTGATGTATCTGACCCCAGGAATGTGTCAATAAAGTTTCCCCTTCCTGGGACAATGAATTCACGGTGTTCTTATTTCAATTTCCAGGAGTGTAAATGGTTCCAAGACTCAAACATCTATGATGTGTGTATGCAGGCTGAAGCGACGAATGAAAATTTGTACCAAGCCTACGGTTTGAATCCGCGTGTCCTGCTCGCAGGCAGATGCACTAACCACTACGACATCCTGGCACAGCGGCAATGCACAGTTGCACAGACTACCCTAGCACGCTTCCCTCCTCAATTCAAATTTCTATTTATGCCTCACCCTCCTTGGTATTCCCCGTAAAGTCGAACCACATTGCAGAGGCTGTCGAACGGCATTGGAGCAGAACCTCAGCATAGAACAGAATGGAGTGAGCCCATTCTAACTGGCTCGACACTCGCGACCATTCCCTATTGGATCAGGGTTCCAAAACTTTTCCTCTCACGGAACACTGACAGTCCTGGTACTTCTGTGGAAACATCTTGTTTATTTTTGGAGTTAATAAAATAAACAAAAAATTAAAAGATGAAAAACTTCCATTATTCAATGATTACTATTACGTCATAGCTAATAACAGAGAAATCATGATAAAGTTTTAAAAAATAAGAAAAAACGCTGAGAAAACAGCATTTTTCCCGGGACACTTATTCACTTCCCGCAGAACACCAGTGTTTCGCGGGAAACCTAACAAAAAAATGCAAATATAAAAATCTCAGATTTAGAAAGCAAGAATGTTGTGGGCAAAAATGAACTGAAACTTGCACTGTAAACTGAAATCATGTAAAATGTTTAATAATTTTAAAAATTGTACACAAATACTGAAAGATGCCCACTGAGCTCGACATGCTGCTTGGCTGACGCATGGTCCGCGTCGACTGGACTGACCACGAGGCACTCGCTCCCCATGGTCTCAGATACTATAACGAATCTTCACGCAATGGAATAACGATACTGACTGGGTAGTCATAGTACACTGAGGCGTCAAAATTGACGGGATTCTCCTAATATCGTGTCGGACCTATTGCCGGTATAGTGCCTCAACAAGTCTTTGGAACTCCCTGCAGAAATACTGATCCGTGATGCCTCTATAACCGTTCATAATTACGAAAGAGTTGCCAGTACAAGATTTCGACCAGACTATCGTTTTTGAGTCGTCTAGGATCCATTCGATGTGGCCACGAGACCAGAAGAGGCTCTGCAGACGACGTCGTGCTGTTAGCAATGGCACACACGTCGATCGTCTGCTGCCATAACCCATTAACGCCAAATTTCGCCGTGCTGTCCTAATGGATGCAATTGTCATACGTCCCACATTGGAGGTGGAGGAAGAGGAGGAGGAGACTATTGTTTAACGTCCCGTCGACAACGAGATCATTAGAGGCGGAGCACAAGCTCGGTTCAAAGGAACAAACCCGGCATTTTCCTGAAACGATTTAGGGAAATCACGGAAAACCTAAATCAGGATGGCCGGTGACGGGTTTGAACAGTCGTCCTCCCGAAGTTGAGTCCAGTGTGCTAACCACTGCGCTTCCTCGCTCGGTGAAATCGTCCCACAATGATTTCTGCTGTTGTTTATGCAGTGTTGGTTTGTTAACACAGACAAGTTTTTGCGAACGCCTCTGTTCTCGGTCGTTAAGTGAAGGCCGTCAGCCACTGCGTTGTCCGCGGTAAGAGGTACTGCCTGAAATTTGTTATTCTGGCACATTGTGGATCTCGGAATATTGAACTCTCAAACTATTTACGAAACGGAATGTCCCATCTACCATTCCGCTTTCAAATTCCGTTATTTCCCGTCGTGCTGTCATAATCACGTCGGAAAACTTTTCACGTGAATCTCCTGAATACAAATGACAGCCCTGCCAGTGCACTGCTTTTTTATACCTCATGTACGCGATAGTACCGCTATCTGTATATGTGCCTGCATATGTGCCTGTATATGTGTCATCTCAGTGTAAGTGAATCCTGGGTGTTGGTTCTTCCAAAAAGCATTAGGTAAATGACAAAAAGGGGTCGCTTAAGTACTGTAATCAAATATTAGTCCAAATCTATTTCAATATTCTCTCTGTGTACATGCATGAACGTGAACCAAAGACGAATGATTGTTGTGATCGATCAGAAACAAAGAAAGCGAAACCTAACATTTAGAAGCATTTAACAATATAACAGAGATGATAAATTGACTTGGCAAAGTCCGCGACTAGTAGATCAAATGGGAGTGTCCGTCATGTCCCAAATCATTCATGGAAAACAGGAACTTGGTGAACATCTAGTGTTTGCAAAAACGTTTCAGAAAGGTGTATGATAACTACCTGCAAATAACATAAATAGCTTGGGCATTGATGGGCCTGCGATCAATTAAACTACGCATAGATCAGAGAACCTAAACGCCGCACGGGATTAGCCGAGCGGGCTTTCGCGCTGTAGTCATGGACTGTGTAGCTGGTCCGGCGGAGGTTCGAGTCCTCCCTCGGGCATGTGTGTGCGTGTTTGTCCTTAGGATAATTTAGGTTAAGTAGTGTGTGAGCTTAGGGACTGATGACCACAGCAGTTAAGTCCCATAAGATTTCACACACATTTGAACAGAGAACCTAAACGCGCGCGAAAGTTAACAGATCTCATTTCCCGATTTCCGATGCTGTGATCTCTCATCATAATTCGTGCCCAACAAAGTGGGGTTTGCAGTTGACGTGGTTGATTGCCCATCCTGCACATCATCTGAAGCTCACGGTCTCTGTTGTCAGAAGCAAAAGACGAAGTCTTTTTATCCGCAGCCGAACGCTGATTGTTCTCTCCCGAAGCCGAACGCTGAGTGTTTATGGATAAGAATCTTATCTTCCGCAACAGAAGACTTAGTGTTTTTCAAAGCAAACTGTTCTCTTTCTGCTCTACATAAGTTCACAAAAATCAACTCTGCAAATCAGACGGTTTCTCCAAAAGTTGTCCAGTGGTATCATTTTAAGCATACTGGCAGACTCGTCACCTAGTAAAAGTTTTACACGGTATCCAATCGTCTTTCTCCCCACATAAACAATTTCTGAAGAGATTCGGTGTCAAATCCCCGCTCACTGAGATTGTTACTCCTTCGGCCGATCTGCTATTAACGAGGCCATAAATTGTCAGACGTTTTTTATAAAATCAGTCGTTAAACGTTTATTCTAACAGAGGCCATTCGCACCACATACTGTGGCCCTCAGGTGTCGGCATGTAGTCCAAAACCAAAGAGAGGAAAAAGTTTTCAAGAAACACACTCATGTCCCTTCCCTCAACAAACTACGGATATAGCTACCTTCTGATTGGCTCTGAGCCGGCCGAAGTGGCCGTGCGGTTAAAGGCGCTGCAGTCTGGAACCGCAGGACCGCTACGGTCGCAGGTTCGAATCCTGCCTCGGGCATGGATGTTTGTGATGTCCTTAGGTTAGTTAGGTTTAACTAGTTCTAAGTTCTAGGGGACTAATGACCTCAGCAGTTGAGTCCCATAGTGCTCAGAGCCATTTGATTGGCTCTGCTTGTAAAAAATTATTCTGCAGTGCTTCGGGGTTTCTCCTCCGTTCATAATACTAGTATTCTAATTAGAGTCGGGGACACCACGTGGTGTCGTTGTGACGTATATATAAATTTTCGGTGCCTACAGTGTCTCGTCTTTCAGTGTCACACAAAGTTTTATTTTTAAAGGGGATCACTTAAGACTATTTCCATGGGTTTGCCCCTCAAATTTCACCCTCATATCACGAAATTGTCGTCTGATGTAGTACAAACTGAAAAAATAAATTTCTTTTAAAGCACAGTTTCGTATATAATTTATATTCAAAACCTTACACCTGTGTCACAGAACAAATCCTACATCGAAAATACTTTACACAAGTTTAAGGGAAGAAATGCTTCCGATAATTATTATTACAGTATTTAAAGAACATCAAAATATGAACAGGCTGAAATAAACAAACATTACGTGAGACTATGTTAATCGATTTAACTGTAAAAAGCTAAGGAGCATATTATTAGCAAAATGAGAAATGTGCAAAAGTGAAATGCCAAAATGAGCACTTCTCAATTGGGAGTAAATCAAAACAATCAGAATGGCTGAAATAGAGCACAATAACATGAGCCATAAACGAATAAGAGCTAAGCAACTAAGCGAATAAGAGAATAGGCAAAAATGAGATGCCAACAAAATGAGAGATGGCCGAACTCCGTCGGCACTTATATACGGTTGCGCTCGTGGCGGCACCTCGTGGCCCGTACGCAACACGCGCGCCTGCGACCGCAATGCACTCTTAGCGCTCGCGGCGGCGTGTAGCGGCCCGTACGCAAGTTGTGCGATTGCTGTTGCAGGTCGACCCTTAATCTATGATGTTACATCGTCCAGAGCTTGCGTAACTACGCACCTGCCTTGCCTGACAATGGCCCAGGCCATAGCTGACTACCTGGCCGCCCATCGCACCAGACACTCCTCCTCAGCCACTGCCAGATATTCAGACGAAGTGAAAGTAGATGTCTCGAGACTTTGCCCAGTTCTTGCCGTGTATAACGGATTCTCTCTGTCACACCAGTGCCCTGCTGACTCGCAGTTTAATTCTCTCGGCGGTCGCAGAGTCTGTATAATGAGTAAACTTGGCAGACTTGGCGTAACTTTTAGAAAGCCGGGCCGTGCTCTCCAGGGTGCCTTCGGGGGCTCGGAACTACTGGCCTCCATCCCCCCACCCCCACCCCCGATCCTCTTACTGTGGCTCATCAAGACACAGCTAACTCACAGAGATACGGGCGTGCAAGCTACTACACAAGATACAGCCAATTTTTAGGATAGGGGTTGATGACTCGATCCTTGCCATAACTGATGTTACACATAATTAGCATTAAACTTTTTTTATCGGTTAAAATGTGAACTCTGTCTGGGATAAATCAAATTAACCGTAGTAAAATATGAGACGAGTCAGTCCACCATTGAACAGAAGTATTTGACAGTATTTTTAAATGTTTAATTCATCCATTTTTATACGTTTTAAAAACTAATTATGTGTTATCTTGGGCAGAAGAGCAGTTCTATCCGCAGCAAGCTCACATCTTAACGGGGAAATGAAATGAGAACAAAGAAAAAATTTATTTTTGACAGTATTTAGCTAACAGAGTCCACCAGACGATCCTGAAGAGCATCTCAGCAGTGAAGTGGAAACGTCGACTGTGGAAAAGAAATTTGATGAAGAACATGACGCCGTCTGACGCCCTAGGACATGAACATTTCATAATCAGTGACAACAGCCATCAAAGCCTGCAGACATGCAAATAATAAGGGACCATAATGTCAATACTTAAAGAAACTAGACGTCATTTCAATAAGATTAATAAACATGACGCCACTCCCACTTCTCAACGCTGACTTCAAGATAATAAACAAAGGCATTGGTTGCCCTTTGTCCACAGTTCCGGTAACATCAATATCGCAAATACTGGCTGACTATAGAGAAATAATAAGTTTAGTTAAGTGCCAGCAGCGAAAACGTAGAATTAATTACCTTGGAGCTAGCCCTAGCGTTCTTTCAGATAAGTCATTGTTACTTGTTGAAAACAATGAGGAAGAAGGGTTTAACTCAAGAATTTTAAGAAATTAATACCAATGTGAGCTCAAGCGTGATGATCAATGGCAGAAACAGATTTCAATTGGCACGATCTGTAAGAGAAGGTTGCCCTTATCAATGGTGCCATGTATTATCGCTGTGGAACATGTTTTTTAATTAGAAAAAGAACTCTTGGGGGCAGACAGATTGTATACAGAGAGCTTGCTGACGACATGGGTCTTATCATGAAAGCAGATCAAATAAAACAATTGAAAGAGATCACCAAAATATTTTCCCCATATTCTGAAGAAAAATGAAACGAAATACAAAACTTTTGGACGGGAAACAGCAACAAATTTCTATCGCAGCACAGGATAAAAGTGGTAAAAAAGGTCAAATAGTGAGGAATATAATTCAACAAAGGCTATTATAATACCGACGAACGTGAGAATTCTTATACGGGAAGTACGAGTATTGCTTTAGAAAAAAACGGATGCAGAGATTTGGACCACATACAGAAAGATAATGTTTCGACTTATACATTCCAACGAAAGTATATTACTTGTCCCGTGTACTGCCATTAGTGGCGAAAACCAGCAATGGGATCAGGAACGGATGCAGAGATTTGGACCACATACAGAAAGATAATGTTTCGACTTATACATTCCAACGAAAGTATATTACTTGTCCAGTGTACTGCCATTAGTGGCGAAAACCAGCAATGGGATGAGGACAGCAGTGTGTCAATTTCTGCGGAGGGGAAAAATTTTTAAGGATCAGGTTAAACACATCAGTCTTCCAAGGAGATCTAGATTGTCTCGGAGGAACAGAGGTTATTGTGGTGGTAGTCTTCAGTCCGAAGATTGGTTTGATGTAGCTGTCCATGCTACTCTATCCTGTGCAGGTCCCTCATATCGGAATAAGTAAAGTAACCTTCATCCATCTGAACAACTCCACTGTATTCATTTCTTGATCTACCTCTGCAGTTTTTAATCTCCATATATCCCTCCAATACTAAATGGATAATTTCTTTATTCTCAAAATATGCTCTATCAACCCACCCCTTCCCCTAGTTAAATTGTGCCAAAAATTTATTTTCTCCTCTTAGTACCTCCTCATTAGTTACTCGATCTACCCATCTAAACTTTAGCACTCTTCTGTAGCAAACCGTTTCAAAGGTTTCTCTTCTCTTCCTGTCTAAAGTGCTTATTGTCCATGTTTCACTAGCGTAGTAGGCTACACTCCAGGCAAAACATCAAAGAAGACTTCTAACACATAAATTTATATTCGATGTTAACCAGTTTCGTTTCTTCAGAAGGGCGCTCTTATCACTGTCAGTATACATCATCTGTACTTCGTTCTTCATTATTTATTTTATTGCCCAAATAACAGAACTCATCTACAGCTCTAAGTGTCTCATTTACTAATCTAATTCCCTCAGCATTACCCGATTTGATATGACTACATTCCATTATCCTTGTTGTGCTTTTGTTGATGTTCATCTTATGTCCTCCTTTCAAAACATGTCAATTCCGTTCAAGTACTCTTCCAAGTCTTTTGCTTCCTTTCATCTGAATACCTTACACTTTTCCTTTGGTTTCCTTTAATATGTGGTCAACTTGTAGATCGAATAACAACGGAGCTGGCTGCAACCATGTTTCGCCTCCCTATCTATCACTGCTTCACTTTCATGCCCTTTGACTCTTATAACCGCCGTCTTATTTCTGTACAAGTTATAAATAACTTTTTGCTTCCAGTATTTTACCCCTGTTGCCTTCAGAATTTCAGAGTATGTATTCCAGTCAACAATGTCAACAGCTTTCTCTAATATACAAATGTTGTAAACATAGGTTTAATTTTCTTCAGTCTATCTTGTAAAATAAGTCGTAGGTTCTATATTAACTCGCATTTTCCTACATTGATTTCACCGAGCTCAACTTCTACCAGTTTTCCGTTCTTCTACAAATAATTCCAGTCAGTATACTGCAGCCACCAATTATTAAACTTATGGTTCGGTAACGGTCACACCTGCTTTCTTTGGAAATGGAATTATTACATTCTTCTTGAAGTCCGAGAGCATTTCGCCCGTCTCAGAAATTTTGCAGACCTAGTGGAATAGCGTCATGGTTGGCTCTTACAATGATATCAATAGTTCTGGTAGAATGTCGTCGACTCCGGTGGCCTTGTTACGACTTAGGTCTTTCAGTGCCCTGTTAAATTCTTCTCGCAGTATCGTATCTCCCATCTCATCTTCATCTGCTTCCTCATACATTTCTATAATATTGTCTTCAAGTTCGTTTTATTTCTGTAGCGACTCTATACGTTCCTTGAGCGTTTCAGTTTTCCCTTCTTTGCTTACTACTTGTGTTCCATCTCTGAGCTATTGGTATTCACTCAGCTGTTTCTCTTTCCTCCAAAATGCTGCTCAGTTTTCCTACAGGCGCGTGTATGTCTTTCCCCTGGTTTTCCTGGCTTCTACAGCTTCATTTGCTCAATTTTAATATCCTCTCGTTTCATCAGTTAAATTCAATATGTTCTTTGATATCCAAGGATTTTTACTGGACCATGTGTTTCTACGTATTTCATCCTGTGCTGCCTTCACTATTTCTTCTCTCAAAGCTGCCCACTGGTCTTCTACTGTATTCTTTTCCCCTGTTCCAGTAAATTTTTGGCGAATGCTCTCTCTGAAACTCAACAACCTCTGATTCTTTCAATTTAACCACGTCCCATCTCCTTAATTTTCTACCTATTTGCAGTTTCTTCAGTTTCAGTCTACAGTTCATAACCAATTCAGGCTGTTTTAGTTTTATTTCTAGACCATGCCCTCGTAGACATATTATAGAATCAGGTATATCTTCTGAAGAAGGTTCAATTACTTTGCACGTCAACAACATGTTAAGTTATTTGAGATACGTTCAGAAAATTTGACGGTCTATGCAATTAAAGCAGTAAGTTCTGGACGTCTGAGACGGCACTCCCTGCTCAGCTAACGCGGTTACGTGAACAACATAAACTGCTGACATCAGCGTATTAAGATACATTGACTACAGTTACTTGAAAGAGGAGGACAAAACAAGAAACTACATCGCAGATGAGACCTGGAGGGCCCTGATACGTCAGCAACACGTTAATATAACCGAGTCGAAATGACAAAAAGCTGAATGAAATAAGCGGGTGTGTGACATACCTATGTTGGAAGTATATTGTATAAGTCAATAAATGACGTGAAACCAACAAATTCCAAACTGTAAGTCTATGTTACACCGCCAATTGTTCGGACCATCTCAATGAGGACATGAAAGAACATTAAATCATTTCCAACACATCTGCAGAATTATGGAACTGGATAAAAGGTGGCTATGTTGTTGTCTTCAGTCCGAAGACTTGCTTGACACTGGTCGTTCCTGTGGAAGTCTCACCATCTATGCGTAACACCAACCTACACCCTTCTGAAAATTCTTACTTTACTCAATCGTTGGTCCCCTTCTACAAATTACAACCTCCCCTCCTCTCCTCACCAATTCCTCCCGTTACCAAACTGACGAATTCTTCACGCCAAAATGTATGCTATATACGGAGCTCCTGGTCACCTTATTTTTTCTCCCCATTATAGTTCACTACACAGTCATTAGTTATTCAGTGTAATCTGTAGCATCACGTTTCAAAAGCTGCTACACTATTCTTGTCTTAACAGTTTGTAATCTGTGTTTCACTTCCGTACAATACTATACTCCGTACAAATACCTTCAGAAAAGACTTCTTGAATCAAAATCTATATTCGATGTTAGCAAATTTCTCTCTTTCATAAACGCTTTTCCTACCATTGCCAGTCTCCATTTAATATCTTCTCCGGCCAAGACAACAGGACTCGTATACTACACTCCTGGAAATTGAAATAAGAACACCGTGAATTCATTGTCCGAGGAAGGGGAAACTTTATTGACACATTCCTGGGGACAGATACATCACATGATCACACTGACAGAACCACAGGCACATAGACACAGGCAACAGAGCATGCACAATGTCGGCACTAGTACAGTGTATATCCACCTTTCGCAGCAATGCAGGCTGCTATTCTCCCATGGAGACGATCGTAGAGATGCTGGATGTAGTCCTGTGGAACGGCTTGCCATGCCATTTCCACCTGGCGCCTCAGTTGGACCAGCGTTCGTGCTGGACGTGCAGACCGCGTGAGACGACGCTTCATCCATCCCCAAACATGCTCAATGGAGGACAGATCCGGAGATCTTGCTGGCCAAGGTAGTTGACTTACACCTTCTAGAGCACGTTGGGTGGCACGGGATACATGCGGACGTGCATTGTCCTGTTGGAACAGCAAGTTCCCTTGCCGGTCGAGGAATGGTAGAACGATGGGTTCGATGACGGTTTGGATGTACCGTGCACTATTCAGTGTCCCCTCGACGATCACCAGTGGTGTACGGCCAGTGTAGGAGATCGCTCCCCACACCATGATGCCGGGTGTTGGCCCTGTGTGCCTCGGTCGTATGCAGTCCTGATTGTGGCGCTCACCTGCACGGCGCCAAACACGCATACGACCATCATTGGCACCAAGGCAGAAGCGACTTTCATCGCTGAAGACACACGTCTCCATTCGTCCCTCCATTCACGCCTGTCGCGACACCACTGGAGGCGGGCTGCACGATGTTGGGGCGTGAGCGGAAGACGGCCTAACGGTGTGCGGGACCGTAGCCCAGCTTCATGGAGACGGTTGCGAATGGTCCTCGCCGATACCCCAGGAGCAACAGTGTCCCTAATTTGCTGGGAAGTGGCGGTGCGGTCCCCTACGGCACTGCGTAGGATCCTATGGTCTTGGCGTGCATCCGTGCGTCGCTGCGGTCCGGTCCCAGGTCGACGGGCACGTGCACCTTCCGCCGACCACTGGCGACAACATCGATGTACTGTGGAGACCTCACGCCCCACGTGTTGAGCAATTCGGCGGTACGTCCACCCGGCCTCCCGCATGCCCACTATACGCCCTCGCTCAAAGTCCGTCAACTGCACATACGGTTCACGTCCACGGTGTCGCGGCATGCTACCAGTGTTAAAGACTGCGATGGAGCTCCGTATGCCACGGCAAACTGGCTGACACTGACGGCGGCGGTGCACAAATGCTGCGCAGCTAGCGCCATTCGACGGCCAACACCGCGGTTCCTGGTGTGTCTGCTGTGCCGTGCGTGTGATCATTGCTTGTACAGCCCTCTCGCAGTGTCCGGAGCAAGTATGGTGGGTCTGACACACCGGTGTCAATGTGTTCTTTTTTCCATTTCCAGGAGTGTATACAGCGTGGTCCATTGATGGTGACCGGGCCAAATATCTCGCGAAATAAGCGTCAAACAAAAAAACTACAAAGAACTAAACTCGTCTAGCTTGAAGTGGGAAACCAGATGGCGCTATGGTTGGCCAGCTAGATGGCGCTGCCACAGGTCAAACGGATATCAATTGCGTTTTTTAAAATAGGAACCCCCTGTTTTTGTTACACATTCGTGTAGTACGTAAAGAAATATGAATGTTTTAGTTCTTGTAGTTTTTTCGTTTGATGCTTATTTCGTGAGATATTTCGCTCGGTCACTATCAATGGACTACTGGAGGGTCTTAGAGGGACCTTTTGTCATTTCATTCATGCATGTGGAAACAGTAGGGCTGAAACTGCATAAGCACCCTTTGGTGCATCAGATCACGTGTAAACTTCGTCGAATGGCTTTGAACGGTTCCTAATGGTTCCAACCCAGACACGAGAGGAAAAACTGCGGTCGCGCTGTACTCCAAAAGGGGCGCGGTCACGTTCAATGGAGATCCGAACCCAACGTGTCCTCAAAGAAGGGTTGGAAAGTCCTCCTGTGTCAGCAGTGTAGCAGTGTCAAATGTTGTCAAGAACGTTGACCCTTCTGTGAACTATAGTTGTCAACCGCGAAATGTGTGGGGGATCAACGCCCCAATGCAAAGGGTGTTTTCATCGGCGTCTTTTATGCCACCACTTGAGGCCTTTTCCTGTCCATTCTGAGCGGCAGTGTGACTGAAATGCTTTTCTCGGCCACCCATAAGAAAATGATTTCAACGCTAAATGTCGGGGATGTTACGTCCATCGCAGAGACATCAAACGAACGGGTTAAACGTGTATAAGATGGGACGACTTTCTCATCGTATAACAGATCCACGTCGGCGCTGGGCAGAATTGTGGTGAAATGTGGCTTCAGTGTGACATCATTATCCCACCTTACACGTCACATGAACTTCTGAGCTCTGGCCATTTTTTTCGTATGTATCGACACCCTGCAGTTTTTGCCAGACGTTGACGTCTCAGGACGCCTCGTTTTTGCATCATTACAGAGGAAGGTTGTAGCCACCTTTGGGCCAAATATGAAATATCTGCGTCATACTGGGAGACAATTACCGGGTATCGAAAAAGTAATCCTGTAACTATTTTGCGCAGTGTATAGTAAGGATAAAACCAATAATAATTTCGCTGCTGACTACTTCATTTCACTTATTTCTTTCAGTCGAATTAAAATGAAACCTTGTAAGTAGGCTGTTTAGGTTTTTTTATTGGTAACGCCACCTCTGTATAAAAAAATCACTGGCTGTGCTGTGTGCAGTCTGTGGCTGCTTTGCATTGATGTAATACTCAACCATTGCAGTGTTAGGCAGCTGGCTGTGAACAGCGCGTAGCGTTGCGCAGTTGGAGGTGAGCCGCCAGCAGTGGTGGATGTGGGGAGAGAGATGGCGGAGTTTTGAAATTTGTCATGAACTGCTATATTTATATATGATGATATCAAGGTAAATACATTGTTTGTTCCCTATTAATATCTTTCATTTGCTAACTATCCCTATCAGTAGTTAGTGCCTTCCATAGTTTGAATCTTTTATTTAGCTGGCAGTAGTGGCACTGCTGTATTGCAGTAGTGGGAGAAACGAAGATTATTGTGAGGTAAGTGATTTAGTGATTTGTGAAAGGTATAGTTTATTGTTAGTCAGGGCCATTCTTTTGTAGGGAATTTTGAAAGTCAGATTGCGTTGCGCTAAAAATACTGTGTGTCAGGTTAAGCACAGTCGTATGTAAAATTGTTCAAAGGGGACGTTTCAACCTCAGCAGTTTGACCGAGAAAGGTGGCGCAGTGCTTAGTACAATGGACCCGCATTTGGGAGGACTGTGGTTTAAACCCATGTCAGGCCATCCAGATTTAGGTTTCCGTGATTTCCCTAAATCGTTCCAGACTAATGCCGGGACGGTTCATTCGGAAGGTCACGTCTGATTTTACTTCCAGATCCTTTTGTAACAACAACGACTCTGTACTATTGTACATGTAAGTAATTCTTTTCATCTGATTTTACGATAAACTTGTGTAACTGATGTTCTGATTTCAGTTCGTTTTTGCTTCATGCCATTATGTTAAGAAAACTGTAAATAAGTTTCACTGTGAATGTTAATGTTTATGTCAAATAATATTGTAATAGAATCGAAATGTAACAAATGTTGAAACTATTGTAAGATGTTTAAAATTGTAACTGTGCGTCTGGTACATACGTAGGCAATGTGTTAGGATATGTAGAATGAAAAACCGAGGGTGAATACCCGGTCTGTCAGGGAGCGGTAAAAGGTGGATGGCAGGCGAGCGCGGGAAAATGCGCACGGGCACTGCACGGCACAACGTGCTCAGTAGTAGTTGTGGGAGTTTGGCATTGGTTTGAGCAACACCTTCTGGAGCGAGGAGCCTCTCCTGGAAGACATAGCTTCACTGAGCGTTGGGTATGCTGTTCCAATGCCCACACAGCGTGGAAAAATTCCATAGGCACTAAATGGAAAAGTATTGCGACGCTAAGAAGAATTAAAGTTCCGATACATCAAGAGCAATAGCTGTGGTTGTATGTGTGCTCTGTGCCTCGCCATCTCGCCGACCGCCAACCGCCGCATCGATACTAGCAGGTTGAAACTTTTAGTACTGTATCCGTGTGGATCAGAGAGTGAACTGTGTTTGTTTGGTGCAATAATAACCTAAATTTTACCGGAACTTTCCCATCATTTAATTATCCTCACAACTAACCTAGACAGGGTCCTTTCCAAATGTTGTGCAATCCGAGTGTCCCGAAACGAAAATTAAAATATAGTAATGAAGTTTATTATTTCGAGACAGATTTAAAAGCATTTAAACGAGCAGTCAATAAGATGAAAAGAGTAGTAACTTATATATTGGATATCTTGAACGCATAATAAACTCAGTAATCAATTTTCTAAATACAGCGATCATAACAGTTTCAGGGTCCCCCCTCATTCATTTGAATTCTGAAGTGTTCTAAATTGGTTTGACTAGCAAAAGTTCAAGTCAATATAAAAGTCAAAATTTATCAGTGTTTTATCTTTATCAAAATTGACATTTTGTGTGTGGCACGAAAGTGCAGTTTCTAGGGTAACCTATGCCCGATTTTAATCACATTAATAGACAGTATAAAATTTTCTAGTATACGTTATAGTGTAGTGTTATGTATTCAAGGGTTTCCATATCAGTACAGAACGTGAAACTATAGTTCAATAGATTTTCTGGTTCTAAAATTCTGCTATATTATGCAGTGTTACAACTTGTTGTTTTGCATGAATATATACCAACTTGTACAGGGAAGAAACTCTGTTAATGCCTAATTAGGCTGGCGACCGTATTATTATCAAATTGGTAGCATCTTCTGGGCTGCATTTGATCCGTCCTGACGTGTAATTGCATTCCGATCTTACTTGACGGATCATTGTTATTACAGAGTGGATGTAAGTCTGATTTGCCACCATTCAGGTACACGCGGTCAATATCTATACGAAAATCCTTTCTCATAAGGTGAATCTCGCTCACTTACCATAGCACAGGCCTTAACGAGTACTGTGTCAGGGATTACACTTTACACAGTCAAAGACTGTGCTCCGTCTCTAATGACCTCGGTGTCGACGGGACCTGAAACCCTAATCTTCCTTCCTCTCTTTTTCAGCAGTTTGCGTAGACAAGAAATGATACTCGGGATAAAAGTGTGTACAACTCCCTCTGTGTTCAAGCCACTTCTTTAAATATGACGCGCCTAACGCACCAAGACGAGTTAACTCGTGGATATTGCCACAAAAACCTTCAAAGCCATATTTGCGATAAAAGTTACCAGGAATATCATATACAGTTCAGTGATGCAGTGCCTATAATTTAACAAAATTAATGCTGAACGAATACTTGCACTTCGGGTGTTAAAGATCTTCACTACAAGGTGTACCAATCAAGCATACACATTTCCCTCGTTTAGCTATGAAATACGCCATGCACTGCACCTTGCCCTAATTTTCAATGAAACAGCTGTCTCATGGAATACTTGGTCGTTTAGGGTGTTAATATCGCTGCATGTTCGGATTTTCAGAGGCTTTGTCGCTACTGTAGCCTCTTTCCATGCATGATGGCACTCGGATTCCGCTGTTGTGTCCACGTTCTCGGTAACGGCCACGGTCACCGTCTTTCACAAAAGGAACCTTTTACACCCCATTTATGGTGAAATACCTTATCGCTGTAGTAGATCCCAATAACATTATCGTAATTTTAGCTATAACAGATACAGGACATACTGTGAGCATGCTGTTAGTGCAGGAGAATCACAGCATTGCAAGTAGGATCTATCTTTTCACTGAAAGAAATGTAGGTTGCACACACTGTCGTTTCTGTCTATCAGCGAAAGTTCTGCACTACCCTCTATTTAGTTATAAATTAAAGGGGCGTCTGCAATCGAAAATATTTAGCAGTGATAATCACCAATGGTAGATTCAACCTTCGGGAAAAACACGATTTGCGTCAGCCAACTTAGTACTATAATCAATAACTACAAAATGTTCTCAGGACATTCAGTAAATTTAGGGAAGAACAGCAGGCAGTACCACAGGGAAAGTATACCTTTGCAGCTAAGCTCGTTGTGTTTGCCGTTGTCTCAGTCTCTCTGCGTAGCACAGTGGTAAAGTGTTTGCTTACGAAGCAGCCTGCCTGGGTTCGACACCAGCCAGGTTGCAGATTTTTCCCCCCTGGGACACTGGATGTTGTCCTTATCATTTTCAACTCATTATCACCGACACCCATGTCGCCCTATGTGGCCCAGTTCTCTGTGCCAGTGTGGTGCCAACTGCTGCTCAAATTACAGACTCAGAAAGGTCCGTCAGAGCCCCACGTAAGACACGATGGTCTTCCGTCTCGGTAGTGCCTCATGGCCGTCCGCAGACCAGTCTTCTAGCGACTGTACATTCTCGTGACATCAGCTGCCAGCAATGACGTACAGTAGCTACATTCTCGTCAAGTCCTACTGCAATATTGCAGAAGGAATGTTCAGCATCTCGAATTCCAGTTACACGACCACGTTAAAACTCAGTAAGGCGTTGATAATGGCCGCACGGGGTTAGTTGAGCGGTCTAAGGGGCTGCAGTCATGGACTGTGCGGCTGGTCCCGGCGGAGGTTCGAGTCCTCCCTCGGGAATGAGTGTGTGTGTTTGTCTTTAGGATAATTAAGTTTAAGTAGTGTGTAAGCTTAGGGACTGATGACCTTAGCAGTTAAGTCCCATAAGATTTCACACACATTTGAACATTTTTGTGTGTGTGTTGATAATGACGTCTTCGTCGGCTTAAAGGCATTCTTGACGAACATGAACTCACCACGTCCAATCACAAAAGTAGCTAACGCTCATGTCCGTTACAGCATATGTTTAAAGCAAACATGATTTGTACCCTCATAGTGGTGCTACTGGCGCCATTCTTATGCGACTGGCGTGAAATCTGAACAGGCATCATCTTTTAGATGTAGAAACACGCCTACCAGTTTTCGTTTATGTCACAAAATACCTTCCTAGTGTTGTCATTGTTTTCCGTCATTGAATTAAATAAATTTTTACTTAAATAGTTTTTCTCTTTAGCTCGTATATATCATTATAGTTTGGTATCTTCAAGGACAGACACTATATTCATTAGGCAATAATTACAACATTCATCGCTTCGTGTCTCCTATACGTTTCTGATGATGAATCCCCGTCTCCTAGATTGTGGAAACGGGATCAAACAATCTTCTAGAGAGCAGCTGATTTCTGCTGTATTTGAAACAATGGCTGCATGTGTCGAGTACCCTGCACTGCAGCCATCTGCGCTGTTGACCCTGCTGTCTGCAGATGAGTAGTGGGCTTGACGTCTGCCGCTGCGACGACTCAGCCAAGTTTCAGCGAACACAGCAGAGACTTTGCAAGAGTCAACAACTTTAAAACAAGCAGAACAACTTTCACGTAGTTAGGTACTTGTGAGAGCACACAAACTCCCCATAAAACCCGGAACTCTACGCTAATCTAGGTGGTAAGATCTATTTATCTCGAATTCACAACGGCGAGGTAATTAATGGGCTAGTACGTAATATAAAGATTTGGGCAAGTCGGATAACATTTAACGACTCGTTGCTTTGTTGATGCTGTATTAGTAATCTAAGGAATTAATGTTTAAGCCGGCCGCGGTGGCTGTGCGGTTCTAGGCGCTGCAGTCCGGAACCGCAGGACTGCTACGGTCGCAGATTCGAATCCTGCCTCGGGCATGGATGTGTGTGATGTCCTTAGGTTGGTTAGGTTTAAGTAGTTCTAAGTTCTAGGGGACTGATGACCTAAGATGTTAAGTCCCATAGTGCTCAGAGCTAATTAATGTTTAAGTAGGGTTCTAATTTGCTCCCTTAACCTTCCGATTTATGTCTTTCATGAACAATGTCAGAGCTTACACAAATTTACCGTCGATATTTTTTCAATTTGAGAAAGTGGTCTGCCCTGCAGTGACCAGCCGTGAAGGATACGTAAACAGTAACACGCAAGAGCTCTTCACGTGAAGGTCAGAGGCCAACAGTTCACGGAAGTAACCGTACTATGTAAAATTCTACCGCCAAATCGCTACGGTGGCCAACAAAAAACCAAACACAACAAAATGTGAGAGTCAAATGGGGGGAACCGCGGCCTCCGTAAACACGTGTTGAAATGTTTCTCCAACGGATGCTTCACGCGGTGTTCCTCATTTGTTTCGATATTCGTTGGTGACGTCTATAATACAAAGGAATACAGACTTTGTACCGCGAATTCGCGAAATTTGACCTCAAAAACGTTGCAGCACTATGTTTTACGTTCGGCTGGAAACTATTGGCAGTTTCAACATACGAATAACATACGGTTCTGTAGTGGTAGACAGCGTGTCCGATTGGGCGCAGTTAACGTTGCGTCAGTTTCAGAGAGAACTTTGTTGCCTTCGAAATTACGCACCAATTTTGCTGTCTCGTAAACCGAATGTGGCTTAAAGTATTAGTCGAGGTTTCAAAAAAAAAAAAATAGAACTAGTTAAACCTAACTAGCCTAAGGCCATCACAAACATCCATGCCCGAGGCAGGATTCGAACCTGCGAACGTAGCGGTCTTGCGGTTCCAGACTGCAGCGCCTTTAACCGCACGGCCACTTCGGCCGGCAGTCGAGGTTTCAAATGTGGTGTTAGTTTGTATTTTTGTAATGCATAGTGTGCCTGGAACATTAATTTGGTAATCAAACACGTATTATTATTATTATTATTTCTTTCCTTTCTCAGACGTTATGTCTGGTTAAAAATGGAAAGTGACGCGGACCTTAATCAAGCGTGACTTCCTTTTAACTGTACGGTATATGTTACATTGCATTTAGAAACTTTCGGGTAATTGAACATGTATCAATAATTACAGATTTTTGTAGTTGTATATATGCGTTTGGATGTAGCCGCATTGCGTTGATGTACTGGTGGGTATTGTGTGGTATGACTCCTGTAGTTGATAGTATAATTGGTATAATGTCAACATTATCCTGATGCCACACGTCCTTGACTTCCTCAGCCAAACTGGATGTATTTTTCAATTTTTTCTCAAGTTGTCTTCTGTATATTTGTTGTACTGGGTATGGATATTTCGATTAGTTGTGTTAATTTCTTCTTTTTATTGGTGAGTATGATGTCAGGTTTGTTATTTGGTGTTTTTTTTATCTGTTATAATGGTTCTGTTCCAGTATAATTTGTATTCATCATTCTCCAGTACATTTTGTGGTGCATACTTGTATGTGAGAACGTGTTGTTTTATTAGTTTATGTTGTATGGCAAGTTGTTGTATTATTTTTGCTACATTGTCATGTCTTCTGATGTATTCTGTATTAGCTAGTATTGTACATCCGCTTGTGATGTGATCTACTGTTTCTATTTGTTGTTTGCAAAGTCTGCATTTATCTGTTGTGGTATTGGGATCTTTAATAATATGCTTGCTGTAATATCTGGTGTTTATTGTTTGATCCTGTATTGCAATCATGAATGCTTCCGTCTCCCTGTATATATTGCCTTTTCTTAGCGATGTGTTGGATGCGTCTTGATCGGTGTGTGGCTGTGTTAGATGATACGGGTGCTTCCCATTTAGTGTTTCCTTTTTCCAATTTATTTTATTTGTATCTGTTGATGTTATGTGATCTAAAGGGTTGTAGAAGTGGTTATGAAATTGCAATGGTGTAGTCGATGTATTTATATGAGTGATTGCTTTGTGTATTTTGCTAGTTTCTGCTCGTTCTATAAAGAATTTTCTTAAATTGTCTACCTGTCCACAATGTAGGTTTTTTATGTCGATAAATCCCCTTCCTCCTTCCTTTCTGCTTAATGTGAATCTTTCTGTTGCTGAATGTATGTGATGTATTATATATTTGTGGCATTGTGATCGTGTAAGTGTATTATTATTATTATTGAGGCGTTTACGTTAATTGCTGGGTACATCTAAATTTACATCTACATTGCAACTCCACAATCTACCTTACGGTCTGTGGCGTAGGATACCCCGTATCACTACTACGCATCTCCTTTTACTGCTCCACTAGCAAACAGAACGAGGGAAAAGCGACTGTCTACATGCGTTCGTGTGAGCGCTAATTTTCTCGTATCTTATCTTCGTCGTCATTACGCGCAATGTATGCTGGAAACAACAGAGTCGTTCTGCAGTCAGCTTAAAATGCCTGTTCTCTAAATTTTCTCAATAGTGTTCCTCGAAAATAACGTCGCCTTCCCTCCAGGGACTTCCATTTGAGTTCCCGAAGCATCTCTGTAATACTTGCATGTAGGCTGAACCTACAGTAACAAATCTAGCGGTCCGCCTCTAAATTGCTTAGCCACGTAGGCAGATAGCGTTCAGAGCTGGAAAGAAAGCCAACGGGGATTCGGTATGTGTGCCATGCTGCCTCATCAGAGATGTGGTCGCGGTCTTGCCTGCGGCTGTCGAGTATGCTGGGTGCTGTTCACTGCAGGTTTTGGCTCACATCGGCACCAACGACGCCTGGTGCATGGTTTCTTAGGCCAGCCTTAGTTGAAACAGGCGGTTAGCGGAACTGGTGAAAGCTGTTGGCCTCATGCGTGGGGTGTAAGCAAAGCTCGCAGTTTGCAGCATTGTTCCCAGAGTTGATACAGGTCTTTTGGTCTGCCGCTTTTTCTTTCCAAGTATATACAAAGTAGAAACATTCACGTGCACAGAATAAATGAAAGACAATGATTTTTATCAAATTAAATTTGAAAAAAAATTTATTCGTGCTCTTTGGAATATACAATATTTTTGATCTTTCTGTCTTCGGTATTCAGCTGTTGCCTCGTGATCATGCAACATGCAACTGGACATGTGAAAAGCTACTTGCTCATCGCTTTGCCTATGCTCGCATATGTTGCATAATTTCACGTGTACGCTGCTGTCCAAAATTAAAGCAACAAACCGCTGCTTCCCCATCCTTTGTGTAATTCCGATATAATCATACAAACTGTTAACAGATGTCCGTACGACTGTGTTATGCATGGAAATGGCCATGTTGACAATTGTCATACGGGGTAGTGTCTGCCGACTAGTCACACATCCACAATCGCTGTGTACAAAGTCACAGATGGTGCAGTATGGCACAGAGAAGACGCCGACCAGACTGTCTGCCGTGGAGGGTCATAGGAGGAATGGATGCAGGATAGTCCTAAACTGATGTGGCCCGATGGCTTAATGGGAGCCGGCAGCAGTGGCCGAGTGGTTCTAGGCGCTTCAGTCCGGAACCGCGCTGCTGCTACGGTCGCAGGTTCGAATCCTGCCTCGGGCATGGATGTGTGTGATCTCCTTAGGTTGGTTAGGTTTAAGTGGTTCTAAATCTAGAGGACTGATGACCGCAGATGTTAGGTCCCATAGTGATTAGAGCCATTAGAGCTTAATGTACTCGTTCTGTTGTTTCTTCGATGTGGGGGCAGTTTATAGAGACCGAAACTGTATCCCGAAGACACGCACACAGTTGATCACGTGTGACATCAGAAAAAGAAGACCGTTATTTGACTGTAAGGGTACGACGCTAGCGCCTTAGTACTGCTTAGAAGGTGGCATCTGACCTCGCAGTATCCACTGACGTGTTGTATCGAGCCAAGGGTGTACAAAATGCTTCGGCAGAGTGGCCCTTGTTGTCGGAGACCTGCTGTATGACCGGTATCGAGGAGAATCCCCATTGGTGAGGGTATGGACTATGTTCGCCACTCGAACACCTCTTTATGAAATTGTGTGAGTCAATCGCCAAGGTTTAGCTGCTGTCAGGTATGGTGACGAGATCTTGGGACCTCACGTGCGGTTGTTGTTATCGATCCAGATTTCGTATTGATGGACGATGACGCTCGACCTCATAGAGCAGGGGGTCAGTGTTTTCTTGAATATGAAACATGATGCACACATGGCGTAGCCAGCACTCTCTTCCGATTTGAATCCTACAGAGCATTTCTGGACTGCACTAAGGAGACGGCTTGCATCACGTCAGCATCCACCAGTCACTCTCCAAGACTTGCGAGTAGGTCTGCAGGAATAAGGGGCGTTATTGCCTCAGCAAGAGATTAATGACATCAGTCACAGCATGCCCCGTCGTTGTCAGACCTGTGTTCCTGTTAGAGGAGGTCACATCCCGTACTCAGCCCATTAACCGGTTGTTGGCATGTTTGTGCAAATCAGTTAAATTGGAAAAAAAGAAGAACGTGCTGTAGTTGTTTACGTTTTGTACTCTTTATGTTGTTTCTGCTTTACTGTCAGCCCTTTATATTGTTCGTCGAAATATAAACTCAAGATTTTAAACATGGCTGCAACAGCAACTGTTGAAATTCTTCACGATAAAGGATGACAGCCAAAAACAGTTGCAGGATAAAAATTTATTAAAATTTCTTGACCAGTGTTTCGGTACATATAAATATACCTTCATCAGAAGTAAAAAAATCCTGAACAGGAAGACACTTTCATTAGAAAAGCCATAGCTTTGGACAGACAGGTAGACCCATTAAAGTTAGGTATAAAGAACACATGTTAGGTAAAAACGGGGAAAACGTACATAATTCCACGTTTGCCGAACATCTATGGCTCTTACAGCATACGCCACGTGAACTGGACGACGTAGAGCTGCTTCATGAAGCGAATAAAGGTTACAAACTAGACTTGCTCGAAGAATTTGAGATTTTCAAGCATCTGTCTCTAAAAGATGGTTTTGTTCTTAATGAACAGGTGCAGCTTCGAAACAAAAATATTTTAGACAGTTTCAAACCCCTCCTTGCCTTAATGTAATATAGTCTGACTGACTATAAGTTAATTTTCTTGCTTTTTGATGCCGGTGAAATGCGCTTTTCCTGTCTTGTTGGGATTTTACGTATTTTTTATGTTTGTTGGTTGTGATTTTCGATGTGTATGTGTGGTTAATTGACTAGTATGTTTTTATTCACAACGACAGATGGTTTGGTTTTATTATAACATTTTGGTTGTTTTCGCTAGTATGTATTTCACCGCCTACGTTACGCGAGATTCTCGCGCATTACACTAGTGTCCTCTCTCGTTAGATGTTCCATAGCGCAAGCTTTATCTGTTTGACACTAGGACACAGGTAAATTGGTTCTATATTTTCTATTTTACATAAATGTTTTTAAATGGCCTGATACGTTTCATTTATTATGACAGAAAGTTTGAATTAACACAACTTCTAATAATTTTTGATGCGCTTATGTATGTATTCATGGGTTTTAATATGCGCGAGTGTCTGGCACATACAAGTGCCCTCTCTCGGCGAAACCATCTGCCCTAGTGCTTTCACACTCTTGTCTCGATAGTTCATAGGCGAAGTAATGGTGCTAAACTGTTCGCTGTGACCCTGTGCCCATAGTCATGTTGTACTAATGGAGAAGATGTCTCAATTATTGACGACGCCTTTGGCACAATTGTTTTATTAATCTCCATTACATGATGTAATTTCAGTAAGTAACTAAGGATTTTGTGCCTGTATTACTTTGGTAATTTCACTGTTACTTAAGCTTTTGTTTCTCACTTCCGATGCTATGGCTTTTGTAATGAAAGTGTCTTCCTGTTCAGGATTTTTTTTACTTCTGATGAAGGTATATTTATATGTACCGAAACATTGGTCACGAAATTTTACTAAATTTTTATCCTGCAACTGTTTTTGGCTGTCATCCTTCATCGTGAAAAAAATAAACTCAATTTTGCAAATATTTCCGTTTGTTGCTTTAATTTTGGATACCAGTGCATATACACAATGGCGGAAAAAATTGATACATCCTTTTACACGTTCCTAATTAACTCAAGATCCATTGTAGCAACAGCACATATCGAGTACAGAAATGATTACATTTACAGATCATCAGTACAAGCGGTTCTTAGGTAACAGGTACCGTTCCATTCTGAAATGCTCATATTAATGTGTGGTGTAGCCTTCACGGGTGGCAACGCAAGCACCGACTCTGGCATCCAGTCGATCGTTCAAATGGCGAATACTGTCCTGGCATACGTTATTCCAAGCCTGCTCGACCTGTTCACGTAGTGTTGTAAGAGTTGTTGGTTGACGAGTCTCACGACTAACTTCTCGTCCTACGATATCCCACTCGTGCTCAGTTGTTAACAAGTCCGGAGATTGTGGTGGCCAGGGAAGTTGCTGGACGTCTTGCAGAGCACGCTGAGTTTCAAGGGCACCTGTTGGAACAACACATCACCTTCCTGTTTCAAGAATAGCAAAAGAAAGTATCGAACAATGTTCTGGAGATATCGAGCTGTGGTTCCCTCCAGAAACACCGAACTTGAATGAGATTTATAGCATACTGCACCCCAGACCTTAAGGCCTGGGTTGGGCCAGTGTGTCTTGGACGAATGCACTCTGCGAGACAGGGATCACAAAGTCTACGTCGTATGCGCCGACGACCATCATTTGCGTGCAGGTTCAAAATGGTTCAAATGGCTCTGAGCACTATGGGACTTAACTTCTTAGGTCATCAGTCCCCTAGAACTTAGAACTACTTAAACCTAACTAACCTAAGGACATCACACACATCCATGCCCGAGGCAGGATTCGAACCTGCGAACGTAGCGGTCGCGCGGTTCCAGACTGTACCGCATTTAACCGCTTGGCCACCCCGGCCGGCTTGCGTGCAGGTAGGATCTGCTTTCATCGCTGAAGATAGCGCCCCCCTTTCCATGTTCGAAGTGATCTTTTGACGGCACCAGTCAAGCCGTGCATGTCGATGCTGTGGCGTGGGTGGAAGATGGGCTGGAGGTGTGTGTGCCCGTAGTCCGACTGCTAATATCTGTTTCGATACAGTTCGTGTTGACACGACTTCGGCTCGTAAGTCCTCTTATCTGTGCTGTGGTAGCAGTGCGATCGGCCATTGCAGCCCTCACAATACGACGATCCTGGTAGGCGTCTGTGCTGCGTGGACGTCCAGAACCTCGCCTGCGGGTGTGAGATTGCTCACGTGACGCCTGATACCAGCGTCGTTGCACAATCGACGCTCCGAAAGGAGCATTCTGCCACTCAAAAGGCTGCTATTTGATTGATTTTAAACACGTTCATTTGGCTGCAGGAGGTACGAGTGCATCTCTGTGTCATGGTTACCTATTTTCATATTTCTCAAATATTTGTCCATATATTTCATCAGCGTCTCTTGCGGACTTCGCCCTGCGATTTCATTTGAATTCTGCAGGAACTTGTTATTTTTCCAATTACTGAATGTCAAAAAATGGTTCAAATGGCTCTGAGCACTATGGGACTCAACATCTGAGGTCATTAGTCCCATAGAACTTAGAACTACTTAAACCTAACTAGCCTAAGGACATCACACATATCCACGCCCGAGGCAGGATTCGAACCTGCGACCGCAGCGGTCGCGCGGTTCCAGACTGAAGCGCCTAGAACCGCTCGTCCGGCTACTGAATGTCGTTTCGAGGAAAAGGACTGTTGCTACAATTGTCTTATTCACAGCTATTTTTCACCCTGCGACTCCAGACAGGACGTGAGATGTGCCTGTGGTACTGATCAGTATGGGAATATATTTGGTCCCGAGACACGATGTGGAATGGTCTTGTTCTCCAAGGGTAGATGATTATATTTATTGTTCCCATGTGCCTTCCAGAAGGATTAGATCACCCATGGAATGCCACGAAAACATTCTCCAGACCATAACGCTCCTACGATTGCTGCAGACTGCTTTGTTTCAGACGCTTCACGCCGATTCAGCTGAAATGGGCATCTGCCACCACTCACTGGACTTCAATTTACGGTATTGACGTTCAAATATCATCATTTGTCGCCGATGGACAGGAGTCGGCATCGGTGCACAAAAGGCGACTGTTAGGGTGATCCATACGCAGCAACGTTGTATATTGCCTTGCCTGTCTTGCATGTCGCCGTTGTCGTCGGTAGCGCATCTTGGCAGCGTTCAATGCAGTTGCCTGTGCGACAGCAGCAGCGCGAATGACCCGCTATGCGCGGGCATCGCTCGCTTTTATACCCGCGGCAGAGCGCGTGACCTTGATAGGGACTTAGAAGATTTCACAGTGCCAGCCGCGCGTTATACCGGACGGGCGCACTAGCCGTACTAGGTGCGCCCGTCGCCTTAGAGCGTAAGTCCGCGGCTGGCGCGCTGCCAAGCTGACGTAGCTCCGCCTTATCGGCGGGGTCAAAGGTCAGGCGCTCAGAGAGCTGACGTAACATGCTGTTGCATCCTCTATGCCGACAGATTCTAGATGTACGTTGTTTGGTTTTAAGCTACGCTACAGTTCAATTTATTTATGAAAATATACTGTACAATGTCCAACAAATTTAACATATTCACTGGTACCTTTACCTTTACACCATACAAATACAGTTTCATTTACAGATATCTTACGTCTACTACGTGTGGAAAGGAAAAAAGGTGAGGGTGACATATAATTAGATTTGCCAAAATCTTTATTAGCATTTTCGGTCACATGGTAAGTCTTGTAGGCGATGATGTCTCTGTCGACGAAACTTTCCAATCCAGACACGTTTGGAACACCTGTTCCACCTCGTACAATGGCCACTGTCAGCCATCCATTGCCATGGGTAAAAGTATCGTTGATGTCGATGCTAAAGTTTAGTTTACATCCACAAAATACTGCTGGTCCATCTAGAAGGGCGTGTGCGGCGACAGATTTAATTGTATTCTTCTTCTTGTCGGCAATGGATGGCTGACAGTGGCCATTGTACGAGGTGGAACAGGTGTTCCAAACGTGTGTGGATTGGAAAGTTTCGTCGACAGAGACATCATCGCCTACAAGACTTACCATGTGACCGAAAATGCTAATAAAGATTTTGGCAAATCTAATTATATGTCACCCTCACCTTTTTTCCTTTCCACACGTAGTAGACGTAAGATATCTGTAAATGAAACTGTATTTGTATGGTGTAAAGGTAAAGGTACCAGTGAATATGTTAAATTTGTTGGACATTGTACAGTATATTTTCGTAAATAAATTGAACTGTAGCGTAGCTTAAAACCAAACAACGTACATCTAGAATCTGTCGGCATAGAGGATGCAACAGCATGTTACGTCAGCTCTAAGGCATTATCGGTAGCGCCTTGCTTCATGCGGGCGCTTACGTGGACGTTAGAACACTACTGTAGCCTCGATGCAGTTTTCGGATAGCGCCATTTTACCATGCCCGCCAGGTGTATTTCAACCATGGCGGCACCCGATTGGTTTACTAACTTACCTTTTTAGAGATGTTTCCACACTTCCTCTGACTAAGATATCAGATAAAAACGCTCCGTTTTCACATTACGAAGATGACTGCATTGTTTTCCGCGTTCCCCTGACACGCTTTACATACCCTTCAATGCATGTGCTACCACCTGCCGCATTTCAGTTTTTCTTACACATTGCACATTGACGTTGAACATATTCAGTGGTGACATTAATGTGGGTGGGTCATGTGAATAACTTTATGTTTGCCAGCGCGAATATTGTAAAGTGGGCTCCAGCTCTAAAGAGCAGATTGCAAAGCGTCGTGATCACCAGTGAGAGCGCCTGATGGTATCAGACAACCGGTGGCCGGTGACAGCCGTCTACTGCATGGAGAGGAAACTCTGAAGCAGAAACTATTCTGACCAGGACAGGCTGCCGCCATATCTTGCGCGGAAATATTTTTGGAAGGTTTTGCTGGTACTGACGAGTTAGAAACTTAAGTAAATTATGTTTTCGGTTACACCAGACTGATATTTTTAATAGACTAAATACAGTTTTTAAAAAAATGAAGCAAGTAGCGAGCTCTAAGTTTCGTCTGATTTCTATATCAGCCGATCGTCAACAAGTCTTTTATTCCAGCATTATTTTCGTGGGTCTCGCCAGATTCACATGCACTGATGGAAAAAGTCGCAGCACCAAGAGGGAGTTATGCAAGATAAACGAAAGTTGGTAGGGTGTTCCTAAATCTTAAACCTGATGTCTATTCAAATTTTGCGCCAGTCCCTTAATAATGGCATTAGTAACGACACTATGAAGATGCAAATAAGGTTTGCTTGACATATATGTCGTAACTACCTTTGAGATTGGTCTTGGTGAACTGATATTGATCAAGAATGACTTTAAGGCGAAAAAGAAGCCACTATCAACCTCATTGAGCTTGAATGGGGTCGTGTAATACGTCTAAGAGAAGCCCAACGTTCCTTCTGCGACAATGCAGAAAGACTTGGCAGGAATGTAGCCACTGTAAGTGATGCTGGCAGCGGTGGACACTAGAACATGGGATGCAAGAAGAGCGGATTCCATTCGACAAGGTGGCACTACCGAGAGAGAAGACCATCGTGATTAACGCATGGCTCTGGCGGATCGTGCTGCATCTTCAGCAGAAATTTGAGCAGCAGCTGACACCACTGTAACACAACGAACTGTTACAAAGTACAGCTCCGAGCCAGGCGCCTGTATCTCGCATTCCACTGACCCCAAACCACCGCCATTTGTGACTGCAGTGTTGTCAAACGAGAGCTCATTGGAGGAGAGGGTGTTCTCTGATGAAAGCTTCTTCTGCCTCGGTGCCAATGGTGGCCGTGTGTTGGCCACAAGATGGCCTGCAACCAACCTTTCTGCGTGCTAGACACAATGGACGTACACCCGTTATTGCGGTCTGAGTTGCGATAACGTATAACAGCAGAAGTACACGCACCCTGACTCAAAACTTGTATGTCAGTTTGGTGAATCGAAATGATGTGCTACCATTCATGAACAGCATTCCAGGCGGTGTTGCCCAACAGGATAATGTCCGCCCACATAACGCTGTTATAATACAATATGCTCTACAGAGTGTCGACATGTCGCCTCGGACGCTCAACCACTAGATCTGTCTACGATCGAGCATATGTGGGACATCATCGGACGTCAACTCTGGCGTCATCCGCTAACAGCATTAACCGTCCCTCTACTGACTAACCAGGCGCAACAGGAATGAAACTCCATCCCACAAACTGTCATCCAGCAACTGCACAACAAATGTATGCACATTTGCATGCTTTAATACAACATTCTAGCTGTTACACCGGTTATTAACGTACCAGAATTTCACATTTACAATGGCTTATCTCGTGCTTACATTAACCTGTGCTCTTGAAATTTTAATCATTAAATGTGTTATCTATACAAACGCATTCCCTAAATTTCATTACTATGGATGAATTATACTTTAGTGTTGCAATTTTTTTAACATCGAAGGACATCATTCATCTCTACCAAAATAAAAAGAGGAAAACCGGGCGCCACCATTGTTTCCAATACCATTGAAACACGATTTCTGTCGCTGCCTACAGGGGTGAAGTAGGTTTAGCTTCAAATGAAAGAGACGGAGAAAATGAAAACTCGGAATGCTACAAACGAACTTAGGGTTTTATGTCAATATTGAAAAATGAGACATAATAATAATAATTATCCTTTGCTTCGAGAAAAATGAGACATAAAAATAATACACTACTGGCCATTAAAATTGCTACATCACGACGATGACGTGCTACAGTCGTGAAATTTAACCGACATGAAGAAGATGCTTTGATATGCAAATGATTAGCTTTCCAGAGCATTCACACAAGGTTGGCGCCGGTGGCGACACCTACAACGTGCTGACATGAGGAAAGTTTCCAGCCGATTTCTCATACACGAACAGCAGTTGACCGGCGTTGCCTGGTGAAACGTTGTTGTGATTCCTCGTATAAGGAGGAGAAATGTGTACCATCACCTTTCCGACTTTGATAAAGGTCGGATTGCAGCCTATCGCGATTGCGGTTTATCGTATCGCGACATTGCCGCTCGCGTTGGTCGAGATCCAATGACTGTCAGCAGACTATGGAATTGGTGGGTTCAGGAGGGTAATACTGAACGCTGTCCTGGATCCCAACGGCCTCGTATCACTAGCAGTCGAGATGACAGGCATCTTATCCGCATGGCTGTAACGGATCGTGAAGCCACGTCTCGATCCCTGAGTCAACAATTGGGGACGTTTGCAAGACAACAACCATCTGCACGAACAGTTCGACGACGTTGGCAGCAGCATGGACTATCAGCTCGGAGACCATGGCTTCGATTACCCTCGACGCTGCATCACAGGCAGGAGCGCCTGCGATGGTGTACTCAACGACGAACCTGGGTGCACAAATGTCAAAACGTCATTTTTTCGGATGAATCCAGGTTCTGTTTACAGCATCATGATGGTCCCATCCGCGTTTGGTGACGTCGCGGTGAACGCACATCGGGAGCGTGTATTCGTCATCGCCATACTGGCGTATCACCCGGCGTGATGGTATGGGGTGCCATTGGTTACACGTCTCGGTCACCTCTTTTTCGCATTGAAAGCGCTTTGAACAGTGGACGTAACATTTCAGATGTGTTACGACCCGTGGCTCTACCCATCATTCGATCCCTGCGAAACCCTACATTTCAGCATGATAATGCACTACCGCATGTTGCAGGTCTTGTACGGGCCTTTCTGGATACAGAAAATGTTCGACTGCTGCCCTGGCCAGCACATTCTCCAGATCTCTCACCAATTGAAAACGTCTGGTCAATGGTGGCCGAGCGTCTGGCTCGTCACAATACGCCAGTCGGTTTTCTTGATGAAGTGTGGTATCGTGTTGAAGCTACATGGCAGCTGTACCTGTACGAGCCATCCGAGCTCTGTTTGACTCAATACCCAGGCGTATCAACGCCATTATTACGGCCAGAGGTGGTTGTTCTGGGTACTGATTTCTCAGGATCTATGCACCGAAATTGCGTGATAATGTAATCACGTGTCAGTTGTAGTATATTTGTCCAATTAATACCCATTTATCATCTGCATTTCTTCTTGGTGTAGCAATTTTAATGGCCAGTAGTGTACGTTACACACGACCGTGTTAACGCTACAACTGGGAGCCCTCTAGTGATAGAAGGTGCAACTTGAAGCGGGAAAGTCGATCGACTAATAAGCCTGACACGTAATTCCTCAACCGATATTGAGAAGAGAATAAAAAATTCGGAGGCCTTACTTTTCAGTACACCCCCGTTTCACAAAATTTTAGCATTTTTCGTGAGAAATTGAGAATATAGACTGACTTGAGTCGCTTAGTACAAGAGTGTACAGCTAAGGTGTGAAATTAAGTGTTTGGTTCCGCTTATTACGTAACTAACCTAAGAACATCACACACATCCATGCCCGAGGCAGGATTCGAACCTGCGACCGTAGCGGTCGCTCGGTTCCAGACTGTAGCGCCTAGATCCGCACGGCCACTCTGGCCGGCTATGATGTATCCGTATTTTATGTGCAGTGGGTAAATATTGCATAGAATACTATACAGCACTATAATCAGACAAAATTATTTACACAGAATACTGAGTTTTGTCTCTGCAGAGAAACTTTTTTTTTTTTTGTATTGAATTATTTTATCTTGCCGGCCGCGGTGGTCTAGCGGTTCTAGGCGCTCAGTCCGGAACCGCACGACTGCTACGGTCGCAGGTTCGAATCCTGCCTCGGGCATGGATGTGTGTGATGTCCTTAGGTTAGTTAGGTTTAATTAGTTCTAAGTTCTAGGCGACTGATGACCTCAGAAGTTAAGTCGCATAGTGCTCAGAACCATTTGAACCATTTTTTTATTTTATCTTGTTCTTTATCTTTCAGTAGATGATGGGAAGGATTACAAAGTTTGCAAAGCAGTTATTGTTAAGTTAAAAGTAATTTTCTTTCGCAAGTCTGTATCATAAATGACATTGATTTTCCTAACACACCTATTACAGTAGTGCGAATGATTACATTAGGACAGAGTCATCCACGCTGGTCCACACCGCACGTGAGCACGACGTGCGGGCCGAGGCGCGGCCAGTCTCGGCTTTCCTCGATGGTTCTCGGAAGTACTCGGTACAGAGCGACATTTCATTCGACACTGCGGAGCGGCGGCTGCTTCCAGTTCGGCAGCATCGTGGTGCCAGGGCCGTTTACAAGTCGCTACTTGTTTGTGGTATTAAAGACGTTCGCAGGTCCAGTGGCTGATTTCACAAGAAGAGGCAGTCTAGTGATCTACCATCATTAGCCTTTAAAAATGAATGGGAGCGACAGAAGGGTAACATTTCTCAATATCTAATAACCGATATACAGTTGCGTAATCGACGCATAAACGACACTATAAGGCAGTGAAGAAATAATTTAAACGTTTAGTTCACGATCAAAGAGCAAAATAACTACGACGACCTACAGACGGGATTCGTTGCCAGGCATAGGGCACGTAATGAAACTGTTGGTACGAACAGATAATTTTCTGATGTTGCACGAATTGTTCACTGTTAGTTGCAACAGTTTTCGATGGAACTGAGCGAAGAGTGTGGAGACTTTGTGCGTTACTGTAAGGTACGTTGGCTAAATCAAGGGACATGCCTGAAACGATTTTTCGATTTTAAACATCCTTTTGTTGAATTTGTGAAGGAAAAAGGAGAACAATAATTTAAATTAGAACGTCTGGAATGGATTGCAGTACCCCACATTTTAAGTGGACTTGACTGCACACTGCCCGATGAAAGATATCGCAAGGCGAGAAACAACATATTTCTGATTTGATGACAATGTATTTAAAAAGAAAATTGCATTGTGTAAGGAACACAATCAGACATAAACACCATCCATATCCCTGAACTCTTTGGCGTTAAAGAAAACGCAAAGTCTGAAGAATTCATTGCGGCCACGAAAAAGTTACAAGGATACTTACCTAAAAGTTTTGAGGACATTGTCAATCTTACACCTGTTTCGAGTCATTTACGAGACTCGTAACTTCCCCCTCACTTATCGACCTTAATGACAGTAAAAATTAAACCGTGTGTACCTAATGGAAATTTGGGAACATAAATCATCACTGAAGTTAATCTGTCGGTAAAGAGGGAGGAAAGGGTTACATCTAAATGAAAGGAAAAATGCAAATGAAACTGGTGGAAATTAATTTTGAAAAGGGGTAAAGTTAATAAAGAAAGTAAATGTGCGGTCGTTACGTTAACAATTAACTGGCGTTAATAAGATATTTGAGATTTGGGGAAAATTACGGTCGCCAGTCCTATGGACAACTACTGTAATAACTGAAAAAGAAAGGTTATTGCACATATAATTAGCACTAAAAGCATGGCAACTGAAGGTTGACACGTGTTGTGTGAAAACTGAAAGTTTGTCAGAAGTAATAAATTTCGCAACCCTCTGACTTAATTTAGCAAAAGAATTAATAAAACCGGAAAATTTAAAGTTAATTTAGTGACTGAAATTAATAGTCAGCTTTGCTTCTGAAGCACTACGAAATTCAGTAAAATAAGGTTAGCCTTGAGCTACCTCAACAATCATTTCAAAAGCTACTTGAAGCTACGCAATTTAGAAATAAGAGATTTAACTTTGAACTTGAATTAAATGATTCTGAACAATTAACAATAGCAAAATTTAGTACGTACCAAGCTGAGCTGCAGTCACAGGTAAGCTAAAATATGGTAACAAAGCTCGCACTCTTAATTTGTGCTTGTGTAATCTAAATATTGTAGCCAGCTATGAATACCTTACCTGAACTTTGAAATTAAAGCAGTGAAATCGAATGATATTAGTTTAATGCTGGCGTTTGAATTTCAACGACACTCGGGTTTATTCCGGAAAAGGAAGGGACCCTTCTTGGTAATGCAATTGGGACAATGAACAACAAAGATTCACGCTAAGTTGCTGTAATTTTGTGAGGCAAATGGAACAATTTTAAAAGCTGAGGTCTGTCATACAGTTCTAAAACTTTACATGCTTCCAGTCTTCCTTGTTGGTTGATTGAAGGTTTGAAGTCGTCGGTCGAGGAGGTGGCGACAATCGCTCATTGTCGGCCGTAGCTGTTGCAGAAGCTGGATGTTAGCGCGCCTTCTTCTAGACACGGTCTCCAGCCGAAACGGGCTCTTGATGTGTGCCAGCTAACGCTTCCCGTCCGTGACACAATGTCACAAAACTAACATAGCAAGTCGAGCGCAATTACATGCTGCCAAACCCCGAAAGCGCGGCAACTCGCGGGAGCGTCACACAACACACCTGCTCCACCGCCCTACTCCCGCCAGACTCTCCTCTGCCCGCGCTCCACGCGGCCGAGTTCACAGTACCAAAGATCCTAAACACTTTGGTTCCCCACATGACCTATCGATGTATTCGTTCGATAGCATAGTCTTCCCTAGGCAAGACCCAGCGTAAAAATACAAATAGTATGTACAAAACAAACCAGTCGTACATCGACATAAATGCATATATATATATATATATATATATATATATATATATATATATATATATATATATATAGTAAAACCATTACAATATATAAAGACACAGAAATGTCATATCTTGAGGTAACAGAATAAGGAAAAAAATTATAGTACAATAGATGTAAATAGGAGGATATGCATTTCCGGCGTTACAGACTGTTTGCTTTTTCAGTTGAAAACACCCCTTTGCATGTGCAGATGGAACAGATTGATTTGCCGTATAATTCGCATTTCAGACAGGAATACTTTTACTACAAACTACAGGAGGTGTACATTGTTTTCCTCGAGAAGAGTTTCCATGTGTCCATAGTGAGACTCTTGATGTGGTAAAATATTTCGATCAAAATATGTCTGTGAAAGGGTTTTCTCAATTATGAAACTAAATAATTCACGATTACATGGCAACCCTAGTGCGAAACTGAGTGAAATTATCTGTGTCTGTCCGTATGCCGACAATATGTACCAAATACAAATGAAATGGTGTCTTCAGCGCACCAGAAATAATTAAATACCACCGAAAATTTGTTTTGTTTGTGATCTATATTATTGAGAACTATGAAATATGAAATAGTCATGTGCAGTGCGACTGTGTTGCCATTTAAACATGGTGCTGTCGCAGTTTCCACCACATCCCTCTCCTCATGCTCTGAGACTGCAAGGGGGTGGGGGCGCGGGAGGGGGCGATGGCGGAAGTTTGCAGCCAGGTGGGAGAACAATGGCACGCGAGTGAGACCACTGCTCGTGTGCTCAAATCTTGGCCATCACTGCACTAGATGATTAGGCATGATGGAGTTCCGCGATGGCCGTGTTTTATTGTGTTATTAAAAAATAAAACCAGTATATCAGATTATCAGTACCTAAAATATTTTGTACCTCAAAATTAGTGAACCCAATTAATTTGTCATAGCTGTAATTTTAATGCTTTGTAAGTTACTGAGTGCTAAATTCAGGTAGTTTATTCTGGCCTTTGTGGATTAATACAGACTAATGCCATCACAAAGAATGTTTGGTAACGGAACGACATAAATGTCCATTGATAACAGCATACTGCTCGTATGTTTATTTAAAAAAGAGGTTCATTTAAGATAATATCTTTCCAAGTGCAGACAACATCATGTTGAAAAGTACGTGTCACTGTATGTATGAAACCGACGTTTTGGCCACAGTAGCAGTGGTCTTACTCTGGGTTTACTGGTCTTATTAAAACGATCCAATCTTCATAGCGAGTAGTTGTGATTTTAATACCATGGGGTAGCGAATAGTTGTAATTTTAATACCAATGGAGCGATTACTTTGTCGAATATATCGGTGTGCCAAGAACAATTCATAAACCACGCAATTGCGACCTATTAGAAGAGATCAGTCTCGTTTAATGACGATGTGCATTTTTTCCTTACATATTAAAATAACCCTTGGAAGCAGAGTTTCTTGTTCTGCTTAGTTTTATACCTTCAACTAAATGTCCACACTATCTCACCATGGAAATGCTTCATTCAGAGTTTCCGTTATATACAACTGCTTCATTCTTGACATATTCAACCAAATATTACAGATTTTCACATCCTGTTACAAGACTGCTCTCACTAATACACAGAAATACATTCTCATTGATCACAACTTTTAAGTAATACATAATGTTTGAGGGTCAGTAATACAAAAAATGTCTCGCATTATAAATGGCGACAGGTGACAGAAACTTCCTCTACTCCACAATGCAGAGAGGCTGTAAATGTAACCGTAGCATGTCTCCTGGAACCCATAGAATGATGGTTACACGCACATAATTCGAACAGCCCACCAGAGACGGTGTCGCCAAACATGTTCTCCGTTTGGTTTCCTAGAACCGAACAAAAGAGCGGTACAAAAATTGGACGTGGAACGGTATTAAGAAACAAACCCGGGCCAGAGCCTCAGCAGTCTCGTACACTGTCGTGAACGCAATCAAAAATGTCGTGAGGCACCAGGACATGGTGCAAGTTTTTTAGTAGGACGCCACTTCGGCTCTGCGCTATGGGAACACTGACGGTACTTGTGCCTGGCGGGCCGTTTGTATTTGATCACGCAACGACTTCATTGGCTAACTCCAATGCTAATTAATTCGGAAACGACGCAAGGTATCGAATTTTTGTTAAGAATTATTTCTCAGCGTAACCTCCCCTGCAACACCCTTACGACCTTTCCATACTGTTTATGGAGGTATGTGACATTAGATGCCTAAGCACGGATCATGTAATCCGCGTAAATAACGGACCGCTGATTTGCGTACGTGGTGATCTCATCTGATAGCGACCAGATGGATTCTATAGGACCAACATCAGGCGGATACCATCACCGAGACGTCAACGTGAGTACACTATACTGCTCCTCAAACCATTGTGTCTCGATTCTGGTTTCGAGACACGAACAGTTATGACATCTCCGTCGGGGAAGACATCAAGCATGAAGGGATGCAGGTTGCTCGCAGCTATCCGCGTCTCTTCGATTACTACCAGAGGTACCATGCAAGAATGTCTCCCATAGCATGATACTGTTCCCACCAGCCTGCGTCCGTGGCGCGCTTCACGTTTCGAACCGCCGTTCAACTCGATGACAGCGTCTGTGGAGACCACTATAGGCCTAGTATAGCAAAAATGTGATTCACCCGAAGATCCGACACGCTTCCATTAATCGACGGTCGAATATCGATGGCCCCGCGCACACTGAAATCGTAATTGTCGATGTCGTTGGGTCAACACGTAAACACGTAGGCGTGGTCTGCTGTGGAGCTCTATATTCAACGATGTACAATTAACGGGGTACTGCGAAACACTTGTGGGTGCACCATCATTGTGCTCTTTCGGCAGAGATGACACAGATCACCATCTGCCTTACAGACATGCCTTCGAACTCCCTGTTCTGTGAAGAGTCGTGGGCGTCCACCATTTAGCGCCTAGTGGTAGTTTCACTCTTCTTCTACCTACTTTCGGTAGATGCTCACGACACTCATCGCCATTTTCGAGATACTCGTTCACAGGCTTTGCGTAATAATAATCTGTCCTTTCTCAAAGTCGCTTGTCTTAATGAATACCCCTATTTGCATCCTGTATCTTCGCTAGGGTAATTCCCCGACCGTGTCTGCTCCGCTTGTATACGAGTATTTTTGTTACCAAGTCACACGCCCGCAACGCCACCTGGCGTCATTCAGCGTCGCGGTCGACACTGGTTTTAGTGTTCTGGCTTATCAGTGTATGTGTGGAACAGGAATTCAAGGAAATTCTATTGTTACAGTGATCTCCAAGAACATCGACGATAGACAAAACTATTGCTAGAGGACAGTGATAATTTCATTTGTCAACAAAATGGTGCTCCATTGCACTTCCATAACGATGTTCGTGCATCAGCTGGCAGTTTATTATTGATGCAATGTCCCCCACTTTCTCTGGAACTCATACTGTGTGATTTTTGCCTTTGGGTTTACATCAAATACAGGGCGACAATTAACTAAAAAAACCCAAATCAGTTACAAACTACGCTGTGCACACACTTTTTTCGACATGTACACGTCACTACGGATATTCTAATTTAGGCTATGACATGTTCGACATGCCTGCCATCATTTGTGATGATGTGGCACAGACTAATAACAAAATTATACATGACGCGCTGAAGTGTCGGAAAATCGATGCTGTCGATGACCTCCTGAATGGCTGTTTTCAGCTCATAAATGGTTTTGGGATTATTTCTGTACACCTTGTCTTTAATGTAGCCGCACAAAAAGGAGTTGCATGTGTTCAGATACGGAGAATATGGCGGCCAATCGATGACCATGCCAGTGGCCTCTGGGTATCCCAGAGCCAGAATGCCGTCCCCAAAGTGCTCGTCCAGGACATCAAACACCCTCCGGCTTCTATGGGGTCGAGCTACATCTTGCATGAACCACATCTTGTCTAAATCAGTGTCACTTTAGAAAAAGGCGATGAAATTACCTTAGAAAACCTTCACGTACCGTTCGGTAATCACAGTGCCATCCCTGAATATCGCACCAATTATTCCATGACTGAGCATTGCACACCACACCGTCACCCGTTGAGGGTGAAGACACTACTCGATCGCGAAATGCAAATTCTCAGACTCCCAAATGCGCCAATTTTGCTTATTGACGAACCGATCCAAATGGCGTCGCTAAGCCAAACCATATACGCGCATACTAATTCCCATCATGTCCCGCGGCCAACCATGCAGTTTGTACGTCCTAACGCAAGCAGTTCAAACGTTATAACGATTTTATTTCATATAGTTCAATAATTGTCACCCTGTACATTGTTTTCGCTACAGCACTTCCCCACAACATCGCTCACTAATGAGAACGTATCAGGGAAGCTGTGACTGACATCAATGCAGACGCTGTAGGGCGAGTGTGAACCGATCTGGGCTATAGACTTAAACTGTACCGTGTGATTAACGGTTCACTCAATGAACATTCGTCAACATGGCACAAACAACCTCATGAGTTGCTGTTTCCTTACATATAATAATATAGTACCTCACCTCAATGCAGAAATTTTTTGTAATACTTGACTGTGTCTAGATCATTTTCAATAACCCTGTAGTGTGCAACGTCACAGAATTGGCTCTGAGCACTATGGGACTCAACATCTGTGGTCATAAGTCCCCTAGAACTTAGAACTACTTAAACCTAACTAACCTAAGGACATCACACACATCCATGCCCGAGGCAGGATTCGAACCTGCGACCGTAGCAGTCGCGCGGTTCCTGACTGAGCGCCTAGGTCACAGAATTGAGACGATAATTTAACACATAGCCTAAACCGGTGGATTTTCTCAGAACACGACAGAAGAAAGAAATGTTGTCTATATTTTACTGATTTATCCCCTTCCTCTAGGTTCGTGGCAATCTCGCGATACACAGGACCGGACGGCGATACCTTGCAGCGCTGTACCGACATGCCGCGCCCGCGGTTCATCAAGAGCCACCTGCCGTACGAGCTGCTGCCGCAACAGCTCTGGACCAAGAAGCCCAAGGTAAGAAATCATGTGGGCGAGTAGCTCCTCTCTGAACCATTCCGATAATCAACCAGATAAATGAGATCAAGATAAATGAGCCTTTAACTGGATTCATATTCCCTGATTATCTACATCTACACACAACTACATACACACTCCGGAAGCCATCGTACGGTGCATGGCACTATACCACTACTACTTTTTTCCTTTCTCTCAGAAGTAGAATAGGGACGTACGGTGCATGGCAGAGGGTACTCTCTACCACTACTACTTTTTTCTCCTTTCTCTCAAAAGTAGCATAGGGAAATCAAGTGTCTATATGCCTCCATACGAACACTAATTTCTCTTATCTTCTTGGTCCTTACGCGGAATGTACATTGGCGGCAATATAATTGTTCTGCAGTCAGCTTCAAATGTTGGTTCCTGAAATTTCCTCAATAGTATTCCCCGAGAAGAACGTCGTCTTCTCTCTGGAGATTCCAATTGGAATTTCTGAAGCATCTTCATAATACTTGGATGTTGTTCGAATTGCTTCGGTGTCTTTCTTTAATCCGACTTGGTGCGGATCCCAAACGCTGTAACAATACTCACGAATGGGTCGCATTAGTGTTATATATGCGGCCTCCTGTGTGTGCAGCGCATTAGTAATACAATATTCGAGCATTACGAAATTGTTATTCCTACTCATCTGCATTAACTTATATTTTTCTACATTTATACATAGCTGCCGTTCATCATAATCATCTACATTCGTGGATTAAGTTCATCGTCTCAGCTCCAACGTTTCCTCTACCGACCCACATCCCTTACCCCTTTGTGTATATATTGGAAAACTTTTCGTATTGCATTCTGTCTCCGTATTGCTTCGACTTCTGCTTAATTGTGTCGATTTCTTCAGTTATTGCAAACGTTTTAAGCTCACTTCTAATTTCATCATTCCATAGGCTACCTTCTAGTTCAGATCCTTTAACCAATTTCTGACGTCACTGTTCTTTCTTGTTTGCTAGCCAAGTCCCAGATCTGTAAATTAGCACTCGACCAGCAAGTGCTTTATAGAATTTCCGTTGCGTTTCTGCAGTTGTCTTTTTGTTTAGTATTCTTTTAATCGTTCCACAGGTACCCTGAAATATTTCTGTCTTGTTCCTTATGTCTTTATCGTAATCAAAAGAAATTTCGCTGCCCCGGTAGTTAAACTGACCTACTTGCTCCATGATTTTGATTACCATCACTACTTTCGATCGTATCTGTTGTTTCCCTCGGAATGCCATTAGTTTCTTTTCCATTGACCTTTTTAAATTATAATTTTGGCCAATTTGATTATTACAGTTCTTCTTCTGATGTGGCGATTTTACTCTGGTTGTCAGCATACATTAATGTTTTTATATAATGGTCGCAACCTGGTTTTACTCCTTTGTTATTTCTTGTTGCCTCATTCCATTTTTTGATCATATCATTTATATATAAACTGAATAAAGTTGGAGAAATACTGCAATTCCTTGTTTAGTTATAATGCCATTATTATTTAGTTTTCCCCCGTTTTTATTGAACATTTAATTTGATTATATAAACTTCTTATAGCCCGTTTAAAGTGTGCAATTCCATTTTCTTGTACTATTGACCAAAGTTTTGTTTTGCTTCACCTGTCAAGTTCCTTGACATAGTACATAAAAGCTATCTGCGTCTCATTATTAAATTATCCTCATTTGCTTATCAAAGTAAATCTTCTATCATTGTTGTTCGTCCAAACCTAAATCCACTCCGGTCTTCAGTTAATATTGTTTTGGCTGTTGATGTTAAAATTTTTAAATGTACTTTATACCCAACTGTTAAAACACATTCGCCCCTGCAATTGTTACAGACGTTTCGATCTCCTCTTTCTTTAAAAATTGAGTACATTTCCTATATTCCCTCTTTTTGTAGCATAAATTTAAGAAACGTAAAAATCTTAATTTCAGGAGAATTCCGCAGTATTTTATTAACTCTCTGTTAATGTCATCTATACCAACTGCCTTTCTGTTGATCTTTTTTTTTTCAAGCTTTTCCAATTTTTCTAATATCAGTACAATCCCACCATCATACATTTCCGCATCATACATTTTATAGCGTTTACCCACTGTTTTTCATTGACTGTGTTATTGTTTAATGTACCTATTTCTTGTCTATGTTTCAGTGGTTTCTGGGCAGTAGCTTGTTGTCTACCAATGGCATTTGGTAGATAAGTGATATGTATGTCGCAAGTTGCTCTATATGCAGGGTGGTCCATTGATCGTGACCGGGCCAAATACCTCACGAAATAAGCGTCAAACGAAAAAACTACAAAGAACGAAACTTGTCTAGCTTGAAGGATGGCGCTATGGTTGGCCCGCTAGATGGCGCTGCCATAGGTCAAACGGATATCAACTGCGTTTTTTATAATAGGAACCCCCATTTTTTATTACATATTCGTATAGTACGTAAAGAAATATGAATTTTTTAGTTGGACCACTTTTTTCGCTTTGTCATACATAGCGCTGTAATAGTCATAAACATATGGCTCACAATTATAGACGAACAGTTGTTTACAGGTAGTTTTTTTAAATTAAAATACAGAACGTAGGTACGTTTCATCATTATATTTCGGTTATTCCAAAGTGATTCATGTACCTTTGTGAACTTATCATTTCTGAGAACGCATGCTGTTACAGCGTGATGACCTGTAAATACCATATTAATGCAATAAATGCTCAAAATGATGTCCGTCAACCTCAATGCATTTGTCAATACTTGTAACGACATTCCTCTCAACAGCGAGTAGTTCGCATTCCGTAATGTTCGCACATGCATTGACAATGCGCTGACGCATGTTGTCAGGCGTTGTCCGTGTATCACGATAGCAAATATCCTTCAGCTTTCCCCACAGCAAGAAATCCCAGGACGTCACATCCGGTGAACGTATGGGCCAATCCACCAGTCATGAAATATGGTATTCAATACCGGTTGAACCACACGCAAGCTATGTGCCGGACATCCATCATGTTGGAAGTACATCGCCATTCTGTCATGCAGTGAAACACCTTGTAGTAACATCGGTAGAACATTACGTACGAAATCAGCATACATAGCACCATTTAGATTGCCATCGATAATATGGGGGCCAATTATCCTTCCTCCCATAATGCCGCACCATATATTAACCCGCCAAGGTCGCTAATGTTCCACTTGTCGCAGCCATCGTGGATTTTCCGTTGCCAAATAGTGCATATTATGCCGGTTTACGTTACCGCTGATGGTGAATGACGCATCGTCGCTAAATAGAAAGCGTGCAAAAAATCTGTCATCGTCTCGTAATTTCTCTTGTGCCCAGTGGCAGAATTGTACACGACCTTCAAAGTCGTCGCCATGCAATTCCTGGTGCATAGAAATATGGAACGGGTGCAATCGATGTTGATGTAGCATTCTGAACACCGACGTTTTCGCGACTCCTGATTCTCCCGCAATTTGTCTGCTACTGATGTGCGGATTACCCGCGACAGCAGCTAAAACACCTACTTGGGCATCATTTGTTGCAGGTCGTGGTTGACGTTTCGTATTTGCCTGGACACTTCCTGTTTCCTTAAATAACGTGACTATCCGGTGAACGATCCGGACAGTTGGATGATGTCGTCCAGGATACCGAGCAGCATACATAGCACACGCCCGTTGGGCATTTTGATCACAATAGTCATACATCAACACGATATCAACCTTTTCCGCAATTGGTAAACGGTCCATTTTAACACGGGTAATGTATCACGAAGCAAATACCGTCCGCACTGGTGGAATGTTACGTGATACCACGTACTTATACGTTTGTGACTATTACTGCGCCATCTATCACAAAGCGAAAAAAGTGGTCTAACAAAAATATTCATATTTCTTTACATGCTACACGAATATGAATAAAAAATGGGGGTTTCTATTTTAAAAAACACAGTTGATATCCGTTTCATCTATGGCAGCACCATCTAGCCGGCCAACCATAGCGCCATCTGGTTTCCCCCCTCAAGCTAGATGAGTTTCGTTCTTTGTAGTTTTTTCGTTTGATGCTTTCTTCGTGAGATATTTGGCCCGGTCACTATCAATGGACCACGCTGCATATTTTCACATTCTCGTTTAGCAGTTGCTCTATTCCGATCATACTCTGCTCTTAATTCTGGAGTTTTTCCTTGCAGATATTTTATGTATGCTTCCTGTTTCTCTTCAGGTTCGTGGTAACCCAAATGAATGATCCCAAGTCGTGGTACGCCTAACACTTCCAAAAGTTCACAGACCTCTGGTCTGAACAACACTCTTCTCACACAGCAGCATAAATACCTCATTGGGTGTTAGTTGCACTCGATACCTCAAAACGACGCCAGCTCGCGAACGTTTGTACTGCACAATTCACCTCCATGCACCTGCTCTCCATTTCCAGAGTTTTTTGGCCCACTGAAAATATGAATTATATGATCCGCTGCGTGCCATTCCCTTTCACGAGGTGGCCAAACAACGACATTTCGTACTGTACTATTCAGCTCCATTTAGCGGCTCGCCATTTCCGAGTATTTCTGGCCCACTGAAGAAACGTAGATTTTGTGTTCCGCTATTTACCATTCCCCTTCGTGAGGTTACCCACCCCAGCTGTCCTTTGCATACATTTACACTCACAATGTTATCTCAGAAACTGTTTGATATGGATCTGCAGTCACAAACTGCATAAACTCCTTTCGGGTCTGAAACCGAGATAAATTTACAGGAAAAGATTGTGAGACATACACGAGAACACCGCATATAAAACTAGATCTTTTTGTTCATGTTTCACACGTTCTAGGGCTATATTAATCATAGAAACAGGTCAAGCAGTAATTGTCTCGGCATTTAGCGCATGTTGTAAACGCCGCATTTTTCTTCCTACACAAAAATAAATTTGGTTTACAGTCATATAAGGTAGTCTTTCATTGCATAGTTTGGCAGGAGCTCTTGCGTAACGCTGCTCGAAGTCAAAAAAAGCAAACTAACGGAGTACGAAGTCCTGTTGTTGTTGTTGTTGTTGTTGTGGTCTTCAGTCCTGAGACTGGTTTGATGCAGCTCTCCATGCTACTCTATTCTGTGCAAGCTTCTTCATCTCCCAGTACCTACTGCAACCTACATCCTTCTGAATCTGCTTAGTGTATTCATCTCTTGGTCTCCCTCTACGATTTTTACCCTCCACGGTGCCCTCCAATGCTAAATTTGTGATCCCTCGATGCCTCAAAACATGTCCTACCAACCGATCCCTTCTTCTAGTCAAGTTGTGCCACAAACTTCTCTTCTCCCCAATCCTATTCAATACCTCCTCATTAGTTACGTGATCTACCCACCTTATCTTCAGCATTCTTCTGTAGCACCACATTTCGAAAGCTTCTATTCTCTTCTTGTCCAAACTAGTTATCGTCCATGTTTCACTTCCATACATGGCTACACTCCATACAAATACTTTCAGAAACGACTTCCTGACACTTAAATCTATACTCGATGTTAACAAATTTCTTTTCTTGAGAAACGCTTTCCTTGCCATTGCCAGTCTACATTTTATATCCTCTCTACTTCGACCATCATCGTTTATTTTACTCCCTAAATAGCAAAACTCCTTTACTACTTTAAGTGTCTCATTTCCTAATCTAATCCCCTCAGCATCACCCGATTTAATTTGACTACATTCCATTATCCTCGTTTTGCTTTTGTTGATGTTCATCTTATATCCTCCTTTCAAGACACTGTCCATTCCGTTCAACTGCCCTTCCAAGTCCTTTGCTGTCTCTGACAGAATTACAATGACATCCGCGAACCTCAAAGTTTTTACTTCTTCTCCATGAATTTTAATACCTACTCCGAATTTTTCTTTTGTTTCCTTTACTGCTTGCTCAATATACAGATTGAATAACATCGGGGAGAGGCTACAACCCTGTCTCACTCCTTTCCCAACCACTGCCTCCCTTTCATGCCCCTCGACTCTTTTAACTGCCATCTGGTTTCTGTACAAATTGTAAATAGCCTTTCGCTCCCTGTATTTTACCCCTGCCACCTTCAGAATTTGAAAGAGAGTATTCCAGTTAACATTGTCAAAAGCTTTCTCTAAGTCTACAAATGCTAGAAACGTAGGTTTGCCTTTTCTTAATCTTTCTTCTAAGGTAAGTCGTAAGGTCAGTATTGCCTCACGTGTTCCAAAATTTGTACGGAATCCAAACTGATCTTCCCCGAGGTCGGCTTCTACCAGTTTTTCCATTCGTCTGTAAAGAATTCGCGTTAGTATTTTGCAGCTGTGACATTAAACTGACAGTTCGGTAATTTTCACATCTGTCAACACCTGCTTTCTTTGGGATTGGAATTATTATATTCTTCTTGAAGTCTGAGGATATTTCGCCTGTCTCATACATCGTGCTCACCAGATGGTAGAGTTTTGTCATGACTGGCTCTCCCGAGGCCATCAGTAGTTCTAATGGAATATTGTCTACTCCCGGGGCCTTGTTTCGACTCAGGTCTTTCAGTGCTCTGTCAAACTCTTCACGTAGTATCTTATCTCCCATTTCGTCTTCATCTACATCCTCTTCCATTTCCATAATATTGTCCTCAAGTACATCGCCCTTGTATAAACCATCACACGTTCTACGGCTATATTAATCATAGAAACAGGTCAAGCAGTAATTGTCTCGGCATTTAGCGCATGTTGTAAACGCCGCATTTTTCTTCCTACACAAAAATAAATTTGGTTTACAGTCACATAAGGTAGTCTTTCATTGCATAGTTTGGCAGGAGCTCTTGCGTAACGCTGCTCGAAGTCAAAAAAGCAAACTAACGGAGTACGAAGTCCTGTACGGTTTAATTAATCACTTCGTGGAAAGTTACTTGCAGAGTTCTCGTGAAAGCTGTAACTACAATCCTTTCTTGTAAATTTATTTGCTATCGCAAATTTTCCTTTTCCTTTGCTTTCTATGCTTTTCACTTATTTGTGCGGAAAATAACATAAAAACTGAAAATGAAAATACATGCGCGTAGATACTTGGCCCAACAACCCTCAGATTACAGTTCTGTACAGTGCCAATCGTTCCCCGGAAACTGCAGTAATATACGTGGTTTAATCCTCGCCAGACCCGCACCAAACACCCTTTTTTTAGCTCTTGGCCATCTGGAGCTTCCATTTTCGTCACTTTAATTTCTGGTCAAGCCGCTGACACAGCAATAAATCTGGACGAAATCGGTGATGACGAAGAGGATCCGTCTGTTTGTATGATAGGTTTCGACGGACACAGGCTTAGTAGCGTACTGTAAACACAAGTGAATAGGTTAACAGGTATTTTATTGTACGTTTCCTTCCCCGCGGTGAAGCGTAATTTTTCATACTAAGATGCAGCTCAGCTTGTGTTAAACTTCCAAAAATTTTTAATCTCTTTCCACATCACCTTCTGTATGTGAACAATTTTTCACGCTTTTCTCCAACGGGCTTATCTGATATGTTTTGTGACTGTCATTTCAACTGATGTTGTTAAACATGCTGTTATGTTGTTTGTGTAAATCTTCTTTCCTGTGGAGTTCTATTACTTATTTTTATATCTATAAACCTGCATTTAAATAGAGTCTAAAGTGGTTGTAAATTTAGGTAGAGGTGTAATATGATTACGTTTTCCTTATATTGTCTTCGTCTTCTGCTTCCTCTTCACACACACACACACACAAACACACACACAGGTTGTTCTCTCAACGTTTAGTCTTAATGTTTTCTGGTATGTTCCCTTCACCTTTACTTACTCTTTACATTAAATAGTTGTCTCACATGTGAACTGCTGAAGATGACATTTACTCCGTTTTGCACCTCACTCTCTGTGTGTAACGTACATTTCAAAGGTTTCCAACAGAACTGAAAACTCTTTCCTGAAGATCATCAGAGTCGGATGATGGTCTTATGAGCCTAAAACCGGTTGACTAAATACATAAAGGAATTAATGCCGTAAAATAAAGCTATTTTTACGTTTTTCTTACATATATGTGAAGTTATCGTACCAAGCAGCGCCATATAACTCAATTAATATGATAGTGGTTGGCCTTTTGATGCATGATAGTGCTTTCGTTATTGAGAACGCTGAGCTGTAATTGTATTTGTTACAAATAGAATGATTGAAATTATTGTCTGTGGACTAATTCAGGAGAGGGGTTTAAGAGAATTGCAAAGTTAGCAATTTTTGAGTCCTCTTTTCCTTACAACGCCAAGGACATTGCAGAACTTTTCTTAAAACTGTCGGTGTAATACGTTCTGCGGTTAATTGGACCCTCTTCGCCTGTTCTTTTATAGTATACACAATTCACAGCCTGTGGGTTCTTACGTGACAACAGATGTTATTTTGTATTCCTTTCTGTATCACGAGCATACCCTATGAAAATAGAGCACAAAAAACGAAAAGGCAAATAAGATCCCTAGAAGTACCAGTCCACTTATTCAAACGTTCCACTACGTTTATGCCCTGTTTACACAGTAGGCCAGAGAGGAAAACAAATTAAGGCTTTAACAGCTACGCATTGTAAATTTAAATGTACTTCAGTTTGCTGTTACCCTGAATAGACAATAAGTTAATTATGCTGCAGACGACGTAAACGCAGAAAGAAAACAGTCAGAAAAGAGATTGAATAAAGGAAGTTAAGCTACCTGCTTGGAAAATTCTTTATATAGCTTACCAGTCTGTTTGCTTTAATTCTAAAACAATTCATTGTTATTTATATACACTTGAAAGCACATTCATGCGCTTAGAAAATGCACTCCCCGTTTCGGTGAGAAAACGGCCAACGAAATGCGTTTATGGACATCTTTCCAAATAGCAGGTAGTCTCTTTGGTACTCGAACCGGTTTCAACTTTCAGCAGCGATTTTTACCTATAGCACTGTCATATGGATTTTCTAATTAATAAATTTTTTTGGTGAATGTAGATACGTAATTCTGCATGAGATACCTATTAGTACTCCTGACGATCTTTGAATTACCATGAAAGTCCTGCTTACTAACGTATGGGCACGGGAAAACATTAATTAAGGTAGTCATAAATCTGCAACATCCACTTTCAGTCTGTTGGTTACTCGTCGTTATGATTTCCACGGGACATACAGTCGTGTCTTGACAGTAATGATGCAGCTTTATCAGGCTCCGTTTCTCCTTCAGTCTTTAGTAATGCTGGAATTTTCATTCTTTATCATCCTCGTAAGTACGAAGAAGTTCAATAACGGCAGTCTCCGTCTCTTTTTCTACAACATTACAGTAAATACTTCGGTACAACACTGATGTTAGAAAGTCATGAGGTGCCGATATGCACGTATGAAACATGATGACGTTAAGCCTTTGTTTAAGAAAAGAGATAAAGAAATACCATCAAATTTCCGTTCAATTTCACTTTTACCAGCATTCTCAAAAATTTTAGAAAAGTTAGTATACAGTCGGCTTCTTAACCATCTGACAACAAATAATATATTGTCCAAGTCTCAGATCGGATTTCTAAAGGTTCTGATATTGTGAAGGCTGTTTACATATACAGCTAAAATGTATTTAATTCATTAGGCAAAAAATTACAAGCTACTGGTATATTTTGTCATCAGTCAAAGGCATTTGACTGTGTAAATCACAATATCCTTCTAAGTAAATTAGAATATTACGGTGTAACAGGAAATGCTGCAAAATGATTCCATTCCTGCTCTCCTAAAGGAAACAAAGGGTGTCATTAGGAAAAAGGCGGGACTTCAGCTATCATGTTCTATTCAACTGGGAACCTGTTACATGTAGCGGATCGTAAGGTTCCATCTTAGGGCCCTTGATTTTTCTTAGGTTTATAACGACCTTTTATCAGCCACAGAACCAGATGCCAAGTTTGTAGATGATACGAAGATCGCAACAAATATCAAATCAAGTATAGTCTTAGGAATATCGGTTAACGAAATTTTCATGGACTTCATTAAATTGTTTCTAGCTAATTTTGTCGCTAAACTTCGATAAACTTCGTTAACACAAGACATGCTCAGATAGAAAAAGCGGGCAAAAAGCGGACAGTGTTAAGTTCTTGCTTGATAATAAATTCAACTGCGAGGAGCACACCACAGAACAGACGCGCCTAAACAAGTCTCTGTTAGGAATACGTATGTTGTCAAACATAGTGTATATGCAAACGAAACGCCAGACATACTATGCTTACTTTAATTCCATAACGTTATATGAGACTGTTCTTTGGGGTAACTCATCAAGCCAAGGTAATATTTCCGGGTACGAAAACATGTTCAAATGTGTGTGAATTCCTAAGGGACCAAACTGCTGAGGTCATCGGTCGCTAGACTTACACAGTACTTAAACTAACATACGCTAATAACAACACACACACACCCTTGCCCGAGGGAGGACTCGAACCTCCGGCGGGAGGGGCCGTGCAATCCGTGACATGGCGCCTCAAACCGAACACATGTAATAAGTATCATTTGTGGAGTGAATTCAAGAACATCCTGCAGACGCCTGTTTAGAGAACTAAGGGTATTGACAACTGCTTCCCAAATACATTTACTTCTTTGTGAAATTTGTCATTAAAATACACCTCTCTTTCAAAGAAACAGTTCATGGAATCGATACCAGAAATGAGAATAATCGTCACCCTCACTTTGGCCCAAAAAGGTATCTGTTATTCAGGAACACACATTTTCGGTATCTTGGCAGCAGACATAAAAAGTTTAACTACCATTAAAATTCAGTTCAACAGGAGCCTAAGGATTTACCGTGGCCAATTACTTCGACTCCATTGATGAGTATCTTAGTAGAAACAGCTGATGTCTGTATGTTACCATTAATATAAAATAATACGAATATTTTTATAATCAGACTTCTGACAAATTCAGTGCACTAACTCTGTCATTGTAAATAGGTGTTGAAAAATCATTCTTCAGTTCAATGTTTCTTACCTCACAAACGCACTCATTGCTCATCCATGACGATCATTCCACTTGGTATTTGTGGTAGGTTCATTAGTATATTTGTTTTCTTTGTAAATATTTATTATGCATTCCTGTTCTTCTGACACGTTCTGCAATCTCGAAGATCTCCTCAATACGGATCAATTGGATCAAAAAGTATATCTAATCTAATCTCATTCAGTATAAGAATGTAAGAACCGTAAGACCTGCATGACATTTGTGGAAAGGTTAAACTTCCAAATTTGTTGTGAACATTAAAACTTTATGCATTTGAATATAACATCCTTTAAATAATTTTACATAGATATTAATTTAATGCACTGGCTGTCTGACTATATTGCAACTGTATTACAAAAGGTACTTCTTTCTTTCGTGATATAAATGCCCACTTAGGATTACACTGTACAACAAGAATCTTTCGAAAGTTTAACTTCGTTCCGAACAAATATTGGGTACCAGTTTCTTTAACAAAGTATACTGGCAGTCTTGCTGTGAAAGCAGCGTTAATAGTCAATTTATAAGCAGACCAATTGTCCACTGCAACTTGTATGCGTACTTGAATAGACTATGATGGAACTGATAGGGTACCATCTAACTATAAAGGACTCGAAGTTTTACTTTTCTGTATACTACAACAACAACACTACAGAATAACCTACACCATGTAAAAAGGGTAACGAAATACAGTGCTTAGAGCTTGCCTTGGATGGACAAACTCGACAACTTTGTGCTCATTTAATAGTTGCACATAAATCTGGTTCCATTTTGTACATAGCACGGACTATTGGCATAGTCTTCTGCTCTTGGTACGACGTCATGTGCTATTCCTTTTCTACCAGTTGTCCATGACAATGGTCGACGCTGGGCTGGTTATTATATTTTAGGCGAATGCACAACCATCTTTCGTATGCTCTGAAATTACTCTATCCTCAGATTTTAAAAAAACCACATCCCTGTGCCGAACACACGACTCTGTCCATTCGATCACTACGAACAATGAAACTTCCTGGCAGATTAAAACTGTGTGCCGGACCGAGACTCCAAATCGGGACCTTTGCCTTTCGCGGGCAAGTGCTCTACCAACTGAGCTAACCAAACACGATTCACGCCCCGTCCTCACAGCTTTACTTCTGCCAGTATCTCGTCTCCTACCTTCCGCGCACTTGCCCGCGAAAGGCAAAGGTCCCGAGTTCGAGTCTCGGTCCGGCACACAGTTTTAATCTGCCAGGAAGTTTCATATCAGCGCACGCTCCGCTGCAGAGTGAAAATCTCATTCTGACTACGAACAATGTTTTACCTGTTACTTTCATAAAATATCTAGGATGAATTAAATAGGAACGACCCCATAAACTAATCGCAGGAAAGACTGGTGCCAGACTGCGATTCGGAGCTCACAGAACCTCGTTCGAGCAAAGCTTGAAATTGCTCGTAAGTATGGGATAAGCACCAGATAGGACTGTTAGAGAAAATAGAGGAAAACCTTGAACAGCAGCGTGTTTCGTTACAGGTTCATTTATTAAGCACGTAAGCGCCACGGAGATGATCAACGAAGTCCAGTGGCACAAGAGAGGCGTTCTGCATCACTGTATCGCTTACTGTTCAAGTTCCGAGGGGGTGCGTACATAGAAAAGTCAACAAATATAATGCTCCCTCCGACGTATATCTCGTGGAAAAACCATGAAGATAAAATCAGAGATTCGAGCCCACAAGGAGGTTTACCGTCAATCATTCTCCCGGAAAACTTTTACGGCTGGAACAGCAGAGGGTTGAAGGGGCAGTGCTACAAAAAATACCCTTTGCCAAACACCGCAAGGTATCTTGCGGAGTGTAGCTGTAAACGCAGATGTCATTGTAGAAGTTAGCAACTGTTGTACACTTAGCATCGTTCACACGTACGGCGACTTGCTACTATATAATACAGACTTACCTGCAAAAATAATGAAGACAGAGCACTGTTTATACTAGTACTGGGAGCGTATCGCCCGGTAAACTGCTTGTGACTCACAGGCAATCTGCCCATTGACAAACAAATTTCCTTTTGAAGGGTGCAGTAACTTCCCACGCGATCCCACGTCGCTGCAGCGTACCACATAAAAATTAATTTTAACTCTTCTCGGTGTGACATTTTATCAAAGAAGTACTCCATGGATTTTATACAGTAGTTTATAATACTCCACATTTTTACGCAACTCTACAGTCAGATGTTGTTGTTGTGGTCTTCAATCCAGAGACTGATTTGATGCAGCTCTCTATGCTACTCTATTCTGTGTAAGCTTCTTCATCTCCCAGTACCTACTGCAAACTACATCCTTCTGAATCTGTTTGGTGTATTCACCACTTGGTCTCCCTCTATGATTTTTACCCTCCACTCTGCCCTCCAATTGGTGATCCATTCATGCCCCAGAAAATGTCCTACCAACCGATCCATTCTTCTAGTCAAGTTGTGCCACAAATTTCTCTTCTCTCCAGTTCTATTCAATACCTCCACATTAGTTAAGTGGTCTACCCATCTAATCTTCAGTATTCTTCTGTAGCACCACATTTCGAAAGCTTCTACTCTCTTCTTGTCTAAACTATTTATCGTCCACGTTTCAATTCCATACATGGCTACACTCCATACAAATACTTTCAGAAACGACTTCCTGACACTTAAATCTATACTCGATGTTAACAAATTTCTCTTCTTCAGAAACGCTTTCCTTGCTATTGCCAGTCGACATTTTATATCCTCTCTACTTCGACCATTATTAGTTATTTTGCTCCCCAAATAGCAAAATTCATTGACAAGTTTAAGCGTCTCATTTCCTATTCTAATTCCCCCAGCATCACCCGATTTAATTCGACTACATTCCATTATCCTCGTTTTGCTTTGGTTGATATTCATCTTATATCCTGCTTTCAAGACACTGACCATTCCGTTCAGCTTCTCTTCCAGGTCCTTTGCAGTCTCTGACAGAATTACAATGTCATCGGCGAACCTCAAAGTTTTTATTTCTTCTCCATGGATTTTATCTCCTACTCCGAATTTTCCTTTTGTTTCCTTTACTGCTTGCTCAGTATGCTGATTGAATAACATCGGGGATAGGCTACAACCCTGTCTCACTCCCTTCCCAAGCACTGCTTCCCTTTCATGCCCCTCGACTCTTATTACTGCCAACCGGTTTCTGTACAAATTCTAAATAGCATTTCGCTCCCTGTATTTTATCCCTGCCACCTTCAGAATTTGAAAGAGATTATTCCAGTCAACATTGTCAAAAGATTTCTCTAAGTCTACAAGTTCTAGAAACGTAGGTTTGCCTTTCCTTAATCTATTTTCTAAGATAAGTCGTAGTGTCAGTATTGCCTCTCGTGTTCCAATATTTCTACGGAATCCAAACTGATCTTCCCCGAGGTCGGCTTCTACCAGTTTTTCCATCCGTCTCTAAAGAATTCGTGTTAGTATTTTGCAGCCGTTCGGTAATTTTCACATCTGTCAACAGCTGCTTTCTTTGGGATTGGAATTATTATATTCTTCTTGAAGTCTGAGGGTATTTCCCCTGTTACATACATCTTGCTCACCAGATGGTAGAGTTTCGTCAGTTCTGGCTCTCCCAAGGCTATCAGTAGTTCTAATGCAATGTTGTCTACTCCCGGGGCATTGTTTCGACTTAGGTCTTTCAGTGCTCTGTCAAACTATTCACGCAGTATCATATTTCTCATTTCATCTTCGTCTACATCCACTTCCAGCTCCATAATAATGTCCTCAAGAACGTCGCCCTTGTGTAGAGCCTCTATATACTTATTCCACGTTTCTGCTTTTCCTTCTTTGCTTAGAACTGGGTTTCTATCTGAGCTCTTGATATTCATGCAAGTGGTTCTCTTTTCTCCAAAGGTCTCTTTAACTTTCCTGTAGGCAGTATCCATCTTACTCCTAGTGATATACGCCTCTACATCCTTACATTTGTCCTCTAGCCATCCCTGCTTAGCCATTTAGCACTTCCTGTCGATCTCATTTTTGAGACGTTTGTATTCTTTTTGCCTGCTTCATTTACTACATTTTTTTTTTATTTTCTCCTTTCATCAATAAAATTCAATATCTCTTCTGTTACCCGATCCTCTGCTACCTTCACTATTTCATCTCTCAAAGCTATCCATTCTTCTTCTACTGTATTTCTTTTCCCCATTCTTGTCAATCGTTCCCTAATGCTCTCCCTGAAACTCTGTACAACCTCTGGTTCTGTCTGTTTATCCAGGTCCTAGCTCCTTAAATTCCCACCTTTTTGCAGTTTCTTCAGTTTTAATCTACAGTTCATAACCAATAGATTGTGGTCAGAGTCCACATCTGCCCCTGGAATTGTCTTACAATTTAAAACCTGGTTCCTAAATCTCTGTCTTACCATTATATAATCTATTTGAAACCTCTCAGTATCGCCAGGCTTCTTCCATGTATAAGACCTTCTTTTATGATTCTGGAACCAAGTGTTAGCTATGATCAAGTTATGCTCTATGCGAAATTCTACCATGCGCTTTCCTCTTTCATTCCTTCCTCACATTCCATATTCACCTACTACGTTTCCTTCTCTTCCTTTTCCTACTATCGAGTTCCAGTCACACATAATTATTAAATTTTCCTCTCTCTTGACTATCTTTATAATTTCTTTTATCTCATCATACATTTCATCAATCTCTTCGTCATCTGTGGAGCTAGTTGGCATATAAACTTGTACTACTGTGGTAAGGGTGGGCTTCATATCTATCTTGGCCACAATAGTGCGTTCACTATGCTGTTTGTAGGAGCTTACCCGCATTCGTATTTTTTTATTCATTATTAAACTTACTCCTGCATTACCCCTATTTCATTTGGTATTTATAACCGTGTATTTACCTGACCAAAAGTCTTGTCCCTCCTGCCACCGAACTTCACTAATTCCCACTATATCTTACATTAACCTATCCATTTCCTTTTTCAAATTTTCTAACCTACCTACCCGATTAAGGGATCTGACATTCCGCGCTCCGACCCGTAGGACGCCAGTTTTCTTTCTCCTGATAACAACGTCCTCCTGAGTAGTCCCCGCCCAGAGATCCGAATGGGGGACGATTTTACCTCCGGAATATTTTACCCAGGAGGACGCCATCATCATTTAACCATACAGTAAAGCTGCATGCCCTCGGGAAAATTACGGCTGTAGTTTCCCCTTGCTTTCAGCCGTTCGCAGTACTAGCACAGCAAGGCCATTTTGGTTAGTGTTACAAGGCCAGATCAGTCAATCATCCAGACTGTTGTCCTTGCAACTACTGAAAATTTGCTGCCCCTCTTCAGGAACCACACGTTTGTCTGGCCTCTCAACAGATACCCCTCCGTTGTGGTTGCACCTATGGTACGGCTATCTGTATCGCTGAGGCACGCAAGCCTCCCCACCAACGGCAAAGTCCATGGTTCATGGAGGGGGTTTGTCAGATATGTAAATATATACTGTCAGATATTTACATGAAATAATACAAATATAAAACTGACATTACGATCCTTCTATGACTTGAATATTATTTTAAACAGGTTTAGTTAGAAAAATTAAAAGGTGCACACAAATACAAACATGGTAAAACAAATATTTCAATCTGCTGGTTATGTGTTTATTTAGTGTAGATGTGTTACATTGTGCACTTGTGAGAAGACATACCTTCCGTAATTATTTAGTACTAATGTAAGCTTTACCGTCTAGAATTATACTATAAGTTAGGTTGTAAGATGTGGTAACTTTTTGCAATATGTACATTACTACGTATAGATTACGCATGCAGAAGATGTCAGAACAGATTTTTGAGTGAAAAAAGTATTAAACTTTTCTGCACGTAGATAATTCATTATACACAAATCAGAGAAAACAACGTAAAGTGTTAATTGGGAAATGCGAGCAACGTTGTAGAAAAGTTTATGCTACACAGTTTATATGCTTCTGCACGTAAACCATTCTTCAGATATTGGGAGTGAACAACCTGTGTGTGGGGAGCAGGGTTCGACCAAACATAAGTTGCACCTTATGCAAAATAAATATGGACACACGTATAAACTGTTAATGGTAAACGTGTCAATGTAGGGCATCTGAGGGAATCAGCATTAAATCATTCGCATTGCTACCTTGCTGAGCTTGTTAAAAGTGAATGTCGAATAAATCACAAACACTCCAAAAATGTTTCAAAATAGGTAGACAGTTATTGAATTCAGAACTCTGTTATTTTTATTGCAGAAAGTTTTCTTGTTCTTGGGCGCTGAACTCATATTAAAATGTGATTCCCATAAAGCTACCTACGAATTCGAAATTTACTTTCATTTGTCTCCGTTCCACGCTAGATTCTTCACTTCTATATGTTTATACCGGTAAGATTTTGCCTGAAATAGCTTGGCAATAACGTTACGGGAATTGTAGAATATTCTAGAGTCACTACTTTTGTAGAGACGAGTGGCATTTCCATTCACATATTAAATTAAGCTCTCGACGCCCCGCGGTCTGTTATGGCCAGGGTATTATACGATGCTGCGCAGAGATATTTCTGTACAAGCAAACCAGAGAAAACCACACAATGTAGCAAGGGAAAAATGCAAACAGCCCTACAGTAAACACTCTTCTGCACCATTTATATGCTTCCTCTTTTGTCAGTATGCCATAATGAAAGGACAGCAGTAAGGCTGCTAGAGATGAGTAACAGCAAAACGTCGCATAGCTGTAAGAAAGAACGCAGTAGGAGGAAATATCAAAGTTTCACGTCCCATCAAAGGCAAGTTCATTACAAATGTAGCACTACTTCGGAGTGGGGAGCCTTGTAACGACACTCTGTTATTCACAGTTCTGCTGACCGCAGTTGGTGGACTTAGGATAATTTACCGGCTACCACACTTGTGAGTCGTCGTCGGAACTAATAATCTCAAAAATACAAAATGCAAAATTACCTTTCAATATATAAAGTTAAGTAATGGAAAATACAGAAAAATAATGAATATGCACCCAGTACCTTCTTACGAAAGTAACACGTCTGATAATTATCTAGCGTCCAAATTGCTCACTTTAAATGAACTGCCTTGCTTGCCAATGCGTAGTACTTCCAAAATGGCAGTGTTTTGTTCCTAGAGAAGTATAATAAAATAAATTTATTAATCAATACAGGCTCCGAACTACTGATATTTCACCCTCGCAAAGGAAGAGACCAGTTATTTTAACAGATAAAGTAACCTAAATGTACTTTTTATGTCGGCGATTTTTCTTCTACTTCCGTTCCCTCTTCCTAGCTCCACGATTGGGGTTAAGAGTTTCCACGAATTTCTCGTTTACCTGGAGCACTTGATGCTAAGGAAATTTGTCTGTTGTATGCTGAATTAGAATCTCTAAAAGCAACGAAAAAATCCGTAACTAGCGATTAATTTACTAATGTTTCCAAGAGAAAATTCAGTATATTTGTTCGTCCGACTAATATAAATGCTGATATTGTAAGGATAAATGAAAAATGTAAAATAAACATGTTGATTTTTTATTGTTTTATCTTGGCATTGCTTATTCTATTAAATCTATAATATATAACCCTTCATCACCTATTCGAATCCAATTTCTTATTTGTGAAGGAAGTACGTTTAAATACTAGGATGCATATTTTTATTTAGGCCTATGTCTTTCGCTATTCGTTGAAAATGCGGTCTTAAGCTCCGATTCCTCTAAATTTCCTACATCTGTATTGCGATGTCCTTGTTCAGTTGTATGATAATTACATTTTACCTGACTGTAGCACTGCAACGTTGACAGTCGCATGCAGTGTTAACTCAGTGATAAAAGACCCCCAGAACTGAGCATCCAGCTCTTGCTAGTGCTGACTAAAGCCAACTATACACTCAAGAGCTCGCACATTTAACCAACCAACAATTCATATAACTGGCAGCTCACGTAGTTTGCAGTTTTATATAAAGGGAGCATTTCATGATTTATTTACAACATATAGGGTGGCGCAGAAATGTTGCGACAGACTTCGAGAGGTTGTAGAGGGTGTCCTGAGGAACAAATCGACGATAGGAGCCTGTGCCCGAAAACGGCATGCAACGATGCTACACAGCATCGAAGTTAAAGTCGCCGGCACTTGCCGCTAGGCCACCCCTTTGGCAGCAAACCTGACTTTGTACGCTGACGTAGCGTTGGCGCTACGTCTCGCAATGTTGTTTGTTATTCAGTGATCGCGACTGATTGCCACGATCGCCAGTGCAGGAGATGGAGCTAGCTGCTGCGTAAAGAGGCCTCAGCTCCTTTGAATGCGATGCTCTGTTGCTTCAGTGGATGGCGGTTTTGGACACGGGTTTCCATCTTCAGTTCATTTTTCTTCTGGGACTCTCTAAAATATCCAACATATTTCGGTTTACAGGAGACAAGTGTTCGAAACCGTCATCCACCAAGGCAATAGAGCATGAAATTCATAGGAGACAAGGACTGTCTGCACAGTAGCATTTTCTCCACTGGCGATCGAGGCAGTCGGTAGCGATCACTGAAAAACAAACAACATTGGAATACATTCCGCCTACGCCCCGTCAGCGTACAAAGTCACGTTCGCTGCCAGAGGGATGGTCTGGTGGCAGGCGCCAGCGCCTGTAATTTCGACGCTCTGTACTGTCACTGGATGACGTTTCCAGACACGGTTTCCTGTGTTCGATTCGTTCTTGAAGACACGCTCTGCAACCCGTCGAAGTTTATCGTAGTGTTTCTGGGACACCCTGTATATTAAGCAACGTATATAGCACGTACTCTCGCGACAGGCTGTAAAGTCATAAATAAGCTATAAGGAACATCCTCACCTTCCAAGTAGAAAAAATTCATTAAATGAAAATACCGGTACCTCTCAAATGAAACTGTTTAAATGTTTCTTATCCGAAAAATGGTTCAAATTGCTCTAAGCACTATGGGACTTAACATCTGAGGTCATCAGTCTCTTGGACTTAGAACTACGTAAACCTAACTAACCTAAGGAAAGCACACACATCCATACCTGAGGCTGGATTCGAACCTGCAACCGTAGCAGCCGCGTGGTTCCGGACTGCAGCGCCTAGAAACGCTCGGCCACAGCGGCCGGCTTTCCTATCAGGATTTCTGCCAATGTGTCGGTTTTTGTGCAGCACGTAATAGCTGAGAGACAAGGGCAGTGCTTAGTAATGTGTGGCAAGTGTCGATTTAAGGAATGAAGCCTTCCAACTCATGACATCATCTAATGTTTGAAATGAATAGAATGATAGTCACCCGTTTGTTTCTATAATGAAGGAAGCTGGTACACCTATTTGCTGCTGCTTCAGAATCTCCAATATATGTTTACTACCATGTGATACGTTGTAATTTTTACCAATTCGGATTTACTCGGCAACAGGTATTCAAGTATTTTCCGATTTTCCGAGAATCTGTTTATATCGCTACTGCTGATTTGATATTAAACGTGAAATTCAATTGATTGCAAAAGACTGATTATGCTAGCGGATTTTTTAACGACAACAAATATTAAGACCGAAGAACTGTTTCTCATAACAGCAAGCAACAATTAATATACGTAATACATTGCCTGTAGCAACCTATAAATTGCCTATGAAAGGCAAAATATCTCTATTGGGTCGGCCGCCAGGGCGACGATCATTGACCTGTCTTTTTCCAGCTTTCATATAAACATTTTATCTTTCATTGGCAATTTATAGGTTGCTACAGGCAATGTGTTACGTATATTAATTGTTGACGGTAAATTCACCATAAAAAGGATCGGCCCTATTCTCTTCATATATTTCCTTTTAATAATTTTAAATGGGTAACTGTATCCGTCTTTTAATGTATCACAATTGGTTTTTATGATAGTTATCAATTTTAAAAGTCTGCTACATGTGTTTTACCTAATGTGTTTTTATCAAATTATGTTTTTTGCGTAAATGGTTACTACATCTAAGCCCACAGTAGCGACATCTAGGGAGGATGCAGGCAAACAGTTTTCTGGTAGCTACTGTACTTCAGTAGCCAGTTGCAATAATGACTGTGTGAACGATGTGGCCCATTATACATATTCTACACCTTATTTTAGATCTATGTGACGATGCTGTGCTGATTATATTTATATGTTTTGACGATGCCATTATGGCCTTATCACTTTAAGACTTGGTGTATAAAAGCTACGTTTCACCGTATTTTATCTGTACATTTTCCTGATTGTATGATAGTATGTTGTGATACGTATTGCTGTATTATGTTGAAAGACACACTGCTCACTAGGTGTATATATTTGTATATTGTAGATCTGAGGATGGTCATTACGGACTGAAACCGGTCATCGTGTAAAGAATTGATACTGTGATCAAAGACTGGAATAAAAAACATTTGACAGTATTGGATCACAGTTTGTATACGCGACCATGTCGCAGTTGGCATATACAGTAAAACACGTGGAATAAAAACAGCCACCAGTTGCAGAAGCAAGATTCTAAATTATACAATAAATACTCTTGGTTATTAGCGACCCCATATCATATTACGATTCTGCAGTGCCTGTATTGTTCAGAAGCAAGACACAAGTTGCCCTCAAACACAATTGCTTGCTGTAAAATGGAATGACGACAATGAAAATTTGTGCTGGAACAGGAGCCGAACTCGAATTTTTCGCTTACCGCGTGCTGTTGCCTTAGGGATAAGCGGAAAATCTGCGTTCGACTCCCGGTCCGACACAAATTTTCATCGTTGACATTTCATTATATAGCTGATGTTTACCCATATTCGCTACTCACAATACATTACATATATTACATGTCATATTATTTAGTTTTAAACACAACAAAATAACCTGTTTCATTCAGTTTTGTACACAAGAAACGGAACTGTAGAAAACCGGGTCAATTTAACAATTTTATTCACATTGGTGATGTGATCCTACTTCAGTCACATGTCTTACACACCATCACTTTCTAAATCTCGTTAAATAAACATGTGGATTGATAGGATAATGGATAGTCCTCTGACGCTTGGGAGAATCGTTTGCGTACCTCTGGACAAATCTTGGTTTTGGCAGCCTTATTCGAATTATTCAATAAATAATTTAGAACTATCATATATTTGCCAATAAATCCGTAAGCACATGGCGTAACACTGACCTCAGATGAGCATCTTTCTCGTCTGCTCCCATCTCGATGTAACTATTTGTATGCTCTGCCCAGTACCAAACCTAATGTACCATCCCCAGCCACTTGATGGCAATTATACAATGCTCAACCAAATACTCTGCTTCTATATACAGTTTTGCAGACAGATCGAACGTAATGCCTCACTCTCACACACACACAGACACACACACACATATACACACATACACACACACACACACACACACACACACACACACTGATTGTAACATGAAGTAGCAACATGGTAACAGTGTGTGAATACTGTTTTCATATTTACTCATTGTCCCGAACGTTTAATAATTCATTGCACAGGGTGGGTGTCTTTAGAGAATACATATATTCATAGCAACAAACATAAGTCTAAGCATGTTTTCAGTCACGCCACTGACACTATTAAATGTTCTCTTGGGTTTGTAATCCTGTGATACACATTCATGAATTTAAATGAAGCCCATGTTCGTCTTTTTTTCGCTTCTGCACTACTACATTGTTTGAAAATTCCTCAACTAATTCTACCACCGCATTCTAGACTCAACTTCCATTTCCTTATATTGCTCTAATCCTAAAGTCCTCACAAACTATGTCTCCTGTGTGGTTATAGAGGCATTCATACGCAATAAAATAAAAACGCCAAAATGCCTAATATCTAGAAACAACATAATACAGAAACATACACTACAGCATGTATACACTCTCATGGTGTTTCAGTATATAATCTCAGTTCTGTAATATCTAATAAAACAAGTGGTGTCTTACATACAGGTTAAGCTAATTGTAGGCACCTGGATGTAGGCATCCCACTAACTAAAATGGCCTATGGTTTAACTCACACATCTATCTGAAACAAACTGACCTGTGTTAAAATTTGTTTTGCCACACTTACGTTTATCAGACAACACATCTCTAATTTATGGCTCACACTCTTGCTTGTATCCCTCATCTGTGGGTATAATTAAACATTTTGTTTTTTAAATTTCTACTTCTGAAAGGATATACACATGCCCCTACGACCTCCTGGTAAAGGTCCAAATAAATAAACTGCCAGTAGCTCACCTGTTTTGCTTTTGAACAATAGTTAGCATTTTGCCTTGTATTGCTACTTCACTATACTTGACTTTCTGGCATGTATGGCAAGCTGCCAGCTGCTTCCTTACACTCCCAGCCAAGTTGTTGAAAATAATGTACCCCTACATTATTTATAGACATTTATGTGCACAAAACTGTCTGTAATGAATAAAATCGATTAAGGTCTCTATGTGTTCATCTAGGAAATCTTATTTCCATTCCTCCCTGTCCAAAGATTTAACCCACTCTTGTAACAGTTTTTAAGTTTTTCATTCCCATTACATCCAAAGTTGACTTTAATAAATAGTAATAACTGATCCCCTTTTTACAATCTCTGCATATCTTTATAGGTTACTTTCCTGCTCTTCCATTGCACTTCTTTTATACGGTATCTGAAACCTTTCCCCTTCCATTTCTTCCTCATATTCAGCTTCAACTGAAGGCAAACGTGACAAGTCATCTACTACATCATTTTCCCCTCCCTCGGCTTATATAGTATTATACTTAAATTCCCGAAGAACCATATCACATCTGATTAACCTAGCATCTTGTAAATATCTTAAGGCTTAGTGAGCAGTGGAATTAATTATCTCTCTTACCTCCATATCAGATCCAAACTTTTGGAAAACAAGGTTACTGCTAACAAATCCTTTTCCAATATATCACACATACGTTCGTGTTTGGTCAGTATCCAGCTAGCAAATGCAATAGTTCTGTGCTCGGTTCCCCAATTTATTATCTCCTCCTTGAACAAGTTCACTGTTGAAACATAATCTAAGCTGTCTGAGTCAATGAAACAAGATAGTGACATGTCTTGATAGTATAATAATTTACTGCTAAGTAAACGACTTTTAATACCTTCAAGCTTTGTTGAATACAGATGTCCAGTCCTATGTGGAACACTTTTTCAACAACTTACACAGGTTGTGTGAATTCATATTGTAATCACTAATGAATTTTCTATAAAAAGGGCATAATCCAACGAATGAATTTTATTGTTTCCTATTCTTAGGTATTTTTCATCTAGGAATAGACTCCATCTCATATCTGTTAGATAGAATACCTTCAGAAGTTAGTTAGTGCCCCACCTGTAAAATCTCACATTCGTTGAGCTTGAGAGTCACTCCCTCTTATAAATTGCTGTGAACACTTGCTCTAGCGACTGGCACTGTTCATGCCAGGTGCAACTGGTAATAAGTACATTAGCTACACATACAAATAATGTCTTCAATAATTCAGATCCAACACAATGATTTAGTGCACTGATAGCGAGAACCAGAGTGATTAATAAACCAAAACCTACTACTCTGCATATCTATTCTCGTTTCAAATGGAAAACTGAATACTTTTTCCTTGCCTCAAGTAAAGGCATCTGCCAAATCCATGAATCATATCTACACTAGACATGAGCTTAACATCATTAAAATTTGCCAACAGTTCATCCATGTTTTCAGACTGATCATTCTAACAATTCCTTAACCCACTGGGTTTGCTGAGAGTGCTAAGTGCTACTTCCCAGACTCGAGTAGGGGCGCTGGCCCCGCGCCGGATCTACCCAGCGGATTAACGACACGGGCCGGTGGGCCAGCCAGCCTGGATGTGGTTTTCAGTCGGTTTTCCACATCTCGCTAGGTGAATACCGAGCTGGCCCCATGCCCCGCGTCAATTACACGACTCACAGACATTTGAAGACGTTTGCGCTATTTCATGGCTTACACTATACACAGACAGCTGGGGTACATTACTTCTGTCCTGGGTGGTGACAGGAGGGGCATCTGGTCACCCTCTGACAGTAACATTGCCAAACCCATCGTAATAGGGCCGTTTCCGTGTTGAAGTGGGACGAAGGCCTGAGAAAATGATGACGATTCTAACTGTTCCTTATATCTATGCAGTCTTCACTGATCCATCTTTTTTAACCTTTGCAGTAGAATTACAATATTTAATAATACCTAAATCTATTACCTACCAATCTGGCACTTTTTCATTCTGGCCATTACGCTTTCTTTATCTGCAATAGCAAAAGGAAATGGCTTGACCTCAGAGAATATTCAGAATCAACAACTTCCTTTGGCTTACCTGAAAATTATTTACACAGTAACTCAGTGAGCTATGATTTCTGTTCCTCAGATAAACGATCCATATCATCTATTGGTTATACATCTTACCTATTACGCATAAATGTCCACTGTCTGCAATTTTCCTTCACAAATGACTCTTTGTTTGACCATTTTTCAATATCTTTTTAATTTAATTCTTTTTCTGCAATCCATCCCTAGCATGAGATTCCATTTTCCTATTTCTTACTACAATATTACAGTCACATTTGCACATAAAATCCATCCCCAATGTAATGTTCACATCCAAACTTGGAATTACAAAGCACCATATATTAAAATAATGACCCTCAGTTTTAAAATCTTATACAATCCCTTCGTCAATTGGTTTACTACATGCTCCAGTTGCTGTTTTAATTTTCTTATGTGTTACAGGTAGTTCCACCAAATCCTTGCACATAATTTGCAGCTGTATGTGTTACAGGTAGTTCCATCAACTCCTTGCACCTAATTTGTTGCCAAACTGGCTCAGATACTGCTCACACACAACATCCCAATTCTATTAAAGCAATATTCTTCCATTTTACCACTTCAGTATTAATAATTTCCTGAACCTTTTAAGGAGTTACATTTTTAACTGTATTTCCTAAAATCAATCCATTTCATCTCTTCTCTACTTTCTTCCTCCGTCACAAGTACGTTATTATAAATCTTGACTGTCGAGTGGCCACACCATTTTTCATAACATAAATGGGTGTGCAGCATACTTTGTAAACATGTAAAGATTAGTTGCCTTTATGTTGCTAAGATAATCATGTATGAGCAAAATCACAGTCTAATCTTAGTTTAATTAGACAATTACAAATTAAATGGACATAGTGTGAGCTAAGGCCTTATTTAATTGAGCAGTCATGAAATAGACAGGTGTTAAACCACAGTAATAACCCATTCAAAACATTTAAACAGTGAAGTTGCATCAGACCAAAGCCAGCCACTTACTCGATTACTAATTCATAGACAGCTTCATTAGGGAATAGTGCTGATCTAGCTCATAATCTTCGTCATTTTTTTGCATGAATCTTAATTTTTTGTTGGCTAGTTCACTGAGTCATATGTTCATCATACAAAAAAGAAACTTACTTCGCCAATGAAATCCTCAATAAAAAGACTCTCATCACTACAACTCATCCTTACTTCTCTCATAAATTCGTCATCACTATGGGTATAGTTAATGTTTGCTCATAGGCCTAAGTATACAATCAACAATGATTTTATTATTTATTGTACCAGTGCTGCATGCATTATTAAAATTACCACATGATCCACTTTGACCAGACTTACATACCCTTTTTGAAGAATTCTCGACATCGCTATCAGTGCAGTAACACATTTTACCTACTCACAATCACTTCCACTTATTTTAACTTCCTTGGCCCTTAAGTCCATATCAGCATCTGTTTTCATCTTGGACGAAACTAGGGCGACTGTCGCAGACACTTCAGTAATCTTAACTGAAGCTAAACCCACATTGTTTTCAAAATTTTCTGGCTCACAAAGCCAATTTCTGTCAAAAATTTCCCAAGTATAAAATTTAATTTGATCATTATCAAACTTAGTTTGATTACATTCTGCTATGAATTGCAGCACATTCGTCTTTCCCAGTACTGCTAGTGTGTGTTCAAATCATGTGAGAGATCATAAACAGAGTGCATAAAGTGCTTGGAGTGCCAGCATCCCTTGGCAACAGCCAGTTGTGGTAGAGCACAGGCAAATGGGTACTGGACAGCAAATGGAACCCTACTAGCAACTTGGAGGGTGAGGACCACTTCCTGGAGAGACGAAACAGGAAATGTACGGCAGAGCAGCGAGGCATCATGATGGACAGACGTCGAAGGCTGGCAGTTGGTTTTCTGTCAATACAGGACATCGTTTCAGACAGAGCAGCATACAGTGATGGGCTTTGCATATCCAAGGAATGCAGTGCAGCCAGAAGTGAAGATCTGTTTGTTGTAGTCTGTTTTTGGACACAGCTGTTAGAGGAACGTGGGTTTGTTGTGGTAAGTGCTCCGTGCAGCGCATAAAAGTGAGGCACAGCGGGCCTATTAGATTTACCTATTGGTTATGTGCTGAAGCACAAGAAGGCCGAAGTCGAGCCTGAAAGAGTACTAGCTGAAGGAAGTGTGTCTACTGAATATTAAATTGTCATTGCTTTTGTTTTTCATTGCTTTATCGTTCTTACATTCTGTGCACTGCGGATCATTGGCTCCATTGTCAATTTTGTCTCTCTTCTTTTAGTTATTTAGTGTTAACTATGGTGTTGGCATTGGATGGGTATTTTTGGATCTGCTTTCGGGTTAGACTGAGTGTCTCGTATGCTTTCACTTTTCACTTTTGTGTAAAGAACTGACACCCCTGTGCGTGTACTCTGAATTACCTAAGAGGGTCTGATTTATTGACATTCCGGATATAACGTCTGGTTCAAATGGTTCAAATGGCTCTGAGCACTATGGGACTCAACTGCTGTGGTCATAAGTCCCCTAGAACTTAGAACTACTTAAACCTAACTAACCTAAGGACAGCACACAACACCCAGCCATCACGAGGCAGAGAAAATCCCTGACCCCGCCGGGAATCGAACCCGGGAACCCGGGCGTGGGAAGCGAGCACGCTACCGCACGACCACGAGATGCGGGCTATAACGTCTGGTGCTAATGTGTTGTCACAATTGCATGTTCACTGTTACTCCACAATTGCAATGTTGATGGGTTCTGTCGGGGTGAGTTAACTAAAAGTGCTTTATTTTTATTAGGTCATAAGCCATACTTCGTTTCTCTCAGTGCTGAGTTCTTTAGTCATGGTTTATTCTCCATGCGCACTCAGTTCTTTACCCTCGTGAATAATTTGATTTTTTTAAATTCTGTGCACTGACTTCATTGCTTATTATTTAGTCTGTATGCACACTAGACTGTTGCACCCATTAATAAATGGCATTAAATTTGCTTGAGAATTTGTGCCAACACATCCCCCAGCCACTTATCTCTCTCAATAGATCCCTGTGCCACAATATTTGCTACAGTAATTCCTTCTACTCCATCTACTGTACTTATTATATCCCCAACATATTTGTTCACAGCATCTGTGTGTCGAACATCCATCGCTTTTCTGCTCATTGTGTGGTGATAATCTCTTATACTGTTGCAATCCTGTCTGATCTTATTCATAGCATAGATATTAGCCCGACTGACCACCTTCAGTGAAACACCTGTTAGTTTGCTGACTATATGTGCTGAGAGTTCGCACCTCACGGCCTTCCATGGCCTGACCCCTGCCATTCCATCCTCTCTTCTTGGTCCAAAACTATTCCTTCCCCCCACCTGTAAAATTTCTGCCTTCTCCCTGTTGCCTGTTTCTCCAGTTTGAATCACGCTCATCATATCTCTCTCATCTCTTCGCCTATCATTCTTCCCATTACAATAATTCATGTTATTGTAATTTTCCATGTTCTGATTTGCAACACCTTCTCTGTGCTCAAACAAATTGCAGTCTGTAACATCATCCTACCAATGTCTTCAATGAAATTGAAAAATTCTTCCACAGTGTCAGTAGCAACGTGGATAAATCTCCATTTCAAAGTTTCTGGCAGTCTCTTCGTCAAAGATGACAGTTGGGGAAGCACAGTCAGTGTTATTTTCAAACGAATTAATTAATTCAAGAAACTAACACAAAACGCCTTCATTTTTTCCTTCTCAGTATTATAACCTGGCCCATTCTAAAAATCGTTTTGCAATGTCATTTGCTTTGAGTGCTCCAAAAACGTACTCAAGAACGTTGTTTTAAAGGTTTTGTAATGCACAAACTGTTCAGCATTCTGATTAGCCAGTGTCTGAACGTCCCCATCCATCTTCCTTTTTAAAACAGCCACAAATTGTCCTTACATGCAGCCAAGAAATCTATTGCATGACATCTGTGTTCGCCACTGAAAACTTGGTATTCAGCCTTTGCCCATAGGACATCCTAACGTGAAATTACTACGCCCTGTTGTTACCATATCGATATTCCCTTTCGAAACAAATATTTCCCCTTTCCAATTCCTTATTATTGTTTCTTATCCGTTCATTACATTAAAAATTATACTCTTGCTTACATAAATTTTGTGTTTGCTTGTCTTTCATACATCTTACATTTCCATTCTTGCGCCTCAAACTGTCCCACAAGATCAACTTCCACAGCCTCCACCTTGGGTAATAAACCATTCTCTTCCTCATCAACCCTAACATTAACCCCTTCCACTTACTTATTTGGTATTATTTTCAGTTTTATTTTCAATTTCTGTAAATTTTGGTTTACGATTGATAACATTTTTCAATTACTTCATTTATTTTTCACCCAAGATCTGGTTTTAGTTCTCCAATACCACTGCCAAGCTTCGATTCCATATTTCCAAAGCTTGAATCTATTAATGATAGCCATTAGTCGGTTTCCTAACGCAGATTAATACAACGTATCTGTTTCCCTTCTAATCCTTGCACTGCTTGTATCACCTCTTGCTCCCTAAGTTCACAATTACTTGGTGATTCTTTGATTTTTCGGCCATGACTGACAATCGGAAAGACAAATACAATACATCTGCATTTGTCATACATTGGCTCTGTTCCTCTGCTCTGGTGCGATGCGCTGCTGAAGGTGGCACCTGGGATCACCATATGCAGTGCGGAGATGGTACAGTGCAGAGATGTTGTGTCACGGAGCCGTGGTAGTAAATAGGCACTGTGACATGGAGTTGCGGTGGTACTGAATTACTACAGTGTGAAGATCAGGCAGCATGAAATTGTTGCAATGTGGAGCTGTAGCTATACTAAGTCCCTGTGACACAGAGTCGTGGCAGTGCAAAATTACTGCATTGTGGACTTATATTGGCATGTAGACACAGCAATGTGGAAATGTTGTGGCTTGGAAATACTGCTGTGCAGACTGTTGGTGGTGTGTAGACATGGTGTCACTGAGACGTTGCAGCATAGAGAGTGTGGCGCGATAAACTGCACTGCAGAGACTCCAGTGTGGGAATGTTGCAGGCCTAAGATTGCGGCGCTGTGCTGTGTCATGGAGATATTGTGGCATGACCAGCCGATGGCATGTACATCTACATGTACATCTACATTTATACTCCGCAAGCCACCCAACAGTGTCATTACATCCATTTCCTGTTCCACTCGCGTATGGTTCGCGGGAAGAACAACTGCCGGAAAGCCTCCATGCGCACTCGAATCTCTCTAATTTTACATTCGTGATCTCCTCAAGACGTATGAGTAGGGGGAAGCAATATATTCCATACCCCATCCAGAAACGCACCCTCTCGAAACGTAGACAGCAGACTACACTGCGATACAGAGCGCGTCTCTTGTAGAGTCTGCGACTTGAGTTTGCTAAACATCTCCGTAACGCTATCACGCTTACCAAATAACGCTGTGACGAAACGCGCCGTTCTTCTTTGGACCATCTCTATCTCCTCTATCAACCCGACCTGGTACGGATCCCACACTGATGAGCAATACTCAAGTATAGGTCGAATTAGTGTTTTGGAAGCCACCTCCTTTGTTGATGGACTACATTTTCTAAGGACTCTCCCAATGAATCTCAACCTGGCACCCGCCTTACGAACAATTAATTTTATATGATCATTCCACTTCAAATTGTTCCGCACGCATACTCCCAGATATTTTACAGAAGTAACTGCCACCAGTGTTTGTTCCGCTATCATATAATCATACAATAAAGGATCCTTCTTTCTATGTATTCGCAAAGCATTACATTTGTCTATGTTAAGGGTCAGTTTCCACTTCCTGCACCAAGTGCCTATCCGCTGCAGATCTTCCTACATTTCGCTGCAATTTTCTAATGCTGCAACTTCTCTGTATACTACAGCATCATCCACGAAAAGCCGCATGGAACTTCCGACACTATGTACTAGGTCATTTATATGTATTGTGAAAAGCAATGGTCCCATAACACCCCCCTGTGGCACGCCAGAGGTTACTTTAACGTCTGTAGACGTCTCTACATTGAGAACAACATGCTGTGTTCTGTTTGCTAAAATCTGTTCAATCAAGCCACACAGCTGATCTGATATTCCGTAGGCTCTTACTTTGTTTATCAGGCGACAGTGCGGAACTGTATCGAACGCCTCCCGGAAGTCAAGAAAAATGGCATCTACCTGGGAGCCTGTATCTAATATTTTCTGGGTCTCATGAACAGCACTGATATACTACAGCACAGATACTGCAGCTTGGCGAATGTATAGTGGTTGTGCCACGTAAACTGCGTGCAGATGACTTGCGTCACACAGATTCTACAGTGCAGACTGGAGATGGCGTGTAGATGCAGTGTTTCTGAGATGAAGCAGTACAGATACTGCAGTATGAAGATGGTGCGTCGTGGACACTGCAATAGAAATGTGTTTCAGCTCGAAGGCTGTCATGCAAACACCACGGCATGGGAACACTGCAGCGCTGATACCCAATGGCACTGAGATGCTGCAATATTACGAAACTGTGATGCGAAGACTAATTCTTGAAGACTGTGGAGTGGCGACGATTACTATGTGTAAACATACAGTTATATTGTGTAGGCTCCTGGCAGCTACTACACGAGAACATCCTCCCACACCTAACGAATCCACTGCTGCGAGTACTACTGCTGCTTCTACTTCTGCACTATCTAAAGCTCATAGCTTCCACTCTAATAGGCTATTGCTAACGCCTGGAAACGTTTATTGGGACACATGATCCCAAAATAAATCTTAAAATGAATTCCAAATACACTTGAGATGAGCCACCCAACTGCAGCTTGAGTAGCTACTGTTCTTTATTCCCAAACAACTATTCAAATGCAACTTAACTAGCTCCTGTTGATTAATCCTGGATTATTCCAAACAACTGTAACTTCACTGGGGATAAGTAACAATAATGCGATGTTAATTATCAGTCAGCATCAATTCGTAACTATCTAACCACTAAAAGTGAGTCAGGGCCCTTAGACTTGAATATTTCTCATGTGACCAAAAGTTATTCGCTTTCAGAAACATTAGGCAGCTCAATTTAGCAATGACAAAACAGCTATACAATTAAACAAATCAATAAGTACATTCTAATTATCAAAAGGAAAAAGTATTAATAGTATGATCCAACAGAATAACAATTTGGGCTACAACCAAACGGTTAGTCTTGATTACTCGTTTATTCCAATTGCACGAAGGTTGTTCCTGAACAGAATATGCTCTTAGATACAAAAAACCAAAGTGGTTAATTATACAGTAAAAGCGGAGTATTTGTAGACAGTAGCAGATGTCAACTACAGGCATGAATCATCATCAATTTTCTGCTATATTAGCAGGTCCTTTTCCTCTCCATTCTATGCGATCCATTGCTTCCTTCTTAAGGCTGCTGTATGGTGCACCGTCCATCACGTCATCCAGTATCTGAAATCTCTTCCTTCCTCGCTTCCTGCAGCATGCAGAATCACGTCCAGCAGCATGCAGAATCATCTCGCCACTCCCTACATTTTGACTCAGCTTCTCTGCACGCATGCGTGTTGTCATTCAACGATCTCGTCATTGTCGGAACTAGCATACACATTACAGTTTATGGGTCCACATAAAATCAACAGATTTTAGCCATGGAAAACCATGGAAAATGCAACTTCGGGCGTCAGATCTTTAGAAAACAATTCTCTGATAAGGTTGTGACGCATATTTGACCGTTTTCATTGCTATAATGCCCATAAGTGTCTTTGTTTAGCATCTGAATTCCACAGTTATATACGAGAATTTTAACTCACCCTTGCAGGCATTGTTGATGACAATCATTTCTAGTGTTTGATACTGTGAAATCAAGTTTATTCACGATAAAAAGATCTTATTGCACTGCACATTCCAAGCGATATTGCTTCTTTCTGACATTTTTGACTTTTTGGAATTGTGTTGAATTACACTCCCCATAGTTTAACATTCATTCCTGTTCGATCCTAAGAACAAGACCTAGGAACAGTAGCCAATATGAAAGACCCCCGACTAAATTTATGGTACTGTTAGCGGTCGAACAATGTAGCAGCCTAACTATGTTAAATGACCGAGAGCTAATGGAAAAGCGCTACTCGGTGTTTACTGCTATGGCAGTTGTTTCTTCCGAATTACGAGTGTACCAGCTAGATAGTCCTACACTCAAAGAAAAGAGGTTTCTTATTAATCGAAGTCACGAAAAGTATGCAGAAAGTGGATTTACACGTTCTCACTAATGCTAAATGGTCACTTTCACTGTCATACACTTCATTTCACGTTTAATCTTAGCACAGGTCGAATGTATTGAAATATTGTCACACGCTGCTGTAACGGTCTGCACAAGTTATCCTCACTACACTCCACAGGGCGGCGCAGCAGACGCGAATACGTAATAAAGACACTCTGTATTTATAATAACCCTTTGGTAAAAAAATTTTGTCATCATTCGGTATAATTCGATTTAATAGGTGTAAACCGACGGCTGTCGGGACACATATCCGGCACGGAATGTCTCCTCCTGCTAAATCATTACAACAGCAAAGTTATTGACTGAACTACATCTGACAACAATATCACTTCCTGGGCTCTCTCGGGCTTGACTATCGATTCTTGGCCCATCCTCAGACTGTGCAAATAAAACATGCTTATCTTTGAGTAACAGACCGTGGATCCCTCACAGACTCTTATTACAATGGTGACGTCATAGTACATAGTTTTATGCAAGGGGAGGTGCGATTCGCATTCATCAGAATATTTATTTATCACTTGTGTCTATCATATGTTAAGGAAATTAATGAATTCCTCATCTCCTTGAGTGTGCTCGCTTATCTTTAAGTCTTTGCCCTACATGAGGAATCCCAGGCATTAAACCCAGTTTTATCGCTGCTCTTCTCCTAAATGGATAAGTTCATTTTCCAAATCATATGAAATCCCTTCTACATTCGCCAATAAATGGTACTGCAGTCGTCTACACTTTAAGATGTATGAATTGTTACAACCTTTTGCCACAACAGAAAAATACTTATTTTCTCGAATACCAGTGCCCACTATTAGTCCTAAGAGCTAGCCCATGTCGTTCCATTTACGTCATTCACTCTTCTGGATTCAACTGCCTTTCCTGGCTTGTTTTGGTATCTTGTGTCCTCTTTAGACCCCGCTATTAAAATTTTCCTCGATCTGTCTTTTTTACCAAGTATCTTTACTTTCAAAATATTTTTCATTAATCTTTTATTCTTCAGTACACACCCCAGAAATCTTACCTTTCTCATTTCCGTTTCTTTTAGATGTTTTCATTACTCATTTATTTCCTATACAGTCTCCTGATTTGTTTCTCACTGAATCCAGCCCGCTCTAATGAACGTCCATGTCAAACATTACCTTGCTTCTAGTTACTGTAGACTTACTCCCCAGTCTGTCACCAACTTAGAATCATCAGATTTCTCCATTTATTTTAATTTAATCCGTTTCTTCATCGAGATGCTTATCCCTTTTTCAATAACATATTTTAAACAAGTTTGTTGAGGCATCCGTATCGGACTCCTTTCTCGACTTCAGGTGTGCAAATACTTCCATTATTATTTACTAGTGTGTATTGTACCTTCCACATTATGCAGATCAGTCATTTTCTTCCAGTGAATTTCCTATCTCCACACTGAATGAAATCATACTGACAGCATTTTGAAAACCAATAATGGCTATGAACGACTCCAAGTTCACCTCTAGTGAAACGGCAGCAGTGTTAAAATTGCTACCCTAGCACTAACATCTAAACGATCTTCCTTCAAACAAAGGATTTTATTGTTCCTTATGTTATTTTTATCGAACTGAGTAATATCTTTGTTGCTTGGGATCAAAGTTATATTATTACTATTACATTACATGTCCTGAGTACGGTAAGTCAATCATTTCACTCTTACTGAAGTCTTCAGAAATTCCCTCTCCTGGAAGCAGTTTTCAACGATATTTGACAAAGAACTGTTCAACATTTTGTAAACATTTTTGTACGAAAAATTAACCTTTAAATCGTACAGTTTTGCAGAACGATGTGTTGACCTCGGTCAATAATTTGTACCGTATGAGCCACACGTTATTCTGGTTTTGATTTCAATATATCGTAATAGAATTCTTGGAAGCAATAAAAATATGAAATCCCACCTTTAAAGAAGCTCTACTGGCATTTTAACAGGTGCAGACACCTTTTTCGGCCTCAGTCAGTAATTTAGTGAACCTCTAAAGGTTAGATGCATGACCGTAATTAATTACATAGACTTCCGCGGCCAGAGTCTACATTGTAAGAGTCACTGAAGGAAACGGGCTTGCTATACCGTAGATATGCCTGTACTTCATCTGTGGAAGCAGATGCTCCTGGTACAGCAAGAAATAGTCATTCCTGTGCTCCAAAAGAGAGGAAAATTGTGAAATTCTAACATCGTGATGATGTATTCCGCTAGAGTTGCGACCTTTCCAAACTGTGTGTGGTGCAATACACCGCGGTATATAGCGATAGAGTGACGAATTCTGCAAGGGTACATCATAACGGGCCAAAGTTTGGAGATATTACCATCTTTTTTCTGTCCTAGACTCAATCTGATGGTGATTTACAATGATATCTCACACTCATATCGTCGAATGCTGCCCCTGGGATCACATGTGATATAGTTTACAAAACACGTTTCGCTAAAACTGCATTATTGCTACCACCAATAAAAATAGGAGAAATGAGAAAACTACATTAAACCCATTAACACGATCAGATGTGAAGTTTTGTAATTAATAAGTGTTATACGAGTAGAATGTATTAAACTTGAATACGTGTTCTTGTTTTCTGTTTGGTTTATTTGCTGTTTGACCATTTTGAGGGGTACTAACTAGTGGCATTTTCGTTGATATTACGTAGAATTTTTTTCAGTCGCTCTGATTTCGTGTCTAATTTTAGACTTTTAATTTTAAGTTTCAGCCGAACATTATTGATATTTGATTAAAAATATCTTTGTGAAGAGTTCCCAGGCTTAGTTCCTAACTTGTTGATAGGAAATTGGGGTTTTTACATCCAGTTGCCGACAAGGTCATTAGAGATATAGCACAAGGTCGGTTGGGGAAGGATGGTGAAGAAAACTGGCTGTCACCTTTCAAAGAAAGCATGTCTAAATAAAGCAAAAAGATTAAAAATATGTGCGGTGTATATTAGCGTTTGCAGATCTTTCAAGTATCACAGTCGTCTACCTCAAGAAATACTGAAGGTATGAGTATTAAATGTTTGAGAAACAGTAAGTCTTGTGAATTTCCTTTAAAATTTCGTTCGAAAATTCATCGACACAGTTTTATCAAAAATGGACATTTTAGAAAGTTGTATCCTCTTGTATAAATTTCTCTGGATGCCCATGTACATAGCATTAATTGGGTTTTTGCATTGTTTTCACCTTTAACCACAGTATATCATGAGAGGACTGAGAAATGCACAGAGCTTCCCTCTGTGTAAACTGAATAACCAACTTCAGGAAAGTTCCAGACTTCCCAGAATCCACAAGCGGAACGCGCAGGCGAGGAAAATTATAAACCATAGTAGCTCGTAACTGATGTGGGAGCTGTTTAAACGAAAGAACAGCGCATAAAAATTTCATAGTGCAGTCAAATTTTAAAGGAAACACATTGTAAAACAGGTACGATGTGTTAAATACTGTAGCTGGCGCCCTATATAAAACACAGATCGAAACTAATATGTCTTATTAATACAAAAATAATTTTTTTCTGTTTTTCTTTCTTAAAGATCACATTTTAACATTTGTGATACGCTCTACACCTGTAACTACGTTGTCATTACCTCATAACTTACATTGGTTTGGTCATTAGATAATTTACGTGGCTCGGGATCCAAAGGACACGGCGTTATCATACTACCACCACCATCGTTTGTGGAATGGCTACACAGGAACTCTGGACGACTTCCTCGAGGCATTTATTCAGGATGCACGTAAGTAGACGTTCAGTCACTTCTTCTATTTGGTAATCGCCCAGCCAATGCAATATGCTGAAAAGTTGCTACTCCTTTCTCGTCTTCTTTTCCTTCGTTTCTTTCATCTCAGTTTTCGCCTCCTGTCGCTCTCTAATTCTTCTCTTCTTTGATTTTCCTCTTTCGTGTCAAACTGCCGTACTCGTTTTCTCCTTGTTCTTAAGTCACTTATATCCCAGATTAAGCTGAGAAATCAAATTTAAAAAAAAAGCAGGAATTTGTGAAAATAGTGGCAGTGTATTTTATGGAAGAACGAAAGGCAGAAGGAAATTAAGGACGAACCAATTTAATGCGAGAAGAATTAGAAGAACTGTCGAAGCAGCTTTAGCACTACAGCTAATAATATAAGGCAGGTCCAGGAAAAACCGGGAAACAAACATTACGAGCTGTGTTCGACAAACAGTGCGACACTTTTTTATGTCGGCCAGTTGCGGTTGAAAAAATTCAGAGTTTGTTGTAGGACATGGTGGAATATTCCCGCTTCAGCTCCTATAGTTTCTTGAAGTTCACATACGTTGCGGCGCTATACATAGCCTAACTATGGCGTCTGTAACAGAGATCCGCCATTGAGTTTTATTTTGACCTGTGTGATAAAATTCTGTATAGGTCAAACTGGTCGGAATTTCAATATTCGACACCGAGGACACATAAGAGAGAGCGGCAGTAACTCATCAACTTTCATCCACCACTTGAAAACGGAATGACGTACAGCGGACGATATAGAATGAGCTGTCAGGTTTTTACACACTGCACAAAGAGAATCACTTCTTGAAGGAATCATAATATATTCACACACACAAAATTACCTTCAAGAAATTCTACATGAACCGATTGTTTTAAAATACAAACATTACATAGAAACTGTTATGAAAATAGCGTTCCAAACACGAGGTGATTAAAAAAAAGAAAAAAATCTTCCAACGTATCAGAGATCATGTTACCACGTAATTAAAAATAACCACTGGAAATAACACGTTTAAGAATAAAACAACAACGTCGCGAAATTGTCACAAACCTCGCGCACCACAACACTGTCTGGCATAACCAGTTCCCAAAACACAGGATGATTAAACTACAAATGAGCGTAGAACCACATAAACATGAATTGTACAAGCAATATAACATAGCTGGTAGGGACAAAGGTATGACCTAAAGAATACCATAGAAGCAAACAGCTTATAACCGTATAATAGCGCTGACTCCACTCTCAATACAGCTGTCAAGAAACGTCATTACGAAATAAACTTCTGTAGTTCAACAAGTACACATATAACAGCTGCAGTAAAGGTTTGACACCTACTATAGCTCCAACAACATCAAAGGAGAAAACATATTCAGTAGTGTGGCAGCAATTGAGACATCGATGTCATACGGATGCGAAGACCACCTGATGCACGTAATAACCGTATTCTATAAGACGTTAAATTATCTGGTTAAAAATTTGGAACGTTGTACCAAACCATGTACTTTTTACAGATAACCTCAATATGGGAATCACGCCGAAATATGCCTATAGTAATAGTAACATGAAACACAGCAGTGTCTTGGTTTCATAACATAGTATATTATAACATAATAAGAGGTGACAGAGACATAAGACGAATTTACTTACTTAATAATTTATTTCCTGCATCCGTAGATGAGGTCGTTAACGCAGTGACCAGTGGCTCAGAGGTAGCAAATGAAATCCTAACGCTAGAAAAATTTTCGGTGTTTGCTTGGCATGCGTTACACATCAGTCAAAACTCCTAACCGTTGAAAAATCCATTTTTTGATTATTTTACTTTGTTAAACGAAGTATTTTGTTAGCGAAATGAAACTATTCTCGCCCTACATCTATCACTATGGTTTGCATTTTCAGAAAAATCTGTGAGCCTGCTGAGATTTCCACCATATTATTTCGGTTTCTACTATTCACTTTGTTCTTTTTTATTGTAAAGCAAGCACTTGATCTATTGTGCTGCGCCTTCGGAAACAGGATCAAAGCGTACTAATTATAAAATGTTTATTTACTTACCGAAATGTCAGTGTGAGTTAGATGTCGACAGTGTAGTAACTTACTCCTGTAAGTAAGCAATTCTGTTTATCGTTTTTTTTTCTTTACTGCAATTTTAGGTCTACTTTCTGAAAGACATGATGGACGCTGATTTGCCAAAATATATACGGTATTGCGTTCATAATAAGTATCGTGGCGGTAATAATAATTTTAATTATGTTCCGCATTAAGTTTATAGTGTTTTTGTAACTATGTTTCGAATATACTTATTTCACAGTGCAGGCATCTTGTTTTATTGGAAATTAGCAAATGAGCGTAGACAAATGGTTCATTGATAGAAGATGGTCGATATTGTAGGGAAACACAACCTACCACCGTCGCCGTAGAGTACCACCATTGAATTAGATTAAACCTTGTACTGTAGTGACTGGTTTCTATTACTGCTGGCCAAGCCTATAAAATCCTACATCTTCAATTCCCTGGTGAATCAATCTCTACTTTATTTAAATGGTGATACATTATTATACTTACAGATGATGTTATCAAAATTCATTGTTATTGGAAGTTTGGAAGTTAGGCTGCCTTATTAATACTCAGCTGCTGCTTTGTAGCAATATCGGTTTGCCTCATTCGTAAAACGGTGTAGTGTGCAGTTCGTGATCTTTCCCCATCTGTACATTGGTGAGGCCAGATATATGGCTGTTAGCATGGTGTTTATGTGGCAGGATTTGGGAGGCGAGGCAGCAGCGCCGGTTTCATTCTTTAACATTTGGCTAGTGTTAGTCCTTGAACATCACTCGTTAGGTGAATGAGTTTTTGACCAGTTTGATATTTAAGCGGCTATGGTGACAGACTTACACGTGGCTTATACTCTTTAACGTTTCTGCTGGTGAAAATTAAAAATTATTGAAGAAATTTCTCTCCAATTTTTCTTATCAAGCATGGAAGTAGGAAGAACTCCCAAAACAATAAATTTTTTCTTAGCAAGCACGGAAATAAGAAAAACTCCCTAAAGAATAAAATTTACTGAATGCTACGGAACTTCGAATACATCAGCTACCTACGTGAAAATAGTTTTCGGAAAATCTGCTTCTACTTCATCGCATATACGCGTGCTTAACTGTTTTTTTTTTTAAATATGCGTTACTCCATTGCTGGTATGACATATCTTTTGTGTCATTCGTAATTGACGTCCAGCCCGATAGCTGAATGTTCAGCGTGACGGACTGCAGTCCTAAGGGACGCGGGTTCGATCTCCGGCTGGGTCGGGGATTTTCTCCGCTCAGGGACTGGGTGTTGTGTTGTCTTCATCATCATTTCATCTTCATCCGGCGCGCAGGTCGCCCAATGTGCCGTCGAATGTAATAAGACCTGCACCGAGGCGGCCGGACCTGCCCCGTCGGGGGCCTCCTGGCCTATGACACCCAATGCTTGTTTCCATTTTCCATTCATAATTATTTAAATTCATTACTACCTGAATTCTATTCCTGTCAGTTAATAATTTATTTAATGTTTGTAATAACTGAAGTCAGTGACTGACAGGATTAAGCCATCTATTTTTATATTAATTTCTTCTCTTTACAAATGACTGCTTCGCATGTGATATTTTCTGTACTTCAGCCGCGCCCACGATGAGACACGATCGAGAGAGAGCCCAGGGCATTCCCTGGGGATTTCGGCTTGATTTTATGAGGAAGAAGGCATTTAATGAACTGTCTGCTAGCATCAGATAAACGCGCAACTCAAGCATTCTTCGTGGTGGGGAATTTAACGCTGCGTCCTGGCAGCTTTGCTCGAAATGCGGTCTGCGCAATATGAGGTTCAGGTCCACATTCACAGAAGTCGTACGGCGTACAGTGATGAACACATACACTCGTGGAGGACCTCAGCTTTGACAAGCAGTGCCGGCTGTCCTAACACATTCCACTGGAACTCGGTTTTGTCCTAATGGGTCGACTTCTGAGAATGCTATGCAGGCGGAAGTCAGAAACAGACAGAGATCTCCGCGTTAAACGAGAAGCGATGGCTGGCACTGTAGACAGGAATCCTTTCTTCTCTTCGTCAAGCAGCGGGCCAACTTTGTGGGACTACCTTATGCAGTGTGAACACCATCTTGTCCAAATAGGTTTTAGGTTGCTCCTGAGTGGTTAACCTTACAAAATAGCAGAGGAGGGGAAATCAGGACGCCGGCCTCGGAGGATTTTGGACGTTGAGACTGGTACGTACTGGTTCACTTAGAAAACTTAGCTGAAGAGAGGGAGTGCTGCTCAGAACTGTTGAGAACTGCACATGTAAAACCGAAACGACTCATTAATATTGTGAAACTTTACACAAGAGGAGAGATTGTTGCACTGTTAACAAAAGTACCACTGGCCAGCATTTTGCAGATGGTAATTTTGCATGTTGTAAGGCGTATGCTTCGCCGGCGATGGGCGAGGCATGACAGAATCTCTGACCAGAGAGTAGTTGTTGCTTGTCGCGTGTCTGCGCTTGACTGCGCTAGTCGACAGTAGAAGTGAGTCTGTAGTAGCGAGTCGGATACAGTAGTAGTCGGTCGGCTTTAGTAGCGAGTGGACAGTAGTAGTCTGGTGTAGTAGCGCGTCGGTAGTAGTCGGTCGGTTTTAGTAGCGAGTGGAGGGTTGTAGTCTGCGGGAGTCGTCATGCGTCGGCGGTGTGCTCTGCTCGCGACCCTGGTCAGGATTCTGGACGATGAGTATTGTTGTAGAAGGTAAAGAAGCAGCATTGCGCATATCTAATAATTTATGTTAATTGTAATTAATTTGTTCAAAAAAAATGCCCCAATAATAATTTTTTTATAAAGTAACACTTTTAAAGAAAAACATTCATTTCAATTTAAAGAACATTTCCAATGGATAGTCACTCCTTTCAATAATTATATATATATATATATATATATATATATATATATATATATATATACGCCAGCATAGCACGAAGCTGTGTCGAAGAATGTATAATTTAGAGCAGATATAAGTGCAGTTTTATTGAGGTAAGAATTTTTGTTTGTTTTATTCAGAATACAGGGCCGAAGGTCAGCGCTGCTGTCCTTATAAAATTTATCAGACATTATTATTTCTGTTAGGAGGTTACATTTCCTACATGGTTCATTATTTAATCAATATTATTGTGTGGGTTTATGGTCAATTTTCATTCCTTAATTTTTGTGGGGAGGTTACGCTTAGCACCATTTCCATTTATTATTTAATATATTTTGTGGGGAGGTTACACTTGGCGACATCCGGCCAGGATCGTATTTCTTTGTGAATCTTCTGATAAGTAGTCATATATCTGCTCTTATTTACTTAAATGTAACTAGCATTTGGCGCAACGCATTTACTAATTTGTCACTCTTTCCTCCTCAGACCATCGGCAATTTGTTGCTCTTTGTTATAATTGTTTGTTGCATTTTGCATTGTCTTTGTTTCGTTTGTGAATAATTTTGATTTGTGTAAAAATGCCGCGAAAAACTGTTAATAGTACATCGCGATGTATAATGAGTGAAATAGCCGACTCAAATAACTTGACCGATAGTACTTGCGACACGCAGTGTAATGATGACAATCCTCCATTTACAGACAATCAGTGCGTATTGATCACCAGTAATGATTTTAATGCTAATGATGAACAAATAAATTCAATTGTGACCTCTGTTAATTTAACGACAATTTATGACGTGGGGCGTTCTGTTGCAATGAGCGCTGCCCAGCTTGACACACCCGATTTGCAGGATTTACGTGACGAACGGATGATTTTTTTTAATGAAAACGAACAGTGTAATCAGAATGCGTCGGATTTATTTAATTCCGGTGTAATGACCAACAGTGCACATCCGATTGGCAAACCTTTTCAAGAATTACAGAATAACCAAATGGTTATACAAAACTTGACAAATGCAGACACACCACCACACAGGTCAGAGAAAAGAGCTGCTAAATTTGACCTGGATCAAGTTGTAGCATATTTGCTACAATTCAATGAACAACAGAACGACAATTATAAACAACTTAGTGAACAGAACAAACAACAGAATGATAAACAAGACAACAATCTCAAACAACTTAGTGAAAGTCTCAAACAACAAATCAATGAAATTAATGAAAAACAAGACAACCTTAATGAAAAATTAGACAACAATTCCAGACAGCTTAGTGAACAGATTACAGCCGTTGCTGCGCAATGTCATGATACTAAAGAAGAATTACGTGAGGAAATTGAGGCTTGTGCTAGGAAAAGTAGTGAAGAAATTAGATCTGTTGCTCAAGAACTAAGGGATATGCAAACAGCTCCAACAGAATCACTTAGAGAGGAAATTAGTGCAGTCGGTAAACAATGCTCTGAAAAAGCAACACAGTTACGCGACGAGTTTAAATTAATGACAGCAGAACTTTCACGCACGCTGGATGCAAAAGTAGACGCGAAATTCGACCAACAGAACAGTCAAATTGACGAACGTTTTAATCACCACCTACAAAACAGTGAAACGCGTTTCCGTAAATTTATACAAGAACAGAATAAAGTAAAGCGACAAGTCATGGAAACAATTACCGCACGGAGACAGGAAGATAAACGTCAATTGTCTATGAAAGCAAAAACATACGTAGACAACAATATTGCTACTGTATCAGACGAAATTAATACAATCAAACAGTTGAACACTGAATTGCGTGATGAAATTTCCGATCTTAAATCAAAAACAGATACACACATAGTAGATTTTCAAACAGTGACTGACAGACTCCAACAATTAGAACTAACACAGGATTCCGATGTCATAAGGGCTGACGTTAAAAAATAGAACGAAACCACACGTAAAATACAAAAACAAATTAATGCTTCTGACACTAAAAACGATGATCAGGTAAAAATACTGACTGAAAAATATGATGATTGGCCAGTCGTATTGACGTTATTGAAAGTAATAATGACAGCAAATCAGACGATACTTCACCGATTTCGTTTAATCAAACACCTGAATTCCAAAATTTACAGCAGACGATCAGTGAGATAGATTCGTCTAATAATACATTACGCAGGAAATTGTCAACTTTACAGCAAGAAGTAACAGAGATGAAAAATGTTTCAGCGTTTAATACATCACAGCAGACGCCACTTTGCGAACATTTGTCAGACTCACACAGTCAGTATAATTTAGGTAATTTACAGAGAGTACGTGACTTAGATTCCGAACAGTCACAGGCAAATAGATTCTCATACAATCCTGAACCTATTCAGACATACAGAGACGATAATTTTTATTACAAACATTTTCTGTTAGTGAGAAAATTTAAAGTATTTAAAAATGACAGAACACAGATTCACCCCTTGGATTGGATACAACAATTTAGCTTTGCTTTTCCACCGACTTGGCCTGTAACACATAAACTTGAATTTATTTGCTGTTTTTTGGAACGCGAACCGGCAACTCATATGAGACCGATCGCGAGACAATGCTACTCAGTAGAAGAATTTCAGAATGCTTTTCTGTCAGCGTATTGGTCGAAGACGACACAGCGCGGAATTAAAGATCAACTAATTTGTTTACCGAATTATGAGAACTCTAATTTTCCCAGTGTCACCCAATTTTTTGAACACATGGTCCAACAAAACCAGTACTTAAGTGAACCATTCAGTGAATCTGCACTTATTCAATTATGTATTTCTAAATTGCCACAATCATTAAGAGTGTCACTTTTAACAGGTCAGTAAAAGGAAAATATTTCGGTATTCAGAGATCTGTTACAGCTTTTGGAAGTGCAGCAATCGGATCATTCCTTTATAAACAAAAATTTTTCATATAATAACCAAGGTCAACAAACATACAGCAATTACGATCAGCCACGCAATTTCAATAGCAAAGCTAATAGACGCTTCAGGAACGAAAACTACCAGAACATTAATAACAGGCAAAATTTTAATTATCAGTATCGTCAAAATTATCAGCAACAGGAACCACATTTTGGTAACAATAGAGGTTTTTCTCGGCAACAGCAACAAAACCAACCGGTTAGCATACCTAACCAACAATGTAATGCACAAGGTCAACCAAGCTCTAATGTTTCGCCGCGTACGCGTATAGCGTCGGCCCCAACAAATAGTAATGCACAGCAGCAAGGGAATCAGTACGTACAGAAAACACACTATTTCAATTCCTAGCGCAATGCACCGTATAGAAATGACTATCATGATAGACGTAAAAATAATGAGTACAATTTTCAGCGTACATTTAATAACAGTCGATCTTATGAGCAGCAGAATCATCCACAACAACATATTATCATGAATGAACCAGACAGTAGGTATCACCCAGAACGTAATACGTCTGGAAGAAATAATAGAACAGTACAAATAGTGCAAATACCACAGCATCCTCCTGAAAATAATAACACGTCAGATAGAATTTGACTAGATACAGTACAGGTTGCATCTTCCAGCAACGTAAGCAATACTTCAGATACACAGAATCTTGTTCACGAAAATGTTATTACTTTTGACGACATCCGAGACACTCTTTTGCAGGAAAGACCAGTTGTCCAAAAAACCATTTCACACCCTGTCATCGAAGTTAAAATTGGATCATCGAAATTTTCTGCAGTAATCGATTCTGAATCACCTATGTCAGTTATAAATGAAGAAACTTTCTACGAGTGTAACAAAGAGAATAGCTATCCTACGTTACAATTAGGCAAAACGAAAGTAAAAGGAGCAGTATCTAGTAAAGGAGTAGGTGTAAAATTACAGACACATTTATCATTTTGTATTGCAGGTCATACGTTTCACTTAAATTTTTGGATTATTCCGTTATTGACGACAGACATTATTTTAGGTACGAATTTTCTGGTACAACACGATGCCATTATTGACTTTCAAAATTCCTATTTAATGTTGAAGGATGAAAATGTACAACTAGCTTTAGAATTTCAGCACTCTTTATCTGCAGAAGAACAAACAATTAATCGTACAGAGGTGATTTCCACATTACGTAACATAGACAGTAATTCCACATTGTTCACAGATACGTACGTACACAACTATAATACTCCAGACGAAGCCGAGTATGACGTCATACAGACGATTTCTGATAAAGTTAAACAGAGCAGTGCAAATACGGACGACGAACGCACGCAACTACACAAAATTCTTTTACAGCAAGCTTCAGTTTTTGACAACGTTCCTCGTACTATGTCCGGTTTTATGTATGAATTTCAAGTTAAACAGCACGACACATTTAAAGCCAAGCATTATCCCATTCCGTATATTCATAGAGAACAAGTCAAGAAAGAATTGCAAGCTATGCTTGACCAAGGAATTATTGTACCGGCAGTTAGTCCGTACATAAACCCGCTCCATATTGTTAAGAAAAAGCATGGTTCACTTCGCCTCGAACTTGATTCGCGTCACGTCAATGACATTATTATTGAAGAAACAGATCGCCCACAGACACTAGAAGAACTTTTACATAAATTTCATGGTACTGCTATTTATTACACATTAGATTTGAAATCGGGATTTTTGCAAATTCAGCTCCATCCGAGCTGCAGAAAGTACACAGCATTTCTCTGTTTTGGTGACTGTTATCAATTTTGTAAATTACCGTTCGGTTTAACAATTTCTTCAGCAGCTTCTTTCGCGGTTTGAATACAATCCTTCCGACAGAACTTAAAGACAGAATCACAACGTACGTAGACGACATTCTTATTGCAGAAGCTAACTGGTCTGAACACAATCTGATTCTTGAACGACTGTTACAAACTTTTCGTGTACAAGGACTCACAGTTAATCTCAGTAAATCGCACTTTGGTAAAACTTCTATAAAATTTCTTGGACATGTAATTTCATCAAAGGGCGTTACGCCTAACCTGAAAAAACTTCAAGCTTTGCGTGACATTACTGTTCCTACGACGAAGAAACAACTACGCAGTTTTTTGGGTGTAATTAACTTTTTTCGTAAATTTATTCATTACTCTGCTTTAGACACCCCTAGATTATGTCAATTGACAGGTAAAAACACTATTTGGTCCTGGGATAGGCAAGCACATTCTGAATTTGTGAACCTGAAAGAAGCTTTGTTGAATGCACCACTTTTATCGCACACAGATTTTACCAGAAATTTTTCCATTTCCAATGACAGTTCTAACACCGCTTTAGGTGTACATATTTTTCAGGAAATTGAAGAAGATGGTTGTACAGTGATTAAAAACATCGCTTTTGCGAGTCGCATTCTGTCACCTGCTGAACGAAATTATTCTGTTACAGAACTTGAAACATTATGTCTTGTATGGCCTTTTACCAGATTTAGGCATTTTCTTTATGGAAGACATACCACCGTTTACACAGACCATAGAGCTATACAGTTTTTACTTTCGGCCAAATTTACACACGACAGATTAAGCAGATGGAAACTTTATCTACAGGAATTTAATTTTACAATTGTTCACATTCCCGGCACACAAAATATTGTAGCAGACGCACTATCCCGTTCTCTCAGCAACAATCAGCAAGACATCGCAACCAACTTCTGCAAAGCAAATTTCAGCGTCATGTTCATTCAACAAGTTGCATTTGAAAATTTCATTTCGTCGTCATTACAAGACATAGCACAAGAGCAGAGTAAAGTCAACGTATGGAAAGAGATTAAACACCTTTGGCAAGATAGAAATAATGTTACCATCAGAAACCATTACACTGTACGCAATGACATTCTGTTTCGCCGCTCTCATCCTGACAGCAACAATTGGTTATTACGACGAGTTTTAGCGTCATGTAAAATCTGCCAGAAAGCTAAATCAGAAACGACTTCACATATTCCTCCAATACATCCCGTTGTACCTGTTCAATTAAGACACATGGCCGCTGTAGACATTTTTGGTCCGATTCCCAGAACTAATAGAGGTTTTTGCTACATCTTTGTCGCTGTTGAACTCACTTCAAAATTTGTTACCTTCACACCGTTACGCAAAGCTACTGCTAAAACTGTTTCGAAAGCATTTGTAAAACTTTTTCTATTTCATGTAGGGCATGTGTTGAAAGTAATTTCCGACTATGGATCACAGTTTCTATCTGCTGTATGGACACGTATGTTACGAGCAAGAAACATCTCTCCGATATATATATCCAGGTACCATGCTTCTTCGAACCCTTGTGAACGATTAATGAAAGAAATTGGTAAACTATGTAGAATTTACTGCCATAAAAGACATATTGATTGGGACACACACATAATCTCATTCCAGGATGTAATTAATTACATACCAAATGAATCTACTATGCTATCTCCGTCTGTTATACTGAAAAATGTTGAACTACCTAACAAAATTAAAGAATTAGTAACCTTTCCTACGTCTCGTCGACTTCGACACCATGAAATAATTGACATTGCGCTGAACAACATCAAACGTGCCGCAGAGCGCCGGAGAAGACAGCAAAAACAGGTTTGTATACGCCGTGACTTTCACATTGGACAGAAGATATTAGTACGTACACACTATTTATCCAATAGAGGAAAAGGTAGGTGCAGTAAATTTGAACTTCTATACGCAGGTCCATATCGGATTCGCAGCATTCCTCACCCCAATGTAGTACACGTCGAAACTTTGAGAACCAGAAAAACCAAAGGGAACCACCACATATCGAACATCAAACCTTTTATTGAATGAACATACTTTATGATTTATCACACTGTAATGCCATTTCCCAATTTTTTTATGACCACTTATGCAATTATAAACACATGAACACTTACTGATGATTATCGTATTTTTTCTTGGCAAGTGCCCGGCAAGGTAAGGTTAGCAGGTCGCTCTTCTTGTCGTTATACACCCTAGACCATGCATATTTTTCCAGATGAACTTACACATTTTATGACCACTTATGCAATTATATTTATGTGACTACTTACTGATGATTATCGTATTTTTTTTTTCTTGGCAAGTGTCCGGCAAGGTAAGGTTAGCAGGTCGCTCTTCTTGTCGTTACACATCAGACAGTGCATATTTTCCATTTTTTATGTATGTATGATTGTTTTCCTGTTTGTTTGTATGCACTATGAAGTAGTTAAGATATAACAAACACCAGTTGACTTTAACATTTTTGCCATATGATATCTCAACATCGTGACTACTTTACTTTTTTTGCTGCTACATTGTGATACACTGTGTACATTTTTGCTTCTGAACACTGTCGATGTTTTTGACATATTACGTTTTCTGTCATGCTATGCTGTATGCTCAATTATGTTACTATAAACCAGTTTTTATCTAATGGGTATATGAATTAAATGCAACACATTAATCTTTGTTCATCATTTTCAGAAAGAAATAACGTGTAAACGAAATAAATTAAACAGAAATGGGAATTTCACCTTCGTAATGAACGAAAGAGGATGCAATACCTCGTGATGAAGAGTAAATGGATCAGAATTAACAAGCATTAACAAGAATATACTATACACATCGTAGAATAGCAGTCTTAACTAATTTTTTCTTTCAGAATACGAGGCGATTGATGCAGGCTGTCAGACACAACTACACATCTTAGTTTTAGTGATGAAATATGCTAGAAATAAGGAATAGTTGTATAACGAATAATGAAGTGACTTTTTTGCAGATGATAATGAATGGTGATGAATAATGATGAAGAATATGCTACTATGGATAATGAAGTTTTTCTTTACAGGTGATGATAATAATGGAGTTATGATAATATGGATAATGAAGTTTTTTCTTTGCAGATGAAAATAATGATGAAGTTTATATATTTACTGTTAGTGAAGAGATGCTATGTAGTTATTTAAGTATTTGTTGCAGTTCGTTTTGACAGTATGTCTTATATCGCATGGTATGAAGGTTTTGGAAAGGACAGCTAGAGAACATATATTTTTTATACACATTTCACTACCTCTTAATTCGAAGTTCACTACTTTTCAGCATAATATGCGTTTCTTCTTTCAGTTTAATAACCCATTTTGTATATTTTGCAGGAGAAATTATTCATGAAATTAATGTGCTATAAGCAGTAGTTTATTAAACCTATGTCGTTTATGAATGTGATCACATATACTCTACTTGTTTCATAACCTTGCTACAGCTGACTCATGACGAATGACGTTCACATCTTCATTTGCAGCAATAACTCAAAAGCAAACAAAGGAATTACCAGTCCCAAATAATGCTACTAGTTTAAGAGAGTTCTGAGTAATACTGATCAGCTCTGAATAGTATGTCACTTCAATAATAACGTCTGAAAAATGCATAAAAAAAAGCTTTGTAACTGGCCAATGAATGCCACTGTTTATTGTAATAAGATGACATATGATGCCAATGATTACTATAATTAGATTAATTATGTATAAATGTTATGCCAATAATTAACTCATTTTGAATGATGACTTCTGAAACATACAAAAAAAATGCTTTGTAACTGGCCAATGAATGCCATTGATTATTGTAATAAGATGACCTATGATGCCAATTATTACTATAATTAAGTGAATTATGTTAATACTATGCCATTCATTAGCTTCTGTTTTGAATGATGACTTCTGATGGTTTGTAACTGGGCAATGAGTGCCAATAATTACTATATTCAGATAATTTATGAACATTATTCTGTAATACTACATACATGGTACAGAAATGTTCAGTAACTGGGCGATGAGTGCCACCAATTACTCAAATCAGTTGTTAGACTAGTGTAATTCTCAATGAAGACTACTATGTCCTTCACCTTCTGACCTAATTACCAGAAATTACTGTAATATCCATTTGTCCTGTCTCTCCTCATGATCATGGATCACTATATTTGGTTTTTGCACTAATTCTACGTTGGTCTACTTTACAAGAACATGGTGTTGACACGACATGCTGTCCACCACCTTGAGCGATGGAGATGTTATTATGGTCCCACTGTTTCGTGTACCTAGTGTACTACCAAAATGATAGCATGGAATATTATTACGACATTTCAGTGTCTTGGCTACACTGATTAATACTTCAAGGAAAAGAACTTCAGATTGTCTCACTTGGTGTTGTGCTTCTGTAGAAAGATATGGACTTTCAGTGCAGCTGCGTGCAAAATAAAGTGCTACAACCATGATGCAATCCTTCCCATTCATTTCCTAATTCTTGTAAAATGATAAAGACATATATACAGTGCGTGTGCACTGCATATCATTTGTTAACAAGATCAGTTGTCCTAAAAATACTAAAGACTTCTATAGTGCGTGTGCACTTTATTTCACTCCTTGATATGTTTATTTGTTGTAAAAATATTAGAGAGTTTTACAGTGTGTGTGCACTTTATGCCATTTGTACTCATTACGTATACATTTTGTGATTCCCAGATATGTTTTGTACTACAGTGCGTCAATTTGTCAATATGATTTGTACTCATTATCTTTATTTGTTGTAAAAATATTATAGAGTTTTACAGTGCATGTGCACTTTATGCCATTTGTACTCATTACGTATACATTTTGTGATTCCCAGATATGTTCTGTACTACAGTGCATGTGCACTTTCGTCATTTTGTTAACATGATTTGTATTCATTGCATATACATTTTGTGATTTGCTGATATGTTCTGAACTACAGTGCGTGTGCACTTTTGTCATTTCTCAATATGAATTGTACTCGTTGCCTATACATTTGTGATTGCCTGATATGTTCTGTACTCAGTGCATGTGCACTACATTTTATTTCATGTTCTGCACTTATATATATGTAAATATTTTGTATTTGTAAACTTAGTTAATTATGAAAAATTTGTTGCTCGTGGCAAGTCCAATTGACTCACCATCGCTGCCAAATTTTTGCCCCCCCCCCCCCCCCGGTGGAGGGTTATGTAAGGCGTATGCTTCGCCCGCAATGGGCGAGGCATGACAGAATCTCTGACCAGAGAGTAGTTTATTATTAGTTGTTGCTTGTCGCGTGTCTGCGCTTGACTGCGCTAGTCGACAGTAGAAGTGAGTCTGTAGTAGCGAGTCGGATACAGTAGTAGTCGGTCGGCTTTAGTAGCGAGTGGACAGTAGTAGTCTGGTGTAGTAGTGCGTCGGTAGTAGTCGGTCGGTTTCAGTAGCGAGTGGAGGGTTGTAGTCTGCGGGAGTCGTCATGCGTCGGCGGTGTGCTCTGCTCGCGACCCTGGTCAGGATTCTGGACGATGAGTATTGTTGTAGAAGGTAAAGAAGCAGCATTGCGCATATCTAATAATTTATGTTAATTGTAATTAATTTGTTCAAAAAAATGCCCCAATAATAATTTTTTTATAAAGTAACTCTTTTAAAGAGAAACATTCATTTCAATTTAAAGAACATTTCCAATTGATCATCACTCCTTTCAATAATTCAAAAAAAAAAAATATTCGCCAGCATTGCACGAAGCTGTGTCGAAGAATGTATAACTAAGAGCAGATATAATTGCAGTTTTATTGAGGTAAGAATTTTTGCTTGTTTTATTCAGAATACAGGGCCGAAGGTCAGCGCTGCTGTCCTTATAAAATTTATCAGACATTATTATTTGTGTTAGGAGGTTACATTTCCTACATGGTGCATTATTTAATCAATATTATTGTGTGGGTTTATGGTCAATTTTCATTCCTTAATTTTTGTGTGTGTGGGGGGGGGTTACGCTAGGCTCCAGTTTCCATTTTTATATTTAACAAATATTTTGCGGGGAGGTTACAATGTAGAATGGAGAATGTACTCAGATCCGGTTAAGAATTCTTCGGCTGTTTACCAAAAATGACACACTTCAGCTGGAGACCGGAACGATGTACTTAATCAGTGGACACGGAAGAGAGAACAGCGTTTGCATATCTATGGAAGGGCTGTGCTAGGAGTCTGGGGCTGATATGTTGCAGTCTGTAACAGATCACGGCGCTCGTAACTTCTCACAACCGAGTGCAGAATATGATGAGTAGCTGCGGCTAGGGCAAGAACGATAGGACAGTTACTAAAAATTTTGTAGGTGCATTGTTATTGTCGAATATGTTGTGTGAATCGTTTAATTTCTTTGGTCACTGAAGGCTCTCGCATGAATAGATCAGTGGTGTTATTTGCGAGTGGTAATTTTTCATTTTCTTGGAAGATTCAAATGAGATATACGCGTCTCGGATTTGTCTTCCCATAACTCAGTTTGTAATATTTCGTTTGTATAGGAACGCACCTCACTTAACCGCAGTTTTAATGATTTGAAGTAGTCAATGGAGGGTTACTTTCATTCTATGAATTAACAAAAACCTGTATTCAAATACTGTCCATGCGTTTGGCGTTTACAAACAGTATCGATCAACCCGGTTCACACTCACCATATTTTTTATTAAATTATCGAAGGTACTTTCACTAAATGATAACTTATAAAGACTATTATTGAATGAGCTAGTACACCTGTAGGGCATAAACGAAGTGGCCTACAACTCACCAGCAATAAACTTGAGTGTATTTATAGGATGTAGGTTAGACCGATCTGCCTTAGCAAACATCTGGTTGCTCGTGTCAGTGAGAAGCATTCCATTTGGCAATCATTAAATGTGAGTTAAGAACACCACCACATGACATTACCTCATAATTACAATTCCAAGCGAACGTCATTCGAGATAGCCTCTACTACTGTTGTACAAAGGTGAACCTTATGGACTCTGGGCCAGTGTTAGTTACTCGTAAAACGACGCGTAGAAGTAAACAGATCTTATTTGCTGCCCTGAAAAGGAATTCGATAACTGATTTTATATGTCGACGAGGAATGCGTAGAAGGGAGAGTATAGGTTCGAGTTCTCCAGTATCAGCATGGGACAGATTCATTACCGTTGTGAGTAGCCACAGTTCGGTCTTGCTGAGAAGGATCATATAAAGCGTGGCACCTCATATCACTATAAAAGGTTCCCGTCCATTTCTATATTTGCTCATACACTGTCTCAGATATCGTTAATGTGTACACCGCCTAAATGTTCATGATGGGATTTAAAATTAAAGCGAGTATTGTAACGAAACACTGGTTTCTACATTCTTTGACTTCACAGATCAAGGATGCCATAGTTTTAATATTTCTTCTTTCATACTAGCATGTGTCTACAGTTACCAGCGTAATATTGAAGGCGACATGTCATTACCAACTATTGTAGTTTGCTATGTATACATCGTATCTTATAGTTAACTTAAAGAAAATTACATATTAACAAATTGTTTGATGTTCATATTCACAACTTATGTAAATACGGTGGTGGTGGTGGTGGTGGTGGCACGTATAGTGCGCTCAACAGCATAGTCACCAGCGCCCATACTAATTTAATTGGTGGCTATATGCTCTCGAGCAAACGAATTAGAAATAGTTGCTGTCCATGGGAGACAGTAAATTCAACAGTTCAGCATGTTACATGACTGAAATGTTGTCACAACTTTTACTGACGATCAGCATCGCGGTTGGGGAGAGGTTATGGAAGACTCACTATACCAGACCTTATTAGAACCGACCATCAGTACATCGATTCGGCAAAACTTCTATTGCTTTGGTAAACAGACGTAGGAAAGAACGCCTAGATAACAGGGGTCGCCGTCAATTATTGAGAGTTGTTAGCAGAGAATATACAGGCCGCGGTGCTACAGATCACTCATCATATGTATAAAAATTTCTGTGCAGTCACATAATCGTTAGCAACTCCTTTGTGAGACTTGGCGATAATTTCTGATCTGTCCCTGTCTGGACAGTACTACCATTTACCGATCGTTTGTGTAACTGCGGTGAATGAGAAATCTCAGACATCTATGTGGCACTGTCAGTTAGCTATTGGGGTAACTAGAATAACGAGCCCACCAGAGGAGACAGGAACCACTCTAGTCCACAGAACACGAGGAGCAGACATGTGTTGTTTAAAAAGCAATACGAGTTGCCGCTGTCGTCAGGGAATATGTGAGACTCGTGTGTGTGACGGGAAGCGAGAAGTTTCAGAAGAGAAGAGTGCATATGAGGAGGAGCAAAATGCTGGTATACATTTAGTGTCCAGGTTAATAGGTACGCCTAACTGTTGCGACAATTTTCCTGTGGTAGTCGTTACTGTAACTCAGTAAAATAAACAAGATTTACGAAATTTCCATAGCGACGACTAAGAACTGTTATCTGATATAGCCATAAAGATTTTCATTTGTATTTCCATTTAAGAGGTCTTGTTACTTTCAGGACGACTCCGGACTGTTATCTGAACCAACCACCCAGAATTTTATCTTTATTATGTTCTTAACTCGTACCATTTGGATGCCAGGCTGTAGCATACAGGCAATGGCTGTCAGTGTCTTCTTACAGTGCCCCTTATTGTCAGTTTGAATTCGGTAGCTTATCTTTCGTACTGTTATTATTATTATTATTTCATTCCTTTCTCAGACGTTATGTCTGGTTAAAAATGGAAAGTGACGCGGACCTTGATCAAGCGTGACTTCCTTTTAACTGTACGGTACATGTTACATTGCATTTAGGAACTTTTGGGTAACTGAACATGTATCAATAATTACAGATTTCTGTAGTTGTATATATACGTTTGGATGTAGCTGTATTGTGTTGATGTACTGGTAGATATTTTGTGGTATGACTCCTGTAGTTGATAGCCACATGTCCTTGACTTCCTCAACGAGCTGGATGTATTTTTTCAATTTTTTCTCCTGTTTTCTTCTGTATATTTGTTGTATTGGGTATGGATATTTCGATTAGTTGTGTTAATTTCTTCTTTTTATTGGTGAGTATGATGTCAGGTTTGTTATGTGGTGTTGTTTTATCTGTTATAATGGTTCTGTTCCAGTATAATTTGTATTCATCATTCTCTAGTACATTTTGTGGTGCATACTTGTATGTGGGAACGCGTTGTTTTATTAGTTTATGTTGTATGGCAAGTTGTTGATGTATTATTTTTGCTACATTGTCATGTCTTCTGGGGTATTCTGTATTTGCTAGTGTTGTACATCCGCTTGTGATGTGATCTACTGTTTCTATTTCTTGTTTGCAAAGTCTGCATTTATCTGTTGTGGTATTGGGATGTTTAATAATATGCTTGATGTAATATTTGGTGTTTATTGTTTGATCCTGTATTGCAATCATGAATCCTTCCGTCTCACTGTATATATTGCCTTTTCTTAGCCATGTGTTGGATGCGTCTTGATCGATGTGTGGCTGTGTTAGATGATTCGGATGCTTCCCATGTACTGTTTTTTTTTCCAATTTACTTTCTTTGTATCTGCTGATGTGATGTGATTTAAAGGGTTGTAGAAGTGGTTATGAAATTGCAATGGTGTAGTCGATGCATTTATATGAGTGATTGCTTTGTGTATTTTGCTAGTTTATGCTCGTTCTATAAAGAATTTTCTTAAATTATCTACCTGTCCATAATGTAGGTTTTTTATGTCGATAAATCCCCTTCCTCCTTCCTTTCTGCTTAATGTGAATCTTTCTGTTGCTGCATGTATGTGACGTATTCTGTATTTGGGGTATTGTGATCGTGTAAGTGTATTGAGTGCTTCTAGTTCTGTGTTACTCCATTTCACTACTCCAAATGAATAGGTCAATATTGGTGTAGCATAAGTAGTTATAGCTTTTGTCTTGTTTCTTGCAGTCAATTCTGTTTTCAGTATTTTTGTTAGTCTTTGTCTATATTTCTCTTTTAGTTCTTCTTTAATATTTGTATTATCTATTCCTATTTTTTGCCTGTATCCGAGATATTTATAGGCATCTGTTTTTTCCATAGCTTCTGTGCAGTCACTGTGGTTATCCAATAAGTAATCTTCTTGTTTAGTGTGTTTTCCCTTTGACTATGCTGTTTTTCTTACATTTGTCTGTTCCAAAAGCCATATTTATATCATTGCTGAATACTTCTGTTATCTTTAGTAATTGGTTGAGTTGTTGATTTGTTGCTGCCAGTAGTTTTAGATCATCCATGTATAGCAAATGTGTGATTTTGTGTTGGTATGTTCCAGTAATATTATATCCATAATTCTTATTATTTAGCATGTTGGCTAGTGGGTTCAGAGCAAGGCAGAACCAGAAAGGACTTAATGAGTCTCCTTGGTATATTCCACGCTTAATCTGTATTGGCTTTGATGTTATTTTATTTGAATTTGTTTCGATATTAAGTGTGGTTTTCCAATTTTTCATTACTATGTTTAGGAACTGTATCAATTTAGGGTCTACTTTGTATATTTCCAATATCTGTAGTAACCATGTGTGGGGTACACTATCAAAAGCTTTTTGGTAATCAATGTATGCGTAGTGTAGTGACCTTTGTTTAGTTTTAGCTTGATATGTCACCTCTGCATCTATTATCAGTTGCTCTTTACATCCTCGTACTCCTTATAGCAGCCTTTTTGTTCCTCATTTATAATTTTGTTCTGTGTTGTATGTGTCATTAACTTCTGTGTATTGACTGAAGTTAATATTTTGTATATTGTTGGTAGGCATGTTATGGGGCGATATTTTGCTGGGTTTGAGATAAGTTATTTCTTGTGTAAGTGTATCAGGGACTGTGTATGGGTCTGCAATGTAACTGTTATATAATTTAGTTAGATGTGAATGTGTTGAGGTGAACCTCTTTAGCCAGAAATTTGCTTTTTTATGTTTTACAGGGGATTTCCAATTGTGCGTAGAATCAATTGCTTGGGTGATTTCATGTTGCAAAATTATCACTTCAGGCATTTGTTGTATCATCTTGTATGTGTCTGTTTCTGCTTGTATCCACCGTGCATGTCTGTTATGTTGTACTGGGTTTCACCATATGTTGCTCCAGAAGTGTTCCATGTCTGTTATGTTTTGTGGGTTGTCTATTTTAGTGTGTGTGTTATCTACTGTCTGATAAAATTTCTTTTGGTTTGTGTTGAATGTTTGGTTTTGTTTCCTTCTTTTTTCACTTTTTTTGTATCTTCTAAGTCGTTTGGCTAATGCTTGTAATTTCTGCTTCTCTTCATTTAATTGCTCTATCGCTTCTTGTTGTGAAATTTTACCTAAACTTTTTCGTTTTTTGTCTGATATTTCATTTATTATAAATTGTGTTAACTGTCCGATGTCTTTTCTCAGTTTTTCTATTCTGATCTGTAGCCTGGGTGGCCATGCTGGTTTGTGGGTTTCTCCTGTGTGTTGGTTGGTTCTGATCTATGCCTAGTGTGTATATTTAGTGTAGTGAGTGCTCCTATATAAACCAGTAATTGTAACTCTTCCATAGTTGTCTTTTCATTTATTTTGTAGTGTACAATTGTGTTGATAGTTGTTATTGTTGTTTCGACTTGTGGGCTATTTGGGGGTCTATGCAATAATGGTCTAATGTCTGTATTTGTGTCTTTGTATTCTATATTTGTCAGCTGAAATTTTTCTTCTATATCTAACATGTGTGTCACTTCGTGTTCTATTTGTGCTTGTTCTGGTAGCTGGCTTAAGATTCCTTTTTCCTCTGATTGTTTAATTGATGCATGTTGTTCTTTGTTTGTTTGCTCTGTGATGTTTGAATCCATTACTGTATTTTCTTCTTCTTCTGATTGCACATTATTTTGTTCCAGTATTTGTTGTACTTGTTGTTTGATTATTATTATTATTATTGTCTTACGTGACACGTTCACGATTGCGCAGGAAGCCTATAGTAGTCACATTACATTAAAAAATCACATTACATTAAAAAATTCGTACTGTTTTTGCGGTTTTCAGTCTCTGATGCAGTCTTCCATGCAAGTCCATCCCGTCCAGGTCTTGCCATCTTTACATAAGTACTGGGACCCAAATCAACATCAGCCTACTTACTGTTGTCAAATTTCAGTTTCTCGCTACAATTTTTACCCCTGCTCCCCTTCTCAACTATCCCACATAGCCAATAGACTATTCCTTGATATCTCAGGGTGTGTCTTTTCAAACTATGTCCACTTTTAGTCAGGTTTTCCATATGCTCTTTTCTTGCCATTTCGATTCTGTAAATCTTCATTAGTTATTTGAAGTGAAACCCCTTGAAATCCCGTGGCCAAAAACACTGTTGTCCCAGGGCGGTGCATGGTGTATAAGGCAGAAATAAAAGGAATTAGAGAACTCAGTCACCGAGAGAAATGTCTTATTATACTCAACTTTGGCACAGAGCGTGCTTTTCGAACTCCATATACAAATCACTGCCAAAGCTGGGATAAGTTAAAACACTTTAACAGTTCACAACATAGATGTAAACATAAGCCTTGAGGCTAGTTCAGTTGTATTAGAAAATTCCAACTGCACTATGGCGATTTTTGACTGCTCTAACTGGAGCCACTCGACAACTGGACAAGTATTCGGCAATAACTGCAGTAGGGCGCTCTCTTATTGACGTGGTCAGTGGAGCTTGAGCTCAGGTGGGCGTGGCACTTGTGAGACCAGCAGTTGGGCGGTACTGCCGCTGTCACTTCCACTTTTGGACAACAGCCGAACCTCCAGTGCCAACCTCTGTAACCGGAACGATTCCCCCTGTGTGGTATCGACTACCTACGATACTACGCTATTCGATTTCCCTATTTAATCTTTGACACTTTTCTCTGCCAACCCATTTCAAAAGCTTATATCCTCTTGATGCCTGTAGTACTTACTGCACCCATTTAACTTGGTCTTGAAGCTACACTGCGCGCAAATACTTTCATAGAAGTATACCTACCAAATAAATTTGTAGGTGTAAGTAGTTGTAATTAAGGAGGCCATCACAGATGTGTCCTTTTGTGCAGTCTATTGGCTTGTTCGGCCGACGGATGTTTCATTGTTATTTTGGCGTTCCACCATTACAGTCCACCCCAAGTCATGAAAGGAGAAATCTGAACTATATAGTAGCTATTGCGTTGTTGTCGGGTTATTCGATCGACTAATTTTATTTCTGTTGTTTGTCCATAACAATGAGCGTATTACTTGGACACCGTATTTTATAATAATAGAATTACTAGAAAACAATCTTCAACTGCCCATTGATTACCCATTTCTGCAGACAGTATGGTGGTCGGCACTTTGTTTTCGATCATTTTATTCGCTTAGAAAGGGTCCTTTATTAAGAGTGTTACCTTTTAAAACTGGAAAAAATTAAACCATTCAACATCTCGGAGGAAAATATGCTTCATTTTGAGCGTTAGACATTGCACTTAAGTTCTGAACAAAATATTGTTCGGCCGTGCGGTTAAAGGCGCTGCAGCCTGGAACCGCAAGACCGCTACGGTCGCAGGTTCGAATCCTGCCTCGGGCATGGATGTTTGTGATGTCCTTAGGTTAGTTAGGTTTAACTAGTTCTAAGTTCTAGGGGACTAATGACCTCAGCAGTTGAGTCCCATAGTACTCAGAGCCATTTGAACCATTTTTGAAAATATTGTTCAAACGTCCACCATAGCTTCGGACACACTGACGCAAACGATGGCTCCTATTAGTTAATCGCTGTCTCCCACATTAGCGGCTCCAACTCTTGAGTCGGTTCAATTTCGTAAAGACGCTGTCCAAATCCCTTCGCGAGATTGACGAATCTGATGTCTGAGATAGCCGAAAAAGTCGAGATTGTCTCGAAATTGACACATTTTGCTCTTCCTCAATACTGGCCGCAACTGCCACGATATTGTCTTCAATTCGCGCTTTACGTTGTCTTGTTAATGTCGTTTGGTCGTGTATAGAGAATTACTGCTCAAACCTGGACATACATAAAAAAATATGTTACGAACTGGAAATTACGGTTTTAAAAAGTATCACTCTTAATAACAGACCCTGCCTAACGACTGTTTTGATGAACGTGGAGACGGCACTGTAGACAGTCATTACCCGGCAACAATAAAGGCGAAGAAGGTAAATATTAAAATTGACAACTTTTGCTAATGCCAGAACTCTATTTATCTACACTCCTGGAAATGGAAAAAAGAACACATTGACACCGGTGTGTCAGACCCACCATACTTGCTCCGGACACTGCGAGAGGGCTGTACAAGCAATGATCACACGCACGGCACAGCGGACACACCAGGAACCGCGGTGTTGGCCGTCGAATGGCGCTAGCTGCGCAGCATTTGTGCACCGCCGCCGTCAGTGTCAGCCAGTTTGCCGTGGCATACGGAGCTCCATCGCAGTCTTTAACACTGGTAGCATGCCGCGACAGCGTGGACGTGAACCGTATGTGCAGTTGACGGACTTTGAGCGAGGGCATGCGGGAGGCCGGGTGGACGTACCGCCGAATTGCTCAACACGTGGGGCGTGAGGTCTCCACAGTACATCGATGTTGTCGCCAGTGGTCGGCGGAAGGTGCACGTGCCCGTCGACCTGGGACCTGACCGCAGCGACGCACGGATGCACGCCAAGACCGTAGGATCCTACGCAGTGCCGTAGGGGACCGCACCACCACTTCCCAGCAAATTAGGGACACTGTTGCTCCTGGGGTATCGGCGAGGACCATTCGCAACCGTCTCCATGAAGCTGGGCTACGGTCCCGCACACCGTTAGGCCGTCTTCCGCTCACGCCCCAACATCATGCAGCCCGCCTCCAGTGGTGTCGCGACAGGCGTGAATGGAGGGACGAATGGAGACGTGTCGTCTTCAGCGATGAGAGTCGCTTCTGCCTTGGTGCCAATGATGGTCGTATGCGTGTTTGGCGCCGTGCAGGTGAGCGCCACAATCAGGACTGCATACGACCGAGGCATACAGGGCCAACACCCGGCATCATGGTGTGGGGAGCGATCTCCTACACTGGCCGTACACCACTGGTGATCGTCGAGGGGACGCTGAATAGTGCACGGTACATCCAAACCGTCATCGAACCCATCGTCCTACCATTCCTAGACCGGCAAGGGAACTTGCTGTTCCAACAGGACAATGCACGTCCGCATGTATCCCGTGCCACCCAACGTGCTCTAGAAGGTGTAAGTCAACTACCCTGGCCAGCAAGATCTCCGGATCTGTCCCCCATTGAGCATGTTTGGGACTGGATGAAGCGTCGTCTCACGCGGTCTGCACGTCCAGCACGAACGCTGGTCCAATGAGGCGCCAGGTGGAAATGGCATGGCAAGCCGTTCCACAGGACTACATCCAGCATCTCTACTATCGTCTCCATGGGAGAATAGCAGCCTGCATTGCTGCGAAAGGTGGATATACACTGTACTAGTGCCGACATTGTGCATGCTCTGTTGCCTGTGTCTATGTGCCTGTGGTTCTGCCAGTGTGATCATGTGATGTATCTGACCCCAGGAATGTGTCAATAAAGTTTCCCCATCCTGGGACAATGAATTCACGGTGTTCTTATTTCCATTTCCAGGAGTGTATTTTATGACAAACTAATGAACGTAAGGCCACGTAGGTGGCGTGTTGCCTCATAGCAGTATTTTTCCATTTCAGTGGTCTACTGCCCTTTTTGGGAGCACGTACTGAGATTCTGGGAGTTAAGAGATGAGCCGCACGTGCTCTTCAATACGTTCGAGGAAATGACACAGGTAAGCACAAAGCTCGTGAGCTATTCTCGCTGCTACCCCTCATGAAATACTTATGTTTTACTGTTTAGCTTTTCAGATGAGATCTTCCAAGAACAGAAACAGTGGTAATATTTTTGTACAGCACAAGTTTGCAGGGGCAGTGGGAACCAGGAGGATACAAGATGAATGCCCGATCACGTGACAGCGCTAGAGTGGTATTTACTATATAACGATGCAGTAGCTCGTGTATTCCAGTTTTCTCGGTATTTTACGCTTTTATGGCGCAAGAGTGTTTATACGGAAGGAGCGCAGAATGCTCTGTCGAAAAAATGAGTAGACGTGAAAGAGAAAAACAAAGCCATATCGTTCGTTGATAGCTCAACGAAATGTGAAAGTAGTACTTGCCTATTATCAAACCTTATATCCTACGTACAAAGAGTCGCGATAGCTGATTATTTTGGGATTTAACTGCGGAATGAGCCACTTACCAGTTGTTCAGAGACGGAGCTTAAACTGGCTGTTATAATCAAACAGGATATGATTACGAGTCTCTTTGTTGTTTCTGCATCACAGCCACCATAATAACTCGAGGAAAACAGCTTTGAAATACAGTTACAAGGTTTCCACGAAAACCCGCCCGTTAGGTTGACATAAGCACACGGCTGTAGCTTAGCCCCTGCACATCACGTGAACTAATGCATCTGCGAGTGATGTTAGCAGGAATCGATGCAAACTAGTGATGCATTTTTCGATTCCGGGTAAAGAGGGATCGAAGGTACTGCCAACCTTAAAAAATTTTCATTACCGACGCCATTTTTGCACAAACTCGTGTAGCAGGCTTAGGACATGACTATCAACAGGGAACAACAATAATTGTGGCAGCAATTATCCAAAATGAACTCAAGCAAACTCTATCACGTCGACACTTCGATGTCGAACAAGTTAAACCATTTGAGTCAGAAAAAAGGTGTACAGAACAAACAGAAAACAGAATAATATCTTCGTAATGTGTTTTTCGGTGAAGGTTTAACGTCTTGTCGACGAATAAGTCATCACAGGCTTATGTACGTATTTGTTACATTTTCGCGTTTAAGGAATAACACTAGCAATTTTGAACTGAGCATCATCTGCCGTGTTTGGAAAACTGTAGCCTACATAATCTTCTAGTCCAGACTATCCAGTCTGTTTGAGAGCTGGTTGTAATAGTAGTATCAGCAGAGAAAATTATTAGTTACGTTTCTATACACATGGCTCTGCTGCACCCTGATACTTTTAAATGATAATAAAAGTAAAACTATGTTTTATTTTTGTGTGCCTCTTACTAAACTTCAAACTTATTCGATAGCAATATAGTACATAGTATGTAACAAAATCAGTGATACGATCTTTCATTCTAAACTGCACTCAAATCAGTCTGAACTAGAAACAAGTCATCGAAAAATATTTGTAGAGAGTACTAAACACTGATCAAAATAACAACATGAATAGGTTTTCTTAAATTTTAAAATGCCCTTCTTACAAACATCGAAACATGAGCTTAGCATCTGATTCTTCAAACCTTTTGACAATCATCCAAGTCAGCGAAATTACTTGCACAAATTGCACGGTGTTTTTAAGTCAACTGATGCTTTTTTTTTCTTTATTGTGTTTCAATTCCCCTTCGGGGCGCGCTGGCAGTAGCATATGCTCTGCTCTTCAGCCGAAAGACATATAACAAAAAATAGAAGACATTTAAAAATAACAAAGGAGAGAATATGGTGAACATAGATATAAAAAAGGGGGAACATCATGGAAGACAATAGACTTAAAAAGGGGCGACTGTAAAATGGAAATAAAAAACTGTTAATAAGTAGCGCACACAAAAAGCCACACATTGCGACAATTAAAAGGACATAGAACACATTTAAAAATAACAAAGGAGAGAATATGGTGAACATAGATATAAAAAAGGGGGAACATCATGGAAGACAATAGACTTAAAAAGGGGCGACTGTAAAATGGAAATAAAAAACTGTTAATAAGTAGCGCACACAAAAAGCCACACATTGCGACAATTAAAAGGACATAAGGCACAGTATGACTGGAGCATTGCTTCGAAGGCTTCGGTTATTTGGATCAAATGATTAAATTCGCCTACGAGACAAAACCTTTTAATGTTGTGTCTCCTTACACGAGATTTTCTTGCAGGTGGTGTTTTAGCCGTTCTGAACCTGTTTTTTCAGGAAAAATATTTCGTGGAATTTAATCGTCTCATTAACTTCAACTTCCTTATCACAAGTTTGAGTCATGATCATTCGTTACCACAAATTTCTCGTCAAAGCCCATTTTCTTTCAAATGATTACAGGCAAGTATTTCGTTTTCAAAAATTTCTTCTTCATAACTGCATAAGTCATCGTTCAATCATAGCTCAAATATGTCATATCCACTTCCAGAAACACTATTTAGATTTACCGTTACAGATCCCTGAAATTAAACATTATGCTCAATAAATAACAAAAACAAAAAGCTCATAAAATATTCCTGGGTCCATAGGACTCGTGCGTACACCAAGACTGACACTCGGAGTGGCGAGCGAAATACGTCAATCACACAGTACGGTCTTTGGCTTACGGAAGATACCTTGAAGTGCGTGGGAGGTGAGGGGGAGGGGGGAGGAAGCTGTGACTCTGGCTACATTTTTATATATGTTCGGAGACTGCACATTGATCCACTGGACTCACGACTACAGTTAAGGGTTAAATTCAGTAGAATTGTTTTGCAAACTGACTCAGTATAAATTCTACAACATGTATAACGGAACTGCCAAAATCCCCTTTAACCAAGTTCACTACCATACGTTTTCTATATTTACTGAAACAAGAAGTCATTGATGAAAGAACTTCTCCAATAATGCAATGTCCACTGTACTACTGAAGAATCAGATGGGCACATAAGTACACTCCGACGAAACGGGTTTAACCATCTACCAGAAATAATAATATTTCATATAAGTTTGAAATGAATCTATCAGAAACTGCATGTAATTGATGAAATCTTCCCGGGTCATCAGCCGAGTCGTGACGTCACAACTGAGTTTGGTAACCTTAGAAGATTTCATCAACGAAATTCGTCAAAAAAGCCTACATTTGCATGTAACTGAATGTAACGCACAATTATATTAATTTCAACGATTTCGCAGAAGCCTAGAGAAAGGCAAGAGAATATTTTTGGGTGCAGTCTTTTCTGGTATACAGTTTTCTCAGGAAGTTTATCTAACAAAGGGACGTTACGTAGTGGCCTCCTCCGATTTCCTTCATACTTATAGGGTTGGGTAGTCAGTGACCGGATATCTGTTTCCTAAGTTAGTACGAAGCAGTATTCAGAAAAAGTATAAATAACAGCCTTTGGCGGTTAGAAGATTACCAAGCTCCATGTAGTAAAAGATATTTGCAGTACGTATATTAACGAATTGGTTGGTAGCTCAGTGTTTAGCGAAATTAAATAGCTATCATGAAAGTCATTGTTCGAGTCTTGCTACGTTTTTTTAATGTTCTTCTGATTCCATATTTGTTAACAAAAAGAAATGTTGATTAATGGAAACGGTATCATACTTTTTCATAAAAATAACATATTCAAGTACTTCTAATGTGAAAATACATTTAAATCTGATACAGACATGCGAAATACTTTTATGTTAGATAAAAAATATGTGCATTAATATTACCCTTCACTCGCTTTGATTTTTTGTCCGGTGTTCCATATTCTTGTACATCATTTACACAGCAGTCCAGACGGATGCTCCTATTTATTTTACCGCGGCCGGTGTAATAGTCCTCATATTTTTATGTGCTATGGTTAACATTTACCATCGTTCAGGTTCCAAGTAACAATGATCCATCACCTACATTTTATTTTGGTTTTCCAGAATTGTTTTCTTCTTATGGACTGCCATACAATCTGCGACCTTGGGCGATAGAGTGATACATACTGCAAAAAATCCAGTCTACATGCAATGCTTTCGATTATTGTTATTCCACAAAGGAATCATCGACTGAATGGCGAAGTTTTCTGATAGGTCCATAGCGATGAACTACCGTGGAGTAGTTGATTAGTCATGTTCCGCCAATGTCCAGATGCTGAGGATGTGTCTGGACGCGGCACCTGTGTTCTCCTGAAGGGCTGCTGACGTGATTACGCGTCCTCTCCCGTCCCGCTGAACTCTCAATGCAGCGGATAAGTAACTTCCTTATGTCTGTGAATAAAGAAGTGTCGAGTGTCATTCATACAATATATATACCTCCTAGCGTACTATCATATTCATAAAACCTTTTTTCAATATTTTAAACCTTTTATGGAATATGACGATTATTGTGACCACTTGAGTCCCGATGTGCAGTGACAGAATTTTTTTTAGTTGTGGTTCTTCTCACTGGTTTGACGTCGCCCCAAGGAACTCAGTTCGCTCTAGTACCAAGGAAGTTATTCCCTGATGTCTTAACAGATGTTCTATCATTCTGTCCTTTCTTCCTTCAAGTTTTACACGTATACCTTTCCTCTTCGATTCCGCGCAGAACTTCTTCATTCCTTATTAGTCCACCTAATATTCAACATTCCTCGGTATCACCACATCTCAAATCCTTCGGTTCTCTTCTCTTCCGGTTCCATGTTTCACTACCATATAAAGCTGTTCTCCAAACACACAATCTCAGAAATTTCTTCCTCAAATTAATGTTATCACCCTGTCCTTTCTTCTTTCAAGTTTTCCACGTATACCGTTCCTCTACGATTTCGCGCAGAACTCCTTCATTCCTTATTAGTCCACCTAATTTTCAACATTCCTCTACAGCACTACATCTCAAATCCTTCGGTTCTCTTCTCTTCCGGTTCCATGTTTCACTACCATATAAAGCTGTTCTCCAAACACACATTCTCAGAAATGTCTTCCTCAAATTAAGGTTGTGTTTCATGTCATTAGGCTTCTCTTGACCAGGAATGTCCTTTTTGTCAGTGTTATTCTACTTTTGATGTCCACCGTGCTCCGTCCGTCAATGGTTATTTTGCTGCCTAGGTGGCATAATTCCTTAACTTCATCTACTTCGCGACCATCAATCCGGATAAGTTTCTCGCTGTTCTTGTATCTGCTACTGCTCATGACTATCGTCTTTCTTCGATTTATTCTTAATCCAGATTCTGTACTCAATAGACTGTTTTTCAGTTCAGCAGATCATGTAATTCTTCTTCAATTTCACTCAGGGTAGCAATGTCATCAGCGAATCAAGTCACTGATATCCTTTCGCCTTGAATTTTAATTCCACTCCTGATCCTTCCTTTTATTTCCATCATTGTTTCTTCGGTGTACAGATTGAAAAATAGAAGCGACTGACTGCATCCCTGTCTTACACCTTTTTTTAATCTAAGCACTTCTTTCTTGATCTTCAACTCTTATTGTTCCCTCTTGGCTCTTGCATATGTTGTTGTACATTACGCTCTCTCCCTATAGCTTACCTCCCTTTTCCTCAGATTTTCAAATATCTTGCACCATTTTCAATTGCGAACGCTTTCTCCAGGTCGACAAATCTGGTATGTGTCTCGATTTTTCTTTAGTCTTGCTTCCATTATCAACCACATCGTCATAATTGCTTCTCTGGTGCCTTTACCTTTCCTAAAGCAAACTGATCGTCATGTAACTCATCCTCTATTCTCTTTTCAATTCTTTTATATATTATTCTTGTCAGCAACTTGGATACATGAAGTGTTAACCTGATGTTTCGGTAATTCTCGAGGTGTTAATCTGATTTGGCGGTAATTCTCGCACTTGTCACCTCTTGCAGTCTTCGGAATTGTGTGGATGATATTTTTCTAAAATCCAGATGGTGTATCGCCCGAGGAATGTTATCAACCCCCTTCTGCATTATTTGGTCGTAAGTCTTTCAAAGTTTTTTTTTTTTTTATTTTGATTCCAATACTGAATCTCCTATCTCTTCTAAATCTACTCCTCTCTTCTTCTATCGCATAAAACAATTCTTCCTCTCTCATAGGCCTTCAGTGTACTCTTTCCACCCATTCGCTCTCTCCTCCGCATGTAACAGCGAAATTCCCGTTGCTCTCTTAACATTATCACGCTTGCTTTTAATTTCACCTTAGGTTGCTTTGAGTTTTCTGTATGCTGAGTAAGTCCTTCCGACAATCATTTCTTTTTCGATTTCATTATATTTTTCATGCGACCATTTGGTCTTAGCTTCCCTGCACTTGCTAATTATTTCATTCCTCAGCAACTTGCATTTCTGTATTCCTAAATTTCCCTGAGCATTTTTGTACTTCCCCCTTTCATCGATCAACTAAAGTATTTCTTCTGTCACCCATGGTTTCTTCGCAGTTACACTCTTTGTACCTATGTTTTTCTTTCCAGCTTCAGTGATTGTCATTGTTGGTCGTGTCTCGATTCTGATGAGAACAACCCTATCACTGAAATGATATTACAGTAACACACTCACTGCCCTATCTTCCTATTCATAACGAATCCTGCTCCCATTATACCACTTTCTGCTGCTGTTGGTATTACTCTATACTCATATAACCACAAATCACTGTCTTCTTCCCATTTCACATCACTGACACCCACTACATCTAGACAGAGCCGTTGCATTTCCTTTTTCAGATTTTCTAGGTTCCCTACCACGCTCGAGCCTCTGACGTTCCACGCTTCGACTCACTGAACGTTATCCTTTCGTTGGTTGTTCAACCTTTTTCTCATGGTCACCTTCACCTTGGCATTCCCCTTCCGGAGATTCGAATGGGGGCTAATCTGGAATCTTTTGCTAATGGGAAGATCATCATTACACTTTTTCAGTTATAGGCCACGTGTCCTGTGCACACACGATATGTGTCTTTCATGCAGTGGCTTCCATTGCCTTATGCATCCTCATGCCGTTCATCATTGCTGATTCTTTTGCCTATATGGGCAGATTCCCGACCCTTGGCCAAGAGTGCTCTGAAACTCCGTCTGCTCGACCGCTCTCTTTGACGAGGCCGTTAGCAGAATGGGAGTGACTTCTTATTCCCGAAGTCTTCGGCGGCAAATACTTATTTTTATTCAAAATTGTGGCGGGGTTCTAACCAGGGACCTAGGACGCTTAGATTACTAATTAATGACGCTGCCGCTAGACCACGGGTCCTACCACCGGATGTAAAAACCAGTAACTTGAGAATCAAATGAGATATCTTTCTGCTTTCTGCTTTAAATAAAATTTCGGTAACTTATTTACATCTCAGACATAGCAACGCATGAGTTAAAACGAACCTTCTGCAAAGTTCCCACAGTGCGTTCCGATCTCTACAAACTCATTAATATATCGAACGATATTTTACTTAATTTGATGCTGCACAGTAACTATGATGAATAGCGAAAAGAAATGCAGTCCTTCATTGAGCAAAGATATCAGATCGTAATATGCGAAAAAATCATTTTTTTTCAGCAAATAGTTTTCTTGTAATTGGACGATAGGTATTTCATAGCAGCTGGAACGCCGTCTTTCAACATAGATAGCTGCATTTGATGAGCACTACAGCCACAAGAAAGCCATGCTCAGCATGGAATGCAGAGGAGTACATCTGTGGCAGCTCAAGGGTTAGAGAAGCATGCATCTACCTGATCAGTGCTTTCAGTCCCTTGTATGATGTTACTTCCCGCCTATGTTTCTGCGTAATATTGTTTAAAGTGCATGGTTATATGGTTTGTTAGAACCATACACTATGTAACTTGATGTATAACTTAGAGTGCTTCGTCACCTTTATGCTAAATATATGTTATTATCTCCCTCTTCTGTGTAGTAATTATATTAATGATCCTCGGCTTCTTTTACAGATGTTTATTACTTAATGCGTGTACTGATTTGTTCTACGTCTTTCTTTAAATCAATGTAAGATGACACATGGATTATGCAAAGAAGTAAGTTGCTAAGTAACAGGTCTAGAGAATTTTCTATACAATACCCATCAACATACCATTGAGCCGCTTCTAACTTAAAAATGGTTCAAATGGCTCTGAGCGCTATGGGACTTAACATCTGAGGTCATCAGTCCCCTAGAACTTAGAACTACTTAAACCTAACTAACCTAAGGACATCACACACACATCCATGCCCGAGGCAGGATTCGAACCTGCGACCGTAGCGGTCGCGCGGTACCAGACTGAAGCGCCTAGAACCGCTTGGCCACTACGGCCGGCGCTTCTAACTTAGTGTTGCCTCTGAAGTGCTAACCTCAACATCACAGAGCACACTTGTTACAATGCATGGTGAACCTTCAGCTGTCTGTACTGTTATTATGGTACAACTTTCCAGCCGTTTATGCTTGACAATGGTTATTTGATCAAAATTAATTAAAGAAACAAATTGTGCAAAGCAAAGGACAGCTGAAGGTTCCCCATGAATTTTAATAATTATTTAGTGGCTGAATATCCTCACCTGCAAACATACATAAACACTTGTTATAGTTTAATATTGAGCTGCTTCATATCAGGCTGCATAGTACAAGACAGATCTTTTCGAGCGAAGTCCAAAAATATCAGCAATCACATATTAAGAGTTGATCTATCCCTCTACTAGTAGGAATCATTTGTCTCCATATAGAATACTGATGAACGATGTCTTACTTTAACTGCATCTGATTGTATGCAAAACAATTGCATAGCTTTACACAGAGAACTCACATATGTGGCTGTTAACAACATGTATAACCGCAAGTTGCAACAATAAAAGACTGACAGAATTACTGGATTATTATGCAGTGTGTAGTGGGCTGCTCAATAACATCAGAAATATACAACCACTACCATTTATTACATACTTTTTTTGCGTGAGAGTCTCTACATCGCGAAATTCAAAGTAGCAACCATCTGCATCATCACTCTATCCATCAAAAATTTCCACACTGAACTGGCTGGTTTCAAGTTGTTTGCCCTCTCTCATCACTCCAGACTAATGATGCAGACCCTCATGTTTTATCATCATCACTCTGCAAGAGAAATACTATCTTTCCAATTCTGCGGAAGGCCATCCACATCGGCAAACAGTAATACTGTCTGAATTCTACGATCCTCAACGTTGGCCAGTTTTATCGAAGGAAATAATCTGTCTCTGCCCAGAATATATATATATATATATATATATATATATATATATATATATATATATATATATATAAAGAGCCATATACTTTGGTTGTATATTTAATTATAAAACATTTTGTGCTAATTCCAAAATATGACCTCTAATGCAACGTAATATCCAAAACATATACCTATCTTCTGTGGTCGAAATACCATATGAACTAATGCACACATGGAAAGCACCTGCTAAACCATTTTTCTGCACGTTCGTCGATATATGACCGCTCTGCCTTAGTAATTACAGACATACTGTGCTGAATTTTGCATCCAGATTTTAAATATTTTTTCCATTTTTTTCGTATTTTCCATATTATTTCCATACTTTCCATGTTGTATCTGTTGTGGTCTTCAGGCCGAAGACTGGTTTGATGCAGCTCTCCATGCCACTCTGTCCTGTACAAGACTATTCATCTCCGAGTAAATACTGCAACCTGCAGCCTTCTGACTCTGCTTATTGTAGTCATCTCTTGATCTCCATCTATGTTTTTTACTCGCCACACTTCCCTCCAGTACTAAACTGGTAATCCCTTGATGTCTTAGAGTTCCAAGATGGCCGCCGAGTAAATGACGCCAGAAACCATTTCCAGAAAGTTAAGTGATTTAGACAGGAATATAATTTAGTTTAACGCCGACAACAAATTAAATACGTGCATTAGTGTATCGTTTACTCTGGCCGTTAAAGCTTTGACTTTTCTTTGCGTATTTTTTCAGAAAACACGAAAAGATCGAAGTCGCACTTAGGCTTAAATTTTGTAAACGTGTTTGTTTCTTGTTTCACGGTAATTTAACTAGTTTCTCGGTAACAAATAAGTAAACTACCGTAAATAGCGTATAACTTCATTGTTTTAATATAGATTTCAGAAAAACAGCGTAACTTTGTATCAGTAACTTGCTTATATACATTTGCTTAAAGGCCTAATTGTCGTAACGTTTTTGGAGAATCAAAGTTAAAGTATCTCGTTTAATTGTCCTTTTTTTCATTCCATCGAGTGAAATATATAATAAATAGCGTATACCTTCATTGTTTTAATACAGATCTCAGAAAAACAGCGGAATTTTAAATCAGAAACTTGCTTATATACATTTGTGGTTCAAATGGCTCTGATCACTATGGGACTCAACTGCTGAGGTCATTAGTCCCCTAGAACTTAGAACTAGTTAAACCTAACTAACCTAAGGACATCACAAACATCCATGCCCGAGGCAGGATTCGAACCTGCGACCGTAGCGCTCTTGCGGTTCCAGACTGCAGCGCCGTTAACCGCACGGCCACTTCGCCCGGCTATACATTTGTGAATAGGCTTAATTCGTGTAACGTCTTTTTTTTATTTTCGGTAATTTAATTGATTTATTCTAGCTAAAGTATTATTTTTGCCATGAGTGAGAAGTGCCTGACTTGCCGTAATTGTTAGTTCCGGGGTTTGGTGTGATGGATGCAGTAGTTTTTTTCACTGGGGGGACTGCAGTGGCGTGGGTGTTGGGAAAGTGGATCAGGCTCATCAGTGGTTATGTAGGATTTGCAGCAGAGATAGGAAGATAGTGGAACAGGAGGGGAAAATTGCTGCCCTTCAGGCTGAGCTAGATCAGGCTATAGGAAGATCTGGACAGGTTAAGGAGGGAGAAGGGCAAAGAGAGGTGGAAAGTGGCAACAAGTAGCAGAAGGAACAGGCCTAGAGCTAAGTCTGACAGTTTTGTGGTGAATGTCAAAAATAAGTTTGACCTGTTGCTTCAGTTAGAAACTGATGAGCCTCAAGCAGCGGTAGGTATAGACAGGACACAACAAACTTTCAATAGGAAATTGAAAAAGAATGTAGGAAAGTCATCGAAAAGGAAGAAAGTTTTGTTGTTAGGCAGTTCTCACGCCAGAGGTGTAGGCGTGAAGGAGGAATTAGGACCAGAATACCAGGTCACAAATTTTCTCAAACCAAGTGCTAGTCTGGATCAGGTGACAGAGGATTTAGGTTCACTCTGTAAAGGATTTACCAGGGAAGACACCGTGGTTATTGTGGGAGGGTCAGGGAACAGCATCGACAGAGATCCTGGGTACAGTATAAAGTGTGACCTGGTAAAGATTGCGTCGGCATCGAGTCACACCAATGTTGAATTTGTATCTGTCCTGGGACGCCATGACCGGCCTCATTTGAACTCTTCTGTTGGGAGAGTTAATTTGGAGTTGGAACGGCTGCTTGGGTCGGGTGCAGGGCCTCATGTTGGTGTGGTTCCTGTTGATTATCTCAGTAGGTGTGACTATACGAGGCACGGCCTACATCTCAACAGGAAATGGAAGGGGAAACTGGCTGGGGTAATAGCAGGAAATTTAAGGGGGGGAGGCACTGCCATGAATGGTAAAATACCAGTGGTTACAAGTGTTGGAGCAGCACCTTTTTTAGGATAGGTAAGACAGAAAGATGTCAAGTTCTACGAGAGGTCAGGATTGAAACAAATCTTCAGTTTAGGAAAGGCATTAAACAGCACAATTCTAGCACATTGGATCACCAATCACAGTTGTCAATTATAAATTTTCACCAATCACCAGAAATTTTATCTCCACCAAGTTGTATCTCAGTCCTAGGTAATTGCATTGATGAATTAAAGTCACCCAACCCAGTTGACATAATCTGCCTCTCTGAACACCATGTGACCACTGGTATAGGAACTAGGCCTAAGCACAATGAGAAACTCAGACAGGAGAGTACTGCAAATGTTAGAATAAGGAAAGGTTCTCATAAAAGTATAATTAAAAATAATGTAAGTATATTTCATAAAAATATTGGGAGTTTAAAGAATAAAGTAGATGAGCTTCTGGTTTGTTTAGAAGATTTAGAAGCTGAGAATGAAATAGATATACTATGCCTGTCTGAGAATCACATTGTTACTGATATGGATAAGGTAAATGTAAGTGGATATAAGCTCTCTGCACACGTAATGAGAGAAAATATGGAGAAAGGAGGAGTTGCCATATATGTCAAAAGTTATCATTGTGCAAAAAGTATAGAAACAAAAAAGTTTTGTGTAGAGAAACATATAGAAGCATGTGCCTGTGAGCTTAAATTAAATAAAGGCACATTTATAATTGTAGCTGTATATAGGTCCACATCAGGAAATTTTCATCTATTTCTGAAAAATTTGCACTCCTTGTTGTGCTATCTGTCAGACAGGGGGAAGCAAATTATTATTTGTGGGGACTTCAATGTAGATTCTCTGAAAGAGGGTAATAGGAAAAATGACCTTGAAGTATTACTCAGTTCTTTCAATCTGACACCCGTTATTGATTTTCCTACTCGGGTGGTAAAGAATAGCAGCTCACTGATAGATAACTTCTTTATAGACCAAGATAAGTTTAACCAGATAAATGCTCAGCCTGTTGAGAATGGTCTTTCTGATCATGGTGCACAGCTAGTTACAATATATGACATAGCTCCATTCAGCAATACTAAACAGTCCTCCAAAGTAGTACATTCAGTCAACAATTTAACAATTGCAAATTTCAGGGAAAGCCTACAGCAGTTAGACTGGGATGAGATATTCTGTGAACCTGATGCCAATTTAAAATATAATTTATTTCATGACATTTTTGTAAATGCATTTGAAAACTGCTTCCCCAAGAACATAGTTAAATATACGTGTAAGAAACCTTGTAACAAACCATGGCTTACTAAGGGTATAAAAATATCTTGTAACCGGAAAAGGGAAATGTATCTGACAGCAAGAAAGAGTAGTGACTCAGAAACTATCAAACATTATAAAAACTACTGTGTTATATTAAGAAAAGTTATTAAAAAATCCAGGAGTATGTGTATCACGTCTGAAATCAGCTACTCTGATAATAAAATTAGAAGAGAAACAGGCCAACCAAGAGCAGAGGAAGAGAGTATTACCATCAAATTGAATGAAAACTTTACGAACAAAAAGTCAGAAGTTGAAAATATTTTTAATAATCATTTTCTAAATGTTGTGGATGAAGTAGGATCCAGGTGTTCATTAGAAGATGCTAGGCTGTTAATGGAAGAGGCCATACCTATGCAATTTGATACAATTGAAATCCTACCCACTTCTCCCTCTGAAATTAGGAAAATAATAAACTTGCTTAAAAGCAAAAACTCACATGGAATTGATGGCATTTCCTGCAAAATACTAAAAGCTTGTTCTCAACAGATAAGTAAGATTCTCAGCCACCTGTGTAATAGCTCTCTGGAACAGGGCATTTTCCCTGATAGCCTGAAATATGCTATTGTTATACCTTTGCATAAAAGGGGGATTGATCTGATGTCAACAATTACCATCCAATCTCCCTTCTAACAGCTTTATCCAAAATTTTTTGGAAAGTAATGTATTCAAGAGTAGCTTCACATATCTGTAAAAATGAAGTACTAACAAAATGTCAGTTTTGTTTCCAGAAAGGTTTTTCAACAGAAAGTGCCATATATGCTTTCACCAGTCAAATTTTGAATGATCTGAATAACCGAACACCACCCATTGGGATTTTTTGTGATCTCTCAAAGGGTTTTGATTGTGTAAATCATGAAATTCTGCTAGACAAGCTCAAGTATTGTGGAATGAGTGGGACAGTGCACAAATTGTTTAATTCGTACCTAACTGGAAGAGTGCAGAAAGTTGAAATAAGTAGTTCTCGTAACATGCAAAGATCAGCACATTCCTCAAACTGGGGAACTGTCAAGAATGGGGTTCCACAATGGTCAGTATTGGGTCCTTTGTTGTTCTTATTATATATTAATGACTTGCCATTCTATATTCATGAAGAGGCAAAGTTAGTTCTCTTTGCTGATGATACAAGTATAGTAATCACACCTGACAAACAAGAATTAACTGATGAAATTGTCAATACTGTCTTTCAGAAAATTACTAAGTGGTTCCTTGTAAACAGACTCTCACTGAATTTTGATAAGACACAGTACATACAGTTCCGTACAGTGAATGGTATGACGCCAGTAATAAATATAGACCTTAATCAGAAGCATATAGCTAAGGTAGAATATTCCAAAGTTTTAGGTGTGTCCATTGATGAGAGATTAAATTGGAAGAAACACATTGATGATCTGCTGAAACGTTTGAGTTCAGCTACTTATGCAATAAGGGTCATTGCAAATTTTGGTGATAAACACCTTAGTAAATTAGCTTACTACGCCTATTTTCACTCATTGCTTTCATATGGCATTATATTTTGGGGTAATTCATCACTGAGGAATAAAGTATTTACTGCACAAAAGCGTGTAATCAGAATAATAGCTGGAGTCCACCCAAGATCATCCTGCAGACATTTATTTAAGGATCTAGGGATATTCACAGTAGCTTCTCAGTATATATACTCTCTTATGAAATTTGTTATTAACAACGAAACCCAATTCAAAAGTAATAGCAGTGTGCATAACTACAACACTAGGAGAAAGGATGATCTTCGCTATACAAGATTAAATCTAACTTTGGCACAGAAAGGGGTGAATTATACTGGCACTAAAGTCTTTGGTCACTTACCAAATAGTATCAATAGTCTGACAGATAACCAACAAGTATTTAAGAAGAAATTGAAAGAATTTCTGAATGACAACTCCTTCTACTCCATAGAGGAATTTTTAGATACAAATTAAGAAAAAAAGAAAAAAAACAAAACAAAAATATTAAAAAATAAAAAATAAAAATAAAAATAAAGAAAAGCAAAAAAAACACAAAATCACTGCAAATTTCTTTTCTCCCTAATCCTATTCAATACTTATCATTAATTACATCATTTATCCACCTGATCTTCAGGACACTTCTGTAGCACCACATCTCAAAAACGTCTATTCTCTTCTTGTCTAAACTGTTTATCATCCATGTTTCACTTTCACACATGCCTACACTTATTGCAAATACTTTCCGAAAAGACTACCCAAAACTTAAATCTATAATCGAAGTTAACAAATCTCTCTTCCTTAGAAACGCTTTTTTTCCATTGCCAGTCTACATTTTACAAACTCTCTACTTCGGCTATCATCAGTTCTTTCACTGTCCAAACAACAAAACTTATTTACTGCTTTGAGTTTCTAGTTTCCTAATTTAATTTCCTCAGTATCACGCGATATACACTCCTGGAAATTGAAATACGAACACCGTGAATTCATTGTCCCAGGAAGGGGAAACTTTATTGACACATTCCTGGGGTCAGATACATCACATGATCACACTGACAGAACCACAGGCACATAGACACAGGCAACAGAGCATGCACAATGTCGGCACTAGTACAGTGTATATCCACCTTTCGCAGCAATGCAGGCTGCTATTCTCCCATGGAGACGATCGTAGAGATGCTGGATGTAGTCCTGTGGAACGGCTTGCCATGCCATTTCCACCTGGCGCCTCAGTTGGACCAGCGTTCGTGCTGGACGTGCAGACCGCGTGAGACGACGCTTCATCCAGTCCCAAACATGCTCAATGGGGGACAGATCCGGAGATCTTGCTGGCCAGGGTAGTTGACTTACACCTTCTAGAGCACGTTGGGTGGCACGGGATACATGCGGACGTGCATTGTCCTGTTGGAACAGCAAGTTCCCTTGCCGGTCTAGGAATGGTAGAACGATGGGTTCGATGACGGTTTGGATGTACCGTGCACTATTCAGTGTCCCCTCGACGATCACCAGTGGTGTACGGCCAGTGTAGGAGATCGCTCCCCACACCATGATGCCGGGTGTTGGCCCTGTGTGCCTCGGTCGTATGCAGTCCTGATTGTGGCGCTCACCTGCACGGCGCCAAACACGCATACGACCATCATTGGCACCAAGGCAGAAGCGACTCTCATCGCTGAAGACGACACGTCTCCATTCGTCCCTCCATTCACGCCTGTCGCGACACCACTGGAGGCGGGCTCCACGATGTTGGGGCGTGAGCGGAAGACGGCCTAACGGTGTGCGGTACCGTAGCCCAGCTTCATGGAGACGGTTGCGAATGGTCCTCGCCGATACCCCAGGAGCAACAGTGTCCCTAGTTTGCTGGGAAGTGGCGGTGCGGTCCCCTACGGCACTGCGTAGGATCCTACGGTCTTGGCGTGCATCCGTGCGTCGCTGCGGTCCGGTCCCAGGTCGACGGGCACGTGCACCTTCCGACGACCACTGGCGACAACATCGATGTACTGTGGAGACCTCACGCCCCACGTGTTGAGCAATTCGGCGGTACGTCCACCCGGCCTCCCGCATGCCCACTATACGCCCTCGCTCAAAGTCCGTCAACTGCACATACGGTTCACGTCCACGCTGTCGCGGCTTGCTACCAGTGCTAAAGACTGCGATGGAGCTCCGTATGCCACGGCAAACTGGCTGACACTGACGGCGGCGGTGCACAAATGCTGCGCAGCTAGCGCCATTCGACGGCCAACACCGCGGTTCCTGGTGTGTCCGCTGTGCCGTGCGTGTGATCATTGCTTGTACAGCCCTCTCGCAGTGTCCGGAGCAAGTATGGTGGGTCTGACACACCGGTGTCAATGTGTTCTTTTTTCCATTTCCAGGAGTGTAATTCGACTTCATTCCATTAACATTGTTTCGCTTTTATTGATGTCCGTCGTATAGCCTCCTTTCAAGACACTGTCCATTCCGTCCAACTGCTCTTCCAAGTCCTTTACCGTCCCTGACAGAATTACAATGTCCTCGGAAAACCTCAAAGTTTTTATTTCTCCTTCATGAACTTTAACTCCTACTACAAATTTTCAACGGCTTTATTTACTGCTTTCTCAGTGTACAGATTGAATGATGTCGGCGATAGGCTACAAAACTTTCTCACTCCCTTCTCCACCACTGCTTCCCTTTCGTGACCCTCGACTCTCATAACTGTCGTCTTGTTTCTGAACAAGTTGTAAATAGCCTTTCACGCCCTGCATTATACCCCTTTTAACTTCAGAATTTTGAAGAGTGTGCTTCTGTCAACATTGCCAAAAGCTTTCTCTAAGTCTACAAATGGTATAAACGTAGATTTACCTTTCCTTAACTTATCTTCTAAGGTAACTCGTAGGGTCACTATTGCCTCACACGTTCCTACATTTATCCAAAATCCAAACTGATCTTCCCCGAGGTTGGTTTTTACCAGTTTTTCCATTTTCTGTAAAGAATTCGTGTTATTGTTTTAGAATATGTCTCACTGAACCGACGTTTCCTCTGTTGATATATGCTCTATATCCTCACGTTTGCCCTCGACCTTTCCTGCTTAGTCATTTTGCACTACCTATCAATCTAATTTTAAACATTTGTATTTCCTTTCGCCTGCGTCATTTGCTATATTTTGATATTGTCTCCTTTCGTCAGTTGAATTGTGTTATCCAAGGATTTCTATTAGGCCTTGTCGTCTTTTTACCTGTTTGATCCTCTGCTGCTTTCACTGTTTCATCTGTCAGAGCTACCCATTCGTCTTCTACTGTATTCATTTCCCCAGTATTAGTCAATCGTTGCGTAATGCTCTCTCTGAAATCAACAACCTCTGGTTCTTTCAATTTATCCAAGTCCGATCTCCTTTATTTCCTATAATTCTGCAGTTTCTTCAGTTTAATCTACAGCTCATAACCAATAAATTCTGATTGGAGCCCAAGACTTCCCTGGAAATTTCTTACAACTTAAAATCTGGTTCCAAAACCTCGGTCCTTTCACTACATGATCAATATGAAACCTTCCGGTTTCTCCATGTCTCTTCCACATATACGACATTCTTTTATGATTCTTCAGTCAAGTGTTCGCGATGATTAAATTATGATCTGTGCAAAATTCTACCAGGCAGCTTCCTCTTTCATTCCTTTCCCGCAAGCAATATTCACCTAATATTTTTCCTTCTCGTCCTTTTCCTACTCTCGAATTTCAGTCCCCCAACACAGCTACATTTTCGTCTCCTTTAACTATCTGAACAATTTCTTTTGTCTCAACACACATTTCTTCTCTCTCTTAATCATCTGCGAAACTAGTTGGCATATAAACTAGTACTACTGTGGCAAGCATGGGCTTCGTGTCAGTCTTGGCTATGACAGTGTGTTCACTATGCATTTTATAGCAGCTTATCCGCAATCCTATTTTCTTATTATTAAACATACCCCCCGCATTACCCCTATTTGATTTTGCATGTATAAACTTGTTATTCACCTGACACGAATTCCTGTTCCTCCTCGCACCGAATTTCACTAATTTTCACTGTATCTAATTTCAGCCAAACCATTTCCCTTTTTTTAAGTTTCTGACCTACCTGCCCGATTAAGGGATCTAACATTCGACGCTCCGATCTGTACAATGCCAGTTTTGTTTTACCTGGTGACATCCTCCTCAGTAGCCCCCTCCCCCCCTCCCACCCTTCAGAGATCTGAATGCCCTCGGTAAAAATTATGGCTGTAATTTCCCCCTGCTTTCAGACATTTGCAGGGCCAGTACAACAAAGCCGTTTTGGTTGATACTACAAGACCAGATGAGTCAATCATCAAGACTGTTGCCCCTGTAACTACCGAAAAGACTGGTGGCCCTCCTGAGGAACCACACGTTTGTGTGGCCTCTCAACAGCTACCCCTCCGTTGTGGCTGCACCTACGGTACGGCTATCCGTATAGCCGCCCCACCAACGGCAATTTCCGTGCTGGATGCGGGAATATATTCCATATTTTTTTTTCGTATTCTGTGTGTAGGTATGTGCACTTATTGTTATCCTACCAAGTTCCTTTGGCATCCAACATTGATCTGAATTCCTCCACTAAGCCAGAACGATTCTACAAACTGCAAGATCATTTTTCCCCTTCTTCCAAACGTCTAGAGAAGAAAGAAATACCTTCCATCAGTACAGAATGCTGACTTTCTAGGCCAACTAATATATACAAAAACAAACGTGGACAGCTGCGAATGTCTTGTGCTGATTTTACCTATGTGAAATATGGTTTTATGTTTACTAATTCTTACAAGAAATCTACCTCCATAACCACGTAGTAACGATGACGGCTATTTGTACTCTTTCTTATATTGGCAACACGGCTATTGTCAAACTACAGCGGACAGAGCTTAATATATGCTCTGAAAATACAAGATGTATGTAATAGATAGAAATGATTTTCGGAATACTAATCAACTGCAGCTGTCAAAACTTCTGTATATCTGTAAACTAAAGATCCAGGCTGTATGTATATAACATATGTAAATAACAATAATATTCGAGGATCTGACATGATCCTGTCAGGAATGCAAGACACCCCTCTGTAGAGAGATCCATGATTCGTGTGCTGACACAGAAAAATGTAAGACTTATCATGGCTGCATCATAAGACTTATCAAGGTAACGTCACTATGTAACAGAAGATCTAGATGCGTGTAAGGCGTCGACTAATAATAAATTGTTGTTGTTGTTGTGGTCTTCAGTCCTGAGACTGGTTTGATGCAGCTCTCCATGCTACTCTATCCTGTGCAAGCTTCTTCATCTCCCAGTACCTACTGCAACCTACATCCTTCTGAATCTGCTTAGTGTATTCATCTCTTGGTCTCCCTCTACGATTTTTCCCTCCACGCTGCCCTCCAATACTAAATTGGTGATCACTTGATGCCTCAGAACATGTCCTACCGACAGATCCCTTCTTCTGGTCAAGTTGTGCCACAAACTTCTCTTCTCCCCAATCCTATTCAGTACTTCCTCATTAGTTATGTGATCTACCTATCTAATCTTCAGCATTCTTCTGTAGCACAACATTTCGAAAGCTTCTATTCTCTTCTTGTCCAAACTATTTATCGTCCCTGTTTCACTTCCATACATGGCTACACTCCATACAAATACTTTCAGAAATGACTTCCTGACACTTAAATCTATACTCGATGTTAACAAATTTCTCTTCTTCAGAAACGCTTTCCTTGCCATTGCCAGTCTACATTTTATATCCTCTCTACTTCGACCATCATCTGTTATTTTGCTCCCCAAATAGCAAAAATCCTTTACTACTTTAAGTGTCTCATTTCCTAATCTAATTCCCTCAGCATCACCCGACTTAATTCGACTACATTCCATTATCCTCGTTTTGCTTTTGTTGATGTTCATCTTATATCCTCCTTTCAAGACACTGTCCATTCCATTCAACTGCTCTTCCAAGTCCTTTGCTGTCTCTGACAGAATTACAATGTCATCGGCGAACTTCAAAGTTTTTATTTCTTCTCCATGGATTTTAATACCTACTCCGAATTTTTCTTTTGTTTCCTTTACTGCTTGCTCAGTATACAGATTGAATAACATCGGGGAGAGGCTACAACCCTGTCTTACTCCCTTCCCAACCACTGCTTCCCTTTCATGTCCCTCGACTCTTATAACTGCCATCTGGTTTCTGTACAAATTGTAAATAGCCTTTCGCTCCCTTCATTTTACCCCTGCCACCTTTAGAATTTGAAAGAGAGTATTCCAGTCAACATTGTCAAAAGCTTTCTCTAAGTCTACAAATGCTAGAAACGTAGGTTTGCCTTTCCTTAGTCTTTCTTCTAAGATAAGTCGTAAGGTCAGTATTGCCTCACGTGTTCCAGTGTTTCTACGGAATCCAAACTGATCTTCCCCGAGGTTGGCTTCTATTAGTTTTTCCATTCGTCTGTAAAGAATTCGTGTTAGTATTTTGCAGCTGTGACTTATTAAACTGATGGTTCGGTAATTTTCCCATCTGTCAACACCTGCTTTCTTTGGGATTGGAATTATTATATTCTTCTTGAAGTCTGAGGGTATTTCGCCTGTTTCATACATCTTGCTCACCAGATGGTACAGTTTTGTCAGGACTGGCTCTCCCAAGGCCTTCAGTAGTTCCAATGGAATGTTGTCTACTCCGGGGGCCTTGTTTCGACTCAGGTGTTTCAGTGCTCTATCAAACTCTTCACGCAGTATCGTATCTCCCATTTCATCTTCATCTACATCCTCTTCCATTTCCATAATATTGTCCTCAAGTACATCGCCCGTGTATAGACCCTCTATATACACCTTCCACCTTTCTGCTTTCCCTTCTTTGCTTAGAATTGGGTTTCCATCTGAGCTCTTGATATTCATACAAGTGGTTCTCTTATCTCCAAAGGTCTCTTTAATTTTCCTGTAGGCAGTATCTATCTTACCCCTAGTGAGATAAGCCTCTACATCCTTACATTAGTCCTCTAGCCATCCCTGCTTATCCATTTTGCACTTCCTGTCGATCTCATTTTTGAGACGTTTGTATTCCTTTTGGCCTGCTTCATTTACTGCATTTTTATAATAAATATTGAGCCCAAAAATGGAAAAACAGAAAGAAAACGGGCATAAATGGAAGGCTAGCTACCGATGCCACTAAGAGAAATGCTCTACTCTGATTTAAGCAGAGAAATTAAATGATCCATCAGTCAGGTAACGTTAATTGACAGTTATCTCATAATTTTACCTAGAGCAATTAATCATACATAACAGAAAATATAAGATGTATGATGACGACTCCGTGTCCAGAGTATTGAAGATACTAATGAAGCAGTTACTCATATTAATGGAAGATGGAAATTTGAAACGCGAGGCTGGCACACGTGTCGCTATATAAAGGCTTCGCTAACATAAAGCGGAATAATATGTTCGAAAATTCGTAGATTTTAGGGATAAAGTATACTGTAACAGAAATAAAACGCACTATCAATAGAGTCCACCAAAGACATGCAGTACCTCTTTGGTCCTAGAAGGAAATTAAATTTGTTGTCAGTAGGACATTATTCTACCTTTGCAACCACGTTTCATAAATTAAACCGATGCAGGACGATTCACATTTCCTGGATACGTGCCGTGTCTACCGAACAAATGTTATTAGTACAAAGGTGACGACAAGCTACACAAATTCATTTGCAAAACGTTTGTTTTCGAGCGATATTTCACGTTGACACAACTGGCTGTGACAGCAAAATGCTTTGAAGCCTACACGGGGATTAAAGGCTGAACACCGATAGCCATTAATACGATCGGAAATGCATTCCACAAAAAGTCCTCAAATGTTCTATTAAAGTTGACTTACTTTGTGAAACGTAACAGAAGGCAAACTATTTGCAAATTAAACGCATGAATTCATGTTATTTAGAGGGCATTAGATTATTAGCAGTTAGGACGTTCATTCATTTACGTGTCCATAGAATTACGCTGCACAATTACACGAGAAGTACTGACAGACGGATTAGATGTGTGTGTATATACTTCACTTTGCTGGTACTATCTGCGATACAGGCTGCATACCATGGCATCATCAAAGCGTGTTGGTGGGTTTCTCTTATTTGGGGAATAAATATTGATGATCAGTAGTTTGTTTTCAGGGGACTACAGAGGGTAGCATAAGGTTATTAATCTCAAATCATTTCGTTGAAGTTCTGGGTGATAATGAGGGCTGCGTTCATTAGGTGGATACAAAATGCCTATGCCAAATTCGTTGCACTCGAGAGGAGCAGGCTATATGCCACCATCATGTTTCACTTTCACTTTTTCTTTCGTTTTATATTAAATTACTAAACCATAAATCGGCACGCACCGTAAGCGCGTATTATATTCAGCCACATTATACAGAAATTTTAAGACTGCTTAGGTCAGAGAAGAACTACTGCAAATTACCCTCACTAGCACACCGTTCACGTTAAAAATTCGTGATTGCCCAATGTTCATTGGGTATGGAATTTAATTTTTGTACAATATTGGAAGTTCTTAGGGAGGCATACGATGTGATGGAAGTTCCAGATACGTTTAGCAAGTTGAACGAGATACGTTGTATGAATAGTATTCCTTTGAGTGGCGAAACGCTAAAAGAGGCACAGAAGAAGTAAATTAAATATATTGTATGGAATTTCATTTTAACGGCGAGATATATTACTCCCTCATACTGAAAATATCTTATGTGCCATTCAGGATGGAATAAAGTTGAAGTAGCTCTCACAGTTGCGAGGAAGTTGAAAATCCCCTTAATGACCCCTACGTCGTCGTCAAAAACTGGAGGAGTTTCATTGTTAGTATCTCAATAGCAATCTTACCTCGATCTGCACTAAAACCAATTAAATTTCTCTATGTGCGATACTGTAAATACTAGGACTGCACAGAAATTACATGTACGTAAGAGCAGCTGGTTCTCATCAGCCTCAAGCCAGGAAGTCTTCATCAGACCGTAACCGCGCTCCGCGGTGTTACCCGCGGTTAAGCAGTTATTTATAAATTTTAATGCCGGAAGTCCCCATCCACGCTTATGAGTCATCACAAAAGTAACGTCTTAAGGTGCGAGCCACTTGTGACCCAGCAAACCGTCTACATCGGGAAACAAAAAAATGTTTAGACGATGGAAGACTCTGTCAGAATACATGTCGCTCGCAACTCACTCGTTTATTTCAGGGGAAAAAAACTAATCTCTGCGCTAAGCTAATTGTATTCATTTGATAGCTTCCATGGATGATTTCTTAGCCCCATTACCTTCCCATGGAAAGAGTCACGTTGACCATCCCACAGGAACAGTGATTTTTTTTTTCAGGGTACAACGTAGCCTATGTGTTAATTCAGTGTACAGGCTATCTCTACTCCAAAATTTATCCAAATCCGTTGGGTTGCTTGAGCGTGAAGGAGTAACAAACGCATTACATATTAACTCGACGAAGACAGAGAAAAATCAATGTATTTTCGCTACAGTGCAGATTTTATAACATTTGTACGTTCAACGACGTCACCTTCCCTCAATGAGTGATACCAGCGGAAACGCTCGTAAATCATAATGAGACCCAGCCTCACTAAAAGTGTACCACGTTCTACATGGAAAGCCACGACGTCTCTCTGTTGTACAACGTTTAAATGACACCGACGTCGTGCGTCTTGAAGCGTCTCAGAAGCTGTAAGATACGCCAAGCGCTCAGCGACTAAAATGCAAAGGGCTCGTTTCGAAGTATGGATTAAACACTTTGAGAATTTTATAGACATTGTATTCGTTACGTTGATTCGTGTTATGTAGAACATATTAAACCATAAAAGCGTTTTCACAAATACGATACAGTTCAAAAGTCGAAGAGTAAATCGATTTTGCTAAGAGTAATTATTGTTCCCCATTTCGCGTCATATTCTTCAAATCAGTAAATAACTTGAATGACGCATTTTACAAGTAGCCTATGTGTTAATTCAAGCTCTCGTATTTCTAATATACACTAAGGCGACGCAAGCCATAGGACAGCGTACGCACATACACAGATGGCGGTAGCGGCGCTTAAGAAAGGTATAAAAGATCAGTGCATTGGCGGACCTATGAAAAGGTTTCCGACGTGACTACGGCCTCACGAGGAATTAACAGACTTTTAACGCGGAATGGTAGTTGCAGCTAGACGCACGGGACATTACAATTCGGAAGTCGTTAGAGAATTCAGTACTCTGAGATTCACAGTGTCAAGAGTGTGAAGAGAATATCACATTTCAGGCAGTATCTCTCACCACGGGCAACGCAGTAGCCGGCGGCCTTCACTTAACGACCGAGAGCCGTGGCGTTTACGTAGAGTTCTCAGTGCTAACAGACAAGCAACACAGCCCGAAATAACTGCGTAAATAAATGTGGTACTTACGACGGACTGATCCGTTAGGAGAGTGCGACGAAATTTGGCGTTAATGGGCTATGACAGAAGATGACCGATGATAGTGCCGTTGCTAACAGCACGACATCGCCTGCAGCGTATCTCGTGTGATCGTGACTATATCGGTTGAGCTCTTAGATGACACGAAAACCATGTCCTGGTCGGATGGGTCCCCCCAGTTTCAGCTGGTAAGAGCTGATGGAATCATGTCACTGGGCCAGAGTTGTTCACGATTGGTTTGAAGAACTTTCTGGACAATTCGAGCGAATGGTTTGACCATCTAGATCGTCCGACATGAATCAAAAAATGGTTCAAATGGCTCTGAGCACTATGGGACTCAACTGCTGTGGTTATCAGTCCCCTAGAACTTAGAACCACTTAAACCTAACTAACCTAAGGACATCACACACATCCATGCCCGAGGCAGGATTCGAACCTGCGACCGTAGCAGTCGCACGGTTCCGGACTGCGCGCCTAGAACCGCGAGACCACCGCGGCCGGCCGACATGAATCCCATAGAACATTTATGGGGCATAATCGAGAAGTCATTTTGCGCACAAAATCCTTCTCCGGCAATACTTTCACAATTATGGACGACTACAGAGGCAGCAGGGCTGAGGATTATTGTATGGGATTTGCAACGAGTTTTTGAGTCCATGCCACTTCGAGTTGCTGCACTGTGCCGGGTGAAATGAGGTCCGACACGATATTAGCAGGTATCCCATGACTTGTCTCCTCGGTGTACCTGGAAAGGCGTGACGTCTGTGTGTCGTGAGTATTTAAGTGACACCGTCGTTGTGAGTCTTCAAGCACATCAGATACGCCTTATGCTCAGTGACTAAAATGCAAGAGTTGTACAGAAGAATGGATTAAACACTTTGGGGACTGTATAAGCATCATATTCATTACGATGGAACGCATTATGTACGACATATTAAACAATAAAAGCACTTCCATAAATACAATACAATTCAAAAGTGAAAGAAAGAATAGCTCTCCTAAGATTAATTATTGTTCCACACTTCGCGTTACATTCTTCATATCAATAAATTTAAGCTAATTCCATTCAAACTTTCTTTAAAATCCGTTAATATCGGATAAAATGCCACTATTATGCCGGCCAGTGCTACCTTGTCTAATCGTATCTATTGTTAGTACAATTTTCATCGAAATTTACCACTTGAAATGCGTCTAAAAGCAGAAGTAGTACGATCGCCAAGGCTCGTCTTCCCTGTTACAACGCTCAGTTTATTTGCAGCTGTATATGTCAAAGAATGATCATTCTGAGTACGCTTTCGACTAAATGTTGTGAGGACAGTGTGTAGCGCTTTATCGCCTGAGTGCCTCTATTTTATTTCCAAGTTACCCCACGGCTTGTGCATGCTGATGTTTAGCTAAGGTCATATTACAAGGCTATTGATACGTCTGTAATAGGATAAAAATAAGCTGACGGTTGGACAGGCTCATCACCAGGCTTTAATATCTAGAACAGAAAGAGGTAACTTCTGACGCTCTTCATATTTACTTGGGAGGCGTGACGCTACTTTCTTGAAAACATTAACTGGCGGAACTTGCAATATCTGATGACTCTCTCACTGCATGAGACACTGTTAACATATATCGACATTCAAATAAATTTATTGCCGTGGATTTGCATAGAATAAATATCTTATAAATAATAGAAAAGCCGGCCGCTGTGGTCGAGCGATTCTAGGCGCTTCAGTCTGGAACCGCGCTGCTCCCACGGTCGCAGGTTCGAATCCTGCCTCGGGCATGGATGTGTGTGATGTCCTTAGGTTAGTTAGGTCTAGGGGACTGATGACCTCAGATGTTAGGTCCCATAGTGCCTAGAACCAACACCACGTAATAGAAAAGGTAAATACATAAATAATTTATTGTCTACTCAGGTAAACTTATACTCAGCCAGCCCCATGAAGCACATGCGGTGCGCACTTCGATGGCGCTCATACTTAGCCAATCCCATGCAGCACTTCGGTACATCTTTCTCTATCTGATCGCAGCCAAGAGGAGCTCCTTGCCAACGCTTTTTAGCATACTTAGCATCCGCCTCACACTTCACTGCACGGTTTTGAAATTACGTTAGGCTTATACAGGGTGTCTCACCTAGAGCTGCCACCTCAAATATCTTTGGAAGAACAATAAATATACAAAAATGGTTTTCACCAGCATGAACGTACGGCAGGGGCTTAGGAAACCAAATACTATGCGAAATTTTAAAACGTAAACATATACTATTTTCAATATAAACTTGTATATTTTTAAATGGACACTCACTATTATTTCGTATGCAACCAGTAGCATGAAAAATCACAAAAAATGGCGTTGGGTACATCGCAATACGGCAATTACATCCCGAGAAATTGCGAAGCGACGTTGACGCTTGAAATAAATGAAGTTCGCAGCAAGCGCACGTCCTGAGACGCTGCCTGTGTCAGGGGCTCACACAATGGGAAGGTATGCACAATCCACAAAAATAAACAAGTAACACGTCCAACGCAAAGTTACGTTTTTCACGTTGTTAATGTATGTTTATTCTAACTAAATGACAACTAGAGCTAAAATTAGAGATAACACACTTGAATTCACTTTGCTAAACACAGTTACTAGTGCCCTGTTGCCCACACAAACTGTATTGTTGTGCATTACATCCAGCATAGAAAATACACCCACATCTTGACCAATGAAACTATGTCACGTCAACTTATATTCGAAGTGCCCTCCGTTTGCATCAATACACGTTAGCAGACGGGTAACGAGAAAGTGTTGCAAAACCGCAGTAATATGATGTTGCATATCCTCTAATGTCGTTGGGGGTTCAATATACACTCTGTCTCTCACTGCGCCCAGAGGAAGAAGTCTAATGGCGTCAAGTCGGAGGACTGTGTTGGCCATCGCACAAGCCCCAGCCGCCTATTTGGAAATGCATGTAGAACGCCTCTGGCAACTTTAGCATTGTGTGCGAGACATCCATCTTGTAGGAACTACATTGCTAGACGAGTTTCCAATCCTAGACCCTCTATGAGGAGCGCTAGTGTGTGTTGAAGAAATGATGCATATCGCTGTCCATTCAATATTCATGGCGGTGAAAACAATTTTTGGGTATCTGTTGTTGTTCCAGAGATATTTGATGGGGGAGAGTTAGGTGAGACACCCAGTATAAGCCTGACTTGTACTGTCTAACGTAATTTCAAAATCGTGTAGTAAAGTGTGAGGCGGATGCTAAGCCCTTAAAAAGAGCTGGGAAGGAGTTCCTCTTGCCTGCGATCAGACAGAGTAAAGATGTACTGATTTGCTACATGATCGGTAAAAATAGGGACCTACAACACAGTTAGCAATGATACCGCACCAAACATTGACACTCCACTGTCGTTGATGAGCAACTTGGCGAATCCAGTGGGGATTTTGCATGGACCAGTTGTGCATGTTCCTCAGATTCACATTCCCATGATTTGTAAATGAAGCCTCGTCCGTAAACAACGTATTGCTTAGGAATACTGGGTTACTTGCAACTGCTGAAGTGCAAAACGACAGAATGCAATACGGGATTCAAAGTCATTCCCGTACAGTTCTCCGTGCAGTGAGATATTAAATGGATGAAACCGATGGCGATGCAAGATTCTTCACACACTACTGTGGCATATTCCTACACCTCGTGCAATTTCTCGTACACCCACCTAGAATTGTGCGCTACAGCAGCCAGAACAGCAATTTCGTTTCTATTGCCAGTCGCTAGCATTGTATGTCGACGTTTTGTGGGAGCCCAGCTTCCTGTTTCCGTGAGTGTCTTGCAGATGTTGCCAATGGTTCGACGTGACGGACACCGCCGAGCTGGGTAGCGTTCAGCATGCAGCGTCACAGCTGTGGTTGCATTTCTCTGACATTCACCATTAATTAAAATAATATCCAATTTTTCTTCATTACTGGAGGCCGGCGTATCGACTAGATGACGGCAAATGTAACAAGCCACAAGAAAACAGGTTTTAATGCAGCAACTTACGTGAATTACGTTACAGTATGAGAGCAGTTCAGCAGACCAGTTTGGAGACACGTGTACACTGAAGGTAGAGCGTTCCGTGGCGATATTGCTGTGTTTACGGCAGGATACAGGCGCCAGTGCAGGTAACCCCTGCTCTGAGCTCAGTACTACATGCGATGCATTACGTCAGAAACTGTGACGCCGTCGCTATCCTTTACAAGCCACATATTTCAGAACTTATGATGTTTAGAAACGTTAAACCAAGTTTCCTACCACTAATTGTACGTCTAGTTGGCACTTCGCAACAATAAACATTAAGCGCAGGCATCCATCATTCTCATCATCATCATCAGTGATCTGCCAAAAGGCAGGTTTTCACATGGTAGTTCTCCACGCTGTCCGGTCTTCTGCCATCCTCTTCAGGTCTGCATAATTTCCTTTTCCCATTATGTCGTCTATCTTCTTGTATCTCCTTCCTCTCAGTCTTCTCCCACAAACCAATCCTTCCAAACCATCTGCTAGCAAGCACTCCCTTCTCAATGAATGTTCCAAACAGTTCTTTTTCGTTTCTCTCGCAACATTCAGGAGACATCTTCTCTCACCAACCCTTTCCAATACTCTTTCATTACTCACTCTTTCCATCCAGCTTATTTTCTCCATTTCCCTCCGCATCCACATCTCAAATGCTTCCAACCTTTTTTCAACCTCTCGTCCCAGCGTCCATGATTCTGCCCCATACTGTGACACGCTCCAGACAAAACATTTGCCAAGCCTTTCCCTTAGACCTTTATCTAATTTGCCACATAAGAGCCTCCTCTTTCTGTTGAATGCCTCCTTCTCTAAGGCAATTCGACTTTTTGCCTCCTGGTAAGATCTCAAGTCTTCAGTTATTGTGCTTCCAAGATATTAAAAAAAATGGTTCAAATGGCTCTGAGTACTATGGGACTCAACTGCTGGAGTCATAAGTCCCCTAGAACTTAGAACTACTTAAACCTAACTAACCTAAGGACAACACACACATCCATGCCCGAAGCAGGATTCGAACCTGCGACCGTAGCGGTCGCGCGGTTCCAGACTGTAGCGCCAGAACCGCTCGGCCACCAGCGGCCGGCCAAGATATTAAAAAGCACTTACTTGGCTAATGGTAGATTGTCCTATTTTAATATTGGAAAGTCTGCGTCTTTTACTGATGACCATACTCTTTGTTTTTGCAGTATTTATTTGCACCCCATATTCCACATAAGCTTCATTCAGATCTTTCAGCATGTTATTCACTGTCCGCTCACTTTCAGCCACTAATACCATGCCATCAGCAAACCGCATGCATTCTATACTCTTTCCACCAATACATATCCCTCTTTTCCCGTCTAAGCCTTTCGCAATAATCTCTTCTAGTTATGCGTTAAACAACAGTGGGCAAAGGCAACAATCTTGTCTAACACCTCGTCCAGTGCTGCTTCCTCCTGACATTTCATTTCCAATCTTTATCCCTACTTTCTGGTGTAGATATAGATTCTGTATCAATCGTCTCTCTTTCCAATCCACCTCTTTCGTCTTCAAAATATCCATCAGCTTGTTCCACAAAACTCTGTCAGAAGCCTTTTCTAAATCTATAAAAACAGCAAAGATTTCTCTACCTTTTTCCATATATCTTCCCCCGGTAGTTCTTAACAGGCCAATAGCATGTGTTGTTCCTTTTCCGCTTCTAAATCCGAACTGCTCCTCTGCAATCCCTCTATCCAGCTTGCCATATAGCCTTCTATTCAACACTCTCAGCAAGACTTAAGCTGCATGAGAAAGTAGACTGATGGGCCCACGCTCTTCACATTTTTTAGTATTTCTCTTTTCCTCTATTGGTATCATAACTGTTGTGAGGAAGTAGTCAGGCCACTCCACTTTGTCATACATCTCGTTACAGAGGTAGACTATTTCTTTTCTTGCCTTATTTCCCAGACTCTTCAACAGCTCAGCTGGCAAATCATCAATTCCACATGCCTACGTATTCTTCATCTCCTTCAGCGCCTTTTCTACATCAGCTTCCAAGATAGTGAATCCCTTTCCATCTTCCGGCACATGTTGCTCCTCTTCAACCTTAATTTCGCTTCGTATTTCATCCCCTTTATAGAGACATTCAATATATTCTTGCCATCTGTTCAAAACCTCCTGTGGTTCTTTTGCTCTTCTCTATTTACATGTTATTCCTCTTTCTTTTACGTTAAAAAGCTGTGTGACTAGCCAGTCGATACATCACTTCATACTTTCCCTCTTTCTCCAATTTCTTTATTTCGTCGCATTTCTTTTTCATTCATTTTTTCCTTGCTTCTTCAGTTTCTCTTCCTAATTCATTTTTCAGTTTCCTGTACATCCTTTTGCCTTCTTCAGTTTCTACATTTTTCCACCTTCTACGCCCTTCCATCTTTTTCAACATGTTTTCTGTTATCCATTCTTTCCTGGTACTTTGGGATACTCTAATCCCTAGTACTTCTTTGGCAGAGTCCATGAGTCCTTCCCTCGTTTTTATCCATTTGTCATTAACGGTTTCATCAACACTACCTCTTTGCCATTTTTCCATATATCTGTTCTCCAAATCTGATGCCTTTGCTACCTCTTTCAGTCTTTCTATATTTAGTCTTTCCTTCGCTTTACCTCTCCAGACTTTTTTCAACTTCACTTGTATTTCTCCCGCTACTAGGTTGTGGTCTGAATTTTTATCCGCTCCTGGATAAGCTTTAGCATTCTTCAAACAGTTCCTAAACCTTTTTTGTATCAGGATGCAGTCCAACTGATACGTTTCCCTATTCACATTTGATATCCATGTGTAACGTCTCCGTCTATGGTGTTCAAATAATGTGTTACCCAATTATAATGAATTTTCTTTACAAAAACTAATTAGTCGTTCACCTCTCTCATTTCTTATTCGTAATCCAAATTTTCCTACTGTATCTTCATCACTTCCTTCACTCACCACTGCATTCCAGTCCCCCATGATGATAACGAAGGCATTTCTATTTTCTTTCTCGATGAGTTCTCGTATTTTCTCATAATATTCTTCCACTTCCTCATTTCTATGCTGGCTGGTTGGCATATATACCTGTATTAACGCCAAATCTTTTGAATTACCCTTCAGTCGTATCATCATCAGTCTTCCATCAATATATTGTACCTTCATTACCGCATTTTTCAGCTTGTGACCTATCAGTATTCCTACTCCGTTTTCACCACTCTTGATTTCCCCTGAGTAAAAGAGCTCATAATCCTTACTCTCTATCTCCCCATTCTGTCCCCATCTCATTTCACACATACCGAGGGCATCTAATCTGTTTCTTTTCAATTCCTGTTTTGTATTCTCTAGCTTTCCTGCTTGCAGTAGTGTCCTCACGTTCCATGTTCCAGTCCTTACCTTTCCTTCCTTCACTGTCCCTTTCTACCCTTCAAATATGTCTACTCTCAACGTGTTATCCTCCGGGACATCGAAATGAGGGGAAGTTTTCACTCTGGAATCTTTCACATGGAGAGACATACCGCGTACAGCTTGGGAATATAATGTGGCAGTTTACCATTACTTTCCACATAGACAGTAAGATGCCCAGCCTCAAATCAGCCGCTCACTATGAGTCAGACGCTGTATGTAGCCGGCTCTCTGGGGTACAGTCGCTATTTGTACCCTTTTGTACCCAAAGAGAAAAGGTACCTCTTCCGAACTCCGTCTTCTCCGCCTTCACTGCCACTGAGGTCTTCACCGTATCCCTGACAAGGGACCCTCACACGGTACTATCACCCGGGCCAGATGAACCAAGATTTTTTAACGAGGTGTTACATCTCCTCTTCTTACTTTCTCAACCTGGCTTGGGACTGGCTATGGCGGAGTTATTCATCGTTCTGATACCGCATTATTTGACACACTGTAAGAGGTGGAGAGCTTCAAGTAAAGTACAGCTCAAGAAGGGGCTAAACTCTCTCCCTTCAGGAGTGCCATCAATGAAATGTGGGCCAATGATGTGTTGTCATACAATACCACACCATACATTAACACTCCATTGACGTAGTACGTCAATCACATCACGATTACCGGTAGCGTTAGGTGCACGCTTGAGTCTGAGGACGTGCGCTAGCTGAGCGCTTCATTTATTTCAAGCATCAGCTTCACTTCATAGTTTCTCGGAATGTAATTGACGTATTGCGATGCAACCAATGCCATCATTTTTGTGATTTTTCATGCTATTGATTGCATACGAAATAATAGGGGGTGTCTATGTAAAAATACACAAGTTTGTGTTGAAAATAGTATCTGTTTACATTATAAAATCTCGCATAGTATTTGGTTTCCTAAGACTCTGCCGCACGTTCATGCTGGTGAAAACCGTTTTTGAATATCTGTTGTTGTTCCAGAGATATCCGAGGTGGCAGTGTTAGGTGAGACACCCTCTCTCTCTCTCTCTCTCTCTCTCTCTCTCTATATATATATATATATATATATATATATATATATATATATATATATATATATTCTGCTGTTAGGTAGTTCTCATGGTAGAGGTGTAGGCCAGCAGTTGCAGGAAGTGTTGGGGAGTGAGTACCAAGTCACCAGCATTGTGAAGCCTAATGCAGGATTGGCTCAGGTGACTGTTAACATAGGGGGGTTATGTATGGATTTTACTAAAGAGGATCAGGTAGTGCTTGTGGGTGTGGCTGGTAATAGTATTGACAGGGATGGGGGGTATGACATAGATGGTGACCTGGAAAAGATAGCCACTCAGACTGGCAACACGAATGTGCATTTCGTGGAACTGTTTCAGCGTCACGATCGGCCTCATCTTGATACAGCCGTCAGGCGTAATAACATGAGACTTGGGGGTGCGCTGATGGCATAAGGCATGAGTCACATTTCAGTGGTGTCGGTGGAGTCTATCAGCAGGACGGGTTTCACTATACATGGCCTGCACCTCTACAGGTATGGGAAGGGGAGGTTGGCAAAGCTTATAGGTGACCACATAGGTGGGGGTGGTGGGATCACTCATGGGAAAATTCCTGTAGTAGTGGTTGTTAGAGCTGTACCTTTTTTAGACTGAAGTCAGCTGATAGGTATTCCTGTTTAAGGGAAGTCTCTCTAACAAAGAAACCACTTTCGACAAAGCTTAGGTATGCGATTAATAAGGGAATTAGTATATTTCATCAAAATATACAAGGTATTAGAGATAAAGTTAGTGAACGGCTTATAGATGTTGACTCTGAAATTATTGGTGTATCTGAACACTTCTTAAATAAGGAGGTAATTCAGAGGCTTCCTTTACCAGGATACAGGTTGGCTGGCAGCTATTCTAGGAGCTCTTTGCGGTGTGGGAGAGTAGCCATGTATGTGAAAAACGGTATCCCATTTGAGTCAATTGATGTTTCAAAGTACTGCGCTGAAAAGGTGTTTGAATGTTGTGCAGGTGTGGTTAAATTTAGTGGAGTTAAACTTCTAACTGTTGTTATTTATAGATCCCCAGACTCCGATTTCACAACATTTTTGCTAAAGCTAGAGGAGGTTCTTGGTTCACTTTATAGGAACTACAAAATGTTAGTTATATGTGGGGACTTGAATATTAATTGTATAAGTGATGGTGCAAGGAAAAGGATGCTGGAAGACCTCCTTAATTCATATAATCTTATGCAAACCGTATTCTTTCCAACGAGAGTGCAAGGGAACAGTAGAACAATCATAGACAACATTTTTGTTCATTCATCATTACTAGTAGGGCATTCTGTTAGCAAAAATGTGAATGGCCTTTCAGATCATGATGCACAAATTTTAACACTAAAAGATTTTTGTGCTGCAACACATGTTAAATACAGTTATCAGCTTTTTAGGAAAGCTGATCCAGTTGCTGTAGAGACCTTTGCAAACCTTATCAAGGAACAAGAGTGGCTAGATGCTTATAGTGCTGATACAGTAGACGATAAATATAAAGCTTTCCTCAAGACTTTTCTCTTGCTCTTTGAAAGTTGCTTTCCGTTAGAACGTTCAAAACAGAGTACTAGCACAAACAGGCAGCCTGGGTGGCTGACTAGAGGGATAAGAATATCCTGTAGAAAAAAGTGGCAGTTACATCAGAACGTTAGAAATAGTCAAAATCTGAATGCAGCAGCCCATTACAAACAGTATTGTAAGGTGCTTAAAAATGTTATTAGGAAGGCAAAAAGTATGTGCTATGCAGATAGAATAGCTAAATCTCAGGATAAAATTAAAACCACATGGTCAGTCGTAAAGGAAGTGGCTGGTCTGCAGAGACAGGTCGAGGATATAGAATCAGTGCGTAGTGGGAATGTCCGTGTTACTGATAAGTCGCATATATGTACAGTATTTAATAATCATTTTCTGAATATAGCAGGTGAACTAAGTAGAAACCCAGTCCCAACAGGGAATCATATAGCGCTTGTAGAAAAAAGTGTTCCGAGACTGTTACCTGAAATGCTCCTCCATGATACTGACAAGAGGGAGATTGAGTTAATAATTAAATCACTAAAGACCAAGAACTCTCATGGATATGACGGGGTATCTAGCAAAATACTGAAGTTTTGTTCTATGTATGTTAGCCCAGTATTTAGCCATATTGGTAACTTTTCCTTTAAGAGTGGTCGGTTTCCTGACCGATTAAAGTACTCGGTAGTGAAGCCACTTTATAAGAAGGGAGACAGGGACAATGTTGACAATTATAAACCTATTTCCATGCCATCGGTGTTTGCTAAAGTTATCGAGAATGTTGTATATACAAGGTTACTGGAGCATTTAAATTCACATAATTTGCTGTCAAATGTACAGTTTGCTTTTAGAAATGCTTTAACAACTGAAAATGCTATATTCTCTTTTCTCTGTGAGGTTTTGGACGTATTAAATAAAAGGTTGCGAACGCTAGGTGTTTCCTTTGATTTATCGAAGGCTTTTGACTGTGTTGACCACAAAATATTACTGCAGAAGTTGGACCATTATGGAATAAGGGGAGTAGCTTACAATTGGTTCGCCTCTTACTTTAAAAACAGAAAGCAGAAGGTAATTGTCCGCAATATTGAGAGTGGTAGTGATGTTCAGTCCCAATGGGGCACTGTTAAGTGGGGCGTTCCCCAAGGGTCGGTGCTGGGGTTACTGCTGTTTCTTATTTATATAAATGATATGCCTTCTAGTATTACAGGTGATTCAAAAATATTTCTGTTTGCTGATGACACCAGCTTGGTAGTGAAGGATCTTGTGTGTAATATTGAAACAGTATCAAATAATGTAGTTCATGAAATAACTTCGTGGCTTGTGGAAAATAATTTGATGCTAAATCACAGTAAGACTCAGTTTTTACAGTTTCTAACTCACAATTCAATAAGAACCGATATTTTGATCAGACAGAATGGGCATATTATAAGCGAGACGGAACAGTTCAAGTTCCTAGGCGTTCGGATAGATAGTAAGCTGTTGTGGAAAGCCCATGTTCAGGATCTTGTTCAGAAACTAAATGCTGCTTTATTTACCATAAGAACAGTATCTGAAATAAGTGACACTTCAACACGAAAAGTAGTCTACTTCGCTTATTTTCATACGCTTATGTCATATGGTATTATTTTTTGGGGTAATTCTTCTGATTCAAAAAGGGTATTTTTGGCTCAAAAACGGGCTGTTTGAGCTATATGTGGTGTAAGTTCGAGAACCTCTTGTCGATCCCTATTCGATAGTCTGGGAATTCTGACATTGCCCTCACAGTATATATTTTCTTTAATGTCGTTTGTTGTTAGCAATATTAGCCTATTCCCAATAGTTAGCAGCTTTCACTCAGTTAATACTAGGCAGAAATCAAATCTGCATGTGAAAAGCACTTCCTTGACTCTTGTTCAGAAAGGAGTGCAGTATTCTTCTGCATCCATTTTCAATAAGCTACCACAAGAACTCAAAAATCTTAGCAGTACCGCAAACACTTTTAAGTCTAAACTGAAGAGTTTCCTCATGGCTCACTCCTTCTATTCTGTCGAGGAGCTCCTGGAAGAGCTGAAAAATTAAGCAACTTCCAGTGTTACATTGTTGATTTTCTTTATTTAAACTTACGAATTGTCGCCTGAATATGTTACTTATATTTCATATTATCTGTTTCTACTATCATGTTATAATTTCATGTATTTACTCGTTCCATGACCATGGAAACTTCTCCTTAATTTGGTCCCACGGAACCGTAAATAAATAAATAAAATAAATATACATATATATAATGTGTGTAAATGGGAGTGAGTGATCTGTGTGTAGTATAATTATACCGTGTTGTATGACATTTGTCTTTTAAACAGATACGTTATTGCACACCAAAGCAAAAACACATATGAACATGATCTCTTTTTGTCTCAGGGTTTGAAACTTAAGGGTTGTGTACGTATATTTATATGTAACATACTGGTTTGTTATTTTAATTGAATGAAGCATATTTAGTTCTAGCTTTCTCTGTAATGCCGCCTACACGAAAAAATGGCGTACTCGACATTAGTGGCCAAGTACGGCAAATTGCACCAGAAAATGAAAATTTTGACGGAGATGCTTTAGTAATTTCATAAATATATAAAGCGCATAAGTATTCTCAATAATATCTGGTCTAGAAGAGCCGTAATTACCAAAAATACTTCTAGCGACCGTAATGGATGACATCAATAGGGTAAGAGCGTAACTAGTACAACTTTCAATAACTGAAGGAAAGAACAGTTCTCCTATAAATAAAAGTGTTTCAATAGTAACAAACAACATACTGTATTCTGAAAACGATTTAGATACATTAACACTTATTACACTTACAACAGACTTCTTAATATGGAACGTAGGAATCATGCGTCTTGCTATGTCAGCAATACTGCTGAAAAAATGTTACAGTGTCTTCTCTTTTATCACACAAATGAAAATTGACAGAGTATATATTGTCGTCTTTAATCATTGTCTTCACAGATAATAAATCGTACATATTGCGTTTCCTTTCCTCTTGACGCTCTTCACATAACACAATGTCAGTGTTTTCCACATATTACAGACAAATACTAAGTCCTTTTCTCAAGGATATTCACAGGGAAAAATACTCCAGAAAACGGCACCCCCTCCCTCTCTCCCTGTCCATCTTGTCCTCCTTTCCCCTCTCTCTGTTCATCCCCTCCTCCCCTCGTCCATCTCCCCCTGCCCCCTCTCACTGTCTGTATCCTCCTTCACTATTTCTATGTCCATTTCCACCCATCTGTCTGTCCATCTCCTCTTATCCCTCTCTGACCTTGAACGTTGTTTATTATTATTGCAAATTCAGATTATGTAGCAGTATTCTAATCATAAACCAATAAGTCAAACATAGCTTCCCTATTTGTTAATAATTTACAGAATCTAAATTTGCAATAGTAATAAATGAGGCTGAAGGTCAGAGAGAGGGAAGAGGAGATAGGAGATGGACATGTGGGTGGTTGCAAATAGACATAGAAATCGTTTTCCCTATTATTACGTGTACGGTGCACAGATATGAAATGGCGTTCCAGTGTGTACAGGAGAACACTTTAGTATTAAAGTTCAACGTTGTCTCAAGATTTCAAAGCAATCAGTGGAGAAATTTCGGAGATACACGATTTTAAACAAACAAACATTTACGTCTTTGTTTACATAGAATTACAAAATATTGCTCAGTAGGCGGGACATTGACGTTGGGGAAAGATTTTTTGTAATAATCATATTAGTACCGTTATTACAGAAAGCTCGGGATAAAAACTCTTGTTGAAAATACTAATACTTAGAAGATAAGATAATCGCTCGCTTTTACAGACCACCTGTCTCATGGAGTGAATTAGCAAAAACCGACAGAGAAAAGTAGGGGAACATTGCTCGAAAACTTTCTGTCATGTACTGGTAGAAAGGGGAGATTTCAGCTTGGTGTCTATGGACAGGGAAAGACACATAATTATGATGAGTTGCAAGGATGGGGATTCTTGCGATCTTTCCACAAAATTACCTGCAGCAATTAGACAGTCAAATCACTTCTTCCGGTAACAAATAGACAAATAATTCTATTATTTTATTGTATGGTAGTCAGTTACCGTAACTCTGTCGTAATATGAATGATTATGTATATCAATAATTTCATGAAACGCAGGAAAACAACTTTTCTTAGCTAGGGTGACAGTAAGAGAATTTCAAGATTAGCTTGGAACCAACATTAACATTTAGGTCTGAGGACAAAGATGTGGAAAAGGGCAAAATTCAATATTATTTAAAATACGCTATAGACATAAAAGTGCTGACCAGGCTGTGATCAGGGTTTTGTTGTCAACATGCCGTGATTTTTTGTCACCTGTGGTTAGACTCACAAGGATACTGCCCAGCGAGCGAATTTTAATAATTTCTTACATCTATGGTATGTAAAGTTTAGAACTCAAACATAAGTCATTCAATGCTGTTCGTTTCAAAATCTCAAAAATGCTCGAGAGAGTCTACTTTGACTCTACTACCACAACAGACCACATAGCTCAATTGTGATGTCGAACAATAGTAACTGGGTAAACAATGGACAGTTGTATTGAATATCACGGTCTTTCTTTAATTTTATTTTTTTATTTCTAGCATATACATCATTTAAATATGAAATTCAACAAATATATTCAAATTAACGTATATCCAGTGATAAAGTTATGAAAAAGGCAGATCTTTTTGTCTGTAACTACATATCGCATGTATTACAAATACAAAATTTTAATTATCGATATTTTATTAAAAACTAGTAATGAAGATTGTTTAAATAAGAAAACATTACAAAATTATTAAGAATCTCTCACAAAACATCGATAACTAAGAATTAATAATAGAAACAATTTTGAAATGATACATAATTGGAATCAAGAAAATTTGCATTTTTCTAAATGAAATGATTATTACATACATGTGTTAATCAGCGGACATTTGATGAATTTTATGTTTAAATGATGTATGTATTCCACTGAACGAGAAAAAAAAACGATAAAAAGACCATAGTAATATTCCAAAGAAAAATGGCACTGAGCACTATGGGACTTTACATCTAAGGTCATCAGACCCTTCAACTTAGAACTACGTAAACCGAACTAACCTAAGGACATCACACACATCCATGCCCGAGGCAGGATTCGAACCTGCGACCGTAGCGGTCGCTCGGTTCCAGACTGTAGCTCCTAGAACCGCTTGGCCACCCCGGCCGGCATAATATTCCAACCAGCAATCCACTGATTACCTGATTTCTATTCTTCAAAGCTACCGCGAGCGCCACGTGCTCCATCGTGAACACAGATTGCATTTTAATGATTTAAAGCTCTTCCGAAAATTCAGAGTCGATTTTCTCGAGAATTTTTGATTCATCAATCAGTTTTCACTGATCGATATTTTGGGTTACAAGCTGTGCAAAGCATGAAACACTCCCTTATTAAGCCCACTGTTATTGACTAGTGGATATTGCCTAAGAGTTCAGAATAGATTGACTGTGTGCAACAGATAAAGCCTGATTGTTTAATATTTGGGAGTTGTTTCGTATCAAATCCAACAAAATTAACTGGGATGTCAGGTAGCAATAATCGATACATACTCTGTTGTTAATGTTGTACATCTATTGTCTAAATAGCACGAATGAGGCAGTTACTACCTTCGTCTGACAAAATAATAATGGTTAACTCATCACAGGTCGCCTATTAATATTGTCAGATGCCAATATTCTTCAGGTAGCATTCAATGCACAATCCTCACTGCAACCCAAAATCGTGTGTTCCCGTCGTGGTTGTCGCGTAATCACGGTGCACAAATGAACACTTAACCACATCAACAAAACACTCAGTTAACGCCATTATCGTATTTTCAACATTTTACTTACCATGCACTCGATGGTTTGAGCATATTCCAGCTCCACAGTATTGAGGTGTTCGATCTTGATAATTCCATACGGTCCCTTGTGTTCATGGTTAAATTTATGTATTTCAGAATCTGTCTTTTTCGACTTAGTGTGCACTTTCACAAACACTAGGCCTCCTACCCTGTATTTTATAGGTTTCAGCAATTCATCATGTCTTTCCTATCTCCTTTACGCCTTCTCCCTCATGTTCATTTCTATTAGTTCAAGTGTCCTCTCCCAAGTTATGTTATCTCCTTGTGAATATTCCACCAACTCTAGAAAAACACTGTCAGGTTCCTGATTAAGTAAGATTTTGCATGGTGCAAATCTTGCGGTAGGTAATTCCGAATATGCTCGAATTCGTCTGTAGGTATTCCTTCCAAGTACCATGTTTCCTGTGACAATAGATCCGACACAAACGATTTAACTCCTTCATCACCCATTCGGCCGCATTCTGGGCCAGTCTGTATCTACAGATGGCGATCTGTTCTATTTGATGCCTATTCAACCTTTCCTTTCACTCCTTGGATCGGAATTGGCATCCGTTATCACTTACATAAATTACTGAAGTAATCTTTTTCAAACTTAATAATGATGGCCTTGCTGGTCGCTTTCTTTAATGGATAAAACTCCATAAATTTAGATATTAAATTCTTCTGCAACTAGAATTTGAGTGTAATTTCCTTTTGCCACAGGCAAGGGACTGAACAGGTTTACTGCTACGATGTCTCTAATTGATTCTGGTATGACTAGATGCAGGTAACCTTTATGTTGAACAGTGGTAGTATTAGTTTTCTGGCAGGTATCACAAGTGCTCAGCAACTCGCGTGTATGCCTTCCCATGTTGATGAAGACGAATTTTAGTTTCTCAAGGTATTTCTTAGGTCCATAATGGGCATTACTATAATGTGTGCATTCACTCTTCTGGTACCAAAATCTGTAGTCTTTGTCGCCTCGGTATCTCCTTCTTTCTCAATCTGGTATAAATGTACGCCTAGTCCATAACCTGAGCTATCCACTCCCAAATGAAAGTCTCTAGAAAAATGAGGATGGCATAATGTATCTGCATTACACAATGCTTCTTTAATTCTTTTAAATTCTTCTTGACATTCGTCATTCCAGTGCCAGGTCATTTTGGCTTTAGTAAGTGTTCTCAGTTTGGGGGCAGTGAGTACAGGTCCATTCAGGAATTTTCGATAGAAGTCATAGATGCTCAAGAATGCTGTCAGTTACCTTTTGTTATGAGGAGCTGGAAATTGCCTAATTGTCTCGAGCTTACTTGTTTTGGGTAAATATGCTCTTCTGAAATTGTTAAGCCCAACAATTTTTCTGGGATTTACCAAATTCTGACATCCAAGTTTGCTGTCACCGCAGCTTCCTCAAAAGCCTGAAAGACCCCTTCAGGTGTGTGTAAATGTTCTTCCCATGTCTCACTTGCAATTAATATACCACCCACGTAAACAGTAAGCATCTTAAGTAATTCTTCACCCAAAATCTTGTCCAATGCTGCAATGGATTCCGACACTGACATGTTATGCCCAAATGGCAATAACCTAAATTGATTACTTCTGTAAGCATACGTGAAGGCAGTATACTGGCGTGACTCTGGGGCCAGAGGTATTTGCTCACCCAGTAGTCAGGTCAATGCACCCCAAAACCTTTCAATTGATTCTTCTATCGTTTCCAGCTGGTCTCGCTCTGCTTCAACGATTTTATCTACCGTACGTGCATCCAAAACTATTCTCACCTTCTCATCTTTCTTGTTTATCACAAATAATGGACTATTCTATTGGCTCTCGGTTCTTCTATCGCTTGCATTTTAGCCTGAGGGATGGAGTATTGTTTAATACTGAACGGCTTGTGTTCCTTAACTTTCAATTTTCATTCTACCCCTTTCATAATTCCTGACTGCTGAGAGAAGACTTTTCTGTGTTTATGTAAGATCTCTGCTAACTTCTTCTGAATCCCTTCATCCAAATGTGTCATCTCTTTCAGTTTCTAGCCTAAAGCAACTTTATTAGGTTGATCCGCTGGTGTTAATCTCTCACAGAATATCAGTACTTCCTCGAGATCTGGTTGTTCTCCTGTAATCCCCTCTTTGTAACACAAATTCACCTCTTGGAACTCTTCTTCCTCTCCTGACTTCTTACTTCCTACCAAGGTCAATTCTCTCCTTTCTCCCTCACGTCCTTTTACACTCACCATGCCTTCATCGAAATTCATGATTCATTCTACTTCGTTCAGCCATTCAATTCCCAAAATAACTGCCATGTTAAGACCTGGGACCATGAAATGTCGCTTCATGTCCTTCTCCCTCTGCTACAAATCCACTCAATGCTTGTTCCTAAATAGGCAAACTTTTGGCACCTAGAGTATTTACATCTCGGACACCATTTACAGGAAAACTAGGTAAGCTGGCGTTAGTATTCAGTATCTGTTCATATGGTTTTAGCGATAGAGCACATGCTTCACTCCTGGCGTCAACTACGGCATCAACATCTGATCCACACACCTTTATCCTGCCTACAGGTAACCTGGGTTCTTTAGAACTCTGTTCCTTTTCCCTCACGAGGTCTTCTCTCAGATCACTATCATCATGCCTAATCAGATTTATATGGGTGCCCCTTTGTCACACCCCCGACCGGACCTCTTCAGGAGTGTGGTCTAGTTTAACGAACTCCTTTTCTCCTGATCTGGGGCCTCACTATTTCTCTGCCTGCCACCTTCTCTCTCATATTCCCTTCTATCTTCATCTCTTCTAGAATCGACTTGGAACTGACATCCATTTCCACAGCCCCTACTCCCTTGATAGTCTCCTCTTCCTCAGTTGAACGAATGATTATTAAACTGATTCTGTTCGTGATTGTCTTCTCTTTGACTCTGCTCACTTGCTTGACTAGTCTGTTGCCCACGTGTGGACTCCAATTGCCCCAGTATCTTCATTAGGTCTCCTCTGTCTTTAATCACACTTCCAGACAAGGTTTCTTGCATACTCTGACAATCTTCTCTTAACTGCAGAAATCATTATTTCATAATTTAAGGGTTGCTGTAAAGTTTCATTCAATTCCAATAAATTATCAGCAAATTTTCTCAAGGTACCTCGCCAATTATTAAGAGACTTGCGATGTAGCAGGTTTTCCTGTGTTGCACATTTTTGGTTCTTCGACCAGTAGTTCTTTAGAAGTTCTCCTTAAAACTGCTCATAACTACGAACATCGTTTTTCTTCTTCACTCCCCATGTAAAAGCTTCATCTTCCATTCTATCTATTGGAAACTGAATTTTGTCTTTGTCTCGAAAATGTGTTTGAAAAATGCCTCTCAGCCACTCCCTTTGGTTTATATTTTTGTCCCACATGAGCTTGTGGATGCCTGTGATGGCCACTCATTAAAGTTATCATTTTACTTTTGTCTCGAAAATGTGTTTGAAAAATGCCTCTCAGCCACTCCCTTTGGTTTATATTTTTGTCCCACATGAGCTTGTGGATGCCTGTGATGGCCACTCATTAAAGTTATCACTTTACTTTTGGCTATAACTAGTGTTGCACTACCAATCTTTCTGTCAGTGTCCACAGTTTTCGTTTCTAATTGTGGGATTTCGCCTTCTAAATGTTGCATATCCTATGCAACTATCCTGTCATCTTCTTCCATCTGCACTGCTATTGCGTTTTGTGTGTTTCGAGCTGATTTAGTCTGTTAGTTGCCTAGTACCTTAACAGCTACTTCACACTTATGTTTCTTGTGTGTTATCTCTTTCATTCTTCCTCCTAATTCTTCCTTAACTTCCTGAACCTATTCACGAGTTTTCTTGGTTGTCTCGTCTCCCATCTTCTTTGTATCTTCTCAGAGCAGGTTTATGCTCAGCTGGAATCTGCCATCTCTCTCCTTGCAGTCTTTACTCCCCTCTTCCTTATATTCCTGTAATTCTCTCTTCATATTTTCTTGTTCTCGAATGTAATCTAAATTTTCTCATTGACTGCGTCAATCTTTTCTTGGGTTTCCTCAATTTTCTAATTGGTGGCTCTAACTTCCTCATTAGTCGCTTCAATTTTTTTCTTGGGCCGCTTTATTGTCTTCATTGATTTCCTGCTTGGTGCCCTCCATTTTCTGATTGGCTTCCTCCATTTTACGATTGTTAGCTTCAATCTTCTGCCTGGTGGCTTCAGTCTTGGCATCAATCTTTACTAATATCGCCCATAGCGTGTCTTGCTGTCCTCCCACTGCAGTGTTTGATTTACTATTCCTGGGTGTCGCGAGGTAATTAGTGAAATGGGCTAATTGGCTCTCTATTGACAGTTCAGTCACTGATTCCTGATCCACCTCTATCCTCCGGTCCTGTCTTCTTCTTAACAGCTTCTACCTCTGGAATCTCTGCTTGGTTTCAGTAGATATGTTTGGTTACATACATTATATACCAGCAGTACTATAAATTAACCCTTGGGTAACCTAAACAGTCCTGACCATCTGATTGTGACAGCAGTACTTCAACTAACTCAAAACAGAAACAATATCTATTTGCACTGGATATAAAAAAACCTCACTGACCTATCTGAATTAAACACCAATGGTAATACTCATCACCTCACACCAAAGCATCAAAAATCAAATAACATCACCAATTAACACTAAAAAACCTGTAATCAACAGTTGATGCTCTCGCATAAGTCTTAAAATCTATTTTCTACTGCCTTGCTGTTGAAAACACTCACACACACACACACACACACACACACACACACACACACACAATAAAACGATAAACAGATTACTGCAGAGCCATAAAATTCCGAAACGGATGGAAAAATTGCTATACAGTTCTAGTAGCATTACATACTGTGATTAAATTCGTTATATGCTCTGCAGATAGCGTAATATAAATTATTATTGTGCCTGCAGGTTGTCTTCACTCACTGCTCGACGCTAATACTCACTACAGATTTCTATGTTTGTTGTGCGTTCTGTTTACTGGTAGCTGGTCGCACTACAGTCTAGGCAAATTAGATAAAATGGGAGAAAACGTTTATAAAGTTTTGAAACTTTGGGAAAACACTCATAGGGGATCAAGAAGTAAAAAACAGAAAAGTCCCCTGACCTAGTGGGGGAGCTTCCCCCTTCATCACCCCTTAATGTAATTTATTATTCTTTTTCCAATCCTTACGAAAAACGGTTCATTTAACGAAGTTATCTATATGACAGAAAATATTTCTGGTGAAATTCTACTCAGAGAAGGTGAATTGCATATTTAAGCAAGGTAATTAGTTTATGAGTGCTAAAATTTGTAGGTAAAAAAAGTGAAATTTCTTTTAATACATACCTTTATGTGTACAGAACAAATTTGCTTTATATTCTTTTACTTTAGATTTATGCAACTTAAATTATTAGAATGAAAATAATTTTTCATGAAAATTAAGAATTACTGTAAAACTATTCTACAATTACTTTTTTTATAATATTTTTACAATTAAATGTACAGCATGTAGACAATGAAAATACCACAATATCTAACAAACAAATAAAGTCTTGTAAATATTTTTTTGCATAAAACTATCATCCAAATCTTCTGTCAAATCACTGTGAGGCACGTTAGTGAAGCTTCGTCCATGACAGCTTTGGCACATTGTTGTGCAATGTAGGTCAGCCTTCATAGCCTTGGGTGCAGCTGCGTGAAATCAGTAGCAATATTTTCTCCGGAGCAGGTAGTCATTTCATGTGAATCGGGGGGGAGGGATGTGTTTGATTCCCTCCAGCCTCTGTTTCTGGGATCCAAGTTTTTTTTTTTTTTTTTTTTTTTTTTTTTTTTTTTTTTTTTTTTTTTTTTGGGACGGAGGGTGCTGGCTCGTTTGTAGCCTGGTCCCTCTTGTGTGCGGGGTAGGGTTTTTGATTGGGGGCACCATTTATTTTCATAATGGGGTCTCCTTCCTTCTCTTTAGAGGTTCCTTGAGCGCGTTTTTTTGACTCTTTAGGACCTCAGTTATTGGACTTTTTGAGGCTTTTGGGGCTGCCTCGTTGTTTAGTTTAGGTTTGTTTTTCCCTGCCTGTAGTTATTTCTGCTTATTTCCCGTGGTTTATAATGGGTGCTTGTTGTTGTTTGATGCTATCGTTATGTGTCTCTAATCTGGTTTAAGATGTCAAAAATTATTCCTGTCTCTGTCGAGGTTTCTAATCGTTGCTCCTATCTCTCTTGATGTTTCCATCCTGGAGTAGACCTGCCGTTTCTTGATGTTTCCATCTACCTGGTTTGTTCTAATCGTTTAGCCTGTCGGTCTTGATGTTTCCATCTATCCTACGTGCTACTGTCGGATTATTGCTAGTGGCACTCTAACTTTGTGCCATGGTGCTGGTTCATAGGCTGCGATTTCGTTTAGTTGTTCAAGTCTAGGCCTGAGTCGGGACACCTTTTCAGCCAGTTTCGTTGCTGCATCTCTGATTTGTTGCTCAATTCTTGGGATCTCGAGTTCTTCGTGTATGACGTCCATGCTGGTCCAGGGTGGCACGTTTAGGATGAGCTTTAGGCAGCGGTTTTGAAGAACTTGTAGTGTTTGGGCGTTGGTTTTGCTTGTTATGCCCCATGAGGAGCAGCCGTAGAGCATTGCTGGTACTATTATTGATTTGTAGATTTGTAGTTTTGTGGCCGGGAGCATTTCCTTGCTTGATAGGAGTGGGTACAATGCGTGTATTGCTCTTATTGTTCTTGCTTTATTGTCCTCTACGTGCTGTTTGAAGAGAATTTTATTGTCTAGTTGGACCCCCAGATATCTCACTGACGTCTTCCACGGAATTTGTTGTCCATTGATTTCTATTCTTTCTTCTAGGATGGGTCTTCTCCTGGTGAAGAGGATGGCTTCGGTTTTTGTTTCATTGATTTTGATGTGGTTGAGTCTTGCCCACTTTTCGGTGTTGGTAACTTGCTCTTGCAGGCGTCTGATGGTTGTGTCTAGCCTTCTGTTGCTGACCAATAATGCTGTGTCGTCAGCGAACTGTGCGAGTACTGTGTGTGGTGTTGTGGGCAGGTCGTTAACATAGACCGTGAAGAGCGTTTGAGAGATGACTGAACCTTGGGGGATTCCTTCCTCCAGGGTTTTAGTTTCTGATCGTTGACCGTCAATTGTTACATAGCACTTTCTGTTGGTGAGATAGCTGTCCACTAGGCGTAGGTAGCATTTGGGTAGGTCTGTGGTTTCGTACAGCTTGACGATTAGGTTGTCCACCCATACTCTGTCGTATGCTTTCTCTATGCCCAATAGGACGGCCGCCGTGTAACGAGATAGGTTCATGTTTTTCGTTACATGCTCTGTTATCCCCAGCAGTTGCAGTTCCGCCGATAATGTTGGTTGGTATGCAAATTGTTCACGTCTTATTATGTTGCCTTCTAGCAGTGGCTGGCGTATTCTAGGTATCAGTACCCTCTCCATTACTTTAGACATATTGGGAAGGAGACTGATAGGTCTGTGGTTTTCAGGTTTACTGGTGTCTTTCCCTTTTTTCGGTATTGGGACTACTTTGCTCGTTTTCCATGCTGTGGGGTAGTGGCTCTTGATCATGCAGGCGTTTATTATTCTTGTGAGTAGTACCAATGGTTTTCTTGGTAGGTGCTGCAGCTGTTCGTTGGTTATTTTGTCTGGGCCGGGGGCTTTTCGTGCGTTTAGGTGTTTGATCACGTTTTTAACTTCAGCTGGGGTCGTTAGTTCTGGATAGTCGTCGATGGGTGTGTTCCTTATTTGTTGTACTGTGTTGATGATGTGGCGGTTGAATTCTTCTTCATCTGCTGGAGGCTGGTTTGGCTGATCTATTCTGTTTTGGTTTTCATACGTGGTCGCGAATAGTTCCGCCCGTCTAAGTGCGTCGTAGATCATGTCGTTGCCTTCTTTCAGGGCGTGTTTTGCTTGTCTCGGTTTTCTGAGATTTTTGATGAGTTTCCAGTCGGCTTTTAGATTTTGGCGGAGCGTGAGGGCTGACATTCTGTCCTCTCACATCTCCGCTTTCCATTCTTTGGCTCGTTTGTGCATTTGTCTATTAAGTCTGTTGACTTCTGTCCTTTCTCTGGGGTCTCTTGTTCGGATCCAGCGTCTTCGTGCCTGGTTCTTGAGGAATTTCAGGTCCTGGATGAGTGGCGGCAGTGTGCTGTATTTGTCTTCTTCAAATATAACTGTTGTCGATGCCTGCGTGTGTGCTTTTTGGATCTTGCTTGTGAGGGAACCGATGGCTTCCTCTATCTGTTGTTCGGAGGTTAGTTCGATGGTGGGGTTGGTGTTGTTGTTCAGCCACCTCTCGAACTGGTCCCAGTTGACTGATGTTGTGCGGCGAGGTCGGGGTGGTTCCAGGGCGTTGCCGATGTGCCCTGTGACTGGGAGGTGGTCGGAGGTTAATTTGTTATGGACTTGGAGGCTAAGTTCTGGGTCTAAATTTTTGACTATGCAGACATCCAGTAAGTCTGGCCGGTGTCGACTGTTGAAGGGTATGTATGTGATGTCTTCCGGTGCGGTGACGACTGCTTGTAAGCGTCCTTCCAGCTGTTGGAGTTGAACTCCTTTGTTGTTATTTCTTCGCGAATTCCAGGCCTCGTTTTTCGCGTTGAGGTCGCCACACAGGAGAACTCGGTCGTGGGTGTCGAATATTTGCGTTAGGTCCTGTTCGTCGTAATTTACACTTGGGCTGAGGTATGCGGCTACAACTGCGACTTTTCCTCTTGTTGTCTCTAGTGTAATTATGGTCGCTTCCAGTGACGTCATCCTTGGCGTTGGTTCAGGGTGGTGGGTGATGTCTGCCCTGATGAAGATGGCTGTTCCGCCACCTAATCTGTTGATGCGGTCTGTCCTATGGCAGATCATGTTGCGGAGTTTGTAGCTCTCGTGTTGTTGTAGGTGTGTCTCTGTCACACATAGAATGTCAATTTTGTGTTCTTCTACGAACTCGTTTATTATTTCTTTCTTTCGTTTAAGGCCGTTTGCATTAAAGTTGCAGAATCGGAGGTTTTTCTTCTGTTGATGTCTATGCTCCATGGGATTGTGTGAAAAAAGTCATCACTCCTCCGATGATTGCTGTAATTTTCGACATGATGTCGGTTGCGTTGTTGAAGTTGACGATTGTTGTCGTTATGGTTTGTATAATATTTGACCACTGGAATCGCTCCCATAGGTCTTTGATTTTGTTGATGAAGTCGAGGACGGCTCCTATTCCATTGTTCGTTTGTGTTGTGGTGTCTGGTTGTGGGATATTTGCCCACTGTCTTCGTCCCATCCTGCTTGTTTCTGCTGGGGTGGGCATGGCTGTATGTTTGATACGTTGTGTTGCGTTTGTAGTGGCGGCCTTCTGTGGCCTTTTCGCGTTGTATGCGTTGATGGCCTTTTGAAATACTTCACAGCCTCTGAATGACGCTGGGTGTCCGGTTTGATTGCAATTGGCGCAGTGTGGCGTCGCGTGTTTTGGAAGTGGGCAGTTGAACGCCCTGTGGTCACCGCCGCACCTGACACATCTGGTGGGCATCTAACAGTAGTTGGCTGAGTGGTAGAAGCCTTGGCACCTCTTGCATTGGGGAGGCCCGTCTTTGCTTTTATATGCCTCTACTGTCACCTTGGTGTCGAGGACGTATTTAGTGTTGTAGATGGCTTCGTTTTCTGCCTGTTTTTCCATCGTGACACAATAGATGTCCATTTTGCGTAGTTCTTTCGTTTCTTCGTTTCGTTTTTTGTACTGGTGTACATTTGTGGGTTTGAATCCCAAGTCTGTGAGGTCCTCTTGAATTTCTTGCTCCGTTATGGATTCGGGCAGGCCTTTTAGGACTACTTTCAGTTGTTTGTCTGCTGGGGGCTGGTGCGTGTAGAACGGAATCTCTTCTTGTCTGAAAAAGCTGAGTGCTTCTTTTTGGTCTCTGACCGAGCTGAAGTGGTATTTAATTGACTTTCCTTTGTGGATGGCCCTGATTTGCCCTTCCATCCTTTTCTTCAACGCCGCGTTCAGGGTTAGACAATGCCCTTGGTACTGCACAGTGATTGGCGGTACGCGCGGTCTTTTTGGGACCGCTCGTGGTGCTGTTTGGGTATTATGCAGCTGTTGCGATGTTGATGGGGTTGACGGTCCGCTGGTTGTGGCGCCGACTGGGTCACGGCTGTTGTGAGACGCTCCGAGAGGTTCGAATTTGTTTTTTGTCTCTATTGTGAAGGGTTTAATTGAGTTTCCGGTCACGTTCTCGGATTTTCTGCGTTTACGTTTGTTTTTCTTGACGAGTTGGAATATTCCGTCACCGTCGTCTGCCAGTTCCATTTCTTCATCGCTGGAGAAGGCGGGGGTGTGTGTTGTACTTTCGGCATCTGATGACTCGGCGTCGGATGTTGGGTTGTGGTGGTCGCTGATATGGAGGTGTTTCAATCGTAATCTGTGGTCGGCGGCCATCTTGTCGTCCTTGTCATGGCGCTCCTGTGGCGTGGTTGCCGGCTGGCGATGGTGTGATTCCACGTCACGATGGCGTCGGTGGTGGCTCGACTCAGACCTAGACCTGTCCACGGAATCTGTCTGTGCCCTAATTTTCGATCTCGATCTAGAGGCACGCGGACGTACCCCGCTCGGGGGGACGGCCACTTTTCGGTCGTCCGCCAGATGAGGAGGCCCTGGTCCCTCGTTATTCCCTGTGCTAGCCATTCCCTACAACATCTGGCTAGTCCAGTGTATCTCGCCTAACACTACTTTCGTCCTATCTTAACTGCTTGACGACAGTTTGCTTTTGACGCGCGGCGAAAGGCGCTGCAGCCTGAGAAGGTCACAGCGCTCCCTCCGTACGTCCACACAGCAGCGCTGCTCGGAGACCGATGTCCAAGTTGTTCTTCAACCATAGCTGGACTTGTAGGTAAACTCAACAAGAGTGGAGGCATCTTGCAGTATTAGTGGCTGGCAAACGAGAGAGTATGATAGCATTGTTTGTCTGACCCACAATTACAGTAAAACATTTAAATCAAGTGGCATTTAAGTTAGCATAAGGACTCTTTACTGTTTTTGTGTAGAGAGAGAGTATAAATTTCTAATTTCTCTCCTGCTTTTGCAGTGGTATCAGGAGAGGAAGCAGGATCGTTGAATATCTGTGGTATAATTTGAAGTTGGGGATACTCGTTGAATAGTTGGAAAGCTTGAAGCTTTCCTTTCCCAAACAAGCCTCAAGTGCAGTTTCAACCACTTACTGCACGAAGAAACGGTACTGAATTCTTGCATTCATGAACGAGTGAGGAGTTAAGTATTTCTTTAGAACTGTAACACCTTGTTCTGGAGAGATCTTTACCTTCCTTCATCAGAATTATGTCTGTGTCGTCTGGAGCAGGAGCGATAAGTAGCACCAGAAGATATACATCTGGATCCACTATAATCACTTGCTGGTAAAATTTGGACGCATTTATTGCTTGTGCAAGAATTTCAACGTCTGCATTGTCATCTGCAATCATGGTTTCAGTACCACAACTGTCTAGTTTTTGCAGAAGCTGTGTAATAAATATTTCCTTATTGCTTAGGTTACTAAGAAAGGCAGACTGTGATTCAGCAGATAGCGTCTCATTATTAAAGAAAATTTTTTGTGAGGTCTGCTTCATTTTTTACCTTTGGCGTTCAATAGTTTTTATGTTCAGAGAGCTTTCTGAATATTTGTCAAATACAACAGCAGCAGCATCTTTATAATGTCTCTGAATATATGCTATTAAAGTTTTATAAATGTCACCAAAAGTTCCAATCTCGGGCCTCAGGATGTGGTAGATAAGAAACCCTCCATCTATAACAAAGAACTTCGAATAATTATTGTCAATATTCCTTTCAGGTACTTGATTGAAAAGATTGTACACCGATGAGTTTTTTGTTTTCCTCATCAATCCACTGCTGTCAAACGGAGACACTGGTACACTCTATAATTCGTATATAAAACAATCCTTTAAATCATCACGTGAATGAAATGTGCACAGTATTCTCAGAAATAACTGAGTTGTATCTGCTTCAGTTATATTTTCTGCAAACTTAACAGTTGACATGCACATTGTCCTAACCATGCTGGATCTCTTAAGCTTCAGAGAACGAAATTTTGGCGAGACAGTAACTATTGTTAAAAAAGCTTCTTCAACAACAGACCCAGCTTTGTAGCAGTTTACTTCCTGAGAAGCTACTAATCCAGATATTTATATATACAATTGCTCCATATAAGCAAATGGAGTGTGTTGTCGCAACATAGGTGAAATTTTTTGCGAATTTTCTCCTCAATTTCTATCCTCCCACTCCTCAGTTCAACATGTTGATCACCCGAAACCGAATGTAGACCGCAGGAGTGTTCCATAGCTTCACATATGTGATGGGCTATTGGTATACAGCAAATCCATCATTTCAATACACTATCAATGAGACCTGTAAAGGTTGCGTGGGTTTCGTTTTTACTTATTGTTGAATTGAGAACAACAGTGTGAGCTGAAATGACAAGTTTAATGTCGCAATATTTCTCACCACATTACAGCTTTTCACACAGCTTTCAACTCGCCAACATAAAAACTGCACACTGGATAACACATCTTGCCAACATCAAAAAGTGAAATAAGTTTATACACAACAATGTTAATTATTAACTCTCTGAAAGAACATTAATCTTAAGCACAATATTATGAAAGTTTAATTGGAAGTTTCTTTACATTAATCCTAAGCACAATAATATAAAAGTTTAATTGGACATTTCTTTACAAAATTGCTCCTACACATATGTTATAATGTTGGTCAGTTCTACTAAAATTGTCCGATTCCGGTTCAAAGTTCCGTACTATTTAGGATGATAATCAAGTCTACGGTGGATGGTTAGACAAGTGAAAAATTTGAGCACAGGATTACCCAAGGCCTCTCGAGTTCACATTGGACGCAAGCTGGTGAACAAACAAAGTTTACACCTTTGCACGTGATACTTACATTGAGCTGCGATTTGCTGCTGTCTGCAAGGCCGCTCTCTCCCACTGAAATTCCTACAAAATTAATCTGGCCTTTGCTGAACTTTCCAGCAGAAACTTTCCCATTTCTCATTATGCAAGAAAACGTGTACTCAGCCCTAGTCTTATTATGTGGCGATATACACGCGCATGGTTGGAGCAGTGTGCATATTATAGTGCCCTCTCAGTTCTCGCAAGAACAATTAACTAATTTGGTTGGTTTGTTTCCCGACAGTTGGAGCTAAACGTTGCTACAACTAATTTTAGCTGGAGTGCAGCTGCTGTGAACGCAGTGTCCACCCCAATTTCTTCTCTGCCTTGTACGGAGAGTTAAGCACTCCATTCTGCACTTCACGCCAGTTCAGAGAAGAGTGCTCACACAAAATTTCTCTCTTGTCCTACTCATGGCAGAACTGCCTCCCTCCACTTGCATTCCTTTTTCACGTCACGGATTTTTTCGACCAATAGGAGCATTCCTCTTATTTTGTAGAAACACCCTCTATCAATCGCAATATCCCTTCTATCAAACTGCATCGAAACTTCAGTAGTTTTCTCCTTCCTAGTGAGTTTCCGCCAATCGGACGTTTTGTGCCCATTCTAGATGCCTAAAGTACATTGACTGTCCTGTGTGTCACACTCACTGGACGAAAATACGTCACTTGCTTTTGTTCATATCCCATTGGAAATTCGAAAGGCAGTTTTCTAAAGCTTCTTCTCTGCTTTTGTACTGATGCCTTGTACTGATGCACTCGCTACAGGCGGCCCTCCAGTTTGAATCATCTGGCCTGGGGTTGCTGTCCTCCTTCCTGCCACCCCTTTAAGTGGTTGCCGGTGTAACTCCTGCAGCCCTGTTTCGCTATGCCATTGTGGAGCTGGTTTTCCTAAACTAAAAGCGACTCTACTCACATTCCCTGCTCTACCTTCTGCTCAAAGACATGCATTATATAGGAATGGTGTGTATAATTACAGTTGATTGACTGTCATCCCTTTTTGCATTACATATTGATAGGCAACTGTTCTCATAACTGTCAATTTACTTTAGGTGTCATCTACACTTTCTCGTTGCGATTTATCAAGGTCTCATGTAAGGTGCAAATCTAACCATTTATTCTGCCACCTTACAAGGCTCTTCCGTGTCTAACACCTCCAACACTCCAGAATGAGATTTTCACTCTGCAATGGAGTGTGTAGTGATATGAAACTTACCGGCAGATTAAAACTGTGTGCCAGACCAAGACTCAAACTCAGGACCTTTGCCTTTCGCAGGCAAGTGCTCTACCTTCGCAGAAGAGCTTCTGTGAAGTTCGGAAGGTAGGAGACGTACTGGCAGAATTGAGGCTGTGAGGGCGGGTTTTGAGTTGGGCTCGGGTAGCTCAGATGCTAGAGCACTTGCCTGTGAAAGGCAAAGGTCCAGAGTTCGAGTGTCAGTCCGGCACACAGTTTTAATCTGGCAGGAAGTTTCACCTCCAACACTCTTCAGGTTCCTCATAATCGTTTGTTCTATCATCATGTTGGTCCATACTCCACAATTCCCCATATGCTCTGCTTGGATAAAATGCAATGCGAAGATGACAAGCTGAATGTGTTTTATCAGTAGCTGGGAAATTTTCCCTCTTTGCTAAATATCATCCATTTTGTTGACAAATTTATGTTTCAGCTTTTCAATCACTTGACCTTTCTCCAAATCGCCGAAAGATGCACTGTTTCACTCATATCAGAAATATAATCTTTAATATGTTGCTTCTCCTCCCCCTCCATGGCTGCCATTTCCTCCAGTATTATGATGGAAAGAGCACACGCGACTGCAGAGAGAGCTTGAATTTCATTCTTGTATGCACGACCAGAAAGTATATGGGGAACAGAATCTGCAGCATATAGTGTCTCCAAAAGTTGAGAGAGTCCACGGTCTCTCATTAAGAATCCTATTGCTCCTAGAAAACACATTATCAAATGAAAGACTCCTAATCGAATAACTACATTAGTGAATAGCTCATTCCCTCCATTAGCCTCCACTGCAACTATATCTTTCGCTTTCATGTAGAATGGTTGGCCAAACGTCACAATACATGTTTGCTGTGCGGTCTTATTACTCTCTGGAACGGCATAAGTTAAAGCAGTTAAAGTAGTGCTATAATCTATGGGCGAGTTGTTGATGAATGGAAGTGCTAATACATTTGATTGCGTGTAAAGTTCTCCCGCTATGTTTTCTTCCATAAAACATTACCATGCAGGAATAGAAAGCTGTAAAAACTTTCCAATCATCCAAGTAAAATCGTGATTGGTAGGCACTGTTGCTTTAGTGAATGATTGCCCTGAGTAGACATTTTACAGAACAATTTCTTCAAATCCATTTCTTTTCTGCCTTGGGGATGTTAGCAGACAAATTTTTTGGGCACTTTCTGTTTCAGTAGAGCTCAGCATGAGAGAGAGTTTCGTTACTTTCTAATGTTCTCTCGCTCTCCCTGGGGTCACACACCTGATTCCACCCATTGCATAGAATGTACCTTTGCCTGCCTTTGTTGCAATATTGAAGTCAGCATTATCGAAAACGAACTGTGAGAATGAATCATTTGAAATATTTGGTTTCCAGAACTGAATGGCAGGAACCTCAAATAAAGCTACAGTGCTATATGAAGAGGAGAAATCCTTATTCGAGACAATTTCAGTGATGTTTTTTGATCCCAATTCACGAAACAAGTACACTACAAGACAAAGTTGCAGTGGGAAGATTACTGGACGAGGCCCTACAGCTCACACAATGGCATGGGATATTGCTGTACATTCTTTTGAAGGGAACTGTTCACTACCTTTCATTTTGACAAACCACACCCTCCAAAAATTCGTGTAAAGTGTTAGGAATCATAACTTCAGAAATGTCAAGTCATTGACATCTGGATAATCGGCAATACAGTAAGGAGTCATTCTTATAGCTTCAGGGGAGATAGTTGCTGCTGCTTCTACTATTCTCTTTCTCTCATCTTTTTTATTAACAGCTCGTTCATTGTACCATTGATTCAAAAGCTTTTGGCCACTGCCACGAAAACATACAACTGGGGTATTTTTTGGCAATGTGGCCAACAAGACCCCATCACTGAAGTGTTCAGTCAGTTTATTTTTCAGAGTTTTTATAGTCATTGTCTCTCCTTCTTGGAGACATTCATTAACTTCCTGCAATAAATCGAGCAGTGAAAATTGACATTCCTCTGAACTATCTATAAATTTGCATAGTTCTTGAAAACCGGCATCGAAGTTGGTATCTTGATGGTTTCTCTTTTTCAAACAGAGGAGGGGTTCGACACTAATTTAGCATAGCAATCCTGATGATAAATGGCTTCTGAAGCTATTAAACACAAATCACTGTTCATGTGTTTGGCAACCTTTCTACCGAAATCATCATCGCGTTTCTCTGCTTTCTCAAGCAGCATATTTTTCACGGTTGTGGAGTGGGTTTTCTGTTTCCGCCTCTATGTCACACTTTTCAGCGCATATGAAACAGTCTTTTTTGAAAGTGAATGGCTAAGAGGAAGAGGATCTCAAACTTGTATCATCTGCTTGTGCAGCATTCTGATTTTCCATATATTCCTTCTATTGCGTTCCTTAATATATCCACGTCTACATAACTTATGGACTTCAATCAGTCCAGCGTTTTGTAGCAGATTATGAGCCCCATCCTTCCGTTCCTTGCTGGCGTGTATCAGAGCTTCCAAGCCCTCCATCACTATTGATGTCTCTCCTGCCAAAACAGATTTACTACAAATAAAATACGTAGTAGAGTCTAGCATTATTTTTTTTCAGCTCAGACAAAAGGAATGATACTAAGAAGAAGCACATCATAACACCACAACCTAATACATACCGTCACAGAAACAGAACTCTCTGGCACCACTTTGCCAGTCGACAACATTAACTCAGCTGAACTGGACACTGGGTAGGTAGAAATGGCAGCGACAATAGTGGTAGGCGAGTGCCGAGTGAATGGGAAGGGGAACTTGACATTTTCATTGTTGGCACATACTCCTAATTTCAACAATACTATTCGCAAAAGAAATATGATCAAGCAGAATATAGAGGCTGCAAAATATTTCCATATACTTAATTAGGCTTTTCATTTAAATATTTGCTAAGCAAGGAAAACTGCAAACTATTGCATTAACAGAATTCTATTCCAATTCTTATATCTCAAATACCATTTGTATAAATCAAAATAAGCACAGGACCTTTTTCGTGTACGATTTTTTGAGGAATATATTTACTAACAAGAGCTCTGTTCGAAAATGAGCCTTTCTGCATATAAATTTAAAATATGGTACAAACTGACTTTTGGAGGGGATAAAAGGGGAATGTGTCCTACCTACATTACAGAACTTTGCTGTTTCTTGTTACTAGACCCCATATGGGTTCTTTCCCGAAGTTTCAAAACTTTATAAATTTTTCCTCCAATTTGCATTTTTTCTTACTCATTTGCCTGGGGTATACTCGAGTCGCTGCCGCTGCTGTCGGTGCCATTGGCTCGTTCTGTGCGGTGACTGTTGGCTGACGCATCACTGTCGCTGACTGCCAGGCGTGTTGCGTGCAGATGTTGTCCAAGTTCGCTGATCGGTGGCCATATGGCGCTGCGGCCAGGATACTTCGTAGCTTCACCACGAGATGTCAGCTTCCACAGCGTATTAGTCGCTGCTCGGTGTAGCTTGTCTATGCCATCGAAACTGTCACAACGCGGGAACTGATGCTGTTTCGAATCACTTCCTGACTGACGTTCTTTCACGCGGCTGCTGTGTATGTCTTCGTGATATCACTCAACAACAACATTAGCCACTCACATTACTTCATCCGTATCATTTGATTGGTCCACACAAATTTTCGTGATTTAAAGCCAGTTTCGTGCGTTAAGTCATGGTACAGAACTTCCCTGATACGCTTGTAACGAATATATGATCAGTTACGTCGCGATAATGTGTACCCGTCCCACGTTCATATTCGCATTGCACTGTTTTTCACTCGAATTTCCGTGCTTGTACTCCACAACACAGTTTATTAATACTGTCCCTGTCGTCCGATATTGCCTATTACTTTTAATTGTGAGGTGTTATAACGTTCTAATTTCTTGCAATTTTGTAATTACTTCGTAATACACTGTCCCAGAAATTTGTTACACAGATTTTCACAATGAAAACTATTATAAAGTACTGTTTATCGACGATTTTTTTGCACGCATTTTTCGATTATTCATGCATACGTAAACTAATGTGAAGTTTTCGTTACCATTTGATCTTTTGCTTATTGTCACAACACTGCCAATGTTCCTTCGCGATAAACATGATTAAACCATCTACTGTTATTCTTTTTTTCTCATCGTCTGTCCGAAAATTGCACAATGTCCACCTCATCGTCTGTGCGCAAACTGCACAATATCCACTCACGGAACGCCAGGATGAAACACTTCCTTACTAAACCCACCGTTACTGACTAGTGGATATAGCCTAACAGTTTAGAATAGTCTGACCGTGTGCAGCTGATAAAGTCTGATCAGTTAATATTTGCATGGGAGTTCTTTCGTATCAAATCCAACAAAGTTAAATGGGATGTCAGGTAGGAATAATCGGTAGATAATTTGTTGTTAATGTTATACATCTATTGTCTAAACAGCACTAGTGAGGTAGTTATTCCCTTCGTCTGGCAAAATAATAACGGTTAACTCATCAAAGGTCACCTATTAATATGGTGACTCGCCAATATTTTTCAGGTAGCACAGAGTGCACAATCCTCACTGCAATCCAAAATCGTGGGTTCCCGGCGCGGTTGTCGCGTAATCACGGTGCAAAAATGAACACTTAAACACATCAACAAATCACTCAGTTAATGCCATTTCCGTATATGCTGGAGATCAGGCCCGCAGAGTTGGGTGACACACACAGTCGTTAAACAATTGTAAACGCAGTTGGCCGTCCTGCCGAAAACCGCCCCCCTCGCTTAACAGCAAATAACTTATCTGTCAGGAGACTCAACACTGACTATTCTGGCGCAACGGGCGGTCGACTATAGATAGTACTTACTGCGACCTGTTTGAGGCGAAGATATATTGTTCTCAATACGTAAGGAGCGGTTGACCCCTTACAAGCACAGGTATAAAAAATGAAAAAATCCATTTGATGGCTGGTCCCCTTGTCAGTTAGAATCCACGTTCTAAATTACAGCTGCCGATGTGATCTGGAAGTTGCCTAAAAGCTACTATATTGCGTATTTCCTCTGCTTGTCGCTTGCAACTAAAAGACAGACACCCCTGAATCTCATCCGCTTTTGTTGTGGTGAAAGACTGCACATGATTCGCAAGCGCTGTGTCTTGCTCTCGGCGGAGTGCTTATTGATGAGGAAAATCGCTTCAAAGTTTTGTTAAATAGGAAAGCAATAAACGTCCTTGTGGGCTTTTCCTTTCGATTTCTGGTAAGTATCTACATTTGCACTTTCTAATCAAAAATATTCGACACCTATTAATGGACAATGATATGCGATATTTCCGGCCTCCGCGTGGAATTCTGATTGCGACGCTTTCAGTAAAGTGTCTGAAGGTCTGTGGAGAAACGTCATTTGCACTCTTCCTCAAGAGCCTTAACCAGAAAAATTACGGAGTCTGAAGCTGAAGTCTGGAGCGAAGTCAACGTGGAGACTCATCCTAAAGTCATCGAGCCGAAGACCCAGGAGGAGACCACTGTAACCGTGACCGAGAAGTTGGTTTGTACAATTTTATACATTATGACACGGTACGATACTCAAAACTTTTATGTCAAATATTGCATATTGCATTGGGTCCATCCTGGGATTCTGGACAGACTACCCAACTTCAGAAATGTTATTATCCACAAACCATTGCCTCACAGATGCTGCTTCATGACAGAGTGCATTGTCATGGTGATGAAAACAATCCTCGTCACCGAAAAGTTCCTCAACCGTACGTGGTACAAAAAGCTGTAAAGTGGTTTCATATTATTCTGCATTAAGCATTTTCTGAAGTGCCATAAAGAGAGCACACCCTAACCACTGAATACGCCCCCTTAGTTACACCACCGCCTCTGCAATACAATGTAGTCACTGCTCATAAGGACAGAATACGTTCTCCAGGCATTCGCCAATCCTGCATCGTTCCATCGGAATGCCACAGGTACAGCGTGATTCATCACTCCAAATAACTCGTTTCCAGTCGCCCACTGTCCAATGGATTCGCCAAGCCTCTTTTGGCATTCACTACAGAAATGTCTGACTTATAAGAAGATGCCCGACCACTGTATCCCATTATTTTCAACTCCTTATGAAATATTTTCTTAATTGGAATGCTGGTAGAACTTTGTAATTCACACTTGACTCCTTTCGCTGATTTCATGCGATTTTTCACTAACACCTTCCGCAATGCTCGATCCTTCCTGTCCGTCAATACATCAGGTCTGCCAAGTCTTGGTTTAACTGTGGTTGTTCCTTTACGTTTCCACTTGAAAGTCACATCACCGACAGTCGACACGAGCTGCTATAGATGGTTTGAAAGGTCTCTGTTGGATCTGTTACTCAGGTGACATCCATTGACTGATAACGTTCGAAGTCACTTAACTCCTCAGATCGATCCATTCTCCCGTTACTGTTTCTCTACTGACAACTTGATATTCCCCACATCCTTCAAACATTGACGGGTCCGCCTCTCGTGCCATCTGGTGATTAGTTCCGTATTATGTAGGGGTGTGTGGGTATTTTGCTCAGATAATGTACATCTACACTCCTGGAAATGGAAAAAAGAACACATTGACACCGGTGTGTCAGACCCACCATACTTGCTCCGGACACTGCGAGAGGGCTGTACAAGCAATGATCACACGCACGGCACAGCGGACACACCAGGAACCGCGGTGTTGGCCGTCGAATGGCGCTAGCTGCGCAGCATTTGTGCACCGCCGCCGTCAGTGTCAGCCAGTTTGCCGTGGCATACGGAGCTCCATCGCAGTCTTTAACACTGGTAGCATGCCGCGACAGCGTGGACGTGAACCGTATGTGCAGTTGACGGACTTTGAGCGAGGGCGTATAGTGGGCATGCGGGAGGCCGGGTGGACGTACCGCCGAATTGCTCAACACGTGGGGCGTGAGGTCTCCACAGTACATCGATGTTGTCGCCAGTGGTCGGTGGAAGGTGCACGTGCCCGTCGACCTGGGACCTGACCGCAGCGACGCACGGATGCACGCCAAGACCGTAGGATCCTACGCAGTGCCGTAGGGGACCGCACCACCACTTCCCAGCAAATTAGGGACACTGTTGCTCCTGGGGTATCGGCGAGGACCATTCGCAACCGTCTCCATGAAGCTGGGCTACGGTCCCGCACACCGTTAGGCCGTCTTCCGCTCACGCCCCAACATCGTGCAGCCCGCCTCCAGTGGTGTCGTGACAGGCGTGAATGGAGGGACGAATGGAGACGTGTCGTCTTCAGCGATGAGAGTCGCTTCTGCCTTGGTGCCAATGATGGTCGTATGCGTGTTTGGCGCCGTGCAGGTGAGCGCCACAATCAGGACTGCATACGACCGAGGCATACAGGGCCAACACCCGGCATCATGGTGTGGGGAGCGATCTGCTACACTGGCCGTACACCACTGGTGATCGCCGAGGGGACACTGAATAGTGCACGGTACATCCAAACCGTTATCGAACCCATCGTTGTACCATTCCTAGACCGGCAAGGGAACTTGCTGTTCCAACAGGACAATGCACGTCCGCATGTATCCCGTGCCACCCAACGTGCTCTAGAAGGTGTAAGTCAACTACCCTGGCCAGCAAGATCTCCGGATCTGTCCCCCATTGAGCATGTTTGGGACTGGATGAAGCGTCGTCTCACGCGGTCTGCACGTCCAGCACGAACGCTGGTCCAATGAGGCGCCAGGTGGAAATGGCATGGCAAGCCGTTCCACAGGACTACATCCAGCATCTCTACTATCGTCTCCATGGGAGAATAGCAGCCTGCATTGCTGCGAAAGGTGGATATACACTGTACTAGTGCCGACATTGTGCGTGCTCTGTTGCCTGTGTCTATGTGCCTGTGGTTCTGTCAGTGTGATCATGTGATGTATCTGACCCCAGGAATGTGTCAATGAAGTTTCCCCTTCCTGGGACAATGAATTCACGGTGTTCTTATTTCAATTTCCAGGAGTGTATATCTGTACTCCGCAAATCACGATGAAGTGCATAACTGAGGTTACTTCCAATTCTAACAGTTTTTAGGTGTTTTCGTCCACTCCATTCACGTATGGAGCATAGGGAAAATGGGAACTATACTTTGGGAGATACATTTCATTCTAGTCACTTTATAACCAGGCTTTCATGGGATGGTTTTCTTGTATCTTCATGAGTCTGCCAGCTCAGATTTTTAGCTGCTCATTGACAACATCCACCTGTGACCATTCATGCTCTCCTTCAGTGTGCACCTTCAATATCCCTTGTTAGTTGTATACAGTACTGATTCCACACACATGAGCAACATCCCAGGGTGGCTCGAATGAATGTTTTATTTACAATCACCTTTGTAAATTGATTGCATTTCTATAATATTCTATTAATGAAAAGCAGTCTACCTCTTGAAATACCTGCGACTGACCATTGCATTTCATATCCGTACAAATTGTTACACCCTGGTATTTGTATGAGATAATCGGTTCCACCTATGACTCACCGATACTATAGCAAAAGCTTGCAAGGTATTTTCGTTTTTTTAACTGTAAAATCTTACATACCTAAAATTTTAAAGCAAATTGCCAACCTTTGCATCACTTTCATATCTTATCAAGATCTGACTGAATATTTGTGCAGCTTTTTCAAATGGTTCAAATGGCTCTGAGCACTATGGGACTCAACTGCTGAGGTTATTAGTCCCCTAGAACTTAGAACTAGTTAAACCTAACTAACCTAAGGACATCACAAACATCCACGCCCGAGGCAGGATTCGAACCTGCGACCGTAGCGGTCTTGCGGTTCCAGACTGCAGCGCCTTTAACCGCACGGCCACTTCACAGCTTTTTCCAGACGTAACTTCACTACAGATAACGGTTTCATCTGTAAAATCTCTGACGTTACTATGAACATTATCTGCTCGGTCATTAATATACAACTTCAACAGCAAGGCTCCATACGCACATCCCAGATGCACACCTGAAATTACTTCTACATCTGTCAATAAGCACTCATCCAAGAAGAAATTCTGTCTCCCCAGTGCCAAGAAGTATCCAATCCTGTCACAAATCAAAAGCGATATCAGTAGACGTGCAAGTTTTAGATGTTCTTGACCTTGTGGTACAAATGGTTCAAATGGCTCCGAGCACTATGGGACGTAACTTCTGAGGTCATCAGTCCCCTAGAACTTGGAACTACTTAAATCTAACTAACCTAAGGACATCACACACATCCATGCCCGAGACAGGATTCGAACCAGCGACCGTAGCGGTCGCAGGGTTCCAGACTGTAGCGCCTAGGACAGCTCGGCCACCCCGGCCGGCCTTGTGGTTCAATTAGGGTCAATACAGTTAAAGCCACCATCTCTGCCCTCCTCTTTTCTCTCTGAACTAATGGAGTAGCTTAAAACGGCGGGAAACTCCTGTAACAATACGAATCAGTCACTTGGGACTTTGCTCTGGACAGAAGTTTAGCGACAAATGCAAACTTAAGTAAGGGGCCAGTGCCGTGCAGAACTCTTTGTAGAGCCGAACTCTGCTTCCATCTGGATTTGGCGACTTATTGTTTTCAAATCTTCCAGTTTTTCTCCACACCAATGATGCCTAATACTATGTCCTCCATATGGGAGTCTGAGAAGTGGTCAAAAGATTCTATGTTTCTATGATCCCCGTGTATGAATGAGTTCTGAAACGTGAAATTTAAAACTTCGGCTTGTCTTTTGTTCCAACACCAGATTGTTCAACGAATGACTGGACAGAAGACTTTGACCAATTTAACCATTTTACATACGACTATAATTTTCTTGGATTACGGCGAGATGTTTTGGTACGGTATGACGGTGGCAACTGTCTATTTCCCGCAGCAATATTTTAATAGACGCACAAGTCTATACTACTTTTGCCTGTCATCATTTGCTCATTGTCGTTTGAACCGAGAGCGCAATACTCTTTGTTTCCTCAGCATTTTCCGAATTTTGTTATAAAACCAGGGGCTGTATTTTCGGTCTTTAATCCACTTAGCTGGAACATACCTCTTCAGAGCACGATTTACAACCCGTTTCAGTTTTGTGCATAATTCCTCTACTTCCTTCACACTGGACATAAATGTTCACCTTTTATTGTCGAACTGGGATGCTACCCACTTGTTGTCTGCTCTCTCTAGCAAAAATACTCTCCTAGCCTTCCTAATTGAGTTATACACTTTAGTAACCAATATTATTATGATGATATCATGACCATTATTACTTTTCTCAACACTGACTGTGTGGAAAACGTCAGGCGTATTTGTAGCTACAAGGTCTACAATACTTTGACTATGTGTGGGCTGTAGATCCATTGTATCGTACATGTCCGGTTTCGCGTTGGTTTAATTGCCTCCATGTATATATGTAACTAATCAATAAAGTTGAGTCGTAACAGATACACAGTCTCCCACCGTTCAGAATTGTCAGAAAATCTTAAATTGAGTGGTTACAAACTGAAACATCCAAAATTCCAATGGACTGCTGGTTCTTCAAAACAAATGAATAACCACTGCCTGAATTTACACTTTAACGTTACAAAACGCGGGATTACACCTCTTAAATGAAAAAAACCGCACAGAATTTAAGGCAAATGCTACTGAGAAGAAAAAGAAAAAGTTATATTCATAACTTGCTGCTGTGTAGGTGAGTTGCAGGAGGAAGTTGGAGGCTGTCTTGTTCAGTAGGTAATAGTGAAAGGAAGGCCCATGCGTGCCAGCAGCAGCGTGTTAATACTTAAATAATGGCGGTGGTGTACGCAGTGAGGCGAAGAACTACGTGTTGCTAGTTCAAACCTAATTTTCAGGAATAATTTAAAATGTTCCACGGCGGCAGCGACCGACGGAGGACGTCTGTTTACGCTCGATCCTACAGCGTGTGTGCGAGGTAGCGGACGATGTAAACATTCTGTGGGAACCCCGACATTCTGTGAGAACCCCGACATGGCCAAACCAAATATAATAGCAGTTTTTAAAAAAGCACGGCCAAGGAATCGTGGAACGGCTAGGCAAAGTTAAGGGAAAACATATTTCACCATTTAGTAACACACTTGTTTTAAACAAGCCAAAACTCCTCAATTAAAAATTTCCCGGGGTTTATAAAATATAATTTAACGCAGCAACCTTTTTTATAAAAAAGGAAAAAGACGGTTCCAAGCATTTAAGAGAAAACAACCATTTTAGGGACTGGCCACGTATACATTCAAGGCAAGCTTCAATTATGCACGATTGCCACCGTATTTTATAAAATCTTACATCCTGTTTCAGTTAAACAAGAAGACAATTTAAGTCTTAATGATTTGAGAAAAGCAGGAAAACAGATTTGGGAGCCCAGGCCAAGGTATACGAAGGCAAGCTTTTTACTGTGTGCAATGCCTTACGTAACTCTGGATTCTGTGAGCTGTCTGCTAAGCCGCCGTCGCTGGGTGGTCGCAGGTGCGGGCGTCCTTCATGCACGTCAGACCGGCGTCGTCTTCTAGAAGGCGTGGCCCTCACACTGGAAAGACTAAAACGCATTAAGGTGTGTGTTAACGGCCGGTTCCATGACAGTGGTTGAGGAGTAGTTTCAGTAAACAAACGCCGGAGAGAAATAAAAGCCGCGCGGGATTAGCCGAGCGGTCTCAGGCGCTGCAGTCATGGACTGTGTGGCTGGTCCCGACGGAGGTTCGAGTCCTCCCTCGGGCATGGGTGCGTGTGTTTGTCCTTAGAATAATTGTTAAGTAGTGTGTAAGCTTAGGGACTGATGACCTTAGCAGTTAAGTCCCATAAGGTTTATAAAAAAAAAAGAAATAAAATTCCGGTGCGAAACAGCACACTGCCTCTGTAAAACCATAGTCAATATGGAAATGCCAGGCTACCAGGTGTTCAAAGGTAACGGGCGGAAACTGAGGCCTGCAACTCGACGCGGCCGAATCGAACCGAAATATCACAGAGATGTTACCGAAACCCAGGACGACTAAAGAGGGGGCCGACAGATGCAAACCTTAAACCAAGCAATCCCCCAAATCAGGACAAATCGGAGGAGGCAGCAACTTATACAGTCCATGGGTGGAGGTAATGAGACACACCCATTTCTCGAAGACATCGGGAAGTATCCACAGGAGAACACCGGCTGGACATCCAGATCACTTGGATAGATATAACAACCGCCACATTATCCACGCGTATTCTTCCAGGATACACGCAAGCAAACTGCTAAGCCATAAATTAAGTTGGTAGCTAGGATCAAAAAGAAGAGTATTTTTGCTGCAAAGAGCAGATACGCAGTTGTTAGTATCCCACTTAGACAAGGAATTTGTATCATTTAGTTGCAGTATAATGTAAGTAGAGGAATGATGGTACAGTTTACACGGATTGTAATTGGGCTCTACGGAAGTATGTGCAGAACAAGCGGATTAACGACGGATAAAGCCCCACCATGGTTTGACAATAACATTCGGAATACACTGAGGAAGCCAAGACTATTATACTCTCAGTTCAAAAGAGTAAGCGCAAATGACGACAAACAGTAATTAATAGAGATGCGTCATATGATCGCCGTCATAACTTGCCGATAACCTGAGAGAATTATGGTCCTATGTAAAATCCGAGGTCGTGCGGTAGCGTTCTTGCTTCCCACGCCCGGGTTCCCGGGTTCGATTCCCGGCGGGGTCAGGGATTTTCTCTGTCTCGTGATGGCTGGGTGTTGTGTGAAGTCCTTAGGTTAGTTAGGTTAAAGTAGTTCTAAGTTCTAGGGGACTGATGACCATAGATGTTAAGTCCCATAGTGCTCAGAGCCATTTTTTGTAAAATCGATAAGTGGGTTAAAGGTTTCTATTCAGTCATTTGTTGACCAATCTGGGGGGGGCAATGGCCTGTCCTTTGACCATCGCGCACACTTCCTTGTGGAACGCATGGTAATAGGCATCCCTGGAGTAAAGAAACAACTGAAAGTCGCAAGTCCAGATGGAATCCCAATCCGGAATTACAATGAATGATCGAAGGCATTTGTCAATTACTTGCATTTATCGCCAATTTTTCGCCTAGCGCAAAGTCCCAAGCGACTGAAAAAAAGTGAAGGTCACTCTTGTATGTGAGAAGAGCAAAAGAACGGAATTGCAAAATTACAGACCAATGCTGCAGAATTTTTGAACATATTCTCAGCTCGAATATATTGACGCTGTTTGACACGGAAAAGCCCACAAACCAGCATGGATTTAAAGAGCATCCCTCATGCAAAACTCAGGATGCCCTTTTCTCACATGATATCTTGCGAACTATGGACGAAGGGCTATAGGCAGATTCTATATTCCTAGAGTTCCGAAAGGCGTTTGATTGGGTGATCCACTGAAGACTATTAATGAAGGTATGAGGATATGTGTGTGGCTCGAAGACTTCTTCGATAACAGGTCCAGTACGTTGCCCTCGACGGCGAGTGTTCATCATAGGCGAAGATACCAACAGGAGTGCTCGAGAGACTTGTGATAAGAACACTATTATTTTCTATATCCATAAGTGACATGACAGATAGGATGCTCAGCCATTAGCGGTTGTTTGCTTATGCTGCTGTGGTGTATGGGGAGGTGTCGTCGTTGAGTAACTGTAGGAAGATAAAAGATGACTTAAATAGCTAGTTGAAGCGAGGAACATCAGACAGCGCTAAATGTAGAAAAATAGTGGTTAATGAACCAGTTGTTGTTGTGGTCTTCAGTCCAGAGACTGGTTTGATGCAGCTCTCCATTCTACTCTATCCTGTGCAAGCTTCTTCATCTCCCAATACCTACTGCAACCTACATCCTTCTGAACCTGCTTAGTGTATTTATCTCTTGGTCTCCCGCTAAGATTTTTACCCTCCGCGCTCCCCTCTAATACTAAATTTGTGATCCCTTGATGCCTCAGAATATGTCCTATCAAGCGATCTCTTCTTATAGTCAAGTTGTGCTACGAATTTCTCTTCTCCCCAATTCAAAATTCAATACCTCCTCATTAGTTATATGATCTACCCATCTTATCTTCAACATTCTTCTGTAGCACCACATTTCGAAAGCTTCTGTTCGCTTCTTGTCCAAACTATTTATCGTCCATGTTTCACTTCCATGCATGGCTACATTCCATACAAATACTTTCAGAAACGACTTCCTGACAAATCTATACTCGATGTTAACAAATTCCTCTTCTTCAGAAACGATTTCCTTGCCATTGCCAGTCTACATTTTATATCCTCTCTACTTTGACCATCATCAGTTATTTTGCTCGCCAAATAGCAAAACGCATCGACTACTTAAGTGTCCCATTTCCTAATCTAATTTCCTCAGTATCACCTGATTTAAATCGACTACATTCCATTATCCTCGTTTTGCTTTTGTTGATGTTCATCTTGTATCCTCCTTTCAAGACACTGTCAATTTCGTTCAATCGCTCTTCCAGATCCTTTGCTGTCCCTGGCAGAATTACATCATCGGCGAACATCAAAGTTTTTATTTCTTCGCCATGGATTTTAATTCCTACTCCAAATTTTGTTTCCTTCACTGCTTGCTCAATATACAGATTGAATAACATCGGTGATAGGCTACAACTCTGTCTCACTCTTTTCCCAACCACTGCTTCCCTTTCATGCCCCTCGACTCTTATAACTGATATCTCGTTTCTGTACAATGTGTAAATAGCCTTTCGCTCCCTGTATTTTACTCCTGCCACCTTCATAATTTGAAAGAGAGTATTCCAGTCAACATTGCCGAAAGCTTTATCTAAGTCTACAAATGTTAGAAACGTAGGTTTTCCTTTACTTAATCTATCTTCTAAGATAAGTCTTACGGTCAGTATTGCCTCACATGTCCCAACATTTGTATGGAATCCAAACTGATCTTCCCCGAGGTCGGCTTCTACCAGTTTTTCCATTCGTCTGTAAGGAATTCGTGTTAGTATTTTGCAGTCTTGAGTTATTAAATTCATAGTTCGGTAATTTTCACATCTGTCAACACCTGCTTTCTTTGGGATTGGAATTATTATATTTTTCTTGAAGTCTGAGGCTATTTCGCCTGTCTTATATATATATTGCTCACCAGATGGTAGAGTTTTGTCAGGCTATCAGTAGTTCTAATGGAATGATGTCTACTCCCGGGGCATTGTTTCTCCTTAGATCTTTCAGCACTCTGTCAGACTCTTCTCCATTTAATCTTCTTCTATATGCTCTTCCATTTCCATAATATTATCCTCAAATACATTCCCCTTCTAAAGACCCTCCATATATTCCTTCCACCTTTCTGGTTTCCCTTCTTTGCTTAAAACTGGGTTTCCATCTGAGCTCTTGATATTCATACAAGAGGTACTCTTTTCTCCAAAGGTCTCTTTAATTTTTAATTTTTCTGTAGGCAGTATCTATCTTACCCCTAGTGATATATGGCTCTACATCCTAAGTTAATGAAGATGAGAAGGGAAAACAGTCCCGTTATATTCGAAAAGAGCACTGGTATGTTCCGGGTTGTTCGACATGTAAGAGTAGTACTTTTAAGCCATAGACGCTGATATATGAGTGTATGTGTCTCTGCGATTCCATTCTTACATTTTTCTTGTACCACTGCTGACAAGAAAATTCTTGTTTATGGCCCACTTCTAATTGGTCACTGGTAGCAGCGTACCATATAGTGCAATTGTAGTTCGAGTAATGTCGTGTGGTATTTCGAAAGGTAAACTAAAAAATCCTTATTTTACCTCACTAACTTCCCCTTTCATATGAACAAAATTTGCCGAGCCTTCAGTATGTTTCATGATTCTCAAACATGTTTGGTCGACAAACGATTTGAGATAAAAAGAATTAGACACGAAATCATACTGAAAGTCTCGGATTTGGAGGCTCTTCTTTTTTTTCCTTTATTGTTATTTGTTCACCTTATACAAAGGCGGGCTGGCAGCTGATTACATCTATTCCGCTCTTCAGCCACAAGAATTAGAATAATTGAGAAAAGGAGACAGAAAAGTAACAAATCGGAGGTTAAAAAGCAGGAGATATAATAAATAAAAAACATGAAGCCGTTCACACTCGACGAAAACACACGAAAATAGTCGGCACTGCACACAAACACTGACGAACGAGACGGTACAAGTGAACGAGGAGCGTGGCGGCTAAAAATACTAAATCACAATCACGACGGCACGGACGCTAACCTGATGGTGATGATCTCTGGTAGGCGAATGTCCACTTAGCGTGTGCGACTCTGGGGACCTGCCAAGAGGGGAGAAAGGTGTTGGAGGAGGGAGAGAGGAGAGCAGAGATGCCAATGGCAGGGGAGTTGGGGAGGGATGAATGAAGGTAGGAGGGCGTTGGGGAAGCCCAGGGGAGAAGGGGGGGAGGGAGGGAGGATGGAGGGAAGGAGAGAGAAGGGAGAGAGGGTGCCCTAAGGAAAGGACACAGGAAGTGGGAGGGAGGATCAAAGTTGATAGGAGGGGTAGATGGAGGGGCATCATCAGGGAGGGGGACCTGGCGGAAGCCACCTTAGGAGAGGGTATGGAGAGTGGAGAGAAGGAGAGCAGGTGGGATGTGGAAATGAAGGCGTGGCAGCGGACGGGGGCGGGAGAGGATGGGAGAGACCAGGGGGTGAGGAGGATCAAGTTTACAGGAGGTGTAGAGGATCTGTATCCGTTCGAGGAAAAGGAGGAGGTGGGCGAATAGAATAAGGTCATAAAGGATCCGTGTGGGGGAGACGGATGTGATAGGCGAGGTGAAGAGCATGGCGTTCTAGGATCTGAAGGGACTTGTAAAAGGTGGGGGGAGCGGAGATCCAGGCAGGGTGGGCGTAGCAAAGGATAGGGCGAATGAGGGATTTATAGGTATGGAGGAGCCTGAGGAGATGGAGTCGGGAGTGTGCCTTGGCTTGGATTGTCCAGACGTGGGGGGTCCAGGAGAGGCGACGGTCGAGGGTGACGCCAAGGTACTTAAGGGTGGGGATGAGGGCGATAGGACAGCCATAGATGGTGATATAGAAATCGAGGAGACGGAAAGAAGTGGTGGTTTTGCCTACAATGATCGCCTGGGTTTTGGAAGGATTGACCTTAAGCAACCACTGGTTGCACCAAGCGGTGAACCGGTCAAGAATGGATTGGAGAAGGTGTTGGGAGCGCTGCAGGGTGGGGGCAAGGGCAAGGGCAAGGAAGGTGGTGTCATTGGCTTACTGGAGAAGGTGGATGGCGGGTGAAGGCTCCGGCATGTCCGCCGTATACAAAAGGTGGAACTCTTCATCTGACGTTGTTATGAAATCAAATACTCATTTCTGCAATCGTGGGTATTACGTAACCATATTCGAATGTAAACTTCATCATAGGTTTCCTTCCTAATGCGTCCATAGTAGGTATCTTATTTGGATTTGAGCAGTGCGACGCAGCGTCCTTCGAATACAAGGGTTCTGTATGTCCTTTGCTTATTCGCTTCTGAGATGTCCTGGTTATGGTGGAGGCGCCCGCCTCGCAGCGCCAGCTCGCTTTTCGCGTCGGTGGCCGCGAGATGGCGCGATCGGCAATACGGCAGACAGAGCAATCGATGCAGGGTAGTTGTGTGGAGCAACTCTGGCCAGGCGGAGGTGGCAAGAGGAGACAGGACGCGACCGCCTGTGCAGACAGGAAACGGCCCATTCGTTTTTCAGAACGAGGGCCACAGGTGTTGGCGACCGGTGCAGGGGGATCATCGCCCGCCATGGTCGTGTTTCCACTACTTAGTGATCTTTAATTTCCGTTATTCGGTGGAGTGGCTGTAGTGCTTGACACAATAGTAAGTTCGTAATTATTATGATATTGCTGCAGAGCTTACCTACTGTTATTGTTATTATTATTAACGTCATTATTATTAGTGGCAGTGGTCAACAAAAAGCATTGGCAACCTGAATTTTTCCAGTCCCTGCCAGGTTAGAAGTAAAGAGTACCGCAGTCACGTGATTTACAAACATAGTAGACACATTTTAACTTGGATAATTTAAAATGGGCCTGCAGGGTGCTGATGAAGAAAGTGTCCTTAGGGAGAGGAGTGGTGCAGAGAAAGCACGTTTTGTGGTGTCTGCCCTTTGTGTGAACAACGAACTTTATGTTGGAAGGAGTTGGAAGTAGTACTCGCTATGCACTGAGAACTGCTTCAGCATTCTGTTAAACAGGTTGTCAGAAATAAGCATTACCAATTGTCTCACAGACTCATTAGTTTGTGGTTTAATAAACCCCTTTCAGAATTAAATATCATTTTAAGTATAAATATACTCAAAGAAAATTCTTTTCTATCCTAAACTTTACTTAGAAATTGATATTGATGATTTTGTTCGGGACGGGAGGAGTACTACACAATATCTGATTGCACTCAGGGGTAATGGTCACAGGAAGGTAGGGAACCACTGCTGTATACTAACATCGCCGATAAGGTCATGCCTGTTTGTAGCTACAAGGTCTAAAATAATTCCATTGTATGAGGGCTGCCAAACTACCTGCTCAAGACAGTTTTCGGAAAAAAGTACGAAAGTACTTCGCAATACTGCGTTTCTGTAAAAACAGTAATGAATCCATAGGCGCTCCAGCTTAAAGTTGCCTCCAACTAATATTGCATGATCTGGGTATTTCAGCGTTACTGACGGTGGACTTCCTTTGAATGAGTCTGTAACTGTCGTAGTGGATTCGGGTGGAAGGTGAAAACATAAAACAGTTAATCTGATGTGAGTGTGTATGGCTTCGCTGTCACATTAAAATTCGACCTCAATAGAGACAATATTTTTGTCGGTTGCAATGAACACACCTTCTCCTACGGCGTCTAAACAGTCTTCCCCATACACATTCCATGACTCGCTTAATATTTAAGAACTTTACACTTCTGGGTTCAGCCAGCTTTCGGTCCAGAGACTAACTTGAGCGTGATAAATTTCCTGGAGGACAGTAAACCCGATTACTCTGTAAGGAGTACTTCGACAGTTTACTGATAAAATTTTTAAGTCGAAGTGTCTTTACTTTGAACACAGTCTTACTTCACCATGTGTTAGTCTACTGGTAAGTATTGCATGGGGGCTTAATTAAATATATAATGCAAATAATTTTAAATTTTTTGTAGCTGTTTGTCCGATTACGAAGTCTCGTAAACGGTTGGCCGTGACTAGTATTATTACGCTATCTGACTGCATAGAACAACAACAAAGAACGAAATGGAAATTTTCATTAACACAATTAATTAATTAAGTCCCCAGCAACTATAAAACCTACGAAACCAAAGCACAAGTGTAACTGTTCTGTGTGTGGAAGTATGACTCAACGTACGCATCTGGCACGGTTCTTCTTCAACAACACAAGAAATTTTAGATATCATTTATACTGAATTAATTAAAGAAAATAAAAATACCATAATTACTCAAGAGAACCAGAATTACACTCTAATCCAAGAACACAAGCCAGATGCTTTGTTGACTGAACCTGTAATGACGCATTATTTAAGACACTGAAATAATGAAAAAAAACACAGAATATTTTACCTTCATATATATTGACGAAAAGCACTCTGATTATTACAGTATTTCCATTCGAACCACATCTGCTGTCTAGCCCATCAAACAACTGCATAAAACATGGAGCAAGCACTCCTTATTACAACATCTCGACAAGCACACTCCACCACGACCTCTCGACAGGAACTGACTACTACGAGTTCTCAATAATCACTGCCAGTGGAGGCGGCGGAACAATGCTCTCTAGCGCGATCTCTGGCGCTGTGGCTCAGTGTAGCCACCTTTCATATGCCCTTCCTCCACGGGCTAGAATTTGATGGTATTTTTGCCAGCATTGGTGGTGAAAATACCACCAAATTCGTCAAAAAAATACAGACAAAAATAAAAGATAATATTCATGTGTAAATATCATATAACTAGATAAAATTTTGACTTTGCACTGATCTTTCAATAACCTAATATATAAAATACAGTAAGCAATACAAATTCTTTCATACATGTGACTTTACCTAATAGTTTACACAAGTATTATGTGGTTAAACAGTTCAATCAATAGCGTCAGCAATGACGAATATGTGCAGGTAAGAGTCTCATAACTTTTCACAACAGTAATACACAAAAAATCAGTTTATACAAATATTCACATAAACGCTTTCCATAGCCCAAGAAACAAGTAGTTGACAGTTCCAGCAGTGGCACCCAGCAATGGTCAACAGGTGCAAATACTAACAAGTATCATTTTTTCAGTAGAAACAATCAGTGGCACCCAGTAATGTTGAATAGGTGCAGACACCAACAAGTAACACCATTTCAGTATAAGCAGTTCCATTAGTGGCACCAGCAATGTTGAACAGGTGCAGACACCCACAAGTAACATCGTTTCAATAGAAGCAGTCCATCAGTGGCATCCAGTAATGTTGAGCAGGTGCAGACATCAACAGGTGACATCTTTTCGGTAGAAGCAGTCCATCAGTGGCACCCAGCAATGTTGAGCAGGTGCAGACATCAACAGGTGTCATCTTTTCAGTAGAAGCAGTCCATCAGTGGCACCCAGCAATGTTGAGCAGGTGCAGACATCAACAAGTAACACCATTTCAGTATAAGCAGTTCCATTAGTGGCACCAGCAATGTTGAACGGGTGCAGATATCAACAGGTGACATCTTTTCAGTAGAAGCAGTCCATCAGTGGCACCCAGCAATGTTGAGCAGGTGCAGACACCAACAAGTAACACCATTTCAGTATAAGCAGTTCCATTAGTGGCACCAGCAATGTTGAACAGGTGCAGATATCAACAAGTAACACCATTTCGGTAGAAGCAGTCCATCAGTGGCACCCAGTAATGTTGACCAGGTGCTGACCGCAGTCCATAATATTCACTTTCACTAATCACACTGTTCATCAGCAGAAATTAAACATGTTCTAGTGGCACCAATCATGTAGAAAAAGTGCAAATAACAGTCCATAATATTCCCTATCACTAATCACACAGTTCATCAGCAGAAATTAAACATGACTAAATGTCACACATCATGTTGAAAAGTGCAGCACCATCACTAATCAGACAGTTCAGGTATGAACAATAGTTTGCATGCACATACAAATGCTTTACACACTAAACATATAAATTCTAATAAACACACAAATGATATCAGATAATTGTCACATTAACTATTACAATACACAATAACAGTAAACCTATAATATTTATGGGTGTCAGTGCAAGCCACAACAAACAAGTAAAATAATATTTAGGAGATAGGTTGGGATCACTTCTCTGGGATTATAAAAGGAAAACACACAAAACACATTCACTCATCTTTCATCCACATTTAGTGCTCCTGTGTAGTTGAATAGTGTTAACTGTGTAAATGTAATTCTGTCAAAATTTGATGTTCATCATGTGTATCAAGTAGTAGTGGCAGCAATGTATAACAGTCAATAATAGTTAAGTCAACGTCATAGTCATCATGTCAAGACCAATGTTTGCCAAGCCAGATCAAATGTACTGTTGCTGAACAACTGTCAGTGAGCCAAGATATGCAAATACTTCCTCTCTTCAAAAAAAAGTATATACTGCTTAGTGATTTAACAAAGTGTGTGTATAGACTAACTTCCTTCTACTTTAGTGTTCTAGTCTGCTATCTTCATCCTCCTTGTTCCATATAGACCAACAAAAAAAAAATATGCTCCTCACTTACTTTACCTATTATCCACCAAAACTCCAATAATCATCAGCATCACATAATCTCAATACTTCAATAATACCTCTTCAATACGTCGATCATCAATATCATTTACCTTACCTCTTGTCCACGAAAACTCCAATAATCATCAACTTCACATAATCTCAATACCTCAATCATACCTCTTCAATACGTATATATATATAACCTCATTGCCAATATAATTTCACTTCCATAACAACTCTTTCCTCTAGTCAGTCTCCTCGAACAAGTGCAGACAAAATCCTAATGCAAACCTCAATTCATCATCTCATACAATCCGAAGACACAATGTCAACACACAACCTCTCGTGTAATCCATCTGATCCAAATCTGCTACTCATTATAAATTATAAGATACATTTTATTTACCTTGTCCATCATTAAATAAAAGAAATGCGTACATGACCTCTAACAGACTTAGTTCGAATAACTCTCAGTAATTAATTACGATTACGGAGTGTGAATGATCATAATATTTCACAGTGTGTACACCACTTCAAGAATCATGGCAGAAGCAAACATGTGGAGTATTTCTTGTGTCAAGTGTCACTTCCTATTTCAATTACTCACGAAAAATGCAGTGTAATAACTGTCAATGGTCTAAACCTAGTGTTGGTATGTCGTGTCGTTATCTTCCTTCCTATTAGCATAAATTTATACAGCTTCCATAAAACCTCCAGCTCATGTGACTTCTATGAAGTTTCTCGTACTAATGTCGTTCGTCGAATTATAGCAGTTCATTTTCTTATCTTAAAAATATCAGGCACTGAGCGTAAGCAAAACATGCAATAGCGAGTAAATATACCAGTAGAGAACAGAATGTCAACAAGTGGATGCAGCACAATCCCTATAACGAGGCTCTGCCAAGCGAACAATCTATAATTAACACCATGGTGTGGCCTAAACTCCATGTTCGTACACCGTATATCAGTATTCTATATACCAAATTAAAGAGTAGTTATGACAACAAAACAGAAGTGTGTAAATATGCAATCCATACGCACAGCAGCAAACATATATCTTACCTAATAAACAAGTCATTAGCATCATTCAGCATAAGCAAATAAATGTTCATATGTAATCTTAATAAGTAAACATGAAGGCGCAAGCAGATAAATCACAAAGTATAACTTACATACATAACCACAGTCAGCACAATTAATCAGTTGACAATTACAATTTAAATAAATAAGCACAGCAGGCACATAATAAAAAAAAATATGACAGTGAAAGAGCAGTGCAGCCTAGCGATGCATAATATATACAAGTACCAACCCGGTTCATTAATCACTCATTGTCAAAATCAGTTAATGTGCGCAAGCACGTCGCTTCACAAGTGAATTCATAGAACATGAAATTTAGCACAAAGTATGAATCACGTAATCGCGAGCAGCAAATTACATCTAAAGTACGTACCTAAGTGGAAATATGTTACCTGAAAAATAAACTCAATTAACAGTTACCTTTTTTAATTTATTACTTTTTTTCTTCGAAATTACATTCTTCCTGAAATTTTCTCCATAGCAAGTCGTCTTAACGTCGGACACGCACAGAATTTACCTGAAGGTCTTAAATATTTTACACAACCGTATCCTGAAAAATACTGAACGTTAATAACATAATTTATAAAGTCACCTTAGCTTTATACAGAATTTATTCGGAGAATTTAGACTGTGTATTTGATTACGGCTGTCAGTGCATTCGCACTGAGCGCTCGATCAGCTGTAGACGCGTGACGTAGGAAGTAATTGTTTGCGGTCAACGACTGCCTTGTGCGGCGCGCAGACTGACTGTTGCTTTGAGTATGCGCCGCCGCCAAAACACAGCGCGGTATCCTTGCATTCTCCGTGTGTTTACGTACAACTGTTAGTTTCTCTAAAGTATATCATTCCACAAAAATTTTAACGTTTGATATATGATGTATTCCTTTAGAGCGCCGAGATTTAAGAGTTTCTACTTCAACAGTGTTATCATGAATGATTTTGCGAACCCTATATGGACCATTATAAAGCAGAAAAAATTTGCGACATAAGCCTTTTCCTTTATGAGACAAACGATGAGACTTAATTAACACCTTTTGACCAACTAACAAAATTTTTAAACGACCAGGACATTTAGCTGATTTCTCTCTTCTAGCAGCCGCAGATGCAATATTTCGTAGATCGAGGTTGACAACTTCAGAATGCCGCAGTTTCCGTGTAGGCGGAAAAGGAACAATTTCAGAAATGCGATTTGTTGGTACTTTATTTTTTTAATATCAATAGAGGCGGTAAAGAAGTTGAGTCATTAGGAAGTTCATTCAGAATGTTTTGAAAAATATGAAGATACTGATCCCAAGTTCTGTGATTCTGATGACAATAAAGACGACACAATTTATTGATTTCCTTCATCCATCTCTCTGAAGCGTTAGATGGAGGGTGAAAAAGTGAAATGAAAATTGGTTTAATCTTACGACGCCGTAGAGTACGAAGCCAAATTTTAGAGCGAAATTGTGATCCATTATCTGATATAACCTTATCAACATGACCAACTTCTTTAAGAAAATGTTTGATGAAAGCATTAGATACTGAACGAGCTGTTGCTTTGCGTAAAGGTGTAAAACACACATATTTTGATGTCAGTTCCACTGCTACGAAAATGTACGCAAAACCATTAGTAGAACGAACCACTGGACCGAACAAATCGACTGCAGCCGTGTCCTTTAATTTCGCTGGAAAGATAGGAAACAACGGTGCTCTGTGAGAAACAGCTGGCGGCTTAGCCTGTTGACATAATTTGCATTTGGCAAGAACAGATCGAATACGTTTTTCCATATTACTGAAGTAGCAATTTTCTCGCAATTTATGAAAGCATTTTCTGGGACCAAAGTGCGCATAACTGAAATGTGTAAACGAGGTGTGGCCAAATCATCCAATCTAACAAAGCGTCTAAGAAAATTACAGACACCAAGGAAACTACGAACAGCACGTTTTGTGGAAGGAACAGCATAATTACGAATAGCGTCTAGTTTCTCTGGATCAGGAAGAATACCGTCTGTAGAAATAATGTGACCGAGAAATTTCACCTGAGAACGACCAAATTCAGATTTTTCTAAGTTCACTGTAATGCCAACTCGTGCAAAAATACGTAATAATGAATCCAAAATTTTGTTATGCTCACTCCAAGAACGTTTAGCAATAAGAATATCGTCAACATATGAAGTAATATTGTTACGAAGATAAACAGGTAAGATATCGTTTAAATTACGAATGAATGCTGCAGAAAATATAGTAAGTCCAAACGGTAATTTCCAAAGTCACTTTTGGGTAAAACAGTCAAATCCGGTTATTCTTTACCTACTGTCTAGGTAGATGGATAGTAGAAGAATTGTTTTATAGATGCAAAGGATAGTGAAAGAGTAGGCAGCGGTGCAGAAAACTAAAAGGGAAATAGCACCACTACAGCTCGGGGCCCTGTGAGCGCTACAGCACATATTCACTTAGTGTAGTGAATCCCTTAGGACTTTAACAGCTGCACATAAATTTCAGTTTGTGACTTAGTAGCAAATTCGGCGGAAGTGCGTACATAAATTGATCTAACCATAAACATGGATGTATGTCATTCTTAGAACTACGGAAGATTTTAAATTTCCGAACAGTCAAAAAGTGTTTATAGTCAAAGTTTTCGTCTCGCGGCGACAAAGACCTACCGCGTCTGTCCCAGTCCGAATGTCGATTATTGTCAAGTTCGCGCGCCTGGCGCTCTCTTGTTGCGTCCCGTAAATGAAACAAATTATCTTCTTCAAAGCCCTCTGCTATCTGTGATACTAAAATTCGTCTGCTGTCTTTTCCTACGATTTCGCTTTCAATATATTTGTCTTGCTTTTGTAATTCCTCAAATTCCCTTTTGACGCGTTCATTAAATTTTCCCTGATTTTCAACATGCTTATTTATGTTCTGGTACTCTTCGGTTTCTGCAAATGGAAATGGAGCTGTATCATCCGAATCTCTATCCCCATTTAAATTAAGACTTGTCAATTTATCTGGAATCTCCTCATCTCTTTCCAATAAGTTTACATCTTTTGTAAGTATCGCAACTCGGGTTTCGGTATTGTCACATTTAGTAGTTGATTGTTCACACTGTTGCGTTAAGTTATTTATGCTGTCATTTGATACGGATTCCTCGATTCTTTCAAATACTTCTTCCTTATCGTGTGCACGTTGTAAATTTAACTCTGAAAATTTTTGTACTATCACGCGATCTCTTTCTTCCTGTTCTCTATCCTGTTCCTCTTGTCTGATCTCTACTGCAATTAATCTATTCTTGTGAGAATTCCAAATCGGTTATGCTTCCTCTCTAATTTCTTTCTTTGATTCATCTTTCGTATTTTTGAAACATGTCCCTATTCGTGAACATAACCGTGTTGTCAAAGTTCCCATCTCTGTTTTTAATTCAGATCCAAACCGTGTTTCCATTGTTCCCATATCAGTTTTTAATTCAGATCGAAACTGCTCCATTGTTCCCCTATCTGTTTTTAATTCAGATCTCAAAGTTCCCATCTCAGTTTGAATTGATCCCATTTGTGTTTTTAATTCAGATGCCAAATTTAATATTACACCCATCAACTGCTCCGTATTAACTTGTTCGAAATTCCTTTCGCCCCTAACATTTCCCGCAAGACCAGTTTCATTCGTCATAGCTGTAAGGCTATCTGTGTTCAATACTATTCCAGAATCTTCTGTCATTAATCTCGTATTCTGTAAATTTTCTGATTGAGAAAAATTTTGAAATGGTTCCGGACTATCTACCCGACTTATTAAATTGTTTTCCACTTCATTATTCATCACACCGTTCTCCTGTGTTGGCGAGTTCGCCATGTCAACAATTTCGTCATTCTGACTATCCATCATTTTTGCCTTTTTCATCGATCGCGTAATCATTTACAAAACATACAAAATTCGTCACTACACGAAAGTTACCCAGAATGACACTATATCTCCAACAATATCATTCACACGAAATGCTTCCCTCAACCACGATTAACGAACAATTGAAATAATTGCACTAAATTGTCAAACCCGTAGACAAGACAATGAAAATTAAATTCTGCCAATATACCATTAAAAGAATGACAATTACCAAATCTACACATGCAAAATAGACTACAATTACTAAACTACAAATTACTACAACAATACTACTGTCTCCTATTTTTACAATCAAAAGAATTCCAAGGGACGATCCGAAGCAGCGGTCGCCACGTGCATGGGGGCTTAATTAAATATATAATGCAAATAATTTTAAATTTTTTGTAGCTGTTTGTCCGATTACGAAGTCTCGTAAACGGTTGGCCCTGACTAGTATTATTACGCTATCTGACTGCATAGAACAACAACAAAGAATGAAATGGAAATTTTCATTAACACAATTAATTAATTAAGTCCCCAGCAACTATAAAACCTACGAAACCAAAGCACAAGTGTAACTGTTCTGTGTGTGGAAGTATGACTCAACGTACGCATCTGGCACGGTTCTTCTTCAACAACACAAGAAATTTTAGATATCATTTATACTGAATTAATTAAAGAAAATAAAAATACCATAATTACTCAAGAGAACCAGAATTACACTCTAATCCAAGAACACAAGCCAGATGCTTTGTTGACTGAACCTGTAATGACGCATTATTTAAGACACTGAAATAATGAAAAAAAACACAGAATATTTTACCTTCATGTATATTGACGAAAAGCACTCTGATTATTACAGTATTTCCATTCGAACAACATCTGCTGTCTAGCCCATCAAACAACTGCATAAAACATGGAACAAGCACTCCTTATTACAACATCTCGACAAGCACACTCCACCACGACCTCTCGACAGGAACTGACTACTACGAGTTCTCAATAATCACTGCCAGTGGAGGCGGCGGAACAATGCTCTCTAGCGCGATCTCTGGCGCTGTGGCTCAGTGTAGCCACCTTTCAGTATTCATCAGAATACCTCAAACAAACGCATAGCGTAAAAAAAAAAAAAACATGTGTAATCTACAACTGCTATGCTAATCGAGTAGTTGCGTCCTTTGTGTAGTGCACCACTGACCCATCAAGGGGAGTCCTACAATTCTCCGCCCAACAAAGTAAGTCCAGAAAGCTGCAGCCATGACCGTTACAGAGTCAGCGAAACCTTTGGTAGAGGCCCCAAACAGAAGGACTCCGATCAACGCTGGGAACAATGCTGCAAATTGCGCGCTCTGCTTGTTCCTCAAGAGTGAAGCGAGCAGCCTTCTCTGCCAGCCGCCCGTCTGACCTGACAACGTCTTCAGAACCCTTGCGACAGGCATCATTGGTCCCAACGTGAACCACAACTTGCAGACGAGTACACTGTATGCGCTCGATTGTTCAGGCAAGGCCTCCTTCACATTTCAGATGAGGCCCCTTGGCAGACATACCGAAGGCACACTGACTTTCTTTTTGGCCCTGAACGCTATTTTCCTTACAGGCTCCATAGCGAGCCTGACAATGGAGCTCCCTGTTGGGAGAAAAGCCTTCCCTCTCGGTGCCTGTCCAGACGCTGCTGACTGAACCTTCACCTGTCCACTCGCATCCTCCGACTTAAGCGGAAGCTCTGAATGGCGCGTGTGCCGCGGCGCAAGGCAGGGAGCACTTTTATAGATAGCACGTTCATGTGGGACCGCGCAAATTGGGATGCGACGGAACGGTGACACGACACGCGCGTGAACCAGGTCGTATGGCGTTGTGGTTGTGGCATAGCTTCTCGCGCCGTGCGCCACGCTAGTACTGTGGGAGAAGCCACATGGGGAACGGGAAAGCAGTCCTCCCATATTCTCCTTCGACACCGAGCATACGGGCAGTGGTAGTATTGGCCGTCGGAAAAATGTCACCTTACTACGGAACTCTGCTGTCATTGAGCAGTATATTATTTTTCGCCATTTTAGGCCTCGGACTTTTTTCATTAGTACGTTATATTTTCAGTTATTTTTTCAAGAACAAGGCACATTTCAATTATTGGTGAGCCATCAGTCGCTGGGATTAAATCATCTGCATCCACAATGTCTTCAGATGGCAAGAAAAACGTTAATATTAGTGTTAATCACATAACACAAAAATAGTGCCAGTTTTTGTTCAGTTTAAATCACTCGCTGCGCATTACATCCATTTGAATCAATGGCGTGTTGTATGATACCATGTACCCAAGAAAACTGCTTTCAAGTCTTTGTCACATAATTTTTAAAATCAGCAAATGGAGCAGGCGGAATAAGAGAGTCTAAAAATGAGATTTACAGGAAGAGCAAAACGTCTAAGCGTGAAAGGTTAAACGACAAATGTAAGAATTTAGAATCTTATTTCTCTAGGGGAGAGATAGATAACGCTTACAGGATAATTAAAGAGGCCTTTGGAGGAAAGAGAACCGGCTGTACGAATATCAAGATCTAAGGCGGAAAACGATCCTTAAGCAAAGAAGGGAAAGCTGAAAGGCGGAAGATAAATTTGAAGGCAATCTTATAGGAATGGAAGAGGACATAGATGCAGATGAGATGGCAGATGTGATACTACGAGAAGAATTTCACAGAGAACTCAAAGACTTAAGTTGAAACAACGCCCTGGGGGCAGACGACATTGCGTCAGAACTACTGATAGACTTGCGTGAGCCAGCCATCTCAAAACTCTGGTGTGCGGGATGTGTGACAGGCGAAATACCCTAACACTTCAAGAACGTAACAATTACACTTCCGGAGAAAGCAGGTGCTGACAGGTGTGAATATTGCCAAACTATTAGTTAATTAAATCACGGTTGCAAAATACTAATATGAATTTCCAGAAGAATGGAAAAGCTGATAGAAGCCGACCTTGGGGAAGATCAGCCTGGATTCCGTAGAAATGTTGGAAAACGTGAGACAATACTGACCCTAGGACTTCTCTTGGAAGATAGATTAAGGAAAGGCACACCTACAATTATAGCATTTGTGCACTTAGAGAAAGCTTTTGACAATGTTGACTGGAATACTCTCCTTCAAATTCTGAAGGTAGCAGGGGTAAAACACAGGGAGCGAAAAGCTATTTACAACTTTAACAGAAACCAGACGGCAGTTATAATAGTCGAGAAGCGTGAAAGGGAAGCAGTGGTTGCGAATGTAGTGAGACAAAATTGTTGCCTATGACGATGTTATTCGATCTGTACATTGAGCAAGCAGAACGGAAATAAAAAATAAAAAAAACTCGGAGAGGGAATTAAAGTCCAAGGAGAAGAAATAAAAGCTTTTAGATTTTGCCGATTAAATTGTAATTCTGTCAGATGCAGCAAAGGACTGTGTATGTGTGAATTTCCAAGGACCAAACTGCTGAGGCCATCGGTCCCTAGACTTACACACTACTTAAACTATCTTAAACTAACTTCTGCTAAGAACAAGACACACACCTTTGCCCGAGGGAGGACTCGAACCTCCGGCGGGAGCTGCCGCGCAATCCGTGACATGGCGCCTCTAACTGCGCGGCCACTCAGCTCGGCAGTAAAGGACTCGGAAGAGCAGTTGAACAAAATGGACAGAGTCTTGAAAGGAAAATACAAGATGAACATCAACAAAAGCAAAACAAGGATAACGTAGTGTAGAATTAAATCAAGTAATGGTCAGGAAATTGGATTGGGAAACGAACCACATGAAGTAGTAGATGAATTTTTCTATTTGAGCAGCAAAATAACTGATGATGGCCTAAGTAGAGAGAATATAAAATGCAAACTGGCAATGGTAAGAAAAGCGTTTCTGACGAAGAGAAATTTACGAACATCGAATATAGATATAAGTGCTAGGAAATCCTTTATGAACGTTTTTTTATGGAGTGTAGCCGTGTATGGAAGTGAAACGTGGAAGATAAACAGTTCAGACAAGAAGAGAATAGAAGCTTTAGAAATGTGGCGCTATAGAAGAAAGCTGAAGATTTGGTGGTTAGATCATGGAACTAATGAGGAAGTACTGAATAGAACTAGGGAGAAAAGATATTTGTGGTACAATCTGACTAGAAGAAGGGATGTGTTGATGGGACAAATTTTGCTCAGACGTCAAGGGATCACCAGTTTAATCTTGGAGGGAATGTGGAGGAGGCGGCTGGGAGAGGGGAGTCAAAATTGTAGAGAGAGACCAAGATATGCACATAGTAAGCGGATTCAGAGGGATGTCATTTGCAGTGGTTATTCGGAGATGAAAAGGCTTGCACGGAATAAAGTAGCGTGGAGAGCTGCATCAAAACAGGCTTCGGACTGATGAACACAACAACAACAACAGAAAGCTACTTCTCACCATCAAATACCTTCTTTTCCTGAATTTGTACATTATCGTCATACTGTACTCTACTCAATGCTAAAAATTAAATGATTTCTGGAGTAAGCTGTCGCGCCTATTTACGATCATTTTTACTGTCGACTCTTTGAGATAAGAAAGATTGCTACTGGAACATAGTTATACCTATTCAAGTGATAAAGTTGGTTCCCACCACAGCCCTAACTACGGATTCGTCTAGTGACAAAGGCGAGAACGGCTATAGTATCTGCAAGTTTAACGCTGTCTTGCAGCCGGCTGATATTCAGTCACTCTGCCCGGGAAGTTATATTTGGGTCGGGTATCAGTATACCATTCGAAAAATGAAGTCCATACATTAATACCTGTTTCACACAGAATCATTAATTAACTTGATTGTAATTATCCCAGTATAGCAGGTCAACGTGGTACGTTACCGAACTTTGAAGGTTTTAGGTAGATCGTTGATGCCGTCGGTAGTAGGTCCACTGCCTTCGGAAAACATCGCTAAATCGTGTTGAACATGGCCATACGTACCAGCAATATAGTGTGGACTTTTTAATTGGTTGTTGTCAGTAGTGCCGTGTTCAACATAATACTTCCGTGAACACCAGTCAGCGAACAAATGCTCCTGCGTAGTGAAATGAATGAACTGTTACTCTTTATCTGCCGAGGTCATTGACTCTGAACAGAATTTAATTAAATAGAATTTTCTGCTACAGTCCACACTTGTGGCAGTTTTTTACAAAGTGCACATGGACAGCTAAATGTTGGAGGCAGATCATGAAGTAATTACAAAAGTGGTCAAATTTTTAGGAGCTTGAAAGTTGACAGAAATCTTATTCTGGCAAGACAAAACGTTCCAGGACGGTTTTAATGAAAATAGAGTCGTAGCGAAATTAAGGCCCTACAAACGGGCTTATGAGGGCTAAACTGGCGTGCCGTAACAGGCGGGAGAAAGCGCAGCCCCACCAGCTACGTACGCCGCAAAGCGTACAGCCCAGGCTCGGGGGAGATCATTAGCTACACGTAACGCAATAAACTGCAATCAGATTATTGTTTCAGCTCGAAACGCGTGCTGTAATCAATTCAAAGGCGAGGTGCAAGTGGTCTGGGGGCTAAGAACAAATTTATCTCGTTTTACATGGGGAGCCTTTAATCACCTCGGAAACTCTTTGGCGCGCTCGCCGAAGACCGGAGGAGCGGACAGAAGCAATCGCATCGATCCAGCCCCGTGGAAAAGTAATAAAGGGCGACGTGAGCTGCGTGCGTTCTGCACGGCGTCCGTCACTGGCCCTCCTCCCACCATCCTCTCGCGTTTCTTCCCACTCCCGAATTTTGTGGCTCACGACATCCAGTTTCGATGGAACTGATGACACCACACTATTCACTACACGTTTCCTGACAATTTTAAATTTGTGGATCAAGAACCAGTGTATTTTTAAATAGTTACGTAACGACATTGTTCTGATTTTTTGTATCCTTTACATGGAAAGATAATTCTATTATTAGTGTTAATAATTCACATGTGTCGGAAATGGAAATTGTTTCTCGATTTCCAATAGCTTCTTTTTCAAAAGGGAACTATGATAAAACGGAGATCATCATAAGTTAATAGATACCTGAAGGAAATATTGTACGGGGTGTATCAAAAAGAATCGTATGATTTAAAAGAATCATAACTATTATGTTATTCGAGATATGTACGTGAACAAGGTACTGTTCTAAAGAGTAAACTCTCGAGTTTTACATGGTTCCCGCTAGGTAGCAGCAGTGTGCGCCATCTTGAGTTCTAGTAAAATGGTGTCAGGACAATAGAAAGCGTTTTGTGTTCTACATTTCGCGCAGTGCGGGTCAGTAATAACTGTTCCTTGTGACTTTCGTACTAGGTGTGGTGTGGATCCTCCTACAGACAGAGCATTAGACGATGGCATGAACAATACCGAGAAACAGGTAGTTTGTTTAAAGGCAGATCGCAGGGCCGTCCCCGAGTGTCTGACAAAGACGTCGAACGCATCCGCCCGCAAAAATTCGTTCGCCGTGCAGCTCGACAGCTCAACATGCCACCGATGTCCGTCTGGCGTATGTTGCGTCGACGTTTACACATGAAACCATACAAAATTCAGCTACTGCGAGCTCTTCGTGAAGGTGACAAACAAGAGCGTGTGGAGTTCTGTAATTTCGTCCTTGGCAAGATAGAGGATGAGAGTTTTCTTCCGTGTGTAGTGTTCATAGACGAGGCATCATTCCATTAAAAATGGAAAGGTCAACTGTTGCAATGTCAGAATATGGGGTACGGAACAACCACACGAAGTTGTACAAAATGAGAGGGACTCTCCAAAATTTAATGTGTTGTGTGCAGTTTCACAGGAAAAGATGTATGGTCCATGTTTCTTTGCCGAGAACACTATTACAGGAAGCACTTGTCTCGATACGTTTGACAACTTTCTTTTACCACAGTTGGAGACTGATTCGAACGACATTATTTACCGACAGAATGGGGCACTGACACCTGGAAGTGCGGAAATTTTTAAATCAAAGGCTTACTGAACGATGGATCGGTCGCACTTGACCAAATTTTTTAGCCTTATATTACTGGCCTCCATACCTGACTGTATGGGATTATTTTTTGTGCTGCTTCATAAAAGACTCTGTTTATGTGCCTCCGTTACCAACAACAGTGAATGAACCGAGACATCGCGTAACAGAAACTGTGGAGGCTGTAAGTGAAGACATGCTCGCTGCCGTGTGGGTACAGTTTCAATACCGCATTGACATATGCCGTGCATCTCAAGGGGGGCATACTAAACACCCATGAAAAGTTATGAAAAAAACTTTTTGCGTTTCTCGTTCACCAAAAAAGTAAAATTCATTGTACTCGTATATGTTTATTAGTTTGAGAAACATAGGCGCGCCAAATCGAATAATTCTTTTTGATACACCCTGTGTATCTGTTGTAAGTATGAAACTTCAAAGGGTCGGAGAACTTATCTATTTGGGTCAACTGCTAAATATGAAAGGAGACCAGAAATATAACGACGTATTAAACTAGGTTGGCAAGCTTATGGAAGATACTCCTCAGTTTTGAAGTCCAAGATGCCGGCCGAGCTGAAGAACACAGACTTTGACCAATGTATATTCCCAGTAATAACTTTTGGCTGGGAGTTCATTGTCAGAAAACTAATAATAGCCCAAAGAGGAATGGAAAGATCTATGTTGGACTACACACAGAAAGACAGAAAGAAAGCAGTTATCAGACAGATAACAAAGGTCAGTGACTTAATGTAAAGAGTTAATACTTTGAAATGGCCGTGGACTGGTCATGTCACTCGATGAAATGATGGTAGGTGGTCAAAACAAGTAATAGACTGGAGCCCAATTTACCAAAAGAGACCAAGGGAAGACTACCGGGCAGGTGGGACAGAGGCTTAAGAAGGCAGCTAGACAAACTGGCAACGAGAAGCTCATGATTGGCAAAAATGGAAGAACCTGCAGGAATCCTTCGTTGCATGGCGACTCAAAGAGGCCACGTCACCAAGTCATCGAATTGGTTGACAATGAGGATGATGATGATGATATAGTCCTACGTACATAACAGTGTTGTACCTTGGAACATATTTTCACATTTGAAAAAACCTTCATTTTCTGGACTTATTTTTCTAATTTCAGAAAAAGACAGCAGCATGTAAAAAGTGTATGCCATCAATTAAAATGCAATAATCATTTAAAAACGCAATAATACCATGCATTAATGTTCTATAGGACTGGCTACAGGCGAAAGGCCGAATAGTGTTCCGAGGTAGAACACTCTCCCCTGCAATGCCTCGGCATTCGTTCTTTTTAGTTCCTGTTCTCAGTTGGTGTACAAAACATACGACAGAAGTAGTACAACTTTTTGACACTGTACTGCGATTACAGATTGCTTTCATCCAACTATTCGCAATACGTTTCTCTGAGAAGTCACATTACATCCACTTATTATTACCCTGGCAACTAAGCTCTGTAGGGGAGGAATTTTTAATTGAAAATCGCTCAGACGTCGGCGGATAAATACGATGTTGCAGCGCCTGTGTTGTTAAGAAGAAACATGTGCTCTGTTCCTTAGGACATGCATGCATGTATACGGATAGCCAAAGCCGTTAAGGTGACCGCTCGCTTAAAGCGGGAAATCCGGGATCGAAAGATGGTCCAGCAATAATTTCCACTCTCGTTATTCCCCTATACAGCTGACGGTTTGTTCGTATTCGCAACTGCAAATACATTGCACGTGTTTCATATGTCGCAGTGCCTGTTGCTTCGGACATGCATGTTTGTCTGAAGGAACATTTCATTGTTCCTCTTAACAACACATGCACTGCAATATCGTATTTCTATGTTATTCCAATGAAATACGTCAGTGCATAAATATCGGTTATACAGCGTCTACCTCACCCTTTACTTTTCCTGTAGGGTCCACGATAATTTTATTTCGTAAAGTTAATCAGTGCAGTGTATCTGGGCTATCTTAGAGCTTATTGTTATTACTGAGGGAGACAGATTGTAAGTATAAAATTATCGTTTTCATGAAAACATTGTACTCGCTGAAAATAAGTTTCTAGATGGAACGCTGTGTGAAAGTAACCTCACAGAAAAACAGCATGTTGAACCATATGTAAGACTTTTGTTTCACAGTCGATTCGGAAGTTCGTTGTGTGCGTAGCTGTGCTTGGGTCGGCAACAGCAACATTCTGATATTCCACCATCTTGTCTGGGTAACGAGTTAACCCCAGAAGTGTTATGCGACTTAGAAATAAACACAGACGTCCTTTAGCGTCCGAGATGAATGGTCCGCTTATGGCACGTAGACACGCGCACCCCTCGCATTGAGCGTACAATTATTGTCCTATGGCACCTTCAGCGCGCCTCTGGTGATCGGCCTCGATCACCCGCAAATAGTGTCTAGCAGTGCTATCTTATCGATGGCTGCAGAATTAGAAGTTGATTCTCAAGACATCACTCTTTCGGTTTCTGTTTTCAGCACGTATCAGCAAAATAGTCATCTTAGAGAGCAGGTTGACTGAGTTGTTCATCAGGTTTCTGAAAAACAAAGTCTATCTTCGATGTGTGTTAGCTATTTTAAACCCATTTATTTCAGCGTCTTTGATGGTTTGGTGTAATTCATTGGACGGGCTCGAGTCTGGTCTTCTTTCTCCAATTGCAGAACTCGTTCCACATCCTCATTTACAGCATTCATCTTACAATCTTCTTTGCGTTAGTTCTTCTGTAATCAATATTTAGTTATTTATTTGAAAAAAAATCCCTGTCTTTTTACAGTATGGGTGGGATACATGAATTTCCTTTTGTTTTCCCAGTTCTCACACATTCGTAAGTTCTTGTGCTTTCACAGCAGTTGAATTACGAAAACTGTTAGCTGCCTGCCAACGGCCCTGCGGCAGTGGTAATACTGGTTCCCGACAGATTACCGAAGTGAACGGCTGTCGGGATGGTCTAGGAGTAAGATGGGTGACCATCTGGTCTGCCGATCGATGTTAGCAAGTGGGGCGCTCTCAGCCCTTATGAGGCAAACTGAGGAGCTACTTGACTGAGACGTAGCGGCCGCGAGAGAGGTGTGCTGACCACATGTCCCTCCATATCCGCATCCAGTGACGCCTGTGGGTGAGGATGACACAGCGGCCGATCGGTACCGTTGAGCCTACCAAGGCCTGTTCCGGCGGAGTTAAGTTTTAGTTTTTAGTTAGCTGCCTAGCGATCTCACACAGCAAACAATGACAAATACTGTGCTTAAATCCACTGAGTGCATGTTTGGCAATAGTAATGAGGGCTTCAGGATGACAATGTAAATAGACAGATAAGTTGATTGTGAAAAGAGGACTCGTTCATGCAAATCAGAGAGTTAACGGATAATCATGTTTGTTTGTTGAAGAACCAATGAATACATTAACTGCGTTCCGTCTGTGGTTACTTACATCTTTACAAGTGTTACATGTATCGCGGTACATTACTAGTTATATTCTTGTGGTATGGAGCAGCGGTGAACACTACACTCAGTCATTACTCTGGAAGGCCTAAAAACTTGAATTACGGCACGTGACTTAAATTGTGGAGATGCAAAAGTCAAGAATGAGAAAGAGTTATTGTAAACTATAGTTATAAATGAAATAAGATCAATTTAACATTAGTAAATACATTTCTACGAACATAAAGAAGACACAGATACATTACACCTGCTGTTGGTATCCGTGGTTTCTCCTAATGATTCCTTAACAGCACCACACCTTCCTTTTTTGTTAGCGTTTATTAAGTTTGTCATAGTCGACGTGTTTTTTTCATTCCTTTCTGTGAGCAGCTGTGTCGATTCATTTGTATATTTTTGCTGTGGGAATGGATGTGACGATGGCTTGTCCACAGTGTGATTGTTTTATTCCGGGAGAAAGGAGACAAGAGCATATACTTCGTTTTGACTAGCACGAAGGGGGCAGCCAAGCCAAATGTCCACATCCAGAACTCGAAACCAGAACAGCTGTTAGCATGAGTAAAATAAAATTGGATATCTTAGGTGTTGCGAAATAACTCAAATCACTTAAGAAAGGCAAGTCTTCCGGTCCAGATGGTATACCAATCAGGTTCCTTTCAGAGAATGCAGACACAATAGCACCTTTCTTAGCGGTCATATACAACTGCTCACTTGACGAAAGGTCTGTTCCTAAAGACTGGAAAGTAGCACACGTCACATCAACATTCAAGAAAGGAAATAGGAGTACCACATTGAATTACAGACTCATATCACTGACCTCAATTTGCAGTAGGATTTTGGAGCAAATGGTGTACTCGAACAGCCAAGCGGTTCTAGGCGCTACAGTCCGGAACCGCGCGACCGCTACGGTCGCGGGTTCGAATCCTGCCTCGGGCATGGATGTGTGTGATGTCGTTAGGTTTAAGTAGTCCTAAGTTCTAGGGGACTTATGACCTCAGCAGTGGAGTCCCATAGTGCTGAGGGCCATTTTTTTGTACTCGAACATTATGAATCACTTTGCAAAAATGACGTATTTGTACATAACCAACACGGATTGAGAAAATATCGTTCTTGTGCAACACAGCTAGCTCTTTATTCCCACGAAGTAAAGAGTACTGTCAACAAGGAATCTCAGATCTATTCCATATTCCTAGATTTCCAGAAGGCTTTTGATACCGTTCCTCACAAGCGACTATTAATCAAATTACATGCATATGGAATATCGTCTCAGTTGTGTGACTAGATTCGCGATTTCCTCTCAGAGAGGTCACAGTTCGTAGTGATAGACGATAAACCATCGAGTAGAGCAGAAGTGATATCTGCCGCTCCGCAAGGTGGTATCATAGGCTCTCTGCTGTTCCTGATTGACATAAATGATCTAGGTGATAATCTGAGCAGCCCTTTTAGATTGTTTTCAGATGATGCTGTAATTTACTGTCTAGTAAAATCGTCAGACGATCAATTCCAGTTACAAAATGATCGAGAGAGAATTTTTGTATGGTGCGAAAAGTGGCGATTGGCGCTAAACAAAGAAAAGTGCGAGGTCATCCACATGGGTGATAAAATCCCATAAATTTTGGGCATACGATAAATCGCATAAATCTAAGGGCTGTCAATCCGACTAATACCTAGGAATTACAATTACGAGCAACTTAAAGTGGAAAGACAGAATAGATAATATAGTGGGGAAGCCGAAACAAAAACTACGCTTTGTTGGCAGAACACTTACAAGGGAACCTCCCCATCGCAACCCTTTCAGATTTAGTTATAAGTTGGCACAGTGGATAGGTCTTGAAAAACTGAACAAAGATCAATCGAGGAAACAAGAAGATGTTGTGTGGAACTATGAAAAAATAAGCAAAATATACAATCTGAGTAGTCCATGTGCAATATAGGTAACATCAAGGAGAGAGTAGGTGCAGTAGCGCCGTGGTCCCGTGGTTGACGTGAGCAGCTACCTAGCGAGAGGTCATTGGTTCAAGTCTTCCCTCGAGTGAAAAATTTACTTTCTTAATTTTCACAAAGTTATGATCTGTCCGTTCGTTCATTGACGTCACTGTTCACTGTAATAAGTTTAGTGTCTGTGTTTTGCGACCGCACCGCAAAACCGTGCGATTAGTAGACGAAAGGACGTGCCTCTCCAATGGAAACCGAAAACATTTGATCGCAAGGTCATAGGTCAACCGATTCCTCCACAGGAAAACACCTCTGATATATTCTATACGACACTGGTGACGGCATGTGCAACACATGGCAGGAATATGTTGTCGACCCACCTAACTTGCACACTTGTCGAATGGGTAAAAAGATTCTTCTACCTTGCCCGATTTAGGTTTTCTTGTGGATGTGATAATCACTCCCATAATAGTTTTTCACATAAACTGAAAATAAAAAATTAAAATTTTCACTCGAGGGAAGATTTGAACCAAAGACCTCTCATTCCACAGCTACACACGCAAACCACGGGACCACAACGCTCCTTGGCTTATATTATTCTTAATGTTGCCTATCTTGCACATGGACTACTCAGTTTATATATTTTGCTCATTTTTTCATAGTTCCATACAACTTATTCCTGTTTTCTCGATTGGTGTGTGTTCAGTTTTTCAAGGCCTATCCACTGTGTCAACTTATAACTAAATCTGAGGGGGTTGCGATGGGGAGGTTCCCTTGTTAGAATATGCGACAAACCCACTAAAGAGACAGCCTAAATTACACTTGTCCGTCCTCTGCTGGAATATTGCTGCTCGGTATGGGATCCTTAACAGGTAGGGTTGACGGAGGACATTGAGGGCTGCAAAGAGGGGCAGCTAGTTTCGTGTTATCGCGCAACAGGGGTGAGAGTGTCACTGATATGATACGCGAGTTGGTGTGGCAGTCACTGAAACACAGGCGGTTTTCTTTGCTGCAGTGACACTCTCACCCCTGTTGCACGATAACACGAAACTAGCTGCCCCTCTGTACACCCCTCAATGTCCTCCGTCAACCCTACCTGGTAAGGATCCCATACCGAGCAGCAATATTCCAGCAGAGGACGGACAAGTGTAATTTAGGCTGTCTCTTTAGTGGGTTTGTCGCATCTTCTAACAAGGGAACCTCCCCATCGCAACCCCCTCAGATTTAGTTATAAGTTGACACAGTGGACAGGCCTTGAAAAACTGAACACACATCACTCGAGAAAACAGGAAGAAGTTGTCTGGAACTATGAAAAAATGAGCAAAATATAATTCAGAGGCTTCCTTTACCAGGATACAGGTTGGCTGACAGCTTTTCGAGGAGCTCTTTGCGGTTTGGGGGAGTAGCCATGCATGTGAAAAACGGCATCCCATTTAAGTCAATTGATGTTTCAATGTACTGCACTGAAAAGGTGTTTGAATGTTGTGCAGGTGTGGTTAAATTTAACGGCGCTAAACTTCTAACTGTTGTTTTTTATAGATCCCCAGACTCCGATTTCACAACATTTTTGTTAAAGCTAGAGGAGGTTCTTGGTTCACTTTATAGGAAATACAAAAAGTTAGTTATATGTGGGGACTTCAATATTAATTGTATAAGTGATTGTGCAAGGAAGAGGATGCTGGTAGACCTCCTTAATTCATATAATCTTATGCAAACCGTATTCTTTCCAACGAGAGTGCAAGGGAACAGTAGAACAACCATAGACAACATTTTTGTTCATTCCTCATTACTAGAAGGGCATTCTGTTAGCAAAAAGGTGAATGGCCTTTCAGATCATGATGCACAAATTTTAACTTTAAAAGATTTTTGTGCTGCAACACGTGTTAAATATAGTCATCAGCTGTTCAGGAAAGCTGATCCAGTTGCTGTAGAGACCTTTGTCAACCTTATAAAGGAACAAGAGTGGCAAGATGTTTATAGCGCTGATACAGTAGACGATAAATATAATGCTTTTCTCAAGACTTTTCTCATGCTCTTTGAAAGTTGCTTTCCGTTAGAACCTTTAAAACAGGGTACTAGCACAAACAGGCAGCCTGGGTGGCAGACTAGAGGGATAAGAATATCTTGTAGAACAAAGTGGCAATTATATCAAAACGTTAGAAACAGTCTAAATCTAAATGCAGCAGCCCATTACAAACAGTATTGTAAGGTGCTTAAAAATGTTATTAGGAAGGCAAAAAGAATGTGGTATGCAGATAGAATAGCTAAGTCTCAGGATAAAATTAAAACCATGTGGTCAGTCGTAAAGGAAGTTGCTGGTCTGCAGAGACAGGTCGAGGATATAGAATCAGTGCGTACTGGGAATGTCCGTGTTACTGATAAGTCGCATATATGTACAGTATTTAATAATCACTTTCTGAATATAGCAGATGAACTAAATAGAAACCTAGTCCCAACAGGGAATCATATAGCGCTCTTAGAAAAAAGTGTTCCGAGACTGTTACCTGAAATGCTCCTCCATGATACTGACAAGAGGGAGATTGATTTAATAATTGATTCACTAAAGACCAAAAACTCTCATGGATATGACGGGGTATCTAGGAGAATACTGAAGTACTGTTCTATGTATGTTAGCCCAGTTCTCAGCCATATCTGTAACTTTTCCGTTAGGAGTGGTCGGTTTCCTGACCGATTAAAGTACTCGGTAGTGAAGCCACTTTATAAAAAGGGAAACATTGATAATGTTGAAAATTTTAGACCTATTTCTATGCCATCGGTGTTTGCTAAAGTTATCGAGAAGCTTGTATATACAAGGTTACTGGAGCATTTAAATTCACATAATTTGCTGTCAAATGTTCAGTTTGGTTTTAGAAATGCTTTAACAACTGAAAATGCCATATTCTCTTTTCTCTGTGTGGTTTTGGACGGATTAAATAAAAGGTTGTGAATGCTAAGTGTTTTCTTTGATTTAACGAAGGCTTTTGACTGTGTTGACCACAAAATATTACTGCAGAAGTTGGACCATTATGGGGTAAGGGGAGTAGCTTACAATTGGTTCGCCTCTTACTTTAAGAACAGAAAGCAGAGGGTAATTCTCCGCAATATTGAGAGTGGTAGTGATGTTCAGTCCCAATGGGGCACTGTTAAGTGGGGCGTTCCCAAGGGTCGGTGCTGGGGCCACTGCTGTTTCTTATTTATATAAATGATATGCCTTCTAGTATTACAGGTGATTCAAAAATATTTCTGTTTGCTGATGACACCAGCTTGATAGTGAAGGATCTTGTGTGTAATATTGAAACAGTAACAAATAATGTAGTTCATGAAATAAGTTCGTGGCTTGTGGAAAATAATTTGATGCTAAATCACAGTAAGACTCAATTTTTACAGTTTCTAACTCACAATTCAACAGGAACCGATATTTTGATGAGACAGAATGGGCATATTATAAGCGAGACGGAACAGTTCAACTTCCTAGGCGTTCGGATAGATAGTAAGCTGTTGTGGAAAGCCCATGTCCAGGATCTTGTTCAGAAGCTAAATGCTGCTTTATTTACCATTAGAACAGTATCTGAAATAGGTGACACTTCAACACGAAAAGTAGTCTACTTCGCATATTTTCATACGCTTATGTCGTATGGTATTATTTTTGGGGTAATTATTCTGATTCAAAAAGGGTATTTTTGGCTCAAAAACGGGCTGTTCGAGCTATATGTGGTTCGAGAACGTCTTGTCGACCCCTATTCAAAAATCTGGGAATTCTGACATTGCCCTCACAGTATATATTTTCTTTAATGTCGTTTGTTGTTAGCAATATTAGCCTATTCCCAAGAGTTAGCAGCTTTCACTCAGTTAATACTAGGCAGAAATCAAATCTGCATGTAGAATGCAGTTTCTTGACTCTTGTGCAGAAAGGAGTGCAGTATTCTGCTGCATCCATTTTCAATAAGCTACCACAAGAACTCAAAAATCTTAGCAGTAGCCCAAACTCTTTTAAGTCTAAACTGAAGAGTTTCCTCATGGCTCACTCCTTCTATTCTGTCGAGGAGCTCCTGGAAGAGCTAAAAAATGAAGCAAATTCCAGTGTTACATTGTTGATTTTCTTCATTTAAACTTACGACTTGTCACCTGAATATGTTTTTTTTATACTTCATTTTATCTGTTTCTAATATCGTGTTATAATTTCATGTATTGACTCGTTCCATGACCATGGAGACTTCTCCTTAATTTGGTCCCACGGAACAATAAATAAATAAAAAATAAAATCTATTTAAGAAATTTCAGTCACCAACTTTCTCTTCCGAATGCGAAAATATTTTGTTGAAACCCACTTACGTAGGGAAAAATGATCACCATAATAAAATTTGAGAAATTGGAGCTCGAACGGAAAGATTGAGTTCCTTTATCCTACACGCCATTCGAGAGTGGAATGGTAGAGAAGTAGTATGAAAACGGTTCGATGAAACCTCCGTCAGGCACTTAAGTGTGAACTGCAGAGTAACCATGTAGATGTAGTTGTAGATCCGACCAAGGGACCATCGTCAACAGTATCGATTGTTTTCACTCAATGAGATTCTGTGGAGAGGTTTCGAGTACGAACAAAATTAGTGATTAGCTTTGCGCCGTCGCCTCTCCTGCTGCAGAAAAGTCTATCATCACTAGGGTCGAACTGGGTATCTCCGTCCACTAGCATACCGTACATTAATGAATTTATGTTCCAACGAAACGTTTTCACCGTGTTTAAAACTTTCTATCATTGACACACATATTTCATCGTACGACAATGCAGAGGTTTTTGCAGTGGTCCAATCGGATTAAAGAAGGATGAGGGAGGACGCCGGCCGTGACCTTTTAGACGAACCATCCCGACATTTGCCTAAAGTGATTTAGGGAAATCACGGAAAACCTAAATCAGGATGGCCAGACGAGGAGTTTGAACCGTCGTCTTACCGAATGCGAGTCCAGGGTGTCACCCACTGAACCACCACGCTCGGTGCAGTGGCTTCTATTCTTCACTTAAGGCAACAACCGGTGGTCTCTTTCGAAAGACTACGGTGTATTTGAGCTCCATCTTTGTCAGGTCCTAGACAGCGATCCACCTCCGTTGAGCTCTTCATCGACAGGACATTAAGTCCTAATCTTCCTTCCTGTATTTCCTTCTTTCTTTTCCGTGTCATCCGAGGTACAGAAATCATTCCAAACGAACAGTCATACACCCTAGCTCAAAAGCCATTTATTACGAGCAGAAAGGCTGATCGTCGATTCATATGCAACACCGTTTTAGCCTCGGAACCAACGGTGTGTCAGTCAAGGAGAGGCGAGGGACACTCATCCTTTCCCTTTTTATAATCTGACGTCGTAGGTGGTGAGATACGGATTCTGCCCACCTGTCCTTCTCCCTATTTAGAGATTAAATGAGGCAATGCAGAACCAGCTACACAAATTATGCACGTAATCAGATATGCGACTAGTATTTTCGTTGTCAGCAAATTTTGCTCATGACTGAATCGAACTCCCACGTCTTTCAAGCTGCTACGACGTTAAGAGCCTCGTAGTGCTAACTATATTTCATCCTATTCTTTTGCTTAGCACTTACTTCGACTCACTTATCAGTACGTGCCTCTTAACTCCCCACAAAGACAAATTCTTATGGGAAGCGGTCAGTGTACGTAAAAAAATTAGGAAACAACTCTTGTGAAGGATAGTCGATCTGGTAGGACTGTCGCTGTCGTACAGGCCAGTGGTTCCCAACCTTTTTTAGACCGTTACCCTGAGCGCAATCAATCAGATGTTAGCTACTATCCTCGCCCCCCCCCCCCCTCCTCCAAACCCCGCTACCAACTCTCCCATCAGAAAATTTAGCGCGCCTAACTAAACATTAAAATGAGAAAGAATTTTCTTTGAATACTTTTATTTTTAAAATGATTAAAGATATCTGATTAAGTGCATAATTTTCATAGTTGATTCTGCATAACTTATGAGGGTGTTTTCATTAAGCCACAAATTAATGAGTCAACGAGACATTTGGTACTGCTTATGTCTAACAACCTTTTTAATATTTGAGTTGTTTCGCAACTCCCATTAAGATAAGAAAACTAACTGTCCACAGTGAGGGCAGACACTTCTTACAAAAAATATGCTTCCCCTGCACCACTCCTCTGTCTAGCGACTCTGGCTTCACCCACACCCTGCACCTCCATTTGCAATCAACCAAACTAATGCGTATGCACTATGCTTACGGTCTCAAAATAACTTGATTGCTGGCTCCTTAATTCCAAATTGCCAGAAACGACTTCAGGGTGTTAATTCTTTATGTCGGATCACTGTAATAATAGTAATAATAACAGTAATGGGTAAAGTACTCCAGTAGCCTTTATGTAACTACTGTTGTGACGAGCTGTCAACTAGGTCATTTATCTGTAATGGTTAATAAGCAATTTCTGGTCTACTACAAGAACTATCTATAACTTGAAGAAGACATTTTCATGAGATGTTCAGTGTTTGCTACTCAGCTTCACTGTAAACGACGTATGGTGCAAAGAACCAAATATCTGAGTAGTGGATGGACTATGTGAGGAATCTGTAACCTCCACCAAATAGTGTCACACTTTAATGCTAGTAACTGAGAAAAAAATAGTTACTGGTAAATTACATAACCAGTATTACAGACTTACGAAATTGTGAGCGCAGTTACGACGTTATAAAAATAATTTATTTTGATGACTGAAACACAACCAAACTTTTTTTGTGATTAACCCTCACCAAGTTGCATTTTACATCTCGGGAAGTAGTTGCTACCACGATGGGAACCACTCGTATAGGCTAACTATATAACGCTCGATTATCGTGCCGAATTTAGCGGGAAAAGCACCAAATTGAATATAAAAATCCTGTAACTGTCAATGATGTTTTACTAACAATAATTAATTGTTTCGGTGTGTAAAAGAACGTAGCACCTACTGCCTAAACCTTCTCACGACTATGCCTAAAAGTTTTTTCTGAATATGTACGCCTAATTCACTTTAGACGAATTCAACAGTGAATGGTTTTATGTCCTTTCGCCCATATAAACGCACTAAAAGTACACTCTAAGACAAAAACATCGACGCTCCACGAAGGGATTGTCCGAATGAATTCTGTAGATGTGGCGTACATCTACAGAAACAGATATGATTACAATTTCAGAAAAAATGAATGATTTGTTGAGGATAAAGAGATTCACAAGTTGAGCAAGTCAATAACGCGTTGGACTACCTGTGGCCCTTATGCAAGCAATTATTCGGATAAGCATTGATTGATGGAGTTGTTGAATGTCCTCCTCATGAATATTGTTCCAAATTACGTCCACTTGGTGTCAGAGATCGTCAAAATCCCGAGATGATCGGAGGGCCATACCCATAATGCTCGAAACATTCTCACCTGGTAAAAGATCCAGCTACCATGCTTGCCAAGGTAGGGTTTGGCAAGAACGAAGACAAGCAGTAGAAACTCCCACCGTGTCCATGCGGGCTTTCTCTTGCTGAGATATAAGCCACGGAAAGGGTGACATAAAGGGCCACAAATCAGAGCGTAGAACATCGTTGACATACAGCTGTACTGTAAGAGTGCCGTGGATGAAAACCAAAGGTGTCCTGATGTGAAAACAAACGGCATGCCAGGCCGCCCTTCCTGGTTGGAAGGCCATATGTGGTAAGTTCCAGTAGGACCAAACCGCTGAGATCATCGTTCCATAAGCTTACACTGTTCTTAATCTAACAAACTAACGCTAAGAACAACACACACTACCATACCCGAGGGAGGACTCGAACCTCCGACGGGGAGAGTCGCACGAACCGTGGCAAGACACCTGTGACCACTCGGCTTCCAAGTGCAGAGGTCGTATGGCGGGCGACAGTCGGGATGATAACCCACCACTGCCCGGTGTGTCTCCAGACACGTCCTCGCTGGTCATCGGGGCTTCATTCGAAGCGGGACTCATTACTACCGACTATTCTACTCCAACAGATCAGATTCCAGACCCTGATGATCATGGAAGACGTGTCTGGAGAGGCCCCCCCAGGACAGTGGCTGTCATCCGCCATACAGCCCGATAACAAGAGGGATGGTCAGGGGTGCTATTTGTTGTCCTAGCAGGACTCCTTTGGTTATCATCCACGGCACCATTACAGCACAGTGGAACGTCGGCAATATTCTACGCCCCATTTTATTGCCGTTGTTGGGAATCTATCCTGGGCTTACATTTCAACAAGATAAAGTCCACCCCCACACGAAAATGTTTGTCTTCGTGCTTGTCAAACCATACCTTGGCCACCAGAGTCGCCGAACCTCTCCCCAATTGAGAACGTTTGGAGCATTATGGGCAGCCGGCCGGAGTGGCCGTGCGGTACTAGGCGCTACAGTCTGGAGCCGAGCGACCGCTACGGTCGCAGGTTCGAATCCTGCCTCGGGCATGGATGTGTGTGATGTCCTTAGGTTAGTTAGGTTTAATTAGTTCTAAGTTCTAGGCGACTGATGACCTCAGAAGTTAAGTCGCATAGTGCTCAGAGCCATTTGAACCATTATGGGCAGGGCCATCCAACTGTCTCGGGATTCTGATGATCTAGCGTTCCAATTGGACAGGTTTTGGAACGATATCCCTCAGGAGGACATCCAACAACTATCAATAAATGTCGAGCCCAAAAACTGCTCGCATAACGGTCAGAGGTGGACTACTTGTAACTGACTCGCTCAATCTGTGAAGCTCTTTCTGTTGAATAAAGCATCCAATTTTTCAGAAACTGCAATCATTTGTTTGTTTGTACATGTAGGTCACATCTATCAACTTCTGTCCAATTTGGATAGGACATCCGTGGTGCGTCATGTTCTTTGCCTTAAAAATGATTTTGTGCACCCTACTTGTGGCAATAGTTTATGCAGTCCATCGCATGATACGATACTCAGAATTATGCAAGTGATACGTTGATAAAGTTATGTACCAAAGTGTATAGTGGCTATAGTGAAATCTGCGGACACGAGACTGTGGTTTATAGGTCGTAATAACAGCTTTTGGTAGATAACAACGAGAATGTTTCCGGGACTATATACTGTAATAGTAGAAGAGAAGCTCCCACACTGTGTTACAAGGCTCTTTCGATCTGTTCGCAATAGGTATGCGGAGCCATTGGAGAGTAACGATTAAAACTGCAATGAAATGAAAGAAAAATTCGATTGCGGCTTAAAGTCGAACAGTTGTTCCATTTACCTGCCGGGCGAAAACTCTTTTTCCATGTGAAATGAATAATTTCATCCTCTCTCTACGTCAGGTATCTCGTGAAATACATCAAAGGGAATGCGAATGTAATCACAAAGAGAGATTGGAACCCAGTCGTGGGCGAAGGTACATGCATCTACATCAATTCAGAAGCTCTGCAAATCACATTTAAGTGCCTGTCAGAGGGTTAATCGAGCCACCTTCACAGTAATTCTCTAATTCTCTATTATTTCGCTCTCGAGCAGCACGCAGAAAATACGAACACCTAAATCTTTCTGTGCGAGCTCTTATGGCCCTTATTTTATTATTATTATCGGTTCTCCCCTTGTACGTCGGTGCTAACTAAATATTTTTGCATGCGGAGGAGAAAGTTGTGATTCAAATTTCGTGGAAAGATCCAGCTGCAATGAGAAACGTCTTGTTTTAATGAAGTCCATCCTAATTCCGGTATCATGTCATGACATCCTCTCCCTTATTTCTCGATAATACAAAACACGTACGGACTTTCTATGAATTGTCTCGATGTACTCCGTTAAACGTATCTGGCGAGGATCCCACACGGCACAGCAATGCTCCAAATGAGGTCGGACAACCGTAGTATAGGCAGCCTCTTTAGTATGTGTGTTACTTCTTCTAAGTGTTATTCCAATAAGACGCCGTCTTTGCTTCACCTTCCCCACAAAATTTTCTACGTTTTCTTTCCAATTTAAGTTGTTCGTAACTGTAATTCCAATTTAAGTTGTTCGTAACTGTTGAGTTAAGTTTACGGACTTTGATTTGTTTAATTTATCGTGTAACCGTAGTTTAAGATTCCTTTTAGCACCCATGTGGATGACCCCTTCTGGAATATAGGGGGGGGGGGGGGGGGATCACATACACTATGTGATCAAAATATCCGGACACCCCAAAGAAAATATTAGGTGCATTGCGCTGCCACCTACTGCCAGGTACTCCATATCAGCGACTAAGCAGCCAATAGACATCGTCAAAGAGTAGAATGGGACGCTCCACGGCACTCACTGACTTCAAACGTGGTCAGGTGATTTGGTGTCACTTGTGTCATAGTGTTTACGTGAGATTTCCACACTCCTGAACGTCCCTAAGTCCACTGTTTCCGATGTCATAGTGAAGTGGAATCGTGTAGGGACACGTACAGCACAAAAGCGTGCAAGCCGACCTCCTCTGTTGACTGACAGAGACCGCCGACTGTTGAAGACAGTCGTAAAGTGTAATAGGCAGACAGCTATTCACACCATCACACAGGAATTCAAAACTGCACCAGGATCCACTGCAAGTACTAGGACAGTTAGGCGGGAGGTGAGAAAACTTGGATTTCGTGGTCGAGCGGCTACTCGTAAGCCACATATCACCCCGGTAAATGCCAAACGACGCCTTGCTTGGTGTAAAGAGCGGAAACAATGGATGATTGAACAGTGGAAAATCGTTGAGTGGAGTGACGAATAACGGTACGCAATGTAGCGATCCGATGGCAGGGTGTTTGTATGTCGAATGCCCGGTGAACGTCATGTGCCAGCGTGTGTAGTGCCAACAGTAACATTCGGAGGCGGTGGTGTTATTGTGTGGTCGCGTTTTTCATGGAGGGGGCTTGCACTCAGTGCAGTACCCCGTGAAGAACAGGCTGCCATTCCCCAAGAAACCTTCCAGCACCTGACTGAACGTATGCCTGCGAGAGTGGAAGCTGTCATCAAGGCTGAGGGTGGGCCAACACCATACTGAATTCCAGCATTATCGATGGAGGGCGCCACGAACTTGTAAGTCATTTTCAGCCAGGTGTCCGGATACTTTTGATCACATAGTGCTTCTAGATTCTGACATTGTTAGAGACCATAACCCAGTAGTAATGGAACCCTAGTTGAATTGTAATAACTTGGAAAAAGCTGCTGAAGCCTTGGCATTAGTACAAGTTGAAGGAAATAAAAATTTACTTTGCCTCGTAAGACAACGAGGTAATGATATTTCAAGGACTTATTGGTTGAAAACCAATGGATTGGTCTTAAAGGGCGTGTATCGAATGCTACAGAGAAGTACTGGGATTGAAAATAAGTAGAAAAGCGGCATACTTAACGGATTCGGTAATGGAATTAACAAAAGACGAAAATGTAAATAAATATTAGAAGTGAATCCTAGTCACACAGGATAATCAGAAGCGAAATAAGACAGAAATGTAGAAAATCTATAGAAAATGGATGGGAGATATATACGAGGCAGAAAAGTGTAAATTAAGGCAATAGAATGGGAACGTACCTGGGGAAAGATATAACTGTCAAGAAGAAATTACGTCAGTGCAAAATACGAACAGTACATGAAAATGATAGAAGATACTTGAAACTTTTCTCTAAATTTAAAAACGTTGTACGAATTTTGAAGCATGCCCACGTATTGATGAAATGCTAGTGGAACTTCATGCGAGCATTAAGTCAAAGACTGAATCAAATTTATGATGTTGGGGAATTTCCACAAACATTCATAATGATGCAGTTCTTGCTCGTCCGACGAGAGCGAGAATAGATGAGTGGGAAATATCGCAAAATCAGGCCAGTATCACATCTATCAAAAATTCTCAGAATACTTCATTTAAGAACTTTCTTCGTTTCCTTCAAATGTAAGTTACTGTGTAAGCATTTTTCTTCTTTCTGCGAGTTCTCTTCACCAACCGGCGCCTCTCGCATCCAGATTTTCATCTCCTTCTGTCTTACCTGTCCTCTTCTTGTTCCGCACGCCACCGTTCAAATGTAACTGGGATCTTCCTCCTTTCCTGTGTTGCAGACGTCTCCAGTTCCATATTTCAGAAGTTCACCTTTCTTCTGGCATTCTTATAAGATTCCGTACCATGTTAGCGTTTATTTTCAGGTGTGTCTACAATATCCTTTGTAGCTCCTATCTGTTCTCATAGCACTTAGTTTCTTATTTTTTCTCTTCTTGTTATTTCACAACTTCGTGTCCGAAACTCCATTTCCACTGTCTTTAATTTCTTCTCGGTGGCGCTGGAGACTTCTTACGGTCCAGCAGTATACATAGCAACGCTATCAACTATAATTTTTAGATATTTTGATAGTTTTATTCCAAATAATGGATTGTAATTGCTTAATTGCTTTCTCTTTCCTCTTCTGTGCTTTGTTTCCTGCTTGCTTACAGCTTTATCAGAAATCATTGTCCCTAAATATTTATATGATGAACTATACTATAGATCCATCGTCCCTAAAAAGAGCCCTTCCTATACCTCCGACGACCAAGTATCCATTCTTTGTGAAGTTAATTTTCATACGCCACTACTCATAATCTTCTTTCAGCTTTTTATCATATAAGACACATCCTCTTCTTCCTCGGTGAAGATGACCTGATTGTTGGTGAAATTTAGGGAAAAGAGGATGTTCAAAAATGGTTCAAATGGCTCTCAGCACTATGGGACTTAACATCTACGATCATCAGTCTCCTAGAACTTAGAACTACTTAAACCTAACTAACCTAAGGACATCACACAACACCCAGTCATCACGAGGCAGAGAAAATCCCTGACCCCGCCGGGAATCGAACCCGGGAACCCGGGCGCGGGAAGCGAGAACGCAACCGCACGACCACGAGCTGCGGACAAAGAGAATGTCATCACCTACTCTAATTCCAATACTTTTCCACTTCCTTTTCCAGTTTTCCAGTGCTTCGCTAAAACGATATTTTAAAGAGGATAGGCACTTAGCAGTATCATTTCTCATTCCTTTACTAACCTTAAGTTTCTGTGATACTAACTTTCCAACTTTGACACGACAAGTATTATCTGAATATAGCTTTCTAGCGGCTTGTACTTAATAGTTATGAAAGTTGTGGTTATTCATTACTCCGCACATCCCCGATTCATTAAATGGTTCTTTGTACATAAAAATTTTTGTGGTATGTAAATGTAACATAACTCCTATACGTTACAAGACGGTATTTGATATGATTAACGACACCAAAATGTCAGGCAAACTGAATAGTGGCACCACGAAAAACTATGAATAGTTTCTGTAGTTAGGCGACTATTATTGGAGAAAACTATCTGACAAGCGGGGAAAGGGGAGAGAGCTGAGATGAAGCAGATAAATTCCACAGATCCATAAGGCACGCATGTCGAGAATTCAGTTTTTTGTCGCTATGACAACAAATTTAAGAGGAATCCGTAAAAAATTAATAATGTGAAACTTTTTAATGAATATCGGCGTCCCGTAAATCCCTCATCCCTGTAAACGCCTCGACTTTAGCGCACGTGCCATCAAATTTCCGACCAACTTTTTCAATCGTGTAACCTGTTGACCATGCATCGGCGATCGCTCAGTTTTAATCAGATACGTAGCCATGGGGTTTTCACTTCTGCCGTTACTCGATTATCGCCTGAAGATTTACGTAGCCAGGACACGACCGCGGCAATCGACGCCTAATGGAAGTTGTTTCGTTATTGGGTCTTTCACTTAGGTAGCCGCCTCCTCGGACGTATAGAGCTACATTCATTTTCGTCGTAGGCTTTCAACTTTTCATAATGGTATACGAATGATAGCGAATTTTAAGAAAAGGAAACCTCTAAAACGTGATCCGAAATTACAACTTCTTGTCTGTTAACCAAAAGCAGGATATAAGAAAAACAAGTGGACAATTAATTGTCTCAAAACAGAAACGAGTTCCTCTAGTTTTACGACAATTTTCAATTAATTACTACGATTTCTTTTTACTTTTCTGTATTGCATAAACTCGTGAAAACTTCAAGTTATTACCGTCAGCACGCATTAAAAATTTCTGCTAGAATCCTTTACTACGTTACAGATTGCTAGAGAGTTTGGCTGTTAATCTCAAGAATACGTGGATTAATTTATGAAACGTTTCATTATACGGGGAGAGCGATTTTGATGGTTTTCATTGATAATATCTGTGGTAGTACACACATCTCTTACCTTTAAATATATTTATGTTTTAGCTACGTTCCTATTACCTGTTTTCATAGAAAACTAATCCCACAGCATCTTCCGGAAAGATTCTGGCTGAGCAGATGAATAGAATGGCTTCTTTAGCGACGCTGGCGATAATTGTGCGTTAAGAAATACGGGTGCTTATATCAATCAGTTCCGAAAATTGTAAGGGTTTCACTGCAGCGTTATTTAGAACTGCATTAGTAACCCTCAAATACACCCATTTGTAGACTTTGTCAGTACCTTTCGAGTGCCGGCCGGTGTGGCCTTTCGGTTCTAGGCGCTTCAGGGCATTGGTCAATTGTGGCTGAGAAGAGAGGCAGATGCAAATTACTGAAATGCAAGCGACGCCCAGAAATCGCCTGAATCTACAAAAACGAACTGTTTTCTGATCTTGCACAGAGAATAAGAACTTTACAGGTCAAAAGCTACGAATTCTTATGTATTGTAATAAGTCAGAACAGAGCACCAGTAATTATTCAAAAGTTAACATATAATCCACTTATATTCTTAATTTCCTACTGAAAACATATAAGGCTACAAAATACACTGTTCAGACACATGAAGGTAATCAGCTGTCATAAGCCTTAATAAGTACCTTTTGCAGCGAGGACCACTGCGACAGCGGCGCTGAGTGGCCGCGCGGTTAGAGGTGCCATGTCACTCACTGTGCGGCCCCTCCCGCCGGAGGTTCGAGTCCTCCCTCATGCATGGGTGTTTCTGTGTTACTCTCAGCATAGGTTAGTTTAAGTTAGTTTAAGTTGTGTGTAAGTCTAGAGACCGATGACCTCAGCAGTTTGGTCCCTTAAGAACTCACACACATTTGAAGCTCTGCGACACGTACAGGAAGAGAGTCGCCGAAGTTATGAAAAGTACCGATAGGAATGTGGAGGCATGGCGACTCCAGTCGCGTGGTCAGCTGCGCTAGATTTCTCGGTTGAGAGTCCATGGCGCGAACAGTCGCATCAAGGTGGTCCCGCAGATTCTCGATTGGCTTTAAATCCGAGGAATGTGGTAGCCAGGGGAGTACGATTAACTCACCCTGGTGCTCTCCGAACCAAACACACACGCTGCGACATGTGTAACACATTGCATTGTCCTGCTGGTAAATGTCAACGTGCCGTGGAGAAAAAGAAGCTGTATGTTGGAATGGACGTGGTTCAAAATGGTTCAATTGGCTCTGAACACTATGGGACTTAACATCTGACGTCATCAGTCCCCTAGAACTTAGAACTACTTAAACCTAACTAACCTAAGGACATCACACACATCCATGCCTGAGGCAGGATTCGAACCTGCGACCGTAGCGGTCGCGCGGTTCCAGACTGAAGCGCCTAGTACCGCTCGGCTACAACATGGACGTGGTCCCCAAGGACTGATGCATAGTTATGGTGATCCACTGCACCTTCCAGAGTGACCGGTTCACCAAGGGTATTCCCCAGACCATAACATTACCTCCTCTGGCCTGGACCCGTACAACGAATGTTGCAGTTTATTAGGTTCCAGGTGTTTCACGCCATACACTCCAGCGGCCATCTGTCCGACTGAGCATAGAATTTGATTCATCTGAAAAGGTCATCTGTCACCAGCAGTAGAGGTCCAGTTGCGGTACTGGCCTGCCATTTCCGAATTTCTTCGCCGGTGAACAGCAGTCACCATGGGACCACGAAGAAAGGACTTATCATGGAGGCCCACATGCGGCAATATACACTGGACGGTCGTTGAGGAGACCCCTTAGGTAGCCAATTGGTTCATCTGTGTGGTCAGTTTCTCAAACGTAGCACGTCTACTAGCCAGTACACATCTATTCAGTATCGGTCACCCCTGTCACCTATGGCCCGTGGTGCACTACAATTGCCTCAGCGCCGGGTTTGGATACCACCAATTTGCCATGCAAGTATCCACAATGGGACACTAACAGTTTACTAGCTTACTCGTATCGGAAATGCTTCCATCCTCGGATAAAAAGCCAATGATCACGTAATTTTGGACGTCAGATAAATTTACCCATCTCCACATAACGTCAACGAGTTCACTGTTATCGCGTCGTCCCCCTCGGCCCCCAATACCACTCATGAAACCTACAATGTTAATGCTGCCACCGGCCGCCTGTGAGTGGTTATTGGACACGGTCCTCGTACATAGAGGGTGGCCACGTTAATGTGATTGTACCGCGTACACTTCACATTACAAACCTGACTAATAAATATTTTTGATCAAATATGTTTACTGCTGATCTTAAATAAGGTAAAGTAAAGCTCGTAAACAGTTATTGGCCTGACTGCCGACAGCATGTAGAGTGGAGACATTTTTCGCCGGGCCACTAAAATGGGAGGGGGGCGAATGGTGGCGGGCTCATCCCTTCGGCTGACTTTTAGCCCAGGGAAAGATCCCCGCTAGCCTTTCTGTGAAATTCTTAATGGACTTGGGACCATCCTGCAGTGACTGGAAAGGAGAAATTCCCACCCCTGTCCTGTCTAGCGCGGGCTAGACCACCACGTCCACATTGTGAACTTTAATACGAATTTAGCAATCGAAAGGATTTTCTAGCAGTTTTATCTGAGGTAATCGAGCCATTATGGTCCATACTGGAAAGACTGTTAAAGATGAATTAGATTCTTCCAAGGTCTTCAACAAAACTGGAAACGCTTCCTATGCGTGAAACGGTAGACAAGATCAGAAGGACTGACAGAGTATTTCTGTGTTTTCATAGTCCATAGTATGGCCAGTCTTTGTACAATGGTCAGCCACGGCTGATTTTGTGGTCTGCCGTAATTCGGTATGGCGCTTGTGTTCGCGGCACCTCTCTGTCAATCCTCCTACTTCTGGGACTGGGTTACTAAAGAGGCCATCGAAATCCGACTGCAGGACGATCTAATTAATAAAGACAGCGGCCTTCAACTTAGTCAGGCTTGGAACCGTGCACTTAGCCTGGAGAGATAGATGCGGTCCCAGAGATCGAGGACCGCCCCCGACGGCGACAGCAGGGAGAATGCAGACCCCATTTCAGACCCAGGCGCCGCTTCCCCCACCACCTCCAGTAACCGCCGCGCCGGCCGCACCGAAGACACCAGGAGAGGAACGATGGAGTGGGTAACGGCTAGTATATATAGGGCGCCGAGAGGAACAGCACAGCATTCATCAGGAACCACCTGAAGATGGCAGCGTGTACGTCTGCCGAAATATTGTGGAGAAATTACGACGCTACCCGGTCGGATACCCGAGAACTGTTCAAATTGGAAATACGCCGGGAAAACTTCAGATCGCATGTCACAATTTTGTCACTAAACTGTAGATCTATTCGTAATGAAGTTCCCGAATTTGCTGCCCTCTAAAGTTCTCGCGCTCAAATTGTTCTTGGGACTGAGAGCTGGCTGAAACCCGAAATGAAAAGCTATGAGATATTTAGCGTGTCGTGGGACGTATATAGGAAAGACTGATTCGAGGCACTCCAGTTGACTAAAATATTGTCTCTAATGAGGTCGAAGTTGAATGTGCCAGTGAAGTCATCTGGTCGGCTATAACAGGTGTAGGTCCTACCATGTTAATTGATGGATTTTTTTACCGACCACCCGTTTCTCCAGTGACTCTTCTACAGTCATTCAAAGAAAGTCTACGGTCAATAGCGCGTAAATCCCAGTTAATGCAATACTTCACTGAAGCGCCAAAGAAACTGGTATAGGCTTGCGTATTAAAGTACAGATATATGTAAACATGCAGAATACGGCTCGGCGGTCGGCAACGCCTATATAAGACAAGTGTCTGGCGCAGTTGTTAGATCAGTTACCGCTGCCACAGTGTAAGGTTATCAACATCTAAGTTAGTTTGAACGTGACGTTACAGTCGGTGCACGAGCAATGGAACGCAGCTTCCCCGAGGTAGCGAGGAAATGGGGATTTTCCCGTGCAACCATTTCACGAGAGTACCGTGAATATCAGGAATCTGGTAAAACACCTAATCTCCGACATCGCTGCGCACGGAAGAAGATCCTGCACGAACGCAACCAACAACTACTGAAGGGAATCGTTTAGCGTGACAGAAGTGCAACCCTTCCGCAAATTTATGCAGATTTCATTGCTGGGCCATCGACAAGTATCAGCGTGCGAACAACTCAGTGAAACGTCATCGATGTGGGCTTTCGGAGCCGAAGGCCTTCTCCTGTACCCTTGATGACTACACGACACAAAGCCTTATGTCTCGCCTGAGCCCGTCAACACCGACAATGGACCGTTGATGACTGGAAACATGCTGCCTGGTCGGACGAGTCTCGTTTCAAATTGTATCGAGTGGATGGACGTGTACGTTTATGGAGACAACCTCATGAATCCATGGTCGCTGCATGTCAGCAGGGGTCTGTTAAAGTTCGTGGAGTCTACAGTTAGGATGGTATGGGACCCCTGATACGTCTAGATACGACTCTGACAGGTGACACGTACGTAAGAATTCTGTCTGATCACCCTCATCCATTGATGTCCATTCCGCATTCCGACGGACTTGGGGCAATTCCAGCAGGAGAATGCAACGCCCCACTTGTCCAGAATTAATACAGAGTGGTTCCAGGAACACTTCCGCTGGACACCAAACTCCCCCAGTCGTGAACATTACTGAGCTTATCTGGGATGCCTTGCAATGCGCTGTTCAGAAGAGATCTCCACCCACCGTACTCTTTCGGATTTATGGACAGCCTTGCAGGATTCATAGTGTCATTTCCCTCCAGCAATATTTCAGACATTAGTCGAGTCCATGCCACGTCGTGTTGCGGCACTTCTGCGTCCTCGCGGGGGCCCTACACGATATTAGGCAGGTGTGCCAGTTTATTTGGCTCTTCTGTGTAGTTTGAGGCAACTTTAACCTGCCGAGTATAGACTGGAACGTCTATGGATTCTCAGCGGGGGCCACATAAAGTAATTCGAAATACTTTTGACTACGTTTTCTGAACATTTTCTTGAGCAGCTAGCTCGGCAGCCCACACGTAGTGGAAATATCTTAGACCCTTTAGCTACGAATTGGTCTCATCTTATCTACAATGTAAGTATAGAAGCGGGAACTAGCGGTCATGATGTCATTATAGAAACTATGATCACCAAAGTTCATAAATCAGTCAAGAAGGCTAGGAGAATGTACATGATAGAAGGAGCAGATAAGCAGTCATTAACATCTCACTTAGACAGCGAAATGGCATCACTTAGTTCCAGTAAGATGGATGTAGAGAAATTATGGGTAAAGTTCAAGCAGATTGTAGACCGTGGTCTGGAGATTTATGTGCCTAGCTAGTGGATAACAATGAAAAAGACCCACTATGGTTTAATAATGAAATTTTGCGGATGCTCAGGAAGCAGAGGCTGTTGCACTCTCCATTCAAAAGGAAACTCATAAATGACGATAAGCGTGTGATTGTGAAAAGATCTATGAGAGAAGCATACAACTACCACCGCCACACCTTAGCAAAAGATCTGGCAGAGAACCCAGGAAAATTCTGGTCGCGTGTAAAATCACTAATAGGATCTAAGAATGCCATTCAGTCACTTGTTGACCAGTCTAGTGTGGCAGTTGAAGATAGCAAACCGAAAGCCGATGTTTTAAATTTCACGTTCAAGAAATCGTTCACACAGAAGAAGCGTGCAAACATACCATCGTTTGACCGTCGGACAGACTCGTGTATGGACGACATAGCAATAAGCATCACTGGCGCAGGGAAACAACTGGAAGACTTGAAAGCAAATAAATCACCAGGTCCGGATGGAATACCAGTTCGATTTTACAAAGAGTTCTCTATGGCCATGGCCCCTTACGTAGCTTGCATTTATCGTGAATCTCTCGCCCAGCACAAATTCCCAAAAACGACTGGAAAAAAGCGCAGGTGACTCTAATATATAAGAAAGGTAAGAGAACGGACCCGCAACATTACGGACCAATATCCCTAACTTCTGTTTGCTGCAAAATCCTTGAACATATTCTCAGTTCGAATATACTAAACTTCCTTGAGACTGAGACGATTATGGCCACGAATCAGCATAGTTTTAGAAAGCATTGCTGATGCGAAATTCAGCTTGCCCTTTTCTCACATGATGTACTGATAGCTATGGATGAAGGGCAACAAGCAGCTTCCATTTTTATAGATTTTTGGAAAGCATTTGACACGGTGCACCATTGCAGGCTGTTAGTGAAGGCACATGGAATAAGTTCACAGTATGAGAGTGGCTCGAAGGCTTCTTAAATAATAGAATCCAGTAGTAGCCGACCGAGACCGACGCAGCAACAGGGAAGTAACCGCTTTTGTGACATTTACGAGTTCCTAACCGGGAGCGAATTTTAGCATATCATCTGTGTGCTTTAATAGTTTAGTGTCTTGAGTTTGTGGGTGTAAATTTAATATCTAATAGCCACAGTTATCGCATTTCCGTTTCCGTCGGAAAGTAAACCGATTTTGTGACATATTAAAAGTTCCTAGTCAGGGGTGAATTATTTAATTTCACCTGAGTGCTTCGGTAGTTAGGTTTCTGAATATCTGCGTATTATTAGACACAGTTCCTGCGCTTCCGTGAGGGTCTACAGAAGAGTTGCGCAGCACGTGCCGATAGTCCGTTTATCTGCATAGTTTAGTTTTCCACGGTCTTTAGTATGGACAGGGACTGCAATTGTCTGTGCGGATGTGAGCCGAGTTGGTGACACTTCGCTCTCAGCTCCATGCTGTGATGGCTTGGGTTACACAGCTTGAGGCTGCAGTGGATGGGCACCACTGTTGTGGGCTGGCCGTGGGGACCCAACGGACGTCCAGCACGTTCTATTCCTCCAATCGGTCCTCACTGGTGGCCAGCCCAGTTACTGCTCGCACTGAGATTGACCCATCACCTGTGGTAGAGTGGGAGGTCACCCCAGGGCGAAGTAGGTGGGGAAAGACTTCCCAGGAGGCTGCACGTAAGGCCTCCCCGGTTTGTCCGACAAACAGGTTCCAGGTGCAGTCTGTGGCTGTCACTGTCACTGAGACAGATGCTGTCGCCTGTCCTGTTTCAGGGGAAACCACTCAGCCTGCAAGATCTGGGCAGTCGCAGAGGGTGGAATTATTGGTAGTTGGGAGCTCCAACGGTAGGCGCGTTATGGGGCCCCTTAGGGACTTGGCTGACAAGAAGAGAAAGAAAACCAATGTCCACTCCTTGTGCATACTCGGTGGAGTCAGATTTGGAAAGGGTCCTCCTGAATGCCATGAAGAACACAGGGTGCAGCCAACTGCAGGTGGTTGCTCACGTTGGTACCAATGATGTGTGTCTCTTTGGATCAAAAGAGATTCTCTCTGGTTTCTAGCGGCTAACAGAAGTGGTAAAGGCTGTCAGTCTTGCTTGCAAGATGAAAGCAGAGCTGACCATTTGCAGCATAGTCGACAGGACCGTTTGTGGACCTCTGGTACAGAGCCGAGTGGAGGGTTTGAATCAGAGGCTCAGGCGGTTCTGCGACCTTGTAGGCTGCATATTCCTCGACTTGCGCCAAAGGGTGGTTGGGTTTCGGGTTCTGCTGAATAGATCAGTTGTCCACTATATACAGGAGGTGGCTACACGGGTAGCAGAGGCTGTGTGGCGTGGACTGGGCGGTTTTTTAGGTTAGAAGGTCTCGGGAAAACACAAGAAGGGCTTCAGTCACAAAGAGTGCAGGCTGAACACATGAAGAACGTAGATACAGGAACCACTGGTATAACAGTTGCAAGTTGTCGTAGCTATGTTGGGAAAGTACCAGAGCTCCAAGCGCTAATAGAAAGCACTAATCCTCAAATCGTTATAGGAACTGAAAGCCGGACTTAAGCTCAGCCGAATTTTTTGCGAAGAATCTAACGGTGTTCCGAAAGGATAGGCTAAACACGGTTGGCGGTGGCGTGTTTGTTGCTGTTAGAAATAGGTTAACTTGTCGCGAAATTGAAGTAGATACTTCCTGTGAATTAGTATGGGCAGAGGTCATTGTTGGCAGCCGAATAAAATATCCTTTTACAGACCTCCCAATTCAGATGATACAGTTGCTGAAAGGTTCAAAGAAAACTTGACTTTGCTCTCAAACAAGTACCCGACTCCCATCACAATAGTTGGTGGTGACTTTAATTTACTCTCGATATGTTGGCGAAAATACATGTTTAATTCCGTAGGTACGCATAAAATATCATCTTAAATTGTACCTAACGCATTCTCAGAAAAATATTTCGAGCAGTTAGTTCATGAGCCCACGCGAATAGTAAACGGTTGTGAAAACACACTTGACCTCATAGCAACAAATAATCCTGAGTTAATAACCAGCATCAAAACCGATGCAGGGCTTAGTGAACACAGGGTTGTCGTAGCGAGATTGAATACTGTAATCTTTAAATCCTCCAAAAATAAGCGAAAAATATACCTCTTCAAAAAAGCAGATAAAAATTCACTTGACGCCCTCCTGAGAGACAATCTCCACTCCTTCCAAATTAATAATATAAGTGTAGACCAGATGTAGCTTGAATTCAGAGAAATAGTATCGGCAGCTATTGAGCGATTTATACCAAGTAAATTAACAAACGACGGAGCTGATCATCCCTGGCACACAAAACGTGTTAGAACATTGTTGCAGAAACAACGAAACAAACATGCCAAATTTAAACAGACGCAAAATCCCCATGATTGGCGATCTTTTACAGAAGCTCGAAATATAGAGCGGACTTCAATGCTAGATGCTTATAACAGTTTCCACAACGAAACTGTCTCGAAACCCGGCAGAAAATCCACAGATATTCTGGTAGTATGTGAAGCATGTTAGCGGCAAGAAACAATCAATACCTTCTCTGGCGATAGCAATGGAGATACTATCGAAGACAGTGCTGCCAAAGCAGGGTTACCAAACACAGCCTTCCGAAATGCCTTCACAAAAGAAGACGAAGTAACTATTCATGAATGCTAATTGAGAACAGCTGCCAACATGAGTAACGTAGAAGTAAATATCCTCGGAGTAGTGAAGCAACTTAAATCACGTAATAAAAGCAACTGTTCTGGTCCAGACTGTATGCCAATTAGGTTCCTTTCAGAGTATGCTGATGCATTAGCTCCATACCTAACAATCAAATACAACCGTTCGCTCGACGGAAGATCCGTACCCAAAGACTGGAAAGTTGCACAGGTCAAACCAATATTCAAGGAAGGTAGTAGGAGTAATCCTTTAAATTACAGGCTCAGATCGTTAACGTCGATATGCATCAGGATTTTAGAACATTTATTGTGTTCAAACATTATAAATAACCTCGAAGGAAACGGTCTATTGACACACAGTCAACATGGGTGTAGAAAACGTTCCTATGAACCACAACTAGCTCTTTATTTACATGAGGTGTTGAGTGCCCTGCTTGCTCGTTGTTGGTGAGAGAAAGAATCCGTTATACTAGACGGGTATTAGACCAAGTCTCCAGAAGCCTGCTCTCACTTAATCTGAAGATCTCGTCGTGTCTGTCAGCGGATTCCTGGGAGTGGGTGGACAGCTCTACTTGGGCGCTTTCGGACTGGGCGCGGCAGCAAATCACGGCGCGTCAAACTTCTAAGTTCCAACGCCTTACACACCGGTAATTGCAAGAAGAGAAATTTAGCAGACGGTCTGTATTTAATCTCACAGATAAACCACTGAGTGACGCTGCAATGTCAGTGTTAGAAAAGGGACTTAATTTTGCGCCTACTCCCAAGACCTTGCCCATCAAGGAGTTCATCAGAGACGTTGAACAAGGTGTTTTAAAGCTTCCGAATGATGCTGCTGAAGAAATAAGGCGAGGGGCTTGCAGATCAATAACCAGGGTGCCTGCGCCGAAGAAGAACGTCACCATTGAAGGAAGAAGAGCGCTCCGTTCTTTAAAAGAAGACAATGATATAGTAATGACAAGGGTAACGCCACTGTTATCCTGCCTGCTACATCTTATTTTGGCAAGATGATAGACTTACTACAGGATACAGCGTATCGTCGACTCCAGAAAGTTCCGACGGATGCCGTACAACGGAAGACATCCGCTCTCCTCAAATCCAGCTAACTTCCTGGCCATCTGAAGAAGAGTTTAAGAGAACGAGCACCAGTTCCGCCACGACTTTATAGCCTGCCAAAGTTACATAAGGAGAATGTTCCGCTTCGCCCTATCGTCAGTAATACAGGGTGTTACAAAAAGGTACGGCCAAACTTTCAAGAAACATTCCTCACACACAAAGAAAGAAAATATGTGCACATGTGTACGGAAACGCTTACTTTCCATGTTAGAGCTCATTTTATTACTTCTCTTCAAATCACATTAATCATGGAATGGAAACACACGGGAACAGAACGTACCAGCGTGACTTCAAACACTTTGTTACAGGAAATGTTCAAAATGTCCTCCGTTAGCGAGGATACATGCATCCACCCTCCGTCGCATGGAATCCCTGATGGGCTGATCCAGCCCTGGAGAATGGCGTATTGTATCACAGCCGTCCACAATACGAGCACGAAGAGTCTCTACATTTGGTACCGGGGTTGCGTAGACAAGAGCTTTCAAATGCCTCCATAAATGAAACTCAAGAGGGTTGAGGTCAGGAGAGCGTGGAGGCCATGGAATTTGTCCGCCTCTACCAATCCATCGGTCACCGAATCTGATGTTGAGAAGCGTACAAACACTTCGACTGAAATGTGCAGGAGCTCCATCGTGCATGACCACATGTTGTGTCGTACTTGTAAAGGCACATGTTCTAGCAGCACAGGTAGAGTATCCCGTATGAAATCATGATAACGTGCTCCATTGAGTGTAGGTGGAAGAACAAACTAAAATGAGATCTAACATGGAAATTAAGCGTTTCCGGACAAATGTCCACACAACATCTTTTCTTTATTTTTGTGTGAGGAATGTTTCCTGAAAGTTTGGCCGTACCTTTTTCTGGCTTCTCTTCTGAGTCCCATGGTGGGGAAATGTGAACGCCATATTCGAAACTCAGAAGATTTTTTACGGCGACTGAAGAACCTGCGCCTTGAATCTACTGACTTACTAGTGAGTTTTGATGTGGTTTCTTTGTTCACACGGGTGCCTCTGATGGACTCATTACAACTCATAGGAGCTAAGCTGGAAGAGGACGTCTTACACCGTTTCAAACACGTGCTTACCTCGACTTACTTTTTATTTATAATAATAAGTTTATTGCAGCAAAATAGCCATACAAATTCAATGTACAGTGATAATAATAAGTTAAATTAGAAATTTCACATATTGTGATTTGCATAGTCACTTATTGTTCGTGTCCTTTTGGTACAGAGCTCTATATGGTAACGTTTGCAACTTTAGTGACACAGTTTACACTCACACATTTCGTTTGGTTCATGATATTATGTGTGGCTGCGAATAAGGTGGTAGAAACCATGGACTGCCAATCTGCTGATCACGTGTCTCATTTCGAAGTTTTCCTTTGTCCATGTTCGGTCAATCATGGCACCTGTGCTGGAGGTATGTCTTCCCTGTTTTCCTTCAATGTTTTAAGTATACTTTCCAGGGCGCTGCTATTGGGTAACATCAGGATTGTCCGAAGGTCTTCAATGAGGAAGGGTTCCCTCGCCAGCAGGTATACAAGTCTCGATCGTGTTGTTTTGGACACTCCTATTGCTTGCTTTATATAGGTCGCCTTCACTCTTTCTAGTGTTGTCAGGTTGTTCACTGTAAGATGTGATCCAATAATTTCTATGCCTTACGTCAGTATTCGGAAGATTTTGGCTCTGAATGGTGCCATTGCTGTCTCTAGGCTAAGGGATCTGATGTATTGTATTTCATGTCTTGCCATTATTGCTTGCATTGCTTTCTCTTTACATGTTTTGTGAAACATTTTGCAGTTGTTTGTATTGTGACCCCTAGGAACTTGTAGTCCGGTACAATCTTCCGTTTTCTCTCTCGCATGAAGATCTCAACTGATGCAGGTGTTCTTCCTCCATTTCTGAGTACCATTATTTCTGTTTTCGCCACATTTATTTCGAAGCCGTGTTCGACACACCAATCTTCCTTATCGTTTATCGCTTCTTGTAACTTTTCAATATTCTTTGCACCTATTACAATATCGTCTACATATGCATATCAGACTACACCCTCCCTTTGGGGTATTCTTACAATTTCTTCCTCTGCAAGGAGAAATAGCAGAGGACTCAGTGGGTCTCCCTGTAGTACTCCGTTTGACTGGAGTATCGGCTCCGATAGGGAGAGATTGTCTGATATTCTTACTTCATTCCATTGCAGTATTGCGCTTATAATTCGTGTCCAGATGTTGTTTTTTACCATGGTTTCCTCTAGTTTTTTGGTCATTAATTTTCTGTTTATAAAGTCAAAGGCTCTTGTAAACTTTATGAATGCTACATAGAACTTTTCTCTATCTTCAAGAGCTTCCCATACGCTCTTTAGCAGGATTTCTATTGCTGTCAAAGTTGATCTTCCCTTTCTGAATCCCATTTGGCTTTCGGGGAGGTGTTCGTCGATTATTTGCTTTATTCTTTCAGTTATTATTTTTGTGAACACTTTGAAAGGTAAGTTTTCTAGGGCTACGCCTCTGTATTTGCTAGAGTCCTTGGGGTCTCCTTTCCCTTTATAAATCACTTTTACTGTTGACTGTCTCCATTGTTCCGCAATGGAGGCTGTTTCTATACGCTTATTGTAGAGTTTTGTCCACATTGGCGTTAGTATTTTGGCGGTGTCCTTCAGATATTCGCTATAAAGTCTGTCGGGGCCTGCAGCTTTTCTTACTCTTGGTGCTGTTAATGGCATCTTTGATCTCTTCCGTGGTCAATGGGATCCAATCCACAGTTGTTTGCAGCATTGTATCCTCTCTGCCCTCCAGTCTCCCTCTTAGTCCTTCCTTATTCAGTACGTTGTCGAAGTGCGTCTCCCATATTTTCATGTCAATGTAATGTGTTTCCGCTCGTTTTCTGGGGCGTAGCAGAATATATGGGTCTTTTGAAGCTTCCTCCACTAGTTTCTTTCCTTCTTTTGCCCAGAATGATATCTTCTTTTCCTTTACAGTTTTATTATATATGCTTCGTTTTTCGGCGTAATTCCTGAGGAGTATAGGGTTCTCTGCGCACTGTTTTAGTTGATGTAGGCTTCTTAGTACATCTTCTCTTAGACTGTAACACTCTGTGTCGAACCATTATTTCGCTCTTCTTTTGTATCTGGGGTTGGCGGCTTGTCTTAGGAGTTATCCTATCTCTTCTTTTGCTTCCTCTAGTCGCGAATTGTCTATTAACATTTCGATTTGTTTTATATAATCGGATTCTGCTTCAACTTTCCCGACGTCTATTGTTCTCGAGAGTGCATCTTCCTCCTTTTCTTGCGTTTTTCGCCATGCTCCTTGGATATTTATTTCCAGAGGGATATGTTTCCGAAGTGGTGTGTGGTCTGCAGTCCAGAGAGGTGATATATTACCTCTGATTGGTCCCCTTATGAACGCAATGTCTATTGTACTTTTGCCGTTGTGGGAAATAAATGTAGTAATGTTGGAATTGTTTAACAGGATAAAGCCTTCTTCCTGCAACTTTTCCACTGTTACTTTTGCTTTGTAATTTCGTACAGCCATCCTGCAATTTAAGTCTCCAGCAATAATTAGTGGTTTATTATGTCTACTCTGAGTGATCAGCTGGCTTATTTCATCTATTATATCAATGCATGTTTTGTTCGTTTGGAAGTATGCTGATATTATTGTAACGTGTTTCGTTTTATTTAACGACCAGTATTTTGAGCAGACTGACGGTGTTGCTATGGGTAGTCCTCTGTCTCCCATAGAAGCTAATCTTTTTATGGAAGATTTCGAGGACAAAGCACTTCAGACGCCGGTTTTGAAACCCAAATGTTTTTGGAGATATGTAGATGATTCGTTTGTGGTACGGCCGCATGGGACAGCAACGCTTCCTTCTTTTTTGGAATACCTGAACTCCCTCCACCCAAGCATCTGTTTCACCATGGAGGTAGAGAAAGACGGTGAGCTCCCGTTTCTGGATGTTCTGGTTCGAAGAAAAGGAGACGGCTCCTTGGGTCACAGTGTGTTCCGGAAGCCTACGCGCACAAAGACAACCTCGGCCTGAGGAGACCAGGAGTATATAAAATCCCGTGCCAATGTGGGAAGTCTTATATTGGCCAGACGTGTCGTACGGTCAAAGACAGATGCGACGAACATAAACGTCACACGAAGTTGGGTCAGCCAGAGAAATCTGCGGTTGCTGAACACTGCCTTGACACGGGACACGGCATGAATTATGAAGAAACCAAGATCCTCTATCGTACCTCCACATACTGGGACTCCATCATGAAAGAGGCGGTCGAAATACGTATTAGCAGTGACCTAATAAACAGAGACACGGGGTTTCACCCGAGCAAAGCCTGGGAGCCAGCCTTGGGGGCACTAAGGAATCGTCAGCCGCAGATTAGCAACCGCACCGAGTCAACGCCGATAGGAAGACTTAGCGCAGATGCTTAAATCGCGCGCCAACACCTCGCGCGCACGAAGGGGCTCCGTCGCTCCCGGCCGCATTTTCCCGCGCCGCGGCGCGCTTCCGCAGACCGCGACCCGTTTCTCCAGCAGAAGCTCATGTATTCGACGCTGTCTACGATTGGTCTTCGGTGACGTTATGCCCCGCTGGCACCTGCGCTGTTCTAGAAAGCCAGCACATAAATTGGTGAGCTTCTCAGCGACGCGACAGTAGCACCTGAAGATGGCGGGCAGTTGTCTTTCTGAAATATTGTGCGGTTTCTACAATATTATCCGACGTAATTCCCGGGAACCTATCAAGCATCTTAGTTGTTACAAAACAACTTAAATCACTTAAGAAATGCTAGTCTTCCGGTCCAGATGGTATACCAATCAGGTTCCTTTCAGAGTATGCAGACACAATAGCGCCTTTCAAGCAATAATATACAACCACTCACCTGATGAAAGGTCCGTTCCTAGAGACTGGAAAGTAGAACAGGTCACGCCAATATTCAAGAAAGTAAATAGGAGTAACCCATTGAATTACAGACCATATCACTGACCTCAGTTTGCAGTAAGATTTTGGAGCATATACTGTACTCGAACATCATAAATCATCTCGAAGAAAATGACTTATTGATACATAACCAACACGGATTCAGAAAATATCGTTCATGTGCAACACAGCTAGCTCTTTATTCCCATGAGGTAAAGAGTGCTGTCAACAAGGGATCTCAGATCGATTCCATATTCCTGGATTTCCAGAAGGCTATTGATACCGTTCCTCACAAACGACTATTAATCAAATTGCGTGCATATGGAGTATCGTCTCAGTTGTGTGATTGGATTAGTGATTTCCTCTCAGAGAGGTCACAGTTCGTAGTGATAGACGGTAAACAATCGAGTAGAACAGAAGTGATATCTGGCGTTCCGCAAGGTAGTGTCATAGGCCCTCTGTTGTTCGTGATTTACATAAATGATCTAGGTGACAATCTGAGCAGCCCCCTTAGATTGTTTGCAGATGACGCTGTAATTTATCGTCTCGTAAAATCATTACACTATCAATTCCAATTACAAAATGATCTAGAGAGAATTTCTGCATGTTGCGAAAAGTGGCAATTTCCACTAAACAAAGAAAAGTGCGAGGTCATCCACATGGGTACTAAGATCCGATAAATTTTGGGCATACGATAAATCGCACAAATCTAAGGTCTGTCAATTCGACTAAATACCTAGGAAATACAATTACGAGTAACTTAAATTGGAAAGACCACATAGATAATACTGTGGGGAAGGCAAATAAAGATTGCGCTTTGTTGGCAGAACACTCAGAAGATGCGACAAACCCACTAAAGAGACAGCCTACATTACACTTGTCCGTCCTCTGCTGGAATATTGCTGCTCGGTATGGTATCCTTACCAGGGAGGATTGACGGAGGACATCGAAAAAGTGCAATGAAGGGCAGCTCGTTTCGTGTTATCGAGCAATAGGTGTGGGAGTGTCACTGATATGATACACGAGTTGGGGTGGCAGTCACTGAAACACAGGCGGTTTCCTTTGCGGCGAGATTTACGAAACTTCAATCGCCAACTTTCTCTTCGGAATGCGAAAATATTTTGTTGACACCCAACTACGTAGGGAAAAATGATCATAATAATAATATAAGATAAATCAGATCTCAAACGGAAATATTTAGGCGTTCCTTTTCCCCATGCGCCATTCGAGAGTGGAATGGTAAAGAAGTAGTATGAAAATGGTTCGATGAACCCTCTGCCAGGCACTTAAGTGTGAATTGCAGAGTAACCATGTAGATCTAAATGTTGTTCGGGATTTCTTATTTCTTTTGGAATGAAAACCTTCTCAATTTAGCATTTTATTCTGAAAAGATTTCTGCCTGTCAATCCCGATTCTGTGCTGTTGTTTCTTTCTATTTCTTTACTTACTTCTGTAATCCACGCTGTCGTCGGTTTCTTCTTCCATAAATACAGGAATACTTGTTTCGGTCGCGCGGGGTAGCCGCGCTGTCTAGGGCGCCTTGTCAAGGTCCGAACGGCTCCCCCCGTCGGAGGTTAGAGTCCTTCCTCGGGCATGGGTGTGTGTGTTGTCATTAGCGAAAGTTAGTTTAAGTTAGATCAGTAGTGTGTAGGCTTAGGGACCGATGACCTCAGCAGTTTGATCCCATAAGACCTCAACACAAATTTCCAAATTTGTTTCGTGTGCTTGTTCTCATTACTTTAGTTGAGGTGTCCAAAAAAAGTTCAATCTTCTTTTAACCATTACTTCTGATATTTGTCCTATATTTCTGCAGATCTCATCACTTCTTCTCATTTTCGTTGCCATCTGTACTTTGTGTTGCACGCATTACTTTTCTAACAGTCCGTCTTTCAAGTACAAGTGTTCTGCCCAGCTTACAGTTAATTGTTAAGCGTTCAAATACGTATAAAGAGTCTGGTGACAGTAAATTGGCATAGAGTTTCAGTTTTGTTTTTCTACGTTTGCGTTTCTTGTTGTAAATATTCTTTGTGAAAGAATATGCTGTATGCATTTTCCTAACTCTAACATCCACTGGAACTACTGACGGCCTTGGGAGAGCCAGTCCTGACAAAACTCTACCATCTGGTGAGCAAGATGTATGAAACAGGCGAAATACCCTCAGACTTCAAGAAGAATATAATAATTCCAATCCCAAAGAAAGCAGGTGTTGACAGATGAGAGAATTACCGAACAATCAGTTTAATAAGCCACTGCTGCAAAATACTAACACGAATTCTTTACAGACAAATGGAAAAACTAGTAGAAGCCGACCTCGAGGAAGATCAGTTTGGATTCCGTAGAAATACTGGAACACGTGAGGCAATACTGACCTTACGACTTATCTTAGAAGAAAGATTAAGGAAAGGCAAACCTACGTTTCTAGCATTTGTAGACTTAGAGAAAGCTTTTGACAATGTTGAATGGAATACTCTCTTTCACATTCTAAAGGTGGGAGGGGTAAAATACAGGGAGCGAAAGGCTATTTACAATTTGTACAGAAACCAGATGGCAGTTATAAGAGTCGAGGGACATGAAAGGGAAGCAGTGGTTGGGAAGGGAGTAAGACAGGGTTGTAGCCTCTCCCTGACGTTATTCAATCTGTATATTGAGCAAGCAGTAAAGGAAACAAAAGAAAAATTCGATGTAGGTATTAAAATCCATGGAGAAGAAATAAAAACTTTGAGGTTCGCCGATGACATTGTAATTCTGTCAGAGACAGCAAAGGACTTGGAAGAGCAGTTGAACGGAATGGATGGTGTCTTGAAGGGAGGATATAAGATGAACATCAACAAAAGCAAAACGAGGATAATGGAATGTAGTCGAATTAAGTCGGGTGATGTTGAGGGTATTAGATTAGGAAATGAGACACTTAAAGTAGTTAAGGAGTTTTGCTATTTGGGGAGCAAAATAACTGATGATGGTCGAAGTAGAGAGGATATAAAATGTAGACTGGCAATGGCAAGGAAAGCGTTTCTGAAGAAGAGAAATTTGTTAACATCGAGTATAGATTTAAGTGTCAGGAAGTCTTTTCTTAAAGTATTTGTATGGAGTGTAGCCATGTATGGAAGTGAAACATGGACGATAAATAGTTTGGACAAGAAGAGAATAGAAGCTTTCGATATGTGGTGCTACAGAAGAATGCTGAAGATTAGATGGGTAGATCACATAACTAATGAGGAGGCACTGAATAGGACTGGGGAGAAGAGGAGTTTGTGGCACAACTTGAAAAGAAGAAGGGATCGGTTGGTAGGACATGTTCTGAGGCTTCAAGGGATTACCAATTTAGTATTGGAGGGCAGCGTGGAGGGTAAAAATCGTAGGGGGAGACCAAGAGATGCATACACTAAGCATATTCAGAAGGATGTAGGTTGCAGTAGGTACTGGGAGATGAAGAAGCTTGCACAGGATAGAGTAGCATGGAGAGCTGCATCAAACCAGTCTCAGGACTGAAGAACACAACAACAATAACAACATCCACTGCTAATTTTCCAGTCGATTATGCTTTATAGTTTCTCCATGATATTTAAATTTACATACTCTCCCTGTGTTACCTGTTTGTGTTCCTGTGAATTTTGGCGAATTCTTTTTTATATTTCTCATGAATTTTTTCTTTCAGCAGAAATTTTGAGATCAGTGCTATTTACACTACTGGCCATTAAAATTGCTACACCACGAAGATGACGTGCTACAGACGCGTAATTTAACCAACAGGAAGAAGATGCTGTGATATGCAAAAGATTAGCTTTTCAGAGCACTCACACAAGGTTGCCCCCGGTGACGACACCTACAACGTGCTGACATGAGGAACGTAATACAAACTAGCATAGAACCAGAATAATGTGGCTGAACAGTAGGCAACAAAATTTAGATAAAGGAATAATTTTAGACTGACTTAGACAACGATTCAATCATTGCCTAAATTCAGTGCAAAAATTAAGTTCGAAGGGTGGTGATATGTAAGGTGTCAGGCAAATTAAACACCTTCCATGAAAACCCTAACATGGTAAGCAAATCCAGTAGTATGTCACATAGCTCCGAATAAATCGTGACATTAAATTAACCAAAGTAATACGAGTAAAGAGTGAGCAAATGGAATTCCACAGACTAACACAAGAATGCCTAAATGCATGTCATACCTTCCCACCGTGAGACAGACGCAGTTCAGAGGGGAGAAACGAGAACAGAAGCCGACAGCAGAACCGTGTAAAGCTGGAAGGCCCTACGATAAGGGACGGACACCCACGTCGCCAGCTAACCGCTAGGATCACACCCCAGCTGCAAGTTTTAGCATGAGACCTTTTCGCGTCTCTGTTACGTCAGGACCACCCCCCATCCCATGTTAAAAGCTAGAGCCCTCCAGAAGAACAGTATAGATCTTACGATAACACAAAAAGGGCCACCCCAGCCGCATGTTTTAGCGTGAGACATTCTCGCGTCTCTGTTACGTCAGGACCACCCCCCAGCCCATGTTAAAAGATAGAGCCCTCCAGAAGAACAGTATAGATCTTACGATAACATAAAGAGGACCACACCAGCTGCAAGTTTTAGTGTGAGACTTTTTCGCGTCTCTGTTACGTTGTAAACTTTAAAAACATTGCCACACCACGAAAAGTATAACGTTTCTCATTGGATGGACTGAATTTTTGCAGGTGGAGCTTAAGGTTAACAATGAGACCCTGATTGGTCAGATGAAAACACATCCAGAAAGTTTTTTTTTTTTTGTTTAAACCAACTTCGGAAAATTGTAGTAAGGAGAAGTTACAAGGGGTTGCTTCCGAGACGGCGAGGTGAGCGTCCTCCGATCCATTGTAGAACTTGGAAACCCATTCAGGGAATATTCGTTCACATTTTTCTTGAACGCAGCTGGTTTTTACCATCCTGTATTAAAACATTTCCTTTTATCAATAGTGCAATTTATAAACAATGTTTTGCGAGTAGAATAAAATTTCGAATGGTAAACTTAACTGCTTTTTCGACGTTATTTTACCAGCTAAGTAAAAATAGGAAAGCTTTGAACCCCTTCCACTAAATTTAGTTATATTAAGATTCTTTTACAGGGATTGCAGTGGAGCTGACGCTCAAATCATTAAGTATTTGGTTATATCATCGCTAGTCTCAGTGAACTCTTCTGAATTCTACATGTCATTTGTGGTCTGACGTCTCCTTACCAGCAACAGGTCCCAGGTTCAAACTAGTCAATTCCCTAAAAAAAAAAAGAAAAAAATACACGCTCAGAGCGTCGTTGCGCGAAAGTGGTAGGGAGGCACGATGTAGAACAAACAGACACCAAGCACAATGTTAGAAAATGGCGACCATGCCAGGACGGTAAAATACCATGATTGAAGGTCGACTACATGCCTAACTAGGTCAGAAAAATATCCTGTTAAAAAAATTTTCGTAATAAAAAAAATTTGTTTTGAGTGGCATACATAGTCGAAAACAGTAGCTGCAGCGATAGAAAGTAAGAAAGTATTTAATAAAGTAGTGAGACATTCTGGCAGAGACAATAGCATTATTAAGTTATAAATTTTGATATTGTTAGAATTAAGTTTTCTCCTCGATGCTAGCGCACAGGTGGCGGATACATCGTTGACAAGTTGGTTCTGACCAAACAAGTAAGTGAATGGATTGTCAAGTCATGTGCGCAAAAAGTTTATGAAACGCGTCAGATCGTATGAGCGCATGTTGACTCGACGTAGGGCGCGTGAATTGCTTTTAAAACAGAAAATAAGGGATTCGGAAAGATTAGCAATGGCAGATCGAGACCTTGACCGAATTGAGGTAGAGACCCAACATGAAGACGTACAGAGAATAGAGGACAGTACAACAGACGATGCAGTATCGCGAGAAATAGGACAGATAACGCACCATAACGGGAATAATGTACGTCAAGGCACAGAAAACCTAGGTCAGCATACGACAGAGGAGCAGGAAAGTAGAGAGACAGCCGATGAGGATTCTAACTTGCGTCTTGAATACGTAGAACTCATAGTGCAAGTAATCAGAGCTCCCTCACCACAGAGTACAAGGAATGCGAGCAGAAACGTGTCACAGCATAGTTCAATGCAATCGGTTGCGAACCAACACTTGGGCGAAAACACAGAGCGTAGGACGTCGGAAGAAAACGCAATAGGACCCACCAATCTGGCAGAATTATTACAACAAATTACGGAAACCATGACAAGGCAAAATAAAGACATAGCGAACCAAATTCAAATTCAGAATGCAGAAGCCACGAGACAAATGCGTGAGATTAAAGAACAAAACAAAAAAAATCAGTTACACCTAAGTCGTATTGAAGACGAGGCAAAAGAATATCGAGAAGTGATAGGAAACTTAATAACAGGTCACAATCAATTGAGAACAGACATTGACAAGGTACAAGCGCACGTACAAACATTGCGTAATGACATTCAGGACGAGATCAAAACATTACGTAACAGCTTTTGCTCAAAGAGAAGTGTGACATTCCCGAATGTTAGGCTACCTTTCCCCATATCTATTATCGCTCGTCTCTCATTTAAAAAATCTGCACCTATAATCAAATCTACAGTTAGTTTAGGTATAATCACGAAGTTGGCTTCGATCTTTCGACCTTGGCACGAAAGATTAACCTTGTTTGTCTCGTAACTTCCGCAGCATTGTTTCTAATAGGACCTCTTACTTTAATCTTACGTGTTTTCAGAACTGGCAATTCCTCATTGGCATTACACTGCATGAATAAATTTTCTGAGATCGCAGTCAGTTCACTTCCGCTATCAATTACAATATTGACTGGGATATGCTTTACCATGGCCTTCACAATTGGTTGAATTTGAAAGGGTTGGTTCTGTTCTTCTTCTTCTTCTTGCAGCAACGAATCCTCCACTGAATCATAAATGAGTCTTTTTAGGAATTTCCATTGTGAATTCGAACTTTCTGTAGGATAAGCTTCGACTGCTACTTCTCTCTCTTTTATTTCCTCTTCACTATTTCTTCCTTCATTTACGCTTTCTTCAACATCCTCTACTTTTTCCTCATCCTCGTCTGTCTTCTCTTTCTTCGTCGCTACTTCCAATGCTTAGATGTACCATACAGCGACGGAGAGTTGATTAAATTATGCGCGATGATGTTACCATTGAAATACCAGCAATCATTAGTAGGTCGTAGAGGCAATGACGTCGAAGCATTTAAAGGTATTCTATGGGAACTAGAGTTCATATTTTCGGAAGGTGACGCAAGAAAATGACGAAGCGCACGTGAAAACGCATTTGCGATTCCAATCACAGGCGGAAAGTAGCATACGTGACAATGGAAAGCCAGGTCGCGAAGAGTACAGTGCAATGCATTCAGCTATACGTTCACAACCGATGGAAGAAAATTATTGCACGTACAAACATTGCGTAATGACATTCAGGACGAGATCAAAACATTACGTAACAACACCCAGGGAGAAGTCAAGAAACTAGAGAAACAGATAAACAAAAGCAGCAGGTACAGCGCGTGAAGTTGTTGAAAACAGTATGTTACACAAACTATCACAAAAGAAGCGCTGAAAAGATATGATAACCGCATAGTCAAAACAGAAGTGCAAACGAAACGACAATTTCAGAAATTGCGAACAGAGTTGTTGCAAACCATTGAAGAGCGTAGTGTACAGGACCGAACAAGCACAGAGTCTGAAACCACATCCGTATATGTAACAGCACCGGAAAAACAAGCAATTAAGGAAGATATCATGCATTTGCGATTCCAATCACAGGCGGAAAGTAGCATACGTGACAATGGAAAGCCAGGTCGCGAAGAGTACAGTGCAATGCATTCAGCTATACGTTCACAACCGATGGAAGAAAATTATTGCGTACCACTCCAACGATACTACGCAAGGATAGGCGAAAGTTACAGTGGACAATATCCAATGGATGTACGACAACCGGAAAGAACGACGGGAGAAATGATCAGAAACAAAAGTGGCGAAGAATCGCGAATTTCAAATGGAACTATGACGAAGTACGACAACGATCATTTCCTCACAGTCACAAAATTTCATCACTTTCGAGAAGGAAACTCATTACATCCACGAACTTTTATTGATCAATTCCGAGTAGGATACCAGAACACTGGACGCTAGCACACAAATTAGACTTTATATGGGCACACATGTCAGGAACAGTCGCAGAAGCCATGCAGAATGTTGCAGCGACATGCCGATCGTACGAAGATTTCAGAGAGGAGTTTCTCTCACGATATTGGTTCAGCGAAGCACAGAACATAGTGAAGTACGAATTATTACCGAACCCATATTTTGAAAATTCAGGAGAGAAGAGTCCTGTGAAATTTTTCGAATTAATGTCAAAGAAAAATCAATGCTTAGATGTACCATACAGCGACGGAGAGTTGATTAAATTATGCGCGATGAAGTTACCATTGAAATACCAGCAATCATTAGTAGGTCGTAGAGGCAATGACGTCGAAGCATTTAAAGGTATTCTATGGGAACTAGAGTTCATATTTTCGGAAGGTGACGCAAGAAAATGACGAAGCGCACGTGAAAACGAAAGCAAAAAGCAGTGGAATCCACAAGACACAGTACGAAGAAACAATAATTACGAACCATGTGATAACTTCGCACCAAGAAACGACAATAGATTTCAACAAAGAACCGGTTATGGATTTAGAAGAGAATATGGCAATAACTATAAATCACCCAGGAACGGCAACAACTATTACAGAGGGAATAACGACAACCGGAACGGGTACTGGAGAACCAATAGACCGACAAATTATCAACAAAGAAACCACTATCAACAAGCTGAACAAGAAAAGAGAATATAGATAGAAGAGGTGGAGGTAAGACAACCAAACCCCGATAAACGTTCGAATTGACAGCTAAGCGCCCAGGTCAAAGAAAATGACACACCGACCCAGGACAATTGCAGCACCTTGAACAGAGAAGTAAAAATCTTATCACGAGAAGAGAAGAAGGAAGAAACAAATCCGCAGGGACCAGATGAAAGCAAAGACAGGGAATAACAATATCGTGTTGGGACGAAATTAATTCGGAGAATACTGATGAGGAAGATGAATTACCAGAGGCATGCACAACGAATGTAGGAGTAAAGGACGAAGTAATGAGTATTTCAGAGCTATTTGAGATGGAAACCAGGGAAAGCGAATTCAATGAGGATAATGCGCAGTCGACAGAAGCTGAAAATAAGTTACGAGTGGGCACACAACCCAACATATATAATGAAGGAAGTTATGACGCGATAATTAGAGCATTTAGATGTGATTATGTGGAAGTAGCGACGAAGAAAGAGAAGACAGACGAGGATGAGGAAAAAGTAGAGGATGTTGAAGAAAGCGTAAATGAAGGAAGAAATAGTGAAGAGGAAATAAAAGAGAGAGAAGTAGCAGTCGAAGCTTATCCTACAGAAAGTTCGAATTCACAATGGAAATTCCTAAAAAGACTCATTTATGATTCAGTGGAGGATTCGTTGCTGCAAGAAGAAGAAGAAGAACAGAACCAACCCTTTCAAATTCAACCAATTGTGAAGGCCATGGTAAAGCATATCCCAGTCAATATTGTAATTGATAGCGGAAGTGAACTGACTGCGATCTCAGAAAATTTATTCATGCAGTGTAATGCCAATGAGGAATTGCCAGTTCTGAAAACACGTAAGATTAAAGTAAGAGGTCCTATTAGAAACAATGCTGCGGAAGTTACGAGACAAACAAGGTTAATCTTTCGTGCCAAGGTCGAAAGATCGAAGCCAACTTCGTGATTATACCTAAACTAACTGTAGATTTGATTATAGGTGCAGATTTTTTAAATGAGAGACGAGCGATAATAGATATGGGGAAAGGTAGCCTAACATTCGGGAATGTCACACTTCTCTTTGAGCAAAAGCTAAAATTAGAAGATATACCAGTTATAAACAAACAAATAAGAATGACGCGAGATAAAGAGGATGAAGAATTAGAATGGTATGAACAAAAGGGGGAATCGCCTCAACTCATGTTAGAAGTCCATAAAGAAATCGACGAAAAATTGCAAGAAGTTCAAGGTATTTCGGAACACAGTAAAAGAGAATTAGAGGGTATTTTACGAGATAAAGCAGAGGTATTTTTACCTAAGACTGGCAGTATTAAGCACTTTTAGTACAAGTTTGAAGTAAAACAGCACAAACCATTTAGAGTGCCACCCTATACAATCCCATTAAGCTACAGGAATAAAGTACTCCAGGAGATATCTAAAGCGTTAGATGACGATATTATTGAACCAGCTACCTCCACATATAACAGCTCGCTCCATATTGTACAAAAACGAGATGGGAGCATCAGGTTAGTGCTTGATTCCAGACAGATCAACAATCATAATCACTGAGACAGATCGTCCAGAAAAATTAGAGGACTTGATAGAAAACTTCCACAGTGCTAAGATATTTTCATCAATTAATTTATGGAGTAGTTTCTGGCAAATAGAATTGGCTCCAGAATGTCGAAAATTTACAGCATTTATCGTATTCGGTAGATGTTACCAGTTTAAACGATTGCCATTTTGTTTAAACATATCATCAGCAGCGTTTATTAGGGGATTTAATACTATACTCACTCCCGAAATTTTAAAAAAATTACTTGTTATGTTGATGATGTAATTATAGCAGAACCCTCTTGGGAACATCACAACGACACATTAAATCAGTTTTTACAGATCATGAAAGAGCATGGGGTCACAGTAAATACAACAAAATCCTAATTTGGAAAGCGAGAGGTCAAATTTCTAGGACACATAATTTCCGAGAAAGGGGTAATGCCCGACCCAGAAAAACTAACGGCAATCAAAGAATTCTGTACTCCATATAATAAGAAAACTCTCAGAGGATTTCTAGGTCTCACCGGATTCTATTAAAAAATTTATTTGGATCGACTCTCTCGGAACACCACGCCTATGTGCATTGACTGGAAAAACACGCCATGGGTATGGGATCAACAAGACAATGAAGAATTTTTAAAAGTGAAAAACGCAGTAACAACAGCACCGATTTTAGCACATCTTGATCTAACACAAAAATTTTGTATGGCCACTGATAGCGCGAAAACAGGTTTAGGAGTTGTTTTATTCCAAGAATACGAACAGGCAGGGCTAAGATCATATAGAACAATTGCATTTGCCAGTCGGGTACTCACAAAAAGCGAGAAAATCTATTCAGTCACGGAGCTGGAAGCATTGGCCATTGTATGGGGCTTCCAACGTTTTCGATACTTCCTATTCGGAAGAAAAGCAAACGTATACACTGACCACAAAGCATTAGAATTTCTGTTATCCGCCAAACTAACTCATGCGAGGTTAGCCAGATGGATGTTAATACTACAAGAATTTGACTTCACTATTACACACATACCAGGACCAGCGAATGTATTAGCAGATGCTTTATCACGATGTCCACAGGGTGCATCCAATAACATAGGTTTGGAAGCAGCAGAAGACCGGTTTACAATGTACTATATGAAACAAGTACCTTTCGAAAACTACATTAAGACAGCATTGAAAAGCATAGGCAAAAAACAGGACAAGGATCCCGAAATACTTGGAATCAAACACAAGTGGAGGAGTAAGGATTTTCCAGGCATTCGACAGCGCTATCTCGTAAAAAACAATGTTTTATTTCTTAGACGAAATGTTGCAACGAATGAATGGTTAATTTATATCCCAGATGAACTAATTAATAAGTACTTATGGTATACACATTTAAGTAATGGCCACTTTGGACCAAAGAAATGCTTTTTTAAAATAAAACAAACAAGCCATTTTCCTAATATGGAGAGACGAATTAGAACAGTATTACTCAAATGCAAAAAATGTATGAGGGCTAAACACGTCACTTTCCAAACCAAACCACGTATGTTTCCAATAATCCCTAAAAGATTAAAACAAATAGCTGCAACAGATTTGATGGGGCCCCTCCCACGCACAAAAAATGGATATATTTTCATATTTGTCGTTTTGGAACTTACTTCTAAGTATGTTACCTTGACGCCATTAAAATGGGCAACATGTCTTACTATAAGTAAAGCATTTAGACAAGATTTTCTCAGACAAGTAGGTCGAGTGGAACGAATAATTTCGGATAATTGCCCACAACACAAATCAGTGCAATGGCAGAACACGTTAAAACAACACAAAATAAAACCCATCTACATATCTAAGTGCAAACCCAGCTTAAATCTAGCAGAACAATCTATGAAGGACATAGGCACTTTATGCCGATTATATGCAGGCAAAAGACACAACACTTGGGATATATACCTTAAAGATATTCAAGAAGTAATAAATGAAATGCCACATAGCACTACACTACTATCTCCAGTTACTGCACTTAAAAATATTGAACCCCCAAACATAACCAGAGAAAATGTTAGAGTTCCTATTGTATTACGTAGACAGCACAAACATGTCATAGCAACAGCACTCTCCAACATCAGAAAGGCAGCCATTAAAAGAAAAGAAAGAGGAGATAGAACAGCAATTAAAAGAACGTTCTCAGTAGGCCAGAAAGTATTTTTAAAACACACCATCTCTCCAGCAAACAGAAACACAAAATACATAAGTTTTACGATGCATACAAAGGACCTGTCATAATTAGCCAAATTGCTCATGATAATGCTGTGTAACTAATGAACCCAAAAACAGGCAAAACCTTAGGACTTCACCATGTGAGCCATATCAAAAAGTTTGAAGACTAATTTTATTACTGGTAAATAATCAGCACAATATTTCAATATTATGTTGCAGATAAGATCGTCAGGAGAAAGAAGAATGAAGAGAGAGGAAGGTCGGAAAAAGAAAGCAGTTTCAATAAAAACAAAAACAAAAATAACACCAATAGTACCATAGATTAAGCTGAAGGGATAAACCGTAGATAGTCTAACAGCATGAAATACTAAAATGCTATACACCACAACACTACACAAAAATAAAAAACGAATTTGAGGATTCTTCTAGAAGTTAAGACTCAAAATATCTTAGAATTGTAACATGGAAAGGGCGCCGAAATTTGTAAAGCTTTTTAAAAAGGTGTAAAACAATGTAGGTACTAGACATATGTTAGATGATTATAAGTAAAACTTTTTGTAAGAAACATTGTAAAAACTCCAGCAAAGACCAGATGCAATGACCCACAAGTTGCAACGCGAGAAGTATCAAGAAAGAAAAGGACGTAATTAGCAAGACACGATTCCTACAAGGCAGAAGTGTCGAGAGAAAGGAAAGGACAGCAAGACCAACAGAAGGCCCTTGTATCGAAAGTGGGCAATAAATCTGCCCGCTAGGCGGAAACCTACTGGGACGGAACACGGAGCTGCACAGTGGCGGAGCTCTGCAGAGACGCGACGGGACGCCGAACGGCGGAAGGGTCTCCGAGCACCCTGAATGAACGGAGCAAGCAAAAAACGGCCTGACGAGAAGACGGCTTGGGCAAACCACCACTGGCAAAAAATATGTGTAAAAGTCACACTACCACTATTAAACAGCACGCTGATGCACGAAACTGAAGAAAACGTCCACAAAGTAGAAATGACATGCCCAAACAATTTATCAAACTGTTACTAAGAGGAGAGCTTCAAAGCGACTAGTTATCAATAAAAATTTCCATATCCTGCCTAGAGAAGAACCAAGAAGCAAGTAAGAAGCAGAGAAAAAGCAGGAAGAACAGAAGTTGAAGATTCGCAAGATTGAGACCAAGAAAGAAGATGGGTGAAGAATAGACGACATACCTTCCCAAATTCCTATCCTATTGTAAACTAGTCATCTGCGAAGTACTACAACGAAAAACGACCGCTTTCAGCGACACATAGCGATGACTTCCATGCATACAAAGCCAGTAAACCACGGGATTCTGCACTCACAGCTCCATTCCATTATGGGACCTCCACAATTTTGAAAATTCATATTCCTTTATCTAAATTTTGTTGCCTACTGTTCAGCCATGTTATTCTGGTTCTATGCTAGTTTGTATTATATTTTTATGTTCTTCCACATTATTCTCAAAAATGACAAGAGAAGAATACTTTTTTTTTGCTATTATTAATTTTTAAATATTTTCTTTCTTTATTTAAGTGTGAAGTTTGTTTTTTAAGAAGTTTGTTATCGAAAAGAGGAGTCTTTCACATCGATTTTCTTAGAAATATTTTTTTATAAATGTAGTAATTAAGTAAAATCTATTCCTAACACATTTTCTAAATAACATGTATAAGTAAAATGTTTTTGTTTCTAGACACTCATTTCAACATTGTTACACTAACAAATAAGAATTATTTCCAAGAATTGCTTTGACAAAGAAATATACAAACACAAGTATTGGTATATTATCCTAAAAGTGGTACAAATGTTAAAAAAAGGGAAAACATCAAACAAGATAATTTTTTATTCTTTGTTTTTATAGGGAGAAAATAAGTAAAATATAGTTATTCTTTAATTTTTTATGAGGAGAAAATAGGTGGCATACAGTTTTAGTGTTTATTGTGCCTTACTTTTGTTCTTTATATACTGTCCATTTCAGAACTATTGACTTATTTTTATCGATAGTCTATTTTTTACTTAAGTCCATAGTCAATGAGTGTTACTTTGTAGTTTATTAGCCGTCTGGTGTGCTTAACTTATCTAGTTTTTCACACGTTTCTTTTGCACAATTCCTACATCACGTAATTTGATTTCACACATTCACACAATCTTATGAATGTTTAAGCACGAGGTTTGTGAATGTTTTTGCACAAAGGTGGTGGACTTGAGCGAGATGGATGTGGGCAAGTATTTGATGTACAGCTTCGTTCATCGTTCCTTGTTGGCTTTGCAAGTGTGTGTGTTGCTGTTGTGGAGGTCCCATAATGGAATGGAGCTGTGAGTGCAGAATCCCGTGGTTTACTGGCTTTGTATGCATGGAAGTCATCGCTATGTGTCGCTGAAAGCGGTCGTTTTTCGTTGTAGTACTTCGCAGATGACTAGTTTACAATAGGATAGGAATTTGGGAAGGTATGTCGTCTATTCTTCACCCATCTTCTTTCTTGGTCTCAATCTTGCGAATCTTCAACTTCTGTTCTTCCTGCTTTTTCTCTGCTTCTTACTTGCTTCTTGGTTCTTCTCTAGGCAGGATATGGAAATTTTTATTGATAACTAGTCGCTTTGAAGTTCTCCTCTTAGTAACAGTTTGATAAATTGTTTGGGCATGTCATTTCTACTTTGTGGACGTTTTCTTCAGTTTCGTGCATCAGCGTGCTGTTTAATAGTGGTAGTGTGACTTTTACACATATTTTTTGCCAGTGGTGGTTTGCCCAAGCCGTCTTCTCGTCAGGCCGTTTTTTGCTTGCTCCGTTCATTCAGGGTGCTCGGAGACCCTTCCGCCGTTCGGCGTCCCGTCGCGTCTCTGCAGAGCTCCGCCACTGTGCAGCTCCGTGTTCCGTCCCAGTAGGTTTCCGCCTAGCGGGCAGATTTATTGCCCACTTTCGATACAAGGGCCTTCTGTTGGTCTTGCTGTCCTTTCCTTTCTCTCGACACTTCTGCCTTGTAGGAATCGTGTCTTGCTAATTACGTCCTTTTCTTTCTTGATACTTCTCGCGTTGCAACTTGTGGGTCATTGCATCTGGTCTTTGCTGGAGTTTTTACAATGTTTCTTACAAAAAGTTTTACTTATAATCATCTAACATATGTCTAGTACCTACATTGTTTTACACCTTTTTAAAAAGCTTTACAAATTTCGGCGCCCTTTCCATGTTACAATTCTAAGATATTTTGAGTCTTAACTTCTAGAAGAATCCTCAAATTCGTTTTTTATTTTTGTGTAGTGTTGTGGTGTATAGCATTTTAGTATTTCATGCTGTTAGACTATCTACGGTTTATCCCTTCAGCTTAATCTATGGTACTATTGGTGTTATTTTTGTTTTGGTTTTTATTGGAACTGCTTTCTTTTTCCGACCTTCCTCTCTCTTCATTCTTCTTTCTCCTGACGATCTTATCTGCAACATAATATTGAAATATTGTGCTGATTATTTACCAGTAATAAAATTAATCTTCAAACTTTTTGATATGGCTCACATGGTGAAGTCCTAAGGTTTTGCCTGTTTTTGGGTTCATTAGTTACACAGCATTATCATGAGCAATTTGGCTAATTATGACAGGTCCTTTGTATGCATCGTAAAACTTATGTATTTTGTGTTTCTGTTTGCTGGAGAGATGGTGTGTTTTAAAAATACTTTCTGGCCTACTGAGAACGTTCTTTTAATTGCTGTTCTATCTCCTCTTTCTTTTCTTTTAATGGCTGCCTTTCTGATGTTGGAGAGTGCTGTTGCTATGACATGTTTGTGCTGTCTACGTAATACAATAGGAACTCTAACATTTTCTCTGGTTATGTTTGGGGGTTCAATATTTTTAAGTGCAGTAACTGGAGATAGTAGTGTAGTGCTATGTGGCATTTCATTTATTACTTCTTGAATATCTTTAAGGTATATATCCCAAGTGTTGTGTCTTTTGCCTGCATATAATCGGCATAAAGTGCCTATGTCCTTCATAGATTGTTCTGCTAGATTTAAGCTGGGTTTGCACTTAGATATGTAGATGGGTTTTATTTTGTGTTGTTTTAACGTGTTCTGCCATTGCACTGATTTGTGTTGTGGGCAATTATCCGAAATTATTCGTTCCACTCGACCTACTTGTCTGAGAAAATCTTGTCTAAATGCTTTACTTATAGTAAGACATGTTGCCCATTTTAATGGCGTCAAGGTAACATACTTAGAAGTAAGTTCCAAAACGACAAATATGAAAATATATCCATTTTTTGTGCGTGGGAGGGGCCCCATCAAATCTGTTGCAGCTATTTGTTTTAATCTTTTAGGGATTATTGGAAACATACGTGGTTTGGTTTGGAAAGTGACGTGTTTAGCCCTCATACATTTTTTGCATTTGAGTAATACTGTTCTAATTCGTCTCTCCATATTAGGAAAATGGCTTGTTTGTTTTATTTTAAAAAAGCATTTCTTTGGTCCAAAGTGGCCATTACTTAAATGTGTATACCATAAGTACTTATTAATTAGTTCATCTGGGATATAAATTAACCATTCATTCGTTGCAACATTTCGTCTAAGAAATAAAACATTGTTTTTTACGAGATAGCGCTGTCGAATGCCTGGAAAATCCTTACTCCTCCACTTGTGTTTGATTCCAAGTATTTCGGGATCCTTGTCCTGTTTTTTGCCTATGCTTTTCAATGCTGTCTTAATGTAGTTTTCGAAAGGTACTTGTTTCATATAGTACATTGTAAACCGGTCTTCTGCTGCTTCCAAACCTATGTTATTGGATGCACCCTGTGGACATCGTGATAAAGCATCTGCTAATACATTCGCTGGTCCTGGTATGTGTGTAATAGTGAAGTCAAATTCTTGTAGTATTAACATCCATCTGGCTAACCTCGCATGAGTTAGTTTGGCGGATAACAGAAATTCTAATGCTTTGTGGTCAGTGTATACGTTTGCTTTTCTTCCGAATAGGAAGTATCGAAAACGTTGGAAGCCCCATACAATGGCCAATGCTTCCAGCTCCGTGACTGAATAGATTTTCTCGCTTTTTGTGAGTACCCGACTGGCAAATGCAATTGTTCTATATGATCTTAGCCCTGCCTGTTCGTATTCTTGGAATAAAACAACTCCTAAACCTGTTTTCGCGCTATCAGTGGCCATACAAAATTTTTGTGTTAGATCAAGATGTGCTAAAATCGGTGCTGTTGTTACTGCGTTTTTCACTTTTAAAAATTCTTCATTGTCTTGTTGATCCCATACCCATGGCGTGTTTTTCCAGTCAATGCACATAGGCGTGGTGTTCCGAGAGAGTCGATCCAAATAAATTTTTTAATAGAATCCGGTGAGACCTAGAAATCCTCTGAGAGTTTTCTTATTATATGGAGTACAGAATTCTTTGATTGCCGTTAGTTTTTCTGGGTCGGGCATTACCCCTTTCTCGGAAATTATGTGTCCTAGAAATTTGACCTCTCGCCTTCCAAATTAGGATTTTGTTGTATTTACTGTGACCCCATGCTCTTTCATGATCTGTAAAAACTGATTTAATGTGTCGTTGTGATGTTCCCAAGAGGGTTCTGCTATAATTACATCATCAACATAACAAGTAATTTTTTTAAAATTTCGGGAGTGAGTATAGTATTAAATCCCCTAATAAACGCTGCTGATGATATGTTTAAACAAAATGGCAATCGTTTAAACTGGTAACATCTACCGAATACGATAAATGCTGTAAATTTTCGACATTCTGGAGCCAATTCTATTTGCCAGAAACTACTCCATAAATTAATTGATGAAAATATCTTAGCACTGTGGAAGTTTTCTATCAAGTCCTCTAATTTTTCTGGACGATCTGTCTCAGTGATTATGATTGTTGATCTGTCTGGAATCAAGCACTAACCTGATGCTCCCATCTCGTTTTTGTACAATATGGAGCGAGCTGTTATATGTGGAGGTAGCTGGTTCAATAATATCGTCATCTAACGCTTTAGATATCTCCTGGAGTACTTTATTCCTGTAGCTTAATGGGATTGTATAGGGTGGCACTCTAAATGGTTTGTGCTGTTTTACTTCAAACTTGTACTAAAAGTGCTTAATACTGCCAGTCTTAGGTAAAAATACCTCTGCTTTATCTCGTAAAATACCCTCTAATTCTCTTTTACTGTGTTCCGAAATACCTTGAACTTCTTGCAATTTTTCGTCGATTTCTTTATGGACTTCTAACATGAGTTGAGGCGATTCCCCCTTTTGTTCATACCATTCTAATTCTTCATCCTCTTTATCTCGCGTCATTCTTATTTGTTTGTTTATAACTGGTATATCTTCTAATTTTAGCTTTTGCTCAAAGAGAAGTGTGACATTCCCGAATGTTAGGCTACCTTTCCCCATATCTGTCTGGAATCAAGCACTAACCTGATGCTCCCATCTCGTTTTTGTACAATATGGAGCGAGCAGGATTTCCATATCCTGCCTAGAGAAGAACCAAGAAGCAAGTAAGAAGCAGAGAAAAAGCAGGAAGAACAGAAGTTGAAGATTCGCAAGATTGAGACCAAGAAAGAAGATGGGTGAAGAATAGACGACATACCTTCCCAAATTCCTATCCTATTGTAAACTAGTCATCTGCGAAGTACCACTCCAACGATACTACGCAAGGATAGGCGAAAGTTACAGTGGACAATATCCAATGGATGTACGACAACCGGAAAGAACGACGGGAGAAATGATCAGAAACAAAAGTGGCGAAGAATCGCGAATTTCAAATGGAACTATGACGAAGTACGACAACGATCATTTCCTCACAGTCACAAAATTTCATCACTTTCGAGAAGGAAACTCATTACATCCACGAACTTTTATTGATCAATTCCGAGTAGGATACCAGAACACTGGACGCTAGCACACAAATTAGACTTTATATGGGCACACATGTCAGGAACAGTCGCAGAAGCCATGCAGAATGTTGCAGCGACATGCCGATCGTACGAAGATTTCAGAGAGGAGTTTCTCTCACGATATTGGTTCAGCGAAGCACAGAACATAGTGAAGTACGAATTATTACCGAACCCATATTTTGAAAATTTCTCTCTCGGAACACCACGCCTATGTGCATTGACTGGAAAAACACGCCATGGGTATGGGATCAACAAGACAATGAAGAATTTTTAAAAGTGAAAAACGCAGTAACAACAGCACCGATTTTAGCACATCTTGATCTAACACAAAAATTTTGTATGGCCACTGATAGCGCGAAAACAGGTTTAGGAGTTGTTTTATTCCAAGAATACGAACAGGCAGGGCTAAGATCATATAGAACAATTGCATTTGCCAGTCGGGTACTCACAAAAAGCGAGAAAATCTATTCAGTCACGGAGCTGGAAGCATTGGCCATTGTATGGGGCTTCCAACGTTTTCGATACTTCCTATTCGGAAGAAAAGCAAAAGTATACACTGACCACAAAGCATTAGAATTTCTGTTATCCGCCAAACTAACTCATGCGAGGTTAGCCAGATGGATGTTAATACTACAAGAATTTGACTTCACTATTACACACATACCAGGACCAGCGAATGTATTAGCAGATGCTTTATCACGATGTCCACAGGGTGCATCCAATAACATAGGTTTGGAAGCAGCAGAAGACCGGTTTACAATGTACTATATGAAACAAGTACCTTTCGAAAACTACATTAAGACAGCATTGAAAAGCATAGGCAAAAAACAGGACAAGGATCCCGAAATACTTGGAATCAAACACAAGTGGAGGAGTAAGGATTTTCCAGGCATTCGACAGCGCTATCTCGTAAAAAACAATGTTTTATTTCTTAGACGAAATGTTGCAACGAATGAATGGTTAATTTATATCCCAGATGAACTAATTAATAAGTACTTATGGTATACACATTTAAGTAATGGCCACTTTGGACCAAAGAAATGCTTTTTTAAAATAAAACAAACAAGCCATTTTCCTAATATGGAGAGACGAATTAGAACAGTATTACTCAAATGCAAAAAATGTATGAGGGCTAAACACGTCACTTTCCAAACCAAACCACGTATGTTTCCAATAATCCCTAAAAGATTAAAACAAATAGCTGCAACAGATTTGATGGGGCCCCTCCCACGCACAAAAAATGGATATATTTTCATATTTGTCGTTTTGGAACTTACTTCTAAGTATGTTACCTTGACGCCATTAAAATGGGCAACATGTCTTACTATAAGTAAAGCATTTAGACAAGATTTTCTCAGACAAGTAGGTCGAGTGGAACGAATAATTTCGGATAATTGCCCACAACACAAATCAGTGCAATGGCAGAACACGTTAAAACAACACAAAATAAAACCCATCTACATATCTAAGTGCAAACCCAGCTTAAATCTAGCAGAACAATCTATGAAGGACATAGGCACTTTATGCCGATTATATGCAGGCAAAAGACACAACACTTGGGATATATACCTTAAAGATATTCAAGAAGTAATAAATGAAATGCCACATAGCACTACACTACTATCTCCAGTTACTGCACTTAAAAATATTGAACCCCCAAACATAACCAGAGAAAATGTTAGAGTTCCTATTGTATTACGTAGACAGCACAAACATGTCATAGCAACAGCACTCTCCAACATCAGAAAGGCAGCCATTAAAAGAAAAGAAAGAGGAGATAGAACAGCAATTAAAAGAACGTTCTCAGTAGGCCAGAAAGTATTTTTAAAACACACCATCTCTCCAGCAAACAGAAACACAAAATACATAAGTTTTACGATGCATACAAAGGACCTGTCATAATTAGCCAAATTGCTCATGATAATGCTGTGTAACTAATGAACCCAAAAACAGGCAAAACCTTAGGACTTCACCATGTGAGCCATATCAAAAAGTTTGAAGATTAATTTTATTACTGGTAAATAATCAGCACAATATTTCAATATTATGTTGCAGATAAGATCGTCAGGAGAAAGAAGAATGAAGAGAGAGGAAGGTCGGAAAAAGAAAGCAGTTCCAATAAAAACCAAAACAAAAATAACACCAATAGTACCATAGATTAAGCTGAAGGGATAAACCGTAGATAGTCTAACAGCATGAAATACTAAAATGCTATACACCACAACACTACACAAAAATAAAAAACGAATTTGAGGATTCTTCTAGAAGTTAAGACTCAAAATATCTTAGAATTGTAACATGGAAAGGGCGCCGAAATTTGTAAAGCTTTTTAAAAAGGTGTAAAACAATGTAGGTACTAGACATATGTTAGATGATTATAAGTAAAACTTTTTGTAAGAAACATTGTAAAAACTCCAGCAAAGACCAGATGCAATGACCCACAAGTTGCAACGCGAGAAGTATCAAGAAAGAAAAGGACGTAATTAGCAAGACACGATTCCTACAAGGCAGAAGTGTCGAGAGAAAGGAAAGGACAGCAAGACCAACAGAAGGCCCTTGTATCGAAAGTGGGCAATAAATCTGCCCGCTAGGCGGAAACCTACTGGGACGGAACACGGAGCTGCACAGTGGCGGAGCTCTGCAGAGACGCGACGGGACGCCGAACGGCGGAAGGGTCTCCGAGCACCCTGAATGAACGGAGCAAGCAAAAAACGGCCTGACGAGAAGACGGCTTGGGCAAACCACCACTGGCAAAAAATATGTGTAAAAGTCACACTACCACTATTAAACAGCACGCTGATGCACGAAACTGAAGAAAACGTCCACAAAGTAGAAATGACATGCCCAAACAATTTATCAAACTGTTACTAAGAGGAGAGCTTCAAAGCGACTAGTTATCAATAAAAATTTCCATATCCTGCCTAGAGAAGAACCAAGAAGCAAGTAAGAAGCAGAGAAAAAGCAGGAAGAACAGAAGTTGAAGATTCGCAAGATTGAGACCAAGAAAGAAGATGGGTGAAGAATAGACGACATACCTTCCCAAATTCCTATCCTATTGTAAACTAGTCATCTGCGAAGTACTACAACGAAAAACGACCGCTTTCAGCGACACATAGCGATGACTTCCATGCATACAAAGCCAGTAAACCACGGGATTCTGCACTCACAGCTCCATTCCATTATGGGACCTCCACAACAGCAACACACACACTTGCAAAGCCAACAAGGAACGATGAACGAAGCTGTACATCAAATACTTGCCCACATCCATCTCGCTCAAGTCCACCACCTTTGTGCAAAAACATTCACAAACCTCGTGCTTAAACATTCATAAGATTGTGTGAATGTGTGAAATCAAATTACGTGATGTAGGAATTGTGCAAAAGAAACGTGTGAAAAACTAGATAAGTTAAGCACACCAGACGGCTAATAAACTACAAAGTAACACTCATTGACTATGGACTTAAGTAAAAAATAGACTATCGATAAAAATAAGTCAATAGTTCTGAAATGGACAGTAT